>NC_143059.1:8085000-10585000 GCF_052426305.1 Pelodiscus sinensis
ACGTGGCCGACCGGCTCCGCCGCGGGTTGGCTGCCGCCTGGGCCTCTCAGGGCGGGGGAACTCCTCCCGCTCTAGCCCCTCCTCTATCACCGTGCCCCGGCGGCGAGCCGGCGCAGCGGCCGGCGCTTTCAGCCCCGGCGTGGCCTGTGAACACGTCGCGCACCATCGGGCTGACTCCTCCCGCCCCCCGGTGCCGAGCAGCACCTGCTCGGCAACAATCACGGTGCGGGGCGAGGCTGCCCCGTCATACTACACTAGGTTTTTTTTTTTTAATTTAAAAATTTCCCCGCCTTTGCTAATGCTGCTGCAATTCTCATCTGACTCCTAATAGTTGGAGACTCCCCGCACCAGTGGTCAGCAATGCTTCTACTGCACTACCAGTCTATAATCGTGATAGGCTCATAAGGTTGGCACTGTGATATAAATATTTAATAATGATCACTTGGCAGTTGTTCTCTAATCAACCTATCCTAGGTTAAACAGGCTTCTACAGACACAGTAGCCATCCAATGAATTCCCATGCCAAGCACACACTGAAAATGGCATTCCCATCCAAACTGAACATGGTATGTTTTTAACGGACGTGCCTGTGAAACGATATGATGGCTACTGCAAGTGGGAATGTTAAAAATGGGTAATTGTGTAACTGCTGAAAATCTCAGTGCTTACATGGTTACGTGCACCTGCAGCACGGAGTGACAGCTGGCTCCCCTGGAGCTAGCTTTTAAGCAAGTTCCTGGCATGCATTCGTTGTCACCCTGCATTGCTTTCTCTGTACTAAGGTGTGTCTAGACTATGGAGTTTTTTCGAAAAAAGTGGTCTTTTTCCGAAAAAACTTCATCTGCCTCTAGACTGCCGTCGTGTTCTTTCGAAATTAAATCAAAAGAACATAGTGGCTTTTTTATATTGGTAAACCTACTTTTGCAAAGAAGAATGCCTTATGCCTCTTTCGAAAGAGGCTTGTAGTCTAGATGTACCCCTAGAGGCAGCAGCAGGCTCCCTGGGAGCCGGTGCATGTCGTGAGCTGGCTTTTAACTCAGCTCCCAGCACATAATGGCTCCCACTTGCAGTCCTGCTCCCGGGAAACTGGCTGCTGCCCCCAAGCTGCTGGTTCTGATACAGCAGCTGGCTCTCCAAGAGCCAGGGTAAACTGAAAAAACAACAAATGGTCTGGAAGCACTTTATAGACTAACAAAACATGTAGATGGTATCATGAGCTTTCCTGGGCACAGCCCACTTCTTCAGATGACGGGGAGTGTTGGATGTCTAGGACCAAAATAAATAGAGATTGGGGGAGGGGGGGAGTTGGAAGAAGGGAAAATTGGGAGGGAGGAACAGGAAAAAGCAGTGGGTAAAAAAGATATCAAGGTAAAGCCTAGTCTATAAGCACCTAAAGACTAGATAGTCAAAGGGGGCAGATAAGAACCATTAATTAGCAAAAAACAAAGAGTCAGGACACACTTAAAGACTGATGAAACATCTAGATGGTATCATGAGATTCTTCAAAGACAAAGAAACATTGTTGCCCTCATTGTTTGATATGTAGGTAATGACCTAACTATCCAGTATCTTTGTTTAATCCAGAGGAGTAAGAATTGAACTTGCCAATGAGCTGAAGTGCCAGTCCTTCCCTGTGTATTTGGCTCTTGTAATTGGTTAGTAACAAAACAGCCACTTGAAGATCTGTTAATGCATGCCCAGGGAGATTAAAGTGTGCCCCCACAGGTTTTGATATGAGTCGGGTGGGAGTCTGCATGTATCCATTAACAGTAACCAATAAGCCCAGCTTATCGGTTAACCACTTGAATGGTTATGCTTTTACATCAAACCATCCAGTTAATAATTGCTGATATCCTTCAATAGTAGGTAGGCCTATTGGCACTCTTAGCTAGCTTTCCATTGGGTTAGTGTGCTCATGCTGGTCTTGTAACATACAGCAAATTATATCTTGGCTGTGCTTCATAGCGGCGCATGGGCATTTTAGCATACTGGCCCCATGGCTGAATTATGACATTTGGCTTCTGCCAGTTTTTTTTTCTGTAGAGGAAGAATCTGTTGGTTTGATGAAAGCAGTAAGAAGTTACTTCAACATATTCAATGCCAAAAACAAGACAAGCTGACCTCTGGACTTTGGAAAATTAGCTTTCCAAAAATCTGAGAGTTACCAACAAAAGTAGCTTTGATGAATTGGGGGAAAGAGATGCAATACTGAATCTGGCTTCATTTATTGAATATTCAGAACATGGTGGATTGACAAAACCCAGCCTGATAGATATTTAGGCAAGCACATACAGAGGAAAAGGTTGCAGTTCTAACAGGAAATTACATGTACCATTACAAAAGGAAGCAACCATTTTTTTAATTGTGCGCCATCATACAAAGTGTATATAATAGAGAATCTGGTTGAATGACTATTCCCAAAGGAGAGAGAACAACATAAAGCAACTGAACAACAGATATAAACTTGTATAAGGCACACATCTAAATAAGAGTTAAATTTTTGGTTTTTGTTGGGGTAAAATCCAGTATGAAGCCGTGCCACATGAAAACGTAAAGCTTGTTGTGAATCTCTAACATAACAACACTAAAGTTTTTTTAATGGCTAATATCACATGGCATTGGTAGTGACTAACAGTACCATGTAATGACTGTTTTGGTGGCATATGGAATGAGTAGTAATTTTAGTCAATTTCCTAATGAACAGACAGAGCAGAGTCTCACAACAGGTGCTGACCGACTGCTGGGTGTAGATGTTTTCATATTGACAAGGTTTAATCCCCTACCCTTTCAAGTTCATATAGAGCAGAGTTCTATTTTTTAAGGTCTTCTCTTTAGGATCCCACACCATAAATTTCCTAGCACTCACAAATCTACTGAGCCTTAAGGATGAAGATTTGAACAACCCTGCCTAAATTTGAATGTAAATCACTAAGCATAATAAATATTTCTAACCTGACCTTTATTGCTACTCTGCATACCTCCCATCTCAAATATGTTTTGCTTCTATAGGAATAGAAAATGCTTCTTTCAAGTATGCCCCCATCCAAAAGACAGACCACAGCCATAGACCGTATCCATAGACCACAGCCTTCCCAGCATTGTTTGAAAACAACTGACAGAAATTGAAAGAAATTCATTTCAGGGTAACGAACTCCCAGGTAGGACTGGTAATATAGCCCACTGAGAGAGGGATCAATGGCATAGTTCTTAGTAAATTATGGAAAGTATGACAGAAACCTTCTTGTACTATTCATTTCTTTTTTTTCTGTTGAGCAGGACTTCCCCTCCCCTATTTCCAATGCATAAAATTAGCAGGGGGGGTGGGGAGGATGGGATATTGCGGGATTACATTGCAGACACACCTTGAGCTCTTTTGAGAGGAAATTTCTTTTCCCTAGACAAACTTCTTCCAATCTTTATCAGCCCTTTTGTCAGTCATTCTAGCAGGATTGGTTGGATGATTATGTTGCAGTCTCTTGGAAGAGGTGTTAAGGGTTTATTTAGTGCTTGTAGATTTATGGCTAATGGACTTTGTTGGGCTGTGTAAATGAAAGTTTCCCACAATCTCCTTCTAAAGGGGAGGCCTTGAGTGAAGCTTTTATCACTCTTTCACCAGTCTCATCAAGAACTTCCCTTTCCTCTCTGGAAACTGTATTTCATGCTGTGTATTTCTAATCCAAGTGTTACATCAATCAACAATCTAGTAGAAGTTTGTGGTTCTAACAAAAAGAGCATTTTACATGCTGTGGAGGGGTTTCCTGGTCTGGCTTATATGTCTATCCTAGACTTCTGTGGAAAATACTTGAACTGGAACTTACCTACAATTTATTATGCTCAACTTTTCCTACTTGATATTAAACTCATTTCCACAGCTGGCTTTCAGTGACAACAAGAATAGTAACAAGAATTCCTCTTTGGGTCGTACTTGACCTGTGGATGAAGTCATCAATCTGTTTTTTCTTGTGAGGCATTAAAATATAGATGTAAACCAATTTACGAGTAATCAAATAACAATCCCTGGAGGAAAAAAATGGTGAGGCCTAGTTTTAAGGTAACCCCTTCTATCAATAAGTTTCAAAGTGCTTTACAAAGGTTAATCATATCATGTTTTACAGATGGAGAAACTGAGGCACAGAGTGGTGATGTAATTTACCCAAGGTCACCCAGCAGAGGCTGAGTTGAAAACAGGACCCAGGTCTACTGTTCAAGCCACTAGGCCTTATTACCTCAATGAAAATTGTAGTAATCTTGTTTTTTAAAATAGTTTATTAAATATATACCCCCCCTCTCTCATATATATATATATATATATATATATATATATATATATAATGTCTGCTCTTCATTTTGATAGCATCCTGACCAGTATTTTGATGAAAAACTGATGAGGGGGAGCATGCTGCAGGTAGTGGTGTTGGCAGTGTCATAGGCGGCACTCTTGCCTTTCAAAACCACCTATTAAATAAACATTTTCTTGGGGAATATTTTTGTGCTCTGTTACATGGTTGGTGTCTTTCACCTCTCAGGTGGCTGCCATTCAGTGGTGGATAAAGTGGTTATAATCAATTTAGATGTACGTTAAAACATTTTACATATATAAGCCTTGAACCATCAGTAAAATATGCAAAGAGTTTCCATGAAAAGAGACTCACAAATGCAAGCTGATTAGATAGACCACATCTTCACTTACTGGAGAATTGACATGCCAGCGATTGATCTGGCATTCGATTTAGCAGGCTTAGGAAAGACCTGCTCAGTTGAATGCTGAGGATACCTCTGTTAACCGCAACAGTGAGGAGTAAAGGAAGTTGATGGGAGAGTTTCTCCTGTCATCCTTGCACTGTGGGGTTGCCCTCATAAAATCGATACAAGTTATATCAACTCCAGCTATGCAGTTCACATAGCTGAAGTTGCGTGTCTTGCATTGATTTTCTCTGCCAGGTGTAGACCTGTCCATGGAAAATCTTTGATTTTAAAGCTGATGGAAAGTTGACATTTAAGAAGTTACTCTTGTATATAAGGTAAAATGCCAGGAAAAAAATCTATTATTATTATTGTTACATGAATATAGTGCTATATATGTCTTTGGGGCAGAAGAAAGACAAAAGTATGATATTACAGGCCTTGAATAAAGCTGCAGCACATAAGACAATACACTAATGATGTTAAGTGATGATTTGTGTTATGTGTAGATTTTGCTGCTAATGTAAAACCTGGGACACTAAAGCCTAATGAAGTCAGTTTTTTCATTTTGAGTTTTTAATACTCAAGTGCAACAGAGTCACATGTTCTTATCTGCACGTCAATAAAATAATGGTCTAATCCTGATAGGTGCTGAACATCCTCACTTCCCATTTTACTCCGTGGGCATTGAAGGCACTGAGCACCTTAGGAGAAGACTCTCACTAATTTCCAGAATAAAGTCCTGGGATTCGCAGAGTGCTATTGCTGTAATATGTGTGGCTTTCAAAAGAGGAAACCTCATTACAAAAAATTGATTACCTGTATTAAGTAAAAGCGACGAGGAGTCCTGTGGCACCTTATAGACTAACTGAAGTGTAGGAGCATAAGCTTTCGTGGGCAAAGACCCACTTCGTCAGATGCATGTAGTGGAAATTTCCAGAGGCAGGAATAAATATGCAGGCCAGGATCAGGCTGGAGATGACCAGGTGGATCCAATCAAGGAGGATGAGGCCCACTTCTAGCAGCTGATCTGGAGGTGTGAATTCCAAGAGAATAGAAGCTGCTTTTGTAGTTAGCAAGCCATTCACAGTCTTTGTTTAATCCAGAGTTGATTGTGTCAAACTTAAAGATGAACTGTAGCTCAGCAGTTTCCTGTATTAAGTAAGAGGACTTGGAGCTAAACTTTTGGACAACTTTTTTCCCCCTCAGGCTTTTAGTAACCCCTACCACCGGCACTGACAGGGGCATCAATGCTGTCTGCAATTTTTTTTATAGTATTATCTCTTCTTTCTTTAAGAAGAGTAATTTTTGAGGCAGCCATGACAGCTCTGTCATTTCCCTCACACCTCTAAATTTCTCCTTCTGTTGTCAGTCAGCAGACAGCAGTCACAGAATTCTGATGATTGTGATTGATGGCAAAATATATGAGCAACTCATAAAGGGCATTGAACACTGTCTAAAACCATCATTTTTTACTCTGATTTTTATATGGACTATAAGAAGCTAGAAAAGTATGTGGCTGCATATGTGTAGCGCCATCATAATCTATATAACCACATATATTAAAATCTGTATATTTGTGTAAGGTGTATATATTTCTATAGTAAATCACTTGCTCAGTTTAGTTGTTAGATATTTGCCACAGTTAAATCCTGCTAAATTCTGCTAATCTCTCTCCATTTGTATTCAAATGGCTAATTTTCCATCAAGTCCCACAGCTTAAGTGACAAAAAAGGAGCTAATATGAATAGGGAAAAGAATCTGAGTCATGTTTTCCTTGAAAGACCTGTATTGTTTCTCAGAAAATGAGTCACACAGACATCAATTACATCATAAGTAAATAAAACACAATTTTTGAAAAGATTTTTAATGTTTTTTTTTTTCCAGATGAGCACAAGTTCTGTACATAACAGTGGTGGGAAATACCAAGAAAGCAGATTCTCAAATAAGTTCCTTGTGTGCAATTTGCTATGTCTTATTCCTAATAAACAAAGGAGAATGTTGTGTGAGCCTAACCACGGTGGAGCTGCTTTTAGGTTTTTCATTTATAGAAAGTAATCATCTCCTGTAATTGGAAAGGCAACCTTTACCAGCAGTTAGTGCACACTGATACTGTAGATAAATAAAACTTGACAATGTTAAGGCAGCTGTTCAGTGACCACTGACTGTGCTGACCAGTAACATCTCACTGTTGCCTTATACTCTCTGCATCTGTTGTGTTCATCTGGTGTTTCTCATTATTATATACCTAGACTCTTTGGGGTTGAGCGTGTCTTTTTGTTCTGTATGGGGACAGTACCTGGTGCAATGGGGCCCTGATCTAGGACAGTAGCTTTTTGGCATTATCCAGTTGTGTCAACGGACACGCTAGACCCTGGGGAAAAGTGTGTGTGTGTGTGTGTGTGTGTGTGTGTGTGTGTGTGGGGAGAGGGATCAGCATCCCTGGAAGGGGCGGAGCCTCAGGTGGAAGGGGCGGAGCTGGGGCTAGCTTCACCCAGGCAGCCCTCACTTCCACCCAGAACATGCTGTGCCTACCCTAGGCAGTCCTCAGTGCTGCCTAGCGTGTGCTGTATGAGATTCCAGCAGTGATTTAAAGGGCCAAGAGCAGTTGCACCTTCCCTCTACCACCAGCGGCAGCCTGGCACTACCACTATGACTGTCATCTCCTAAGAAAAGGGAAAATCTCACATATTAGAGATGGTGGGTCAGATTGTGTCTGGCCATGGTGAATGAATGTGAAGAAAGCAGGGAGGAGGGCACAAAGCCCTCTTTTCCTTGCATACCCTTTGGGAATTGCAACCTCTGAGTTTTACTTTGGACCTTGTGCACCTGAAAAAGACAGTGAAGAGTAGGGTCTCATCCCCGCACTATCCACCAGACCTTGCTGGATGTCTTGGGGCAGTAAGCCGTAAGGGAGTATAGCAGTGGGCACACTTTGTATGCATGCTGGGGAGCTACAGGAGTTGTCACGCCTTCCTCCAGCACAGTCTCTCGCAGAGCTGTCCTGGGGCAACATGGCTCTAGCCCTGGTCTCCAGTGAAAAAAGCTGCTGTGTTTGCATACTGAAACAGCATGTTGTGACACTACACAATGAATCTAAGTCCATATCCTGCTCTTAGTAACACACACACAACTGTGATGAATGTATTCAGGTTGCATAGTGAGTTAGTTTCACCCGCTGGCATGCAGGGCAGCAACGAAAGTTCTCCATTTTTGTTTGTCTTTGGCCATTTTCTCCAGTGTGTCCCAGTTGTAATTCATTCTCCTCATGTCTGCCTCAACAGTATGCCGCCATGTTGTCTTGGGCCTCCCACGTTTCCGTCGTCCAGTGAAGTGCTATCTTTACAATGGTGTCTGCCTCCCTTCTCATCACGTGCCATATCCATCTCTAGCATCTTCTCATAATGATAGCGGTCATGTCCTCCTGATGGCATCGCAGGAGCAGGTCGTGGTTGGAGATTGTTTTCAGCCAAAAGATGCGAAGTATCTTACGAAGGCTGGTGGTGTGAAAGGATGAGAGCTTGGCCTGGTCGCACTTTGTCATCTGCCAGCACTCTGAGCCATATAGTAGTAGTGTTGTCCCAAGGTTTATACCTTTAGGGGAAAAAATCTTCCCATGCCCTAGAGGTCTTTGTGTCATTGCTGGAGGCGCTGTCTGTGACAGCAAAAAATGCTTCATAGGACATGTAGTGCTCCCTTTCTGTGGAACACTTAGAAAATGGGGGTTCAAATCAGAACTAAAGTAAAAGTTTGCTGAACGTTAAATGGATCTTGCATTCATAGCTGTTTGTTTAGAGGAGGGGTGGATGTGGCCCCTGTCTTGTGTTGATCCGATCTGTGGCGGAGTTAGCTGTTGCTTGCACTCTGGGTTTTTTCTCACTTGTATGTGGCCCCTAACTGATTTTTCTGTGCACTAGTGGCTCCTGATTGAGAGAAGGTTCCCCACCCCTGGATTAGTGAGCGAATGTATAATACCGGCTAAGACACATGAATCATCAAGTTTCTCTGACTTTAAATGTGTTAATACTAGGACATATGTAACCATGTTGATATGCAAAAGGAGGGGGTTTCATTTCATATTAATTCCTTTTGTATTCAATATTGTGGCAGTCTGGGTTGATCCTTTTGGAAAGGGAATCATGGGAAATACTTTGTTTTCCCTGGGAGCCAGGGCTATGTATTTACTTCAAGCTTTATTAAATGAGTTATAAATTTTCCCAGCAATTTACTCATAGCTCAAGAGGTTTAATTTGCATGTGTTGCCTTTTACAATATGCTTTTCGTAATGTTGCAGATGCTTCTTCCCTAGCTTCAGTAAACAACAGGCATTTGGCCAGGTTTTTGACTGAACATTTGCCAACTCTTGGAAATATTAGTTAACTCTCTAATGACCATTGGGCGATACTTGGCTTACTTCATTCAAAAGGAACTGAGCAAATGGCATGAGATGAAGCATAAAACAGGACAGAGGAATTTGCTGGAATATCTTTTTAGTGTTTTTTTTTCTTCTGAAGATTAATCTTCTTAAATTAATTTATCCTTTCTGTTAGCATGTAGCTGCAATCAAAGCAAGTGGCTGTGAAGAAAATCTAGTGTTCCCAAAACTTTATTTGAACATTTTAAAAAAAAGGTTATCTTCGTATTTCACAGATAATATCTGTGAGGTCTTCAAATACTGTGAGAATAAGCTCTGTAGAAAAACTCATGAGGAAATTGATAGTTCTGTATTCAGTTCAGGGTTTTGATAATGTACAGGAAATTTAGCATGGAGTCATGCACTGAACGATGAGGATAAAAAAATAAATGTTGAACAGTTTCCTCATTTTGCTCATCCTGTGCACTGAAATAAAGAGGATTCAACTGGGGGAAAAACAGTATTCGATCATATAATTGAACGCTGTATCATAATATACATGAGATAGAAGGAAGAATTAAGGTACATGGACAATTTGATTTGTTGTTTCCTAATTTTGAGAGCTTGGCTTTGCAACCTGAATTAGAGACAAAAAAAATGTTTAATTTTCATCAGGAGTCACTACCTTGTTTCAGGTAAATACTTTTTTTGTAGTGATAATCCCTAAACGAGGTGGAATTTTAGTAGCTTCTGGTCCTTATTGAACTTGGTTAGGTTTCAACAGGTGATAGAGCAGTGAAAAATTCCATATCCCATTTCTAATTCACTGAACCATCCTGCTTTCTTTCTTTGTCTGTACATGTTTCATTTTTCCCCCTTGTGTCAGACACTGCTTTCCAAAAGGTCTTATGATGTGTAGCTAGCAATGTGCTGAAATTAAATAAAATGAAGACAGTAGGTCAGTCAGTGATTCTTCATGAGTAATCTGCTCTTTGATTCCTCAAGTTCATTTCATCATGCTGTCACTTCCGCAAGGTCCCTCATTTGTGAAGAGACACTGTGTTGAATACCTTAACGGTGTAACAAACTAGGAAAAATGGGTTATCGTTGGCAGAATAGAGTTGTAGTATAATTTTTAATTTCATCTCAGGTCACAGCATCATGCATCATCTACTTAAAAAAACCAAAAGGTACAAATATATGAACTTGGAAAAGTTACTTTTTAGACTTCTGAGTAAATTAACACAACTGGGAAGGTTGCCAATGTTGAGATTATTTGAAAAATTGATATTGGATTCTTTATCTCTTATGCTAAAGGCATGTAGTGTTACTATTGTGATGTCATAAAGCAACTGATGTCTTAGTATATCCTGCAAGAATTATGTGACTATTTACTGTCTTAAAAATTGTGCCTTATAACCAATTGAATTTTACCCAATAGTCTCACTTTCTGCTCACCCCCCATGAGATTGTAGAAGGAAAAAAGAGGAATGTTGCTTAGCAACTAGAATGAACTGTGTCGATACAATTGTAAATATTGGCCCCTCCCCAACTTTAGTGGTAATGGAAGACCTTTATGATTTTAGAACTTTTTCTACTTAGGGAATATTTTTTGAAAATGTTGGGGGCACAGCTATAGCCTGGACTCTTCTACAATGAGGAAAACATTTTCAGTCTTGGAGTTCTAAAGTTGGGCACTTCAATCCATGTTCAGTCATTTAAATAACACTAAGGATACATAGCTAGTTCTTATCTTTAGGCATGTGATTCTGAATATTTGTTCCCTGATTTTTCAGAGCTCTTGGCTTCTGGGAAAACCATTTAATTTCTTTATGACTCAGGCTTCCACTGAGATGGTAAAATGGAGATGGTAAAATATACTTCATTAGCTCTACCTAGGACAGCATCCTGCACATGGATCTGCCCAACTAGAACTCCATTATAGTGTTGGGGAGCAAGATGGTAGACTCTTTTTGGTCAGAGACTCTTTCTCCATAATGTGCAGCACCTGGCGAGGGCTCTAGGTGGTATTGAAATGCAAGTAATTCTGAAACTAGCAGCTCCTATTGACATTAGTTGGAATGATGAATGCCTAGGACTTCATCCTCACTTTGGTTCCATCTCACAGGCATGTTATACAACTTAATGCTCATAAAGTGCTTTGAGAACTTCTGATGGAAGAGCATAAAAACATGCAATGCATTAGTCTTCTAAAACTATTTATCATAGAACAGGAAGTTTTATTTATCAACTAATCAACCACCAGTATGCAGTGGAAAAGAACATACTATTGCACTTTATTTGGAAATGTGCTATGATTCATATATTATTTTAGCTTGAAAAATCACTGCCTAAACCGTTGTCCATCTTCTGATGAGGCATTACTATTATAGTACACGTGAAGTCCAGCAATGGAGTACTTGGGGAACATAAAACCATATGCAGCCTTTGTGGACTGCTCTCTCACATTTAAATCAAAGGTCTTGAAAACGTAAACATGTTTTTATATTATTTATTCCTTGTATTGCTGTAGTGCCCAAAGAACCCAAATGACACCAGAGCCTTCCTGTGCTAGTCACCATACAAACATATAGTAATAAATGGTGCTTGCTAAATTTTAAAAAAAAAGGCACATGAAAGGAATTTAGAGCCACTTTTCAGTATTTCCAAACTATTTTTTCATTGGGAAAAAGAACCATCTAGGAGGTCATTGGGAATAGAAACTAACTATGCTGATTTCCTTCTTCCCCTCCTCCCCCCCAAAAAGTATTACTAATCTAAGCATTCTGTATTTCACTGAAGTATACATTGGAAAAGTAATCAAAAAATGGAATGCCTGTAGTTATGCCAGTAACTTTAAACAGGAGTTGCTCCTGCCATAACTTGTTTATCATTTATTATATATGCAACTCCTTTCCTATTCATTCTATAACAGGGAGATGAGAATATTCAAGGTTCCCTAATACAGTTCCTTTTGTAAGGTAACCTACTAATTTTGATGGACATGGTGGCATTTTGAAACTGCTTCTGAGC
The DNA here is from genome assembly GCF_052426305.1 of Pelodiscus sinensis. Classification (NCBI taxonomy): domain Eukaryota; kingdom Metazoa; phylum Chordata; order Testudines; family Trionychidae; genus Pelodiscus; species Pelodiscus sinensis. Next base: position 8,097,071 of record NC_143059.1, read on the forward strand.
AGTATTTATTATAGAGATGTGACCACCCAACCAATTTACCTGGTTTATCTGACTCTAACCTACAGGATTCGTATTCAAAGGGCTTCTCCCTGGTGCTGCAACTTACAACTCAATAATGTGTGTGAGTTTTCATGTTGCTAAATTACATTTGCTTTAATTAGAAACATAAGAAGTAGCTGCACCATCCATGCACTGCTTGGAATTACAGCTTGGTAAGTTTTGCTATTCACTGTAGTTCTAAAATAATGAAAAGCCTTTTTTTGAGAGAGAGAGAGTTACACCTTGATCCTCATTGAGCCATCATTCGGTTGTTGAAACAGAAATATAATAGGGAAATAAAAATGTAGATGAGGCTTGAATGTATTTGCCAAGAGGAGAGTTGCTTAATGCAGTAACTGATGTAATTACTCTGTTACTTAAGAGATGAATAAAAAGTGTGGAGACAATTTTAAAAAGACTTGGGAGAAAGATTAATTTGTTTAAAAATAAATTTGATCTTATTACAATGTGTTCCTATAAAGCCTATGTGAAGTTAACACTTGTAAAATGTCAAGTGCATAAAGTTAAGTAAATGCATAACTGTTTCCTGGATCAGGGCCTAAGTGTCTTAAATTTGTAAATAAAAGGCTTTCACTTAAGAAAAATGCATTTGTGTCTGTATAGGGCTAAAAAAGAATCTTTTTTGCTTTCTTTTAAAACTACAAATCTCATAGTTCCCTGTGATTAAGTTGAGAATAATAGGAGTAGGATAGATCAATTACCAGATTAAGTCACTTTTGTTAAAATGGGTACCCAGAGTAGAGAAAAAGATGTTTTGTACACATAGATATTCTTTTGGAGCGGTATTTCTTTGTACCATAAGATTTTCTGTAACCTGGGTGGTTTTTTTTTGAGAAAACACATTTTCCTGCATGCTTTCCTATGTCCTTTCCCAATCAGTGATTTTGTGTTGGAATAAGTTGACTTTATATCCTCTTTCAGCATGTACAGAATCCGTGTGCTAACCATTCATTGCTTAGAGCAAGCTCAAAAACTTTACTGTATATTAAGAAAGCAGTCGAACAGTCTGTGTACACTTATTTTTATTTTAGGGCAACATACCATTTGTTAGGAAAGAAGAATTTCAAAAAAATAGGTCTTTGTAAAATAATCTTGTAACCTAGGTGACTTGTATTTTATTCAAGAGATTCTTTGTTGAGTTATGTTCTTGCCATCACATGCCCAAATAGGAAGAAAATGTATTTGCAATCTTATTACAATTACCCACAAAATGCAATTTCATAAATTCCTACAAATCTAATACAAATAAAAAATTATGCATCTTGGGAAACTGTTATTTTCAGGCATCTAATCCTTGATATTTCTTTGTAATGCTTGTTTTTTTGTTGGTACATCTTTTATTAGAATTTTCACCATTTGCTAGATGTTAAATGCTAGATGATTGTTAGGAATTTGGCTAGCTTTATAAACCATCATATTCTTTGTTTTCTATATTTCTTGACTTTCTAATACATTAACTAGAAGTGCTAGTCTGGGGAGATTTCATCACTACCACTGTTGCATTAGGTACAAAGAGAGGAAAAGAATTATTGAAAAATAAATTCTTAAACATGTTAGAGGAAATGGTTTTACCTTGAATTTATGAATTTCCTGTATTGATTAATGCTGAATTGCTGCTTAATTCCTGAGTCATCTGCCAGTGTGTGCTGTGTCAGGAATTGAGAGTTCAGACACTTGCCATTACGGCATTAAAAAAAATCACCTGATGGTTAGTTTACTGATTTCCATACCTGGAGTAGAAACGTACGCATGAAACACATTGTTATGTAACCGATCTGTCGAGTTCTAAAGACAAGCAGTTAAACCTTGTGGTAAGTTCTGGATCCAAACCAACAGGTTGCAAAACAGCTAGAAGAACAAGAGAGCCATGGTTTCCTGAACTGCCTTGGCAATGGAAGTTTCACTCGTGGAGTGAGGAAGAAATAAATGTAGGTCCAGCCAGGGCAAAAAATGCATTCTTCATGAGGCCTAGCCCATGTGCAATGAGGTAGATAGGACCTGATGGTCCTGCTGCTTTGACAAGTACTGTCATTAGTCATTGTCTTGATGTACAGATTTCTACAGGAGGGGACGCAATGAGAGAGAGAGAGAGAAGGCATTAACATGTTTCATGCTATATAAGCATTGCTGTCTCTTGCATATTGGGCAGCAGATATCTTCATTTTTGCCATCTTACAAAGCTGTCTCTTAATTTAGTGGGTATCACTTCTTACACCAAAAGTCTGAGAACTGTGCTACCACCCTTTATTAGTCAATGTGTTTACAATGCAGAGTGGTAACATAATATTATGCACTAGCAGGTTTACCTGGTGTTGCCCAACAGTGGCAAAACAGAGCATTACTCCCAATTTCTCTGTTTATCTTTTTTTCTGTAAGGTTTATTGAGGAGCAGTGCTGTTCCAGGTTCATCCTATTTTTTCTGTCTCATCTCTTTTCACGTTAGCTCAATTGTCTCAGTTTTGAGGTCTGTTCTTGCTTTGGTCATTTTTTTTCTCTTTTGATTTGTGAGAAGCAACCCTATTCCAGGCACATTGCATTTTACTGGCACAACCAAACTCTTACCTTGCTTTAAGTTAGGGTAAGAGTAAGTTGCATACTGAATTTGGCGGTCCTAACTCTTACCATCTAGGAGGAGTTCTTGATCAGACAGACAAAAAGACAAACTCTCTCTAAAATGTAGTAGATTGTCACTGGTCCTGCTTCTGGAAGTGCACCTCACAATTAGGCTACGTCTACACTGGCACCCTTTTCCAGAAATGCTTAAAACTGAACAGTTTTCCATTATAAGTATTTCCAGAAAAAGCACATCTACATTGGCAGGATGCTTTTCCGGAAAAGCACTTTTTCTGGAAAAGTGTCCGTGGCCAATGTAGAGGCGGTTTTCCGCAAAAAAGCCCCGATCATCATTTTCGCGATCAGGGCTTTTTTGTGGAAAAGACTACTGTGCTGTGTACACTGGCCCTTTTCCAGAACAGTTTTTCCGGAAAAGGACTTTTGCCCGAACGGGAGCAGCATAGTTTTTCCAGAAAAACACTGACAATTTTACAGTAGATCGTCATTGCTTTTCCGGAAAAGCAAGCGGCCAGTGTAGACAGCTGGCAAGTTATTCCGGAAAAGCAGCTGCTTTTCCGGAATAAGTGGCCAGTGTAGACACAGCCTTAGTGTTTAGCATTCCAATTTTAGCCACATGTACAGTGCAAAAACCTGGACTTCCATTACATGGAGTACTTTAGGTCTATAAAGGGCTGCATGAAGAGCTCCCAACGGTGTGTGCTATGAATGAAATGTGCCTCTGAAAAATTAAGGCCCTGATGCTGTAGACATTTTAAGTCAAGTTAACTTTGCAGAAATCTGTAGTCCAGTTGAAGGCAATAGTCAAGTTAAGGTCTTGAGTGTAGTTGATTGAAAGGTTGGGGTTTTACTTTTCACAATTGATAAGCAAAGGGAGGAAAAAAGGAGAGGAAGTGCTTTTTTGGGAGAGGAAGGGGGGCAGCTTGGCTATTTTTAGCCACTGTAGCTATGAGGATCACTGCTCTCAGAGATCATTATTAGTTTCATAATTTAACATAATCTATCCTCTTCTGAAGATTATGTACAAAAGGTAGTTTGAGGTAGTATAATTGATTCCAAATGTTTAGGGGAATCAAATCTATTTGTTGAGGCAGGGAAATAAATATTTCAGTGCTGCTGAAAGCAGTGGGAACAATTGAATTAAGATAACTTGGATCATAATGAGCCTTGCTTTTGCGGATATGCATTCATCTAGAAAGCTGAATTCATATTAGAAGCCTCAGGTTGTTTTTCACTAGGGCCATTGAAAAGAGTACAAGATCCTGATGCTGCTAATCCATTTCAATTTGAGTGACTTAGACATCTCAACTTGAGTGACTCTCACATCTTGCTGAGAAAAGTGCAAGATTGACGGCCAACTTGCAAGAATACAGTGATGGATGCAGCAAACTTTTGGTGCATGTCCCAGAAGCTGGTGTGAACAAAGTCCTACTTTTGTGAGAGTTAGAAACAAAGCAGAAAATGAAATTGATAGTATTTGCCCTGGTGTCTATCAGTGTTCCCTCTACTCTTTTCCATCCCATTTGCAGAATAATTTTATGTGCACAGAGGCATTTGTAAATGTGCACCACTAATAGAAACAAACCCAGCTGTGGATGTTCTGCTAATCAGCTGGGTGACATTTGAATCTTTCCTGAGCTATTATACAAGCACACAGCATACAAGAAATATTGGTGCCAATGTTTGTAGTGAAGTTGTTAGAGTATTTAAAAGACCAGAAATAAAACTCTAACATCAGCTAAATTTCAGTTTCAGAAGTAAATTGGTCACTTAGGAGTCTAAATCTCTTGACTGTCAATAAACTGTCTATTGAGTGCTCCCATCACCTTGGAGAATATTACTTAGGATCCTATTGCGTTTAGATGTCTTTGAAAATTTTACTCATTGTCAGTTTCAACTTTTACTTGGAATGGAGCAACAGAATGAGGAAGAGTAATTCGGAGAAGTCAAATAAGAGTAGTAAAAGAGAGGAGAGGGGATAGGATGCGAGGATAGAAAGGGATTTAATAAGGAGGAAAAAGTTAAGAACAAGAGAGAGATGGTGGGGATGGAAAAGAGGCCAGAAGAGGCAGTGGTGTTTGGCAAATACACACACAAAAAAGGATATAAGTGAAGAGAAGGGGGGAAAAGAGAGAAACTGTGAGAACATTCAAAGAAGAAAAGACCTAAAAGCAAGAGAAAAATGTTTGAAATGTGAACTTAAAATAATTACTTTTGTTTCAAAAATATTTTTGGCACTTACACAAGAAAACCTGCTTGTCCTTATAATCCTGGGACAAACACAAAGTAAAATTAAATCAGTGTAAAGATGCTAAGGCCCTTTTTCCCTCAGTAATGTTATTGTGCTTCTCTGATTTTGAGTTATAGCCCATGCACTGGTGAATGACCAAGGTTTAAACATTCATTCAACATTAGCATGTATAAGAAATGTAGGATACTTTCATTAATTGGATCAGGGTTATATGTGTTTCATTTAAAAGCTGCAGTGATCACTAATGGAATGACCTTGAAGTCATTATCTGTTAAGAAGCCTGAGACAAGATTGTTCTTCATGTTCAGTTGTATTTGTCATTACTTGTGAATATAATTTTCATATAAAATATTGTTCCCCTATTACAGTTACACCTTTTTTCTTTTTCTTTCCTTTTTCTCTAATGGATGGTTTATCTTTGGCTTTTTTTTTCTTTCATCACACTGACTCGTGTTTGGCCAATTTTTTTTGTTTGTCCACAGCTTTGATGCAGGGCACCATGCAGACCAAGTAGGTGATCAAAGGACTTAAGTTATACCAGGTTTCATTCATAGTTCCCTTCCCAATGAAGTCTACTTTTCTCATTCTATGACTGCATCACCTTGCGCCTCCATGTGATGACCCTCCGATGGTCTATTCTAGAAGCTGACAGTTGGTGGTTAGAATATTGGAAGAGGTTGGCCCTCTACCAGCTAGGGAATCCTAGCCTAGGTCTATATTAAAGAAGGTTGAATCAAGATACTCAATGTCAGCTATGTTCTTTATGTAGCTGGAGTCAACGTGCATTAATTTGAGTTTCCCTGCTGTCCCTACAGTGACAGCTTCACTTACTCCTTGCAGGAGCATGAATACCAGCTGCCAATGGGGGTGCCCTCTGAGTTTGATTTAGCGGGTCTGGTCAAAGTCTGGAAGATCAGTCGTGGCAGCATTGATCTTCTGCTTAGTGAAGACAAGCCTCTTGTAGCACCAGCTAACAGATTGTGCAGCTGTTTTTGCATGTGGACTGCTGACAAATGACTGTATCTAAGGTGATGGTCTTGCCTATTTATTACATGTAACAAATAATGTCACTAATCACTAAAAAAATCAATTGGCGTTTTGGATTCAAGCTATAAGGTATAGTAAAGTGTGTACATTTTCAAGGCATACCCAATTTCAATAGGAACACAGAACTGCATGATAAAATACCTTGGTAGTTCTTCCAGTTAGTATGGCATATTCATACCATACCTTTTCAGGTTCCAGGGAAAAGGCAGGAATCAAAAGAATCCTGCAGGCCAAGGGTAGCTGAAAACCGTGAAAATCCAATAATTTGACCCGTTGGGCCATTTTTTTTGGACCCTTTTGTGGATTATCTCAGTTGCTTTCAGTTTGGGTTTAATGTTTGAATGTCCCACCTTCTTCACCCTCCAAAATAGGCATTACATGCTGGCCTTTATTAAACAGGTGAGAGAGCTGAAATATTTCTGGTGAATCATCTGGTCTAATTTGAAAAGTTTTCAGGGGGCAGTAGAGCTGTTGATTTATAATGGAGGGTTGTCTGTTGCCAAGAGATATATGTTCGGGTTTAGTATCAAGAATCTGTTTTTAATTTTAAAGATTGTTTACCTAAACTACTATATGTCAGAGCTCAGGGTGAATTTCTGCTTTGCATTTAATTTTAGATACTTGCCAGAGTGGACAGTAAAAAATGGGTCCCCAGAATTTGTGGCGTCATTATGTATCTTTCCTACTGGCAGCCCCTGCAAGTAGTTTGTCTTTGAAATCTCCTTGGTACTTGTTAGCTCTTACATATCAGAGCAGGGTTATCGTTTATTTATTGGACTTTGCCCATTTATGAAAAAGTACAGAAATTATTAATGGTTTAGTATCTATTAATGCATTACTTGGGTAGAATTCAAATTCCAGTATTTATGGTAAACCCCTTTATAATGAAATGTGTGTAGAAAGAGGAATGCTGATTTTTAAAGTTCGAAAGCATCTTGTACCATTAGAACAACTGCCTGTAAAATATCTTACCAGGCTTTTATTTATAACTATAAATAAGAAATGCTTTGAATGTGAAGGGAAATGATTAAGAATATTTGTGTAGATAAAAAAGAGTAAATAACCTCATTCAATGAACTATGTATTTGGTATACTGTTGTAGAGCCTGGTGTTTAGAAAGTGGACTGATAGTACATATCCCACACTGAAGTTCTGGTAAATGAATGTTTTTAGTAGAGCAAGTCATTTTGTAATGTCAGGCAGACTTTGGTTGAGAATGGGCCAGAATTGAAGATTATAGGAATGTATTGCTGTTTAGAGCAGGAACGCCTTAGGGTACGGATTTTTTCCCACAGATTACAGGGCAGATGGTAAACTGATGCACTTGAAAATAAATAGAATAAGTAGGGATTTAAGTTGCCAGATAAGAGAGTGCCTGTTCACTAGAAATTCAAAACTTGTTCTTGCATAAAATATAGGTTGAAACTCTCTAGGACGGCAGTCTCTCATCTGGGAACATCCAAGGTCCAAAATAATTTGTTAGCTGTATGTCCACTTATCATGGATGTGACCAAGTTTCACGTGGCCCTATAAAGTTTGTTTGAAGCCACCAGTCCTGGCTTTCAGTGTTCTGTGCTGTTAGTTAGCTCTGATTTACCTCTACATGTCTTTTAACATCCCAGTGGGCAGTGGACATGTTGTTAATGCTCCTAGACAAATATTGACAAATAATGCTACTATTAGACACATTTTGTGGTTCATCACCAGTGTTCCCTCTAAGCTGCATGGCAGCACAGCTTCACAGGTAATTAATCAGCCCCGCCCAGTCAGAGGCTCAGGGCTACCATGAAGCTGGCTGATGGGGCGGAGCTGATTAATCGCCTGTGAAGCTGTGCTGTTGCGCATTTTAGAGTAGGGTTGCCAGGTGTCCGGTATTGACCCAGACAGTCTTGTATTTTTGCTTCCTGTCTGGTAAAAAAAAAAAAATCTGAAAATACCGGACACCTAAAATGTCCAGTATTTTCTGATTTTTTTCCCCCCCTTCCAGGAGGCGAAAATACCGGACACCTGGCAACCCTACACACACTCAGCAACTGGGCCCAGGCCCCACGCTCGGGCCCCCGGCCTTCTTCCTGCCTACCTGGTTCCACAGGGAAGCTGCCTTCTGGCTCCAATCAAGAAAACAAGATGGCTGCTGGCAAAAAGCCTAAACACTTTCTGAAAGGGGCCATTCTGTTTTATTTTTTGTATTTTTTGGGGGGGGGAGTTTTGCTTAATTCTCAAGGTCCTTTTTTTGCTCAACAACTTTGGTCTCCCCCTTTTTTTTTCCTCAACAGAATTTTTTCCCTGGTGGTTTTTTTTTGGGTGGGGAGGGTCAGTATTTTTGGTTAGACCATCTGGCAACCCTCGCTTAGAGGGAACACTGCTTGTTACTAGTCAAGTCCCAAGAGTGCTGAATTAAGTCATTTGCTGTGTTTTTGGGCATCTCCTGCAAGAACTGATGGCAACCTGAAGACCTGCTGCAATACAAGGCATGTAAATCATACACTGTTTGTTTTGTGAGAGAGGGCTTGACTCTGATCTCTCCTACGCTCTCATCATTGGGATTGAATTAGTGTAGAACAGTGTCAGTGACTCATCCTTGTTACTTCCTATTGCAGGAACTCTGAACTTAGGTCTTGACCAGTGAAATCGGTTTCCGTTTTCTTTTTATTTGTTGTATATGTAGGTTATGAAAGATCACTTGTTACATTTTAAACACATGCCATTAATATGGCCAAAGTGAGGAAAATCATGCCATGAGCTCTCTGTAAATAACCGATAACGTAAGCGGGGACAGGACGGAGATTTTTTTTGGAAGAATCAGGTCCATAGCTGCTAATTTTTAAACGTTGTAAAAATGATTCAAACCAAGAAATCATTCCCCAAATGAAATAATGGCATACAATGTAAATGCTACCTTGGCTTCTGTTTATCTGGCTGTGGTTTTCACACCGCTAAGATTGCAAAGGAAATGCTTTGAAGTGAACTATATTCTTAATTTTTTTTAGCAATAATATAAACCTATTTTTATTATTTGCTGTTTAGTTTAATGTTAATCTATAAAGTATTCTTTGCCAGTGATACACAAAAACAGCAGTAATCAGTTTGCATGGCTCTTGATAGAAAGCCAGAGCCCATCCAGCGCAAAGCATGCAGAATGGCAATGTATCAATTTTAAGCATTAAAGTTAGACTGTATTATCTTAGCATTAGGTTAACTGTCAAATAAAAATAAAAATTAATAAGCTGGAAAAAAGAAAGAGAAGACATTCCACATTTAAAATCCTGATCAGATCTAGCATAATTGAAATGCCTTTTAGCAGAAGTGTTAGCTTTAATTTGATGAGGGATCAGACTTTACACCATTTTAATGATAGTGCAGTATTTCCTAAGTGCAAAACTCCTATACAGGGCAAATGTGACCTTCCCAACTCACCAATGTGCAGCATCTGTTCAGAGTTTGATAATACCCATCAAGGTTGAGAGCTCTCTGTCTTCATACGGAGATGGTAGAGACATAGTCAGAGTTCACTGCACATGTGAGAGTTGAAACGCCTGCTGCCATGATATTTCTTGATCTCTTTAAGGAACTGGCTGAGATGGGAACTCCTGGTCTGCACTTAGTTTGTGTAACACAGGTGCTTGCGTGTGCCTTTCAAGCCAATAACTTTATTTGTATTTAAAGTGATGTTTACTTTTGGGTTGAGTGGCTGTCGGGCCAGAATTGGGGATCAAATGCGACCACTGCTGAATAGAAATAAAAAGTTGGTTTTCTAGGTGTCCAAATAATGCGTTTGTATTGTGTTAGTACAGTAAGCTAAGAAAAGCAACAGTATTAATGTTACATTCCTGAGTGCTCAGCTGTGTGCATCATTGTTTGCATTAAACAAATCCAAGATAAAACATCCCGGAAATGCACTCTGGAAATGCACTTCCAATAGGGATTTTCAGCTGTTCTTTGAACGGTTTTAACAACAATTAAACTGTTTTTATGCAATGAAATACTAATCAAAGCTGTGGTCATTTTTGGAGCCTCTTAGGATAGCTCCCAGCTTACAATATGGATGATGTGTCATGGGGAGCAGCTTCAGTTAGCCACCCATGTCCAGCCCTTCTCAAGTACTTGGCTCCAAACTCAAATAACTCTTGAGGTAACTGTGCCTTGACGCAGAGTTAGCACATGACTGTTTAACCAGGCTGGGAGGCATGGTCCCAGCCGCAATGCAGCCATTACCTTAGCAACTCTGGTCCATTTAGTGGGGATTAGTCCTGCCTTGGGCATTTGGCTGGACTTGATGACCTCCTGAGGTCTCTTCCAGCTCTATGATTCTATGACTTATCATTGTTGATTGCTAGGATTTTGTCTCGGATAGTTTTAGTACAGCTCATGATTAAGTCACCAGCAAGAAATAAAAATTCATAGAAGCCTATGATCTGTCCTGGATTTTTATCCCTGACAAAATGGAGACTTGGGTTCAGCATCCCCTGCAGCTAGAGTTCAGAGGTCATCAGAACATAAGACCAGCCATACTGGGTCAGACCAGTATCCTGTCCTCTGACAGTGGCTAATACCAGGTGCCCCAGAGGGAATGAACAGAACAGGGAATCAACTGATCCATGCCCTGTTGCTCATTCCCAGTTTCTGACAGAGGGCATGGGCACCATTCCTACCCATCCAGTGTAATAGCCATTGATGGATCTAACCTCTATGAATTTATCTAGTTATTTTTTGGACCTTTTTTGTTAAAATCCTGCCCTTCACAGCATCCTCTGGCAAGGAGTTCCACAGGTTGACTGTGTTCTGTGTGAAGAAAAACTTCCTTTCGTTTATTTTAAACCTGCTACCTATTAACCCCTGCTTCTATGATTAAGGAGCTCCAGGGGGCCCCCATAGGGACAGAGAAACTCTGGCGGGTCCCCACCATCCACTGTAGAGATGTAAAAATGAATAAAAATATTAACCATGTAACCAATAGAATTTTTATCAGTTACATGGTTAACCACACATGGATTGCTGGCTTCCGGCCCTATGGGACTGTGGAAGCTGCAGGTAGACCCATGCAAAGTTTAACCTTTAATAGTAACCGATAAACATGAGCTTATCAGTTAGCCGGTTAAATTCTTACAACCCTAATCCATAGTAGCAGGGAATTCTGGGGCGTTCCGCACCACCTGTGGCAAAGGGGAGCTCTGGGGTTTTCTGCTGTCCTGGGGGTAGGTCTTCTGAAGACTTATGCCACCACAGCTGCCACTGGGGTGGGGCCTGGGATCTGCAGTGGGGCCAGCCGAAAGTTCCAGTCCTGGGGCAGAAAACATCACAGAGGTCAATGGAAGTCACGGATTCCATGACCACCGCGATATAATAGTAGCCTTATGAATTGCACGTCCTTCTGGTTTGCTCATTTATGCTGGTAGAATCCTTGATTTTCATTTCTAACAGAACTTGAAGGCATGATATATAGTGTTTGAGGTTATTTTGGTGCATGGTACTTTTACCTTTATGATTTCTTAAACATTTTTTGTTCACTGTGCCTTATATAGTCTAAATAAGGCTGAATTTATCAGCATTAAGTTTACTGATACATCACAGCATTTTATGGTATTGTTTGTGGTGCCAAGGGCTAAAGACCTTACTGAAATAAATTAAAACAATGCTGCTGTTCTTCCTCCTCTTTGCCATTAAATAAAATCCATGCTGGCCATTTTTCCCTCTTAATATTTGTCCAGAACAAATTTAATTCAGAGCACAAAATAAAAATCCCCATGTGGAACAAGAAAAGAATTAATCATCAGAGTTCTGCATGATCTGCCACCTTAAAATACATTTTTAAGGTCACAGTTAATTGTTTTTAAAGGAAAAAATGAAACAAAAAAGCAGCTTTTTGTTGTTAATAACATCTTATAACTTTGTTACTGATCAACTTGTCACTGTTTCTACCATCTGGTTGCTTTCTGACCTTGGCTCAGTTTGGACAGTGAAACAACACAGATCTGTGTCCCGTCAACGTGTGCTGAAGTGGTGAATATTTAAATTAAGATGATCCTTTCTCCCCCTCTAGCCCTTCCCTGTGTTACTGAGAAGAAAGAAATAAAATGTAGAATGTTTTTTGTAATACATTTTGTTGAAAATTATCAAGCTAAACTCCTAAAGATGTGTAATATGGGAGCATGCAAACATTTAAAGTGTCCTGACATCAGTACTTTGAGAGTGGATGCACAGATTTCTTCATTGATGGTCAATAAAGTGCAGATTGGGCAGAAAAGAGCTTTAGGTTATGCATGGAGTGATAATGGGACACAATTTTACAAAATCAAGTACAACACTGAATAGTTTTGAAACCACTATAAAAGGATAGGGCTCACTGCTAAACAAGTTACTTAACATGATACTGTAAATTCTAAGGGTTGTTCTTTTAAATATAACCAAAGACCAAAACCATTTCTAATGGAAATGTCTAATGCATTAATGTCATAAATGTTTTTTCAATGTGTGTGTATTTATAGAAAGAGAACAATGGGCTGCAACATACTGCAGGCTACAGGAAAATTTGCTTTAACATCTAGGACTGAGCAATCTTGAAAATACTAGTTTCAGGGCTCTGCTTTATGTAATATCTCAATTATTTTATTTGCCTATTGGTTGCTCTCAAATCTGTCTGTTTGTCATTCATTTTTCTTGTTTATATTGTATTTTGACAATTTCCTTTGCATTCTGTTGTGAAAGAACTTAGGATAGTTATAGAATGAAAGGCAAAATATCAGTCTGGATTAAAAAAATGGCTAAGTAATGTGCAGAGAAAGGAGTAAGAATAAATGGTCAGTCTTTACCAGAGCAAAATATTAACAATGAAGTGTCTCATGATAGGCCTTTTAAAATACATTTATTGATAGTATGAATTAGGGGTGGGCTGAAAGGTAGAGAGATTTACCCAGAGAAGGCTCGGAGATACTTCACGTGGTCTTAACCAAACTAGACGAATGGTCAACACAATGGCAGATGAAACTCAATATTGATTGAGGTAATGTACATTGGATTGGAAAATGTGAACTGCTCTTGCATCTTACAGGTTCAAAAGTCAGGAAATGGGCTTTGACACTACAGTGTGTAGTTCTATGAAGAGTTCTGCTCCATGTATACCTGTGGTCAAAAAAACAAACAAGATCTTGGGATGCATTGTGGTAGAAGGTTAGAAGAGCTCTCTGGTGGTCATCTAGTCCAACGTCCTGCTCAAAGCAGGACCAACCCCAACAAAATCATCCTAGCCAAGGCTTTGTCAAGCCATTTGTTAAAATGAGGAGGGGGATATTCAGGACATTAAGAATAGGATTGGCTATTTATGTGAATAACAAGCATCTCTACAGTTTGTGATTAAATAAAGTATCATAGAAGGGATAAAACACCATCTTTGAGGGGACAAACCAATCTACAACTATTAAGGATTAGGATGAAACCTTTATGGGGCAGTTTATAGAGCCTTTGCCTACTGTAATGGTTTCTTCATCTTCCTCTGAGGCATCTGGTGCTTACCAGTGTCGGAGACAGGATACTCTAATTCATGGACCATGTGTTTGAACTAGTATGGCAATTCCTGTGTTGTTAAGAGCTAAGAAAATCAATAAGGGTTTTGGCCCAGTAAGATTAGGCTGGGAACGTATCAAGATGTAAAGGGAGATACATGCATGTAAGGGAATTCTGAGTACATCTCCTTGTGGATGCTTGAATGTACCTTGAATCCAAGGAATGTTTGAGATATTTAGGACTGGATGGAGATATAATGTCTGTTTCTAGGTGGGTCTTCACATCATTTTATAAGGTAGCTGTTAATATCAGTCTCAGCTAAGGTAGCATGGTAGAGAGAGAGCCTGCTTAATAGTAGCCTACTGAGAGAGGGTTGGAGCAAAGTCAGAACTAAGTTAAAGTGTGTGGACCCAGAATGAAGGGCCTGGCATATTAAAATCTCTGAAAACAAATAAACCATCTATTAGTGATTTTAATTGTTAGTATCCTGAATCTCTATGTAACTATATATTCATATATATAGCTAACATGAATTCTACTTGCAGTGGTGTTGTACCTGTGAGGCTGTTTCATAAAGGCACTATGTTTTTTATATAACATTTTGTCCCTTTAGAAATTATCATGACGTGTGTCAGGAGCTTTCACACTGAAAAAAATATGTCACATTAGCTTCCAAGTTTCTGATTGTCTAAATAACACAGTAACTCAACATACAGCTGTCTGGCATTTTGACAGTACAATAACCCATAATTCTTTCTGCCACTCAACACTTCAAGGTTAGCATTTTGTAGTTTGCTCTCAAGGAGTATTCATTTAAATTTTCAAGAGGCAAAGAGTTGAATGCTGCCTTACATCTCTTTTGATTTTTTTTTATTTACTTTTCTAGTGTGTTGCATTTTTTATCCTGCTGTATTTTTTTTAACCTGCAACTTTTCAGCAGCTAAAAATGTTTGTCTACCCCTCAGCTTTTTGAAGAAGTGAAAGCTCTAAGAATTAACAGCCTACCTTGACATAGCAAGGGGCATAGCACAGACAAGCTTCACCTGCACTTTACAGGCAGTGGTGGTAACAGGAATACAGATATAATGAATTCTTGAATAGCTTACAGGAAAATGTAAAGTTCCCTTTGAGAAAAGTTGATCTAATTTTAAGTAAAACAAAATCTATTGTACAAAAAGCTGGGATGCTCAACATTTCACCCTTGAATGCCGATCTTTCATAAGGTAACACTAATCTTATATTGGTTTTAATTTTGGGGGCTTCAAAATACTTCCTTAACCTTAGGCATATTTTAAGTCCTATCCTTCTTGAAGCAGTTGCACCGACTTCAGTGGATACTGGATCAGGCCCTACGTGTTCAACAAATAACACCATTTATTTTTTCTTGCACAATGAATGGGACATTCCATTCATGTCCAAGTTCATTTTCTGGACTTTCCAGATGGACCAGAGCACTGTATGCTTCAGTTTTTTGGCAAGAGAAATCTGACACTTCTTTAACAGCATGGGAAAATTGCAAACAATGTTAGGTTCACATTTTAGGAGAATTAATATGGTAGCTTTTGGTACATATTAAAGATTAAGGGCCAGATTCTATCCTCAGATATGCATTCTGCATTTGCAACAAAGTCAGTATGCCTATCCAAGAAAAGGACTTGAACTATGTCTGATTGATTGTTTTTGACTATTCGTAAAGGGAAACCCGGAAAGCTTTTGAAAGTCATACCAACTCTGTTGACTAGCAGAATTGACATCAACATGCATGGACCAAAGAATTAGCAAGAATGTTACATTCCCAGACAAGAAAACCTTTTAAAACTCATGGTTTGGGGGTTTTTTAAACTCTATATACATACCCACATGCCATGCACATGCCCTATTGCTACCACATCAGCCCAGATGCACCAAAGCCCTCTTGGGACCATCTTCTACTACTCTGAGTAGTTTCCCTTTTCAGCAGCATGCCAATCCTTGGAAGGATAGGGAATAGGTAAAGGAAACTCTAGCATTGCCTTATGAATATTACAATACAGAATTAGATCTCTCTATAATACAATTTGAATATTTTCACAAACTGCTTACAGATTTCAGGACAATTAAACACCCTAATACCCGCTACATATGCTGAGTCATTTTATAGTTGATTTTGGAATGTTTCTCAAAATTCAGTGTGAAAAATTTAACTGGGTATAGTGCACATCATCTGGCATGAACAAATACATAGAAATTGCTGCACACTCTTGTCTGGTAACATCTTTAAGGGTTAGAGACCTAGGGGACAATCTTGAACTTAATAAACCTTTTATGGACACTTGTATTTGACTCCTGCATCTCTCTCTTCCTTGTTCGTCTCTCTTCCTGTGTTCTCAGATCTCCTTTGATTTTCTTTTTTCCTGTTGTTCTCTGAGATAAGGCTTGAGTTCCTTAAAAACAGTATTCCTTATCCAGTGAATGTCTTCCCACCCCTTCTTCCTTTCTTCAGCAGAACACTACTCCTTAGACCCCCTCCAATTTCTCCCACCCTGCTTAATGTATGAGATTCATTGGTAGTTTTGCCCCCTTTAATCTCCAACTTCACTATGGCTAAAACATTGAAAATATTTTAGATTTTCATTATAATGTTTTTATAATAGTCCCCCCCCCCAAAAAAAAAAAGTCCTTCCACTTCAGTTTATCTTGCATGAAAATTTTTTTGTCTACAACATCTCTGAAAAATTTGCATGGCAGAACATTTTCTGTTCTATCAGTACAATTTTAGTAGGCAGTGCAAAGGAGGAGAGAGTTTTGGGGGGGTTTTCCTGTTGTCAATGAGATCCTCATCTTTAAACTTAAGAAGTAACTATTTTTGTTTCAAATTCTGTTCAGGTGAGTAGTAGCCTCTTCAAAATTATACCAAAGAGGCGTGTATTTAGCTCACCTAGCAAAACCACTCCCCTGGTATAATTTAGGTATGTGGGACAAAAGCTGACTAGTATTTTCACTGTTCCTTTTAGTGTACTTTATGGACCTGTTGCATCTTATCTTGGAAAACCTCTCCCAAAAGCAATGAATTGGTATTTGTGATATACCTGACTACCAAAAAGAAACATCCAGAAATCGAAGCCAAAGGGCTGTTAAAAAAGGGGGGGGGGGGACCAAGGACTTTAGATCAATGTCTTTTGTATCCTGCAATAAGTAGAATTGTCTGGTTTTTTTGTCTGATTAAGGGAGAAAAAGCCCCAGAATTTGTAACAAAGTAAACCTTCAAATGTATCTCTCTCGTTTCTATCCTCCAAGTAATAGAACACAGGATTTCTTCTCTAACTCTGTTCCATCAGGAATATACACTGCTTAGGTATTCATTTCAGTGGCATTGACAATACTGACAATATAATTGACCTAAAAAGTTCTGGATTTCCTGTTAATGCACTTTAGAAATGTACATCAACTACAAAAAATCATTTCTATCTACATTTCACTTGATTTCCATTTTCAAGAAAGAGGTTTCATCATTATTATTCTATTTGAATAGCACTGATATCTTGAGAGATGGAAGGAGACTTCTATTGTATGCAGGAGTACTTTATTTCGATATTTTCTTTGTCTGATTATACATGATAAACACACATTAGTGACATTCCGTGCATGTTTTGAAGATAAATGGGATATCTCTTTAAACCATTCCTGACACTTCCTAACCTGTGGGCTTAATGGCATATTCTTTCTTTGATTCAATAATTTGTCTGTCAAAAAAGCTGTGCTGACATTTTCCTTGTTGTGGGACTGAAATGGAAAGAAATCTCTTATCTTTAAGATAATTTTTGAAAAATCGAGGTGAGCATTTTAGGATAAAAATGTTTTTAAAATGATTTTTGGTTAGGAAAAAAGATGTAAGTGTTGACATTATACCAACTGCTAGGTGGCAAGTGATGAAAGGAAAAATATTACCTAAAAGTATAAGTCCCCTTGAATTAATTAGGACACGTGTGAAATCTTGGAAATAAAGAGTTTTCTACTCCTTTACCTTGGGTAAGTATTTTTCTTGTCAAATATCTAGTAATTTTAAAATAATGGACTATAAATGATCTAGCACTGTCTGAGGTTATAGGCCTATGTCTTCTGTGTTTGTGCAACAAAAATATGCATGCACATACAAATATGTGATTATTCATACATAAGAATTTATAACTACCTACATGTCAATATGTGTGTGCATATTGGTATTTCACCCAGGCTGCGACTATTTGTGGGGTGTCCTTAGTAAAGATGAGTGGTAGCAATCATCTTGAGTTTCTGGAGGATCTTTCTTTCATGTTTCTTTATTTTCTTGATTCCACAGAGATTACTCTAAGATGTTAGAATAATTTGGCTATGGTCTAGACTGGAAAATTAGGCTGATGTAGCTATGCCAATCAGTGGCATGAAAAAAAAACCTGTCTGACTGACCTAGCTAGGCCAGCTGTTAGTGTAGAGGCAGCTATTCTGAGGGAGTATGTTCCTACACTGAGGCCACGTCTATTCTTACCAGTGGACCAATGCTTGAGAGGTTGATCTTCTGTCATTCGACTTAGCAGTTCTAGTATAGACCCGTAAATAGAATGCTGAGGCCAATTGTGAGGAGTAAGGAAAGCCAACCGGAGCATTTGCTCCCATCGGCCTCACACTGTGTGGATGAGACCCATCTTGGTTTAAGGTAAGGCAACTCTAGCTATGCATTCTATGCAGCTGGAGTTGTGTACTTTAAGTCAACCTTTCAGGTCTAGTGTAGACCTGGCGTGAGAGAGAAACCTCTTAATTGGTATAGACCACATCTATGCAATGAAGTTATACTGGCCTAGTCGTGCCATTATTGTCGCCATCGTATTGATGTGGTTTGAGATTATTTCAGTGGGCATGAGATCTTTGTAAAAAAAAATAAATTCCTCTCCTCAAAACTTGGCACTTTTAATCTGTGCTGCAGCCAGTATGGAATGTTTTACTTACTAAGAGTTCTCTATAATAGTATTATATTACCATGCAGGCATCTGTCCGTTGGGGACTTTTCTCTAGTATTTTTTAGCCAGCCATGAGTGTGTTTATTGGGCATGCCAATTTTAGAGGTGTTTTTTGGGGAGCTTGATAGAAAGTGACTCTGATGGATTTAAAATTAAAACATCATACTTTTCATCAGAGGTGGTTTAGATGAGGGTCTTCACAGGATGACTAAGAGCTCTGAAGCACGCACACTCAACATTTTCCTTTCTTTGTTGTTTCCCCCATAAGTTTCAGTTTTGCCAATGGTGACTCCTTAGCACTTTTTCAAAATCTGGGAAAACAGGTGAGAGATCCCTCAGAGCTGATCTTAACTCATCTCACTGGACGGTGACCCTCAGGGATTGATCTTGTGCAGAATGTCTGCCTTGTTTCCACTTTCCTGATGATTAGACTCATTCTCTTTACCTTACTTTGGACAGTAGCAAAAGAAGAGGAGACTGGTTGGGAGTCAATGAGGGTAGAAAGGAATTGGTTGGAACAGATGAATGAATGAGTCCATTCTTGTGAGACATGAAGTAATCAGCCTCCTCAGATAATGGTACTCAGGCATCTCAGGACCTAATAACAAGCTGAAAACTCAGGCTGGTTCGCAGGAAGATGTGGGAGGAAGAAATCGGAAGACTTGAATAAACTTTGTATCCAGAAATTAGCGTTTAACTGCCCTGCCATTGTATTATTTTCTAAAAGCGGCGAGGAGTCCTGTGGCACCTTATAGACTAACTGAAGTGTTGGAGCATAAGCTTTCGTGGGCAAAGATCCACTTTGTCAGACGCATGCATCGAAGTGTTGGAGCATAAGCTTTTGTGGGCAAAGACCCACTTCGTCAGATGCATGTCTGACGCATGCATCTGATGAAGAGGGTCTTTGCCCACGAAAGCGTATGCTCCAACACTTCGGTTAGTCTATAAGGTGCCACAGGACTCCTCGCCGCTTTTAGAAAATAATACAATGGCAGGGCAGTTAAACGCTAATTTCTGAACTGCCCTGCCATTGTATTATTTTCTAAAAGCGGCGAGGAGTCCTGTGGCACCTTATAGACTAACCGAAGTGTTGGAGCATACGCTTTCGTGGGCAAAGACCCTCTTCATCAGATGCATGCGTCAGACATGCATCTGACGAAGTGGGTCTTTGCCCACAAAAGCTTATGCTCCAACACTTCGATGCATGCGTCTGACAAAGTGGATCTTTGCCCACGAAAGCTTATGCTCCAACACTTCAGTTAGTCTATAAGGTGCCACAGGACTCCTCGCCGCTTTTGCAGATTCAGACTAACACGGCAACCCCTCTGATATTATTTTCTAGTAACTGAAAGACCCGTTCTCTAACGGTTAGCATAAAGACGCCCTGTCTGAGTTTGGCTATACTCCCTACATATTTGAGATAATGACAAGGCTCTGGGCTCTCAAAATGTTCATCACAATTGCATTGAAATATTGTAGTAGCTCATCAAGTTGCATGTTTAGAGGCAATGAAATCTTGGTGGTCAGCCTCATAGTCCATTAATTCACCTAACGCTGCTCTCTGATTTCCAGGTTCCTGCTTCAGGGTTATGTTTGTGCATCAAGGGCACGGTATGTTTCATTTTATTCACCATGAGCCCTTTTGCTGTACTACATGAAGTTAAAATAACAAGAGGGTTGATCCAAAAGGGTGGAGATCTTTTTGCAGGTTGTTTCCCAACATGGATGTAAATTCAAAATATTGGTTTCATTATGGACTTGCTTTTGTCCAATTCTAGAAGTATTCCTGGTCACCCAGTCAAGCAGAGTAGAATACTCCAGTTTTGAAAGTGCGTACGTGTGCACGTGTTAATATGGGTGCTGTAAGTTTTCCGTTCCATTTCCGTTCCACCTGGGACTGGGAGTTTTCTGATGTGCATAAATCTGGAAGCCTCGTTCTTGTATATTCTGTAAGTGGGAGAAGGGTAACAAGTGTTGTATTTGACAGTGGTAAGCCCTGTATATCTAGGCTTAAAATCTGGCCCTTGTGTCTGACTGTCACCATCACAAACTAAAGGCCTACTTTTCCCAGGTCTGAATCTCAAGACTCAAGATGTTATACCTTACACCTTCATCTTGTGGTTACCAATAAAGTACACTGGGTAAATTGATATTTGCCTGCGAAATTTCTGGAAAATAAACTATTAATTTAGATTAGCAATCAGTTACAATATAAGCTTATCTTCTTGAATCCAAAAAACAGAAATGGTATTTAATATAAAGTATTAACAGTCCATGTATGATTGTGTTCAAATGTTGATCTTATTCACTACTAAACCTTAAGATCTTATTACTTCAGTGTTAACAGATTCAGCTGACATCAAAAGACTAGACTGTGTCAAGTCGTCTGACCTGCCTTGACACCAACCAGATTATGAAGCCTCTAAATAAAATGATCGCTCATTGATCCCCCCCCCCAAAAAAAAAATCTCCACAAGAATCAAAGCAAAAGCTCTCAATTCCTTTCACAGGATTATGAATATTTAATAAACATCTGTCTACAACCAATCTAGAAAAAAATCTTTAAACGGACTCTCTGAAAGGCCAAAGCCCAAATTTTAAAATCAGGAATTTGTAATATGGAATGCATATTAGTCGTCATGACTTGATGTGAGAGTAATTTTCATTTTGTAAGGTGATGTAATTTTTTTAAATATATCCCTGATAACGTTAGGCTGCATTTTAAACTAACCAAGGCCAGGTTACATATATATGTCCTTGAACCTCTAAACTTTATTTGTGAAAGAAGTTGTTTCTTAGAAGATGTGTAGAATAATTCACAGAGATTATCTATATCTATCGCTTTAAATCTTTAATGATATTGATGAGTTTGTAGGAACTGTATTTAATTCCTTGCTGCCTTCCTCTTTGGTCTCATCACTGAAGCCACCTGATTCAACTGTCCCCTTGGATGTCCATCTTGTATCTGACGCTAGCCAATTTCGACAGTCTAAGTGCTCAAATTGAGCCATTTTGTTCTCTGTAAAATAAACCCAGGCCCATTATGCGTGATTTTTCATTCACACACCCCTCCCCTGCCCTTCATTTTCTCCTTCTCCTTTTCTACAGCTCTGTGAATGTAGAGTGGCAACATTGTGAGGACTAGTGTTTTCACTCCAGGCATGTCAACTTCAATCTGCTGCGATTTGGTGTGAAATCTGTGCCATGGTGTGGGGCAGAGAGGTCAACCCCCCCATAATTGATGTTGCTTATTCATCTGCTTCCCGTGTATTTTTCTCCCCACACACTGGCCTTTGTTTGGATAAATTGTTTGAAGATTTACTGTAGTTCTTTAAGCCTGAGAAGCCGCTCCTGCTGAACAGCTTCAATGTCCCCGCTAGGCAGGAGGCTCAGCTGGGATGACACATAATGGCATTTAGACAGAAAGATCTTTTTCCCAAGACAAAACGTAGAGGACATCTTCTAGCGTAACAATTAAGGCAATTTTCAGACTAATTTACTATAGAATCGCTTTGTACAGCCCCCTTGTACACGGCTATGAAATATGTTAATTGCTATTAAAGCCTGAAATGTTATTCTAAAGAATTTATAGACTTAAGCAAGAGAGAGTGTGTGTGTGTGTGTGTGTGTTGTGGGGAGGGGGAACTTTTAGTCTATGTGATGGTTTGAATTCCACATGCATACTTTTCAGATTATTTTTTTAAAAGTACCCAGTGACGATAAAGAATCCGAATATAGCAAATTATTCTGTGTTGGGTCATTAACCCTTGTTTTGCTTATGGTGGCAAATGGCTTCATTTAAAAATATACCATTTTGAACTATTTGTGTGTTTGAGGTTTTACTCAAGCTCTGAAAACCAGTATTTAGTAAGTGGCAGAATTTAAATATAAAACATAAAAAAAAAAAATGTACATCTGCATCTTTGTGGCAGAAGCCCTGAAAAGGGTGTATAATTTACTCTGCTAAAAGGAATCTTTAAAAATGAGAGAAAAGGCTTTCTTCGGTACTGGAAGGAAGAAAAAAAAAGAAAATGCGCTGTCACCTAGTAATCCTCTCTGCAGATTGAATAAAATAGTTTGAAATCATTGTTTTGATTTCCATTGACTGAAGGCTAGAGTAGCTTTATTGGTTAAGCTGTTAAATCTGCTGCAGTTTAAACACTTTTTTTCCTAGTGCACCCTTGTTTCAATTGACCTTGAAATATATTAAATCATTTTTGAAGAAAATTTCCATTGCATCAGGCTACTGATGATGTCTTTTAGCATAAAATAAATATACTTTACTGTTATTACTTAGTTCTTCATAATTTTTAAAAGGCTAACGTGCAATCAATAAACATTTCTCATATGTATCTGAGAGAGCCTGCACCTTCTTACCAATGACTCACAAAAGAAACTGCACAGCTGACTTGCATAGCTAGGTTGCGGGTGGCACCACGAACAATTTTACTTGTCGAATGCAAATATAACTGGGAAAACATCCCTTGTTTTCTTGCCTAAAAAAGGTGACATGGTTAGATGGTAACATACGAAAGAATCATTCCATTATCAAGAATTTAAAGTAACAGACAGTAAAATTCAAGTAACTAAAGTCATACAGAATGCCCTTTACTTAGGAGCTTAGAACAGGTTTATAGTACCTGTAGTACGTGCACACAAGCTCTCCTACAGACATTTTGGTTCTATTCATACCTGGTATCTCCATTCATTCACTAAAAAATCCACCAAATATTTTTTTCACACCCAAAAAATGCAATCAAAATAATTCTGTTACTATCTTACTTTTAAAGCACATTCTCATTATGATACTATCATAATGAGTTTAGATAAGGAATATTTGCAGTCATTTTTTATGATAATAGACACATTTTAGTACAATAAGTAGTCGTGTGACACCTTGGAGACTAACAAAAATATATACTATCATGAGTTTCCATGGGTAAGCTCATGATAGTATATATTTTTGTTAGTCTCCAAGATGCCACAAGACTACTAGTTGTTTTTAAAGTTACAGACTAACATGGCTACTCCCCTGTGATATTTTAGTACAGTCTGTGAAATTTGTTTTGTGGATTTGGTGTTTCTATGCCTTATTTCACCATCATTTGTCTTGCTTGTTGGCTTTTTTTAATAATGTGAAAAGAGACATTCTTTTAAATAACTTTTTGGACAAAAAAGATTTTATGATATACAGCTGTGTATCACTTTTAAAGAGGACACATGGGGAATTTTATTGGAGAAATGTGACTCAATAACAGAAAATTAATTTTCCTTTGATCTCTTCTAAGCTACTAACATGCCCTTTCATGCATGTATAGAATTATACTGGAACAGGATGACAAAAATGGAAACACCATTTGGAACACACAGTGGAATGAGCAATGCTGCTGTATTTCTCACCGCCTCACAAATATTAGTTGCTGGATGACAATATAAAAACTGATGCACCATTTATATTCATCTTCTAAAATAGCAATATGAACACCACGTGTTTCTATAATAGGTTTCCTTGACACATAACACCCCAATCTTGTTTGCAAACATTACTTTTAAAATATTAGATCACCAACATTAGCTTTCTGAATGCCCCATAACTACTTTATTTCACTTAGTTAATGTCCCTTACATTAGTCAAAGAGGTAAATGTATTCACATTGCACTGCCTGCCAAATATAGAATTTAACCTGGCAATGTAAGGTTAACCTTTCACCTCCCTACTCCATTTAGAATTCATTGAAAGTCCTTAAAAATATGGCACCAATGGAATAGGTATCTTACACCATAAAGGGTAAAAAGGCAGAATTTAAATGTATTCTGGATTTTTTTTTATTGAAATAGTTCTAAATACAGAGGCAGCTTCTTCATCTCTTAAACCTCTTCTGGCTTGCTAAAGTTGAGCCTCTGATTGGATGGGCTAAGGTGGGTTCTTTAGCCTGGGGATTTCTTTACTAAACCTGTTTTGTTTGGGGGCATGTTTGAGGCACTGTGAGAATAAAGAAACAAAGTACAATGTGGGTTGGCGGATTGGGGTTCTGTATGAAGCAACCTAGCCAGACAACAGAACAGCAGGCTCAACATCAGAGCTATATGGTGTGAAGCTGTGGAATAGACATCTACCATGTACTACTTTTCTTCATTGTTGCCTCTCGGGCATCACACTCCAGCCGGCCTCGCCAGATCCCCAGAGATAGGAGAGTTGTTCATTGAACTCTGTGCAGAATGAAGCTGGATGGCATCAACAAAAGTAATCCCACAGTAGATATTGACTCATCGGCAGTTTGCTTATACACATAAAATAGTTATTAGAATTAAGGCAACAACTTCTTATCTCAGGTTCGTGTTAACGTTTCAAAAAGTGCCCTATATCTGGCCTGTATTGAAGTTGTGAATTCTGGTGACACGTTCTTTAGCTATAGGGAGGTATATTTTAATTTCATTTTTAAAAATTCTTGTCTATTTTCGTCCAAGCTACATCTCAGCAAATGCATTGTCCTCTGCACGGTTAGTATGGTAAATGTGAAGACTAAATTCAACCCATGAAAAGCTCATCATCAACTTAACCACAGACTCATGCCAATAGCATGATAATATTAGCCCAATCAGCTCCAGTTGAAACCTATGGAGATCCATGGGTTTCACTGGAAATTGGATCAATCCCCGAATGAGGGATTGTGCGGTCGCATCCGTTTCTAACAGACATTGCCGAGTTGCTTGGGTGTTCTTTGAATAGCTGGACGTGTGTATCGCACATTGTTTGAGGGGAAGACGGTTGTGTTCGTCTTAGTAACGTGTGAATGTAGTGTTTGTGAAAGCTGCCAGATTGACATCCTCTGGGGCTATCTGTAGAACAGGTACAAGAACAAGCATCGGAAGTAATGGCTTCCTTACTTTGGCTTGCCAGCTCATCTCGGCCCGAGACCCAGAGGGATCACTGCCATCAGTGAGAGGTTGGTTTGGTTTCTGGCTTCTCTGAAATGAATAGGACAGAAGTGCCAGTGATGCTGCATTTTTATAACGTGGTTACCTAATCACTGGGAGCTGGATCGAGACCGTGAAACTTGCTTCGTGTTGGCCACTGAGCAGCCTCCATATGGTAGCAGCCTCTTAGGCACTACTGTCCTGTCATGAATGTCAACTGATTACCTAGGCCAGGGGCCACAAACTCCCAGCCCAAAGCCCATCTGCAGCCTGAGCACAAGCCCACAAAATATTTTGAGAGAGTTATTTAATCAGGCCTGCCTGACTGTCGGCCCATGAGGGCGGAGGAGGTGGGTGGCACGGAGGGCCTTGCCCTCGCGCATACTTCCTAGCGGCACCCAAGCCCCCAGTGCCCACGAAGTCCTGAGGGCACCACTCGATTTGGGGAGCTGCGCTGGCTTCTCACGCCACAATGTTAACTTGAGTGGGGCACTCCCAGTGCGAGGACATGGGGTGTCAGGGTGAGGACTCAATTTCAGATTTTTTGAAAGATCCTGGTTTCTGTCTGGGCTCCAGGACATGGAGACACACTGTCCACTTGCATGTACTGTATTGCCAACTCCAAGCTTTCAAAGCTCATGAATGAGGCACCCCTCCAAAAAAAGAACAGCTTCTTGAAATCACAGATAAATACACTTGGGAATCTTTTTATTTGGCATCTGGTGTTTGAGGTCTTTGACTGAACTCAGGGCACGTTTTCTAGATTTTCTCCACAAAACATAAGACCTAAAGTCTTCCTTTAAAGAGAGAGAGAGAGAGGGGAAAAAAAGATGGCTGGGATTCTCTTCTAACACCATGCATCAACAAACAAAAATAATTTGCTGAGTCAGAATGATCACAACTCATGGCGGTGCATGAGGCATTAGGCAGTGAAGTTCCCAGATCTGGCTTAATTCTAATAACATTGTCTGGACTTTCCAGGGGAAAAAAAAGTTACAGAAGGCTTGTGATCACACAGGGACATGCTGGTAGCTGCATGGAGCTAGCAGCAGGAAGCCACACTACCCCGCTGCACTGCTTCTGGTGCCTAGGGATCCCTGGTAGGTTTTAAATTGGGGGTGGGGGAACACATGGGAGGAGGATATCATGCAGGCTAACAGGAGGACCAGTGTGGGAGAGTGATGTGCAAAGGCCCCCTCACCTGAATTCCTGAGCCTTGCTAGAGATGGGGGTGCCCCCGGCCCACAAGGAAGCTTTGAGCACTGGCCCGAAGTTAAACTGAGTTTGAGACCCCTGAGCTGGGTGCTTCTGAGGCCTAAGCCAGCTAGCCCCTGTACATAATATATTATTAAGCGGGCAGCAAACAACCTAAATGCAGATGTTTGCAAATGATCTTTTTATCTGGATCTTCCATTTCATGTTAAAGTGAAACATCTTTCCCCTGTCAAAAGGCACCTTTTGGCAGACTATTTTTCAAGGGCTCAATGTGAGTCGAACAAAGACACAATTGAAGTATTTGTCAGCATTTCAAGAATTCTCGTCTCTCCTTCTTGTTTCTAAGTACTTTTTGGAAACTCAAACTGAAATCAGTTCCCATCCTATCCCCTTCCTCATCCATGTACACACTGGATTGTGATCGCAAGGTTTCTTTTGCAGGTTATTCAAATAACTATTATTGGACTGGGACAGATACCGCATGGAAAGGTTTTGCAGGATTAGTGCAAGCAAATTAAAAGAAACTGATAAATGTGGGGCTTGATGATCAGGACTGATATCCCTCTGTCAGAAAGCTCTGTCACCTTCCCTCCCCCTTAGATTTCAAATGGCCAGCTGCTTTCCCATAGTTGCTGAATAATGAGCCCCTAGGGTCACAACAACTGTTCACGGTCTGGTGAGAGCTACCCTGAAAGACCACATGAGGATGGTGATTTTCTCTGATCTCCCTGTCCTCTGTTGACCTGAGAATTGTAGCTTCCACTGGCTTCCAAAAAGAAGAAAGCTGGGCCAGAGCGTAAGGTTTTGTTTACGTAAATTGTTTTCACCAATAAGAATCTCCTTTTACTTGTTTAAGGCCTCAGTTAGTAGGCATTCCAAGTGAGATGTGGAATGCCTGTATTTTTCTAAAATATTATATATGGAACTCATTTTTCTTCTACCATGGCTTATAGATTCATTTGATCACATGAGAATCTCAGTGGTCACTTTATACACACACACACACACAAAAAGGGAGGGAGGGGTCTGGTCCTGATGATTGTACAGGACATCTTACAAATGAAAAGCCATAAAGGCTCAAACATAAGAAGGCACATAAAAAGAATCCAAAAAATTACTGTGAAATGTTCATGATTTTTAAGTCAATTGTGAACACCTAGTGTTGTTAGTGACACTGAGGTCTGTATTTCACAATTCAAAACCCTCTTTTATGCCCAAACTCTACCCCAAGCATGATTCTGACCCCATAAAGGGAGATGTGCCAGAGACGCCATGAAATCCAGTAGGGACTCAACAGGTAGTATTGATTTTACATGGAAGATGCTCAGAGCAAACAGTGGTTGGTTGATAGTATAAAACCCTAAGACAGATAGCTGTTTGCAATTCTGTTTACAGTAGAACCTCAGAATTACGAACAGCAGAGAGTTACAAACTGATGTGTCATCCACTCACCCTGACGTGGAACTGGTAATTCACAATTAGGCAGCAGCAGGGACTAAAACAAATACTGTAACATAAACCACTAATAACACAAAAGGGACAATGTAAATAAATTGACATAAGGAAACTGTTTCTGTTTTTGTTTTATTTAAATTTTGTGTTTATTTAAATTCAGATGGTTAAAAACAGCATTTTTCTTCCACAAAGTTTCAGTTGTAAACTGTTGAAAGAACATCCATAATGTTTTGTTCAGAGTTGCAAGAAACCTCCAGAGTTAAGAGAAACCTCGGAGGTTCTGCTGCATTTAAAATCAGCTTACTATCTCCCTTATATTGATAGGGATACCAAAGGCAGTTCTAGACAGCAAGGTATGTGTCCTTCACATTCACTTCCATAGTTTACCTAAGATTCCACTTCTTACACATTAAAATTCTACAAACTTTCAAATGACAGGTTGAACCTCTTTAGTCCGTCACACTCTGATCCAGCAACATCCGTGGTCCAGCATGATTTTAGTTAACCAGATGTCCACTTAACCCAGGTGTGGCCAGTTTCCCACGGTCCAGTAAAGTTTTATAGTCTTCTGGCTCTGTCTTCTGTGTTGTTCTTTAGCTCTAATTTACCCCTAAATGTCTTCTAAGAGCCCAGGAAGCAGTGGAAGTTCTAGGAATGCTTCTAGACAATATTGACTTCCCATGGTCCAGCAAATTCTCCGGTTCGGCATTGGTCAGTTTCCAAGGGTGCTGTACTAGAGATATTCAGCCTGTAATGCAATGTGCCAAACTTTTATCTCACTTCCTAGTTGCAAATTGAGGAAATTAAATGTGTTAGGCCTATTTTCATAGAGGTTTTGCATTACCTGTTTTTTTGCCTCATCTAGCAGTGCGCATTTAATACAAAGTATTGTGACAAGGAAATTATTTGAAAGGGTTGTGTTATGAAGTATCCTTTTTCTCATCCCTATTTAAGCTTGCAAATATGAAAGGCTTAACCTAGCTGCTTCCGACATGTTTCATGTGCATGTCTAGTGTTGGAGTATGGTCTTGTGCTTAGATTAGGGAACTAGGATACAAGTCAATGTTTGATTCTTGGCTTTTTCCATTTGGTCATGGCAAAATGTGTCTGATGTATCCCAGTGGTGGAATATGGCTCAGATGATTAAAGCTTGTAGTGCTTTTAGATCCTCTGAGAGGCTAAATGTAAAGAAATTGCTTCTGTAGTAGAGCAGTTGTTACAAGGAACATAGAAGAGGAAGGAGGAGGCAGAAATTGATTGACTCTACTGCTAATTCAAAAACTTTCTAACGTTCTTCAAGTTAGAAATTCTGATATACTCTCTGGGTTCATTTCTCCTCTTGATATGCACAGGCAGCTCCGATTAGTGCCAGCAGGAGTTTTGTGCTGGCATTGCAAGAGGAGAATAGACTCCTGTGCATATAATGATAAGTTAGATAGCCTCTTGTTGGCTGTGTGTATGATTCCTGATCTATTGTTCCAGAGATACTACAGCTTGAGAGAGAGCTGCTGTCATTTTTCAATAGGAAGTGAGGACTTTAAAAGCTAGAAAACTGTCCTCTTTTCTGAATAGCGCTTTTGCTGCATGAAGTATAATTTATTTTTATCACAGCAGGCACACAGCTTCCAGGTTTTCATAAAGAAAAATGATCCATATAGGGTCCATGTCAATGGAGCAATCATTTGAAAACCTAGACATTCAAAACATAAACCTTTCTCAATGCAAACTATTGTTTCTTTTTGTTACAACTTTTTTTTTGAAGTTGGGTCCTCCATAATACTTCAGTCACTCCATCAAACACTGTTTTATTCACAGTAATATTTTAGTCAGCTATCAATCTACCTTATAACAGTGCATGCTGCTTAATTACAGTGTCAGAAACTTTTGTAGAGAAGGCTTTCATCTCCTTCAAATTACCTTCATGGCGATATTTCTTTAACTTTCCTTAACTCAGTAGCAAATATGAGTCAATGACAAAGTTGGGATTTATCAGAAAATAAGTTGTTTGTTCGTTCTCTCTTTCTCTCTCTTACACACACACACACACACACACACACACACACACACACACACACACACACACACACACACACACTCTCTCTCTCCCCCCGCAAACAAAGAGGACCCTATTATTAGTTCTACAACTTGTCAGTTTGATTAGCGAACCAGTAGCCTCTATCAGTTCTGAACGAACACTGCATCATTAAAGGATGTCCATGCTTAAATGCAGAAACCCTGCATTGTGTCTCTTAGTGCATAATTGGACTGTCTTTTGTATACAAGCAGAGGCACTTGTTTCTGAATATACACCCTGCACCTCAACAGGTCAGGGAGATAGTAAAAACCTGTTGTTTGGCTTTGTCTTGGGGAATAATGGAGTCACTAATCCACTTGATCTCTCGGAGTCAGATAAAGAAGAAAGTGAGCGATGCATACATTTCAAAGATGGAAGGCACTTGTAAAAGCAATTTCTTTGGAGGGGAAAAAACTAGAGCAAAGGCTGTTGGAAACCTTTTAATTAGTACTAATTACCTCAGCAGAAAACGTTGGAGGCTTGAAAGGATTTGTGTCAGCAAGTGAAAGATCAAAGATTGCGGCGCTCGCATTTTAATCTGTTGGCTATAAAAACGAATAAGGGGGTGGTAATGGGGCCCAGGAGAATGACAACCCAGGTGGTTGAGCCTTAATCCCTTCTTTACTGCTAACGCCTAAAGCCTAGTTCCAATTACATAATAAGATGATTTAATTTTTTGCTTTAATTTTAACAAAAATTAAGGGTTTTATTTTTTTACCCTTCAGTAATGACAAGATGAGGTTTTCAAGGATAAAATCCTTCTCCATTTATTTCTTTTAATGTTTTAAACCCAAGGCTTTTATGAGCAAATTTTACAGCAGGGGCCAAAAATGACTGTATCAAAGGCCATGAGGCAGGAAAAGTGCTTTGATGTGGTCTGTGGAAGGGGGAGTGGTTTAATATAGGCCATTGGGGCACCTATGTTGCAGACATCTATGGAGTCCCATTGATCATTCACTGTGACAGTAACTGAGGAATTTGGTAACATGATGAGTGAGACCTGCAGCTGCCCAGCCCAGATATACGACTGCCCCAGGAACAAACTCCCTCTGTGTACACAGTGTGAGCTCAGGCCTAGGGCATTCTCAGAATAAGCCACTGAAACCCGGCAGCAGATGGGAGAATTTAATGTCTTGGAATCTTCAGGTACTTTCTTGTAGTAAGAGCCAAACATTCCACCAGCCATAGGGGGAGGGAGGAAGTCTTGAACTGACGTCCCAGTTGGTATATAATTCAGCACTTGCACTCACATGTTCTCTAGCAGTGAGTCGAGAGTTTTGGGGGGAGAGTGAGAGGGCAGAAAGATGAATACCAGAGACAACTGGTTATTTACATTCTGGAAGGGTTCACAGAGAGTAGGTAGCAAGCCACCTCTCAGGGCATGTCTAAACTACATCCCTCTTTCTAAAGAGGGATGTAAATTAGACATATCAATATTGTAAATGAAGCCGGGATTTGAATTTCTCATGCTTCATTTGCATAATGGCGGCCACGTGTTTTTGAAAATGGGTATTTCGAAAGTGAAACCGCCATCTAGATGCAGTTGTTGGGGGAAAAAACAACCCTTTTGTGAAATCTCCTGTACTTTTAAAAAGGAGGTTTACAGGAGCTTTCACAGAAGGGTTTTTTCAAAAGAACCGTGTCTAGACAGTGGTTTCGCTTTCGAAATACCCATTTTCAAAAGAATGCGTGGCCGCCATTATGCAAATGAAACACGGGAAATTCAAATCCCAGCTTCACTCGCAATTTCGATATGTCTAATTTACATCCCTCTTTCAAAAGAGAGATGTGGAGGTATTCCGTTTGAAAACTGGGGGGAAATGGTAGCCGTACATTGGGCTCATTATTTTATTTTTTACACACACACACACACACACACACACACACATATATATTATTATTATTTATTATTATTTATTATTGAATGAACAAGTCCTGAAGTACATTTTGAATCAAGTACCTGGCTAGGAAAAGGGAAGTTGAGTTAGTAGTCTGAAAGGGGGTTGCATCAAATGCATACAAAATTTCATTCACAGCATTTGCTATAGTCTGCAGTGACTTGCTATATTCTGCAGTGGCATCCTGAATTACTTTCTCTCTGTTCTCCCCCTGCCCTCCATGTTTTTCAGTGTGTGTGTTCTGACTGTCAGTACACTGACCTCGTTGCAAATCTCATTCTGTTTTGAATCTAATACTCCTTGGTTTAATGTTTCTCCTTTGGGCATGTCTGGTCTCTTTTGAGGCCATGTACTTTTTGAGATGGGGAGATGAGACTTAATGAAAACGGTACCCCACCTTCAGCAAAGAGATACAAGGCTCAATGCCCACATCAGTATTTTTTCCTAAACAGTGAAAGGGATTTGCCCTTTTGTGCTATGAAGGGACATACTACATCGCTCATCCAGCACGTTCCGTAGGTACAGAAAATGAAGGCCCAATTGCAACTTCTCATATGGTGCAGAGGCCTTAACATTCCATAGGCACAGAAAATGAAGGCCCAATTGCAACTTCTCATATGGTGCAGAGGCCTTAACACTAAATCAGCCTGTTGATTGCAACATGCAGAGACTACCTGGGTGAAGTTGCTTGCAAGATCTGACGGCACAATTTTAAAGCAGAAATTAAGATATTTACTTAAATAATGATGGAGTTAAAATGTTTCATTAGATGTTTTGGTGAGACATGTAAATACATAGAGTGCAATGAAACTAGTATTGTGTTCATGGCACCTATGCTATTTTTTTCTTTCTCCTTTTCCCCGTCCTTAACATCCTTAACAACAAGCATATAGAGAAGCACATCTATTAAAGGTGCATCAAATAGAGTATTATCGATAGAATTGTAGTTGGTATGGTCAAAGAGACACACAGAGAGGGCATTTTTGCTGAATACTACATGAGCTTGGTTGGCCAAATCCTATCAATCAGTGATTAAGAAACAAACCTATTAGATCCTCTAAACAATTCCTCTTCATTGTAGGAATGTTCATTACTGTTTTTTTCTTCATTGTTTTGTCCAGTCTAATTTTGAATATAAGGCTGATTAATAATGGAATGTCAACACACTGACAAGGGGACAGCATCCTACATTCCCTGTGACGTGCTTATTCCTTTCCTTTCAAACAACGTTGGAAATAGAGGAGACACATCTGTTGTCAATCACATATGTTTCTGAGAAACTTCAGCAGTTCGCATGGCAGAGTGACACTTGGTGTCATTCTGGAGGCTTCACTCGAGTGTTATTTCGACTAACCATACTCACTATTTTTCACTTGCTCCATCTGATACTATAGCAGCAAGACCTTCATTTTTTGAGCTGTATGAACAATAGAAAAATATTCAAAATAAAAGAGGGAAGAAGGATGCTTAAGTGAAGATGAACATTTAAAAACTCCCTCTTTTAGCAAACATTTATATTATTTACTTGATATAGGTAAAATAATTCCTTTTTTTGGATGGAAGTTTTGTGAGTTAGTTGTGAGAGAAAATACAGAGTGAATTAGTTTCAATAAAATGAAAAAAAAATCAAGATGACTACTGGCTACTGCATAGATGATAGAGGTCTGTAATGTAAGGCCCTTACCCTGGAAAGAATTATGCATGTAGTAAACTTGATACAGACTGAGTAGTGCCATTGAGCTCACATGTATATAGGTTTGTGTGGCCTATCCTAATAGGAGTAAAGTTACTTATTTGTTGCCACTTTCACAATGTTACCATGGTACGGGTGTAACCATACCATGGGTGTAACTGTATGACGATTTAGTCTATTTCTTATATATGTACATTTTTGAATGATACTCATACGTGAAAAATGTGCTTTTATCTAGGTAGATATCCTGTCTAGAAGAATTCTGATCACTCTTAAAGCTGGTTCAGTTACACACAGATCACGCCTATCCTAATTCCAGTTCCATAGACTTAGTTATCTGCTTATCAGCTTTTTTGGCTGACAAAAAAAAACCATTAGGGAAATCCAGAATAAGGATGATGATATTGATGATAGTACTATATGCCTTTGAACTTGAAGGAAAGATGGAGATTCAAACCGGGAAAGCAAACATAACAGAATGTATATACAACAGAAGAATGAATCTATCAGGAGCCACAGTACTGCGGAGGAAACTGAAATTATGCCAACATTTTTGAAAGTATGCCCAAAATTAAATTCTTAATATGTGGCCTGATTTTCAGAAGTACTTCAGTTGAAGTCCATGCACTCAGCTCTATACACGTCTAATACATGAGAGCCTAATTTCAATCACGTGTTTTTTTTAAAAAAAAAAAACTCTTGTCCTATTTTAAACAAAACAAAGAATCCCATATCCTGAAAATCTGAAACAAATTCACGCCCCTGGCCTGATCTCTTCGCTTAAACTTTTGTACATGCTATGAATGCAGTGTAATAATTGTTTGCTGATCTGCTCTGGCATATCAAGCTCTTGGAATGAAGTATCAGGTCCTTGTCAAAATTAAGTTTAGAAAATAAGTTTTTAAAATATGAGTGAAGGGCAAGTAAATGAGAAATGAAAGTGTTCCCTTTTTTTTAATGTATTGCAGAGTAATATAGATGGTCAGACAAATAATATTAATATAAGGATGGGAAAGTTCCTTCAACTCCTAAGTTGAGTGAATGAGTGGCTACTTAGTAAAGTCCTAGGTTCAATAAACAGTAACTGAATAATTTTAGCAGCTTACAAGTGCAACAATTTACATGCTCACATCGTTATTCGTTATTGCAGGAGAAAGTATGAAGTAGAAGCAGAACTGATCAGAAACATTGCATTAGTGTGATGAAGCTCTCTTCAGTGGTTTATTAGATCTATTTAAATATGCATTAAAATATTTCAGGGACATATCAAACTGAGAATATAGTTCAGCTTTTAGAGAGATGACTGTAGCGGCCGTTACATTTTAATTGTCTCTTATCTCTTGCTACTAAGGCAATAAAAATAAAAACTTTGTACAGAAATATTTGATATAATACATTATTTGCTGAGAATTTTCATAGTCAGCAAAGCCATGCAGACAGGAGTGTATATTTTCTGCTTTTCCATTATTTGAATATGTAATCTGTATGCTTTTAACAATCTTTGTGTTTTTATTGTCGGCATTTACTGGCATTTAGAAATCAGTCTTTCTTTATGATCCTGAAAGCTCCTGTTTGAGTGATTTCCAAATGAATTTCGTAAGAAAATTAAAAAGTTGACATGATTTCTCTGGACTCTTCTGCTGCTGCTGCTGCTGCTGCTGCTGTGTAGACCTGAAGTATTCTGATTAGACTCAGATAAGAGGAAGTGGCCTTTTTAGAGAGATGCATCAAATATAAGCAGACAGCTCCTGTGTCTGGTAACAAAGACGGAGGAGGTCAAAACTATCCCAACAGGCCCGAGCAGGTCAGTCAGAGGCAATGGTTGGAAATAAAATTTGGTGGTGTGGGGGGCAAGGGGCTTGGGTCAAGTCCTGTTCAAGAAGTCAGCTTTGTCAAAAGCTTCAGTCACATTCTTACCTACAGGCAACCTCTGCTGATCCCAACTCATTAATCGAACTGGAGAGCCGTCCTGACCCTGGCTCCTTCCCTTTGAAGTGTGGTGTCCTCTGCAGCATGAGGAAATAATTTGCTGCCTGATTCAATGAGCCATCAGTAGAGCCAGCAGACCTAATGACATGTGAGAATATTAACCTCCTACCACGAAGAGCTGTGAATCCTGAGAGGCAGTCTATAATTCACCCAGCACTCCTGAGCCTTACCTCTCTGTCTTTCTCTCTCACTCACTCACTTTCTTCACTCACATACAGAGGGGGAGAAAGGAGAGACCCTCTTGTCATTAAACTTTATTTTCTTCAGTTGTGGGAGCCTTACTGAGCTGCTCAATAATTAGTTGCTTTCCTGTTGCAGTTATACAAAATTTATACTGAAAACAAGACATCTCTCTTGCTTGTCAGCATTGCTGTTCAAATATGAAGCAGGCTGCAGAAGAGGCATTGAAAAGATGGTCATTTGAATACTCACACAAGGAGAAAGTTTAATATTCCTATCTTTATTTTTCATTATCAAAGGAAAAGTTTGAAAAAGGGAGAGGATGTGGACAGCACTAACGTATTATTCTAGATTGTGCATTCCAGCTGCCCTTGGTAAGATTGATTATCTTTCCCCCTCTAATTCCTGCCCACTATCAGAAAAGAGAGGGGGGAAAAAATTGACTCTTCTAGAGGCCAAATATTGTGTTTTATGGCAAAGTGTATTCCCATCCCCGGTAACTGTAGTGTAAAGACAGAACCTAGGCAGAATCTTGCTGCCACTTAAAATCAGGTTAGGTTTCGGATGCCCTTCAGTTGCAGCAGGATCTCTTCCAAGTGTAGGTTTCTACTGGTGGAAACCCATCTGTCCTATCAAGGAAGATTTGCCATAAAAATGAATATGGCCCTGCACATGTACAACAGTCACCATTAAAATGTCAATAACTACAAACTTTTGCATCACAGCAATGGAGAAATAATTTTCTCCTCAAGCATAAGGAAAATCCCAGACATCACCATGTTGTGGAATGATAGTTTGGTTTTTTTCATACTGACCACTCTATTATTGAGGAGCAAAAACAATATTGTAAATATATGTACAGTAAACAAAGCCCACCAATGCTTTTCATAGTTCTAGTGTGGCCATTCCTAATGCAAAGGGTGTCAGGATTCACCAGACAGCAAATCCTGGAGTAACTTAGGCTGTAAAGATTTTGGAGCCGCGAATCAGAGGAACTGATCAGGCTCTCTGCGTTCTGCTTTCCTGAGTGAATAAATAAGATTGTTCATCGCTCTATTATAATTCCTTAACAAGGAAGTCAAAGTTGCCTGCTGATGGACATGTTAAATACATGAAAAGCACTTCCTGCTTTGAAATAGCGGCTCTCTCCAGCAACATTGGTAGCCACCCGTGGCCCCAAATTGAATGGGAACTAGAAGCTGGCCCTTGAAAGGGCAAAACCTGGACCAAAAGAAAGGTCATTGGCAACCCAGCAGAAGCGAGGCCTACACTGGCAAGGGTTTGTTGTTATAGCTCTACTAGCAAACTCATGGATTGGAAATGCAGCTTATACTGTGCTGTAGAGGTTATAGATGTATCCATTCCCTGATGAAATAAAATCTACAGGCAAAAGGACATTGGTGCAACTGTGTTTACACTAGGGCTTTTGGCCAGTGTAAAAAAGAATTACACCCCAACCAACGTTATTATACAAGTGAGTGTTTCGATCTAGCCTAGACAATATATGTGCAGCTCTGCCCAATATATGTGCAGGGTGGAAAGAGTCAAAATAGCCTTTTTACAATGTGTATGATGAATATTATTACACTTTGTTCAATTTTTGCAAATGTGGTTTATTTTAGTTGTTTTAAAGACACCTCTTAACAATGAAATTCAAATGCTACATCCATAACATGTCCCTTCTGCTATCCTTCTCAAGCATCTATTATTTGTTCTCACCTCTCACAGCTGGTCAGAAAGGCCCGTCTCCCCTTGCCTCTCTCTGCTTCATCTTTTTTATTAAGTTTATTAAAACAAGTCAGATTACACTTTCTTATGGTAGAGGCTCTGCTTCGTCCATTCATTATGGTTTCTTATCTTGGCAGGCAATCTGAATTGAACGGCAGCTAGTCCATTATGCACATATGAAGCCCATCACTCCTCCAGCAATGGCCAATTCATCAAACATTTATCTTTTGCCCTCTGAGCAGTGCGTCAATTTGCTTGTCAATCCTCAGCCTTGGTTGTTGTGGAAGATAGGAGAAAAATTACTTTTCTTTCCCCCTTCTCACCAGACTTTAGTAGTTGAAATGGGCTTTAGTCTCTCCATGGGCTTTTGACTCCCCTTTTTCTGTACAGAAAGGGGATGGGTCAGGTGACTGAATTACTGTGTGACAGAATGATTCAAAATACTTCCAAGTAAAACTTCCATAATGCCCTTGCGGTCGTACTTGTGGCTCTCCCTATTTTCATTGTAATCTGTGTTATGAGTGTATTTTACAGACAGGGCTAAACCATAGTACTTGCATCTGGTGTTTGTTTTGTAAAAATAACATACATTTTGCATATGTCCTTTTAGAAAGGCTGGATGGCTCTTTCACCCGTTGTAATCGGTAGCTTTTGTTGGTTTAGCAGAATTATGGAAATGATGGGAAGGGGGTGTCTTACAATAAAGGATGCAAATATTTGTGGTATTATGATCAAGTTTTTTGTTAAGCACTGGCAAAGGTAGATGGGTTGAAAATAAATCAACTGAACAGCGTTCCCCTGCATTGTTCTTTGCCAAATCATATCAGGGGTTTTAGGAGAAGGATATTAAGGTTCCCCACTCCTAGGAATGCTACTGTTGCGATGTGCCTTGTGGGCCACGGTGATGTCTGAGTTGGTTACCTATGAGCTTAGATAAAGTACTCACTTCTAGTTTATCTAGTGAGCAATTCTAAGCCATGTTTTAAATTACTGTTATTTTACTGTTCCATGCTATTTAATACTCCATACTACTTATTTTCCCATGAGACCACTAAGGTGAATTTTTATGCCTGGTTTCATTATTTAAAAATCCTCCTTGGGTAGACATGGTTTATATTGCCTGTATAGCTTATGCCTGGTCCCCAAATAAAATAACCTATACCAGCAAAAGCACTCTTCTGCCAGTCTAACCCTCACCCAACCAAAACCACACCTCTAACCAACATGATCATCCCTACTAAATGTTTTAAGGGCGAACCTGGCCTGGAAGGGAGTGAGCTATACGCAGGCTGCTATGAACAATAGTGGGGGAAGAGATGATTTTTAGATTTTGTAGATTTGATTTTCATCGTTAAGGGGTCTGCAGCAACCGAACACTGTGATTTGAAGAGTGATTTGAATGGAGAGAGGAAAGGTGGTTGGACTGGAAGGCAAGGTCAACTTTTGTTAGTTCGGTTTTTCTTACATTTTACTTGTAGCGGAGGAAAAAAGTTCAGAATAAAACCTGATAACCAGGCAACCACATCTGGTTTGTGGTCTCATTGTGAATTGGAAGCAGCCCAGCTTTGTTTCAAGCAAAGCCCTTCTTGTCCCACAAGGGCTGGGAAGGGATTTATTGTATGGGGTGAGTGTTTTGCTTCATGTTTTCAGGTTCACTGAAACTGAAAGTGAAACTGAATGTGGAGTCAGACTAGGGGGAACTGAAACTCTGAGCAAGATCTGAGGAATCCCTATGTAAATTTGCTGTGTCAAGTTACAAATGTCTCCATTTGTATTGTGGTTTTTGTTGTGATGGTGGTGGTAGTAGTTAAAATGCAGGACTGGAAGTTGGGAACCGTAGGTTCTTTTAATTTCTCTCCCAAAAAATTATTGGGTGTCAACTGAGCTAGTACTTTAATCTCTCTCTGCCTTATTTTTCCCTCTGCATAGTGGTGTCTCCTTCCTCCAAGCAGTTTCGTGAGGCTTCATACATTAACACTTATAAAATGCTTTAAGATCCTTGGACAGTTGGTGCTATAGAAATGCAAATCTGTCGTCTTTTCTTTAATTTAAATACTGAAATTATGATTAGTGTGCTGCTGCTTTTTTTTCCATCTCCTAAAAAATTAGAAAGTCAATGGGGGAGAGATTGAAATGAGCTCTCCTCTTGTAACAACCCTGGTTTTAGCCATTACCAGAAGTTATCTGTTGTCGCCAGAGTACAAATCAGTTTCAAGGGAAAAAGCCAAACTCTCGTATTTACATATGGTAATCTTCCCCCTCTTTTTCCTGTTAAACCAGGGGGGAAAAAAGTAATTAGGAATGAGTCAACTGTCATTTTTATTTATTTTTATATATATATATATATAGACAGCTAAGAGAGAGAGGCATGTTCTCTTTTAAATATACTTCTGAGCATACTATTATTTCAGGACAAGGACAGCTGCATAATATGGAGGTTTGGTCATTCTTTGATGAGATAATATTGCTTCTCTCCCCCTCTCAAAATTCTGTGGATGCACAGCAAATATTGCCAACAAGAGGAGTTACTATTTAATTTCAGTGTAACCAAATCCATTTCCACATCAAGCCAGAGGGGCTGTATAAAATAGCATAGTCGACAATTACCATGGGCAGGCACAGAAAAATCCCTAAAATGACATTCCTTTA
This sequence comes from Pelodiscus sinensis, assembly GCF_052426305.1. NCBI lineage: Eukaryota > Metazoa > Chordata > Testudines > Trionychidae > Pelodiscus > Pelodiscus sinensis. Next base: position 8,137,272 of record NC_143059.1, read on the forward strand.
TGATTAAAACTTTGCTGGAAATCATGAATGAATTATGGAAAAGCGAGCTGGGAGAAATCAGGCTGATTAGCTGAAGGACTTGGATAAAAGGACGTTGCTGAGACCTTTGTATTGTAAAGGATTATTTACTGTCTGGTTACAGAACATCTGAAGTCATTTTGCAGAGGGAGTCCGTTGCCTGTTTAGCGCACTGTTTTTGTTAGCTAATGAGGGCAAAGCATGAGCCATAGGCAATGATGCTGTGATATTAGCTGTGACAGGGAGCTTGATCATAATTATCTTAACGAGGATAGGGTTAATTACAGTGGAAACTTAAAGTTCTTTCTGTGCGCATCAGGCAGAGCTGAATACATTGTGATGTTTTGTCATTTTGATGTGACTTTGGAAATTGCAATGGAAATCTCCTGGCAGCTCTTGCTCTCCTCTGGGAGCGGAGTGTGAGCCCTGCAATGAGGTAATGGAGATGGTACCTGTGGGTGAGATAATGGGCAGCTTTCATGTCATTAGAGCAGGGGGAAAGCAACCTGCAATACAAGTGGGTGATGCTTATTAGCTTTCTAAAACAACTAGGGGAAAGAGCTAGCTGCCATCACCCCTTACCTACTGGTTCTATTGTAGTGGCGAGGTTGCATGTGTTAATTTACCCCGATGGAGTTGCTTCCCTGCTATGAACTATGAGGAAGCATCCGAAATTTCCTTTTTAAGATGTGTCTGTTTCTCAGAAAATTCCTTCAGCTTTCTCTGTCTGCCTGATGTGGTGGGGGTTGGTTTTTTAAACTGTTCTTCTCAGTGACATACCTGCTGGTTTTGCATTCTCTTTCGCCTATTTCATGTTAACAAAACATTTTGAATAAAGTCATGGATTCCTTCTGGCCCTCCATTAAAGCGGTAATACCCTGTGAGGTGTTCCTATGGCGCCTGTTAACCAAGCCCCTCAAAATGGGTTCTAAACATCTGTTTGGCCTCACGGCGCACCTGCATCAGGTAGGCAGGTTTTGTCCCCACTCGCAGTGAAGAAACCACGGCATGCAGGGATTGGGTGACTTGACGTTCCAGCGGCAAATCAGCTCTGGAAATCACATTTGGAGCTTGTGCTTTTCAGTCGCAGGGTATAACTACTATAGGTAACATTCCCTTCATAGCTTATCGTGAGGAAACATCTGCACCTTTTATATAGATTTGATCGCTTATATCCCTCATGGTAGCAAACATAATGTCTTCCTTCCTTTTATCCTTAATAACTTTCAAACAAAGGTAGGTTTTGATTCTTTAGTGCAGGTGGTAGAGGGGTAGCTGGCAATTCTGCAAACCGCAAAATAACATATGGACGCAAATGTATGTTAATTGTCACCCTCTCTGCACTGTAGCAATCCTTGCCCTGTCCCTAGGCTCTGAATTTAGCTGATTAAATCACCAAGTGCACGCCATGCCGCTGACATGAAAACAATAATTAATAAGCAACCCCCTGTGTAACACGGCTCCTTTTTAACCGAGCAGTTAATAACATTACATGGCAAAAATTATCAAAACCAGACAGGTGTAAGGGGATTTTGCGCACCATTTTCTCGGTTCATCTATGCAGCCCATATCACTGTACTCCGTCTAAGATTTAGAAAGAGGCCATTTCAATAGGCAACTCCCTCTAGTGTTCCAGGGCCTTTGTCCCAATCCATGCCTTGTCATTTTGTTTTATGCCTCCCCTGCAGCAGTTTTGAAGGTATGCTTTCTTCTCCTTGCCAGTTGCCAACCATTTGCTGATTCTCATGATAAGGGTATTCTATTTGCATAACATAACTCAGGAACAATGTGTATTTTGAGGCTGACACTGACCAGAACCCAAGCAATGTTTATTCACACAGGATCTATTAGCGTCCCATAAGGCTCTGTAGTGCTGACAAGGAAGGGGTCTATTTTGAACTCTTTTTGGCAAGCTGAAGCTTTATATTTAAAAAGTTGAGGACTGGATTTACTTTGCTATTAACTATTTATACAATAGAATGTGGTTAAGGGGGATTTTCCAAATGAGGTGTGTCAAATAAACCGGAACTAAAAATCATAACCGTGTAATAAATTAGCCCCTACTTCCTCTCGCTTGCTTTCCCTTTACTAGTACTTGTGCAGAGGCATTGGTGCAGACCTGGGTTCGGATCCTGATCTGGGCATGCATCATTTTTTTTCTACCATTGCAGCACATTTGTTTAAACAACTTAATCGTAGCTGGGCAGGCGATGAAATTTTTGGATATAAAAAATACAAAAATAATAAAGCGCTGTAAAACTTAAAACAAAAATTCAGTTTTCTCCAAATTTCGGTTGTGCTGACGTGCCCCCCCCCCCCCCTCGACTTCTCTTGAGTACCCCTAAGGGTACTCGTGCCACTGGTTGAGAAACACTGCTCTATACCAACCAAATCTTCCTAGTGTGCATAATGTAGCTTTAGGCTAGCAAAACTGCTTTTGCCAGGATAGCTCCTTCTAGAAGCTTCCCTCCTCCACAGCCATAAAGACAATAAGCTGTACGTTTTCACTTGGGGGCTTTGCTGACACAGCTATGTCTGTCAGAGATCATGCCCCGATTGGCATAGCTATGCCAGCAAGAGGTGAGCTATAACACCAGCCAGTGACTTGCTTTGGGCAGATTCACTTAACCTCTATGTACCTCCCTTACCCAGGAGTACAATGGGGTTAATGATACTTAACTTTACTTCCCTCAGATAATGCAATGTAAGTGTTTGAAGTGCTGGGAGATCCTTAGACGGAAGGTGCTGGTTAAGTACTTGAGTGCTGGGTTTTTACTTTTGAATATTTATAACAGAGTCCACGGTGCCCTTAAACTTTAGTGTGAAGGTTGCGGGTTTGACGTCCCACATAAGAATTTTCCTTTTGCATGCTCTTTCTGTGCTTTGTAATGGCAACGGGGGGAGGCACAGATGCATCTGCAGAAGCAGCATCTGGGTTTTTGTTGACTTGGTGGACTTTAAATTAACCCATAGTATTAAAAATGGCATTTCCTTTAACCATGACTCCGTTCCCCCAGTAGTGACACGGTCCATATCCCCCTAAAAGGGGCTTAGATTATTTTCAAATGGCCCTTTGCCAAAACGAAATACAGTGAGGTGCGGCAGGGGGAAAATCCCCCTTGTATACATGTCATTAGAAAAGGAATAAATAGCGACGACTGCATCTCCCTTATTCGTCACATTTTATAAAACAGCCAGGAGATACAGTGATGATCTTCCCACTGGTCCGCACCGTAGATCAGCTGTCAAGTCATGCAATCTCAGCATCTCTCTAGGTGTCTGGTAGGTGAATGAGCTGTGAATGTGTGACTGTTCCTTTGCGGCAATATACCATGCTGTCTTTCTTGATTAATGTGCCCCCCCTCCCCCTTGAAGAAATGTGCAAGCCTATGAATTTTTAAGATTTAACTTCAGAATCAGTGCCTTGGCAGAGCTTGTCAGTATCTTCCTCCACTTTCCGAAATGGGTGGTGAACCCCCCCATCCTCCCCCGCCCCAATATGCGTGTTTGTTCACAACTCTGGTGTCTGCATTTTTATGCTGCAAAGTTCTTCCTCTTAAAGCTGCTTTCTGCAGTTTACATCCTGGCTCGGGGCAGGAGGCTTTAAAATCAAAGTCTGCGGCTTCTGTGTCTGGAGCAATTCTGCAGATATGAAGCATTTTACGTTGGCCGCCGAGACGCAAACAGAAGCAAATTAAGTGGTTAATAAAAAAAGAACAAAAATCCCTTCTGCTTTCCCTATAATCGCATGCAGGGTAACTGCTAAGAAAGGATACTTGAAGTTGTATTTATTATTGTTATTGGGGTATGATATTTCTTGGCAGAAATGATGGATGACAACTTAAATTTGTGTCCAGGGAATGAAGGTGAACTGTGACAGAGTTATTTATCTTGGGAATGGAGGTTAGGGTCAGACGAGGCTGGGTGCCTGAAGGCACAAGACATTGACAAATTCATCCTGCAGGCGCCATATCTGAAGCCTTTTGTTTTGGATCCTGGCTACTCACTAAGTGACCCCCATCCTTCATCCTGCCAGTATGTGAAGGATGTGTTGCCGTGCCAGCATTCCCCTGGCCACTAATTCTTGTCATTCACTCTCCTGACAGGCCCAAACCAAAACTGTTCCCACTCTTGAAAGGGAAGGTTAAAATATTTATTTCAGCTCATAATGGCCCCTCTGATTTAATGGAGTATCATTTTTCCTGTTGTCTTTGTCGTTTGCAGGTCACTAGAAGGACTAAAAACATTCAGTTGCCTAGAAGAGTTGATCTTGGACAACAATCTCCTCGGAAATGACCTTCGGTTACCCAGGTTACCTCACCTCCATACCTTAACGCTCAACAAGAACCAAATATCCTTTCAAAGAAATACCTGCAAAATGTCAAATGAGTTTTATGTGTCAGCCAAATTAAAGTATGTGAAATATAGCTCATGTGCAGACAAAGCAGCCTCTCTCTTGGCACCTGGAATACTTCACCGTAATTTATTATAGGTCATTCATAAATGAAATGCACCATTATATCTTCCTGTTGCTCCATTTTAGTATGAGATCTAAGTTATGGCTCTGAAGGAATCTTTTTTAATAGATAAAATAGAGAAAGAAAATAATGTCAGTGCTGCCAGCATGCAGCAGCAGCTCCCGTGTTTGCTTGGGGGTTTGTGGCAGGCTGACCTCTAGTGGAATTGAGCGTGCAGTGAAACAGCATAAACTTCTAATACTTTGGAGACTTCTTTTTAAGACAAAACCCTCCCTCAAATGGGATCTGCGTGTGCATTAGACAGTATGAACAGTTTGGTAGCGGCCGCGCATGTGCAGTTCTGAGTCAGTCACTGAATTTAGGACTTTCCCATTAGCTACCTCAAAAAACAAAAAAACTGCATGAACTCCAAACCACTGTCTAATTCAGTATGGCATGTTAGAATGGGCTTAAGTTCATCAGTAACCAGCAAAGCACTTGCACATGTGCTAGTCCCATTAGAAGCAATATTTTAGTGCCTGTCTTCATGCATGTAGGCATGCGCACACACTGTACCTCACCAGAGTTAGGGGTAATCAAACTGGGGCCGGAAGCCGTGGGCGGTGGGGTGAAGGTAAGGCTGGGGTGAGGCAAGTCCTCATCCCTGTCCCTTCTGCCCAGGCCCCGGTCCCCAAAGGAGCCAGGCTGTTGCTCCCCCACAGCACCACAGGCAGGGCGGGTGGAGTATGGCCTCAGCCTCCCCGGCTCCGGACCATGGGGAGGGAGGACGTAACATAGCCCCAGTCTCCCTGGCCCTGGAGCACAGGGAAGGCACGGGCACTCTGCTTCCAGAATGCCTCGAGTAGGTGTTTTGGGGGTGGAGTGTGTGTGGGGCCAGCCTGGTGGTTTGGGAAGGCAGGACCTCTTCCCACCTAGAGTACCAGACACCCATGCTGGAAGGTCTAATGTAGCCTGCAGCGTCCTGAAATTCAGACCCCCTTCCTCATAACAGAAAAATAAGGACAAAGCTGCTCAGGCTTTTAGAGTCCGTGTAAACAGAGAAGCAATTTAAGTCCTCTGTTAGGGCCCTAACATTAGCTGCAAATATTATAGCTGCACATGTTTATTGTTAACTTTTAAAATTTAAAAACATTGAAAATAGGTGAACAAAATTAGGTGGACCTCGAGGGCCAAGTAACTTGCCAGTGCTTTGTGTGTTGCAAAGATCACCTTTCCATTATGTTTCTGGTTAATGGCAGGGTTCTGAGGGTTGGATGTAAACAAACATTTTGGTTTCTTATTTGCTGTTTGAGGAAAACCATGATCAAGCACACTACGACACAGCACAAACCAATAAGTCCTCGCTGATCCTATCCAGGGTACAAAACATTCCCCCAGTGTGTTGCTATTCAGGGTGTGTGTTGTGTTCCCCTGTTGCCAAGTGGAGGACACTCCTGACCTGAGACTAAACAGAATCAGACAAGGAAATACACCCTACCGTTGGTACAATTTGAAGAGGTTCTGTTAGAATTAAAATGATATTCAGTATATAGCACCGATCTGCTTGCCTTAGTCCAGCGAACAGTCCCACAAAGAAATTGTGAGTAAGACGAGCAAGCTTTGGTCCATGCAGCAAATTTTTTAAAATGCAGTTTTAATATTATGAAGACTAGTCCTGGTGTATCTCTGAGAACTCAGCTGTTCAGAGGGATAAGGAATTACATACACCAGCGTACATTCTTTGCAATGTGCTGCCAATAAGTTAACAAAGGGCTTACACAAAATTGTGAAGCAGCCTGAGTACAGTTGGGGCGGGGGGGGGGGGGGTGCAGAGAAGGGAAAAAATGCTCTTCAGCTGTATTTTTCAGTTCTGTAGATAGTTGATCTTTGGCCGGGAAGATCCGGGAGTATACCGAGGTGGGAGACCTCCCCTATGCTCCTCTTCAAGTTTAGCTGGCACATTTGAAGAATGAGAGTTCATGTGAGCCTCCTGCGGCACATTAGTTGGAACATCAAGTACTGGCTATTTGCAAGGGGGCCATGGGTATTTAATAGCATAATGAAAGGTGCACCAGAGGGGATCATATTGGACAACACGTTGGTGCTAGAAGTCAAAGTACAGTAGCATTGTGCAAAAGGGCATGACAGTGGGAAGACCTGTCTAGAATAAAACAGGAATCTGTCTCTTTCCAAAAGGAAAATACTCACAGTCCATTTGAGTTCTGAGATCACCTATGGTGCATGGAGGAGCAGGGAAGGAAATTTTAGTTTTTTAATGGTGGAAAATCTGTATAAGAAGCAGGTAGATCTGAAGTCTAAAAAATTTCCCACAGTCCTGTTCCTTACCAGTGATGAGAGCACTTCGGTGGCCATCTTGAAACTGCAAAGTAGTGCTGCTTCCATCCAGACTGACTGCATGCTGCTCTGGAAGAAGCCAGCATCACATGTCCTGAGGAATGGTCAAGCTATTTGACAAGCAGGATCAGGGTATGCTCTCCAGACACAAGGGACTGAGCCCAGGGTTAGAAAAAATCCCTCCCCTTTTCTAGCCTTTGTCACATGAGCACAGGAAGAGAGACTTGAAACACGACCAGAAAGGTGAGCTCAGATCTATGCCCTTTGTATCTGTGAAAAACACCTGGGAATCTACCTCCACAGAGATGCCTGAATGCCCCTTAGGAAGATCACTTGCTTCCCCCAAAAATGCAGCGAGTTTGATCAGTCCTCAGGTAGCAGTCCCTGGGCCTATTAATCTACTGCCTCTCTCGTCATGCAGCTGTATGTAACACTAGGAAAGAACCATTTTCAGCACCCGTGTCAGCTGTCAGGGTTCTGTATCTCTGCCAGTCAGGCTTGAGTTCAGAACACAGAATAGCAATGGCAGTATTTGTGCTGACCGATGACCTCATATTGCACGCAGAGAGGGAGGATATCTACTGGGATATCGCTAGATATTTCTGTAGTTATCCCCCCCTCCCCCCCCCTTGAATACCTAGTAGTGGGAAAGCAGTCAAGACCCTTCCTCACTGCATATAGGACATGCCTAGAACCACAGCCAGGAGTGTACTACCCAGTGGGGCCAGCGAGGCATGCAATAGCTCTGCTTGAGGTGGTGGACTAAGTGTAGCCAGGGGGAGCAAAGGCAGCAGGTTAGGCTACCTGGCTATTTTTAACCCACTGCACCTGACCGTCTGCCGCATTAGGAACCTTGCACCCAGCTGCCATATAGACACCACCTCTGAAGGAGAGGCAATGGGTGACTTCCCTTTTCTTACCACAGCATTTCTCCATGGAATCTCTCTCCTCATCCACAGCAAATTGAAGCAATCTCTGCCTCAGGTGGGAATATTGGGTAGCCCTGCCTCTTGCTTTTTGCAGTCCGTGGTAGCACTGTGGCCAAGCCAAGAAGGTGGGTGGAGAGGAGATTGTTGAGACAAAGGCAGAGCTGAGGCTGAGAGGGAAGAGAGAAGTGTTTTGGCACCACAGTACTGGCCTACACAGAGTCAAATTGGTTTGTAGCTTGGGAGTTTGCATTCCTCACGGCTTCTGGATGCTCAGATAGGTGCAACTTCCACGTATACCTTTCTCCATCTGCTCTTGGCAAGAAAACTGCAAGAAAAAGGCACTTGCTCCATCACTGTGGTCAGTGAGGTTGGGAGCAGCAATGGAGCACGGCCTGCGTCTGGAAGTAACCAGCAACAGTGTCCAGCGTGTTACATTTTTGGCAGCTTCAGTAGTTGGGCTGCTGCATTCTGGATCATTTGGGGGCGCTCCCTCATTTTAAGGTCAGTGCAGCCATTCCTAAATATAACGAGCTGTAGTCATCCTGACTGGTGATTGGAAAGACCAGGCATCTGTCTGGATGACTACAGCTCATTGTATTTGGGAATGGCTGCACTGACTTTAAAATGAGGGAGTGCCCCCAAATGATCCAGAATGCAGCAGCCCAACTACTGAAGCTGCTGAAAACGTAACACGCTGGACACTGTTGCTGGTTACTTCCAGAGGCAGGCCGTGCTCCATCGCTGCTCCCAACCCCACTGACCACAGTGATGGAGAACAGTTACACTGCCGTGGCAAGGAGGGATGAAGAATTGCCCCTGAAGTTGGAGGAGAGGAAGCTGGGGAGAACCCTGGGGCACTACTCCCAAAAGGAAACATTGGGTAGTATGGTCAGTGACCTCCTTCTGAGAAGGACAGAGGCATCCGTCTGTCTCCCTGCTGTGGCAAGCTGGGATATGTGCTTCCTGACAGGAACTTGTTATGGAGAGAGGGTTGAAGATCATGGCTCCCTATGCATACTACCTCAGGCTGTTCATCCACATGGGCCGGAATGTTACCATGAGGAAGTGGATAGAGAGCTCTGTGAGTAAGGGTGAGGGAGTTGAGGAATGCTGGGGGCAGTCTCTTTGGTCCTTCTGATCAAGGGTAGGGAGACCAATGCATCTTGGAGATGAATGCATAGTAGCCCGGATGGTGAGTTTCAGAAGGGCTTCTACTTTCTGGAGCACAGGTGATGTTCTGGGAAGAAAGACGGCTGAGCAGAGATGGCATCCACCTAGCAAGGAAGGGGAAGAGAATCTTTGGATTACTGACTGGCTAAATTATCAAAAGGTGGACAGTAAGCTAGGTTCTATGGAGGCAGGAAGAAAAAGCTCGCAGATAAGGCAAAATCATTGAGACCAGGGAGAAGAGTCAAAAGAAACATTGAAAACTGGGACAGCATGGGCAATTCTCAGGGTATGTCTAGACTGCATCCCTCTATCGGCAGAGGGATGCAGATTAGGTAGGTTGACATTGCAAATGAAGCGGGGATTTAAATATGCAAACACTTAATTTGCATAAAAAAGTCTGCCATTTTTGCCGACTCAGCACTTTGTTGACAAAAAGCAGCAGTCTAGAGGGGGATCTGTTGAGAATGAAAGCCTTTTCCGACAGATCCCTTATGCCTCCTGCAAGGAGGTTTACAGGATCTGTCAAAAAAAGGCTTTCTTTCTCAACAGATCCCCCTCTAGACTGCCACTTTTTGCCAACAAAGTGCAGAGTCGGCAAAAACGGTGACCATTTTTATGCAAATTAAGCACGGGATATTTAAATCCCCACTTCATTTGCGATGTCGACATGCCTAATCTGCATCCCTCTGCTGATAGAGGGATGCAGTCTAGACATACCCTCAGGGACCACAGAGAGACATAAAGGAGAAATCAAATCCATCTCTTAGATGTCTGTATAGCTAATGCAAGAAATATGAGGAATACACAGGAAGAACTAGAAATTTTAATGAACAAACACAACTATGGCATATTATTCCGAGTACATATGAGTGTGATAGTGATATAAAAGGGTACCGTTGAGTTTCCTCAGGAAGGAAGGAAAGGCAGGTGAAAAAAGGGAGACGGTATTGCCTTGTATTTCAAACCTATGTACCCCTGTAGCGAGGTTGAGGTGGAAATAGGAGGTAGACTTGTTGAAAGTCTCTGGTTAAGGATAAAAGGGGCAAAAAAACCAAGATGCCATGATAATGGTCAACTAATTAAATGATTAAGAAAACAATATGAGGGAAATTTGAGAAAAATGGGTTTGTTTAGTCTGTGATGGAGAAGACCGAGGGGAGACAAAACAGTTTTCAAATCTCTAAAAGGTTGTTACAAGATGGGAGAAGTTCTTCTCCTTAATCTCTGAGGAGAAGATAAGAAGCAATGGGCTTAAATGACAACAAGGAGGTTTACTTCGGACATTAGGAAAAACTTCCTCACTCTGAGTGGTTACGCTGGAATCAATTGTCAAGGGAAATTATGGAATCTCCATCATTGAAAGATTTTAAGAACGGGTTAAACGATCGCCTGTCAGAGTGGTCTAGTTTATGTATAGCCATAAGTGCAAGGGACTGGACTATACCACCTGTTGAGGTCCTTTCCAGTCCTGTATTTCTGTGATTCTATGGAGAAAATCAAGATATCTGTCTCTATCTGTGAGATTCTCTTTTTAATAGACCAAGCTAACAAAAAGTATGCCTCTTATTCTGTGATTACAATATCCCTCCCTGGTTGTGTTCCATAGGGACAATTAAGCTGTCAGTTTCGGAGTTAAAACTTGAGAGATCAAGCTTTCTTGTCAGCTGTCTTAAATACTGTAGAACTGGTCACTTTCACAACTCTTGAATCCAACCCTTCCAGTAATCACACTAACAACTACTAAAGGGGAAAAAAAAGTAAGGGCGAAATAAAGTGAACGCTCTTACATTCTCTCTCTGTCAGGAGTGAAGTTTTGTCCACTTCTTGATCCTGTTCGATATGAGAGGTTCTTTCATACTATGGTGTTATGCACCAGAAAAGAAAATAGTCAAATTAGGTGAAAAAGAATATAAGCCCCTCTGGGGGTTTTTCCACGGCATATTGCACAGTCGTGTTAGTATGACAAAAGGAAATAGGAAGTAGGTTTTTTTGGTTATGTCTAGTTTGTAAAAGGTAACCTTATTCTAAGAGTGCATGCAGCCTCAATTTTACCATCACTTCTCGTAAATAATTGTATGATGAATATTCTGCTTTTGTAATGTGTTGATTTTTATCAGTGAGGGAAAATCATCTAGTTATGTGCATGTGTGTTTATACAATGGGTGGGACACAATGTGTATCACATACTTTGTTTATGCCCCTCTATGCACAATGAGCAGATGCTAAAAGGCTCAGAGACATTACTCATTTTAGTGATATTTCCCCTTGTTTAAAATGGGGAACACTGCAGGAAGCAGGAATATCTGTAGATCTACCATAAACTTTAAAGTATGCCATGCGTGTGCATGTGTGTTTCTATTGGGAAGTATACATGTATATAATGGGACAGGGTCAGAGCAGAAGGCTATAAAAAAGTAGTGGAGGGGAGGTGTATAAGCATCAGGTTGAGGAGATTTCTGTTCTCAGAGTAACAGGGAGGGGTTGGTTTAGAACCAGCAGAGGCAATCTGGGGCAGTGGAATGTTGTGGCTAATTGACCAGGCCTGCAGAGTCAGGCCAGGGTAGGCTAATCAGGGATAATTATGAAAAGCGGTTCAGACTGGCTATAAAAGAAGTTTGCCTCAAGTTGGTGTGGGCATGTATAGCTGAGTGGACTGAGGAAAGAGTTGCTGGGAGTAGAAAGAAAGGAGACAACAACTGAACAATAAGAGGACAAACTGGAGAGAGAAGGAAGGTGCCGGGTAAGGTGTTGAGAAGTAGCCCACGGTCTTGGAGCAGTATTATAACAGGTGTCGGGGTCTCGCATAGGCATCTACTATTACAGGGCCCTGGGCTGGAACTCAGAGTAGAGGGTGGGCCCAGATTCCCCTCAACACCCGTTTCCACTTGTGGAGAAGTTTATTCTCCATTCTTACCCTACGCTGGCCAATGATGGGAAGAGCTGAACAAATAGCAAACTAAAGCCCTGGGCATGGTACCTAAAACTATGGGCTGCTGTGAGTCTCTGAGGCAAGCAAATCTGCCAGGAAGCGCAGGACCCACTGAGTTTTCGTAGGGGCTTTGTCACAATAAGTCTATCGACAGTTGAGATCTAACCAGTTTGAATAAATATAATAAAAGGACAGATTGCTCATTATTTGTAGTGGTGGGGATTTGTTTTTGGTAAGTGTCCTTAGAAATAACATAAATTATTGGTACGATTGATCTACCAATAACGAGAGGGGTCAGTACTTAGCTGAGCTATTTTAAAAACAGATTTTGAGTAATTGAGACAGCAGTGTTCGTATTTGTAGGCTACACACATGCAGTGGGGAGTCAAGTATCTAAACAGTCAAAAAGTACATACAAATAAAAAAATCGCCATCAGTCCAGCACTAGCATGTCTATGCTTTTTTAAAAAAGCAATCTCTAATAATGTCTATGGATTTAATGGTGGATTTACTTTTCACAGAGAGCAGGGCTAAAATTGTGGCCTTAAAGTGCTATAGAAGGATTTTGCAGCTCTTTGGTTCAGATCACATCATGATGACACCCTCTGGGCTGCAATAATAAACCACAATGGGGAAGCTGAGAATGGATTTTCATTCCCACCTCTGACTCTGCTTACTTTGTCTGTTCTCAGCACAGCCTGATAGATATTTTAATGCATTATTTTGGTGGCCTAGTGTTGATCTTTTATAATAAGCACATGATATGGCAATTAATGAAACAGTGCACTGAGCACCAGGAGCTATGATTCATCTCAGGGAAGCACTTAATCACTGGAGCGCCCCTACGTTACTTCAACATACTTTGCAAAGAATAATCGGTGATAGTAGATGGATGGGTCTCCTAGTTAAGGGAGGGAATCTGTACTTGTGATGGGCTAGTGGCTATTTTTCATTTGGGGGAGGGAGTTCAGTGGTTCAAGTCCTAGAGAGCAGAAGTTCAATTAATGAACTAAGGCATAATCATTTTAGAAATGACTTGGTCTCAGATGCTAACATGAATGATTCTGGCATTCAAATCTTACTATCTTATTCCACGCATTTCTTTTGAAGCACTACCAGCATATGTTGCTTGTTACTGTGCAAAAATCCACAAAGCCTTTTTTTCTCTATAAATAAATACTTTTTTATGAGTTTTCTTAGGCCAGGGAACTTGTCTTACTCCATGTTTCTGTGAAACACCATGGGGGAAAAAATGCAGTACTGCATAAATTACTGTTTTAAAGAAAATAAATAAAAACAAATCTATACGATACCATCGTGTAGTCTATTGGAACAGGGTAAATTAAAGACTGCTAATAATGTGTCTCAAAGTGGACTCCCCAATGCTGGAGGGGAGGGGGCCCTGAGCCTCGGGGGCTGCACCCAGGCAAACCAGAAGGTGCATCCAGGCCCCAGACCTTAGGTTCCCCACCCCTGCAGTAAAGAATGTGGTGAGATTTCACATAAAACTGGCTATCAACTGAGTTGGTGTGTGATTCCCTTCATGCTGGTCCAGATGTTCACATGCAAAATTAAAATCTCTAAATCATAGAAACATTATGACTGGACGAGATCTTGAGTGGTCATCCAGTCCAACCCATGTCCTGAGGCAGGACCAAGTCTAGACCATATCTGGACCATACCTGGTAGCTATTAGGCTAGCCTGTTACTATCCTTTTTATACTAGTCCTTAACATATCTGAAGACTATTAGCAGGATCCCCCCTCGGTAGTCTTTTCTCCAGACTGAACATGCCATGTTTGTGTTTTCCCTCATAGGTCAAGTTTTCTAAATCTTTTATAATTTTTTGTTGTACTCCTCTGGGCTCTCTCATATTTGTCTACACTGTTCTGAAGGTGTGATGCCCAGAATTGGACATAGCAGGGCTGAATAGAGTGGGAAAATTGCATTGTATGTGTTACATACAACGCTCCTGCTAATGTACCCCCGATTATTAGCCTTTTTTGCAACTCATTGCATTGTTGACTCCTCCTTTAATTTGTGAATCCCTGTTCTTTATAGCCATACTACTTTCTAGCTGTTTATTCCCCATTTTGTAGTTGTGCATTTGATTTGTTTCCCATTTTTTGTGAAAGTCTTTAGTGACTTTCATCTTGTTGATTTGAAACCGGTTCTCTAATTTGTTAAGATTGGAAGACAGGGCTCAAATTCAAAATAGTGTGCTGGCTACCTCCCTTCCCCACCACAGCTTGATGTCATCCACAGATTTTATAAACATACTCCCAACTCCATTATCCAAGTCATTAATTAAAATATTGTAGATCTAGGATTAACCTCTTGGGATTCCACTAGATACACTTCCCCAGACTGACAATGAAGCATTGATAACTGCTCTTTGAATATGGCCTTTCAACAAGTTGTGCACCCTCTATATAATAATTGAATCTAGACTGCATTACTCTCCTTTGCTTATAAAACTGTCAGGCTATGTCTACACTGGCATGAATTTCCGGAACTGCTTAAAACGGAATACTATTCCGTTTTCAGTTTTTCCGGAAAAGGAGCGTCTACATTGGCAGGCTGCTTTTCCGGAAAAGCCCTTTTTCCGGAAAAGCATCTGTGGCCAATGTAGACACGCTTTTCCGGAAAAGAGCCCCAATCGCCATTTTCGCGCTTTTTCTGGAAAAGACGACTGGGCTGTCTACACTGGCCCTTTTCTGGAACAGTGTTCCGGAATAAGGACTTATGCCTGAGCGGGAGCAGAATAGTTTTTCCGGAATAGCGGCTGATTTTGTACAATAGAGTGTTGTTGCTTTTCCGGAAATTCAAGGGCCAGTGTAGACAGCTCACAGCTTATTCCGGAAAAGTGGCTGATTTTCCGAAATAAGTGGCCCAGTGTAGACACAGCCTCATGGTATGGTGTGAAAAGCCTTACTAAACTTGAGATATCACATCTACTGCTTACCCCCAACCACTCAGCCAGTAATTCTCTAAAAGAAGGCAATTAGGTCTGTTTGGCATAATTTGTTCTTGTCAAATCTATGCTGTAGGTTACTTATCAACCTATCATCATCTTAGTTGACTTCAACAAAGGAATAGTGTGATGGATGTGCTATGAAAGTAATGGTTTGTTTCCATGTGGGAAAAGTTTAAAGGCTCCAGAAATGGACAACCACTTTACCATACTTTAGCCATCGTTTTGCCAAAGTTTTCATGTTTTTGCAGTGAGTTACATGGAGAAGAAAAGAAAGGGGGAAAGAATGACACAACAGCCAAATCCTTTCAATCTATGCCAAATAATGAGCTTAAATTTTGCCCGATTTGTCTTTGTAACTATTAATTTGCATTTTCGTGAGGGCCAAAGTAAATTTTATGGTCAGTTATTGAAATGTATTTTTTAAATCAGTGGTGGTACAACTATAAATGCTTTCCTTTTTTGCATTAATGTCATTGAATCCTTAACCCACAGTTTTTGACACATAACAGATTTAGAACATCTGCTGGACCATTTGGTGGATGTGGTGCCTTCCTTGGAATACCTCAGTTTACTAGGAAACATGGCTTGCCCAAATGAACTGGTCAGCGAGGAAAAGGATGAGGATGACTACCAGAGGTACAGGTTAGTATCTTCGCTCCAAAATATAAGATGAATCCATTTCTAAATACTGTGTGTAGTCAGGTGGATAAAACCAGAGCATATTTAAAAAAAAAAACCTTCCTATGCTCTTTAGAAGCCTCCCCCTCCTTCCGGTCCCCAAAGCAGGGAGCCACAGGGAGCAGCCAGCCATTTTGAGCAGCCTGGGGCTGTGGTGGGTAGGGAGCCACCTAGATAAGAACCTCCTGGCCACAGCCTGCCTCAGTCCCTCCCTCCTACCAGCTCCCTGCCCCATGTCACCAGCTCCTCCTGCCCCAGGTCAGCATCCAAACCCTCTGCACCCTCCTCCCCCAAGTCATAATTCCCTCCCATACCGTGAATCCTCTCCTATACATCTCTCCCAGGCTAGACTTTTTTCTCCTGCACCCATAATCCCTCCTGGACCCTCCACCCCAGTCCCCTGCTCAAGATCGCACCCCCCTCCTTCACCCAAACTCCCACTCAGGCCCCACACCTTCTCCCGCATCCCAGTCCCCTACCTCAAACTCCCTTCTGCACCCAACCGCTGTCTCCTCCATAGATGTGGCTCTTGATCACTTACCAAAATCTTGGTGTGGCTCCTCCCATCAAAAATTATTGCCCACCCCAGTGTAGTGCCTTAGTATTTGAATAATCCCATTGATTTCGGTGGAATTGCAGAAGGGGGGGCTCTGGTTCAGGAAACAACATATGCACGTGCTTAAGTCCCATTGAAGTCAAAGCAGTAAAGCACATGGGTGAAGTGAAACATGTTCTTTCTGGACTAGAGATGACCCTAATGGTGAGCTTACACACTCTCTCCAGTCCAGCCCAGAGTACAGATGGCAGCATCTGACCATTTGAAAACATTAGCTTATGGTAGACTTGCTTCTTTCAACATACTTGAGAAGAAGTACATTGGGAATACAGAGAAGACACCTCTTTAAATATCCCACTTCTCTGCTCAAAGACAGAGCAGTCCGTAGCATCTCACCATGAGTCTGAAAATAAGCAAACTATCTGTGTGACATTGGAATGTGTTTTTCCCTGGGCAAAGCTAGACCAAAGGTAGTTTGGCAAGGACCACGAAACCATTTGGAAGTGGAAGCCTGGTAAAGTGTCCCCCCTTAAGGTTAGCCCTTCAGAAATATAGCTGGGAATTAGTTATATGCAAATAGGTTTATGGTTTTGAAGAGCAAAACTTAATATAAAGATTAATTGTCATTGGTGATCACAGTGATTGCATATAGATCCAAGACTCTGCGGAATGCCTGCTGAAGTGACATCATTCTTCATAGCTGCTGCCCTCCGGCAGTGAGACGCTATTATAATAAAATTCTATTTGATGTCATCTGCGCTTCTTTGCCCCAGTCAAATGTGATACAGGGTTTCAGACCAAGGATACTGGCATTTCCCACATTAGTCCTCTCTGTGTTAAAAAGGAGCCAAAAAAGCATGGTCAGTATGCTGTCTACCTGAGTGAGAAACAGCTTTTTCTTCAGTACGTTAGCAAATATATGTACTTATAAAATAAAACTAGGATTATCTCTTTACGCAGTCAAAAGTCTTATATAGAAGCTGTGAGGGATAGCTTAAAACGTGGAGCGGAAAGGATAGCAGGCCTGAAAGGAGGCTTATTTGGAAGGTGTGTGGATCAGAAGGAGTGGCTTATTGCTAATACTGTGGTTGGTTGAAATTTTACATGTGCAGTTGGGCAGCAACACAGCTCTCTTGGGTATGAACATGCTCTATTCAGTATCCCCAACTTCTGATAATAGTTTCCAGTGTATCTTTTGCCTAACAATGCTAACTTTTAACAATCCCGCGTTTGAATTCAGCCGAGCTGTGGCAATTTGGTTTTCACTAAGTAACGTGGCCTAGATTTTATAAAATATTTTCCCATCACTTTCACCCTGAAGTGGAAGGTATGTCTAATACCCGGCTTACAAAAAGCCTGATAGTGCTGTCTCTATGTAAATTTATGTGACATTTTCACCAGAGAATTGCTTAAAAATGAATGATATTTCTACAGTTTACTGTTTTTCACTTTAAGTACACTTTCTGACAATATGTCTCCTATTAATCATTTAAGCAAAAGTAGTACCTTAAAGGAGCCATTCAGAGGCAAGGACCCATGCTTCATTTAGTGCTGTCTGAAAAAAATCTTATTGATTGACAATCTCTGTGGTTATGTGATGTAATATTTATAATGTGTCACCCTGCCATACATCAAAACAAGGCATGTCTGTTGTTTCATTTCAGTGCAAAATGTTGATTTCTATGAGGTCAAGATAGTTTTAGGTCACGCTGTGTCAAACCACTGTGTCAGAAATGTGAAGTGACTGAATTTATCTATCTGTTGATAACTGAAACATTTTATGCTCCCCCCCTCCTCCTTCCAGATTTTTTTTTAACTTTGGCTTCTATAAAAACAGTTTTAATTAACCAGTTTTAATGTGAATAGCCTACTCAGTAGTTAAAAAACCTATAGCCCTGCAACTTCCTGGTACTTTCCCATAAGCATTCATTATATCTCATAAACTACGCTTGTCTGCACGTCACTGTAATTTGATCTACAGAAGTGTTAGCTGAGGCTGCTCTGAAGTGTCATACTTTAACCGGCCCTTGTAAACCCGACTGGTGAGAGAACTAAGAAGTACTTAGTTTATGTTAATGTAGTCCTGTTGGAAATGGGACTACAGCAGTGTGAACTAGTGACCTTTCAGTGCACATCAGCACAGTTTACAGAGCAGATGGAGCACAATATATTAGGCCATGCTGCTGGGGAGGAAGGGGGAAGACTAGAGTGTGTGCTAAGGGGCAATTCTAAAGAACCTGGAGGCTCTGTCTGCCACACCCATTGCTAGGGTGCCAGGTGTCCTGTATTGAACCGGTAAAAAAAAAAATCAGAAAATACCAGACATCTAAAATATCTGGTATTTTCTGTTTTTTCTCTGAGACCCAGCACGGGCGCCTGATAGAAGGCTACTTGGGATGTGCAGCACAGCTCGCGCTGGCTAGGGTGGAGGGAAGGGGGAGTGGCCTACGAATTAAAGTGGACGTGACTGCATTTTAGCCCTGCTCTTTTTTTTTTTTCTTTTTTTTTTCCCCAGCAACTTTTTCTGTGGCCTTTTTTGCTCAACAGAACTTTTTCCTGGTGTGGTTTTTTTTGGTTTTGTTTTTCTTTGGGAGTTTTTTTTTCCAGGTATTTTTTGTGAAACCATCTGGCAATACTGTCGGCTACAGCGGTAGAGGCTGCGGTCAGAGCCTCAGGCCCTTTAGAATCACGACAGGAGCCCTGCAATGCACACGTGCACACACTAGTGGGCTCTGAAGGCTGTGTGGGCGGTGTTGTGGATTGGCTGCCCCCAGCCCGGCCCCTTTTACCTGTGGCCCCACCCCTTTTGGGAGTGTGGAGCTGTACCTCCCATATGTTGCCCAGGGGCCTGAAGATTTTGTCTGCTCCTCTGTGTTGGACCATTCTACAGTTCGTATCACCATAGTCATGTAGACAAGCCCTTTTAGTGCATACCTACACAGCAATTTGACACCTTGGACTGGCTTGGGCTGGCTGACTCAGGCTCAAGCAAAGAGGGCATTTAATTACAGTGTAGATGTTTGGGCTCAGGCTGCCACTCAAGTTCTGGTACGATTCCACCGCCCCAGGGCCTGGATCCCGGACTCTAGCCTGAGCCTGAATAGCCACGCTGCAGGAAAACACCACCACAGCCTACCAGCCCATTAGCCTGACCCCAAGTCAGCTAGCATGGCCTAGCCACAGGATTTTAACCACAAAATGGAGTGCACATTTGCTATTAGTATCAAAAGGTCTTAGCATGCATACTTTTTATGGCTGCTATTGTGGGGAGAATATTGACTAGGTATCTATATAGGCAGGTGAGAGTTTCAAAGTGTTGATTTAAAGTGCTGCGCTTAGGACATACAAATTTGAAAGGAA
Source organism: Pelodiscus sinensis (assembly GCF_052426305.1). Taxonomy (NCBI): domain Eukaryota; kingdom Metazoa; phylum Chordata; order Testudines; family Trionychidae; genus Pelodiscus; species Pelodiscus sinensis. Next base: position 8,156,701 of record NC_143059.1, read on the forward strand.
ACATCTTGCAAAATGCATAGCCTATTCACCTCCATTCCAGTCCATTGGCGTTTCAGGATATTTAGTTGAGACTCAGTGCCTCATAGAGTTGGGCCCTAATTTTTCAAAAAAAAGTTTGATACAACTTGTATGAAATTTAAAAAATAAAGCACTTCCCTCCACAGACACATTTGCACACATAGCAGAGCTTTTTTGTTTTGAAGTCAAACCTCTTGGTAGTCACAGCCTGAACAGTGCTGCAACCTGCAGATGGGTGAGAACCAGAAAGTAACTGGCTAGAAATCCAGGCTTTACGGTTTATTTTTGCTGAAACAAGCTGAATGGAAATGCAAAAACTAAACCAACCTAAACACTTGCTAAAAGCCTGACACCGTGGTGAAAAGTCAATTTTTTTTCAGCTTCTCAGTTGTTCTAATGATCTAAAGTTCTGTTAGTAGTACAAAATGAATTTTAATGCAATTTTTGAAGTCATTCTGTGTTTAAATACATATAGGATATTAGACATAATTTTACATCTACAATTATTCTTTCAGCAAGGCCCTGATCCTCTGATACTTGGTGGTGTTGAATGTGTGAAAAAAACTGTACTGTTTGTAATTTTTTTAATGTTTCTATTCAGTTTTTTTTTTCAGAAGGGAAACCTCTCTCGCTCTCAACTAGCACCACTGAAAATTCTGTAACAGAGTTTTTGTGTTTGTGAATAGTGTGAATATGTTTAAAATGTGTTCTGTTTCCTTTTTGCGTAAAATGATGTAATTTAAAACGTTGGCCAACATTACATTTTTGTATGTTTTTTTTTCAAGACATATTTTCTCTAATGCTTTGAGGAGGGGGAAGAAAAGAAGTTCATGGGAATGTGCAGGATAACTGGGAGTTAAGACGTATATTAAAATATAGGGAAGGGAGGAAAACCAGAAAACATTCCAGTACAAAAAGGAAGCTGGGGGGGAATAAAGTGGCTTGAAAAACAGTGTGCATTCTAAATAACCTCATCTGCAATCTCTACTTTGAAGATTGCAAGAAAGCAAAGGTCATGACCCAGAGATCAAAGGAACAGAAGTCAACACAATAATTGCTGGTTGCTTCTCTTGTACCCACACTTGGTCTCTCCTGTGGGTGTATTGTTTGCAGTGAAAACTTCAAACATGTTGTTATTGAACTGTGAAGAGTCATCTGGGTCAAAACGTGTTACCAAGCATTGATAAATGCTGTAGGTGACCTCACCTATTTTCATTAAAGCGAGATAATTGTGAGGGGTGTGTGCCGTGTGTGAAGTTTTTAGTGCTTGTTCATTCTTCTTTGCTCCTTATTGACATTTCCTGGAATGGTTCATTCATTAATAGTGCTTGTTGACATGGAAACAAAGGCAAGTGGAAATAAATCCCCGAGTTTATTTTAAATTAGCTTTAAAAGTACAATATGCTATCTCTGGCAGAGAGGAGCAAATGGTGATAATCTTATAGAGTACTCTTAAGAAACAACCCTAAGAAAGGAAGTTTGTACATTTTATATGGGTTAGCTTGTTGAACTAAATCACTGCTCAAAATATTTACATGTGATCCTGCAAAATTCCAGCTCCTCTTGTGAGGTTTTTACCCTTCTTGTCAACTATACTAAGAACAGATGACCTTGTTGTTTTAATTATTTTATTTATTGTATAACTAATATTAAACTCCACGAATAGGCATTTCAGAAGGGGAGAGAGGAAACTTTGTTCCCTAAGGATAATGAACTGTTAACAGGTGCAATCAGGTGTAGGTTAACATTACTCATTTTAGTATTGATGATATTTTGCCTTTATTTACAAAAAAAAAAAAAAAATAAAGGGAGAAAAAACAAGGGTTCTTGCCTTTCTCCTTTATTATAGGCTTAGTGCAACAGCTTTTCCTTCCATTATTTAAGCTCTGTATCCACTTCCCCTGTAATGTAAGAAGAGTGAAAGACCCCTTTCCTATTGGCAGTTTCATTGGCATTGAGAAGCTTTCTTTTTCGGTGTGGTGCAAGGGTGAATGTATTCTCTTTGAATGCCATAAAGTGCAGCATATTTTCCAAGTTGCATTTGCTTTATGATGGGAGATGATTGATCTGCATCCACTTGAGACTAGATCAGGCCTGGGCAAAATACGGACCAAATCTGGCCTGCCAAGCCACCGGATCTGGCCCACGGAGGCAGCGGGGAGCCCCAGGCCTGCTCTCCTGCTTGACCTGCAGCTCCGTGCGCCTTGCAGAATCACAGCTGCTGGGCTTCCTTTCTTTTTCAAAACTTGAGGGAAGGGAGGAAGTTTTAGGAGCCTCACCAGCCAACATGAGCTGCTTGTTTGAATAAAAGACAGCCAGGAAGAACTGTGCCCCCTCTCTTCGGCTTCCATTGAAGCACATGACCAGGCAGGGTGGCTGCCTGGGAAACTTTTTAATCTCTGTAAGCCTTACCTAGGCAGGCATGCTGGTTTGGCTGTTGGCTGTTAAGTCTCCTGGCCACAGCCTGCCTCTGGCACCCCAGCCCCTCCCTGCCCTAGCCCTCTGCCCCTCCACTGAACATCCCCAAACCCTCTGTCCCCCTCCTGCTGCCATACCTCCTTCTAGATCTGTCACCCCAATCTCCTGCCCCAAATCACAATCCTCTTCTGCCCTAGGTCACATCCCAAATCTCTTCACTCTAGTTGCCTGCCCTAGGTCATAACTGCCTCCTTCACCCAAACTCCTCGCAGACTCTAGTCTCCTTCCTGCACCCCAGTCCCTTACCCCAAGCTGCCCTCTGCACCGGGCCTCCGTCCCAGACCCTGCATCTCCACCATTAATATCATGGAAGAGTGCGGCCCTCGACCACTTTTCCAATTATTAGAATGGCCCCCTGTCAAATTATGATTATAATTATAATTATTGCCCACCCCTGGTCTAGGTACTATGACATTGTGTGACTTGTCGTCTTAGGGCTGCCTTGACTCTAGGACAGAGATTTCCTGGAATTGCCAAGAGTGCTAATGACTAGTGCGTTAATGCCTGGCACTTGAGTTGTGCCCCCATAATTAATGACACATGCCTCCAAATAATATAAAGGATAAACAGTCACCTTTTAGTTATTTAATGTAGCACATCATGGCCTGATTTGCTTCAGTGAGCTTTGGATCAGGACCCAGGTATTTCATGTATGTGTTCAAAACAACTTTCTTTCCCCTCCTGCCTAGCGCTTTTATGAAAACTTCTTGCCCAATTCCATTTGTGGCTGGCTTATTTGTCGTCTCCTGTCCTAGGATTTCGTGAGGGGTGGCTCTCGTCTGCAGTGAGCCTGCAAAACACAGGTTATATCTTTACAACAGGTAGAGTACTGGCACGACACGCCTGGCTACATGTTGTGATGACAGGCTACATCTTCCAGTGTCACTGCAGTGAGTAGCTATAAGGGGCAGTGAAAGGCTCTGGTAGCTTCTTCCTGTCAGAGTCTTTCTTTTGCTTCGAGAACCTTTCCCCCCTACCTCCCCTCAATGCTGCCTTTGTCTGTGGTGGGGTAAACTGCTGGTGGGACACTGTACTGATAAAAAATACCCATGTAGATGTGGCAGGCACAGCTTGGGCATGTAGAGAGCTGTATATTATAGGTATCCTCTGGATTCAGGTGTCTAGGGCACTTTGCTGTACTCATCTAAGCCGTATCTCGTTGTCTACACTGCTGTTTATACCCATACTAGCTGGGAGTCCATGTCTGTACTCTGTTCCGCTGTAAGTGTAGACGTACCGTAAGGGAGTACATTTTAAAATAAGTTATGTAGTGCTTTCCACTTGCAAACTGCGTTCTAAACATTAATTAGTACCCAGAATATCCCTGCAAAGGAGCTGAGTGCCCCCTCCCCATTCTAAAAAATGATGAAAGAAATGACATAGAAGTCTGTGACCATAGCTGCTGGAACTAGAAGTGGAGGAGGGAGTGCCAAATCCCCTAGCTTGAAGTGGTTTTCATTTTATATATATATATATATATAGGCTTTACAGTTCAGTTCAATGGATCTCAGCACCCCCACTGTACAAATTGTTCCAGATCCTCTGTCTGTAATTTATCAGGGCTCCAGAGCAAGTCCGTATTGGAAACCATATTATTTGTTTATTCAGTGTCTGCATATTATTCATATAAAACTGTAAGTGTGTGTGTGCAGATTTAGTATTCCAACTCACATTTGCCCCAGTCTGGGTTCAGTACTCGGACATCAACATCTCTCTCAAGTATTGTATGGTGACTGGCTTCCTCAACATTCAGTAATGGTGGCGGTGAAGTTGTATCACTGAATCACCAACCCATGCATCCCTTTGAAAATATCCCTTGAATGTCCTGACAGGTCTGTGTAAAAATTGTTAAAACAATCTTAATCACATGGAGCACTCATGAAATTGGTAAATGAATTGTTAATCCGTATTGTCATTTCCACTTATTTAAAGGCGAGATAACGTGAAATACGATACTGCAGGTTGTTCTCCCCTCCCCCCCCTTCCATCTACAGCTACGAGTGCTCTAGATTTCTTTTGTGTGTTGTTGGGTCCTCTTCCTTAGTTTATTTTCCTTTTGGGTGAAGGGGAGGTTTTGGACAAAGGAGGATGTTGGTTTCCTTGCATAGCCAGTTCCCTTTGTCCATCATGACCTGGAAGAGAGGCTTACAGGCAGAGATAAATGGGTCTTTACACACTTTCCAGGCATCCCCCTCTCCTGAGCTCACCGCTTTCCTCCTCATGACAGATAATAACCTTCTTCACATTGTTGCAAAGAGGGTGACCCCCACAACAGCTGTCCCGGGGCACATGCAGCAATGCAAACATTTAAAATAACCACCCCCTCCACCAAACTAAACCAAAACATTTTAACCTTAGACTGTAAAATTTTTTTTCATTCAGTGGTGTTCTTTTAACTGACAATTGTATAAGTCTAAAGCAGTTGCAATGTGTCATGCAATTTATAGATCCCAGTGCCTGCCATAAAGTGTTTTATGATAGCTGCACTCTGTGTTATTAGTAGCTGTCTTTTTCTGCAGCCATCGGTGTTTGATAATAGTCTTAAAACACCCAAAATTACTTACCTGCAAGCAACATTCCAGATAGTCCCTGCTGACAGTTTGAATAAGTTTAGTGCCCTTTTGTTGTACTTTACCTTCAAAACAAACTGATTGAACCATCAATAGCTCCTGGAAGCTGACAGAGGCATGTCATCTGGGCTAACCTTCTGATAGTAGGTTATCTGTGGGAGTTAACCTCCCTGCATTGTTAACTGAAATGTTTTATGTACTATGCAACTTTAGGATACTGCTGTGATAACCTTAGTAACTAAGTCATTCATCAGGGTAAGAAGATTTTGTGCAACAAATAGCCCTGGATAAAATTTACAAGGGTTGAATTGATATTGTAGTGTTCATTCCGTGGCTTTAGTAATCTTTTCTAGAATTTTTATGGCAAATTGGTGTTATGCTTAGGCTGAAGTTGTATCTTGAAATGAAGTATATTGCTTACTAAAATATACCCTGGCAGCCTTAGCCTTAAATGATTGTTTTATTAAAAACCAGTGTAATTATATCAGTAAAATTAAGGTGGAATTTAATTTTGGCTCTTTTTAAACAGCGTGATAATTACTCTACTCCTAATGATCGATAGCTTTTAAAATTCTGTTACAGATTTCCTTTGTCTTTTATCATCCCCTCAAGAACATCTGCCCCAGTAGGAACTCTGAAAATACTTCTGACACACAATGGGCCGTTTATTTTCTGATTTTTTTTTGGTTTTTTGTTTTTAAGATAAGGCCCCAATTCTGTAATTTAAAAAAAAATAAAACAAAACAGGGATGAGAAAAGAAGAAAAATGCTCCCATAGAAACAACTCTGTTACAAGTTTAAGTTCTCTTAAAATGACAGAGACTGACGTTTAGGGCTGTAATCCAAAGTCAGCAAAAATGACAGGGCTGTCTTCATCTGTTGTCAGTTTTGTTGCTGCCTGCTTTTTGATGGCATCTTTCATTCCATCATTAAACATTTGCTGATTTTCTAATACTGATGTTTTCTTCACCTGAATATTCATCTTTTCTCACCCTACACTTAGTGGGTGTCTTTGCTCATTTGGAGTTTCACTCCTGACATATTATTTCCTTCTGCACTTGTCTTCATTTGAAAGAATCTGTTGTCATCGGAGCTTTTCCACCGGTAACACAAGATGGATGTATTCTCTTCCAGTGAAAGAAAAGGGGCAGCAGAATGTCAGAAAGGACTGGAAGGGCAGCTGGTGAAGTCGGGAGATGTTTGAGAGTAGAGCGGTACTTCTAACATCTAGCTAAACAGAACACATTGTCTGTCTCGGGACATGTTCTACTTAGCAAAGTTACTTCTCATCTTGCTTAGTTTATTATTATTATTTCACTGAATTACATAGTAAAATTGTAGACCGATTTAATGTGTGTCAGTGATCATACTCAATTCACTTGTTTAAACATTTACGAGGCCATTGCCTCAGAGGAAAGGTGTACGTAGCTGAAAGTCTGCTTTTGTAGAAAGGTTAAATAATTAATAAAAACATGAATGTGATGTGCACAAACTCTGTTGCTCCCACAACAAATGTGGAATTGCTTTGAGGTAATCTTAGAATCCTAGAACCGCGAGGGTGAGAGAGGACAGCAAGGGTCATCTAGTCTTCCCCCCACACCATGACGTTGAGTCTAACCAATCGAAGGTAGGTGGCTAGTCTGCCCCTTTTTGAAACCTCTGGTGAAGGAGGTTGCAGGACTGAAAAGTTCTTGAATATAACTCAACCCTTTTAAAATAATAAATCTGTTTTTCTCTTTAAAATACAGTCAGATGCATTGTGCAAGATTTTCGGGGGTGTCACTTCTGGCTATGTGTGAGTTCTTTCAAATGCCAGAGGGAGTCACTATGAATACCAGTTTGACTGACTGACTGACTGATTGGGTGTTTATGGGAAGCAGCTAGGCATGGGGAATATTATCAATCACCTTTCCACCCCCTGCCAGGAAAGAGCCTGGCACTTCCTCCCTTTGCAGAGTCTGTTTCCCATCTGTTTGACCAAATGTAAATAGCAGGTACTTGAAGTAGTCAGATATTATCACTTTCTGTGCTTGTGTGTTTGGGTTTGGTTTTGATTCAATGCCAGGGTTTCTACTTCTCCATGTAAGAGCCCAATGGTACTTTTCAGGCAAAAGAAGCATTTGTTATCTGATGAAAACATGTGGTTACAGAGAACTAGCAATAGGTGTGGATAAAAACTTGCAGTCTGAACTCCTGTCCAAAATTTGTGTTCACACAAGCGGGTGCATGCATGCTTTGGAATCTGAACCAGTGTCTAAATTTCATGAACAGGATCCATATTTGTAACAAGACAAAACCGGAACCATTGCTCCAAAACGTGGCTATGTCAAAATTCAAATTTTGAAGGTAGAGCCAAATTTTATTAATCAGTACCATCTCCAGATAAAGGCTTGTTTTAATAAGACTCTTAAACACCCTTTGATACACAGCATACATCACTATGTACCTTGAATATTATTTGCAATGCAGCTGACTTTGTAGGGCAACGATGGGCAACATAGGCTAGTGAGTGGGCTGCATGAGTGGGCCACATGATGGTCATAGCCACGATGGTCTCCTTAGTGGGACACGAGATGGTCATAGCCACGATGGTCTCCCGGGACAGGTAGTTTCGCTATCTGCACTTGCGTACCTAGCATTTGTGGGGTGCGCTGATTGAACTATAGCAGCACTTTGATTGGATGCAAAGGGAGCACATGACTCAGTCAATATTGTATGTAATCAGCATGCACGTCACTCCACGTAAACCTTGGTTTATGTCCATGTTCCTATAATAAAAGCCTACGTGGATGGAAACCAGTGGAATTTGGCTACCCTGTGCATGGGCAATGGTAAACAAAAGGTTTCACAGGACACACACGCAGAACTCTGATGGGCCTCAAGGTACCCTCCACTGCTCTAGGATGTGTGGTGGAAAGCTCAGCCCTGCTGTGGCTAATGATGATGATTGTTGCATTTGTAGCAAAAGTCAATAACAGTTTGAAGGCGAATTTGTGACTACGGGCCTAAGTATTACAGAACGGCATAGCAGGGGGAGATTTATTTTTTTCATGTAACTCCACCCCTAAATTTTCCAGCAGAGTATCAGATAACATTACACTTAACAAGTGTAAAAAAAAAAAAATGGAAGCAATGTTTATCATCATTCGACTCACAACATCTGACTTACATTCTCAGAAAGCTGCCTTCTTCAATTTCACCCATTCATGGTTGTGCTGTACATCATAATAATGCTTTATTGGGGTATGCAGCTACAGGAGAGGATCTGTGATCCACTTAGCGTTGTATTCCTGAAGGGGAGTTACGATCAGTTTCTTGACATAGAGTAAGCTAGATTATAGGGAGTGGGTGAAAGTTTGGGGAAGGAAAGGTCATTGCAGTTGTATATTTAATAAGTTGTATAATTTGTGAAGATGAATTTGTATGTCAGTGTGGATTTTAACCCAAACGTTTTGTTGTTTGTTTTAGGTATTTTGTTCTACACAAACTGATCAACCTGAAATTTCTTGACACTCGGAAAGTAACCAAATGGGAACGCGAGGAAGCCTTGTTACGAGGTGCCTTCATGAAAGTGGTGAAACCCAAGGATGCTAAGGTAGGAAGCAAAATGGAGATTGGAACATTCATTGATCTCATGGTCCTACCTGCTTTGCAAATCAAAGAAAAAGGAACAGTGCATGCCTGCATTAAACAATGATATACAGGCAGTCCCCAGGTTACGTACAAGATAGGGACTATAGGTTTGTTCTTAAGTTGAATTTGTACGCAAGTTGGAACTGGCTCCAGATTCAGCCGCTGCTGCTGAAACTGACCAGGGGCTGACTACAAGAAGCCCGAGGCAGAGTTGCTCTGCCTCCAGCTTCCTGGAATCAGCCACTGATCAGTTTCAATAGCGGCTGAATCTGGAGCCTGGGACAGAACAGCTGGGGCACTGCCGGGTAGGTCCCCCCAGGACCAACCCGGCAGCACCCCAGCTGCTCTACCCCAGGCATCCACAACAAAAGCCTGGTATGCTTGGGGGGGGGGGCGCACTAGCTGCGCCGCCCCCCCCCCCAGCAGAACAGGGAGACCAGGGGACCCGCGCCTCTGCGGCTTTGCTCCGGGTGTCCCAGGTGCACTGGGGGGGGTCCCCACCAGACCAGGGACACACCGAGCAAAGCCGCAGAGGCGGCGGGGTCCCGCGCCTCCAAGGCTTTGCTCCGGAGCAAAGCCGCAGAGGCGCGGGATCCCGCCGCCTCCAAGGCTTTGCTCCGGGTGCCCCCGGTCCTCTGGGGGGGGGTCCCCAGCAGACCAGGGACACCCCGAGCAAAGCCTTGGAGGCGGCGGGGTCCCGTGCCTCTGCGGCTTTGCTCGGGGTGTCCCTGGTCTGCTCGGGGTGTCCCTGGTCTGCTGGGAGGGGTCACCAGCAGACCAGGGACACCCCGAGCAAAGCCTTGGAGGCGGCAGGACCCCGCCAGCAGACCAGGGACACCTGGAGCAGCTTTTCTCGCCCCGGAGGACACGGTGGCGGGACCACTGCATGTCTGGGTGGTCCCGCTGCCCACGAGTTCCGGGGCGAGAAAAGCCCCGTTCGTAAGTGCGGATCCGACATAAGTCGGATCCGCGTAACTCGGGGACTGCCTGGACTTTAAAACAATTATTCTGAAAGTGTGGTTAAAGCTATGTCTAAGCAATGGACAGAGACATTGTAGGCCTCAGTATTACTTATTGAGTTATGTGTGGGACAAAACAAAATCTTAATCTGTATTTTACTGGTAAATCTGATAAAGGGACTGTGGCTGTTGCATCATAGTTGAAATGCTGGTTTGAACCATAACTAGCCTCCCTCCCATTCCCCTGCCCATGTTACCAGGAACAAAAGAATATTTTTGCACTTTATAAAGATTTATAACAACTCCATGATATGTTGTTAAGGAAGAAGAAAATTTCTCTGACACTTTGTCCCCTGCCATGCATGTTGTGTACAGGTGTCAGTCTCAGAGTTTACACCTATGGTGTTTATTGACCTTTAGTGGATACAATGTAATTTAATGTGGTGTCATATTAATGAGTGGTGTGGATGTTGGAGAGACAGTTTCTCTAATCTGATTCAGACTCATGCTTTCATCATTGATCAGTACAAGTTAACAGCACCTTTAGTATAGCAGTATATTTGTAGCATCACAAATACTTCTTGAAATGATTAGCTATCTAAAACTCTTTTCAAGTTTTTAATCTGGTAGGTTGTTGTATGCTGATCTCTCCAATACATCACTAATAATGTATTTCAGATTTCCAATAATGCTGAATAATAGTGCAGCAGCAATGGAACAAAACCTCTATTTGATGGTATAAATGTTACTAGATAAATTCGTTATCGCCAGTACAATTGTAGCAGATGGCAAATTAATTCAGATTGATTCATTTTATAACTACTAAAATGCTAGCAGTTCTTCTTAGTCAAGCATTGGTTTGACACATTGTTTACTAGTACCTTTAGCTATTTTAGCTTTTGTAATACAGTGTGTAAATGAATGAAATCATTTATTTCTAAGCTCTTGGGAAAGGCTTCCTCATAGCATATTCTTTACTAAATCCTGAGAAATTCAACTGTTGAAATGTGTAAATTATGTTGTTTATGTCATTTGCGTTTTATAATTATTTTCTGTCTACTACTTTTAATAGGCCATTATTAGGGACCTTTATTCTAGTGTTATTAACAGTTAAATACTTCATTTACAAATCTATCATTTGCATGAGAAAGTAGCTGTTTTTCAAATTTGCACCTACTTTATTGGATGGTACTTACTTGTTTTTGCTCTTAAACCAACTGCAAAAATAAGGTGCTTCTCGCACACAGGATCCAAACTTTATCCTGTGTATCGGAGTGCATGTTCGCCTCCTCCCCCCCCCCCCCCCCATGGATGTTCAGACATAATATTTATGCATCTTTTGCATAGGTGAAAGTTCTTGTAGATGCAATAGCTGTGTATATTAAGAGACAAAGTATATATATACAAATACAGTGGAAAACCATTAAAAGGAACGTTTCCACACAATTTCCACAAAATGGTACTTTAGAATGGGAAATAACTGTAGCATTATAGAAATAAAGGGTGAAAATTATTGAAAAATGTGGCTTTTTAGTAGCCACCATTGTGTGTATATGTCAGTATATACAGTACATTCCAGTTCATTTGAATGACCTGGGGGGTATCTGAAAGTTTCAGATAACTGGGCAGTCACATAAATGGAAGTGCTATCAATGGTACAGTACTGCATGGCAGGTACACTGTGCATTTGGATAACTAGGATTTTACAAAGGGAATTAATTATAGTGGACTCGTGTGGGAGTGAGTATCGAATCATAGAACTGGAACGGACCTCAAGAGTTTATCTAGTCCCCTGCATCCCTTTGTCTAGCCTGCTCTTAAAAATCGATAGAGATGGAGATTCCACAGCCTCCCTGGGAAATTTATTCCCGTGCTTAGCCATCCTCACAGTTAGGATGATTTTTCTGACATCCAGCCTAAACCTCCCTTGCTGCAATTTAAGCCCATTGCTTCTTGTCCTATCCTCAGAGGTGAAGGAAAACATTTTTTCTCCCTTTTTCCTACTAACAATGTCTCCTGTCAGTCTTCTCCATACTAAACAAACCCAGTTTTTCTCCCTCATATGTAATATTTTCAAGATCTTGAATCATTTTTGTGCATCTTCTCTGCTCTTTGCCAATTTGTCTGCATCTTTCTTGAAATGTAGTGCCCAGAAATGAACACGATACTAGTGTTGAGGCCTAATAAGTATGGAGTAGAAGTGGGGGTCGGGGGGGAATCACTTCCTGTATCTTGTTTACAATTGTTCTTCTAATACTCCCAGGGTCATGATCCCTTTTTTGTTTTCTCAACAAGTGTTCCACTGCTGACTTATATTTTAGCTTGTGGTAAATAGTGGAATTGGAATGTATTGTAATGGTTTGAATAAATGTCATATGGAAAATTTTTCTGAGTATTGTAGTATACTGAGCCTGGTAGACTTATTTTTCATAACCAAATCAAAATTGTAGTTAGGTTCCTTTCGTTATGGTAAGCAGGAGATGGAAAACATTCAGAGACAAAGAGCAGAGTGATGTGTCATTTTATTCTTTCCATAAAATATTTGGAAGAGCAGAATGACCCACCAAGAACAATACAAGAAATGAGAATAATGTCAAGACGCTTTCATCCAACTAACTTTTTATTTACACAAATGCAAAAGCATCTGGCAATCACCAGGCTTAGCCAAGTACTAAATATTTTACATTGTATGAATTCCAACACTTTCATTTGTCTGTTTTTTTATTTTTTTAAGAAAACACTGCGCTTTCTTGTGCTTTGCTTCATTTCATCCTTTGTTGTTTAAAATGCATCTGTTTGCAATGTGATTGTCTGATAGAGAGATGCAGCCATTCATTAGAAAACAGTTTAACGTTACAATGCCACTGTTTCATCTCCCCATGTAAAGTGAGTGAAACTTCATTACTCTGTGATGTTTATATTTTCCTCTGTCAAAATATTGAAGGTTGTATCAGGCTTGATTTTAATAAAAATCTTGTAAGCCTGGCTGGATAAGGGACATGGAGCTAGATGAGGAAGCCTCATTTAATGACCAAACGGTGACCTCATTTTCACTGGCATAAGTGTAGATCAAAGTGGAAGATGCCTGTCCAGTGTGAAGTGTGTGGCTGGGCAGGACAGCACTTCTCATCAGCCCGACAGCTTAAGAATACGGCCGTCAAAATTGCTTAATTATGTCCCAGCTTTGTAATTATTCATCCCTGCTCCTGCAAAGAGCTCAGATGTCATTTCTTTGACATAATTATTTAAAGCTGTACCCTCCTTCTGTTTGTTGCTTGACTATGAATTTCGCTACCAAGTGTTTCATCTTTAAGGACTTAAGAATGCAAAACAGGGCCGGGTTAAATGGCCACAGTGGAAAATGCTGCATTTGAGTCCCTCTATTTGTACATTGCTTATCAGCATGAGTAGACAAAATGAATGGATGACACATTAGAAGACGGGGCATATTCATTTAAAAAATACCCCTATCTGCTTATTTAACTGTTCATCCAATTTATATCATATTGGTTAAAATTGTATAGATCATAGACATGCACACAGAATGTGTATATGTATATACGTATAAATTTGAGTTCATAATATATATAAATAAAAAACTACATTTTAGGATAGCAGGCATAAATATTATGTTTATTTTTCACATCGTGCACGTTTTACTATTCCAGCAAATTACTGGTGAAACCAGTGCTGTTTGTTTTCCTTACAACATTTTTTACTTTGCCTACTTTTGTTAGTATAGCAAAATTGAGAAAATTGGTAATGTGAAGAGGATGCATGAGAATGAACCCCATGATTTGTTGGACCAAATACTCCTCTGTCATAAATGAGCGTAGCCCCAGTGAAGTGACATCCCTTCTATAGAGCTAAACCAGATTATTCCAATTGATCATGCAGCTCATTATGTTCTAAAGATTGAAATTCATTTATTTTAAAATGGCTTTTATTTTGTGATTATTTTTCAAATATCTTACTCTTCCCACTGTAGTTCCACTATTTATAGTTGTGAAAGCTGACCCTGATTTTTTATAAATACCTAAGGTTATGTCTACACATGCATCCTAGTTCGAACTAGGAATGCAAATGCAGGCATTCAAAATAGTCAATGATGAAGGGATTTAAATATCCCGTGCTTCATTAGCATGATCTCGCCGGCGTGCTAGTTTGAATCACAGGAACCAGGAAGTGTGCGCCAGGGCGTGTTAGTTCGAACCAAGCCCCTTGGTTCAAACTAATGTTACTCGAACCAGGAAGTGAGCGCCGGGACATGTTGGTTCGAACCAAACCCCTTGGTTTGAACTAACGTTACTCCTCAAAAATGAGGAGTAATTTTAGTTCAAACCAAACCCCTTGAGGAGTTTGAGGAGTAATGTTAGTTTGAACCAAGTCCCTTGGTTCGAACTAACACATCCTGGCATGCACTTCCTGGGTCGAATCAGCTGTGATTCAAACTAGCATGCCGGCAAGATCATGCTAATGAAGCGTGGGATATTTAAATCCTCGCTTCATTGACTATTTCGAATGCCTGCATTTGCATCCCTACTTTGAACTAGAGTGCAAGTGTAGACATACCCTAAAAGAATCTAATTAAGCAACAAGGCAGGTTGAGGCTACGGATGCATTTCATGGGGTGAGGTCATCTGACTTGTGTTCACTCTGAGCTGTGTATTTGTTTCCCAACTTTTTAGAGGGAGGTGCTCGGTTGTTTTATTATGTTAGGAAAAGTAGATGTTCAGAAATGCAGCTAAAACAAGCTCAGCTAAGCAAAACTGGGCGGGGGGGGGCAGCTGTTAAATTTTGATCCTTATCAGTGTTCTCATGTTTGTTTGCCACTCACACAGGCATTATTTTGCTATCTTAATAGTTGTATCATCTACTTTCTCAAAATCCATTACAATGAAATTGTACATGAAGGGAAATTTCAGTGATTATACTGTATAGGTATAAAAATGGTTGCTAGTCAAGTCTCTCAAATTTTCCTTTTTGTAGTCCGTCCGTCCGTCCGTCCATCTGTCCGTCCATATATATATATATTTTTCTTTTGCTTGGATATATGGCATCTGTATTAATGTGTATTCTGTTCCCTTTTGTCTTGAACCAGGGAAATTAGTCATTTATAAAAATAGTAAAAGATGCATTACAAAAGGTGAACAGTAGGGCCATTTGGAAATCTTTTTTCCCCTTATTCATGCTCATTATTTTTATTTTAACAAACCTTGGATTCATTGCATATGGACCTAGCACATAGCATCTGCACTAGCTACAGAGCTAAAGGATCTAAAAAAGTTGAGATCCATTGTCAGTAACATGCCAGCTGGTTAGAACTCTCTCTATAGGCTGTAAAAGTTTATTCTGGTCCATTGTGTCAGAATTCCATGTCCTAAAATGGTAAGCCATCACAGATTGAAGACTCCCAACTTGACTGTGTGATGCAGTAAATAATAATGGCTTCAAAGATGACATTGCAATCGGGCGTATATCCCTAAATATATACTTACACAAGAGACCAATACACAGAGTTCAGTCAATAATCCATGTTCTCTAATATAAGGTATAAAGAGTATTTAACTCTTTATTGTTTTAAAAAAGTCTCCAAATACTACTCACACGGCAAACTACAGTGGTTTGCAAGGAGCCCTTATTGTCTTTTTATCAAGGATCTGCACCTTTAATAGTGATTCTTGCTTGGGCCAAGATACATTTGCAAATGTTAAAGTATTTTAAATTTGCCATTTTAAAATATTTCACTATTAGAACCAAAACACTATTACTTACCTTCCTATGATGCTGAGGCATAATGGGCTGAGTTAAGGAGGGAGTGTTGTCCTTAGCTGAGATCTACATTGCTTTTGTATAAACAACGAGAAGTCCTGTGGCACAGATTTATTGGAGCATAAGCTTTCATGGGCAAAGACCCACTTCATCAGATGCATGTAGTGGAAATTCCAGAGGCAGGTATAAATATACAGGTACATGAGAATGAGAAGAAAGGAGTACCAATCAAGAGGAAGGCCAGAGATAATGAGGTCAATTCAGTCAGGGAGGATGTGGCCCACTTCTAGCAGCTGATATGGAGGTGTGAACACCAAGTCAGGAGAAGCTGCTTTTGTAATTGGCTAGCCATTCACAGTCTTTGTTTAATCCTAAATTGATAGTGTCAAATTTGCAAATGAATGGTAGTTCTGCAGTTTCTCTTTGAAGTCTGTTTTTGAAGTTTTTTTTGTTGCAGGATGGCTACTTTTAAAAGCCATCATTGCTTTTGTAGTTTCACATCTGGTTAATGTAATTTAATGCCCTGGTAAGAAATGTATTGAACATAAGGACTTTTTTCTAATCAACAAGACAATGTTTTCCTGACAAGAGACCCTACTCTCCATGACTGGCCTGAATTGGAAGTTTGAGCTCTATGTATGATTCTTCTTCGTTTCTGTCTATACCCTATAAATGGTCAGTAATACTCAAAAACAAAACAAAGCTGTTCTACAAAAGAAAAAGAAAGGGGCTCATCCCCTGCTGGATCTTCTGTCCTTCTAATTGCTGTCACCTGTGTTGGTTGTACAAAACATAGGCTTTGTCTACACCGTTGAGCTTAAAGTGCTGCCGTGTGACCATGGCTTCAGCACTGGGAGAGAGGTCTCCCAGTGCTGAAGGTAAACCACCTCCATGAGGTAAGTAGGTAGCAGCACTGAGAGCAGGGTTCCCAGGGCTGGGATCCTGTTTACACTGCTGCTTTGCAATGCTGTAACTTGCTATGCTCGGTGGGGTGGTTTTTTTCACACCCTTTGAGCAAGTTGGTTACAGCACAGGAAAGTGGCAATGTAGACAAGCCCATAGGTGCAGCCAATCTAGGTGCTATGAATCTACAATCATCGAGAGCCCCAGAGACTTTCAACAGTAGAGTGAGCCGGCAGCTCAAGAACCACTAAAAGCCTATTTTAGTAAGGAAAATAAAAACAAGGCCACAGACTCATTCTCCTTCCTTCCTTCACAACCCATCAGAGGAAAGGAAGTGTGGTGGTGATGGCAAAATATAAAACCTTTGGACATGCATGTGGAATAGAACTGAAGAGTTGTAAAAGTAAGTCTTGCAAAGATGCAAAACAGCTTGATATTTAATCTTGTGTAGACCCAAATTTAAGTGACGCATAAATATTTTAACACTGGCACCTTTGGCTGGTACCAGAACTCCAACGGAAAATAATGCAATATTATTAACCCAGTACTCATTTGATGATTTATGTAAGGATTATGGCTAAGAAGTCAAGTAGTCCTAATTCCCCAAGCCACTGAAACCCAATGGGAAAAATGTGTAAATGAAATTCTTCCCCATGCTGTAGACCTTTATGCACAATCTTGGACTCTGTGCCCAGTAGGGAAAACAAAATGTATGTTGGAATGCTCTTCTGGAACCAGAAGACGCAACCTTCTCTGTTTCCTTCTATCAAGGTTACTGAGTTTCTCCAGAGCTGCTTTACATCCTTTGACCGAGACTCTAGTCTGCCTGGCTAGACCATTATGTCTATCGTTATGTACGGGATTTTGGAGAGCAGATTGGTGCATCCAACCACTCTTCCTTCAAATAATCTCCCCGTGCATTATAGAACTCTCAAGATAAAAATTACAATTACAAGTACTTGTATGGGGTGAATTGAAAAATATGATTTCCTTTGTTTTTTACAGGGCTAATATTTGTAATGAAATATATTGATTTCAATTACAATCCAGAAAACAAAGTGTACAGGGGCTCAATTTATTTCAAAATGTAGAAAACATCCAAAATATTTAAATGGATGGTATTCTCTTATTGTTTAACAGTGCAATTAATCATAATTTTTTTAAATCACTTGACTGCCCTAATTATGAACATAAGAAAGGCCATCCCTGGCCAAGGATCTTATAATGTATTATAGACAATTACACATTGGACTTCCCTCATCCCAGCTCCCTCAGGACCTGAGTGATCTCAGATAAGGGAATTTGCCAGATAAGGAAAGGGGAGAGGGGCACCAGCCTCTCCACAGGGCTTCTCTTCCCCAACTCCCTGCACCAGTGCCCTCAGCCCCTGGCTGCGGTAGTCCTGTGGGCTCCACAGCCCCACAAGCTTCAGCGTGGCCCAGTAGGTTATCACTAATGTATCCACGACGAGCATCTTCTAGGTCTTATCAGACTCTTCAGATTTAGAATGTGGAACCTCATCCAGTATTCCACTTATTAACCAGATTTAACTATGTTATCCATGGGAATCTTGATATGCAGGCACTGGGGGTGAAATCCTGACTCCACTTCAGGCAAAAATTCCCATTGACTTCACTGAAGTCAGGATTTCACCTTCATACATTTTGGTTTGCAGAAGACCTCAAAAGCAAGTGTAGGAATTTCTGTGCACATGGTAATGTCGATTAAAGACTAGCTCTATTTTGAAGGCACTTTTTATATGACAGTCGTGGAACTCTGGGCCAGTCCTTTCTTCCACGTGGTGCTTTCCCTGGACTTTGACCTGAAATAGTCTCTAAATGGTTGCCCACAGGAAGAGAGGTACTCTTGAGTGGAGAGGTACATGTGTTTACAACCAACAGAGCAAAGCTGGTGTAATTTCACAATAAGACATCATGGCTTTATTTATTTTGGGAGATAAAATTGATGGCAAAACAAGAATAAAAAAAGTTACATGTATTTGATAAATGTGAAATATCTGGCTCTGAAGTTGAGAAAACTGCCATGGCTATGTTTTCATATCTCATTTGTTTTGACTGTGATGGGATGTGATATGGCTGCCATAATTAGCTCTGCAGGGCATGTACACACTCTGTCTTAAATTGCCTTCATCACCCTACTGACCAACCAAGAAGGTCAGCAATTACTAGGGATTGCAGATGAGCCTGCTTGCAAGGGGCACTGGAAATGATAGCACAATTAGATATTATGTTTGCTTTTATGTTCTTTACAGTGGGGTGTCTTACAGTAACAGACAGGGTGCTATCAATAAGGAGGCGATGCACTATAATTAGAGCTTTCTTTGATGTTAATTTAGCTAAGTTCACTGGCATTGTCACTGATAGCAATTACACCAAGTGTTTTCTGCAAGGGTATTTTAACATCATTTTATTTTTCCTGTGTCTTTTTAAATATGATGGGGTTTTTGGCTATGTTCCTAGAGCTGGAAAGCATTATTTCTTACCAGCCCAGAGACCTAACACTGCCACGTATGTTTTTAGTTTGAAGATTTTTTTCTAAGTAGGAAAATGAACCGAAGTGGCTTCCCTTATTGCTACAGTTTTTGTCCCGATATAGAGTGATTTTTTTAAAAAACATTTTGTTCTTTATAATGTTAAATTGGATTGTAAGTCACCATTGCCTTTCCCTTTCATTTCTTTTTGGTATCTTGAGTCTTTTTTTCTCTCAATATTGGAAAATACCTGGAATCTAAACTTGCTGGGAGTCTGACCTGATACTTGTGCAGGGAACTTGTCTAAGGGTTTTCACAGAATATTTTAGTTCCTCTCCCACAAACTTCCTGTTCCCTTTGTTGACTTTTCTGTTCTTTGTTTCCAATCAGGGCTTGTCTCCACTTACTGGAAGATGGATGCTATGGAGATTGATCTAGTGGGGTTTGATTTAGCAAGTCTGCTAAATCAACCACTGATGGCATCCCCATCAACTCCAGTAGTCCACAGAGACACAATGGCTATGTCTAGACTGCAAGCCTCTTTCGAAAGAGGCTCTTTCGAAGATACTTTCGAAAGAGCCTCTTTCGAAAGAGAGCGTCTAGACTGCACGCGGAACTTTCGAAAGAGCAAGCCGCTTTTTCGAAAGAAAGCACCCAGTGAGTCTGGATGCTCTCTTTCGAAGAAGCCCTATTTACATTCAAGAACGCCTTCTTTCGAAAGAAGCACTTTCGAAAGAAGGCGTTCTTCCTCGTGAAATGAGGTTTACCGCCGTCGAAAGAAAAGCCGCGTTCTTTCGATTTAATTTCGAAAACGCGGCTGCAGTCTAGACGCAGGTGAAGTTTTTTCGGAAAAAGGCTACTTTTCCCGAAAAAACCCCTGAGTCTGGACACAGCCAATGAGTAAGGGAAGTCAATGGAAGAGTTTCTCCCGTCAACCTCCCGCATTGGGAATGCCCAGAAATTTTACCTAAGGTACATGGACTTCAGTTACACTATTCATGCAGCTGGAGTTGCGTATCTTAGGTCAATATTTTCCCCCAGTATAGACCTGGTCTCAGTCTTTTATGCAGCCTACTATTCTTGGAGCATCCTGCCTGGTCTTGTGTTTCTAATGACCACACTCTCATCTACTTGAAAACTCCTCCTCGTCCAGTTCACATCTATTCCAGAGCTGATTAAGTATAACCTTTCTATGAAACATATTTCATTCACTTATGGTAATGATATTTTTACTTTCAGTATAAAAGAAAGCTAAAGAAACCAAAGTACAAACAGCTTTTGTTTCTCCTTCTTTTCAGACAGGATATTTTAAATATTCAATTATCTGCCTCCTTTTGTTGTTGTGCGGGGGGGAGGGTTGTTTACTATTGTCTTCCATTGACCATATCTGTCTGTCACTATTGTGTCTCTAGAAACATTTAAGGTCCTGATCTTGGCACTTTTGTGCAGATGGATTCTGGTGTCAGTAGGGGTGTGCTCAGAAGCAGCAGTCTCTCTTCACACAACAGGTTGTGGTATTGGGGCCTTAAACTGTAAACCTAAAGGGCATGTCTTTATATTTTTCTGCAAAATTGAGAATGAGTATATTGTGCTATATACATAGCACGTCACAGACACTTGCAGTGAGAGGTGTGTGCTGGAGTGGACTACCAGTTCTAATTTTGCTCTGGATTAAATGTGTGAATCTCAAAATACATGGAGCAGAAGACTATTAAAGCGTTGCTTGTATTCATCAGAATTTTGGGGCCTCTTGATTGTTGCTCCAACCTTGTCTCAGACATTCTTAGGCCAAAGAACATGAGAGAAAATGTGATAATTCTTCCCTACAGCAGAGTCCAACAACGTGCATGACTTCTAGGAATTATAGTGTCATCCCTACTACTAGGGACCCTGGGCAAGGTGGGGTGGGGCTCCATGCTCCTGGAAGGGGGCGGAGCCTCAGTTGGAAGGGGTGGGTCTGGCACTCAGTGCCACCCAGAGTGCACCCTGCCCCACTGCCAGCCCTTTGTGCTGTCTGGAATGTGCCACCCAGTGCTCTGTTGGAAATTTAAAGGGCTTGGGGCTCTGGCTGGCACTACTGCCACAGTAGAAATGGTGGCCAAAGCCCTGGGCCCGTTTATATTGCTGGGCTCTGGGATAACTGCCTCCTTTCCCTCCTCCCCTGGTTGTCAGGCCTGCCTACCACTGACTGTGCTCCAAAGCATCAGTCATTTTCTCCTCCATGAAGATGAAGACAAGAACTAGTCCACAGGACAAAAACAATTTGATTTATAAGTTATTTTATCCAAAAAACAGCTACTAATTTAGTTTCAAAAAGCACTCCCCTCCTCTTTTCTCCTCCCAGTCTAAAACTCTGAGCCTTTTTTTTTTAAGGCCAAAATGATTCTTTTTAGGGCATAAACCATGATAATGGTCCTTTAGCTTTTGTCTAGAAAGCTTCCATTACTGCTCACTTTGGCAAAGAAAAGGGATGGGGTGAGAGCAGACCTAATATAATTGAATGTAAATCGATTCTCTTCATTAGGCTGCACCTGCTTCCACCAAGACTAAGTTTGGGCTAAAGTCCCAGAAACCAGAGGCTAGAGATGGCTATTGGTGGCCTCATGTTTTGTTGGAATTCAATGAAAATAAATGCGTCCAATGACTTTGAGTAAATTTTCCATTCAGGAAAAAATGCCAGAAACTGGACTGGATAGATAAAGAGTGTGACTATCTGACGTCCTGAGCAGTCTTAATTGTTCTTTGAAGACACTTAGGGTACATCTACACAGCAACTTTATTTTGGAATAATGTCAGTTATTCCAAAACAACGTATTGCTTGTCTACACAGCAAACCCGTTATTTTGAAATAAATTCGAAATGACGATCTTCTTACTCTGACTTCTGTAAACTTCATTGTATGAGGAATAAGGGAAGTTGGAGGAAGAGTGATCTATTTCGAAGTAAGTGCTGTGTATACATGCACAAATTTGAAATAAGCTATTTCGACTTAAGCTACTTAATTTGCATAGATCAAGTTGCATAGCATATTTCAAGTTTAGCCCTGCTGTGTAGACGTACTCTTAGAGTACTCTATTTCTTAAGGCTAGGTCTATACTACAGCTTTTTCTGATTTTTTTTCGGAAAAGGCTTTTCTGAAATTTGGCCCATCTACGCTGGCCTGGGTACACTAGGCCAAATTTGGCCCATCTACCCCACAGTGTAGATGTACCCTATGTCTAAGGAGTTACCATACCCTGATTTATTTTGAAATTCACTTCTTACTACAAAACTTGCATAGGAAGACCTGAGAATCACAACATCTGTGAGTTGATATTTGTCTAATAAACCGAGAATATTTCAAAAATATGTGATAATGAGGAACAATCACAGCTTTATGACCTAGGGTCACTTCTAGAGCCCTTTCCTTTCAGTGGCAATCTTCCTGTGGACCCCAATAGGACCCTTAATTCTGCTTGAAGTTTATTTAAAAAATGTTTACTGAAAATACGTATTTTACACACATGTTTATCATAGTTGTCATAGTATGCAGATGCTAAATTTAAAAAAAAACAAAACAGCATTGTCCTACGGGAATATTATTGTCTGTTCCACCCTTCATAGTATAGTGCTCCACAGGAAAGATCTATGGGGTATTTTCTCAAGTATTAAATTATCCTTACACCTGCTTTTGTGATTCTGTTTCTAATTATAGTCCAAAAGCTAGCGGAAATGAACCTTCATTTAATGTATATCCAGCAAACTTGCATGTAAATCTCACCCTAGCAAGTTTCACCGGCAATTGTATTTATGTAAGTTAAAATGGAAAAAGGAAGTACATTCAGACTGAAAAATTAGCAGACTCTCTTCCCCCCCTTCCCACATTGTAAGACTAAATGTACAACTTTGTTCACATAACTGCTACAAACAGTTCACTGTGTAGGCCAAATGCTCTTTAATGCAGTAAAATTAAGAAATAATATGCTTTGAAAGTGATTTATGAGTGTGGTTAAACTGCCAGATTTACAAAGAAATAGTTCAGATCTTGGGAAGCCTCAGGAGTCACGTCAAAAATGAATTTGACCATGATTTAAACTGCTACTTTTCTTACATGACATTTAATATGTGTACTTTGGAGGCCCATATGTCTTTAATAAAATAGCATTAAGTTTTAAATATAATATGAATGCAGTCAGTTTCTGAATTCATAACCTTTTCCGCAACTCCAAAATGCTAACCAATAAGGGAGTCATACATGCAATAAAACATAAACCTTAGAAAATAGGTTTTTATTAAAACGGTTAGACAGTTGGCAGCTGTGTTGTAATGTAATAAATACTTGCCGCCAGTATGGGTTTATCAGTCTTTGTTTACACTGTAAGCAACTCTGACCAGACAACCAATTATTACGTGAGACCAAAGGTCATAAAAAGTATTTGCGCTATGTCCAGTCGATGTATATTTGTTAGGTGACCCTTCCCATGTTAAGAAAAGTACGTGATTTAATAAAGAAATACAGTGTGTTTCCCTGTTGTATTTGTACAGGGATATTCCATTTATTAGTGAGCTTATCCTTTAAGATTGTTCTGAAATACTTAGTATTTCAGAAATTATGAAATATCTTCAAATAACATACAAAGGATTTTGGTGTTTAGTTAATGGAGGCCAAGTAAGTTTAGCATTTCATGAGAACAGAAATAAGGGAATCCGCTTTATTCTGAATGTTATAGTTCATAATGAAAGAATGTGAACATATTGATGGGTATTGCTTTGCAATACTAGATATTTAATTTATTAACAATGATATCTCTTAACAATATTTTTGAAACGGGCTTGTTGAGATCAACATGAAATTTCCAAACAGTTACAAACCGAACAGGTAGCTTGAACTTTTATTCAAAACAACCTATTCTGGCTAGCTTGCTAATTCTGCACACTTGTGTGGCAGAAAGACCACTTCAAGTTTCTGCTAGCATAATGCTAAGCTAATCAAATATTCCTGGAGTACAACATTGGAACTAATGCTGTTGAATTGGTATGATAAAACATACAGTTTAATAGGAAAAAATTAAATTTTGTGCTTATTCTTGAGTGGGGAAAAAACACTGGACTGCAGTACATTTCCCTCCTAGAACACACTCAACTGTCTGGGGTTTTTTTGGGTTAGTGTGGTTCTAGAAAAATTAGTAAAATGCCTGTTTTGAGAAATCGCACAAAGTATATTCAAATATGAAGCTGTAGTCCTCCAGAATTATGAGTTCCCTAGAGCATCCAAAAATTAACAGCATGTAATCCATTTCAGTGTGAATGTGTCTTTAGTCTGTTAGCCAAATCTTTACATAATACAAATCATTCTACCTATAAAGCACAAATATGTTTATTGTTCTCAACAGGCAATTTAATGCAGCTATAGGGAGGAGAATGCAAGAAAAGAAGATTACAACCTACCTGATCATGCTTTATTTCTCTTAAATCTCTCTGCATTGCTCTGTGGTTATACTTGTTTAAAGATTGCATGTAACTACGCTGCCTATGTGATTTGGAAAACAAATCAGTCTAAATATGAAATTCCATTGGGTGTAGTTTTTAGAGGATTTGATATATTTATTACAAATGTACATTTTTCCCCCAGAGCAGTCCAGAACCTGTAATCTTTTTTGGTGTAACTTTTGAAGACTTAAATTTTACTATAGATCGTTCATTTATATTTGCCATCCTGTTGTGCTGCTTTATTCATAGAAGAGCTATTAAAGCTAATTATTTTCTGGGTGCTTTTTTATCAAAAAGAAAATTGGAGTTAACAAAAATTGGGTGTGTGTTGGGAAGAAAAATTCTCTATTGAAATTATACACAATTTTGTTAATGCCTCCTGGTGTGTGAGGGATCAGGAACAAACTATGATGAGCACTATGCAAAATGAGTCTCCAAATTTAACCTGATAACTGAACAGTGGGCTTTTTAAGAAAGAAACTTTTTTCCAACCTAGGCGGGACTGCTTGCTCTTTTTTGTTATTGCATGCTGGCAAATTGTTTTCTTCGCTATTCCTCTTTACTGTCAGGCTGGTGCTATGGAGTATCTCAGTCAAGTGGCAGGAAGAGCTGAAGGAGGTTGCAGCCTTCCCCACAGATGTTTGACTGAAGTTCTGCATTTGTATCTCTTGCCTGCTTTGGTTTTTTTTTTTCCCTACAGCGCACACATCTCACTGGGTATGTCTACACTACAATGTTAGTTCGAACTAACGGACGTTAGTTCGAACTAACATTCATAGCCGCTACACTAGCGCTCCGCTAGTTCGAATTTGAATCGAACTAGCGGAGCGCTTAGTTCGAACTAGGAAAACCTCATTTTACGAGGCTTAAGCCTAGTTCGAACTTACTAGTTCGAATTAAGGGCTGTGTAGCCCCTTAATTCGAACGAGTGGGAGGCTAGCCCTCCCCATGTTTCCCTGGTGGCCACTCTGGCCAACACCAGGGAAACTCTATGCCCCCCTCCCGGCCCCGGACCCCTTAAAGGGGCACGGGCTGGCCACGGTGCCCGTGCCAGGTGCAAGCCTGCTAGCACCCAGCCAGCAGACCCTGCACCTGGCACGGCACAGAGCCACCCACCCGATGTCCCCCAGCCCACCCCCTCTTCCCGGGACCAGGCTGGCGGCTCCCGGAAGCTTGCCCGGGACCGCAAGAGGCGGGTACATTCCTGGGCTAGTGCGGACATCGTGGACCTCGTCCACGATCTCCGCACTAGGCACAGGAAAGTGGCCATCTAGGGCAGGAGAGCTGCCAGCCTGGCCACCCAGGAGCAGGTTTGCATGAAAATCAAGGGGGTCCACTGAGACCCCCGACCCTGAGCCCTGAGCTTACAATGGCCGTCCTGGGTCAGACCAAAGGTCCATCTAGCCCAGTAGCCTGTCTGCCGACAGCGGCCAACCCTAGGGACCGTGGAGGGGATGGACCGAAGACAATGACCAAGCCATTTGTCTCGTGCCATCCCTCTCCAGCCTTCCACAAACTTTGGGCAGGGACACCACTCCTACCCTCTGGCTAATAGGACTCCATGGACCCAACCTCCATGACTTGATCTCACTTCCCTTTCAACTCTGTTCTAGTTCTAGCCTTCACAGCCTCCTGCAGCAAGGAGTTCCACAGGTTAACTATTTGCTTTGTCAAGAACAACAACTTTCTCTTACTAGTTTCAAGCCTGCTACCCATTCCTTTCCTTTGGTGTCCTCTAGTCCTTCTTTATGGGAACTCAGGAAGAACTTTTATGAATGCACCCTCTCCACCCAACCCCTGCTTTTAGAGACCTCTATCCTGTCCCCCCTCCGTCTCCTCTTTTCTAAGCTGAACAGTCCCAGTCTCTGTAGCCTTTCTTCATCTGGGACCTGTTCCCAACCCCTGATCATGTTAGTTGCCCTCCCCTCTCCCAGCCTTTCTCTTCCCCTCTCCCACCTCCTTTTCCCAGTCTCCCCCAGTTTTTTTTCAATAAAGACAGAGTCAATGTTGGAAGAAACGTTATCTTTATTTTGTACATCAATAAGAAGGGGGGCTAAGGAAGGGTAAGTGGAAGGAGGTGAGGGAGGAATGGGGTACGAGCCCCCGATGGGGAGGACTGGGCTTGCTCTGCGGGCTTCTGGGGGTGGAAGCTCTCCTGCAGCCCCCCAATTACTCCCTCTCCCCAGATGGCAGCCTGCGGCAAGTGCAGCCGGGCTGATGGCCGAGTGGTGTGATGTGCCCAGTGTGGGCACTCAGGGCACTCCAAGCCAGAACTTCTTTGCAAGCGGGGCACCCCTTAGAACTGTGTGTCCGGGGTGGGGGTCGGGACCCTTTAAGCGCAGCCCTCGGCTAGCCTGAGACAGCATCTCCATGCTCTAAGTCCTCCTTTTATGCCCTGCTGGCACTGCTTCCGGCCATCCTTAAGCCCTGTTCAGAGTCCACTCAATGTGGACTTGCTAGTTCGAACTAGCAAAACGCTAGTTCGAACTAGTTTTTAGTTCTAGACGCGTTAGTTCGAACTAGCTTAGTTCGAATTAACTAATTCGAACTAAGTTAGTTCGAACTAGCGCTGTAGTGTAGACATACCCACTGTGACATGTAAAATAGTGATAGAAATGTAGCCGTGTTAGTCTGGTGTAGCTGAAACAAAAAACAGGATTATGTAGCACTTTAAAGACTAACAAGATGGTTTATTAGGTGATGAGCTTTTGTGGGCCAGACCCACTTCCTCAGATCAAATAATAGAAGAAAATTGTCACGACCATATATACCGAAGCGTACAATTAAAAAAATGAACGCATATGAAAAGGACAAATCAAATTTCAGAACAGAAGGGGGATGGGAGGGGGAAAGTAAATGTCTGTGAGGTAATGATATTAGAGGTGATGATTGGGGAAGCTATCTTTGTAATGGGTAAGATAATTAATGTCTTTGTTTAAACTTAGGCGTAAAGTGTTGAATTTAAGTATGAAGACAGTTCAGAGGATTCTCTTTGAAGTGTGGTCTGAAAAGGTCTTTGAAACAGGATGCAGGTAATCAAGTCGCTGAGACAATGTCCTTTCTGGTTGAAATGGCAAGAAACTGTTTTTTCTTTGTGATCCTGTCTAATATCTGTTTTGTGGGCATTGTCAAAGAATCAAAGTGTCTGAGACATTTGTCCAATGTACATAGCAGATGGACACTTTCAGCACATGATAGCATAAATTATATTTCTGCATGAGCAGGAATATGTGTCCTTGATCTTATAACTCACTTGGTTAGGTCCAATAATGGTATCAGCAGAGTGAATATGTGGACAAAGCTGGCAACGGGGTTTGTTGCTAGGGAAGATACCAGGGTTGGTATTAGTGTGGTATGTCCTGTGGTTGTTGGTAAGAATCATCTTGAGGTTAGGTCTCCCAGAGCCTCTTGGAGTTTAGTATCCTGTTCCAGTATAGGCTGTAGTTTATTGATAATGTGTTGGACAGGTTTAAGTTGGGGGTTGTAGGTGATGACAAGTGGTGTTCTATTGTTGGTTTTCTTGGGTCTGTCTTGTAGTAGATGGTTTCTAGGTATTCATCTGGCTCTTTCAATTTGCTTTTTTATTTCTCCGTGTGGGTAGTTGAAATTTATAAATGTTTTGTAGAGATCCTCAAGTTTCTGGTCTCTGTCAGTGAGATTAGAGAACATGCGGTTGTATCAAAGGGCTTGGCTATAGACGATGGATCATATGGTGTGTTCTGGAGGGGAGCTGGAGGCATGTAGGTAATTGTATGAGTCGGTGGGTTTTCTGTAGAGAGTGGTGTCTAATTTTCCATTGTTGATTTGTACTGTGGTGTCCAGGAAATGGATCTCCCATGTAGAATGGTTCAAGCTGAGATTGATGGTGGGGTGTAAGTTGTTAAAATCTCTGTGGAATGTCTCCAGTGTTTCTTGGCCATGCATCCAGATCAACCATTTCAACCAGAAAGGACATTGTCTCAACGACTTGATTACCTGCATCCTGCTTCAAAGACCTTTTCAGACCACACTTGAAAGAGAATCCTCTGAACTGTCTTCATACTTAAATTCAACACTTTACGCCTAAGTTTAAACAAAGACGTTAATTATCTTACCCGTTATAAAGATAGCTTCCCCAATTATCACCTCTAATATCATTAGCTCACAGACCTTTACCTCCCCCCTCCATCATCCTTTTGTTTTGAAATTTGATTTGTCCTTTTCATATGTGTTCATTTTTTTAATTGTATCCTTTGGTATATATGGTTGTGACAATTTTCTTCCACTATTTGATCTGAGGAAGTGGGTCTGGCCCACGAAAGCTCATCACCTAATAAGCCATCTTGTTAGTCTTTAAAGTGCTACATAGTCCTGTTTTTTGTTTCTGTCACATGTAAGTGCTTCTTAGTCATCAGCCATTGGACCTATAGCTCAGAAATGGATGGTAAACCATTGTCCTGATACAACTTAGTTGCCTATTGAAAGCATTTGTAATTGTTTTCTGTAAGACACATTCCTTGGGATTTTTCCTCCCATTTTTTAAAAGGTACTAAGTACCAACTGTGGAAAGCATCCTCTTTTGATGCAGAATAGTGACATGCATATTTTCACCAAGCATGTGTTTTTTTTTTAAATAAACCCTGGTGGAATATGGTTTGGCCGTTGAAAATTTCTTAATAAAGAGCCAATGTTCTCCTCTTCTTCAGAGACTGGCCTTCTAGTTTCTGCCAAGAAATCCGCGAGAATTAAAGGCCAGGGGGTAAGGCACCATAGTTTAATTTTTTTAACATCTTATTACACTTAAAATTTGATAATTTGAGATCCATACATCTTGAGTAATCCCACTATGATGGATTTTTGTGCAAGAGACAGTGTGCTGTACAGTTTGGAACATAAGAAAGTCCATACTGGGTCAGACGAAAGGTCCATCTAGCCCTGGATGCTGTCTTCCAACACTGGACAATGTGAGGGGATGCCCAGGAGGGAATAAACAGAACACGTAATCATCCATGCCCTGTTGCCCATTCTCAGCTTCTGACTGAGTCTAGGGTCACCATCCTTGTCCATCCTGGCTAATAGCCATTGATGGACATATCCTCCATGAATTTATCTAGCACTTTTTTGAAGCCTATTATAGCCTTGGACTTCACAATGTCCTCTGGCAAGGAGTTCCACAGGTTGACTGTGTGTTGTGAGAAGTACTTCCTTTTGTTTGTTTTAAATAAGTCCCAGTCTTATTAAGTTCTCCTCATATGGCAGATGTTTTTGTAATTGGGATTTTGGAAGTAATTGTTTTATAATCTGGAGCTTCAAGAAGTCCGAAAGTAAGGATAATTGAAGTTTTAAAAGTTTTTATTTAGCTGTGTAGTGCCCCATGAAATAATACTTCAAGATAATATATAAAATGAACATAAACACTCACAGACTCAATGACAGAGTATACAGCTAGCAATAAGACAAACCGTGATGAGGGCTACATCTAGATGGAGGGAGAGAATTTGTGTCTGATTTCAGAAAGGGGGGACTCTTATGTTTCTGTACTTTGTGACTTTTTTTTTTAAAAAAAAGATATGGTAATCAAAGGCAATGCAAATTAAATTGGAGCACCTTTGTCCTGTAGGGAGAGTCTATAAGTGGCTAATTTCACATTACTCTCAGCAATGTTATTCCCAGGTGTAATTCTGACAGGTTATGGTAGATCCATAGCTGTGGTGGACAGAAGGCCAAGCAGCTTGTAATACATTAGGAGAAAGGTAAACCATTCATTTTTTCTGTAACTCAAGTGTTAGGGCTGCTCATTTTTTGCCATGTGTGGGGGTGAAATTAGCCATAGCAAACCTTCCACTGACATCTGTAGCGCAAGGATTTCACCCCAGATGTTTAATATCTAACATCATTCTGTTTCTGCTCGGTTTCCTGCATATTGCTAAGAAATACTGCTTTTGTTTAGTGTAACCTAAACTCGTGTGGATTCTTCAAGTCTGAGGGAATTAAATGCTGGAGCTTTACAAGGAAAAGGATTTTGCTCCCCTCTCAGAGGGGACAAGAGGGAATAAATTAGACCACCTTTCTCTTGTCAAGGGTATGGGGGAAGGCAGCAGTCTTTCCAAAAGAGGAGTGGATGCAGGAAGGCCTGCAGCTACTACTGAGATCTCAAGACAGTGAAATATCGCAGGGGTGCAATGCACTGTTACTGATCCAGGTGGGGGCTGTAGTCTAACCTTGGGGGTTAGGAGGTACGATTTCCCATCACTTTCCATGACAAGACATTGTTTTCTGTTTCATTTTATGAGGTGTTATGGTTTAATCTCATTGTGAAATGGATTATTCTAGTGCATGTTCCTTGTGTATATTCATAAATATTCTTGGATTAAGTTACTCCTTCTGGATTTGAGGTTGTTTGAAGGGGAAGATAAGAGCAGTATAGTCATTGCAGTTTCTCATATTCTTCCCCCAGTTTCTGTATATGGCAAGGGTGTTTAAAAACTTTTTGTCAACCCTTCTTCTCTTGCACAGTCTTTATAAATATTTATACAGCACCGTTCAAAAGAGACGACCTGTTAGAATGTTTTAGGTTGAGATTAGCAGTCATGAAACCTATTTACAGCACATTTTATCTGGCTATTTGATAACATTAAAGAGAGAGCATTCCTTCATCAGATAGTGCTAGGATCCATGAAAAAGGTTTATTGATGTCTAACTATCAAATTAAACTTGTCTTAGAATTAATGGACATGGCAGTCAGAGAAATGATTCATTCCATTCCTGCCAGATTAGCCCATTTGCCCTAGAACATCAAAGTTCCTTCTATATGTCAAGTTTACCATGGGATGGTCCCCCTTTCTGTATGCATATACTGAGACGAACGCCCCACTATTGATGAATATTTTATTCATAAAATATTCTGTCTCCTATGTGACTTAACCCATTTCAGACCTTAGATATTTGACTATAGTCCTGAAACAACAGAATATCATCATAACTTTCTCTCTGTGTAACCATAGCTTTAGGGCTAGGATTTTCAGCAGCCTAATTTTGGTCCTATTGAAGTCAGTGGAGGATTTAGTATTGACTTAAATGGTGGGATCAGAGAGAGACCAACACTGAATGCTTCTGAAAATGTCATTAGAAAACTGGACCAAGTCATTGAAATTCATTAAGTAGGTGTTACTCCGAAGAGAGAGCCTTTTTCAAAAAGTCTCTGAACTGAGCTAAAGAAATTTAGAAAAAGAAGCAGGACAAAAATGTGATATTGCATAACCATAATGAACCAAAGTCCCAGAGGGGTAGTTGTGTCAGTCTGTAACTTTCAAAATGAGTAGTCCTGTAATCTCATGTTTGAGATGAGTATTCTTGTGTTTTGGAGACTAACTATATATATCATGAGCTTTTGTGGGCAAATCCCACTTCCTCAGATAAGCAGAGTGGAAAGAAAGGGGGGGGGGGGGACTCTCACAATTTGCAACAGAAAAAGGGAGCAGAGGGGGAAAAGGTACCTGTCAATTGTAGTCCTGGTGCTAATGAGGCTGATTGAGTGGGCTGAAAGTGTCCCATACTTAGCTTTTGCTGTCAATTGGATGTTGAATATAAAGAAAACAGGTTTTATAACTGTCCATCCAATTCAGATCTTTGTTCAAGCCAGGAGAGAGAGTGTCAAATTTGCATATGAAGGCCAATTCTGCACTCTATATCTGAAATTGGCTTTTGAAATTATTTTGTAGAATAATGGCTACTTTTAAATCTATTAAAGAGTTCCTGGGTTGGTTAAAATGTCCCTCTACAGGTTTCTGAATATTACCGTTTCTGATATCTGTCTTGTGTCCTTTTATCCTTGTTGAAGAGACTGCCCAATTTGGCCAATATACATTGCAAAGGGACGTTGCTGGCACTTGATGGCATACATCACATAACAGGACGTGCAGTTGTATGAACCTCTTAATGTTGTGGCTTATGTGGTGGTTAGATCCTGTGATGGTGTTGCTTGATGTGTGCACAGAGTTGACAATGGGGTTTATTGCAGGGGTAGGTTCCTGGGTGAGTGTGTCTGAGGTGTGATGTGTAGCTGCTAGAAATAATTTGCTTTAGGTTAGGGGGTTATCTGTAGGCGAGGATTGTCCTGTCTCCCAAGGCCTGTGCGAGTGAGG
Organism: Pelodiscus sinensis; assembly: GCF_052426305.1. Lineage (NCBI taxonomy): Eukaryota > Metazoa > Chordata > Testudines > Trionychidae > Pelodiscus > Pelodiscus sinensis. The sequence continues at coordinate 8,189,117 of NC_143059.1, forward strand.
GATTGTTTTCCAGGATAGTGAACCATGTGTTCATATCATCCAATTAAATGTAGTATCTAATAACTGGGTTTTCTGTAGTCAAATCCCTCCAAAAGTCAATTAAGCCAAGGATCAGAAGCCTTAGTTTACCAATACCTGTTTGGAAGCTCTAAATTATGACATTTGGGGCAAGAAGAAAGAGATTCCCATGAAAGTGGGGAGATAAATCTACATGAGAAACTTTCCCTTTTTATAAAATGCATTGACATGAAGGGTTGCTTAGGCCAGCATTAGTAGAAAGTTGAGGAGAGGGCAGGTCTGTATTTGGGAATGAGGCAGTAAGAAAACGTAAAGGGAGTTAAATTTATTTCTCCACAGGGATCCAAAAATGCTAGCTCACCATGTGGAAAATGGAAAGGAAAGAAAATGATTCCATCAGAGAAAGGTTAAGTAGCAGGACAAGTCTTTGTTGAAACCTTTTTAGCTGCTACAAAGCTCAGGCCTCCTTGGAGACGTATTGTATTTCCCAACCACATCACTCGTTCGAAATACATGAAGGCAATATCTATGCATGGGAAACAGGGCCAGATCCTCAGCTTGTGTCAACTCTTGCAACTCAGTTGAAGTTGGTGCAGTTGTGGCGTTTTGTATCCGATGAGAGTCTGCAAGGCTGACCAGACACTCAATAAATTTAGGTGCTCACCTCATGTTTTCAGTTGGATAGTTTTTGTATGCATTTAATCTTATTTCATAATTGTAGTATTTTTAGCTCTGTTTAAAAATGTCTTTCTCTGTAAGGTCTGTCTTTGTTCTCATTGAACCAGGATATAACTTTTTAAAAATTACACAGCTAGTAGAAACTGTGAGATTTGCATTTTATGACTGTGTTTAACTGGCTCACATTAGGAATGGCTGCTGAAACACTAAGTTTTACAAGTAATCTCTGAGATAACAAGAGGTCACCCAGTAAGGCCAACAAGCCCAGATCAAGCTCATTTTGAGGAGCTGACTCATGTTTTCGATATAAATCATATGGCATGGCCTATTATGAACACCCTGTAAAACTCAAAAAGCTTTATGATTGTTAATAGCTACTGTAATAGTGATTTACTAGCTAATTCAGGACAAAATATGCTGTGGTTTGTGCTTTGACTATGTTAGCCTATCTGCCCAAATAATAGAAGATAATCAGCTATATTGTAATGCATATTAATTTCCGTGCTCCAAGTAGATTTGACATTTAACTTTAACTTATTACTTAAACTGACTTGATTACTGGCAAACTTTTGCAAAGTTGGATTGCGTACTAATTTTGCTCGTGAATGTGATTTGTCAGTTTACTAACCTGCGAATTACAGTTTGTTGCTACCGTGGTAATCACTGTGTAACTGCAGTTTATTCATGCCGAAGAATACCTTATTAGGATAAAAAACAAAGTTTGAAGAAAGATATTTTGCAATGATTGTAATAAGAACTTGAGGAATCCCAAATGTATTCAATGTAAGAGATTTATGTTGGGCCCAGTGGAATATTAATATATACTTTTATATAGATAAAAGAGGTCAGCTAGTCTTGATTATATTACTCAATATAAAATAAAATTTCTTTTAGTTTGAGCTTTGCTTCCTTTGTTCTAAATATCAGAACTAGTAGAATATTTTTGCTTAAATGTGAAATTGACTTCAGAGCCCATTGGATTAACAACATTGCAAAGAGAAGTTAAATCTGCCAAATAAGCACATGAAACTGTTAGAATATGGCTACTCCATTCCAAAATAATTTGCTAACATGCTTAAATCCTAATCTGGAGTTAGCACATCAGTGAATAAAAATTTCCATGTTGACTCGGTTCTTGACCTTTCTTTCTGAAATTGCCAACGTGAATGCTAATAATTGATGACTGTTGTTAACGTGTGTCTGTTTGCCTGTCTAACTGGTATTTGATACAGTCCAATTATTTCATGTAGTCCATAGAACAATCAACAAGAGGTCTTGGTTTCTACTGTTTTGGACATGGATTCTAAATGGTGGACAAGGAGCTAGAAGGGTCAATATTTCACTGTCAGTCTTCTGAGCTATCCAAGAAGACACAGGCATGGTTTGACATCCGGTTGTTTTAATAAAAAATAAACTAAATTTTTATGCTCGTCTACAGACAAGTAAGAATCAAAATTCTCAGCCATCCTATAGCCAAATCATAAAGCATGCTTTCTACCAGAAAAAAAATATCCAAAAGAAATTCAGTGTTAGGAAGCACATTCCACATTCCTTTCTGTTTAGAGATTTAGTCTGCCTTGTCTTAGAACACCTCAAAACCCTCAATTTTTTAAAAAGAGATTTGCTTTAGGTGCTGTGATTTTTAAAAAGAAATTTGGAGGATTTTAAAATTAAAATCAACGCAGAAGCAGAGAAGCACATTAAAATGTGTATTATTGCAAGGGGATTTGAAATAAAAATGACTTTTTGGCATTGGAGTACAAAAAAACCCCACAGTCCCAACTATCTTAGATTCTTCCTTCAGTCTTTCCACCTCCTACCCCTCAATTCACTTTTTCTGGATGATCTTCCAAACCACCAAATTTCTCTTTACCCTTCTCCTCGGAGTACTGTGTTAATGCTTTTTACTTCATTTTTGTGGAATGATCTTTCAAGGCTGTTCACTTACGCTGGTGGACTCTTATTAACAGATTATTTCGTTTCTCTAATCCTAGCAGAAAGAGTTCCTTGAGGCTATTGTTTAACTGGAACTGGATTTTGGAACACAAAGCGCTGGGCTACTTTATCATCTGAAGTATAGATTTGCCAGTAAAATACCTTTTTGAATGAGGCTGATTTGCACCTTGTATAGATTGACATTGCTCTATTGAAGTCAATGGAAGGACAATTTTTACCTGCAAAGGATCTGCCATAAAACACCGTTTCTTTTTCAGAAATATTAGAAATACCCAAATCCACAAATAAGAGTCTTATGCAGAGCAACATGTATTCTCATGATTAAGTGTATAGCATAGGGTATCTGTATTTCTGTTGTACACGAGTTCAGTCTTTTCATTAGTTGCATGCCCATGAAATTCCCTTCAGTGAAATTGTGGCCCACACAAAAAAGCCTCTGTATTCAAGTCCCAACTTTGGCAGCAATTCTGATCATGTGCCGTTTTCAGGATATTTTACAAACTTCTTAAAGTTTCCATTTTCCTCATCTAAGGTTACAACAAAGTTTATTTGTTTTGTTGTTGAATATCACTATCTGATATAGTCTTTCCCAGTTCTTATATCTCCATCTTTGAAATATGGCTATTCTGTCTTCGCAATTCCTTTTACTGTAATGTCTTTTTGTCTAGTATGCTAATGGCCACAACAACAATTTTCTAAAAAAATGGAATACACCGTAAAAATGATTTGTGTAGGAAAAGGAAAAACCATGGCTGAATCATTGAGCAGTAAATTTGGCAGAGCGCCATGTCTGGGCCGTAGTACAGTTTACCTGCCCACTTCCCTCTCCTGCTTCATGACTTTCAACTCCTATTTAATTGTATTTCACGAGACACATCTAGAGGCACCTCTACAGTTAATGGCATCTAAAGTACAGACATTCTTGCCCAGCTATAATGGGTTTAAAGACAGTATAGATCGGGGTGGCCAACCAGTTAGATACGAAGAGCTAAAAGAGCTGTGGATAGTAGTGCAAAGAGCCACACATCCCTCCCCCTGAGCCAGGCAACCCTAGACCCCTCCCATTCTAACCCAATGCCTGGGTCTCACCAGAGCTGCCACTGCCACAGCCATGCACTTGTCCCTCCAAACGAACTGTAACCCTGAGAGCCACATTTCTGTGAGCAAAGAGCCGCATGTGGCTCAAGAGCCACAGTTTGGCCACCCCTGATATAGATGGTGAGGCACCTCTGGCATGAGGAGAATGTTTACAAGTATGAAGCCTAGAGCAGGGGTTCCCAAATATTTTGACACGGGGACGAGTAAATCCATTCATGAGCTTTGGGAGGACCGGTAAAATTCATTTGCATATTCATTAAGCAAATGAAGAATATGCAAATACATTGTTTTTGGTCCTCCCAAAGCCCCCAGGGCCAGCTTTAGCAAAGCTTTTGATACGGCCACCCACAACATTCTTACCAGCAAGTTAAGGGAATATGGGTTGGAAAAATGGATTGTAATCCAGTAGAAACCCTGCACCACCACATTGTGTATTGAAAAAGGGCTCCTTTATTTTCAGAAAGCTGACACCATCTTTGGAATTTTTTATCCATATTCTCATTCCGGATGGTGAATGCACCAGGTTCTCTCCATTCTGACACAGTGTAGTGCCTTTAAACCTCACTGTGAGCAGTGGGGATATTTAAAAGGCACTGCTTTTACATTTTTAATCAGGATCTGCATGCACCCTGCACTGTCCTGCTCACTGCTGGCCGATTCTCTCTCCCCTCCCCCCCATCTTCCCCCTCCCTGGGCCAGCCCCGCTGTCCCCGCCAGCCGATTCTCCCCTGATCTCTCCTGGCAAGCCCTACTGCCCCCGCCAGCCAGTCCCCCCCCCCCCCACGATCTCCCCTGTCCAGGCCCACTGCTCCCACCCCACCGGCCAGCCCTGCTTCTACCAGCCGGTTCCTACCCCCTAGCCAGCCCTGCTTCCGCCGGCCGGTTCCCCTCCCTATCTCCCCCAGGCAGCTTCACTGCCCTGACCCTGCTTCCCTGTGGCCCATATCCAACCCCTCCTCCCCCCCTCCACAGCCAGCAATAAGAGCTCACCTGGTAACCCTCACTATGCCTCTGCCGGGAGCCTGAAACATACGGCTGCATCCGCCCAGCCCGGCTGAGGGCTTGGGGAACCCGGCGCTGCACGGGCCGTCCAGGAGCCCTGAACACCCTGGCAGCCACGCTGAGGCCCAGTATTTTTTTTTCCCGCGGCCCAGTACCGGGCTGCGGCCCATAGTTTGGGAAACTCTTTGCTAGATGATCCACCAGACATCCATAACAGAAGACTGTACCAATCAGATAGTAATACTTAGCATTTGTATAAACATTATATACATGATGTGCTGCACAAATATTAATCCTCACAGTGCCTTTGTGTAGATAAGCCACTTGGAGAAGATGCTCCTGACTTTGGCAGATGTAGTTGTTCTGTTACATGAATGGAGGAAGTAGGATAGGAAATGAACTCAAGGACAAAAGTTTTTTTTTTTTTTTTTTAAAGAACTGAATCCATTTATCATGTATGTTGGTATAAAACATTTTAAGCAAAACTCAACACTATAATTACCACGGCGTACTCTTATTTGAAGATGGTTTCAGAAAGCTGATAGATCACCGGCAGCATATGGACATCCTATCAGAATTGTGCTAGTGGATTAATTTCTGATTCCATATTCCAGAACATTTGAGGAGGCTGAATTTTGTTTCGAGAGAAGTGATAAAAGATACTTTCCCAATTAAGATCAGGTTGCCAGGTAGCAATAGGCTACATAATATAGCCAGCACTATTCAAGCTAGAAAATAACTCTTTCCTGGCCATGACTTGGCACATAGCTGAGGTACAGCAGCCTCACATAAGAGTGGAAATTTTCATACCTAATTTAGTAAACCCACACTTACAGAGTTTGTCAGGATTTCAATTATCGACTCTCTGGTTTCAAAGTTTAATACTTGGCCATAAAAAATAACTTTGGTCTGAAACCCATTTTCTAAACTCTCTGCCCAAGGAGTTACTGGAATATAAACACATAAGATTAGCAGAATGACTTATTCACACAGATGCAACTGTCTGGAGAACTCTTGTGATTCCAGGATTGTTCAAGAGAATTAGATGTGCTGAAGGGTAAAAAGAAACATTATCTATGAAGAAGCAGCTACATACAACATAACGTGTAATTCCGCTATAAATAAAAAACGATATCCAAAGATGTAAAAGCATATGACTGAAAATAAGACATCAAGCAAACAACATTACACTGTCTTTTCAGTATGTTTTTTAGGAAAATCTGAACCAATTAACACATTTACTTTTCTCCAAAAGAATACCCAAAACAGCTATTAAAAATGAATATTTTATTAGCGGATTCATATAAACTTCCTACATTATGATGGTGAAAATAATCATTCCATAGGTATGCAATTACCACATCATACCTCCCTAGTCTGTCCTCAACTAAAAGAAGTCAGTTAAGAGCTAAAACGAGAGGTTTTTTTTTTTTTAAAAAAAGGAACAAATTAGCAAATCCGGGCAAGTGAAAAGTCAGACTGTAAATTTTGTACTTTAAACCACAAATAGAATGTTAATGCGTCTTTCACATTAACTGTATCCTACCTACAAATATAGAGTGTAACTTGAGACAACACCCACTGTATGGTTAGGATGTTTTCATATTTAGAACAGCAAGTGATAAATGTCCATTTTGTTAGACAAAGAGGGACTGTGACCCAGCTTTTAAATAGATTAAACAAAAACTTGCTTATTTTTAAAAGGAATGTAATGCCAATAATGGAATCCAGGTCAACCAAAATCTAAAGAAAATTAAGCAGTAATCTGAGAGAGATTTGTCTCCAATTACAGACAGTTATCTTCTTCTATCATGTATACCTCTTCTGCCTCCTAGCCAGCAAAACGTGTTCTGTGCTTCTACTTGGGTTACCTCATAGGTCAACTTCCAGATAAAATATTTCTATATGCTTTGGAAACCTGCTATATATTATTTTGGAGTGTAAATAAACTTACTTTATGTAAAATGTGGCTAACTTTCTATGTAACATATAGTCTACTTTTTACCTCAGTGGTGAAAGTTCTTGCCAATGCCTTAACATGCAATGTAACTGGCTGCACATTGGCCAAAGCAGCTGTAAATTTGGCTTCTGAACCAATGGTGACAGGGGTTTAAGAGCAGGAGTTGGTGGCAGGGGAATCCTCACACATGCTAGAGCACTGGCTACCATTTTCCCTGTCTGAGGAATATGTTCTGAATGTTCACTTCTGAAACGGCCTCCACATTTTTATGGCTTTGTCGGGCTAATTCTGACTTAATTCCTTCTGGTTTGGTCAGATTGAATATTATGCATCTGTTGGCAGCCAGAAGTTTGCAAACCACCTGTATTGTCCCAGATTAGAAGAAGTTATAAAATGGCGATGTTCTTTTGAACATCTGACAAGCCCTGTAATCCAGGGCTACCCATTTTTCTCACTTTCCCCGTGTTCCTGTAAATACAAGATATTTTTTAAAAATTTCTGCCAGAATATTTAATGATGTCTACATGTGTGCATATAATCCCTGACACTGGATACTTTATTTACCATATTGATTTCATTTAAATTTCATTAAATCGTCTTTCTAAGGAGAATTTCCACTTCTAAGCTGGGTAATGTTGGATTGTTAAAAGCTGCATCTTTGTGTGTTTGAAAATGTAACTCGGGACTTAGAGAGAGGTTTGTTTCCTCGTTGAGAGACATGAGGGAAAGAAAGTGTTAGCATGAACCATTTGAGCTGACATCTGAGCAGGATCTTTAATTATCCCTAATCCAACTCTGTTGATTTGCAACCTGAACAAAGAGACAAGAAAACAAAAGTGTGGCATGTGTAGCGATGTAACTTGTGATCTTGTTTTTTATGTTTTGCATCTGTAAATTTCTAGGAGTTTCCTAGGCATCTTCCATTGAGTGAGGCAGAATCTCAACTTCAGCCTGCAGCAGAGGTGAGATGCACTCTGTGTGCTTTCTTGTGGAGACTTTACGCTTGTTCTTTCTTTTTTGTTGCTTGCTTAAATCTAAAGCAAACCATTCATACTAAAAGTATAAGACTGGGATTTTTTTTTTGTATGTTGCCAGCATCAAAAGAAACAAAAATGCACCTTGCACCAAAGCAGGGGGATCCCATAGTGCAATCGTTAAAATTTACCTAGTCAGAAAAGCAAAATGAATATCATCTGACTTTGTGAGCTCATTAGAGAGAGGAGGGAATAAAGGTGTGGCTGATGAGAAGGCTGAATACAAAAACCAGGAAAGAGTATCTCTTGAATTTTTTGTCTCCTCGAGTTTCCAGGTCTCAAGCTCACGAGAGACACGGAAGTCCAACTAGACCGTGTGCTTTAATAACAACTGCATTTTATACTCTTCTTGTAAATAACCTTTCTGCCACATTACTGATGCTTTCTATTAATTTTTCAGTAAGGTGTGCACTGTGCAATCTATTTATTTTGCTCATTTTCTTTACTGGGCTTTGGCCATGCAAGATAAATGTTGTATTTATAATCCCCCTTGACTGCAATGTTTCATGGACATTGCCTGTTGGTCTTCCTCTTGGAAGCTTCTTTTTAAGGACTCTTTATGGGCAGATCGGTTCATCCTGAACAGAGATGCGTTTGAGTCGTAGCCCTGGAATCTGATCAGTTGCTTGGAAACATGGATTTTTTTAAACTATTTTTCTGTGACCAGGAATGTTTGTGAAAGATTTCAATCTGTCGGACAGGTAAGGTCTGAGAGGCAATGAAGGAGGGGTTTCTAAGGATCATAAAAATATTTAGAAAATTGATTTTTTCCATTGTTGAAATCACCATGTATTGTCAGATACTTGTCTGACTGACACATTACAAAATTAATTTGTTACCCTCTTCTTCAAGATAGTTCTTGTATATCCATGTCACTTTCAAGGAACGTTTTGTCTTTTTGTTACAATATCTGTATTATTTAGAAAGTGTTAATTGAAATGCCTTCTATGAAGGGATAGCTAGTGACTTGTTTTACATTAGATGGGAACTGAGAAGGTGTTAAAAATCAAAAAGAACGTAGCCCCTCACAAACACAATGCGAGGTTATCAAACAAAACAGGTTGAACTAAAGTGTACTTTGCTTAGGCTTAGAGATGGACCTCAAAGCAGTGTTATAAACCCAGATCCAGTTTTTGTAGAGACTAAATGGGATACGGGGTGAATCGTGAAGCACATTGTTGCTACCTGCCCTTTCTGTGAGGAAAGCTTGTTGGGGTATTCAGGATCAGGGGGATCACAACTCCACTGGCTACATGTCCCTTTAGGTCTACACAAGCCTCCCTCTCTATTCAGGCTAGTGATAGGCATACTCCAACTTCTGCACTCTTGAAAAATGCCAAAATGATCAGGGAGCTGAAAGACATGACCTATGAGGAGAGGCTGGGTTTGTTTAGTCTGCAGAAGGGAACAGTGAGGGGGGATTTTATAGCAGCCTTCAACTTCCTGAAGGGAAGTTCCAAAGAGGATGGAGAAGAAGCTGTTTTCAGTAGTGATGGATGGCAGAACAAGGAACAATGGCCTCAAGTTACAATGGGGGAGGTCTAGGTTGGATATTAGGAAAAACTACTTCACTAGGATAGTTGTGAAGTACTGGAATGGGTTACCTAGGGAGGTGGTGGAATCTCAATCCCTAGAGGTTTTTAAGTCTTGGGTTGACAAAGCCCTGGCTGGGTTGATTTATTTGGGATGGGTCCTGCTTTAGGCAAGGGGCCTGGACTTGATGACCTTCTGAGGTCTCTTCCAGCCCTATGATTCTATCCTCCTCGAGAGTCCAGGCCCTGGTCCACTGTATACTAGCAGCATTCAAAGACTCACTGCTTCCAGAAAAGCTGCACCCCACCCACCCATTTCACCTCAGGTCACTGCTCTGCTTAGCGCACTGCACTTGAGAGGTTCAAGGGCAAAAATGAGTACAACTTCATTTAACAAGTGATCACAGGTAGAAGTGTTACATAAATAGTTACATATTAAAAAAATAAAGCCATAGCACTCATTCTAGAACTTAGCATTACTTAGATACCTTCATGTCTCCCACATTACTCTAAAGTCTTTCATTTTACAGCCAGGCTTGGCTGTGACCCACTATTCATGAGGTAAGTCATGCTGTCAGCTTGTATCCTTGGTGAAAGATCTTGCATGTCTCTTAGGGTATGTCTACACTACAGAGTTTTGCTGGGAAAATGGCCAGTTTTTCCGACAAAACTTGAGGAACATCCACAATGCAATTGCATACTTTCGCAAGAAAATCGAAAGAACAGAGTGTTTTTTCTGCCATTGGTAATCCTCATTCTACAAGGAAGAAGCCTTTTTGCAAATGAGCTCTTTCGCAAAAAGGCATATATGGATGGGGAAGAGGGAGTTCTTTCGGAAGAACAGGAAAGAGGAAAAAGCAAAGGTGCGGTGGTGGCCATTCTATCCATAGCGATCACAGCTTACACATGTGAGAGTGTGTCCATTCAGTCTGGATGCACTCTTTCGAAAAAGCAGATCGCTTTTTTGATGCACTTTTACAGTGTGGATGTTCTCTTTCAGAAGAAATTTTTGCAGAAGATCTCTTCTGAAAAAAGCTTTTTTCAAAAGAAGACTGTAGTTTAGACGTAGCCTTGGAGATATCAAGTTAGTTTCTTGGTTTTTTGCTTCGGATTGGTTTGACTTTCCCTGTTGACTTTCCCTTCTTGGTTTGTATTTCCTTCTCTTAAGTGATTTTGCTTAGCTTCAGGCTCTGTATTCAAATAGACTACCATTGTGAAGTGAACAATACGAAATCATCAGGCAGAGGGGGATGAGTATCTGTTACCCCCTTCCTGAGAGGAACCTGTCCAAGACATGTCAGTTCCTGGTGACGGGCCTTAAGGATAGAATTTTTACTATAGACACATGAACAAATAACATATTTAGTTATTTTGCAATGATTACAATGACCAGCGGGCCACCCTTTCACCATTGAAGAAGGAGTTAGACTTGAATATTTTCCTGGAATGTCCTCTCTAAATGTGCTTTTTAAATGACTATTACTATTATTGTAGGGATTGGTCCAGGGCCAGAAGACAAGGGGAGTCCAAGCTCAAACTCACTGACTCAAATACCTTTGAAAAATCTGACCTGCAGTAAGTTGTTCAAGGTCAGTCGGTAACTAACGCCTCATGTAGTAGAGAGGCACCTCGTAGGAGTTACCAAAGGAGGTTAGGCAGTTCCAGTCCCCTACCAACTTAGGCACTTTTGTAAATTCTACTTGGCGCCTATCTGGATATTTGGCAGCCTAAATGCCTTTGTAAATCAGGCTTTCCACCTTTGGAAGGCCTGATTTACAAGTTCATCAGAAGCAGGGATTGGATAGGAAGAGTATTTCTGTTTGTCTCCCTGTCAGTCAAAGGGCGGAGGTAACTCTGAAATCACTTTTCCACTCTCCAGCTAGCTGTGTTGCCAGGGCAAGTGGCTTGAAAGAATCAGGGGGAAAGGATGAGACAACGTTCTTTTCAGAGGTGTCACTTTAGGGGCACTCCTATGCAAGGGTCTGATTGCACGAAAGGATTGATGGATTTTTTTAAAAAGTTGGTCACATCTCATTTTCTCAGGTATTCCAATGATACAATACTTGTCTGTATAATTGAGCAAATATAAATTAATTTGTGTTGTCCTTTTAATAATCTAAATTCCTAATTATCTCTAGTGCTATTCCATTTTATAGGCTCAATCCTGTGAGTCGCTTAGCAGGATAAAATCCCATAAACATATGGCATGGTTTGGTTCCATAGATCTTAGACAGCTATGGTCTTTTAAATGAGAAACAATCTGTATATATGGGACTTCAAATATAAGAGCAGTATGTCATAATAACACTCTCCGTTTATAGGAGCTAGTATGGATTTATTAGGATTATTTTATAATCAATCTCTGCTGCTTTAGAATGCTGAGATCCTAATTTAAATTCCATTTATCAAGTCTGCAAAAATAAACTTAGAGGAATAGCAACATTAATGAATTGCTTTCCCCCGTCTTAATTTGGAGATTGCTATTTTTCTAACTAAATGTTGCACCTGGCACGAATGTCAAATCAATTTTTGATAGATATATCCTGTTTGAAAGGATTAATGAAAGATTCAAAATTACAAGAATTATTTACTTTATTGAAAACCTCTTAGAGAATATGATTTAAGCCAGGGACAAGCTTTTCGGTGAATCTAGAACTGCGGGCTACACACTGCAGAGTTTAGACTGGAGAAAGTTCATTTGAAAGTCATGTTTCCAGTATAAATTACATACAGTTGTGCAAACATGTCAAAGTTTGGTAAATTGGATTTGTTTAATGTAAACAATTTTTGACCAAAATAATAACACAGCTTTAGAAAAAGACATTATGCACCCACTTCTGAAAAGTTTGTATAACTTAACACACGCCAGAACTTCACTGTAATTCTGTGCAGAAGTATATGAAGGATAACTATTTAGTAAGATCTAACCTCCATAAAAGAAATCTATAAACATGCTTTAATTTCTTGTACTAATCTTTGTTCTAAACACTGGCCCATTGAAGCATACACACACATCTATAGGCTCTTGTGTCAGTTAAAAGAACAATAAAACATTGGGTAAATTGTAATGATATTAAAACTTAACTGTTCAAATGTGAAATGTATTTGAAGTGCAGCTGTGACATATTTAAGCTTCTTTTTACGTTTGTTCCTGGGGCCATTTCTGTTGGATGCAACATAAAATTGTGTGTCAAATTAAGAAGTGGTACACTAGTAAATGAACAAATGATCATAGCAATAAGTGGCTTTATTTTCAGAGGCACTTTTAGGCACTTCCTCTGCAAAAGCTGGAGTTTAATTTGAAGCATTTGAGTACCCCCATTGGAGTTTATGGTGAGGTTAGGTCTACTCGTCTGCTCAGAGTTAAAGATATGTCTCCATCTCTGCATGTTCTTAATCAAACAGCCTGAAAGTTGCTGACTTTGGGCTCAATCCTGAAAAAATTGTGGAGCAGGCTGACCCCAATCCAGCCGCAAACATTTAACCATGCACTTAAGAACAAAAATACTCTTGTTGTCTGGCTATCCCGAAAGAAGGACAGGAGACATTGGCATGGGATTAATCAGGCCACAACTTAATTATTAGATGCCTAGGACTACCCAGCAGATAACAGTGTACGGTGGAGGTATCCATCTTGTTTATTCCATAATTACTTGAGGGGCTTTTACTGGCTCCCCCTCTTTCCATCCTCATCCCTCCAGCAAATCCATTGCTGGGATCTTACCATATTTGGAGAGAGAGGTTTCCACTCGCTCCTCTTCTTTTTCTGTCCCAGTCTCTCCAGCAACTCCATTGTCAGGACCTTACCATCCTCTCCCGCCTTGTAGGAGGGTTAAGCAGGGCTATAAGAATGGAGGGGCTGGCTCCCTGCTATACCAATCATAGGAGTCCCTAACCACCCTCCATTCATTCCTATAATGAACGCCTCTTTTTAAGTCCTTTTCCAAGTATCCAGCCTTTCCTATGGAGTGCTGGCACTCGACATCTGCCCTGCACTTAAATCGTGAGTGGTGACATATGGCCTACAGTACATCCCTCGGGGCATGAACAGAGCCCTTCCTTAAACCTGCTATGGGGAAGGTGCGGGGGGGAGAGAAGGAAACCCAAATGCACCCAAGCCAATGTGGTGGGAAGGGAGAAAATCCTTCACAGCCTGTCTAAAAAGGGACAGCTGGCGGCATGCCCACCACAGGTGTTGACCACACCTGGAATTTTACTACCTACAAAAATGGGGAGGGAGAGTTGGTCCTGCCTCAGCCTTGGTCTGGGTAAAAGAGACCCCTCCCCCCCTTCCCTGGCCTGGGTCCTTATCAACCCCTATATTCCGTGGGGATGAGTCAGTGTCCCTCCCTTCCTCCTCTTGCAGCAGTTCTCCTCTTTCCCAACCCTTTCCGCTTTCAATGGTAAAATGGCCCGATTGGCTACAGTCTTGAAGTACATGACTCATAGGGAGATGGGCCATAATGGAGGCAGAATTGTTCTCAATGACAAATCTAAGAGGAGGCGGCTCTGAAAGTATGGGTTGATTTAAAAATAGCCGTAGAGGGTTGAGGCCTCTCAAAGATGTACACCATAATCTCTCAGTTGGTCAAGATGCCTCATGGTAAACGGACAACAAATTGGGGACCCTAGTATGAATAGCATAGGTAGACAACTGCAAAGTGTCATTGTACTTTGAGTGAAGCACAGATTTCTGAGCTGTTGTTTTCTTCACTGAGCAGGCAGGCTGTGAACTAAGGTGTTCAGAAAGTCCACTGAAATACTTTTTAAAGCATAAAAACGCAAAGTCCTGTCGCACGTTAGAGACTAACGAATATATATGTACATATCATGAGCTTTCATGAGCAAAACCTGCTTCAGATGAGCTTTGAGTAGCTACCCCTTTGAGACTTTAAAATATGTCTCTCTCCCTTCCCCCCTCCTCCCTCGCTCCATGAAAATGTTCTGCCTTTTTTCAGTTTGCTAACCAAGAATAACTTTCTGGGCTATCACCAGAACCAACAAGATTCAGCAGATACGTGAGACAGCTAATGCCAGGGACATCTTCCCACAATGCATTCTGAGCTGTCTCGAGCTAACCCCAAAGACCAACAGACTTTCAAAGAGCAAAAAAGGAATTGCATATTAAAAATACTCCCACTCTTCCATGCACAGATGGCATTTTGGTTAATTGGTCACTCAGCCACCAATCTGTACTTATTTGAAACTAGGGTCTGGCTTTAAACTTTCCCTTGAGAGTGGATTAATGGGTCTAAATGTTCCCATTGATCAGTAAGTGAAATAGTGAACTGAGATGTCTTGAAACATGCTAAACTCGTCCATTTTCATGTCCTCATATGCAGGTCAAATGACATACCATTTTATTTGCTTTGGAGTTTCAACTGCCACTTAGGTAGCTTCTCTGGAGAGGGTTGGTTTAAAAAGAAGGGAAATTACAGCTCTCATGTTGACACTGGGATAGCTGGCAGGGACATTTTGCCTTCGATGGAGGTCACAAGTTGTCATTGCATCTCATTGTTGGCAGAAAGGGTCTGGTTTTCATGGCACTGCGATTTATTTTGATTTGGTCTCCTCCTGGGTGCACAGATTATAGACCAGTAAACCCCTCATTCACTGACTAATGTGGGTAGTTCTAGTCTCTCATAAACCTTAAATAAGTCTTAACTCCAGAATGCTGCCTTTCGAAGATTAAATTACTTAATGTTTTGCTGTGTTTTTTAGCCCGAGGGTGCAGTTGAGAGAAGGCAGTGTTTTTCTTCTCTAGTTGCTGTCTCTGTCCTTTTAATTTTTTTTGTATTGCATTTGTCTGCATTAGTGGAGTTATCTGTGTTTGAAAAAGGATTACGTTAATCAAAACTTTGCACAGATGATTTGCCTCCTTTCCTTACTAACTGACATCAACTTAAGTAACATACAATATTTTGCAGTGCATCACAGAGGTTTCAAAACCTTGAGGTTTAACCTCTTAGTGGAGCACTATTGAAAAGCTGTACCTCTGGGGAGAGGCAGCCTACCCATGTGACTGAGAGTTGCTACTACACCAATTTTTTACTCAATAATCTTACCCTGTCTTTCACACACGTCACCTCCCAAATAACTATGGAAGAATCATAGAGGTGGAAGAGACCTCAGAAGGTCATCAAGTCCAACCCTCTACTCTAGGTAGGACGAATCCCAACTAAATCAACCCAGCCAGAGCTTTGTCAAGCCATGACGTAAACACCTCTAGGGATGGAGACTCCACTACTTCCCTAGGTAACCCATCCCAGTGTTTCACCGCCCTCCTAGTGAAATAGTTTTTCCTAATATCCAACCTAGACCTCTCCCACCACAACTTGAGACCATTGCTCCTTGTTCTGCCATCTGTCACTACTGAGAACAGCCTTTCTCCAGCCTCTTTGGAACCTCCCTTCAGGAAGTTGAAGGCTGCTATCAAATCCCCCCTCACTCTTCGCTTCTGCAGACTAAATAGATCCAACTCCCTCAGCCTCTCTTCGTAGGTCATATGCTCCAGCCCCCTAATCATTTTGGTTGCCCTCCCTTGGACCCTCTCCAATGCATCTACATCCTTTTTGTAGTGGGGGGCCCAGAACTGGACACAATACTCCAGATGTGGCCTCACAAGAGCCGAATAAAGGGAAATAATCACATCTCTGGATCTGATGGTAATGCAACCTAATATTCCATTAGCCTTCTTGGCTACAAGGGCACACTGTTGACTCATATCCAGCTTCTCATCCACTGTACAGGCAGTCCCCGGGTTACGTACAAGATAGGGACTGTAGGTTTGTTCTTAAGTTGAATCTGTATGTAAGTCGGAACTGGCGTCAGCCGCTGCTGAAACTGATCAGTTTCAACCGCGGCTGAATCTGGACACCAGTTCTGACTTACATACAGATTCAACTTAAGAAACCCAGGCATCCCCAAGTCAGCTGCTGCTGAAACTGATCAGCGACTGATTCCAGGAAGCCCGGGGCAGACCAACTGTGCCTGGGGCTTCCTGTAGTCAGCGCTGGTCAGTTTCAGCAGCGGCTGACTTGGGGACGCCTGGGGCAGAGTAGCTGGGATGCTGCTGGGTTGCTCCAGTAGCACGGCTCCTCGGCACTACTGGAGCAATCCAGCAGCACCCCAGCTGCTCTGCCCCAGGCGTCCTGATTTAGCCGCTGCTGAAACTGACCAGCAGCAGCTGAATCAGGACGCCTGGGGCAGAGCAGCTGGGGTGCTTCCGGGTTGGTCCGGAGCGGCGCTGTGGGACCAACCTGGCAGCCCCCAGCTGCTCTACCCCAGGGGTAGGCAAGAAAAGCCTGGTCTGCTGGGGGGGCACTAGCTGCACCCCCCCCTCAGCAGACCAGGGAGACGGGGGTGGCTGGACCACCCAAGTCCGCCACGGCTTTGCTCCGTCTCCCTGGTCTGCTGACCTGGGAGATGCGGAGCAAAGCCACAGAGCACGCGGGCAGCGGGACAGTCCAGGCGCGCAGCGGCTGTCCCACTGCGGGCGTGCTCCGAGGCTTTGCTCCCCATCTCCCTGGTCTGCTGGTCGGGAGACGGGGAGCAAAGCCACGGAGCACGCCCGCAGGGGGACAGCTCAAGCGCGCCCGGGCTGTCCCGCTGCGGGCGTGCTCCAAGGCTTTTCTCCCCGTCTCCCTGCAGACCAGGGAGATGGGGAGCAGCTTTTCTCATCCCGGAGGATGGGGGCGGCGGACCACGGCATATCTGGGCAGCCCACTGCCTCCGTCCTCCAGGGCGAGAAAAGCCCCGTTCGTAACTGCGGATCCGACGTAAGTCGGGTCCGCATAACTCAGAGACTGCCTGTATGTTGTTTTTTACTCTATAGATTGAAACTCTCTAGTCCGGCATCTTTGGAACCTGACCGGTTCCAAACAAGAGAATTTTCTGGAATACAGGAGGTCAATATTGTCTAACAGCATTACCAACATTTCCACTGCTTTCTGGGCTCTTAGAAGACATTTAAGGATAAATTAGAGCTAAACACAGCACAAAACACTGAGAGGACTGCTGGCCTTAAACAAACTTTATGGGATTGCGCAAAAATTGGCCACACCCATGAAAAGTGGATATCTGGCTAACTAAAATCATTCTAATCCACAGATGGTTCCAAATCGGAGAGTTCTGGACAAGAGAGGTTCAACCTGTAGTAAAGACCCATATGAGCTTTCCTTGAAGTATTGAAAATCTTGGTTTTAATCCTGTATTCTAAACATCCCTGTAATTGGGGGGAGGAGGAGGGAGAGAGAGAGACCAGGGTTTAGCAGATCAACATTATGTACTTCTGTGGCTTTTGTGTAACACTAGAATATTAAAGGCATAATCATCTGGGCAGACTTAAAATGTGTGAAAGAGAACCTTAATTTCCAAATACTCTGAGGCTATATCTACGCTACACACTTCTTGTGCAAGAAGCTTTTTGCTGCTACTTGCACAAGAGTGCATCCACACTGCAAAAGCACATTGAAAAAGCGATGCGCTTTTGCGCAAGAGAGCATCCAGACTGCATGGGAGCTCTCTCAAAAGGAAACTCTGATTGCTGTTTAGAGAATGGCCAACAGGTCACCTGTTCTTTTTTTGATTGCCTCTTTTTGTGCAAAAAACCCCCTCTAGCCTATTGACATACACCTTTTTGCTCAAGAACTCTTGCACAAAAAGGAGTCATTCCTTGTAGAAGGAGGAATATCTACACCGGAAAAAATGCCTCTCTTCTTTTGTTTTACTTGTGCAAAAATGCATTTGAAGTGTGGCCGCTCCGCGAGTTTTTATACAACAATGGGCGTTTTTGCACAAAAACTCTATAGTGTAGACCTAGCCTCAGTATGAGGGTAACCAGATCTGAGAATTTCAGATGGAAGTATAACGCTTTTGAACACTGGGTGCGACAGATGTCTTGTTTTTGATGGTAACATTGGTTTTCCTTTTGCCACCAGAGTGACTTCCAAATGTTTCAAATATCCTCCTTCCTTTAAAAAAAAAAAAAAAAAAAAAAAAAAAGCTGTAATGAAATGCAGGTGCAGATTTTTCCGGAGAGGTTTCCTGGGACATGAGTTATCTTTGTAAATAGCATGGAGTAGGATGCACCTATACTACTCTCAGAAGGATTTTTGTCTTTCCCAGTTCACAAGTTCACAGGTAAAGTTAAAAGTTACTTGATTCCTCTCTTCTGAAGAAAACCGTCTGTTTGTGTCTCCCATGGAAACCTTCCCTGAGATTTCGTAGTTGTCAAAGATGGGGTTCAAAGTTCATACAGCTTGTTATTGTGGCTTTTTTGGAGGGATCGAGGCTGATTTGCAGTACTATTAAAGCAAAGATGCCAAATGAAAGTTCCTCGTTTTAAGTTTGTGCTTACACAAAGCTTCTTTGTGGTTTTTTAGGCCTGTCAGACTTGTCAGGCGTGGTAAGAAAAAGTATATTGTTTCCAGCACTTGGATTCCTTTCCTTCTGACATCTGCCACTCTGTAAAGATGATAAATTCCTGCCTCATTAGCCAGGGGTGTGGGATTACAGGCTGACAACACATTAATCACCAGCTTCTGTGGCAGGCTGACTAGCAATAGGCATTGTTAACAAAACTTTTCTAATATGTCACTCTTCTCTATGACAGCCTGTAATCAATCATCTTGATTGACAGTGCTGATAGATTACACTATTTATACTTTGTGTAATGAAAGATAGCGTTTCCACCTACTGTCATTTCTAGGCTAGCAATGGAGGATCACTGAATAGAAACAAACACAACAAAAACCAGGCCTCAGTTCAGCATTGTGAAGTTAAGTCAGACAGCGTTGTAGGTCTTTTGTGGTAGCTTTCAGTCGAGGTGTATTGTTGGGCAACCTGGTAAAAGCAGAAGCCTTTAAGTAACTCTCAGAGTGTTGCTTTATTGACTTTGTCCCAGTAGCTGTCAGGTCAAGTTCAGGCAGGTAGAAGAGTGGGCTAGGAATTTGGTAGCTGTAGTTTGCCTTCACTCTCCCCTTGTGTGCTGACAAGACGAGAGATGAAGATGATTTAGATGTTGATGAAATATTTGCGTTTCATGGTTTACAGGGCAAAATTATACTTGTTTCCCATAATTGTATGGTGCAGCTAAAGTAAACACAGGGAGGAAGCGCGGAGCCAAGTTTCACAGCAAGGAACAATTTAACTAGGAACTTTGTTGCAGCTTGTTCTTCCTTTTGAAGCTGAGAAAACATGAAACAAGATCAGGATTAAACTAGTGAACCAAATTAGCCCTGTAATTTCTTTCTTTATAGATCGCTGTGTTTCTTGTCCTAGAATCACTGCATTATGGCCTTTGACTATTCTTTACCTTCTGAAGCTATTTCAGGAGGCTCTATAGAAAGATTTAACAGGAACTTTTTCATAGAAGGACAAAAGAGTCACACACCCAATGTCTGCTACAATGATTTGATTTTTACCATTGCCTCCTAATTTTAGTTGATATTGATTATGCACAAATATCTGCTGCTTTACTGCATCTTAATGGTGTTGTAGAGTCCCAAATTTTATATCAATCTTCTTTTCTATCTGCTACCTGGCAAGGATTTATGCTCAGCCATAAAATTGATATTTATTTATCTGTCCTTATGCATATCGTTTTTGTAAGTTTCATGTATTTAATCAAAGTAAGAACTTCAAATCATCCTTTTGGTGTGGTGAGCAAATGGAAATTGGAGTTCAAGTGATGGCACTTAGAAGTTCATTAAACTTAGACAGTTGGACAGAAAAAGCGAGAGAAGATGGTATAAACTTTAATCTCCGTAGGAAGAGTTCCATTGTGAGGCTACAGTGATAAATGAGAAATCTGACTATCTGATTAAGTCCCTCTATGTCATAGGATCTGATTAGGAGGTGACAGAGACTGTAACAGTATCCAGCCAAGCCTTGTTTCTTTCACATCTCAGACTGTTCTATGATTAATGTCCCCAAGGGCTATCTCTGGGTCAGGCGGGGGGGAGGGAAACAACATGTCAGAACAGGTGGAAATGACAAATTCAGCAGAAAGTCCTTTTGTGGGAGAGGCAGAGTGCGAGAATGGATGAACAGGGAGGATTCCAGATGGGTTGGTTGACCTTTCTGTCCTCTGAACAGACACCGAGAGCATCATGGGAATGAAACCTAGTAAGTATCAAAACACTGCAGATGTTTCGTAGGTACGGAAGAATTATAGCATTGCCAAGTTGGGTTGGTAAAATGCACAACACATCACAGTATCACCAATGGTTTACGCTTTCTGATATGCTACAGGAGACTGTAGATCTTGTGCGTGTGTGTATAGACTAGAT
Organism: Pelodiscus sinensis; assembly: GCF_052426305.1. Lineage (NCBI taxonomy): Eukaryota > Metazoa > Chordata > Testudines > Trionychidae > Pelodiscus > Pelodiscus sinensis. Next base: position 8,209,686 of record NC_143059.1, read on the forward strand.
AAAGTACCACACACTGTGTTTTATAGCTGTCTGGTAAGCATCTTTGCTTCAGTGCAGATAAGGCTGATAGAGTTGATGTTTTAGTGTGGTAGTTTCTCTGCTAGTCTATATAGTCTATCATATTCTCATCAACACTGCTCTGTTTACAGCAAGACAGCACTGGAAGTTAAAATAATCCTCATACCTTTTTATTAAGTGTTGGTGATCTAGCAAGATATTTTATCTCCACTAGAGGACTTTCACCTCTTAGGTCAGAGGTTCAAATGCCAGCTAAAGTATCCTGACAAGCTTTGCCTCATAATATCGCACAACACAACATTACCAACTGGTTTGCTATAGGTGTCATCATTTAGATAACTAGACTTTCCCATCGTATCATAGGAATAATACAAAAGATCTCAGTAGCACCTTAGAAACCAAAGGAGAGATTACTATTAACATGTTGATGACACATCCTGAGCCCAATGCTACTATTTAAGAGGGATCAGTGTTCACAAGAAAAAAAATAAAGATTATTCATTGCTCAGATACCTAATAAAAATAATTTCATTGTGACATCATCCCTTGATCTGTGGCAATATATATATTTTAGAAACTTGCTCTTACGTTGTTGCTCTTGCATATTTTGCTCTTTTATCGTGATTTTTACCCACATATATCAACTGATTTTTTTTTCAAGGAAATATTGGTGTTATCTCCATTTTACAGATGAGAAAGCAGGTAAATAAATGTGGTGAGACAGGCCCAACGTGTCCCAGAAGGTCAATGGCACAGACAGCACCAAATTCTTTTGGTCTTAAGTTAAAATTCTACATCTTATTGACCTTTTTGTCTTAGTTTTCACTTTCTCTGAGGGGAGCCACTCTCACTTTTGGCTCTGAGACTCAGGCTTTGGCCACACTACTGAAATGAAAGCCCAGCCGTGGCAGCGCTGTAACGTGGCACCAGCGGGATAGCTAAGAGCACTGGGAAACCTGTTTATACTGATGCTTTACAGCACTGAGCTTAGGGTGGTTTTTCCCACACTCCTCAGCAAAAAAGTTACAGCACCGTAAAGTGGCAGTGCAGGTGAGCCCTTTGAATCCTAGCTTGGTCCCTCTTACGTTCTTGCAGCCTCATCTTGGTTCCAAATATACCATGCTCTCTCAAAGCAAATAGATTGCTCTTTCGGAATCTTTGTTGCCCAGGTAGAAGGTTTCCCAAGGTACAAACATCACTGGGTCAGAGAAAGGTGATGCATCCTTTCCACTAGACATCTTCACAATATGGCAAGTAGAGAAAATATGCAGAAGAATGAGTGCTTAAAGAAAGAAATGGACGGAACCAGAGTTCCAGATCCAAAACCTCACAGTTTTTGAACTTCAGACCTGAGGTTTTCAGCTCAGAACAAACACACACACTCAAAACCCCCAAATCCCTGCAACATAAAAGTTTTTTACTAACAATTTCAAGTACTAGCTGTTATTGTATTCCTGCAAAAATGATAAACTGAGAAATGGTGATGACTTATCCTGTATAGCTGGTCTCCAAGTTACGAACAGGTTACAGGCCAAACACTTGGTTGTAACTCGAAATGTTTAAGTCAGACCCTGTTGAGTTACATTGCGACCACGCTGTTCGTAGTGCAGGTCGCATTCGTAACTCGGGGATCACCTTTACGATTGCTTAATGGGAGGTTTGGTCGTAAATGCAAATGGTCGTAAATTGACCATTTGTAACTCTGGGACCGGCTGTAAATAGTTTGCCTTGCTATTATTTTTCAAACTTCACTTCTAGTTTTTCAAACTCTCGTCGTTATGTATCTTTTCCTGTAGGTTGATCGGTAAATCACAAAGTGCGCCTGTATATGAATTGCTTCTCAGACACAAGGGTAGACAAGCCTTTGGCTGACTACTTAACCCACTTTGTTGCCCTAGAGAAAAAACATACATCAGCAGCAGAAATTCGGAGAATTTGTCCAAACAAAGAAAAAAAAATGAAGCATGTGAATTGTGGGAGGTGGTAAGCAAAAATCAGGATAGCAATGGAGAACTAAAGTGTGATCCAGATAACTCAATGAAGTTTGCAAGGCTTTGCTTTTTTGACCATTAATAGTCTTAGTGACGATTTGCCTCTTACAGTTCACTGGGTGGCTTGCTTAATAAGCTGGGATTTAGAATTATCTCTTTTTATTGGGGTTGGAGACTGGTTTCCATAGGGAGAGTCAAGAAATGACACTGAATATTTCCTCAACTTTTAGGGCAAATATTTGGAGGCCCCTTGGATCATATTTAGAATTAATCAATTTTTAGACTCCCAAGCTCAAAAAAAGTGCTGTACTTTTATTAATAGAAGATGTACTCTCAAAAACCTGGCAAACCTAACACCCAGATACTTACTAATTTTAAGACACAAAGGAGCCATAGAACTGAAGAAAAAAGATTAAGGATGGATAAGCTAGTTCTGCTAATACCTAAGGTAATATCCAAATGTTTCCCTTTAGTGTTGTACAGTAAAATACCTATAATCAGAATTTGGCACGCTTCAGAGTGGGCTTTGATGTTTAAATATAAACCTGCATTGAGGAGGGGCAGGCCCTGTCTACAAGGGGCTATGTCTGCACTGGTTATTTATGTACACGTTCATGCATTCCCCTTATAAACTGCACCAAGTTTCCACGTGGGCTGGACCTGAGTATAATGCTATTCACACAAGTGTCTACACAGCTGCTGTTAAACAACGTTTTTGCTGCCATTTCAGGGGTGATATGCCAGGATTCTGTGTGTCAGAGAGAGGCACTCTAGGAACTGCTTTGCTGTCTGTTCTTCATACTGTTCTTCATACTGTCTCTTGCCTTCAAGTATATGTGGCTGGCGGTTTCTGCACATGCCTCCTTCCTGCCAACCTGCAGGGAAGACATGGAGGAATCACATGATGTAGTTCTGCTCCTGTTCCTTAGTGCTGGATAAATTCTTCTGAGTTGGAGAAAGCAATTAGCCAAATGCTTTATGGAATCTGGGTAGAACTTTGACAGTCTAAAGACTGCTGACCTTCATGGTGAATAACAATCCGTTCGGCTCCCTTGGAATGGATATGGGAAATGCTGGTATTGACACAGTAAGTCCATGGGTAGAAAGTCTCTTTTGATGAAGGAGAACTTGCTCGATATGATGGGATCACATTGTTTTGGAAACTAGGGACGGCCAGCAATGGTTTCAGAATGTGTGACTAAGAAAGCAGATCGTCATGGAACTGTGTGAGGAGTTTGTCCTAAGCCTCCAGTACCAGACTATTTCATTCAGAGAAGCAATATTGATGCACTAGTTAGTGGCTATGGCCCTGTGGAAGCTGGCAAAATGAGACAACTGTTGTTTGTTGCAAACCACTTTGGGATTGGAACGTCCACATTTGGGATCATGATTGTAGGTTTGTGAGGTAATGGACACTATGATCTACCCTCAGATGGTTGCCATAAGAATAGTTCCAGGAATAAATGCTGGATATCAGAAGATGGGCTTTTAAAACTGTTCAGGACCCATATCCCAAGACTTCACTCACCAAAAAAGTTGTTTGCATTTGTCCCACAAAACTTAGGACCTTGAATGCACAGTCATGAATAAACACATGGGGGAAACAGGAAGGATTCATGATGCCAAGTGGCTGAGGAGATGGGAATTGGAATTGAAGGGGGAAGAGAGGATTGTATTTTCCCAAAACAATATGGTTCCCTCTGGTATTTCCTTATTTGATTCTTGAAACCATCTGTCAGCTTTGGCAACCTTGGAGGGGCGGGGGAAGGAATTCAACTGCAGTAATGGCAGAATGGTTGTGAAGTGTTCATTGTGGTAGGCTGAAATGTTTTTGGCACCACCTGCACACCTGTATGGATGCCAGTATAGTCAGTGCGGTCTACATACTGTAATCATTGTCACTGCTGCACACTTGATTATGTTTGGGAGGATTAAGGGGAATACTTCTATTAAGAATGGGTTCAGGACAAGTTTATAAACTCTGTTCTGGCAGCTAGTTTCTAACTTTATGCACATGGATTCTGTTTCCCACTGAGCAAGGGAAATCAGATATACTCTATATGCACGTATCTTGCCCCACTGGGCCCAACCACCTCAGCCACCAAATCAGAGGCTCATTTAATGGCACATCCGCTAATTGATCTATGTCATCAATTGCCAGCAATGTCCCTCTGCCATGTATATTGGCCAAACTGGACAGTCTCTAGGGGAAGGAATTAATGGCCACAAATCAGATATCCAAAAAGGCAACACTCAGAAACCAGTTGGAGGACATTTTAACCTGAGGAGGCAATCATTAATGGATCTCAAAGTCACCGTGTTCTTTCAGGCCAATTCCACAAGCCAAATACACAGGGAAGCACTGGAACATAACTTCATTTGGGACCCATCACAAAGGTATGAATAAAGACATTACCTGGCTAGCACACCACCTTCCACATCCTAATGACTTAACCAATCAAACAGTGGCTAGTTAGAGAAGGTGCAAGTTGTTCTTATCAGCTTCACATAACATGAACACTCTAATTCACTGTTTTTCTCCCTACTCTCCCCCTCCCCCCATCCTCTATTTATTTTGGAACTGGACTTTTAATACTCCATTCATCTGAAGAAGTGGGTTGTACCCACAAAAGCTCATGATACCATCTCCATGTTTTCTTAGTCTTTAAGGTTCTGCTAAACTATTTGTTGTTTTGTAAGTTTTTCCAGTTATAGCCTAACTTGGCTACCCCTCTGAAGGGGAATAGTGTGGCCAAAAACCTAACTGATTACGACTGAACTGGATAAAGGTATGGAGGTGGTGGTAGGAGGCTGCCTTCAATGGCATGCACACATCTACAACTGCTAGAAGCAAATATCTCCAGTGGCTGGTAACGGGATAATAGATTGGGAGGACTCTGAGTTACTCCAGAGAATTCTTTCCCAGGCTTCTGGCTGGTGGGTCTTGCCCATGTGTTCAGGGTCTCTCTGATCGCCATACTTGGAAGGAATTTTTCTTGGGTAAGATTGGCAGACACATTGGGATTTTTCTGCCTTCCTATGCTCCTGCACCTCTGGGAGAAATTCTATAACACAGTGTACTCCAGATGCATATTGATCAGCACCCATGCGTGGTCAGTGAGCCAGGCAGCTCCTGTTGGAGCAGGATCTATTTTCACTAGTTCTGATCCAAAGATTGCAGTGGAAAGCTGTTCTGATTGCATTCAGTGCAGTTCACTATTACCAGTCAATTCCAGGGTCTCAGGCACCTTGATAGATTAACTGGGGGAGGAGGGGAGAGGTGTCAGGAAAAAGAGTTCATCTCATTGTGGGACTGAGGCTGGAGAAGTATAGAAACTTGGTACGTAGCCTTGGCCCTGCCCACACTGCATTCGGGTATGGATATGGGTGTGATGGCGCGTCGGGGACCCCCCGACCCTGCACCCCCATCTACAGCCAGGTGCGACTCCACCAGCTAGTAGAATAGAGAGGGTTTATTGCTTCTCAGAGATACAGCCCAGTCTGGGTTCAATGTGGACATCGGAGTAAGGAGCAGGCAATCTTAGACCCTTTGGGTAGGGGTACACAGGCCCCTGAATTCCGCCCCCCCCCCCAGCACTTGATTTAGTCCATTCTCTTCATGTTTTCCAAGCCAGGACTGCCCCTTCTCAAAAATCACCGAACACACACACCCTAACTACATCACAATGGGGCTGTGCCACAGCCTAAAGGATATATACTTCACCATACACCTCTGGCTTTCAGAAACAAGCTTTTGGGGGTTAGAAGTGGACAGTACAGGCAGTCCCCGGGTTACATGGATCCGACTTACATCGGATCCCTACTTACAAATGGGGTGAGGCAACCCCGCACTAGCTGCTTCCCCCCAACAGACCAGGGAGACGCGAAGCTAGCGCCCCTCCCCCAGCAGACCAGGGAGACGCAGAGCGGCTTTTCTCAGCAGACACTCAGCTTGATAATAAAGGACTGAGGGAAGTGAGGTGTGGGAGAATAAAACTGAGCTCTGGAGAAATGTTTGGCTAGAGTTTCCCCTACAATATGTACCAGTTCCGACTTACATACAAATTCAACTTAAGAGCAAACCTACAGTCCTATCTTGTACGTAACCCGGGGACTGCCTGTAGTTGCTAGTGTAGCTATACTCCTTGACAACATAGCATGCAAGCATAGTGTATAGGCTGCACCAGCCCTGAGATACAGCTGGATTTGCCTCCCTCCTTCCTACATTCCCACCGAGTTTGCACCCTCCTGGACACCCCTAAATTTTCCAACCAACCCCATCCCTCCCAAATCATATATGTCCTGGAAAATATGTGCTGAGTATGAAACGAATGTTACCTCATATTAAGGCTGGAGGGGGGACAACCTAATGCTTTGAGCATGCAGTTTGAAATGCTTAGCTTCCCGGACATGGTTGCTAAACCCTTCTGTGAAAGAGAACTTGAGTTCTATGGAGTTTAATTTCTGAGGTCACTTGACTGAGTCCTTCAAGGGCTGAGAGAATTGTCTGCTGTGTGTGGCTAGTAAAGATCAAGGGTGTGTGTTTTTTCTTTGTTTTTTACAGTAAGCAAGAATTGCCCTGGTATCATTAGTCAAACAGGTATGCTCTTTAGCTGGTTGTGTATGGGATCACCACCATGTACTCCAGAGGCAGCTGCTTTCCACTGGTGATATGATTAATGTACACAGCCGTGTGTGTGTTTAAGGCCCCCTTGGACATCATAGATGCATGCAAGGAGGTGAGAGTGAGTGTGTTGCATTTCTAGCCAAGAGAGTTCCCCGATAATTATTTATAACTTTACTCATCAAAAAACTATTGTGAAATTGAAACCTGGAATGCTTTCTGATATTGTGCCAGCTCCAACGCCTCTTTTAACACTTTTTGAAAGGGCACAGGGCAATATGCCAATAATGAGCTTGGAAAGTATGTATGAAGTTCTTGATAATATGACACGATTTTTCTTACTTTTGCTCTTTATTTCATCTTAATTAGTCCCAGCAGGAAGGATTGATTTTTAAAGCCTTGTAGCTAACATCTGTTGGTATTCCTGGGGTCATTCTTGCACTGTCCTCGATTTGACATTTCTTGTAAAAGAAGAGGCATTTGTTCATATTGACATTAGTTGCCTCTGTATCTCTCAGTGGTGCAGATGGCCTGTGAATAAAGACATCAAGCTAATAGGCAAGATGACAAGCTTCAATAGTGCTGGTGCACCTCATGCTTAAAAGGGAAGGGCAGCATAGATTGTTTTTTCCATGAAAATCTTGGGTCTGCTGGTACTAACGCATATGGAATCAGTTAAAAATGCAGAGGGATCTTGGGAAATGAATAGTACCATGAAAATCCCCAATCAAGACTATAAAGGCTGCTCTTCTTTTGGACAGTATGTTGTGCTTCCAAGAGTAGCAAAGCATAAATAGAAGAACATGCACATGCATATATAAGAGAAACCCTTTTTTTTTTAACATATATCCCGAATATGTGTTTAATTTATAATTCTGATTAAGGCATTGCTAAATGGTTTATACTTGAAATTTAGTCTGCCCATGTGATGTCATTAGACGAAAGCAACTGGTTATTTGCATATAAAAAGTCTCATTCCTAAATAGAGAGACATTTTCAAGCATGTATCTTCCTTATTATTAAAGTGTTGTTGTGGGGCGGGGGGGAGTGGGGGGGAGGGAAACATATTTTTGCCCTCACAGATATTTAAGCAGCTTTATGGAGAACACTGAAAAAATTCCCCATTCCAAGCAAATTTAGCTGATAATTTTGCAGAGTAGAATAGAATATAAAAGCAAGATATTCAAAGTCTAGAAAACAAAGCATGAAAGAAAATGATAATTATACTCAAAAAGAGTAAAATTAATAAGATGCTATACTTTTAACAAGACAGTAAGTTGGCAGAGTTAGTTGCTCAGGAATTTTATGTCAATATGGGCCTATAGGTCTCCTTTGTAGTGTTCTTTTTGGGTAAAATAAAAAGCTTCAGAGATTCAGTAAAAATCAGAAGGGTTCTGTGAAACCAATGTAGGCTCCAAATATAAATTTTGTAAAAACAAGCTTTGGCAAAGGCTAATGTCAAGAAACATTGCCATGAAATAAAAACGAAAGACCCTCAAAACAGGAATTTTTAAAGGAATTACTTTTCCCTGAAATATCTGCCACACATGAGTAGCACATCTTGCTCATTTATGAGGGACACAAATCAAAGTTTATCTAAAACAAAATATAAGCAAATGCAACAGGGTAAACATTTGTCCACCTGGTGTGAAATGCAGAAAGTGAACACAGAATACATATATTGAATATTACATTTTTATTTAAAAAACAATCCAGTTACAAGAGTCTAAGATGGTACTAGCAACAGACAAGCGATGTGGATTTTTAAATGTGAAATATAACCTACCAGTGTCACATTTAGGCTTTCAGGTGTCCAGCGATGTGAAAAAAACACCATCAAGCTACCAACCCTAAAGAATACAATCTGGGAGTCTGGCAAAAATGGGAGACTAATATAGTTTGTTGAATGTGGCCCAAAAATGTGATATATGCCATCAAGTGGCAGCAATGCCCATCAGACATCAGGAATGGAAACAGACATAAACCTGTAGGGGAACATTTTAACATCCCTGGACATTCCTTCTACAAAGGAATTTTATCACCTAATAACAGAGGGAGACTGATGAACTGGAATTCATTTACAAATCCAACACTATCAACTTGGGTTTGAATAAAGATATTAACTGGTTAACACACCACAAAGACAATTTCCCCAGCCTTTGATATTCACATGTACACATCAGAAGTTATGAATGGGACACATTCTGCTTGACTCGATTAGCATAATTAATAATGGTCCTACAATTGACAAGTAACTGCTTTTGCTGTTTATATATACTCTGGGTTCTGTAATTTCCACTTCAATTCATCTGATGAAGTGGGCTTTACCCACAAAAGCTCATGATATATAATATATTAGTCTCTAAGGTGCCCCTGGACTGCTCCATTGTATATACTGATATAGTTAAACATATATAGCTCCACTGTGGTTAAGCATTCCAATTTTCAAATTTATTTTCCAACAGTTTTTAGCTCATCCATTCTAATTTGTTTTGCATTAAGCCCTAGTACAGTTTCTTAACCCCAGATGATTAAAATCAATTTTTCAGTTACTTTATTTAGGTATGAGTAAAAACAATAACTCTCTTGAGCCTTTCTAGGTGTTTTTAATAGTTTCAAAGCTAAAGTCTGTATGTAGAATTTGAATGTATCGTATTTGGCTCATTATAATGGAGGTATGCTATGTTTATAAGTTTGTGTACATGTCTGTTGTGCTTAAGGATATTACCTGAAGAAACTGCACCACAGAGCAAAGCAGAATTTTGCAGAAATTAACATTGTGTGCACATAATTCCGTTTCCTCACTGAAATGGTCTCCAGTGCTGCTTGCCATCTCTAGGCAAGACTGGGCAGAACCCAGTGAGTACATATAAGACACTGCTGAGAGTGAGGAGGAGCTAGAAGATTCTGGGTAGCTGTAATTCCCAGCAAGCCCTCAAGGAGGGGATGGCACGTCTGAAACTCTGTGCAAACCTGGGAATGAACATCAGGAGGGAAGGAGGGGAGGACCCATGGTTGGATTCTGGGGAAGAGGAAGTTTGAGTTTATTGGCTGGCGGAGGCCCTGCAGATGGGCTCTAGAACAGAAGGGTAGTAAGTGTCCAGCCCATTGGCTGCGCTCTGGGTGAGAGCAGGGGGCAGAAAAACAGGAACTAAGTTGGCATAGGAATTTCTTTAACTCTCTATTCCTGGGGGAAATGTTGTGTGTGTTCGTATTGCTATGGACATACTTGCTGACAGATATTTTGAAATAAATTATCAAAATATTTGAAACTGGCAGGATTATATAGTGTTTTTACAAATAAAATTTTCAGAATCTTTGCAGAACTCTAATAGTGTAAGCAGAATTTTTAGGTTTTTTCTGATGCAGAATGCCCCCAGGGGTATAAGTAGTGTTGACTTTAGATAAAGGAATGGGGGGAGGGATAGCTCAGTGGTATGAGCATTGGCCTGCTAAACCCAGGGTTGTGAGTTCAATCCTTGTGGAGGCCATTTAGGGATTTGGGGCAAAAATTCATCAGGGATGGTACTTGGTCCTTCTGTGAAGGCAGGGGACTGGACTCAATGACCTTTCAAGGTCCCTTCCAGTTCTAGGAGATAGGCAATCTCCATTAATTTTTTTTTACCCCATTTTTACTTCCTCCTTTATTTCAAAAGCTACGAGAACTAGTGATTGAGCATCAATTTTGTAACTTTCATCCAAGAAGCCTCTTATTCTCCCTACCTTCATCATTGTTAAACAGGCCCATTTTTTTACCTGGAAACAGTTTGGTTTTACTTTTAGCAGATTGCTCCAATCTGTCGTCATCAGGGCCAGAAAAGTGAGCCTAGTTTTGCATAAGGAAACAAAAAGCACACATTTTCTGTGAAAAATAGACCAATTTTCAAATTAGTTAAAAATATAGTAAATTTGAATTGTAAGCACCTGTTCTGTTCATTATGATATCAATATCACACATTTCTAAATATACCCATTTTACAGACTGCAAACCACTCTGTCACTTTATCAGTTATATTTTCAAGTAGTGCTTATCCAAGTGGTCATCAGCCATCTCCTCTGAACACTTGCCTCAGACACACCCAGCACATGCTTACGAAAAAGTCTATATTGCTGGACTTGGCATAGAGTTGGCCTCAGAGGTCCACAGTTGCCTGGACATGAATACTTGCTGTTGGTTCAGGAAAGTACAAGCCAGGAACTGCTGGTAAATGTGGTCTCCTGTTTGACTTTCATTGGCTGTTGGGCTAACTGGGTCAGTCAAAAAGGAAGCAACACTAAGGCACATTGTACGCCATCTTTCAATCCCATTGGGTGGTTTCTGCCATGAGGGTCAAGGCTGTCCAGCCATCTTGCTATGTCAGCCCTTCATCTTTACCATTGGCCAAAGGGGAAGTTGTTTCATTGACAGTCACTTTGCCTTATGAACACATGCTGAGGTCCTTCCTCCTCCTTTAGTCCTCTTCCAAAGTTCTCCTGTCATGATCCACAGCATTGATCAGGGCAGCTGATTTCTCAGCTCTGTGTGAGCACCATTCATCTCATGGGAGAGGCCCTTCTTTCAAGCCTTTACTTTTTCCTCATCAGAGAAGATGGGGCATCTGTCCTTGAACTACTGCTTCCATCAGCAGCAAAATCGTATGGCTAGCCCAGACATCCTGCTATAGCCTCTTGTGCTCAGTAATAGAGGAGTTGGTGTGCATATGGGGCTATTTTCATATTTTAATGCTTTATTTAGCATAGGTTACTGTGACACAAGTTGGCGTGGCCACCTAACCTTAGGATGTCAGACTTTTTTTGTGCTCAGATTTTGAAAACCATGCCAACCTGAGGTCTTGCAGTCCATGCGCAGGTAAACTGTGACCAACACACAGATAACCTCTGACCTCCTTGTGGCAAATGGAACCTAGAAGCAAACTAAGGGCATGGCTATTGAGTAGCCATTTAGTGAAGGTCACACTGTGGAGGAACAGCAGCCCTCAGGAATACTTACATTGCCATTTGCTTTATCACAAACTATTGCAAGGCACTGACTGCTGTTCACAGCACTAGCCTGATTTTCAGTGTACCAATGAGCACCATAAATATTTGAAAATATTTTTTTCTTTGGGAATCAGAAGAGCCAAAGCCTACAAGCTCCACTCTGCACTGATCATGATTCCTTGAAAGCGTAGTGCTAAACAATTTGACCCAGGTCATGCAATGATGTAATAGCAATGATGGAGAAATAGCACTGGAAGTCAGAATGCTATTCATGTGCTCTGGCCACTAGACCAGTCTCCCCAGAGATGTACTTGATTATACCCATCTGTACTGATGGATGTCTATGGTCCTATATATTTAAAAATAGCATAGTTGTATGTGTAGAAATTTACTATATATAATTATGCTCTTGTTCCATTTGAAGAAAGCTAGATGAAAAATACGGTAACTGTGATTGACTGATGGCAAATTACTGTTTTACTTGTAGCGTGAAGCTCGGTGTAATGAGTGTAAGTAGGTGCAGTTTTTTCCATTCCAAAACAACCAAACCCAGCACTCTGATTACGATAGAGCTTTTCATCTGTTGATGTACATAGCTGTGGCTTCCAACCTTGTACATTTCTGCTAAAATGGTCTCTTCACACAGGAATGTCATCTCTCTGAGGAAAATTGCTCGTAACACCCTAGGATTTTTTTTCAGGTATACGTGGTAGTGACTGGGGAAGGAACTGGAGTCTGTAGGCAAAGTAAGAACTGCCTAGCTCTGTTAAGTGTGTTTCAAATGCCAAAAGTGTGTTTAAAGAAGGTTAGTACTACACAGCAGATTTTTCTTGTTCTTTACTGGTATGTATGTTACCAGCTTTCTGTATGGGCTGAATATGTCCTCTTCTCAATAACCCCATGCGTGCTCTCAGAATCACACGTACTCTCAGAATTTCACATGTCTCCACGCAAAGATCTCATTATAGGAGAGCACACTTTAGTTCATGTTGATTTTATGATTAGGCTACGGTGTATGGGGGGTGTACTGAGATGTGGGTTCCAAACATCTTGAAAATAAGCAGGTGAGTTAGGTACAAACTCCCTAGTTTTGCACTGTGGTGTTCTGCAGACAGATGACTGCTACTCTGCTAGTGCATGTTATGCAACAGTCCCCATGGCTGTTGTGGAGTTTCCCATTAAAACCCCGAGACAGGGCTAATTCCATGACTTTTTCTCTGACCATGGTGATGATGTTTCTCCTGAACAGGAAAGTGGGTCCAAGCACTCACTTTTCCTAGAGCAGCTCTCATGGCTCTGGAGTGGGATCCGAGACTGTCCCTTTCCCATGAAAAGTACTTGTCAGGGATTGAAATGGGAGCAGAGAGAGGATGCAAGCCCTAAATATAAGCTCAACTCTGCATGAAATTTCAGAATGAGACGCTATTCCCAGTAGACTGTTCAAATCAAGTAAATCATCTAACAACATGGTTGTGTGTGTTCCCTGAGATCCTTGTACCATCCTCCCACTGAGAGATGGTCAAATACTCCAGCAATCTCGCCAGTCTCTCGGGCTGTTTCTGCGATAGGAAATTATTTTGAAATTACTAAATTTGAATTAAGGGCTCCCAGTTTACCACATTCAAACTTGTGTGCCCTCACTATGGGGAAGCATTGAAATTAGCCCGAGGCAGACTCCGTTAATGAGGATGTGCTCCCTTGGAAGAATACTGAGAAGCTGCGGGAAGCCTCCTGGAAGCCAATAAGTTTGAATTAGTGGCACAAGAGCATCCACACCAACATTATTTCAGACTTACAAGTTCAGAATTAGTGTTACTCCTCATTAACAGCGGGAGTTCAGAGTTCGAATTCCATGGCTTGTTGTTCTGGAATGACGGGCTTGGTAGTGTGGACGCACCACTTACTAATTCATACTTGGGAAGAGGGCATATTTTGGACTAAGGTCCTAGTGTAGACCAGAGCTTTCTTGGTTGTCTCATTCACTTTTCTCCTTTTCTTCTCTATGCAGTTCCCCATCCTGTATGCTACCCTGAACTTCCCCTCTGATCCCTCTCCCCTGCTAAATGGCCAAAAGGTTAAGGGCAGCCACAATTTCAAAAGACACTGGGCACAGATCCAGCAGCACATATTAGACAGAGTCATGTCTTGGGATAGAGTCCAGGTCACAGCACCTTCTCTGATAGGAGCCTTTGCAAGTAAATACCAGCTACAACACCATTCATACTGTGGTGTTCGGAGAAATAATAGGGAGACTCAAACATAATAGGAAGTTAACAGGGAAAATAACTCTCAGGAAAAGACTGAAGTTTAACTGGAAACTAATTTGCTTCCCTGCTGGCACAGGACACCTGAGAATTTCATGGGCTAGTAGTCGCTGGCCAATTGAAGTATTAACCTTTGATTTCTTGGGGCATATTAACCTAATTGATTAGTGTGGGTTGGTGAAGTCACGATTGTGTTAGATTACTGTTTAATAACTGAGAAGGAAACTGGATGGCTTGGGGTTTGATAATGGTATAAGGAGCCTTTCGTCTCCAGGCGACTTACTCAATTCCAACAGAGCTGGGGAGTAATTGAGTCCTGTTGTTTGGTTCTCCATGACCTAGTGAGTAAGATGTATTCATTACATGACCCACCTCTGAAACTGACACCAATTGGAATATATGCTGTCAATCTTGGGACAGAGAGCTGGGGTACTGAATTTCCTCTCACCAGTATACATAAACGCAACAATTAATTTGTCTGACTTAGTGGAATCTGACCTGTGAAATGCGGGTTTGGGTTTTGTGGAGACTTGGCTGGCCTTGTTGTGTGTGTGTTTGAGGGGGAGGGCATTCTGATTACAGAGATTCATATCGCCTCCATTTTGCATTGTTGTTTTGGATCTGAACAAACCTCAGAATTCAAACTAAGCTGAAACAGCCAAATGTTCAGATCATAACTGAGCAAAACGGAATTGATGTAGTAATCCTATTTACACATGCCAGTTTTTAGGACTGGAAACCAATATTAGGAACATATAAATAAGGCCAAAGAACTATGCCATGTCCCTGTTGTGAGAAGCAAAAATTATTTGATTCATTTCAACTAATATTTTCGATATAAAAAATTAGCAGATCTAGGAACTTATTTATGCTGTTCCAGACATGAAAGACATCTTGGCTGCTCTTGAGAGTACTTTTCAACTAAGCATTTTTGCACTTAATCCTCCCATTTTGCTTCCTCCTAATCCCTTCATTAGTAAAAGCTCTCTCTTTCACTCACTCATAAAATCCCTTAAAGTAAGAGGCTGTATAGCACCTACCAGCACAGCAATATATAAGGCCGCCAATGGGAAGGTAGAGCTAACATTCCCCTTGCTTGCTTTCTGACTTGGCACCTTATGCACAAATGTTCAAGGGGCAATGTGATGAGGATAAAATTATTATGTGCCACCCATACTTTAACAGGTTATACCTCCCTGTTTTTCTAGGTGTTTACTCTGGAGTGTGCAAGTATATCATGGCTGAAATTGATGGTACTGGTGTGCATGAAACAAACAGCTTTTTTCAAGCAGATGTTCTATACACTATACTTTCTGCCTTTTAAACGTCACAGCTGTTGAACAAACAGTGAAATAATATGTTCAGAAGGTAGCTAGTGCTATATTTGTTGCAAATTTTTATAACAAATGTATTTAGCAGGCTATTTGCGCTTGATTGAATTCCAGGTTTATTACTATTATATTTTACTTGCTATTCCTCTCCAGTACCCATTATTATGATGATGATATAATTAATTTTAGTTTGCTTTCAGTTTTTGCTAGTGTGGGGCTTCTTTTGCATGTATAAATATCTGCAACGTTGCATTCATGTAAAAGCTATGGAAAATGTTCTCCTGTAACTGCAAAACACCTCAACAATTCATCTTAGTTCCAATTTAGTCTGCATTTGGTAACCAGCACTGTCGTCTTAAAACTTGTTCTCCTCCACAAAATGTTTGTGTAAGCTGTTCATAAACTGCTTTTCTTTATCTGCATGAGCACAGATTTTATTCAGGGTGCATTTTGAATTGAAAGGAAATTTGGGGCACATAGGAGAAATACTGAGTAGCTTTCACTATGACCATGATTGGCTGAGCCTACTCTGTGTAATTACTTTACTAGTAGCACCTCTGGTTGGTATGCTGAGGAGCTTTTTTTGTTGTTTGTTTTGTTTTAATTTTTTTAAGTTACTCAAGTTCCCTGATGGAACTGAAAAAAATAGGGGGGATCTTTTTAAAATCGTCTGAAGGCAAGTGTATGCCAGATGCTGGCAGATTGTGATCGACATTATTAATTCCGCTAATTAACAAGAATTGTCTGATTCTCTATTTTGGATCATATAATAATGGTATCCTAAGTTTTCAAGGAAAAACTAGTGTCTACGTTATCATTTCTATGGAAGGAATTAGAGTTGAGATTTTAGTCCTATTTTCCATTCTGGTGCACTCAGTGAAACTATTTGAACATGAACTAAGTCTGTGTATTCTTCAAAGAAATTCGACCATTGGGAAACATGATTTTATTTCAAGCTGATTCCATTTTAAGCTTTTAATAGCCCGTGAACTATGCAAAAAGGTTCGGACACATACAGTTTGTGAAGCCATTTCAAAAGAACTAGGGAGAATCTAAAATGGTAATAGAGATGTATCCGTGTTAGTCTGGTCTTGCTGAAAGAAAAGACAGGACTATGCAGCATAGTCCTGTCTTTTGTTTTGGGAGAATCTAAGAGCCTTAAGAAAAATAAAGCTTGGTTCTCATATTCTCATGGTTTTAAAACCAGTACATCAAGTCTACCACATCTGTACTATGTTGAGGACACGCCTCAAACATGCTACACCCTTTTCTACCTTACCAAATGAGTTGACCTAAGTTACGTTATTCCAGCTATGTGAATAATGTAGCTGGAGTTGAATTAGTTTAGGTTAACTTGCTACGGAGTCTACACTGTGCTGTGTCAACAGACAGTCAGCTGTTGACTTATCTTTATCTTCTCGTTCCCATGGAGTACCAGAGTTGACCAGAGAGAGCGTCATAGTCGATTTAGTGGGTCTTCACTAGACCAGCTAAACTGACCCGATGCATTGATTTCAGCAGCTTTGATCCCCAATTCATGGCCTATCACTGCATTGATACTACATCTCTTGCAGAGAGGTATATTTAAGATACATATCCCTCAACTTTAGGAGATTTATGCCTTGATTTGCTAATAATACACCTAATTTGAACAAGGGTAATATTTAAAAAAAAATTAATATATAAAAAATATTACAGATTTTCAAGTATTAAAGCACAATTTGGAATTCCGTTTTCTGTGTTTTATTTTGCTATTCTCCAACTATGCAGGACTTTGCCCAATACTATTTTCTAGTTTTAAAATGAGTTTTGAAATTGAAGTGGAAAGTATGGCCTCTGAAATACATATCCTTTTAATTCACTGTAAAAACCTTTTTCATTGCAGTTCCTCAATTTAACAAATTCAAATCATGTATCTACTGCATATCAGAAACTTTACTAATAGCTTTTGAGAATTAGTTACTTTTGTGATGCTGCAAAAATATTGGGGTCAGATATCCATTCATTTTTCCTTAATGACCAAAGTAATAGTTTCAAAAGTAAACACATTTTTGAAGCAAGTGTCAAGATTTCATTGAACTGAGAGATTGATGGAAGTGTGCCACCTTTTCAGATACCTTTAATAATATAGAGTGCACTGCACTATTTAGTCAGGTGGTGGTGGAATCTTTCTTTCTATAAAAGGTGCCTGAAACTGAAAATAAAAATTAACAACGTGATGCTTAAACAATTAACTTATCTGGGTGTCACTGGAGGAATGTTTGATGTTAGAAGTGAATAATAGCTACAGTTACTGACCTCTGGCATTAAATGGGTGAGCATAAAATGTTCTGACTTCTCATGTGATTATTCTCAGTAGGATTGGAATACTTCCATGTTTGTAACAGTCATTAATGGAAACATAAAATGTGCAGAACTATTGTTTGGTATGAGGGAAAATAATATCTTGGCCACCTGTGAGGTAAGTGATAAGCTTTTCAAGTGTCATGGTTGGGCCACATTTGAATAATTGCTTGATGGAATATGAGTTCATTAAGACTTGAATCAGGTTAGTCACCTGGCATGCACATCTGATGATGTGAAACCTAAATTAAATAGTACATTTTTGTAGGTGCATAATGAATGCAACATATCTGCAACAGTGGTCGTGGTATTTTCATAGGAACCTGAATTATCCTAGACAAAATAAATAAAATGTCAGCGGATTTCTTTAAAATGAGCTCAAAACAAGATCTTCCTAAGGGTGATCCTCACTCAGGAAAACCTCTTGTCAACCTGTGACTGAGGTGACAAATTGCCAAACAGTAATTTACAAGGGGACTTCGCTTAAAGGATAAGAAATTTCTAGGGCTCAGTCCACAATTCATTGTGAGTAAACTTGGGTTGATCTCTACTGGAAAAAAATGCAAAGTTTGGTAGTTTTGAGTAAGTTTTTTAGCTTCGAAGTTTGTGCAATTTTTTTGAACCTGAAAGTAAGTGTGTGTGTGTGTGTGTGTGTGTGTGTGTGTGTGTAAACAAAACCAAATTGAAACTAGACAATAATACTCCAGCAAAAATGTTAAAACAAAAAGACAAGCTTTTATAGCAGGACCTATTAGTGGTACAACTGTGATTTATATGATTGAAAACAGTGATTTTAGTAGAAGCTAGGTCTCCAAATGCCTTTAACAGTATGGGCCACACTGCTTTCCAGCCCCATCTGTAACATTGGGGTGATCATACTTAAGTCTGATATACAAGTTACCCTGATACACAAATAAAAATCCAGGTTATTGTAAGGGTTTCTTAAATTTTATGAGTTCAAAAAGTATTTTTTTATATTTCTAAATCTCAAGGTTCAGGCAAGGGCCTGAATTATTTTCATTCATTTCCTTGATAGCATTAGGAAATGATAGCAGACAGAATTGAGCCATCACTCTTCAGTTGATGCACTTTGTTCTTATTACTGTTATTCTGAAAGCACCTTTTTTTTGTATTAATATTAGCATCTCTTTTACAAAAGTGACTTCTACTTTCATATCATTCCCCATGCTTGGAATCCAGAATCAGCTGTAAATCTCCAGCATTTCCTCGAAATTCATCAGGTTTCTGTGCTATTCATCTGTTTGTGTGTAGCCTCCAAAGGTCACTACATCTAGTTTCTCTGACACTTGTTTTCAGCCATTCTGTAGTATCTCCCTTCTTGTTGCAAAGGTGAAATAGAAAATTTTGGACCCCTGCATAAATAGCTTGGACATTAGGAAGTTCAATATACAGTAACTCAGAGGCAGTATGCTCTGAGAGCCAGGATCATAACCCTCACATTAATCGGGGAGCAGGGAATTAAATTGTGGGTGCTTATAAAAGGGAAGAACAGATAGCACTGCCTAGAGCCAAGCAGTCAGCGTACATCCTTCTCCCCCATCCGCCCCCACAGACAGTTATGTCAGGGCACCACAGTCCTTAACCTGCCTCTCTCCAACTAGTCGCTCTGTTTTAAACCTTCAGTGCCATAAACCTCATTTTATTTTTATTTTTTTAAATGAGCATGTGAATGAAGGCTCTGAGTTGCCCAATGCCTCCTTTTAGGCCTCACTGCCTTGCAGAACTAAACATGGCTGAATGAGACTGTTGTCCAACTGCCAGTTTCACAGTGGGATAAATCATGTAAACTCAGATTAATCTCCTTTATTGACGTGAGATGTGAAACACCACGTTGGTCATTTAAACATTTTAAGTTCCATTCTAAACATTTCTGATGCTATAGTGGCGCCATTGGTGCCCGCTCTAGTGAAGGTCTTGCCGCAGCTTTGGAAGTCATCTATAAAAACTCTTTCAGGGCCAAAACTTCCCATATAAGGACTTAGTAGTTTAGAAGCAGCTGTGATTTTGATATTTTTATGATATTAATAAAATGAAATTAAAGACAAAAGGGAAGGATTTGGGATTTTTAGTTATGTATGAGCATAAAGAATATGGAAGCTAGCTATATTTATGCTTTCTTGTAGAAGAAATGTCCCTTAAGTCCCAGATACTAGGGTGAAAAATGTAGTACAAGAAGCTACATAGAATAGGGTATAGCTCAAAAAATTGGACTACCAAGTGAACCAGAAAATAAATAAAAAATATTTTAAAAGTAAGCATTTTAAAGTATTTTCTAAATCAGGAAAAAGATGCATGTGATATAATGAGGTTTGTAAATTAGGTATTGCACACTCAAGTTAATATTCTTTAAGGCATTCCATATTTTGTATTTGTGTGTGCCCACTTGGCAGATACTGCCCAATATATCTGTCCTCCACCCCAGACAACTACTTGTGTTCTGTAAGCACTTGATCCCATTAGTACATGAGATTTGGAACTTAACATTTCCTCTACCAGATCAGATCATTGTTTTTTCAGTTCAAATTCCCTGCCTCTAGCTTTGTTCAATACATGAATCTTCACAGTAAGGCAATAAATAAATCCCCATAATGCAGTGAGGATAGTGTACAAAGCTGTGTGTGAGGTAAACCTCTTTCTGAAGCCCTGAAACATGAGGTTTGGTTACACTTCTGTTAGCATGCTGCAAATGGAGTTATTGGTTATAAAATTATCCAACCCTTTTTAGAATCCAGCTACAGTACTTGACCTCCTGTGTGATGAATATGGACAGATAAGAGAAAGATAGCTTTGAAAGTGTTCTGGCCTCGGTGGTTAATAAATAACTATTTTCAAATGTTAGTGTTCAAACTAAAATACATGTTTATCCTAGACCATATTAATGCGAAGAACTCATTACCATATACTTTCCCATAATATTTTTATGCATGCAGTGCTCTCCTAGAGTAAACCTTAAGAAAATAAAGCTACAAAAAGACATCAACCAGAAACTAAACAGATTGTAAGCCAGAGTAAAAAGCATTTCAATAAACTACTACCTGAAGAACCATAAATAGGACATTATAGTCATGCCAAAGGTGTAATTTTAATAGAGTAAATAATATGGTATGTATCCAGCAATCCTTATTACGATAAAATTTGAACAGGATTTTAGTCTGAGCCGGTACTGCTGCATATGGTCCTGTATCTTTATAAATGTGCCCCATACATACAATGGTAGTGGCAAAAGTGCCTACTTTTGTCTATAAACATGTACGTGATTTTCTACAAGTGAGGGAGCAATGACAATGATCTTGGCATGTCCCTCACTCCCTAAGCTGTGTGTGAAAACCTAAAGGTGGGTGCATGTTGCCGACAAGAATAAGTCTCAGGTCCGACACTGGGTTCTCGAAGTACAAAAACACGCTGCACTGGTATCTGTCAAACACAAGCAGTTTATTTTCTGACAGCTATCAACTGCGCCCCTTAACTAAAAAACATGATAGGAAAAGCGGCATCTTACATCCCTTCTGCAAGGCGGGGACCCCGTTTCAGCTGCGGACAAAGCAGAAGATCATCTAGGCTTCCGAGATGCTGGTACCAAAGCCCACTGGTGAGGTACAAATTGCCATACTGTTGTATGCATACTGAAGCTTATAGACAGGTTTTACCTTGTTTTGCAGTTTGGAAGTTTCTGGGGGTTACTCATCGCTTGTTACAGTATGGCTCAGCTGTACTGCTTGTCCTTTGACTTGTCCTATTCTAAAACCTAGCAATACAATAATAATAGGATGGAGGATAAAGTTAAATACGCCGGTCCAGGAGGGGCTATATTCCAGAAAAATATCATATCAGTGATGCTCTGACACTGATTTTAGCTCTGCTCTTAGTTTAAGGCATTTCCTCTTATAATGTATTATGTGGAGACTAGATGCTTTTTCATTGGCAAGGTCTCCCTCATAATGCTGTATCATTTTGTTAATGGCATGGATCTGATCCCACACTGTTTGCCATTTTGGCCCGAGGGAAAGAGTCCAATTTGAGGGAAACATTTTATCCAAAACCTTGGGTTGCTGATACAATGGCTTGGCATAAAGGTGGCCGCCAGCTTCTTGGAGCAGAGGCATTGCACCTGCATTCATGGACCGCGGTGGGGGTAGGGGGATAAACTGGGTGTCTGGTTACTCCAGGTAACCGGTATAGTAGATACCACACAGAAGGACCCCAAATGATTAATGAGCACCACAGTGGTCTGATTAAATATACAATCCATAACGCACTCCCCCACTGTATCAGTTTCTATTCTACAAGGATCCAGAATGTGGTGTTTAAAGGGACACATCCATTCATTCCAGGCCTTGGATCCCGAACGAGCCCCCATATTCCTATTGGGATGCGTAGGAGTGGTAACGGTGTCTTTCCGATAGGTGATAGGTGTGGTCCATAGGCGCTTGTCTAGCGGTATAAAGCAAAAACAAAACAAAGTAAGGTATGCAGCAGCAATTGTTTATAATATGTCTTTGGTAAATTAGCAAGTTGGGCTCGTGAAAGGGGGGCGCTATATCTAGTTCCTTAGCAACAATTTGTGGTTGGCCTTAAGAGGGCAGCTGGGTTTTTTTTTTCCTTGCTGACTGAGGGGCACCTCGCAGGGCCGTAACCTCGAGTGTGAATATGAAATTCATGATAGTGGTATTCACTTATGGCTTTCCGTTTGGTGTCGTGCTGCCTAGCTTATAAACCGACAGGGCTGCTTTTCTGTGTCCGTCCTGTTTTTTTTCCAAGCTTCCAGTTACTGTTTTGGCTTCAGGTAAGCCTGCTAGGCCTTGTCTCTTTGCTCCAACTGAACAGCAGGCTTCTGGGGGGACAGCTTAGCCACAGACCATAGTTTAAGGTTTTACCTATATATCAAAGGGCTAACGGCTACAGTGGGTTAAAAACCTGTTCCTATAGTGTAGTAGCCATACTGTGGGGGTAGCTGCCCACCCCTATAATTGAAGGTATGATTGGAACTGTGTTTCCAAGAGACTGTAGGTCTGAGTAGATTGCCAGAGTGCAGAGTCAGAAGGAATTCTCTTCCTCCACGGTTGGCAGGATGTCCAGTGGGTTGTTTGGCCTTTCTTGTAGCAAACATTCTCTCGGCTTGGTTATCAGTTAATAAGGAGGAAGGTCAAGACTTATAACTCTGTCTGTGGCAAAGTGAGAGTGAGATTCAAAGGGAGTATCCCCCCAGAGGATACATGAGTAATAGGGTCCACCAGTTATCTCCTGGGATGGCCTATTAGTCTGGAAGAAGAAACATTTTCCTTCTTTGACATTTAATCCGCACAGGACCCAAGTCAATGCTCTATTATTTTAGCAGTGGGAGGATTTCATTCTCTCATTTGTCCAGACATACCCCTCTTGTTGATAGTGAGAGTTTGAATGAATATTAAAGAAGCTGAAAAACATGTACATAAGTTAAAGTGCAAAATTATCCAAGACACTGCATCAGGTAGGTAATACATGTATTCAATAACATATGTTTTTCTTCCAAAATTAAATGTTAATTACAATAAAGTTTAATTTTTTCCACTATCAAGTCCTCTATTTCTCTCCCCACCCATGATGTCTTGTATGACATAAAGAAGGAGTTGCCAATCAGTTTTAGTTTTAAATTCCCTGTCTTTTTAGTGGCTTATGTTACAACTATAGGCTACAGTGTGTTATAACTACACTGGCGGCTTCTTGCGCAAGAGCATCTTGCGCAAGGGTTCTTGTGCAAGAAATCTTGCGCGAGAAAATGTCCACATTGCCATGTGCGAGCTGTGCTTTTGCGCAAGAGCTCCCATGGCTGGGTGGATGCTCTCTTGGGCAAGAAAGCTCTGATGGCCATTTTAGCCATAGGGCTTTCTCGCAAGAAATCCCTGCCGAGCGTCCACACTGCCCTTTTGCGCAAGAGCTCCTGTGCAAGAGGGCTTACACCTGATAAAAAAAGAGCATAACTCTTGTGCAAGGATCCCTCTCTTACCATGCCGTACTGTAAATTTCCTTGCGCAAGAGTGGGCGCAGTGTGGACGCTCTGCAGATTCTTGTGCAAGAATGGCCATACTTGTGCAAGAAGCCACTAGTGTAGACATAGTCCTTGTGTTTAAACATTGCTGTAGGCACTCTTCGCTTTTTATGAGCAAGGAAAAAAAATTGAACTATTTTTCTGTGACCATAGGAACCCCTGTATTCACACCCTACACACTACTGCCATAATATTTGTCCAAAATGTGCTTTATGAAGTATTATGTGACAGCTAATAACACACGGATTAATTAACATAATTGTAAAAGACATGCTCATAGGTAACATCTGTCTGTGGGATGTTACTAGAATATGTTTAAGAATAGTCAGCCTGAGCTAGGTAAAGGTGATGCATAGGGTCTGTCTTAGACAAAGGAATGTGGGCTTATCAGACGTTACATATTAGCAGTAAACAAAGCTATCATCCTAAACCAGTGGGGGGTTATCCCAATCGTGAACTCAAGAACTAAAGAATTGATCCAGGAGATGGAATCTTCAGGAGGCTTCCAACGGGAAAGGCAAAGACATTCAGGGATGGATTTCCCACGAGGACAGTAGGCATGTGCCCAGGAGCACTGATATTCTAGGGGCGGCTAAACATTTTGCCACTCCTGGGTCCTGGATGAGGGGAGGTGACCCCACCCAACCCTGCTGGAGTGCTCCTCTGCTCAGCCCAATGGACAGACTCCTCTCCCAGTAAGGCTGGTGAGTGCAACTGGGTAGCAGGGCATGGGAGAGTGGGATTCTGGGAGGGTTTTGGAGGTGTGCTGGGTTGGAGAGTGTGGGGCAGTGTGGATTTTTATAGGGGGACTGGGAAGCTATGGTGAGGCTGTGAGTAAAGTGGTGCTGTGGACCATCCGCTGGAGATGTGGTGTCTAGAGGCAGTATAAGGAACAGACGGAGACTCTATCTTTACCCTTCATCTGAGGAGACAAAAAAACTAGTAATTTTAATCTCTCTGGTGAGTCCTGACCAGGGAAAGGAGACTGTGGGTAAAATAAACCATCTTGAACAAAGACTCTATCTTGCTGGTTTGAATTTTAGATGTATAGATACATTTTCAGTTTTATTTGCTTGTAACCACTTTTGTCTCTTATATTTGGCATAGTTTAATCCATGCTCTCTTGTTAATAAACTTGTTTTTCTTTTACCATAAATCAACTCAGTGCTGTGTTTTAGAGAAAAGGTGTATTTTCCCAGGTCAAATTAATAAGCTGTAATACACTTTTTAACAGCAAATTAAATTTTGTGAATACACAGTTGTAGGGGCTAGCATTGCAGAGAAACATCTCTGAGTAGCTGATTGTTAGCTTCTAGCAATCTGTGCTTTGGGCCAACAGAGCTTTGAGGAGTTTGCTGGGGAGGAAGAAAGACTGGTGTGGAAGAGAGCTGACACAAAGTCTAATTGCCTGGAAAATGCTGAGAGAGAGGGGTAACACAGTGGCTCGCAGAACTGGGTATCCTCAGTAGCACATAACATGCTCCTAGCAAGCTGCTTTGCAGTAACCCATCTGTCAGGAACACATGAGCAGCTTTCTTGATTTGAGGGTGTGGAAATTTGTAAATACGTTGCAATAGAATATTCACTTTTTCCCCTGTGTGCTCATGGATTCTTTTGAAAGGACATGATGTGTGCACTCAGTTCCTGTGTTGTATCGTTCTAGTGTGGGGTTTTTTTGGTCAGGAAGGTGTTCCTTAGGAATGGAAGAAATTGGTTTGAAGAAAATTGAAAACCACTTTGACCTTGAACTCCAAGCCCAACATTTTTAGAAGCTTGGAAAAATTTGGTGAAATGTTTCCTTTCCTTTGTTTTGTTTTATAATGAAAGAGAGAATTTCATTCTATTTATCAGAATTGTGTGCTTTTTTACCTTCCTTAGGTTTGGCCATCTGTAAACATTGCGACTCATTAAATCCAGGCTTTTTTTATCAGTTAAATCTTGTAAATAGTTAAACTGAGTGTGAGAGGAAGCTACCATGAATCTTCCATTGAAATTCGCTGGAGTCAAATAAGAGCAGGTGTACAGAGATCTGAGATAATGCAGGTGTGCTGGTTTGATGAGGTTGAGCCATTTTAAGTCACGCATCAGGTATTGTGTTTAATTTAACAATAGCATTCAGCAACAATCCTTTAAAAAACCAGCTTGTGAGGTGTCCATTTTATTCTGTGTATCGGGGGTGGGGAACTTTTTTTGGATCAGGGGGCCACTAACCGACACAGATATCAGTCAGGGGCCGCACAAAAGTGAGAAGCTAAAATAAAATAAATTTTAAAAAACCCACACATGCAAAAACTGTTACAGATGTCCCAGATACCAGAGCAAAGTCACCCCTTCCTCCCTGTTCTGGAGCTTGCTCAGCTGCGGCTGCCTCCTCTTCCCTAAAGGCAAGGAAAGGGCTTCCCTTCCCTCCCACTCCTGCAAGGGATTCTGAAGCAGCTCCAGTCTTTTTTCCACTGCTGCCTCACAGAAACACCACAGGGTTCCAGCATGTGGAGCTTCTCCTTCCCATCAGGTCTGCTGCACGCACCTCTCCCATGTGTAGAAGAAGAATCAAAACTATCTGGCCGCACTGCAGGGGAGGCTGGGAGAAGTTTTTAAAGTGGCCCCCAGGAGACCCCTCCCCCCCACGGTGTCTCATGGCTGCTGGACTCCCCAAGGGCCGGATTAAATTGTTTGGTGGGCTGGATCCATTCCCCATCTCTACTATATATAATCTACTTCAATATATAAGTATTGATAACATATAGTCTTCTGAACTCCAGGAGGAGGAGAACTTCCAGATGAGACAACTTGTCAAAGTAGGTCACATTCTGAGCCACGGATAACCAATTCATAGATAACTTTATGCTGCTGTCACTAATTCTCTGCAAAATAATTTAAAAGAGCATCTTATCAGAACATTTATTGGTGTTTAGAAACATTTCCTTGTAAACTTTAAACTTCAGCAGACACAGGAGGGCACAAAAAGTAGTAGATGTAAACATGTATATAATATTTTGTTGGCACCGTAAAATAAAAAAGGGAGTTTCCTTTGAGATGGTTATATGAACATTTGCATTCCACATTCCCTTTAGAAGGTTGTGGAAACAATAGCAATACATGTGTTCTGGACAAATATGTTCATGAAAATGTTATAGGTTTATGTAGTGTAGGTAGAGTAGACGGCCTTTCTTTCTGCTGTTTGCTAAGGAAGTTTATCATGGTTGCAAGAGGAGAAATATAATCTTTTCCTCTCAGATTAGTGTTTCATTCTCATTCTTTGAGAGAATATTTAATATCGACTTATTTTTCAGCCATTGTATTACAAGCCAACTACAAGAATTGGAATGAATCTTTGTTTGACCCGGTTAATGAGGTACCTCATCAAATGACTGCTCTCAATTTGCAGACAACGACTGGTGTATCTTCCCACAAATGTAAACACTCCCCTTTTCTTCCTCGCCCCAAATATAAGAACTGTACAGCTCTGCTTGTCTTTTGGCCAGCTCTGGCTGCTTTCGATTTGATAGTTTGTAAGAATTAGTGCTCTGAGCACAGTTCCTAATGGACTGTTATCTATGCTACGGACTGCTAAAGCCTGAATGGTCATAGAGAGAGTTCCCTCTTACCCATATATCTGGTTTCCTAATTAGTGTTGGGACATTTTGGTGGAGTAGAGTGAGGCAGTTTGTAGTGCTGCTACCCATAATCTGTATCTCATTTATTGGCAAACAGAGAACGAACATTCCTTTCCATTGCTGTCATTCTAGATCCATTCCTTATCACTGAATTCACTCTTACTTAACATAGCCAGGCATTGTTTCTCACTGAAAATACTACGTGCATCTCTCAAGTATTGGACCTGTATTGCAGAGAATACAGACAGGACTTTCAGAGCACCTCTTGTGGTTCATTTAAGTCATAGGCCAATAAAGTAATACTATTTTGTGTTACGATGAGCAGGCAATGCTGGTGATTAATGCACAGGACTTCAAGTCAGGAGTTAATGCAGTGACACCGAGTTGTTGTGTAATCTTGAACAAGCCACTGAGCCTCTCTCTTTCACCCCTGTGAAATGGGGATAATGTGTGTTTTTTATCTGACAGGGTTGTGAAGCTGCTTATAATTAGTGCTTTTAAAGCACTTCGTGCTTTTAATATGAAATATGGAGTTGCTGGGTAAATTCTTGCCCTAGAAAGTGCTGTAAGTAATAAGACCCATTAAATGGGGAGTTATTCCCCGGATGACTCCCTTTTGAATCCGTGACTACAATGCAAACAGAGGGTTGGAGTGCTGAACACCTTGTCTCTATGTAAGGTAATATAGCTACACCACTTCACACTGGCTGAGGATCTGACTGTATTTGAGTGGATGCAATGATTGTTCATTGTGCTTCCTTATCAGTTTTCATTATGGATTATTCTGAAACTTCCTTTTCTATTACTGAATGGAATGTTTACAAAAGGCTGCAGTATGAAACACTAGAGGCTAAAATTGTCCTGCATTTTGCTTCAACTAGAGATAATGAACTTCTGCTACTTATCTAGGGTTGTCCTCAACATTCTTCATGATGGCAATGTAGCACTTTAAAGACTAACAAGATGGTTTATTAGATGATGAGCTTTCGTGGGCCAGACCCACTTCCTCAGATCAAATAGTGGAAGAAAATAGTCACAACCATATATACCAAAGGATACAATTAAAAAAATGAACACACATGAAAAGGACAAATCACATTTCAGAACAGGAGGGGGATGCAGGGGAGGGGGAAGGAAGGAAGGTAAGTGTCTGTGAATTGATGATATTAGAGGTGGGGAGAGTGGGATGTCTGTGAGCTAATGGTATTAGAGGTGATAATTGGGGAAGCTATCTTGGTAATGGGTAAGATAGTTTGAGTATTTGTTCATTCCTTCTCGGAGAGTGTCGAATTTTAACACGAATGACAGTTCAGAGGATTCCCTTTCAAGTGCAGATGTAAAAGGTCTTTGTAGCAGAATGCAGGTGGTTAAGTCATTCAGAGAGTGTCCTTTCTGGTTAAAATGGCAAGAAACTGTTTTTTCTTTGTGATCTTGTCTAATATCTGATTTGTGGGCATTAATCCTTTGACGAAGTGTCTGAGATGTTTGTCCAATGTACATAGCAGACGGACACTTTCGGCACATGATAGCATAAATTATATTTCTGGAGGCGCAGGAATATGTGTTTTTGATCTTATAACTCACTTGGTTAGGTCCAATAATGGTATCAGCAGAATGAATATGTGGACAAAGCTGGCAACGGGGTTTGTTGCAAGGGAAGGTACCAGGGTTGGTATTAGTGTGGTATGTCCTGTGGTTGTTGGTAAGAATCATCTTGAGGTTAGGTGGTTGTCTATAGGAGACTATGGGTCTGTCTCCCAGAGCCTCTTGGAGTATGGTATCCTGTTCCAGTATAGGCTGTAGTTTCTTGATAATGTGTTGGACAGGTTTAAGTTGGGGGTTGTAGGTGATGACAAGTGGTGTTCTATTGTTGGTTTTCTTGGGTCTGTCTTGAAGTAGATGGTTTCTAGGTATTCGTCTGGCTCTTTCAATTTGCTTTTTTATTTCTCCGGGTGGGTTGGTTCTCTAGTCTGAGCTTGGTTAACACTCAGGTATCTGACCTTAGAGATGAGGATTTGGGATCTTCCACTTTAATCCAGCGTGGTGCCTTGTGGTCAGAGAAAACTGTTGCTAATTGGAATAAACCAAAAGCCTTTCTCAGGGCTGATTAAATGTGTTGGAAGTGGCAGCTAGATTAAAGCCTCCACATCAAAATGAATATAGAAGAAGCCCTTTTCATGGTTGAAGAGGAGATTCAAGTTGTCAGCAGCCAGCCCGAGTCGGGGAAACAACATAATGCACTTAAGGCTAGAGGACTTTAATTAGAGCTCTCTTCAGGCTAAACAAAATTTCTCTCATTATCTACAGGCATGATAATGTACAGATTGGCTTCAGTTGTACCCACAAATATTGATATTAACTTGGACAGGACATGGAGTGCGTGTGTGCTGCACAATCAAACACTATATTGTTATCAGAGCAAAGGCATCAGTCTTGTAGGGGGCCAGAGTTAATGTGCATGATACACTGATTGAAGCAATGCTCGGAATTCTGGGGACCGTTTTTTAGTTTTTGGGGGTGTTTTTTATGACATTCTATTTAAAAAAAAGACTTTAACCAATGCCTTTTTATTTCCTCTTTCCTTTACAAGGAAAACATTTCTGCTAACTATTGGATAAGAATATGACTTCTTATGAAGTGAACTGGATATGGCAAGATATTGAGAGAGATCTGGACTGTTATTACCTCTTAGTTTCATGGCTAAAGAGTTTTATAAAACGATAACTCAGTTCACAACCAGCTCTTTTGCCTTGAAAAGTTGATTAGAAAGAGAGATCAAGCAATGATATACTGTGAAATGAGATACATTATTTGTGAATTGCATTAGCTTCTTATCAAATGTGTTTTAAAAACAATGTTTTATTCTTCTAATGGATCTGATGAATTTGACTTTGAATGAAATTATCCAGTAAAGTTGATTCTAAGAGTCATAGTTTTCTAGTAACAACTTGGAATCCCCCCCCCCCCCCCCCCCCCCGTTTTCCTCCAGGTTTTTTTTCTCAGCGAGTTTATCATACATACAGGCAATTAGAGATGAAACTGAAATATAATTTATTTCTCTTTTCTCTCCAATACATCATTGGAGTTTGTGTTTACAGAAGTAAGGGGCACATGACATTACCAGGATTACTATCTTTACCATGTGTGTCCAAGTACAGTTGACTAGTGGGGAGAGTGACTTCTTCAGAAATACCATGAATCAATATGTAACTCACTATCACAGCCAGAGGCGAAATGAACCGTACTTGACTGAGCAATCATATAACTCGTTATGGCAAATACTGTGTTAGTCAAGTGATCGTGTGTTTAGACACAGTACATGCGCTTCTCCAAAAAGTCATGTCATGCAAACACCCTTGCTTTCCAGTCCTGTGTTGTCTTTTTGAAGAGGTGAAAATCAGGCCAGCACATTGATTTTTCCTTATTATTGAAGGAGAATTAGTCAGTTCACAGATGCTTGAAAAGCACGTGTACAAATGAACTCTGCCGTCTGAGGGTATGTCTAGACTACAGAGTTTCGTCTGACAAAATTTGAGTAATGTCCACACTGCAATTGCGTTCTTTCACAAGAAATTTGAAAGAACAGAGGACTTTTCCTGCAATTGGCAATCCTTATTCTACGAGGAAGAACGCCTTTTTGTGAAAGAGCTCTGTGGACCCCTCACGAAGAATACTCTTTCTCCCATTTCCTTCTGTTTGCACAATGAGGGAGTGAGCTACAGTGTCTCAATTGTTTAAAATGCGAAGGGATGGCAGAGCCAATGTCTGAACTTGCTAGATAACAAACCATTTGGGGCTAAGATGTCAGAATTTCACCTTGAAATCCATTAGCAGGCAGTGCAGATCACAAAGCGTGGCTGTCACTTTCTTAAAAGGGCAGAGTCTGTACAGCACTTGCCCAAATTTACAAATGGTTTTAGATGTAGCATGATCTCAGAGAGCAAGGCGAAAGTCCCCTGGTAAAATCTGTGAGAGAAAACTTCAAGACTTAATTCTCTAAGGTTGTAGGTCTTTGTATATAAACCTTCTACTCCCAAAAGTTCTCCCATTTCACTCATCATTTCTGAATCGTTAAATGTTCTCTTCGGTGCTTAAAAGAATAAACAAATGTGTTTAAATGAAGTCAAAGAAGATGGCATCCAAAGGAATTTTTATATATATATATTTCTTCTCCTCCTCCCCCATGTAGGCTGGTCGGAACTTGATGCACTTGACAGATAATTGCCTGACAACCAAGGCCTTTGATGTTAAGCTTCAGTAAAGCAGAAAGCAAGTTCCTCCCCAGCAGTCATTGGGTGGTCTCCTTGTTGTCCCGTGCTGGCACACCTCTGGAATTCTTACAGCCAACTTTTTTTTTTTTAAGCTTAGCAGTTCATTTCAGCCATGCAAACCTGCTCCGCCTTCACACAAGTGTGGGGCGGGGGAGAAGGGAGGCAGAGGGAGCTGGAGAAGACAAGTACAGTTGAAAGCAACAACTTCTAAATTAAAAAGAATGTTAAATACAGATCAGCGGCTCAAACCATGACAGCAGATTTAATTCCTTCCTCCTTTTACCTGATGGGGATGCGCCTGCAGGGTTCGCATCAATTACCTGTCGACATGTGGAAAATGATTGATGAGCTGCCTCAGGCACTGGAGTATACTTTGTCAACCACTCATGATTTATACATCTTATCTCTGCCAGAACAAAAGACAGGACAGCATGCACAGTGCGGGGGGGCGGGGGGGGGGGGGCGGAGGAAACACCTCACCAAAATGCAGGCTGTTTGGGTTCCAGCATATATTGTGAGGTGCTAACGTTGATGGCAATCTAATAGGTCCCTTTCTTCGGCATCTCCTGCTTATTTCTGCTGTGACTTTTTGGGTTCGCCAAGCTATGTGACCATTCCCTGCTGGAAAGATGCTGACATTGAAAGCATGTTGCGGTCTAGAGTTACATTTTAATTACACGACTATCTTCAAAAGTCTCTAGAGTACTGATGTTTACTCTGACCTTTTGTTTTAATCAGCACTCTCAAGGCATGCTGTTAACTGGCACTGACAGAGATGGATAATTTATGCAGTGGGGTCCTCCTTTAAAAGCGTTCATGAGGAACTATTACAGAAATGAGATCCTTTTGCTTTAACACCATTTGGAAATACATAGCTACTGGGGCCAGGTGGGCATGTTCGAATAACAGAAAAACCCAACGTGAATCTTCAATTCAAACTGGAACCATACCCATCATGTTCTTGATGTTGGGGGTGGGGGGGAGAGGTTGTTTTTATTTCCTCTGTGCTTCTGAGCCTCTTTGACCCATGGTGCTCATTCAGCGCTCAGCTAGAACTCACACGAAGAAGCTAAATATCTCATGGTGATACTATATTTTGGGCTACATTTTTAAAAAGTGGCTTAATGGGGTTGGTTTCCAAACTGTTGAGCATGTCTCCTCTGAAAATCAGGCCTTTTAATGCGTGTCAAATTGAGCATATAAAATCATTACCCATTTTTGAAAATGTAGGCCTTCCAACAATAATATAACATTTCATTTCTTCATGATCCAATCCCTAGCCTGCTTTCAAGGCAAGTTGTTTTCTCTTTAAAAGTCATATTACACCACAGTGTGTTACGTCTGCCACTATGAAGATAGGATTTTATTCCCATCTCTATCATTTATCTGCTGTTTGATCTTGGTCAGGTCTTCTGCTTCCCTGAGCTCCTTCCCACTCTTTGGCTATGTCCACACTCGTGCCGTTTTCTGTCAGAAGTATGCAAATGAGGCTAAGCATGGCATATCTCTGAGCCTCATTTACATACCTAATGAACCGCCATTTTTGCAGAAGAGGCTCTTGTGCCAGAAGGAGCTGTCTACACTGCCCCTTCTTGCGCACGAAAAACCCTTTTGCGCAATGCCGTTACGCCAATTACTTTTCAGGAAGAACAGCATTGCGCAAGATGATTTTTCTTGCACAACAAGGTGCAGTGTAGACAGCTCCTTCTGGTGCAAGAGCCTCTTCTGCAAAAATGGCGGTTCATTAGGTATGCAAATGAGACTCAGTGATATTCCACACTTAGTGTCATTTGCATACTTCTGACGCAAGAAGCCACGAGTGTAGACATAGCCTTTCTGTCTTGCCTGTTTAGATTGCATGCTGTCCTTCAGGGGTTGTCCTCCATTACAGGTTTAAGTGCCTGGGACAGTGGATTCCCAGGTTGGTTGAGGTCTCCTGACGTGCACTGTACTACGATGTACATAATAATAATGCTTTAGGGCAACAGAAAACTGCACTACAGGGTGAATTTCTCTAGTCTGGCACCCTCAGGGCTTGACGGGTGCTGAACCAGAGAATTTGCGGAGCCGCAGGAGGTCAGTATTGTCTAGAAGCATTACTATCACTTTCTACTGCTTAATGGGCTCTTAGAAGACGCGTAGAGGTAAATCAGAGCTAAATAACGGCACAGAATACTGAGAGCCAGGACTGGTGGCTGTAAACTTTATGGGGTGACAAGAAGTGGGCTGTGCCCATGAAAGCTACATGGTCTATAAAGTGCTACCAGACCATGTGTTGTTTTCTAAGTTTACCATGACAAGTAGACAGCTGACTGACTATAAAATCATGCCAGACCACAGATTGTGCCAGACTAGGGAGGTTCAACCTGTACTGCTGTTAAACATGGCAAAACCAATGGTGCCTAATCATACAAAAGAGCTTTTTGAAAGTTTCTGCTGATCATGTTGGCTGCTGCTGCTAAACTGCCAAAGCAGCAGCTATATTTAACTTCTCATTTAGGGCTGTATTCTGCCACCCTTACTCACATGCAGTTATCACTTGCTCTGAAAGTTGTCTTAACTTCATTAGGGTTACTCACAAAATTCAAAATGACTGTTGAACATCGGTAAAGGCTGTAGAATCTGATCCTATATAAAACGAGCATTTTAATTCTGGTGTGTATTGTGATCTATATGTGCTCATATGTTCCTATGATAGACATTTCAGAGAGGTTTCTAGCAGAAATCATGATCTTCGCCTCTCATACCTGTCCCACCTGCTGATGTCAGTCAATCATTGATTCCATGGGCTGGAAACTGACTTTAAAAAATAAATCCTGCTCTTACTTCATATTTTAAAGTGCTGCTTTTCCTTCCTGGTGCTGGGTTGATTTTGTTGTTGTTTTTGTTTTGTTTGACAGGCTGCTTGTAGATAGAACAGTTTTCCATAAGGAATTGAAATCATACATCAAATGTATTGTTTTATATGTAAGCCACTTGAGAACAATGAAAGCAGTTGCTGGAACCCAAATACCATTACAAATAGATTTATTGCGGTATGTTTTCTCCCACCTTTTTCTAGAAGTTATTACTTTAATCTTAAGAATTTATGTAAGTAGGCTTGTAGCTTTTATATGCTTTATGCATTCACTTTTGAGACTTTTTAGCTATTTAGTGGCACGGTGTTTAAAACAAGTGTTATCAAGGAAATAATTTCAGCTTTACATCATTTTTTTTATATTCGCTTCTGAATGCTACATATAAAATAGCCAGATGGTAATATAAAAGAGTTATGGCAAATGTCAAGGAAACTTATCTTCACAATGCCCTTTAGCTTGGTGTACTCCTCTCAACCTACAAACATCAAGAACGAATAGAGAGATAATATCCCTTTGTCACAAAATTATAGAAAATTTCAATGTCTTCAAACTTTAAATGTTTCTAAGAAAGAGTATGTTAGAAATATGAGCAATTAAAGTCATTCTAGCAGTGCATTTGTAAAAAAGACTATAAAATGCTTTTAAGCTCCCCTCCCCAACAAGCACAAAGCAGTTTTGAAGTGAAAATAATTCTCAAAGTATAATTCTTACAAACTGCATCAGATGTTTTATCTTTATTTTCTGACATTTTATTATTTCAACTAAATAAGACCTGAAAAGGGGGGAAAGTTATTTAAATATTGTTCACCCAAGAATTTAACACATTCAATGAGTATCTGAGTGGAAAAACATATTTCATTTATAGCTTTTTTTTTTTAAATGTTAATGATCATTCAGAATGAGCCAGTGTTCCTAATTTTCTTCCCAAATTTTTCAACATGGGAGACTTTATGTTCTCAGTATCTTGTTCTGAAAGAAAATATGTACAAAATTAATTACATTGATGAATGAGGGCTATAGGTTAATCGTCTCTTTTAAAAGCACTATGTCCCACCAACCTAATATTTCCAGCTCTAATAGACATCAGTATTAACCTGTTGTTGATTAAGTTGTTGCTTCTAAATTATTTTAAAATAGCTACTAAACGTGAGCCGGTATTTTCTGTAGTACGTATATTAGATACAATTTAATAATGCTTGAGCTGACGGTATGATGTGAAATTGGCAGTGTTGATGAATTTATCTGCCATGCCCATATGCTTGATCCAAGGTAAATGGTAGGCTCTGAAGTCATGCTCAAGTCACCATGAAGAGATGCCAGATTATTAAATTCAGCTGAAGTTGCCACCTAGAGAGGCGGTCACATCCTTTCATATGCAATAGCCTTCCAGAGATTGACATGAAGAAATTAGCCAAGTATGTATCTAGGTGAAAAAATAACCGTAATGATCAAATGAAGAAAAATACCATAAAAACAAATTAGGGAGGCTAAAAGAACTGAAATGGTAACTGTGTTGAGCGAGACTTGTCATCAAAATGTTGACTGAGCAGTGAGCAATTTTCTGCTGTCTAGGGCAGTCCTTGTGAAAGTGGTGCAGAATTAATTGTTGTATTTCAAAGTTGCATCTCTTGGAGAAAAGTGGGAGAAAAAGGCAATTTCACTTTATGGGCATTGCTGTCATGCTGCACCATTTATGTGAACTGAAGCAATGTCAGCAACATCTCTCTGTTTTGTCCTAAGTAGGCTGACACTTGAAATCTCTGGTGCACCTGCCAGCTCAACCTGACTGAAAGTAAAGTGCAGACCCATGAAATATTTTCCTGGCTCTGTGCCATCCCGCATTAATTCTTTGCCAACTACAAATGTCTTTGGGTTAGCACTAAATAATACATAATGCTAAAAAGAAGGGCCTTTCTGGCTAAATACAGGTTTGCTGAAAACTCCCTTGAATTTCTTGTAGCTCATAGATATGCCAGACTGAACCCTCTTCTGTGCTTGTAGGATTATAAGAACGATCTTCAGCATCTGTAAGCTGACAGTGCTACTTTTTAGCTTCTTTGTTAAGAATGTGGTGCAATGCTACTTGAAATTGTTTTACTAAGAGCCTTTTTTTCCTTTTTCCTTAAAATGTATTTTATTTTCATTTAGAGGGAAACCGTGTTTGGGAATCTTGTTGGCAGGCTCAGCAAATCAAAGGCTGAGCTCTCTCAATGCTTGTTGGCCAGACTCGAGACGAGCCCCGGTGACAGCTTCCTTGCTTGAGGTTTAGCACATCAGGGCAATTTCCTTTTATTCACTCTCTTTCTCCATGGTTGCCTTCCGCCATGCTCTCACTCCTCCATCCCCCAATCCTTTTCTTTACTTAGATTTTTAATTCTCTTCCTTCCCTCCTTTATCTCTGACCATCTAGCTGTAGCGGAGGTGACACTGGCTGATTTATTCTCTCACTTTAAGGAGAGGTGGGAGAGAGGGGAGGGAATTGAAAGTATCAGGAAGGTTTTTTTTGCCCCTCCTTTGGGTACCTGTGGACCACATGTTATCTCTGCTGCTAAATGGTGAATAGGGAAACAGACTGCCTGCTTGCTTAGCTGACCGGAGGGCCAGAACAGATGCAGAATTTAAAGGGCTACAGGGAAGGAGGAGGAGGACAGAAGGGACTGTTGGAAAGGGTGAGGAGCCATTGAGAGCAGAACATTTCAGTAGCAGACTGGTAAGAAGTCACCCTGAAAACCAGAGCCTCTGGAAGGAGGGAACCCGCGTCTGAATCTGAGGAACAGCCCACCAGTGAGGCAGAAAGGTGGGTAGGAAGACAGCCCGAGAAAATGTAAGGGATTAGGAAAGATTGGTGTCCAGCCTGTCATACAGGAACTCGGAGGAATTGTTGCCTAATCGCCTACCAAAACTCTCCAGCAGAGGAGAGTTTATTAAGGCCTGAGCAAGCAAGTCCTCCTCAGCGGTCATGTCTTTCATCTAGAGTGCTTAGCTTCCAGATTTATGGGATTCCATACTACTCTGAGACTACCAAAAAACCAACTGGAGGTCTGAGGACATAACAAGAGGGATAGCCAATGGCCTTCTCACCAAAGAAAGAGGGAAGCCAAGGCAGAGATGTCTCACAGCCCTGTCTTTCCACAAGGAGACACCAAAGAGTGAAAGAAACCCAGATAGCCCTTGAATGTGGAAGCTTTACTGGGGCTCTTCTTTCTGGAAGGTTATAAGGAGAGGAAAATAAAGAAGCCTCCAAGTTTCTCTAATCAGAGGGGTGGAGGGGTTTTGTCTTTGAGCCTATGGTTTTACTGACCAAGCAGGGCTGGTATGCGGAATGAGCGCTATAATGAACAACTCTCTCCTCTACTGACATTATGGAGATTTCTGTCTCTAAGGCCCAGCAGAGAATGTGGACATTTGAAACCTTAACAGAGCCTGTGGTCTAGGACAAGGATTGCTCATTACAGCATAAGTCAATGGACGCTGGGATAATTTAGACCTTCAAGCACTCAGACTATTAAACTGAAGTTCTTGTCTCCACAATGGCATTAAGATGACACTCTTGTTGAGCATGTGCCATATTTATCGCTCATCTTTAGCAATCGATTTTGACACTATGTCTATAAAAACTTGGGCTCTCCAGGGGCTATCAGAGCAGTAATTAATCTGTGATGAGCCACAGAAAAATAGATGTTCCTTCCCTCTCCCTTTGAATCTTGGTCTAATGCACAGTCAAGTGTTCAGCTCAGCAATTCAGGGCCTAGAGTAAATTACATCACCCTTCGCCCTCCCCCCGTTTGTTAAACTTTGAAATACCTTGATTTTATTGCATTTGGAGCCCATTTCATGACTTTGATGCACAATTTGCAGTCATGATTTATTCCTGTCATATAGGATGATAAATTTGCTTCCTAGAATCTGTAAATTTGCATTCATACATGTCATATTGGAAGCAAATAAAAATGTTTCCTCTAAATGTATAGCAACTTTTTAAGAACTAAAATGTACGAATAGCAAGTAATTGAACTATGCGCCAACACTGGGAAGACCAGTATTAAATAGTGTTACTAAAGGTGACTGCTTTAGACAGTGAACTTTAGTCCTTTAGTTGAAAAGGTCGCTTTTCTCAGATTTGCCCGCACAAAGTGACACACAGCATCAGAGAGATTCAAAGGCTGGCCAATGGCATTTTCAGGTAATAAAATAGCAAATATTGCCAGTCTCTTATCAGCTGTCATTGATCAAAGATCAGTTTTAATGGGCTTGAGCTTCAAAAACCTGTGCTCACTGCCTGCAGCCTTGATTGGCAGCATGAATAGAATCCTCAAAACTATCCACACATGAGGAAACGTGTCCTGCGAACTCTGCTTCATAGATGCGTTGGAGAAATTGGAATGGAGAGTTCTTCCTGTGTTGCAAAATGTGACCTATATTGTTCAATTTGATCATTGCTGTCCAAACATTCCCCATGTATCAGCATTTGGTGAAGCAATTTGCTAAGATCATACAATGCCACACAGGTCTCTTTTGTGGTGCTTCTTTGTCCAAATGTTTCTTCGATAGAAACTTGAGCAATGTCAAAGAATGAGCAAAAAATTCCCTCTTGACTTTTTCTTCCAAGCTTTCCCATCATCCCATCTCTGCCCTTATAACCAAATTGCCTCTTCTTTTGATGAATATGAGTTTCCTTGAAGACCGGCTCAGCTCCTAAGTTTTCCACCATGTCTTTGGCAGCAGTAATGCATTTTAAAATTTGTTGTTTCCTCAGGGTATGCCTACACTGCAGAGTTTTGTTGGAAAAGTGGCAGTTTTTCTGACAAAACTTGAGGAACGTCCACACTGCAATTGTGTTCTTCCACAAGAAAATCGAAAGAACAGAGGGTTTTTCCAGCATTAGTAATCCTCATTCTATGAGGAAAAAGCCTTTTTGCAAAAGAGCTCTTTCGTATAAAAGGCGTGTGTGGACAGGGAAGAGGGAGTTCTTTTGGAAGAAGAGGAAAGAGGAAAAAGAACTGGTGCCCTGGTGGCCTTTCTATTCATAGCACTCACAGCTTACATGCGAAAGAGCGTCCATTCAGAGTGGACACTCTCTTTCGAAAAAGCAGATCGCTTTTTTGATGTGATTTTGCAGTGTGGACGCTCTCTTTCAGAAGAAGTTTTTTCGGAAGATCTCTTCCAAAAGAAGCCTGTAGTCTAGATGTAACCCTAGGCAACAGTGAAATCAAAGTTTCTCTCATCAAACAGAGCAGTCAGAGTCCACTGTCAGAGTTCGCAATGTCTTTTTCACAACATTGACTTGGAACGGGATATCATGCCAAGTCGCAACTGAGGCCATAAATTTGAAGCGAGTGATCCAGTTTGCCGGGCTTTGTGTTTTGATTTTGACCTCTGTTTTAATCGACTGCACTGGTTCCATGAGGGTGTTGTAAACCTCAGTCACTTGGTACCTCACCGGCCTTCAATATCAATGCATTGACATCAGGAGGGAGTGTCACTTAGCAGCGTCATGGGTCAGAATTGTAATATGGTCCATTAGGCTCTTCTGCCTGAAAGTTGATGCTGAACATAGGATGTGCATCCTTTGCAATACTTGGAAGAGAGATACTGAATCTGAAGAAGATGGCGCTGCATCTGAGACAACCAGGTTGAGGGGATGGCAGCCATAAGGCACAACATCATTCTTGGACTCAGTGCTAGGATGCTGGCCTCGATGCTACAGTTTCTTCCTTTCATGTGTGTGCCATTGTCATAGCTTTGGCTGCCACAATCCTGGAAGCTTTATTTTATTCTCATTCAAAACGTCCATGAGCAATTCTGTTAGGTCTTTTCCTGTAGAGTTAACCACAGACCAGAAATAGATAAAGCATTCCTTTATTTGGATACAGCCATCTTCATTGTCAACAAATCTTACTGTAAATAAAATCTCTTCACTTTCGCTCATGTCAGGAGTTCAATCCATTATTACGATGTAATACTTTGTTTGTCAAGCTGCATCAATATGTCAACATGCACCCCCCTTTGCCATAAGGTCAATCAATACATTTTGAATTGTTTTTCTGTAGTAATGGTCCAATGCTGCTTTAGGAACGACTCGGTGTAGGTGCTCATGCTTGACAGTGTGGTATTCCCCAAGGAACTCTGCCAAATGGAGGAAATTACAGTTAAATTCAGAGAACAACTTTTCGGATGAGCCCTGGTAAGTCAAATTATTCTTGGCAAGGAAGAGGGTAATTGGGATCAGATGCTCGAACATGTTTCTCCAAAGCTGGATTTCTATTTTAATAATGCACCGGTTTTCTGTGTTGGTGTATTTATTCAGCTTGAGGAAGGACTTGACCTCCATCCA
This sequence comes from Pelodiscus sinensis, assembly GCF_052426305.1. Taxonomy (NCBI): domain Eukaryota; kingdom Metazoa; phylum Chordata; order Testudines; family Trionychidae; genus Pelodiscus; species Pelodiscus sinensis. The sequence continues at coordinate 8,250,363 of NC_143059.1, forward strand.
TTTGGAGTAGGCCGTAAAATGGGTGAGGGACTTTCACATTGCTTCAGAGCATCAGTTAAGTTATGCCAGTAATTGTACCCAGAAAGCACAAGCAACATTTTGGCATCTCTGTCATATATTTTTGTAACAAAACCAGAACACTTGGTCAGATGATTTCAAGTAAACTAGCCAATGCTGATTCAGTTTCTCACCATTCTTGAGCACTCTTTCCCAGCGTGACTTTGAGAAGTGTTGCTTTTGCTCATTTACTGGAAACATCGTTATCCTAGATTTTGCCCAGCCCATGAAAAATTGTATGATCAATATCAGCAGAATTTAGGATCCCTGGCAATAAAGCAGGATGTGATGTATCGATTTGTGGTGTGAAATTTTTCTGACTGCTGTTTCTGTCATCATGCGAGGCTGATTCTTCTTTATTGTTTCTCTGCTTTTCATGTAAACTGGATTTTTCTTTGTCATTACTCCTTTTTCATATGAACCACATTCTTCTTTCTCATCACTCTCCTTTACACAATCAGAAAAAAATGGAAAACTCTCCATCGCTCTCCTCACATTCCTTATCTTCAGATAAATCTGCTAATTCTTTTCATTTACCTTTTGTTCCTTGGTTTCTTCTGCACTGGGATGATTGCTACTGCCTAAATCTTAGTCTGTTGTTCTGTTTTGGATTTTTTCCTCTTCATTTTCCCCTTCCGACGTAATAGATTGCAGTTGAGCTTTCCATTTCCCATACTGAGCTCCCAAAAGCTTCTTTGGAGGCATCTTTTATATTCTGTGGGGGAAAACAGACAGCATTAGGGAAAGCAAAAGTCTACTTTCTGCAGTCTTAGAAAGGCATCAAATGTTATTTGTTAGGCATGGCAAAAGAAGTAATATTTGTTGTATATTGTTGCATAGATAGGGCTTCAGTAGATATCTTTGATGTCTCATTCAATATGCCTTTTTATTAATCCCTACTTATATTCTTCATGTCTTAAAGCACAAATATACTTTCACAATTATACCATAAAACAAAGTTCACAATATTCTAGCATTGCTGTCATTTCACTTCTCTTTGTTCTTGTATTTCACTGACTGGTTATGTCCTGCCTTTTATATTACCAAGAGGGCATGGCTAACAATGCTCTAGGAGGTTCATGGAAAACGTAGTTCTCAGGAAGTCAGGAAGCTTCTGTGAGACTTTACAAAGCTCCAGAATATTCTAGGAAGCTAGTGAAAAATTAACCTGTTCTTTAGAATGAGCATTACACATCCCGGCATCCTGTGTCCACTCTTTTTTATTTTATGTGTATAGAGGGCAGTTTTAACCTTCCAACCTACAGTATAAAAAGTTGAGATTGCACATTCTAAGTGGAATGAAGATGACACCTGAGGAAATGCATCATTTTAGATGCTACTGTTCTGTTTTACAGAGTGATAAATAAAAAGATAAAATATATTTCTTTGAATATGTTAATTGTGGTGTGTAAACTGGATTTAAAATAAATTCTAAAATGAGTTTGTTAAACCTTGCTGAAGGACTTGAAGATGTGCTTTATTCTTAGCATCTTCTCTAATAAATAAACTGCTATGAATACAGCTTCTTATTTGAATCATAAATTACATCTGGACTTGGACAGATTTAAATTTGTTCTGGGCACTATAAAAGTTACATTCACAGTTTGTCTGAGTTTATAATCATGATCTCATCCCAGCAGCATATCAGATCTTGTTTAAAAGAGTCAAGTACGTCGCATAAACTGACTAGTTGATTCAAGTCTCGAAACTTTACAGTGAAAATGTATTAATTAGGATTGAAAACTATAAATTGTGAGTCTAAGAAAACAGTGCACCCCTTTGCGGAATTGTCACTATATGCACATCAAATGAGTTGTATAAATACCATGCCAAAGCCCTAAATTCAGTACTGATTTCATATGTGCAACCTTCTTAAGCTTCTAACATTAGTTCAACTGAATTTTTTCTATGGAAACGTTTCCTAGTTTTATGGTATGGTAGGAAGAAGGAAAGTGTCTAAATGTTAGTTATAATTCACATATTTTTTGGTTTTAGTTTTGGTGGGGGTTTTTTTGCATTCTTGTTAAATATTTCTACTTTCTTCATTTTTTCTCCTTTTCCCTTTGAATTATGCACAAAAAATCTGATTCATTCTGAGATTTACAAATTAAGAGCATTTAGTTAAAACTCAAAGTGGAGATAATGGATCAACTAAGAATTTTAATGGGTCACTAAATGAAGGCATTCCTGTTCCCTTTTTTCTGAGCGCTCTTTTTAACTACTCTCTGATGTCCTATACTGTACATGTATTATTTTCAGCACTGTGTTTTTTGTTGATGTTCATCATTGGTACTGGAGGTGTTTTGATTTATAAAAGTGGGACAATTTTATTATGAGGCTTAAAAAAAAATCTTACATGAGCATCCTTTGCACTTGGATCTCTCTGTTTGTGGGAGATACATGCCTGATTTAACAATAGCAGATTGACAGTATATGGATTAGAGATTGTTTAGGTTGCCCTAGAAATGAGGATGCCTGACAACTGGAGAGTAGAATGAGTATTTTGCTTCCAAAGATTGCATTTGTTGCGGAATTTGATGCCACAACTCTTTCTGTCATTTTTCGGATTTAGGAGATGATGCCTCATCTTTAGGAGATGAGGCCAGTGAGACTGATGTTAAGGTGTGAGAAATCCATTGAGTCTCAGGGTATGTCTACCCTTCCCCCCCTAGTTCGAACTAGGGGGGGAAATGTAGTCATACGGAGTTGCAAATGAAGCCCAGGATTTGAATTTCCCAGGCTTCATTTGCATAAAGCCGGCCGGCGCCATTTTTAAATGCCGGCTAGGTCGGACCCCGTGCCGCGCGGCTACACGTGGCATGGACTAGCTAGTTCGGATTAGGCTTCCTAATCCGAACTAGCTGTACACCACAGTTCCACGAGGCGTACAGCTAGTTCGGATAGGAAGCCTAAGCCGAACTAGCTAGTCCATGCCGCGTGTAGCCGCGCGGCATGGGGTCCGACCTAGCCGGCATTTAAAAATGGCGCCGGCCAGCTTTATGCAAATGAAGCCCGGGAAATTCAAATCCCGGGCTTCATTTGCAACTCCATTTGACTATATTACCCACCCCTAGTTCGAACTAGGGGGGTAGTGTAGACATACCCTCTCTGAATACCACATTGGCAAGGAAATGGACCAGACGACCTATTCTGTCTCTAACTTCTGTGATTCCATGAATGAGAGTGCAATGCGGAAGTTCAATGACTGATTTATTGGCAGTTGTGGAAAAACAAAGCTGAGATCTTTGCATCTCGGTTGTAGATGCATGATTTCACATGGCAGTTGAAGATCGCGCACGAACACATGGAAATCCCAGTGAGAGTGAGACCTGCTTGTGATTAACTGGGTATCAGCTCTATGGCACCTCCAGCTTGATAGCCCCCTTCCCCAGCTCTTTTCTTTGGGCAATGCCAACTCTTAATAGGTGAACACCAATCACTGAGCCTCTTTGAAACATTCCCCTGTTGCATCCAGAATCATACCCACTGACCGCTCATGGAATACCAGGGCTGCTGTTCCCAAAGGAAACATTAGCCTGTTTGATTTATCTTGGGATTGTCTCCTTGTATAATACCATGGTAGTGAGGTAGTAAAACCAACAGGAAGTGTATTATCAAATATTCAAGAGACAGTGAGTAAGGATAATGGAGGCAAAAGGTTATGTATAAAAAAATCCATCACTAGTTCCAGAGGCTAAGCTGAACAGGTTAAAGCTAGAGATGATTATTTGACACCCAACAACATTTTCCAGAGTTTCAAAGATAGCTATGATCCTGGGTTTTTGTTGCTTACTAGACATCTAAAGAGGGTCTTCCTTGCCTTCTCTTTATATCCCTCAAAGTTCATGGTCAATACTGATTCAGGATAGCCCCAGGTGGTTTATTCTCTGATCTGATGCCTTTGTGTTAATTTCACATCCCCTCACCCCTTCACCATTGACTTTGTATGTAAATAGGGTTTTCATTGTGTTGGCTTACAATGCTTCATTTACATGCTGACAGGCAGGTGAATAAACATCTATTTTCTGACAAAACCTGTTATTGATTCTGCCTTGGAACAGATTCTAGGATATATTTGCAGTATGCAGACATAACTTCTTACATAGTTTCTGTACATACATTTCACACCAATCTGACCCTCACTTTTGTTCATGACATTCTTTGTTAAACCTGAATGAATATATCAGAATTGGGATATTCTTGTAACTCACTCCCCCTTACCAGTTGTCACTGAGGGGTTCATGGGACATAGTTGTCCAAAGCAGCATTTTTCACTGCACTCCCAAACTAGAAACAATATTTTAGTGGAAGAATTGGTACCCGACACTTATAAATTGTCTCTTATATCCCAGGTCTTTTGTTCTCCACATGTCCAGGAACTCATCTTTTCTCTAAAAGATTTCATGGGGGAGGGAAGGAGTAAAAATGAACTTAAAATATTTATTTTAATGTGTTAAAATTATACCGTTACCCCAGGGTATAAGCTTAATGATTGTTGGGCGCTTAACTACTTTAGCTCCTTTGAAAGTCTTATCCAACACCTAAAAGGCTTTACTATATCTAGTGTGGTCCTCCTCCTTTACTGAAATAAATCACTATCAGAGGATCAGGATTCATACAATCAATCAATAATTGACATTAGTCTGAAGCTCCTTACTATGCCAAACAGTAGTAGCTTTGGAATTAGCTAGTAGTAGCTTTTGATCTCCTAAGGGGCTTTGCAGAGTCTAAAAAGGAAAGCACCATAAGATTGATTTTGCTATCTTCACATAAATTAAATATTTTCCTCTAAAGCTCTGGTATGCATGTTCAGAAGTTCATAAATTTGATCAGTATGATGGAAAAGTGACTAAGTGACCAGATTTTATGGTGATATTTTTTAATGAGAGAGTGTTCCACTTCTTATTCTGTTCATTTTGTCCAGGAACAAAAACAGATCCTTCAAAACACAGAATTTAACTTTCTTTTAAATAGGATGCCTATGGAGCTGTCTTAGTTTATTTGCTGAAAGTATGACCATTTGTTGTGGCTTATGTAAATATGGAATTTCAGTCCTCTGTTTGAAAAGAGCTAAAGTTTACAAATAGTTGCAAAAATGTAGGCCATATTATTTGATAGGACAGATTTGCAGAACTAGGGAAGAGGGGAGATTTTGAAGTCAAATGAAATATATATGGTGCCTAAGAGCAGGAGCCAGAGGGAGATTGTTCTTGGAGAGAAAGGTAAGTTTGAATGAGTGTAGGGATGGATCTGCAGCTTACAATATGTGTCTGGATTTTGAGCTGTGAGTCTCTTCTTTTGCTTTCATTTGATATGACAGTGAAATCAATTAAAAACCGACATAGAACACTCTATGTAGAATACTCCCCATGACAAAAGCTATACTGAAGATCATATTTAAGATAATCATGACAGGGTTGTAAATAACAAAGATCTTTCTTTGACAATTAATAAGATAGACATTTTGAATATAAGCTTCATGGGGTAGCCGAGTTAGTCTGTACAGGATAAACTTAAACAACAACAAAAGCTCGGGTTGCACTTTATACATTAACAAAACATGTAGATGATATCATGAGCTTTCGTGGGCACAGCTCTGGTCATCTGAAGAATTGGGCTGTGCCCACAAAAACTCATGATACTATCTACATGTTTTGTTAGTCTATAAAGTGCTACTCGACCTTTTGTTGTTTTTTTAAGTTTCTTTTGAATATAGTGAGCTGTAGAAAGATGCAAGATAAACACATTTACATTGTCTCCATTTATTGCCTTAGCCTTTTCCTTATCTGTGTATCTCATGTCCTTCAAATTTTGGGCATAGTGCTCAGAGAAGTGATACCTAGGACTGAAATCAGACATGGTAGCCATGGACTGCTGAGAGAAGTGGGAATTGGGAAGAGACTATAGGCTAAGTGTTTGAGTGGAGGAGCATGTGGCAACAGAAATGGCACAGTTGAATAGCTAGGAGTGAAACTGGGAGCAAAAGAGGAGTGAGAAACCATTAATTGTTCCGTCAGATCAAAAGGATTTCAGGATGTCTGACAGTATCAAAAGAATCACAGAGATTAAAAAACAAACAAAATAGGGAAGAGGTGGGACCCCAGGAATTGAAGGGCATTCTTACCCACAGTAAAGGTCAAGAAGCTATATAATAAGTGACTGAGCAAAATGTTGATATACAAGGGAAAAAAGTAGTACAGTAAAAGCTTTCTTATCCAGAACTCTGTTAACTGGAGAACTTTAACTGGCATTGCCCCCAGCCAGAATACCGACGCATGTTCAGTTGCACACGCCTGACTTCTGCCTGTCCAGCTGGCCATTGTGGGGCTTCTGATTGCCAGCTGACATCATCAGTAGGAGCCTCCTTCCCCCTCAGTCTGCCTCGAGCTGCCGGGAACTGGATCTGCGAATAGAGGGCTGGGCAGAGCAATAAGCTTTTTTATCGGGCACATTCAATTAACTAGTAATCCCCATTCCCCATAAGTGTTGGATAACAAAGTTTTTGCTGTATGTAGACTGTTGGTTCTTTTCCATAGTCTTTAGAGAGTTAGAGAACATACCAGTAAAATAAGTGTTGGGTTATTGAAATGATACAGAGACAGAAGCTGAAAGACAGACCAAGAGGAAATAAAATTAAGAGGGTGGATTGCTTGCAAGATCTATGAACAAAAAAAAAACATGAAGGAAAGAATAGTGTGTCTGGTGAATTGGAAGGAAAAGAATATCAAGGATTAGAAATTGCAAAATATAGTAAAAGCGACAAGGAGTCCTGTGGCACCTTATAGACTAACTGAAGTGTAGGAGCATAAGCTTTCGTGGGCAAAGACCCACTTCGTCAGATGCATGTAGTGGAAATTTCCAGAGGCAGGAATAAATATGCATCTGACGAAGTGGGTCTTTGCCCATGAAAGCTTATGCTCCTACACTTCAGTTAGTCTATAAGGTGCCACAGGACTCCTCGTCGCTTTTGCAGATTCAGACTAACACGGCTACCCCTCTGATACTTGACAAAATATAGTAGTCCAGAGTCACCATTGTGAAAGGTGGTAGCAAACATTTTATGAAAGAAACTTCTTCTATTTGCCTCACTTCTAGAAACAGCAGAAAGATTGGAGAAAGTTCCATTATGGCATTACAAAGATGCATAATAGTAAGTCAGAAAATTCTGGTCCAACATTAGATTCTTAAGTGTCTTATTAATAATAAAATATTTTATTTGCAGCATCTTCCTATCAGGTAAATTAGTTACATATGGCATTGGTCCCTATTGGAAACCAGGCAGTGGAATAGATGGATTTTCATTCTGTCAGCATGGCAGTTCTTATAGTCTTATGTATTCAGTGTGTGGTAAGACTTCACTCCTTGAGGTTTTCAGATTTGTATTAATGGAAAGAGGGACAGACAGTTTTGCAAAAGGTATTGGTCTTGGGGTTTTTTTTAAAAAAAAAAGATTTTCCTCACTTCTTCCAAAGAAAAGAGCAAAATAAACTCCTACACAAATAGGTAATTATTTTGTCTTCATTAGGCCACAGCTTTATAAGGTCATAGTTCATAAAACTGTTTTATTTTTCTCTTCTTTATTACAAAAGTTCTCATTGGGTAACTTGTGTGTGTGTGTGTGTGTGTGTGTGTGTGTGTGTGTGTGTGTGTGTGTGTGTGTGTGTCGGGAGGCGGGGGATGTTCAGTAGCTTTTTTTGGTGTGGAGATTAGCTTAGAATGTAACCTACTTTAAATGGAGAACCTCTCACAATTATTTTCTTTCCTTTTTTTAATTCTAAAAAGGGTCTGTCTATAATGTAGCCATTTTAAATCAAGGACAAGGCCTGTCAAGCTACTTGTGCTGAGCCATTTGTGTTGGAGCCTCATCTGCTTTGTTTGACATCTCTAAACAACTCTTTAAAAATGTCGATTTTGGCATGCTCCACAAAGGAGAACTGAAGGGTGTTGTTTAAGTTATTTGGGGCTTCTCTGTTTTTCTTTCTGTCACACAAAAATGTGCATTTTTTTTCATCCCCAACAAATGTGTGTTTTAGCCTCAAATGACCCTGGCATCTTAACATGTCAGAGTGTTAATAAAGCAGTGAGGCTGTCATAATGTGGGGTTAAATAAAGTCTTCATGAGCTGTCTATTAAGCTGATTTTTTGTTTGTCACTTTCTGTACTTGCTTTATGGATGCAGCTTGTCTTGGTTTGTGGGCAGCCAAGCAAACGGGCTTTGTCTTTGTTCACTGCTCTGTTTAATTCTCCCCTTCATTCATTAATCATCCCTTTGACTATTTATACCAGTGGCAAGTATAGCTAACACACTTAACGTTTTCTTTTGTCTAAGTGGCACCCTTTGTGGGGACCAGAGGAAGGCTAATTATTAACTGTAAAGTGACATTAAAAAGTCTTAGATAAGCATACAAATGCTGCATCCAGTGAAATGCTTTAAAAAAAAAACCCTTCAAGTGCTTGGGGCCAAGTGAATTTTTGTTGGTCTATGTCGTTTTGAGTTCACTGTAGCAATGCCAGGACCCAGATAATTAATGAAGGAGCTCCATTAAAACTCACTGAGCCTGCCAAAGTCAAGTTTTCCAGTTTCACCTCTGGACTGCTTAGCTGGATAGAATATACCTTATCATTTGGAAATAGGTGTGCCAGCTTGTGTGATTTAGTCAAAAAAGTTGTCCTCTCCTTAAAAGTTCTTATGATTTTAGTATTCTGTGTATACAGACCTTGGGAAGTTTTTTCTCAAGTATTTTTTCTGAGTTTTATAAATTGAAGCCTCAGTCTTTATCCCTGTGCTGATAAAGGATATTTGACATATAGCTAGACTGCCACCTTCTATCCCATAAGACCTGTGAAATTCCATTCTCATGAGATCCCAATAATATCTTCATTGCAACTTCCCTTGTATGATGTGGTACTTCTGAAATTGCCTGGCCCAAGCAGTTTGTATACTGTACTCTTTCACTGGCTTTTAAATAGTATCAGTTATGTGGCCTGTATGAGACAAGTATGTAGTCAATCTTGTGGCCAGGGGCCCGTATCAGGGGTCTCAAACTTTTCATAGCAGGGATCAGATTTTAATCCAAAGACTGAGTCTCCAGACTCCTGAGAGTCATTTTTCTATGGCAATTGCTGTAATCCCACCATGCAAAAGTAAAATGCAGAAAATACTCAATATATAGAGACAAACTCCATGAAGTATATATTAGATAGTTATTCTTTCTCCATCCCTTCCTCTTCTGGCCCAATGGGTTATGGTTCTGCAAGACCTTGAGGTAGGCTTTCTGTCTGCTGCTGAAAATAGCTGTCTACTCCCCTGTGGCACTGCTGCAGGCACCGGTGGGGGGTAAGAGCATGGCCAATAGAAGCTGGGAGAGTGTACTGGTGCTGGGTATGAAGCCTCTCCTTCCCCCAGTGCCTAAGGATTGTTGTGTGCCCGAGGGTCCTGGCAGAGTAGCTTGCAGGCCACATCTTGCCTGCCCTTGCCATAGATAAATACAGGACCTTAGAGTCTCTTAAAACAAGTTTGACAACACTGAAGTTATAGCCAAAACTGCAGTTGCATTGCCGGTGAAATGTATCCACAGTGTGACTTACCTATGGTTAATCTGTGTAGAGCATCACCCCTTCGACAGCAAAGAAGGTAGGTAATCCTGATTTCTTTTCTGCATTGTGCTGTTAGCAAGATGTGATCCTGATGATACAGAAACCAGGCTTTGGCAGCATGGGGGGGGTCAATATAGCTGCACGCAGAGTGAAGGGCAGGTTTCGTCCACTCAGCTGTGTGTCACTACAGGCAGCAGCAAAAGGCTCTGGCCGTGGCGAAGCAATGGAAGATACATCTATGTGATAATTAGACACTGGCCAGTCTGTGCCAGTTGACTTGGGCACACAGGACTCAGCCTAAGGGACTGTTTATTTGTGGTGTAGATGTTTCCAGGCCCTAGAACCTCTATTCCAGACTGTGCCTAAACATCTACACTACAATTACATATCCCTTAGCCTGAGCCCTGGAAGTATGAGCCAGCTGGTACAGGTGAGCCATGAGTGTCTAATTCCTCTGTGGTAATTCCTGGAGAGAGGCTATGGCAACTCTCACACTATGCTGCTGTTTGTATCCATGCTAGTTGGGTGTGCAGTATGAGTATTCTCCATGCACCTGAGTGAAGCAGTACACACGTCTTAGGGTCCATCTATACTGCTTATTTCGAAATAAGCTATTCTGGAATAGTTATTCCAAAGTAGCTTATTTCGAAATATTACGTCTACACTGCAGGGAAGCCTCAAAATTAGTCCGAGGCAGGTTTGCCTAATGTAGATGTGCTATCTTGATTTAGAGCCCCAGGAGGCACTGGAGAGGAATTACTTAGAATGGCCCTGGTGAGGGGCTGTTTCCAAATAGCGGAAGTGGAGCATCTACACGCGCCTTATTTCGAAATAGCTATTTCGGAATAAGTGCTATTCCTCGTAGAATGAGGTTTACAGATTTTGGAATAAGCCGTTTGTTGTTTTGAAATAACGGAATGGCTGTGTAAATGCTCATGTTGTTATTTCAGAGTAACGCTAGTTATCTTGAAATAACTGTGCAGTGTAGTCGCACCCTTAGAGAAGTGCTGAGTGTGGGCGAGGGAATGGGAAAGTGTACTACGTTATTCCAGTGTTGTATTAGAAGTTGGGTTCTATAAGCTCCTTTTAATCCCTTTTGTGCTTGTGACATCTTCATAACTTTTTCCTTAAAACCAGATCTGTATGAAATCTGACCTTCCCCTTCCCCTCGTAAGTGATTGATTCTGTACTACTTGCTATCACCACTCCCATCAGGATCTGCATTGGGTACTGCCGCATTCCTCTGTAGTGTAAGCCACTGCAAATTTCTAATAGTTAAGTCTTAATATGTTGCAGTCCTAGAGTAGTGGGATACTGTGTACCTATTTTTAATATCAGGTACCTAAAGACCAGAGTTATTGTTCTAGGAAAGCTCTCCTGTGCGATAAATCCCACAGACTTCCCTATGCAATGAATCTTGAAGACTTCAAGTAGGTAAATCTCCTACTTCAAGGGCTTGTCTACATGGCAAATTGGTGCACAGCAAGCTAGGGTGTGAATTTACAGCATACTGGCTGCTCCACATTAACTGTCCCGGTAGATTTATTGAACACTTAAAAGTGCCTTTATGTGCTTCAACCTAAAGAACCCGAGGGTACTTTGTGTGCAGGAATACTGTCACCGAGGGAGTTAGTGTGGAGTTCCTAGCATACTGTCAATTCACACCCGTGCTTGTTGCACACTGATTCCCCTGTGTAGACAAGTCCCAAGAAAGTAAATCTGATTGACTTCAATAGGAGTTTGGTTATGTGAAGTGTGATGGTGTTGTCAGTTGGCTTGTGCCTGAGTCTGTTTTTCCTGCGTGCTGTCCCAGCTCTGCACAGATGCCTGGTTCAAGAATGCGGTTGCCTCAGGCCAGTTGTACACTGGCAAAGAAAATTGATGCAAGATGCACAAATCCAGCTACATGAATTGCATAGCTGGAGTCAATGTACCTTGCACCAATTTTCTGGGGCAGCCCCATAGCGGGAGGCCAACAGGAGAAGTATTCCCATTGACTTTCCTTACTCCTAGCAACAGCGAAGAGTACCAGTGCAGACACAGGCATCCTCAGCATTTGATTTAGTGAGTCTTTACTAGACCCTGTACATTGAACCCCAGAGGATTGATCGCCAGTGTACGTAGACATGTGGCCTCAGTAACGCTATTCAGACTGCCCAGTGCCTCTGTCCTTGAAATGCAAACCTTACTACTACTAATAGCAGATAAGGCAGCTTGCTCATTCAGCACACCTCAGTGTTACTCATAAAGAAAGACCACAAGCTCAGTTCAGTGGTGGAAGTGCTTGGCCACATTCATGGTCAACAAAGTATGGTACTAACTCCCTGGATCAATATCTACAGTTACAGTTACATTTGTTCTCATTACAATGGGTCAGCTTAGTAGAGAGATTTTCTTTGCCCCTTGCACTGCACAAATGTGAGGTACACCAACATTCACAGACTGAGACAAACAATTGGGATGGACAACCTATGTACCACCCGATATGTTTCATGGTATCTGTTACGTCTCCTTCTTCCTAATATCTTGGACAAAATGATTATTTTGTCAGGCCAGTTTAGTTTGTACCAGATTGGGCTGTCTTCGTGTCTATGATTCTATGCTAGCTGGAATAGATGTAGGGAAATATCTTGTGCCTAGTACGCTAGCAGCATCTTGGCCAAATACACGTCATGAGCAGTGAACTTGTAAACCTCTGTTTAAAAACGTGGCCTTACTTTAGTCCTCAGCCTCTGGTTCAGACATCAGATCTTATTCTAGGCTTAATGCTCCTGGTTCAACTCACTGCTGCCTATAGGGTTGTAGATTGCATTTGGAGAAGAAACTGGAAGTCTAACATATATTTAAAAAATTCTTAGTCTTTGATGCTGTAATTGAAAAAGAAATGGGAAGTAACTACCATTAATTCATCTAACCTAAGATAACATAAAGATATACTATATTAGAATATACTGGGTCCAGGCAATATACTCTTAAGATCATATAAACTTCACAACAATTGTAGTCTTCTGCAAGAGTTGTGAGCTTGCGGGGGTGGGGGGAGACAGACTTTTGAAATATCTTAGAACAAAATTTACCCTCACTTGGTTCACTAGAAATAGAACCAAGATGTTTTCCTTAACAGTCTTACTTTTATGGGTAAGCTAGAGGGGTCTTCGGTCTTGTGAAATATTCCAGGGATTTACAGTATAGAGGGTATATACAGTTTACTAACAGCTAGACGGGTCTTGTGACATGCTGCAGGACCAGAATGATGCTGTGATTGCAAGGAGTATCTGGGGAGTCAAACACAGAGGTGTAACTGTTCAGTGGAGAAGAGCTGCAATGATGTAATAGATGAAAATGACCATATGGACTCTGAGGGTCGGAGAATGATGTGAAACTATCCTTGTATGTTGCCTTGTGCTACTGACATGTCTGTCTGACTTCTAGGGAGGGGGAAAAGTGAGTACCCAGCAATATGTCAGTTACAGAAATGGGTCTGTAAATCAGGTGCTATAGTAATGGGTATTCTGATGCATTGAATACAATGACTGCATTTTTAAAAATGTAATGTTCGTGAGTGTCACTTCTTGCAAACTACTTTTCATGTTTAGATGGTCTACAAAGGATTTTTAAACGAAAAAAATTGTAAATGATTTACAGAATTTCTGGGGATGTACTTTAACATTGTCTGGATTAATTGAGAGAGTCAGCTCTTGTGAACCCATGGATAACCAATCTGATCATCGTCTTTGTGTTGCATTTCTCCCACCCTAAAAAGCATGAGGAAATGTTGCAAATTTAAAATATACTGGCAGGGGAGACACACAAAGCTTTAGGCCACGAGGTTGGCTTTTGTTTTCACTTAAAAATTGATTCTTAGCAGACTTAAAGGCAATGTGGTCTAGGAACTGGATTGCAAGCTAAGAGAGCTATAGTTCTAGTCAAGTTTCTACCTCCGACTTGCTGTGGGATCTTCAGCAAGTCACTTCTTCTTAGTGTGCTCTGTTTTCTGCCCTACTCTTTGTTTTTTGTCTGTTTGGCATTGTGACGGGGCGGCCCCGCCCCGCACTCAAGCCCAGGGAAACCACCTGGGGCCTGGGGCGGAGAGGGCCCCACCCACACAGCCCTATTGGGCATGCTCCAAAGGGAGCCAAGGTATAAAAGGCTGCTGGCCTGCTCAGAAAGGGCAGACTGCGACCTGAGCAGGAGCTAGCGACCACTGGCCAGAGAGGGAGTCGCCAGGGGAGCTGAGCGTGCTGCTGCCGGGCCTCTGCCGGGCTCGGCCCCAACGCCGGAGCCGCCGACCGACCACCCGCGACCCGAGTGCTGGAACGGACCCCGCCAACTCTGCAGCTGCCGGGGGGAGGACCACTACAGCCCATCGGCCGGCGCCGACAGGTGGGACCGCGGCAGGCTGTGAGCAAGGGGTAGGAAGCGGCCCAGGGCAGGGAGCTGGAGAAGCCCCTGAGGGCTCGGGGCGTTGCGGGGAGGAGCCCCCGCCGAGCCGGTGGTGGGAACCACCCGAAACTACTAGGGCCCTGGGTCGGGGTCCGGTGGAGAGGGAGGGCCCGGACCCCCCTACCCCTGCTGCCTGAGACCCTGACACGTGGGAGCAGGGTAACAAACTGCAAACTGTGGACTAGGCCTCTGGGCCTGCAAACTGTGGACTAGGCCTCTGGGCCTGCAAACTGTGGACTAGGCCTCTGGGCCTGCAAACTGTGGACTAGGCCTCCGGGCCTGCAAACTGTGGACTAGGCCTCCGGGCCTGCAAACTGAGGACTAGGTCGGGAGGCCGTATTTCCCCTAGCACAGGGGCATTGTACTTTGGGACTAGGCCGGTGGGCCGTATTTCCCCTACGAGAGGGGCAGTGTACTCTGAGGGCTAGGCCCAGACGGGCCGAGTTAGGCCCCGGATGGGGGTGGCAACCCCAAGACAGGGGCGAGCCCCCCGACACATGGTGGAGAATGTGGGCACGCGACCCCGCCCCTGGACAGAGGGGCTGGCAAAGGGGATTGGTAGATGCGGGCCGCGAGAACCCCGGGGACAGAAACCGGGGTTGCTGACCTGGCGACAGCGGTATGAAGGGGACCTGACCGAACTGCGGAGGCAGTTGGCAGGCCTACAAGAGCGACAGGACCGATGGGAGCGGGAGGTCGCGAGCCAGTTGGGGGCCCAGGGAAGGGCGGTGCCCCCCGGGGTCTGCCCCTTTGGGCAAGCGCCGATTGCCGAGCCTGGTAGGGGGCCAACGGACCCTGCTAAAATGGTGGTGAGACTTAGAGTAGAAGGGAACCCCACGGTGGCACTGGTGGACTCAGGGTGCAGCCAGACCCTAGTTAGGGCCGACCTAATATCTGAGCCAGAGCCAGCCGGGGGCCCCATCCGGTTGCTGTGCGTACACGGGGACGTACGGGCGTACCCGACAGCATGGGTGCGGCTAGATGATGGCCAGGAGGTGGGGGTCTATAGCGTGGGGTTGGTCCCGACGCTCGCCTACCCCGTGATATTAGGCCGCGATTGGAGAGGCCTAGGCCGGGTGTTGCGGGAGTGGGGCCAGCAGTCAGTGCCAGGGCGGGGCACCTCCCCACACGACCTGGAGGAAGCCGCCCAAGGCAAGAGTCTAAGGGGGGAGGAGAGGCCGAACCCAGGAACAGCGGCGGGCTTGCCACCGAACCAGGGAGACCACCCCGCCTGGGAGGAGGAAGTCGAAACCCTAGAAGTAGAGGGCGACTTTGAGAGAGCAAAGGGAAGACTAGACCCTGAGTCGAGCTTGGGAGCAGGTACAGGACCCAGGGGAGGGGACCAGCCAAGATCCCCGTAAGCCCCAAGGCCCTCGGTTCTGTGTGAAGGCAGATCGGCTATATAGGGTGGTCCGGGAACCCCAGACGGGGGAAGACATCTGGCAGCTCCTGGTCCCCCACAGGTTTAGGAACGCCGTACTCCGGCTGGCGCACCGGCTGCCTTGGGCTGGCCACCTCGGGCGAGAAAAGACCCTGCAACGGATAGGGATGAGGTTTTTTTGGCCGGGCATACACCACGCCGTGAGGGCCTTCTGTGAATCCTGCCCCGAGTGCCAACTCACCAGTAGAAAGGGGGTGCCGAAAGCCCCCCTGGTGGCCCTGCCCGTGATAGGGGTCCCCTTTGAAAGGATCGGCTTGGACCTGGTGGGACCCCTAGAAAAGGCCAGCTCAGGCTGTCAATACATCATGGTGGTGGTGGACTATGCCACCCGTTACCCAGAAGCGGTTCCCCTACGTAATACCACCGCCCGCACTCTTGCCGAAGAACTTTTTAAACTGTTTGCTCGAGTAGGGATACCGAAGGAGATCCTGACCGACCAGGGGACCAATGTGTCATCCCGGCTGATGGCAGAACTATCGCGGCTACTGAACATCCACCCTCTGAGGACGACGGTTTACCATCCCCAGACAGACGGCCTGGTGGAGCGTTTTAACCAAACGCTAAAGACTATGCTGCGTAAGTTCGTGGCTGAGGACCCTCGACACTGGGACAAGCTCCTACCAGCCTTGTTATTTGCCATTCGGGAGGTCCCCCAGGCGTCAACGGGTTTCTCCCCATTCGAGCTCCTATATGGGCGACAGCCGAGGGGAATACTCGACCTTTTACGAGAAAGTTGGGAAGAACAAGAATCGCGTGTCCAAGGGACAGTACCCTATATCTTACAGCTGCGGGAACGCCTGCGGAAGGTAGGGGAATTTGCCAGGGCTAACCTCCTACAGGCGCAGGAGGTCCAAGCCCGCTATTACAACCGAGGGGCCAAACTCCGCTCCTTTGAACCGGGGGACCACGTCCTCGTCCTGCTGCCCTCTCGAGAGTCCAAGCTATTGGCCCGATGGCAAGGCCCGTTCGAGGTGGTCCGGCGAATAGGGACGGTGGACTACGAAGTGAGGCTGCCGGGGAGGAGGAGAGAGGTACGATTATACCACATCAACCTCTTGAAGGAGTGGAAGACCGCCGAAGGACTACTGGTCACCCCATATCCCCCGGATCCAGAGCTCGGGCCAGCCGTAGAGGACCTCCAGGGGGAGGCCCAGGTAACGATGGGCCCCGAGTTGAGTCCAGTACAGCGGGGAGAATTACAGCGAGTGGCCCAGAGGTTCGAGCCGTTTTTCTCCACTCGACCCGGCCGCGTCCGCACCACGCATCACCACATCGCTACCCGGCCAGGCCATAAGGTGCGAGACCAACACAGGCCCCTCCCTAGGAAGATGTGGGGAACAGTCCAGCGGGAACTCCAGACCATGCTAGAGATGGGAGTGGTGGAGGAATCTCATAGTGAGTGGAAGAGTCCCATACTTCTAGTCCCGAAGCCAGACGGCACGATGCGATTTTGCATCGATTTTCGAAAAGTGAATGCCATCTCGCGGTTCGATGCCTACCCTATGCCCCGAACCGAGGAGCTCTTGGAACGGCTCGGCCAAGCGGAATACTTCTCCATCCTGGACATGACGAAAGGGTATTGGCAGATCCCACTGACACCAGCCTCTAAGGAGAAGACGGCCTTCCCTACACCATGGGGCCTGTTTCAATTCGTGACCATGCCATTCGGACTGCATGGGGCAGCGGCCACGTTCCAACGATTAATGGACCGATTGTTACAGCCCCATCACGCCTACGCAGCCGCATATATAGATGACGTGGTGATCTATAGCCCAACGTGGACGGCCCATCTGCAGCATTTAGAAGCCGTATTGAAGTCCCTGAAGGAGGCCGGCCTCACAGCCAACCCGCGAAAATGCCAGCTGGGACGCCGGGAAGTAACCTACTTGGGGTACACGGTCGGGCAAGGGACAGTACGACCGCTGGTGGACAAAGTGAAAGCCGTGCAGGAGTGCAAGACACCCGCAACCAAAAAGCAGGTACGCCAGTTCTTGGGGCTTGCGGGGTACTACCGCCGGTTTATCCCCGGTTTTGCGGACATTGCAGCCCCTCTATCTGACCTCACGAAAAGTACCCAGCCGAACAAGGTACAATGGTCAGCGGACTGTGAGGTGGCTTTCAGGACACTGAAGGACCAGCTTACTAAAGCCCCGGTCCTGTTCCACCCAGATTTTTCAAAGCCCTTCCTACTGCAAACGGATGCATCAGAAAGAGGCTTGGGGGCAGTGCTGTCCCAACAGGCAGAGGGAGGGGAGCACCCGATAGTATATTTGAGCCGCAAGCTCTTCCCACGAGAACAGAACTACGCTACCATAGAAAAGGAGGCACTGGCAATAAAGTGGGCGGTAGACGCCCTAAGATATTATTTATTGGGCAACACGTTTCAGGTGGTGACAGACCATGCCCCCCTGAAATGGTTAAATAGCATGAAAGAGACGAACCCCCGTTTAATGCGGTGGTATCTATCTTTACAGCCGTACAATTTCAGTATAACCCATCGCCCAGGGAAGGCGCACACGAATGCTGATTTCCTTTCCCGAGGGGGGGAAGAAGAGACGGGAACGGGCGAGAGGATAGGTACCCACTTAAGGGGGGGGGTGTGTGATGGGGCGGCCCCGCCCCGCACTCAAGCCCAGGGAAACCACCTGGGGCCTGGGGCGGAGAGGGCCCCACCCACACAGCCCTATTGGGCATGCTCCAAAGGGAGCCAAGGTATAAAAGGCTGCTGGCCTGCTCAGAATGGGCAGACTGCGACCTGAGCAGGAGCTAGCGACCACTGGCCAGAGAGGGAGTCGCCAGGGGAGCTGAGCGTGCTGCTGCCGGGCCTCTGCCGGGCTCGGCCCCAACGCCGGAGCCGCCGACCGACCACCCGCGACCCGAGTGCTGGAACGGACCCCGCCAACTCTGCAGCTGCCGGGGGGAGGACCACTACAGCCCATCGGCCGGCGCCGACAGGTGGGACCGCGGCAGGCTGCGAGCAAGGGGTAGGAAGCGGCCCAGGGCAGGGAGCTGGAGAAGCCCCTGAGGGCTCGGGGCGTTGCGGGGAGGAGCCCCCGCCGAGCCGGTGGTGGGAACCACCCGAAACTACTAGGGCCCTGGGTCGGGGTCCGGTGGAGAGGGAGGGCCCGGACCCCCCTACCCCTGCTGCCTGAGACCCTGACACGTGGGAGCAGGGTAACAAACTGCAAACTGTGGACTAGGCCTCTGGGCCTGCAAACTGTGGACTAGGCCTCTGGGCCTGCAAACTGTGGACTAGGCCTCCGGGCCTGCAAACTGAGGACTAGGTCGGGAGGCCGTATTTCCCCTAGCACAGGGGCATTGTACTTTGGGACTAGGCCGGTGGGCCGTATTTCCCCTACGAGAGGGGCAGTGTACTCTGAGGGCTAGGCCCAGACGGGCCGAGTTAGGCCCCGGATGGGGGTGGCAACCCCAAGACAGGGGCGAGCCCCCCGACAGGCATGAACATTTTAAAGGGCAGGGTTTTGTACAGAACCTAGCACAAAGAGTCCTTGTTCTCAATACAAAGGATAACAAAACTCACACTATGTTGATTCATATTCTGTAAGTCTTTGAAGGAGCAAATAGTCAGTGCTTAAGAGTCTTTAAATAAAAACAAATACTTATCCTTGCACTAAGGAAGTAGATGACTAATGATCCAAATAACTGTTTATTTCTATGATTATCAGCCTCAGTACAGGTAAAATACACATGTAGCAAAACTCAATTCATGCTAAACAAAGTCAAAATTAAAAAAAAAGTTTTGAGCCAGATCCTCACCTGGTATTAATAAGTCATAGAAGAACTATGCCAATTTTTACCAGTTCTATCATGAACATAAATATATGGGGATGAGTACAGGAGGAGAAG
Source organism: Pelodiscus sinensis (assembly GCF_052426305.1). Taxonomy (NCBI): domain Eukaryota; kingdom Metazoa; phylum Chordata; order Testudines; family Trionychidae; genus Pelodiscus; species Pelodiscus sinensis. The sequence goes on from NC_143059.1 coordinate 8,269,768, forward strand.
GGCGACAAAATATGGTGAATTTTTGTGCAGATGAATTAAAATAGAACAGGCCCAGCATAACTAATCTGCCTCTCCTAATTAGATATTGCACACAGATAAACTGAAATCTGTGCAAGAAACAAACTGACCACGTAGGATTTGAACTCAGACAAGATTCAAGGATAAGTTCCTTAGAAACTTTTATGAAGTATCTTGTGACAATGTTTTCTGTTACAAAAATTGTCTCCATATTTTTTCAGAATGTCCCAGCATATATGAGTGTACCTCTGAGCACCATTAACTCTTTATAAATGAAAAGAAAGACTCTAGTTTTTTCTCATCTTTTTAAAATATAACACATAAAATCATAGCCAGAATTTTAGCAACATACATTAATGTTATAATGGAAATATGGGTGGGTTTTAGCTATCAACAGGCCTGAAGATGGGGAAGTGGCAAAGGGGCAATTTCAGTGAGACCTGACGGTTCAGAGGGGACTAGGGTTTGGGGAAGGGGTGGGTTTGTTGGCTAATCGTGTTACCATAACATAAGAAATATTAATAGAAATGTAGCCGTGTTAGTCTGGAGAAATAAAAAAGCAAATTGAAAGAGCCAAACGAATACCTAGAAACCATCTACTACAAGACAGACCCAAGAAAACCAACAATAGAACACCACTTGTCATCACCTACAGCTCCCACCTTAAACCTGTCCAACACATTATCAATAGATTACAACCTATACTGGAACAGGACACTAAACTCCAAGAAGCTCTGGGAGACAGACCCATAGTCTCCTATAGACAACCACCTAACCTCAAGATGATTCTTACCAACAACCACAGGACATACCACACTAATACCAACCCTGGTAGTTTCCCTTGCAACAAACCCCGCTGCCAGCTTTGCCCACATATTCACTCTGCTGATACCATTATTGGGCCTAACCAAGTGAGTTATAAGATCAAGAATACATATTCCTGCGCCTCCAGAAATATAATCTATGCTATCATGTGCCGAAAGTGTCCGTCTGCTATGTACATTGGACAAACGTCTCAGACACTTCGCCAAAGAATCAATGCCCACAAAACAGACATTAGACAGGATCACAAAGAAAAAACAGTTGCTTGTCATTTCAACCAGAAAGGACACTCTCTCAATGACCTGCTAACCTGCATCCTACTTCAGAAGACATTCAAATCTGCACTTGAAAGGGAATCCTCTGAACTGGCATTCATACTAAAATTCGACACTCTCCGCAGGGGACTTAACAAAGACTCCAACTATCTTAGCCATTACAAAGATAGCTTCCCCAATTATCACCTCTAATACTATTAACTCACAGACATCTACCCTTCCCCACCTCTAATATCATTAACTCACTGGCATTCACCTTCCTTTCCCCCCCCCCCCCGCGCATCCCCCTTCTGTTCTGAAATGTGATTTGTCCTTTTCATATGTGTTCATAGTCCTGTATTTTATAAGAAATATTAGTCACCCAATACACCAGTCTCCCTTATTAGACACATTTGTAGTTGCCTTGAAGTTTGATCCAAAAAAAGCGTATGAAAGGGTTGAACACCTCCCGAAATGTTTTCAGTTAATTCTGTATGGCCAATTTCTCATCAGAATTCAAAATTTATTTTTTCACTAGTCTCTCAGTTTGAGAAAGTGATATGTCAGTGCTGTCCCTTTCCCTTCTAATAAACTGTTTCTCAAACCATGCGCAGTACACATTCATAATCTGACAAGTATTGAAAGAGTATAATTAAGAAAGAGTATAACTTGCACATTTATGAAGATGATGTTCTCTTTATCCTCAAACTTTCCCTTTCCCTCCTATCATTGGTCATGCAAATTGAAGAACAAAGCATGACAGATATTTCTAAATATCAAGAAATTACTCTTCCTGTTCTCCTCCTCCTACTCAATTTACACTTTCCCTTTCAGACGAGCAGGGAGATTAGCCACTCTCCTCATAAAAATAGCCTCCGATCTCTTTTACATTATAACTGATTTTGATTAGTTAGTAGGGACATAGGTAGATGGTTAGATTTCTAAACATAACTGCAAAAAAGGGGGAGAGGGAATACCTGTCCCTGATTTATTTATACCATGGCTATGTGCCTTCTGAAAATCTCAACTATGTTTCACAAATAAATAAAGGAATTTTCCATATTGTAGGGTGAGAAGGAAGAAGCAGTCTGTCTGATATTTATGTGGCTGTCTATTTCTCTCCCTAACTCAAGCATTTTTATAATTCCAGTCATGGCAGCCTGTAGATTCTGATTATCATAAAATATTTCCAAAAAGATCTTGGACATCCAGAGGTACATAAGAGTTTACTATCTCTATGAAATACTATTAAACTTGTCCCTTTACAAATTACTTCACCACAGGTAAATTTGAATCTTCCTGATTGACTCAGCACTGTATCTAGAGTATGGGGCAACTATTCCCTTATCCCACACCATACTCATCATTAATTGTTTGGTTTCTAAGTCTCTTCACAAGACTAGTGGCCTTACAGATAAACTCAATAAAAACTTTCTTTACTCAGAGATGAAAGATCTGAATTGCGTAACAGATGGACCACCTTAGCTTTCCTATTCCATTTCTTTTAATAGATATTTAATGTTGTATGGTTGGTTGCCCCAAGATCAGTTAGATGCACAACATTGTCAGTTGTGATGATTATGTTCATTTTTTTAGGTTAAATTATTTTTGTAGTTTAGTCTTTTGTATTGTTTTGTATATTGTATTGTAGTTCCATGTAAAAGCTCATACGGGCTACTAATGTTATATAACTAAATAACTGACACTCTGCAGGTTGCCTTTGAACTTTTCAAAAACTGTGTGCAATGGGCTTCTTTTTTCACAATTCAGCATAGCTCTTGTTTGTTGGGTACCATTTTAGATATTGCTTATATTTCTTTTCCATGTGCATATGTACTTTATAAGAATAGTTTAGAGATATCAAAAGCCTTCTGCTTTCCTGAGGGCTGTAGTAAGGATTTTAAAATGTGCAATCAGAGATCTTTGTGCCCTAGCTGTAGAAACTGCTGAGAAAGATGAGGTTAATTCCAATTTTTATGATGTAGTCTTGAGAAATTGTTGAGATAAGAGAAAAGACTAAAAAATAAATGAAAGATAGGTGAGATAATGGAGAAAACAGGGAGATTCAAGACACTTCTCAACTGTTTGGCTGCAGAAGTAAAGTTTGTGTTGGGAGATAAATTGGACAAACATAAAAGGAAAGAGAGGTCTTGTCTGTGTCCCGTGTATTTCTCTTTCATTTCTGTTATATTGCTTATTTATTTAAAGAGCTCATTTTTTACCTCCATTACTGTTCTGGAATCACATGGTTCTTACAGATGCCAGTTCTTTATGAGAAAGGAAAGCCCCAAGCACCGACCATATTTTGGGGATACCTTCCCTATTGTTTCTCCCCCCCCGTTCCCCATGAGTCCGTTTTCAAAACATGTATGAATGTATTTTAAAGGAAATAATGCAAGAATGAATCCCTGCCTATGAACTGATATCTGTACTAGCAAAAGGAAAGATAACATTGTGCAGTCCAAGTCCCTGAATTTGGAAGGAAGTCCTTCGGCAAAATTTCTAATGTCTTTCGTGGCTAGGCCTGCCTACCATAGTATGCAATGTAGGAGAGACTTGAGCTGTTCCGGGCTTCCCTTTCATGGAAATGGATGAGCTGGGCAGAATCATTCCTTATTTACTTATGAATGGGAAAAGATAATGAGCCATAGCTCAGAGCTCCTGCAAGCTGCTTGGAGGTATTTGCAGCCTGCACAAGGACGCAGTAGCCGGACTATATTTTTTCTGCATATTCATGAACCTACAGGGCATGTTCTGCTTCCGTCAGGAAAAAGCTCTTCTATCCTTCCTTGTGGGGCACAAAAGGGATCCCTTCCAGCTTACACACTTCAGTTGTTTTGGCAGTCACTAGGGGTAAAACTGGGTAAGCTCAGAGTAAGGAAATAGGACTTATTTCTATATGAAAAACATGTGAAGAAACAGGAAATTGGCAAGGGCCAAGTTAAAAAATTATGCTCATGCTAAAATTATCACCCCCTTCAAAAAAAATAAAATAAAAGGAAAATAACTAGTTTCATGTTCCTCCTTTACCTCTTTTCCTCATTTGTAACCTGCGGTTAACTATAGAGAACAATAATTCATTTCTGCCAGTTGTATATGGATGTTCTTGAGCTTAATTTAATGTCTTAAATGTTGGAAAGATTAAATCCAGCCAGTATTGCATGAGTGTCCTTGAGCTTCATTGTCTGTATTCAATCTTGCAAATGCTTGGTGTTGCTCAATAATAATCTTTCTTTTCAAGGCTCAGTGAAGTGTCATGAAAAAAGAGTTTGTGGAAGTAACTTACCTGTATGCAAGAAGGGATAAATGGAGGCACCTTTGTTCCATGTTGTTCTTAAGTATCAGAGGGGTAGCCGTGTTAGTCTGAATCTGCAAAAGCGATGAGGAGTCCTGTGGCACCTTATAGACTAACTACACTTCAGTTAGTCTATAAGGTGCCACAAGACTCCGCATCACATGTTGTTCTTAAGTTTGTTGTTTCTCCTTAAATCAGTTTGCAGTCTATGGTAAAAATGCATGTGTCAGACGGGGCGGGGGTGAGAAAGAGCTTTGGAGATATTAACATGGGTTAAAAGTCCCAATGTAAGCAACAATGCTGCTGTTATTTGCACCTAAATGGCAGGTACATCAATGTAACAGTATCAGAGAGAGACAGTTGTAGCTTTGTTCTCAGTCTGGCCCTCTTGGGGGTTGGCTGCTTGTTGATGGATATTATCATTTTTAATGTCAGTAAATAATGTGATGTCAGATAAGTGATCTGTTTCCTTTCAGTGGTGTCAAGCTCATTTATCTTTTAGGGGCACTCGTAAATTGAGAAATGTGAGTAGGAACAAGGGCTTCCAACTGTGCAAGACTGAAAATATTGTATTTATCCTATTTAACATTAGTACCCGCCAGTTTGATTTAATTTTACTTTATAGTTCTACTAAATCAATGGATCTGCATTTATCCCAAGGATTATTGAATGTAGACACATTTTGGAATGTGGGGAAGAAGGTTGTGTCTGTTTTAAAAACCAAGGACAATCTCTGATGTAAATGGGATGGAGAAACTGCTGCAATTAGCCTATTAGCCAAATTAATCAGGTTTGTTGTTCTTGGCTACATCTAAGAATAAGGTGTTATTAATACAATTAATAGCACAATTAATTTCTGCTTGTTTGAATTATCAATAAAGTACAGTCAGAAATTGGGGGGGAAAATCCAGTAATACACTGTTGTAAGAAAAATCTGCATAATTGACATCAGTGAAATTCCTCAAATGCTTATACCTTTAAGTACATGGCTAGTGCTTTGTGGAGACCTTAAATAACACAAGATCAAGGCAAAGAGTTTGAAAACTGATCTGAAATATACATTTTAAGGTTAAAGTAAATTGAGCTTTCAACAAATATCATGATGAAAGTCTGCCCCTATCAGTTTTATTAAATCTGATCTGATTATACCTTTGAGTAAATCCTTTTTCAGAGTATTGAAATGTTAGATCTAGATTTGCTGAACTCTGTCACTTCCTGAGGAAGTGGGTCTGGCCCACGAAAGCTCATCACCTATTAAACCATCTTCTTAGTCTTTAAAGTGCTACATAGCTTTTTCTTTTGTTTTATTCCCTACACTTTTTTGTGGTGAATTCATGAGGAAAATCAGGATTGTTTGGAGGCTCAACACAACATTTATATGGGCTACTTGAAATTCTGTACTGAGAACGTACTCTGTTACTGGAACTTGTGTGCTTGAAATTGAGAGAGAATGAAAAGCAATTACTTTACTTACTTTCCAGAGTATTACTAGTTGTGTGCTTTCCCCCTAACAAAATGTTAACTTCATATCAAGCAATCTTGTAAGGGTTATTTTGCATTTTTTCATATGTTGCAGAATCAGATGTTAGAACAGCAGATTTTCTCTGCCTACATGACTGTGGTGTAAAATTTCTGTTTTCCATAAGAAGTTAATTCTTTTTTCAATTAGATGTAACTACAAGTGAAATACATACGCATATACTCGCATGTGTAAATTTATAGAGAGAGAGCCATGTAAAAGAGAGAAAATGTACAGACATGGATTTTAAACATAAGTATTATGCTGTTAAGTACATAGCTAATTTCTGCAGCATTTTTATATCCCATTTCTAACAAAATATTTTGGTACAATATGTACTTGCTATTTTGAAAATTTTCAGTGACTTGTGATGCAAGCTTTTGTCATTCATCACTATAATATCCAGGCTCCATACAAACAGAATAATGGATTTAGCATTGGAAGTATTATCTTTGTTTTACAGATGGGGGAACTTAGGCACATAGATTCACAGTCTGACAGAGCAGCCAAAATTTCATTAGAAATCTATGAGAGATGCAATTGCTCAGCACCTATGGAAATCAGGCCCTATGGGTATGTCTAAACTGCAGTTAAACACCCAGGGCTGAGTCTGTTGACTCAGGCTGTAAAATTGCAGGATAGGCATTCAGGCCTGGTCTTTCAGACTTGCTGCCTCAAGATCTACTACTGATCAGTGATTAGGAATGGATGTGCTGCTCCAGCTCCATACTCCTCTTTCCAAGTGAAGTAGTGTGATTCCAGAATTGAATTGAGCAGAGATGAGAACATTTATATAAGGAATCAGAAGCTGACAAAAGTTGAATACATATAATAAGAACAGCAATAGCAGATCAGATCAATAGTACTACCCTGTACTTGGCTGTACTACCCTGGCTATTAACTACGGGTACGTCTAGACTACCGCGTTTTGTCGACGGAAGTTTTGTCGACAGATACTGTTGACAAAACTTCCGTCGACAAAGAGTGTCCAGACACATTGAGTTCTGTCGACAAAGCAAGCTGCTTTGTCGACAGAACTCCGTAGTCTGGACGCAGTGTTACAGGCAATAACACCTTCTGTCTACAGAGTTCTGTCGACAGGTGTTATGCCTCGTAAAATGAGGTTTACCAGCGTCAACAAAACTGCTGAGTTCTGTCGACGTTATGTCGACGGAACTCAGCGGTAGTGTAGACGCTGGTATAGTTTTGTCGACAAAAGTCCACTTTTGTCGACAAAACTAGGTAGTCTAGACACACCCTAAGTTATACACCCCTTCAGCTACATGAATAACATAGCTGAAATTGACACACCTATTTCAGTAAACTAACAGCTGACACTCCTCTGTCGACTCCGCTTACTCTAATCATTTTGGTGGAGTCAACTGGAGAGAGCTTAGATGCAACCCCTGCTGGATGAATTCAGGGGGTAGTGAAGACATGCCCTGAGAATGCCCACTGCCAGGGTATGTCTACACTACCACTAGTGTGGTTAATGTAGTAATTCGAAGTTGCAAATGAAGTCTGGGATTTAAATATTCCGGGCTTCATTTGCATCTTGCCGGGCGCTGCCATTTTTAAATCCCCGTTAGTGCGGACTCCGTGCCTGCGGCTATACGCGGCCCGTGGAACGAGGTGTACCGGTAGTTCGAATTAGCCTGATTCGAACTACCTACTCCGTGCCGCATGTAGCCGCGGGCACGGAGTCTGCACTAACGGGGATTTAAAAATGACGGCGCCTGGCAAGATGCAAGTGAAACCCGGGATATTTAAATCCCGGGCTTCATTTGCAACTTCGAATGACTACATTAACCACCCTAGTTCAAAGTAGGGTGGTAGTGTAGACATACCCCCAGAGACTTCAGAGGGAATGGAGAGAACAAGGCAGTTTTGAGTGATCCATCCCCAGCTGGTCAACTTCTGGCTGTTAGAGATTTAGGGATACCCAGAACGTGGGATGGGATGGTGTCCCTGGGCATCTTGGATAATAGCTACTGATGGACTGATCCTCTCTTAATTTATCTGGTTCCTTTCTGAACCCCAGTTACACATGGCCTCATTAAAAGGGGTTTGTAAAAGGATCGTTTCCTCCTGCAATAGCCAGGATAAACCTTATTTTGCAGGTGCAGTGGCCCTGCACTGTGACATGTTTGAAAAAGTGAAACATAATTTAAAAAAATAAAAAAAAACATGGTTGGCTCGCTAATGTGCAAGTCTTTACATACAGAACACATGGGAATTGAAGGTGTTTTCAAAAATTTTAAAGTGAAAGGAAAAAGCATTTTGAAGGTGAAGTTTCTTGTGTTCAAGCGTCCAACAGTTTGTTTCTTCAACAATAGTGGATAATCCATGAATCTTTATTTGTGGTGTTTAAATCTGCAAATGCATTTGGTTTATGATTAGGTTTGGGGTTTTTTGGTTAAATAGCCCAATTAAAAACTGTACAAGCATGCCTGTTCATGTTGGATAGAGAGAGAGAGACGCTTGTGATCTAAGCATATAGAACCTGAATAGTTTTCCCTATTTTCCTGCATTTATTTTAGCTAAATTCAGAGTTGACTTAGCAGGTGCCAGCATGTCTATTTATTTTGGAGAAATGCTTTGCTCTAAAGACACCAGTCTGTGCTGCAGATGTTGTTAGCTCTGTGGCCAAGTCACAACAAACATAACCCCCAACAAATCAAACTTTAAAAAAAAAAGTGTCAAACAAATAAAAATACTTTTGTCCTTTGGAGCTTCTTTTCAGCTCAGCCTCTGGGCCCTGTTGCCTTATATTAACTACTAGGCTACCACTCCTCCCTTAAGCCACACATTTAAATTCTGACCTGGAATTATAAATTCAATATACACAGCCTGCATTACATTTATTTTATTTTTAAAGCTCTATCCTTCCTTTTTTGACTAAAAAATAGTCTGTTTATTACTACTTGTATTTTTGCAATACTAACTTTTGTTCTCTGAAGTCTCTCTCAAGAACTGATAACAAATAATTTGTTTAGGTTTTACAAGGTATTCCATAGTTCTGACAGGTTTTTATCTACCGGAACCATGTTGCATGTGAATGAGATCTCTTGCTTTGTCCTAAATGGATGCAAAAAAATCTAAAAAATGTTTGAAGTGCTGCATAAAGCCTTATTATTATTATCATGAAAAATAGCACCCTTATGCTGTAAATATTTAATGTGCCTGTTTAACTTTTTTTGCATTGTTAGTGCCATTAACATTAATGAGAGTTAATGTTAAAGCATCTGGGCCTTATGTGTGTATAGATTCCTGCTGGTTCAAAGTTAGTACCTAAAGCACTTTTACACAAACTACATATTGCTATAGCCATACATTGTTGTCAGTCAGCCTTCACTGAAAGTCATCTCTGGGGTTAAACAAAAGCAGGTGTGTGCTGAACAATCAAGTATCCAGGATAGTCTCCTTTTGAAAACGTTCTCCTCTTTGTAAGACTTCTTTTCCCCCAACAACTTGACTGTGACTGTGGCATTCATCACCAGCAAGACAATGGTGTTAAAAACATCCTTAGTGGTAAAAATGCAGGGAGGCTGCACTTTAAAGGGGAATAAATTACTCTGAGGTTATTAGTATCCCATCAGTTTTTTCAGCGTTGCTGCCTAATCGCTTGTCCTCACGGTTAAGTAGAGCCAGAGAAAACCCTTCTCCATTTGCAAGAGCTGACAAAGAACGGAAATCTTGGAATTGAGGAATGGCCCTTGATTATTCAGTGCCAAAATTATTAGGAGAAATATTACTCTGCAGCAGCCAACAGGCTTCACCTGATGTCTGTCTTCATGAAACCCCAAAGGATACATCTTGAAGAGGGAACACTATTAGCGAGTACAGCAGAATATCTTCATCAGCAGTGTGAATGGAGGACTAGACTGTAATTGAGACACATGTGGCGCTGTCAGCAGGTGATGGCAGACAGACGCACCTGAATGACAGTGTGACAGGGAGCAGAGACAGGGGGCCCCATCTAGCCACTCTTACTGCCAGAGTGATGAGCGCTCTGGAACACAGTCTGCGAATTATCAGCAGGCCAGGATGAGATGAGGCTTAGGGAGGGCTGCCAGACAGTTTGCAATGTGCTACAAATTTCTTTCAGCAGTTACTATTTTGCTATGCATAGCCCCTTGCTATTAAGCAGACAGATCAGCTCATATCCTGTGGACGGATGATAGATATGTCATATCTCTTAAAAATTGTTTGTCTTCCACAGGTGTATGGGTTTCCTTCTCAAGCAGACAGAGCGCATGACACGTTTCAACACTCTTTCCGATACTGATTTGGCATTCAGGGCCTATCAAAGGAGAAATCTTTCACATGCAATTATGACAGAAAATAAAGGTGGTGAAGTGTTGTGTACAAAGAATGAAAAGAGATCAAAGGGCTCTAATGAAAACTGATTACAATAAAAGAGCTATTTCAACCCTGAGAATTGTACAAGACTGCTAGGGGCATGACGACGCACACACACACACACACACACACACACACACACACACGCACGCACAAAGGAAAGTTTGCAGATAAAACCGCAGATGCTACCTCACGTGGAGTAATAAATTGGGAATGTGGGATGCGGCTCTTCAGCTGGATTTCATATATAGTATGGAATAGCATTAAGACACTAGTTATACTAGAAACAGCATCCTCAAATGGAGAGAACCCAATTGGATTCTTTTTTTAAGGCCTCAATCAACACAGTCACAACATTTCATCTATAGCATAAAGGTCTAGGTTAGGTACATTTATAAGATTGTTTGTAGGAGTCGATGAGCATTTGAATTCTCCCATAGTTTTCTTGATTAATATCCAAAAGGTCATACAACCAATATGCAGATCATTCAGGTTTAAATATTAGCAAGATGGTAGTTATTGAGTACTTAGTTACCATAGAAATGAATACAATTAGTCAGGTTTGGCCTTCTGCCCTTTTTGACTAGAGGCCCGATCTAAAGCACACAGAAGTCAATTGGAATCTTTCCATTGATGTCAATGGTTTCTTCACGAAGCACTGAAGTATTACATCCATGTTACAGGCTGGCTTCACTAAAGTTCTGAACATCTGCAATGAAGTTAGAGGGCGTTTAGAGCTGCATTAGTTCAAGCCCTGAGCAGGTTTCCTGGTTATCTTTCTTTTTTTTTTTTTTTTTTAAGTATCATATCAGTTTCTAATGCCTTCACTAGAACAAAATGTTCATCATTTAATTTAGTTAAAGTTTTGGAAGAATGCACAACTCTTATGTTTTAAGGTACGGCTTTTCTAATAGTCCATTGAATTCTAGTTAATGGTGAATTTAGATTCAAAACACACCATAAAAAGGTTTTTTACAAACCTTATACAGCCTACTTTTTTCACGTAATTCTCCATGGGGCAATTTTATTGTTGGTCCCACATCAGAGTTGCCTTGTGCAACAATTTCTCAGAGCACTTATTTATGCTAATAATTTTACATGTGATTTAGATTCTGAATTTGTGTATAAACAGTGTACTTTATTATTTGGAACCTCAACTGCAAACCTCGAAATGTTATCCACAGTGCAAATGAAATGTTAACTAAATCCAAAAAGGCCATTTGCCATACCAAAGATGTGTGCTGTGTCTTGCTTTCTCTTTGCAAAAGTCTGTTTTAAACCTTGAACATAAAGCTTACCAATACTTAGAGCAATATATTCCGTTCCATAGTTAAAATTTTAAAAATTACATTGTGCTATAATAAGCTTAAAATACCTCTTTTCATCAGGTCTTATTTCATGTCAGAACGAAGCGAGGGTTTTATAAGGCCTGCAGTGGGCCTCAGAATGAACATCCAAAATGCAATTAGAAATGTGGTTATATAGGATGCTAAAATGCTCTAAAGAATTTCGGTTTTCATTAGGTGCATAGTAGCACTTTAATTGAGTGCTGGGCATATTGAGCTGTATTTATTTCTTTCTCTTTACTGGGAATTACTCCTTCTCACCCCCCACTCCTGAGGATTCTCTGGGAAGTTTGCTGTAACTCTGGCTGTGTATAAAGTCTGTCAGAATACCAGACTTACTACTAACCCCTTCAGTTATTTTTTATTGTTGTTGTTTCTCCACATATCAGTGCCTTTTCCTTCTTAACAGTGACAAAGAAAAGGAATTCCCCTTTCTAAGGAGATTAATTTACACAAAGGTGACCTTGTACAATAAGAGTGCCTTTTAAAAAAATCTGGAAGCTGAAACATTCTTCCACGCAGTACTGAGACATCTGTTTGTTTTAATGCCATGCTGTTTTGATCTTTTGCTTGGCTAAGAATAAGCTAAACTTATCAATACCACAAGCCTGGACAACCTTCTGTAGAGGGAACTTCTGCCAGAGAAAACTTAAGTCCATAGATGTTCTCTTCTAATAGAAGTACCGTATGTAAACTAAAGCTCATTCATGTTGTTCAAGTGATATTTTTTGTTCCTCGTTTATAAAGAACAAAGTTCAGTATTGAATTTTTTTCCTAATGTCACGGTTTCCTTGCAACATTGCTTCTTTTGATCAAAGTTAGGTCATCCGGTTAAGAAACGGACTTCTGTGACCAGTCACATAAACGTGAACACTAAGGAATACTTGGTATAGATATTGATAGCTGTTGATATGGAGACCATGAAAAGCTAAAATCAAACTGCATAGAAGAAATCTGTCTGCTGGGGTGGACAAAAACAGCTGTATGTCAGAAGTCCTGCTGTTTTCCAGGAAGCTAAGCATAGGAAAATGTGCACGCTACCCACAGAATTGTCATGGACCTTCCTCCCAGAAAACCCGGTTTCAGATACATGGCCAGGGTTACAGTAACTGCTTTGAAAATCTTCAGAGGCAGGAGTGGAAAGGAACAATTCCCAGGCAGCTTGCAGAACAGAGATTTAATAAATAGTTGTAGGAAAGGTAATTTTGGCTGTTGAGGGTTATCTTTAGCTTACCAGAAAAAACAACAAATAATGGTCTGGTAGCACTTTATAGACTAACAAAACACGTAGATGGTATCATGAGCTTCTGTGGGCATAGCCCACTTCTTCAGATGACCGGAGTTATGAGTAGGGAATATGAAAACTTGAAATAAATAGGAGAAGGGAAAAGGGGGGATTCTCTTCCTCCCCTTTCCCTTCTCCTATTTAATTTGAGTTTTCATATCCCCTACTCCTAACTCCGGTCATCTGAAGAAGTGGGCTGTGCCCACAGAAGTTCATGATACCATCTACATGTTTTGTTAGTCTATAAAGTGCTACCAGACCATTTGTTGTTTTTGTCTGTAACAGACTAACTCGGCTACCTCCTGAAGCTCTTTAGCTTACCAGTCACTCAGTACTTCTCTCTGGCTAAATTAGTAAGGCAGCCAATGGGTAGAACAAGGCAGTATGCACTCTGCACAAAACACCATTGGCTGGGAAAGACGAGGATTTGTACCTGGATTCATTTGTAACCTGTCCTCTCTTCCCTTGCATGGGCACTGAATTTTGTTAAGGGAAGGGACTATTTCACCTTCTTTCTCAGCTCATTCTCCAAAACCAGCTGCTCTGAGGGGTTGAGAGGATGAGTGCGTGAAAGGAGGTAAAATACAGATCTTTCCCACAATAGGATAGGTGTATTCATAGGCCCACTGATGCAGGGGACGGGGACGGTTGCCCTGGGGAACAGCAATTCAAAGGGGCCTGGCTCCTGCAACCACTACTCCAGTAGCTGAGGCCTTGGGCCCTTTAAATTGCCACTGGAGTGTGATGCGATGCGCACCAAACGGCTCTCAAGGCTGGCTGAGGGTGGGGGTCCAGCAAAATATGCCCTGGGCTGCACTGAGATCCTGCCTCTTCCTCCCAAGGCACTGTGCCTTTGGGGAACACTGAGTTGCCCCTCCCCCTCCCCACACACCTTACCCAGGGGCCCAGCAAGTCTTTCAGCCCTGCAGTTCATAGTTTCAGAACTCAGCTTCCCTTCTCCATGCTATCACACGTTGCTCGCCATACGCTTCATTGTGAAGAGGTTAAGCTTTAGCATCTTTGCCACTACTTCCAGCCCTACACAGCTGCAATCAACGATATGATGGAACGCTTCAGAATCAGGAACTGTGGTGACAACTGCAGAGCAAAGTGTCCATGCACCATCAGTCATGGAGACTGACTGACTATTGCATTAGGGCATTTAAAACCTTATGCTCATGTAAGTGTGGCGGAGCTTGTGAGTACTCTGTAGTCATTCCTTCTCAAATTTAGAGACAGAAATGGGTTGGGCTGGCTTTTTAATCCATAAACACTTTAAACACAGAGCATCAAATCCAATGCCCATTCCTTTGAAGATAGTTATGTAAAATAACTGTCAAGGTAGCAACACTTTGTGTTCCCTGACAAATGGGGGCAGCAAACTATCATTACCTTAATTTTTCTTTCCCTTTCCCCAAATGTAGTGTTCATATTTCATATGGAACATCACTTAGTTAAGGAGAAATTTTCAATGCAGATTGTCAAAAAGGGGAGCTGGCTACAGATTTCAACAAGTTGACCTGGCTAGATTAACTAACTGCACTCTGACCTAAGCTTCTGGGGGAAAAGCTCTCTATAAATTTCAAAGTCAAAAGGCGATATTAGTTGCATTTGAATGGCACTGTCTTTATTCATATACCTGGAATCCGCCAAATGCAGATGGGACCCATTTCAAACTGGAATAAGTTAGACCAGATTTACAAGTGTGATTGTATGCCATAAATAAATATTGTAAAATATGGATATAAAAGTAGACTTGTGTGTATGGTGTATGCTTATATGGTTTGTCCATATAAACTGGATAAAACATTATAGCTTTCTGACATTAAGTCAAATATTGTTAGATCTGAAACTATTTGTGTATATATGTTTGTCTGCTTTAACCTTGTAAATAGCTCTCGTTTCCTTTTTCTCTTCAGTATATCTGTATAGTTTATTAAGTTTGAGATCTAATGTGCAATTAACTTGAGATCTAAAGTGATGGGAAGTAACTCGAATATTGCTGTGATTCTTTGTGTGGAAAACCATCTTTCTCAGTGGTATACTCACCTGGGAGACCAGACACAGTGGAGTACCAAATGGGACTGTCTGTGACTCCAGATTTAGGTTAACAGTATCTGAGGAGTTTACACTTGATAATTGGTTGGTGAAATATAAATATGGAACTCAAAACCAGTTTGGGGTTCGTGCCCCATTCTTCACAATCTGCCCTGTTGATACTCATGTTCTGGACTTGCCATGGGCAGCTTGACAATAAGCATTTGGATAAAAAACCAGATGTTCAAGCAGTGACCAAAATAAAAATGTTGATTCATTGCTTGGACCTTTATCCAAGTGTGAAAAGTGGAAATGCTTGGAACTTCCGGAATAGCCCTAATACTTAATCGAGCATGAAGACTAGTGACTGGTTCATGGAAATCGCTATATAAATATCATATTCTATATAAAGCTTTTCAAAGGTAGGGCATATTTTAAAATCTAATAGTTTTATCGGTCTTGTGCAATTATCAATAACTCCTCATCTTTATATGGCAAATAAAATATGATCATAAAGCTCATGATACCATCTACATGATTTGTTAGTCTATAAGGTGCTACTAGACTTCTGGTTGTTTAAGTTTTTCCAGTTACAAACTAACTCGGCTACCTCTCTGAAGTGTTTCAAAGGTGTGGGCTATATCCCTATCTGCAGCAGAGGACAGACAGTACCATGTAGCTCTTGGTGAATGACCTTTTGCTCCCCTAATCTTGGGCCTGCTGTGTCCTGGGGTGATATATCTCTGCAATTGCTTTCCATGATCTTGAGAGGTCATGTGACAGAAAACAGAGGGGCACAGAGCAATCCTGTCCGCATATCCTTCCCTACTGTCACAGCCTACAATGAGCTGGGGAGATGTAGGAGCATCTATACCAATTCTGTGCAACCAGACTATTCCCTGTTCTGGGTTAGTTTCCTATGGGCAGTGACGTTAGCTTTAGAATTGGACAGTTATCTCTTATAACTTGGAAAATATGTAAGCGCCTGACCTCCACTTCTGTACCAGAAAATACTGGGGATGGGCCACTGGAACATTTACATAGACACGCACACTTTTTATATTCTTTAGTTTTTGTTTTTTTAGAGACAGTACTAAAACTTCAATTTTGCTATTGCAGTGAGAACAGGAATGTAGTAACTGAGGGTAAAATTGGTTCCTAAACTTACAATGTAGGCAAGGTTCAAGATCCTAAATATTAATATTTCCTGAATGCTATTTTTTAAAAATCATACACCTAAATGTGCACTAATGAACAAATGGGTGTTCCAATGGAGTTATATCAGTAGCAAATTTTGCCCAGTAAAGCCATCTTGGACAACTCCATTGCTAAATATCAAAACCAACCAAGAACAAATCACATTGCTTCATAAAGTGTGTGTAATGTGTCTAAATTTAACTGTTTCTTCTATTTTTTTCTCTCTGTCTTTTCCACTTCCATTTGGAATACTGTGTAAGTCTGTGTCTCTCTCTCTCTCTCTCTCTTTTTCTGTTCTGATTCACATACATGTACATTCCCAAGATGTTTTTAAAAAAATTATAGTAAGTCAGTCAGTTGAGTTTATAATTAATGTTCTAAGTGCATAATATACTGAAAGTACTTTTTTTTTTTAGAATTTTACAATAAAGGAAAGTTTACTGCTCTTTGGCTGCCAGGAATATCAATATATGTACAATCCAATAATACCAAGGGCTCTTGTAAAATATGACTTATTATTAAAATTGGCTTTATTGCCAACCTTAGCAAAACACATTGTGTAATCTTAGGCTCTGTATTGTTTTATTAACGTGGTGCATTTGTTAAATATAACTCATATAATGCAACATTTATTAAACAGAGCTCTTGAATATTACTATAAGATGCTTGTATTGTTTCATTTGCACATTTCAAGGAATATTCTTACAGAAGAAAAGTAATGTTTAGGCTGAGGTATGGAATTTCAAACCGTGTACAGGTTGAAACCCTCTTAACCGGGATTCTCTTCTCCAGCAATATACATGGTCCGGCATGGATGTTGCAGGACCAGAGAGTCCCAGTTGGAGGACCAGCAGCAAGGATCCCTGCGGGGCTGTCAGGGCAGTGGGCTGATGGCAGGCCCCTCCCCGCAATGCGTGGTCGTGGGGCTGCCCAGCAGGATTGGGAGACCCAGCATGCAGCTGCCCAGTAGGGCTGAGAGCCACGGTAGCTTGGTGGGGTAATGAGCCACCGAGCATGCAGCTGCCCAGTGGGTCCCACAACCATGGCAGCAATGGCTGCCCAGTGGGGTCAGCAGGGCAGTGGAGGCAGCTGGAAGGCTAGCATCCAGACCTGGGGGGCCAGTGGCAGGGGTCCAGAATTGACCTCTCCTGGTCCTGAAAAATCCCTTATCCAGGATCGGTCAGGTCCTGAAGGTGCCAGGCCAGGGAGGTCCAATTTGTAGTGTGCTAGGGCTGTTTTATTATAAAAAAGAAAAGTGGCTAAAAGTGATGCCAAATTTGCACTGTGGAAATGTATGTCCTCTAGTCACCAAAAAGACACAATACTGGTGTTACTGTATAAGATTTCTGCCCCCAAGAAGGTCCTAATCTGCAAGGAGTAAACAGGGTGGAGCACTACTTCTGGGGATAAAATTCACTGTTCATTGCCCTTTCAGCTTCTCTTCTTGGTGAAAAGGCTGTGAAGTGTGTATTGTGCCAATAGCTGATTGAATTTTGCAAAGTACTGTTCTGCTTTAATGCTCTTTCATACACTGCATGGTTTAACTACTACACCTAAATGTCATGGGTAGAATTCTCTGCTGGCCTAACCCCACGGAATGTATATTCATAGAGAATTTTGCCCAATAAATCTAGCTTGGTAAAGCCTGTTGTTGAATCTCAAAACCAACCAATAACCAATCACATTGCTTTGTAAAGACGTAAAGAAACACAACGGTCAAATTGAAATACCTGTGGCAGGAATTTTCAGAGTCATCTGTGGAGTACTTAATTTTCAGAAGTGCAGCCTAGCAGTACTGTTTAGTTTATTTCTGTCTTGGGTTTTGCGATCTACATTTACAGGGAAACAAAGTGGTAGTTTTCACTTCTTTTTTTTGGCAGTAGCGTGGCCGATTCATTGAGACATTAGAAGTAGTTAATGAGTATCAAGGTACCAACATTTTGTTGTTTGAAATGTGGAGGTATGCAGTAAGCAATGGGTAGCTCAGATGTTTTATTACAAGCCGCATAGGTATTCACAGAACTACCTGATTTTGTGAAGTACATGCCAGCCTTTATTCCTACAAAAAAAAAAAGTATTTAGTTCCTGTAATAGGATGATGTATTTTTTTCTCAAATTTATTTCTGATTGTTTCCTCAGTTGGCCTCCTTTCCTTGCTTGAATGTGTATCTTGGTCTCTGTTGTGTTGTGAAGTTCAATAGGAGAAATATATGCTAACTGTAACCTTTTACTAGAAGTAGTAGACTTCATGCAGCATGAAAATGATTATTGATACCATGTGGATGGATTGACAACAGTCAAGTGAAAAAGAGGACACAAGGACTCAAAGCTTTGCCACTGGCTTTCTGCAGTAACATTCCCACAGTTACTTCTACTTTGAGGGAGGGGGAGAGATTTGCTGGTGGGAAACCTTAACAGAATTGTCACCATCAACAAAGTAGGAATAGGAGAGATCAATTTTCAGTGATCAGAATATTTGTAATGCATCTAAATACAATGGTGCCAAATGCTGAATATTTGTAATGCCTCTAAATATAACTGTGCCAAATGTTGATATAACTAATAATGTTATAACAAGTTCAGGCTTAGATTGCGAGAATCCTTAAAGCATTATTGTATTGGTTGGAGATCTCTGGGTATGAGTTGCACAGTAGTGCTCAAAAAATCCGAGGACTATTGCTCCTTCATACAGATTAAAATACTGTAATGTTGAATTGAACTGAATTGTTGAAAGTAGATCCCCTTTCCTTTTGGTCCTCCAAAGTGGGTAAGGAGAGGTGAGTATTTTGCACCATGATAAGTGACTCCTCTTTGGATTTAACACAATTTACAGACTTTTTAAAAACCGTGAGTTCTACTATAAGAGGTTGACTGGCTTAAGGGAGGCTAGAATGTTCATAAGCACTGATGTTGCTATTCCAGGATGTCGGAAGATATGGATAATTGGCAATGATTAAGATTGTCTGAAAGCTGATTCTCTGAGTTTTTAGAATTCATAATTGTTCTATGTAATCCAGAGCGGCATTACTCTTTCATCTATGTGAAGAAATCTGAAAAGAGAGATTTACAGCGTAAGTTGCCCCAAGCCACACATAGCTGGCTTAATTTTCCTTTCCAAGGGAATTTGAAGATTGTTGTTGTGACTGGTTCTCTGTGGATTATGTGTTACTTGGAGGTCACCTGTGAGTTTTTGTTAAATGATTGATTGACTGAAATTAATTATTCTGTCAGGGCTGTGATGGAGGTAAGATTGAGGACACTGATAAATACAAAAGTTAAAGCAATCCTTATAAATGCACTTATGTCTTTTTCAATTTAAATAAATCAGGCAGAATACATATATGCTGCATGATGTTACGAGTCCTTACATATTTCTCTGCATATCCAGAGTGTATTTCCTTTGAGGAAGTGCAGCTCTGAAGCGAGAGACAGAATTCAGCCTTCCCTTCATAGAGAAGTGCTTAGGAGTCAAGTGTATTCTTTGAAATATTCTACTAAACACCATTTCACTTTAAAAAAAATTCCTTTTGTTCTCATTTAGAGATTGATCTCAATTAAGTGTGGATTAACTCAAAGTGGAGAGAGAATGCCTCCGGGTTGACAGGTGATTGAATTCTGGAAATAAAGCGTAAAAGTTTTATACGGACAGTCTGTGGGATCCACTTGGGTTTAAAAGAGGGGGCTGCCACTGGAGTGTTTGTGAGGATAGGCCTTCAACTTTAGAACAAGCCCTCCCTCTTATTAGTTGACTTTCTGGTGCATACCGCCAGGAGTATTTATTTATGTGGACTGCTGCGGAGGATGGGGTTTGATGGAGGTTAGATTTGAATGTCAGGAAGGGTGTTGCATTGAGATCTGGGCAGAGGAAGCTTCTTTTTAATCGTTCTCATAACCAGTTGGAGGTACCGAGCGGCTTGGATAGGAGCCGATTTCAGTTTTTGTCCAAGCCCGAGACTTGGATATGAAAGGTGATTGACACTGCACATTTAATTTCTGCAGACCTTTTTGGACTCCAGCCCAAGAATATAAAATTGTTTCCTACTAGTGATCAGTTTTTGGGGGAGGGCCACAGAGAGCACATTAGAATCAGATCCTGCAAGCCTTCCTTATTCACACATGCAGTTCTATTCACTGCAACAGGACTGAGTGTAGAAAAAGGAGCTGCTTGTGTAATTCTCAGCTGGGGGTAGGGTTGCCAGGTTTCCAGTATTGACCTGGACAGTCTGGTATTTTTGCCTCCTGTCTGGTAAAAAAATTCAGAAAATACCAGACACTTAAAATGTCTGGTATTTTCTGATTTTTTTTTTCTCTCCCAGCCAGGAGGCAAAAATACTGGGTGCTTACTTGGTTCCACAGGGGAGCTTTCTGGCCCGGAGCAGGAAGACAAGATGGCAGATGGCCACTAGCAGCCTCTTAGGGCCAAAAAGCCTCAAAGACATTTCTTAAAGGGGCCATGATGGTTTTTTAAAATATTTATTTATTTATTGTGCAACAACTTTGGTCTCCCCCTTTTTTTAATCAACAATTTTTTTGGGGGGGGGAGTGTTTGGGATTTTTGGTTAAACAATCTGGCAACCCTACTTGGGGGGATTGTCCCCTAAGAGCTTGAAGCAGCTTCGAAGGTGTTCAGTTGTGGTATATAGTAACAGCTAGAGTGACTAAAATGTAGTAATATTCTGTATATACGCCTGACCAGATTGAATTGTTAGTGAGTCACTGAGTTCATTAGCGACTGTCTCACCTATTGCCAGATACTCTCTAATAGCGTAAGATAGGAGGCCCTGAGTAGCATATAGCCATTTTAGTTCCAAATCTTGGAAAGGAAGCAATGTGAACGGTGTAATAGTTCCATGTGTAGTCCTGCCCCAGCACTGCCAAGATGCCAAGTGATCAAGTGCGTGTTATCTCTCTTGATAAAGCTGTTTTGCAGCTGGAAAAATAAGTGTTAAGGGAGTAAAATGTTTTCTCCTAAAAGACTGAATGCTTTTTATTATTAGAATGTGACCTTGCGTCCCCCTTCAGAGTTTCCATATTTATGTGTGCAAGGGTTCTCTGAACATAGCAGTAATCTCTCTCATGCTCCTGCTTAGAAGACACTGAACTTTTCTTTCATTTTGATTCCAGCAGAAGGTGCAAGGGGAGTAGGTAATTTGGGAAAGTGGTGAGCAGGTGCAGAATGGGATGGGGCACCTGAAAACAGGGGCTACAGGGATAGGGGAGGAAGCGAAAGAAGGTGCTGACTCTTTGTGGGGACCAGCCTTCCTGGTTTCACTCTAATCTTGCTCCCACCCCAAGCTATGAAAAAATTTAAATAGACCTGCTGAATATTTCCATTGCAGGAGCGCTAGCACCTCCTACTCCCACATCTCTGTTTCTTTAAGGCCTAGAGACTCTTCTGTTACCTTAAATGCTGCTGCACTTTGTGTCTGTCATTGCTTCAGTTTGTTAAAATTACATCTTTCTTACATTCATGAAATAGCTGTGTTTAGGTGGCATGCAAAGGATCATGGAGTCTGATCCAATGAAAAGCCTCCAGTTCACTTCAGTGGGCTTTGGTTAAAGCCCATAGAGAACATGATACTTCTAATAGAGGCTTTTATATCAATTGTTCAAATGGGCATACTACTTTTGTCTTGAATTATGCTGTGAACCGTGGCTATTCTCCCCTTTCTCTGTGTCTATATTAATCTCTTTTTAAAGACAAGAGAGAGAGAAAGAGAGAGGTTTATCAAGTATGACACTATTGAAAAAGAAATCTTTGTTAAATGCACCCACTACTGTGTCTTCGGTATTTTAAAATATTAAGTAATGGAGTGATAGCTACAATAAGTTCCTAATAAGTCAAAAGACCTCTCAAATTAGTTTCTGTAATTTTTTTTTTTGTATAGACGAGGTAATTAAAAGAATTCCAATCAAACAGAGAAAGATCAGCCGATTCAAAGTATATTAAGGCTGGATTGAAACTGATCTATTTGTACAAACTATTGTGGGTTTTTTCTGTTTTAATTAAAAATGTGTGGCATATTTTGAAGCATGAATTACTGGAATCCTGTGTAAATATTCTTTTTTGTGACTTTTAGTATTGGAACTCATATTTAAAAGCAAATCAAAGGGTTTTTTTAAAGTTACTTTAAACTATGTGCTATTCCTTACCATTTATTGATGCTGTATATGTCTTATAAAAAGCTTTGTAGAATGTTCATGGCCAGTGTTAGAGGCTAGATTACATAAATATTTAGTTATAGATAAGAATGTGTTCCTTGAAATTCTGCATATGTACAGAATATATTTGTTGGGGTTTTTAAGAATCTTTTTTCAATAGGTGTTTAAAGTAGCTTACAACATAGAAAGAATAACTCCATTTTTCAAATACGTACATTGTCAAAAGTGTTGTGAAGAAGAGGTCTGCAATTTGCCCTTATTTACTGTTACAGTATGTCTTTCATCTCTGATTTGAATTGACTAGATGACTTCAAACATCTATACATTATGTAGGGTTACAATTCATCTGTGTAAATTCCAATATAATTCTTTAAGAATGTCCTTATTAAAGTACATTTTCACAGCATTAGTGTAT
The DNA here is from genome assembly GCF_052426305.1 of Pelodiscus sinensis. Taxonomy (NCBI): domain Eukaryota; kingdom Metazoa; phylum Chordata; order Testudines; family Trionychidae; genus Pelodiscus; species Pelodiscus sinensis. The sequence goes on from NC_143059.1 coordinate 8,292,480, forward strand.
GGACAGTTTGCAGAATTTCAGTCTTTCTAGTTTTTAGAGAAGAATATTTTTCATATGTGTATATAAACTAATGAAAGTGGAGACATGATTTACATTGTATGATCCATCGGCAGTTTGTGTCCCTGACAGTGGCCAATCCTGAATGCTTGGATATTGAGTGAAATTCCTTCAGGGACAATTATTGTGTGTCTAGCTCATGAGTAGTTTCTTCTTAACCTCATCAATTAGTTGCTGACTGGTTCCTTCAAGCATAAAGGTTATATTCCTTATACAATTTGTATCCTATGGAGCTGTGTTGGTCTGTATGGGATAGTTGATAATGAAATAATTGTTCAGCATTTAAATGTTTGCGAGAAATCCGACTTTCACAGTAGCTCCAAGGTAAATGTTGCTATTAGAAGATATATTTTCTAAAATTAACATTAATCTGATGTGAACAAACTAGATGAATTTTCTAAATTATTATTTTTTCTAATAGATAGAACTTGACAGTACAGGTTGAACCTCTCTAGCTCGGCACTCTCGGGATCTAACTGGTGGTGAGCCAAAGAATGTGCCGAACCATGGGAGGTCAATATTGTCTAGCAGCATTACCAAAACTTCCACTGCTTACTGGGCTCTGAGACGACACGTAGGGGTAAATTAGACCTAAATAGTATCACAGAACACTGAAAACTAGGACTGGTGGCTGTAATCAAACTTTATGGGACCAAGGGAAACTTGGCCACACCTATGATAAGGGGACATCCAGCAAACTAAAATCCTGTCGGACCCACGGATGCTGCCAAACCAGAGAGTACTGGGCTAGAGAGGTTCAACCTATACTTTATATTGTGGAAATTGTCAATATTTCTCATCTGTTCGTCTGTTGTCTATACTTCCTGCTGGGAGGCAATGGCATAATAGAGTTCACTGATCAGCAATCTAAAAAACTAGATATAGAATATTAATCACTCCCAGTGTTTCCTTTAAATTAATCTGTGAGCTCCATTCAGAGCTGATGCATTCGTTTGCAAATGCTTGGTACACTTGACTATAGCTGTGAGCACACTAGACATTTTATCATAAAAGTTTCCACTGATGCTGGTCCACCAATGATGGCAATGGTGGGAGTGACACCATTTTAATGACTGGGTCCTCTTATGACTTCTGTACAGTTTGTGTATTTTTTTAAATGCTCAAGGATATTGCATTTTTAATGAGCAATGGAGTATTATGCATCTGAAATTAGCAACTAACTATCTGTGCTTGCCCATTTCCTCAGTGCTTTTGCCTGCTATTCCTGCCACAAGACAGTGTCATAAATTCTCAATATGCAGCTGTAAATTTGTCATTCTTTTCTTGAAATAAGACTAAGGCACTCTTATAAAACAGCAGAAGCTTGGATGTAGTAACAACCCGCGTAATATTGACTGATTCATCGAGGTATTTTGTTCTTGAAAATGGAAAAACAACACAATAGCTAAACAGGAAACACAGTAAATTAAAGGAAAGTTATTCTGGAGATACATGCTTTGTGGATTTGTATGACCCATTTCTTGTAGAATAAAATACTGCTTCTCCAAGATGTCATTAAAATACGGGGATGGGAAATTTGCTTTAATCTCACTGTCACTCTTACACTGCATAAAAGCGCCATTTAGACTTTGTTTTACATCCAGCATGGGGCTGAAAAGATAGCTAATCATACAAATGCAATGTTTATTGGTGTTTTGCTAAGGAAGCCTTGTGATCTGTGCCCTGAGGTGTAAGTTACAAGAGTTACTCAAGTGGTAGATGTGGTTGAGTGTTAGCTGGCTGGGTCTTCAGATTGAGTACAGCTGATGCAGTGGAATGCATTTGTCACGCTGCAGTTTTTTTCCTGGCCCTGGCTCTAGAACCTAGACAACTGATAAGAGAAGGTGATGGTATTCCTTTTGAGAGACGCTCAGAATCAATTCTCAGTCGATGTTTGCCTTTAGACTTAGCTCAATTCTGTAGTCAATGTGATTTCTTGGTGGAGGAGGCTTAGACTTAGTTGAAGGGTCATATTGAGTTTGGTGAATGCAGGATCAGACCTGCTTTTATTTGGTTCTATAGTCTTTTCTCTCACCTTTTTGAGATTCTGGTTGGTAATGGTGGTATTTCATTTTATTTGCTTAGTGGATGTTCTCTTAAATCCTCTGTTCATACTTCTTGCATTTTATAGTATGCAGTCTGTGGTTAGAGCACCACATTTTTCATCTGTACCTACCATTTTAGCCCCTGTGTTCATGCCATTCACATCATAACCTTGACTTCTTTCAGGCAAGAGCAAGGACAACAGTATAATGTGAATTACTATGGCAGCTAACTACAGGTGCCCATCACCACAGCATTTCGGTGCCTTCTTGGAACTTCAGTTGTGAAGTCCCTATTGAACTTAATAAAATAATAGACTCATGATACATCTAGTTCTCATGTCCAGTTTCTGGCAATAACCATTATCAGATACTTCTGAAGAAGGTGGAAGGAACACTGAACCTGGAAATTATGGAACTAAACTGCCTCATTTAGAGTTTGTCTGGTATCCTAAAATAGGAGGATGTATATCCCTTCCAAAGTTTGGGGTATTTTTATCCTTATTTAGTTAACACTACAGATTTCTTAGTCATTAATAGCTCATCTTTAAATACAAAAAACTACTTACACAATTGGCCCAAGCCATCCTCTAACAGTTCCACAGCCCAATTGTGTGTACGCGTTGAACAGTTTCAAAATGTCCCGTCTTTTAGTTTAAATAAATGTCTTGTTGTTACTGTATTGCAATTGTAAATGCACTTTCTTTAGACCATTCCTTATGTTAATATAATATATCGTATTTGTCTCCTCTCGAAAGAGTCACAGATTTTCAATCTTTCATCACATGGAAGTCTCTCCATAATGCTAATCATTCTTCCTAATAATTTATGAATACTGTCTGGACTATTTATGGAGATATTTACTGTACAGTTTTGTTTGTTGGAATATTTACTGTGTGTGTGTGTGTGTGTGTGTGTGTGTGTGTGTGTGTGTATATATATATATATATATATATATATATATATATATTAATTCAGTTCAACAGCAGGGCTCTAAATGAGCTTGCAGGAAAGCTATACAATGATTGAATATAAGGTCATAAACACAGAGGGGGCCATTTAAAAAAATACCAAGCTAGTCAGCTATGAAGTTACTTTATTCTTGGTGCCAGCCCAGTGTTACACAGTTGTTTTGCCCAGGCTGGGAACAGACAGATCAAAAGGTCTCAAAACAGTTAAAAATGGCTCCCTAAACAGAATAGGTGGCGCTGTTGTTTTGGGCTCTTTGTAAAGACCAGTCTGATGGACTCTGGCCCTTCAGAGAAGTTGTGAAGCTGTTGGGCCTTCCTAACCTACAGATTGGTAAACCGAGGTAGGTAGTTGTATAGAGACTGTTTCATTGTTTTAAATCCCTATATCTCTTTTGCTTTGCTGTGTTCCTGTTAAGATTAAACAATACTTGGTTTTAAGACGACAGGCTGGACACTGTATCACAGGGCACAAGCTTCCAAAGGGAAAAATAGCAGGGCTGACCAGAGTCGGGCCCTCTGCATGATCACTCCTGGTATATAGGAGGCCGTCACCTAGAGACCCAGTCCAAAAGTGGGGAAATTGTGGGTTTCCACCCAAGGACAGGTGTAGAAAGAGTCCTAATACCAGAAGGGGACTCATGCAGAGAGTTCAAGGAGAGGGTCAGGAATACAGATAGCCCACATCTACATCTGAGCCTCAAGAGTATCCATTACTGCATATCATCAGTTACCACCTAGAAACCAGAGATTCCACCATTACTTTGTATTTACAACATCTGGAATTACTATTGTATATTGGACAGCTATGGTTCTATGTTAGCTTGTTACTGACAACCTCTATGTGTGTTTAATGTTCTGTAAGTCAACGGGGATACTTGAATGGTTGCGTTTTTTTCATACCCAGTCATTCAGTTCTGAACAATGCATTTTCCTTTCATTCTGCAGACTATGAACGAAGACCATCTCTCTCAGCCAGGAGACTCTATTGCTTCTTCAGAAGCTTTAGTTCATCTGACAGTGCTTGCTGGTGGTTGCCAGGTCTCCTGCTCTCCTAGGGTGCATCTACACTGTGGAGCTATTTTGGGATACCGGAAGTATCCTGAAATAGCTATTCCACATCTATTGAAGCAGCCTGTTATTTTGAAATAGATTTCGAAGTAACGGGCGGCCTATTCCGACATCCCGGTAACCTTCATTTCACGATGGTAAAGGGGCATTTTGGAATAGTAAGTTATTTTGAAATTTTGTGCTGTGTAGACCGCACCAAACTACGAAAAAAGCTATTTCGAAATACACTTAAAATAAGCTATGTAATTTGCACAGTGCAAATTGCATAGCTTATTTCGAGCTCAGAGTGCTGTGTAGTTGCAACCCTAGTTTCTTAAGACCAGGGAAATATCCAAATCTAGCACCTACTGGGGCCTCTTTACATCCTTCCTTGTGGCAAGCAATCTCTGCTGTCGTCCAGTGGGAATATTTTTTTTATTTTGTCTTTTTTTTTTCTTGCTCTCTCCTCTGCAACTCTCAGCAGGTTTCTTCTCACCCTGCTTGCCCCAAGCCCAGGAAAAATAAACCTTAAGAAAGCACACTCAGCGCCTAGCCCTCCTCGTCTCCTGTCTAGGTAGAGATCTATGCCTCCATTCTGCAGATGAGACGATAGGCACTAAAGAGATCTGAATCTATTTCTCAGCATGCTCTACTGGTGACCCCCAACCCGCAGAGGTGCTGGGAATATCCAATCTAATGCATCCCCTCCTCTACCACCATCTGTCATCCAGCTCCTGTCTCAGCCACTAAGAGATCCCAGGAGCAGAAGAGTAAATTTTTGAGATACCTGCCTGATCAGCTCTGCATTACTAGGCAGAATCAGCAATTTCAGACCCTCTCTCCAAATTTTATTTTCCTACGTCTCCTGTGTTTGGTTCACTCTCCCCATTTCAAATTAACCACTTGCTTGGTGGACCTACAGTTTGGATTTGCATTGTGATCACTGAAACTTTTGGACATACAGACCGTGTGAATTCATCAGCACAGGAGAAATGTGCAATACTTGGACGTGCTTGTTCTGCCTAGGTGCCAGTGAAGTAGTTAATGTAATTTAGTAATATCAGTGTTATTGAACTATAAAACTATTCCTATACAACCAATTTCTACAAAAGACATTATTTCCACATGATTTGAAACCTCCTCCTATAATTTTTTTTGTATCTCATTTTTGTCACTTGTCACACGTTTGAAAAGGCACTTTTTTATATGGAGAAAAAACTGGGACGTGTAAACCCCAGAACAGCTCTTAATCATAATACAAAGCCCTACCATTTCTTAAATTTGAAAAGTAATTTTTTGTCATCTAAATTATAGAAAAGTAAATCTGAGAACTTTTGATGAGCAAGGATTTAGTTCTCAAAGACCGTCACTCAGCACCAGGCAATGCATTTTTCAGTGATGGGATCGGAGTATGGGAAGTCCAGTATTGATGTGGGGGAGGAGTAATCCAAAAGCAGCATGCTTCTCCCGTGTACTGCATTGCCTAAGAGTGGGGGGAAGAGGGAAGGGTTGCACTACTAAAGGGAGCCTTGTTCAGTACAAGACATATTAAAACGCCGAGGAGAGTGAGAGTCAAGATTTGATTTTTCATGGCTTCAGTAGGAAAGGGGGGGTAACTCCAGTCCCAAAGAGATGACAGTCCATGGGGTCTGAGGTAGTGTTAGAATGATGGGGATAACAAAGAGCAGGTGAGGCCCTGGAAAAGGTGTGGCTGGTAGAACCCAAATCCATATTGGCACGATACCTATGAGATAATTGTGGGTGACCAGGGTGGAAGGATCTGAGTGATGAACAATCCTCCTTTTGTGAACTGTGACCTTGTGAACTGTGATCCATATGTCGATGCCCACCCTGCAACAAGGATTGTGCCCTTCTCAAGGTGCCTAAGAAGATAATGCAATAGATAATGCAAGGAGATCGTTTGAGAAGTCAGACGTTATTTGACCTTGACCTTTGATCCCTGCCATGATGGGCTAAAAGGAATAGCACCTTAACTATGGTGGGAAATGCCAGGTTATTTTTAATGGTCACATTGGTTTTGCAACTTGTATGAATAGTGATGCTACTAGAGCTCTTGTGCTGAATCATTTGCTCAGTACTGTTGCAGGACGAAGAGTACTACATACTGATTCCCCAGCACCATCTCCTGTCAAAATTCTCTTCAGGCCTCTTTGGCTGATGAGGTTACTGTTAGAACACTGTAAATGTCTGAAGATTGTTGAAGATGTTTTCCTGTAGTCTTAAGTCTTCAACGAGCTGATAAGTGGACAACATTGCTTTTCAGCAGATATACATAGTGATTTTATTCGACTTATGCCTGAATAAGCCTGTACAGAAAATTCTGTCTTGGATTTCATTTTTGACAAGATTTTTTTGGACCTATTCAAGGTGGAGATTTGGTCAGGAAATCAGCGAGTGTCTTCAAATTTCTGCTTCTCTCCATGGCTAAAAGCGAGGCAACTCAGAAGTTTGTAACTTTGTTTTTTAATAACCAATTGAACTGTGTTTAACCAGAAATAGTTCAGTTTTGGTTTGCATTTTGGACAAAGATTCCCTTTCTCTCATTTTATACTAATATGTTCACTCATCTGTAATTAGATTTGCCCTCTGCTTACCCACAATGCCTCTTCTGATACAGTTAAAACAAACAAAATCCCTTTTCCTATCTTGCAGTGATAAAAGCTATTTTCTTTCCTTTTTTCTTTATTTTTTTGAAAGGTAAAGCACCTGTAACTTCAATTAGTGACAGAATTGCCTTTAAACCATGGGGCGTAAGCATGGATAGTCATTTGTGCATTAGTGCAACCAAAGCAACACAATCCATGATGGATCGGTGTAATGATGCTCAGCATACAGTGTCACACAACCACTTGACTATACGTAATTTTATTTCATTACAGCATGGTACTTACAAATAAAAGCCCTTTTAATGTGTGGGTGCTGTAACTGAAAAACAATTGAGAACCAAAGGGGAACCCTCTAATCACAGACTTGAAGGGGTATAATTTTCACTTGGGTGTTTTTCCATATGACATGTATCCTGACTGAGTATTTATGAATTATTCTAGGTGTTCTTTTTTCCTCCCATTGTGGTAGAATTGGTGTGGAGGGTATTATTTTTAAAGTTTTTGTATTATTTTCTCTGGTATGGATTTCATGTATGAAATACTTCAATAAGCCGTTTCTACCATCGTACAGCAAAATAGTTTAATGAGTTCTTTGAATTAACGCATTAATCGGAGCGGATTCTTACATCCACCACTAAATGTACCGCTCTGTTATACCTCATCATTGATCCAAAGAAGGAATTTCTGTACTCACAGGTTAAAACTAAATTAAATAACTATCTAAAACTTTTTATTATGCATGTTAAAGATACCAATGGGGTTCAGAGAGTAGTGCTTTTGTCTTAAGGGCTCAGATTAATGGTCAAGATTTTAACTTGGGGCTACTTTCCGGTCAATATTAATGCTGCATTAAGGCTGGGTGCAGCCATGTTCAGTGATGTCTTCAGATTGGATAAGATAAAGGCCTGACTCTGCTGTCCTTAAATGTGTTCGGGTGCGTGTATGCAAGTTGTATCACTGCAGTCTTTCCACCAATCTCACTGGGGCTCTTCTTCTTGACAGTGAGTACTACTCAGTATATAGTGTGTAAAGGATATACTCTCATACAGAGTTGTTGACTCGAGTCCCACGACTTGAACTCGAGTCCGACTTAAGTCACCTAGGTGACTCAATTTTGAGACTCAACTCGGGTTCATTGTTTGTGACTTGAGACTTGACTTGAGACTTGCTAATTTTGTTAAATCGACTTGGTGAAAAAATTGTCCAAAAATGCCGATATTGATGGCTTGTAGAAAAGTGACTTGACATTTTTTAAGTTAAGACTTGAGATTCGACTTGGGACTTGACTCGAAAGTGACTTTAGGGACTTGAGACTTGAACTGTAGTGACTTGAGACTCAACTTGGATTTGACAATGACGACTTGAAGACAACACTGCTCTCATAGTGCTTATCCAGTGTCTGGGCTAAAACCCCACATTGGCATTAAGAGTGGGGGAGAGGAAGGAGTTATGCCTAAAGGGCAGGGAGTATTACTGAGCATAGGAAAGCTGGTCTGTTTCTCATCACAGTCACTGTTCCTCTTTAGTTCATTGCATTTGCAAAGTGCCTCGGGCACTTAAATATCCAAGGTCCTTTCCTAAATTCAAAATAGAAGATACTAGATGACAAGCACTTTAGTCTGGCAAATACTGAGTTTTTGTTGGGGCCCTTTGACTTTGAGAAGAGGCGCTATGTAAACCTCATCAACGTATGTGATGCAGTCATGCCTTTGAGGCTCTAATGAGTACAAAGCTTGTAGTTGGGTAGAGAGGATCTGGTTGTGTACCATGAATCAGGAATTTAACTCCGTGTTACAGTCTCTTGCTGCTCCAAGTCCACAAAGGGGCAAAGGGATGGCAGGTAATGAGACCGGGTTCTTGACAGAGGAGAGAGTAGGGAGCAGGTAGCTGCAAGAAGAGGATTCTATTCAGACAGCTCCAAGGTGCTCAGAGAAAAATGGAAATAGCAAAGCTAGTCTCTGAACTAGGAACATCAGGCTTCAAGAGAGGAAAACATTTTAGCATGTGCTCAGCTTCAGTGGGATTGATGTAAGTTTCACAGATAAGTACCTGCTTAAAAGCTTTTCTTGCAGAGGATTGCTTTCCAGAGAAGGTAGACATCTACCATGGGGGCCTGATTCAGAGCCCTCAGAAGTCAACAGGAGTGTTTACATTCACTCTGACAGGCTTTGGAATAGAAAGCACTGCTTTTGTATTTTCACTCTTTCCTGATGGTGTGAATTCTGTGGAACTAAAACTCCCTAGCAATGTCATTCAAGAGAAAGCTCTTTGTGTACAAGACTCTGGTGTTGGACTATGTTGGGACTCTGAAAATAGGAACACCGCTTTAAAACAAAACTAACCTGTATTTGTAAACTCCACAGCTAGCCATTGTGGTTTATTGCATAGAGCCATATATTCCATGAATTATTAACCTCCCAGACTATAATGGCTGCTTTGGTGCAGTTAAACTTTATCATGTTAATCTTTCGCTGTGAATGTAAATATGCTAACATCCTTATAAAATTTCAAAGAGGAAAATAACCCCCACATAACAAATCCAAGCACATAATATGAAAATCACATTCCCAAACTAAATAATTCAATCTTTGTGTGTGTGTATTTTTTTCACAATTCCCAAAGGCACTTATGTATGTTATGAACAACTGCCTTGCAAATTTTCAGGTGGCTTATAAGTTGTTTTGCTTTGTTCATTGGTTTTAGATGTAGACAGGGAAAATATAAAACCAAGAACTAAACTGCCTTTATTTTCACTCATTATTGTTTTCCACTCCAATGCCTGACCTTCCTTCCAGAGATTCAAGTCTTTAGTCAAGCTTCAAAATTATCAACAGAGAGAGGCCAGCCAGGGGTAGTTGCATAATTTTACTTGCAAAATTCAGGCTTAGACTGTTGATATGGCAATTACAGATGCTGAACATCATTTGGCATCAGGCCCTAAGGATAACATTTTCCAAAGCGCTGAAGGGTATGTGTAGACTGCAGTAAATCCAGTGGTACAGCCGTGGCAGGACCAGGTCAGTCTGTGAGGCTAAAAAAATCAATGTAGACATTTGTAAGGTTGACAGATGGTTTAACCAAAAATACTGGACACCCCCCCATACACACACACAGACCCACCAGGGAAGTTGTTGAGGGGAAAAAAAGGACCCCGAAAACCAGCATAGCCTCTTTAAGAAATGCCTTTGAGACTTTTTGCCAGCGGCCATCTTGTTTTCCTACTCGGAGGCAGAAGATAGCTCCCCTGCGGAACCAAGTAAGCAGGGAGGGGCTGAGCTCAGTTGCTGAGTGTGTGTACGGTTGCCAGGTGTCCAGTATTTTCATCTCCTGGCAGGGGAAAAAAATCAGAAAATACCAGACATTGTCCGGTATTTTCTGAATTTTTTTACTGGACAGGAGGTGAAAATACCAGACTATCTGTACACCTGGCAACCCTAGACATTTGGAATTTGAAACTCTGCAAGGGAAGTGGATCTCAGCCCCGGTCCTACATTAGGGAGTTATTTTTGAAATCCTTCCCCCCCCCCCCCGGATTTTGAAATAAGCAGCAGAGTGTCCACATTACTAAGACCGTTATTTCGAAATAACAGGCTGATTATTTTGAAATCTGTATTCCAGCTTTCCTTAGGGACTAACGCTTACTTCAGAATAGTTATTTCAAAATAGTGTTAGCGTGGACAATCCAGTCAGCAATTTCAGAATAACTACTCCCCAAAGTAATTCGAACTAATTACTCTCTAGTGCTTTCTGAGGCTCTAAGTCCAGGTAGCATGTCCACAATAATGTAGCCTGCCTCAGTCTAATTTTGAGGCTCACCCATAGTTGGGACATGCTATTTTGATTTTATTATTTCAGGAGTTATTTCAAATGTTGTTGTTTGCAATAATTGTCTCGTGTAGACATGCCCTTAGAGCCCAGGCTGTAGCTCGAGCTGGAACATCTACCTAGCTCTTTTTAATCTGAGCCCTATGAGCCTGACATAGCTGACCTGGACTGCACATCTTTTACTGCACTGCAGACATATCCTATATGACACGGAAGTCTAGGTCTCATTTTCAAAAGTGGTTTTTAGGAGTGTCACTTTTGACTTTTAATGACATTTAGGCTCCTAAGTATCTAAGTCACTTTTCAAAATGGGACTTATTCTCGTAAATCACTTAACTGCTTTTGAAACTGTTTCCCTAAATCTATCAATTACATATGGATAATCCCTGGGAGAGAGCTACTTTGCCTTTGTATTTAATGTCACTGTGCTAGCATAGCTCTCACCTGCAGGATTGTGCGGCATTAACGAATTGAAAGATTGCACTTACTCAGTGGTTTTCTTTCTTTTTAATGGTGTGTGTTACTTTTTTCTTGTCAGCTTTCCTCTTTAGAAATTTACATATTTTAAATACAGAATGTGGATTTTTCAGTTTTTTGAAAGAATAAAATGGAAGTTATCAGGTTTATTAACTGAAGGGCCCTTTGTACAAAGGAAAGCTAGCTGGCAGTCAAAAAACACTAAAAACTACTGCTAAATAAAAGAAATATAAACACCCATTTAATGATTTCTTCTTTTTCTTTTCATGAAAGTTTGTGTCAAGGATTTTAGCTTATAGAAGGTAACAGTTAATGATGTGGAAGCTAGAAGAGGAGAAGGGTATTAGCTGATAATTTCTAAACAGATGAAAAAGAATATTTCAAGTTCCTGAGATGCATGTGACTTTCTTGGATGCAGCTAACAGATAAGATGACAGCTATAACAACTTTATACTTAGGGTGAAAATAACTTTTCACAATTGGTAATGGCTTAGCAAACATACTTTGCCTTTCTCCCACCCCCCCTCCAAAAAACCCCGCAACTTTTGGTAATTGGAAGGAAATATCTCCTCCTTTATGAGCAGTCATCACCTGTCAAAATTAAAAGAGATATCTGTAATTTAATGTGTTAGGCCATAATTACTCTTTTGTTGTGTTCAGACGTGGCCAGATCCACATTATTGACCTTACTAAGAATCTTGTAATGTGGGTACGGGTGTAAAAACATAACTTAGTTTGGTGCAAACAATGAAGCGTATGGGTTTGTCTCTCCTAACTTCAGTCCTGTGCCCTAATGACTACACTGTGCTTCCCTTTACACAATGTATTGTCTATTACAATGGGTGCTTCTAGAAGTAGTATCCCTTGAATGGTCTAAAAACTGTAGACTCAAGGCTGCAGGATGTCACAGTTCCGCCAGGAAGCTGGCATCTTGAGCAAAGCCACATGTACAACTGCAGCCCTTCCGTTGACCTCCACTTCCACAAGGACTGTATCTAGTATGAGGCACTATTCTTTCTATACGTATGTAAAAGGAGAGGACAGGATAATGTAGATATTGATGTCTTAACTATGCTCACAATATAGTGTCGTTTACTCAGTTTTCTCAGATTCTAGCACAGAGCAAGATGTCTGAAGTTTTTTTTCCAGATAGACAGAGCTAATGTTACTGTGGTAGAGGAATTTACCCGAGGAAATGTTGGATGGGTTCTTCGCCCTTTGGTCTATGCATCTTTAAGTAGTAGAATGAGCCCACTGACAATTTCTGCCTCTTTTTAACAGTTTATTGGTTTTATCAATAGTCTCGATGGGTTTATAGGGAATGTCTCTTGAAATCATTACAAACTTTTGAACCAAAATTTAATTGGCAACCACTCTAAATAGAACGACTTGAGCTTCTTGTTGGGTTACTGGCTGACTGTGGATGGCTCAGATATCAACAGTGACCCATAATGCTTTTCCCTGCATTGATTGGCTAGGAGGCTATAGTGTAAGATAGGGAATTTGACCCAAATATTTGTGCCTGTCACTTCTAGACCATATGGCTGCCATGTACTTTACTTGAGGTGATACTTCAAGAACACTCACTGCATGTATATTGTCACAATTCTCCTCTACCTGATGGAATCAAGGCAGTGTCACAGCTGTAGACATACCATTTCCATCTCAGTAAAGATATTATCTTGTAGCAGCATGTCAAGTGCTTGGACTCTGAGCACAAATGCAGAAGCGAGGGATGTGGTGGTTAAATCAGGCTGCAACTTGAACAGATTTGGTAATGATCTGTCAGTAACGAGTAGACTGCAGACATGTTCGGTGCAGATTCCTTTCTTACTCATTTCCAGCTGTTTTAGGGATGGCTACTGTCAGCCATCCCCCTCCAACACCTCCCAATACTGATCCCAGCCTCTTTAGCTAATGTAAAAGTTAGGGGTTTGTTTCTCTGTTGTACCCACTATAGGTGTCCTAAGCTCCATCCTCAGCTTCTTTAGGCAACACTTTGCCTTAAGTCCACTTCCAAATCAGATTGGTTTGGAACTAGAGGCCCCTATGAAACAAGAACCTGCACCAAATGCCTGTTACATGTTATGAATGTTTCATAAGTACTTTGAGAACCTAAGATGGAAAGTTATGTTGCTATATTCAAGTTCACTGTAAGCAGGTTGGACTATATCAGTATGTTAGCACAGGTAGAAGGAGTTTCAATAAACAGAGCGAAGTGGCTTCTCAGAGCAAGGTTAGGGGGAAAATGGAAATTTAGAAATGTTAAAATTTTCCCCAAAGATTTATTTGAAGAGTTCCCCTTCTGACTTAGGAATACAAGCCGGGGTTTCGTAGGGTTGGTCAACAATACATGATTAGGTCGACACAAGGCAATATCTCTTAACCTATCTGTTGACGTTTCTCCATGTAAATTTTGTTTTTCACTCTACAACAGTCCAGCCAATCACAAGAGTCAAAAAAGGGGAGGAACCCCCTGGGGAGTACAGTTTGCTCAGAAATTACAGGGAAGAAACCCACAAAATATGACACATCTGATGATTTACTTTTTTTTAACTTGGCCTAGAAGAGATTGCAAAATAACCAAGAAAGGTATAGAGCTGCTATCTGCATTTCATTCCACTCTCAAGTTAGGGAGAGGGGACCACTCAGAGCAGTTTGTGTGTGCACTGGGATGTCCCATGAATCCTCCATAGAGATCTTGATGAAACTTTCATGGAGGTACTTTGCAACCCTCTGCCAAAGGTTTCCGGGAATGGCTACCTCATTTTCTTCCTCCTTTGTAGGACACTTTCCTACACCACTCAACAATTACTTCATTATACACTACTTCAGTACACAGGCTGGCAGCATCTTTCTACCTCAGGAATGAGTTATCAGCTAAAATCACTGCTTCCTATGGAAAATGATGCCAGCATTCAGTTCCAATGCCCTATTCAAATATTCTCCTCTTATTTCCCACCCCAATCAAGGCTGGTGTAGTGCCTGGCACGGCACTGTATCAAACTTTTGGGAATCAAGGGGATGGAAGTCAATATGCTAAGTTTTTATTTCCATGGTGAACAGAGTGACAGTGGTACCTCTGTGTGTTGAATCCACAGCTGGCACCATCATGGCCTTCAGGGTCTCTTCCTCCAAACCTGTGGGATGCCTGAGATTGATAATGACTTAGGGTGGTTAGGGCCATCAAAAGCTATTAGCCAGGGGATAGAAATGGTGTCCCTGGCCTCTGTTTGTCAGAGGCTGGAGATGGATGGCAGGAGACAAATCGCTTGATCATTGTCTTCAGTCCACCCCCTCTGAGGCACCTGGCGGTGGCCACTATCAGCAGACAGGCTACTGGGCTAGATGGACCTTGGTCTGACCCAGTACGGCCGTTCTTATGTTATTAGGGTGCAAATTCCAGGAGATCCTGCAAGTCAGTGCTCTGACAGAGAAAGAGACACCAGGATCCAGTGGCTCGTCTTTGCAGACAAACTGAAGAAGGATAGAGAGAGGAAAGGTGCAGGAAAAGGAGAGGAATATGGAACAGCAGATGCTTCTGCTTCTCAAATGACAAACCAAAGATGTTGCAGACTCCAGGAGAGATGCAGATTGCACAGTCATGTACCGACCGCCCTTGATAGCCCATATAGAATTCAATGAGAGAGTATTTTACAACAATATAATATTGCTCTTGTGTTTCAGACATAGGGCTTGGATCTAGGACAAGGGGTTCTATTTCTGATTCTGCTTATGTAATTTTGAGTAATGCTATCATAATGCATGCACACCAGGTGTACTTTGAGAACCTAAGATGGAAGGTGCTTTAGAAAAGCAAAGTTCTCTTGCTATTATTCAAGTTCACTGCAAACAGGCTGGACTATATCAGTATGGTAGCAGAGAGAGAAGCTATTTCAATGAATGGAGCTGAGTGGCTTTTGAGAGCAAGATTAGGGGGGAAATGGCAATTTAGAAAAAAAATTCCCCAAAGGGGGCTGAATTTAAGGCCACAAACTTTTTTCTACTATTTACAATTATTCAGTGTTTAACTTTGCCAATTTAAAGTCCTTTTTAATGTTGTCTTTAAAAACACACAGATATTACATATAAAATGCACTGATACAGATATGAAATAACACACAGCAATAACTCACATTGATAGCCGTTTTCTCAAGAGATAATTCAGATTTTTTTTCTGCTAAAAGCAGTTTTCAAAGCTGAGAGCTAATGTTTTCTCTGAAAACAAAAGTCTTCAATAACATCACAAGATCTCACTCAGAATCACATGGGGTATTACTACAGGGGAGGAGTGAAATTCAAACATGTCATCACCGTGTGACATTGTAACAGAATTGCAACGAACACAGAAAGTAATACCCGATATTCACCACAGGAGCAATTACTGAATAATTATTTCTTGATAGCACAAGTGGTGGCTCTTATTTCACGTAGCCCCGTAATATGATAGGCACTCTATGAACATGAAGCAAAGAACAGTCCACAAAAGAGCTTACAAGCTAGGCACCAAGTAAAAAAGAAGAACTTGACATGAACTCCAAGATGAGGAGTCTTGGTTTGAACTTAATTGCCTACCTCACAGGAGTATCTGTGAGGTTTAATTAATTAGTGTTTGTAAAGCACTATATAGATCTTTTTGTGACAGACTCCATAAAAGTACACAGGAATCTTTTGATTTATTGTTTATTTTATTAACGTGAAAGTGAATTCTTGTTACTCTTTCCTCACCCTGGACCTGAGGGCAGCTACTCAGAGCTATTAGAGTGTAATGCAACTTTTCCTGCTGTCTTATCACATTGCTGATGATTCTGCTAACACTGTAGTGATGCTTCTTACCCCCTACCCATGATAGGTCAGGTAGTTGGGGTAAAAAGCTAGGAGAAAATCTAAACTATAAAGCTTTGTCAGAGAGAGTGGAGAAAGTTTGCACAATTGGATTGCTTTGGAGTCTTTATTTTGTTGGTTTTCAACCCCACTGCTGGAAACTAATGTATTATACTTATTTTAGTCTACTGGTACTTTTAACGTAACTGCTTCCAGTGTATTCCAACAGACAGTCCACTGAGTGCAGTATAAATGCGTAACCCAAAGCAATCTTTTAGCAGAAAAAAAAATGAAAATTATTCTCACTAGCTTATTATCATGCTGCAATATTTAGGTAGTTTAATTTTGCTAATCTTAAACTCTTGCTTTAATTGCTCATGTCACTAGATTATGTGAGACATTCCAGAGCCAAACCATCTGGCTTCTATAAAAGCCATGGAGAGATCAAGGACATTTCCAACTCCTTTTATTGACCAGAGTGCCTCATTAGATTTTAACAGGGGAGGAGAGATTTCAAAATCTGTAGAAGCTACGTTTTCCTTGCTCAGACAGGGGCAGCTTGGCCCTGAGAAAGGAAGTCAAGTTTGTAGAGAGACGGTTTCATATAAATCTCCATGATAGAAGGAGAATATAGGTTATGGATTTACAGCGTTTTCATCATATAAAAAAAAAGGATCTTCTGAAATTAAAGGCACTCTTCATTATTTCAACAAAGTTCTTTGCCAACCCCAGGCATTTTTGTTTGTTTCAGTCTTGTTTCACAGTCGTCAGTGGCTTAAAATGGAAGAGAAGCACATATTTGGTGCTGGCTAAGATTATTTGGGCATTTATCTTGCGTGCCTGCCACAGTAAATTCGGATCATAAAGACACTCCACATGGATAAAGGGCAAAGGTCTGTGAAGAAGTTTCAGCAGGGAGGGGGATGGAGCTGCCACTGCCAATATCGGGCTATTCAGAATCATCAGTTTATAGCAGCTTTGTCCAGCACACAAAATGGGCAACATTGTTCATGGTTACTTTGAATCACGGCAGAAAAGGATGTGGTCATGGATGGCCAACTCCTGATAATGTTTTGCGTGAATGTCGCACGCTTTGTCCAAGAATCTGGAATAGATTTGCAAAGGTGGAGATAATGAAATCAGTCAATAACATTTTATAAGATCATTGGTGGAAGAAGAGAGACAACAATGGCATTTTCCCTCCTCGGTTACATTTTCAAGAAGCCAGTTATAGTGATCTTATTCTTTACAGCAGCTTTAGTATAATGTGGCTACAGACCTGGCTTGCTCTCATGTGCACGTCAGTGTCCGAACTCCAAAACAGAGGCCAGGTTGGAAAGTGCCAAAGATACGGCTTGAGGCCTTACTAGTGGCTGAGTTCAGTATCCTTCCTCATTTTCTTCTTTCTTTGAAACTCCCAAAGTCTGTTGAGTGGCTCATGTCTCCTCCTTGGATGTAATTGTCATTGCAGTCAAATGTAGTCTTTGGGCTAGACTTCAAAATCTACTAGATTCCAGGTTTGGCAACTACATTTAACCTGATCATTCTCTCCACGTCTCCAAGTCAGGGCACGTTGCCAGCCTGAGGCCTGCCCACTCAACTGTCTGAATAAATTGGGTCTGTCCAAGGTTTCCACTCACATCAACAATACCCTGTAAGATTAAAAAAAGACCAAGCCACTGACAAAGGACAAGGAAGGAACAAAGGGAACAATTGCCCCAGGGCCGGTTGATTCAAAAGGGCCCAAAGCCCCGGACTCTTCATATCACCACCAGAGTGCTGGATGCCCCTGGACCTGCGCCTTTTGGGAGTGCAGAGGTCTCCCCTACCTTGTCCAGAGGCCCAGCGAGGCTGTCTGCTCCCCTGTCCAAATGTCTTTATCTAAAGTGAGATCTAAGTTTCACACTTTTGGCTGATGGCAAGAACTTGCGGGTGGCTGCAGTCAGGCACAGCTATGAATTTAGCCGAGTACTAGAACTCTTCCAGATGTAATATTGATGTGATCCATGCTACAGACAAAATATATCACACGGACACATTCTAGTAGCAGGATCCAAAGCAGCAGCCTAAGAGTTAATTGAAAAATACTGGAAGACATAGCAGATTGCTGAAGAATTCTAAAAGTCTCCTTCATTAATGAGCACATATTCACCTTACCAAGTAGAAAACTTGGACCGTGATCCTCAACTGTATCGTCTGGCTGTTTGAAGGCCTGTCATGTGTCTGTTACAAATGCTACGTAGCCTTTATTACAGCACTTTTCTAGAACAAAAGTAAAAGAGAGGAGATGTATAATTCATCTCTAGAAGTAGTTCTGTAGAAATGGGTGGTTGAGGCAGAGGGACAAATAGGTGCATCTCCAGTTATGATGTTTGGTATTATGACACAAAATAGAACAGTGGTCCCCAATGTGGCACCCGCGGGCACCATGGTGCCCACTGGGGCATTTATGTGTGCCCGCCTAGTGACCAGGGCTGGCCTGAGCCATTCTTGCACCCCAGGCACCCGGCGCATACACAGTCCCTCCTCCCCCAAGTGCGCGGCAGCCCCAAAAGTTTGGGGACCACTGAAATAGAAGAAATTATAAGACTGAAAATAGGTTCCCATTGGTGCTCTGCCAATGCAACAAAATATGAATAAAGTGCACAAGGACAGGAGATCATCCATTTTGTTGTTAGAAAAATTCAAAACATTTTATTTTTCTAGCATAACCATTTATTTTACATTACAGTCTAATAGGAAAAATTCAAAATATGAATACACTGAAACATGCGATATATGAATAAAGTGTCATGTGAAATATAATAACGACAAAGAGTGGGCAGATTTACCACCCACTACCCAGAACTATGAATCTGTCTGATTAAAAGAGAGACAGATCTCTCCTTTGGCTTAATTATACATAATTTGGCTGACAGCTGAAATGCAAACCTAAACAGTCAATCAGCTAACGATACACAAAATTAAGCATTTCACAGAGTGTCCAACCCCTTCAACCTTTATTAATACTTTAATTACATTAATTACACCCTGGTTTAAAGCATTGCAAGTACAAGAGAAGGGGGGAGAAATGATAGACTCTCCTAAGTAATGAATTGAATAGTGATTGTGTTAGAATTAAGACTATTAGCATAATGCAAAGTAGCAGCGGATTATAAATAAATTTAACAGTTTACCCCTCCTGCTATTCTACCCCTTAATTCTTTTCCTTAATAAGAGACTCTCTCGGATACTTTATCAGAGTCTAACCTTACACTCCAGAATAATTATTTGTAGGCGTGTACTTTCAGGTTCAACAGAAATGTGAATATTTTGGTGTTTACATTCATTTCTCCTGTGTGTGTTGTGTATCCGAGACACATGGCACTAAAATACCATAAGTTTGTTTTCTCGCTGCATTTTGCAATCAGAATATGGCAAAATCAGCTCTTCTATTGAGCATTTATGTAGCATTTAAGGCACTTAACCACCTAGAACACCGAGGCTTAATGACTGTAATGTATTATTTCCCCCCATTTTACAGATGAGAGAAAAGTGGAAGAGAGATTAAATGGCTTGGTTAGGCCCACAGAAGGAGTCAGTGGCATACCCATGGTTAGAATTTAGGGCTTTCTAATTTCTGATCCCATGCTCATTCTTCCAGACCCTGTTGTTTTTGCAAAGCAGTTTAAAAAGTTCATATAAAAGATAAATAGGAATACCCATGCCTGTTGCTACTCCAGAAATTCTTGGCATCAAATATATGTGTAATTTATTTTTCTAATGGTTCAATAGTAACTATCTTCTCTTTGACAGATTATTTAATCCACAAATTGTACATGCTTTTAATTTTGTGTGTGTGTCCCATTTCCCTTTTAATGGCCTGCAAAAACAACCTGGTAACCAACCTCATTTACATTTTACAAGTCTGCCATTTTGCAATGAGCCGTGAGCTTCTTGGATGATACGTGTAGGTAATGGAAGACAAATTGCTCTGAAAAATCAACCAATAGATATAGCAAAAATTAAATCTGGTTTAGAGAAGAGTCTATTTTTTGCATGAAGTGTTTAACTATGAGATCTCAGAGATCACTGTGTTCTAAGTTTGTCAAACACCGATGTTTTAATGATTACTACTATAGATCTTTTGCTGCCAGTCATGTATTAAGGACTTGATTTAGCCAAACAATTAAGCACAGGCTTAATGACCTTTGTAGAATAGGATGAACTTAATCATTTGTCTTGCTGAATTGGAACATCGAGTTTACTTGCTTTCTAATCCAAATAATCCAGTACTTTCATTTTTGGTAGCCTAGATTTAATCTTTCATATATGTTTAAAACAAGTGTTCCATCCTTTATAAAAGAAGAAAAAAGGGTCAATTAACACCCTTAATGAAAAATAGTGTGTGAGATTTTCAATAACCATTCCTATGTGATAGTCAAGACACCTCTATGCCATACTGAAGAAGTAGGACAATTTGAATTACAATCTACTGTATAACATGAAAATAGATCCATGCAAGTTTAATCATGCTGAGTTGTGAAAAACTGGCTGCTTTCTTTGTCATTTGATTGACAGCCTTAGTTATAGTCAAGTAATAAAATTAGGAGATGTATCAATTCGCAAAGATGAGTAATTATCTCTTAGTTGTAATCTTCTTACAGTATAAAAGGATGACATCTTGATTTCTCCTTAATGGCAAAGTTATCTCGATATTTAATTAAGCATCTTTTCTAATCAAATTAGCTTTCACTTCTCAAATAGAGGTTTCTAACCTTTAAGTGGCTTTAAAGTGTTGCTCCTTTCAGCCATTACCTTTGAAAAGAAAGATAATGTCCCTTAAAGTGATCCTCTTACAGTGATTTATTATTCACTGGTTGACTGCAAATACACATTGCTTAAAAAAAAAAACCATCTCAAAGATTTTTTTTTAATAAAATTATTTCAAGATGTGTTTAAAATTTTTGGAATGAGTTCTGCTGCCTGCAGGTGGTTGCCAGAATAAGTTTTGTCCTCTTTAACATTTAAAACAAATTAATATTCACTGTGGGGGATAGTACTATTGCTTCCCTTGGCTACAACTGACAGTGACAATTTGAGGTAACCTGCTAACTGTAATGTTTGAAAATGTAGACATACACCAAAATGGAAAGGTATTTAAAGCATGTGTCTTGGAGCATGCTTAGGAAATTGTTCACATTTCAGATCTCAGATGCAATTGCTGATCACCACAGATTTTGGATCTTTGCCGTCTGCCTGTTACTTCATTGGCAGTGTTGGTGTGGCTGCCTGAGAAATAGGAGTATCTGAATCACTGAAGCAGTTGCCTGAAGTGGTTTTTCTGTTGTTCCAATGACAGTTTAAAGGAGCGGGATGGTACTGTGATGTAGACTACAACTAGTCCAGTACAGTGTCTCTTCTGTTCTTGGGTTAAGTGATGTAGGTGTCTTGGTCCATGTCTTCCCTAGATGGAAGATTGCTGCTGCTGTGATTGATCATCTGGAGTTTGATTTAGTGGGTCTAGTTAAGACTTGCTAAATTGAGCTCACAGGGTGCCCTTACCAGCTGTCGGTACTCCTGGTTGTTCAAGAAGTAAGGGAAGCTGATGGGAGGATGCTGTGGGGATGGAGGGGAAATGCAGAACAAGGTACATTGACTTCAGTTACATAATTAATGTAACTAGAATTAAGTATCTTGCCTTGATGTTCCTTATGAGTGTAAACCTGGCCTTACATCACTTTATTAATACTCTTTCTCACCTGTCATCTGTCTCCATCTTTAAGTTCAATGAATGAAAGCTTATTCATTGATGATTCCACTGACTGCATATTCTTTTCATTCTTCAAAACTTCTGGTTTAAAATATGTACCTACCAAACTGTCAAGTGATATACAGTGTGTGTCTATGTTGCCCAGATGTTTGTGATGAGTGACCAATCTGTGATCCTTCACAAAATGAATTAAAATATTTTTTATATCCCCAATGTGGGGACGACTCTTCTTCTCAAACGTCAATAGCATTAGCACCAAAGGAGTGTTGTTATGGTGTGTCATAGAGTAGCATTGTGAGCTACTAAAAGGTTGAGTTCTCAACCAACAAGTCTTCCCAAATATAGTGCAGGTATAAGGAGGTGGGTTAGAGGATATAGCTGGCATGTTATTAGCACTTGAGGCCTGCTGCACTTTCCTTATGGCTCTCTTCACTTTCTCCTCTCTCAGCCACTTCTCTTTATGCTCTTTACTCCCGGGCACATCACAACCTTCCAACGTGTCAGGGTGCACTGTTAAGACCCAGCAATTACTTTTAGCCCTAAGGCTATTCCCTTGTTGCTAATGAGAAAGCATGACAAAGCAGCTGAGAAGAATTTACCAAAAAGTTGATGCCAGAACCCATCCTTCTTTGAAACCTGCAGATATGTCAAAACTGTCAAAAGTTTTATAGTCCCTCTTTGCAAGCATTCTTGAACCTGAGTCTACGGCCTTAGAGCATCCATAATGTCTCCATATAAGTGATCCTTTGGAAATGCATCCATCACCATCCCAAGCAGATAACCAAGTTAGTGGAGATGTTTGTGTTTGAGAAGAGTGATTAGACTTCACAATTTTGCTTTTCCAAGTATTGTGATTTCAGGAACTTTGGTTTCCAACTTGGTTTTAGGTGTAAGTATACAATGGGTGTGGTAAAGTTATCGCCTTCCCTCATGCCTGTTGTAGGTGGTCCAGGTCTCACCACCATACAACAGTATGCTCAAAAACATGTGTGTCTTTTAGACCAATCTCTTGGTATTTTATAATTAGTTTCCTACTTTCACCAAACACATATGGTCAGTTGGCCAAATGTGCTCGCTGCCTTTCCAATCCAAGAAAGAGCTCTAGAGGTAAGTTCTCTGATATAGATGTTTCTAGATGGAAGAACTTATGCACAACTTCTAGCATGGTGTTAGCGATTGAAACTTCTTGTGCGATCAATACACTTTGGACCATAATCGAATGGTTATTCCAGATTTCTCAGAAGTTGGTATGGCAGTTGAAAAGAGGACTTTGGGTGACCAGGTCAAAAGACTGTAACATCTGTGAAGGCTTTCATTAGGCTGCACACTTTTCTTGCAGTTGACTTAGTGAAAAGACCATGTCAATATTAGATCTAATAGCACAGAAGGTGCTCGATGCTCTGGATACAGACGTCTTCTGAGAATAACCTGTGTAAATACCTTGCTAACCATACTCAGGAGAGAAATGCCTCTATAGTTGTTGCAGTCACTTCAATCTCCTCTGTTTTCATACCGGGTTATGATGCACATGTTCTTCGTGTCTTGTGGTACATCATCTTCTCTCCTGCAGGCAAGACGCTACACAAATGTTTATGCACTGCCCGCCCTTCTTATTTCAGTACTTCAGCTGTTCTCGCATCTCTTCCCCCACACTTTTCTGGTGCTAGGAAGGTGATTGCCATTCCAAGTTCATTTATCGGTGGATCTATATCAGTTTCTTTAGTGGCCTCACACTTATCACTGCTTTAGAAACAGTGGTTTCATGTGAAGAGAGTTGAGTAGTGTTCTATCCAACATTGCACCTGTTTACTTCCATCAGTAATGATGTCTCCATTAAGCAATTTGTGTGGGACAGTCTTCTTGGCTGAAGAGACATGGATTTTCGTGTTTCCATCATACATATTTCTTAGATTCCCATTCTCAAAGGGCTTTTCTATCTTCTCATGTGGATTGAGCATATTGCCTTGTTTGTTGCAGCACATACTTGGCTGCTCTGAAGTTGGCCTAGGTTTCTGGAGAGGGGTCGATGTGATGGTGGCGATATTTTGGTTATTTTGCATCAATAACTGAAAGTATTTCTTCAGAGTATATTTCCAACCAGACTTTAGCTTTTTCTAAGGGCATTGTACAAAATGAGAAATACAGGATCTGTCGAAAAAGGGTTTATTTTCGACAGATCCGTGTCTAGACTCCCGTTTTTTTTTAAAAGCTCTGTTTCAAAAAAAAAAAAAAAAGCAGCCATGTTTATGCTATTGAAGTGTGGGATAATTAAATCCCTGCTTCATTAGCAATTTCAACGTGCTTGATTTGCATCTCTCTATCGACAGAGGGATGCAGTCTAGATGTAGCCTAGGTGTTTTTTTTGCAGTTGACAATAAAATCATGGGCGATTTCAATTTGAATGACATACGCTGGCGGTCTCATGCTGTCAGTACTAAAACATCCTTGGAATTGCTAAATGATACAGATTTCAAAAAGGTGTTGCATCCAACATAGAGAAATTAGATCTTAACAGATAAAGAGGAACTGAAAACAGAAATAAAAATTAATGGCAAGTTAGGTAGATGTGATCATCATTTTATCCTATTCATAATTTGTAACCAAATATAGCGAGTGTGTGTGTGTGTGTGTGTGTGTATAGACAGACACACACACACAAACACAAAGTGGTGCTTTAATATGTCCAATTTCATGAACATGAAAACCACGATGAGCCAAATAAGGCAAAAAGATTATTTCAATCAGGAAAATGAGACTAAAAATTGGGAATTATTTAAGAACATTTTACTAGTTCCCCAAAAGCTGCAGTCGTCCAATTAAAGAAGAAGTCTGAATTTGTTAAAAAATGATCTTGTTTACAGTGGAAGAGAAGCTAGCTCCCTATGACTAATAAATGGAAGACATGGGAGATTGCTAGCAGTGGATATGTACCAGAAGCTTGGAATTGTAGAAGAGTGATAAGAGAAGCAAAGGGGCACAAGAAAAATCTGCTGCCAGCAGAATTACAGACAATAAGAAGGGTTTAAAAAGTATATTAAGAACACTATGAATCATAAGAATGGCCATACTGGGGCCAATGATCCATCTAGCCCAGTATACTCTCCTCTGATAATGACTGGTGCCAAGATGCTTCAGAAGAGGTGAACTGAACAAGGCAGTTGTTGAATGATCCATTCTCAACTTTTGACAGTCATAGGCTTTGGGAGACACACAGATTGGCATTGCGTCTTGACAATTGCTGGAAATGGTAGAATCGTCAATAATAATGCACAGGAGGCAAAAGTGTTCATTAAATGTTTTTGTTCTATATTGGGGAGAATCAGATGATGTAGTCATTGTAACACACTTTCCATTTCATGAGTATCTCTGGGAGATGTTAAAGAGCAGTTACTAAAGTTACATTTAAAAAAAAATCAGCACATCTGGATAGCTTGAATCCAAGCATTTTAAACAACTGGCTGAGAAGGTCGTTCCACCATTAATGTTGATTGTTTCAATAAGTCTTGGAATACTAGAGAAATTCCACAAGAGCAGAAGCAAGCTTATGCTGTACTCATCTTCTAAAAGGACAAATGGAATGATCCTGCTATTATAGATGCTTGTCTGTTCGGCATCTTCTGGGCTATATATCGGTAATGGAGTGGCTGATATGGGATATGATTAATACATAATTAAAAGAGGATAAAATAATTAATTCAAATCAACATGGCCTCATGGAAAATAGATCTTGTCAAATTAAATTAATATCTTTTTTATGAGATTACAAGTTTGGTTGATAAGTGCAAAAATGTTGATGTTAAAAACTAGAAAGATATACAATTGTGATGGTACAATCCTTGGACACATACAAAGGAGGCTCTCAAGTAGGACCAGATAAGTTATATTACTGCTGCATTTGGCACAGGTGTGACCACTGCTAGATTTCAGGTGCCCATATTTCAAAAAGGACGTTGATAAATTGGAGAGGGTTCACTGAAGAGCCATCTGAATGAGAAGGACTAGAAGGCATGCATTGTATGGAGATGCTCCTCAAGGAGCTCAGTCTATTTCGTTTAAATATTCAATCTATTTAACATCATTAAGGCCTGGCTTATATACAGTCTCTATGTAGCCATATCGGGAACAAATATCCAATATTCAGTCTATCAGTGAAAGGTATAACATGATCCAGTGGCTGGAAGTTCAAGGTAGACAAATTTAGACTGTAATATACAGAGGTATGGTAATACATATTGAATATAGTAAGCTACAGTTGTATCTATCTATTTTAGAGAGTTTGTGTATCTGTCTGTGCATCTGTGTATGAATCCATTTGTCTACCAACTCCTCCTCCTCCAGAAACGGTAAGAGTGAGGACCACCAAATTTGGTACACAGCTTCTTCCTCTTATAATTTAAATCAAGGTCAGGGTCTGGTTGTTGCAAAACAATGGGATGTGCATGGAATGTGATTGTTTTGCATCAAATTAAAAGGGAGGGGTATATTAGCAGGGACAGTTATACTCAAAAATGTCCACAGGAGGGCAGCAAGTATCCCAGCCTGGTGAGCAGTTACCAGTCACTGTGCAACCCCCACTGCCTCAGGCTGCCCCCCACCACCCAGTGCTGACAATATGGTATGATCTCTGCTATCCTGGGCTACTAACATCACCCCAGGCTGAACCTGGGAAGAAGCTGCCAGGTGGGTTTTACAGCCCCCTCTACCACAGGGCAGGCCTGGACTCAGGCGATGCCAAGTAAGTCTTCTAGCATTTTCATATTTACAAGACATTTGTTTGTTTTATTTTAGATAGCTTGCTGAATGTCTCCTTAGGCATCTTTGTTCTAACTTTTGTAAGAGATCTCAGAAAGTAGTCTGTCCATCATTTGCCATTATCTTTTCATGGGTATATACTGGCTTAATTAAGACAGGGAGATATAAATCATTTTGTAAATCTGCCTTATTGTTGCCTGTTGTCATGTCACAGAAGCAAAATGCTGTCTTTAAAGCCCATCACGGAAAACAATACTTTCCATCTCTTTGCAAGTTTCCCATCACTGAACCTGCTAGTTTTATTTTTTTTCCTCGTAATCTTGTCATCCACATAGTGGCTGTGCAGTTGTCTGGCACTGGACCCAGGCTGTTTGCCCAGTCCTTAAAAAAAGCACCTATGTTTGAAGTGGAGTCTGCTATTGTAGCGCTTGGTGAATAGGATTTCACTGGGAACTGATCTGTGTGCAGTGAGGAACAGGTCCTTTTACACCCTGCTTGTAATGGAGTGGAAAATTACATTTCCCATTGCAGGAACAGCTCCATTAGAGGAAAAGCAGATTCTCTTGCAGAGAGCTGGAATGCACCTCAGGCAGTGACGGCGTGACAGCCCAAATAATGGGAGCTGGGAAAGAATTGGAAGATACTAAAATGAAAAAATGTTTTTCTTCATACACTGTGGTTTCTTCATAAACTTGCTTTCCTGCTAGCGTGAGAGCAGTTAGGTTTGAAATACCGAGGAAAACACAAATTTAAACAAATGTTTTTAAGATGTTTTGAAGATGAACCTTACCCTCATTTAAAAAACAAAAATATAACAATTTTTTCATAAGTAACTATCCAGATGAGACTAGAGTTACTACAAGATTTTGGATCATGACTGTGGAGCATTGCAATGTGTTCTTCCTGTTTTTTGTTTTTAATAATGGGTTGAAAGCTTTGCCAATTGCATCGTGACCACAGGAACATCAGATTCCTCAGGGAACATGTCTGAAAGATCTTCCCATATACAGCTAATCTCATCTAGGGTGAATAGGAAGGTATATCCATCCCCCCCTATGACTTACCCTACACCCAACAATTTTTTTTCATGTTTAAGAATGTGAATAGTGTGAGTGCCAACCTCAGGTTATTTGTGTCTCAAAATGAAGATCATCTGCAAATGATGGCAAAATCTCATATAGTTAATGGCACTCTGAAAGGATAAAAATGGGTTACTTTATATTGACACTGAAAACAGATTATTTTAGTGGTCTTGAAAGATGTGAGATCAATAGCTCTGAAGACTGTAATTCTCCCTTCTTTCATAAATAGATTTTAAGGCCAGAAGGGATCATTATGATCAGCCTGCCTGACCTCCTGTATCATACCGGCGATAGAATTTCACCCGATAATTCATGCATCAAACTCATAACTTCTGGAGTGTATGGTTTTGAAATACAGCCAAACTTGTTATAAAAACTTGGAGTGATTTTTTTTTTTAAATCCGCCACATCCCTACATGAATTTTCAGGTGCTTAGTTCATTCACTGTTGAAAGTGAGCTCTTTATTTCCATTCCATTCTCTATTTCTACATTGGGGCTGGTCTCACATTTAAGGGGCCGTTCAGCCTCTATGTAAACACAGGCACTGGTGTGTTTTCTGTAATGGGCTGACCATTCAAACATGGTGATAGTAGTTTTGTAACTGAATGGGTAACCGTCAGCTCCTTCCAATCAGTCATGAGATACCAACAATATTCAGTCACCATTCTGTGGACCAGTGTCCGTAGATCTATGTTTCATCCGCATCTTCTTAATGGTCCAGTCCAACAAAAAATATATATACAGTCCTTCAGCCTTTTCCAGGAATGATGTATATGTGCAAATATTGATCCAGTAAGAAAAGGAAGGAAAAGTCAGTAACTAGAAGTATAACAAATAATGAAGAGACTTAAACCACAGACATTTTCATAGAATCCTTTGGATGGGAAAGTTCCTCAAATACATTATGTAGTCCAGTATTTCTCAACCTTTTTTTTATAAAGTACCCCTTTGAAAATTATAAGTATCACCAGTACCTACAGTTTTCAGACACACAATTTTTTTTCTACCATTGCAACATGTGTGTTTAAACAACTTAATCATAGCTGGGCCCGCGATGAAATTTTGGGGTGTAAAAAGTACAAAAATAATAAAGCACTGTAAAACTTAAACATTCAGTTTTCTCCAAATTTCAGTTGTGTTAATGTACCCCTCCCCCCAGACTTCTCTCGAGTACCCCGAAGGGTATTCGTACCACTGGTTTGAGAGATTCTGATTTGTGATGGAACTGATTCCTGTTCTGAAAATCATAGTCTGATTTTTGCTGCTGCACATGGGATTCTTTTTTCCCCCTCTTTAGTGGGCAATGCTACTCTGTCGCTTTCCACAGATAGCTTTGGAGTTCAGCTGTAAATGTAGTCCTTCTGTTACATTGATAAGATCCACTGATAAGCAGAATGTTAGGGAAATTATATGAAGGCCATTGCTTTTGTTCACACTTAAAAACATCTTGTAACAAAATGCAGGCACCACGTGTAAATGAATGCCTACTGTGGTGGGTCTTGGTTGGTTCAGCAGGAAGACTAGACTGGACTAATCCAGGGATAGTTTGAGTGCTCAGCTCCTCCTCGTTAGGATTCCTATATGCACAGGGAGCAAGGGTTAGGCCAGAGGCATCCTCTCCCCTAATGGCTTAGATTGGCACAGCCAAAGACCATGTGGGAATTGGCCGAGGAGCTCTTAAACTTCATCTGGGATGCATGGCATCGTTCGTCTAAGATGATTGCCATGTCATGCCTGCAGTTGTGTATTTGTGACTGATTTTTGCTTTTGTTACCTTGTAGCTGGATGTCTGTGTGTGTTTTGTGTTGCTAGCTGGTATTGCCTGTTGGAGTCAGTTCCTCTGATGCCGATGGGCAAACACAAGGTGTGGGGTATTCTTTTCCTCAAAGCACTGAGCAGCGGTCTACCTCCGTTTGCCTTGTAAATTGACGTGTGGCGCATAGAAGTATTTTTGTAGCTGACTGCAGGTATCCAGAAATGTAGTGCTGGGCTATTGACTTACTTACAAACTGTGTTCTTATGCTGGGGTAAGTTAGGGCAGGGGCTACAGTAAAGATTGAGATGGGGTGTTTAGCTTCCACAGCCAGCAAAAATCAAAGCACTGCACAGCTGGAGCAGATTTCTCATGTCAGGAAGGTATGATAGGATGAGTTCTGGCATGGGGCAAATTCCCTGCTTTGTGCATGGGTTGAGTGCAGCTTCTCCCCACCGGTGGGGTCTTGGAGGCCAAGTGATAATTGTACATTGAACTAATGATTGCTAGGTAGTTTCTGAGGTTGGGTTAAGTCTCGCAGTTCTTGTTAGTTGTTTCAGCAGTTAAGATAATTATAGTCTCTGCTTAAACCATTATGAAGTGTGCATTATGTTGAAATTTGACGTCCACACAATAGGTTTATATGCATTATAATATGTTCCGTATGTGTGTGCATATAATAAATATAAGTTTTGTATCGTAATACAAGGGTTCTATTTACTGTGAAATATTAGAGAGGAAATGTGACTAAAAAATGTAGTGCCATTAATGCGAAACATTTTTCTTTCAATTAAGCTGAAAAAAAATTAATTGGAAATTTTGCAGAAACTTTTAATTGAAATAATACATCCTGATTTTTATTTTCTGCTGCTAAGAGGGCAAAAATTATGCTGAGTGAAATAAATATATACTTCTGGCTGACACCACCTTGGCATTTCCAAGCATTCTTTTCTAAATATATTCTTAATCTGAACAGTCTTGAAATACTTGAAATAATATAATTAAAAGCACAAAATGAGTGCCAGACTTGTCAATTTCAACAACAAAGTGCTGAAATTTTCAGTGAAACTGAGAGCTCCCTCTCCCACACATTGTAATGAATAGGTTCATAAAAGGAAAATAGTTTAATTACATTTTAGTTCATGGATTGTTAATAGGCTGGAGTATCTAAATTGAATAATGTGATTCTGGTAATAATTATGTGTAAATGAACTTGTTTAAATGATATTTTACAGCTTCTTTATAAAATTACAGCTAGAGGCAATCCAGTGATAGACAGACAAAGGCCATGCAAAAATTATCATAAACTATTAGCTTGTTTGCAAAGGGTTTTATGTTAATCTTTTAGTACTTAAAGCACTCTGCAATTAACATATCATGGGGAGCTGCCTCGCAGCAAAGGCATGCAAATTGAAGTGCTCAGATAAAAAGCCATTCACATAAAAAAAAATCAAAGAAAGGGTGGCATAGCACTCAAAGGGTACTGGTTTTATATTTGAGATTAAGGAGGTGTAATGACTGTGTTATCTAACTATGGTTGTAATTAAAGCTTTTCTCTTGCAGACATGACAATGGATAGAGCATTGATTTGGGTGTTTTAATTGTGAAAGTCATTTTATTTCAGGGCAGAAGATATGAATAGCCTAAATCAAAGGGCTGGAAGATTGCTTTGTTGATGGTACTTGTTCAACAGCTGCCTTGTTGCTTGATACACAAACGAGGAGAATGCTGAAAGAGAGCCTGGGAGGTGCTCTGTATTGTAATTCTCCTGCTGGTTTCCTTTCCTTTTATGAAAAAGGCAAGGATCTATGTACGGATTGTAAACAAGCCGCTTTTTCCTACATCACAGATGGGGTTTTTTTTCCTCCCGTAGTGTCCTCTGAACAAAAGGAGCCATAAAAGGCCTTGAACTAACTTTTACTACTGCACTTTCCCAAACCACAAAAGTTTCTGAAATACAAATCGCTCAAGAGATATCATACTTTTAGTGGAGGACAGAAGTCGTCACGCGGTTATAATTCCTGTGATCAGAAATGCTTCAGAGTTGTTGGATGTTGACTGGTATTTACAATTCATGTGTAGACACCAAAACCCTTCTTGTAAGGTTGGGAAGGGGACTTTGTACCATTCATCACGGCAACAAGATTCAAATGTAGCTAGCTACATTCAAGACTGATATAAAGTGGGTACAATGTGTTTTGGAAGCAATGTGGTCATCCTACCTCCATATGCCAGTGGTGAATTTGGCTCATATAGTTAAAAAAGAAAAAGCCTCTGGTCAGTCAGAAAATGGCAAAAATATACCAAAAAACCATGTATACAGGTTTTGTACCAATATAACCATGTTGGTTGGGGATGTGATTTTTTTTTTACCAATGTAATTATACTGTGCACAGAGTTTGAGCAACACAAGGGTGTCTTATTCCAGTAGAGCTTATTGCCCTTCTTATACTGGAATAGCTATGCCAGAAGCAGGCCCGGCCAAAGAGCTAGTGGGGCCCAAGATGCCATGTTGTGCCATGGGCACTGAGTAGAGTGGAGCCCAAGGTGACCACCTTGCTTGCCTTGTCCTAAGGCTTGACCTGATCAGGAGAAACCCCTTCATATCAGTACCTTCATTCATACTAGGAGGGTTGTATTGCTTTAATTATAGTTAAAAGCAGGACAACTTTCTAGTGTAGACCAGGTCGAAGACTCGAGGTAGTCAGGTTATTTTTTGGTCAAGGTCCACATTTCTTGGTCAAGGTATAATCAAGGTCCAGACTCCAGAGAAAATAATAATCATTAATAAATAACTAAAATATTTTGGGGGTTGTTCAAAAGTGTCTTATCAGTCTAGTTTGGCCTACGGTCCACCTATTGATTACCCCGTAAGTGGTAAATGAGGATTCCCCTATCTTCCTCCTTAAGGAATACACACCAGTAAGAGACTTAAGTAGAACGTTCACCAGTCCTGACACAACAAAACCCATCCCAAAAACCTCAAGATTTTGTGGGGTTCAACAAAAATCAGGCTTAGAAAAAACATCCCTCAATCCACTGATGTCCAGCCAGATATATTTAGTCCATTCCGTATAGTGTTGCTACAGTGAATGGTACAAAGTCCTATTTCCAGACTTACACTAAGCGGATTTGGTGTCCACAGATATAATGCAGTAAAAGCCAGAATCAATCTGCATAATTCCTCCTTTGGGTGAAACAAGAAGCAAATATACCATGAGAGACTGGGCCTTCTCAAAGTTGGTGGGGACTGGCAATGCTATTTTGCTGAGAATACATCAGTTCTTTGCTCTGGTTTCTGTATTTGTTCCTTTTGAAATATTTGGTTCAGTGTCTTTTTCCTAATCTTCAAAGCTCTCCATAGAACTGGCTCAAAGTAACCTACGGAATTACCTGTCTCTGTCTACAGTGACAGATTTCCTTGACAGCTGTATTTCACAGGAACTATGAAACTGTCAGCCACCCAGGTGATGGTTGGGAGAACAGGAAACAGAGCTTTTTCAGCAGCTGGCTCAAGGCTGTAGAACTTGAGTTCTGGAGAAGAACAGAATGACCACAAAATCTACCAGTTTTAAAGCAAAGTAAAATTCACGCCTTCAGGTGAAGTTACGAATAGATGGAGGAAAAACAGTGATTATTAAAGTAAAAGTTGGAAGAGATAGAGACTAAAAAGCCCTTGGGGGATAGAGGGCAGAGACAAGCCTTTGTGTCAACCCTTATGTATTAGGAGGATTATAAATTTTCCTCAGATGCATTGCACTGAAGAGAATGGAATGTTTAGCTACAAAGTATCAGAACATTATTTTCATAAGAGGGTTTTGATTATATGAAACTGATTTCTGGACCAAAAATGTTGTGGCGCCTATGATGTACAGAGTGTTTGACAAATACCTAGAAACACAAGTTGTCTCCTGCCTAAAAGACTGCAAGCTCTTAATTTAAATGGATAAAAACCTAACTAAATCTACGAATGTTTTGATGTTCACCTATCACAATTTTAATCTACCATTGCCAATACTAAAGAATGGTCGCTATTTCAATACAGAGCTGCATTTACAGTTTCTACAACAAAAAGTGTATGGTGAAATAGTAACTTCTCTGTAATATATAGGAAAAATATAAAGCAATATCCTTTGCAAAGTTTTAGCTATGTCTTTCAGGGAAGTAGAAGATAGTCTATCTGTTGAATTGTGTTTTTTTGAATCTTCTAGAGGTTTCATCCATTTTCTCAGCATACCTAAAGAGAAATTAGGTGAAAATGTAGATAGAATTCGTGATGAGATTTTAATGGGATGGTTGAAAATCCCATAAAGGGGTTAGCTCTCATTAAATATTTTGAGACTTCTCCGTAAGAGAATCCTAAATGAAAGCTGTTGTATTCTCGTATATTCGTGCACAAATTTTAGGTACTTTTCTTCCATTTTTTAATCCTTGTCAAGCTCTGTTTAATGCTCCAGTGTTATCCTGGGCATCGATTTTCTTTTAACATGTTTTAGTAGCACTGGGGAAGTCAGTACTCATCGTATGGAACTGTAAAGGAAGTATACAGATTTGGGGATGGGGCATGTTGTTAAAAGTCGGGCAGTATAAATGCTGATTGACACTTTTGCTGACAAATTTCTACTCAATAGGAACGGCATTTGCTTTGTCACCAGGAAAGTGCTACGTTAGTGCTTAGTCTGGCAAATATTTTGTCATTTGGAGATTGGGGGAGGAGGGTTAGCACCTGTGAATGACAAAAGCTTTGTCACTCAATTGCCAGTCCACACAGCCTAACTAGAGACCTCAGTCTAAACCACTGATCCAAACTTCTTCAGACTTTCCCTGTAACCGAAATCTTCTTAGGCTACGTCTAGACTCCTAGCTTCTTGTGTAAGAAGCTTTTTGCAGAAGAGAACTTCTGAAAAAACTTCTTGAAAAAGACAGCATCCACACTGCAAAAGCGCATCGAAAAAGCAGCATGCTTTTTCAAAAGAGCGTCCAAGCAGTGGGACGCTATATCTCGTGTATAAGCAGTGATTGCTATGGACAGAATGGCCTCCAAGATACCTGTACTTTTTCCTCTTC
Organism: Pelodiscus sinensis; assembly: GCF_052426305.1. Classification (NCBI taxonomy): domain Eukaryota; kingdom Metazoa; phylum Chordata; order Testudines; family Trionychidae; genus Pelodiscus; species Pelodiscus sinensis. Next base: position 8,326,757 of record NC_143059.1, read on the forward strand.
CCTCTTCTTCCAAAAAAACCTCCCTTTTCCCCATCCACACGCGTCTTTTTGTGAAAGAGCTCTTTCGCAAAAAAGGCGTACTTCCTCGTAGAATGAGGATTACCAATTACACAAAAAGCCCTGTGTGTGTGTGTGTGTGTGTGTGTGTGTGTGTTTTGATTTACTGTCGAAAGAACATGCTTGCAGTATGGATGTAACTCTAGTTTTGTCAGAAAAACCACTGTTTTTCTGACAAAACTCCATAGTCTAGACATAGCCTTAGTGAGCTGAACCAAATCCTCCAGACGGTACACCCTGAATTTTCCCAATTCAGCAAGGTATCCAAGTGTATTTCTAATTTCAAGCTGGGGGGATTGTTCTACTTAAAATGAGGTGGGTGCTTAGTATGTTGCTGAAACAGGGCCCTGAATGAGACATAATACAGCTGCGATTCTCTCTCAAATCACCACGGATTCCAGCACTTTCCATGACTTCCACTGCTGCAGCAGCCTGCGTGGCTGACCCCTGGGCTGCCATAGAGCCAGCTGCTCAGGTGCCCCACAGCCAGTCGCACTACTCACTGCTGAAGCAGCTCCGGGACCAGCCACTTGAACAGTCCCAGAGGCCAGCCATAGCAGCTACTGCTCGGGCAGCCCTGAGGAGCTAGGCACAGTGTGAGTAGTGGGCCTAGGGAGTTCCTGAACAGTGGCCGATCACCCAAGGACAGCCATTCCACACTGCTGGACCAGGGGCCCCCCAGAACAGCAGGGCCCAAGATTAGAGATTCAGTTATTGCCTTTCACCAGTCCATGACTTTTACTAAAAATACCCAAATCCAAGCCTTAGTTATGACTGAGAGGCCCATCTTCAAATATAACATACTTGTGCAAATGTTCTTTGAGGCATTGGCTCCGCTTCTCTTCAAAGGCTTGTTTCTACAGGGCCTTCATGCCCATTTTATCACATGGCATTGTGAGGAGCCGAGTACCCTGAAAAAGCTACCTATAACTTTTCAGGACAGAGCCCTTACTCACTGAGAATTGTATGCAGCATTGCGCTCTGAATGAATAGGCTTTCGGGTGTCTGTCCAGATTTCAGCTGGCTTTTCTGAGCTGTACAGACTGCTCACTTAAAAGGAAATTTGAAAAGTAGTTCCTCTAAATGTCTTGTTAACTACCATACTATACCTGGGCTATCTGTTATTTTGCAAGGAGTTAGAATGTCAGAAATTTTAAATTGCTCAGGAGTGGATTTTTTATATAGTCCTGACACTGGGATTTGTTATCTAGCACGAGAAGTATGTGCCAACTTTAATAAAGTTTGAAAAACCTCACAGCTGAAATATTACCTCTAATCTTATTTTCTAATCCCGGTGTGTCTCTTATTAATACTTCACATTTTATTTTGTGGTGTGTGTGCTGATGCAGCAACATTTTTTGCTTTACTAGAATAGTTAACACACATTACTTTTTTTTTCTTGACTAACAAGACATTCTCTTTCCCATGCATTGTATGTTATGAAATAATCACTTCCAGTGAAAAAATTGCAATCAAGGCTCGTCATGGATTATACAATTTTATGGTATTCTGTGAATTTCAGGCTTCTTTACCTTACTCAGACGTTTTTAGGAACATTCCTTCTTCATTTATTTGATATGGATGTTTGCAGGCATTGTATTTTGGGAAATGCTGGCCTTTCTGGGAAGGGAGACCTCTGCGAAGTTGCAGCTTTAAAATTGTTGCAACAAAGTCTGAAAAGGGAAATCATTGAGGTGGGGTAAGCCTTAAAACTGACCACAGAGATGCTGGTGGTGAAGGAAATAGCTTTGAAGTGATTGGTGCACAACACCTTTGCTAATTTCCCAGAGTGTTGCCCTCTGATAAACTCAACGGTTTTGGTGATTGCTGTTGTTCGAATGTGCCGAGTCAGAAATATCTTCTGTCCTCAGCTAGCAAGGTGACTCCTTTCAGATGGGTTGGCCATAGATGACTCATGCCTCTCTATCTTGTGAGGGCATGATCTAAAATGGAGGACACGTGACTGTTCTGTGTCTCCTCTGCCCAGCGACACCCCCATCCTGGGATTGCTGTGCTCTTCTCACCAACACTACTTGGTGGTGGGAGGCTCTGTCCTTGAATAGAACACCATCTACTACGGTGACTTCCCTAACCACGTAGGAGTGTTCTCAGTGTGGTCTTCCCAATGAGGCCTCCCGCCAGCGTGGTTGCTTTTTCATCGATAGTTGACATGATATGCAAAGTACAAGATTTGTTGCAATTTTACAACAGTGGCAACATTAATGAGGTCAATGGGCATGTTTCAATCCTACAGCACCAATCTAACCTTTTCGTATCTGTTGATCTTTGAGATGTGTTGCGCATGGCCATTGCACGACCCACCTCCTGCTCCGTTGTCAGAGTCAGCCAGCAAGAAGTAACTGACAGAGTATGGGGCAGTCCGAGACCTTTATACTGGGGTATGAAAGTGTGGCACCAGAGGGCACTGGAAATAATGACATCAGTGAGAGAAAAATCCCCAGGGACTGTGTGCGGTGAGTGCACCTTAAAATGGCACGGTCATGGGCAACAGATCTCCGAGATCAACAGCGGAAGGTTAATAACTGTTTTTAGTACGGTATCATGGTGAGTTATCCTTTGAACTTGTGTTGACTGTGTCAATTCCATTGCCATTAATATGCCTCCAATGTCATGGGCAGGAGCAGTAAGGATCTGGCCAGCAGCCAGTACAGGAGCTATCAGGAAAGTCTCCCAGCAGGGGTGTCCCCCTCCCCCGTGCTCACTGGCAGCTGGGGAAACAGCGAACTGGGGAACCCTACCACTGCTGGTGAATGGGGTGGGGGAGATTAGTACTGCTGGTACCAGACCCTCACACTGCTTGTCCTTCATTGTTCTGGGGAGGAATTGGAGAAGAGGCAGGGCAGGGATGGGGAGAGGCAGGGCCTTGGTTGGAGGGGGATTGTCCAAGTTTTTCCCAGAGTGGGGGGCCAGTCACATGGCTGGTATCCCCACCCCACCCCAGGTCTCCCCACCTTCCCCAGGTCAAAGAAGTAGGGAGAAGATCTGTCCACAGTGCACATCGTTCTTTAGGGCAGTTGTGTGGGCAATCTGTCACATGCACTCACAGGCTAAGTGAGGAGAAGAGAATACAGAGGAAAAACTGTGGTCCAACATGAGGCTCAAGTTTGTGGACCGACTGAAAGCTTCCCGGGGATTAGGGAGGGGGAAGAGTTCACAAAATACTATGAGCAGGAAGAACAGCAAGTGTTCTGTATGTTAACTTCAACTTCTGTTTAGTCTGAGAGGAACAAAGCAATCAGTGGAAAAGACAGACAATATCCTCCCCCACACTTAGCAACACAAAAGATGGGTGGCACTGTGATGGTGGAAAACTGGCTCATATGAGCTCCATACAATGTGTCTCATTTAAACAGTCTCAAACAGAAACCTCTGAGTACCCAGAAGTACACTTTTGCAGAAATTGCAAAAGCTTTGCTGATTCCTCCAGTACTCATATTTATAACAGCAATAGCCTCCGGAGTCAACAATTTATTTATCAATTGTTAATTGAGATGATATTTACTTATGATTGCAAACAGATGATTAATTTATAGCATAGTTTTATGACTATGATAGTGAAGAGATCATTAGAAAGAGGGATTATAATAGACTTCTCTGCACTTGTGAGCCTAGTAATAAAGATTGACTAATATAATTAGATAGAGCTTTATAACAAATACTATTAAATTGAGTCTGGATTTTATTTAAATGCACTGGCCTGTTATCTTAAACTTATTAGCAGGGTGTGCGGGTTAAGTAGAACCCCTGCCTATACTGTTTACTCTCTCCTTTGGAGATAAAAGTAGCTCTCTACTTTTTGGGCAAATGGCAATATTATGTTCTACATATGAGCATGATTTCTATTGAAAAATTTTGTTTAAAAATAATTATTGCAATCAAGTAAAAATATGACTTTAGTCATCGGGGTTTCACGTGGGATGTTTTTAAACGTTAATGTTGATCATCCGTTGACCAAGATTAACTCAGTGAGCTGGTATTAGACTCATGCATTTGAAGAGTCTGGCATGTCTTTTGCATAATTTCATTTAATGGATGCCTGAATTAGAATTTCATGGAATCATCACAGCACGCCCATGAAGCATCTTATTTTTTTTTCTTCCCTAGAGACACTTGTCTCCTTGCAGTTCTTCACTGAGTTGCTCGGGGAACTGGGAATGGAATGGGCCCAATAATTTTAGCAGAATTTATGAGTACATCTGTCCTCGTACCTTTCTCCAATTAATAACCCCTTCTCACATTTTAGTGAGGAGTTGTATGTGCATTTTCTAGGAAAATTACCCCAGAGTGGTAAGAATTGCAGCCGTATTTATTCATTCTTATGCTACCACATGGTCCTAATATTGAAGTATTCTTGCCCATCTGAATAGTAGGTGAGGATTTAATAGGAGCCCAAGTCAGGAAAAAAAATGTGGGTAACCTAATGCAGTCTGGAAAGTGGGATGCTGACCCATCATGCAACTCTTTAAGCACATAAGAACAGCCATACTGGATCAGAACAATGGTCCACCTAGCCCAGTAGCTGCCTTCCAACAGTGGCCAATGCAAGGTGCTTCAGAAGGAATGAATGGAACAGGCAAGTGGTCTACCCCCAGTACCCATTCCCAGCTTCTGCTTTTGCTTTGCTTATAAGCAGCAGTGCAGCAATGGGCATTTTGAACTGAATGAAAATATGCAGTGGTACCACTTTGAATAGTCCCTTGATACTTTGGTTTATCACTAGGGATGCACATAGTCCTTTCATATTCCGTTCAGTCCAAAACATTTTCATAGCACCAGCACCCTAATTAGTGACAAGATTAAGGAAAATTTTCTCCTTCTCAGTCGAGCGCCATGACAGTGAGGTTTTTTGTTTTATTTTTTCCTTATGTGAGGCCCCCTAACTGATTTATTTTTGCGCTCCCTCCTTCTGGTCCTCCTTGCTTCAAACTGAGGCTTCCCTTGAACTTCCAAACCAGCATACACACTCCAGAGTCTACCAACAAAGACCTGAGCCTGCGCGACCCTCAGCACTGACTGAAGACATTGGGTGCTCTGGTTGCTCCGCACCTGTCCGCATCAGGCTCAAGAGGTGAGCTTGAAAGCATTCATATGATGAACTGAGGCTTGAAAACCCTTATTGATATATAATGGGAAATGAAAAGTTCCTGGCCCATGGGTGGAAAGTGCACTCATGTTGCAGTGCAATCATTGCTATGCTGCTGTATTTGATGTGTGCTCTGGGTTCAGCTGCACAACATTCTCCACAGCCACAAAAGTCAACAAGTCTGGAGCAGGAGTGGCCTGAGGAGGGCTGCGGCAGCTGGCGCACCAGGCGGAAAGTGAGATTGGAACCCCCACCTGCATGGCCATCAATGGAGTGACGTCATCATTGGGCACGCCAGCCACCCCGTGATATCATCGGGCGCCCCAGGCACCCCGTTAAAGACGGCAACCTAGGCGACAGCTGAGTCCGCCTATAGTCACGGGCTGCCCTTGGTCTGGAGTCACGCTGCCATCCCCAGTTTAAAAGAGTGTATGTTTTTTCTTTTCCTGCGGCCCTTGCCTACGCAAATGACTTTGAAATAGATTTGTATGGCTTTATTATTTTAATTGTTGAAAAATGTAGTAGGAAAGAGTCCTATATAGTTGCCAAAGGTTGAAAATAGTAAACTTGGGGTCAGTGTTCCCACTAGAGCAGGGCTACTCAACTCATGGCCTGTAGGCCACATGCAGCCCATGGCCCATTTGTTTGTGGTCCACGATGTAGTTTTGGTTTACGCAGGGCTCAACGTGCGGCCCACAGGTGGGATCCTTTGAATATGGCTTCCACTGGGAACATGCTCCACAACAGCGAGGCATCTCCCCGGTTGGATGAACATTGAAAGATGCAAACTGACAGGATGGCTGAAGGTTTCTAGCCCCCAAAGAGGAGGTATCAGGAGCGCCAGGGCATTGTGGGAAGTGCTTTCCGTTCCTGCCCGTCAGTGTGAAAGAAGCTATTTGCATATGTTTGCATATATATTTGTACGTATATGCAACGACACTTAAGTTGCAGTCGTCGTCATTTGCATGTGTATCATTGTGGCCCCTGGGGCTTCCAAAGTTAAGTAGCCCTGCACTAGAGATTCCTTGCAGTAAACTCTATCACCCCATCTCCACAGAACGGTGGATGGAAACTGGGGACAGTTAAAGGCCTGTGAGAAAAATTACTCTAACGGAAGGGATTTACTAATGTGGAAAAGAACCACCGAGTGCCTCTTCTGAGAGAGAGTTTCCACACTAAGGTCCTGCAATTCTGAGCCATGGCATGGCAAGTGAGGCCAACCCAACTGGTGCCAAGTGACTTGATGGGCTGTATGGTGAATTGCGGATTCTCAATCCCAAACTGTTAACACTCCTCCAAATATGAATCCTCCCTCTTTCCTTTTCCGAGAGAGACAATTTTTTTGATTGTTTGTGGTGTTGTAGCTGTGTTGGGCCCAGGCTATGTGAGAGAAGTGGGTGAGGTGATTTTTTTTAAATTGAATCTACTTTTGTTGATGGAAAAAGACAAGCTTTTGATCTTCACAGAGCTCTTCTTTAGTTCTGGAAAAGGTAACCAGTGTTGCAGCTAAATACAAGGTTGGCAGATTGTTTCATAAGCACTTAAAAGAAAAGTTGAGAGAAACCACTGTAATTGAAGTGGACAGCTAACACTTGAGGTGTTCAAAGGAGGATTAGAGAGACAGTGTGAGTGAGATAATATCTTTTAGAAGACCAGCTTCTGTTGATGAGAGAGATAAGCTTTCAGTCTTACCTATAGCTCTTCTTCTGGTCTTAATGTCATGGGACCAACATGACTACAAGATTGCATACAAAGGTTAGTGAGTTACAAATTGTAATGAGCCATAAAACCCATTTCTCTCTTGAGACCATGATTTTTAGTGTTCAGCAGAGGTATGAATTGCTTGTCTTTTGAAGGTATTGTGTGGGTTTTCTTAAAGGAATTTCAAGAAAAAGTTTTCTCATCCTCAGAGTTAAAAATAGATATTTTTAATGCTTTGCATTAAACTGTTGGCAAGCTTTTACAATATGTGAGTTTTCTCCTCTGGCACTAAATCCCAGGGCTTTTAATTCGCCTACACTAGAAAGTAAGTCATCGTCTTTAGACTCAGTTGCTCACCCTCTGAGATGTTGAACATAAAGGGTACAAAGGATTCGGCTTTGGTCCCTTCTCAACCAAGATATAGGGTGGGGAATGAATAGGGAGAGAGAATGGTGAAAAGTAGGAAATAGAGATACCACAAAGATAATACATAGCTTAAAATTATGAAAGCTGAATTTGAAGGAAGGGAAAGCAAAGACCATGGAAAAGACATTTGAGGGGGGAAAAGTGGTAAACAGAGAAAAATAAAAGAATGTGACGTTCTCTTGAGGTAACATAAATCACCCTGATTTTCCTGAAATAAGAGTTATCTATATTACTTTTGTCTTCGTTCTAAAGGAACCAAAGTAACCACTTTTAGGGAGTTTACTTATATTACTGAGGAAAGTCTGCTGGCTTCAAATGAAAGTAACTCCAGGCCATTTCTGACAGGTAGTCTGAATTAATTAAGCCCTGTGGGAGATGGGTAAATGCAATTCTATATGAATAGATGCACACTTTTGTGTTCAAAGAACCTCAAAATGATGTAACAGTGTTTAGGGAGAGCCTTCCAAGTGGGTATGTGGTCTTTCACCTTCCCTCAAAGAACCTGATATTGACTTCTTTGGGTAGGATACTCATCCCAGGTGGACCACTGATTTGATCCCGAATGACAGTTCATAAGTTCCTATGATGCTGCTAGCTCCATGTGAGGTATAACTAAATAGTCTTTGGGATTGCTGTTCTTAATTATAAAATCATAAATCAGCCTGATGTTGTGCTTTGAGAATAAGTGAAAATGGAACCTAAAAAGGCAAACATTAGAACATTACATCATTGTTACTCTTTTGAACTTGTTTCTATTCCTTTGGGCTTATCTGCTTTATCATTAGCCTGGAGTGAGAGCATATATTTTGGAGGCATTAAACAAATACAAATGCAGGCAAACTTTACAGAAATTTGTGAACTGCATGCAGGTTGGCATATGAAAGACCTGGGTGCTAATCAAACCTTTAGAAAAGATTTGAACAATATAATAATTATATAGCATCTGCAATCCCAAAGGCTACCAAAAGGATTCTGCATGGGCTAAAATTCTCTGAAAGTAGGCCATTTTTATACACATGTGTAACATTGGGTACATGTGTTTGGGAATCTTCGCCCTCATAAAGCAACTAACGACATCACCAGTTGACTGTTGTTCTGTTTAATCTTTTAAATTTCCCAAGTATACTACCAACCAACATTTCACAAAAGAATCTACAGTTCTTAAGTTGTTGGAAAAGTAGAAAAGAAAGCATGGAACAGCTGCTGTTTTTAAAGCGGTTTGTTGACATCCAGGCAGGCTTTGTAATAAAATGGTAGTTCATTTAACAAAGCTGTATACTGAGGCAGCTGAAGTCCCCACTGGAGCTCTTCCATGATTTCCCAGCTGTTGTCTGTTTTCTTCACACGAGGAGGGCTTGAATCATATTCTAAACCTTCAAGAATTCACATTGCTCCAAATATATCATGTTTTTTATCCTGGCCTGCAAAATAAAACCAGTGATCAGCTGCACTTATTGCCTGACCTTTTCATTTCTCTGACATTAGCCATAAAAGGTCTCAAAAGCTTGTCTCCTCAAAAACAGCAATAAAGATTCAGAAGACTTAAACAAGGGATTGTCTTGATTAAGCATGTGTAAAAGAATAGTCTGTTTATAAGTGTAACCTGTAGCCTCCTTTATACTTTTATGACTTTTTTTTTTACTGGAGATGAGCATTTGAAGATGGAAGTCTTTAAAAGAAAAGGAATATCTCTGAAAATCCAAGGGCACTTGGACAGCATGCATCTGTCTGCATTCCACACTTACTGTGATACGTGTCCAAACAATCTGGCATACGCCTGTTGCCTATCTGACTGGAGCATAGTCGTTGGACTCTGCTTTGTTTTTACTGGCATGAAATTTGCAAGAGTGGGTAGAGTGGAAGTCCGTGTAATCCCAAAACTCACTACAGAATTGAGATACAGCTTGCAGTGTCAACCTAGTTTAGCCTCCTACCATTTACAAGTAGGAACAGCTAGCTAAGGATCATGAAGGGTACAGCAGAATCACAGAGCACAGGATTAGTTCAACTGATGTTTGCTCTTCCTATTGTGTTCTGTTTATATTAAGGAGAAAGAAGGGTTGTCAGTTGCATTGCAGTTTCAGAGAGTGTGGGGGATTGAAACAAGATGGATTTAAATGAGCCAACTGACGGCAGTTTATAAGAGGGAAACAACTTCAAATATTTTTCCCACTTGAAATAGAGAAGGAGGAAAAAGGAGGATCAGCAAATAATGGGGGAAACAATTCACAAAGAATTCATTTTAAAACCAATATATTGTGTGTGGTTAGTAAATGATTTGCATATTGTGTGAATGATGGAAAAATATTAAATTAGTTTGAAAAAAATATAGTAAAATTTATCAACATAGTTATTCAGTGGTAGTGTTAAGTAGCCTCATCTCTTACTATTAAACCTTAGTTGCAAATTTAACAGAACTTTTGGTGCGGCGGTGGGGGGAGAGGGAAGGGGAATCCTTGGGCTATTGACACTTGCTTTTCTGAATTGTTGTCACTGCAATAGGTAAGATTTCATTTGTTTAGTGTTAGAAGAAAGATTAATTTATTGAAAAGGCTAAGAATTTTTTAAGTGGCTTGAGAGGCCTTCAGTACAGTGGTCATCAGCAGATGAATATTCAGCCTTTTTTTAAAAAGCAAGGTTACTCCTCCAACACCCACATGTTTTAGATCAGGCATCCAAACATTGAGGTAACCAAACCTCCTTAACCACTGTTGAAAATCTTGCCCAATGGTGGTATTGACAGTAATACTCCACTTAAGTAACTGGCTACTAAATTGCTATTGTTAACTCTCTGGTAGGATTGCCAGATGGTTGAACCAAAAATACCAAACTCCTTCTCTCCTCCCCCCCCCCCCAAAAAAAAAACCACTGGGGAAAAAATTATGTTGAGGAAAAAATAGGGGGGGAGACCAAAGCTGTCGAGTTTTTTAAAAAAAAAAAGGATTTCAAGACTTAAGTCAAAAAAAATAATAAAACAGCATGGCCCCTTTCAGAACGAGTGTAGAGTTAGAATAGGGATAGGAGCTGTTAAGCACTAAGACCCAGGGAAGGCTGGTGTCCATTTTGTGTTCTTTTTCAAGCCACAACTTAGCTTCCCTGCGGAACCAGGTAAGCATGGGATCCGGGGGCAGGGGCCTGAGGGTGTCAGGGCCCAGGGAGGGGAGAACACCGGGGGCGGGGAGGCCGGGGGCTGGGCCCGGGCCCAGGCCCAGGCGCTAGGGTTGCCAGGTGTCCGGTATTTCACCTCTTGGCCAAAAAAAAACATTTTAGGTGTCCGGTATTTTCTGAATTTTTTAGCGGACAGGAGGCGAAAATGCTAAACTGTCTGGGTCAATACCGGACATCTGGCAACTCTACTCTCTGGTGAAACCGAGTGCCACATAACTTGTCAAAGAGAAAAACAAGGCATAGTTGGTGGCCTTCTAAGGCAATCTGACTTGTTGGGGATATCAAAATGTGGGCAGAGGACTATGCAGCTTGGGAAAAACACACAGGTATCTTGAGGAGAAACCAGAAGCCTCGAGTTGGTGCCCTTTGAAGGTGAGTACAGATGCAGTTGATATGAACTATGCACTGTGGGCACTGCATTGTGTCTGTTGTAGGGCAGTGTTTTTTCTCTCCTCTATAAGAAGAATAAGGAAAAAATAGTTCATTGCTCAGCTAGGAGAACCATATGTAACATAGTAACTTAAATGCCTTCGCCTTCAAAGGCCAACATTGAATATATATTGTATCATGTCTGTCTGCAGAATCTAACAGAATTTTTGAGGGACTGTAATACAGAAAAATAGACCAAATCCATCTCCGGGGTAGCCAGTCTGTTCTTTTATAGGTATTGTTGAAAGATGATGATCTATAGGACTGCAGTAATGAGAAGCACATGAATTAATTACCTCTAAAAAGCTGAGTCATGTGCATTAGTCTTGACATCAGACAGAGGTTTTTATATTTTGGGGTTATTTACGGGCAACAACCCACTTTTAATCACTCTGGGACCTTTCTCATTACTTGCTGATCACATGTCAGTGCTGCACATGCTCAATGAGAATTAAATCAGGGATTTCCGCAGAAGCCTAAGAGAATGTGGTGACCAATACTGCATTTCAGTGTGATTTGGTCATTCAGCTCTGTTAGGCCCTTTTGAAATTTCCAGCATTGGCGGTGCGGGGGAGAGGAAGAGGAGGGGGAGAGGGAGGGGACGAGGAAACCCACCACTTGTTCATGGCTAGCTTTAGGAATTTATGTAGTAGAGAGGCCAAGTACTTGGAGCTAGTGAACTTTGCTGGGTTTGCAAGCCATAGCTGGTAAAGGATGACTCAGTCTGGATATTTGGTTTGTGTAGGGGCAGACTGTGTCTCCGGTATACTTTGAACACTGGATACATTTTTATCTGGCTTTACAGCACCACTCGTGAAAACAAAGGGCAGCTATTCAACTGCTAAACCTCAAGTGACCATGCTGTTGCGGCTGCTTCAATTTTTGTAGATGACTTGAGAAATATAGTTATTATCCAGCTGTGAGGAACAATGAATGTGCTAATGGCTAGACTGGCAGGGCTACACTTGAAGTCATTCTAACATCACAATGTTTGATTTGGTTTTTACTGTGCGGTGACCAAGAACTTCACCAAAGGCTCTGTGTGATGCAGTTATGATCATATACAGAGATGCTTTGCCTGGCTTTCCTTGTCCCACCTGAATTGGTCTGTCAATCCTAATCTAATCTAATCTAATCTAAAAAGGTGGTCTGCCAGAAACTGAACTATAAACTACCCTCTTTTTCTTCCCAAAGCAGATCACAAAGCCTGGTTTCTAAGCTCTTAATGTGATGCTGTTGCTATTTGTTGCTGTACTTTGTAAAGACGGTGTCAAATATAGATGTGAGCCACAGTATGTCCAGAAATGCAAACATTTTTGTTAGTTTGTGTTCTAGTTGAGCTCGGAGGCCCCAGCCAAATTCATGGCCCTGTTGTTCTAGGGGCTGGGCGGTTATTTAGTAAATGACAGTTTCTGCTCCAAAGAACTTTCATAGAATTAAAAGAAACAACACAAACAAAGGATGAAAGAAAGAAATGATCTTTATCGCCCTCAGATGAGCTCTGAAGAGGTCTGATGATTTGCCCAAGAGATTTGATGATTTGCCCAAGGTCTCTGAGGAAGTCTGTAGCAGAGCTGACAACTGATCCAGGGACTACTAAGTCTTAATCCAGCCCCTTAACCACAAAGACCTCCTTTTGTTAATTAAACCAGATATTGTCCTAAGAAAACCCAACCTCCTAAATTCACCCTCGGTTTAATTTGGGCATAGCTCCTATTCAAGTTAATGGGTGGTGCTTGATTAGCCTGGAGTTGAATTTGACCTGGCATTGATTTTTTTGTTTGACATCATTTGTGCTCTGCTGTGGAACCATGTGTGCCTTTTAGGATTATAATGCACTAAGAGTTTTATGTTATCAAAAATTAATGGGAAAATCTGTTCTGCCACCATCCATTGAAAAATTAAAATGGAGAGTCTCCTAGCCACATGTACAATATAATAGTTCCTATAAATAAGACCTATATAATCAAAACTTGTTTCCTTTTAGAAAGATGTATGACCATTTGCTCAAAAGTACAGGTTAGGATTTTTGGCTGTTTTCTTCCATTCTTTTTTTAAAGGACATTGTGAGATTATTATAATGGTTTCACTGGAAAATGTTTTCCCTTTGTAGATTATACTACCTTAGTCAAGGTAGTTAAATTAAAAACTGACTGTGAAGAATTTAAAAAGGATCTCACAAATCTGGGGTGTACATTAGCTGTTACCACTCAACCAAGAGGTCTTGGAGTCCTTGGCGGTTGTTCTCTGAATACATGTCCTCAGTATGCAGCAGCAGTCAAAAAAGCTAATGGAATGTTAGACACCATTAGGGAAAGGCTAGGTAATAAGACAGTAAATATCATAATGCCACTATAAAAATCTGTGTTACGCCCTTACCTTGAATACTGCATTGCAATTCTGGTTGCCTATCTGAAAAAAAGATGCACTAGAATTGGGAAAAAAAGTACCGAGAAGAGCAACAAAAATGATTCAGGATATGGAATGGCTTCTCTATGAAGAAATATTAAAACATCTGGGACTTTTGATCTTAAAGAAAAGATGACTGAAAGGAGATATGATGGAAGAGTATAAAATCCACCAGTGGAGCAAATGAATAAGGCAGTGTAATGTGAAAAAGTAAATAACACGTAAACCAGCTGTCACCCAATGAAATTAATAGACAGCAGATTTAAAGCATAACAAAAATATACTTCACTGAATTCACACTCAATGTGTAGAACTCGTTGTCAAAAGCATAAGCATGTTCAAAAAAAAAAGAGAGATAAGTTCATGGAAGATAGAGCCATCGATTGCTATTACCCAAGACGCTCAGGGTGCAACTTGTTGTTCTGGGTGTCCCTAAATCTCTGACTGCCAGCAGCTGGGACTGATTGACAGAGGGATGGATCACTCAGTAATTCTCCTATTCTGTTCACTCCTTCTGAAGTATCTGGTACCAGTCACTGTCAAAAGACAGAATGTTGGACTATGCAGACCACTGCTCTAACCCAGCCTGGCCAATTACATGTTTTCAGCTCCCAGATGGATGATTTAGAATATCTTTCATTGTTGTTGGTCTGAGCTATGCCACTGGTCCAACTGCATGGTCATAAGCAAATACTTTGTGTATTTGTAAAATGTCTAGCTTCTTCATTGGGATGCATTATAAAGTCTGATATTAGGAAAGTGCTGTAAGATGCCTGCTTGCAAACTCTTTTCAAAAGTGACAAGATTTTGGAGGCCCAAACTGAGATACCATCAAGTGGCCTAAATTTTAGAAGTATTAATCAGCTACCTGAAGAAAGTCAGGTCTCCTTGAATATAAAGGAGGGCACCCAAAGTCACAAGTCAATTTTGAGGATATAGGCCAGTAAATGCAAAATAATAGTATAGTTATGCCAAATCAATTTAAGACACAAAAGAGAGCTCTTTAGATTGACCTCTTACCTTGCCTAGATATTGCTTCACCTACGTTATATGGTAGGACTTAGTAAATGTTTTCTAGGTTTGAACATAGGCAAGAAACCAAGGGAGTTGTCTTATACCACTTGTAACCTGGGGTGCATAGGGTAACTCTCACTGAAAATGCCACGTTTAAGCCAGGCTGCTAAAAGAAAAGTAAATTCTCCCAAAGCTGGTGAAGAGCACTGAAGTTTAGTTCAGCAACCAGCCACAAACTGTGCTGCTCATCCTCCTCACTAGTTATCAAGAAGCTAAAAAAATGAGATCACACAGGCCTCTTTATTGCATTTCAATCCTCTGGTTCCCAATTAGCACAAAGGTCCAGTACAATGAGAAGTTATTTAAAAACTCTGCTCACTATACAAAATGTTCTTCTGACCCCCAAAAGCCAGCTACATTATCAAATCAATATTCACTTGGATCTTACCCAAAATACCATGCTGCCAGCCAATCCTTTAGTACCTAAAACTAAAGATTTATAATAAAAGAAAGAAAGAAAGAAAAAAAAAGAAATGAAGAGAGTTGTTAAATGGTTAAGCAACTAGATCCATACATAAGGTTACAAAGTCCTTGTATCAAGTTCTTAGCTGTGTTGGTAAGTTTGCTAGCTTGAAAGTCTCTCTGGACCACATCCACAGCTTGGATGGGTCTATCAGTCCTTTGTGCTGTGCTTCAGTTTATAACAAAGTACTCCAAAGGTAGGAAGCAGGAAGGAAGACAAAATACAGGAGATGCAGGAGCCTTTTTATATCCTTTGCCAGATGTCTGAAACTTCCTTTGTCCTAAACACACAGAAAAAAGCTTGTAAACTCCTATCTTCAAGTCCTGCTGACTCATAGGCCTGATCTATACTAGACCAGGCAGGTCAACTTAAGGTATGCCATCCAGTTATGCAAAATGAGTACCTGGATTCAACTGGCCTTAAGCCATCCCCTGCAGTGTCTACACTGTGGGAGGCTGATGGGAGCACATGCTCCCATCAGCTTCCCCTACTCTTCACAGAACGAAGATGCTGATGTTGATGTTAGCTGCCCTTGGCATTTGATTTGGGGGTCTACACTTGACCTGCTAAATTAAATGCTAGATTGACCTCCGGAGGGTCGATCTATTCCGTATTGTAGACATGCCCATAAGGAGTAATCCCTGGCTTCTTACAAGGAGCTCTTTGTACAACTAAGGATCTTGATGGGCCATTGAACAGACTCAACAGTGAAGACACCGAGGCAGTGAATTTATTTGGGGGTGTTGCTGAGAGCCACAGCACAAGTTATGAAGATATACCATACATGTTGTTAACTCACAATACAAGGTTGATACAAATATAGAAACAAGATTGTTATACTTCACAAATCTCAACGTTTTCACAGATGTCTCACATGGCATATCTAGTCAGATTCCTTTAAATTTTATAATATTGATACCAATAATATCCTAAAGTGTCTCCATATGCCAGACAGGGCCACACCAGTACAAGCATGTAAACTTCTCAGCAGACCTGAAAATTGTTTCTGAAGACTACTTCATTGTTTACCTTTGTTTTGCTATGAAGCTGTATGTGTGTTGGGATCCACATTTTAGACAAAACCAAATGAAGAGATAGATCTGAGTTTGTTTTGAATTCCAGCTCTGCCATATAAGGTCAGATTACATCAAAACTCAAAATGAAAGCAAGAGGGCATGAAACTGTCTGACACCTCGTATGTTACCAGGGTTAATTTGAAAATTCGGCCCCTGTATTGACATTAATAATGTTATTTGTTTTATTAAATGAACAGGGGAAACTATATCTTGAACATACACATTTAATCTGCTTTTCCCCTGCTGTTCCTTTTGCCAATTCATTTCTGCGATTAAAAGTCTTAACAGAGTTTAATCCATTTGATAACTGAACTGCCTTCAAGTTTTAAAATAAAACCTTTCTCTTTTGATCCAGTTCATGTCTGAACAAAAGTCCTTGCGGGCTCATTTTCTCCTGAATGATACTAGCCTATGTTGGGGAAAGAAGCCTATTTTTAGCTCACTGATTTTCCTATTTTTCCATAATGGAGGACATGATTGGGCTTCCCACAAATATAGCCAGGAATTCCTTCTCTTAGCTCATGGGTACAGGTGATCCACATAACCCCCTTTTCCCATGTCCTGTCTATTTTGTGCCTTCAAGATCTGTGTCTACATAGCTACCCCAAGAATCTCATTATAGAGGGATTCCAGAGAGTGAAGGAAGCAGCAACACAAGTTTTAATAAAGGTCTTAGCATAGTCCATTGATGCTGTTCCCCAAGGTCCTGTGGAAGTCCCTCAGTCCTTTTAGAACGAAGGGGTTTGTAAAGTCCAGTGGGTGCAAAAGAGAGAGCTTACAAGCTACCAAAGTGATGATAAAAACCTAGTATTTTGTGGTGCTTCTGTGGTATGAGTACAGAAAGTTATATACTGTTGCTGGGGAAGAAAACTCACCTTCTGGGGTGAGGGGTGGGAGGAAGCCTTGACATTAATATGAAGGCAACTTCCTTACATGAGAAAAGGTGCTTGAGAAATGGTGCAATATTTAGCTCTTACTTGCACTATGGCAGTGCAGCACATAGCAGGTACATAAAAAAAAGGGATGGGACAGTCTGAGCTTTGATTGTAATGTGTGCAAGGTATGGATATACCAAGCCCTACTGCCTGATGGGGGGCCTCTACTGATGGGTTACAATGTCCTGCCCTGGCTACATAGAGGTGTGACTCCCAATAACAGTTCTTGTGATGATGTATTTCCTCTTGATTCCCTCATCTACCCTTCCACCACCTCCTGTCACGCTGGAGTCCTTTGAAGTCAGGCCAGTTGGCTTTACCTAGTTCAGAAGCTATACTTGATGTCTTTGTTGTATCAGGTTCCAAATGACAAACTGCTACACCAGAACAGAATCTCTGACGGATGATTTTGGAAATGGTGTTACGGAGAAAAATGACCAAGCTAATATTGCTTTAATTTTCCAGGATGAACAGACTAAGAAAATGAAAGTTTTCACTTAAAATAGATTCCATTGTAGGTAGAAGTGAGCTTGCTTGCTTGCTTGCTTTTCTGTTTAACCAAGGCTGGCATGTAATTTTTCATACTTTTAAGCCATGTGAGCAAGGCATGATGTTCCTAAATATAAGATTTCTTATGTGTTTAGGCTATGTGGTTTGCCATGTGACCCTGTGAAATATCACTCATGATTTTCAAGTTGACCTTGAAAGAAGCGCTGGAGTAACGTTGGTATATCCCATACATAAAGAGAAACAGAAGTTGTTGTTTCACAACCCTGAAAATGTTTTAAATCTCCTACGGGTTAAGTTTTAATAAGTAGAAGATTTGATTAAACTATGAAAGTGTCTCCAATGAATACTTTCTGTTAAGCTTCTTTTTTCTGATTTTTTTCCCAAGCTTTTTTTTTTTTTTTTTCCTTGGATCTAAAAAGAGGATTTAGAGGGAAACACGGAAACTGTTTTCTGCTTTTAAAACTTGGATTATAAAAGTTTCCAATTAGCAAATTTCTTCATGGTATTTAAGACCTAGGATCAGCAAAAATAAAATTCTCACCATCTTCTTTATCAAACTTTGAATTGGCAGTATAAATACAGATGTTTAGGGGGTGTTTTTTTGTAGATATTCAGTTTCAGTGCATGGGGGAGGTAGGGCATGCTTGTCTGGCTAGGACTCTTTGAAGATGCCCCTTAGACTTCTCTCAGATCAGATCACACCTCACAAAAAGACTTAATTGAGCCCAAGTTCCTTCTTTTATTGGTCTTCAAAAGCATTAAAAAAGTCACTGGAAATAAGGCATCCTTTCAGAGGAGATACAGTGTGAATTGGACCTTTGTGAAACTGTTTAGAAAACCTTAAGTAGGCAGCGTTATCTTCCCTCATTTTTTTCAGTGTCATGTGAACATTTAACAGAAAAGTTGACATTCCTATCATAGCGCTGTGTGTATTCTTCTCCTGTCCTCCACGGCCATTTCCCACATTTGTCAAGGCAAAGGTTGAAGGGGGTATGGACAAGGGAAATAGGTCGCCCATTCATTCCTATCTGTCAGGAGTTCACTTTGTCATGATAACATTCAAAGAGTATATTTATCTATCCTGCTACTGGAGGTTAACGCAAGGGTAAAAAAGAAGGGAAGAAATCATGTTTAAAAGTTTACAAACTCTGTTGCAAAAACCGTAAACTGAGGGAGATTTGCAGTGGAATGTATAAAAATACTGCGGCATTGATCGCGCTAGGGCTTGCTAGCTGCTTCAAATCCGTTCATATAAACAGAGGAACGCCTGCTGCAGATTGGGTCTGTTTTGGCTTAAAGTTGGAGGAACACATTGCTTTCAAAGTGAATTCTTAGGTGTCACTTCCCATAACTTATAGCAGAAGATTACAAAGCTACTGATATAACATATTAGTTTGATGGACAGAATTATACCCGCAACGCTTCCTGCTCTCCCCAATGACGCACACTAACTTAGTGTGCTGTGACAGCTGCCTTGATTTACCACCAGGCTGGGAGGCCAAGTGGGAGAGGGAACATTCACATGAGCGCTGGGGCTGATACTGGCCCACAGCCTAGTTTATAAAGCTGCCCTGTAATTCACCACAAATGTGTCACCATTAAAAAGGAAAAAAGGATTGCAGATAATAAATACTCTTTAATTTATTAGCTAACAACAAAGAGATCAGAGCCAGTTGTGATGTGATTGTTTGACATAATATTGTCAAGGAAAAAAGCTAAGTTGACCAAAGATGTATATTACACATTCAAGCAGATGCATCAACTCTTGGCTTGTCACAAGCGGAGCTAAACAAAACGCCAAACAGAGGAGAGAACTGGCAAACAGCACAGTCATTTATCTCCGAAAAAGACATATTCAAGAGCAAGTGAAATAAGACATAGTTCTTTGGGCTTGGTCAAAGGCCAGGTTCTAACTATTATAAATTAAATGTTTTGTGTATCGTGTTTGGCAACTGCAGCAGCTCTTACCATCTTGGTCATGTAGAAGAGTGTTAGATTTCCTGGTTTTCTCTTTTCAAAATGACTGCTTTTGTTGTAGAGGGTGTTTGTGAATGCTAATAGCCCAAACACTGGATAGAAATGTGTAATTATAGAAAATACAAGTGAAGAATTGTTATGGTGTGTAACATATGGAGAATTTTTCAACAAACTTTTTAGAAGTCATGACTCCTTAAAAATCCCTCTCACTGGAGTATTCTGCAGAGGGCAGGATGTTTGACTACCCTCAGGATAATCATCAATAAAATGATTTCATGTCCATATGCTTTTAATCTGAGTTTTGAACTTCTTGTCATTTATTTTAAGGAGTCTTCTCTTTTTTATATATATTCTAGCATTGTTCGTGCCACTGCAGTTAAATTTGTGTCAGCATTTCCATTATAAATTATGCTCAAGCAGTTTAGATGTCAGCTGTTAAGAGGGGAAAAAAACGCTCTGGAATGAAAATTGACACACAAGGTCTAAGCATGAGTAGGAACGCTTTATTTGTAAAAATTTATTTAAAATTGGGTTTATTAATGACTTCACAAAATGGGGCACTGTAACGTGTCATGCCAAAAGGTCACTAATCAGTTTCACACAGTGTATTCATCTAATGGAGGCAAAACAAATAAAATATGTGGCTTCCACTTATGTTTTCTCTGCTTTAAAGCACCATGGGCTTGAATGGAATCACTTCACATGTACACTGGTGTAACTGAGTTGAGAGTTTGGCCAATAATTTGAGGATCAAGTCATATAATCTATATTATGTCAAACATTCCTATATAACTTCTATATAAGCCAAAAGTAATAGAATCATAGAACACTAGAACCTGAAGGGATCTTGAGAGGTCATCGAGTCCAGTCCCCTAGCCTCACAACAAGACTAAGCACCGTCTAGACCATCCCTGATAATAAAAAGCAGGTAAATATGGTGTGTGTGTGTGTGTGTGTGTGTGTGTGTGTGTGTGTGAGTGTGTGAGAGAGAGAGAGAGAGAGAGAGAGAGACACACACTAGGAAGTCAGGAGATGCGGCACTCTAATTCTGCTGCTGATCTCCTATGTGACCTCTCTCTAACCACTGGTTCCTCATCGGCAAAATGATGATGCTTCTCTCTCTACGCACCTTTGTTAAATGCTTGGAGATCATATGCTCAAAGGCATACTATAGAGTAATACTCACTGATTGTATGAATAGCTAGCATTCACAAAATGTGACATTTACCACTGTACAGAAGCCCAGCACAAAACTGGTGCGTCATTTAAATCTTCAGAATAGGGCTCACGTGCTAATTAAGTGATACATTGGCCTTGTGCAGGGTCTCTGCATGAAGAAAAACCTCACCCTCACAAGCGCTGCAAAATAATTAATCTGGAAGTCTATTTCCCTTGTAGAAGCAATCGCACATAACTCAGCCAGGATCCTACAAGCTGTAAAGATCTAGCTATAGGAATCTTGTCTGTTTTTGTTAAGCTGACATTAAGTAAACTTTCATACACTTCAAAGTAGAAAGAAAGGCGGAAAATTAAAACTCTGTCTGTGTAATATAAGGCCTGGGCTGCCTTTGTTTCTCATCTGGCACCTAAATGCTACAATGATCTAAGTTTCTGCGAGAGGAGAGGGATGGTTGAATGCAATGTGAGTGAGGGATGAAGCCCCAAATCACTCCCTTCCAACCATTGTTCAGCTGGCATGAAAATTCTTGAGCAACCCAGCTAGCAACGGTGAAGAGGACTCTGCATCTGTGACTTTATCGATGGGGCCCCCACCTCAAACCCCAGACACACAAGGGAAATTATTGGTAGGAGACTCCAAGGGAGAAGGACTTCATTGTGTATCAACAGCTATAGCTGGAGGCCAGGGGAGCTGTACTAAAGTCACTGAATTAACAGTAAGCAAATCCTGCTTCCGCCTTCCCTGGGGTCACAGGTTACTGAGGCAGGTAGAGGACCAGTTCCCCCCTGTGACACAGTACAGGGGTGTTTAGAATTAGGTCATGGTAGAGGTGTAGCAGGAGGGACATTGTTTTCTTCAGTTAGTACCCACAAAGGGCTTCGGGTTGTTCCAACAGATAGGGAGACACCATTTCTGCCTTAGGGAGCCTGGAGTCTAACCTTCTAGACTCCCCCTCCCCCACTTCTGCCCCCAAGAATGGAGCTGCAGCGAGGGTCAGCAGCTGCCTCTTGGTGCTCTTTTGCCTCCGGAGGGAAATTTCTCCCCAATTTACCCTGGAGAGATCCCTGATGGCAAATGGAAGTATTTGCAGGATGTACTCGAATTTACTTGCATTTGGTGTGAACTAATGCACTGTGGGGATGAGCCCTCAGTGCCTTTCCATATTGCCAGCTCCCATGATTTTATAGGAGTCGTGCAATGCATCCTAGTCCCAGCTCTTAGTCAAGCTATTCCATGATTACAATACTTAAATCTGTTTAATCTTTTAAACAAAGTTTCTAAGCCTCATAGTTCCATGGGAAACGTTTCAAATGTTACTGCATGCTCCCCAAAGGCACAAGACCGAAGGAAACGGACAACATAAACTTAAAATGTCTGGCGTTTAAAAATATTTGGTTGAAAAATCATCTCATCATCATCTTTTTAATGGCCCAGGATCTTGATTTTGAACTTCTGGAGTTTGACTGTTGCTTCTGATTTCTCTTTGGAATAAAACATACCATTTTGTTCTTTAAATTCTGACAGAAATTGAAAAAAGAAAAGAAAAGCATTCAGACAGTCTAAAATATATTGTATTTTAAAAAGAAAATATTTTAACTTACATTGAAATAAGGTTTTGAAGTTGTATCACATTGAGGTATATATAAATTCAACAGAGCCCACTCTACTGTCATCCAAAATAATTTTTATAACAATAAAGAGTAAATAATACACACATGCTTATTACTACTAACCACATACTGTGTTTTACTTCACCATTCTCTGGATATGAAGTAGTTGATTCAGAATTAGTGCCTAGACAGATGAGAAACAAATGGCATTAATACCATACAAATGTAAAGAAAAATAACTGTAACCAGAAGCAGGATGTAAAAGCACATCAAAACAGATAGGGCATGTACCAGAGCACATGACAAAATGGATGTTATGGATGAAGAAATGGATACAACATGCAGAGAGCTTAATGTAACATATAGCAAAATAGATATAAATCATATTGAAATAAATACAACCTAGCAGAATAGATATAGTGTATTGAACTGAAGCATATACCAGAATTGATTAGAAAGTATACCAGACTGAATACAATATAACAGAATGTCTTGTATTGAATGGAATAAAATATATTACACATTGAAGTATATTGAATCAACTATAACAACAACAAAAATCAGAGTTAAACTGTACTGAGATGAAATGAACAAAATATGGGCTGAGATGTGTGGAGCAGTAAACTTAGAGCGTTAGATCAGCCTTGTTGCATGACTGGCTTAATTAATTAGGCCAAATGAACCAAGCACAAAGGATGGTCTTGCAATTAAAGCACCAGAAGGGACTCCAGGAGATCCAAGGTCAGCATCTGGCTTTGCAACAAACTTCCTGTTTGGTGCTTGGCCAGTCAAATAATCACTCTGTGCCTCAGTTTCCCCATTTATGAAAAGGGAATGATGATCTTCCCTTTCCCTCTTTCTTTCTAGTCTGGGTCGACTGAAACTCATCAGAGCAGAGACTGTGGCTTTCTATAGTGTGTGCTAAAACAGGACGCCAGTCACAGTAAAGGCCTTTACATGTTACTATCCTACAAATAATAAATTATGTTAATAGGAGTTAAAGCTCATCCAAATATTTTCTGAAGTGACAATGACATGCATATGCACAATCTTACCTTTCCTTCCTAGAGAAACAGTAAGCATTGTTTTTTGTCGTCTGTTTCTGGGGTTAGGAATATTCTCTCAATCTGGAGGTCTAATATGTGGAGCCTCTATTTAAAATTAAACAAGTAGTTGACTTTGGATGCAAAGCAATGGTGGCTAAATAGGATCCGAAGAAAGGGAGCTTGGTTCTATCATTCTATTTTAGCTCTGTGAATATTCCCCTTGCTAAATCTTCTATTTTTAGTCATCAATCTTTTCTTTCTGGGAGAGGCCATTTCATAAAAAGTGTATGAGGGTAGGACACTGTTGAACGAACAATTCTTGCCCTGTCTGTGTCTGCCATCAATAAACAGATGCAAACAACACACACATACATATATACTAAACTGATATTTACAAAGAGTGATATGGGCTAAAGTAATAGTAATCAGATGATGTTTAGACTTGGGTTTGAAGTATGGATATGGAAGCTACACAGTGGAAATGGAGCTACACATATGGAAGCTACACAGAGCTGAGGCAGAGATGTGGAGTTTGGGCCAGAATCACACACAATGAGTTCTTAGAATATTTTGGCAGTATCTAACTCAAGGGGGAGAAAAAACCCTCCTTTTAGTTCTGAATGTATGCTAAATGCAAGCTGAGGTAAGATAATATGATTCTGACCCTAAAAAAAATGTTTAGACATTCTACTTTTGGAGTCTCCATAGTCTGAATAAAGATTTACCAAAACGGATTTCTAAAATTTGGATTTTCCTCTGTTCCTTTTCAGTCCTCCAAAATTTCCCATTAAAAGTCTTAAAAGTTGGAAGCCTCATGGGCTTCCTTTCTTTGTGGTTTTATTTCTAAGCCATTAAGCACAAGACTGCAAATGAAAACCGTATTCCATTCCTGCCAAAGTTGGCTTCAAAAATTTGCCCCAATAAGTTCATTTTATAATAATCTTTATTCCAACTGAAGTCTTCATTCTGGTTTTAACCAGAGCTGATGACGACTTGATAGCTTTCCAAAGAAATATTTTTTTATATAGAAAGTCCTGAGTTACTTTTTATTTTATTTTAAGGGAAGGAAAGAGCAAGAGGTTGTGGGGGGAGAGGATGGCTTCTCATTGAATAAACCTCTTTAGTGTTTCAATGTTTTTCACATAGTTAAGAAAGTTGAGTTTTGAGTGGCTAAGAGAGCATAACACAGCCATCTAAGATAAAGCTGATAAAAATATTAGCAATGTAGCATTGTTTAACCTAATGAATCAGCTGTCCGGGAAAGGGTGGCATCAGATTGCCTGTTTGAATCTGTAAGTTAATAGGCAGAAGACTTCTGTTTCCATGAATTTTGTTGTGGAAGAAAACCTTTCTGTGTCCCCTGAGTCGGGGAGAAAACCAGCACTTTTGAAACAGTGGAGCCTCTTTTATACATACATGCTCACTCACTCTGTAGTGTAACAATAGTGAATGCATCTTACCATCCGAGTTGCCATTCTTTTGCAGATGCATAGTTCCTCCTTCCTCAGCATCTAAACAGGGTTTAAAGATAAACAATTTGATCAATACCAGAAGAGAAGGTAGGGTTGCCAGCTGTCTAATTGAATAAACCCAAACACCCTTGTCTCCGCTTCTACCCCAAGGCCAGGCCTCTGCCCTACCGCTTCTCTACGGCTCCACCCACACTTACTTCATACCTCCTTCCCTCTGTTGCTTAGCTCCCTCCTTCTTTCTCACTTTCGCTAGGCCGGGGCCGGGAATTGGGGTGGGGAAGGGTGTGCAGTCTCTGTGCTGGGTGGGGAGGGGTGCTAACGTGTAAGGTCCAGCAGGGGGTGTGGGCTCTGGGAACAGAGTTGCCAACCCTCCTGGGTTGGCTGAGAGTTTCCCAGAATCCTCCTCAATCTCCTGTTCACTATCAAAAGCCATCTGAGAGAACTGAATACGACAAAAGTCCTGTCAGCTGAGACAGGCTCTCTACTGGGAACCAAAGACTGGGCTGCAGGAGGTCATGTGGGGTGCAGGCTCTGAGGGGTAGTTTGGTTATAGCAGGGGGCTCAGGCCTGGGAAAGAGGGTTGGGGTGAGGGTTCTGGTGGGGGCCAGGGATGCAGGGTTTGGGGTGCAGAAAGGGACTCAGAGCTGAGGCAGAGAGGTGGAGTATGGTCTCATAGCTCCCATTGGCTATGGGAGCCCATCGCTAATGAGTAGCTGCATAAGGAAGCAGTACATTGAGATTGTTATGGGATTTAAAATGCTATATGCATGTATCTTTAGCACTGAGAGCCACAGTTGTGTCCTGCCCCCTTTGTCTGTCAGGATTTCTTTTCAGTTTTCTTCTGCATTATATTTTATTTAATTCCCGCTTGCTACATGTCATGTTATTAAAGTTTCTCATGTCATTCCACTTCGTAGTTTTCTGTGGGGTTAGGCTGGCCAGATACTTGGGAGCTTCAGAGGAGACCAACAGAAGAAAAAACACTCATCTCCCGACTTAACGTTGTACTTTCAACTGTCGGTCTTTGCTGACCATTCCACTACATTAAATAAGCATTAGCGAACAATATATTAAACTATCTTCAACTTTCCATCAAATAGACTGACAGTAAGCTTTCACAGCAGGAACCAGACACCCTTCAAAAAGTGAAGGAATCTGTTGCAATTTTTAAACATTCAAACCATATTAATTCCAGTGACAGTTATCCCTTAAAGCACTTCAAACAGTTGCACACTTTTAAACATTCACAGCTTTCATGTGGTGATCGTGATTCTCCTGACTCTCCCTGTGCTTCCCTCATGTATGTATTTATATGAGACATTTTTTCGGAGTCAGAACGTTTTAACAATTTCACAGACAGTGGGTGAAACCATTAGCAGCTCATTTAACTGAGTCAGATTTAGGATTTTAATTGGAACTCTTATAGGTTTTCAATTATTCTGGTTGAAATGGTTTTACAGGATGATACCAGGCTAACTTTCTAGACTGGACTACCATCCGTTAGGTCCAGAATATGCTTTTAGTTAATTTATTTGGCAGACTCTTGACAAATACAAGGACGTAAATGAAACTAACCTAACAAACCAAGACATTTTTGCTATATTTATGCCTATGTACAATCCACTGAAGTCACTGTAATGCTTTCCAATGAGCGTAGTGGAGTTTGGACCATGTCCTTTCATGGACTTTTTTATTCAAAATCCTGGCACATATCCCTCATCATTTAAGATGTTGCCTGCTCAAAAAACTTCTTCTGAGAGAATGTTTGTGTGTGATGGGTCTTCAGTAGCTGGAGATTGTTTCCTGGATTTTCTAATATATAGAATGGTGACAAGAGAAAATGAGAATTAAATGGGAGTAGATTATGATCAATAAGAGAGATGTAACTTTTTAGATACATTATTTTGTGAAATTGTTCAGGGGGGTTGATTTTCAGAAAATTTAATAGGAGTTGTGGGTGACCAATACTTCTGATAATTAGGTCTTTATGTACTACAGTTCCCAAACTTCTTTGTATAGACAGTGTTTTCTTGTACTGGGAATAATCCCCCCACCCTGACTTAAATTATCCAAGTCACTTATAGTGGTTTTCATTTTTTAAACTATATCGTAGCTGGGTCTGCATCCAAGGTCACCACTTAACTTCATTTAGAACTGCGGACACATCCTCTCTGTCCATTTCCAGCCCCCATAAAATGGCCATAAATCAGGAAAGTGTCATGCTACTTAAAGCTGCTGAAATGAGCTTTTGAGTGTTGTGCTTACAGGAATGTCAACCTGTCACAGCGTAAATCAACTAAATGTCCTTCGTTGCATCAGTGAGAACTCTGACTTCATGGGTTGGGGCTTGTTTATTCATTTTGTGTGTGTGTGTCTGTCTCTCTCTCTCTCCTGTTTGATGGTTATTTCATTTTGATACTGCATCATGCTTAGTTTCAGCCTTTTTTATGGTTTGCAAGATTTGCTAGCTGCTGGAGGTTTGATTGCTCACCACTGCTTAGATTTTGTCAGAAATTATCAGATGGAAGCCTTCATGGTTTCTAGCCTCTGAGAGACCTTGAATTTACATTAATGCACTAGTAAGCCAGAAGCATATATAAAGGCATGAATGGATGGTAGAGGCGCCGATATTTTCTTATTTCCCTTTAACTTCATCATGTTATTCTCTGCTCTTAAAGGTAATGTACTGAAAGCAATCATTTGTAGAGGCTTCCCCTTCACTTCTGAATGGTAGTGCAGCATATGCCGCAGATTTATTTTTTCATATTTGCAATTAGCTGTAATCTCTTTTACAGCCACTTGAGCTGTTCACCCGTATATGGGTTTGCTTCTCTCCTATGCAAAACTGCATAGGTCTGTCCAGTCAATTTCATATCTGGCCCTCTAGATCTCTATCAATGAAAACTCCTTTCTTGCTCTGTGCAGCTACTAAGAATCATATAATCTATGAAATGTTTGGATGTCCAAACTGCATTTCCATTCCCTAATGTATTTGACTTTGTTTTAAGTGTACCCTTTTCTCTGAATTGCCAGTTTTTGAAGTTTAGTTTGATGATGTTTATGAAATTCCTGAATAAGTTTTATCCTAAATTACTGGTGTGTACTTCCACTTTTGCTTCTATTGTGATATAATTTCTGGACTGGGAAACCTGTGCAGTAGAATTTTATTTGTTCACCCCTGCTTAAGGAGAAAATTTGTTATGAAAAAGCCTTTTTTTTTTAAGTCTTAAAATGCAGCCATTGCACAAGACTTCAGTGAGAGTTTAAAATGTCGGTCTCCATTCTCTTACTTAGGGTGCATCTAGACTACAGGGTTTTGTCGACAAAAGTGGACTTTTGTCGACAAAACTATACCTGCGTCTACACTACTGCCGAGTTCTGTCGACAGTAAGTTGACAGAATGCAGAAGTTTTGTCGATGAGGGTAAACCTCATTCTATGAGGAATAACACCTTTTTCGACAGAGTTATGTTGAAAAAAGGTGCTATTGCATCCACACTGTGCTTTTTTCAAAAGAGAGCGTCAAGACTCTGTTGAAAAAGCAGCTCGCTTTGTCAACAGAACTGGCTGTAGTCTCGACGCTCTTTTTCGACAGAGGCTTTGTTGACAGTACCTGTCGATGAAGTCTCTGTTGACAAAAGCCTGTAGTCTAGACGTACCCATAGATAATTTGGGAGGCATAAA
Source organism: Pelodiscus sinensis (assembly GCF_052426305.1). Lineage (NCBI taxonomy): Eukaryota > Metazoa > Chordata > Testudines > Trionychidae > Pelodiscus > Pelodiscus sinensis. The sequence goes on from NC_143059.1 coordinate 8,355,077, forward strand.
CTGACTCTGGGTGCTAGATTTCTTTAAGGGCCCATTTTTAACTTAAAACTAATTAACCCATTTCCTGTAAAATTTCATAATATTAATTCTGTGATCAAAGAATATGCACTGACATTTTTGGGAAGATTCATTGTATTTGTCAGATGTGACATAGTATTTGAATCCATGCTTTAAGTGCAAAACTTACGTCAGCCTTTACTCTGGAAATATAAGCTTTCGTAACAGTCACAAATTATACGTACACACATACAGAAGTGTCATGATGTTTTATTCTCAGGAATGATCCCAAACATTGCAGTGTTTGGGGTATTATTGCAGAATTCTAGTATCTGAATTACTATGAATTTATCATAAGTTTTACTAATGAAGCAGTAAAAGTATAATTGCAAGATTTCAAGTGTTTTAGAGTTGTGGGTTGGGTAGATGGGCAGCCTTGACTTTGTTTGATTGTGTCTTCTCTTATCGTTTTTTATCCTAGTTCTGTGAATTTTCTACAGACAAGTGTGTAAGGATGTCATGTAGGGTAATTACTAGCCCACAGAACTTGTAAAATAATAGAATTAAATAAAACTATTGTTAAGTTCATTGTCATGGTCCTTTTACAAATCTTTCTAGTTGTGTTTTAGTTAATTACTCAGCCACAAGGCCTTTAACCACATTCTCGTTATACTATGTCATGCTGATGAAATGTAAATGTCTAGTAACATTAATAACATAAAATGAAATATAATTAAGGAAATATTTATAGGAAATACTTAGAATGATTACTGATCATATTTAACCTCACAGAGAACACATATTAAAAAACACAAATCTAAAACTTGTGTATCCATTAGACAAGTGATTCTACCTCTGTGATTCTGATTGCAGGTCTTTCAGGAAGCAATCCAAAGCCCATTGAAGTCTATGGAAAGATTTCAATTGGCTATGGGTCAAGCTCTAAATTACTTTAAAATAATCCTCCCTCCTCCCCCCGAGTGACTTTTGGTATATATATCTTTCAAAAGAAATAGTCTTTCTAGGGGACTTGGTGTCTCTGAGTTTCCACTTTATGGCAAATATCACACTGAAGAAATAAAAATACCCAGGGAATTTGTTTCAAGTAATGGCTGCATATTGCATTGTCTTGCGTTAGCATGTCAAAGGTGAGTCCAGAGGCTTGAAAATTAATGTGGAGTTCATGTAGCAGCACTGGGTCAATATCTGTTTACATTTTATCATAGGAGGTGGTGGTATTTGAAGCAGGCACCAAAAAAAGTGCAGTTTTCTGTCTGCTTGTCTATAACTTAATGGTTACGTATACTCTGGCCATCCCAATTTAAAACACAATTAGGAAATACGCACATGGCTAATTAGAAGATGAAACTGCATTTTACCAATTGGTAAAATGTGAAAAACGTTGTATGATCATTAGGATGACCAAGTGTCCGGTTTTTGACTGTTGGATCCCTGATCAGCACCACTGACCGAGCCGTTGACTGTTGGATTGATGGTAAGGTGCAGCCGGCTCCCTGCTAGCTAGCCTCTGTGGCTCTCAACTCTGGGGAAGCAGCTGGCCTGGTTCCCCCCAGCTCTTGTGTGTAGAGGCAGCCAGGAGGTTCCGAATGCTGCACCCACGCCACGTGCTGTTCTGCCACTCCCATTGGCTGGGAACTGAAGCCAATGGGAACAGCGAGGACAGTGTCTGCAGGTGAGGCAGAGCACAGAGCAACCTGGCCTCACCTCAGTCTAGGACGAGGGATGTGCCACTGCTTCTGGGAGCTACTGTGCTATCTTCCTGTTAGTTTCTGGGTAGCTGTTAAGGTGTTAGTTATGACCTGTAAATCTCAAATAGTCTGGATATGGCCTACTTGAGTGGTTACCTCTTTCCCCATGCACAGTTTCAATTACTGGAAGTGCTCTGACTGTATTCGCCATTTTCTTGAGGGGTCTCTGTTTTGTGGCACTGACTCTTTGCCTTGGTCTGCAGTTGCTCTGACTTGTTGATGTTCAGAGTGTTCTGCGAGGCCCATCTGTTTGTCCAGGCTCTTGCAAAGGGAGCAGCAGAGCTGGGAGCTGGTTTACGTAAATAATTTGTGCTTATGTTCTATGGATGTTTCTCTGGCAGTGGTGTGAAGAGAGGTGCCTGTTTAATTCAGCATAAGATTGCACTTTTAATTTCTATCCAAAGTCTCCAGAGCTAGGCTGAGGCACCTCTACATATTTTTTGTTAAGTAAGACATCACTGGAAAGTTTTAAAAAGAAAATTATCATTTCACATAGGCTGCCAGCTGCCAAAAAGTCTTCAAATGGTAATTGCTCCTGGTCACTACCTACCTGAGATAAATTTGAACCATCAACCTAGAGGTGGAAGACTCCTTATCCCATTTGTGGTCCCCTGCTTTTTATCACTTAGAAAAACCTTTTTGTCACATTGCTTGGTGTGAGTGAGAAATGTGCTTGTCCTGCCTCTAGGAGGAAGTGGAAAAAAGGATATAGTTAAAAAAAAAAGTACTTTCAAATGAACCTGTTTTCATGCAGATCAGTTTTATATATTTAATAACCCAAAAGTAAGTAGCTGTATTAATGTTTGTCAATCCGCCAACCTTAACTTGTATGGTGGACTTAGGTCTAAATTTTCCCTTTCTCTTCACTACTAGAAATGTGTATTGTATAGTGGAAAGAAGAAACCGTAGAAATCATTTTTATTCATCGTTCAGAAGGGGGGGCCTTGAGAGAACTCCCAATTATCTCCACCCACTAATTATAATGACTGTCTAATGTGTTTGTGTCTATGTGAGATAAATATGAGTACAAAGTGTACTATTAGAAGGTTGGAAGTAACGTGATGTTAAAAGTAAGCATAATTGACAGTATTTTACCTATTATAGATCTCAGCTTTAATAATGAGCCACTCACTACTATAAGAGTTTAATGCATTTTTTCCCCTAGACCAATTCTATATCCTTTTAAGCACTCTTTCTATTTAAATACAACATTTTAGAAAAGAACTTGCCTATATTTCAGGAGAGGAAAATTCTTATATTCTTGTAAACATGCTTCTGTAATTGTATAAAGTTTATTTCTGTCCCCAGATGTCAGCAATCAAAATCCGCATAAATATATTTCATGTAAAGCTGTCAGCAGCTGCTCTCCATTCAGGTTCCTCAAGATATTAGCCTGTCTTTGAGTTTATGACAAAGTTAAAAATTATTCATTAAACTGACCTGCAGTATATTCAGTAACTGGAAAATTGCCTTGCAGTTCTATTTGGTTTGTAGATGTGATCACGAGTAAATTTTTAACTTAATTAATTGGCCGTTTCTGTTGACAAGAAATTTATGTGGTAATAATTTGCTCGAAATAGATGCCGACTGTAGGAAATGAGATATCCATCATAGGCTTGTGTTCCACCAGCTGCACAGTGGCTATTATGAAAGTATTTCAGCCTGCAACGACCCCACTGTTTGTGCAGTCAGGATTATATATACCCACGATCCATTGCCTGCCTGAGAGGCGCTCATGGAGGTCTATGATAACAAAGACTTTGTGATTTATGGCTTGCTGTGAAAGCAGAGCTTGATGAGATTAAACAATTTCATAGCACAAGTGTTTCTTAAGACCTGATTTGTAGTTGCAAGCTGATGGTAAATCACATTTATATATCTGAAAGCATGCTCAGCAGAGGAGTGCAATTACAGTTTAAGACAGCTACTTTTTATTTAATTTTTATCCGGGTTTTGTCTCTTTTATATCCCTTCGTCTGTAAACCATTCACCTTCACAAGTCCTTTCCTGGTTAGAAGGCCAAAGACTAAGTCACTGATGTTCTCCTTTTTGTGTGTGCTTGCTTAGAGGCATTTCAAAGTGACTTTTATTGGCTCACACTGGTTTTGAACTGGTTTCATCTACATTTTTTGATCCAGTGTCATGTTCAAATTTAACCACATTCTTCATTTTAGGCAATGTGTAATCCTATAAAGACATTTTTGTTCAATGCGGTGCTTCGAGTATAGTGTAGTGGCATTGTATTTATAGCCACACATTTTTAAATGGAATCTTTGCTGCTGATTTTAGGGAAAAAAAGATTAATTCTAGTCGTCTTGACTCACTTCAGGTCTTACATGGAAATTGGTATTAGCAAACACATCTATTTGTGCTTCATAGCAGCTCCTGCTCAATATTGCAAGGAAACTTTGCGTATTTAAATTAAATTGTGATTTATATGGGTGTGCGGTTAAAAAACAAAATCACAAATACTGATGATACCATTGGGTTAAATGGATGGATTTATGGGCTCAAGTTGAAGTCGAACATGAGATCTCCAATAAAACTGATTGGTTTCAGCTGTTGCTAAAAAGGCACTTTCACAGTGATACAAACCTTAACAAGAGAAAAGCAGACTATACAATATGATTATTGATGCAAGTGGTTTCTACACTCGTTTTACTTATAAAGAGTCCAGTCCTTCTAGACTAGGGGTTTTCAAACTTTGAGTCACAGTTTTTAAAGGTGAGGCACTGGCTGGCTACGAGACACTTTGTTTACCTGAGCATCCACAGGCCTGGCCCCTCCCAGTGGGCGTGGTATACTGTTCCTGACCAATGAGAGCTGTGGGAAGCACTGTGGGCTGGGCCACCACTTCCTCCGGCTCCCATTGGCCAGGAATGGTGAACCATAGCCAATCAGAGCTTTAAGTGGCCGCTTCTGTGGATGCTCAAGTAAACAAAGTGTCTCGCGGCCAACTAGTGGCTTATCCTTACAAGTCAGGACTCAAAGTTTGAAAACTCTTGCTCTGGACACAGAGATCTGTAGGGATGCAGAGCAGCTTCGAGCTCCCATCAGTTCTCAGGAGGCTTTCATTGTCTGGAGGAGCCTATGTTTAATTTTATTTGGGGAGAAGGGAAAAGGGGACATTTCTTCCACAAGGAAGTCAAAATCTTCTTTTGATGATATCACATTGTTTGAAACTAGTTATGCCACAAACAGAAACAAGCCTGTTGCAAGATAAAATAGCAGGAGGCTGGATTTGAGGAAATTAATATGTAAATTGCATGATGACAATTATGGCAGACGTATGCAAGAGAAATGAATGTTTTCTCTAGTGCTAAAGTCCCACACAAAACAAAAGAAATTCTAAAGCACTAAACATAATTCAGCTCACACATGAGTATTTTAAAATCTTTTCTAGGGATACCCAAATGGACCCTTCATTGAGATGGAATTATTTCTTTTATCAGACAGTGTCTGTAATTGGTACAGTAATATAGACTTGGGTGGTGCTGCAGTTCTTTATTATTCTGTCTCTACTTTGGGATGAAATATAAATAAAACCAAGATGTGTTAACTGTGGTGTTGGCCATCCCAAATCTTTCATTCCAGAATTTCAATTTTCAAATTTGGAATATGTCAAAAATTGAATGGTCATACATTTCAATGTAAAATGAACCATTTCCTGAAAACTAACACATCTGAGTTGCAAAATAGAATGACAGATTTTTTTTTTTTTGTTTTGTTTTGTCAAATTTTTCTTTTTTTCTTTTTTGCCTGATAGTGACTAATATTATGCAAGTGTTTAGGGTCTGATCCAAAGCCCATTGAAGTCAATGAAGAAGATTCCTATAGACTTCAGTGTGCTTTGGATCAGCCCCTTAAAAAAAAAAAAAAAAAAAAAAAAAAAAAAAAAGGAGTTCATAACACTTTATAAATGTTAGAGGATTTAAACCTTATAGTATTCCTGTCAGGTAGGCACTTACTATTATCTCTGTTTTATAGATGGAGAAATGGGGAAACTAGGAGGTTGTGACTCATTTAATGTGCCACAGTGAATACAGTGGCAAAACCACAGACTCTTATTAATAGACTAGACTCTTACAGCGTTCAGATTTTGTATGGAGTTGCGATCCCACAATGATCAGCGTGTGGATTGACATGTTCTGTAATCACTAAACCATACATCATTCATTACACTTTCTGTGTGTAATAAAGAAAAATAAATATTTCTTCTGTTGTGGCCAGTGATCGCAGTTGCGTCAGCAGAGAAATACATCTGATGACAAACTATGTACCTGACATAAGAACTGGTGGTCAGATGAGAAGAACAACAAGTAGGTGATGCCCACGAAAGCGCACTCTCAATTTTTTTTTTTTGTTTCCAAGGTGCGACAGGACCACTCATTGTTTAAGTTTTTTAAAGTTTCAGACTTACACAGCTCTCCCTCTGAGACATTTAGACATGAGAACTGGTAGTGATTGTATAGTTCACAAAAGAAACGTTTTCCAAAGCTGTGATGATGTGGAAAACTGGCAACACCTGCAAAATATCCCATGGCAATTTGGAGTCAGTAGTTGATACCCGTTTAAAAGTTCTCATTTTACTAGGTGTGAAAATGTCAGGGAATAAAGTTTCTCATATTTTTATCACGTGAGCACTTCCCTTAGCATTGACAAGGTCACAGAACAGTTACCAGGTTTTGTCTGCCCTCACATGGGCAGGGGGACTAACAGAATTGCAGGTCTCCTGGGCAAGATGGAGGGAGGTGGCTCCACGCTCCCGGAATGTGCAAGGCCTCCAATGTTGGGGCAACCAGCCCTTAGTGCCACAGGGAGCACATGGCCCAGGGCTGTGGCCTCTGTCACTGCTGCAATGGGTTGGCCAGGAGTGTCAGGGTCTTTTGAATGGCTGGTCCCAGATCAGTTGCCAGTGACTGCTTCCATTAAAAAACTGACATTTAAGCTGAAATACCAAAAATACCAAATTCTCTAGGAATGGCAGCATGACCGAATGTGTAGCGAGGGTCCAAAAGGTCCATGTAAACAGTGTCATGATAGCTGGAATCGAAGCAAGGGGAAGGATTTGAGTTTTGCTCACATTAGATAGCTGCCTGGAGTTGTAGTGGAAGATGGAATTGAGCTCTGAGTGTGGGATGGTGGTTCTTTTATTGGTTCATCCATATCATTTTAAATGTACACACGCTACGCCACCAAGGTTAAAAGGTTACTCACTAATTCAATGTCTCCCCTATGAAGAACGTGCCTCTTGCTTTCCTCCTCATAAATTGTAATCTAACCTGCAGCGTGCTAGCATTTCCTGAAGACTTGGTACAACAAAAAGTAGACATCCACTCAAGAATGAAGGAATCATGGTTTTAGCAGGAATTCTGTGGCCTAGGGACAGGGGGTAGGTTTGGTGGCTGTGTTTTGTGAATATAGGCCATTGCGTGTCAAGGTCATTAATAAAATCTCTGCCTACTAGTGCAAGCAAGAGTTTCTGGACTTCTGTTTTCACCCTTCCTGGAACTATAATGTTTTGTTTACTTTTGTGAGTATAACCTGTAAGTGGCAGCTCCAGCCAAGACATTATTCTTTATCAGGGGAGTTAAGGCAGACAATTATTGGTGACAGTCTCTGCATCTAAATATAGGTCAGCGTCACAGCTGACAATAAGCACTCTTTCAAGATCTCTAACTTCTTTAGATATAAATAACAAGACCACCTGCAATAATGTCCTCTATTCTAGTGACCTCCTCGTAATTTCTGGTTCTATAAGATTTCATTTTACTTGTGTGGACATTAATGTTGTAAGTTTCCCTTCTCTGTCCCAATCAGGGGCATATAGAATGACATAAGAGTAATAAGAAAATTGTTCAAAACAACAAGGATTTTTGGCCTTTTAAAAACTCCAACAAAATTGCAATTTACCTTCAAATATTCTGTGAATTTGGTTATGGCTGCATTATTTTTGCACTCAATAGTTAATTTAAATGGGACTTAAGCACATACCTAAAGGCAATTGTGTACTTATGTGATTTCTGAATAAGGATGGACATGAATGTATACATTGCAGAATGGGGATTTGGATGAGCACAGCGAGATAATGTGGGAGACAGAAATTGCACCAGACCTGCTAGCTGTGCTTATGTAGTTCCCTTCTGTCGGGTGCTTGTGTGGCTTCCGTTGGGTGCTTGCTTGGCTCCGGTGTGCTAAACAAATAATTGGAGTTGTATAGCTGGGGAAATTTTAAAAATTATGAACAAATCTGTTCTAAACAGACTGTTTACTAATACATGTTTGGAAATTTAATACTAAAATATTTGCTGCATGGCTTTGCTTTACCTTTTGCAGCTTTTTGTTTAGAACAATTTATATTTCATTTGACAAACAATAAAAACAGATAGTGTCACCCTTGCCCCTTTGACTTCAATAGCAAATATCTCATTGGTTTCAACAGGGCCAGCATTTCACTTGTGAAGTGAAATAGAAAAAGAGAAGCCAAGGCAAAAAACTGGGGATGGACAGGAGGGCAAGTGGTTGTTTAAATTTCAGAGGGACCTAGAGACCCATGCCCCATTGTGATAGGCACTGTACATACAGAGTTGACAGTCTAATAAGGCAAACCTGACAAGTGATGGGATGAGAAGAAGCACAGAGAGGCCAAACAACCACCATCACCTTTCCGCGCACACACAGCAGGCTAATGCCTCTGCCAGGAGTGAAGCTCAGGTCTCCTGATCCCAAATCTAATATCTATCTGCTGGAACACTGCTGGTGTGACTTGGGGTTCATTAGGCTCCCGTAAATCCACTTACATTTATTTACTAACGTGTAAGGAATTTCACATTGGCATCACTTTACATCAGAGCCCTACGTGGGACTCGTGTGGAACACTGCAATGGGACTAGGATCCCACAGGACCTGCTCTGTAATAGCAAGAGCAGGTGGAAGTGGGATTTTTAGAAGTTCCTCCCAGGCTTCTTTCTTACGTCTTCTAAAGGCTTCTCCTGGCAGCTCAGTGTGTAAGTTGAAATACCAGAGTATTGTTTCTAGGATAAAATATAGTTCTTACTTAACAGTGCATAGGAACACTGCAGAAGGTAAGGAGAAGGTGCACACAAGAGGTACATTCATGTACATAAGTATGGACCAATGTAATTGTGTGTGTGTGTGTGTGTGTGTGTGTGTGTGTGCGCGTGTGTGTGTAATTCATGATTAGAGAGAGAGATTGGAAACCCCTGGCACCTTTTGATATTACGGGTGCCAAAGAATTGTTTCTTCTTCTTCTTTCTTGTTTTTTAACAGCTAAACTTGCATTTACCTTAGTTTTAATGTAGGAGTTTATGGAACTTAAATAAAATTGATACCTTTTCCCATTTTATATTTATGCATGTGTGCCTACTTGAAACTTGCACTTAAAAATAAAATGAAACTACGATTTATTTTCGCTGAGGTAAGTCAATGAATTTTCTTACAAATAAATGTAAAATTCTCTCCTGTCTCAGGAGGGACGTTACATTTGCATTGTGTGGTTCCGTCATTTTTAAGTTCTCAGAACAAATAGCACACGCACTTTATCTTTAGCTTCAGATAATCAGAGTTACAGACACCAGGGATATTGTGACGAGCAATGTAAATTTTATACACACACAGTCATAATAATTTAGAATGTCATCTTAATCTATTTATGATCTTCTAATGACTGAAATGTTTTACCATTGTGTGGGATATTTTATAACTGAAGTTTTAATGGGTGAATCAGTAACACCTGGCTGTCTGGAATGCTTATCTTTTCCCCCAGTTAGGCATTTAAATACTTCTCTGGAAGGCCCAAGGGGTGTGATGTGACATATAAGCTCTTAAAAGGAGGAAAATTAGTTCTTGATACCATAATGATCAGTGGGATGAACGTTTGCATACTTAACATTAATGCTGTTAAATGTAAGAGTTTGATTAAGACTTCAGGAAGGGTTTTTAATGCCCTTTCTACTTTCACTCTGTGAAGATACAAAAAGAGCTGATGTTGTCTTCTGCCTCTAGAGGAATCCTGAATCTTTTTATAGTCTTTCCTCCCCAACCCATCCCCCCTTGGCTAAATTTTCTTCTCAAATCAGCTTCTTAGCTGGTAAGTATGCTGAGCTTAGCTGTGCTCCGTACCTATTAAGCATGAGAGAGACTGGTTCACCAAGAAGCCAGGAACACAAATTCAGACACTTTTCCTTACAGAGCAGCCGGTATAGCATCTTGTATAGCTCCCTGTGTCTGAAAATGTCTCTACATTAGCAATTCATTTTCTATCTGTGCATGTAAGCAATAAATATGTGGCCTTTTACTCCCATCTCTCATTGCCTCTAAATATTAATACATTGGTCATCAAGCATATTTTAGATGTAAAACCATCTCAGGATTCATGTATATAAAACATAATAAAAAGAGAAGAGTGTTTTTGTGCTTCTTTTCCAAAGCTCATAAAGAGGCAAGGTAAGTGAGGGTTGCATGTGAAAGCCAGTCCTTAAAATCCATAGGCCTCTAACCCTGGCCGCTCTATTCGTCCCTCAGGGGAACATGTGAGAACACAGACAAATCTTCTGTTGTGTTCCTAGGGTCGAGAAAGTTCAGCTCAGTTAGAACAGAGAGACAAATGGATTTGAGTCAAGGGCCATGCATTGTGAACACTTTGCCACCAACCCTCAAAGGTTTAAAACTGGGCCAGTGGGCTTGACCTGTCCTCTGCTCTCTGTCACTCATTTAGGGAAAAGTGGTCACTCTGATAACTTTGACCCAAGCTCTGTTGGTTTTTATGGGTAAACGTCAACACCTTGAGCGGCCTTAGGAAGAAAATGACAAAACAGTGAAATTATCGGAGAAGTGGTGAGAGGTATTCTCAGCGGATAGAACTGTTCTATATGGTGGGAGAAGATGCTTTTTTTTGGCTGAACCTTATGTCTGGTCTTCAAGTGTAGGGCCACTCTGAGCACTTTGCAGTCTAATACTGGCAAGATCTGAATCTGAAAGATTCAGCTACCTAACCCACTGCAGGTTTAACTTCCCAAGTGACCAGAGAGTAGAAATGATCCTCTTTCTCTCTAGCCATTAGCAGAATTTCAATCTTACCCAGACTGAATTTTGGAGACTGCCATCAGTCTGACCTGGCAAAGCACAGACCATGCAACATCCTGTCCTGACAAAAACAATTTAGAAATCTATAGTTCCACGCCAGCTCCATTATATATGTTTTGAAAGAGGAAAAAAACACTGTTTTTTAATGAAATAAGAAACATGACATTTATTAGATAATGAGGGTCTCTAAAGACAAGAACCCCTGATATCCACTTAACCTTTGCTCTTAATGCACGTTCTTGCCTCAGTCAACCTCATGGATAGATTTTTAATAGTTGATTTTTTTTTATGGAGCTGTTCTCCATAGCTCATCATCAGTTAGGCCTTATACTTAGTAGTATGCATTACCTGGTACATGTATAATAAGGAAACTTTATAAAACTGACTACTATATATTAACTAGCTATCCTTTTGGGGCATTTGAATGCCACCAAGCTATTCCTGTGGATTAATGAATGAAGCGTGGCATTGTAAAAGAAAGAACTTTCTAAACATGGTGCCTATGAACACAAAGGGGAAACCAGCAATATGTCTGAAGAGCAAAGGGAAGGTACCAAATGAAATCTAGAATTATCTTCTGTTTCTGTAAGAATAAAATCATAATTGTAGGATATCTGCCTGGTTCTGTGTTTTTTCCAGTGGATGTGTAGGAAATCATATGCATCTTTGTTGTGTTCCTCTTTATACTCTTTTCAGAAGAGGCCTTGAACTCTAGACTTCAATTTCATAGCCTGTGTTCAGAACTCTAGAATATAAAAAGGGTGTCTGACCCTTTTGTTTGGGTGCGAGCGCCCCCTCTCGGGAGAGCAGGGGGGTTCAGCGGACCCACCGTCTAGGTCCTCGGTTTTGGGTCCCGAGGTCTTAACTCTCTGAAGGGGTCAGTGGGTGCGATCACCCGTCGCCGGCCCGGCAACAGGGTTCAGCGAACCCACCTTTATGTCCCTGATAGGGGTCTTGGGATTACACCCCCAACACAGGTCCTGGGGTCCTATCCCTGGGTGTCCGCACGGTAAGGGCAACAGCCACTAGGGTCCAATTTGAGGCCGCTCACCTCCGGGAACTCCAGAGGAGGCGGCGGTGAGTCAACTTGATTATGATCAGATGGGGGGGGGGAGCAAGAAGTGGGGGACCCGGGCCTCCATCTCCTCCGGGTCCCAGCCCAGGGCCCTAAGTGGAGGGATTAATGCATTCCCCCCATGGCAGGCGGGGTCAATCCCTGAAACTTGCCTGTCCATGGCCTCCAGAGGTAGACTGCCCTAGGCTCCTTCCACTCGCCATCCAGCACCGACTCCCTTGTGGACCCGACCGGGGCACTCACCAAGTATGGTCCCTCGGCCCCATCCTGCTGGTGTTCTCGGGGCCAACGTACTGCTCCTCCGTCCCTCCAGGGGGGCGGGATGTCCTCCTTCCTGCATGGGGGTTGGCGGCTCCTTCGTCGGCCCTCTTCCGTCAGCTCACCTGGCTGCTTTTCAAGCAGCCCGGGGACAGACGCCCAGTGACGGCAACCCGCCCCCTCCGTGTCGCTCCGTGCCGCGCTGTTGGGTCGTGGAGTCGTAGCCCTGTCCCCAGGGTGGTCCAACGTTCGCCGGCTCCGCCGCCCCCCCATCCTTACGCCAGGAAGCGTCAGTGTGACGTGGCCCCACACCCATGTGGTTGGGCTGTGTCAGCCTCCCGCTCCTCCCTGACTCTGCTGAGCTGGAGAGTGGGGCTGCTGCGTCCAGGCGCGGTAGCGGCCCGTCTTTTCCATCTCTGGGGGGGGGACGATTTCCCCCCCCCTTTCAGGAGTGCGGGCCCTCGTGGGTCCGTCACAGGGTGTCATATACCACATTTATGCTTGTGGGAGGCCTTGTACAAGAGAAACAACTTTGTACTATGGGTGGATCATTTCGATCATGAATGCTTTGATAGGAGGGTTATCATATTAAATAAGCTCTTGTGTATATTTAGTTGCACGCATGATTGGATTGGACCTACATGTCAGGGTGGTTTATTGTTTGTACAAATTTTGGCAGATTGTGTGAAGTTTCCTTATTTCATTTATATAGTTTATTTTATTTATATTATTCCAGCTGGAGTATAAAAACTTCACAAATCCCTGGTTTCTGGGTTATCATTGAGTGGTGACTTGGGCCTCTGAAATTTAAGTGCCCTGTCCTGTTAGTGACACATTATAATATGGTTTTCTGATAATTAAATGTTTTATATATCCCCTTTCTCTTCATTTTCTCTGATAACCCTTCTTGCATTGAAGGGGCTTAGACTGAAGCCAGTTTGTTTTTAACTGGGCAATGATAAATTTTCCCTTCACCCTTGATTGAGATCCTTTCTCTAGAACTTAGAGAAACTGGTCTCGGGGTCATGTGGCTGTTCATCACTAAAAAGAAAAAAAATAAACAGAATGAAACAGATAGTATCGAAGCTGTGTTTCAGTTTGGGAACAGCCTGCCTGAATTCCAACTTGATGCTGTGAAACTGCCTTTCCCACCTCCCTCGCTTTCCTTTTCTGGGTTGAAATGAAGGGGGGGGGGGGAGAAAAGAAAAAAGAAGGTTCCCGGAACTGTATGAGCACTTAAGCATTTAGTTTCAAAAGAAAAAGCAAAGTATGAGCTACATTTTCAAAAGTAACTAGAGATTTTGGTTGCCCAATTTAAAACACTTTGAAGGGGGGCCAATTCTCAGAAGTGCTAGGTGAGCACAAAAAAACCCTGAGGCGTCCAAAATCCATAGTTAGTTTGAAAACACATGCCCATGTATTTATTTCAAAGGCCTCTCCAAGTGCTCCTCTTGTGCAGTCCCTCTTCCTCTGTTTTCCTGCTGATGCTAAGTACTAGTACTTAATACTCATTGAGGTCTCTCCTCCCAAAGAGACATTCCTGTGCTGTAGACCCCCTTGACCCAACCTGTTTTGTGATCTCTCACTGCAAAATAGATCTGACTCTGGCAAAATAAGCTATCCACACTTTCACCTTGCCTAAGTAGGCATGCTTATTACCACACCATCCTTTTATCACACTCAACTATCTTTAAAATCAAGTAGCACTGATCTCTATCCAAACCTGTCTTTCTCCCTTTCTCAAGTCCAGATGCTTATCACCTTGGTTCAGTCTCCTGTCTCACCAACAGCTGCCCCAGGGATATATACTGGTTCTTTTTTTTTTCCTCTCTCTCTCTTTACCTTTTTATTAGAAGAAGCAAAATATGGGAAGTAAAATCAGCAATGTCTTCAAGTAATTTATCTTTAGTAATAGTTTGAAAGAAGGAGAATTGAAAGGAAACAAGAACATTGATTATGAAGGGGAAGTTGGAAGTTATGTTTGTCCTTAAATAAACAGTGTATTGCTGAGAAGCTACAATTAAACACTGAATGCAGGAAGGCAGAGGTGAAAATGGAAGAAGAGAAGGTAACGTTCCAGGAGGTTTGGTTCTTAAATTTGTTTAGGACAAAGGAATGGAAGAGACTTTACAGTAGGGTTCCATATGTTTTTCAAAAGTTTGCAGTGGAAAAAAAAGACCCACCTGTGTTCCTTTGGCCCTGTTATCTCTTTTCTTTACTTAGATCAAAAGAAAGACACCTTTCTATTTTTCAGCATATTCATCATTCCTGAATCATTTCTTTTTCCTTTCCCACAGCATCTCCTCCTCTCTCTCTCTCTCTCTCTCTCTCTAAATATATTTTTGAACAAGGCCTTTCTATAACTGTAAAATGTGTATCCCATTTTGAAACCCTTAATGCTTGGACAAGTTCACGTGTATAGAGAAGGACCAGACACAAAATCTGCAAATGCCAACTCCAACACTCAGCAGCTTCACAAAAAATGAACATTAACATTTTTGGTGTTCATGACTAATGGAAAGCCACAAAAAATACTTTAAGGAATGTTAGTGTAGAAGTCGGATGCAGTGACAGTGAATGATCAGGGATGAGACGGCTACCTGACAACCATACTCACTAGTGTCAAATGTGCCTTTGTCACAGCTTGCTGTGTGGGGAGGTGGGGGTGAGGGATTCTCCAAATCCATTAATTTGTCACTGCTTTGTGAGAGTTTAGGAGTCTCAATATGCCAGGAAATGTTGACTGTTTTATGTTGACAGTTCTACCCCCGTTTCTAAAAATGTTTCATGTTGCTGCTGGTTTTGTCTTGAGCATGTTCATTGATTTTTTTTATATGTCCTTTTAGAGTTCAACTTATGCTATAGTAATTTCAGTTATAACTTAACATTATTTTATAGGGATCAATATATGTATGTTATGTCTTATGTTTTATTTTACTGTATCCTCTGAAGAGATGCTGAAGGAATATTTATTTCCACTTTAATTAACCCCATTAAAGGGGCCTTTTTCATAATTGTAATATGCTCTGAACTTTCATGTTTAGCTATATGCAATGCACTATTTCTTCTATCATATGGCCATACAAGTGCCACTGCATGGCTGACTGTAATACTGCTGCAGTTATATAGCTCCTTTCATTCATTTCCAAACACTAGTTGAGGGTCCAAGAATAACACTGTCAGTTAGATAAGCATTAGAAAACCCATTTTACAGGAAGGGAGCTCGAATGAGGCAGAGAGAAGTTCAGATACTTAATAACGGAGCTAGAAATAGAATTTAAGCCACCTAATCCACCGTCTTCAGCTTTAGTCATGAGACAGACATTCCTTTTCCAATATAATTTTAACAGCTGGCTGCGGTCAATATTATACTCCTAATATATGCACACAAATATTATGATTACACTTGTGCGTGCGCCTAATTTAAGTTCCAACAATTGCATGTTCCCATTTTTCAAACCCAGGCCCCCTGTGTCCAAACAAATTTAAAGGGTTAATTTGACTCTGTTTACAAATCCAAGTACACATGCAACATTTAATATTTTTAATGGCTTAATGTGTTGTTAACCATACAGCTGTTGTTTTTCAGTCTTCTCCTTTATTGAGTTAGGCACTGTTTAGAAGTCTCAGTTCAAATTGTAAACAAATTATTTTGCATATGGATCAATGTAAATGTAATAAAGTCTATTAAAAATGTATCTCAGATTTAATACTACTTCTGCTCCCCCCTCCCCTCCCCCACCACCACCATGGCATTCTTCCAGCTGAGAGATAATGTGAATATCAGGGAAATACTTCTTTTTCATCTGTTTTAAGTTTAAAAATATTCTGGGTGGCATCATAAAACCAACAAATGTTATTTTTGGTTTAAGTTATTTTACAGCTACCTCTAAAAAGAAATACATGATTGTAAAATAAAATTATATTATTCATATATGATCTTTGTCATCCTTGGTGGGGGGAAGAAGTCGTCATGAATTACATTTAGCATATGATTTTCTTATAGTGCATTTTGTATTCAAGATGTAATCAAGCAGTTTACAATTAATTACAGTGACATGGAGTTTGGGTAAAATAGTGATTTTGACCCCCGTTCAACAAAGTACATAAACTTGCACTCAAATTTAAGCACACGCTTCTAAGTATTTTGTTTAATCGTGTTCTTAATCACATGGAATCATGAGAAATGTAAAGTTCAACTAAGAGATGGCCCATGCCACAATATGGATGCAAATTGTCTGGAGGTAGTCAGATCATAATTTGTCCCATGGATGGTATAGGAGGAAGCTATGATGCTCAGATGAGAATCCAAGCTTCTCACGGTCAAGGAATATGGGACTTGGTTGCAGGCCCATGTTCTAATTTGGATATGCACCAAAAAATTCAGATGCAAAACTGGGCTGGAAACAAAATATGAATAGGTTTCATGATGGTATTTTAACATTTCTGCTGCTAACAGGAGGAGCAGAAGTACCTGAAAATAGTTACTTTGTGACTGTTTGTCACATACGGGATTTTTAATGTTCATCTTGTCACATACCAGTGGGGAATCCTTCCTGTCAAAAAGAACGAGATTAATTATTATAACTTTAGGAAACTGAAGACAAAGATTAAGACTAGCACTAATATTTCACTAATAGTAAAAACTCTAAATCAAAAATTACTAAATAAATATTCCCAAGTGAACTTAAGTATGTCTCATCACTTCTGATTATCCCCTGCATTCTGCCGGAAGAATCCTATCAGCTGCCACTTTTTATTAGTAGTAACAACAGTGTATATATTTACAATAATGACTAGAGTCTCAACTAATATGGGGGCCGCATTGTTTGAAATGCTGCTCATACACATAGAAACCCAAGGCGGGTGAGGTAATTTCTTTTATTGGACCAGCTTCTATGGGTGAATGAGGCAATCTTTCGAGCTGCACAGATCTCTTCTTCAAGTCTGAAGTTCGAACATTGGTTGCTTTCGCCAATGGAAGTTGGTCCAGTAAAACAGTACCTTACCCAGCTTGCCTTTCTAACATCCTGGGACCATCACAGCTGCAACACGTCAAACAACAGTTGTCCACATATGTAACAAGAGAAGGAGACTGTTTGAGAACCTTAGATTCTAAATAGACAAGACAGACAAAAGGTGGGAGAAATGAGGGATCATCATTATGCCACCTCAATGAAGTCTTTCTCTTTGTGCCAATTAATTAGAACAGTGTGGGAGCCTTTCTTCAGCTTGTATTGGATATATAGCCACCGTAATTGGCTTATATATGGTTTTGGGGAGATAAATGGCGGGAAGAGCGGATTGTGTACTTAGTATAGGTTGATCACTGGGTTGTGTGTAGAGATTGAGATCCTGACTTAGACTGCTAAGGTGAATTGAAATTGAGAATTCTTCAGACCTGGGTAAAGACGGAATTTAAAATGTTTTGCTCAAGAGCCTATACTTTCTAACCCATAGATAGTATGTAGGTTTGTAATTTACAAGTCAATATTTAGGCTTCTCTCTGTGTATGAGAGTTGAAGGGGAGAGGAGCAAAAGCAGGGAATCTTGAGCACATGTTTGATAGTTAGAAAGAGTTAGAGATTCAGAATATATTGCCGAGGAAACATTTAGGTTTTTTTTCACTAGAACATTGTATTAATGGTGTATTTAGAAGCAAAATTATCATCCACAATAAGGCTGTCTACACTGGCGGCTTCTTGCACAAGAACATCTTGCGCAAGGGTTCTTGTGCAAGAAGTCTTGCGCAAGAAAACGTCCACACTGCCATGTGCGAGCTGTGCTTTTGCACAAGAGCGCGCATGGCTGTGTGGACACTGTCTTGCGCAAGAAAGCTCCGATGGCCATTTTAGCCATAGGGCTTTCTTGCGCAAGAAACCCCTGCCGAGCGTCCACACTGCCCTCTTGCGCAAGAGCTCCTGCTCAAGAGGGTTTACACCTGATAATAAAGAGCATAGCGCTTGTGTAAGAAGCCCTCTCTTACCATGCCATACTGTAAATATCCTTGCGCAAGAGCGGGCGGGCAGTGTGGATGCTCTGCAGATTCTTGCGCAAGAACGGCTGTACTTGCGCAAGAAGCCGTGAGTGTAGACATAGCCTAAGGATTTTGTGAGGGAAGTTCTTATGCTTTTAAAAGAGAAAATCGAAACTTTTGAAGTGTCTTTATATTTTTCAATAATGTAAAAAAAGTATTGCTGGAAAAATAAGTGAATGATTGTGGACTCTAAAAATAATGTAAGCAGGCTGATGCTCAAGAATTCAGTGGAGATCAAATTGTAAAACAAGTGGTTAGCTACCAGACCATTTTTGACTTGTGAAAAGCAAATAGAAGTTTTCAAAAAGCATTCTTACTCTCTCTCACATAGCACAGTACATTTCACTTCTTGCTGAAACGGCATCTGTTAAGAAAGGTGTTTTTATTGGTCAAAACATTAAACGCTGAAATGAAAATATAAGGCTATGAATCAGCAAGAAATATATTATGCCTCCTGCATTAGAATGCCATCCAGCAGGAACTAAAAGCTAAAATCAGTTAAAAGTCCTTGAATCTTCTGTAGTTCATATTGTTTTCTGCAATATGACTGTTGGATGCATTTTAAATGGGTCAGACCCTACAACCAGAGAAGCTGTGATCACTGCTGCTTCTGATGCTTGCTTAGGGCCAGATCCAGGGCTCATTGACGTCACTGTCAGTTTTCCTTTAGACTTCACTGGGATCAGGATGTGGTCTCTCCACGAAGCAGGTCTCTCTGAACACTTCTGGTTTTTATTTTCTACTGCCTTGTGATACTCGGTTGCTGTTGCTGTGATATTTCTGTCATTCTTAGGACAGGGCAGTATTTCATTTTTAACTGCCAAGAGTTCATTAGAAATGGAGATACAGCAACACGAAGGTTAAAATAAATGGAGCTCTTTATTACAGGTTTACCTTTGTGTTACCTGAGGCAGAAAACTTTATTTTTTTCTTTGAGTTCTTTCATCCACAGAGAATAGGGATTAGCCTCTGGCTAACATAGTGCTTTCAGTCCCTTTCAGCATTCAGTAAGTGTTTACTTATCCAGGTATAAATAGGTAAAAACACACAGTTAAAGCTCCCAGCTGCAAGGTCAGATACCTCTTTAAAATTCAACCTCATGTGCGGCATTCAGTTGAGGGCTTGCTGGTATGAGCCATTAACTGCCTGTTGTATGTAACCTCACCTTGTCTTACACAGGGCTGCACACGTACCTTTGGTACTGTACAACGGGCCTTCCATTCATGCCGTTCGAGAAACAAAAGTAGCTTAACTTGTGATCAGTGATCATATGACCTATTTACAGGGTGCAAGCTCAGTCGAGTAGAACTGGTAAATCATTAAAATGTTCTCGATGCTCTTCCTGCTGAGTAAAACATCGTGCTAACATTTTTCTTCCCGATGCAGGCTGGGTAGTAGTGTTAGTTGATTCACTTGGTACAGCGGTAAGTTTTTAAAATGCTGAATTAATTTAGTAATAGAGATGTAGCCGTGTTAGTCTGGTCTGGCTGAAACAAAAGACAGGATTATGCAGCACTTTAAAGACTAATAAACCATCTTGTTCATCGTTAAAGTGCTGCATAGTCCTGTTTTCTGAATTAATTTGCGAAGTATAAATTATATCACAAAACACAGGGCCTTACCTCAATGCTATTAAACTTAGCAAAAAGACTGACACCAACCTTGCTAGGAGATGATACAGATATGTGTTACGCAGGATATAATAAAGATTCTTGCCCTTATAGTGCCTTGATTCAGGAAAACACATGTGTTTAAGTCCGTTCCTGTGTAGGACATCACCTAAGTTGATGAACTTTAAATAGTTATTCAAGTATTATCATGAATCACGTAAGGACCCGTTGTCATTTTCATTGTTAGCTGTTGTTAAGGATTTGAGGGGAATTTTTAAAAATCTTTTCTGAACTTAGCTTACACAATTTTTCAGGAGGCTACAGAGCAGAGAGGGAATCTTTTTTTAATTTTTTTCAAATCTGGTTTATATCAAACAGACCTGCTTTAATTACACTTTTCTCCACTTCCTATAAGTGTTTCTACATGTATTAATTGTTATTTATCTGTCCCTCTTGTCGTACAAAGATTGTTGCGGCGCTGATTCATTTTTGAAGTGACTTTCATCCAACAACTGAATATATCTTTTGCTCATTTGGATAGTTTTCTTTAAACACAGTTATTTCAGAAAGGAGCTGCTGTATGTAAATAGTTACTTTTAATCAGAACTCTTATGAATTCGATTATCGGTGAATGTATTGAAGAACTATGAACTAGTGATGGGCGGTTCTGTTTGGATGAACATCCCAGTGTTCCAATGTATCCAGACCGCTGCAGCCTGTAAAATCTTGTGAGCAAAGGACTTCATGTGAAATTGTATCCTTGTCAGAGTTAGTAGGGATCTGCAAAAATCTTTAGTGGTAGGAGAAAGTGACTAAAGCACACTCCCCTGTGATAAGGGAGCCTTGTGAAGAAGTATTGTCCCATCCTGCAGGAGTTCTTGGAATCCCTCAGGAGATCTGGGAGTCCTCACACATCAGCATCCCTCTCAGCCATGCACAGACAGTAGCTAGGGGCCTGAGTTTATAAAGCCCAATTGGAGCACAAGCCCCACTCCTAAATTCTGATTGGAAGATTCCTAACTGGGCAGAAACCCCCATATAAGCCAGAGGAGGGAATGGAAATTTGTTTGTACAACTGGGCTTCCAGATCACATTGCCTAATATTTGCCTGTTTCTTATGACTTGGTTTCTTGACTTGACTGTTGGTTACTACCTCCTGGTTCCTGCCCTCTGCTGTTGTCACCTGATCTGGATCTCCTGATATCCTAACTTGGCCTGATTCCTAGTAACTGACTCTTGATCCCTGCCTCCCAGTTTGGGTCTCCATTCTGATCTCCTGGTATTCCACCCTGCCTGAATCCTGGTAAATTGACTCCTTGGCTTGTGGCATGTGCTAGACTCTAACCCCTAGGCTGGGCTGCCTATATACCAATTAACCAGTGAGAGGCATTCCTTAGAAATAAGAGTAGATCCTTCTGATTCTCTTCAAAGAAAAGACTTTTTTTCTTTTTCAACCATGATTCAATTCATGATTCTGTGGTTCTTCACTGCTGACAGGTGTGAGAGCACAGAAAAAAAAATGGCATTGAAAATGTGTTGAAATGAATCCTTTTCTCCAGGCTTGATATGGAATTAGAGTCACCACAATATTGTAACACTTAACATATGAACTGAAACTCTATCTTCAACTCTGTTTGTATTTATATCCAGTGCATTAACAGAATGCTTGGCAAAAAATTATCCACATGTGCTTCTTTCATTAATCTACATACAGCAGAGAATTCAACAACTGTGACGAGAGACATAGAGTACAGTGGAATAGAAGTGTTTTTAGCATCCTGGGAGCAGAGGCAGTTTGAAAAATGGAAAGATCGAGATAATGGATATTTTAAAAAAGTCCCTTAAAAATGTGTGTCTCACAGTTACTTTCCAGAGGCAGAAAGCAAGAGAAAAGTTGGGAAAATAAAGTCTTAAAAAAGTAAAAGCGGTGAGGATACTTGATACTTAAAGTAAGGCTCACAAGCACCATCATAGGTCAGACCAGTTTTGTCTGGATCCGTACATGCAACTCCCGTAATTGCGAATGCATAATTCCCAGTACATTGAGATTAGAAATAGCTCAGTATGTGCTGGAAGTTCTTACAATAAATATACCTAATTCCTCCTGTGTCTCATTATGGAATAGAGTGATTCTAGATCATGTCTCTGCTCCAAGTACAAGGCATATGCATTTGACCTTCCCTTCACTAAGACAGACATGTAGGAGGTGGGTACATTTGAGAAACCCCAAACCTAAGACAACAAAACACTTCACTATACACACAGTCCTTCCTCTTGGAGAGAGAATGAATCAAACATGGCAGATATGAGGTCACTTTCTTCATAAGGGTGCAATGAGAACAGAGTAAGAACGTATATAAACTAAAACAATGTTTTGAATAAATTCAAGTACACTATGACTGTCTTGATGGCGTGGCTCGTGACTGTTAGGACAGACTGTCAAGAAGCAGGACAGAAATCCAATAACAAGTGTGAACTCCTGAAGCACTGTCACCGTCTTACCAGGTCATCACAGACAGTCCCCTGGGGCATTTCAGTCTATTTTGCCATCCAGGCAAGCTGGACTATGTGACAGATGGGCACTGTATACCAAAAAAATCACATCAATGATCAGGTTACTCCCAGTTCCAAAGGACCAGTCACTTACCCGCAAGTCTTTGTTCTCAGATCAAAGAGAATGCCTGCAGCCAATCCTATAATAAACCAACCAAAGATTTATGGCCTAAGAAAAGAATGAGAGAGTTCCTTCCAACGTTGAACCAGGAAACATACACAAATGAACTTGTCTTAGTTTCTATAATGAGCAGCTCTATAACGTTCGTTAGGGTGAACACATGATAGGCAGCAAGGGGATCTCTTGTTTATGGTTAAGAATCTTAGCTCCTTAGAGTCCAAAGAGCGTAATAGAATACAATTCCTTCTGGTCAGGGATTTGAATCCAGTAGCTCCCACTCCAGTGTCCAGGCCAATAGGATAAGTGCTCCTGCACTTATCCTCTTTGTGGGAATGGGGAGCGGTTATCAAAGTCTTTGTTTCACAGTGGCCCATTTGGGCTCAGTCATCCTTCTTGATGTGTGGATCCTACTGTCTGTAGGAATCCAGCAGTATGCATTAGGTGGCAATACAACACTAGCCAACTTTTTCAGATGAGGACATTTAGGCTCAGCTCTTGCATTGACAACTTCTGGGGTGAATTCTCTGCTCTCCCCACCTCCCAAATGCAGAATCAAATCCTTGTACAGTGCACAAATACTCAAACAAGGACATTGAATGAGCCTCAGCAGGGTAAATGTCATCCTAGGCTGATGTTAATTCACTGAATTGGATATTTCATTGGCTAGTTGTACTCCAGTGTCATAAATGACTGTTTAAAGCACTGTCCTGGGTGAATTATTTCATTTTCTCCCTACTGGCCATAAGGAAACTCATTTCAGGAAAAGGAAAAAGCCATGTGGTTCAAGATTGTCTTAATTTCATGACTTAGGCTTTTCATTGTACAAGTCTGAACAGCAAGGGGACCTAGAGTTTCCAGATAGTTTCGAAAAAATTGGTTGGTGGGGGGGGGAGAAGCACAAAAACAAAAGTCACGGTGCCTTTAAATCCCCGCATTCCCCCTCACCAGACGCGGTAAGGGAAGAATGTCCCAAGAGGCCTTCTGTCTGAGAGAAACAAAAAATACTGGACATTTTACATATCCGGTATTTTTTTTTTAAACCAGACAAAAGTTGCAAATACCTGTCTTAGTATAGAGATACCAGACACCTGGCAACCCTATGGGGAACCCTAGGCTGTAGGAGGCTAGCCCTCAGCACTTTCTGCTTCTTTCATTTGAGGCCCTGCCCCTCCTGCCAGGGCCTAGCAGGCTCCCCATTCTGTGCAGCTGACAGCCCCCACCAGTCCTGGGTTGCCCTACTCTCCCTCTCTCCACAGCTCCAGAGTGAAGGGTGGGCATGTGGTGAAGCCCACCCCAGCCATGGAGCGCTGGGCAGGTGGGTAGACAGCATAACGTGCGTATGCACACCTCAGTCCTGGATCGCCCCCCAGCAGAAGGCAGGAGTGTAGGCCCAGGCCTGGCTCCACCAGCCCCAGCCTGGGGTCCTGGCTATGGAAGAAAAGCCTCCGACGCATAGCATACTTGGAAGGCTGAGGGTGGAGCATGAGCAGCGTGATGCAAGGCAGTTTGAGGAAGGTTGGCCTTTGCTACCCTTTGCAGAAGTGCATACCTCTAAATTAGCTCTGTCCTCCAAACAAAACTGTAGGTATATCTTGTACTCGTTTACTCTTGACAGCAGGCCATTCTGCTTTGATGTCACTTAGCCAAAACTACTTTAGACAGTTAAGTTCCCTGCTCCCTTCTAGTTTCAATGTTGCTCCTAACTGTATCCCATGGTTTTGAACCCCTTTGCCAGTATAAAAAAATAAATCCATCTCTATCAAGGTGAGTGATCCATATTTTTCATAATTTTCAAAACATCTGGTAGGTTACTTTGAAGTCTCTACTGTGAGAATGACTCGAGCTCATGTACGCAAGCTGTCGCAATAAATCTACTGTCTGCCTTTCTAGGTGGATGAATTTTTCCTGCATATGTTTGCTTGTTTATATGAGATTGATGCAATTACAGTTCAAAAACATGAGACTTGAGGAAGTTGTGAAAGAAAAGAAAGGTATTAACTAAGCATTCCCCCCTGCTCTAATGCAAGCTTTCTGCTGTGATATTGGTATCTGATTTTTTTTTTTAAAGCTATCTAGTTTAGAATTAGACCTATCATTGCTGTTAATGCATTCTCTCATACATAGCTCTGGTAAAATACTTAGGAATATAAGACCAGGTTGAGGGGGAATAGGGGAAGCATTTGCTCTTCAATTTCTTCATTTTGTTGAATTTGGTCATATGTTCATTTTTTAATGAACGTATCGAACAATATATGCTATGGTATGCAAAAATTAATTAGCTAGCCATTTATTTTTCCGTTGCACCTTTCCTCTAAGGATCTCAAAGTTCACTACCTGCTGAATTCTCACGGCATTCATGTGAAGCAATTGATAAGCTATATGGTATATAGCGGTCTCTTCTCTTGCTGCTAAAATTCGTCAAGAGTGGAATGCAGCAGCTACACAGCAGTACAACTCAACAGCGCAGTACAGGAAGTGAAGTAAAACCATAGCCCATTGAAAAAGCCAGGTGGAATTTAGGGGCCAGAATGTAATTTGCTGAGTTAGAATTTGGACAGGGCAATGAGGTTAGTGCCCTTACAGTTTCAAAAAGTGCCACGGGCTCTGTCCGAGCAGGGAAGATAAGTAGTTTATGGCAAACTGTCTTGAATGTTTTTTTTGATGGCTTGAATATTTTTCAGTGTTTCCATATATAAACAGCGAGGAGTCCTGTGGCACCTTATAGACAAACTGAAGTGTTGGAGCATAAGCTTTCATGGGCAAAGACCCACTTCGTCAGATGCATGGGAAGTGGGTCTTTGCCCACGAATGCTTATGCTCCAACACTTCAATTAGTCTATAAGGTGCCACAGGACTCCTCGCCACTTTTGCAGATTCAGACTAACAAGGCTACCCCTCTGATATTTTACACATATAAACAGTTACATATATTTTAAGTGGTACTGGGTAGGGATGGTGGTGAAAAGAGTTGGATGTTCTGGAGTCCAGTTGATTATTTATTTGGGATTTAAAAAAATAAATAAAAAATGGGCCTAAACTGGAGCATTGCATCCTAGGCCCATGTATCTCTGGAGTCTTTCAGATTTGAAATCCTCTAAGGATTTGTATATAAAAGGTTGTTGATTAATAATGGATGTATTTTTAAAAAGATCCCTATGCACAACTTTACACACATTTACAAAAGTTAAAAAAGAATCAGAACACTACTAAAATGTGCCCGCTGCCACACTACAAGTTATTACTTTTAGGTTGGCCTGTTAGTATTTTCCCCAGCATTTTTTTTTCTGAAATTTTTGAGGTTTTTGACACACAGACAAATGAAAACCATTTTTTTTTTTGTATTTTAGAAGTGGATTATTGTTTGTTTAGAAACAAAACAAAAAAAATTGTGTAGGTGAAACACTCTTACCTTAAAGTCTTTTTACTCTCCTACCCTTTTCCCCCACAGTGCTGAAGGAAAATTTTGACTGGCTGTAATAATTAACCACAACAAAAGCTGAACCCAAACAAAATTCACCTTCCCTATAAAAATCATTTCCTATGACCCCTTCTTTGAAAAAGCCTGCATAAATAATTACTGTGCCCTCAAGGTCAGGGAATTTGAGATATTTGAGACAAATGGAGAAGACATTTCCAGAGGTGAAGGACTCTTAGATTATGTCTACACAGCAATGTTGTTTCGGAATAACTGACGATATTTTCAAATGACAAAACGTGTGTCTACCCAGCAAGCCATTATTTCAAAATGATGTTGAGATGGAAGACTTTTTATTCTGACTCCTATAATGCTCATTTCATGAGGAGTAAGGGAAGTCGAAGGAAGAGTGTTCTTCCTCCAACTTCCTGCTGTGTAGACCACGCCAAAAGCCTAATAAAGCTATTTCGACTTCAGCTATGCAATTGACATAGCTGAAGTTGCGTCTCTTAAATCGACTTTTGTCCTGCTGTGTAGACATACCTTTCGGGAGTCACCGTCAGCTGCTGCTTGTACAAAGAAATTGTCTTCTCCAGCCCAGCCAGGGCAGAAACAGTCCAAAGGCATCAGCTTGACTATCTCTGCTGACAGCAGTTGTAACAACATCATGTGGAGAGATATACAGTTTCTCAAATAAACTCTCCTCTGCCTTTCTTTCTTATAAGGAAAGAGTCTCTTCAATATAAATCCAGAAGACAGAGATTGTCTTTTTCCAGCCCAGCCACTGCAGAAACAGAAAATCAGAAGAGAACATTTTCTGATCCAGTAGAACTGCAATGGTCCTGTCTCAGAGTTAAATATAGAGTCCTGCTAATCTGTTTTCGGGATCATCTAGGAACTCTGATCCAGGAAGGGAAAAACAAAAATCATGTCTGAAGAAATCCATAAAGTCACAAAAACACAAACATTCCTTATCTTTGAACTCCACTGCAGAAGTTGAAGTTGAAATTCTCTGGTGGGGACGGAGAAGAAGAATCCCAGGGGGGAAAAACACCCTCATTCACGCCATCTCTTCCACTGATTTCTTGCCAAGTTATGCACTCTAGACCATGTGAGTGTAACATTGGGAAGGGAACTGTTTTCAGAAAGAGAGAGAGAGATAACAAGAGCAAGATGGAGAAGCCTCTGCAGACCTATTTTGCCTTCTTCCTAACCAAATTATTGCTAAGAATCTCTCCAGGTTAGAGGAGCTGCACTACTGTCCCCTTTCTGCTCTCTGCGTTCACCCCTTTTGGAGTTAGGTCTCATACCTTTTCTTGTCTCTAGGTGGAATTTTGAAGTTCTTCCATCCTTTTTGTAGGACCTGGACTACAGCACCTTGTGTATCATCTGGACTCATGCTTCTTTCATGCTTTGGTTTCACTTAATAGAGGACAGTCTGGAAAAACATCTATTTGCACAATAAATATAGAATCATAAGACTGGAAGGGACCTTGAGAAGTCATCTATTCCAGTGGATTGCACTTGCGGCAAGACTAAGTATTAGCCAGACCATCCCTGACAAACGTCTGTCTAACCTTCTCGTAAAAATCTACAATAGCATCCCAGTAAGTGGGCAGTATTTATAAATTGGAAGAGCTTCTCCAGAGCCATCACAGCATCTAAACTAATCAGTATAAATAAAGAAATGGAGACCTTCTGAAGAGAACTTTGCAGTAATTTATCAGAGCAAATTCCAGCATTTCTTTAATTTAGAATAAGGGATGGGGCTGTTGTGCAGTCCAGGCAAGGTATGTTTATAGTAATTTACCAGAATTCTCTAAAACATATGTTTAAGCAGTCTCTCTAGGGTACCGGTTCTCAATTAGAGGTTTGTGTAGCCCTGGGAGTATGCAGCTATCTGCCAAGGGGATACCTGAACTCATCTAGATATTTGCCCAGCTTTACAAGAGACCACATAAAAAACAATTGCAAAGTCAGTGCAAAATGAAATTTCATACAGACCGTGATTTGTTTATACTGCTCCATATACTAGACTCTGAAATGTAAGTACAATATTTATATTCCAACTGATTAATAATAAGATGATGACATGAGAGAGTCAGTAATATTTCAGTAATAGTGTGCTGTGACACACTTGTATTTTTATGGATGCTTTTGTGAGCATTTGGTTTTTAAGTGAGGTGAATCTTGGGGGTATGTAAGACAAATCAGACTACTAAAAGGGGTACAGTAATCTGGAAAGGTTTAGAAGAGACTCCAGGGGGGAGCCAGCCTCTCCTAGGCTACGTCTAGAATGCAGGCTTCTTTCAAAAGAGGCTTTTTCAAAAGAATCTTTCGAAAAAGCTTCTTTCGAAAGAGATGGTCTAGACAGCAACCAGTATTTTCAAAAAAGCGAGCTGCTTTTTAGAAAGAGGACACCCAGGAAGCCTGGAAGCTCTCTTTCGAAAAAGCACAGTTTGCGTTCAATGACGCCTTATTTCAAAAGAGCGCTTTGGGGAAAAAAGGCATTATTCCTCGTAAAATGAGGTTTTCCGCGGTTGAAAGAACTGCTGTGTTCTTTCAATTTAATTTTGAAACGCAGCAGCAGTCTAGACGCAGGTGAAGTTTTTTCAAAAAAAGGCCACTTTTAAAAAAAAAAAAACCCTGTAGTCTAGACATACCTATGGTGATGATTGATAGATGTGGTCTTGCCTTCTGATGATGCAGAGCCAAGGAAGAATCACTATATGAATGGTGAGCTTAGTATTCAGAAGAAAAAAACCATCAAGTTGTCACTACCACCAGTGCTGCTAGACTTCCCATGTTACCCCAGTTACTGTGGAGTTGGCCATTACATTATCACAATGTTACGTCAGCATGCTGTAAGGAAAAAAAGTTTGGGATTTGTGGGAGTTTTGGTACAATTCTGCCAAAATGTTGCAATGTTTGTTGATGCCTGAAAGTCTTTTGCGGACGTGGGAACATCTGACACACAGAATCACGCTTACCAAACTGAAGAGAAATGTCAGGATGACTGCAACCCATTTATCTGTTACTGTAAGCTGGTTAGCTCTGGGAGGGTCGCCTCCCTTTCAGGGTCAGTGGGTGGCCACTCCAACCCACTATACCTGGATCAGCCTCTGGGGGGGGGGGGGGGATTAACATATCAAATAACCAATCCTGGGTCCACCGGTCTTACCTCAGGGTGGGGTGACAAAAGTAACCAATAACAAAGGAGGCCTGGATCTGGGCAGGCCAACAAATGATGGGCCGAGGCCCGGCCTTAGTTCAGGGTGGGCTGTCAAGTCTGTGGTGAGGAAGGCCCAGCCCCAGTTCAGGGCGGGCCACCGGTAAACAGTTTGTGGCCCGGCCTTCGGTCAGGGCGGGGCAGCAGGTAGCAGTTTACAAGCCCATCCCTGGATTAGGGCAGGGCAGTAGGCAAACCAGTTTATGAGCCAGACAGTTAATCAAGGCCCAGCCCTGGTTCAGGGTGGGCTGCAGGAAAACAGTTCAGAGTCCAGCCTTTGGTCAGGGTGGGGCAGCAAGCAAATCAGTTCATAAGCCCATCCCTAGCTCAGGTCGGGCAGCAAGAAAGCACTCTATACAACGTGTACACTTGGACCTCCTTGCTCAGGAGGGTTGCAGGCAACTCGCCGGCAATGGCAGAGAGGGGGAAGCTACCCCCCAAGCTGTGGGTGGCAGGGGGGCACAGGCCCGCCCACTCCACTGTGCCCCGGCCCAGGGCCCTAGAGACAGCAGTTTACTGCTGCTGGATTAGCGGGGGCTCCAGCCCAAAACATGCTGATCCGGGCATGTCTATGTCCATGCTGTCCCCTGGGCCACGTTCCTCCTCCCCCTCAGTGCGTACCTGGCAGTCGCGTAGGTCTCCTGCGGAGTCACAGGTCCATTGGCCACTCCTCGCCAGCTCACCACCTCCCCAGGTGTTTGCTCCATGGTGTGCTGGGGAGCCCTCTGGCCTCTGCTGTTCCTCTAGGCCACTGTGCAGCAGGGGGCCTGGTGGCCCACACCAGCTCTCCACCTCACCACACCTTAGCTCCCTTCCTTGAGATGTAGGGGAGCCCTCTGACCTCTTCAGTAGTCGGTGCCTCACTGGCCTGGCTGGCAGGCTTTTTACCTCTCTAGCTCCGCCCCTTGGCTTCCAGCCTGGTGGCTCATTAAGGCCAGGTGTAGCCCACCACGGGTCTGTGAGGGGCTCCTCCCCTTCGGAGTCAGTGGGTGACCACTCCAACCCACTACAGCTCCTCATAGTGTAGACCATCTACATAAGTTTTATCTTTGTTGCTATTTCTCTTCACCATGAATGACATTTCAAATATCACGAGTACTCCCTCTGAAGCCCCGCCTCCTCGGTCTCACCCGTCACAGGGCATGTCTACACAGCAGGGCTAACGTTGGAATAAGATACACAACTTGAGCTGCGTCAATTGCATAGTTTAAGTCGAAATAGTTTCTTTCAGCTTTTGGCACTGTCTGCACAGCAGGTAGTTGAAGCAAGAATACTCTTCCTTTGACTTTTCTTACACCGTGTGAAATGAGGGTTACAGGAGTCAGAGTAAGAAGTTCTCCAGCTCAACATTATTTCAAAATAAATGCTGGCAGTGTAGATGCGCACTATGTTATTCTGAAATAACGCTGCTGTGTAGCCATAGCCACAGTGCGCTTTGCAATTCAAACCCTCCGCCAATTTTATCTCCTTCACTTGGCATCTTTCCCCAAATATTGGCTGTCTTTAAGAGGTGGGCAATGCACTAGAAGGGGAAAGTAATGTGTAAAGTTGATATTTTATCTTCGACCCCTCTGAAGACGCTTTGTTCAATTTAAATGTTTTGCCAGTCAGACTGAGCTATATTACTGGAGTGTGAAAGTGCCGCATTTGTGCTGATATCAAGTATTTGGTGCACTGTTGGTACATGCATGGATCTCATGAAAATCACTTTATTACCATAATAACTAGTTTTACGCTGCAGTCAAGAGCATGTTGCACAATAGCTATCACACCTGGTAATGCAAGGGGGGCATGAATTGTTGGGGCGCATACTTTCACACTGAAACATTTTCCCTTTTAAAAAGGAATGGAGAGAAGAGGGTATTCAAGCTTTTGTAGCAATTAAGTTTTTTTTAAGTTGCCTGTCTATATGAAATGTTTCTGGGGGGGGGGGGGGGGGAAACCCTTGGTAAAATACAAAAGTTTATTACATTTCTAGACTACATTATCCTTGTCAGCTAGATTAAAGCATTCTCCCAGTCTCTGTTCTATATTACCATAACAAGTGAGGAAATAATGTAGTGTTGTTACACAGAGCAGCTTATAAATTTTGACATAAGTGTGAGAGAAATCACTTGAAATGTGAAGCAACCAAGAGGAATAATTAGGAGCAGCAGAATGATCTCAGTAATATGACAACAGTTTCTAAAGCTTCCCACAGGATTGAAATCGTCAGGTTTGCTTGACCTATATCTTCAATAATACAGCTCATTGCCCTTGTATTGAAGCTAGAGGGTAGGACAAAGTATGAGCTTTATCATGTTTTAGGAGAAATTGCAAAAAGTTTATTTATTAGCATGCCACAAAATAGCCCATTTCCATGATTACCAAACATTAAAGCAACTTGGGGCACACTACACCACACAGAACACTGCTTTCGGAGTCAGGCTTGGCTGGCAAAAAAATATTATGTAATACTCAAATAAGACAAATGGCTGTGTTAGCAGTGGAAATAACCTCCTGTTTAATTAGAAAATAAGAGCTATATGGGACAGTAAAAATGGTTACTGCTGCCCTCAGTCACTGTTTAATAAATATGATAGTGCTGAAGATAATGCTAAGTGTTATTTATTTGTGCAATATCGCTAGCTCAGTAATTGCTCATGTTGATAGCTACACTGCATGGGGAATGAAGCTGTTTCAGAATTTTCTTTGTTTAATTCATAAAAAGGGAGATGTTGGCCATTTTTACATTTAAAATGTTATTTTTTAAAGGCATAGGCAGATCTTTACAGCATTTTTACCTCTTAGTGGTACCAGGAAAGATCTCGCTTTGGTAGTGTGGTGGTAAACTTTCCATAGGTGACTCAAAAGCGGAAAATATTTATTGTAGGTGGTGTTTTCCATGCTGGATAGCCTATCTGCACATGAATGTATGTTTCTTGATCTGACAGCGTAAATTAGGGAGCATTATTAAAGCTCTTGGTGCAATTGGTAATTTCCCATTTTGCCAATGCTATGCTTAGAAAAAAAAATCTTAATTTTTTTTTTCCAGCACACTCTTGGCTCTTGACTCTGTTTGGAGTTGTGGATCCTCAGCACATGTAGAAATCAGCCCTTTTGAGCTCAGTGCTGTAGGCAAAAAGATATTAAGCCAGGGTTCCTCCGTAAAGGGAATAGTTTTTTGCAAACAAATGAGTATCAAATCATATGTGTCCTTTTTAGTGTATAATAAGATGATTAGACAGTTCCATTTCAGCTGAATTCCTCTGTTTAGTTGTGTATTTATCTGATGTTTGATCGAAACGGGAGCTAGACTCACATTTTGCAATATGCTTTCAATAAGCAGCAGCTCTGTAGCCCTGTCTCCTTGTTTTTGGTTGCAGTTTTGAACATAGTACTAGAAGGACAGGGATTTGAGAAAAAAAAAAGTGAAGTCTATAATATCCTGTCCTTATCCAAAGGGGAAAATTAAAAAGATGTTTCATCCATATGTTTCACCTCCTCCTTCTCTCCCTCTCCCTCCCTCCAAAAAAGTAGACTGTGTGTCAAGAGGCAAAACAAAACAAAACAAAAACCCCTTTCTTCACACAATTCACTTTAAGCTTCAAAATCCTCCAAAATCCCCAATCTCCCTTTGCAGTCTGGTTCCCACTCTGGAGCTTTCCTCATCTCCCTCTGAAAGAAAAAAGCTCTTCTTTAAGGGACTGATAGGTTGTAGAGCGATGCTTAGCAACAACATTCCTGTGCCTTAAGTAGCTGCAAGCCCCTAGCTGAACCCTTTGATGTGACTGTCAGGGCAGATTTATTTTGTTTTAGCACATTGTCTACTTGTCCAGATGTATCAGGAGATAAAAAGGAGTCATGTTTACACTCTTTTTTTTCTTTTTTTGAGATGTAATTAAATCGCGTTTTTGATGAGTCTCCGAGAGATAGAGATGAAGAAAACAGGAACTGGCTTGAGGAGAAGGACAGGAAACTCACTTACTGGTCTAACACCTGACACTGTAGGAAAATAAAGTGTAAAGCCACAAGGCAATGTGTTGATTTGGTCCTGTAGAAGACTTAGATTTTGTCTTTTCTCACATGCTGGTTGTTCACCAAAGCAAAAGAATCCAAAAAGACCCTTTAGAAAGCAGTTGTCATGTTCCATAGATTCTCTCCATTTTGTCCTGTTTTTATATTTGTTTGCCTCGGTTAAAAATAATTACTGTCTCTCTAGGTTTATAAATCACTTTGACGAGGGAAACTTTTGACTGCAGTAGGTGTTTGTCAATCAAAGGCATAAAAATGAAAATCTTTGAGCCTCAGTGGTCTTGAATTAACAAATCTTCTGTGCAAGGCAGGCCTTGCTGAATTCTGCCAGCAAACAAATACCACCGATAAATCCATTTTTGTTTATTTGCTTTTTTAACTTGCACATTTAGCAACACTGTTCTGAGAGCTATTAATAACCTGCGGTGTGCAGTGACAAGCCTGATTCCAACGTTCAGTATACTGTGGGCATGCCAAGCGAATAAAATGCATGCTTTAATCTGCTGCTACAAAAGTTACTCTATTTGCATCTTAAATAGGTTACGCTGTAGCGCCCCCTTCTGCTGACTGAGCAGTGTGACAAGGAGCTTAGCGACAACTGAGTTTTCTTCCCACATGCCAGTAGGAAGATGACTTAAAAGCACTTTTTAACCTTCCCAAACTCTTAATTTCCATGTCTGTTAAGCCAGGAGAGCAACATAGCTGAATAATAGACTCCAAACTAATGTTAACCTTTAACCTTTAGGGTCGAGCTTTAATTTTCACGTCAATTAACCTTTTATCATTCATATGTCAGAAGGAAAAAAAATCATTAATTTACAAAGTGAGAAAGCAGGGCCTAACAAAGTGGGGAAAAAAGCAAAGCTAACTCTTTGATATTGTGAGATACGAGAGTTAGGTCTGTTGTATACAGTAATATACAAAACACCCCACAACCCAGATTGGCATTGACTGACTATATTCTGAAAAGATGGGAGTCTGTTATATGCCCTCTTCTGTGGAACAGCCATGAAAGCAATTTTCCTTGCTGGTTTTAAGTTGACATTTGATGACCCCTGGAAATCAAGTGGGCAAGGGAATTTAAGAATTTATAGACCTCCTGTATTTCAAAGACCAAACTGTGATATATTTATGGTATCTAAAGGAATTCACTTATACTGAACTCAAATACAGCAAAATCCATCTAGAGACAGATAGACTGATGGTCTTTGATTTCTTCAGTGCAGTGACAGGTGTCAACTACAGTATATAGTGGAGTTCCGTGAAAATAGAGGATTTCTCTGTATCTGTTTAACCCAGTAGTGGTGTATATATACAATAGATATACATGTGTAAATAGGTATGTGTGTGTATATATAGTCTATATGTTATTATTATATAGACTCAGAAGTACCCTAGCTCACAGATTCCAGAAGATAAAGTTTTACTTAAAACTACTGGACTTAAATGGAAATGAAATTGGTCTTTGGATGGCTAAACGCTGCAGTGGCAAAAGAGGGTTTGTAAATGACTGTTATGAGGTAATATTGAATGTAAAGCAATGTAATTTAGGTTGGCTTTTTTCATAGGAAAATAGTGTAAAACACACTATTGTGGAGTAAGGATGTATGTACCAACATAAGCAAAGTATAGAGGTGACAATATATCCTCTCTCCGGTTGTTTCTCAGTGCACATAAGTCGCATCTACTTCATGGGAATTTGGACATAAACATCTGATAGAAGAATTTGTCTAACCATCTGTAGATGTGATATAATGGTTGAAAGGTACAGAGGCCAAACATTATGGAAAATGAATGGAGTGAAAAGATACTGAAAACTTACACATTCTTAATTTATTCAGTACGCATTTGAAACGTATCCATCTTTTTGAAGCTTCTTTCTGAATTACTCTGAGTTTTTTTCCCCCAAAGGACTGCATGTCCTCTTTAAGTCCTGAGAGATGGTTGTATGATGAATGAAATGTAATAAACGATAGAATTAACGTAAGAGTAAATTGGGAGCACAGGCTTAATACTCTTGAGAGGAAACTGCACCTGTCCACCTGGACATGCATTTGTGGTTCTCCTCAAAAAATAGTTTTATAAGGTAGTTGGGATTTCTGGCAAGACTTGCATAACTGTTCACAAAGGCTTCTTTTTCCTAATAATTTTAAGATGCACTGCTAGGATTTTTGAAACATTTGTGCATATAAGCATGGTATAAGTACAATGAAAGCATCACATAGGCTGCATTCTCACCTTCCTTTCCAGGAACATAAACAGTTATACCAATAGAAAATGCAAGACAACACAAAAAATCCTTGTGCATCACACAGTTAAACATTTCTTGCAAGGGCTACTTTTTCCCAGACTGGGAAAAGTAACTCAAGGATAGCATGTAGTCTGCACTTCATTGGGCTCCTAAATGCTTGCCACTAATGGAAAATTTTCCTACTTAGCTGAATGAGAGTCTTGAGAGAATTGAGACTCCAGAAGAATTTACAGTTTGACTGTTTTGGTTTTATTTCCTCTGCCATTTAGTTGAAAATCATTGAACCATGACTTGAGTTTGTGTCAACGATTGGCAAGTGCCCATCTGATCATTTGAATTGTGTCAATTTCATAATTACTCTAATCTCAGATCTATCTCCTGTGGGTATAAATATGTTTTTAAAAGATCCATTTTGGCATCTGGAGCCATTTCTAATCAATTATTCTTATTTTAAAATCCAGTATCAGGTTTTGCAAGAAAGAGATGCTCCATATCTGATTATATAAATGGGTCTGCTTTCTACAAGGACATTTTACTGTATTTAATTTCTCATATATCTACCTTACCCATTAACTGACAACATTGTGCCACCAGACCCTGCAGTGATAGTGCTTTCTATAAGACCAGCTTCTATTATTCATGGTATTGAACTACTGGAGAAGTAAGGCTCTGTTTAGCATGAATGAAAATATCAGAATCCAGTGTATTAGCACTGAGAAGGTTACAGTGCTGAGAACTGTTCCTCCTTTCTCCCCAACCCACTCACTTAAACTTCAGCTGAATAAGAAAATCTCCCCTAATTGCCTGTGCCCTTATATATATATATTTAAAACCCTAAAAACAAATATTCTTTATCCTAGCATATCAAAATCAGTTTCTTCTGGCCATTCAACTCAATTTGAAAACAATAAGGGCTAAATATAATTCCTAAAATACTTGGCTTCAAGTGATAGTATGTTATAGTTTGAAAAAAGAGGTTCTGAAAGCCAAGGAAACAAATACACTATTATTATACATGTACTATATGTTACACTAAAACAAATCAATTCAGGCGGCTTAGAAACAGTCATTGCCTTGTGATTATATTTGTGTAAAGTCTTGGGGCCTTTGATCAAAGAAAGTCATTTCAGGCTATGCCTAATCCAGGCTGCTTTAAGGTGTTTAAATGGTGGAGGGGGGGGGGGGGAAGGTTGATAACAGCTGGGATTTAAATTTACTTTTGCCTAAGTTTTGTTTTGAAAAGATTCCTATTATTCACTGCTTCCTTTTTCATACAGAAGAT
The DNA here is from genome assembly GCF_052426305.1 of Pelodiscus sinensis. Classification (NCBI taxonomy): domain Eukaryota; kingdom Metazoa; phylum Chordata; order Testudines; family Trionychidae; genus Pelodiscus; species Pelodiscus sinensis. Next base: position 8,391,793 of record NC_143059.1, read on the forward strand.
GGATCATTGAGTAAACCTAAAAGGGAAAGAGGATATGGGAGGAAATGGGTGGGGACTTTGAATTAATCTTCTGAAGAAAAATGTTTGATCAGCGGGTAGAAGAGGATGAAAACCTCTGATGTTGACAGCAGGCAACTTTCTGACTAGCGTGTGATTGACATCTTTGATGCTCCAGTGGGGAGCTCGTATCCAGCCAGGCTCAGGCATCGTCTGTCTGTGGGTGGTAGTGTTAATAATGTGGAAACTGGAAAGATTAATTGTAGACAAGCAGCGGGATTACGAGGAGGGCTTCACAGGTCTAAAAGGAATAGTAGTAGGAAGGCCTCTGATCTATCAGCCCAAAAGGAAATTAGTTAGGGCAGACTGGGGCAGCTTAAAAAAAAGGGGGGTGGGTGGGAGCAATGGGAAGGGGAACCATTTAGGATATTAAAGCAAAATGTGAAGAGGATATTGAAATAGGTCGTAAGGGGACGGGACCAATGTTCTTGAAAGGTAATATACCCCCTTTCAGAGGTAGCTTGAAAGACCTGAATACACTACATCCATTTACAGTATGCTCACAGTTCAACTTGTTTTGCTGTGAACTGGTAACCAAGTGACTTTACTTAGCGGTTTGAGCTGCTGCAGAAGGTAAAATTCATTATTCATTTTGAAAACGGGGTTGACAATAAATTGTTTGTCCACTGCCAACACATAAATTCAGGTGAATAAATATCAAAGGGCCCCTCAGTGCTAAATACGTTGGAGAGAGTTTACATAAGCTGTATCTGCAAGTAACTATCCACTGCATATTTTACTTCCCACCCTTTTTGGTGGTAGTAGGGATTTTGCCAATAAATTCTGTGTTACCATTAAAGAGGCTATTCATCACGCTCACTAATGTTATTAATCAAGATACACCACAGTACCCTTAAAATGAGATCATTTTGATAAATCATGGATGACATGAAAAGACTTTATTCCTTTTAAGTGCAATTTAGACTATAATTTTTCCCTCATTTATGATTCATGGAAGAAACATGGATAAAATTCCCTTGCACATTTACACCTTATCTCCAGTAATAATTCAAAACCGCTCTTAGATGAAAATTCAGGGTCTGATTCACCAAAGCCGAATGCCAGCTCATTATTTTCTGGCATTCAGTAGTCCAAAAATAATGTCCATATATTAGGTACTATTCACAATCTTTGGATTTGGCAGCACACCAGACATATCAATTACACTCAATTAAGCCTTAAATGAGAGAGAATTCTCTTTATGTTCATTTACATTTTTGATCCAGTTATACCCAACCTCCCTAACCTTGCAACTTTGTATTTGGTATCTAGCAATTGCCTCCTCTACATGAAAATGAGGAATATGCATTTAACCTAGACCCTGTGTTTATATAAATACATGAAACAGTTACTTTTTCTGGTGATAGTTATCAGAGCTATAATGCCAACCCCAGATCAGAAAATCACTGTTAATTTTGTCTTCCAACAATAAATCATTTTATTATTAATAGCATCAAATATGAAAGTAACCTGAGAAAATTCTCCAGAAGAGAATCAAAGTTCCACTCTTGATTATAAATGAGATACTCCTGCCATTCATTAAACTGATGAATGTCTGAAATATTGCAATATTTTCTTCTGCCATTATTTAATTATTCAGGTATTCAAGTTTTAACGGGAAAAAAATCAGTAGCAATATTTAATTTGGATGGAAGAATTATTTCATTTTTGGTATTTCTCAAACCATGATTCAAAGGGGACTGGCTAAGCTGAATTACAGTCCACCTTTTACTTCCACCAGCATCTGAAGAAAAATGGTTGCTTTCCAAGAATAACAAGATTATTTATGTTTTTTTAAACCATTGGTTCCTATAAATTGGGTTGCCATATGGTAGATATGCAACATATCCGGCCACTATGTGGAACAACTATTTTGTAGCACTGTTATACCTTGGATTGACCCTGTTGTATAGAGAATTCAGGAAATAGATATACACATCATATTTTATTTTTAGTTTAATTGGGCACCAAAATTTCTCCGAAGCTTTGGTAGTCATCTGTTAAAATATGGTTGATTCCTTAATTCTTGGATGGTGCAAAAGTGTCACTCCAATAGTTTTTGCCTTCCTTTAACTTCACATCAGTACATGTGAAGATTATAACTCTTTCTCTACATCATTGACTATATGGTTCATCTACCAGCCTGAAAAAAAGCCTTGACTTTTGATGTGGTTGAAGCTTTTTCGTTGAAAGTTTCAGGTTGTTACGCATGAATAAAGTGACACAGAGTAAAGCCTTTATCCCACTGGCATCCGCCCTTCTTTCTTGTCTCATGAATTCTGTTCATTATTAGGAATAATGTAATCAAATTGATAGATCATTTCTCTCTATTTCAAATTTAATCCCTAATAATACAATGCTTCTAATTATAGACTAAAATAGTGTCCTCGCTAAGAGCAGACAGGCTGCCTATGACTCTAAAGGAACATTTCCATTGTTGCTATATTTAATTAAAAGGAAAAAAATCCTGAACCTTTATTTGCATGAGTCCTGTAAATAGGGTTGCCAGATGTCCCGTTTTGAACCAGACAGTCCAGTACTGTTTGGGAAACAAATCGAGAAAATATAAATGAGAAAATATAAATATCCAGTGTTTTCGAAATGAGATGTAATGTAGATTGTGATGTAATGTCAAGTGTGTCCGGTATTTTTGTTGAAACCATCTAGCAGTCCTGCCTCTTAAATATTCTATTAAATATTAAAATATCCTAACTTTTAGTAACAGTCAGGAAAATACCACAAGCACAGTTTGCGTAGAACATGAGCATTCTTAAGACGTTCAAAGCAGGCAATGCATTTTTTCACCCACCTACCCCTTTAGCTCATCTCCTGTTTGTTCCCTACCTTGGTCAAATGTCTAAAAACAGCTTTTGAAACAAGTCACTATTTTTGTGTGGGGTAAGTAGGTCATCTCATTAAGCTGGGAAAGATCAGGCAACTTGTGATAATGCCATGCGGCTGGTATTTCTTCGTAATTAAGATGACTCTAATTTATGCTACAGATTTACCAACACTCATCCCCTGAAGTGGGATCTGCAGATACAAGTTCTGCATGAAAAATATTTCCCATGTCATTAAGCACAGCAAACTTCCCTGTGTAGTCATGCCATGCCACCTGTTGGCTTCTCTGAAACATGACAGGGTTTTGGTATAAGTCATGGGCAGCAATTTGACCTTTCTCTGACCTTTAACCTAGTTCACAGTGGAGTGGTGGTGAATAAGACCTTCCCCAGCCTGCTTTAAATAGTAAGACTTCTGAGAAGCCCGGCCTTTTTGGTTCTTAACGTTTCCTTAATTCTTTCTTCTTTCAATGTGAAAAATAAAACTGTCGGCTTTTCAGTATATTTCTTGACTTAATATTAAAGTTTATGGCCCCCCCCCAAAAAAAACGCAAAAGTTTTAAGAAGTTCTATGTTACCTGTTAAGTGGGATACTTACAGACTCTGTGTAATGTTAATTTTTTGTGATATGGTAGCTGCTGGATCCCTTACACCACCGCTCAACAAATATCCTGACTCCATGGTATCCAGTTTTGTGCAAATGTCCAGTAAGAGAGTCTCTATGTTAGAATGGCTCTAACAGAGTAAAAAGATGATTATGTAGGCAATGATAATATAATAATAATAGTAATTTTAAAATAGTATATCTGCTAAAATATTCCTTTGTCAAGTCCTGAGTACAATATTTAAGTGTATTTACGACAGAAACCTTAACATTGAAAGAGAAAAGAAAGGGATTTTAAAAAGCAAATGTGACTTGATCCTTACTTGTAATAATATAATACCTTGCACTGCTGTAGTGCATAAAGTAAATCCTAAAGTTCTTTACAAAGGACTTCAGTATCATGATTCCCATTTTATATATAGTAGCATCATCCTATGGTTTCTCTTATGGATCAGAGACATTTTGAGAGAAAATGGATAATAAATACAGAAACAAGGTGATTCAGTGATTTTGTGCATTCTTCATCTTTTTTGTTTTTCTTTGTTTGTAGTGGATGTAACAAAGTCATAGAAACTAAGACTTTCTCTAATGAACTTAAGCTTTGTGTTCGACGATGAAATACAGTATTATCAACTTGATATCTAATATGATCTTATATTTTTATTTTCAAACGACAAAAGGCACTGATCTGACACAGGAGATGGATTTGATCAGTGTTGTTAAATACAGTGAGTCACTGTATGAAAATGAACAGCAATCCACAAGAATGGTAGCTACTCATGCAACACAGAGAAAATAAAGATCACACTTTCTCTGTATGTTAACACAAACAATGTTTGTTTCAAAAATATTTTTTAAAAAGATGGGCCTTGTATCATGCCAGTAAATGGAGGAGATTTAGTCTGAGGGGGAAAATACATAGGAGTGGATAGAGGGAGCCTTTAGGTATCCCTAAATGCTTTAAAACCTCCTTGCCTGACATTCAAATTAGATATACAAGAGTAACTTGTCCTGGACTATAGCCTGTATTTCTTATAAAATTCTACACTCTTAATTCTTCTAACTTACTCTATTACTGATAACCAGCAATTCATATACCACTCGTCAGGTCATGCCACTTTCTAAAAGCTATGCTTGGTTCATATTTGATGGGTAAATGTCAATGACATATAGTTCACATACTTGTGAGGTTTATCACCCTGAGCTGAGTGTGTGTGTGTGTGTGTGTGTGTGTGTGTTTGTATTTACACGTAAGGGAGAGAAATATTGAGGTCTACTTATATATCTTGATTTGTATTAATATGGCAAGATATATATCAACTCCTATTTATTGATGAGAAAAGATAAAGGCTACATTTCCCTCCCCTCTGCCCCTTCCCCATTTATAAGGAAAAAATACAAGCTTCTGAGACTAGACAGCACTGTTTCCAACTTTGCTATGCTATGTACAGTATCTCATTTTATGATGAGCAAGTGTGGCATAAGTACACAATAAGAGCTGAGTGATTGTGAGTACATCATGGAATTGTTGTCTTTTAGGGTATTTGTTTAACTACATTGTAGATTTATAGCTTCTTAGACCTTTTTTTTTTCTTAAGTGAATGAACTAGTTAGCTACCCAATCTCATTTTAAACATGCCAACACTCTCCACCATCTCTCTGTTTGGTCTGATCTTGTAATGTCCAGAAAATGCCTGCTAGAGCTAACATTTCTGTCAATAATATTCAATGGAAAGCATGCCTGAGTTTAATATATTCAGCTAGGGAAGTCAGTTTCTTGTGCAGTTAGCAAAATGATCTTAATAAACCATGTCTTTTCGTAAGTGCTCTGTATATGCATTGAATTCTTTTAAGAGAGGATGCCAACTTGCTCTTCTTCCGGGGCTATAAAATTTGTCAGATACAATGTATTAGTGACTATTAGAGTTATCGGTGAACATATATATATATGTGTGTGTGTGTGTGTGTGTGTGTGAAGAATTTGACATGTCGTAGAAATGAAGTCGATCGCTTGTATATTACAGATAAATATTTCAAGATAGAAAATAGAGACATACTAGGATAGGAATGGTCACTATGTGCAAGATACTAATACTGACAGGTCTCATTAGGCAGCAGCAGTATAATGTACAAATCAGCACCATGTGATTCAACAGAATATAAAATTTCATTAACAATTTCAATTTTTCCAATTAAAATGGCCAAAACTATTTTAATTTACAAGTGTGCTTTTTGTTTAATATCTCCTTTCTAGGAAGTATGTAGTTTTGGTAAAGATATTTGATTAAATAAAATAAGAGACAAAAGTCTTCTAGGCTTTCAGAGTTGAGTTTTACAGTTTCTAATCTGACAGAACTCTGGGGGATATTCTTAAAGCATAGTTCAGATCCTGATTTGGCATGTGCATAACTTTAAGCACCTGAGTAATCCTATTTACGTCTTTTGGATTACTCATGTGTTTTGAATATATACCCCATACCTTACTGCAGGCATGTCCAAAGTCCAGCCCGCGGGCCAATTGCGGCCCGTGTTCCAGTTTAATACGGCCCCACGGGTAATTTGGCAATATCTATCTTTTATGGCCCCCAACGAATCCATATGCATTGAGATGAATGCATTGTAAAATCTCAGTTAATGTCAGTTGGTCTAAATCAGTTATAAATATATTTGGACACAACATGTATACTTGGTGTTATGTTCCTGTTCATATTTTTTGAACTTAAAAGTTGACAGACAACCTTTATTACCAATAATATGTAATGTACTTTACAATGTTCCTGACATATATTTCAGCTTCCTGGATTTTTTTTTCATCTGGCCTTCAGATATGAAAGGCAGAGTGATTTAACACCTGTTTAGATTTGTCATCCATGTGACTAAATGAAAAGTATGCCGTTTGCAATAAACTTTGCATAAAATAGTTAATTTGCAGTTAATTTTAATGGTTCAAAGAATGTCAGGCAAAATGGTTGGCCCTCACGCATGTTCACTTCATCAAATATGGCCCTCTTTGAAAAAAGTTTGGACACCCCTGCCTTACTGTTTTGCAGAATTCAAACAACTGTCAAGTCTGTGAGAATGTCAGGTTTCCCCAATAGTTTTATCAAAGTGACCTGCTAAAACATTTTATCAAACCATTTGATTTTTCCTGGTGGGCAGAAAATCTCAATTCTTTACCTATTTTTTCCCTTTAAGCTATTTTGGAAATTATGTCCATAAAAGATCACTTTTGCACTGTAAGTAGAACTTGACATGCAAATAGCAGAACTATCTGACAAAAGAATTCTCATATGTAACTCCTATCACTATCAAAATATTCTTGTGAATACTAAGAATAATAAATCTATGCAAGTCACTTTGGAAAATAGCTTAAGTAAACAATAAGAAGAGAATTTGTGGCTTCCATTGGCCCACAAGTTTATATGAAAACTTGTTATCTGATTTTCAGTCAGCTGACATTTGTGCAAAACACTCTCAATGTATAGTATTCCATGGAATTAATGCTTTTGTAACTGAACGCTTAGCAGAAAAGTAATGAGAACTGTTATATACTTGACAGGGAATTATATACTGTACATAAAATGGCAGCAACATGTCAATAAAAAAAATATTCCTCTTCTTGCTCTTCCAAAAATTGGAAATAAAGCTAAATTGCCCCTTCACTCCAATATCCTTTTTAGACGCTCTTGAGTTTTGCTCAGCCAGTGGTATATGCTGAAAAGGCAATTTCTTCCAGTAATTTTAGGAAAAAGCTATCATCAAACTGTCAACAGCCTAAATTGAGATTAAAAGTACCAAAGAGAAACCTTCACTATTATCAGTGTCCCAAATATGAGTACTTGAATAGACAGATAACATCTTGAAAGTATATGAGGCCACCTCCATTTTGAGTTTTTGGAGAGACTTTGGGGAAAAGACCTTATATTAAATGAATTCTATTCACAGTTCTTCTTACCCTACACAGTTTTACCAGGCCAAGACAATGTAAGGGACATGTTCTACATTTCACATTTTGGACTTACTGCATGCATCAGTGGGTTGGTCTTTGGGGGGCTTGATCCTGTGAAGTGTCATAGTGAATGCCTTCTGCTCACATTGACTTCTCGCACGTTTGAACTCTTAAGTCTGTTTCTTCAGCTGGTGTAAATGTGCATCTTTCAGATGAAGTCAATAGAGTTACACTGGTCGGCTGCTGAACATGTGGCCTATACCTTTTAGTCTTTTCAGCGCTGTACTCATGTAGCTGGAGGATATAATAGTTCTGAACCGGCAGAGGGAGTGGGAGAGGAAGCTGTGCAAGAATTAGCTAAAAACTTCCAGTCGTGATCTGTAATGCCTTTGCTATTTCAGGAGTCCTATATCTGTCATAAGATCTCCTTTGTGCTAAATACGGCAACGGTTCTCTGATGTGCCTAGATTTCTGGAAGGGTCCAAGCTACGACCATAAAAATGATTCCAACATATGACCTCATGTGGAAGTTGAAAATGTGTCTCCAGAGGTGAAAGGCTAGTGTGTTAATCCACTGAGTCACTTACCTTTTAAACTGTATTAGAGACCTTTTGTTTGTCATTGTTTTTGGACTTTTATAGATGCTAAGTATTCAGAAGCTTTAACCAGAATATATTATCTTTTAATTTTTTTATTACTATTTCTAAACCAGTGTCAATCATGGTATTATTCCTGGTAATCTTTAACAACATGGAATCAGTGTTTCCAATTGTTTGAGGACATGCTGAGCCAAACCATTGTATTCCCATTTTACTTTAAAGTTTATATGCTCATCAACCTTTGTAAAAAAAAAAAAAATTAAAATCTGTCCAATTAAAAAAGTCTGTGTCAGAGTGCTGGAGTGACTGGGTTAGTTTAGTTTATAAGTGCCACTCTTGTCAGTGGCTTTGCTGATATGAGTCATGAAACAATACATTGTCATTGGATTTAAGAAAAAGCTTAATGGTTGTATTTGTTCTTCCCCTTTGTTTTGTCTTCTCTAGAAATCATCAGTCTGATTTTTCAATCTAGATGAGTCTGTTGTAGTGGTAGGAAAAACAGTGTGGTGAAAACTAAGTGCTTCATCTCCACCATATTAACTAACATGGAAAGGACATGAAAGCCTTGGAGATTAACTGCATGTGAACACTAAATGCTGCTACTGTGCTGCCAAAGCATCTTTTTAAGGACTACTCTATGGGAATGATACATGTTCATAAACAAGACCTAACTTTTGCTTTAGGATCTGATTCCAACAACATAACATTGCTGCCCTGTGACTTGGAAGCATAAATAGAGCCTTGTTCTGGCCTTTGTAATGTGTAGGCCTTTATAATGTTCTCTTGGGATACAACCCTGTCTCACTGCATAAAATGTACTTTGCTCTGGATTTAAACACCTCTATGTTTCCTTTGGATAACAAAGGAATAACATCTGATGTTCTTTATTGTGGGGAACCTTTGGGATTGTGTTGGATAGGATCATTTGTCTCGAACCCTTGTATTAAATTAGGTGGTTTTTTTAAATTCAATCAGACTTTTCAGATGTCTTAAACTTTTGATACAGGTGATTATTCCTATTTTATTTCTTTTGCATGATACATTATGAGCATTCTTGTGACATAACCCTCTATCTTCCCACTGAGGCAATGAGTAGTGCATAATGTGTTTCTTTTCAAAAAAAGAGGTGATAATTAAATCTACCTTCCTATCCTGTGGAAAGTATTGGCTGATTGATGACTTTCTTGCCAAAGCACTTGCACTGAACTAACAATAAAATTTTTATTGTGGGCCAAAGATTCATAATAGAAGTGTTGTTTTCTAAAGTGGTGATGCAGGTGAGAGAATTTGTTTAAGGACATTATTCTCGTATCACGGTAGGAAAAGTTAGGGATCCTACTGCCTTTCGAGAATTGGCAACTAACTTTTAAATCCTTATGTTTTCTAACATGATTATTTATCAGTGCTACATATGACTGTCAAATCTGTGTAATCGCATCATCTAGCTCCTCCTAGTTTAATCATTGACTTTCCTTTGAGTGTTGATAACACATGTATCTGTTTTATCACCCAGGCCTCCTCCAGTGATGCTGCCTCAGTCTCCCCTGAGTCACACTATACGCCTTTGCCTTCAGGATCCAGGGATCTCACCAATCACAGAGGTAAAAACCAAACTTTGATTGCTACGAACCACGTCAAGGTGGTAAACTTTGCTGTAAGGCCTTCCAAATGCATTACTGCTGCACCGGCACTTTAGAGAGAACACTGTGCTTTTTCAAGCAGTTGATGAGAAAACCATACCTGTCAAGACTACAGATTTTAACTCATATTAAACAGGATTTAGAGGTAGTCTACTGGGAAAGCAAATAAATCTATGGAATAATAACATTTAGCGATTTAAAAAAATATAAAGAGATTAGAGTACTTAAATATTGCTAAGTAGATGATTACATGCAGCACTGGTGATCTTGAAAGAATTTGTAAATTCTAATATTTGTGAAGAGAGGGTTATTTTGCAATTTAACAATTGAGGGCTACAATTTCAAAATGTTAACACACATTTATGTTGCAATAAAAAGGGATTCTGTTCTGCTTTTCAACATTAAAAGGGGATCAGTGTGCAATTTCCCTTTTTATCGGTACTTAGAACTTCAAAACCACCTTGGGCAAATTCTCAGGTTCCATAGACATGGCTAGGGAAGCAGACAAAGAACTTTAGTTGCTATTCCAAGCTACTTCTCATTTGTTCCAAAAAAGGAAGAACTTTGAAAAACTCGGAGCACTCTGCAGCCAGAAGCCAGTGTAGGAATAGCCATATAAATCCTACAAGGTGCTCACTGGATTCCATATAGTTTTAAAATTATAACTGCTTTCCCAATGGCTTTGATAGAGCCTTGTTGAATAGCGACACACCTCTTCTGTAAAGGTTACTTACAATCAGTTCCTATATATAAGACTGGCTTTGCTGTAAGTTGTGTTACCATTTATCTCAGTGTCTGGAAATTGACTTAGCCTCTTCTACTAGTTATTGAGAAGCTGAACAATGTGCAATGTCCAATGCTACTTGGTGCTTTCAAGGAAGGTGAAAGAGCTCATACAAAAACCTGACTGCTGGTGCCAGACTTTTTCTGAAGGTCAGCAAAAAGTACAGAAAGTGAAGGAAGTTGAAGGTGTTGAATCACTTTATCTTTGTCATTTATGCCATACAGTAATTAACATTTCTAGGAGAGAAGGGACTAAACCAATGCTGGATCTCACAGTGCCCTAGACTTTTAGGATGTAAAAATTAGAAGCCACCGAGATGTATTGTGTGGCTTGAGCCCATCTTTAATTTCTAGGTAAATGCTGTTGTGTTGAGATTGGCATCCTGCTGTTGGGTTAGATAGCTTTTCTCTAGAACAAGTGAACACTGCAAGTGCCAAAGAGTGAAAGAGATTATTTCAAACTCCCAGCTCATCTGATGAAATTGGTTTTATCCAAAAAAGCTCATGATCCTATAGCTTTGTTAGTATCTAAGTTGCCACATTGTTGCTACTCATTGTTTTTAGAAGATCTATTACAGGTTATATCCCTCAATTATGGGTCAGTTTCTCTTGTAATCCAGTTCTTTATGGGCGTGTCTGGCAGTGGGAGCATATCTTTATATGGCTGCACATTTAGAACCCGGTGTTATATTGACTCCCATTGCATTCTGTGGGGCATGGAGGTATTCATACTCCTCATGCAACGAGGGAAATGGTAACCCCAAATTCTCTAGTTTTACCCCCTTTGCTGCTCACTCCTGTGAACAGGAAAGACGAATTCTTCTATTAGAAATAAACACAACCGTGTTTTCCTCTGGGCCCTTTAAATCACCGCTGAAATGCTCTGTGGTGCGCTCAGGGCAGCTTTCAGGCCTGGGTAGGGGCATGCTCTGGTCTAGGCCATCCTAGGGGCTGATTGCCCATTTGACCCCCTCTGCCTAAGGTACTGCCCTTTCTGGGAGCACAGAACTGCTGTTCCCCCGACCATACCCAGGGGCCCAGCGAGGTTGTTGACTCCCCTTACTGTCCATACAAGGTTTTTTAAGCATCTAATAATGAAGTGATCCAACAGAAGAGATCAGCACCCCTAGTTTGCCCCCCTACAATACTCTTGTTGGACTAAGTTTCAAAGGTAGTAGCCGTAAATTCCAGCCACGTGATTGAGATAAGTTTTGGATCCAAAAATCAAACTCCTAAGGTTAGTTATTCAGCTGCAATAGGCTAACATTTTACGTCTCAATAACTGTGTTTAAATAAATGTCACTTCCAGATATATATTAAATACTAAATAATCATTGTTCCAAATACCTACTCCAATATGTTGGAACATCAGAGTTGTGAAAGACATTTGCAATTCTTTTGCAACTAGTGAAAATTCATTACGTAAACTAAAAGCCCCCAAATTTGGTGATATTCTTCTTTCTTTAAACTTCCACTGATTAAGCTGTGCCAAATTTCAGATTTGTGCTATGTGATGTGGGCATGAAGAAAATACACAAAGAAAAAACATTACATTTATGTTGTGAGTAACAGAAATATGACTTTTCTTTATAAACACATAGATATAGAATGTTAATTGGTAAGCAACCTAATAGTATGTTAGCAGAATCCTTCAAGGAGGGTCCATGTGTGAAGACCCTGTTATCTTCCTGTTCCTCAGCTTTAATTCAATTCTATCACATCACATAACAGATCTTAAAATAATTTTTTAAATTAATGTAATTGCATGTTGAACTTCTCTAGTACAGAAATATCTGGTCTGGAATCACCCATCATCTGGAATGATTTTAGTCAGTCGGCTGTTCACTTATCGTGGGTGTTTCCCATGGTCCCATAAAGTTTGTTTACAGCCACCAGTCCTAGCTCTCAATGTTCTGTGCTGTTATTCAGCTCTAATTTACCCCTAAATGTCCTCTAACAGCCCAGTAAGCAGTGGAAGTGTTGGCAATGCTGCTAGACAATATTGACCTCCTCTGGTCCGGCGAACTTCTCTGGTTCAGAACTGGTCAGGTCCTGAGGGTGCCAGACTAGAGAGGTTCAACCTGTAGAACAGTGCAGTATAGTTGTAGCCTTGTGGGTCCAATGATATTAGAGGGAGAAGGTGGGTGAGATCCAATCTTTGATTGGACCAACTTCTGTTGATATGAGAGACAAATTCTCAGTTCATTTGGGATCTTACTTCTATTTCTCCCACACCACTTGCTTTCCAGTAACACTTTATGAAAACCTTCTCTCCTTGCCTCCTGAAACAAACACTGACACATCCAACCTACACAACCAACACTCCATTTACTTAAATGGATTGTACCAAGTCCCATCATGAATTTAAGACGAGACATAACAGTTCCGATTTTCCTGTAAATGTAAATCACTGTTACCTCACTGCCTCAGTGAGAGTGAGCTTTTATAGAGATTATTTTGTGTGCCAGCTCTCTGCCACACCAGTGTGTGTGCCTTGTCACCAAAATGCTCGAGACTCAGCCAGTCTTTAGCTTGCCTTAATGGTAACAGTCAGTGAATTCCAATTCTCCAGAGCTGTGTTTTGGTAGCGTCTCTCACTAGGGACTCTCAGAAATTAAGTGTGCTGCCTCCAAAGAGACAGAACACGCACCAATTAGTTAGCTGAAAACTCACACTGTATATCACTGAGAGAGTTTATAGTAAAGCTAAGAAGTTTATTAACAAAGAACAGATCTGTGCGCCCAAGGAAGAGGAAAAGAGACAGATACAGTTACAAACAAAGCATTGTTACTAATCCCTAAAACTTAAGTCAAACAAGTTATATCTCTATCTAAAACAGTTTCTTACCCCCAGACACTTATCAGCTCTCTCCCTTCGGACCAAGAGAATCCACCATTCACAGACTCTGAGGGTCCTGTTCCTTATGTCGCCAACAGGATGGATAACTAAAATCTTATTTTATATTATCCAAACTCCCTTGCCTGTGCCTCGAGCCATGAATCTGAAGTGCGGATTCTGCCCGCTGGTATGACCGCTAACCTGTCCTCTCCTCTGCTTGTTAGCTTGATATTGTCTCACCCCTTCTTGTAATCAGGCAGGTAAATTCATATTCCTTTATATAAGATAAACTTGATGTACGCACTGCCTCCCAAACACATTTTAAGAACATTTTTCCAGCACATACACCTAATCCCTTGTACACAACCTATATACACGGCACAATGATTTTTGGGTCCAGCATATTTGCTGTTTACACATATCTTAAATGAGGCCATTTAGATACATATATATTATGACAACAGTTTATTGGAAGTAAAAAGAAAGTGTCAGGCCTGATATGAGCTGCAATGTATCGAACCCTCTGCCATTTTGCACGAGGGGAATTCCCAGGGTCACAGCAGTCTATATAAGGAATGATAATCGGGTCCTGCATTTAATACGTTCTATGACTTGTCTTCAACTCTGACAGCAAAAAGCGCTTCATGTGCACGGATTGGCAGACATTAACAATGATGCAGAAATGGACAACATTCAAGGGCTGGTGTGAGACAGAATGTAGTGGGAAATGTTCTACCACGACACACGTGCTTGTGAAAAGGCTTCCTTGAGAGAGGGTTTCCACTGTTTAAACTTAGAATAGGGAACTCTGGGAATGAGTCCAATCGTGCACTATACAGTGAAACTCTGTTAACCAGAAAACTTTAACTGGCATTGCCCCCCAGCCACAATACTGTCACATCTTTAGGCGCACAGGCCTGGCTTGGTTTACCATAATTGGCTTAACAATTTTTTATTTAAGAAGTACTAATCATCTTTAACTCAAAATAGAAATGTGAGACCAACTGCCTCACACTACAAAACTACCAATATTCAAAACTTGAGTTTTACTACTATTGTCCATTGGTTTTTCCTAGGTTGATGGGACCCTCAGATAAAGGGAATTTTGAGATAACCAGAACGCCTTAATCCCCGAGCATGCCAGATAACACAGGTTTTACTATAATTCACTACTGGTCACTGAGTCACTCTTTGAGGCACCACATAACGACCACACATTCTCCTCATACTTAGTTGTGTTAATTTTTTTAAGCACAATGCAATTGTTGCAGGATGTGTATAAACAAGCTAAAGCGCACAACATCCAGTCATAGATCTTTGGGCTTTTTCTGCGACCTGAGGCAAGTCTTGTTGCTAGGAATTTGGCTGTCAAGAAGTTGTACCATTCAGTCATGCCAGTATGTATGTGCACATGTTTTTATTTTAAAAATGTAGTTATATAGCATCTATCCCCAGGTACTTGGGTACTTAAAAAGGTTAACAAAGATAGCTATCTTAAAACTGGGCTTTCAAGGACTTTGACTATCAAAAGGGCAGCAAAGAAGTTATAATTTATAGCTGGTCAGATGAGCTGCCTTGAAAGAAACCCTTTGCAGTGAGCCATGAAGAGCAGTTCTATGGATGTATTCAGAAAAGAAGTTACAGATATGAGGTTATTCAACCAACAACAGTTTGTCTGGGACTTGAGCTAGATGAAACTTTGGGAATGGGCAGAAGTAGATGTAGAGAGAGAATGTGGGAGACACTAAGTAGGTCTAGATTACTAAAGTCTTATAATCTAGATTTGTAATTAACAGGACAATAGGACAGAGTCACCTTGGGCCTAGATTATTAATGGTTATTCCATCAGTAAGACCTTTAATTAAATGTATTGTCTCACCAGCAACCAGAGCAGATCACAGAGGAGTAGGTGTTATTGATTCCCTTGCAGCTATATCAAGAAAGAGTCAGGCAGCCTTATTCTGCAACTGTTGCAGTTTCTTGATCAATTTCAAGGGAAACCTAATTAAAAACAAATTACAATAATTTATCCTGGAAGAGATGAAGGCTTGAATGACAAAGGTGAGCTCAACATTAGAGGGGAAAGTTTTCTGGGTTCTGCCTAAAAATCGAATTTGTAAAATATACTTCTTTTGGGCTAGAGGGAGTATAAAAGTGGAAATGGAGAGGATTGGCAACCCCCAAAATACCTTCCAATGCTAAATCTCTCTAGTCCAATAGAAGCTTAATTTTAAAAATAAGTACTTTCAAGTCCTTTGACTGAAAGTGGGACTCTTTGTATAAGTAAAGTTAAGCACAAGCATAAATGTTTTAAGGGCTGGACCCAATGACGATCCCTTTTCTAACATGTGAAGGGACAAAAATTGACATTTATTATAAAGAACTATTTTAAAATGTAAGGGGCTCATTTCTGAAGACTGTTGTGCAGATCTACAAATAACACTGAAAAGTCACACTCTTCTTAAATCAAAGGCATGAGAAAGAGAAGCAAATCAGTTTGCATGACAACTTGCTTCCGGAAAGATAATTATCCTGCATATATTATCATTACCATCTTCTCTGTTGTTATTATTGACACAGTTGTTAGGTGCTCATCCCATCTTCCAGCCAGAGGCTTAGTTTAAGTTTGAAATTGACTGCTAGGAATGTCACAGAATAATTTACATAGCAACTTATCATAATTAGTTATAGTTTGCAGTTTCCTTAATGTGAACTGCACTTTATGCTTTGCAATTGATTTCTTCTATATCTCTGCATAAAATAGCTTAATGCGTGCCATCCAAAAATATGTGTGGGTAGTTTTTATCATTTAGTTAACCTGAGGGATCATAAAATAAATGTTAACAGAACCTATAAATAGGGAGTATTGGCTTTAACTCATTTAATAAGTCGAAATGAGATGAGTAAGAGGGAAGTTTAAGTGGATAAAATATATTGAGGTTCCATGCCAAGCAGAAATATTGTGAAAATAGAGAGAAGTTTTCTATGTTGGCTTGTATGAAAGCAAGCAAGGCACTTCATAGAGAATCCAGGATTTCTGTTTCTCGCATTGGGTCATATGCATTGGTAGTACAATATAGAGCAAATCAGCAAGCCACCAGTTTGGTCAAAATGGCAACAAGACCTTCTCCCAAATGTAGAAACTGTGATTAGCTAAACCTGGTCTACCATACAGCAGAAAGTTGAAATAAACTGGAATCGAATAAGTTTCCGTGCAGTCCACAAAAGGAGTACCACCAGACGCTGGCTGGAGCTGCCCTCAGCATTCGATGTGTGATCCATACTCGATCTGCTAAATTGAATGCCAGAAAATCGACCTCTGGAGCATAGATCTTCCACGTAGGATAGATGTGCCCCTAGTATAATACAAGTGAAATACGCACAGTTCAAATTTGGGGGTAGGGGGCAGTGACAGTCAAAAGGATCATGTTTTGAGAGCAAATTCACTGCAAAACTTATGCTGAATATCAGCAAATATTTCCCCAAAGCAAGTTGCATTAAGATCCAGAATTCTCTCGCTCTGTTGTTAGCACTGTCGACGATAAGACTGGAATAAGCAGTTCAAGGTGAAAGACCTGACTGCACTACCCTGTACAGACTTTATTGCATACACAGCTTGACAGTTCTGGAAAATTGCAACCATGCAGAGTAGAGACCAAGATTATGACAGTCGTGTTATGTCCAATGTGAAGAAGACGAAACCTCTAAAGAAGATTTATAGAATTGAGGTCAAAGAAAGTAGAACAAGAGGCCAACCACAAATGAGGTTAGAAGATATGAATTGGAAGAATTTAAGAAACCTAATTTTTCCCATGTTGCCTCCCGTTGAAGGAAGAATTGCAAAGGACCATTCTAAATGGAAATCCATTCTACATGCCAATATGGCTGCATCAGACCCATATGAATTGATGGTTCTGGTATTTTGGCTGGTGTCAATCTGTCTAGAGTGGTTCATGATTGTGAGTGCCCACCCCAGGTCAGATTATCAAAAAAAAACCAGGGCAAAAATGACACATGGGTTGTATGTTTATAATTTGATTTCACAGACCCACTAACAAGTGTGAACTCCTAAAGCACTATAACCGTCATACCACGGAGTCACAGACTAGCCCCAGAGGCATTTCAGTCTATCTTGCCATGCAGCCAAGATTGACTTTGAGGGAGACGGTTGTTGTACACGAATGTCACAATAATATTCGGGTTACTCCTCTCCAAAGCAGTTGGGAACTCCTTGCATATGCTTAGAAACCTTTTCCTGGGGAAGGAGTGTCCTTTACAAGCCTACTGTTTGATAATTCCTGTTGCAGCAGTTGATGTTCATGGAGGAGGCGTAGGCCAGTAGTCTGTGTGACAAGGACTGGCTTAGGCGCCTAGTGATTCAAAGGGGCCTGGGCCTCCCAGCTGCTGCTACTGTGGCAGCAGTGGCAACTGGAGACCCAGGCCTTTTAAATCACCACAGGAGCACTGTGCCACATGCTCTTTGTGGCTCTAAGGGCTGGAGGAGGGGCGGAGGGCTGTGCTCTGGGTGGCGCTCAGGGCTGGTTATCCCTGGCCCTGCCCCTTCCGCCCAAGGGTCCACCCCTTCCTGGAGTGCAGAGCTCCCCTCCCCCAGCCTTGCTCAGGGGCCTGTGAAGGCTGTTGTCTCCCTGAACTGGGGATCTTGTGGGAAGGCACAGAGTAATGAGGCTGACCTTGCAGCCATCATAGGTGCAGCTGCCACTGGAATGGAGACTGCTCTAAAAGAGAGAGCTCTTTAGTGGACAATTTGCCTTGTGAAGTAGTGAGAAATCTCTTTCAAAATCCATGTGTTTTGCAATAAAGCACAGACACTTGACCAAATCAGTTGGTTTTGATTTTGGCCCTGACTAATATAATTGAAGGAATACATTTTTGGGTCCATTGAGTTCATGTTCTCTTTACTGAGAGTCGCCAGTTTATTTTCTGTGCTTCAAGGGAATGTTGGATTTGAATCAGAATACTGTAGATTATTAAAACATCAGCATAAAAATGAACCACTGTCTTGTGTATTACATTGATGGGAGCAGCCAGTCATGTGGAACTAGGGAGGAGTGAACAGGCTTGGAATTTTATATGAACTAACTCCAAGCATTGCTCAAAATGCGCATAAAAGATTTTCTGAGGTTCAGAAAAGTTGTTAATACTTTTTAAATGAAATACTTTTTATTTTGTGAGTTTCATCTGCATTGTTCATGTTGAATCAGAAACTCTGAATCCCGAGGCAGGAGAAAGCTGTACGTCTATTGTTTGGCAAGCTGACCAGAAGGAGAAAGTTGAACAGAACACTCTTGGGTAGTATGATGTCGAAATAAGAATTGCTGGGCCTTGAAGAGGATTGTGTAAGAGCAGAAGAGGAAGTAAAGTGCCTAAAATCTTAAGTATAAGATTTAAAACCTTTGTTTGGGATTTTCAAAGAAGCATAAAAAGCCAGGTGCCCAAGTCTCATTCATATTCAGAGAGCGCAAGATAAATAGCATTCATAGGATACTTCAAAAACACCAACATTTATTTTCACATTACATGCAATATAGCAAAGTCCTATATTCCCTTATTAGACTACTCAAAGAATGCTCCCACCTCCATAACTTTTGAGTCTCTATTATGACTTCCCCAAATTCAGCACAACCGTTCCACAAACCTAGCTGCCAGTCACCCCTATCAGAGAAGAGAGAAAATGAATAATAGGGAAACAGCTGTGGCTGCAAGGTGACAGAACAGGAAGCTTCACGTTTTTCAAGGCATTTTCTCATGCAAATAGCAAGAAGTCATGAACATGCTCAGTCTCCCAACACCAGCTCAATAATATGACAGAAAGTTGTGGAAAGGCTGGCTCTTAACAAAGTAAACCTACATTGAAATCAGTTTTAGGTTTGTAGCAGTCGTAGAAATTCAGTGTGGACTCAACTGGCAATCAAAAAAAAAAAATGGTCGGTAAACCAGCCGTTCGGCTCTATAATAATAACCTTTTTTAGAACAAACAAGTCCAATCATGCTATTTTTTGTAACCATGGTATTACAGCCATCTCACGGGAACGGGCTTCAAAGCAGAAGCACGGCTGTATAGAGACATACCCCTGAGAATTCTTGTATTTAGTTAGCGCTCCAGTCGAGCCTGTTTTAGTCCTCCAATTTTATCTCTCAGGCATTTTTACAGCCTCATTGGAACAAATAAACAAACATCTGGAATCATGTGGGATATTTAATTAAAAAGTTTGTTTGGCCAAAAATGGTAAAATCATGAAAAATTGCCTGTCTCCCAGCTTTGAAAGGCCAAATGATGAAGCTGTTGGCTGCATGCAGTTTTACAGTGTATTGAAATTCTTGGAGGTGCACACCTGCTGCAGTCGCCCTCTCTATTTTGATTTATAACCAATTAATGGGTGTTCAGTGCAAAGACTGTAGAATGGAATTTGAAACAGGGTGTGGTTTCGCACAACTTTAAATAATACATAGACACATGCAGCTATATTAATACAGTATGTACTGTTCTGTAAGACAAAGTGTTAGTCTTGGTACTATTAATGGCAAAAATCACATCTCCCCTCTGGAGTGCAGGTCCTTATTGTGTATGTTGCATTTATTCCATACACTAAGCTTTTCCTGATGTCAGGATGAATTCTATATGCCAATCAATGACAAAACATGTACTTGCTGGTAATGGGGAAAATAAGCTAGAGGAACTCTTGTCTTACAACTTCCAGTTTCACAACCTGCTTATATTTTTGCAAGGAGACTCCATACATCTGAAAAACAATGACTTGGACATCTAACCTTCAGCAAAGTTTGTTTTCTTTTTGTTTGTTTTAAGGCTTCCCCCCCCCTAATTTCTTGATTCTTCCTTTGTATTTCTGTACTTTCTTCTAGGCTTCTCTATCCTTGACAAACTGGGCAGTCAACTTGGCAAGGTTGGAACCTAGAATGTCTGGGTGGGTGAGGAGGATTTGCCCACATCCAATAAGCAATGATCCCGGTGCATATCTAACACCAAAAACAAAGAAAAATAGACATTGCCAGTAATGTTATGAGAAAGTCCAGGCAAACATGCTCTTTTTTCATTTAAAAGTTATGACCATTTGAGAATAAAGGTTTCTAATTGAAGCATCCATAAATATTTTAATAGACTGGTATCCCAAATAAGATGCTATATCATGTAACTATATCTATATATTAAATGCAAATGCTATTTAATGAAATGAAAGGAACATTTATGCACTTTTATAATATGCTATCATTTTTACAATTCTGCCCTGAAGGCTCAATTAGGATCAACACCATAGTGTGCTTCAAATGCACAAGACTAGACTTTCATAATTTTACTCAGACTCAATTACCCCTTACTCCATGAATATTCCCATTGACCATAATGGGACTTCTTTGGAATAAGGTGCTACACAAGGTTAACAAGATAATCAAAATCTGTCCCATGCCAAAGGACAATCCATGCACCAAATCAGTTTAAAGTAGTTGCACTGATATTGCTGTAATATGAAATCATATAATGTGCTTGTGGTTCACCTAAAGAAATTGAAGTTTTCCATAAGCATAATTTTAGGATAGACTCAATATTTGTCATAGATGAGACCTTTCGTTATAGGTCATATAGTCAGAGTTGGGGGTAATAAGTGGACAAATAAAATACTAAAACACTGGATAATTGTCTGTGCAAAAGGGCCACTAGGTAACTAGGAATTCACTTTGCATGCACAAATACAGGATTTTGCAGAAGGAGCATTCATATTTTGGTGGCCTTATCCATTTCATGCATTTACACCCTTCCTCCTCTCCACCATCCAAACAAAAAAGTATGTCTGTATTTTTGCATTACTCGGGATTCTATTTTAAAACTTAAAATGGTTGCCCTATTCTATGGGAATCATATTCTGGTTTCATGCTTAGCTGCAGGATTCTAACGTGGCTTCTGCCTGCTGTCCCATGGTGAACGTGTGTTTCTCAGCTGTGGGGAGGGGTGGGTAAATGTCATTAGAAACAAAATGCTAATTCCCACATGGTGAATACATGTGGAAGCCTCTTTACAATTAAAAAAAAAAAAGAAGAAAGAAAAGGAGAAAGAAAATAAATTTCCTGCAAAGTCAAGAAAGGCAGCCATCTGCATCAGAGCAATAAAAGTATTTTATTCCCTTGCGTGTTGGTTTTTTATGGCACACACATCTTGCTATTACATGTAAATTTCTTCCAATCCACCAGGAGCAGCCAAAAAGATGGAGTGTATTTCTTTGTGTGCGTGTGTGTTTAGTTCTGCCTTGGGGAAAGAGAGAGGTATCTTTGTAATGTTTTTGTATTTCTTCCTATGCAAGTGAAGAAAGCTGTCAACATTTTATAGGAAATAAATGACTGTATTTATAATCTCATGATATATTTGCTGATCAATGTTCCCATAAAGTTCCAAAACGAAATGCCACCTAGTATTGTTGAACAATTTTCCTCTTTTGGCTTTTTAATAATGTGCCTGTCATTAGTATTCTCATTGGACAGAAAAATAGTTGATGGCAAGTATCTTAGCACCCTTCTTTAGCTTCATACTCTGTGGAACAGCAAAACTAAGCAGTGATTTTAATGGATAAAACAATAGGCATGAGCAAGTGAAGCTGTCTTGTGTTCCTTAAGAATAAGATTGTTGATCTTTTTTAGATGTCATCAATTGTGTTGACTTACGGTTTGAGACTGACAGTGTCCATGTGTTCTGTCAGTGCCTTTTAAGAAAGCTCAGGTGTGGTTCTAAAGTACCTAGTACACATAAGCAACCTCCTGAAGCTTTCCCCACCTGTGATTGCATGAAACTGAACTAAAGCATGGAACATAATTTGTTGACTATGTACTCACACTCTCCCAATTGCTGAGAACAAAATCCAATGAAATGCAATTTTAGTACTTGCGTGTCACTAGGGAAATAGACTCCTAAAATCACATAGTGAAGCATTGGAAAATTCAGTAAATTTGTATTAAGCTTCCTGTTATAAAAGCTAAGAAACCATAGGCTTTACTTCTGAACCACAGGGCATTATTATGTAATTTTATTAGAATACCCACAAATGTAATAATGATGGTTAGTAAAGTAGGCTGGAAAAACTTGAGGTTAATAAATAAGGGCCTGATTTTTGCCCAGTTCTTCTGCAGGTGCCCAATGTAGAGAGTACAACGGAGCCTCTGTACTGCTCCTTTAAAGGCCAAGCACAGTTGCAGACCCTGAATTTATCATATCTTATATATACCTCCCCCATGTCACACAATACACCCAGTGGAATAGAGGGAGAGGCAGAACCATAGCTCAGTTTTCCCATATATACACTGGTGAATTGAGATGGGGTTTAGACATGAATAAATAGACTAGTGCGAGGCACATAAACTTTGTCATCTCATTGTTAGAACAGAATTTGAATCCATATCCCAGAGATAAAAAGATAACATACTAACATACTACCCTAGAACCTGATTATCTCTCTTAAAAAATAACCTGAATGACTTGTCGTTAAGTTATGAAATGATAAATTCTGCAGGAAAATTGACCAATTTTACATATCGTTTACATTTTTTAAAAAAAGATATAACTTGCTAGATTATTCAAACTGGTCAAGGACAATTTTATGTGGACTAATGCCAGTCATTATATATTTAAGAAATTTGATGTGTTAAGTGTCAGAGGGGTAGCCGTGTTAGTCTGAATCTGCAAAAGCATGTTAGATGTGTTAAGTGTTACTTTCATGGCACACTTACAGAGATGTTAGATTAAACCCATATTTTTACTGATAGTTCACAAGTTTTGTATTTCTTAGGAACCTTTGCATACCAGAACCAAAACCATAGGGAGACACAGCAGTCTGCTCCCTAAGGCAGAGGGACAAATGCAACCCATCTTTCTCCAGGTTGGCTTTTTGCAGGCTTCCCGCTGAAGACCCCTACAGAGCTCCCTAGCCTTCAAGCAGGAACAGAAACATTGAACATATTTTTTTCAACATACATAAAGAATAAAAAACAGGTGGAAATTAGAATGAAGAAAAAGATAGATACGCACACATCTACCAAAACTCTAAGCATTCGATGCAAAGTGGAGAGAGAAAAGGAAGCTCCTCTCTCAATTGTTAATCATGACCCTGCTGTGTATTCCTTCTCATGCCAAGCCAGAAGTGAAAAACTAAACCCTTTAAGGTGAGCTTAATAGTAACATAAGAGTTTTTTATTTTGTGGTCTTGCAAAGGAATCAGAACGTTAAGTAGCACTGTGGAAGGCATCAGGCTTTGAGAACTACTTTTTTTTCTTTGTAAGTTCTCCACTTCCATTGACTTCACACACCGCTCACTAGTGTTGATAGCATAGGAATAGGAGTTGTTGGTGTCCTTTGCCAATTTAGTTTTTCAGGGAGGGAGAAATACCAGTAGAGAATACCAATAGGTTAAATACGCGGTTCAGCTCTGGAACATCTGTTGAAAAGTCATATAAAATACAGTTCTGTTTGCTACCGTATATGAAAAAGAATCTGAGTTTGCCCAGACCTTCCACAGGTGCACAATGTGGAGGCTGAGGTGGTGTGTAGAAATGCCTCAAGTAGGAATACCATATAAGGAATGGCTACAATAAGGCATATCATAGGAACATTAAGAGCAGTGTCTTTTCTATGGATATGTCTAAACTACATGGCTCTGTCGATGGAGCCATGTAGATTAGTTTACATGAAAAAGGGAAATGAAACTGCGATTTAAATAATCGCTGCTTCATTTAAATAAAAATGGCCGCCTTACTGTGCTGATCAGCTGACGGGGATCTGCCGACCCCAGAACCCTTCGTTGGCAGATCTTTTATGCCTCTCTTTTAATCAAGATGAAGACAGAAAAGTTGCTATGGATCCAGTGTAACTGAGAGTTGAATTTGATCTTATTCTGTTGAAAATTTGGAAAACTAACAAGATTGTCAGAGCTTTTGTATTAGTGTGAAAAATGTTCCATGCTCTTCATGCATGTTGGCAGTTGGTGAGGCAGTCAGGATCCAGTCCTTACAACTCAGCGGGAGATGCTGGGATCAGTGGGGCTGGTGTTGGGACTTCTCCTACCCTGCCTTCCCCCGCGCCTGCCCCCCGTGCCACCCGCTCACCTGCCCCACCTCACCGCCACATCTTCACATCCTGCTTTGGTGCAGGAGTGGGGAGGGGAGGAGGAAACAGCAGCCACAAGCCCAGCCAACCACATCCTACCCTTCCAGTTTATTCTCGAATGTTCTTTGTGACAGACGGCATGACAGACACCGCTCCTTTTATAATAGTATAGACATAGATGATTTGTTTACATTCAGAGCAGAATTGATATTATAGCACTGCCTTGGAACTGGTGCCTATATCAAAGATGTCAAAAAAAAAAGCAGCAATAACAAGGTCATCATGATACATGAATGTCCACCAACTAAATGTATCTTTGATCACAAGCTATTTTCTAAATATAAAGATGGCATGAAGAATCAAGTACAAAGCAAAAATAGATTGTGATAAAATATGGGCGGTGTGAATTAACATTTCTATTCCTGAAGTCAAGAAGTTAGTGCATTTGAGACTACTTTAAGATTTTGATTTGTTTGGTTATTTGCTTATTCTTCATTTCATTTGCATGCTTCTGCATAAGTTATTTAATATCAATTTACAGTACCGCTTTCTTGGAAATCACTGGTTTGAAGATATATTTTCACTATTCCATTGCTTCATAGTTAAAAAGCCATTGGATTTCTGTTCTCTTGCAGATCCCGAAATTTAATGTTTAATAGAAAAAGCTTTTTCAGTCCATTCATGCAATGATTTTTTTTTATCTGGAAGTTTGGAATACTGTGGAAGCATCTAGGTTAATATTTCAGGGAGTTTTTAGTGTTTCCTACTCTTCCTGTACTTAAACTTGCACAAGATCATGGAGAAAACTCTGTGCACATGATAGACATCTCCATGCTTAAAATCAACTCAGGGCAAATGTTTAAGCCATACACATGTGACTGGAAATATGGGACTTTGAAGTCTCCACATACAAAGTAAAATAATGTTGAAATATATACGGTAACAAATAAAGTTGAGGCAATGTTGTTGTGCATTGTTAAGTTGTTACTGCATTTCAGCCCAGAAATAGGTTAATTCCTTATAATCACTTTAAAATCCTTGAGGGTGATAAGTGCTGTGTACATGTAATATGTTCCCATTATTAGCTGGCTACCGAGATATATTTCTGCTTAATAGCTGTTGTCTATTGAGCTAGTGAGGAACATATCCTGTGGGGAGGGCGGAGGGAGGGAATCAGCAGTATCTGACTTTTTCTGTGTCTAACCTAGGGTGTGTCTAGACTACATGCCTCCTTCGACGGAGGCATGTAGATTAGCCAGATCGGAAGAGGGAAATGAAGCCGCGATTAAAATAATCGCGGTTTCATTTAAATTTAAATGGCTGCCCCGATCTGCCGATCAGCTGTTTGTCGGCAGATCGGGGGAGTCTGGACGCGATGCCCCGACAAAGAAGCCTTTCTTCATCGACACAGGTAAACCTGGTTTCACGAGGCTTACCTGTGTCGATGAAGAAAGGCTTCTTTGTCGGGGCATCGCGTCCAGACTCCCCCGATCTGCCGACAAACAGCTGATCGGCAGATCGGGGCAGCCATTTAAATTTAAATGAAGCCGCGATTATTTTAATCGCGGCTTCATTTCCCTCTTCCGATCTGGCTAATCTACATGCCTCCGTCGAAGGAGGCATGTAGTCTAGACACACCCCTAGATAGATTCCATCACTAATACTCTGTTTGGCTGCAGTAGACTCCATAGCAATATCCCCTATCACCAAATGGGGTTATTGTCGGGTGGATTTTCAGGAAACCATCATGGACTGGATTAGGAGCAGACTTAGGTCCAAACTTTGTGATTTTTGTAAATCTCACTGTATTTAGGAAGAATGTAATTATTTGAGTTTAATCTTTGTCACAGCTGGACAATTTAATTTTCTTCAGCTTTATATCTCACTTCAAAAAAAGTCCCCTCAAGTGGCAAAATACTCCATACAACCGTATTACAACATTGGTTCAATGCTATCTTTGAGGGAGATTGTTCCTCATTAAAACATTTGTACAACTACTTATAGTCCGCAGGTGTTCCTTAATGATCTGACATCCAAATATTGGCGGCGTTTACCCCAAACTACTAAGATTCGACAGCAAAAAGTTATATTTATGGCTGCTTTCTTTCTGGAGCACTTATTTGCACATCTTAAAAAAGAACTCATGTTAGAAATTCCACCATGAAATCCATTTTTGCCATTTCTTATTCTTACGAATTTGGGACCGGGCTGGCAATAACTTTAAAACAGCTTATTCACATTCATGCACCACTAAATAAAATTGTTTTATTAGTGTTTTTAAAAAGGTAAAGAAAAGGAAATAAAAAAAGAAGCACTTGATAGATTGCTTTGCAGTGTCAATGATCAAATGCTTTGAAATATGTCATTGAAAAGACACTTATAAATCTGACATCTCAAGATGGTTGTCAGACTTCCTTCAATCTATGAACAATGAGAATATGTGCTTGGAGATGAAATGTGGACAAATATTTTGTCTTCTAGACAATTTCAATATATAGCCAAATAGGGGCTCTCTCAAATAATTCATTAGTCAGTTCCTGGTTTTTACCTTTTTTTGTGTGATATTAATGCGTTAGGAGAACTCTAAAATAGTGGGATTGAGCATGGTACCTTCAGAGCAGAAAAGCAATGATAGATTGAACCCACAATTCTGTTTTGACCACAAGATAACTGAGAGATTTTTTTTCATGAATTAGGAAAGAGGAGGGCTGCACTGGCTACATTTGCAGTGATTAAATCCTTTAGAAAGGATTGTAAAGTCTCTCCTGATTCTTTTTGTCCGCCACAGGATGTACAAATGCCCCAATTGGTTAATTTTAAAATATCTGCTTTTCCCTTATTTATTCTACTGCCTTTGTGTACAAAATAAGCTAACAAGGGCTAAAAAAGCTCCCGTCGTGGCTATGGTGTAAAAAGTGAGGAAATTCCGATTAACAAAGAAATCTGCATTGATAAACTGTCTTTTATGCAGAACCTCTCCAGGCACTTACAGTGCTCTAATATGCAGAGCTCAGTGAAACCAGTCCAAAAAGCTTCAGACAGTTGTACCGGGGAAGAGGGGATCTAATCATAAGGCAGGGGCTTTGGGGCACAATTAACAAAGGATAGGGCACCTGCCAGCTCATGTTTTGGTATCTGGTGGAGAAAGACTTTATAATCTTGTGCCTTACTTCATCTCATTGTGCCAAGCAAAATCTATCGCTCTACCTAGGGTACAATAGCGCACATCCTATGCTTCATGGACCCTGGCAATATCTAGGGAGAACTTAGTAACATTAGCATGGTCAGAGCCTTATCTTCATGTGTCCTTTCTTGTTTTAGAGTCATGATGTTCCAGCATATATAGTTAGTGTGTGTGTGTGTGTGTGTGTGTGTGTGTGTGTGTGTGTGTGTGTGACACACACACACACAAAACGGACAAACTCACTGGAATAGTTCATAACACCCTCGCTATTGGGGCTGTGGTAGAGTTTGCCACATTTAGATATAATTTAGTTTATTATACTATGTTCATGATACAATGGTCCCCATTAAAATGTCACTGGTGAACCTCCGACTCCTTTTCTTTTTTGAAGTGTGAGGAATACCAGACCGTCCCATTGACCACTGTATGTGTACCACTGGCAAATGCTGAGGGGATTTAGGCAACCACTGTGATACAAAGGTTAGTCAATAAAGAGAACAATATATTTTCACAACACAACACTTGAGATCTTTATAATATCACATTTTAAAGGAAAATAGAATTTACTTAGACTAGATCTCTTTATTAGTAATAGTCGCTCTTACAGGCCCTGTTGCACTAGGTGCTGTCCATATAGAGATATTTCTTGCCCCATGGTGCTAAGACACTTAGATGAATTAAACATTGGGTATGAGAAAGAAACACCATTATCCTCCTTGTACAGAAAGGAAACTGAGGCATGGGTCGTCCAAGTGACTTACCCAAGGGCCACACAGAAAATCTCTGGCACAACAGAGACTTTAATCCAAATCTTCTGAGTCTCAGACCCAGGTCTTAATCATAAAACTACTTTTTCTGTCATATAAGTGATAAAATATCTATTTCAGATTCATACATTTCTTAGGTGATAATGAACATGTATTGTGCTCCCAGTAAGGAAAAATGAAATCTTTCTCTAGATGCATTTAGAACCTTATGTGTTTCATATGAAACGTAGGCGTTGCCTCCTCCTAGCTCCTTGAGACACTGTGTGTATTTGTAGTCTTTCAAAAGTCTCACTTTTTTCCATGGGATCAAATGGACATCTCAGCTGGACTCATGCTGTCACCCAGTTTTGACAGCTGGTTTGGAGTCCTCCTTTTTTGGAGTAAATCTCCACAATGTGAAAAACAAGTAAACAAAAGAAAGCCCAGATGCAGTTGAGACAGACTGTCTGATATTAGCCAAGTTGAGCTTTGGCCGATAGCTCGAGAGAGAACCCCTTTGTGCTTCAAGCCAGGGGATTTTCTGTGGGTAGTGTTTAGAACACTGTTAAAATGGCAAGTTGTTCTTTTCCATGTGGAAGTGTCACAGCCAGGACTTTGGGTAATCCTCACCAGTGGTCAGAGCAGTGGCACGGAGAAGCCAGGAGCTACATTGAAGATCAGAACTGGAATCAGGAACCAAGGGTAGAGTCAAGGTTCAGAGCCAGGATAAGGAGTTGTAAAGCAAACTGGGAGGCAGGTTGCTCAGACAGCTGGTGAGGGGAGTCGATTTTGTTTATGTACACTTCCTGGAACTGGGCTCAAATAGGGCACCTGGGCCAATTGGAGCCCACGAGGGAAGCTACCAGTTCTGCTTTTTGAGGTGGCATTTCCTGGTGTGTTTATCTCCAAGGGATCTATATTACAATGTGCTCAACCCTACCATGGCTTCTGGGAAGCAGCACAACAGTTTATTGTCCATCCTGCACCCTGCAGACCTTCAATTGGGGATTTTCTAAGACATGCTTGCAGGCTAGTATGCTAGGTAGGCAAGCATGCAATCTCTGTTCTCAGCGGCAGCATGGAGCAAGGTGG
The DNA here is from genome assembly GCF_052426305.1 of Pelodiscus sinensis. Classification (NCBI taxonomy): domain Eukaryota; kingdom Metazoa; phylum Chordata; order Testudines; family Trionychidae; genus Pelodiscus; species Pelodiscus sinensis. The sequence continues at coordinate 8,421,247 of NC_143059.1, forward strand.
GTTGAGTTGTCTCTGCTTTCGGGGGCAGCCTTCTTTGTCTCCTGATTTGAATTCTTGCATGCTTAAGGTTCTGAATTCTAGGAAATAAAGTTGTATTGCATTTCAACCTTCCAATAAGAATATTTATGTTTTAGGAAATTTCTCTGTGTGTCTCCCGCAGGCTGCAGTTTTTCAAAGGAGCTCAAGGGATTTATGTATCTTAGTCCCCACAGACTCCTTTTAAAGTCCAAGCTATGGTGATGATCACATTTTCTATTTATATTTCATTTTCCTTTTAATAAGTAACTCCCCCTAAACATGTATTTTTTATTTTTATTTTTTAAATAAAGGGCACCCTTTCTTTTTGAATAATTACAAAATGCATTCCCGAGAAGGAACATAACATATATCAGTTAAACATTTCAAACCCATTGTGCTTCTTAAACTATTGCAGGGAAAGGGACAGGAATCCCACTTCTCTCTAGTGGACAGATAATGAGCAACCCAAGGGCTTTTTCACTGAAGCACAAGGTTGGGGTATTTTTTTTTCTGTCCAGTAAACCCACAAATTGAAATGATCCACGGAATGCTTCTCTGAGTTGTTCACAAAAATAATTATGTGATTGCTTCTGATACCATGTCATTTCTTTGCTGAAGCTGATGCTATTATGGCCATAAACTACTACAGCATAACAGCTGTTTATCAAAATATTCATGGAGATTTTCTGTGACGGGAGAAATGTGCATACTTGTAATACAGTTTCCATGGAAAAAAGATGCATGTTCTTAGATTTACTCAAAATGATGTCGTACATTTCTAAAATTGACAGAACTAGTTCAGTATATTATCCATAATAAAATAAGAACTGTGGTATTTAAACACTAATTTGGTGCATATCAATTTGCATGGAAGGACTTTAAGATATTGCAAAACATGTTTTTATAACAGACTATGGCTGTTATAACAGACTATATCCCAGTCTTGAATAAAGGTCATTATCAACTTGCAGTGTGTCATAGTTTGTATCTACCCGCTTTAACAAGTAGATGTTGCACAGCATTTTTGATTGATATTTAGGATGATTTGGAAATCTAAAAAAGAAAAAAACACACACGCACTAGTACAGTGCTCCCAAAACACTGGGAATTAGAGCCAGGAATGTACCTATGGTTTAGGGTAAGGAGTAATAATGAGCACACATAACAATAAACAACCATGATGTGAAGTAGACTGTAAGTCATTTGCACCTTGAGATTTTCCTAGAATCTGTGCCCGTAAAGAAATGTGGTAATACATTCTTGCGCTTTTTGCCAAAATAATTTCTGGTACACAAGATTTTGCTTTGAGGCAATCAGAATTCCATAACATATTTAGGAGATAGGAGGGCAGGGAGCAAAGTCACAAAAAACCACACTAATTTGGAGCCATAATTCACATTCAGATTACCCTCGATCATAAATTGGTCCTGTCGCTTTCACAGCTGATATTACAATAATGAAATCTTCTCTAAGTAGTTAAAATTGTTTTATTCAATAAGAAATCATCTTTGATCATTTTGGAAGCACAAAATGAGCTCGCGTGTCTGCTGGCCAATTCCTGTAAACTCTCTCTTAACCCGTCCTTTCAACACATCAGTCAAAAAGAAAAATGTTTCCCTGCTTTGGTTTCTTTTTCCTCCTTAGGGATATGCATTATTACATGTAGGCACCTTGGGTAGCAAAATGAAGGTTAACTTTTCCCAAGTGCCCATGAAAAAAAGAGTGCTTTTGTATCTAATGTTCCATTCAAATAATACTTTTGTGTGGCCTTACTCAGAACTCTAGCTTTAGCTTGAAGAAATCTGTTTGATAAAACTTATCTAAGAGTTAACTTTTAAAAAAAAAACATTATCTGTACTTTATCTATTTATTTATTAGTATTACAGCTACTTTGAGGCATAATTGGGTTAGGTACTCTTTAACCCTACAGTAACAGACAGTTCTTGCCCTCAATACTTACCCTCTAAATAGATAACACAGACAAATGGTAGAAAAAGGGAAGAGATGTTACTTCCATTGCAGCTGGGGAACTGAGACAGAGAGATTAAGGCATTGCCCAAGGTCACACAAGGAGTCTGTGGCGGAGACAACAATTGAATTTCTGTCTCCTGAGTCCCCACCCTGTGCCTTATTTACAAGGCCTTCCTTCCTTCCTTCCATGTCTGAAGTGCCATCTACTTGATTTATGAGTTGGCCATGTGCTTTGCATTGCATAGCAATAATTTCCACCTACTGTAGGGACTCAGGCAATTTACAAATCAATTGTTTGCTGTGCTATTTCGTAAGAAGTTTTGTACCGAAGCTGTCTCTTTCTGTCTAAATTTATGGACTTGTGCTGAAAGGAAATTTAGAAGGCAACAGATTCTTAGTAAAATGTTGTTAGCTCCGTGAAAGGTAGAATGGTCAATAACATTCTCTATGCTTCAAGTCCCCAAAACAAAAGGGAAATTTATCCTCCTCCACTGAGACATAAACTAGTCTACTTTTAGTCATTTATCTGCAAAGTTGATGCTCACCATAGTCATTCATCAAACATTTTTGTGGAGTGATTCTGGCAAGGCCTCTTGGCATCAGCCTTTGAAATTCTAAGAGCTCTTGCATCCTCCGGGAATGGGGTGACTCTCTTCTTATTGCACATCTGGAAGGAATGTTGCTGCCTTTCTCTTTCAACATGGAGACTTTTTAAGATGGTCATTTCACCTCTGAACTATCTATGTTAGTATCTTGAAATGCTAAAGACTTGATAAAAATTGAACAGAAAAAATATTAACTATTTTATGAAAAACTTCTTTTCCCATAGTCCAGTGTGTATGGCTTAAAGAGAAAGTAGCCATCATGTGTGACTGTCATAATGAAGAGAGCAGGTAAAGTGATACTAAAAATGCTGTATCAAATGTCTGCAATAATGTCATCATTGACTTTGGTACTTTGACAGAATAAGTTGATCGGGGCGGGGAAGGAAAGAAAACATGTTCTGTGATTTATTTAGGGTAATATACATTAACCCCATTGTGCCATTTGGGGTCATCACTAATATTTATTTAAGTGGAGAATAAATATCCACTCTTGTTGAGTGCCATCAATCTTTTTCATTCTCTACAAGGATTTATAACAAATACGACCAAAAAGTGTGTTAAGTGTTGGCTTAAGAATGTGTATACAAGAAAAAGGTATAAAGTTGTGTATACCGAGGACCTGATTCTGCAGTCAGACCTGATTCCAATTCCTCATTTGTAAGTTATCTTAAAAAATGAAAATTGGCAGAGTATATTCCCATAACAACCGTATCTCTGACCTGCAATAGTAACTGGAAGGATTTGAGGAACCATGAAGGTATGTAAAATCTCATGTTTCACTTTTTATGTAGTAATGTAGATACTATGAAACCGTTGAATGATACTATTATAAACGTTGAATCATTTCAGCTCTCATGCATAGTAATGTAAATCAAGAAGAAAAAAAAAGTGCAAAACGCTACAAATCAAAAGTTTCCTAGTGATCCTCCCAGTTAACATAGACCTACCACTCAAAAAGCAAGTGTGAGGTCCACACTCCCTCTCAATTGCTAAAAATATTTGTTTTTGTTATCAAACAAGCTGTAACTAGATAAAGACTATGCTCCCCATCCAGCAAAGCACTAACACTTGAACTTAATTTAAAGCATACGCTTGAATTCTGTTAGCAAATAGGAATAGACTTAAGCATGTGCTTAAAGGATTTACTCCAGCAGGGCCTATGTATGTAATAAAGGCCTATGTTGTTCGGAACTTTTCAGTTGTTGAAATCTAGCAAAGTTTGAATTTGGAGTGAGATCTCAAAGACAAATGACGAAGGGCAAAATGCCAACAGGAGATGCATTAATAATCCATAATAAAACATTGGTAGCCAACCAATTTGGGACATTAAAGGAAATAATGGCTTTAAATTATCCAATATTTCGAGCACACTCGGTTCCATCAATAAGTACAGGAACCATTAAACCAGATTTTTAATGTACAAGGAAAATAAAATCCCTAGATATCTTATTTCAGTTCAGCTACAGCTTTTTTAGTTTTAATTGTACAACACAATTCAGTCTATTATAAAATATTATTGTACTTTTGTGGCTAATTTTTAGAATTACAAATTATTAGCTACTTGCTGTGGGTTGAACAATCTTTAGATTATATATCTTTCATGACCAGGATTGTCTCTGTCTGTACAGCCCCAGTACATTCTGTATTGTGGCCTTTAGATGCTACCATAATATAAATATTACTGCCAATAATTATGGTCCAAGTAATTTTATATATATTTCTATTGTCACGCCTCCCATTTAACTCTGCAGCCTTGGAATTATGCATGCTAGGGTCCATGGAACTGAATATGAACACTCGTGGGTCTCAACTCCTCACTGCAAAAGGCCTAGGCATTCTAAGTACTTCACTGGCTTGCCAACAGGGATTTTCTGTACAAGAAGTTGTGGTGGCAATGTACATTAAATTTTGTATGTAGAGGTGGGTGGCATTGGGATAAAATTTGCATATAAAGTTTGAGATTTGAGGCTGAATCAGAGTTTGGATCAGATTTGCTGAGGTCCAGGCATATTATGTCTACCACCTTCTCCTAACTGCCCAGCCGGTTGCCAGGTCAAAGAAGGAGATCAAGCTGATTTGCATGATTTGACATAGAATATTTTTACCCAGTAGAGAGTTCCTTACCATTATATCCTTTTGGCCCAAAAGGTTTTAATGTTTTCATTTTCCTTCACTAACCTTATTCTGAAACACTTTCACCATTAGGGTTGCCAGATGGTTTAACCAAAAATACCAAACAACTCCCCTCCCCTACAAAAAAAACACATAGGAAAAAAATTTCTGGTGGGGGGTGGGAGAGGGAGACCAAAGCTGTTGAGCAATAAATAAATAAATAAATAAACCAGCATAGCTCCTTTCAGTGCATACAGTGTCAGAATAGGTATAGGAAAAAGGGAGAGGTTGAGCAGTAAGACCCAGGGAAGGCATTGCTTCCCCTTGCTTCAGGTCTTTAGGCTTTTTGCCAGTGGCCATCTTGTTTTATTGGTCGAGTCAGAAGGTAGCTTCCCTGTGGAACCAGGTAAACAGGGATCCGGGGGGGGGGGGAGGGAGGAGAGAGGCTGGGCCCAGTTGCTGAGTGTGTCGTAGGGTTGCCAGGTGTCCGGTATTTTTGCCTCCTGGCAGGAAAAAAAACCCAGAGAATACCAGACATTTTAGGTGTCCAGTATTTTCTGATTTTTTTTTACCAGACAGGAGGTGAAAATACAGGACTTGTCCAGGTCAATACCGCACATTTGGCAACCCTATTCACCATGGCAGAGCCAATTGAAAATGACTGGAAACTATTGATGGGATGATCTAAAGTTAAGATGGCCGTCCCTATTCTAGCTAATATTTATAAAAGGCAAATGACTATAGTTCACATTGAATTTTATGAATAAATATGAGCATTACTAAGTATTCAATAACCCATACAATAAGTGGTTGTTTTCTTTATTCAACCAGCTAGGGGGAAACTTTACCTTAAATGTCTATTTCAGCTCCACCAAAAACATTGTCCAAATACTTTTAGATTATTGGTTATTGCAGTGAAGAAAAACACGGTAGCAGTGGGTATTTATTTATTATTTTCCAAATAAATTATTTCATCTGATGTTTGGTAGTCTGAACTTTAACATTGTTCTCCTGTCTAGTGAATTGTATCATTTCTCAGACTTTAGACAGAGCTGTTAGAGAGATTGACTGAAGGGATCAAAAATTGGTGAAATTTTGGTAGTTATATCTGGCAGTGAATAGACAAATAACCCATATTAGCTCCAAAGAAAAGGAATTATGTAGTGTATATCACTGAGCATTTCTCCTGCTTTCCAAATGTGTTGGTCATAAAAGACCTGAATAAATTGAACATTTTGCAACTCAGTATGTGTTGCTTCAATGTCCACATAATTTAAAACCATCCCACAACCTATTTAGAGAGCTGTTTTCATAGAATTGTTTTCATAGTGTTGGCACTAAAAGTTAGTTCTGATTGGAAGTTGAAACAAATGGTGAAAAAGCCATCTTTACAACAAAAGAGCATTGATATAAACATTGGTTTCCACTCTTCTGATAGGTTAGCAATTGTTTCGGTCATGGGGAGAAAGTATCTTCCCATTTGTACTACAGATTTCAGAGGCATCCTGTAATCACTTGAAGAATGTAATGATTAAAACTTCCTTAAGAGTTATCCTATTGTAGCTTTCTGAGAGACGTTAGGCATTTACTCACATGGCATGTAACATGAAATTCAAATCAAACAATGAAAGAGATGTGATTTGTTTCTCTGATACATTCAGCTGGGTATAATTCCCATAAATACTAAAGCAAATGGAAGGAAAGAAGTAGGATAATATCATGACTAGCCTATATTTACTGTATATGTTCCATAGAGAGTCAGATATCATAGTGATAGGTATAGTAAATGAACTTGTATATGATACAGAGCAAATCACTTAGGTACCTCTGAAGCTGGATTCAAAAAAAAAAAAAAAGCCCATAAAAGAATAATAAAATAATTTATCAATACTCATCAGGACGAAACACTTACTTTAGCAGTTTGATCGTTATTACTTTCCTGCATACTTCTTTCTACACTCATTCATACAATTATTTCAGGGACTGCCCTTGTTAGCATGGAATCGCTACTTAATCTTTAATCAGAATGCTTCTGGCCTAGTTCGCTCTTGTAATAGGGGATGAAAGATATCCTCATATAGTTTATGCTGTCCTTTCTCCTCTGAATCCTGTTGACCACTTATTTTAGCATTAGTGCAGGACTTAAGTGGTGCCTTCAACCTTTTGTAGAAGCCTTTTAGTCTGAGGTAAATATGACCCATGTGCTATAGATTATACTAAAATAGGTGAGATTGCGAACACTAGTGAGTTCAGAGAAATAACACAGAGGGACCTACAAGGGCTAAAAATAACAGCAGAAAATAACAATGTAATTCATCTTGGGAAAATACAGACTAATCTGTAGGGGTGGGTCAATAAACCAATACAGAGACATTCAGCGAGTGTGACAAATGTAGAAAAATAGATATGCTGAAAGAGGCCTATTGATAAGAATGATAGTGGATAAGAAATTGAGCTTGCAATATGATAGTGAAAAGGGGCTGATGTAATTGGAGGGGAGCATGTGCAGAGTATCAGTCCTCGCCACAGGAAGTATAAAGTCCTTTTGTATATGGCTTTAGTGGGTGACCATGTTTTGAATATTTTGCTCCTTTGTGGATATCGCCATACCTGAATGGTATTGACAAATTGTAAGGATATCAGTGTAAATCAACAATAATAATTAGGGCTCTAGAAGGACTGATTTATGCAGAAAAACTAAGAACTAAATGCTGCATGCTTAATATAATATGATTAAGCAACAGTGAAGTGTGTGTGTTTTGGGGAATGTCTAAATGGCAACATTATTTGGAAGTAACTAGCGTTATTTTGAAATAATTTAGTCCGCGTCTACACAACAGGCAGTTATTTTGAAATAATATTGAAATACTGTCAAACTGGAGGACTTCTTACTCTGACTCCTATAACCCTCATTGTACGAGGAGTAAGGGAAGCTGGAGGAAGAGTGCTTTATTTTGAAATAAGTGCTGTGTAGATGCTTCCAATATTGAAATAAGCTATTTAGAAATAAGCTACAGCTCAATTTGCATAGCTTATTTCGAGTTAAACCCTGCTGTACAGACGAACCCTTGGTGAGCAGTGGTCAAAGCTAAGTGCCTGTGTATTTGAAATGCATTTTATAAAGAAATGTAGAGAGATGGAAGAAGAAGGGAAATGTAGGCTTAATATTAGGACAAAAGAACTTCCTGGCAGTGAGGTCTCTATTAGACTGTGGGATAGTCCCCAATGTGAGTGGTAGAGTCCACATTGCTTAGCACATTAACAAATATACAGAACAAAATACTGGAAATAAATGTTAGGAAACAGTTGGCACTAACCAGGGGATGGACTACTGTACTTTGTACTGGGGATTTACTTTGTACTGTGTCAACTTTTTCTTAAAGATATGATCCTGGACATATATCATTCGTTTGTGAAGGTGCAACCTATAGGAACTGATCTCTCTCTTCTTTGTTATTATTTTCTCAAAATTTCTCATTCACTCTTCACTACAGATTTTATATCCTAAACTCAATGACAACAGTAAGTGTTTAATGAGGATGCTCCTTTAGTCTTTTCTGACCTTTTATGTATTTGTTTTTATTCATTATTTGGTAGTCACCTAACTATTGGCATACCAGCAGTCATGAAAATCAGCTGTTTAATGATGATAAATGTAAGCATGGAGGCTAATTAGTTCAATTTCAAGAAAGCAAATTTTAGAGAATTAAGAAACATGGTAACCACGCTGCAGTAAGACAGAGAAGTAAAATGAAGGGTGGTAAATGTCTAAAGTATTCTTGAACGCTCCATGGTTCAAGAAAGTAAACCCATCACCAGAGAGATGTCAGTAACTGTAAGGCACTAGTGAGATCATTTTGGCTTTCAGTAATAACCACCTAATTTCCAGAAAAAAATTGGGAGGAATTTAACAACAACATAATGAGGAACCAAGTGGAAAGGACTTAGGTGGAAAGATCCAAATAATTTCCTGTGTATCTGACTAGCCAATGACAAAGTGGGACTATAACTCTAGGGTGATTGTACAATGGGATTTTACAAAGCAATGGGAAGAAATTCTGGAAAGGAAAATAAGATTAAATATTGGGAGGAATTGCCCAGTATTTTGTTCTTTTAGATGTGAAAATAGCCTTTTAAGATTTTGGTCGAAACCCCCAACCTTGCACAAATAGTTTAAAACAGCATTGGGTACAGGGCCCAGGAAAGAGGATTGCACAAATTAGAACTGAGTAAAATCCAACCTAACTGAACAAGCAGCTACAGAGAAAGTTTTAAGAAAATGTTTTGAACAGCTATGTTTATTGGTAAATGAATGTTAATGGATAATTCTCCCCCTCCCCACTTCTCATCTATCAGCAATGGGCAGTGAGCATTGGTGAAAATGGTAAGAGATTTTAGAATTAGTTTCTTTTCCTCTATGGTTAATTTCCAGGTTAGAGTTAATTTTGAGGTGTAGTCAAGATGTAGGTTTTTTTTTTAGGGTTACAATGATGAATTCTATATAAACTGGAATTTGTATCAATATATAGTAATAGTTTGTATGAACAAACTGGAACCTGTCAGGATTCAAATAGTTCTGAATTCATAAACTATCGTGACTAGCAGTCTGTGTGGTTCTTCAATAAAACTAGGATTTCAAACATACATTGCTGAATCATTGATATCTCATGTAGGTTTTAATGAAATTTTGGTTTCGTTTGAGCCTTTCTTTCCATTGGATAGAATGGCCACAGCGATTTGCATTTAACATGTTCATGGCAACATACTGTTTGAGTTTTGTGCTAGGGCTTGTTCAGTGTTTGCCTATGTTTCTATTTAATGCTCTCCATCCATCTTTCACATACATGATTTATAGGGAAGTGTTTATAACTTGTAACATAAAAAGGTAAAATGATTTATGATTAAATAATTTGTTTCTGAAGCTCTGGCTGAGCATGAAAGTATACCTTCAGATGAGACGCTGTTTACGTCACTCTAGATCCATATAAATCTTATGCTAGCCTTTAGTCATTGACTTTGCCTTAACCCCACGCTACTTCCGGTTTCAATTCATCCATTCTCAGCAACAGTGAAGCTCTGGGAAAATAAGTCTCTTGGTGTGAAAGGATTATTAATCATTCTGATTATATACAGTTCAAGCTTTCTTCTTTGTCATCTGGATGAATAGAAAAGTGTGGAGGTGAAAAAAACACCATATTCTGAAGGTTTCTTAGAGGCTATCCAAAACTTCAGTTCTTCTGAAAAAATCTAATATGAACCTTTGTGTCTCTGGTAAAATATAGTAAAGAAACACTTTTTTTAAATAAAAAAACCTCTTCTCCAGAGAGAAAGTATAAGTCCAAACCTTTTTTTCTTCTTTGGTTTCCTCTAAATATATTATGCTCTGCAGGTCAAAATGATTTACTTCTAAATTTTTGGACATCTGAGTTCTATTCTACTCTTGCCAGTGTGTTTTCAGCTGTGCCAAAACTGAGCAGGTCTCTGGTTCCTTTGTAACATCAAAACGAAGACATTTATCATTGAGATTTATCATGGGACAGCCAGCCAGATGGTTTGGGTATTTTAAAGGTGAACTGTTTGGGTCTTGATTAGCTCATGTGATCTTTTAGTTAAAGACAACTAAATCAGCTGCTCAGTGGAAAACCCTTTTTCTTCCTGTTAGTAATGCAGAAAATATTAATGTAATGGCAGATGTGGCATAGATTGTCATTGCAGAAAGAAAACCAAGTCATAACCAATTCTGCTGATTGCATTCTAATTATAATGTGACCTCCTACTGCTTTACATAGAGGCAGTATTCATTTCAGATACACCGCTGAGAAACGTGCACAATATATGACCCTCAAAGGGGCAATTGAAAGATACAAGCTTGGAATTTTTTACTCGTACCAAAGGCCTTTCTTCTGCTAAGTCTGTGCTGATTGGTCTAGAAAAAATGCTCTTGATTATACATAGACCAGACTTATTGGGAACAGAGACCTATAGGCTTTGAAATATTTTCATTCAAATGATATTCAGATTTTAAGTCAGCATCAAGTGTGATATGAATTGATAATTGCAATGCACTGTGATGTCCAATGAAAGAGAGGCTAGGCTTCTGTCTGATTTCTTGTTAAGGGCAGAAGAATGTTCAACATTTGGGAAGTAACAGAGAGGTAGCTGTGTTAGTCTGAGCTTGGTAAAACAAAAAAAGCAGTCATTTAGCACTTTAATTAAAGACTAACAAGATGGTTTATTAGGTGATGAGCTTCCGTGGGGCAGACCCACTTCCTCAGATCATATTCTGAAAGTGAATTGGCATGACCATTATATAACAGAGGGATACAATGAAGAAGTAAACAAATTACACAGTAATGAATCAGCTACATAGCTTTCACAATTCACTTTCAGAATATGATCTGAAGAAGTGGGTCTGCCCCAAGAAAGCTCATCACCTAATAAACCTTCTTGTTAGTCTTTAAAGTGCTACATGACTGCTTTTTTTGTTTTAGCAAAGTTTGGGAAGTTTGTTACAAACAAGAATCCGAACATTGGCATGCTTATCTCGCCATCTATGGATGCTGAATCATTTGGGAAATATGAGAAAACCCTATTCTCATGGTGAAATGTCTAGTACTTCCTGTTTTCAATCAAACTTGAAATATCAGGGGAATTATATTTTCTGTTATAATTCAGCCTCTGATCATTTCATAATCAGGAGGGTACAGAGAGGATATATATATATTTTTTGCATTATGTGAACCCTCCACTTTGTGTTCAAGATGTGTTGGGGATGGTGCCTTAACGTGAAGCTGGGATGAAGGTGGTATTGGTCTATTTTAAAAAAAATCATTTCTCTAATCTATTTCCCTGCGACGTAGGTCAGGACCATCCCAAGTCTGCTGGGGTTTAGTACACTTACAAGAAAAAGGTTTCTCTCAAATTGCAAAGAGTAACTAAAAGATAATGTATTTTACCTTGGTCAGACACTGGGGTGGGGAATGGGAAGAAAATCCCTACTGCCTCGATAGGAGCTTCAGGGGGTAGCCGAGTTAGCCTGTTACCATTTGTTGGTTTTTTGCCTGGACAGATGATGTGAGATGTTGTATTTTGATTTTCACAGACTGTCCTTGAATGCTAGGTGCCCCACAAAATTAATATCAGTAATATTTCCATACAGATTTAAAACCTGATATGTAGTAGCACAATTCCCATGTGTAATTGCTTAACAAGTCCAGTGCTGTACAGGTCCACCTGACAATAGAAATGTATCCAGAATCAAATTCCTTATTATCCACTCTCACCGTGAAATGAAATAGCAAAAAAGTACATACCTGATGCTTTCTGCTACCAGCAACAATCTTCAGTAATTCAACATGTTTGGGTATAGATATTACTGTTGGCATATAAAACCACCAACATAAGCGTGAAATACCCAAGCAACAGTTTCTTCTACTGCTCAGTCCTTCAAGTCTGTTCAAAGTTTTCTGAACTAGTCTTTTTCTCTGCTGTGAAATAGTCTGAATCAAAGCCAAGTGAAAACTTCTCTGATTATGGTTTCTCTTTATGGAACTCCCTTCTCGAAATCATTTACCACATATCAAGGTTCAGTTTAAATATTTTCTAGTGGCCTAATCTAAAACCCATTGACGTAGTTTAATCTTTGTGCATTAGCTCTTCAAGCCAATGTCTGCACAGAGCTATTTACAAATAATCCCATTGTAGTCAATATTTTTGTGCATCGGAGGAGAGAATTTTGCCCTATATGTGAATGTAGTTGATAAGAAAACAAGAGCAACTAAACCATTATTATTTTTAGCCCACTTCTGTGAGGTGTCCCAGCTTCCTGGGAAGCCATCAGAAATTTGGTGACTCAGCATCTTGAATGATTGGTTACTTAGAGTACCAAGGACTACAGAGAAACCAGACAGGCATATAGCATCCCAACTTGCCCAGCTAATACTGGGGCAGAATATGGATGAAAGAATGTGTCTTGCAATATCTAATGGAATTTTATTGATACACAACTATAAAAGTGAATGAGAGATTCATATATGTAGATAATGAGAAAGTTCCCCACTTATAATCACTTAAGGGATAATTATATATAGTTGTTTATATTTTAATAGGGTATCAAGTAACCCTTTATTCTCAATGGGTCATTTTTTATTCTTGCCTGGTGTCTTTTTGTAATACTGGTGTATATAAATACATAAAATAAAGGAGATGGAAAACTAATGGTTCAAGAAATCACATAGCATCAGATAATTCTATTTTGAAATCACAGCAGTAGCACCCAGAGGCATAAACTCCCCAAATTACTAGTGAAAAACCCCTTTGATGTATCCAGTACTAGGAAAGCCTCAGGACATGTTTTTATTAGTGTCTAACATTTCCTCGAAAAATATATATATATATATATTTATTTATTTAATATCAGCTAAATGTTTAACACACACACATACACACACCTCTATTTAATGTTATAATTCAGTCACTCTGACACTTATTTACTAATGCTTCATCTTACTACTGAGATTTTTCTAGTGCTGCCTCTACAGCTTCAAGTGCCTCTCTGTTTTCTGTAGCAAATTGAGGTCTTTTTTACCTTATCTTTGTGCCAGTGGCCTGTGTTCACTTTTACATATGACGTTAGAGCTTCTTACAACCCTTTTAGTGAGAGAGGGTCTTGTAAACTCTTATTTGCAGATACTGGTGTGGAAAGCTTAGGATGTATCCATTGCTCTCAAGACTGGCCATAGCTCCAATATTTCCCCTGGAATTTCTCCTCTGCTATTGCTGGTGACAAAGTAAGTCCCCTCCTCACCCCTAAATGCCAAGCCTCAAAGATGTATGACTGAGAGAATCGTTTTTGTTAGTACAGGCAGTCCCCGGGTTACGTACAAGATAGTTACTGTAGGTTTGTTCTTAAGTTTAATTTGTATGTAAGTCGGAACTGGCTCCAGATTCAGCTGCTGCTGAAACTGACTAGTGGCTGACAACAGGAAGCCTGAGGCAGAGTTGCTCTGCCCTGGGCTTCCTGGAATCAGCCGCTGATGAGTTTCAACAGCGGCTGAATTTGGACACCTGGGACAGCAGCTGGGGCACTGCGGGATAGGTCCCCGCAGCACCGCAGCTCAGCTGCTCTACCCCAGGCGTCGTCGGCGAGAAAAGCCTGGTCTGCTGGGGGGGGGGGGTGCACTAGCTGTGCCCCCCCCCCAGCAGACCAGGGAGACACGGGTGGCAGGACCTCCGAGACGCGCCATGGTCCCGCCTGCATCCTCCGCGGCTTTGCTCCGTGTCTCCCTGGTCTGTTGGGGGGGGCTCAGTGCGTCTGGGCTGTCCCGCTGCCCGCGTGCTCCGCGGCTTTGCTCCACGTCTCCCTGGTCTGCTGGGGGGAGCCCCCTCCCCAGCAGACGAGGGAGACGCGGAGCAGCTTTTCTCGCCCCGAAGGACGCGGGTGGCGGGACCGTGGTGCATCTGGGCGTCCCGCCGCTCACGTCCTCTGGGGCGAGAAAAGCCTCATTCGTAACTGCGGATCTGACATAAGTCAGATCCGTGTAACTCGGGGACTGTCTGTATAAAAGACCATAGAGGTGGTGGGGTAATGTGCCTACACTGCTTAGCCACCCAGGAGGGGCTGTGGGGACACGCTACATGGCAGCCCCAGCCCTCAGCTGGTGTTGGATGGGGCTTGGCTGTGGCGGGGAGAGAGTGTTTGTTGAAGTTGCATGGTCTCAGCAGAAGGGGTGGGGTTTTGGGAGAAAGGGGTGGGGTTTTGTCTGTGTTCCTCAGCTGAGCCTTCACCTGCTGCCAATGAACCATCACTAATCTAATGTTCGCTCTGCCAAATGCTGTTCTTGCTCCTAAAATCTTATTTCTGAGGATCAGACCACAGTTTGTAACTGGTGCTCAGAAGGATATACAAAAGTCTTCATTCTTAAGCAGATAGTTTTCCAGTATCTGGATAGTCTCTCTTGATTCCTCATTGGGGACTTCTCCTCTCCTTGGTACTTTCTATGCTATTTAACCCTTCTATCCAAACCCTTTCAAAACATAATATATAATAAATGAGTGTCCTGCAACTCCTAAACAATTACTGTCACCAACCAAAGAGGGGAAGAAATCAGTTAACCAGGATGAAAATTACAAAGCTGGTCTTTGTAAAGATTTTGATTTGAATTAATATCTATAGCTTATCCAAAAATAATAATGCCAAAATATGTAAAACCCGATTCAGGAAAACTTCTCTATTAAGCATGTACCGAAATCTTACTGAAGTAAATCAGACTTACCCCCCACACATAATCTTTGGTGGACTTGATGGAGTCTTTGGCTTGGATCCTTTTTGGGGATGTAGAAACTCTGCTTAGGATAGGACAACTTTTTTGGTTGAGTGAGCGATTTCTTTATTTTTATTTGAGCCAGAGGGAGAGGCAGTTAATGAGGGTGTTGGTATTTAGGTTATCATTCTTCTTTCTTTGGAAAGGCTTCATAAAAGAGCATATTTGTAAAGTTCGTCAGAGCTGTCTTAATGTTCAGTGCCTCAGGATTCTGGGAAAAATAAATCCCGAGGGTTTGCAAATTGACATGTGTTTTCCTTTGTCTTTTTCTGCAACCAGATGAGAAACAAAGAAACATCTTAGAATATACTGGAAATATTTATCAGGTGCTTCAAATTATGTCACTGAGTGCAACTGAATTTTAATTCTATGGGGATTTTTATTTGTTTGCTTTCTTGATTGAGGGAAGGGACCTGATAATGTTTCCAAACATTGATATGGAGAAATGAAGTTGTGCTTGATAAGGATGCACAATGCTACTTTAAAATTGAAAAAAAAAAATGTGTCACATGAGAGAGCATAATCCAGTTCAGTGACGCGCTCTAATCTTGGGTGCCTTAAATTGCTCTGTTCCTATAAAAACAACAACACATGGTCTGGTAGCACTTTATAGACTAGTGAAACATGTAGATGGCATCATGAGCTTTCGTGGGCACAGCCCACTGCCATCTGGATGTTCTGAGGCACCAGTCAAGCATTCGCTATATGTCTGTGCGATAAGCAGGCCAAAATCCACAACTCGGACGCCAGCTGCCTGCTTCATACACTCCAGCCACACACTCATATCCATCAGCTTGTTGGCGACAGCTGATAAGATGACCCCAATGCCACCCCCCATTCCTAAATTTTCCCAAGCCATATATTCTGCAATGACCGGCCCTTTTCTAGACCACTCGGTATAATAATAATGTTTGTTCCATCCTCTAAAGAGACCAGATCACTTTAACTGAATTTAGCAATCACTTCAATTCAAACACGGTATTGGGTTGGTTTAGATTAAAAGCAAAACAAGTTTAACAACAAAAGATGAGAGGATTTAAAGTGAGTTCAAGTATAAAGGATAAAGGTACAAACAAATAAAAGTGAAAAACACTTTCTAGAGACTCAGACATAATGCAGCTATAGTGTAAGGTAATCAAGGTAAGATTCTTATCAACCTCACATCCAGAAAGATGGCTGTCCATCCAGTGGAGACAATCTCCCACAAAGCCCAAAATGTTCCTTCGTGGTCTTATGTAAAAGACAACATGGGCTCTTTGCACCATTTGTATAGACCAGTGAACCTTTGAAATTGGAATCTTTTGAAGATTCTCTCCCAAAAACCAGTTCATTCAAGCTGTGAGGAGGGTGACATGGAGTCTAGTGATAAAGGAAGTTCCATACTGAATTCCTCCACTTCTGGTGTTTGCTAATGTTTGCATATATCTGTTCCTGCCCTCTGCAATGCACGAGTGGCCATTTTCCATGTGATTGCTGTTTGTCTCTGATGACAGCTTGCTGGAGGTGTTGGCTTATTCTTTGTTTGGGAGAAACCTACTTAGTCACTCCCCAGACTTGCCTGGGAAACATGTTTTAGTTTCATATTTCACCTTCATTTTTGATGGTCTCTTAGGTATTTACCATACCCCCAAAATGCAAGTATATTAATGATCAGTGTGTATCATTTTTCCAATGATACCTTACATCAAATACAATTTATGACATTAATAAATTGGAGGTATTCTTAACTGGTCAGGCCAGCTAAAACTTAATACCAGATACCAGTGAGCCCTTTGTCCTCTTGCATTCAGATGTAGTTAGGCTTACAATGAGGTATCATTTTAATTTGAGGGGACAACTTACTTTAGTTTAAGAACTTGATTAGCTGATGAGTTTTGACAAGCAATGTCACTTCAAGAAGATTCAGATGAGTGAACTGCAGAGGTCAGACCTTAACAGCTGATTCCAAAATACTGTTACTTTACCTAATAACGGGTTGATTTTAATTTAGGGGGAGAAGTGAAGTGATATATAATTATGTGGTTAACCCTAGCACTTAAAATATTTTCTGTCTTTGCAAAATTGGTAATTTAAGAAGGTGATCAGAACATCCAAAAAGCCTCAGATTTTTCCTTTTATCTTCCTCATAAAAACCCATCTGATTAATAATGAAACTCAATAAATTACAAAACAAAAAAAATAAATACAATTCAGCTGGTAGAGTTAGTTTACATTCACATATGTTATTTATTTAAAATTTGGAACACGTTGAAAAACTGCTGACTCTGAGAGTTAAGGAAATATTGGTACTATTTCAGAAAAGATGAAGATGCATAACTCTGTATTTGCTTATGTTAATTTGACATGCTGAAAGGGAATGAAATTCTATTTATGTTTTTACATATTCTTTATCTGATGGCAGAGGAGAGGGTAAAGTTTAAGAAGCCTGATTTATATACTTATTCCCAAAATGCTATAGAATAAAGTGCGTGTATGTGTATGCATTTATACATGAATGTATGCATAAGATGTGGTGGTAGCTTTTTATTCAAGGACATAAATTTGCATAGAAATTCTGTTAAGTAGGTGAACATAGAATCATAAGGGTAATAGGGTTGGAAGTGACTTGAAGAGGTTGAGTCCAGTCCCCTGTACTCATAGCAGGACTAAGTCCTATCTAGATGGTTCCTGACAGGTATTTGTCTAATCTGCTCTTAAAAATCTCCCATGACAGAGATTCCGCAACACCCCCAGGGAATTTATTCCAGTGTTTAGCTACCCTTACAGGAGATTTTTTTCTAATGCCCAACCCTAAACCTTCCTTGCTGCAATGTGTGGTCATTGCTTCTTGTCCTATCCTCAGAGGTTAAGAACAGTTTCCCTCCAGCTTGTAACAAGTATTTAGATGTCTGAAAACCGTTTTATCATGTCCTCCCTCATAGGTCGTGTTTTCTAGACTTTTAATAATTTTTGGTGTTCTTCTCTGAACTTTCTCCAATTTGTCTGCATCTTTTTTGAAATGTGGTGCCCAGAACTGGACACGGTACTTTGCTGAGGCCTAATTGGTGACGAGTAAAGCAGAAGAATGACTCCCTGTGTCTTGCTTTTTTTTCAGTAGTGTCACACTGTTGACTCCTGTGTAGTCTGTGATCCACTCTGACCCAAAGATACCTTCCACAGTACTCCTTTGCTGTGCAGTCATTTCCAAATTTTGTCTGTGTGTAACTGATTGTTCCTTCCTAAGTGGAGTACTTTGCCTTTGTCCTTATTGAATTTAATCCTTTTTATCTCAGACCATTTCTCCAATTTGTCCAGATCATTTTGTTTTTTAATCCTATTCTCCAAAGCACTTGCACCCACTCCCACCTTGGAATCATCCACAAACTTTATTTGTTTACTCTCTCCATCATTATCTAAATAACTGAAAAAAATATTGAGCAGAACTTGAGCTAAAACTGATCCCTGTGGGATCCCACTTGTCACGCTTTTCCAGCATGACCGTGAACCATAGATAACTACTGTATGGGAATGGTTTTCCAATCTGTTTTGTAGCTCCATCTGGTTTTCCAACCTTTTTAGCAGCTCCATCTAGGTTGCTTTTCCCTAGTTTGTTTATGAGATGGTCATGCCAGACAGTATTAAAAGCTTTACTAAAGTTGAAATATATCACATCCAACGCTTCCCCCTATACACATGCCCTGTTACCCTGTCACAGACAGCTATCAGGTTGATTTGATGTGATGTTTTTGACAAATCCACGATGACTGTTACTTATCACCTTATTATTTTGCAAATTCATTGTTTAATTATTTGCTCCATTAGCTTTCTGGGTACAGAAGTTAAGCTGGCTAGTCTGTAATCACACCCTCTTACATCATTATGCATATTTTATTGCCCTAGTCTTTATTTCTGTTTCAATATGGCATTGGATCTGTTTTATTCAGCCTTGCACATGGATAATAAATATATTCTGTGTGCACCTGAAGCTCAGTTGATCCACAGTAGCATAGCTTCCCTTGTGACCAATCCATGCCTCTACATTTTGGAAACTACATTCTTACAAGTTTTGTTCCCAGTATTTTCCTCTATTATATCTTTCCTGTATTAAGAACAGCTGCCTTCTGCTACAACCTTACTTGAACTTCATTACAGCTCCTAACTGGTTTGTATATGGCAATTGGATGAAATATGCTCATGGCCCCTGAAGTCCTGTCAAGAGAGATGATTAGACTCCAGATCCTGAAAGGTTGGCAATGCTTTCTGCTGAAATTCTTAATGGAATACAGGTCACTAAAGCAATGGTCATCTTTGTTATGTATTTCTTATGGTTTCTCTTCCCCAGTTAACTGAATTGGGAAATGGGTCAGAGGCTAGACATTATTTCTGAAAGGGTTCCAGAAATTTGAACTGGTAAAACTCTTTGAAATAATCATCACAGCAGGAAGCTTATATTTTTCCTTTTCCAAATGTATTGCAGGGTTGAAACCTGCTGTCACTGAAATCAATGGTAATTTCACCATTCACTCCACTGCTGAGCAGAATCAGTCCCTGACAGTACACATTAGGGATGGCTGATGTTCTGTGACTTACATTAATAACAGAAATAGTAAAATAACTTATGTAACGAAATCTTAACTGCATGTTATCAGCCCAGTTGTAGTATATTTGTGGATATACTGTATGAGTTCTGTTTTGTTTACTTAGGATGCTTTAGGTTTTTAAGGTAACTAAGACATCATGAGGTCAGTTTGCTTAGTGTGGTTGTTAGTCTTTTAAGAGGTAGTTGATTGGAGGAGGAACGAGCAGGAGGTTCTTGTTGATCATTGTTCTTTTCAGATTCTAGCACTCAAAAATCTGCAGTCATAACTTCATGAAGTTAGTGTGAAAGTTCATGATATAAAAAGCTCAATGAGGTTTATTATGCAGAAGTACTGTAATCCATTGACTAGAACTCTGATCCATCCTAAACTTAGAAATGACCTTTACTTATGGGTGAGGGAAATGGTTACTCTTAAAAGGGCATGTGATTTCCTACTGGGCAAAGTTGCTTTAATTTCCAAGATGTCAGAGCTCTATCATCCTCCTCATCTGGCAATATCAATAATATTTGCAGTAGATTGGCTTCTTCTAGATCAAGGCTGGCTGAAAAATTTGTCAAACTTTTTTTTTCAGTGCAAAATTGGGTTTTCAACCAGACCAAGGGTCACACTGTTCAGAGTAAACAATGAGAAGTCCTGTGGCACTTTACAGAATAACAGATTTATTGGAGCATAAGCTTTTTGTGGGCATGACATGCATCTGATGAAGTGGGTCTTTGCCCACAAAAGCTGATACTCCAATAAATCTGTTGGTCTATAAGATGCCGCAGGACTTCTCGTCATTTATGCAGATTCAGACTAACCTGGCTATCCCTCTGATATTGTTCAGTGTCTCTCACAGCTATGACTGCTTAGTAGAGGTCAGATTGTCAGAAAACTAGCAGATACCCCAAGCAGGGGGTAAATTTTATAATTAGATTTCACCAAGCCATTAACAAATGTGAATTCCTAAATCACTCTACCAAGCTTACTTGGGCCTGGTCTACACTAGGGGATAAGTTGTAATTAAGATAGGCAACTCCAGCTACATTAATTGCGTAGCTGGAGTTGATGGGAGTTGTAGTTTGTTTGTCTCACATCTCTGTTGTCCCAAGTGGGCTATGCTCTTTGGCCAGCTACATCTTCCATGATTCAACTCTGTTCCCTCCTCATGATGTGAGATGTACTCTGGCCAAGCAGCCCAGCCTGTAAAAGAGAATGAGAGCATGAGGCATCACAGCAGCATTTCCAGATCAAATTATTTCCTTGTTCAGATTAAAAATTTCAAATTTTTGGTGAAAAGTTGATCTTCGTCATGGAAAGCTACAACCAAAAATTCTTTCTCACATTCATCAACATTTTGTTCGGAAAAAGAAGCCCTTTTTTCCTCCCCCCCCCCCCCGATCATCTCCTTAGTAGTTAGTAATTAAAAATACACATGTAATTTTGGCTTTCCATGGCTCTTTTTTTTCCCATCAAGATCTTTCATTGTTTTTACACAAAGCTCCTATATCACTGATTCCCAAACATTTTTATAACGTGGGCCGCATTTGAATGCAGGTACTATTTCATGGAGGGGATGCTATCCCATTTACCATTTGCTAATGTAATATCCTTGTGACAACTATGGCAATTGCTTTAATGGAAAAGTAATATTTGGAAATAAATATTAATGGATTCGCTCATTATTATTATATGTATAGCTTAGCTGGCTTTTAGTGCAATTCAGGCTGCTGGAAATGAGGAGGAAGAGCCAGCCTCATGTGACTATCCAGATTAAGCTGCAGAGTTACCAAATTATGCATGGAGCATTAGTGGTCCACTGCTCCCAGATTCTTCTCTGCTGAGAAGAATGGCTGAGTCTTCTATACATGAGCTGTTGAGTTTCACTAACATCAGATGTCACATATTCTCCCACAGATAAAGAGCAGTCACTTATATGAAAGGGTGTGTGAGATACTAATTTTGTTTTTAAGGAAGGTATGATCTGTGTGCTCATTCTTTTCAGAGCTAAATGTTCTTCCATATTTGTGCTTTGCATGCTTGGTCAAACTGGAAATCCTTAATTTTTTTCCCTGTAATATTTCTTCTCCCCCTTACTTCCAAAAGTTGTTCATTCTGTCAGAAGCACATGGTGAAATGCCCCTGTTACCCATATTTCCCTCACTTAAAAAAGCTTTTCTGTCTAAAAATCCCTTGAATGGCTCATAGACCTTTTCTACTTGTCTCAAGGCCTGCATATAATGAGTCTTTCTCTTTCATGTGAGCCCCTAAGTTTGGTTCTCTGTCTACAGGATGGGGGGCTGGACCCGTTGTGGGGTTCTTGGTCTTTTCCCCTCTGGCTAGCTGTTCGTTGTTAATCATTTCTTTAATTTGTGCCAGTTTTCTAGAAACTGTCCCAGTCTCATCTCTTTTATGGGTGATATCATCTGTGTCTTGTTGTCCACATGCATCATAGCTGGGTGGAAGACACCTAAACACATGCACCTAGCATACTGTAACTTGAGTTTGGTGCCTTATGTTCCATAGCTATGAAATATAGTAAGCTGATACCATGTGCCTGGCCTTGTTAGTTTCAAAGTAACTTTGGCAGTAAAAAATATTTCATAGTTTTGGGCATGACATTAACATTTGTTTCCTCTTAGTTCTTGTTCCATTTCCTTGATAAATGTCTTTGATGCCCAATGGGGTGACCTTTTCCTTTATATTTTCATCAATAAAGTACTTGTGTAGTCGCTTAAGAAATTACATGTGTAACCCTCCTGTTCACATTCTGTCTCTTGGTCTCTGCGCTATTGCTGACTTTGGTAGGCTTTGTTGTCTCTGCATTCATGCTAACTTATGTGCTATGTCAGTTGCAAGGGGCCAGCAGGACATGGGAAACTTTAAATAAGCAACTCACTTTATGCACAGTGTTTTCCTGCTGTCACAGGAGAGGTTTTGCCCCTTACATCCTGGTTTAATGGCTCACTAGTGGACTGGTTTCTCAACCTCTCACTAGTTGCCAAACCTGCCAGTTACTGCCATGCAATTGTAAAATCTTTTCATCAGCGCTCTCTCTCCACGCTCTGCTTGTTGTTCCTGGATTCAATCCTCAACAAAACTTGTTTTCAAACACAAACCTGCAAATGTGTCATTCTTTTGACATGTGTACAGGGAAGTGAGAGAGCCAAGGAGGGTTTCGACATATTCTTTTATGCTGCAATAATTTTGTCATGCACTTGCGCCCCACCTCCATGCCAGTACGGATCCATATGTTGAACCCATTTGCTTTTAAAAAGCACGCTGCAGGCAATCTCAGACTTAAATACATGGAAATATGGAGCAGCCGTATGCAATCCAGATTCAGATGGGATTGTTTTGATAGCTGGGCACTGTGGATGGAATTAGCAAGAGAGAGACGTGTTTACAAGGGGAGCAGACAAAACTCCGTTTGAACAGATGAGTTCAGGTGATAGTTTCTGAACAGCATAACCAGGTGTATTGCATTTGGGCCAACATATTGACGATTTTAAGGGAATAAAAAGCGTTTGCCATTTCTACCCTGCTCACCCAAAGCAGCAGGTATCCCAAATATTGCAAAGAAGTCGGTGAACTCATCAAAGTTTGGAATATTTTGATTGTGCCAAAAACTGTTCTAAATAAAGAAGATTGTAATTTTTTAAATATATAGGCCCTGATCCTGCAACTTGTTCCATGCCAGCATATCCCTCAGGTAGGCAATGGAACTTCACAGGAGTGCAAGGACCAGCCCATACAGAAATAATTTGCAGGCTCGGGGTGTTGGGTGGGACAGCTTCCACCCCCGGTGTTGATGCTCTGCTTAATGCAAGCCGGTGTATGGTAGAACCAGCTGTCAATCACTATCTTAATCTGCTTAGTGATTTTAAAGTATAATCTGTACTATAATTTTTTCTACAGTACTATATATTTTAGTGTTCAAATGCACCCAGCATTCCATTTCCAGCTCTGTTAGTTTGCATGTCAGTGTTGAACATGTGGTATAAGTTTAAGATCAGATCTGAATAAAGGGGAGGAGAAAAAAGATCAGCTCCTAAAAGTGGATCCTAGTCTGTGTGGAGTTTGTTTTACCTCTGGGGGAGCATCTACCATAACTCTCGTGGAAGTCCTTAGAATCCGTCTATTTCCTCTGTTTAACTTATTGATGCTCAAGGCCTTGAATTCTAATTCCATTCTTCCTGTTAAAAGGAATTTGCAGGAATCTGTTCAGTATCACTGCTGCCTGGCTACTAGATCACAAAGGTGATGCAAGAGACTTCTCCTCTTCTCACCCCTGTGAGCTACAGAATTGTTCTCAGACTCCAACCCAGGTGAACCACCAGGACCACTCACCTGCAGGGTGGGAAGTAAGCTCAGGCAAACATAGCAGAGCCTGGTCCAACATGTTTTATTGGCAGAGCTCCAAGACTTTGCTTCATGCTCTTGATTTTATGCACTGCATGGGACTGTTTCTTCCAGCACTGCCTGGGTTCTCACATTACAGCTATAGAGAGACTGCAAAGGGACATGTTTTGTGAGTGAACCATCCATTTCAATTCTCTTCCCCACAAGCAAAAGTGGGGTTAGAGTTACGGGATCGTCAATATTGACATGAGAAATATGCTGTTAAATCTGTTTGGCGCATGATTAGGCCTTCTCAAAATGACTGCGAGAAGTCAGCATTATTTTGCATTCACAGAAACTTGAAACATGGAGAGTCATGCAGAAGAACAATAAGGAGATGCATTCAATCCCTACCAACATTTTAATTCTGCATATAGGAAGACACCTTTTAACTCAGTTGAAAGGGTTTGAGCTAAGGGAAAAAATTTGGTGGGTCACAGTGGAAAATTGCTAAATAATTTCATAGGAAACTGGACTGCCTCCTAAATAGTAATAGCTGCCATGTGCCTTATAAAGACAGCTGACAGAAAACATTGTCATGTGCATGTCTCTTAGGAACAAATTGCCAGCAAAGAGCAAATCTTGTAAGTATTAACTGATTTTAAAATGGGCGTGCTTGACTCCACATATTTGAATGTGGAGCTTTTTAATATAAATTATTGAATTTTCATTATATAATAATTATTCTTGATGAGATGTGACATTCTCTATAGTACAGCGGGATGTGTGTTTCTAATATAATGTTCTGTTTTCCAAAGACTTTTCAAAACAAAGTATATAAAGGACCGAAGAACAAAAGTAATCTTGAGGTTTGGATTCCACAATCTATACAGATGTTACATTTAAAGTAACTGTCAAGTGGCGGGATTGTGGTATTTGTTCATTTTCCATATTGCGTTATTTGCCAAGGTTAATAGTAGGGGGTATTGATGGCTGAAACACAGTAGTTTATATGTGTTGCCCTAGCTGAGATGTAAGCCAGAATTTAAGCGTTTGACATATACAGTATAGCCATATGTATTTTGCATGTCAGCATGGAGATTGTAGCATGTTTTAGTAAACTGCTGCATTACTCAGTCAATAGAGTTGGTTCCTGGTCTGCAAAACCAGCTATGACTTCAGAGCTCAATGACCGCAGAAATGTATCTGGTTTTTTACCCCTTGGGCCGGCCCCGCCAACTTGGGTTTGAGATATAATTGTGGGTTGGATTGAAAAACCTGCATGATTGTTGCCTAGACTGTACCTTTTTTATGTAGCATGAACTTCTGCCAATCTGGCACCTAGACACCAGGTCCATAAAATTGAACCAAACAAAGTCTGACTAAGTGATGCACATAAAAAATCTGTCTGTCTGTCTATAGAGAAATAATGTAACTCTTTATTTATAACATCATTTTCTATGGTTGTAATGTGGCCAGCTTCTGATACTACTTTGGTCTAACAGTCACCTCTATTATTTACAGCCCCTGCCATTCTCCTGCTTTCCTTTTGTTGTTGAGGGAGCAAATGGAAAGATGAGCCTCAGGCTGTGTCTAGACTACAAAGTTCTATTGGAAAAAGATACATACATTGTGAACCACAATTTGAATATCTTTTCCCGCTTTTCTTCCGAAAAGAGGCTTTTCTGACAATTGGCCTGTCTACACTGGGCCAAATGTCAGGAAAAATACTCTTTTAGAACATCCCTTCTTCCTCATAGAATTGTTTTACTGGAAAGGTAAAAGGTGAACAAAATGGATGCATTTCCACACTTCAAAAAAGGTTCCAGGCTGAGGCTTAGGCTCCATTATCGAATAGCTGCAAAGAAGGGAGCTGACAGCCCCACTGGGAAAGTGTAAGGGCCCAACTCCATGCTCCCAGAAGGGGCAGAGCCTTAGGCAGAAGCAGTGAAGCAAGGGGCAGCCAACCCTCATCACTACCAGGAGTGCACCATGCCCCTTAGAGTTTCCCCGAGTGCGCCACCCACGGCTCCGGGGGCTACTTGCTGGGAGCACCAGGCCTTTTCGTATTGCTGGGCCTCAGGGAAGCTTACCCATTTTGCCTCCTCTGTCATTGGCCTGGCTGCAGAAGGACCAGGCCTAGGCCGCAGCAACCCCAAGGGTACGTTTTTGGGCTAAAAATTAAATAATGACAAAAAAAATTACGAAGGGAGACAACTGAGCGGAGAGTGGCAATTGACCAGCATGAGGCCAGCAGCTGTATCCTGCCCCTCATCCCATGGGAGGAAGTGGAAATGTGCCACTGGAGGAGTGAGTCAGCTGTGGAGTAGTAAAGGACAACGGGGAAAGAAAACGTGCTTTGGAGTAAAGACAGGTGACCTAGTTCTGTACTGCAAAAGGCTTGGAATGTTACAGTGTTCCTCAATATGTCGCTAAAGGACATGCACAAGGGGCTTTCTGTGTTGATTAGGTTGATCTGCCTCAGTAGTGCTGGGGAAAGACGAACCCTAAATTGCTTTCTGCAAATGGGTTTGATCATCCCTAGGTTTGCCTGCTTTCCTGGAATCACCATTAGCTGTGGATTTGCTTGGGCGGGCGAAAAGTATTGAACCGTTTCGGGCAACCCTTGAGTTGCAGACACCGCAAACAAATATTTCCCGCGGCGGTGTCTCAATAGATTAAAGAACCTCTCGTTGCCTACCTGCCTATGTTTAGAGTATGAATTTAACGGGTATAAAACATTACATATTAAAGTTATAGCCTTGAAGGAAAGGCACATTATTTTCTTGTGAAACCATGATGTCATGGTCTTACCTCACCTTTAGTTTCAGCCAAGCAAATAATGTATACTGAGCTCTCTATCATGTACCATTATAATTAGCTCTGTCAGGTCTTAGCCCTGCAACCCTCATGCAGATAATATGATAATATGTCTTCATAACCAAGTGACCTTACATGCACAATATTTCTCTCCTTATGAAGATTGCATGTCAATAAAGTAATTGAGTCTCAGAGGCTGCAGCGAGTGGAGATTTAGATGATTGGACTTTCAGGGCAGTGATGTATGACCGTTATTATTCTACTTGTCAGGGAGCTGCGTACAAGCGAGGATGGTCAGAAGATGACAGGGATGAAAGGTTGTGTTTCATTTAAAAAAATATTGCTGTTAATCACCACTCTATTCTTTCCAAAGTCACTGAGGAAAAAAAAAACCTCCTTTTTTATATTTTAGCCCTGCTTGAGAATTTAAAAAACGAAGGCAATGCTAGTCTGTCAGAGTGAGCTGCCTAGGTTTAATCTCACTTAATGAATGAGAGAAATTATTATTTCCATTAATAAAGTGTAACAAAAATGATAGGCACCAAGACCACTGTATGTTTTTATTGCATCAGTTTAAATTAACATTATATAAATCCTACCAAGCTTTAACCAAATTTTGTCTAACTCCTTAAGCAGTTATAATAAGTGTTGTGAAGCTGGTGTAAAAACAGACCAAACTGAACTCAACTGTTTTTGCTTGTGCTAATTTGTTTGGACAGTTGCAAGACTTGAAACATTTATATTTCCATACTTTGTAAAAGCAATATTTTTTTCCCTTCACTAAGCTGTTTTGTAACTGTAAATTTGTCTCATGATATCATAACAGCTGGAAACTTGTAGCTTGACATGATTTTGTTTCATATTTAAACCGCTTAAAAATTATGTTTGAAACACGGTATATTTATTCCTCGCTGAGCTTTTTTTCCATTTTGTTGCACGAAGCATTGGAAATGTTCACAATATATTTTAAAGCAAATTATTTATTTGACCACTTAGTTAATAATTCCTGGTGATTTATCTATACGGTAAGCTTTTAGTTGATAAAAAACTAAATGAGAAACAACCCGAAACAGTGTTTAGATAATTCGGTATAGTGAAATATAGTTGAAGATTTTGGGTGAGGAGCATGCAAAGAAGCTGTATAGTCCATTAGTGAGTGGAAAATCCTAATGAAAGAACATAGCTTGTGAAGAACTAGCTTTCAGGAGTCTTTAAATCTTCATGGTTAAGCAATTGACTGAGAGATAACAGCCTTGAAGGAGAAAAAGCTTATCATATCATTTTGGGCCATATATATGAAGGTGATAATTTATAACATAAAATTAACCACTGCATCTTTTCAAGACTGACTCTGATAAAAATGATTCTATCAGGACACACAATGGAAAGAGAGCGAGAGAGTGCTGTGTATTTAATGTATGAGAGATCAAATGCTGCTGTGATGTGTTCTCTCATCTTCTCCATTACAAGTCAATTTTGCTATGTGGCACAGAATTTAAAGGGGCGTCCTCAAGCTTGTTTAAAGTGGAAATGTGTTCTTGTTAGTATAATAACTACAATAATACCTAGTGGTTCTGTCTAAGATCAGGGCCTTGTTGTGCTTGGCTCTTTACAAACACGCACAGCAAGAGAGGACCCTAACCCTAAGGAGCTTCCTAGCTAAATAGGATGGACAATGTGGGGAGGAAAACAAAGGCACCTGAAAGGTGAAGCACGTGGTCTATATCACACAGCAGGTTAGAGGTGAAGCCAGATACAGAAGTCTGGTTTTGTCATCTCCAGTCAGATTCCTACCGATTGCTTCTCTATCTACTATATGTTTAAGTTTGTCTGTCAGTTCAAGGATTCCTCTTAAACGGCAAGAGCTAGGACCACCAAATTCGGTATACAGCTTCCTCTTAAAGCACAGTAAGGATTTGGTACTGCCAGGAAAATGGGATTGCCTGGAATGGGACTGCTTCTTAGAAAACCATGCAGAAAAGGGAGAATCACTAGGTAGGTAAAAGGGCTGAGGGCACAACCCCCACCCCCGGTCCAGGACTGCCTCAGCCCTGATCATTCCATCCCCCCCCCCCCCCGGCACTATTTAGGGAGAAGGGGGGTGCAGCACCCCCCTATTCATATGGGGATATTGCTGGCTGTTCCTCTTCATCAGATAGTGAGGGGAAAGTGTCCAGTTTGCTCCATTCCTCAGTCTGGCCAGGGAATGCCGGGGGGGCAGATAAACCTGGACCTGCCCCAGCCAGGGGCCATGCACCCCTCCCCCAAGCCGCTTCAGTGAGAGAGGGCTGGGGTAGCCCTTTCTCTCCAGGGCAGCCTGTATAGTGAACCCCTCCTCCCCAGCACCATCAGAAAGCAATGATCGAAATGAAATAGGTACATTTTCATTTTATTTAAAAACAAAAAAAGCGTTAAGGACCTGAGCAGTGCTGGCTAAATGTAGTTGGATATAAAAAGACAATGGAGCTGTGGGCCTGAGGGAAAAGTGTGGTGATCTAGTCCAGTGATTCTTGGTGATACTTGCAAAAATCGTAGGGTTTAAAAAAAAAGTCTGAAGTGTGACTTTTAAATTGATGCTTCCTCTTTAATTAATCACACTAAAGAACAAATAAGGAGATAACGGCTGCCCCAAGGTTACATACAAGTTAGTTGTAGTCATTAGTGTGGCTTTAGAATGCAGCCTTTAAGCTATGGAGGAGAGGGAGAAAGAAAATCAAGAAGCTAGTCTATACAAGGGTCAGTATGGAGTGAGGGAAGTACAAAGTAAAAAAAATTAACATCCCTCCTCCCAAAAAAAGTACCTTAAACTTGAATGGTTATGCAAAATAGACCATTATATTTGTGTTGTCCTTTTAGATAAGGGAAGAAGATTGATACCTTCCAGTCAAATTGAGCCCTGACATGAATGATCTGACTCCTCTATCAATGTGACACCTGGCTCACTGTTAACAGTTATTGGTGTTGATAGGCACACCCCACATGGAAAGCCAAATGTGGTTGTTTTGATCCCTTGTTCTTTTATTTCCATCCCTTCTCCCTGTTCTCTGTCACAATGTCATGTCAAATCATCGTTTGGTGGCAGAGGCAGAACCCCTAAAGTACAGAGATTTCAGGCTTCAGAAACTACATTGAAATGAATATAACAATGGGAACCAGAAAATAGCACAAACCACTTATCAGGGAAGGAAGCAGCTAATAAATGTTGTTAGTGGTTTCTGTGGGGAAGAACCGTAAGTACATCCTGTTGACAGGCAGGTGTGTAGGTTGGCTTGGCTTGGCTCGGGGTCCAGTTACGGCAGGCTGCGAAGATTAGTATTGATGTCTGTCACTTTGTGCCTGTCAAATTGTTTGTCTGAGAAAATGGAATAGGCAGTGGTTATTTGGTAATCAACCCTGCTCTGAAGAAGAGAGCTACAGAAATACCATTTTTGGGGAGTTCTACATATGTCTAATCAGTCTTAGCTTAGTTAAGTGTATTTACTTTTAAATTTATATTTCTATCCAGGACAAATCCAAGAGTGCTCATAAAAGGATAGACGTTTTCATTGTTGCCAACATTTTTCCAGGTTCATTTCCTAGGTCTCAATTTATCTGTGTGTGAGCATTTATGTATGTAAAATATTATACACTTCTCTTTTACAAGTTTTTGCTACAAGTTCAATTAGTGGTCTTTTTCATATTTTTCTATATTAAGGAGTGGTCACAGAGGTCATTCTTTGGTTTTGCAAACTGAGCACCAGAGTTCTGGATAATCGTTCAATTTTACTTGAACCTCGAAAGTTGGTAGGAGTAAAGAAAGGCATAAAATGCTCCACTTTTGCCCATCTCTAGTATGTGTGTGTGCATGGTCATGTGTGAATAATTATAACTAGAGCAAACAGCAAAAGCTTTAACTAAGGCTTCTGAAGCGTTTCTGTTATAGCCTCATTTTCAATCACTTAAAGCGTTTTGAAATTTCAACTATACAACTGGTGTTTGCCTAGGCTGTGGCCAAAGGTGGGTTTAATTTGGAGTCTTTTTACTTTTGAAAATTTAGCAACATGGTTCCACTGTTTCTCAAATGCTTAGGACCAAAAGAGGGACCATTAGGCTGTCTAGTCTGATCTCCTGTGTGGTCTCCTGGCCACTGGATGTTGTCCCTTTATCCCTGTATTGAGCTCAATAATTTGTCTTTGAGTGAAGCATAATTTGTGTTGGGCAAAAAAATATAACTTCCACAATGGCATTCAGCCTCATTTTGAAGACATCAGTAGATGAAGAATCTATTAATTCTCTTGGCATTTGTATTTGATTCATTATCCACATGATTACAAATTTAAGCCTAATTTCTAATTTAAATGTGTTCAGTTTCATCTTCCAATCATTAGTTCTTGTTATGCCTTTCTTTAGCTAGATTAAAGAGTCCATTAATACCCGCTATTTTCATCCTATGATGGTACTTATGCACTTTAATCAAGTCACCTCTCAGTCCTCTTCTAGATAAACCAAGCAGAATGAATTATATAAGTCGCTCACGAAACAGCATTTTCTTCAGCCTTTGAATCATTTTTGTGGCCCTGTTTTCACCCTTTCCAATTTTTTCAATATCCTTTTAAAAAATGTGGACACCAGAATTCTGTTTCGGTGCTGATCTCACCAGGGCTGTACCTGGAGGTAAAATCACCTCATTTCAAACCCTATTGTCACACTGGGAGCTCATGTTGATTTGTTCATTCACTATGAGCCCTAATTCTTTTCAGAGTCACTATCTTTGAGAGTGCAGGCCTCCATACCATACCACACGTATTGGCTTCGTTCCTTGTTCCAAAGTAAACAACTTTACATTTGGCTTTATCAAAACACATTTTTTGACTGGGCCCAGATTAACAAAAAGATCCGGGCTGCTCTTTATAGCTGTTCTGACCTCCTCATTATTTGTACACCTCTAGGCTACGTCTACACTGGCCCCATCTTCGGAAGAGGCATGCTAATTTCTAACTTTAGAATAGGGAAATCCGCGGGGGATTTAAATATCCCCTGCGGGATTTAAATAAACATGGCCGCCACTTTTTTTCCAGCTTGGGGAAAAGCCGGAAAAGAGCGTCCAGACTGGTGCAATCCTCCGGAATAAAGCCCTTTTCCGGAGGATCTCTTATTTACTTGAAAGTACTTGAAAGTAGGAATAAGAGATCCTCTGGAAAAGGGCTTTATTACGGAGGATCGTGCCAGTCGGGACGCTCTTTTCCGGCTTTTCCCCAAGCCGGAAAAAAGCGGTGGCCATGTTTATTTAAATCCCTCGGGGGATATTTAAATCCCCCGCGGATTTCCCTATTCCAAAGTTAGAAATTAGCATGCCTCTTCCGAAGAAGGGGCCAGTGTAGACGTAGCCCTAATGTTTGTGTGATCCTCCGTTTTTATCGGCAGTGATTTTAGAGTTGCTTCTACATCATATAGATGAAAATGTTGAATAGTGGAGACTTGGTACTGATTTCTGTGGAATCTCACTAGAAACCTCCCTATTCAATTATTATTCCCCATTGATGGCTGCTTTCTGAGATATGCCAGTTATCCAGGTCTTAACCCATTTCACATGCATTTTATTGATATTGTATGTTCATAATCAGAATGCCATATGGCCTTAAGTTACACTCCTTATAGAAGTCATTTATATCTACATGAACACATTTGTATTTTTCCTCAAAGAATTAAACTGCGCTTATTTGACAAGGCCTGTTTTCCATAAAACCATGATGGCTGGCATCTTTTCCATTATTTTGCCTAGTATTGTCATGCTAGCTGGCCTATATCTCGACTTGCTTGTCCTTTTTGAATATTGGCACAACATTAGCACACTTTATCTAGTTTTCTAAGATCAGATACTAAAAGTTTTAATCTACGGTAGAGAAACCCCCAGGCAACTCTTTTTGCACGTTTGGCTTCAAGATAGGGCTGGCTAATATAAATGTTTATCCTTATAAGACCTTGTTTAACATCCTTCTTCAAGTACTTCCCAGTTCACCAGTAATGAACAACTTCATGGGACATTACTACATAATCCTGCTTCTTAAGCAAATACAAAACAACCATATTTACTGACACTTCTGTGTCTCCATCATGAACAACTTAATCGTCTGTGTCAAATAAAGGGATTCTACCATTGCTATAATTTCTTTTGTTCCTAAATATCTAAATAAGAAAGTTGAAAATAAAATGTTCTTTTTCTATTTGTTCATTTATGTGTGCGTGTGTGCTCGCGTGCGTGCGCACACACACATCCCTTTTTTTAGAATATCTCTAGTGACAAAATCAATAGAGGCAAAACATTTTGACATTTTCAAGGGAACCTATCTTTGCAAAAAGAACATCGGTCTGTGTTGTGTATGTGAGTAATGTTTATAATTGCATGGAGTTTCAAATACTTGGTTAAAGTTCCCTTTATGCTGCTCCAGTGGTACAGAGACAGCTTGAAGTATCCTTTAAGTCTCCACATCTAATGATCTCTCCATTTACAGGAGCATTTTTGAGTAAGGCATGACTTGAACACGCAACCAAAAGAGTAGCCAAGGAACAGTTTCAGCAACAGAGGGCACTAGATTGGAGCAATTTTTTTCCTGCCCTCTCATTTGAGTATCAAGTCCACAGATTTGTGATCTTGAGATCTGTGCCAATCTATCCCAGCAACTGTGTGTTGTAGCATAGCAGTTTATAAAACACTCTCTCATCTTTGCTTTAATTAATAAAATATGAATGTATTTTCCCTTATTCATTAGCATAACGACTCTGCCATCCACGACTTTTCATTCTGTTTCTGTTACCTGGAACTGACAGACTGCCTTGTATTTTAGTCTTTCATTTAACATAATTGGTCTGTTGCAGAAATAAAAGTTGATTGGTGGTTCACCAATATTTTCCTCGGCATGCTCTGTTTTCTCCTGGGCCTTTTTAATGCTTTGAAAGGATAAATTCTTTTTCCATCTAGTGCAACAAAGATCAAATTTAATTTGGACTTTGAAAAAAACCCACACTGTGGAAAAGATAATCAGTTACTCCTGGCTGTGTCATTCAAGCAATTTCGGGAACAAAAAGTCCAGTGTGGTTTAAATGGTGGCCAAATCCATCTCTGATATAATCTTAGTCCCAGTGCTTATCTCCCTCCCTACAGTTTAAGGAATAATGCAAAGAAGATATTCTGGGCACTTTGCATGATAGTGAGGGAAATCTACTCAATGGATATTGAATCGCATTTCACAATACTAGGAATAAAGGATTTACCATGCTGGGCCAGAACACAGATATGCCAAATTGCATATTATGTCTACAGATGCCTGTTTGAGTGTCTGTACTAAAACAGAATGAAGATGTCACCAGCCTGAACATTTTTTGAATAAGATAATAGTCTTGCAATAGGATGAATCATGGGATAGGAGGAAAGAAAGAGATTATTTTAGCTTTCCAGGCATGGCTTTCCTTTCCATAAAGCTCCGTTAATGGCATAGTCATAGGTGTTTTAAAGTGCCTTCACATACAGGCATAGAGTGACCAATATTGCAGTGCCTTTCCAAACATTTTAAGAGGTACCATGCCTTTTTTTAATTGATATTCTAATGGCTCAGATACCTTGCCTGATGAACGATAACAATAGGAACAGGCATATTTTCTTCTTCACATCTATGTTTATTTCTTTGATTATCCTGCTTTGCTGCTACTTTCTTAACACATGAAAGAAAGCAGGAGGGGAAAGGATCATAGCACCCTAACCAACACCAAAGACTTGTAAGAAATTGCAGGATTTATTCCAAAACGTGTGGCTGTTTACTGAGATCCTTCAAGTTCTAACTGCACAGCACTGCTCTTCCTGAGGATGAAGATACCACCTTCACATATGCCCAGTCAAAATCATTTGGGGTGACCTACTCACCCTGAGTAATTCAGTACTTTGCTAGGACAGTGGCATCTGATATACTGTAATGAATTTAGATGCCATTATGTACCCATTATGCTCAATTGTTGACTGTTCCATCCTTCCAACTTAATCTGGTTAGCCATATGCGAAGATGATTTGTTTCTGTCTCCAAAGCAGGTGCATTTTTTTAATAGCAACTGTTGCATCAATAGCTCGAACTCATTCTTCATTACTAAATTAGTAGTTTGAATGTGATAGTGGGAATGGAAAAGATATTTCCGTTTCCTTGATAATGTCCATTTGCAAGGGCTGCATTTTTGTAGTTGTTTTGTCTTGGTTGGGTTTGGTTTTCATCCCCTTCCAAGAACACAATTATGGAATTGCATTAATAAAAGGTTCCCATCCCTTTGAAGCCTTACCTCCACTCACATCTGTCCAAATATAAGGTTTGTAAAGCTGTTTGTGACTCATCCAAGAGTGGACTGCACAAGTATCCAGTTTAATAAAGAGATATACAATGACTGAATGTCTCTTTGGCCTACCAATCATAACAGTCTCATGCTACCCTGGTTTGCATTATTGGTCAAATCCTGTGATGTTCGTGCTGTTTCCCTTGTAGAGATACGAAGGGCACCCAAAGCTGTTTGAAATGTAAGCCAATTGAAACAAAACACACCTCTGCCTGGAAAGTTGTCGTTTAGGGAGTCTGGGCCTGGAGCCAGCTCCCTCGATGGCCGGCGAAGTTTCTTGTCAGCCATGCACACAAAGACGCATTCACTCACTCGCTCCAAATGACTTTTTCTAGTTTTTGCTCTTGGGAAGGCACCCTGAGAAGGGTCGCTGGGGTAGATGTTCTCTGAAGCCTCGTACTTTGCCAGGGAGGTAAAAAAAAAATCTATCAATCTATAGCCTGCCTATTCCGACACACCATTGTTTGGTTTAGTAATTTCAGTGTCCTTTTTCACTGCTACTTTTGGGTGTAACTTGAAAAACTGAGCAGGAGTCATAAGACGTAAGGTGAGGGTTGCAACAGAAGGGGTATTGCAATGTGTATTGGGTTAGAGCACTAATAGGGGAATTGGTCCTTCTGATTACAAAAAAATAATTAGAAAATGTGTATATACAAACAAGTAGGTGGATTACACTGATCTCTTAATGTACCATATCTTATATACCTATGTAGCATTGCTGTTTTATAATGTAACTTATTGGGCATTCATGCTACTTTCAAATGTGTGATAGGCATTTAATTATCAAATCATCACAGGAAAATGTTGGAGATTCTGGTCTTCAAAGAATGATGTTGCTTCTGGATAATTATAACTAACTGCTGTTGCAGTCAACAAATGTAGTGTTAATATTTTTACCATGAAGGGTTGTGGGGTTTTTTTTGTTTGTTTGTTTGTTTGTTTTTTATTGTAATAGTTCTACTTCCTAGTCCAGCACTTTCTAGGACCCGGACAAATAACAGTTTGGATTTGTATAGCAACTTTCATCCAAAGATCTCAAAGTCCTTTGCAAATATAATTAATTAGTCTAGAGCTGACCTGGTTGATTACTGTTGTTTCTATAAAGTTTAATTTGTAAATCATTCAGGCTAGGTCTATGCTAAAGGGGAAAGTTGACTTAACATATGCAACTCCAGCTACGTTAATTACATAGCTGGAGTCGACATATGTTAAATCATGTTTTGGCACCGTCCACACTGTGGAAGGTCAATGGGAGCACATGCTCCCATTGACTTGCCTTACTCCTCATGAGGAGCAGGACTATCGGCACTGACAGGAGTGTCCTTTCCGTTCGAATTACTGGGTCTTCATTAGACCCACTGATTCAAACCCCAGAAGATCAACTGCAACAGTGTTGATCTTCTTTGTAGTGTAGACAAGCCCTCATTGTCTACTTTTAATGTTAACACAAAGAATTACAGTATGATTTGTTATCTACTGAGCATCTCTGCCAGTGTGTACAGAGTGGTGAATCATCAAAATACCATTCATAGCCACTGCAATAGAGTAGAAAATCATTGTTTATAAACTGTGACTTGAAATCACCTCTAAATGTAGGTAAGCTGTAACCTGTGCCCATCGAAAGGTATACTTTCAATAGTGGCTTATAAAATGTCTATGGTTCTATTTCTGAACTTCAGATGAAACTCTCTCCATTGTTGTCCCATTAGCAAGTGCTCAATTTTGTTGTATTAGGACCCTTAAATCTCTTCCCCCCCCCCCCGAGTTATCGTCCATCTTGAAATGTGGCCAATTCCCATGTTAAATCAAAAAATGGTAGATTTGATGCCAGAAATGCTTTGTTTTGGATTTTTATAGGAAAGGGATTTGTAATGTACAGATTTACATGTGGTAGTCTCAGACATAATGTCAACCATGGTTTTAAAGTTTTTGATAACTTACTGAAGTAGCAATTGAATATAGTTTTCTGGAACCTTTTGTCAACAGCCTGAGGCTAGATGTCTCCATTCTACAATAAGGTTGTTTGCTTAATAGAAAAGGTTACATCTTGAAAACCTGAGTCATGCTATCTAGTGAAAACATAGTGTCACAGTCAGGACTCTGCTTTAGCTATAGTGACGCCAGCCAAGAGCAGAAGTTTTTTAAATGCAATGCTTTGTT
This sequence comes from Pelodiscus sinensis, assembly GCF_052426305.1. NCBI lineage: Eukaryota > Metazoa > Chordata > Testudines > Trionychidae > Pelodiscus > Pelodiscus sinensis. Next base: position 8,458,507 of record NC_143059.1, read on the forward strand.
AGCTTGTAAAACTAAGTTTGAAATGGAGAAAAAAGGAAATGTGCCAACAAGAGTACAGAATAGAAATTAAAGTTTACACTTCTGCACTGTCTTTAATATGAAGCCAACGTTTTGAAGCTGGGGAGGGGATGGAATCTATTAATTAAGAGAAATAACTTTTAAGGCAGGTTCTTTAATTCTTGTCCCTGGTTGGCCATTGATACATTGTGTGACGTTATGTGAGTCGCTTACAAATTTTCATGTCACGGTTTACCTATTTGTAAAAAGATGTTAATACCTTCAAAGGAGAGAGCCGAGGCAGACTTAATATCTGTAAAAGAATTCAGAGATACTTGGATAAGAGCAATTAAATTCATTTCTGAAAGTTTGTTGCTGCTGGAGTGATATGGAAGAGTATGATGTATACAGCCAATGTGGTGAATTCTTATGTCATGTCTAAGGTCTGTAAAGAGTTCTGATGTTTAAAAGAAAGAGCCATAGGCTTGGAGATAACAACATACTTATCTAACCAAGCACTTTTTTTAAGCTTCAGATTTCTCTGTGGTTTGAAAAACCTTGAAATAAGCTAGAAGTGAAACCAAACTCTGTTCAATGTAATGCTCCTTTATTTACCATGATAAAGATAGAAAAATGTGTGTTCACATCAGCTTTAATAATTATTGTCTGACTACAATGATGCCATCCTATGAGAGCTGGGGCTACAATGTCCCTTTTGGCATTTCACATTTATTCCTCTTCCATCATTCTTTTCTAGTACAATGATACTCTAAGAACGCATTACAACAATATCCAACGCAGTTATCAGCTGGCATTCTAAATTTCATCTGTTTTAGAACATTAGTCACCACAGCGACATTGAAGAGAGATTTGTGCCATCCACAACTTTCAGGTTTTTTGGATGGTTTTGTCTACTTCTGTTGGAGTCCAGGTGGAATGAAGCATCCGAAGAAATAAGCATTAAGCTTTACTATTTATAAATGTTTTGCTTTGGACAAACATATAGGCTCATATGGCACATGTCCTCTGTTTGTCATGCTTTGCGGAAAGATTCCATCATGAAGGTTGTTCTTACTGGACTTCATGTCAGATGAATGTTGACATTTTGATTATTGATGTTTAAATTTTTCCTTTGGACACGTAAATCCCGTGTTTTATTCTTTTTTCCCTCTCCTTTCACCCTCTTATTTCATTATGTTTCCAAGTCACTTCAGAGTGGTTACTGTACTAGTGTATTGTTAGCCTTCTCCTTGCTATGTATTAGTCCCTGCTAAAATATTGTTCTTGGTGCCATTTGCTGCCATCACCACTAACTTAGTGCCTAAAGGCACCCCAATTACAGAAATGAGAAAAGTGATTATTTAATTAGTCTGATCAATGACATCACTGAGAGTTCTTATTTCTGGTTGGACCTAAATGGGGTTGGGGGGAGGGAAATACATGTGTTTCAGGAGTTGCTAACATCCTCATCAGCCATAAGGTTCCGATAGACAGTGTAGAATACAAGATGATTATTGGGCTGCTGAAGATCATTTTAGGTGATGATATGAGGGGATTAGCTCAGATTTATAGTAGTTCACATTTTCCATTTTCTCCTCCCCCTCACCTTTTCCTCTGGATTTCAGAGTGACTTGGAAATTATATTTGTGATTCCCTGGGGACTCTCACATTGGTGTCAGTGTTCTGGTTTTACTTTATACAGCTAAATGTGGGCATAAAACATAATGGGGAGAAATTGAAAAAAGTATCTTTTGCTTGATTCTTTATTATTAAAGAGTTAAGAAAGTGATTCCTCAGGCTATTATGCAAATCTGAAACTGGGAATGAACGTTAACATGACATCAGATGCTTTTAGATTCCTTTGCCCATGCATTTTTTTTAAAATAATCTGGTGTGTGTGTGTGTGTGTGTGTGTGTGTGTGTGTGTGTGTGTGTGTGTATATATATATATATATATATATATATGTCATATTCTTTATATAAACTTTGTAAGGTAGTGGAGACGGCAGTTATTCACGCTACACTTGTATTAATTTTAGTGGTTGAAACCACAGTAGGATGTTGAGAAACCAGGTTAAACAGTTTAGTTCAAGCTGCTTCTTTTTTTTAAAATCAAAACTAAATTAATCATATGTGCAGGATGTCTAGCAGCCTCACATTGCCTCACTTCCACATTTGTTAAATCCTTTTTATTTCTCACTGATGCTCACTGTTGGTGTGGAATACAGAGCAAGGTATGGTTTTTTTTGTTTTTGTTTGTTTTAACTATCTGATTTCTGCTCATTTAATGGAAAAAAAATTGGCGATGTGTAGCAAGGCAGTTTGCTTTGAACTGAAACTTTTCACTACACAGAGGTTATTACTGTGTCATGTATAAATTGCAAATCGCTACATAAAAAAAACCCTGTTTCTTTGCTGTATATAAAGTACCAGATATATGATCTATACCAGGTACATGATACAAAATGTACATTCAGTGTTTTCTACACTATCTGATGCTATTTGTCTCCTGGGGATGCTGCCATTTTAAACAAAAAACAATACCCCTGGTGAGCTACAGTAGCAGAAAGCCCTGAAGTGGTAAAAATGAAGATGGGTCCAAATGAAGATTCTCCAGTTGAATTTTGCTGATCTTTGGGGTATTTGAGGTCCAAACTCAGAACCAGATTTTGCAAATGGTCCTAGTCAGTCTGTTGAGCCAAACAGCTAAATGAGAACACCCCCAACTTTTGAAACGTTTGAAATACAGATCGAAATAGCACACTTGTCTACACTACAGAGAAGATTAAAGCTGCTGCAGTTGATCTTCAAGAGTTCAAATTAGTGGGTCTAGTGAAGTCAGGCTAATTCAAACTGGGAGGGGACTCTTGTCAACATCAGTAGTCCTGCTCCTACGAGGAGCAAGGGAAGTCAAAGGGAGTGTGTGCTAATATCGCCCTTCTGCTGTATGGATGGCACCAATGTTTGAATCAAGGTACATCAGCTACATTAATTGCATAGCTGGAGTTGGCGTTGTGTATCTTAATTCAAACTTATCCATAGTGTAGACCTTGCCCCAGTGATGATCCATCTCTGGGCAGCTGAAATGCCTTTTCACTACAGAAGAAAAGGGCTATAATGCAACATTTTAAAATTATAAATTGAATCATATTAAATTCAACCTGAAATACATAGTTGAAGTCCTAGCAGGGAAGGAAGGGGAGTTTTTCAGTGAGGACAGTGTTCCAGAGTATCCCTGCTGGTATAGGGAAAGCCCTGAAAATCCATGGATATCCACTTTATCTACATCAGGGTAGGCAGAGGAGATTTTGCTATGTATGGGAACTCCTTAAATTCACAGCAGGTGCTATCTAAATGGAGGTAGAGGTCATCAACTGATATCAACTGGGAGGGGAGGCACTGTAATACCCACTGGAGCTATGACAATTAACACAAGCTGAGAACTGGCCTATAGCTACACTCTTATTGGCACTGTTTCATTGTGCCTTGAGCTCCTGTTTGCTCACTATGTAGGTGCACAGGGTTATTCCCTGTATCGTCCCTGTCCACCCCCCACCCCGGCATTCCTAGAGAGACCATAATTTGGCCCACAATATTTATGCACTCCTTTTTCATTGGCTGTTCTTTTGTGTTAAATTGTGCTGCCTGATTGTGCTTGAGGAATGCCTATGTGAACAGTATGAATGGACAACTCAAGCCCCTGTTTGTCAGCTGTACCTTGAAGAAGAAGCAGTCTTTGTTGGGTAGTGTCACAACTTTAAGTGTGGCCTTTAATTTTTAAAAAAAGAAGAATTGTAGGCGGTTACTAATGGAAGACACTTCAAGTTCCACTAAATCTGCTGCACAACATTGTGATTAGAAGCATAGAGGTTTGCTTACTTTCTTGTTCTTACTTATGTATTGTGACAGACCCAGGGCAACTGACTACAGTAGTTTGGTAGAAGGCAGACATCCCGGGAGCTGGGTGAATGGTTTTCAGTTTTCTGAATAAACTGCCAGAGACTGCTGCCATGTAATCAAGGCAGGCAGGCACCTGAGGCTATTTTAGCCTGCTGCTACAGGTAAGCTCATATCAGGCACCTGCAGCCAATTAAGGCCTACTCAGGTATTTTAAAAGATCTCCCCTCAGAAAAGGAAGGAGAAAGACTGAGAGGAGGAAGTGTGTTGCTGGAGGGCTGAGGACTACAAAAAGGAAAGAGTGTTTGTGCTGAAGGAGGAAAGATTTGCTGAGGTGCCAGGAAGAAGGTACTAGGGGAGTGTTTGGGAACGTGTCCTGGGGAAAAAGACTAAATGTATTGGGGGTAGAGGAAAATCCCCCCCATCAGTTGTCACTACCTCAGGTCCCTGGGCTAGAACCCCGAGTAGTGGGTGGACCAGGGTTCCCCCCATTCCCCTCCACCCCACTAAAATGTCTGCTCCTGGAAAGGGAGGTCAGGATTATAGAGGGGTTGAACCCTAATTCTTTGACTTTGTCAGGGATGGGGATGGTTCAGTAAGCTGTGATCCTGGCCTCTAAAAAAGGTGAGAGACAACATGGAGAGTCACAGCGAGCCTCTGAAGCATACAATAACCACCTAGAAACACAGGACCCATGTGCACGGCCAGAGCTTTGCCACAGTTCATTAGTGGTCGCCTTTCATCACGTCAGACTTGAAGAATATGTCACGCATTAAACCTGAACACTAGACGGGTGTGTATTATTTACAGTAATGTTCAATCATGGAGATTATAATTGACTAGTCTCTTAAGCCTCTTCATTCTTTTACATTGAAATGTGCCCACCTCTCTCAAACTTAGTAGACTTTTCTTGTTTTCAAATCTCACGTAAGGTTTTGAAAATTACTAGCAGTGGCATTACGTAAACATGCTGGCATTACATGTGGATTTCTCAGTTCCTGCACCAGTGATCTGTCTCTTGTGGCAATATGTAATATAATCTGTGAGTGTGTTATTTACATCAGTGTGAACTAAATCATTGGGAATATTTATGGTTCAGAATTGGTGAGCTTTTCTATTTTAACTTCCTGATTTCTATCACTCATAACTTGATGAAACTTTAACATTTCGGTCTGAAATTTTCTAGGCTCAGTCTTCGCTGAGAGATTGGTGGGCAGTTTATTTTGTTTTGGTTTTTAAAAGCTTAAGCAAACATACTTAGCCACATTGAGTTACAAAGAGAGCGGGGAAAAAACCATTGTAAAAATATTGTGACACTTTCCAATATCTCTCCCACAAATGTATTTTGGGATAGAATCTAGAATTGTCAAATGGAGTTAATCATTGAGGATAAGTGTCTACGAGCATTCTGAAATTGGTTTGCATTTGACGCAGAACAGATTGAAAATTATTCTGGGCATGAAATAAGGTCCTTCTGTGCACTCTATCTCCTATACTGCAAAGTCCTAGAGCAGCGTTTCCCAAGCTATGGGCCATGGCCCGGTATCGGGCAGCGGGAAAAAAATGCAGGGCTCAGCATGGCTGCCAGGGTGTTCCGGGCTCCCAGACTGCCCGTGCAGCGCCGGGTTCCCCAAGCCCTCAGCTGGGCTGGGCGGATGCAGCCGTATGTTTCAGGCTCCCGGCAGAGGCATAGTGAGGGTTACCAGGTGAGCTCTTATTGCTGGCTGTGGAGTGGGGAGGAGGGGTTGGATATGGGCCACAGGGAAGCAGGGGCGGGGCAGTGGAGGTGCCCAGGGGAGAGAGGGTGGGGAACTGGTTGGCAGAAGCAGGGCTGGCTGGGGGGGCAGGAGCAGTGGGGCTGGGCCAGGGGGGATGGGGGGAGGACCATCTCACGGGGGCAGCAGGGCTTGCCATCAGAGATTGGAAGAGAATCGGCTGGCGGGGCGGAAGAATCGGCCAGCGGTGAGCAGGACAGTTCAGGGCGCATGCAGATCCTAAATAAAAATGTAAAAGCGGTGCCTTTTCAATATCCCCACTGCTGACAGTGAGGTTTAAAGGCACTACAGTTTTTCAGAATGGAGAGAACCTGGGGCATTCACCATCCGGAATGAGAATATGGATAAAAAATTCCAAAGATGGTGTCAGATTTCTGAAAATAAATGAGCCCCTTTTCCATAGATGATGTGGTGGTGCAGGGTTTTATTGGATTACAGTCCATTTTTCCAATCCATATTCCCTTAACTTGCTGGTAAGAATATTGTGGGTTGCCGTATCAAAAGCTTTGCTAAAGCTGGCTCTGGGGGAGGACCAAAACCACCATATTTTCATATTTGTAATTTGCTTAATGAATATGCAAATATGCGAATGAATGATACAGGTCCTCCGAAAGCTCATGAATGGATTTACTGGTCCCCGTGTCAAAAAGTTTGGGAACCCCTGTCCTAGAGGGTAAAATCCTGCAGCACTATCCTTCTGGTAAATTCAGTGAAGCCAGTATTTCACCTCTGAAGTCAACTGGACTAGTACAATCCTTAAAGTTAATCATGTGGTTGAGTGTTTTGCGGGATCAGGGATAGAATACTCAGTACCTTTCAGAATTAAGCTTCCTCTGTGCAGTCATCTACGCTCGGCAGAATTGAAAAAAAAATGAACACACGGTGTCAAATATTCAAAAGGGCTGTAAAATTGCTTTTTACAAATGGTGTATGTATCTGTTTGTGCATCAGAAAGCTGTAATTTGTGCACACAAATTACATGACTCAGTGTGCAACTGGACAGTAGCTGTGTAGCTTGGTAATCAAGATCCACAAAGAAATGTGTTTTCTTGCACAGATGCCATTGTAAATACCCCAAGTGCATGTTCTAGAAACCCTTTGCAAATTTAGCTCCTGGAAAAGGGATGTTTAACCTACATATGTATGATTGGCCTTGTAATGGAAAGCATGCTTTAAATCCACATGGGCTAGGGCGTCTCACTACAGTTCCTAATCTTTTTGAGAGACAGTCTTTATCTTGCTACCCTCCTGGTATACTATGTATGAAAAAGGGTGTCCAGTTGACATTAAACCAAGTATTTCCAAATTATGAAATTTACATGAAATTTATTACATTTACCAAAACAAACAAAAGCTAAAATTGAAAGTGAAAATCAATTACTCTAAGGAGGTCCCTACTAAAAACATGTTAAAAATGTTATAGTTGCACTTTTAGGAAATGTAGTTATTATAATTGCAACATAGGTCTTTTCACTAGTGTAAATTCATTATAATGCAGCCTTTAAGTATGTGATCAAATACAACATAATATCAGTTTAAGATCTTGCAGGTGGGCACGTAAGATTCTAGAACAAAGTGCTATGGGCTAGTCAGTCTTGCCAATCAAAATATAATTATTCACTGATGAATTTACTCCAAAAGATTTGTTGAATTGGGGACTGATTCAGGAAAATATGTAAGCATAATGCTTAAGTCCATCTCTCTTCAGGAGCACAGTTAAAAACCTTCTTAATTTCAAATCCTTTGGGCTTTAGGTTAAGCACATACTGAATCACGTTCCCAAGGGGAATGTTTTCCTGAGCTGGAGCATTATTTGGTTGAATGAAGTATTTGATTAGTACTTTTAAGCAGCTCTATGCAAATCAGACTACAGTTCAGTTCGTATAACCTAATAATAAGGAAATTTTGTGGCTGAGAAAGGCCCCCTTTACTGTTACAAGTTAACAGCATGGTTAATTTCTTTATTCCTATATTTGCACATAAGGACGATTGTACTACGCATGCACTTTCTCTTTCTCATATGCCTCTCCATTTCATGTGCAGCATTGGGCCTTCACTGCCTATCGTCTCTGCCACTTCTTAGCATCTTCCCATATCATTTTGTTAGCTTATAATTCCGCTTCAGTTGACTATTTCCATGCTATTCTACATCTACCTTGTCAATGACATAAGTAGATTATGAATGCATGCATATCCAAAATACCCTCGCTGTACCCTGAACAGTACATCTCAAGATTCCTAGTGCAAGCTGGGAAGAAATATGTGGCAGGCAGGTCCTGATAAAATAAGTAAAAACATAAGAACGGCCGTACTGGGTCAGACCAAAGGTCCATCTAGCCCAGTAGCCTGTCTGCCGACAGTGGCCAGCACCAGGTGCCCCAGAGACCGAAGACAATGATCAAGCGATTTGTCTCCTGCCATCCTTCTCCAGCCTCTGACAAACAGAGGCTAGGGACACCATTTCTATCCCCTGGCTAATAGCCTTTTATGGACCTAACCTCCATGAAATCATCTAGCTTCTCTTTAAACTCTGTTATAGTCCTAGCCTTCACATCCTCCTCTGGCAAGGAGTTCCACAGGTTGACTATACGCTGTGTGAAGTAGAACTTTCTTTTATTAGTTTTAAACCTGCTACCCATTAATTTTATTTGGTGTCCTCTAGTTCTTCTATTATGGGAATTAATAAATAACTTTTCTTTATCCGCCTTCTCCACACCACTCATGATTTTATAGACCTCTATCATATTCCCCCCTTCAGTCTCCTCTTTTCTAACTGAAGAGTCCCAGTCGCTTTAACCTCTCCTCATATGGGACCCGTTCCAAACTCCTAATCATTTTAGTTGCCCTTTTCTGAACCCTTTCCAAGGCCAAAATATCTTTTTTTCAAGTGACGAGAACACATCTGTACACAGTATTCAAGATGTGGGCATAGCATAGTTTTATACAGGTGCAGTAAGATATTCTGTGTCTTATTTTCTATCCCTTTCTTAATAATTCCTAACATCCTATTTGCCTTTTTGACCGCCGCTGCATACTGTGTGGAAGTTTTCAGAGAGCTATCCATGATAACTCCAAGATCTCTTTCTTGATTTGTCATAGCCAAATTAGCCCCCATCATACTGTATGTATAGTTGGGGTTATTTTTCCCGATGTGCATTACTTTATACTTATCCACATTAAATTTCATTTGCCATTTTGTTGCCCAATCACTCAGTTTGGTGAGATCTTCTTGGAGTCCCTCACAGTCTGCTTCTGTCTCGACTATCCTAAACAGTTTGGTATCATCCGCAAACTTTACCATCCCACTACTTATCCCTTTCTCCAGATCATTTATGAATAAGTTGAAAAGGATTGGTCCCAGGACTGACCCTTGGGGGACACCACTAGTTACCCCTCTCCATTCTGAAAATTTACCATTTATTCCTACTCTTGGTTTCCTGTCTTTTAACCAGTTCTCAATCCAAGAAAGGACCTTCCCTCTTATCCCATGGCCATGTAATTTACACAAGAGCCTTTGGTGAGGAACCTTGTCAAAGGCTTTCTGAAAATCTAAGTATACTGTATCTACTGGATCCCCCTTGTCTGTATGTTTGTTAACCCCCTCAAAGAACTCTAATAGATTAGTAAGACATGATTTCCCTTAACAGAACCCATGTTGACTTTTGTCCAACAAATTATGTTCTTCTACATGCCTCACAATTTTATTCTTTACTATTGTTTCAACAATTTGAATTTTAATTTGCCCGGTACTGAAGTTAGATTTACCGGTCTGTAATTGTCAGGATCACCTCTAGAGCCCTTTTTGAATATTGGTGTCACGTTGGCTACCTTCCAGTCATTAGGTACGGAAGCCGATTTAAAGGATAGGTTACAAACCACAGATAATAGTTCCACAATTTCCCATTTGAGTTCTTTTAGAACCCTTGGATGAATGCCATCCAGTCCCGGAGATTTGTTAACATTAAGTTTTTCTATTTGTTCCAAAATCTCCTCTAATGACACTTCAATCCGGGACAGTTCCTCAGATTCATCACCCACAAAGGACGGTGCAGATTTGGGAATCTCCCTCACGTCCTCAGCCGTGAAGACTGAAGCAAAGAAATCATTTAGTTTCTCCGCAATGGCTTTATCATCCTTGATTGCTCCTTTTATATCTCAATCGTCTAGGAGACTCACAGGTTTTTTAGCAGGCTTCCTGCTTCTAATATACTTAAAAAACATGTTGTTATTTCTTTGATAGTTTTTGGCTAGCTGTTCCTCAAAATCTTTTTTTGCTTTTCTTATTACATTTTTACACTTGATTTGACAGTGTTTATGTTCCTTTCTATTTATCTCACTAGGATTGGACTTCCACTTCTTAAAAGATGCCTTTTTTTCCCTCCCTGCTTCTTTTACATGGTGGTTAAGCCACGGTGACTCTTTTTTTAGGTCTCTTGCTATGTTTTTTAATTTGAGGTATACATTTAAGTTGAGCCTCTATTATGGTGTCTTTAAAAAGCTTCCATGCAGCTTGCAGGGATTTGGCTCTAGTCATTGTGCCTTTTAATTTCTGTTTAACTAACCTCCTCATTTTTGCATAATTCCCCTTTTTGAAATTAAATGCCAGAGTGCTGGACTGCTGAGGTGTTCTTCCCAACACAGGAATGTTAAATGTTGTTATATTATGGTCATGATTCCCAAGCAGTCCTGCAACTGTTATCTCCTGGTCCTGATCCTGCGCTCCACTCAGGACTAAATCGAAAATTGCCTCTCCCCTTGTGGGTTCCTGTACCAGCTGCTCCAAGAAGCAATCATTTAAGCCATTGAGAAATTTTATCTCTGCTTCTCTTCCTGAGGTGACATGTATCCAGTCAATATGGGGATAATTAAAATCCCCCATTATTATAGAGTTCTTTATTTTGGTAGCCTTTCTAATCTCCCTCAGCATTTCAATGTCAGTATCGCTGTCCTGTTCAGGTGGTCGGTAATATATCCCTACTGCTAATTTCTTATTATTGGAGCATGGATTTACTATCCATAGTGATTCTATTGAACTGGTTGATTCAATTAATATTTTTATTTCATTTGATTCTACATTCTTTCATATACAGTGCCACTCCGCCACCCACCCAGCCTGCTCTATCCTTTCGATATATTTTATATCACGGTATGATTGTGTCCCACAGATTTTCCTCGTTCCACCAGGTTTCAGTGATGCCTATTATGTCAATCTCCTCATTTAATACGAGGTACTCTAGTTCACCGATCTTATTAGTCAGATTTGTAGCATCTGTGTAGAAGCACTTTAAAAATTTGCCACTGCTTAGTTGTCTGCCCTTCCCTGATGCATTAGATTCCTTTGTATGCGGTTGTTTGTCTGTTCTGGCCCATGGTTTGTCCTCTCTCCTCCTCTCTTTCTGACTACTGCTTTGAGAATCTCTATCAATGGATTCTCCTCTAAGAGAAGTCTCCATCTGATTTATGTGCATCTCAGCATCAATCGGCTTTCCCCCATCTCTTAGTTTAAAAACTGCTCTACGGCCTTTTTAATGTTTAATGCCAGCAGTCTAGTTCCACCCTGGTTTAGGTGGAGCCCATCGTTTCTATATAGGCTCCCCCTCTCCCAAAAGTGTCCCCAGTTCCTAATAAATCCAAACCCCTCTTCTCTATACCATCATCTCATCTACGTATTGAGACTCTGAAGCTCTGCCTGCCTAGCTGGCCCTGCGCATGGAACTGGAAGCATTTCCGAGAATGCCACGATAGAGGTCCTGGATTTCAGTCTTTTTCCTAGCAACCTAAATTTGGCCTCCAGGACATCTCTCCTACCCTTCCCTACGTCATTTGTACCTACATGTACCACTACCGCCGGCTCCTCCTCAACACTACACATAAGTCTATCTAGATGCCTCGAGAGATCCACAACCATCGCACCAGGCAGGCAAGTGACCATACAGTTCTCCTGGTCATCACAAACCCAACTATCTATGTTTCTAACGATCAAATCACCCACTACTAACACCTGCCTCTTCTTAGCTGGCATTCCCTCTCCCTCAGAGATATCCTCAGTGTGAGAGGATACCGCAACATCCTCTGGGAGGAGGGTCCCAACTACGGGATGGTTTCCCTCTGTTCCCATTAAATGCTCTGTTCCCTTGAGACTTTCATCCTCTTTAAGAGCCATGGGGCTCTCAGACTGGAGATGGGACAGTACTACAGTGTCCCGGAAAGTCTCATCAACATAGCTCTCTACCTCCCTTAGCTCCTCCAGTTCAGCCACCCTCGCCTCCAAAGCCCGAACTCGGTCTCTGAGGGCCAGGAGCTCCTTGCAACGGGTGCACACATACGCCACCTGCCCACAGGGCAGATAATCATACATGTTACACTCGACACAATAAACAGGATCGCCCCCACTCTGCTGCTGGGCTTCTGTCTCCATTTTTCTAATGAATAAGTTTAAGTATAAACTGGGATTCTTTTTAAACCTCTGGAATATAGATTATTATAAGAGTTAGGTGTAAAGAAGGTCAGGAGTCACTAGCACCCTCTAACCTCCCCCTCTAAACTTCCTGTTTGCAAGCTCCCTGGTCGCTGACTCACAGGGTTATCAAGTCTTGGTAGCCCCTCCCCCTGACTGAGGCTCAGTCAATTAACAGAGGCTTCTAGATTTCAAACCTTTCAGAAGCTCCTTCAAACAAACAAACAAACAAACAGACAATCACAAGCTCAGCACACAGCAAATAACCCCCCCCCCCCCCACACACACACACTAACATGCACTACAGACAGCCACTTTCCACAAAGGTCCTGTATTTACTCCTCTTTTACCTGGAGAACTCCCTCTCCAAACTCCCTGTTAGCTGCTCCTGTTCGCATAGTAAAATAATTAACATTAGAGAAAAAAGTGCTGATTAAAAAAGTCTGTCAATAAGTATGTAAAACAATGAAAGTAGTGTAAGTAAACTAGTGAAAAAATACAAGGTATATCTAAAGGAGAATTTAAAAGAAAATGCATATTATATTGTATTATCAGAAATAGTCTGATCATGTAAGCAAATTTTATTGTAATGAATGCACACGGAGTAGTCAGATTGGAGGTTTGGACCGCCTTAATTTTGAGTTCACGACTTATGAGCACTTATATGTTTCAATCTTAAGGTTTTTCTGTTTAATATGTATACATATATGTCTAAAATGTGCATATCATTCATGCGGACAAAATCTCTGCATAATATAAAAAACAGAATTTCAAAACCTCAGTATTATTGGGATTTGACCTCAGTTTTCTTTGCATGGTAGTGCTACTCAGTACTTTTAGCCAGGAGATGAGAAAAATACAGCGCTTGTCTGGAAAGCTGGTGGTATATAGGTCTTTTTGTTACCCAAGTTTTCAAGTGCAACGTTTAAATACATATTTTGCTACATGATCAACATTTAATATGACACTCAGTGATGGGTGGCCCTTGACAGGCTTAGATTTCTAATTTGAATAACGATTCAGAATTTCTAGCAGCGATAACAAGAATTGTATGTTAATATTATCCTCCATAGTCTACTTACTGTTGTTATACCTTCACATATTAAATATAAAAAAATATTGTTTTTCATGTAGTCTTTAAGGTTTCTTTGTATCATTTGCATAACTTTACAAGGATTGCAACTTCGCTTTATACAGAGTTTGGAATATAGACTTTGATACATGCTTTGATTACCTCAAGAATTGACTATTTTAATGCTCTTTTTACTGGCTTTCACCTGAGAGCTTTTCAACTAGGACTGCTGTCTGCAGAATATAGCTGGCTCGGTTATTGAGAAAAACCTAAGAAAACTGAACACAGTACATCACCTTTAATATCACTTCTCTAGATGTCAGCTCATTGTAAGATTGAGTTTAGAGCATTATTACTCGTGTTTATTCCAATAAGGACTTTGCCTCTTCCTATTTGGCTGAGTTGTGATAATCCTTTCCTTTCCAGCTCACATTTTAGCTCGTGTTGTGCTAGATGTGCACAAGGGGGCTGAATCTCTTGGCATTTAGGGCACTATTTTGAAGCACCTAATGCAAACACTTAACTTTAAGTGCAAGCATGCCCATTAACTGTAGTGGGACACTTCGTGTACGTAAAGATAAGCACATGCATTAGTATTGGCTGGATCAGGGCCTTAGGATATAATTGAGTATAATTACACATGAGCAGCTCCCATTAAATGGGAATTACAATGAAGTAACTGGGCACAGAATTGTTTTTTACCTATCCCTGTGATATTCATATCTTATCTCCAGTATGATATTTCTCTCTCTCAACCTGTTGTTTACTGAAATTTTTTTAGCAAGGTATTATTCTTATGGCTGACCTGTGGGTTTATATTCATCACTGTAGGCAACAGCACTTCCTATTCCCCCATCCCATTACTTATCCACCCTCCAGAAATCTTTTCCACTAAGGTCAGTGGTGTCCCAATAAGGAGCCACAATAACCAGTGGGTCTGGGGGAGCCATTTTATTTTGTGTAAATGACTTTTATCATTGGGCAGTGCTTCATTCCAAGTGTCACTACGGGGCTATGGTCCTCACCCTCTCCCCTTGGTCTCTTTGTGTCTTCTCTTTGTAAGCCTTGTGAGGCGAGCATCGTCTCTTTTTCTCTGATTGTGCGGGCCTCAGCGCAATGGTGACCCAATCCCAGTTAGGTCCTTTGGGTGCTGCCATACTAGTATTTCCATCTATTACTAACTTCTCTTGGGGGACCCTGAATGTGCACTGCATGGTGTGCTTTATGGCTACTTTGAAAACAAAGGAAATGCTTCTGTATGCCCAATGTCCTTAGCAAAGCTCAGACTGATGGGGCAATGGAGGAAGCACTGTTCTAGTTCTTAAAATAAATGAATTGGTTTAATATATAATGTATACTAGAACAAGAAGATGGCTACCTTAATTAAATATTTATCCTTAGACCCTCGCTTCTTTGGGCTCCACCTGGGTTAGTCATACTCTTACAGCAGCACTTGCTTTTTGTTCCCTTTTGTGTATTTAGGAGTTATGGAAGACTGGATGAAAGAACGTTCCCCATCCTTGTCAGGTTATCTTCATCTACTGGGGTCAACTTAAAAAGCTTTGGTTGTCTCTAAGGACAATTACTTCTGTTCTCTTTATATCAAGGCCTTCTCCATCCCTGACTTAAATTAGTACGAAGCGCTTACTCAGAACAAAACTGGAATGATGTGATATTATTAAATGGGGTTTGCAAAGGCTACAGTAACAATGAGGAATGACTTTGGTTACTCTTTCTGGACTGTGTTCAAGTTTGCAGCCCAGAGACAATCCACATGTGCTACAAACACCAATAGTATTTTTAATGCTTTAATTGCTATTTGTAATGCTACCAAACTAACCTTTTCTTGATCAGTTTTAATCAAGGTTTTTGCAAAACTCAGAATTTACATGTCAGTTGCAATTCTGAAAGGTTTTTCTAATGTGCACATTAATGTCTACTGATGTTTTCAGGTCTATTATCAGTTTTCATTTAGAAAAAAATGAATGTGAATATGCAAATGTTGGCCCCCAAAAGATATTTTTCACTGATGCATTAGATGATCAGAATAAATAATTTTCAGTGTTTTTTGTTGTTGGTTGAATCAAAGTATCATGCCAAAGATGTATATAAATACCCAAAATATAACACTTGATATACACTGTAAGCTGTATTTTTAATGTATATTCTTAGTATTTCAACTGTGGAACATCTGTTTTATTTTGGGGGAACTATGATAAGCATCTGTTTGCATGGGAGTTATGAATGAAACCAGACCACATTTGTTTGCAATGTTACGGATTATCTGGTCTTACATTGTTTATGAATAAATCATACAGGATGGATAGCACTGGTAACCACAACAGCATGTTTTATACTGGATTTAAAGCATCAATTTATGTACATGTGATTTTTCCTGTAGACACTCAAAAATTTATGTTTTAAATAAAGAAGGATTCTGTTGTAGTCGTAGGCCAGCATTTAGACTCGTGGATACCAGAAATTCTTTCAAACTAAACTTGAGAACACACTGAAATTAGTCCATTCGTATTTAATAGAACCTATAGGAAGAGTTAAAAATTTTCCCCACATTTATACAAAAGAGTATGATATATTTTATTACTTGAAAAATAGTATGTGATCGTGTAAATAATAATTTTATCAAAGAATACATGAAGGCGGAATTAAGGTTGTGAATGTAGCCTGAAAGACTAATCCAGCTGGCGCTAATTTTTAAATGCAGTACTTGCGGTATGTCGATAGGGCGGTATGTCGATAGGGCTACACATTAAAGAATATTCTGTTCAGGGTATTATGATGGTTGAACTAGAGTTCCTGTCATTAAATTAAGATGATGCAATGGGCATTGAGGAAACTTGGTGAAATGAGGACAATCAATGTAACATAGTAAAATTGGGGTTCAAAATATACAGAAATGACAGAATAGGTGATGCTGGTTGCAGAGCAGTACTGCGTATAAGGGAAAGCATACATTCAAAGTAAAATCTTATAGATTTTTCTTATAGAATCTCTTTAGATAGAAATTCCTTGGTTGAACATTAAGCGTATCACAATAGGAATATACTGCAGAGCACCTGACTAGAATAGTGGTGAAATCTGAGGGAGATGAGAGAGAGCACACAAGATAGATAAATGGAATAGAAATGGGGGGGATTTTAACTATCCTTATATTGGCTGGTATATATCACCTTAGGACACATCATTTCTAGTCACCATTAATGAATTCGTTTTGGAACAATATGTCCTGGGACACAAAGGGGAAGGCTGTTCTTGATTTAGTTTGAAGTGTCTGCTCCAAGATGTGAATATAGCTAGACTGCTCAGTGATAACATCCATCACTGGATTAAATTTTATATCCTTATAAGGGGAAATACCAAAAAAACCCATCACCATAGCTTGTAACTTCAGAAAAGCATCTCACACAAAAATGAGGAAACTAGTTAAACAGTAATTAAAAGGAGCAATCACAAAGGTGAAATGCCTGCAAACTGCCTGGTGACTATTTAAAAATACTGTAAGTGAGTCTCAAAATAAGTTAACCCCCCAAATGTAAAATATAACCGTCAGAGGACCGAAAACAGTGATGTCTACACAGCACAGCAGAAGAGGCTATTAGAGGCAAAATGGCATCCTTTAAAATTGGGTAAGCGTAAGCTAGTGAGGAAAATAGGAGGAAGTATAAACGTCTAATAAGTCGAGTGTAAAGGTATTAGAAAGCAAGCCAAGAAAGAGATTTTGAAGACCATCAAGCTAAGGGCAAAAACACTAACAGCAATTTTTTGAAATGATCAGAAGCAGAAAACCTACCAAATGTTCAGAGGGCATCAACTGAATGATCAAGATGCTGAAGGAGCTTTCTCTAAAGACAAGGCCCTTGCAGAAAAGTCAAATGAATGTTTCGCATCTGTCTGCCCTGCAGAGGATGTGGGGAGATCCCCACATGTGAGTCATTCTTTTTAGGTGACACATCTGAGGAACTGTCCCAGTCTGAAGTGTCCATAAAGAAAAGTTGAGATTCTTATATTATCACTGGAGAATAGGAGTTGAGACTTGAGTTTAAACATGAGATTCCATAAGAATTGGCAACTCTGGGAATATTTCCTTCCATGAGCAATGTGCACAATTGATTGGATACGTTGCCAAGCCTTTGTCATGACAGAGGGGTTGGGGGTTATTGCTTGCTGTGAACTCTGGACACAATGACCCGGTCACCAGCAAATCCCTCATTTCTAGCAAGTTCAAAGACTGCATTTCCACATATGTTCCATTGTGATCATTTCAAAAAATGTGGTCCCATAAAAAATGTGTGTGCTGATGACTTTTCCAATCTGATTATTTAAGCCAAAAAAGCCTATGTCCTGTAACAGAAGCCTCCTAACATACTCTCTGTGGGGAGTGATATTTCATGGATACCAAAGCATGCCGTCAGCAGACCTAATCTTCAGAAGTATGGTGCTTTGAAGTAACAAAGATGATGCCATAGGTTCTTACACTGCAGCTGCTACTGTGATTATAGAGCAGTGGTAACACGATGAAAAATAAAGATCTATTCCCATACAGGCATGTTCTGGGAACTTTATTAGGATAAGCCAATGACAAAACTCCCATAGTAGTGGTGGTGATAAACCTTATTTAAGGTTTGATGATGTCTGTGACTTAGCCATCTATCTACTTTAAAAATTATTTTCATTTATTTGTTCAGTTATCATGATGATAAGACTAGGCTCAGTGTAAAGACTCGATTGTAAATGGACATTTTTGATGACATTCATGTTACAGGTTGTTTGTGGCCTGAAACCCAGGTAAAAATTTGAGATCGATAAATAAAAACATGCAAATCAAATATCCTTTGAGACAAATCACTTGATCATTGTCTTCTGTCCACCCCTTCTGGGGCACCTGGCTCTGGCCACTGTTGACAGACAGGCTATTGGGCTAGATGGACCTTTTTTGGTTCTTCTGTTCTTTGCAATGGCACTTTGTTGTTGTTTCAAGGGATTATTACCCAGGAATTTTATGTTTCTTTCTATCCTCTTGGACTTGCAGGATTAGAGCTAGATTGTAGCGAGTTATGTCCCAGGTAATCACCGTCATCAGTGTCTCATTTATTTTCCTGTTCCCCCACTGGCTCCCAGAAGAAAACCGCTTATTTCAGCCCTTTATTGGGTGCAAGCTACTTTCCCCCATATGAGTAAGCTGGTGTGAGAGAGGAGGAGGCAGAGTCATTGCTCTGCCTACTTCCTATCTCCCTGCCCAAAGTAGCAAAGTTTTCTGTTTCTACCACTGATTTAAATAAATATGAATGACCATTCTCCCACTCAGCACCAGCCACCAAACAGGGATTTGGCATATTTGTTTCAGTTATACGTACCCAAGAATTAGCTGAAGTTAGGTCTTTCAATTTTTAAGTAGCACAAGAGCATCAACTCTTCTCTTATAGCAATGGAACAATAACTCCTCCAGGTGCCTACCCTTCCTGTGGAGTGACAGGGAGCTGGATATTATTAGTATACCACATAATATAGATTCTGATGCGGTTTCCTTCCATTTGAAGAGTGTCTTGGCAAATTGTGCTGGCAGTTCAGGGAGAAGCACATTGTCCCTGGTAGGGAGGGGGAGCCAAGGCAAACTCAGAGTCTGCCCGGCAACCAATAGGGAGTGAGAGCCCCTCCCGGGTGTCAGCCGACGGTCAGGGCTACCTATATCTGTCCCTTAAGACCGGCTGAAGTTCTTTTAAATTGTGCTTGGTTCTGTTACAGCAACTGAAGGAGTCAGGTTAAAACTTAAACAGTTACAGGTTTATTTGAGGAAGCTTATAAATCATATGGTTGCAATGGCTATTGTTCTATTTCTTAACTACTAGCAAAATATAGATCTTAAAAATGGTTACAAAGAAGATAAAGATAGAAAAATAGAAATAATGGTACCAAGTAACAGCTTACTCTATGTGTACACTTAAGACAGAGGACCACATCCAGGTACAATTTTTACCCCCTTCTGTGCCTCTCGACTCCAGCATGTCAGGCCAGGGCCGGTCCCTCAATTCCTAGGAAAGACGAAAATACAAGGTGGGCGTCCCCATAGAACCTCGGGAGGTCAAACACCTAACCCGACCAGCAGGCAGAGGGTAGACTGACACTCAAAGTGAGTGTGTGCTGGGCCCATCTTATATACCCATGGGGTCACGTATTTCTCTTTCTTGTCTGTCATGCCAAATGGGGCTGGTCTGTCTTTTGTGAGACCAGTTCTTACAAGGGAGTTGTGAACTTAATTTACACTTGTAAGAGAGAATTGAGATCATTAAATTTGAAGTACTGGACATTCTTTTCTCAGTGGGAAATTCCTCTTCCAGGGACTGTGTGTGTTCGAATCAACATAGGTGCCAGCCTGACACTTCTTGCAGCCTCGAGCTTAGCTTATTTCCTTAATCGTTACTCAGAGTCAGAAACTCGCATATCCTGGTCAAAGCAGATCAAAGCTTAATGGCTATGCTGATCTTCTTATTGTTCCTTCTCTGCTCTGTATACAGATATCTCAGAGGGCAAGCAAGATTGTTTGAGATGGGGGGGGGGGCTGCCTGGCTACACCGGGGAGTTCAGGAGAGGGGAGAAGCCATTTTTTTGGGAGTAAGTTTGGAGCCAGACACGGCAAAAGCAGGGCTGGCTGTGTGGGGAGCTGGTAAGCCCCAGGCCTGCTGGGCTCTAGGGACTCGAGAGCAAGATCCCTCCACTGGGCTTTTCCTTTCTCCACTCCTGATGCCCAGTTTGTAAACTTTGCTGGGAAACTTCCCCAGCCAGGCTGAGTTAGCCCTCCAGCTCCCTAGGTGAGACCAGTCACCACATGATCAGCTCCGGGCTAGGAGACTACAGTTTGGATTTTAGTACAGTTGTGTAATCTGCACCTTGAGCCTTGTACCCCTTTGTGGTGAGGGGAAATCCTGGGATGGAAGCAGCCAGATTCCTGCCTGAAGAGGATCCTCGCTAGCAGAGATCTTGCTAGCCCTCTGCAGTGACTAAGAAGTCCAGAATCATCTCTGAACTGGAGGCTCATTCATGGAGTTTGTGAGTGTACCATCGTTTAGTTAGTCAGGGAATTTGTTTTGGGGACTCCCTACTCCCTGAATGGTGTCCTCAAGCCAGGGAGTAAGGGTTTAGGGATTTTATAACCTGCTGCATATTAAACCTGTGGAGGGATTTACCACCTTATCCCACTTGTGAGTCCTTTGGGCTGTGCTGAACCCCGTCAGCCACACTGCTAAACCACTGCAGAGAAGAATTTCGTGGTCATAGGTCATCAAGGGCCCCAACAAAGTACGTGTACCAGCGGGACACTAATCTTATATTTGCTACATCGAGTCACGTGACTGGAGCAAGTCACAGGTATTAACAGCGTGGGCACCGGTGAACCTAAAAATAGTGTTTTACCTAGTTATGTTATATTTCTCCTGTTTAATATCATTATTGTGCTGAATACATTGTATGTGTTTGTATTATTTCTTGGAAGTCTCCAGCTACCTGGCAAGTAAGTGGGGATTACCCGTGGTTAGAATTTTCCTCCCAAGCTGCCCTAGTGACCCTGCCAGGAAGGAGTGAGCGGGGTGGAGGCACCACCAAATAAATTCATAGGGAAAAATAAAGAGGATACACCCTGCTAAGTGGGTGGCGGGATCCAGAAGAACCCAGACCTGTCCATCAAAACCTGTAAGCAGATTGGCATTAAAGAAGGTAACCGGGTGGAGAGGGGGCTCTAGACCAGTTATCTAAGAAGGAAGGGTCAGAGGACTCCGGTTCCTCCCCGAGTACCTGCAAGTCTTAATAATCAAACTTGTGTTTGTTTTACATTTCATTCCTCTCTGAAAGAAACATTCTACTCTCTCTAATTAGATTGACGACAGCATCAGACCGATATGAGGTTGCTGATGACTTCATAGTCATGACTTGATTTGATTTTATGACAGTGTTCCTCAGCTCCTTCACTCTAGATTTCATGATTGTTGTTGTAAATTGTCTATTCTTCCATGAATAAGATCCTGGTGTCTTAGAAATGTAGGGTTGTGGGGTTGTTTTTTTTTGTTGGTAGTATTTTACCTCAGATCCAATAACTAAGGGTATATCTATACAGCCGGGCTTAACTTGAAAAAAGCTATGCAAATTGTGCTAAGTCAATTGCATGGCTTATTTCAAAATAGTTTATTTTGAAATTGGGAGCGTCTAAACAGCACTTATTTTGAAATAAAGCACTCTTCCTCTCAGTTCCCTTACTCCTCATACTGTGGGGGCTACAGAAGTTGGAGTACAAGTGGCCCCCAACTTGAGACTTGATCGGTTCCTAGGGAAGTGTCGTAAGTTGGGGGCATCGAAACTCGAACCCTCATTGACGATAGGTGCCGTGCGCCATCATAAATGCGGGCCGAGAATGTAAGTCAAGGGTTTTCAACCCATTCCGCATTTACAAAAATGGTCGTGTGTGCGGGGGATCGCAAGTCAGGCTTGCATAATGCGGGAGTTTCCAGTAAACAGTCCTCCATCTTGACAGTATTTCAACATTATTTCAAAATCACTGACTGCTGTGTAGACAAGGACTAAGTTATTTCGAAATAACGTTGCTGTGTAGATGTACCCTAAGGGTGTGTCTAGACTACAGGGTTTTTTCCAAAAAAGTGGCCTTTTTTTTTTTTTTTGAAAAAACTTTCCCTGCATCTAGACTGCTGCCATGTTCTTTCGAAAGTAAATTGAAAGAAAGCAGCAATTTTTCCAACTGTGGAAAACCTCATTTTACGAGGAAGAATGCCTTTTTTTTGAAAGTGCTCTTTTGAAAAAAGGCGCTATGTAATGCAAACTGTGCTTTTTCAAAAGAGAGCATCAAGACTACCTGGGTGCTCTCTTCTGAAAAAGCGGCTCACTTTTTCGAAAGTACTGGCTGTAGTCTAGACACTCTCTTTCAAAAGAGGCTTGTAGTCTAGACATACCCAAAGTTACTTTTAGTGTTCCAGGAACTAGGAAGGCTGCCATATGCATTTGCCTGCTCTATAAAAAATTATGCTTTTTCTTGCAAGTTGGAGGCACTTTCAGCACCAGAAAGATCAAGCTGGGGGAAATGGGTTTACCACACTCAGGCTATGTCTACATTGCAGGGTTTTATCAGAAAAAGATCCATTAAATGTGAACCTCAATTTGCATACCTTTTTTTATTGTTCTTTTGGAAGGGGCTTTTCTGACATTAGGCCCATGTATGTTTCCTTTTTGGGAGCTGGGTGGGATGGAAGATGTTGATGAGAGGGTGGGAAGCTTACTTGTTTTTCCACCTTCCAAACCAGGTTACTTGTATATCATGTTCCCAACCCAAATTTCCTCTGGTCTTATCAGGGAAAGCAGTGGATCTGTAAGCCAGACACTAGATTGGTAGTTACAAATGAAGTGAACAAGCTCAGCTCAATCTCTTTTCCACAGAGGCTTCCTAATAGCAGATCATGGAAGTAACGTGAGATTAGTGTACACTTTTAGGTTTCTCTTACAAAAGCCTTTTGTATAAGCCCAGAAGAGACCATTTCATCTCTACTTTTCTTTAAGTATTGTGCAGTTTCCAAAAAAGATGGTTGGTCAGATAATATACTTAGATCATATTTAGTATGCATTTGAAATCCAGTGCTAGGAAGGGGTTGCAAAAAAGATAGTATGGATTTTATTGAGTTCCAGGTTAAAGTTCTGACTGCTAGAATAAATCTTTGGAGTATGAGCCAAAGGATCGGACATTTAATATTGTTTGCGTTTCCAATATAAATCAGTCTTGAGACTCCTCTCTGTGTTTAGTTACATGTAAACATTTAGATGAGCATAAAAGAACTTATTGATAGTCCCCACACAGAACGGTTTATTGATACTTTTGTCAGATTTCATAATATTCATCCTGCTGATAGCTCCATTGTTTTGGTTTGGAGCCAAAAATACAGCTTAGGAAACTGAAGGAAAAAATGAGAGATTTCTAGTCTTGCACAATCTTGGGTGCTTGTAAAACCACATTTTTAGAAGCAATAGGTATATCTAATAACTTTGCCTCCTGCAGAATGCTCTTGCATGAGAGTGGTGTTCCACAGTCTCTGCTAGGTGCATCCCTGCAAGGAAGCGCTAAGAAGTGTCACCTGTCGATTGTAACAACTAGTGCAGCAGTACTTCACACAGATATGATTAAACCATGCAGTCCTCAAAGCAGTTTAGCATCACTCCTTTCAACTCCTCTGAAAGATCTCAGCCTTGGTGTGTTGTGCAAGGCCCGGTCCTGCAAGCTGCTCCGCGTGGGCCCATTAGAATCCTAGACCGATGTGAATCCATGCTGAAGAAATTGCAGCTGTGTGTAGGTGCAGGCATCAGCTAGTATCTAAGAGTTTGCATTTTATCCTGACAAACATGCCCTCCCAAATACATGCCTGGACCTTGCGATACATATGGAAGTCGCAATCATCCAGTCCTGTTAGTTTCACTTGAAAACTCACTTTGAGAAGGTTTTCGCCTAGAGAAATGTAAAATTGTTAGTTGCACCTGCAGCAAAAAAAAGAAGAAATTACAGGTGGCTGACAAGCTTTATCGTCCCTGTGTTGAGCAGGTAGCAATCACTATGGCGTTCTGAGAGGATAATTTTAGCAAGTAAATATACTTGGATTCAGTGAAGAAATGAACAACGTTCTCTCAACTCTGTTTGGCTCTCAATGCAGCATTTGAACGGGAGTTTGGATCTCACAAAATTTCACTGGCATAGCAATAAATCTCTGACCTTGCAAATGCTTATACATCTCTTTAGTTTTAGGCTCGTGAGCAGGTATCCTATACAACTCTCCAGGACTGCGTGTATGCATAGAGTTAAGCATTTAGCGTATGTGCTTTCAAGACCAGAGCCTAATTTCATAAAGGAGCGGAATTCCCCTCTTCTGGTAAATCACATTAAAAAGGGAGATCCCTGTTCTTGCTGACATTTCCTGTAATTAGGTGCTCTGACCTGTGTATTTGCATATATGTATTTTCCAAAAATATCCTATTACTGTCCCATTCAGGGTGTATCGGCCACACTAGAATCACACTGTATAAGCAGTAGTAGCAGTAGCATGAAATGTTAATAAACGCAGTATTTTGCCCTCAGTACTATATTGTTCTGCCCCAATATACAAAACCTCTAATTAGTGCATCCAGAGAAGCGTTAAATGGATTTCATGCTGTTTAATAAATGCAGTACATGTGTTCATGCTATTGCAAAACGATGGAGACGATGTTCCCAGTGTGTCTTTCCACTGTTTTTGTTGCAATTAAGGTGCAGTTTGCCTTGTGTGTGTCTTCCTTGAGAAGGCTCAGTAACTTTTTGCTCATCAAATCTTCCTATTCATTGTTATGCTCTATTTGTTTTGGTGCTATTGCATAATGGTATTGAAATAGTCGCTTAATGCTTGCCTTTACTAGTTACTTCACAATTGGTGGGTGGGGGCGATATTTGCGCTAGGCTATGCCATGGTATGAATGCTCAATGACTCTGGGCTTCCACAAACCTTCCTCCTTAGCTTCCGTCTCATAGCTAATGGCTAAGAAGAAAATGTTTAACTGTGACATCCACACCCCTGAACTTTTCATTCTTTTGCGCTCTTATTAAATTGCAAGGCTTTTTTTTTCTCATGGCTGCCATTAGAGTCAGATTTCCACAGCCATAATGGTGTTTTGTTCCTGATAGCCTCCCTCTCATGTGCTTGACTTGGATGAAAGTATATGCAATGCAGACCTTGTAGATTTCATACCCTTGAGACCAAGGGGAAGAATACTCAGGGAAAGATAAGGAGGCTCTCATTTTGCCAGCTCTTGTCTTGACCAATAGGAACCCTCAAGACTTCCTGGTGAATTAAGGAGAGTTCTGCAGTGTCGAGTTGATTGGTGGTCAGTGTGGGACTGAAGATGGTTTCCGTACACCGACAAGGGCTTCTCTTTAGCTTTCACTAAATGCATTCCATATGTTTAAATGATCTGATTAAGTTTTTAGGGAAACAACACGTTATAGGCAACCATATAATTTTACATAATATTTTACACTTCTGTAACATCTTCAGCGATAACTAAGGGTTTTACAAGTATTAGTGCATTCATCTTCACGGTACGCCTAGGGCTTACTTAAGTATCACTATCATCTCTCTTTAGGAGTGGTGTAAATTGAAGCACAGAGGAGGTGTGAAGTAGTCAGTCACAGATCCTGATTTCCACTGCCCTTCTCTGACCATTGCACAGGACTTCTCAATCATTGGCACCCCAGCAGCTAATGGGGAAGTGGAGGGTGGAGAGGAGAGTCATACAGTCACTACTGCTTATAGTGATCTTTTTGGAATAGGCACTCATCTGCTTTACAATCTCTCTAAAGGTCAC
Organism: Pelodiscus sinensis; assembly: GCF_052426305.1. Taxonomy (NCBI): domain Eukaryota; kingdom Metazoa; phylum Chordata; order Testudines; family Trionychidae; genus Pelodiscus; species Pelodiscus sinensis. Next base: position 8,484,095 of record NC_143059.1, read on the forward strand.
TAACAAAGAATGTACCTAAAAGAAGCATAAGAACAACTTGAGATTGTGGGCACAGTACTGTCATTGTACTTTCAGGTACAATGTGTGTAGTGTGGAAACCTTCTTGGGTAGCATTCACCAGCATCTTGTAGAGTAGTTCGCCTTCTTATGACAGTATACATCTGTGTTTTGTAGTCTATGTCTTTAATTATAGTGTGCAAAATTCCCAGCCTCAAAACTCACTGACTCCTTATGTGTGCATTACTTCAGAAATGCTGAAACGAAGAAACGCTCCTACCGGAACCAAAAGCTTAACATTTAAAAAAAAGCCCAGGAAATGTGAGAAAACACTTAATCAAGTCTGGAGCCAAATTGTGTCCTTACATTTATTATTATATCCTAGCCCACCAAACCGCACAAATGGGAATGTGAATCTGACGGTTACTGAGTTACTTAGTGAGTTTTCCAAATGTTATATAATTAAAGAAACACCTGTGCTCCATCCAAATAATTTCATGCTGATCTTCTGTGAAAATGTTGTGCTCAATAACCTTAAAAATGTCTCATTTCTTAAGCCCGTTGGAGGTTGCACACAGAGCGGCAGTATATAACGCATGAGAGATCTTACTTCAAGACCTCTTAAAGGTCCCTTAAGATTGATTTACTAGTGTTCCACTCTGTCTCTTAGTCTCTGCACTTATGCTTAGCCCATTTCAAATGGGGCAAAATAGGTTTTAGGGCTGCTTTTGATTTCTGAAGACTTGTGGACTTAGCCTTTAATTTCTTCAGCCAACAGAGGTTTTGAAAGGGGCCAGAGGTCATATATTCATTCCCAGGAAGAGGCAAAATGTTCTGATTGGTCAAGATTGGCCACCAAATTAAAAGGTGTAAACCTCTTACTTTAAAGAGAGTACTGTTTATACTACATCTGGAAGTTGTAGTCTCTTATCAGGAATTTGGTGTCAATCTTCAGTGTTCCCCGGAGGGCATGAAAAACCTCCTTACCGGAGGTTAGGGAGAAAGGAAAAAATGACATTAATATAATTTTGTTAAGACTACAAAGAAGCTGTGAAAGTTTGAAGGGGGGAAAACCCCACATGATAGAAATAAGATCCAAGTGGGGATTGGAACATGCTCAAAAAGCAGGAAAGAGGGATTGAGATAAATCAAAAAAGTAAAGCTGTTTGTTTGAATGGGACTTTTCCTGTTTCTAAATTATATGAAGTTCTTAAATTGCAGTTCTGAACTCGCAAGCTTCTCCCATTGGAACCAAATGCCCTGCCGTCAAGTCCCAGGTAACACCACATGAGAGGGTAGAAGTATAACAGCAAGGGGTATGATGGCAGTTCTTTATTTATCATGCATTCATCCCACTGTGCACAGAGTGGTGCATTTGTTATAGATTTTTAATTTTACCAGCAGCTTTCTAAGTATTTAAGCAGGTGAGTAGTTGTATGTAAGGTGACATATGAAAGGATAAATTAGAAAAGAACAGCGAGGTTTCATAGCAACTAAGGAGGTCTCTCCATGGTTGATGAAAGTGCTAGCTATGGAGGGTGGGGGATGGGATGAAGTTATGGCCCCCATATCACAATACACACAGTTTCTCTGTGTCATCTGGAATGAATCATAGTTTCAATGTAGTCCTTTCTGTTACCAAAAAAAAAAAAAAAATAGCCACAGAATCAGCATTGTTGTTACTAGATAGTTAGTAAACGTGCAGACATGCTAAGACTACATCTCCACTTGCAGAAAGATTGATGCTGTAGTGGTCAATCTTCTGTCATTTGATTTAGCGGGTCTAGTAAAGACCCACTAAATCAAACGCTGAAAGTGCCCCTGTTGCAAAGAGTAGGATTTCTGATGTCAAGTAGGAAGGGAAGTCAGTGAGAACATTTCTTCCATCGACCTCCCACTGTGAGGACAGGACCAAAGCTTGACTTAAGGTACATCTACATTATGTAGCTGGAATTGCATATCTTAAGCTGAACTTCCCCAGTAGTGTGAGCCTGGCCTGAGGGACTGAAATAACGGGAATATGAGCAGATCATTTAATTTCTCAGTCACTAATTTAGTCCCAACTTAGTCTTGGTACTGACTGAATATCACCATCATCAAATGTTGTTGAACTGTCACATATGATATGAGTAGGGGTATTGGTCCAGTTCCCAGTAGATAGGTATTGACATCAAGATATCCTCACCACAAAAAATCCCCCTACTAGAAAAGTTTGATCATGAGCATAGCAGTAAGCCAAGGATTGAATAGCTCAGAAAACGATTCTATAGTCCTTCCTGCTAAAGGGAATACCTTCCAGTTCAAAATGGAAGTCTGTTGGAAAACAGCCCTCATGTATGTAGGTTTGGTTTGTAAAATATGAATCCAGCAAAAATTTCTGGGCATATTTACATTATCCCAAATCTGCCAGGAATAAAAAATGACAAAACTCAGTTTAAAAAAGCTCTCCCAAGCCCTGACAGTAAGTTCACCCTACTCCTCCTACTTGCTTAGGAAAGGTCTTGCAACATGTAACACCCTGAAAGGTAAAAAAACATGGACTTTGCTGGATCAAAATGTGGAAGTGAGTTCCCCGAGAGTCGCCTGCTTCTTAGATTTCAGCTCGAGGGATGTTTTGCTTGATTTTTGCAGCCGATCTCAGTTGTTGGAAAAGAGCCTATGAAGAGAGAGACCGAGAGAAAATCCTCAGTCCTATATTGAAATTTGCACATTTCCATGGGTGTCACTGAGGGCTGTGCACAGGTGTAGCAGTCTGCTCTCATAGACTACTGAACAGGATCAGGCCCCCTCAAAGCCAGTGCCCAAATCACATGTAGTTTTATAGATTCAATCAGTGCATTTAAGAGAACCCGGAACCAAATGAGCAGCCAATGAAATCTACGAAGTGCACGTGCTGTCTATTCCATGTGATCAAGTGCACAGCTACGTGCCATACTAGCTCAAGTTTCTGAGTGGTCTTCAAGGATAGTCTCATGTAGAGCATGCTGAAGTAGTGCTGTCCTGAAGTAATAACAGCATGAAGTGTACAAGGATAACATCTTCTAGCCTGACATAGATGGAGGGTGGGGAGAAGAATCCATCCGCAAGCAAAGATCCAGAAAGAAATCCAGAATTCACATCTCATTAGCAGTAGGCAAACTATAACCACTCAACAGTGGGGAAAAGTCAGTACATCCACCATTTTCTTTAGATGACTCTCCAATACCATCAACCTTCCTCCACCTATAATGTACTTTGCCTGCAGGGGTAGACAACCGTATTATCCAAGGCTATTGAAGTCTGGTACTTTTTACCAGCTCTACATTTCCCTAAGAGAATTCAGTGTCTTCCCAGGCCATGGGTCGCTGACTGTTCCTGGTTTTTTCATGTCTTTCTTAGCTCTCTCTAATTTAGCTTGATTCATGGGAAAATATCAAGAGCGAGCCCAGGTCTTGCATTACAGACCATCTCAAAGGTCTCAGTGTGAATGTTAGCTTTTAAAATCAGCGTGACACTAATTGTATTTAGTGAGGAAGAACATTTTAACTGTCGACTTACAATTTCCTTCTCCTTAATTTTGAAACGGCTCGGCAATGTTTGCCTGAGTCGCTCTGCCTTATTTAAGTGAAGGAATGTGTGACCGGTCAGCTTTTCTACTTCTGTCATCGCAATCTTTTTTTTGGCAACGCACTTTAATATCATACATGCTGAGGCTGTGAGGTCACAAGAGATATCCATAACTTGGTTGTGTTATAAAAATATCTTATACACTTCATATGGCTTCCTCCTGTGACTTGACCCTCAAAATGGGACATCTTTTAGGCTTGCCCTGCCTAATCAAGAAACAAGGATTTTTAGGCCTAACCTAAGGCTTTAACTTTCCTGATTTCACTTCATTTCCTTTTTAATTCTCTTCCCTCCCAATGGATAGGCAACAAGTTAGGATTGCTTGCCTTATCGTTCACTAGTGCCATATCAACCTCCCTCAGTATCATTATTAATTCGGTTACTGAAGTCAGCCGAGCTCAGGGTTATGCCATTGTGTGTTCATGTGGTAAAACGCAGCCACTGTCCCAAAAGAGCTTATGTCCTAAAAATGCAAGATAGAAGGAAGGGAGAAAAGAAGGGATAATATCCTTATTAAGTGTGAGAGGTGAGGCCATTGAAAACTCCCTTTTTGCTTTTGAAAACCTCTCTCCTAGGGATAAAGTGGTTTACTCAAGGTCTCTCAAAATCTGTGACAGGCATGGCATCAAGCCAAAATCTCCTGTAGTCTAGTACAGCTACAGACCCACATATAGCTTATTTCACACATACATTGAGGAATACGATACACAGTTACAGAGGCAACATCATGCTTCCCTATTGTAGCTGAAAGCATCACTTCATTGATGCATTGCTTCTCTTGCCATGCTGCATGGGAAAAGGCTGAGACTAAAATCTGAAACTCAGATCATCCCCATAGTGGCTCAATTCTCTAATGCTTTATAGCAGTTTAAAGACATACATTTGGATTTACAGCTTGTGTAAATTGGCATAGGTCAAGTGAAGTCAATGAAATTGTGTTTGCTTACACCACTTTACTTACTTGCTCATTTATGTCAAAGATCTGGTGCATAACATCCATGAGTGCCAACACACTATCACCATTTTCAAAAATGGATGGCCACACTTGAACTCCTGTTATAGGCGAGCTCTCTCTTTCTCTCTCAATACAAATGGTAGAGCAGGATAAGTGGAACTATTTTCTGTGGGCGACTGCCATTTCAAAGTGACATTCTCCATGCAATAATATCAATTTCACTGACATTTTTATTTGGGAGAAAACAAGAAAAAATGGTAGTTTTCAAAGTATCAAGTTTTGAGTTCCCATTTTGGAAATGCTTTTTCCATTTGAATATTTTTATATTTTAGTTTCTATTATAATGCAGTGTATAAAATAATTTAAAAAGTGAAATCGGGATGAAAGGTGCCACAGGATGTTATTTTCAGAAGTTTCCTTTGCACAGAATGTCACAATATATGGGTTCCATTCCTAATTGGAACAAAGACAAATTTCAGAATCTTGAAAGTCTTCTAAAAAAGGCATGTGCATTCTCTGTGCAGCCACAGCAACCAATTCGTGCGCAAGAATATGTGGCATAGTTATGGGGTTTTGTAGGACCAATGAAACTTGTCTACAGTAAATGGCTCCCTCAACTAGCTCTTAATATCAGCTGTCAGCCATACATGATTAGGAACTGGAGGATATAGCATTTTTGAAAGTCATTTGGGTGACCAAATAAAGATTTAGGAAGGTCTAAGTAAATGAAAGCTTCTGGATGTCAAGCAAAGAATGTAATGACCAAGTTTTAAGCAGACATTTTTTAAACTGTTGGGTTAAGTATTTATATCCTCTGCACTAATGGTGAATAAAGAAAATACTATGTTGGATTATTTAATGAGTAGCTTGTCAAAGAACTGATTTTGAGAGCATCAGAATAATAGAGAGATGGACACTTCCACAAAATTAATATCCTGTAAGGGTCACCATTAAATAATCAACATTTGAAAACACTTACCTCAAAGTGGTATCTGTGAAAACTGTTTCTTCTATGGTTGTAATAAGAACTTCATTTTGTCTTACATACCATTTCTCTGATAACTGTAGGTGAATGTTGACTTTTCAGTGGTGACTGTTATAGTCCAGTCTACCAACACCGTTTAATAAAAATAATGGAACCTGTGAAAGGAATTGGCCTTTTTTGTGGAGTGAGTTCATGCATCTGACATACATTTTACTCTGTTCAAAAATACAGACTGGATCCCAGGTGTTGACAATGTTATGCAGAGTGCATTTCTTAGACAATGCACTTGTTATTTGGAGGACAGATATGATTTATGGCTCCCAGAGTCTTGGTCTATTGTAACTTCCATGTAGAAAGAAAAGGGCACTGATGTAAGTATCAGAGAGAGAGTGAGAAAAGACTGGAATAAAAAAGGGGAAAAATTTGAAGTGCAAAAGGTGAGAATTATTATTTAAACGTAAGGCTGTAACAAATGGATTTTTAAAGTGAAACCAAACTGTCCCTTTAAGAGAACAGTTAGCAAAGATTGAGACAGTAAAACATTTGTGAATTCCTTTACACCTTTGGCTGAGAGGTTGTTCATTGGCCTATGAAATGTGAACATGTTTTCAACGGACCTGACAAAAATGTGTTTTTCCAAATAAGCCAGATTTATCTAATGTTCAGAGTTACACACAAGACCATTATATGTATATGTACTTCACTATTCTGGAAACCACAAAGTTTAAACCAGGTGGAAAGCAGTTGTGGCACAAAAAAATGCCCTGTAAATTTCAAATGGCTGTTGGTTTTCAATTCCTTTTTTGTTTCTGGAATTAAAATTAAACTCTTCTAATTAAAAATCCATATAATAATATAAATGACAGTTTTATTTTTTGTTTTGGCCATGAGATTCTGACACATATTCAATAGTTTCCAGTCTTAGGACTGAGATGCAAGTGTACATTTTAAAGGTGTGCCTCATGCGTGTTGCAACAGAGGTGTTTTAGTGTAGTTCAGATATAGCCTATTTCCCTTTTCTCAAAGATAACGTTTGTTATCGTATTTTATTGAACATAAAGAAAATATTTCTGTAATCTTGCACTTTTTGCATTTAGTTGCAGAAGATAGTGATAGGTTTTTTTATCCAGCTAAGTAAATTGATAAATACAGCTGATTCAGAACATTTACATAATCTTTCCAATGTCAACAGTCAATTTAAATTATCCTAACTTTATACTGAATCTCCAAAATCCAATTACCAGCTAATAATAATTGTCAGTTTTACTCTAAACCTTTAATGATAGGTCACAAGGGATGTTGTACCAGAAGGATTAAATCGTTGTAGACTATAGCTATGCCCAGCCTTAAATTACCAGCCTCTTATCTCATGGTAACAGAGCTACTATATGTTTTGTCGCCATTTTTGCTAAATAGAATAAATGTCATCAAAATTAATTTCATCTCTCTTAAATTAGCTGCTTAGTGTGATTTCTCACTTCAGTCAAAATTTATTTCTTCATGAATTTAATTTCCTCCTTAATCTGTTTTGTTTGAGAGAGGGGAAAAGAACATTCAGGAACAAATGCCTTTTAAATCATTCTGTGGCTACTTTAGAAGATTACTCTTCATTAATAATTGCTGATCCCTTTCAGGATAGGTTTACCGTTTTAAACCATTGTGTTTTATAAACCATCATGTATGTCCATTTATAGACAAACTATTTCGTGGTACCTGAGATGTAGTTGGGACAAAGTAACAAGAACCAAAGTTGTGAAAATTGTGCCTGTAAAGAAAGATAAAGTTCAGCCATGCAGATTCAAAATTTCCCATGTGATGGATGATTCAGAAGGGAGCGAGGTAATTAGACAATGTAATTGCCTTTGCTAGTTTTTAATCATATTAAAGATACATGCCCCTGACAGAAAATATACTAGTTTAAGGCATAATATGACTGAAAGGAATACCCTTCAGATAGGAAAAAAAATTACACTTTCGTGATATTGAAAGAGCATATTATTATATTAACATCATGCTAGCAAATTCTGATGATATTATAATCACCTTAACAAATGCCTCTTATGGAATGAGATTCGTGCAACATATTATCTAAAATTCAGCTATTTACAAAGTGCACTCTTCTGCATGTTCCTTTCTGTTACCTTTGAGCTGTTTGGTGAGATCAATGACACGCCTGCTCCAAAATCAGAATGTAAAAGCTTTCTAAAAGTAGAAAAATCCCAGGAAAAGATATCAAAGAAAAGAGCCTTAGAGGGGTAGCTGTGTTAGTCTGTAACTTAAAAAACAAGTAGTCCTTTGGCACCTTAGAGACTAACAAAAGTAAAATAAATACATACATGAAAATATAATATTTTTTACTTTACATTTATTTTTATTTTATTTTTGTTAGTGTCTGTGGTGCCACAGGACTATTTGTTTCAAAGAAAAGAGGAGAGTCTAAATAACAACTTGGGATTACAGGTCTTGTCTTAGAGCATCACTGATCTGGGGTTAAATAGGAAGTAGTGAACAAAGGGAAAATTAAATTAATATGTAATGCTGATAAATAAAATGTGAATGCACGAGAAGTGAAATCTGTGTATGCTGTACATCGGGCAATGCTGTATCTACTGGAATGGTGAGCAGTTAGGGCAATCCTTTCCGTTCCAAAATACTTTTCCCCCTCTTTAAGTATCTCTGATGGGGAACTCTACCTACTTTTGGGTGTCATCTCCTCCAGATACAGCCTGGGCAGTTGATGGTTAACTCCCTTAACCTCTTCCAGTCTTGTGCACGGTGGACACCCCATCACATTCCCACATGTCCCTTGGAGGTATGGGCATGTCTTGCTCTGCATCTTTTGTAAATGGGACTGCAGGTCACCCCTCTCTTGTTCCAGGTCCCCCTCCATGAAGAGCAATCTGCCTTTCTCCACATTGGTGTCCTGGTGCTCATTTTACTGCAATTCTAAGCCCTCTGTAGCTTCTCATAAAGGCTGCTCCGTCATTCCTAATTTCTCCTGCAGTGTCTTTACTTGTGCCACAGAATCCCGTGTCTCCCTTTCCTCGGGGTCTGAGTTCCTGTCTCTGTCTGGGCATTTTCTGTCCCAAGTAATTTAACTTCTCAAGCCCCATTTTCCTATCTCATTGGTATCCATGTTTTCTGCCTTGCTGCCCAGCCTTTCTGAAGAGGGTAATGCCTTTTTATATGACACACTTCATAGGACCTCGTCTATAAACAAACCCTTGTCTATTTTTTCAGCAGGCCTTCTTGGTCACCACTCCTAGTCTGATCTTCTTCACCCTTCAGTTCTTCAGTTCTTATCAAGGCACTGTCTTTTTAGATGTCCCCTTCACCCATGAGCCTAACACACCACTGGCAAGACCTCCTAGCTCTTAGACTTCCTTTCCAATTTAGCTGTGCTATGTTTCTCTGAATAATCTCGAATAAATACAGCTGCTGTTTGACCAGCTGTGTCAAATAATTTTGCAGGTACAAGTGTGTCTCCAATTGTTTCTGGTGACTCTCCAGCACCAGCCTCATCAGGAGATGGCTCTGTCTGTGTTGCTTCAGTGTCCTTCAGAGGGCTGACAGCTCTGGAGTCCAGCCTGGGAGGGTGCATGTGCCTTCTGCACTCTGGCTCCGTTGTCTCTATCCCTTTCTTTTTTCCTGCTATTGCCTTCCACACTGCCCTTGTGTCCAGGACACCACCTTATACAATCCTTTGCCATCCACCATAGACTCTTACACTCCCCTTTTATGTCAGTGACAACCGGCATGGAGAGCCCTTTCATCCTCCCCTTGTATTAGGCCCATGATCTCCATCCATTTGTGACTGGAGGCTTTACTCTGCACCAGATTGTGCCTTTTCCGGGTGCAAACTAGACAGTTAATGGGCCTACCTGACCACCTTAATGCCTTCCAGTTTTGTGTGGGGTGGACACTTTATTACAGCCTCCAAGAAGTGCATACTGAATGTGTAAGTAAACAATGGCGGCTGAATATTTGCAGTAAGATGATGATACATTCTTACCTTCCCTGGTATACTAGGTGATAGGATCTGCAGGTGTCCACAGGAAGTCAGAGAGACAGGCTGTGGAAGTTTGTTAGACCTTTGTTCTCATGTGTCGCTATGGCTCCAGATGCTATCTTGAAGCATTCATTGGCAATGGAAAAAAGAAAGTGAGAACAGGCTCCAAATGAACATTTCCTTAATATCCCCAAATCCTTACATAAAATATGCATCAATTTCAGGGAGTTAAAAAAAAAATCATTCCACAGAGGAGCTGCAGAGGTGTTTAACTGTGCAACTATGAATATCAGGTTTCTTCTCTAATCATTTTCTGACCTGTCCCAAAAGTAAAACCATTCCAGCCCTTCTTTGGAAGTTAACATTCCTGTGCCAACCTTTAAGAAAACCATATAAGTAGGGATTGGACTCTATGAGAAATCTGGCAGTGTGGTAGATTTAGGCTCCCCAAGATGAATAATTACTTTTCAAAGCAGAGTAGACCAAAGCACAATGAGGAATTTTTAGAGAGTATTGGCTGTGTCCACATGGAGAGTTAGTGCATGGTCACTTAATGCAGGCTAGTTTAACACATCATCTTGACACACACACACACACACAGCTTACCCACAGAAAGCTAGGTCTATCCTGGAGCTAGGCTCCCATTTATATAGATGTAGAGATTAGCACCTCCGCTTGTTCTGTAGACAAGCCTTTCATGTGTGATCTTGGGCAAGTCACTGTCTGATGTGTTTTCCCATCTGGAAAATAGAGATAATGTTACTTTGTTATGTTCATCTCACTCATTTAAATCTTTAAGCTTTTTCGGGCAGGGCAGTCTCTTGCTGGGTGGATATACAGGAGGTTCAGGCACCGCCTCGATACAAATTAATAAATGGACCACAAAATTCTCCCTTCTGATGGCAATGCATAAAATAAGAAGGTTGGCCTTCTTTCTACATATGTACCATCCTCCTTCCACGCTCTACTTCCTTCCCATTCAACCCAAACCATCCCTCCCTGTGACGGCATGTCGGGGTTCCCCCGATCCTGCAGCCCCATAGCAGCAAGAATAGGATTCCTCAGACCGCTTGAGTTAGGGGGTCCATAGCTCCTCCTCAAACCTCAGCTTAGTCTGTTCCCTTCATGTTTTCTCACCAAAAACTGCCTCGCTCCCAGACCCTGCCCCCCAGCCAGGTGTTTATCTCCGCCTCCCTTCCTTTGTCTCTCCCCCTGGGAAGAGCAGTGTTATCTGCTCATGCTGGGACAAGGTGTCTGGGCCAATACACATGTGGGTGAATCAGTGGGAATCACACATCACAGCGCAGGGGAAGCCCTGGTTACAGAGAAGACAGCACCCTCACTACGTCACACTCCCTAAAAACCCAATCCATCTCTCAAGATCCTCAGGATAAATACTCCATACAAAGGGAAAAGTTTTCTGCTTTGGCTAGGGTCCCTTCTTTCTTTTGAAGTTCCTCTGGGACAAAGTTGATTTTCTTATATTTCTATTTAAGGTTTTTAGGGGTTATTTTTCTTTATATATAAAAATGGAAAGAGACAGTTTAATTTTGGACAATTAAATGATGTCTGTAACATTTATCAAACCACAAAAACCAAGCCACAAATGTTTGGGACCGAAACACCATGTTGGCCTTCCGACTTTTCTTCAAGATAAGTTATTGCAGAAGTCTGCAAGTGGTCATGATCACTGATTCTGCATCTCATGTATGCTTTAATGCCTACTCTAAAGGGCAATTTCTCTCCATATATTTTTGGTCTAATCTAATAATACATTCTGGTGGCTAGAAACTGAACTCATTCCCTGTTTACTGTGCTTTCAGAGTTGTAAATAATCATTCTAATTTGGGCACTGCTAAATGTTTCCTTTCAAATTCTAATCAGGTCTGGTTTTAGTTATAGCAACCTCCAGTTAAATGATAAAAAAAATCAGTTTGGTAACATTTAAATATCTATTCATAACCTAAGAAATGTTCTGGATTGAGTCGCTGAATTATAAGGCATGATTTCTAAGAATAGCTGTTTCAGTGACCGTAAGTAATCCTTATGATGTTAGTCATCTTTTTTTCATTCTTTTTAGTCCTCCTTTCAAGTTGTTTTTTTCTATTTATCATTATTCAGAATGGATTAAACGTATAGAAGCAAAACGATTATTCTGTTTTGGCTGAAAAATCAAAGTTTAAGAATTTTTCTCTTTTTTTCCACTAGCAGGCCTGCCCTTTACAATACGAGTGGCATATGTCCAAGATTCCATGTTGTATAACGAACTGAAATTAGGATTAAAAAATGTCCCTTTAATTCAGAAAAGCTATGCTAGGCAATACTGGCTATCTACTACAGCTATACGGGCTTGAAAAGTTTTGCTAAACGTTCACAGAGTTCAATTCAAGCATGGGAAGCTCCACATTGGCCAAAATTGTTCCTCGTTCTGGAAGGCCTCTAAGTGACGAGTTGAGAGGTTGGTGTGCGGTGTGGTGGTAGCAGCAGTTTGAGAGTTGGCCGGAAAGGAATTTCTGGGGTTTGAGAACATGTAAAACTTGAGACTTAGAGGTTTCTTCCAAAAAAAGGTACTAAGGTGTGACTTCCCTTTCTTAAGGAGGGGAACGTGTATGATTTAGTCAGATTTAAATGCATATTCATAACCTTAGAAAGTACAGTTAATATAATAGCCATTGAGCCAATGTCTTTCTCTCATCTCCCTCTGTGGATATAAGATATACAACAGATTTCTAAAGATGACTGAATCAATTTTTTGGCCAGATTTTCTTTTTTTTGTGGGGAAGGGGGGGAGAGGGAGAATGGAAGTGGGGAATGCCATGTTTTTCTGGATGAATACAATTATGTGATGCAAAATTGAGATTGCATAAACAGGACCTGACACAAATCTTGTACCACACAACGATCTATAATGTAACATTATATGCAAAGGTTTTATGTTAGTCAATGAAGTAAACAGATTGGCTTTATAATGTATCTTAGTTATGATTCCCTGTTCTGGTTACACTTTAATGCACTGAGTTACTTTTTTGCTTGCTATTTCTACTCTGGGGTTGTTTGATTACTTCATTTTATTTGTTTGGTTTTTATTTATCTTCCTGATGTCTTTGTGGCAAACTCACAAGTAAACCAGCAGGTTACATTGCTGTTGTGCCCACAGTATTGATAGATCTAAAGCAGTGGTCCCCAACCTTTTTTGGTGGGGGGCACTGCATGGGGCTAATGGGCCATCCTGGGGCAGGCCCGTGCATGCGCCACGCTCCTGGGGGCGGCGCTAGGCAGGCGCACATAAATGCCCTGGTGGGCACCATGGCACCCACGGGCACCACATTGGGGACCACTGATCTAAAGTATACTTTCAAAGGTGTCCTCACTAAAGAAGAATGGTGAATGGTCTGCTTTTATCTTGGGCACTTATTTCTACCTTGGTGGTGGCCTGTTCCTTGTTCTTCTTGGCCTTCTCCTCTTTTTCCTTCTTTCTCTTTGCCTGTTCCTTTGTACTAATAACTGAGAATTTCATCTTTCTTAAGTGTGTGGTTTCATTTTATCACCCTAAAAGTCAAACCTAAATACAAAGTAGAATTTCATGCCTGGTGATGCCTCTGTGTAATGGAAGGAGCCCATAATACCACATGCTGATCATGAAGGAAGTCCACATCCGTTTCTCCTGCAAAGATTGTAAGCTTGTACAGTTGCAATAGTACATATTGTCATTATGCCTTTCATTGAACTGTACAGGGCAATCAGGAGAACTGACAATTGCCAGGCCTCTTGGAGAGGGTGGAATGAGGGCAGCTGTGCTCTCCTAGAACGGGCAGAGCCTCAATGGAAGGGTGGGCCTGCGACAGTCAGCCCTGCCCTGGCCACACCGCCCCCTCCAGCCAGGCCTCAGCCCCACCCAGACCACGCTACCTGGGGCTCCGGCGGCAATTTAAAGGGCTTCGGGCTCCAGCTGAGGCACTCAGGAGCCCCAGCAGGCCCTTTTGAATCACCAGTCCCTAGGGCAGTTGCCAACTTTGTGTAACGGTGACAGAGGATACAAAGTGTGTTGCCCTCAGGCAAACGGACGTGCTGTTTATGAGCAGAGATGTCTTCCTTTCCCTAACATACCAGTAGGGAATTACTCAGCTGCTGCTAAGAGCTAGAGGGAGACTATTTCTCCCAGGAGGAATGGGTCAACAGGGAAGAAAGATGCCCCTCTTGGAGTGATGCATCTACATACTACCTGTTCCACAGGCCCAGGCCTGAAAGAAGAGTCTAGCCTTCAGATTGCAAACCATCTGGATTGCTGTGAAGCCTTCCATAAAAAAATCCTTCTGAAGAGTCGAGTCCACAGATCCACTTATGCTAGCACCCCAGGCAGATTATACCATTCCATTCCAATTCTAAGCCAGTTCCAATTCTGGAAGGTGCCCCAAATCCACCCACAGTTCCCCCCCCACAGAGCCACAGCGCTGTACGCAGCCATGAATTTCACCCTGTGTGGCGATCACCCTGCGTCCACCGTTTTCTTTTTTATTCTTTTCCCTCTGTCACGGTGCAAGATTTTATTTGGCTTTTCCAAATGAGCCTGTTGTATTTTAACTAAAAGTCAAACGGACTGAGTAGTGGCTGTGTGTGTTGCTTCACTAGATACAGTAATTAACCATAACGCAGGCTGGCTGCTGAATGTGAAGAGGCTTAGATAATGCGAGGATGACTTTTTCATTTCTCACATAGAAAAGATTTACTGTGCATATATTATAATTCTGTAATTTATAGCTCCACAGTCCTAGGGGACTTTTCTTGCTAGCCCTGGAAATGCCTGTTGTATCAGCTGCCTATAAGAAGTTGAAGTACCTTTTCAGCTTGGCCCATAGACCAGTCCAAAAGTTCGTCTCAGGCTCTGTTACAACTCCTGAATCGCATTACAACTACTTATTTTACTTTGATCTCTCTTCCTTTCAGTTGTTGAGGCAATAGTTCATAAACGCACACAAAAAGAGTTCAGACACATGGAAGATACATATTGTAAATTTCTTTGGAGCAAGGGTGAGATGCTTTAAAGCTTTAGGAAAATGCTGAAAATATAAATAACAGTTGGGATTCCAAAGACTGTGAATGCCAAGTGCGTTTAGGTTTCATGCCATTCTACTGTTTAAAACAAAAAAACAAAAAACAAACCAAGAGTGGGAAGATGAGCTTCATTTTCACAGTTCTTAAAGTACTGTAGTTAATCTGAAGAGCATCTCATAAAAGTTGCCTTAGGTAAAGCGGAAAAATGGCTCCACTAAAGTTGTCAAATTCACCTTAATGAGTGTCTTTTAAAAAAAAAAAGAGCAAGCTCCATTATTCAAATTCAAAACAATCTTGAGATTATTGCCAGTTTGTGGCAGCTCACACAAATTGCCGGGAGGTTCATTTGCTCTTTGTGGCAGCTTTCAAACCCCCCCCCCCCTTCTTTTATTTTTAATTTTAAAACCCCAGTAACTAATCTTTTAAGCCAACCCCCAAACAGTTTTATTTATGGTTGCCAAAAGTAAGCTCCTAATGTCGTCTTAATTAGAAACATGTGGGGAAATAGAGGCAACTCTTCAGCTGACACTATTTTTGAGTTAAAATCTGGCGTTCCCCTGACTACTGACAAGTCTGACAACTGCAGCAGCAATCACCTCATCAAATCTTTCTCTCTCTCTCCTGGTTTTTGGCATCCTTCCTGTCTAAATTTTTATCAGATGAGTGCTTTTTTTCCTTTTGGCAAGTATTTTGAATACCTTTTTGTTGCTTTATCTCTGCACCATGGCCCTTTGCCCCTTCATGCCATTTCTCACATGTAGGACTAGCAGATTTTGAAACAAATTAGTTAAGAATGCCGATTGAAAGAACTGCTCTTTTTGCCTTCTCCCCCCCACCGATTTCCAAAGGGCTGTTGTGTCACAAATGCAACAGGAAGTATTGCGCCTACAATCTTTGAGCTGCTAAAATGCATTTATGAAGTGTTAGGTCTTTTCTACTGCACCTACCTTCTCTTTGCTACAGTTTATTCCACCTTGTTTTCCTCTGTCTTGCTTCTTCCTGCCCCTGAAGGACTCTGTATTAGGACTAGTGATAGATGGACCGTAAAAGATTCAGAAGGTTTCATTAGACTAGGAAGGTTGGATGCTTGTCTAAACTATATCCAAACTAACCAGTCTTTTTCCGTGTGTGAAGTTGGGCAGAAATACATTTTTTTTGCAAGAGTATTGGTATTGCTTCCTACTGCAATTGCTTGCACAGTTAGAGGAACAGCTGAAAGTCCAGAGGACAAAAACCGAAAACTTTAAATATGTGGTTTAAAAATTATCCCAATTAGTTTCACTCTCCAAAGCAGAGGGGAAAAAAAACAAGGTTGGGTTAGGGGGAGGGTTTCAGGTGGAGTTTTTTATGCCTGTTGGCTATGCTTAGACAAATAATTTTAACACATATCTAAAGGAAATTCATATTTATCATGGGAGTCCCAAGTAACATGCCCTTCACCTAAGAACAATACTGTGCTAAAGCCCAGCAGAAATTTTAAGCAAATATAATAGATAAGTAAAATTGTTCCATCTCCTTCTTCCCAAGTAGTCTTTAAAAAAGAAGAGTTAGTCTCATGAAAGCTGAATGCTATTTGCCCTTTATTGCTTGGTTGCTAAAATTTATGGATCAACCTAAGTGGAGACTGTTTTTTGTACCTCAGTTTAAGAAGAAGGAAGAGAAGAGGAGTAAGACCGATTTCCTGCACTAAACAAAGCCCAAGGGTCTGTAAACACTGTTACATAGCCAGCAGCATCCCATGAGAACATTGTTTAAGAATATTATGAATAGACCTTACAGCAAAATAGATCATGGGTATCAGAAAAGTTGACAAATAATATGGGCTTGTGTGCTTTTAACCTCAGATTCCAGCTTGCAAGTGAAAAGTGACCTGTGGACACAGCTCAAAATCCTTATCCACGTTACTGTCTGGCAGGACTTTTCAGGGAAGAAAGGAACTTTACTTCTGGGTACAGTTGGCTATTTTACTCCAAAGAGTGCTGAAGGAGCATTTTTTGACACCTTATTCTATCTTTTACCATGTCAGTGACAGAAAGACTCTTTTCTTTCACTGCTTGATAAACAACCCAAATGTTCAATTCCTATTGAGGTTCAAGTAGCTAGCACCCCAAGAGTTATAGATGCACACCGTTTTTTAATTAATACACTCTCTACAAAAGTGGTTGGATGAGACAGACTTGGAGAAATCAGGTTTACCTACAAAGCACATGATGTTAGCCGTGACCTCTCCAAGCCTCAATTTTGACTTGGGAGTATCTAGTTCTATGCCTGAGATTCCATGCTCAGTCACTTCTTGCTGAATTTAATTAAGTACCAGTTACGATAGTAATTTTCATTCAGTTCCTGAGGGATAGTGGAGCTCCTCATAAAGATGCTAAGTCTTGTTCTATAAATCAGCGAACCCACATTTGGTGGTACTTTAATAACAGTCACCACTAAATTGGACTGGATTTGAACTGATGAACAAAAAAGGTTTCATGTCCCATTCTCAACCAGTCCAAGAAAGCTCAGATCAACTTAGTCCCTATAGTGGGAAGGGGGGAAAGGGGAGGGAGTAACTCTCCAGTTGAAAATATTTCAGTGGTCTTAAACTTTTTAATACAAAGGAAAAATGTATTTTACCAAATTCCATTTTGTTTGATATTGGCATCTTCATCCTCTAGGATTATGGAAAAAATAGGGAAATGTTGATGTTTTAGCTACTCTTTTCGGCTCACGTTGAGAAGTACATTTTGCAAGATGCTATGGTAGAACATGGGTTCATCCTCTGTGCTTTAAAATATATAAAATCAGATGTTTAAATTGGAAAAATGGCATTAAGCCTACTCAGTCGGGTTTTTTTAGTACTTTATCACAAATCCATAAATACAAATCTTACCATTTTAAATCTTCTTTCAGAGGGTGTAGAACATCATGACATCTTTGTGTGCTGTGATTCTGTGTTGAAAAGCTGTTGTTTTATGTATTATGGCCCTATATTTAAAAAATTAATAAAAATTGTAGGACTTGAAACCTATACTACGCCCAAAAAATGGATAAGAAATCCTGATTATGCTTTGACATAACAGACTTCCTGGCTTTATTGTATTTATGATCTCTGTAAGTATGTACGGGCAATTTCTTCGAATGCATGAGCCTAAAGTCAAACTTTTTCGGCAATTTTTCCCCAAAGATCTCAGTTCTCAGTAGCACTCCTGAGAATACTGTGTGCTGCTGATTTTTTTAGCACACTTGAGAATATGACCCTTTTGTTTAGGCATCTAAATGGGAGTTGAGCTCTTATACATACCCTGCCCCCGTTGCAGGGCTTCAGTGTTTTTGAAAATACCAGCCCTACATTTCTGATGTAGGCTCCTTAAAGAAGTGGTTTCATTTTCCGCTGCGGAGTGCTCGAGCTGGCTGGAAAATGGAAATCCTGTCCCATTTGTTTTGTTTTTTTAAATAAACGTTCATCCCAAATCCATATGAAATGAGAAAAATGGGCAATTGTTGATGGGCAGCGATTTTCAGAAACATCCTGTTTTGGGAGAACGTAAATGGAATTTTTCATCTCCCCAGCTACCAGTCTGGAAGGCTCTAGTTAATTACATTTCTTCCCAGCAGGCAGAAAGTGAAATTTTGCAGAAAGGGCATTTTCTGCCAGTCAGCTGTACTAAGCACTCAGCAGCCCCATTATAGTCAGTGGGAACAGGTAAGCACTTAGCACTTCGTAAACTTAGTCTGTTTTTGTTAGGAGTCTGTATCCAGAATTAGGACTGGGATTTTGGGAGGCGCTTAGGGACCGTGATTTTAAAGGTATTTAGGAACTGGTGTGTTCAGCGTTGCTAAACCTAACTGATTCAGGAACATACATTTCATTTTCATGGTGAGTTGAAGGGATTTAGGTTCCTAAGTGGCTAAAAATCCTTTTGAAAATATTTAGTCTCCTAAATCAGTTTGGTATTGACACTGAGGGTAGCAATACCTAACTACCTTTGGAACATTTCCTGTTGCAACCAGATTTTAAAGTGCCTAATCCTATTTCCAAAGGTGACTTAAGAGCATACATCTCATTGATATGGATCTTAGGCAGTGTTCCCTCTAATTTTTCCATCCATGTACAGAATAAGTTTTGTTGTGTGCACCAAGACATGTGCAGATGTGCACCCACCAATAGAAACACATGCTACTGACTGTGGGAACTCTGTTAATCAGCTGGGTGGCATGTGAATCTCACCTGGATGGCCATCTAAGCACTCAGTTTATAGGAAATACCAGTCTTGGGTTCTGAAATGCATATGTCACTTTTTGAAAATGAAATTTCGCCTTCAAGTTGCTTGGAGGCTTTTGAAAGTGTTATCCTAAGTTCCTTGTAAGCTAATTTGAAAATGTCAGACTATAAATCTAACTTTAGACTCCTATTTTTTGCAAATTTTGGCTGAAGATCTTAAGATTTGGTTCACTGGTTACATGTAATATGTCATTAGTTGAATGGATCCCAGTGAATAAGTATACACACCACTGCTTTCCAATACCAGGCCATCTTGTTGCAAAACATTGTTGTCAAATTGCATAGTAAACACATTTTAAATCATGGTCTGATGCTTCCACTTAAGTATCAAAAGTATTTTTGAACAATTTCAGGATATAACCAAGGCAGCAATTGGTCAGTCCCATGAAAATGAGGATGAATGACAGGTCTCCTGTCCACTCCCAATATTGTTCCCACTAATTTTACAGTGTCCTGTAGCATGCAAAACATAGGTGCGATGGAACAAGCAAAGGATTAGAATATCCTACCCCTGACATATTGAGGCACAACCCTGATGTAACTTCAAAACAGAGTGACCAAATGGGAAAGGGGAGGTTACAGCTGTATGTGTTAATAGAAAAAAGTATTAGGAATCGAGACAGTGATTTATTAAAAGATTTTGTGGGATAGCGAACTTAATCTTTCAAAACCTTTGTTCAAAGGGGATACTTCATACCGGGAAATTTGACCAAATGCACTCCTTAGATGCTATAATTTAATGCTGATTTGTAGAAACATTGCATGGAAAAAATATGATAACAATAATTTTGTTGGAAGAAGGTTAAGCACATCTTTATGAAAAGCCAACATTGTACAAACAGTCCCATGGCTAGCGAGTTGTTCCCTTATTGCATTGTAGCGTGTGCAGCCTGCAGGTCACTGCCAGTGCAAACCAGACAGGCTTAAGCTGCGATGAGTGATACTGGAGGAGGGGGGTGTAGGGATCTGGATTGTCTCAAACTCAGACCCCAGCAGAGAACCAGGGCTGGCAAATACACTGTGGGTCTGAGGGGAAACTGCAACTGAAGTCTGCAGGGAATGTGAAAGAGTAGTTCCAGACGAGGCCACCTTGACAAAGGTATTAGGTGTAGCAAGACATGCTGGTGTTCCAAACACATTGACAGTTATGAGCTTTTAAAGCAAATGTTTCTCATTTTTCCCTCCCCTCCTCCCCCACTTTGTTAGTTAAGCTGGATTGGGTGGCTAGTGCTGAAACAATTTAATCCCTGTCTACAAAGCAAAGGAGAGCGCTCGTTATTGCATCCTTTTGCAATTTGATGGCTTTATTGTTGTTGGCGCAGTTTGCACTTTTTTTCCACTTAGAAATTTCATTTTGCAAATGTAGTAATAATACTTTACATGTGTATAGTGCCTTTCATCATGCAGCACTTCCCAGACGAGATAGAGGCACAAGGATAAGGCTCTGTGGTGAGCTGGTCTTACATTCCGTGGCAAGGGCCCCAGAAATTTCGTGGCAACCTTATTGAAAAGGAACAAAGCAAAGAAAAAAACCCAACTTGTTTAAGGAATTAACTGTGACAGTGGATAAATCAATCTGTGTTACTTGTTTTATATAACATTCAATTTATTTTACACTATCCTTATATTTTAAATAGGCCACAGAGTTTTGTACAAGGGGGGGGCCGGATGATGTCGTGGTTAAGACAGGAGTCTAGCGCTCAAATCCCTGAGGGTATGTCTACACTACCCCGCTAGTTCGAACTAGCGGGGTAATGTAGGCATACCGCACTTGCAAATGAAGCACGGGATTTGAATTTCCCGGACTTCATTTGCATAAGCGGGGCGCCGCCATTTTTAAAACCCCGCTAGTTCGAACCCCATGCAGCGTGGCTACACGGGGCATGAACTAGGTAGTTCGAACTAGGAAGCCTAGTTCGAACTACCTAGTTCATGCCCCGTGTAGCCGCGCTGCACGGGGTTCGAACTAGCAGGGTTTTAAAAATGGCGGCGCCCCGCTTATGCAAATGAAGCCCAGGAAATTCAAATCCCAGGCTTCATTTGCAAGTGCGGTATGCCTACATTACCCTCCTAGTTCGAACTAGGAGGGTAATGTAGATATACCCTGAGATCTGGATTCATGTTCCTACTTTGCCAGTTTTTGGTGTGCTTTTGGGCAAGTTGCTTCGTTTCTATGGGGGTTGTTTACACTACAGAGAAGATCAAAGCTGCCACAGTCAATCTTCTAGGGTTCAAATGAGTGGGTCTAGTGAAGACACACAAATTTGAACTGAGGGGGTGCTTCCATCAGTGTCTGTAGTCCTGCTCCTCACGAGGAGTAAGGGAGCACATTGTGGATGGCACCAAAACACTATTTACAATACTTCAATACCAACTACATAGTTAACATAGCTGGAGTTGTGTATCTTAAGTCTACTTTCTTCTTTAGGGTGTGTCTAGACTACATGGCTCCGTCGACAGAGCCATGTAGCATAGTTTATTTGGCATAGTCAAAGAAGCGGGGATTTAACAAGACATACCACAGCAGTCGACAGAGGCTTCCCTTGTCGACTGCGCTGTGTCTAGACTGCCGCGCTGTGCCGGATCAGCTGATTGTCAGCACAGCGCGGCACCCATTTTTATTTTAATGAAGCAGGGGTTATTTAAATAAATAATTATTTAAATAAATAATAAATATTTAAATACATAATAATAAATGCCTCCATACCCTTAGTGTAGACCAGGCCTATGTGTCTTAGTGTCCTATCTGTGAAATGGAGATCAGAGCATTTATTTGCCTCACAATGAGACTCTGAGGACTGACATGTTAATAATTGCCTCCTGGAGTAAAAAAAGGTAACTACGTAAATAGAACAAAGCTGGAAGAATTGGTGGCTGGGCCATTTTGGCACCGGGGAAATGTGGAGAGAGAAATGACTTGGCTGTCTTGTTTTAAATACTCAGTGGTGAAACCGCTATCAAGGTTGGCATTTAAGTGTAATCTGGAGTTTTCAGAATTGAAGTGAATGGGTGTGGTTTAAATTCTGCACCATTATTTTGGGATGTCTGCAGACTCAGCAAGACATTACTGCATCAGTTTACACATAGTTGGAGTTCACAAGGGTTTGTGCCCAAACATAAGATGTCATTCATTTAAAACGAACACGTAAAGCTAAGTCTTGAGCTCAAGCTCCCACCTTTGAGTGAGGCCCGTTATGTCAACGGGGATAAAAGCCACCTAATCCTAAAAGGGGAAGGTTTTGCCATGACAAATCCCTGCTCTCGTGAAAAGTGATACGAGTTCTTTAATATCCATACAAGAAAGGAAAAACTGAGCCTCAGCATTTATGCCAACTGTTTATATAGTGATGAACAGCACAGCACTGAGTATATTTTGCTGAGATTTGGCCCATTGGTTCAAGGTATTTCAGGTGGCAAATTAATAATCTAACCAAGCGGGTTGTACAGCATCATAGTTTACTTGGAATTTAATTAGTTCAGAAACCGAACAAAAAATCTTAACAAAAGTTATTCACCTTAAAGCATCAAAGCATAGACATAGAGAGGTTCTGTGCGGGAACTTAGATCGAAAGCTGTTGCTACCTCTTCCCTGCATTGTGCTGTGATTCAGTGCTTAACAAATGGGATAATTAAGATTCACACATTGCATGAAAGAATTTCTGATGGTTTGTCTTGATTCCCATAACCTAGGCTCTGTTATCAATGGAAATAGTGTTAAAACTCTTCCATTAAATGTGTGTCTGTTGGCTCTGTTTTGGAATGCTTGTTTCACGGTGTGTCTGAGAGTCTTCCAGCTATGATTAAAAACTCAGTGGAACAGTCAGTGTTGTATTGCAATTTCCCCCATTTTTTCTAAATTTAATTTACAGTTTTAACGTGGGTACTTCTTTCAGGAAAATAAGGTAAATTATGCAATATTTCCAAAGCACCACTTAGGAGAATGTTATCAGTGTTGAAGCTTCATGGTAGGTGTGCTGTCACAGTAGATAAATAATTCAGTACCAACAAAAAAAGTTTAAATGATTTTAAAGGTCTGACTTGAACTGCCAAAAGCCAAGAAATTTAAAGTTGATGCTAAAATGCAATCTTTTGCTCATAGAGTTGTCTAAAAAAGAACCGAAGGATAATGACTTGAATTCCACAGTGAGCACTTTAGGACTTATCAGAGTTTTGGAAATAGAATCTTGTTTTCATCCCTGTGATTTCATAACTGACCGAGCTCCCAGGATTCACTTGGAGTTTCAGTTTGAAACAAAATCCAAATTTCCAAGCAAAACTTGCCTAAAATCACTTCATTTCTCCTAATTTTTTTTTTTACTCAATCAGGAAGTTGTTTATTCAATGAAAAGTCCTAAACCAGCTTAAGTGTGCTTGTAGACGTGATGAAATGCAGGGAAACTTTCAGCAAACTTGATTTCCATTTCAAGCATATCCCACTCACTCATGGCCTCCATATGTCTCGAAAGACGGTGGGATACAGCATTAAACTGATCGCTTTTTGCAATGTTTTGTGTGGCTCAATAGACCAATGCAAGAAAGGCATGTTCGGCTGCAGTAGGTACAGCTCCATGCTATAGTAGTGTTAGCTGTTATCATCTGTTCTTTCCTCTTCATTCTTTTCTTGTTTTGGTTTTCTGCCAAAGTCTTGTCATAGTGCTTTTGTCCCTGGCGGAGGTGTTGATGCCAGGTATTTCTATCCATTGCCAGGTTTTCCCAACTATCAATGTCTATCTGAAACTTTACTAAAGCAGCTTTGCAGTGGTCCTTGAAACGGAGTTCTGGGCATTCTTTTGGTTTTGTTCCCTCTGCCAGTTCTCCATACAAAATGTTCTTTGGGATGCGGTTATCATCCATTCTCTTCACATGACCCAGCCACCGTAGCTTTCTGTTATGCAGAATGGCTCCCATGCTTGACCTTCCAGCTCTTTCTAATACTTCCTCATTCGGAACTTTATCTTGTCATTTGATATTCAAAATTTTGCGTAAGCAATGGAGATTTAAAGAGCTAAGTTGTTTTCTTGGCTTGCATAGGTGGTCCACGTTTCTGATCCATAGAGAAGAAAGCTCCGCGCACACGCCTGGTAGATAATGCACGTCATGCACGTTTTGTTAGCTTACTGAAAGTCGTTGCTGCCTTTCTAATACAAATGTTAATTTCTGCATCTAATGACAAGTTGCTAGTTATGGTGGAACCTAAGTAGCAGAACTTCAGAACTACTTCCAGAGGGCTGTTGTTCAGCATAATACATGGAGTTGTGTTACCTTGTGCAAGGACCACAGTTTTCTTAACGCAGATGGTAAGAACAAATTGTTGACAGGTTCTTGACAGTTGGGCCATAAGATCCTGGAGTTGCTTCATTATGAGCTACAATAGCAGCATCCTCAGTGAAGAGCAGTTCTCTGATAAGCACTTTCTTTATCTTGCTTTTGACCCGCAGTCTAGCTAAATTGAAAAGTGATCCATCAGATCTTGTGTGGAGGTAGATGCCGCCATGTGAGTTCTTGAATGCACAGCTTAGGAGGACTGAGAAGAATATTCCAAATAGGGTTGGGGCAAGAACACAGCCATGCTTTACTCTTGTGTTCACCTGAAGGCTATCTGATATTTATCCATCAAACTAATAGTAGCTCTCATACCCTCATGAAAAGCTGTGATCAGCTGCAAGCACATAACACACAAAAGTACATTCAGGTTGCACTTTTAAATATTTTCATATCATTCTGGTAACTTGTTCTTAGGTGATTTTGTTGGTAAACTTCTAGCATAGCCAAGGAATTATTCCTTAGAAGTGCTCCTTCAGGCTGTGCCTAGCTATGCAGGAGGATGCGGAACACAGATGCACACATGCCTGTGTAAATCCTTAGCTTTGTGGAGTTCACTGGAGCTATGCCAGCTCTCACCAGATGAGGTTCTGGCCTAAAACTGCACACTGCTATGCACGTTCAATACACAGACTGGTCAACAGTTGCATTGACTGTCACACCTTGAACTCTACATGGGTGTAATCAGAGCACCACTCCTTGCTGTGTCTAAATAGGGAAACTCCCATAACTGGTACATGGCTTATCATGCGTGAGTGTAGCAAATGCCAGAGAGCCCCCTACCTCAATCACATTGCATGGGCAGCACTGTGCAATCAGACTGAGCAACATTAGACCCCCGAAGGAGGGCAAAACAAATAAATAATTAGCTAGAGTACAAAGAGCCGCCGCCACCACATAGTAGTCTACTGTCTCTCAGGTACGAGAAAGAGAGGCAGAGAGAGAACTGTGTTCTCTCCCTCTCAGCAGCTATTTAGAAGAGAGAGATGTTTTGATAGTACATCCGTGGAACAAATCGTGCTATTTATTTCCTTTGGCTAACAGCAAGAGACTCCCTGGTGTCCACAACGACAGTATACCCAGTCTTGGGGGCTTTATGTGGCCACCCACTAATGCTCCATATGTTCTTGGTCCGTAATGGTTCTGCTTCTAGGAAAATGCGTAGGTGTATTTTCTAAGTAGAGTAAGGGGATTTAGCAGCATGGATGCTGAGGACACGAAAGGAAATCACGCAACTATGTTCACTGTAAAGCTCTGAGGCAAATCGGTATTTAGGCTTTTTGTTTTGTTTTGATTTTAACGACCAAGTATCTACATGGATCAGGTTTTTCATAGTCAATTGATAAATCCCTGAAAATAATCATCTATGGGAAACTGTGGGGGAATGTACAGGATCCTTCAGCAGCTACATATGGTTTATTTTTACACTTCCTGGGGAAGGGTAGGAATTCACTTGGGCTTGTTTCGCTGTCCCTTCCTACAGAAGAGCCTCCACCAGGCCTGCAGACAGGAGTGGTGGAGGTGGGGCAAAAAAGGGTCAGTTGCCCTGGGACCAGCACTTCAAAGAGCAGCAGTGGCGGGAGACCTGGACCCTTTAAATTATAGTGTGCTCCAGGCAGTTCTGAGGGCTAGGCAGGGAGCAGTGCGGTGTGTTCCAGAGGCACTGAGGGCCCTTTCTGCCTGAGGTCATGCTCCTTCAGGGAGCAGACAGCCAGCCCCCCTCCACCTTGGCCAGGGGCTCAGCAAGTCTGTCAGCCCCCTGGCCTCCATCATTCGACTTCCCATGCCACATTCTCCAATCCTTCCCCTTATAGGTTGGGGGGGGGGCCCTGTCTGCCACTTTTGTGGGACCTCCAGGTCTGGCACTGCCGCCCACAACTCTTTACAGGGTTTTCTGGAGTTACCAGATATACAGCCTGTGCTTAGTAAGAATGTGGAAACCACTCTGAGTGACAGCAAGGCCTGAGAGAACTCCACGGGCCTTAGTGAAGTAGCTAAGGAGGCCTTGCTTGTATTTATACTCTAAAAGGATTTACAATGACCCCGGGCATGCAACTGGCAGGGCACTATGCAAAAGGCTGTAAGCTCTCTGTCCCAGCTCAAAAGAGACAATTGGCCATGACTTCTGGACATATGATTTCCACTGCTGCTGTACTATTGGTGGCAGCAGTGGGGGGAGATTGGACTCCGAAGTTTGGGGGATGCTTCTGCCCATAACTGACAACCACTTAGGGAGCAGTTGGTTATAAACACCCAAAGACAAAGGAAAGACAAAGGCTCCACCCCCTTCAGGCTCCAGAAAGAAGTGGATGGAGGATATAAGCCACTGCCTTCAACTAAAAGCCATATCAGGTACATATGATGTCCCAGGGTTGCTTACTGATAAGGGAGACTAGATGGAGTGAGGGAAGTGAAGGCTGTTGGGAGCAGCAAAGGAAGCTTGGCCGAGTGGGAAGCTAGTCACAGGTTTCATAGTTATGCAAACAGCTTTCAGCCAGGTTCACTCACTGCTTGAACCTGTGACTCCCTGGAGTGAAGCTCAGATCTGACTTCAAGAGTCTAGCATAGGAGCGAAGAATGTGTGAAGGAAACAGATTGCACTGCCCGGAATCTATGGAGGTTTTATCCGAAATGGGGGAAGGGAGGGAGAGAAGATGGTAACAATTCTGTGAAGTGCGCTGCGTTCACTTTGCAGCCCTGACATGATGTGGCATGCTCTGTTTAACATCCATTTGTATTCTCTGAGTTTAATCACATTAGAAGATGTGACATCAAATAGTACAATCCACTCGCAAGATGTGCTGTTGTTCTAATCCAGAGGAACATTTACCTTTCCTAAACCTTTGCAGAAAGTCTACAAGCCCTGGGTATGTCAGAGCTCCACGGCTGTATTTTTCATAATCCCTTCCTAGCCCACAAAGCTTCTGAAGAGATGTTGCTGAATTGCTGACTGTACTGGTTTTTGTGCACTCCTGCTAGGATTAGGATTACACCAGGTTCAATCCCATTTAGAAGCTCCCGTTATCCACTTTTATATTCAAGAATAAGCAGCCTGATCAGTGATATTACAAGTAAATCAGTTCACCCCTTTCCACTAACCAATATAAAGATGAGCTCCCTGGTTTTTGGCACCTTTCTGCATCAAAAGTAGAAGAAGAGCGGCTCTAACAAAGCTTCCTTGCATATTGCAGAAATCAACAGTGTAGGCTGAGGTGGAGAATTCTAAGTTTGGTTGCAGTGCCCTGATGTACTTTGGCCCTGCAACAGAAACCTGCCTTTGTCATGTTCTAGAGCAGGGCTACTCAACTTTGGAAGCCCCGGGGGCCACAATGATACTCACAGCACATGCAGAGGGCCGCAATTTAAGTGTGATTGCATATACATGCAAATGTATGCAAATATATGAAGATAGCATCTTTCACACTGACGGGCATGAATACAAAGTTTAAGGCAAGACTACACAACACGCAGGTCCCATGTAAGTCCGTTCTGCTGATATTAATAAAATGCAATAGTTACCTGATTGCCACCCATATGACAGCACTTTTAATGAGCAATGACAGTCCAGGAATTTAACTACTAAAATGCATATCAACAGAAGACCATTCTATTGACTACTTTTTCATTTTGGCTCCCACCCGTGGGCCATGTGTTGAGCCCCATGTAAATCCAAACCGCACCACCGGGCCGCTGTTGAGTAGCCCTGATCTAGAGCGTTTTCTGTTTTGGTGTCAAGATTAGAATTGTTAGGCAGAAGGAGTCGCATGCCCCTAGAACTCTGGGCTGTGTTATTACAGTGACACCATTAATTTATAGGTATTTAGAAAGGGGAAAAGAAAACCAGGATGCATTTCATTGATCTTTCCATGTTGTAAATGTACAATTCATGTGCATTTCTTGTTTGTTTTATAGCGGCGCTCTTTCCTTTCCCTTATTTAATATGCACTCCATACTGTGCCAAAGGGTCAGTAGGGCAAATCAGGGAGCCAGATGGCTTACCTCTACCCTAAGGAAACATAACGATATTTAGCTGGGCATTTTCCCAAATAAAGGCAGAACAGGAATCTACAATAAATGTGAGAGACCGTTTAAAACCGTAGCCTTTCTTTGGGGTTTCAGTTTCAGCCTCCTTGAGGCATGAGGTTTTTATACTTCCCCGTCACTCTCTGCAGCTTTCTCTGAGTTAACTGCGTCTAAGGAGATGGTGGGGAGGGCAACTCATTTTATTTATGGCCTATGCTCAGAAACAAGTTTCAGTTATTTTAATCTGACTGAAATAAGAAACCATAATCCATGGATGAAAAGACAGTGGACAAACTCAGTTAAATCTCTGATACCCTGAGGACGTATATTTTGTCCATTTCTGCTTTTTTATGTTCCTTTTTTTTTCCCTCCTCGTATTCCCAACTTCAACTTTTGAAAAGCCGAGTAGTTTAAGTGGCTGGGCCTGGGGAGCTTATTTGTATGCAGCACAAATTTCAGGACCTGTTCCCAAGCCTGTGCAGAGTGAAAAATGGCCTGCATTTTCTTGATAGCCCATGTGGTTGTAAAGAATAAATGGCTAATGAATTACAGATGAACATTGACGCAAATTAATCTTCCTGATGTCCCTGGGTTATATGGCAGCCATTTAAAAGTTTAATCAATACACTAAAGTTGAAAACATGCAGGCACTGCAGTTGTTTGGATGTAATAAACATCAGAGGGAAACGGGAGGCTTGTACCCAGTCCATGTATCATAATGACAGGTATTTATGTTTAATGGACTAAATATTTTTTATTGGAAGAGAGCAAATGTCAGCTTAACTTTGTAAGCCCTGCATTCAACTTTCCTTTGAGGTTGGTGAGAGACGGCTGACATGTCATTGAAAATGAAATGTAAAAAAACCAATTGAGACAAAGTGAGGATAAGGAGCTGTTTCACCCACAAGATGCTGCTTTAATGCTCTGCAACTATTCATTAAATAAAATGTAAACTCTTCCATTTCTAATGTTGTAGTAAAAAGGTTTACTGGGGAAGACTTTTAATGGTTCTTAGGGAAAACAAAACCAAGTGCTGCCAAATATTCTTTTCTGGGAAGCATTTTATTTGAAAATTCTTTTCTTCAGTTAGTTTTGGAAGATATGTAATTACAGAGGGCCCCCCCCCTTTTTTTTCTTTGAGACAAACACAAAAAGAGGACAATAACTTTTAGATTTAGTATTTCATGTGCCTTTCCCTTTGAACAGAGTAATACCCTTATATAAGCTTGGCAAGTGCTTAGATATTAATTACAGTTGAAGTCAATAAATTTTAGAGCCATGTACGTCTAGGAGTCTGCCCATCGTTGCTATAAAGAGTGGGAAGAAGGAAATTTCAAGGCTGCCAGATCCCCTGGTGCTATAAAGATGTCAGGGTCTGTGACAAACCCATACTGGTAGCAAGCCTACCTTTACTTACTTATTTCTTCTTTAAGGAAAAATGTTGCTGTCCCCCATGTTAGGAGATTGCCTAGTGGTTTTGCAAGGCCTATCAGCCAATGTTAACAATAATTAAAGAAAACTGAAAAATGTTGTTAGCAGCTCTTCTATGATCTGGTGTTTGAGTGTGGTTCATTAATGGGTCATTTTTCTTACCTAACTTATCCCTGCTGCTCTATAGTCACCATGTGAAGCTTCTAGATAGTGCTAACCATGCAAGGGAAGGACATTATGGATCCTTTGACTTGTTAGATTCTTTGGAGATTGGACTATTTTGTAGACATGGAGAAGCTACAAAAGAGTCATTATTCAACCATTCGGTTAAACATGTATCTTAAAGTATTTTCCCGAAAGGGAAGCTGTGTGATTGCAGCATGAAAGTATGCAATGAACTGTTAAATATAGTGCTGCTGGGTACATGGCAGCAACAAACTTTGCTGTCTCTTCCAACTCCAAAATACCTCCCAGAATCTTCCTATTGGGTCCATGACTGATTTCTTCAGAAGGATGGATCTAGATTGTATGAAGAGTTAAAGGATTTGATTGGAACAGTGATCTTATTCCATGTCCCCAAAGGTCACCCCTTAATATTTTGTTTGACAAACTATTTTTATTATAAAAAAGTAGTATCTCTCTTTGTCACCATAGATGTGAGGCCCATATGTTGGTTTTATATAGGGTGCCATTAGGTAGGTAGTCATTTATAGAACTTGTGAATAAAAACATCTGTAGCAAAGTCATGGTACAGGATCATATTGCTCTGTCTCTAAGATGTGAGGTGCAACTTCTCGGTATCAGTAGAAATTGCTTAACAAGCATTTGAAAGTGATCCTTTCTCCACTATTCACATGACAAACTATTTTTAAAATTCCTGGAGCCTGAGCATGTAAGTCCTGACTTAAATGCATTTTACCAGTCCCAATTACATTAGGACAATGGCCAGATTGTCTATGACCAACAATCATAGAAGAGGTCCGTGCAAAGAGAACTTTCCCTTTCCTCTAGTCATGGATGGGCTGTGGGCCAGTATATTCCCACAATGTAATTTAGGAGCAGCCTCCCGGGGCTAATTTGGCAAGTGGGGATAAGTGTGGTATAAGGAATTCCCAATTTTATCTTCAAACCCTAGTTACGCATCCAATAACTAAAGATTGGATGGGCTACTGGTTTTTTCTCGGACGATGTTCCCAGGGCTAGCTCAATGGGTATAATTTACCAGCAGAGCAATGCAAATGTGCCGCACCATATGCCAGGATCTGGGCCAATATGTTATTAACATATCTTCTATAACAGAACCAGCCTTATATTGGGTTGACCTTGTAGCCTCCATACTGATACTGTCTGAAAGATATGTGAGTGGCTTATCAGCTTCAGAATGAGGATGTCCTACTGAAGATGTCAAAATGGAGCTGTAGTGTCCAACTGAACCGTGTTGAATTATGGTTTTTACTTCCAGTCACTCTTCTGACACTGCTTCATTACCCCCCCCCCCCAAAAAAAATTCTTTCTACTGTTGCAGGATAGTAGAATGTGGAGTGAAACAACTGACAGAGGGTATGTTTACACTAGCCCCCTAGTTCGAACTAGGGACGCTAATCCGGGCAACTGAAATTGCAAATGAAGCATGGGATTTAAACATCCCATACTTCATTAGCATGTTCCCAGGTGGTTGCCATTTTGGAAATTGACTAGCCCGGAATAACTGCCCACATCTACACGTGGCAGTGAAATGGGAGTTCGAAGTAAAGCCCTTAATTCAAATTAGCTGTTAAACCTCATTCCAGGAGGAATAACAGCTAATTCGAGTTAGGGCTTTACT
Organism: Pelodiscus sinensis; assembly: GCF_052426305.1. Taxonomy (NCBI): domain Eukaryota; kingdom Metazoa; phylum Chordata; order Testudines; family Trionychidae; genus Pelodiscus; species Pelodiscus sinensis. The sequence goes on from NC_143059.1 coordinate 8,515,570, forward strand.
TCAAACTCCCATTTCAATGCCACGTGTAGACGCGGGCAGTTTTTCCAGGCTAGTCAATTTCCAAAATGGCGACCACCCGGGAACATTCTAATGAAGTGCGGGATATTTAAATCCTGCACTTCATTTGCAATTTTGGTCGCCCTCATTAGCCTCCCTAGTTCGAACTACGGGGCTAGTGTAGACATACCCTGAATGAATCGTGTTGAATTTACCTCAGAAACAGGTGGCTTCTGGTAGAAAGCTGGGCATGGAGCAAGGTTAATGTGGCTTTGGATCTCCATATATATCAGACAGTGTCTTGTTAATGGATATTGAAAATGCAGCATTCTGTGCAGCATTCTGTGGTAAAATGTAACACTGGAGAGTTCAACCAGTCAGCACACAGTATCCAACTCCTTTCAAAAGATATAACAATTATTTTGTTGTTCTCATCTCCTTGCCACTTGGCTAAATGATTTCCAAGTTAGATTTTTTTAAACAAAAATAAATCTGAATTCTGATATCAATATTCCTTTTCCATGTGTATTTAAATTATATAGCGAGAATGCTGATGTACATATTATAGGCTTAGTAGGTTTTGAGTTATCTCAGTGGGTTACAAAATGTACCTTAACTTTGTTAGATAAGCCTTTTTCAGATGGGGGCAAATTGTAAAGGTTCACATTTGACATGTGGTGAAAACTTCACGGAGGAAGAGTAACTATGTATATGAAAAAAAAGTTTTCACATTACAAATGTATTAGTGATTAAACATAAGTTGTTTAGCCTGGCATTTCTATCAGTCTGAAGTTGCACGAGTGTGCAAAAATGCACTTGTCTACACTAGTCTTACATAATCATCATGATTTACCTGCTCACACATCTACCTACTTACCCTTTCCCATAATGACTGATAATGATCAATCCATCAAAAAAAAAATTACTCCGGGCAATGGCTTAGTGTTTTGCACAGTTGGGCTGTGTCTACACTGGCATGAATTTCCGGAAATGCTTAAAACGGAATACTATTCCGTTTTCAGTTTTTCCAGAAAAGGAGCGTCTACATTGGCAGGCTGCTTTTCCGGAAAAGCCCTTTTTCCGGAAAAGCGTCTGTGGCCAATGTAGACGCGCTTTTCCGGAAAAGAGCCCTGATCGCCATTTTTGTGATCGGGGCTTTTTTCCGGAAAAGACTACTGGGCTGTCTACACTGGCCCTTTTCCGGAACACTGTTCCGGAATAAGGACTTATGCCCGAGCGGGAGCAGAATAGTTTTTCCGGAATAGCGGCTGATTTTGTACAGTAGAGCATCGTTGCTTTTCCGGAAATTCAAGGGCCAGTGTAGACAGCTCGCAGCTTATTCCAGAAAAGCGGCTGATTTTCCGGAATAAGTGGCCCAGTGTAGACACAGCCTTAATGTGTAGTGTGCATATATGCATCTATATCGCTGTCTTAATTTTTTATAGCGTCATATTACCAAAGCCTTGAATATGTGTGTATATAGGAAGTCAAATCTGGCTGTAATATTATTTCATTATCTAAACAATGAAAAGAATTTTGTGGAAATGTTAACTATTAATCTAAAATTGTTTGGATACAATTTAAAATAGAGATAGCAGATTGATTCACCATGATCTGGCAAGGTAACTTTCCCTTTGCCGTGTTCATGTTGAATTTCTGAGAAATATGAATAGGATAGTAAGAAGTGAAAGCAGGTTCAACATTGTGTCAGTCACAGGCTTCGGAGACTGGGACCTACATCCCTGACAGCTAATAAAAAATCAAGTAACTTTTGGTTCTGAATCTGTATAATGAGCATATGACAAAGAAGAGGGTTTCTTGTACATTACCCTGCAGATGTAACTTTGCTGTCTGCCAACTTATCCTGCATTTTAGTTTGAGGAAGAGAGAGTATTAGGAAATGAAAAATCTCTTAATCAAAAAGTGTAACAGGAAAAAGAAGTCTAAAGAGGTTGTCGTGTATTGCTGATTATTTGGGATGGTTAAACAAATTATTTAAAAATGAAGAAGCCATTGGCAAAGAAACCATAATACAAAAGCTTTAATAACATTTATGTCTGTGTATCATCCAAGTCTCCAAAGGCGAGTCATGAATAACACATAAACTAGAGCATATAAAGAGCAGAAGAGCGCGCACCTCATTCAAAATCCAGCACACCCCATCGTCATTGGAATCAAATACACAGCAGGAAAGGTTCCAGTTGATAGACACACAAAGCAGTCATTGAAAATGGAAACATATTAATTATATTCCTTAAGGTTAAGATAGTAATGGTTGAATTCACTAAGCCTGGCATCACATTAATGCTCAAAACCCATGGAGAAAAAAATGTGTAATGTTTCAAAAATTGTGGAAATGGCATCGTTTCAAATTTACTTAATCCTGCCTTTGTAGCTCATTCGTGACTGACTCCACACCATGGGGGGCGGAGGGGGATGGTGGTGGCACAGGATAAAAACAGGGAGTATTACTAACAAAAAAGATGTTCTTGGTCCAAACAAGCGACTTGCGCTACATGAGCTAATTGTAAAAATAGACCATTTCTAAAATGCAGCTGTTATGTGCTTAGGCAAACCCTGCTGGGAGAAGTGCCTTGTAGAACACCTCTGCTAGCAGATGCAGAGAACACTTCAATAAAGGAATCTAAAGGGGAACGTTGAAGAGAAAGCTTTTGTTTCTCCGACTTTGGTACTGAGCTGCTTGCTGGACGCGAGCTTAGCTTGTCATGGTGGTAGAGAGATCTCCTTTCTTAAGTGTTTTTTCTATTTCACTTTCTTTTTTGCCTTTGCTAATGGTGGAGTCAAGCTCAGGTTATGTGCTGGAAAATGATAGGTGTCAGAAAATTCCTGTTGCTTGCTCTGTTGTGGTGGTCATTTGTTTTATAGAACATTTTTTGTCTGTCCTTGGAAGTTGGGAGTTCATTCCCCTATCGTCTTCCTCTCTCAAATCCGCATCCATATACTTCTGGCACAAGACCTGGGCCTCTAATTGTATTAACTCCATTGTGTTGAAGTCTCAGAGGGATAGCCATATTGGCCTGTAACTTTAAAAAAACAGCAAGTACATTGTGTTGGCGTGTTTTGAGTCAACCTTTCCTCCGTGATTTTTGGTGCTAAATCCTAAATCCTCCCAATAGCAAGGGGTTAATCATTGTCTTTTGATGCCCATGACATCTCTCAGCTCTTGGGAAGGATGTTTCAGTGAGAGTTGAGTGTTGTCGCTAAATAATTTAGGCACTCTGTCTTATTTTAAAATGAGTTGTACTTAAATTGTTACCGATGCTCCCACTTGTGTGTAAACTGGGGTTATTCCTTCACTGTCCTTGGTGGTGCCTTGGATGTAGATGGTTGCAAATGTAAGCCCTTGGGTTTTAAATGTTGTGCCACATCTTCTGTTCCTTATGCATTCCAGATTATGTATAATTGATGGCCTGCATTTACAGACAAGGGTGGTATACAGATGTAAATGTTATTATAGCTTTTATATTTTATGTTCTCTCTGAAAGATCATTTTGTCTTTGAATAATATTCCTGTTCAGATTTCAGGGGGTTTATCTGTAAAAGAGAATATGAAATGGCTATTGCAGATCATATATTTCTTAAAAGTAATTTGGAATTTTAGGGTATGGGATTGGTGGTGACTGATACACTGGCTGGATGAGCTATATCCCTTTGAAAATAACAGCGCCAGTACATGCCTGCATCTGTCTAACCTCATAATTCACTTTCACATTGGGTTATGGATGTCTGCATTCAGTGAGTCTATCTTCCCTTTAGGTATTATTTCAGCCCTTTGAGATAATAAGGAAAGTTTAATTGCGTTGTTAATTGATTTTTTGCACAACATTATTACCTTGATTGATTGCAGAGTTGATGAAAATGTTAGACACAGGCAGTGTAAAGTATCAGCCCAGTAAGGAGTGGGAGCCATGTGGAGAATAGATAACCTTGATGTTAAGAGCTATATCCTTCAGATATGTCTTCCCTTGACATATTGATGGCCCTTGAAAAGGGAAAAGCTGATTGTATGCAGAATGCAATCATTAAACCCACTTCAGCTGGCTCTTGATTAATTTGTTTTTTCCTGGAGGATCTAGTTAAAGAGAAGGCCCCACTAGTATCAACAGCAGCCATTTTCCAGGCTTCAAATTATTCTTAACCCTCTCCTGGAAGAAAGAAAAAGATGCATCTGTCCTAGTTTAGACAAGAAAAAGGTCTGAAAACCTTCAATCCAGGTGCAATATGGAGATGACAAGACACACACTTTACCCTCTGCTTTTCCCCCCTCCCCCCCCCCCGATATTTGGCTTCTCTGCAGCCACAACATCCATGAAGTCCCACTTGATATTCCATTAGAAAGACAGGCGCACATGTTTTCAGCAGAAATGCCACGCATGTTGTCAAACTAGTTTAACCCCTTTTCTCCAGAAAACCGAAAGACTTTGAATAGCGGGGTTTCTCCGAAAGGACTAGTCCAGAGGTTGTGTGTGCAAGTTTAATTTCTTAAACGCTCTGTTCCCACAGACCTCTGTGCAGAGCCCTGTGGTGTCAGCAAGGGCTGCTGTGTGCTGCTCCTGATGGAGTGCAGGGAGGGTCCTTTGGAGGTCAACGTGGATACGCTGCTAGTGCTTGCACCTGCGAGAAAGTCTGCTCCAAGGTTGCTCAAGCGCAGTAAAACCGTGCAGTATGCTCTTAGATGTTCCATCGAGCCAGAAGAGTGCATCTGACCACTAGTCTCCTTGCTGCTTGGTACAACTGTGACCTGAGAGTGCAGGATTGGGGGGTTTCACTAAACCTTAGCTACCGTCTAGCTCTTTTCTACTTTCCACTGGTACTCCGGCTCAGTGATACCTGCTTTTAGACAAAGGGCTGTGATCTGTAATCTTCACTGCAAAGATGGCCTTCCACTGGCATTCAGTGGGCTGAGATACAGCTTCCTCCTTCAGTACTACTACTTTATATGCAAATAACCCAGGGCATGTAAATATGTATGCCCCTTTAACCATGCAGGAGAGTGCTTCGAAACAGAGAGCTTTGGGGAGGCTCTCTTTCAATTAACCATTGAATAGCTATTTGGTAAAGTAGCAGGTTATTACTTCCTGTTTGACTTGGTAATCTCTGAGACAAGTCACTCTTAATTTGTGTTTGTGAGTGATTCTGCAATCAGTGTTGTTTGATTGTTTGGCCAGATGTGTTTTATTATGTCCAATGTGCACATTTGCCAGTTGGCTCCTTTTAAATATGGGAACATGTTAACTTATGACATAGTCAAGTCTGACAAATTTGAACCAGCCAAATAAGTGAGTAATATTTCAAGCTGTCAAGGCGAGCGAATGCTGATTAACTGACACCGCTCCAAAAGCTCTCCTCAGTATCCGTGCTCCAGTGGAAAATGTTTATTAGGCATAATGTTTGTTAGGAAGTCTTGGGTGCTTTGACTAAATTGTAACGAGTCGGACCATAATAGAGGGGTTTTATTGCCCCTCTTTTGAGTTGTTTCATTAGCTTCCTATCTTTAGTCGTCAGTACAAGCTTCCATAGAGGCTAGAAGTGCTCTTGTAAACAACATTCTGCTGTCCTTTGTGATTTAATCTGTTCAGCCTCTCCCTCATTAGCATGTTTTTAAAAGGAGGCTGAGGGAGGGGAAAAGAGTTGAAGACAGAAAGCAGTGACAATGTTTTGGCACACTCTACTGTAGTCAGTCAGTGTTGGAGAATTAGGCTATGAATCCTTCGCAGTAGCAAATCATCGTGCGTATTCTATATAATGCAGGGCTTGTTTCAGCTAGACAGGCCCTGACTAAAACCAGGGAACTGGATGCCTGCAGAACTTTCTGGAAGTTTGGCTCCAGAGCTGAGCTTTATGGCTCGGGTGTATTTCTGATTTCAGCGGAGCCACATGTCAATTGGGCTGAAAGAATGGGGAGCCCCTTTGACACCCAACCCTGTAAGATCCGGATGCCTGCTGCAAGATGTTACATATTTGCAGCTCCCAGAGAGTCAAGGGAATCCAGCATTTGCAGCAGCAGTCCCTTAAAAATTATTATATATAAAGATGACTCCTATTAAGCCTATCATTGGCAATTAGTTAAAGTCTCCTTTGTTTCTGACAAATGGCTTATGGAAGGGAATGAGTAACAGGATACAAAGAACATTCCCCTAACTGATTGCCACGGTATCATAATATGACAGCAGAACTATTTGACTGTGCTCTTTAATTTTGAGAGACTTGGGTTTTTTTTTTATTTTTAAAGCTGGGAAAGAAACTTAGTCTTTATTTCAAATGGCTCTCTTGAGAAATTTCAAATCAGTTGAGCCAGACTGAAGGCTGAATGGCTTTTTTTTTTAAATGTGAACTCCTCCAACAGAACACTTCTGAGATCCAAAAGCAAATTTTACTCATGAGATGAGCCAAATTCACTTCTACATTCTCCAGAAGGGTTCTGCTGCTCATTTAAGAATTTGTAGTTTTGCTGGAATACTTGCAGTCTTTCCGAACAATTATTCCAAAAGTTTACTTTCTACCCCATAAATCACGGTACATTTATTTAATCCTATCACAGTTACTGAAAAAAAACCCTTACTTTTCCTTCCCCCCCTTTCCTGTGAATGCAATCTACACATTCCTAAACTTTGAGAAGTACAATATAATTATATTCATCCTCGATTTCCTTAATGGCTCTAGCATTCTTTGTGGTTTAATTCTGTTGCTGATAAATGGAGGTATTATTAGTAGAGTGTAACCCAAAGTGGAGAGCAGCCTACAGAAATGTCACTTTTGCATATGTTAGTCAAATGAACTGAGAGTCTTCTAAGATAATATGGGAGGTGTTGACAGAGCAGCTGAACTTTAATATGCAATAAGGATCGGGTTTTAAAACCTCCTTGCCCACTATTCTGAATACATTAGAAGTATTGCTTGCATCAATGCGGTGATAATGTAACAACATTAGTAAAAATAAAAGAAACATAATTCAAAACAATCGATTTAATTCATATATATGTGTATATATATAGATAGCTATATAGATATATATTTAATTCCCTCTGTGAAACACAGTAAGCCTTTAGTTAAACAAAATAGAGGCCTCTTTTTGTAGCCACCCGTACACCGAAAATGTTTGCATGTTGGGGTTAGTCTACCAGAAATCAGGCTTCCAGGTAAAAGATTGAAAGCATGGATTGTAGAAATATAAGCTTTGATCATTATAGAACATAAAATTGACTGAAAAACTAATGAACAGTATAGTTTAATTGTCACAGAGCAATATTTAGTTGGCTGGTTGAGACAATTTATTAGATAAATGGATGCTGCCCTCTAGTGGGGCTGACCTCACTTTTAAATTGACTAAAAAGAAATCACCCTTAGATTTTGTGTATGTCTGCGCGCTTTTTGTCGTTGTTATTGATTTGGGGGGTAGACAGAGGAAGGAGAACAACTTCTGGGTTTTGACTACAAAGCGGTAGTAGTTCAGATGGGAGTACGTGGCTATTAATAAATAGCTTTAGTTTTTGTGATTAGAGATGGAGAATGAAAGGCATTTAAAAAAAAATTACCTGATTTGCATCTGAGTCTTGCATGCTCTTTGGAAACAGTCCCATCTTGTCGCCACTAGTCTCTACAAGTCTCGTTCTTTATATGTAGACATACTAACGTACAAACATATATTGTAAATTCATAGATATTTCCCTTTGAAGGTATCCAATATGTATACATTTGAGCCTTAGTTGATAGTAAATGTAAACTAATAAAAGTAGCTGTATAGCTAGTGCTTTCTGGTGCACAATAACTCCAGTAAATACAAATACAAGTAGGTTCTTGATTTATTTTTTAAATTTTACTCCGCTCTTTAAAAATTCAAAATATTCAAGAAGAAACATTGTGTACTGACCTCTGGGCTCATTCCATCCACGCCATCATTTGAAACTACAACAAGGGGGAAGAGACACTTCTGGGAAATGGGTGGAGTAGGAGTTTTGTTTTTAATAGGAAAAATCCATCATATTTCAATCATCCATCTGAGACGTTGAAGGACTGCTACAAAGTCCCAACGCAGAAATGTGTGGCCTTACTGAATCACCCTGGATGGTAAGGAACTGGTTAATGATTTAAAGGGTTATGCCCTCAATGCTCTTGGTTTAGCCAGCAGTTAATGATCTGTAGATAGCACATGCCCAGATCAAAGCTGATCATATCAATGTCATTGAAGGAGGGAAAGCTACCCTCCTTTCCTTTGCCAAAGAAGCAATGCCCACAAAACAGATATTAGACAGGATCACAAAGAAAAAACAGTTTCTTGCCATTTCAACCAGAAAGGACATTGTCTCAACGACTTCATTACCTGCATCCTGCTTCAAAGACCTTTTCAGACCACACTTGAAAGAGAATCCTCTGAACTGTCATTCATGCTTAAATTCGACACTTTACGCCTAAGTGTAAACAAAGACATTAATTATGTTACCCATTACAAAGATAGCTTCCCCAATTATCACCTCTAATATCATTAGCTCACAGACATTTACCTTTCCCCCACCCCCATCCCTCTTCTGTTCTGAAATTTGATTTGTCCTTTTCATATGTGTTCATTTTTTTTAATTGTATCCTTTGGTATATATGGTTGTGACAATTTTCTTCCACGATTTGAGCTGAGGAAGTGGGTCTGGCCCACGAAAGCTCATCACCTAATAAACCATCTTGTTAGTCTTTAAAGTGCTACATAGTCCTGTTTTTTATTTCTCCTTTCCTTTGTGTGTGTGTGGGGGGGGGGGAGGGTTTGTTTTGTTTTGTTTGTTTGTTTGTTTGTTTTTAAGCAAAGCATGACATCTGAAGAACAGTGTGTTGATTGTTCCACTGCCAGGGTACGCATCATGGAAACATTAGCTCCAAAGATAACTTTTAATGTGTCAGCCTAATGGCTCCTTAATGTGTAGAGGGCTTAAAATGTATGTCAGCCAGGGCTGTATAAAGTAATATAGTTTGTGGCCTGAATGGATCTAGATGACTCTGCACCATGACACAATATGGTTTATTATTAAGTATCAGCTCATCAGCTTATTCCCACGGACTTGGACAAGCTGCTCAATTTTCCAGTAACAGATTATGTGAGAAAAAGCTAGCAGTGCATTTTTTTTTTTGCCTTTTTTTTTTTTTTACCACAAGTTTCATCCCCAGCTGCACTGGGAGCCCTGAAGTGTATTTACAGCAGGCTGCACTTTATCACACATCAGCTCAAGTGCTAGTTTACACCGAACGTTCATGCCGCCTCCCCTGGCCTGGGATGCAAACTTCACATCTTTGTATTCCTAGCACCTTCATTGCAAATTTTTCCAACATTCTCTCCCTGTTGATTGTTTTCTTTACTCTTTCTCTGCCCCCTTCCTGCAACTCTCAGGCCAGTGAGACTTGACACGACACAGTACTTGTCTGCGCAGGAGAGTTGCTATTATTTCATGGCTTTGCTTGTTCTGATTCTTCCCTGTTTGATAATGTTAGGTGCATAATGCTGGTGTTATTGCATTGGACTACATAGAGGTTTCACTTGGTGCCTGGAAATAATCTGGTCAATCTGAAGGGCCTGGATGTTCAGGGGAGAATGAATCATCACTTTCTTGGCACCCTTGCAAAGAAAGTCAGCACATTTGTAGCCATCGGAATACAAAGGATGGATTATGCTAGCACTTCTAGACACAGCACAGTGGGGGAAGACAGCACCCCCGCTCCTCCCCGCAATAGATCTATACTGTCTCCAAGAGAGGGCAGCTGGTCACATTCACCTGTATTACATGGAAATCTGTCTTTCTGGACTGTACCCGTCATCTTATATCTCCTTGCTTCCTTGAGGAAGATGGAGCTCTCTCTAGGCTGGGGTACCTGAGTACTGCCCTTAGCCTCACAAAAGCTGCCTTAATGGGCAGCTACTTTGGGGGGAGGGGGGGAACAGCTCATAATTTCTGCTGACATGTAGCACTTTTGGTCCCTTGAAAGATTAGGGTTGGAAGAGACCCAGGTGGTCCTCTAGTCCAACTCCCTGTCCAAAGCAGGACCAACCCCAACTAAATCATCCCAGCCAGGGCTTTGGTAAGCCTGTCCTTAAAATCCTCTAGGGAATGGAGAGTCCACCAGCTCCCCTTGGTAATCCATTCCAGTGCTTCACCACCCTCCTCGTGAAATAGCTTTTCCTGATATCTGACCTAGACCTCCCCCACTGCAATTTGAGACCATTGCTCCTCGTGCTGCCATCTGCCACCATTGAGAACAGCCTCTCTCCATCCTCTTTGGAACCCCCCTTGACATAGTTGCAGGCTGCTCTCAAATCTCCCCTCACTCTTTTCTTCTGCAGACTGAAAAAATCCAGTTCCTTCAGCCTCTCCCCATAAGTCATGGGCCCCAGTCTTCTAATCATTTTCATTGTCCTCCAATTTGTCCACATCCTTTTTCTAGTGAAGGGCTCAAAATTGGATGCAATATCCCAGATGTTCCCCACCAATGCTAAATAGAGGGGAATAGACTGAGAACTTTCCTTAGTCTGCTGGCAGTACTCCTACTAATACAGCCCAATATGCCATTAACTTTCCTGGCAACAAGCGGACACTGTAGACTCCTATCTAGTTTTGGGTGTTTGGAAGTTCAAGGGTAAACTGTATGGGCTCGTCTACACTGGCCCCTTTTCCGAAAGGGGCATGCTAATTTCACAGGTCGTAATAGGGAAATCCGCGGGGGATTTAAATATCCCCCGCGGCATTTAAATAAAAATGTCCGCCGCTTTTTTCCGCCGCTTTGAAGTAGGAATAAGAGATCCTCCAGAAAAGGGCTTTTTTCCGGAGGATCGGGGCCAATGTAGACGTTCTTTTCCGGCTTTTCTAAAAGCCGGAAAAAAGCGGCGGACATTTTTATTTAAATGGGAAAAGGGGCCAGTGTAGACGTAGCCTATATGTTGTCTGCTTGCCTTTCATAGTAGTGGGTGACACTATTTTGGATGCTGTTATTCCAGCACTGACTATAATATTGCACTGCATCTAAAAGGTATTACAGCTGATATGACAATGTCTTGATCTCTGCTAATTGAGAAATGAGCCTAAAGCCAAATGTGTATGTGGGTGTGCGCGCATGTGCAAATTCAGGTGGGGTATTTACCCTGCCTCTTTCCCGGGTTACAAGTTTAGGAAGAGTTTCACGGCAATCAATGGAACAATCCCCACCTGGAAATAATAAAGTACTTGGATGTGATATTTTTATTTTGTAAATGAACGTGCTCTTGGAGGCAGAAAAACTGTTGAAAATCCAAATGAAAAATAAGCAAAAAAAAAAAAAAAAAATTAAACAAATTAATCCAAGCTGATAGATGAAACTCTGAAGACTCAGTCCAAAATAAAAGAACTCAAAAATCTTTTCTCTTTTCTTAAGCAAGCTATATAGAACATTCTTTTTTACGGATTGCCTCCTCATTCCTTCCAGGCCCACATCCTTTCTCAAAAATAAATAAATAAAAACAACACCAAAGCAACTCTTATTCTTTCCAAAGCGTCTAGGCTGGACATCTTGCCTGGTGATGCAGCCACAAGTCGCAACTCCATTCTCTGGGCGTGGGTTCAAGTCTCCATCATATCCTTTACCAAGTCCCATACAGAATGATTTATCTATGCTCAAAAAAAAAATGGTCCTGGAAAGAGCTGACTGGTTCTTTGGGGTTTTATTTCTTTGTAAATTAACTGAACAGTCCATCTCCACTAATTGTGTCAGGGCCAGTGTTTTTAGCTCCTCGAAGCAGATAGTTTGCAGCTGCTGATTTGGGGCTTTCCACACTTTTTTATAGCATGTAAGGTCTCATTTAGGGAAACAGGTTTCTAAATCACTACCTTCTGAAAACAAGTTCCATTGATAGTCAGCTAGCTTTTCATTCTTAAGCACCAGATTCTTAAAACTATTTAAGCATTTAAGACCCAAGGAGGTGACTAGTGGAACTTTCTGAAGTAATTCCCAGTAACTTTAGAAAATTCACTATGCATCTGTCTCTGCATTTTGGTGCCTAAATATCTTGAAGAAAACGGGACTTAGGATCCTCAGTTATGAGCACTTTTGAAAATGTACCCATTAAGTATTTGTTTTTAGCTAAATGGAAATGGTCTTGCATTAATATGATTCATTTTAAACATACTCAAGTGTTCTCTCTAAGGGTACATTTACACACCAGTGTTATGTTGAAATAATTGATGTTTTAGTCCATGTCTACAGTATAAGCAGTTATTTCCGAAATCGTGTCAAAATAATGTCGAGCTGGAGAACTCCAGGATGCCACCAGACAGTCTTAACATTAGGTCACAACTAACTTGAGCTGATTTGAACAGGTGACCTAGAAGTGCATTGTCCCATAGCCTGTTGTGAATTCCTTGTACTGTCTGGTCCCCAAGAAAAATACCAAGAACTGAAAACATATTTTACTCTAGAAAAGAACACTGAGGCCAAGTCTACAGTGAAGGGGAAGTTCAAATCAAGATATGCAACTCCAGCTACGGTAATTACATAGCTGGATTCGACGTACCTTGATTCAAATTTCCCCACTGTCCCCACAGCGGGAGGCCAACGGGAGCAAACTCTCCTGTTGGTTTTCCTTACTTCTCACAGGAGCAGGAGTATCTGCCACCAATAGGGGTGCCCTCTGAGTTCAATTTAGCAGGTCTTAACTAGACCCGCAAAATCAAATTCCGGAAGATCAATTGCAGCAGCGTCAATCTTCCGCTTAGTGAAGACATGGCCCAAAGAATCGATTACATAATAGCTGTCTTCAACATATACCCTATTTAAAAGGGGGAGAACATGACTTGAACATTTTTTCCACTTGCTTTACTATGCATGTATGTAATTATTTATTTATTAGGATAATTGCGGTCCCCCCCAGCTATGGCAAAGCTTGTGTTGCTGACACTACAGTGTGTTGGTGAAGAAGACTGATACCACAACACACACAAGTGACTGCAGAGTCATTACTTTCCTGTCATAATTAGAACATTCATTCCAAAGGAGGGGGAATTTAAAAGATAAAGGGTATATTTAACCACGATTCTTCCCTGTGCAATCTTTTCATAATTATAGTTTTAACAGCTTATGGTGATGGTGGAAGCAGCTACTTAAGAAAAATTAGGAGCCTCGTTTGGGGGAAGATGATCCCTAAGGAGACCTCATGTTGTCATTTTTCAAGAGCCCAGAGCAGAAAGCTCATACAGAACGCTGTGCATTAGGTTGATGGATTGGGAGTATACTTAGCTTATTATGACCAATGCCAGATATTTTAATTAAAAGCACCACACATCATTAAATGTGTTGTCATCCCCTGTGCGTGCACATACCCACATGCAAGTTTGTGAAGTATAAAAAAAGGAACACATTGCAGATGTTCAGGGGGAAACGGTCTCCTACTGAGTCAGATGCAGTAGATTTCCTAAATCCATGTATTGCATATTTTAGCATCGAAAGCTCTTACTGCAGCATATAAGCCCTCTGTAATTTTCACAGTTTTCTTCAAGCTCAAGGAGGAAATGGCGAGGAGGCGATGGAGGGGGGAAAAAAGTCACCATTTAATTTATGAGCAAGCCTATTGTTTTACAAATAACCTTCATGATGAATAAAGTCTCATGGCAACATTTTCAACTGTGCCTTTATCAAGACTCTGAGCAGTGTGTATAATCCGCCTGGCAATCGAATCACAGCTGTGTGCCTTGGTAGGGAATCTCTGTGGAGACAACACTTCCTTAATTTAAACAATTGTAGGCTGCAGGAGTTCAAAAATTTCAACTGACTTTAACTGTCACTAGCCCAAGCACCTTTATCCCCAGGCGAGCAGCAGCAGCTGGATTTCATTTCCTGCTGCCAGACAGTCCGACATCTTTGCCGAACATCCCAGGAACTGAGCGTCTTGGCTTTAAGGATTTTATTCAAGGTGACAGCTCCTCACACTTTAGCGTTCAGATCACCTCAAGTAGCTGAGATATCAGTGAAAATGAGAGCACTTCTACCGCAAACTCCAAATTTAGATTGACTGAGGTTATCCTTAGGCCTCTAGTCCCAACCTCCATGACAGAACAGGCCTGCCAGTAGCTCTAAAACTACAGTGGAGTTTGTAATGATGTCTGGGGAGAAATATTCTGCAGGAGCAGCAGAGAATACTATAAGTGATAGGAAATGATGTCAGATTTAGTTAGAGCTGGAGACACTGTTAGAATATACTTGGCATAATATGGCACCGGTATCTCTGTCGGCATCTCTGTTTTCTGTCACCGCACACAATTCTAGGTCTCTCTGTAGCCCTGACAGTGTCTTTTCACATCAGGTTTATTGCACTTGCTCAGCGTAGAACCATCCAGCCCCCTTTGTTTGAAGTCTGCCCTTTTGTCATTAATGCACTTGATGTCTATTTAAATCTGACGGTGAATGTAGTATCTGTTTTCCTGTCAAGAGATCATTGACGGTATTAATACCTCACGTCCTTGCCTCATTTTCCAAGTGCTGACACCTCCCTGCAGTCTCCAGCAATCATCAAACAGCACTCTCTCACCAAGCTCTCTGTAAACAGTCTTACTTCCCGTCCCTAAGAAACACGGCAGACCTCAAATAGGACTTTTATCAATGACAGCCGAAAAGGCATCTGAAGAAGATCATTAATAAACTGTTCATCGCCTTTGAATTTAGAGCACTATCTCTAGAAGCCCATCCAGGCTTTTTACCAACTAATGACGACCACGTTTTGCATGCGAGAGTGTCGCCTCAGGATATGAGAACTTAATTTTGACCAGACACTGGCTTATGAACGCGAATCATTTCTTCCCTTGAATGTGGAAGTTGCTCCACTGATCAATCAGGTTGTTGGAGACCTGGGGGGGAGGAGGGAAGGAGGGAAGAAAGGGAGCAGAGAAGGGGGCTAAACAAAGCACATAGAACCTTCTTCTGTGCTTCCCTTAAGAGGGATGTGTTTTTCAAAACAGGTGACAGGCTTATCAATTTCTTTCCATCGGAAAGTGTTAGAAGCCCGATGCTTTAAAAAAGAAGAGAATAATAGGGATTAACTTTAATCCAGCTGAGTCCCTGCTTCCAAGCTTTTCATAGCTTATTTGATGCTTATAATTATATTGCGACATTACATACAGACTATTAAAAGAACACTTAATTCACGCTGCATGTGAGTGCAGCTAATAAGACCCCATTTGTGTATGTTGGACCTGTCAAATTAAAGCCCTTCATAGTAAATGAGGATATTCCCACTCCAGTCTTTGTTCCTTTACCTAATGTTGTTTGTTTCCTAAGGGCTGAATTTTGGTGGTGCGTGAGTGTATGAGTTAGATCCTATAGTAATGAGAGATTTAGAAAATCCCAAGGTAGAGGGAGACTGAGAGACCCTGGTACATGGTTGCCCTGCATGGGGTGGGGGAGCAATAATAATCTGACTGCACGTGGCTCGAGGAAGCACTGCTAGTGTTACCACAGCACTTCCTGTAAGTGTATTTGACTGTGGCTTTGCCTCGCTGTATATCAGCTACCACCACTAGGGGGCAGGGCAAAGTATAATTTTTAAATATGGGTTCCACTGAAAATATGCCTGGCTCGCCCTTTAGCATCGTTCTGGCTCATAGAGCCATTTATACTTAGAAAAGGAGGGCAGTGAGATCCGGGTGACTGGAAGCCAAACATCCTGAGTTCCAATCACAGTTCCGTTAAGTGACTGATTTTGTGGCCTTGGCAAGTCACTTGGCTTCTCTGCCTCTGCAAAGTAGGGATAATGATACGTGCTCACATCAAAAGGCTGTTGTGGGGATGTCTGAATAGATTTTCTGTTCATGTTTATATCACTAGATCAGTAACAAGCTGTTGTTGTTTGCTGCTGTTAGTTTATCATCAATAAAACCATGTGGTTTAGAAAGATTCGTCCCCATCTCCATACTTTGGAACAGTAACAGGCAATACAAATATGCAACTCTATCTAAAATGCCATCCCTACAAAAGCAGCAGGGAAATACGGAGTTTAAAATATAGTAGATGGGTACCAAAATGTACTGTATGTAAGTCCAATCCTGCAAACACTTTTGCATGTGTTCTTAATGGGATAATTCACAAAGGGTTTCAAGTGTGTTTTCAGGGCAACTCCAATGCCATTCATTAAAAAAATTAATCTCAAATTAACATGCTTTGTTTTCCAAACATAGCTAGAAAGGAGTGAGAACAGTTCCCAAATGTAGTTTAATCATCTTTTCCTCAGCCTCAGTAATATTGTTCCATTACATGCAATGCTAATTGCTCACTTTTTCTTAATTTGTCGTCTTTTTGCTGTAGGTGTTCTGGGAAAATGTCGCTATATCTACTATGGGAAGCATTCTGAAGGCAACAGATTCATCCGGGATGACCAGCTATAAAACAGAGCCCCGTTCTGTGCTCCTTTAAACAAACCACAAAACATGCACGCACACAAAAAGCACCAATTGCATCTGCATTTTCAGCATGTAACTAAAGTCCTCCAGTACCTTCTGCTGACTTTGCCAAGCCTGTCAAGATCATCCTTCTGTCTGAGTCTGAGTAGTCACATAGAGATTGACATGATTGCCTTTAAGCAGGTCCCATCCACCAGTGTGACAGACAGCTGCAGCCAACCACCAGGCCTGACAGGATGAACACCATGATGGATTGCCTGGTCCAATTGCTGCACACAGAAGAGCAAAGGTCACACCTGGGGCTTCAGTGAGCATGCTCAGTTGGTTTTAGCAAGAGCAATGCTTTTATCTAAAGTTTGCCTGTTACGGGAGAGAGGCTTTCAGGATCATTATGCTTATAAAAGCAGCAGCTACAACTGAAGATTAGAACGGCCCTTATCTGTCCTTATTTCCCCCCCAAGAATTTGGTATTTAAGTTTAACACACACAAACCTTTTCAGACCGTGTTTATCACAAGTCAAACAAGCTCTTTATTTTGTGGGGTGAGGAGGGAATATGTTGTCAGTAATATTATATTAAAACACTTCATAAACGCACAGCACTGAATTCTGTATATTTTTATTTAAGAAAAAAGGTGCTAAGCAAGTTTGCAGATACAACTGAACCAAATCATTCTATTTTTTTATTTAAATCTCAACTTTTATTACATCTTAACATTGAGAAGAGGGGGGCATTTTTAACATTGCAGAATAGGTGCCCCACTGAGGCACATTGCTTAACTATAGATGCTTGATTTATTTGACAATATTTTTTTCAACATGTGCAAAGATTAGATTTAGAATTAAATGTTTTGAAAGAAGGAAGCCAAAAAACACAAGACCACCCTACTGAGAACAGAAGATAGTTTGTTTATTTCATAACTTACAATTGTATCTTATTTTCCTCAGACGTTGTTGGAACCTACCTATTACTAAATCACAAATGCATCTTAGAGTAGCCTCTCTATTGTGGTAATTATGAATCCCCTCTTATTATAAATGCAAATTACGAAAGCATGGCTTCTGTTAACTAGCATTTTACCAGCCTTTTTAGTAAATGGGGTGAACAGGTTAGGATCAATGACGCATTTCCTTTGTTGTTGTGCATCAAGTTCCCAAGAGTTAATACATCGTGCTTGGTGTGACTAGATGTCATGGGATTGACAAAGAGTATGCAGAACCTTTCACCTCTAGGCTGCTATTTCAAAATGAGCCCATGATGGTTTTGTCTGAGAGCTGTTGCCATCTGTTGGTTCTTCGTTGGCTAGTCTGAAATGAGCTGGTGGTTTGTGTTCACTTTTCTAGCAGACAGGTGACTGTCATAAAACTAAATCCCTACATCTGGCCCATATTTCAGCCATTTTCAGCAGATGCTGCAAATAGAATGGGACCAGAGACTGATGTCTTTCTCTGCCAGAGGTAGTCCCTCCAGGAAATGAGGAGGCATCTTGGCAGAGGAATGAAGGGAATCTGGCACTGTTAGTCTTTGTATTTTTTGCCTCTCTTGATGAACGGAAAAGACTTTCCTCACTGTGATTGTTAATCTAAAGTTGCTAACCAGCATTGCATTTATTTTTACATTGAAAAAGAAAGTTAAAATATACAGTCCCTCACTAGTATAAATTGGTATAGCTCCGTTGACTTTAAAATATATGGGGTCAGATCCAGAGCTGATGGAAGCTGGTTTAGCTCCATTAAATTCATATTTGTCTGAGTCGGCTTCTGTACAAATTTCTGGAAAGTGAGTTGTGGCTATGGTAGCAACTTTGCTGATATCTTGATCTCTCTTATTTGGCTATTATGGACCAAAATCTGATTAAAAGGCTTGTGAGGTGCAGAAATTGTGGGGAATCAGAAGTTTGCTTCTCTTGTGACATAAATAATGATTAGAAAGATTTCTAATCCAGTTACCAAAATAACAGCAAGTTGCCATCCTGACTCATTTGTATAATAATGTCTGTTATGAATCATCAACACATGTTTCGGCCATAGCATATTACAGGCAGCAGGGTGCTAAGCAGGGGTTTTTAGAATAACCTAATGTCACATTCAGTCTGGTTGCATCTATGTTTCTGTCTCTATAAAAGGCTTTAACCCTGCCTCAAACAATAAAAGACACTTGCAAACTGACCATGTTATTTTTTTTCCATCTTTATTTTTCTTCCTTATTTACTTTTTGTGATGTCAAAACCTTTTGTATCATTCTCAGGAATGTTCTCCGGGCAAAGCTTTGGAGGTGAAAACATTTTTGGAATGAGATGTGACCAACGATTTGGTGGTTTTGTGTGATTATTTTTTTCACGTATTAAATAATGGAACAACTTTAATTAAAGTGAGCTGAATTAGAACTCATAATAAAATCCATTCGCACTGTATAGGCATCTGAATAATCTGAACTATTATTTTTTTATAGCTCTAATATATTAGCTTATTATTTAAATACAGGTGGGGCTATTTATTGTGGTCTGTTACACACATTGCTATAGCATGCCAGGCATTTCATTCCCAGATGTTTTGCACTAAAACTTTATTTCAGTGTGTGGCAAATGTTTGGGGCTCAGTCCTGCTGTCATTGCTCAGCCCTTTCTGAGGGGTTGATACAAACTGGGCCTGACCCCAGGCCACAGCATCAGTCTGTGGGTTGTTCACAAGGTCAGAATTGTAATATCTCCCCCCCCCCCCCCTTGTCCCATGCACATCAAGGTGATCCCTTCAGGGTAGTGATTCTGGTTAGGCTAGTCCTAAGATTAGGGTTGCCAGATAGTTTCTAAAAAATACTGAACACAGCGGGGGAAAAAATTGGTTGAACAAAAAACCCAAAAGTTGTTGGGAAAAGAAAAGTCATGGCCCCTTTAAATTCCCACACATGCCCACACTCCTCCTGCCCGATAAAGAGTGGAAAGAATGTCCCAAGCGGCCTTCCATCCGAGAAAAACAGAAAATACTAGACATTTTCCATGTCCGGTATTTTCTGTTAGTTTTTTTTCCCGGCACGTGCCGCAGATACCGGGCTATCCGGTCCAATACCGGACACTTGGCAACCCTACCTAGGATACCTTTTTCATTAAGTCTTCAGTTTCTCCTTGAAGCCGGGTACCTGCACAGCACACATGCATCTCTCCTCCTTTTTCTTCGCTGCTGCAGTGGGCCAAGTCCCTGTCATTGAAGCCTGGGAGCATTTTCTGAAGCTCACGTACATGAAGGTGTAGAAAATCTCTTTGGGGTAGGGTTGAATTTGTAGAGCACCTAATGCTGAAGGGTGTTGGCCCATAGGGGAGGCTTCTCAGCACATACAGTGAATAATGATGGTGATACCTGTATCTTTTTTCTCCTTTTTGAGGCTGGCCCTCCTAAACTTCACTGGTTCCAGACTGGTTCTCAAACCCAATGACTCTGCATAGTAATGCCGCCCACTCTTAGACTATCAGACCAGTCTCCAATAGCGTAATCGTATGGGACAGTGGCATTATTCATTGCAAAGGTAAGTGCTGTAATCACCTCCCAGCCAATGAGGAGCAATCCTATTGTCCACCAGCAGTGGGAAGACCAGTACTCGGTCAGCCAAAGATAAATGTGGCTACTACCCAGCAGGTGTGCTGCATTTGGGGTTCCTACTCAAAGCCCCTTGAATGAGTGGGGTGGTTCCTTTGGTTTCAGTGGGCTTTAGATCAGAGCTCTGCTACTCTTATTTGCTGGTATGTCCAACCTGATGATGCATATGAGAACCATCCTCTGTTGCCTTGTAAATGCCACCAATCAGCTTAAGAAATATAGCATTGATAGGCAGAACCAGGTACTTTCTAACTCCATTCCAATGACTGCTTAATTGGATGCTGCACTTAAATGATGAGTGTACAAGGGTGTGATGTATGTGCTGTCCCTGTTTTGGAGTTAGGGCACACATGTTTTTGAGGAACATTTACAAGGTTTATTGTGAACAAATTTTGCTTTCGGTGTTCATAGGGGCTGATTTAGTTGGGATTGGTCCTGCCTAGAGCAGGGGGCTGGACTTGATGACCTTCTGAGGTCTCTTCCAGCTCTATGATTCTAAGGGGCTCTCTAAAAAAAACAAACGTTGGGAGTTTTACAGACTAAAATAAATAAGATTTGATCAGGGACCAGTCTTCCCAACCTATTTCAAAGCCTTGCAGCAGTGTAAAAATTGACTTTCCTTGTGCTGTCTGCATGGAAGCTGTGCTGTGCACTGAATTTTGCCATGGTGTCTTAACAGAGATGACACACAGGATATCACAGTATTTCTCTTTTTCCTTCCCCAGGCTGAAGTATGAGTGTGCCTGTGCCTTCTTATCTACCCAAACAATAGAATAATAAGCAAATTGGTTGCCTCTTAAACTCTGTCGTGGGTGATTCCTGAGGAAGTTGGAGGGTGTCAGTAAGCTATCAACTAACAAGTGGCTCTTGAATTGTTCACGTGGTGAATTGTCAAGATGTTTAAAAAAGATGATCACTAAGCCACCAGGATTTAAAAATGCATTGCGTCTGTGTGTGTAAAGCCAACAGACCCAGGTTGTCTAAATGTTTCTAAACTTGTCTACCTCATTTTCAGTCTTATACAGGTTGAATCTCTCTAGTCTGGCACCCTCGGGACCTGACCAGTGCCGAACCAGAGAATTTGCCGGACCGTGGGAGGTCAGTATTGTCTAGAAGCATTACCAACACTTCCACTGCTTTCTGGGCTCTTAGAAAACTTGTAGAAGTAAATTAGAGCTAAATAACAGCACAGGATACTGAAAGCCAGGACTAGAGGCTATAAACAAACTTTATGGGACTGTGGGAAACTTAGCTGGAAGTCCACTTATCATGGGTGTGGCCAACTAAAATCATGCCAGACCATGGATGTTGCTGGATCAGAAAGTTTAGCACTAGAGATGTTCAATCTGTACCATCTTGGATTATATCACTTTTTAGATATTTTATTTTTCAATAGAACTATCACAAATCCCTTAACAAATCACAGCATCTAGGACCAGTTTCCTCTAAAACCATCCATCTGCTATTTTGCACTTTTAGGTGAAGTTTGCCAAACAGCAGGTTCTGGTGTAATGTATATTTGATGATAATATAGTTAAGGCCCTCATCCTGTTTCCAAAAATAGAGGAACTAAGTAGGGTCTTTCTACTTTAAAATCTTGCAACTCCTTACTTATGCTAATTGTTCTTTTTCAAGCAAGTATTCCCATCTAAAGCAAGAGGATTTTTTAACATGCATAAAAGTTTGCTCTTTGTGAGCGCTTAATATTGCAAAAGAAATATAATCCACTCTGGTCTTTGTGCCTCAGTATTGGCAGCAATTAACTGAATTCTTACTTTCAGATTAAATCTTTGACATATTATTTCCAGAAAGACCTGAAGTGGCATAGAGCTTGTCTTCATTAAGGGAAAATGTATTTTAATATAGTAATTAACTCATGTTGCAGTTTTAATTTAGAGAAGGCAATTGTGGTTTTACCATACATTATCTGACTGCAGTAAAAATAGTTAATGAGGATTGCCTTAACACAGATAAAAATAATAGTGACACAAACATAGACTCACATAAGAATGGCCGTACTGGGTCAGACCAAAGGTCCATCTAGCCCAGTAGCCTGTCTGCCGACAGTGGCCAGTGCCAGGTGTCCCAGAGGGGGTGGACCGAAGACAATGATCAAGCAATTTGTCTCGTGCCATCCATCTCCAGCCTCTGACAAACAGAGGCCAGGGACACTATTCCTACCCCCTGGCTAATAGCCTTTTATGGACCTAACCTCCATGAATTTATCTAGCTTCTCTTTAAACTCTGTTATAGTTCTAGCCTTCACAGCATCCTCTGGCAAGGAGTTCCACAGGTTGACTATGCACTGTGTGAAGAAGAACTTTCTTTTATTAGTTTTAAACCTGCTACCCATTAATTTCATTAACTTCATCAATGTAACCTAGTATCAGTTGCCTTTCTAATAATAGCCTGTCACACTGTTACAATCTCTTCCCCACTTAATGAGAAGAGGTGAACCAAAATTGCAAATTCAGATACAGAAGCTGCCCAAAGAACAGAGGTGCCTGGGACTGGGGTTTGAGTTTGACCTGTCACGGTCAAGAAGTTGGGAGCAATATTACTGCATGCTTCCACTGCTATGGTCCAATCACTGTGCACCAATGTGCTACCATCCTTCAACCTAGGTGTGTTCCAGCAGTTTTCAAGGGAGTGGAAGGCTGCATGGGACCCATAGCTTGCTGCTGTAGCTTAGAGAAACTCTTAAACTTCAAACTGACCCCAGGGCTCAATGAGACTCAACCACTTCTCATGCTGTTCCCCTGTCAGCTGCCCCGGTGGAAACTAACAACAGCTGCGAAATCTGTACCTTGATGTAGTTACATGTAGATAAGCAGTTTGTATTTATTTACTTTGTGTTTAATCTTTTTCACAGACTCATAACTTTCAGAATTATTTCAAGCTTGGTCTGTGTAAGAAACAAATGAAATAGCTGGAGGAATTTTGTTAAGGCCCAATGCAGTTAAAAGCTGCACAACTCAAAATCATAGGAAATGCAATGTGTAAGGTTCCAAGAACAGCCTTTATAAGGATTTGCTGCACAAACTCAGTACTTTCTGTTGCTGTACTGTTTAAATGTCTCATTCTGTATGAGCTGGTCATGCTAAAAATGGACTACTTCCCTCTGCCACTCCGTGGCCATGTCTACACTAGGAAATTCGACTTACTAACTCCCGATTTAACAAAATCAAACTAGCATATCCACACTACAGGGAAGCCTCAAAATTAGTCCAAGCCAGGCTCCATTAATGTGGAAGTACTACCTCAGACTTAGAGTCCCAGGAAGCACTGAGGAATAATTTGTTCAATTACAAAGTAGTTGTAGGGAAGTGGTTATTTCAAAATAGCAGCACTGGCACATCTACGCTACCGTTATTTTGAAATAACGATTTCAGAATTAGTGTTACTCCTGATGAAAAGCAGGAGTACAGGTTTCGAGTTCCGTGGCCTGTTATTTCGAAATAACGGGCTTGGTAGAGTGGATGCTCTGCTTATAAATTCAACCTCAGGGGAGGGTTATTTTGAAATAAAAGCCTAGTTTAGACCAGGGCCATGAGATCACTTGTAGATCTCCTTCAATATTTGGGCCCACAATTATTGTATTAATTATTGATTAAGCTGCCTTGCACCTCTCTGGTCTGTTTTCTGATAAGCAGTTCATCATGATGATGTTGAAAACTAAACTTTTTCATTTCCTGATCTTTTGTGATTTTCTAGAACTGGGTGGAAAATCTTCAATGGAACCATATTCCACAGGAATATGCCATTTTATCAAACTCAAAATGCTTTGTGAAATCATGCCCGATTTCATTAAAATTTCATTTTGAAACACATACGAGGAAAACAGTTCCAGCACTACCAAAAACATCCAGTTTCAACATTGTTGAAAAAAAAAATTTGTATTTTCCTTTTGAAAAATAACTTTTTACTATATAATATTATAAAATAAAAATGTTAAAATCAAACTAAATTATTTCAATTTAATCAAAAGAAAATGTTAGCATTGAGCTAAAACAAAATTTCTTTCAGAACTTTCTTTTGGAAAAGAATTTCAGAATTTTCCACTTTCATTTCTAAATGGTAAAAGGAAAATTTCAAAATCCCCAAATCCTCCATAAAAAGACATTCCTTTCTCCACTTTCACGATTTTAATTGTACACTGATGATTTTAGTGTGAATAATTATTACTAAGAATTGGTCACTTTTACAGAATGTACTTCCCTGGCTAACACATGGTGAAGTATTTATAACGCAAATGAAATAACTTGTCAGATCGTGCAAACAGAGCTGTGTTTATGAGGCTGCATGGCTCCTCTTGCATTGTTTTGCTGCGCCATTAATTTGAAGAACTCAGTGATTTGCAGGGATCTTTCAAATGCAATGATCCAATTGAAGCTATTGCCTCCATCCCTATAACTGAATCCCAATTTTTCTGCATTTTAGAAAACTATTCTCCTCTGGAGCTACGAAGCAACCAGGTATTCCATTTCTGAATGATGCAAACAGGTCAGAGAACGCACATATGCTTACCCCATTAATCAAAGGGGTACCTAAACTGAGGTAAGGAGAAGATGTATAGTCTATCAAGACGACGATTCCTGCCTCCACATAGCCAGTGATGAGAGGTTTGATTGCCCCCTTTTTAAAATAAGTTCCCTTGTGCTTTCTTCCACAAAGAGTTCTGAGGAAATTACAAAATCACCTCAATGTCTTCCTCTAAATAGCTCCTTAAAACTCTCTTCCTTGATGGTTACAAAACATGAATTAACAGTTAGGCAGCTGGGTGTGCTGTTATCACTGCCCCTCAAGCTGCGTGATTTGGTTCCTTGTTCTCCCCCTTCTGCCCATATCCATCTGTTTAGATTGCAAGTTCCTTGGGCCTGGGCCTGTCTTTCTAGTCTTTGTACAGATTCCAGCACAATGAGGCGTGGGGAATGATTGGGGTCCCTACCACTATGATACTAATAATAAACTAGACAATGAATTGAAGGTTGGTGCCATGCAATGGGCAGGATTTGTGGTATAATATGAAACCCTTTGAGTATGAACAGGGGAACCAACAGGATTGCCAGGCCCTTGGACAAAGTGTGTGTGCGGGGGGGGGGGCGAGGGAACTCCATACTTCCAAAGAGGTGGGGCCTTGCAAGGAAGGGGCAGGGTGGAGCCATCTCTCCCTCACCTGCTGGCCTTTTCAGCTTCCCGGAGCACGCCATGCAGCACTCCTGTGGCAATTCTAAAGGGGCCAGGGTTGCCATGGTAGCTGCAGCTGGGAGCCTGATGTCCTTGGTGGGCCTGAGGGCAAATTTCCCCTTCTTTCCCTTCTCCCCCGTCAGCGGGCCTGGGTCTGAATGATCCTCGATACTGTATATGTTATCTAAAAGTAACATATATTCATTATTTACACTGTGTTAGTGTCTAAAAGCCTCCTCTGAGATCAGCGTCCCATTTGATTAGGTAATATACATTTACACACAGCAAGAGATCATCTCTTCTTTCACTGAGGGATTTTTGGAACAGACGAGACTGACAAAGATTATGTCAGAGGAAGTGGTGGTATTTTCATCTTACTGATAGCTGGCGAAAGCACAGAGAGAGCACGTGATCTGGCTAGGATCACACAAGGAGTCTCTGGCAAAGCAAGGAGTTGAACCCACATCTTCTGAGTCCCACACCAGTGTCTTATCTACCTGGGTATCAACACAAACTGACTGTTACATGGCGTCTTCATGTTGGACTTCCGTTTGGTAATATATATATAATTTTTTTTCAAGATGTATCGACTTGAAATCTAAGTGTCTTTTTTTTTGTACTTTTTTGGATCCTTTTAAATGGGGTAGCTGTGACTTTCGATCTTTTTATGGGATTCAGATAGGAAAGACTTAGATGTCTCAGCTACATGAAGTGTCAGTGTCTTGGCACAACACGTACTTATTTAGGTTAATGAGATTGCCAAGAAATAAGAGTTTGAGTGATTGCGAACGATAGAGCAATGTGATGCAGATTACCATGAAGGCTCCTATTGTACTGCTGTGAAGTCATTCCAACTGCCGCTGTGTTTATGACAATTTACCAAGGATGGACAGTTAGCTTTACAAACCGTAATGCATATTACACATTGGCAAGCTCCCGAATCTAAATCTGAGCTCAGAACACCTGTATCCTTGAGGAGCTATCAGGGTGAGTCAACAGCTACCACCCCACAGCTCAGTCTTCAGAGGAATAAAATGTGTTTGTGGTAAACTGACCCTGAAGGTCTAAAATTGGCATCTCTTGTGGAGAGAGCTATTACCTGCATGGCAATTCTCCCTGTGGCTCCCAGGATTCTAAGTGATCTTTTTATTTTGACACACAAATGCTAGACTCCCTGTCTAAATAAATACTGTGGCTCTGATCCTACGGTCCTTGCTTTGGCAAGACTCCCACTAAAATCCCTCTTCATTCCTTGTTGAGGTGAAACTGAAATGAATAGAGTCAGGACTAGTGGGCCAGATTAACTACAGGTGGCAAAGGGAGAGGTAGGATGGGATTTTCAGAAATGTCCTGAGAGGGCCTTATTGTATTCCCATTAAAGACAACTCATAGCAGTTTTAAAAATACCTCTCATACATGTTATCTCTCTGACCAACCAGGCTCCAGATCACTGTCCTGCCTAGTGTTTGCTACAAAAGAATGAAGAGAAAACCTTGGTTCAATATTTTCCAGTGACACTGCCTGATTGTTTGCCAGAGAGAGATGGTTATGACCCCATTCTACAGGAACCTCTACTATTCCACCGACAGGAACCTCTGCTATGTTTTATATGGGCCTGAAGTGAATCTCTCATATTTCTGCATAGCATGGAAGTTAGCACACTCATTTGCCTTGATCTGTTTGGTTCTGTTTCCACAGTGTAGGCATCTTTACTCCAACATACCTGTCTATCCACAGGGAAAAGTGGCAGGCACAGATTTAAAATGCAAGGGGGCAGGGTGCAATTTGATATCCTCAGTATTCTAGCCAGGCAGCCAATCTTGGGCTTATGTTTTCAGGCATGAGTTTGTGGTGTCAGTCTTCAGAGACCAACGGTGACCTAGGTGACTTACAAAATCAGAGGGTTTGCAACCAGAAGTGTGCGTCTTAAGTACTTGCCTTGTAAACTCAGTTTCTCCTGACAGTCTCTGTCTGAATCCTTGACTGTTTTACCTGCCAAGTCTTTGCTCCGAAAGCAAGTGATGGCAAGAAATAATTAAATACTCCACGTCTGTTTTGAGACTGGTGTTTCTGCTTCACTGAGTACCAGTGCTTGCAGTGCTTCATGATATCCTCCTCTTAGATTTCCTTAAGTTCCAGTCTAGGTCAGCCTCCTGGATAAGATATATATGCCGCTGTCCTCTCCACCTATTTTAATTTTTAAAAATTCTGTTCTGAGGGAAGAGAAAATCACCACCATCAACCCCTGTTCTGAAGAACTGTGGAAACCAAGCTCGTCTCTTTCATCAGAGACACAACACAGACAGAGGTCATGGTTTCCCCATGCTTCCCCACCTCATGGAAAGCCAACTCTAAGTATTGGTCATTATGTCTTTGGAGACATCTCGGCTAGTATGTCAGCTGTAAAGAAAAAAATGTATGGCTGGGTTCTGAGATCCTCCAATGGGACTATTTGCACGGTCAATGCTACTTGACCTGAATAACGGTAGCAGTATCTAACTGTATATAGTAGCAACATTATATAATGGTCGGTTCTTTTGGATTTGCTAGTTTTCCTTCTTTTCTGGTATTTTATTTTAATGTGCAAAACTCCCTTCTGGGCTTATAACGGAGACAAATTTCACTGGGGGGGGGGGTGTCTCAAGTTAGCCTTGAGAATGGGGTTTCTTCTTTCCGCAGGTTTCTCCTCTTCAAGCTGAAGTTTTGGGCATGTCATAGGGGCCACCTCCCTCTCTCTGCCTCCTCTGCACTTTCTGAATTTGTGGCCATTTGGGCCAATAGCATGAAGAATCCCAGACTCCCTTTTAATAAAGTCTACATGGCATCCATCTTGCATTACTACTTCCTTTTGGCCCTAATGAGACATTAGCGAGCAGATATAGTTGGTTGGTGATTTACTGTGCTATTGAGGCCCTCATGCAGAACCTCAGAGCCCCTCTGATATGCAAGAGAGGGTTTTCTCAGTGAAATCTTACAGCTTCAGGAAACAAAGTCCTTTATTGCAAAGACAAAACCTGTGGTCATTAAAGAAAAAAAAAGAGATGTGCATAAAAATGCACCCTTAGGAATATATGTAGGAAATGGAAAATAAGGAGGCATGTAAAAGACACACAAATGTGGAGGGAAATTATTATTATTTTTCTAACCCAGTATTTCAAAATTCAAAGGCTCAGTGAAAAAGAAAGCCAGACCATTGCAGGAAATGAAGTCTTAAGAAGACGGAAAAACAGAGTCTGATTTTCATGTACACTAAGACCTCTTTATACCACTCTGGCACACTAACGGGGGTCTTAACTATAATTTATGTCCTTTTTAAGGTTCCTTTGGACTGCCAGAGCAGTGCAAAGAGGATTTAACGTAAATTAGAATTAGTACCAGAAATTATTTAATAAGCACCTTTTCTTCCAAACATTTATAAAGCAATAGACTTAAAAATCATTTATTTTGGCATTTACTGTCCAGAAATATGCAGAAAATACTCAGCACTCCCGTTTCAGGAAAACCATGTGAATGTATATATATATTCCATACATAACACAAAGAGATGTGAATCCTCCAAAAAGTTACCTTTTAGGTTAGGTGACTCTGATGGACTTGCCTCTGGGGGTGTTGTCAACCTGAAGCTGACCCTTTCTTAGTCTTGCTGACAACTAGATTAAGGTTTCAAATCAGTATTTTCACAAGCCTTCAAGGAAGCATATATTTTTAAGGACAAACTAAGTCGTGGTCATGGCACATTCACAAAACATCATCATCATCTCAGCATCTTTGACTTCTTAGGAGAACCACATCTTGGAAAAAGTGTGTAGTTCTGGGTGGATTGTATTCATATGTTAAAAACACCTTAAAAACCATTGTAATATTGCAGTGTTGAGGATGTCAGAGGAAAGCTCTCAAAGCAAAATAATTCCCAAAGTTAAGTTTCCTCTGGCTATGTTAACTTATCCATTTTGCACATGTTGTATATGTTTCTGATTTGCATCAGAAACAAAAATGCATTACGTCTTGGAAGTCTTTTTTGTAGTTGGGATTGCATCTCAATACCGATATTTTATGATGGTCCACCTCACCTCCCACTGGCAATTCTACAAACTCACCTCTGTTACCTTTTGGAATCGTAGAATTCTCTTGCGGTCGCTGCAGCTATCTTTTACGTGGAATTAAGTTCAGAAAGTGCTTGTGTATTTATAGCTGTCCTTTAATTCAGTTTAGCATCTAAAAGTAAACAGGAGGAGTCAGGAGCATGCATCTCTGAGACCACCAGCAATGCTCTGGAGCGAAAGAGATCCCTGATTACAATTCCTATTTTTGAATGGAACTGTGTATAAAAAATGCAACGTATTTGCAAAGTGGCCAAGTTGACACTGCTCAGGTAACTCTTGTCTTGAGAATATTTGATCTTACATTGTTGCATGACATTGGTTTTGTTAATTTAATTTCTTAGGTGGACATATTGTTTAAAGTATATTGAAAATCAGAGGAATTTGTAAGATGGGCAAGATTTCCCTTTTTTTCTTTGCAAGAAAACCTAACTAGCTACCATATACAGGGCATACATTCTTTCCACACACAAGTCATTGATGCTTGTAGGAACTGATGCTTTATAAGTCCTCCCAATTCCCGCTCTTAAGTTCTGCACAAAAAAAAAAAAAAAAAAAACAATTTGTGCAAATTGAAGTCAGCTGTGGGGAAAAAAAATCCTGCTTTAAGTTGTTTTGCTGTAAGTCCAACCTTTTTCGGACATATCTTGGACTTATAGAGAGGATGGCCTGTGGCCTGTATATATGTTTAACAGGTAAGCAAACAGTTGTGTTAGAAAATACTCTTAAGTCTACAATTGTTTGTGACGCAATTTTCAGTGCTCATAATTTTGGAACCTTAATGTAGTATTTACAAGCTTTCCACATAATAGATGATGTATTCTTAAGCTGCATTGTTCCTTTAAGGCTTTTTTCCTCTAAAGGGGTTAACATTAGGTTAGCTCAAAATTACCAATGTTCTCTTTGCTTGGGAATTTCTGAAAACAATTCCCAGGTAATGAAAATCCTGTTTAAGTTCATAGCTGTAAGTGAGGACACAGTTGCTTCATTTCCTTTTGACAGTGAGCCAGTTTTTTTTTTTCCTGGGTGAAATTCCATTAATGTAATTCCATTTGAACTAAGTTACGCTGGGGATGAATTTGGTCAAAAGTGAGGTGTTTTTAGTCATCATTTTTTTCATTCTCTTTCACTTAGCAGTCAAGGTAGGGCTGGTCAGAGGATTATAATGCAGGTGAAAGGAAAACAAAACCTTCCCTGTTCAAAAGTAATTTCCTTTTTAATACCCTAATGGTTTAACCACCATTTATAATGTGTTTCAAGTAGTCAAATTTTTATATCAATTTTGGAAGAAAGCTCACTACACTACACTTCAGAGCCTCCTCGTTTGGCTACCTCCCAAGCCAGCAAATCACCACCTACCTTACAACAGATGTATTATGCAAGGCACTGAAAATGTCAATGCAACAGTAAGTGATCCCGATAAACAGTGCTGTTATCAAATGAGGCCAGACTATAGTTAGCTTGATCTCCATCAATTACCCACAGCCTCAGCCCTTCCCTCCAATGAACACTAAGCTGCAAGATCTTACATTGGGATGGTGCCTGATGTGTCTGCTCCGTAGCTACTGCTTTCCATACTTGGAACCCTCTGGTGAGTCTTGGGTGGTTTCTTTTCATATCGTGTCTATGTCAAGCTATTTTAGTTTTGGCTATTGGGATTCATACCCACCAAGTTTCAGGATGAAGCAAAAGTTAGCCAAAACCACCCCTGAGCTTTTCCTGGTTTTCACCTGAAAACATAAATCAGCCAAAGTTCGCTGAAAGGTTAGCAAACTTGGTCTGTGTGTCGAGATTGAAGCAATCTCTTCTTCCTGCCCCTGGAAGAAAAAAAAATCAGGCTGTTTGGGTTTCATGATGAAAGGTTTGCCATAACTCCAGCTAGATCCTCATTTTCCATGTCCAGCTAAATGTGCATTCAGCTATATTTAACAGCTGGTAGTTTTTTTTACCGCTAAGCCTCATAATGTTAATCACAAGTTTATAAAAATAAGCACATTCTGAGTCTTTTCCTGTGCCCATTGAAGTTAATGACACATTTCTCATCAACTTCAGAGTGGTGTTTACAAGTGTAGGGACAGGCACACTATTTCAAAATGGAAATAGGGGTTTCCTTGAACCAACAAAGCCGTAAATTAGGCCATGTCCTGAGAACGTTTTGTTCTATGTCAGCATTCCACGTATAACTAAGGAGCAAGTCAGTGATGATGGTTTGGCACAATGGAGCCAAGGGCAATTTTCATCTTTAATGACAGAATTACCCAGATTTTGTTACAGGACAATCAATGTCATTGTAACAGATGGTCATTGCTGAAGCGAGCAAAACCGAGGGCCTCTGGATCTGAAAGGATGAGCTGCCTCCAGCTAAGGAACCCCAGTGTGTTAGCTTTGAAGCCTGTCACTGACTCATAAACAACTTTGAGATTCAGCCACCAGAGGGAGACAGAACTGCACAAGGTGTAAGCAACTGCAATAGCATCAGGAGGACATGCTTAGGGAGTGTCGGTCTCTGTATTATGTCCTCAGTTCCTTTCTACATTTACTTCAGCCTACATGGAAGTAAATCAATTAAAATTATGCTAGTGCTTCTACTCTTCACACAACCTACGAACACTTAAAATATTGAGATACTAGGTAGAACCACCTGGAAGATGACTGCATCACTTGAGTACTACAGACAGGAGATTGCAGTGGGACAAATTTGTGGTAAAGAAGAGGAAGAGAGTTGAAATGAGAAACGAGCTGGGGCAAGGTAAGGACTGATGATCTGGTGGAAAATTTTCTGTCCTTTTTGTCCAAAGGAAAAATGCAATTTTTGCAAAATCTTCATTTTTTGAGCAGCAAAATTTCTGTTTTGCTGAATTTTTCTATTTTATTAAGAGAAAGTTGAAGAAATGTTCTTAGTTTCAACAGGGGTGGTGCTAGACTAGCTGCCAGCAACTGGCACCCTAGGTGAACCATGCAATCGGCGCCCCTACCGCCAAACCCCTGAATGATATTGCGCTTGAGTTTGGCGCCCCATTTAACTTGGCACTCTAGGTGACTGCCTAGTTTGCCTATATGGACACGCCACCCCTGCGTTTCAAGTTGGATCACTCCAAATAGAAACATTTTGCTTGGTTGACCCCAAATTGAAATATTTTGTTTCATTCACTTCAACATTAATGTGTCTCCATGTGATCTGCTGTAATGCCTTCTGGGAGTTTTGTTTGGATACCTGGTTGTTCTCTGTGGAATGGGCTTCCTGCTTGGCCTATGTCTGCTATGTTGCGGTGTGGTTTCCCCTCAAGCTGCAATGCAGCTGTGCATCATGGGAAATTCCATGACCAAAGCATGTCGTGAGAGACATCTTCTAACTGGGGAGCCTGCCTCATAAAGGGGATTATTTTTTTCTGATCAGTTCTAAGGATAATCATTTAAATTAAGAAAAAAAGAACACAATCTAATTTTTTTATTTAAAATGCTTGAAATAATTTTGTTTTCTTCCAAAAGGAGGAGGATAGGGGTTCTTTTTGAACCTTACTTTAGAAATAACAGGGGTTTTTTTCCATGTTTTGATTGCGGTAGGACTTTTTGGATTAAAAAATTGAGCAGGAGTTTTAGCACTTTTCCATGAAAGGGGCAGAAATGCTGTATATTTAATAAAAAGGTCTTTCCTTCTAATTGTTTATCGGATTGTTGACATCGTTAACACCTATCATATTTAACTCAAAGAAAGTTTTAAACATCCATGTTAAATGTACATTCCTCTCTTAGGATAATGACATCTTTAGTATCAAAGATGTGAATCCTGAGCTATGAGCTGCACATTGTATGTCCCAGGAAAAGCCGTGTAATCAAAACCTGAATTTCCAATGCGAAAGAAGTAAATAGGAAAAGAAGCAGCATGGACCTTCTTTAAATGTCCTAATGGGGCAAAACACTAAAGAACGACTTGCAGAAAAACTTGAATGGCTGTCTTTCTCTGCATACCTCTTGTGTGACATAGATACTTCAATTCACACACTAGCACTGAAATTAAAAATAGAGTAGAAACATGTTAACAATGCTAAAGTAATGATAATGTCTCTGTTAGGGAAATCTGCTGGGTTTAATTTGTGTAATCTCTTGAATCAAAAATGAAGGATGTGGTTTACAGATCTTCAGCTTTGCTTGCCGTTTGAATTTTGAGGGATAGTTTGTTTTTTCAAAATTTTCAGTGAATCTGATCCCCGAATTAGATAAATCTGAGAGAACCTTTTAGCAAACCTCATGGAGCATCAAGTTTTGCTGTGGGCATTTTCACTGAAAGGAGAATGGATGGTTTTGTGATTAAAGGTCAGGGCTGGGAAATGGTAGACAAGAGTTCTGTTTGGGGCTTGTTTTCCTGTAACAAGTCACTCCACTAGTCTGTGGCTCAATTTTCTCATGGGTAACATGTAAATATTACTTCCTTATCTCATCATGTGTTATGGTGTTTAATTACCTACAGAGCTGTAAGCTCTGTTGATAGAATGTGCATATTTCCATCCTATTATCTTCATCCTTCTTTTGCTTAGTGCAAAATGAACATGAAGCAGAAGATAAGTGGTACTGTCACACTTTTTATGCCAGCCCATGCAATTCCTCTTGACTGCGGTAACTAGTGTGCCTTATTTTCTGAGCTTGATTTGTGTGTGTGCCTTCCACTTGCTGCTTTGAAAACATACCTGTAAAAACAATGGCAGACTATTTAAAGTTTGTTTGCTGTCTCGGTCACCTCGTTACCAAGGAGTTAAGAGTGCATGTCAAAAGGAGAAAATCCCTCTGGGTCCGTAAGAAAAATGTGGTGTGCCACTGTGGTGTGATGGGTGTCCCACGTACAACAAGATCCAAGGAAGATTTTATTACAGAGACTCAGACAACTGCTCTGCCAAGTCTCATATTCTGCTGGCAGGGCACTTCCCTCACCTCCCAGCACATGGGGAAAGTGGGGTGGACTTTGTGGTGTGAGAATGGTGATCTCATTATCTTTAACACCCTTAGCTTCAAGTGTTACTTGGGGTCTCCGCTATATCCAGCCCTCTTATAAGATCCACCCATTGTGTTGAGCACTCTGGCCCACTTCTGTAGTAAATTCTGAGGGTGACTCTATGTGAGGTAGGATTTCTGTTCATTTGTTTGCCATTAACTTTTTCTAGGGGCCTCTTATTGGGAGCCTGAGAAGGAACTTGAACGCTTTTCAGGCAAGTGTGCTCTGAAGTAACCTGTCTGGTCTAGCCATGCAAATGGGTGGTGATGCGACATGTGAGAGAACAGGACAGTCACTCTGAAGGGAAAGGGCTGAGAATGGAGCAGCGCTGACAACAACCTTCAGGGCCGATTATGCCATTGATGCACTGGCCTGAGGTGTCACACAAATACCGGGGGAGCTCTAGGAGGCCTGGTGCTTCAGGGAATCGAAACGCCTTCCAGAATATTCCGGCACACAGGGGAAGTGCACACACTGCTTAGGAGAGTAGAACATGCTCTCTCCTGTGTGGCCAGCCTGCTTGCTGGTAGATGCGAAAGGAGTGGTGGGGCAAGTCCACATCAACCCTTTGGGTTAGCTAACACCTCCACGATTGTACATGGGTAAATCTGACCTCTTACAAATGCTGAAAACGCTTGGAAGAACAGAAGAGAAATGTTTTGAGAGGTAAATGGGCTGAACCTTGTGTACTGCAGTTGCATTTTCCTTTCTTCTTGCTGGCTGTTTGGCTTTCCAAAACCATCTGTCTGGTTCCTAGCTAAGCTGCCAATTTGCAAAGTCCATGTGTTAGTCAGTTCCAGCTCAAACATGGCCAATTGAAATGGGCAAAGAGGGCCCCAGAATAAAATTACACAGTGTTTCACTGTCTCAAAGGGGTAGCCGTGTTGGCCTCTATGCTGAAAAGTCCACATCTTTTTAATCTCTCTTCATATGGGACCCATTCCAAACCCCTCATCATTTTTGTTGCCCTTTTCTGAACCTTTTCCAATGCCAATATATCTTTTTTTGAGATGTGGAAATAAGAGCTAACTATGTGGACTAAGTCTGGCTTCCCAACCACATCTGTGTGTAACTTCAGGAAAATTCAAAGTTCTCAAGCTGCCTTGGGCAATGGGGAATATTAAAGACTGTTCATAATATCAAGTAAACCTGATGAGAAAATGTCATAATCATGCCAACCCAAGTTTGATCTTAAAGAAATGACATACATTTGTTCAAAATGAATGGAGCAAGTTTGCACTCTCTTTCCTTTTCAACTAATGAAACTCATCCGGGGAAATGCAGTCTTATGAATTAGCAGTCCGATCTTCTACCCTTAAACTATGTATTTTGATCCAAATGTTAATTCTTCCAAGACTTGGCAATACCCCAGTACATTGGGTAGTTATATGCCAAATTATTCCACCGTGATGGAAAAAAAGAGCAGAAATTTTAAGGAATTCATGTGTATCTGAGTTTTGCACATCAGTCTTCTAAGGCAGCACATAACAAAGGTCAGTGATAGCCTGGTGCTGTGTTTTGTGTAGTGCATCATTCTGTGGGAAAATGTGCCCAAGTTCCTTCTAAAACATTGTTTTTAAGTATGGTTACTACTGAATACATTTCTAAATGACAAGTTTTATTTGTCTGCATTGTGATATGTTTAGGGGAAACTTAGGCTGACAGTTAGAGGAGGCAGGAAGAGGGAGCCACAACAAGTTCCACCCAAACATAAAATGTCATCTCTTCCCTAGCTAAGATCCAGAAGCATCCTGATGAAAAAAAGAGCAGACATTTAAAAGTTTCTGACATGTGTCACAGACACAGACACTGAGCCACTGCCCCTGATGTAGCTCGATATGACAGCATCCCAGCCATTGGAGCTGGCTGCGGGACATGCAAAGTTTGGTGTGTGTCGCATTTAATACTTGTCATGGCACATCTAGAGAATAAAAAAGACAAATGGACATGGGCAGTAGTAATAGTTCAGAAAACTCAAAATAATGTTTCCGAGTCTAATTGATAGCATAAAGCTGTGCTAACACAAACCAGCTACCAAATATAGGTAGACAGAAGGTCAGCAGACTTTTATGCATGTGTCTTGGGGAAATTTTTTTTTTAAATCTGTCAAGCTGTTCTCTAAAGTTGACCTAAATGCATGAACTCTATATGCAGGAATATGATCATGCCAGAGATATTCTTTAATAGTCAAAATCACAGAGCTTGCTTCTCAGCTGGGTGTTAATCAAGATAGCTCCGTTGATGCCACTGATTTACACCCATTGAAGATCAGGCCAATACTGATGATTCTTGTACCATTAATCAGATGCTCTGTTGATGTTACAATGTCTGGATATTTTACAATCTGAGGTTCTGGCCGTGTTTCAAAAAGACCTGATTGTAATGTTGAGGTGCAGTCAACATTCTGTAACAATCATGTCATTTGTAAATATCATGCCAGCATTTTGTTTTGAAACCTTGCGGCTTTTAATGGGTATCCAACACACTTTTGATCCAATTTTTTGATCCAATGTTTGATTGCTTAGAATGGCCCATGATTTGCATCAAAGATCACCTGATTCAAGATCTTTAGAGAGAACTTATAGTTAATAGCAATGAGCTTGTCACTGATTACAGATAATGAATGTGTGATCTGTGCCTAACTTCCAATTTAATATAAGGGACGCTCTTTTTTTAATTAAACGAATAGAGAAGGGAATACAATGGATTCAATTTTGGTATATTCCAAATACAATCAGACTGTGATAATGTCAGTCCTCTGGCAAATTGCATTTAAAAATATCCTTCCTATAAAAATGTCACAGGTACCTACAGGCTATGAGACTGCTTTCCACTTAAATGTTTTGGCAACCAAGGCATGGTGATAAATGAAGCACAAGCTTAACTGTATTTCCTTCTGTACATTAAAACATGTAGATAAGAGAGTTACAGGGTTACAAACACTGTGGTGCTGGAATATAAGATTTCATGATGGAATATGTGGAAAACACATCATTTTCAACAAAGTTTTGTTTATAGGACTGGCAAATACATTCGTTACCTCTTGTCTACCCCCTGATTTGTGTGCGGTGCTGCAGGGGGAAGGGAGGACAAGGTTGTTTTGGTTTTGTCCTCTAATAATTATGGCTTTCTTCTAAAAGTGTAAGTTGTCTTTTCACCAAATTTGCTAAAAAAAAAAAATCTAATATCCATCCTCTGAGAGAGTGCAGGTTGGGAAGAGGGATTAGACTGCATTATAGGCTGGCAGCAAAACTGACTGAATATACATGAGAAAGGCCTCCATTACATAACTCATTTGTTTTGTTTTGAAACTCAGAACTCAGCCAAGCTTCAGCAGAAGACTCCCAAACTTTTCCATCAAACTATGGCTAAAAGCTTTAAGTGAACTTAGGTCAGTTTAGGCTGTCATATATAAGACCTTGAGAAAACAGGTGAAGCCCAATGCTTTGGACTGAAGGGTTTTTTGGGGGTGGTGATAGGGTGTCGGAAACCAGACATTAACTTGAGGTTCCAATGAAAGAAGCCTTTGTGTTTGGAGAAAAAGTTCTTCTGGCTAAAGGCCTGTGAAGCTCAGTAGTTTGAGTCCACTGGCCAGTTATACAAACTGGTTTTTCACTTTGGAAAATGAAAATATCATGTGAAATTCTGAAAACTAACCACGAAACATCTTGGGCGGACCCGCTGACTTTCATTAAGTGAAGTGCTAAATCACAGCTCATTGACTTCAAGTCAGAAGGAATGCCCCTGAAGTGAATCCAGCGGCTGAATGAGTAACACAGCTGGTTGAAATCATATTTTGTTTGAAACTTTTTTTGAAATTAAAACATTCTCTCTTTTGGAAAGTGGAAATTTTTATGGAAAGCTTCCATTTTGGGGAAAATGTCCTGTTTTTCATCAAAACCAGACAGGTCAGTGTATGACAAATTTGAAATTTTGGTTTTCACTTTTGTCCCCCTCCCTTTATTTTTTTTCTTGATCATTTTGTCCATTTTTGCCACAGAATACACCAGAATTAATTATGCCCCCTTTTCAGTTTTTTTTCAGTTTTCCTTTTGTCAGTTTAACTTTTCAAAAGACGTTTAGAAAAGTTACAAAGGGTGACAAAAGGAAAAATGAAAACCAGAGCAAATGGAAAAGTATAAAGGAAAAATAACAAAAACTAAGGCCAATCATTCATTCTATTGCATGGCCACGGGCAAGGAGGAGAACTGTCGTGGCAGGGGATTTACAAGGTCATTTGCCTGTGGGTTGAAGACCCTGAGAATGAGACAGCTCTGATTACTAGGGGAACCCCACCTCAGAGGAATCAGGATTGAAATATAAAAGGTGGCAGGAAGCTGGGGAGGTGGTCTGAGAGGTAGTTGGCACTATCAGAGGCAGGAAGCCTGAGATTAAGCTACACAAGTTCAGGACACCAGACTATACAGAGATGAAACTGTTGAAAAATTTGTGTGTATATTTGTTTTGAGACTTTTGAGTTCTGTTTCTGACATTCTCTGTTGCCTGTCCACTGAAGGATGAAGGATTTTCAGCAGAGAAAGCAACTGGAAACAAGAGTGAGTTTGTGAAGAAGTAAGTGGCGGCCCTCGTCTTTTACAAGGGGGAAAATATCGAATGTATGAAATATTGAAATTTTGAAGTGAAAAACTTGAAAAATAACCAATATTGTTCCATTTTGGAACATTTGGAGCATTTCCATTTATTGCAAAACCGTTTTGATGATTTTTCAAACAATCAAGTAAGTAAATTGAAATGTACATTGGAATTGTGTTTTCAAAATGAACCTTTTCTCTAATGTTAGAGGGCCACAAAGGAACACTTTTAATTATTCATGTAATTCTGTAATGACCATATGTTAGGGCATATGTACAAGAGGGCAGAGTTAAGGTTATTATGAGAAAACTATCTCCTTTTCCTAAATTTATTGTGAATAAAATGTTGACCTTAATATTTAGAGGTGGAGAACTGGATATTATTCCCTTGTTAATATATAATAAATAAAGTTCACATAAGAAAAACTAGATTAATCTAAGGAGAGAACCATTTTACTTGTGTTACTCTGTTGAGAATTCAGATACTTACTGTGGTCCTAACTGAACCTATATGCTTGATCTTCAGCAACAGCTGTACATTATTTCTGTGATACAAATTCTGGACTTCTATTCTCCCATAGATTTTCAGGGCATCTATATAAGTAATTCCCATTCACCTTAATGGGAATTGCCCTTGACTGTATAATAAATCATAGGTGCAACATGGAAAGATTTGTCAAAAGTCCTCTAGAGTATGGTATTGTTTTAAAGAATTTTTCTGTTTTAATCACTTTCATAGCATTATCTTTGGGGTATAAAATGCCTGACTGAACTAGTTTGTAGCATTATACATTAATTCTGCAATTATCATCATTAAGTGTAATTAAATGTACATAGGATTATTGTACCTAATAGAAAAAAGTCAAAATGGCACAATCCGCTTTCATATCATAATTATTGACCCGTTTGTAGGATATGCAAAGTACAATGTAGCCCAATATTCTTAATTTGACAGTATTGCATTTGCACATTGAACAAGAAAGGTACAGATTACATGGGAGGTACTTGCTTTTTATTATTAATAGTGGTGGTGCTTTTTTTTTCAGCTGAAAAGTATTTAGGGGATTGAAAATAAACCAATCAGTTTGCCAAGGTCAAGTTGACTGGGGCTTTCCAGAGTGAGTCACTTGGAATGACTAACTTTTCTGATGAATCATCTTTTATATCTAGGCTATGGTGGGTTTTTTTAATCAAAGTATTTAATTGGAAGGGTCAGGAATTAGAGATGCTGAATATAATAGTAATACAGACTCAAGTGGGAAGTAATACTATAGTACTAATAAATCATCATCTTAGTATATTGTAGTAGGTCAAGAGGGTTCCATTATACTAGGTAGACAGAATAGAACAGATAGACAGAAGGGGGTGGGGGAGGGAGGCGATGTACCACTGTATTGTACAGTAATAGTTCATAACTCTGTGAGCTGGATTTTCTAGCTGAGTGGTGCTGCCCCTGTTATTGACATTGGGAAGCATCATTCTTTGAATTGATTTTATTAAAAAATCAAGGTCTGGGCTAGTTGATTGGGACTGCTTCTGGAATAAGTCAATAATTTCAGTAAAGTTGGCAGAATCTGGCCCTTGGTGATCTGGCCCTGCATTTTTCAGGGTTGCGCCCTTTCCTGTAGTATTTTTCGCGGACACAACCTCAGACAGTGCCCTGGTACCAAGCCTGTCTCTGCTATGAGAAGCACTGTTCTACAGCATGCCTAGAGAAAGCCCTGCAACTCCTGAAATGCATCCACCACAGTGGTGGAAGAATGGCAGCCAATAGCGGGAGGAGAAATTTTGACCCAGAGCTCTAGGGAAACCTCCTTGTTATTGGCGATGGAAGGTCCCATGCCATCATCTACAAGTCAGGAAAAGGTCTTGTCTGAAAGAGCAACATCCTGCTGCTGCTTGGGGGTAATAAAAAGAGGGAATCCTCTCTAGTGCTGTTGCCCTGGACCTTCCTGAAAGTCACGTCCAGGGCCATCCTTTCCCAGGAATCGAATAGACAGCAGTGTGGGGCACCTGGAAATTTGGGTCTTGAATGTACACCCACCTTCCTCTTCCTAAACCTGTTCTGTGGCTGTTTCCTCAGGAGAGGATCTAGTTAACTTAAATGAGGCACCCGTTTAATAGTACTACATAAGGCCCCATAAATTCTAATGATGGCCTTGGTCACCTCCTGTCATCTCATCAGTGTGGAGCAGGCTGCAGAAGGGTCATTCCTACCATTCCTTGTGGATTTACGCACCTGCACTAGTTCCCAACTTTGATTTTCCCATGGGGTTGACAATGTTATGTGACACATTTTTTTTAGTTGTGCTCACTCCAAAATAACAATTCCTATAGGGTGGGAAGGGAGGACGTGCAAAACTTACTTGTGGAAGGGCAAACGATCGATTGTGGTGCTAACTCTCCTTCCCACATGCTCTCACAGAGACTGGTCACTTTTTTCATATAATAAAGGATGAAATGGTTAAATACATCACAGTTTTGCCAATAATAGGTGTTGGTGTATAAGTCTAACTGGCAGTCAGACTGCCCAAGCTATTGATTTTACTGTCTAATGGCTGAAAGAGATGTTATCTTGATTAATTAGAAGTCAAAAACAAATGCATCTTGTTTCTAATAGATCTCCTGGCATTTGCTTTCTTTTTTCCCCCTCACTGATGGTGTTGTACATGTACCTCTATGATGTTATAAACTGAAAAGCTATCAAGGTCAGCAGTAGACAAGCCCTAGTGACTTTATTTCAACTGTCAATGAGTTCTTAAAACACACACAACATTTTGCTGATAGAAGAAATATAATTTAAGGCATATACTAACCACTTGAACCTTAACACATGAAGACTACTATATGTGTAACTTAAGCTCACTATAGGTAACTCCTTTTTATTCTAATATTGGCCAATAATGCTAAAATTGCCATTTGTTTTTTCTTTCCCTGGATGTGTTTTGATGTGAATGAACGAGAACCATATTTTTCTCTTTTGAATTTATTATTCAGCTGGTAAATTATAATTGGTGTGTATTGCTCACTAAAACCCATTGTGAATTAGTTTCAAATGAATGCTTCAATAAAATATGACACAGACATGAATATAATTTAATCCGATCCAGGAAGCTGAAGAATATTCAAATATTAAACTACACAATATTTTTAAATTAAAAAATAAAAAAATCTTTAGGCAGTGGTAAACAACAACCCTTACAGGGTGGGAGAACATCTTCTCATTATATGTTTGCACAATAGGTTCTCTATCCAGACTATAGATTATAACACAAATAATTCATCGTTCTTATCATCATATATTGTAGTGGGGCCAGAGGTCTCGACCAGGTATGGGTCCAATTATGTTAGGCAATAAACATGTGCATAGTAAATGATACCTCTTGCCCCAATGCTTAAAGAGTGATCCAAATCTCACTGACATCAAAGGAAGCATTTCCACTGACATTACAGGGAGTTTGATCCAGCTCTCAATGAACACTGTGTACCTTTAAGGACATTATTTTATTTAATATTTTGGACTAAAGTGTGAAAAAGTCTTCAGTTTGGCCCCTGTTGTTGTACATGTTTAGGCTTTTGTATGTACCTTTCCAGTAATGACACCCGAATAAGGCCATGTCTTCACTACAGGGAAGATTGATGCTGCCACAATCAATCTTTTGGCATTTGATTTAGCAGGTTTAGTAAAGACCTGCTAAATTGAACTCAGAGGCCATCCCCTGTCGGCACCAGATCTCTTGCTCATGTTTGATCCCATTGGCCTCCTACTGTGGAGGCCATGGAGACCAAACAGAAACTTGAATTAAGGTACATAAACTCCAACTACATAATTAACATAGCTAGAGTTGTGAATCTTAATTCGATCTTCCTGTTCAGAGTAGACCTGGTCTAAGCACTTGATAGAACTTACACATGCAAACCCCATTTCTACAGTCGGAACTGCTATAGATTTATAATATCTTGTGCAAAAAATAAGCACTTACCCAGTGCTAAATATGATTCCAAAGTGCTGAGCAAACATAAATCAATCTTCCCACCATTTATATCACATTTTAAATTTTTTGAGAGAATCCTTGAGAATTCGCCAGCTTTAGAGTGAAGTCCTATTCACTTCAGCTACACAAGTGGGCCTCTTGCCTTCAGTGTGTTACTCTTGTGAGCAGGATCTCAAGTTAATTTATACACTGTTTTGGGGTAATTGAATCCATCTGATCACTACAGGAACAAAATATTGTATGAATTAAAATGGCAATCCTTTTGCTGTGCACTTACTGATGTGAGTTGATTAGAACCATCTTCACACATTTGAATGTGAAGTTGCAGAAGAGATCACTTTAGTTTTAACTGGTCTGATGTTAACACACACACACACACACACAGATACTCTCCTATTTGCACTGTGTCTGTGATGGCATATAATGTGGCTTTCTAGCAAAACACAAAGCACCGCTTTTGTCACTTTTTCTTCTGCATTATCTCATTGCTTATCTGATTTATTTTTTGTCCTTAATTTCTCACAGTATTTTAGCATACAGTTAATTTGAAATCTTAGTCCTCCCCTTTCAGTTCTTGACTTTCTACATCAAAGAAGAATATCTGAAGAAAGCTGGCCTCTAGTGTGGCATAATGTATAGGTATAGAGTGGTTTAAGTAGCCAATTTGTAAAACATCAGACTTAACTTATGGTCTGTTTTTTTACATGGACTTTACTTAGAAAAAGTGTAATGAGCACAAAACTTTGATTCAGTTATTCCCCCCCTATTCCTTGGTAGCTAGATCTCTCAATAAAGGAAAACCTGCTCAGTGAAATCAGTTCAAATCTCTGAGGGGGAGGGGGGAAGAGAGAACTCTACTAAAACAGGACAGGACATAAATCAAGACTACTCGATGGTTTCTTAATTGGCATCTTTGGCATCACTGATGCAAAGTCTTATTATTCTATTAAATAAAATGAGATGTGACTCCAGCAACCACTAAATCGATTGTCACCTCCTACTGTGTGTGCCTCTTGTGAAATACTGAGAACCATTTCTTTGTATTTCACTTTGAGTCACAAATCAGTTTACATGTAGGCTATGTCTAGACTGCAAGCCTCTTTCGAAAGAGGCTCTTTCGAAAGTATCTTTCGAAAGAGCCTCTTTCGAAAGAGCGCGTCTAGACTACACGCGGAACTTTCGAAAAAGCGGCTTGCTTTTTCGAAAGAAAGCACCCAGCGAGTCTGGATGCTCTCTTTCGAGGAAGCCCTATTTACATTCAAGAACGCCTTCTTTCGAAAGAGGAACTTTCGAAAGAAGGCGTTCTTCCTCGTAGAATTAGGTTTACCGCCATCGAAAGAAAAGCCGCGTTCTTTCGATTTAATTTCGAAAGAACGCGGCTTGAGTCTGGACGCAGGTGAAGTTTTTTCGAAAAAAGGCTACTTTTTTCGAAAAAACCCCTGAGTCTGGACACAGCCGTAGTGCTGTTGATGGGTGTGGGTAGAGAACAGGATTGGGTAGTCATAAAGTACAGTCCTTTCCTGCTGCTCTACCACTCTGCTGCAACTTTTACTGGAAGGACCTTTCTGTAGACTGGGGGGATAGTTCAACCCATTAGCTTCCTGGGACTACCTGCATGAGGGCCTATCAGTGCCATCAGTGTGGTGGTAGTTGTGTGATGTGAGATCCTGTTCAGTAGCAAATGGACTGATGTCAACTGAGTCATTTTTCATAGACCATACATCTTCAACAAATGTGCATAGAATCATAGCAGGGACTGCAGGTGTGCTGCAGACCCTGCCTAAGTGCATAGTGTGTTACGTCTAAATCATCCAAGTCATTTGGCTATGCACCTCCTTCTGAAGACCTCCAGTGCAGAAGTTTCCACAACCTTCCTAGGCAGTCTGCTTCTTTGTCCTAATGTTCTGACTTCTCATTCTTAGAAAATTTAATCTAAACCGGTGATGCTCTTGGCCTATCCCCTAGGCCGCTCGGGAACCCACCTCATCTCCGTACTTTCCTGGCATCCCTTATCCTGCTTTCCCAGTGCTAGAGCCTTCTC
Organism: Pelodiscus sinensis; assembly: GCF_052426305.1. Lineage (NCBI taxonomy): Eukaryota > Metazoa > Chordata > Testudines > Trionychidae > Pelodiscus > Pelodiscus sinensis. The sequence goes on from NC_143059.1 coordinate 8,560,471, forward strand.
CAGCTCTGCAGCAGCCTGGGTTGGCTGTTCAGATGCTCCAAGACTGGGGTGAGAGGGAGACAAGACCCTAACCTTAACCCTTGTCTCTTGTCCTTCGTTATTACCTTCTTGCCCTCTATTGGAATTGCTGACTCTGTAGCCAGATACTCAGAGAAGTTTTGTACCTTTTAGAGGTGGGACATGGAATTACAGAGAAAAATAATAGACCTTGTCACATTTGAATGAGCGTGTTGCAATTATTATTTGTATTGCAGTAGCACCCGGGCCTCATTGTGGTAAGAGGTCTCCTTTGAGAGACAAATCTGAGCACTGTTTGTGCTGCAAGAGAAAATAAAAGCTATAAAATATCGATGGGGGAAGTTAAATAAAATCTCTCTCTTCTAAGCCCTGGCATTGCTGTTGGTGTCCTGGCCATGCTGTTAAGGAAGACTCAACTAATTCAGTCAGGTTTACTCTGTCTGACACCACTTTGAGTGACAGGCATGGCTCAGTGCACATCCACTGAAAACTAGCAGGGAATGACATACAGTTTGATAACATAAGATGCTTAAGTTTTTTGGCTCAAGTGAGATGTTCAGAGCTAATAGCCCTGTGAGCAGAGTTTTAGCTGTGATCTGTACCTTGAGATATTGGCTATGTCTGGCTCAGGAAAAAGGGGAAAGAATGAAAGCTTATTTCTAGAAAGGTTTCCGATGAGCAGCATTTGTCATTGAGGGGGAGATGGGTATAATTAGCTTGTCAGTCTAGTTTGGGCTGAGCTGGCTTTCTGTGGTAAGAAAGATGGACTAACTGCCAGAGGAGCTGACAGGCAGTCGATAATGCAGCAATTAATGTCATAAATAATTCTGGAACCAATTATATCAAAATGGACTCTGAGCTTTAAAAAGGAAGAGAATTCCCTTATTCTTCCTGCTAACAGCAAGAAACCGCTTTCATTTTTCTCTGTAATTACTTTTCATTGTATATAGCAATAAAGTCGGGGGTTTCTGTTCATATTTAAAACTTGTCTTCCCTGCCTTCCTCTCCCTCCATCCTCTTTATTCTATAGAATAAGGTTATTCTGCTGGAGCCTCACCGGGGTTGAAGGTAGCAGCTTTGAGCATGGCGGTGGCATGATAACTCCTGCTGCACCTAAATGATTAAGAGTCAAGCTTTCTCAAATGTCATAGGCAGTGACAGCAGAGCGCGCCAAACAATGGCATTTGGAAATTAAGACATTTGTGAAATAAATTGATTTGTCTTATTATTTTAAAGGTTGCTCTGACTTTGCTTACATGGAACGTATTGATTTCCTCTCCCTGCCTCCCACCGCCCTTCTTGTACTGTTACAATCACGGAATCCTAGCCAAACTACTCCCTTTACACTGCAAACACATTTCAGCACAGCCCATGTGAGTTAATGGGCATTTTGTAACCCTTATAAAAGACAGTGGCTTAGAAGGCATTCTCTAGAGTGACTGTCTCCATGGGACATTCTGTGTGTACTGCAGGACATGGGTAGCTAATGCCAAAGCTATGATACCTGTAATGGCAAAACTGCGCGCGGTACTGCTGTTGCTAATGGCCTTTTCTGCAGCCTCATCAGCTGTTTCTGCTGTTTAGAACATAAAAAATGGACTGTGGAAGAAGCAAATTACTGTAGCATTAATTCACAGCTTTATTCAGAGCCTGACAAACGTTTCCAATTTTTCATCCGTGGTGGCATTTTCCTCCTGGGAGCTTGGGGAAAACAGTTCATGGAAGTTCCCATGGTTTTAAAACCAGAAACATCTGCTGGTGTCACATGCAGTTTGCTGGCCCATTTCAGCAGTACAGAAATCCTGCAGCTGATCAGCTCGCCTCTTAGCAGTAGGTGTCACAACTGTGCATGGTAATTATGGCAGAGAGTTTTGGAGGATGTAGAATAATTAGCCCGGCTAACAAATGCATAAACACTGACGTTAACCATATTTTAAACCAGAAATATACCTGCTGGGTCTGTGCATTGTTGCAAGCCACAACGAGAGAGACATAACCAGTCTAATCAAGCTTTCGAAGAACAAAGGACTTTCTGATGCTGGATATGCAGCTCAGGGCTTTCTCTGTGATGGGACAATCTATAAAAACAAAAGCATGGATTTGGAATTCAGAGTTTGCTTCCATTCCAAGCAGTGGTGCCAGGTCCTTCATGACCTATGGAAATTCACTTGCAATAGCTGTTCTGTTTTCCTCTCTGAGAAAGGGGTAGGACACTCTCCCCTGTCAAGGTTGATGTGCACAATAATGTTTGAAAGTGCTTTGAGATCCCTAGAAGGAAGGCAAAGTCTGACACATTAGTAGGATTTGGAAGAATTGGTGTATCCATCCCCTGTCTCAATAATGAATCTATTCTCTCTCCACTACACAGTTCTCTGAGGCCTGACTGCAAGGCACTGTGTTTACTAATTATTATTATTATTATGTTGTTTTATTAAATTAATAACACAATTGAATGTATAGGTTATCTAATTTAAATTCAGTCATGGAGACAAAATTAACTCACCATTGCAGTTCTTTGAAATCGTCACAGATGGTAGGGACAGGACTCTGGCAGAGGATTCTTAGGCCAACTTGACAGCATCACCTGTAACATTTTCTTCACTCGTTCCTAGAATCAAAACAGAATGTAGAGCAGCAAGGACCTCAAGAGAGTTCCTCTAGTCCTGCCCCTTTTTGCTGGGTCCCTTCATTGTTGGTGCCTTTTTCAGCGCCCAGACCTTATTGTCTAAATACAAATACCTGGTAATGTTGACTGGACTTACCCTTTTTACCTTTTTTTCAGATTATATTAGATATCTAGTGTCATTTCTTGCATTCATTTGCCTGCAAAACTCCTACTGTAAGTTCTCGGTACTGATCAAGTGCATTTTGTGAATTATAGGTAAGCCAGACGGTTTAATAAGAAATGGTTGGCATTAAAAATCTTCAGTTTACACTAGTTAGCACCACCTGGAGTGAGGCGTGCCCCTTCTCCCCAGCCCTTAGCACTGCCTGAAGTGTGCCGTGTGGTTCTCTGGTGGAGATGGAAAGGGCCTGGGTCTCCACCTGCTGCTGTGCCCCTTCTGTTGGTGGGCCTGTGTGTGGTGACCTGCTAGTATTGAGAAATTCCCTGGATTGCATTTCACAGGACAGTCCTTACCCAAATGCAGAATACACAGCATTGGGTGGGGCCTGGGGACCCCAGGGTTGTGGGTTTGATTCCCTGCCCACCCTGACATTGTTCCTGCACCCAGAATCAGTTGCTGGCTATTGAGGGCACCACTGGTGCTGAAGAATCTAAAATCACACCTCTAAAAAATCATCATATTTCTCCTCCTCCCCCCACGCTTGGGCATTGGTTTAATAGTACTGTGTAGAGCCCCATATACCCTAAAGTTAGCCCTGCATTTCAGAGCACCTATGAAACTGGAGATGCATATATGATCAGTGAACTGGCCTTTTAGGGCTGGAGGAGGTAGTTTGAGAGGCCAGTTACCCCACTGCATGTGTCCGGGGAAAGTGGATGAAGACAAAAAAAAAAATGGAAGCAGACACTAGGAGAAAGGAAGTCAGTCCTATGGGATGCTGCATGTGAAGGAGCAGGGAGAGTTACAGCAGAATCTAGACCATATTTCTACAAGGCACTAGGACAGGAGCCTTTTATGGGGGGAGGGGAGCAGGAGCAAGACTCTCTGCAGGCTGCTGCACACAGGTGTTTGGGATTATGAGACCCAGCTGAGGAGGATCAAGAGAGTAATTTGTTGAGTGGGTTTGTGACCAAAAGGAGGGTCTAAGCCCAGGCCAGGGAGAGAGCTCTAGAAGGTGCTGCTGAGAGGGAGAACTGAGCTGGGAAACTGCCTCAGGCCGTAGGGCTATGAAGCAAACCTGAGGGAAGAGTTGACAGGGCAGGGAGACCGGGACTGGAAGCACAGTCCCAAGGAGGTGGACTGTGACCCTAAACTTGGAGGGCTGAGTGCACAGGCTGGGAAGGCAACAATCTTAAAGCCACAGTGCTCAAAAGGGAGACTCTGAACCTGAGATCTGAGCAGAAAGGGTTTTTTGGGGGAGCTGACTCATAATTAATTAGACTGCAGGAGAGGAGGGGTATGTTTTCAATGACTTAGCCTGGGACTGCATTATTCCCTGAAGGGAAACTGAGGCAAGGGACTGCAGTGATATGCCACGCTACAGAGAGATGCTCTCAGAGGCTTCATACCCATTTACAGACAGGACTTCACAGGCACGAAGAGAAGATTGAGGTAAATATTAAAAGAAATATTTTATAGCTCGCTCTTAAATTGTTGAACTGCAAGATGAAAACTGAAATAACCATGGAACTGTTTAACGGCACCTTCATCCTCCAGAGCCCATTTTCCCTTTAAACCTAGTCCAGTTCCCATTAAAGTTAATGGTGCTCTCTGACTCTTATGGGAACGAGATCAGGCTCCTGGTCTGTTATAGCAATTCTTGCCTATGTTTACTTAGGCCAGAATTTGCAAAAGAGCTCAGCATACATGCCTGGGGCCCAGTTTCCTTTTTTTTAGGCTCCTAAATAAATAGCCAGATTTTTTGGGGAGGGAAACCGCAACATGTTGAACTCTTTTGAAAATCAGACTCTTAGCTCTCAGTGTTTAGAGGAGAGGGAAGCACTTTCAAATATCTGCCCCCACCCAATTGAGTGCTAAAGTTGAGAAATTCTGGACCATAGCAAGCAAGATCTCAGGGAAGATCTTTTCATGAGTCTGTTTTTGGATGGGGATGTTATGAGTGCTGCTTTAAGATAAATAGTAAATAACAATGAAATGAACAAGCAACACAGTAGCATAAGAGAATCCCATCGTGATTTTTTCTCTAGCACTTTTGTTATTGAGATTATTGGGTTTTTCTCTACTGCAGTGTCTCCTGCAATCAGACTGACATGCATTTAGTTTCATAGAAGCTGTCACATGTTATGGATTCAGTCAATAGTGCTTAAAAGGAGTGCTTAAAATTCCGCTTTGTTCTTGATACCTTTCCCTTTGCTTGCTTTCCTGCCAATTGTGCACCTCTTACATTGGTTATCGAAATAACTCTGATACTCTCTAAGCAGCCTCAAGAAAATAGCAAAATAGCAAAAGATAAGTAGATCCTAGTACATGTGTGTATATCACAGAGTGATCAGATGTAATGCTCTGCCTTTAGATGAAGGGAGGGGCCCTTTGTTGAAGAGTAAAAAGGAGAGGAGCAGCTTTGTGGGAATGTATGTTGATCTGCACTAAGATTTAAAGGGCTGGTCTGGTCTCTGCATATCTAGGGGTTATTGTGTGCTTAAGTAGCTGGTCATAGTACAAATAAAGGTCTCTGCCCAGCTGTTAGTGAAGCCAATAGCAAAATTCCTATTGGCTTCAGTTATATAGGATCAGACCTAAAGAGAAGAACTTGTATCCCCTAGCATTGCAATTTAATTCTCATTGGGTGATTAAGGAATTGCTACAGTCACCCACATTGGTCCTCACACAATGTTGCCCGCTCTCATGAAGCTCACAACATTTGATGCTTTTCCTAAAGCTCCTGGAGTCATAATTAATGTATAAGAAAATCTCTATGTTCATTTTTAAAAAATTGCTAGCTCTCACAGGACTGCAGGGAAGCTTGAAAACATGCCCCCCTTCCGAATGCATCAACCCTTGAGGGTGAATAAATAGAACCCCACCTTTATTATGTTTTAAAATAACTCATGATTTTTGTGGAGACAAACTCGGGAATTTTAAACACACTGAGGTGGTATTGCTGAGTCCACCCGGAGGAAGAATGGTGTTCGGTTGGTTGGAGTGGGCCTTGTCTCCACTCAAAGGTTGGGAGTTCGAGAGCTTGATCTTGCAAAGAACTGCTCAGCACTCTGTCATATTGAGCCACCACTTAAGTGCTTTTCATATTGGGGGGCCAGAACACTCTGTACCTTCCTGGATTAAGCCCCGAATGAAGAGGATTCATACCATCCAATGATATGCTAAGAATGATATATAATGGCCAGGTCATAGGCAGCTGGGCCAGTAGTGTCCACTAGGCAGGAGTTGAAGGCAGGAGCTGAAACTAATTAGCAAGCTGAGTCAAGGGATGGGCACCAAACAGTGTTGCTGAGCTGCCCTGCACAGCTTTACAGGTGATTAATCAGCTCCACCCAGTCAGTCATCTCCATGCATGGAGCCCTGAGCCTCTGGGCGAAGCTGACTCATCACCTGTAAAGCTGTGCTGCCACGCAGCTTAGAGGGGGCACTGGGACCAAGGTTGAGCTGGGCTGGGGTTGAAGGCAAGAAGTCGTGACTGGTTATCAAACCGAGTCAAGAGACAGGTACCCAGGTCAACTAGGGCTTGGTACCCAGGTCAACTAGGGCTTGGATCACAGGTAAGAATCAGGAGCAAGATGGGGAGAAAGATGAGAGCTATATCAGGCTGGAGTCTGCATTGTCGCTCAAGATTGCCCGAGGGAGCTATTTCCTGGTTTGAATAGATGGTGTGGACCAATTTGGCAGTCATAGAGTTCTGTCACTCTGGCTTTTTTCAGATGGTACTTCCTGTGATGCCTAACCCTTTGGTAATTGTTGGCTACTGGTTCACCAGACTGGTGGTGAAGAGGGGGCATCAAGTTGACTGTGTGACATCTCCCCTGCCGACTCCGAATTCTAAACCTGTGGATTCTAACGTTACAGAAGAGTGATGTTTAGGACTCTGCCTCTTCACTAGAAAATTGGAACTGTTGATAGTACCATGCTCACTGGCTTGATCACAGGAGACAAAAGGTGGTGTGTCTGTGCATGGTAGTGTGTGTAGTGTGTGTGTGGGGGGGAGGGGTTTCCCAGCTCAAGGAGACCTATTTGCACTTGTCCATGGATGAAGCTGCAGCAGTGTGAGCTGAGGGAAGGGTGAGCTCCCCTAAATATGTGCTTAGGATCTCCAATAAGCATGTGTCAGGGGAGGCGGGGAGTAGCCTGTCCTGCAGTTTACTCTGCTGTGGTGTATGTTCTATTTTTAGCATGCTAACTCAAGGAGAGCTAGTAAGAGAATGTCTCCCTGACCTGGAAAAGGCATCCCCAGCTCCAACAGCGATTGCATACTCTTCCTTTCAATGGACATGCAATAAAGTCATTAAAAGAATTAGGGCAACATTGGAAGGCAATGGCACTATCGCCTCCCTGTTTCTCTTGAGAAATGAGAGGCCTATATTTTCCTTGGCATGTTGCAACCAAGTCACATGTTTTGTTAGTCTTTAAAGAGCTACCAGACCATTTGTTGTTTTTTTAAGTGTATGCTGTACAGACTACCCCCTGAAGCTCCCCTTGTTAGATAATTGTCCATGTGCTTTCACCATTTTTCTCCCAGGGCCTCTGAAAATTAAATGCAGCCCAAGAAATTCCAGGATAAAGCATCCTTTCATTTGGAGAGTTTTTTTCCAGCTTAATCCCAATTATATATTTCTCTTCAGTGGTATACGGGGATTTCTCCCAGGGTGTTATGTGGGCATCTGGAGATTCCTTTTTTCCTTAGCAGAGTCCAAAGGAGGTTTAGTATTCCTAGTGCACAATTAGCAGGCTGTACTTTCTCAGCCTCTCCTCCCGCAGGCTATGTTTACACTACCGAGTTATTTCAATAACTCCTGAAATAACTATTTTGAAATAAGCTTATTTCTCTTCACAAGCAGGAGTTATTTTGAAATAACAAGCCCATTATTGTGAAATAACAGGCTTGGTAGTGTGGATGCTCACCTTCTTTCAAAATAAGGGGAGTTACTTCAAAATAACTCTCTAGTGTAGACATGCCCTCAGACGGAGTTGTACCTACACCGCCATGTTCTCCTCCCCTACTTAAATTGTTGGCCACAACCCTCCTCCACTCCCAACTGCGTTGAAATACATAGAATTGACTGAGTAATCGAAAATGAAAAATAACAACATCTACTGCCATAAATCATGTCCAAACAACACAGTTATAATAGAAATATCTTCTCTCTGTCTGAGCCACAAACACATACTTAGTTAGATAACAAATAACTTATTCTTGGAGAGTGTGCCCCAGATTTGATTTATCTCTTGGTATAAGTAAATATAAAAAGGCTGCCAAATCTGCCTATATAAATCTCATCTATCTCCTGTGTTGTGTATTGGGAGGCGGGCGTGTGTGTAGAGGAGACGTAGAAAATAGATGCTAACGGTTCCACTTTTAACCCTTTTAATGGAACAAGTAATGAGATGATATGCCCATCTCAACCAATATCCGTGAAAAATTCAAGGGGACAGGGAGAAAACAATTGCCTATGTTTATTCCAGGTTCTGATCTCACTTACACTGGTATAACTCTGGACTAATTCCATTGGAGTGTATGAAATAATGCCAGAATTACACCAGCATAGCTGAAAGTAGAGTCTGAGCCTTTACATTTAAAATGATATAGTTGTAGGGCACATCTGTACTGTAAAAATAGAGGCCATCTTAAAGTGGATTAGCTAACTGGCATTGCCTAACTTGGATTAAAATGGTTTTGTTTACAGCTTGCTAGGGCTAAGCTGCTAACCCAAGTTAAGTATTTAGGTGGTTGTTTAATGCTAACTAATACTTTTCAACTTTTTTTTGGCAATTAGTCATTATTTGGTTGAACCAACAGGTGAAATGGAACCTTATGAAGATGCTTCCATGCTCAGCATGAAAGAGAGTAGTAACTGGAAGAGGACCAGTATATCAAATTGCACAGGAACTTGAAAACCAATGGGCAAATTTAAGGATAAAAAATTTCTCCCGTGACTTATTTTTGTTTGAAAATCTCACACCGGGCTCAGTTTGCCTTTCAACAGAAAGGAGTGGGAGGCAATAAGGGCTTAATTATGTCACCCCTACACTATGTTGTTGAGCAATACTTTATTCCATGTGTCATCCCACTGATATTCTGGCCCTGGACAGTCTAGCTAAAATGGTCTGTGAGCAGTTTATTCTAAAACTCATATTATGGGCTGCCTTCTCTCACTTCATTGGTGTTACTCCTGATTTACACCAGTACTGGTAAACATCAGAACCAGTCCCTCTGACTGTTGCATAGGTTGGATCACAGGAAGCTGTGAGACCATTGTGTTCTAAGGTACATGTTAGGCTAGTTCTGGGATCCAAAGATAGTGTTGGATTAACCTCTGAGGCAAGGCTATCAGTTTAACACATCACCCTGCCCAAATTCGCCAGCTGAACAGTGGGTGTCGGCTTCCGCTGGTATGTGTAGTGTCAGCCGTAGGGAAGGGAAAAAACCCCATCTGTTGCATCCATCTAGTGTGTCTGAGGTCTCTGAAGGTCACTCCGCTGAAGTAATATATAGTGCTGGTATGTGTGGCTCAAGGTCAAGTCAGCTTGCTTTTCATAATGCATAAACCTGGAGCTCTCTCAGACACCAATCATCTGACCTAAACCTTGGAACAAATATTTTACTAAGTAAATCAGTGAGCATGCTGGCATTTCTATTAACCTTCAATGCACTGGTGACAGCAAATGAATAATGATAAATAATAACTCAGGCCTGTAAATCATGCTTAGCATCAGAGGGGAAAAATGTGGTATACGACCATTTGTTAAGAGTGGAGCTGGATGAGCTTGCGGGGAGAAGCCCACAAAAACAGACAAGTGTCCTCTCTCACAACATTTTTCCAAGCTTGCAAGCCAAGGCTACACGGAAAGAGAACAGTGAAAGAAAATTAAAAGTTGGGTGTCCATAACACAGCAAGTCAGACTGACATGTACAGTTTTGCAAGGTGATGAGATTTTTTTTCCTAAACCTTTATTGGTTCAATCAGTGTGAGCCTGATTCTCCACTGGTATAAAATTTCACTCCTTTAACTTCAAGTGAGCAACAATAGCTTCAGAGGGATAGCCAAGTTAGTCTTTAAGGTGCTACTAGACTATTCGTTGGTTTTTACGTTAACAAAACGCATCGATGGTATCATGAGCTTTCGTGGGCACAACCCACTTGCAGACGCTCAGAATCTGACCCCTTATGCCAGTAGTAGGCAACCCGCAGCTGGAGGGCCACATGCGGGCCAGTGAGGTTCTACATGTGGCCCATGAGACATTTGGTTTACTGTTGCCCACACACAGGGTTGCCAGATTCTGCTAGTTTTTCACCCACGTGGGTTTTTTTCCCCTACCAGTATTACTTAAGTGACACACACGTAAAGCAAGGGCATGTGACGTGAGGTGCATGCTGATTGCACACCACATTGTGAGAGCCATCCAATCAAAATGCTGTTATGGTTGTCAGAATGCCCCCAAATTATAGGTACGCAAGCGCAGATAGCAAAAGTATCCTATCTCTGGAGAGACCATCTTGGTTATGACAGTCTTGCGGCCAATTGAGATGGAGGGCCACTCACTAGCCTAGTTTGTTCTTCACTGCCTTATGTTTTATCACCGCCCTTCCTTTAATTCCTTCTAGCAAGCTTTCTCATAAAGTAGCGGCTGGCTAGGGTTACCCCACATGTAACAGTATTAATAAGAAAGAAAATCCCTATATATAGTAGAAAAATCCTGACAGTAATTTCCTCTTTGGTTTAACCAGTTGCAGCTGGCTTGGCACTCATTGGAAAACATTTTAGCTTTCCTCGGTGTCACAAGGCCTGAGATGCTGTTTAACCGGTCTCATGGAGTGGTGCTAATGAAATAGATGTATGGGAGTGAATCTGAGTGTGCAGTACAGTCTGTTAAAGACACAGGCCCAAGCCATAAGGTTTGAATCAAACTGTCCCAAATTTTGGAGTGTTCAGATGCAGTGTTCTAGTTCACACCCATATCTCATAGGAAATAAAAAAGGGCTGGCAGATCAGTGGCAGAATAGTAGTCAGCCTCCGATGGAGGTGTGGATCAAGTTAGGATAGAGACGAGTTTGCCTTGCTCTGGATAGTGAAATAGAAAGCAGCATACCATTCCATTGCTGCTGCCTGTTGTTAAACAACCTGAAATGAATTATGACTTTGGAAGAAGATGTGGGGAAGCAAGTAATAACACTTCCCTGGCAATCCTTAGCTTTCATGTCAGGTTGTTTTGTGACCCAGCTGAGGGAACTGGGGAAGAGAGGTGGCGGGGAGAGAGGGGGAAAGGTAGGGGAATGATTCACAGCTAATTGAGGCTGGTTTCAGTTCTGGGTCACAAATGGAAGAAGTCTGTACCCTAATGTTCAGCCCTTTTACAAGCTTATGATACATTTTGTACAGAATATGCTTAGTAAGGTATTATTTGAAAACTCATAATTTGCTGACCATTATTGTCTTGGTAAAATGTGTGGTTACATTGTCTGTAAAATTCTGCTGTATCATATTACTAAAAAACATTTTAGGGTTCCCATCCACATATCTTTCAGTCTCCTGATGCTCCTCTAGAGATGATTCTTGTAGTTCCTTCTCTTCTTCAAGGAGGGAGAGCAGAGACCTCAATTATTCCTCTCTCTCTCTGTTCTTCAAGTCTTGTCAACACCAAGGGTAAAGGAAGCAGCACAGGATTGGGAGAAGGATCCTGACTGAAAGAATTCAGCCAGTAAAACTACTGAAACGTGGTGAGAGACATCTTTGCTTCATATTCATTTAGGTTAAGATAGGCATTAATTGTGTTTTATTTTCTTGCAAGCAATTCTGACTCCTATGCCCCATTACTTGTAGTGATTTAAAACCTATCCTTCTGTAGTTATTCAAACTCATAGGCTTAAATAAAACAAATGTATTAAGTGTTTGGGAAACTCCATTTTGGAAAACAGGATTTCTGCATATCATTTTCTATTAGCAAAATGATGGACTTGTATTATATGCCAGGGAGCTGGGCAGTACAAGGCATACATCATTGGGGACTGGAATTTTCTACAGTGTAATTCAAGGATGTCTGGCCACAGCGCTCGTATTATATAACATAAATGAAATAGAGTTTCACTGTGGCCCTAATTCAGAAGAACTCATAAATAGGTAAGTCCCATTAACTTTAATGGGACCTAAGCACATACATCAATTTCATTTGAGTTCATCATCTTTTCTGAATAGACACACCTTCCTGATTTGGATGGGGGTGTGGGTGGGTGGGTGTGTGTGTGTGTGTGTGTATATAAAGTGTGTACACTTTCTCTCTCTCAAAGTTTAGAGGTAGGAAGCCCAGTTTTCAAATGTGGCCATTTTCTGAGCATTGATGTGTTTCCTTTACATTTCAGAGCTCGAGGGGCACTCAGGGTGCCTAAATGGCTATAAAAGGTTGGAAAATTGGACTTAGGACAATGGAAGCTTTTAGCAAGTATGTATGAGTGGGATGAATGAATTACTGTACAAGTATGTAGGGCTAAGCATCCTCTAAACCAAAATCCACAAAAAAGGTACAAGATATTTTAAAGATTTAATTAGAACAAGTGAAGGATCTTGAGCTAGAAGAATATTAGTGTGAATTGTGTATTTATAATACCTTAGTTTAAAAAATTTGTTTCTGATATTCTGAGTCAAAGGATTGGCTCTTCTGTCTTTGCTGCTTACGTATAGGTCAATTCCAGGGTTGTCGTCTTACTAATTAGATGTTGTTCATGACAAGTGGTAAACTGCAGTTTCAGGGTAGCAGAAAATTAGCGAACTGCTAAACATTATATCTATATCTGAGGAAATGCCAAGCTATCTGAATCTAATCTGGGTAAGCAGTGAACCTGTGTATCTTCCGGTTTGGCGACAATGTAGGCGACAATGTAGAGTGTTCACTGTCTAGTCCAATTCTGTTCATCTGCTTTTATTTCTGATTGGCTACCCCTGACCTGAATCGGCTGTTGGTGTTTGGTCCCATCATCTGCTCCTCTTCTTCAACCCAAAAATATGTTTCTCTCTTATGATTAGCTTTTCCCCAATACTTTGTTGTTCACTTTACCGAGTGTGAATTGCCACATCCTACTAATCGCAGCAGAATAGGAAATGATGCTACTCTGATGAGAGTAAGTCTGCTCTGCAGAAAATTTATTAACCATCTCTGCTCAGTATTTCTTTCTGGCAAGCTCTCTTGCTATCCCATGCTAATAAACATACGGAGAATACTTGCCAAAGGTAGTCTTGCTATCAGCATTTGCAATGTTTTTAATTTACTGTTTCTGTTTTGTAACCCACTACCAGTACTAAAGTTAAATGAAAATTACAAGATACAGGTCCAATGTTATTCTCAGCCCCTTAACTATGCATGCACCATTTAATGGAGTATATATTTGCATGTCCAGATAAAATAAGGAATTAAGCACTTCATTGCCTGCTTTGATTTCTGATTTCTTTGAGGTGCAGTTTGAAATTTCACCTTTTTAAATGGTTCAGATTTTTTCATGACATTTTGCACCAAAATGTTCATTAATTCCCATCAGATTATGTTTTTCATCTTCGGAAGGTTATAGATGATAAAAGCATTTAAAATGTAGAGTCTCTTGTTAAACGTCTTTGGTAGTTTTGGTTTGTGGGAAGAACACAAGAAAACACAGTCTCACACACACTGTTATAATAAATGCACGCATCCTGGATAAGCTGTTTGGTAAGGGACAGTAGTGATAGTGACTCAGATCCTATGCTGGGTGCAGTAAAAATACATAGTTTGAAAATGTGGTCAATCCCCACAAATTGAGCAGGAAATCTGCACTAGACCCTGTGCCTACCAGTCAAGAAAAGATGCAATTTTAAATCCAAATGTTGGGTAGCTGAAGTGAGGAAAGTTTAAAATGGTTCATGGTTGGCTATGTAGTGTAGCAGCAGAGTAGTTGTCTTGTTTCACACGAGCACACCAAAAACATTACTGTTTCTTATGACCTATACACTATGTATACCAGGGAAAGTATGACAAGACCGCCATTATCACCGCAAAAACGCAAGGGAAAGTTGCCTCAGTATAGGCCTTCTGAAAACTAGTCTCCATGTAAACTCCTTATAAATCTAGTGATGGGGGAGCCTAGGAGCATATGGTCATACTGAGTCATACCAATGGTCCATCTAGCTCAGTATCTTTTCTTCCAATAACAGCCAATGACACGTGCTTCAAAGCTGAATGAACCACGGATGATGCCAACCCTACTTTTGGCCTTTACACCATCCCACAAGAAGTTCCACAAGTTGATTGTGTGTTGTGTGAAGTTCTTCCTTTTGTTTGTTTTAAACCTGCTGCCTGTTAACTCCATTGGGTGAACCCTGATTTGTGTGTTATGTGAAGGGGTATTCACTTAATCCGCACCATTCATGATTTTTCTAGACCTCTGTCATATCCTCCCTTTATCAAGCTTACTATATCTCTTTACCAAGCTTAATAGTCTGTCTTTTTTTAATTTCTCCTCCCCTCAATCATTATTGTTGCCATTCGCAGTACCTTGTCTATTACTAGTCTTTTTTGAGATGGGGCAACTGGAGCTGCATGCAGTAATCAAGGTGTGGGAGCATACTATGCATTTATATAGTGGTGTTATGATATTCACAATGGGTATGTCTACACTACCGGATAAGGTCGAATTAAGATACACAACTTCAGCTACATTAATTATATAGTTGAAGTACCTTAATTCGATTTTTGGCACTGTCCACGCAGCAGGGAGTGGAACACTCTCTCTTCAACTTTCCTTACACCTTGTGGAAGCAAGACTACCGCCATCGATTAGAGTGCTCCCCTCAGTTCAAATTAGCATGTCTTCATTAGACCCACTAGTCTGAACCCTGAAAGATCGATAGCGGCAGCCTCGATCTTCTCTGTAGTGTAGACCTACCCTGTCTTATTATATATTCCTTTTCTCCCAATACTTGTTAAATTTTTTGACTGCCACTGCACATTGAGCAGATGTTTCCACAGAACTATCCATAATGACACCAAGACAAATTTCTTAAGAGGCTGATTTAGTCCCCATCATTTTGTATGTAGAGTTGAGATTACATTTTTTCAAAATACGTTACTTTTCAATTATCAACATTGAATTTCATCTGCTCTTTTGCTGCCAAGTCACCAGTTTTGTGGGATCCATTTGTTAATCTATACAGTCATCTTTGAATTTAACTACCTAGAATGATGTTGTATCCACTATAAACTTTGCCACTTCACTGTTTACTAAAACATTTACAAATATTTTGAATAGCACCAGTCCCAATACAGATCCCTTAGGTACACTACTACTTACCTCTCTCCATTCTGAAAACTGATAATTTATTTTGACCCTTTGTTTCCTGTGTTTTACCCAATTACTGATCCATAAGAGGATCTTCCCTCTTATTTCATGACTGCATGCTTTGCTTCAGCATCTTCAGTGCCCAACCTTGTCAAAGTACTTTCCAAGAGTCCAAGTACATTATATACCCTGGATCATCCTTGTCCATATGTTTGTTGACCCTC
This sequence comes from Pelodiscus sinensis, assembly GCF_052426305.1. Classification (NCBI taxonomy): domain Eukaryota; kingdom Metazoa; phylum Chordata; order Testudines; family Trionychidae; genus Pelodiscus; species Pelodiscus sinensis. Next base: position 8,575,827 of record NC_143059.1, read on the forward strand.
TCAAAGAATTCTAGATTGGTGCGGGATGTTTTCCCTTCTCAAAAGCTTTGTCAACTCTTCTCCAACAAATTGTGTTCACCTATGTGTCTGGTTAAAACTATAGTAAAGAACAGAATTATCAGTTTGCCTAGTACTGAATTTAGTCTTACAGGCCTATAATTATCAGAATTGCCTGTGGAGTCTTTTTAAAAATTGGTGTCACATTAGCTATCCTCTGGTCATCTGGTGCAAAGGGTGATTTAAGAGTAAGTATGTCTACCTCAGTTAGTAGGTCTGTAGTTTCATATTTGAGTTCCCCCTTAGCTCCTGGGTCAAAACAATCCGATTGTGCTGACTTATTACTGTTTAATGTTTAATTTTTTCCTAAGACCTCCTATATTGACAGCTCAATCAGGTGACAAACCTGAGTCATTCTCCTAGAAAGAATGGCTCAGATGTTGGAATCTCTGTTACATCTTTGGCAACAATGACCCGGGCAAAGAATTTATTTAAGTTCTCCACAATAGTCTGGACTTCCTTGAGTGCTCCTTTAGCATCTCAATCATCCAGTGCCCCACTGATTGTTTGACAGACTTTCTGCTTCTGATGTATTTAAAAAATATTGGTTGCTTGTTGCTCTTCAAATTCTTTTTTGTCCTGCCTGATGATACTTTTCATAGACTCATTAAGGTAAGAGGAGACCTCAGGAGGGTATCTAGTCGAATCCCCTGCTCAAAACAGGATCAACCCTAACTAAATCAGCTCAGCCAGGGCTTTGTTAAGCCAGGACTTAAACACCTTTAAGGATGGAGATTCCATGCCCTCCCACATAAGCCATTCCAGTGCTTCACCACCCTTCTAGTGACATTATGGTGGCAGATGACAGAATGAGGAGCAATGGTCTCAAGTTGCAGTGGGGGAGGTCTAGGTTATATATCAGGAAAAACTGAGACCAGCCTCACTCCATCCTCTTTGGAACCCCTCTTCAGGTAGTTAAAGGCTGCTATCAAATTCCCCCTCACTCTTCTGTTTTGTAGTCTGAACAAGGTCACTTCCCTCAGCCTCTCCTCATAAGTTATGCACCCCAGCTCCCTAATCATTTTGTTGCCCTCTCCTGGATACTGTCTAATGTGCCCACATCGTTTCTATAGTGGGATCCCCAAAATTAGAGGCAATACTCCACATTATTCCTCGTTATTTAGCACTGGTGAGGACGCAACACTTCCCTCGATCAGCTGGCAATGCTCCAACTAATGCAGCCTGTTATGGCATTGGCAACCAGGGAAAACTGTTGACTTATCACCATCTTATCAACCACAGCATTCAGCCTGTGGAACTCCTTGCCACAGCATGTGATGAAGGCTAGAACTTTAACAGGGTTCAAAAAAGAGCTAGATAGATCCATGGAGGTTAGGTCTATTAATGGCTATTAGCCAGGATGGATAGGAATGGTGTCCCTAGCCTCTGTTTGTCTGGAAGTTGGAGACAGGGGAAGGATCACATGAGGTTTATCTGTTGTGATCCCTCCCTCTAGGGCATCTGGTGCTGGCCACTGTTGGCAGAAAGGATACTGGGCTAGATGGACCTTTGGTCTGACCCAGTATGACCATTCTTATGTAAACCCCATGTCCTTTTCTACAGAACTGCTGCTTAGCCAGTTGGTCCCATGCCTTTAGCAGCGCTTGGGATTCTTCCAGGACTCTGCACTTGTTGTCAAATCTCAACAGATTTCTTGTGGCCCAATTATCCATTTTGTTTAACTTACTCTGGGCACTATCCCTACCTCCCCTTCTCTTTTTTAAAAAAAAGGTGGGCACTATATTTGCCTTTCTCCAAGCATCCAGGACCTCCCCGCTCCTCATGAGGTTTTCCAAAACAATAGCCAATGGCTCTGCAATCACATCACCCTTCTATATTTGACCTGCCAGAGCTTATGCTTTTTTAAAAAATTTTCCTCTGTAGGATTTTACTTCCATTTTTTTTTAAAGGATGCTTATGTGCCTCTAACGGCCTTTTTCCCCTTGTTTATGTAACCCACAAATCTACTGGATGTGGTTCACTGTCTCATGGAGTGGCACGTGGAACACTTACAGAGAAGGAGAATGAGTCTGCTCTACAGTCTTAGCTGAGAGTCAATTGGGTTTATTGCTCAAGCTGTAGATTCTCATGCACTAAGTTCCAGAGGCTCTAGGATTAGTTCTGCCTGTCAGTGCTACATTTAGATATGGGGGCATTTGCTTGATATTCCTACGGTGTTTTTTTTTAAATTATTATTATTTTAGGGAAAACATTTCATTTAAGTTTCTGTGGTGGGTTTCAAAAGCTTCCATAGAGATTGCAGGCATTTTCCTCTTGTGAATGTTCCTTTTAACGAGCGTCCTCATTTTTGTGTAGCTCCCCTCCTGGAAGTGAAATCTTACTCTGGTGGGCTGCTTTGGTATTTTCCCACACACCAGAATATAAAATTTATTTATGACATAGTCACTCTCACCAAGAAGTTCAGCTATATTCACTGTTTGGAATCAATCCGGTGCTCCATTTAGGATTAAATCAGGACAAAATAATCCCCAAAATGCAATATATAACATACTAGGGGCTGCTGCATCTGCTTGATATGCTCGCCTTCACTCCTCTCTCTGGCCGCTTTCGCTTCACTGAGCAAGTCTGTTGATGCTGATGACGTGATGATGTCAGTCTATCGTCCAGCAGGAACATTGTCATCCATCAGGACAAACTTTCTTATATATAGAGAGAGATAATATATAATGTGTGAGCACTATTCAGAAAACTGTTTAGCAGAGAGAAAATTGCTCCCCACAAAGTATCCATGCAATATGGCTAGTTGATGCATTAGCATCCATATACTCTACCGCTTCTCTGCTAGAAAAATTAGCCCTCACCTGAAGGGACCATTGCTAATGCTGATTTATTCTCTCCATTGCTCACTCCGGAGTTTCCCTAGAGAAGATCGTGCCAATTAAGCAAAAGTAAGCCAAATTGTGTGTGGTGTGGTATCTGATGTTGACTAACCCCCCCATGAGAGACTGACAAATTAATTTTCAAGACTTAACGTTCGTTCTGTAGCCTGTTATGAAATGAAAAGCTCAGCATTTTATCTGCTTAATCTCTACCCTTAATTTTTTGAAACACAAATTAAATCAGTTAACAACAATTTAATAAGCACTAAAACGTGTAGCGAACCACATAATGAATAGGCGCTCATATTTTCTTTATCTACTTGATGCTTACTTTATTTTGCATATTTCCTTTTTCCTGAGCATGAGTCCTGTACTATTTAGGGCAATGTAAGCTAGTGAATGGGCCGCATGAGCAGCCCTCGTTCGTCTCAGCCAGATTTTCGTTATCGAGACTGTCTGCTGGAATAAGATAGTTTTTTCTAACTGCGCTTGTGTATCAATTGAGCAAGAACAGCACTTTTAATTGCACAAGACATCGACTGTGTGAGCAGTGTGCTCCTTTGGCAACCAATCAGCATGACTTCCCTTCGCTTGCCCTTGCTTTTATGTGAAAGGGTGCTGGAGACTGGGTTGGGTATATGAGGGGCTCAGGGCAGGGGTTGCAGCTGTTTGATGGGCACAGGGTTAGAGTGGGGGGGGGGTGAAGTTAAGGAGGATAAGACATCAAGCTCACCACCCCAGGAGCAGCAACTGGGCAGCCAACACTGAAGATATTGCAGCCACTGAAGGTAAGGAGGTAGGGAGTTTCCTCCAGTGGCCTAATGGATAAGGCATCTGCCTCCAGAGCTTGGGCTTGTGGGTTTGAGTCCTGATCCTTCTACCTGACTTGGGACAGCCAGGCAGCTGCTACCAGCATCCCCAGAGCTAGAGTTGGTAGTGTAGGGGTGGGGCAAGCAACTTGCTTTGGGGCAGGCAAGCCACCACCAGCTTGCCCAGGGCTAGAGCTGTCACCAGCTGAAGATAGGGAGGATAAGGCAGCTGCTAAAGCTGGGATGGGTCCTCCAGTGGCTATAATGGGAGATTACCATGAGAATATCTGGGTGGTTCAGCCATGGAAGGCATGGTATACTTAATTTGGCAGTACTGTATTGTGTAACTTTTTGGTTTGACGGTGACTTGTTTTTCTAACTAAGTAATCATATTTTAGTTAAATCCCTGATTTTTTTTAAAACTTAATGGGGAAGCCATCCCCACCCCTCAGATTGTGAAATTATTTTAGGCAGCCCTAGAAAACCTTATTTTACTTACTAGATGCAGAAGGAGCATCACATATGATTTTTTTTTAATGGGAATCTACCCAGGATGAGACTCGGCTTCAGTGAGTTTCATACTAGCACATATGTCTAGTGGTTTTCTCGTTCTGCAGAAAAATTAAAGTCTCAAACTCTTATGTTAGTGAAGAAAATCTTAAAAATGTGAACCACGTTTAAAAATGTGAAACAAGGTATAACTGCTCTGAAGCTGTCTACAGAGGTCTGGACAGTGCTTAAGAGGTTTACAATGCCCATACAGTGAGGGGCTAACTCAGATGCCTGAAGATAATTTAAATGTAATCGCTATTTCATTCCTCCTGCAAGAAAGGAGTAGTATCCTAGATCTGTACAATTTGCTGTGAGAGACACTTCACCCCTTCCACAAATGGGTGACGTATGGTTGATATCACTATATTTCCCCCCACTCAAAAAGCAACCAAGCAGAGGTTAAATAGCGAGCACAATCCTGTTTTGAACATCTGACCGATTTACTGTGAACAATGTTTCTTTGTTTATATTCACATAGGCGGAGCTTATATTCTGGGCACAGCTTAGGTGTGCCCCGCCGCCACACACACTCATTTTGAGCCTGTATAGTCTAATATTGGACAGGCTTAGAGTGCTTGCCTACAATTTGTGGCACACACACCACACTACCAAATATTTACAACAGGAAGACTCCATTTTACATAAGTAAGAAGAGGACAATGTTAGGGGGAAGAGTAGATTTTTTTTTCAAGGGCACAAAGGGCAGGTAAGCTCCTAATTTAAGTGCCTCTCAAAGTCTCATCCCAGGTTTTTGGTGTTGAATAGAACACTGAAAAGGTAAATTAAAGTCTGGAAATTTATTAGAGAGATATAATATTAAGAAAAGAAAGGTTTGATTTGGTGGAATAAAAGCAAAACAGTTGTAAGCTATCTAACAAAGGTTGTATTGTATGCAGAAATCTCTTTTAATAACCAAAAACATTTGCACTCCTCTTTTTAAGAACAATCCTGCTCACTAATTCTTATTGCAGATTAGTATATAACACAAGTTTGAAGTTTTTATAGCAAGTCATTTCTGAATTATGAAAAGAGAAAAAAGTTTGAAAAAGTAGTAGTTTCTCACAGTTTAAAAATTGTTCTAAGACTAATAACTCATAACGGATTGTCCAATTAGCCTCATACCTTCCAAAAATGTATCCTCTGGGAAGTACACACACTCAAGCAAAGTAATTCATAAAAGGAGCCTTTTCCCCCCAATTAGCTTGTCCTAAGAGCATATGGCTTCCTTTACAATGGTATCTGAGTACTTCAGTCTTTAATATATTTATCCACATAATACCCACACGAAGTAGGGATAGACTGTTTTCTCTAATTCAGGAAAAGTGTACTGAGGCATAGAATGACTAAGTGACAAGCCCAAGGTCACAGAATTTAATAGCAGCAGTGAATTGAATTCCAGTTTTTCAAGTCCAGATGAACACCTAAGCCACTTGACCATCCTTCCTGTGTGTGACCCAACATGATACTGACTTAGAAGTTGCGAGTGAAATTTCTTTTACATAGGATTTCTGTACATATTTCTTTTGATACTGTTTATAATTCTGATGCCTGGTATCAGTGTTATCTATCAGTAACTACAGAATTTCTGCATTGGTCCTGCACTACTGGAATGACAAATTCTCATGGAATTTGCAAATTATTTTTATAGGAAAGGAAGACCAGAGGGAGGCAAATAAAATTTACTGTAGATAAACCTAGGACTATTATGGTGAGTGAGGCAGTTCCCACTTTAGTTCATATTAAATCAGGCCAAACTATTTATAAACCCCCATTTTTGGTTACTCATAAGTTTCCATAATTTGGGACCAAATTTTGCGTGCTACATCTAAGCCTAGGGGTGATTTGTATTGGCTAGTTTGAAGAAAATCTCTTCCGCTGTTTTGAGTGGCAAATAAGGGGGCAGAGTTAAGGGTGTGTGTTCCAGCTTGAGTTTCATATTCCTTGAAAAGTTCAAAACCTTAATGTAACACTAGCGTTTGTTTTTGTGTTTTATTCTGTTAATATTGACCTGATCTTAGAAGAGCTGATCATTCCAGATTTGATCTCTACCTCTTATACAAAGATAGCATTCTGACTCCTAGCAAAGAAGAAAAAACATATGTTGCTGTCTTGTGACTCTCTTTAGCAGACCTAGGCTCAGCACCTGATGATGTATGGAATGATGGATTATCCAAATACAGAAACCCTGGATGGGTGGCAGTCGTGGATCTGAGGTTCAGAGGAATGGTGTGGAAGACTATCCCTTACTCTGTTAAAATAAGAATGTCTCGTGTTTATTGGGAATGTATGGATTCCACTGGTTGTACTCTTCCCTTTGATGGTTAAGTATTTGGTGGGCTTTGAAAGAACAGTTCCAATATATGCACAGAAATCTAATAGCCCCTGATAATTCAGATTTCAGCCACACCAGTGTTAGCTGGCGTTTTCCTGAATCAGATTAATTACAGTGAAATTGTGGACCCTCCTTTTGTGTCAGTGGATCTATGACTAATGGCCTTGAAATCCATGACACTGATAAATAATTGGTCCTTCAACTGTCTGATGTGTTTCTGTAGACACACAACCATGATCTACGGCAGCCACAGGCACCTCAATGAACATAATCACTAGATCATAATAGATCATATGACAGTAGCCTATGTTCAGGGGATACAATTTACTGGTGACAGTGCTAGGATTTTAACCCCAGTGGAATTAGTTGTATGTTGCAAAGAGCAATTTGGATGCATTAAGCCATTTGGGTGCTTTGGATTTTTAAAAATGTTAATATTGTAAACTAAAGGTACATTTTGTGTATCATAAATCTAAGTGTCTCTTCTTCCTGTGCACTCAATAAATCTACTTCTCATAAACTTTTAATTATGTTGTTTGCATTATTCTGTCCTGAAGAGGATAACACTCTGTAAATCATCTGCTGATGGTGTACACTACAGCATAAGTTTAGTTAATTAAAGCCTATATTTTATTAGTTATTGCATTTCAGTCATATAAAACTATCCACCACCCTGCAGAAAATAATTCAGAGGTTTTTGTTTATTATCGTTGAATGTGAGATGGCATTAGGAAAGTTTTTAATGGGGTTGGAGGTGTACCGAACTGCTGCCTGATGGCTTGCTTGTGAATGTCAAACTATGAAACATCAGTCAGATACAGTGCAGTAATGGGGAAAGTCAGTGAGTTTATATGCACTGGAATGCTGTTCTAAAAGAGCTCATTTGTCCCTCAGAAGAATGGCACACAAAATTGAAGCTTACTACAACTAGGATTGCAGTTAGCCTGTTGCCATCCATAGAATTAAAGCCCCCAAAATGATTTGGTTCAAATTAGAGAGACTTTTACTATCAGATTTACATGGGATCTAATGTACCCTTCAGGAGTTTTATTAGAACTGAACTCTTCCCTCAGAACTCGCATACAGGCAGCTGGTGCTTTAACTTCTGTGTTCATGTTGTTCCTAATCTTCTCCTGGGCTACAGCCTGTCCACTCCTCTTTGTGTGGTATCCGCTTGTTGTTTCCTGCATTGTTAGATTCTCAGCTCTTTGGGGCAGGTGGCTTTTTTTTTTCTCATGTGAAGCCCTGATCAAGGCCCTGGGTGCTGACTGGAGGAAGCCAGGTGGAGGGTCTGCTGTGGCTCCCTACAGCTGCCCGCTCAGCTCTTACCAAGATTGGGCTGCAGCTCCAAGGCCCTGCCCTTCCCAGCCAGAGCCAGGTTGAGGAGAGCTGCATGGGCAGTGGTTGTGAGGGGCAGGGACATGGCGAGAGGATTGTGATTGCCTCCTTCTGTGTGTTGTGTGGGGAACCGGGTTCCCCAGCTCTGCTTCAGCTTCCAGCTTGGCTGGGGCCTTCAGGGACAGGGTCTTGGGGAGAAAAAAAGGGGGGGGGGGAGCTCCCTTTTGGGAAGGCTCTGATGTCCTTGGTGCAGCCACAACACACATGATAATTATAACAAGGTGCCACTGTGTAGTGTAGACTCTTCTTGTGAGAGCTGATGCAAAGCCTAGTCTGGTCAATCAGAATCTTTCCATTGACTTAACTGGGCTTTGGATCAGATATCTGGTGTTCCCAGCCCAAATTTACCCACTGAAGAGTTTCAGGAAGCCCTCCTGTCAAGAAGCAGGGCCTTCAAAAGAGCCAGTATCTAGGCAACCTGACAAGCACAACTGGCTTCTTAACTGGCTACAAGGCCTGCTTGATTGGAAGAGTTACAGTCAGGCTCCTAGCCCCACCAGCAGCAGTTCAGTAGCTGTTCGGAAGAGGTGGGAGCAAGCAGGCACTTGAGTTATTACAGCCATGGGACAATGCTTCAGTCTCCTCCAGCCCTCTTCCTACTTCAATTCACTTCAGGTAATCCAGTTCTGACCCTCAGCTGTGGTATCTGATCTCTGGCTCTAGTTCTGACCCTGGGCTCTGGTTCTAGCACCAGGCCTCTGACTCGGCTCTGGGTCCTGGCTACCAATGCCTGCTCTAATCAGGAAGCACCACATCCCAGTCACTGAAACACCCAAAATGTAGATGCAAAGTCAAACCATCACCAGAGTCTACCTAACAAACATAATCCTAGTGGAGATGATTCTGAGCTAAACTCCCAGATTCAAGCAATGTGAAGTTGGCAGATATTTGTATTTAAAATCTGCATTTCATGGCCCTATCTATGTCTGTAATAGGCTCACCATATTCCTTGGGTTACAAATCCCCAAACATGAGAGTCCAAGTACAAACTTCACAGCTGGTACAGATCTATAAACTGGGTTAAGCCAAAGCCTTCAGTCAGAATACCCCTGAACTTTAGATAACCTTGGATCCACCTCCTGAGTTTCATTGGGCTCACCTGGAATGACACTGTTGCCTAACAGAATGAATTTGGTGTAATCTCTCTCTCACATTTTATCTAGGCATGTTTATCTCTTCACAAAGTACAGAAACAGTGGGAGTAATTTAGGCAAATGTTATTAGGTCTCAGCAGCAGGGCAACTTTTGTTCGTGGGCTATAGGAAAGAGAAGAAACATGAAACAGCCCACCCATACAAACAAAAGTTGTGTGTGTATGGGGCGGGGGGAATGTGGATTTTTCCAAGAGCAAGTTATTTTGGTGTAGAAATTCCATGACTTGGATAGACTACGCATTACTAACTTTTCCTTTGGCACTGTCCTTTCCTCTGATGACAGGTAAGCTTTTTTTAAATAGCTTTTTTAAAATATTCAAACTACACACTCTTATTCTCATTCCAGGAAGAAGGCAAGGGGCCAATATTGGACTTTGTGTAAGGGGGTGGACAATGGAATGCATTTGCTTAAAGTAGGGCTGAATTTTTTTCCTAATGATTTTAGTGGAGGAAGCTCAGCCTTTTGTGGGTATATTCATCTTCATGTGGTTTGAAGCAAAAGCTATGCCTACTGTCGCTTAATTGGTGGTGGTTGTTTACATTTATAGTCATTTGCCTAGTCAGTTTTGTGGGGCAGACCCCAAATGCTGCACATTCTTCTTGACATTGTTGTGCCAATGCACTTGATATGATCTTGTCACATGGAAATCTGTGATTTAGTATCAAGGGGTTAAAATATAATTCCTCAGATGGGTTTAAGGCAATCAGATTAGTCAGACACCAGTTTTGTCCTCCTTTGAGCTTCCTTTGCTGATATTTAAAAGCATTCTGCAGTGTTCTGCCACCCAATGAAAGCAGCAACCAAATCTTGACATGTTTTACTTTTCGGAGACGTGTTATAGGCTTCTTCAGTTGTTACAAACAGCTATTAGGGTGCATTACGGCGAGCGGGGGCTGGTTTGGTTTTTTTTGTTTTTCCTTCCTTAATTCTCCACCTAAAACAGTGTTCAGGATATACTTCAGTCCAAACTAAACCATTATCTGAAGGCACAGGTATTTAAGGACAATAAAAGCTTTTTGTTCTCTGAACTGCGGTGGAGGCAGCCAAGAACACTGTATAGACTTTATTTATTTCTTTATTTTGTATAAACACCCCTTGCCCCAGGGTGACTGGGTTTTATTGATGGAGTGGACTCTTCTCTAACCCCGGCATCTACTGTGCTATGTTTAACATTGGAGTGGCCTGGAGCTCTGAATCGGTATGCTTGATTTTTAAACAAACAGCAAAACTGAAGCTTGCTGCAAACAATGACATTTACTCACATTATCACCAGGCAGAGAGGGTCACAGAGGGAGAAACTGCTCTTTCCTTTTAATGCAGGGGATGCGGGGAGGAGGGAAGATGTGGTCCCTGGAGGCAGATATTGCTTCTCTAATGGATCCTATCTCAGTAGGGCTGCTCTGTGATATTCTCCAGTCGCAGAGCACCTTCAGCTTGGATTTTATAAGCACGTGCAAAGGGTCAGTGTGCTTGGATGTCTGGTCTTGAATTGACAGTTGGGGACTGAATTTAAGTAATTGTGTTGATGCACAGCTTATAAAAAAAGATTGTGTGTGTGTGAGAGAGAGAAGCTGTTTTGTATTCTTCTTCCCAGTTGCTTTCCTTTTACAAGCCTCCATTCAACCTTTAAGTGTACTTTATATTTGCTCACTACAGGTGGCAATTAATTAAAAGGCTTCCAGCAGAGTGATACATTTATGCAAAGTGACTGAGATTACCTAGAATTTCTGAGTCCCACTCAAGAGTTGAGGATTATAAGCAGTGGGTGAGACTCCAGGCTTAACTCCTGCCTTGGAAAAGCAGGAGAAGAAACTCAAAGAGTAATAGTGAAAGCGAGGGAGGGTCTTATTTTATTGCTTTGTGTCACAATCTTCATGTTTTTTAAAGGCAGCACTTTTCCTCTCTGTGTCTCTCTCCACCAGCCAGTACTTTTTGTTTGAGGGCCTTTTAAAGGGAGAGGAGGTTGTTTATATTCCAAAAGGAAGCTCAGAACCCCAGGAGCTGATGCAGTCAGGTAGAGCATAGCCTATGTATATATTTAAAAGGACCTAGTTATTCTTATAATGGGGGTTTGCTGATAAGATGCTGGGAAAAGCAGCTCAGGTGATCTGCCTTGATCATGTAGTTTGGGGTTCTGCAGGTTGTTAATGACAGTAAGGGAGCACACTCCTGGTGTGACTGCCTAGTGACTTTATGGACTGGGGTTGATTTATCAAGATCCCTTAAGTTAATAAATCTTAGAGGCTTTTCATTGCTTAACTTGGGCTCCTGGTGAACGTTCTCTCCAGATAACAATATCCTGACCTTGTTACACAGGATTGGGGGGGGGGGGGGAGAGACAACATTTGTGTGGTATATACACTTGGCCTGATAAAGCACAAGCTGACAATGTCATTCCTAAAGTAAAAACTTTTGGAACCGAGTCAAATTGGTCCTTAAATCCCTATATAAACTTTCCCCCACCACTGCCCCAAAAAAGTAAAAGATGAAAGAAGCAGAAGAAATACAGAAAGAAACCAGCAAGACATGGGAAATAATGTGTGTGTGGTTTGAAACTGGCAATGCCTCTGTCTTCTGCTTCCTTCTCTTATACATTGCTCAGGACTTTGCACTATTGTGGAGAACAAAATGGCTGCTGTCTCCACAGTCAGGCAATCTCATACGGCATCCTGTGGCTTCTTTACTTTGCATCTAAAATAAAAGTAATTTTTGCACAGAAACTACATGGTTGGTCATTGTATACGGACAGAAACAGCACTGGGGGAAGGGGAAAAGGAGGAGACAGAAAAACTGGAGGTAGACAGAGAAAAATTATACATGAGGGGCAGGTGGAAATCAATCTGTAATGTGGTACGTGTGCATTTCTGGGCTTGATTTAAGAAGGGTATTGGATGGGGAGTGTTTTGGATAATTCTTGTTCTTCCTGCCTATAGTGTGTTGTATGTCATGTGCCACTATGCTCCCCTGGTCAGTATGTAACTGTCCCGCTCTTCACGCAGTCCACAGAGAATATGGGTCTCTTAGGGTATGTCTAGACTACAAGCCTCTTTCAAAAGAGAGCGTCTAGACTACAGCCAGTACTCTCAAAAAAGCGAGCCACTTTTTCAAAAGAGAGCACCCAGGCAATCTGGATGCTCTTTCGAAACAGCACAGTTTGCATTACATAGCACCTATTTTTGAAAGAGCACTTCCGAAAAAAGGCATTATTCCTTGTAAAATTAGGTTTTCCGCGGTCGAAAAAACTGCAGCGTTCTTTTGATTTACCTTTGAAAGAAAGTTTGCCCTGAATTAAGGCGAGAGAGACTGTTTTTCTCTCAATGTTTTATTCTGGACATTCAGGACTTGGAAAACATTCTTGAGGTTGTTTAATTTTGTTTGGAGACCTGTGGACAAAACAGTCCTCCCTTGACTGGGTTACTTTTCCTATTCTGGAGCCAAAATGCATGGTTTTTTTTTTCTTTTCCTGATTTTGCTTTTTGGACCTGTTTTAAAGAGGTCACAATCCCATTTCCCCGAGGTGTGACTGGTGATCTGGTTACTCTGCCACTTAACATTTTAAAAGAAAAATGTTTTTTCTTCTAAACCATATGGTCATCTCCATAAATAACTTAAGTGGACTTTTGTTGTTTAATTGTTCAGTGATTCAACTGTATTCAACGTAACTCATGTAAAATTACACATATGGTTAAAATGACTCATTCTTACACTGAATCTCCAGTTTTCTTCTTGTCTTCTCTCTGACTTGACATCAGTCTTGGAGTGCAGCCCTGTCAGGGAGGCTCTTGTGTCAGTATTGCATGCACTCAATTACACTATTAAACATCTCACTTCACAATTTATTGGCATAGTTGTATCAGGCATTACATTTCTGAGTTCATAGAATCATAGAGTAGTAGGACTGGAAGGGATCTCGAGAGGTCGAGTCCAGTCCCCTGCCCTCATGGCAGGACCCAGTACTGTCTAGACATTTATCTAACTTACTCTTCAATACCTCCAGGGATGGAGATTCCACAACCACTCTAGGCAATTTATTCCAGTGTTTAACCACCCTGACAGTTAGGTACTTTTTCCTAATATCCAACCTAAACCTCTCTTGCAGCAGTTTAAACCCATTGCTGCTTGTTCTATCCTCAGAGGCCAGGAAGAACAATTTTTCTCCCTCCTCCTTGTGACACCCTTTTAGATACCTTAAAGCCACTAATAAGGGTATCTAAAAGGGTGTCACAAGGAGGAGGGAGAAAAATTGTTCTTCCTGGCCTCTGAGGATAGAACAAGCAGCAATGGGCTTAGACTGCAGCAAAGGAGGTTTAGGTTGGACATTAGGAAAAAGTTCCTACCTGTCAGGGTGGTTAAACACTGGAATAAATTGCCTAGGGAGGTTGTGGAATCTCCATCTCTGGAGATATTTAAGAGCAGGTTGGACAAACACCTGTCAGGGATGATCTAGACAGTATTTGGTCTTGCCATGAGGGCATGAGACTGGACTCAATGACCTCTCGAGGTCCCTTCCAATCCTAGTATTCTATGATTCTATGGTCTATGATTATCTAATGCGCTTAAATATTTTTGGCTAAATGTCTAGGAAATTATTAGTCAAAGTGGTTTCCCAAAATTAACCTATTTGGCTTATTACAAAAAATTAGTGTAATTAATATCTGGGCTATCTTGGTTGGGTCAGATGTGGTATTACTGTTTCGTGATTGGTTAAATGTCACTGTTATAATCCTCACTAATACTCACAACTACAAATCTTAAATTCTCAATCCAGTATTTACTTAAAAGGAGTTTACTGGCAAGCATGGTAGCAGCAATGGCAAATTTTGTTAGAATATTAATTCTAAGTATGATTCATATCTTCACACTAAGCCTGAACTGAATCTCTTCTGCAGTTTTTTTTAAAAAAGTTTCTATTAGCCTTTTTAATTTTTCTTCTACTCTATACTTCTTGATTCCAGGTAGGACTAGAAGTAGCAAAACAGAACTTCTCATAATAAGGAGTCCAGCAGCACCTTAAAGACTAACAATTAATCATGGCATAAGTTTTCAACAGTTGCAATTCACCAGACTATATTAAAATAAGTGTTCATCTTCTGTGATTGCAGAGAAGTGAGGTTCTCAAGTCTCAATATTATAAAGAATCATACTGCCCTTGTCTGGATTAGTTATCAGAATTTTTCTCTTTTTAATAACTGATTTTAAAGTTACGATTTGCATATTTTTAAAGTCAATTCTTCATTCATTGAAAGCCATCTGAACCTTTGTTTTCCCTTCGAAAATGGCCTAGATTTTATTCTTTAATGTAGTCCTTGATTTATTGAATATCCACATTTCCCTGGATAGTACCATCTTTTTGAGTTATACATCATCAGAGTGACTCATTCTGATGATGTATTGTATTAATACATCCTCACAGTGCCTTGCTCTGCTGTTGCACTAATGATATGTTAGTGTAATACATCATCAAAGTGAACTGTTCTGATGATGTATTATTTAAATGGTGATGACATTCCATGAAGGAAAGGTTGATAAGCAGGTTCAGTATAGGCACAGGAGAAAAATCCGTCAATATAGAGTATAACTGTTTCCCTGGTAGCTGTGATGGTGCTAAATTAGCACCATAGCCTCTGATCTGCAACCTCACGAGGGGCAACACTGAAACATGCATTATCCCCAGAAGAGGAATGAATTCACAACACAGAATTTAAAGGATTTTACTAAAGAGAGGAAAGGTGAAACTTTTACATATCACTAAAAAGTTAAAGGTTACGTGTATATTTACTGGCTGAATGAATCACATGGGACCGAACTAGAGGTAAAGCATTCATATGCTACAGAAACTACCTCTGAAGAAATGCAAAAGAAGAATGAAATATAAGTAATATGAATATAGGTACTTGTCATTTACAAGCCACTCACAGCAATTTTAAAACAGTCAGAGGCACCAGCACAGGCTGCTGACTTACAAACACTTTTTTTTATTATTTGTAGTGCTGGTGTAATCCACACACCTAGTGTAGTTCACTGTCCCATGTAGTGGTACTTACACTACTTACAGTAAGAGATAAGAACAAGGGAGCTCTACAGCCTAAGCCTGAGCTTTATAGCTCAATTTGTAGAGGCTCCTATACTAAGTTCCAGAGGTCCCAAGTTCAAATCTGCCTGGTGGCAGTTACACTAGGTCAGAATATGAGGCAGAACACTGTCACTTCTCATTAGCTATTATAGCAGTGTACATTCACATCGCTGTATTGTGCATGTGTAATAGAATTAGTATGCAAATGTTACAGGTGTGTATATATAGTAGTGACATTTTCAGAGTGTGTCTTAACTTTGAAAATCTAGGCCTAATTTGTGGCTGTGTTAATCACTGTCATGTTCTCAAATAGTTACAGCTTTATGGAGCTATTGACTTTTTAAAAAAAAAAGTCATGTTGGGCTATTCATGTAAATGCTGACCATTGCTTTCTATAAAATCACAAAGTACTGCACCCACAACTGCTTTTCCTCTGAATGTCCTTGTTGTCCAGCATTTCAGACATGTGGTCAGTCACTCTCTCTGAAGGTCTAGAAGTCCTGCTAATGTTGCTAGGCCTGCTACTGAAATATGCAGTATGTGGCTTAGGACATTGGGGTAACTGCTTGTTCATGGCCCCTTCACGCTGAGAAACAAGGAAGGTGAGGTGATATCTTGTGTGGGACCAACTCCCATTGCTGAAACAGGCAGACTTTCAAGCTACATAGGGCTCTTTCCGGTGTGTCTTTATAAGTTCCTGTCACACTACATTAGAGCAAGACAACATGATCTAAGCTAGTGGTGGGCAACCTATGGCCTACGGACCACATGTGGCCCATTGGGGTTCCACCTGTGGCCTGTGCACTTCCTCTCTGACCCCTTCCCTCATGCCTTTTTCACAGTGGGGCACTGGAGCCCCACACTCCCTCCTCCTCCTCCACCTCTCTCTCAGTACTTTTGGAGTGCTGTGAATCGGCTGACTCGAGGCACTCAAGCTCTGGGAGGAAGAGGGAAGAATGGGGGCAGAGCACGAATCAACCGATTCATGGAGCTTCTACCCCAGGCAGCCCTCAGCATTGCCCCGAGCTCCACTGGTGGTTTAAAAGGCCCAGTGCTCTGGCCGCCGCTACATTTGCGGTGATGGCTGGGAGCCCTGGACACTTTTAAATTCCAGAACCTTGGAGCAGTTAGGGTTGCCAAAACATGCCAGGAAAAAGTTTGTTGAGCCAAAAAAAAAAAAAAAGACAAAACGATAAGGGGGTTTGCTGCAGATCTGCTTTGTAAATGTAGTAAGAGCCAGACTCTTAGTATATTTGGAAAGCAGAGGTGCAGTGTCTGGGACTGGGTGCGAGCCAGGACTGGTCAGTCCTGGCTCGTGCCAAGTGCCCTGCTATGCCTCTGCCTCCCCTTTTTCCCCCACAGAGTGGATGCTGGGGGGGAACCAGTTTTTGAGCCAGCTCTCCCCAGCACCAACTTCTGCTCCCCCCATTGCTGCCTCTGATACAGAGGCAGCAAGGGGTGGGGTGAAGCAACTAGTCAAGTAGTATCTCGACTATCCTTAGGTTCATGACTAGTCGCTTGCATCCCTACCTAAAACACGACTATTTAGAGTCAAACTTTATATGCTGCGGAATGTTCTCAGACAATCAATAGAAGAGCATAAGGGGAAGAGTGCGCACATGTGCACACATACATATTTAATATATTCTCTCTCCACAATGTTGCCATACTATTTGGGGACAAAGTAATAAATCTATCAATTATCTGATTAAAAACAAAATCATTCATATGCCATTGTGACAGATGCCAGGCTTATGAATATGCAAATATTCATAAACTAGCTGACAAATTGCACATATGCAAAGAGAAATCTTTATCTCTTCAACATCTCATTCTGTTTAATGAACATAAGGACAGGAAGTTTCTAATGTGGTTAGGGGAAAAAGCAACACATATTTCCAAATATGTGTGCTTTTGTTTATCAAACACACATACCTGAAAAAATGAAGCTTTTATGCATGTCATGCCTTCAAAACTTAAAGTTTAGCTATAAGTAGTATTATAAATATGAAAATAATTTGTTGCAACAACATTTAGGAAAACTCTGCTTGTTCAGTTAAGGAATTGCATTTCTTTTGCAGTTTAATATGTTAATTAGTTCTGTCGACTAATAACTGAATATTTAACATCCTGAGTCAATTGGTAAATAGACTTTTATCATGCATTAATTTATTAATTAACCATGCCCAGTAATCATGAATTATCCCCTGTTCAGCCATTCAGAACTAATCTTCTGCAGGAATTATTCATAGGTATTCTCCTAATAGTTATGAAGTAGAAAACAGGAATTAATTAGAAAAACAGTTTAACTTCTCTAATCCCTTTAGATAATCTTCACTAACCAGTTCCTAGTTCATGATTAGGTATCCTTCCCTAGATACAATCACTGTGATCTAGTCTCTACTTACCTAGGCTTCTTTCCCAGTTAATTTTTAACTAGACCTCATTGAGTGACTGTGTCTGTGGTCTCAGTCTTATTCCCGTGGAGCAGGTGTCCCCACAAGTAAATCCCCCCCCCCCTTTTGTAAGAAGAGATCAAGATGTTTGAACTGGTACTTCATTCAAAACTTTCCCATTGGACAACCACAGACTGTGTCAAACCTGTGCTGAGGATAGACATCAGAGCTCATCAGTCTGGTTTTGAATGAAAGGAGGAGCTTTTTCAGCCACAAGTAACTAGATCCAGAAAGAAGAGGGTTGACTATCTAAAGGGAAGATGTTTTAATGAAGACTCTTGCCTTGAAAGACCCCCTCTCTCCAAAAAAGTTAGGAGTGTTAAGACTTCTGAGGTAGAGGCAGAAATCAGGGAGTTGCTGCTATTACCCATCAGTGTAAAGGGCATGCATTTAGGCTTCTGTTGTTACAGGGTTTTTTTATAACTTAAGTGGCAACAATGTCCACAAATAGATAATGATTTTTCTCAAATGCATCTATTCACAATTCTTCATCAGATCATTTCCACAAATGATTCTTGGACTATAGATTATCTGAGTTTTATGTTACTATTTGATATCTGTTCTTTGAGCAGTTTTGATTGCATTCATAGGACAGATAACATACTTCCCTTATAGAAAGGCACCCCTTTTCTTGCTTGGAGGTTCATGCATTTTAGAATCTGGTTTCTGATGTGAAAACCTGTGATTATGAATCTGAACTTCACTTCTTGCAGAAATGACAAAGTCAAAATCACTGCCATATGCACTTGAAATTGACTTGTTCCTTGGAAGACACTTGTTCATTCTTCTGCCATATCTGTCTTCTCAAAGAAGCTTGTAATTAATGAAATTGGCACTTTTTGAATTAATTGGTGCTGTTGTTCTGTGAATGTTTCTAGTGACACCAAATTCCTTGTCTTACCCTATTCCAAAAGTTTAGTAGCTGGAGATAGAATCTACTTTATTTGCACTTACAGTTCAAGATATGGGATGAGTTGCAAATTCTTTTTCCCTTTCTTTGTCCATTGCTGGCAAGCATTTATCATTTTTTCTCCCCTAACATCAACCACACTGAAGACTCTTACTATATGATACAGTTCCTTTTTTTTCAAGAGAGATCCACTCATCAGTCTTAAATACTGTTTCAAGCACTTCAAACCTACTACATATGGGACATTCCCTGGTTTTACCTGTTCTAGGAAATAGTGTCTGGAGTGAAACGAAAACTCCATTGACAACTCATTACCTTATCCACAGTGGCATGCATGACCCTCATGCTTGTTATAACCAGCAGCATGCTTGGGTTGGTAGAGGCACTTCACATTATATACTTTCATTATAGACACTTTCTCATGACACACTGTAGTTTCTCTGGTATACCTGATACTCCTTGAAAAGGCAGTTCTGAGACATTGGTTATGGTTTGTGCACTCATTTCCCATCATCTTCTTTCAAAGTAACACCTCAGCAGAGTAGCATTGAGAGGGGAGAGGAGGAATTCTGATATCAAATTGATCTTTTTTCCTCCCTTTGCTTCCTCTTTCTTCCTTTGTTCGCCTAGCTCTTGTTTCTCTGCTCCCTGATTTTCATCTCACATTGTCTGACATCTTGGACTAGGACTACCCAATTTCATACTTTGGCTTTTTTGTGCTTCCCACACATACATTTTAGCATTATATTATGACTCCACACTAAAATACATGGTGAGTTAGCATGACCCGTTGAAAAATGAAACCACAGCTAGATTATCAAGCACTTCTTCCTTTTAGAATGGTGACTCCTACAAGACACACATGACCCTAGCACCCACAGCTTGAGTATCACTCCATTAATTATGTTTATGCTCTTTTTATGTTTTCAGTCCTTCATGAAGGTTTTCAGAACCATATAATGTCTTGCATGCTAAATGTCTAGAGGTAGCTGGAAGTTGTGTGAAAAATCAAGGAATGACACTTATACACTTTTTTTTTAAGTCCTGGACCATGTAAATTGGCATAACCTTGCAACTGCCAAGAACAGAAGGAAAAAACATTGATCAGAACATTGAGGCAAATGAATGCCAGACGTATAGGATGGATGTTAAATGTCAGGCCCCACTTTTACTTGGCACTGGGAAAAACATCATGCACCTACTCCCTCCTGCTCTCTCGTAGCAGGCACTTAAATGGGTTCAGTGTGGTTTTCATGACACCAAAATTTTTATATAATGGGATAGACCTGACACGGTCCACCCCTAGGATTCCACGGCCTTCTTCCACTGCCTTCACTGGAGACGTGAAAGCCATCAAAATAAGGAGTTGCCCAGATCTGTGTGAGAAAGGGGCTCGAGATTATCTTGTATCTGATCTTCTGTTTTATTAAGCTAACAAGCTGGTAGAGACCATTGATTTGGTCTAGTTGCGATGTTAGTTCTGTGCTTCCAGTATGGACAGCTTGTAGCACTAGACTGCCATGGAATTCAACAGTGTTATGACTGGTGGCTTTGTGGTTCTTTGATTTAATGTAATGATTCTGAACATACGAAAACTTTGTGAAACTCGGGACAGGACATTTTCCTTTCCCACACCTGTAGTTAATTGTACTGTGAACTAGAAAGATGGGGAAAGAGAATTTAAAAAAAATTAAACTTCTCATATCTAGTAATGGTTGGCTTGGTAACCTAAACTTACTGCCAAGCTCCAGAGTTTGATAAAACATTCATTATATAATAGCAATGCTTTTTGATTGGAATAAACTGTAAACTGTGATGTGGAAAATATGTATTTCTCTACTGAGCAGAATTACTGTACTAATGAAACTATTATTTTCATTCAACAAACCTTATTTGGCTTGTTTTGGGAAATCCTAATTCTGGACTGCTTTTTATAGCTATCCAAGGTTTAAAACCTACATATTAGAAACCTGAAGGTTAAGATGTACAATGAATAGTAAGTTGTTACATTTAGCAAATATGGCTGAGATAGTGGTTATCATTCCTGAGTCTTGGCTCCGTAAGTAGAAAGCAAGGCATGACTAAAATGGCCAGATAACAAGAAATTACACATTCTAAGAAAAATGTTTACTAGATCTCCAATATATTCTGTGATCTTTTATTTAACTGTGGTACAAAGTTTGCCAAATTTCCATCTAGTCTGAAGCAGGAAATTTTTCTTCTTCCTGAAACAATGTTTGGAATAGGTAGAAATTTGATTTAGTTCTCAAAAGAAGAGACAAAAATAATTATCCAACATAAAATATTACTTATTCCATACACAAGAAGAATTAAAAAAAAAAAGTTTGACCATGATCCTACTTTCTCAGAATTGTGAATCTGGGGGTGAGTTCATTGATATCAATAACATTTTAAAATATAAAACCAGTTGTGGCTCTTTTCTAGAATTTGCTGCGGCATTCATATTTGGTCAAAGTAAAGTACAATTCTTCAGTTTAAACTAGAGCTAATTGTTTTGTGTTGAAAAGATCTTGTGTAGATTTGATTTTAATTAAGAGGATAGTCTTTGGGGTCAGAACAGTTTGCATTACAAGCATGACAAGTAGTTAAAGAATTTACATTGACTAAAGCTAAAGATTTTTCTGTCGGGATTAATATCCAAAAAGAGCAGAAGACACTATTTGACACCCTTGCTTACATTGGACAACAGTGCAGCGATTAAAGAGTTATTTAGTATTCTTACATAGATATACAATTATTTTGACCATGACATCAATGTATAGTACTTGGTACTAAGAAAGTGTTCATTTACTCGTAGTTACTGCACAATAGTCCTTTCTTTGTATATGCTACTTACATAATAAGTTTAAGGTGGGACCTGGGTAACTGTGGATGACTATCAAATGATGACCATGACCACTGTGTAACCATGTTAATTTGCTATATTAATATGCAGTTCATGATTATTTCTGGAGAAGTTTTATGTGTTGTTATACAGGCAGTCAAACAAGAGTTTGTGGGTCTGTTTTAACTTATCAGCGGCCTTCTGACAGGTTTTTAAAAGGGGATAGCATATAAAGCTATACTCTCTTTAGGTTCCCCTTCCAGATCCAGCCTAGGCTAGTTGTTTCATGACTGATATCTTTTCAGCAGCCTACAGAAAATGGGAAATCCCAGTGGATGGATGTTAACATCACAAAGAGAACCCCAAACTTGCCATTATTTGGAATCCTTATTTGCCATCTGAATGAAGAGCCTGGTGTTCAATGAGTATGTGTAAGAACTGTCCTTTCACCCTCTAAATCTGGTCCATCTAGGTCAGTTCTAAGGTGCTTTGGCTGGCCATGGGAAGAAGCATGTACCACTGCAGCCATGGTACCTTGTGCCTTTGAGAAGGCTAGAGTTCCACTCACCCCCAGTGCATGGCCTGAACACAAACACATAGGGATACTGGGGTTTGCAATTCAGCAGCTGTGAACACTACACTAGGCACCTCACTATACCGAGGCAGCATCAAACTGGCTCCAGAGAAGAGCTATAAAAGTGTCAAAAGCTTCAGAAAACCTGACTTTTGAGGAAAGGTTAAAAAAAATCAGGGCCTGTTTAGCCTTGAGAACAGAAGACCAAGAAGGAACCTGGTAAAAGTCTTCCACTATGGTAAGGGCTGTTATAAAAAGGCCAGTGATCAATTGTTCTCCTTGTCCTTTGAAGATAGGACATGTAATAATGGGCTTAATATACAGCAAGGGAGATATAAGTTAAATATTAGAAAAAAATCTAATTATAAAGATAGTTACATACGGGAATGAGCTACCAAGAGAGGTGGTGGAATTCCTATCAGTGGCAGTTTTTAAGAACAGGTTAGACAAACACCTGTCAGGGATGGCCTACGTATATTTGATCTTCCCTCAATGTACTGAAGTGTCTTGTGTGGTGTCTATGATTGCTGAATTGCAAAGCCCAGTATCCCTATGTGTTTGAGTTCTGAACTAGAGTTGCACAACCCACAGACAGTCAAGGAACTGCTGACTGTAGGTGTCTGGACTGCGAGCCAGAGCATCAGAGCTTTTTCTAGACAGCTAGGGTTACGTGGCAGATTGTGACTCAACTCCTTTCTGATCTGGATTAAATCCCAGCAGATTCTTTATATAAGAGTTTATCCTGGGAAAGAAATATCAGAAACCTAGCTGTATTTGTTACTTAATGTATGTTCATCTATTGTATGTACATTGAATATTGTTAAGATTTATTCCATGAGTTGGCTTATGGGCCTGATTTCTTTCCATTTGACTTTAGTACAAGTAGGCTTTTGTTCTGCAAGGGCACATCTATAAAAAGTCCTCCTTCAAAGAACATCTATCACCTAAAAAACAAACTTACCTGGTAAAGTTGCTCTTTGCAAACCATTCTGTTGCATCTTTGAGTTCTAAGTCAAATTCTGTCCGTGAAGTTGTTGGATAAAGGATAGTGCCAATTGGCGATAGCCAACAGCATTAGTTACAAGGTAAATCACATTGAGTATACTCCATTGATCTACAACATTCTTTCGCTCCTTTCTTATGATCCAATATTATCCAGAGACTAATATTTAGTCTTTGTATTTAATTATTCTTTCAGGCTCTGTGAAGCAATACTGAGCCTGTCCAACCATACTGCCTAAGTGCTGGTTATACGCCTAATCCGTGATCACTGCTACTTCAGGAATAACGTCACATGGTGACAACAATCATGCCTCTCCTCAGGCAATGTAATCACATGGTTCTTACAAATGTTACTTGTTCATATCTCGGGGGTTTTTTTAATCACCAATCATAAATGTTGGCCGCCGCTTTCTTTCTCCCTTTGTGGCATAGCCAGGAAGTTCATTGTTACTTCATTTCTAGAATCACCAAGATGTTCCTCATCTTGAGTACTCTTCTGTATCTGTCTAAGCCAAAGGACACTGATCCATTGTTTGACATTCTCTCTCTTTGGGGCATGAATAACTGTGTGCATTATGGCTGACAGTGCACAGGTGTCAGAGAATCATTCAAATGTTTCTCCTTCAAAGCCTTTCCCTCCAGCCTGGATTCTTTTCAATGTACTTCATCTCTCTGGTTGGGAATACAGAACAACAGATGAATGAAGTGGTGTCCACTCCTATGGAAAACACGAGCAATTGGTTTTACACAGTTCCTAAATCTAGCTCTAGAAGTCTACTCCTGGCAAAGCAATGCTTTAGCCCCTTGTGCTGCTGCATGTTCCTCAGTCCTCCCTCTTGTGCAATGAGTTGTTTATAACTATGTGCATATTGCGTAAATGTCTTAATTCTTGGCTCTCTTCCCCTCTGCCTATAATTATTTGAATATGGTATCTTTGTGAGGTTGCAGCCAAGATGACAAAATGGTTTGCAAATCTGAGAGATCAGCTTATTCCCCAGTAACAGTAAAAACAAAAAGTTCATAATAGTTTTTACTACATTTATGGACCAACCCTGTGGAATGTTGAAGTGTGGGTTTTTTTGTGTGTTTTTTAAGTAATGGGTGCATTATAATGCCCTTTCCTAAGCAGGATAAGAAAAACTTGAGTGAGAAACCTTGGGCCAGGTCAGATTTTACTGATGACACTGCTGTTTGCCGTTTAAAGACAAATACAATTAAGGCAAAGGACATTACAGTAAAAGAGTCCCATTACACTTCTTGGAGCCACGGGAACAAGATGCACTTTGTTGCCACTACTTTTGATTCTTACTGTAGGTGCTTTATTAATGAAACAAAGTGGTACTTACATTACTAGCAAATAGAGAACTCACTCTGTGCTTAACCCTTAATTTTTCAGTAGAGTGTAATGAAGTAGCTATCATTTTGCTATAGCTGGTTTTCAACTACACGAGGCAGCATCTGTGAGCCAATATGGATTTGCATTTTTAGTACTCTGATGTAACTTGGAGGATGTGTCCATGTCCTAGTCTGGTGTATACTAATAGACAATTTATCCCCTTCCAAATGATTAAGTGGGAGTGAGAAATGTCAGATGATTCTGGTTTATCATAATTGGGTTAAAAATATAAAGAAATGGAAAACAGATAGGGAAACTGCCAACTTCCATTAGAAGCACAATGACATGTTGCGATGTGTGCTACAATAATGATTACAGAGCTGTCCTTTAATAGATAAGTACCATAAGGTATATGCTGTTGCCCTACAGCGCAATGAAGGGAATTGGTTACACAATTTCAGAGATTTACCTGTGGTATAAAAAATTCACTTCTGTTCTGTTCATTTTGTTACATAGTTTTAGCACAGAACTTCATTTTATGGTATTTTCTTCCTCAGCAGTATCACTGTCTTTATGCAATGAAAGTAATACAGTAGTTGGTTTCTTTAGTGATAGGAATATGAACTGCTATATTGTAACGCAGATAACAATATGTTCTGATTCCTCAAGCAGAATTGCTGTAGAGGACGGAGGGAGATAGCAGCGGGGTGATAATTTGGCTTGTAGAACCTGTATCATTGATAATATGAAGCACATCAGGGGGAAAGAGCCCAGTTTAAGAGATAAGCCAACTCTTGACAAGAATGAGACTCAAAGATTTCCTATGTGATACCACTGCTGGTAGGATTTTGAGAACAAATATGGTTACCAATCGCTGTCACCTGGAGACACTGCCAGTGGTGGGGAATTCTAGCAAAACTGCCTTGTTTGCTTTTCTTCTTTGAGCCAAGGTACAGTTTGCAGGGCTGGCAGTTAGAATTTTTGCTTGGGAACAGAGCACATCCAAGCTGAGCAACCGAGACTCAATAAACATGGAATGCCACAATGCCATTCTTTGAGTCATATTTTAGAACAGAATTGATGACATTGTAAATGAGATTGTAAATGCTTTGGTGCAAGGACTTGTCTTTTCATTCTTTATGTTTATAATTATGTGATAATTGGGCTTATAAATTTACCCTAATTATAAATTCAGTTGCAAAAGGTTTGTGAAAGTTCATAACATGCCACAGCAATCTATAATAAATATTGATGGGAGACCTAGACAGAAAAACTGAATTAGTGTAAACATAAAAAGGCCACACTGATATAATTCAATAACTCTGATGAAATAAAAAAACAGGACTATGTAGCACTTATAAGACAGCACTTAGTCCTGTTTTTTGTTTCAGCTACACCAGACTAACACGGCTACATTTCTATCTCTGTTGAAATCATGCTTGATAAAAGCAGAAACAGTGGAATTGGAAATGAATGAAATTAAAAGTTTCAGTGACTGTCAGTGCTTAGTATCTAGGTCTAAAGACAGAAGGGCAGCAACTCTCTGGCATGGTTAGGGCAATGGAAAGAAGAATTCTAGGAATTTCAATCCAAAACCAAGTCCTCAGTGAAGTGATCAGACAGCAGATTGGAGTTCAGGGTGTTGTCATTGAGAGCTGGCCGAGTAAAAGGTGATGGGCCAGGGATATACAGATCAACCACAGCTGTTGCAGAGTGGTAACCAGGGGAACTGAAACAACCACTCAGCCAACCTCCAAAGAGATGGGAAGATTTTATGGTGAAAAGACAATGCTGCATAAGAAGGAATGCTAGCATACAAGAAGAATGGAAGCTGTATTGTGATTGGTCCTCCAGACCTCATATGGATTGTGCCAATCAATCAAGCCTAGTTGGTGGAGAAAATAGTGAAGACATTCCACCCATCACTCCCTTTTTGGGTCCTTAGAGAAGAAGGAAGAGTGGACCTATATATATATATACACACACACACACACACACTATTTGTCGAGCCATGTGTAATCTACTCGCCCATGGAAGAGCTGGCGCAGAGCGATCTGTGCATGCACAGAACGATCTGCGCATGCGCAGAACCGCACAGCTGGTGAGCGGGGCTCGCCGCTGCTTGGTGAGCCCTGTGTGTGTGTGTGTGTGTGTGTGTGTGTAGTGAATGCTAGGAGTGTATAGGGATGAAGGAAAAAATATACTTTATGGTATTCCCATCTTTAAAAAATTACTAAAAAAAATTAAACAGTTTTTTTAAAAGAAGACTGAAATAAAAATTCATAAAAGAACACTATTGTTGAGAAGTGCAATCATATAAATAAAGGATGTACATTTTCCTTATTGAAAAAAACCCCGTAATTGAGTTGTGGACCTGAGCAACACCAGGTAAATCTGCTAGTTCTCACTGTGTCAGCTCCCTATCTGTATAATGGAGGTCATTTCTTAGAGATGCTCTGAGAATAAATACATTAAAGATTGTGAAGTGCACAGACACTTCCGTGACGGGAGCTGTATGTCAGATGGATGCATCCATCATTAGCTTGCACCATTCTCTGTTCCTCGGGTCACGGTCAGTATTTGTGTGAAGCCACTTATCTTTCCTTCTTACGTATTCATAATCAGAATGGGTTTTTACAAGAATTCATATGGTTTTACCCAGTGGTGACACATCACCATGTCTGTTAGCCAATGCAGTAGACACATTTCATTTCATAAGGAAACTAGTCTTCCGTTCGTTCATAGATCATGTTACAGGCAATTTGAGATAAGAATGAAATATGCCGCCTCCTGCTGTGAATATGACTGAGAGTCTTTGGAAGTGTTCTGGTTTGTTATATTTTGGTATAGCTGTGTGCTCAGAGGCTTTTCAAGTCTGACCCCTTGTAAAGGGGGATGTTTTAATTTTCAAGACATGGGTCAGTACAGGAACCTCTCATACAAAACCTCTGAATTTTGATGGTACAGGAGGAGGTGGGACAGGAAAAGAATGCAAGTATGAATTGGCCCTTTGGTGAGTTAAAAACTTATTTTCCCCTAATAGAGTGGAACAAAATAAAAAAAAATCTGAATTCCGAAACCTTTGATGATTCAGACAGCTTGGAACATTGTCCAGTGAAACCTTTGCTATCCGGCACTCTGTTAATCAGAAAACTTTTTGTTCACCGGCATTGCCTCCAGTCACAATACTGTCACGCAGGCCTGGCTTGGTTTACCATGATTGGCTTACCAATTTTTTTTTAAGAAGTACTAATTATCTTTAACTCAAAATAGAAATGTGAGACCAACTGCCTCACACTACAAAACTACCAATATTCAAAACTTGAGTTTTACTACTATTGTCCATTGGTTTTTCCTACGTTGATGGGACCCTCAGATAATTGGAATTTTTAGATAATCGGAACGCCCTAATCCCCCGAGCATGCCAGATAACACAGGTTTTACCGTATATGGATATGTCTCTGGGGTTTTGTTTGGCAAATTAAAGATTTTGTAAAATCAAAGCCTCCTTGACCCACTTTTGTGTATATTTCAGAGTGGGTTTTTTTTTTTCAGAAGATAGATTGCACCATTCTTGGTTACTTCATGAAAACGTTTCTGTATGCCATAAGCCATTGCTTGAAATTTCTTTGAGGATAGGGAATGCTGTGACTATTTGAAAGGTAAATATAGTGTTTGTACGTGTTCCTCATATACTTAATGAAACGTATCATTCGGGAGGAATTTCTTCAGTGACAAAATCCTGGTTAATCGTTTTGGGAGCAAAAGGGGATACTTTGAAGACATTTAAAGGACAGTCCCTGTTAGTAGAAATTGAATGGGAAATGAGCCTGACCCAAATGGCATCATACAAACCATGCATGAACCGAACGCTTTGCATGGAATGCACAAACTATACATTCTCAAGTGATATGTAGTCAACATGGTCTCTGTGTGTGTGTGTGGTACAAGTTGGACCTCCCTGGCCTGGCACCCGAGGAATTTTGCCAGACCAGGGAGGTCATTTTTGGCCCCACTCCTGCTGGCCCCGCCTCCTGCTCTGTCCTCCTCCCTCCCATGGGCACCTTGGGTTCCCCCGCAGGCAAGTTGAGCTGCGTGCTAGCTCCCCTACCCCACATCGTGCCAGGCTCCCAGCTCCCAGCCCCCACAGGTGCTGGGACACTCTGATCTTGGAACTTCCGGACCACAGATATTGCCAGACGAGAGCTCCAGTTTAGAGGTGCAATCTGTAGTATGATTACGTATAAAGAAACAATATTTAAAAAGTTTTTATTTACATACGTTTCATGTCCTGTCAGTAGCCTCACCAGTACAAGCTCATTTAATAAATATAAAAAATAAAAGGTTCTAGCTGCTTCCTGGATCAACACTGCTTCCTGCCTCATAAGCAGCATAATTTTATGGTTCCTTTTTTGTTTGTTTGTTGATATTGACTATGTCATCATCAGAATCAGTGTAGCTTTTAATGTAACCAGCAGCCTGTCATGAGGGACTTGATGGAAAGCTTTCTCAAATTGTAAATAAATTATACCTTATGTACTGCCATTATTAACTTTTTCTAGTGGTTTCAGTGGCTCCAAGCTCTGGTGGTCTAGACCATATCCCTTTAGGCAAGATATCCCTTCAGGATATTTCCCTTCAGGCATGATATGCAAGTTGTAGTTGTTACAATAATGAGGGGTAATTTGGAACAAAATCAAAGCAATATTGTGTTTCTTTTCCTTTGCTCTTCACAAATATGCACATAATGAGTCTGTCGTTTCCTTGCCAACTATCTAGTCAACACCTCACATACTGTTTCTATGCTGCATTTTTTTGGCATCTAAAACCTGTCCTTAATGTCTCAGGACATATATGCATAGGATAAAAAGACAGGAATATCAGCATTTAGTTGATAGAGGCCCACTGACTAGGGTGGGCAAAGGGGGCAACTTCTCCAGGGCCTGGTGATTCAAAAGAGTCTTGGGCTCTGGCCAGGAGCCTTGAGCCCTTTAAATCATCACCGGTGTATTGCGCAGTGTGCTCTGGACAGCTCTTAGGGCCGGTGAGAGGCGATCCAAGCACCTGCAGTGTGGGCTGGTGCTGAGGTCCGCAGCTCTGTCCCTTCTGGGAGCACAGAGCCCCCTCGCCACCATACCCAGGGATTCAGCATCTCTGTCAGCTCCCCTCTGTCGATAGTTATGATTGTAACATATTGTTAGTCATGACGGACATAGAGTATTATAGGATAATGGGCTTATCAGATCATACAAACCAATCGGACTTACACTGAATCCTGAAGGTCAACTGATTCAGGCTCTCAGAGCAATGAAAGAAGTGAATTCCAGAGCTGACGGCCCTCAAGTCTCCTCATGTGAGGTAGTTCTCCATTCCTCTGATTATCCTAGCAGACCTTCTCTGCATCCATTTCACTTTGAATGAATCTCTGTTAAACATGGGGAACCCAATCACCCGCAGTATTCCAGGTGAGGTCTTACCAGTGTCTTGCGTAATGGTAATAACATTTCCATGTCTTCACTAGAAGCATGTTTCCTGATGCATCCAAGTATTGTATTAGCCTTTTTTTTCCATTTACCACTGTCCTTAACTACTCGCTCTTTCAAAATCTGTCTAGAACCCTGTAGACGTTTGCATGCAACCGAGATCAAACTAATGGGCCTGTAGTTTCTGGGATCACATTTTTCTCTTAGGTACTATATTTGTAATTCTCCAATCAGAGGATACAACCCTCGACTTGACAAATTTATTAAAAATCCTTGCTGTTGGGTTTGCAATTGCATTTGCCCATTCCTTTAATATTTTGGATGAAGATTTTTATGGACCTACTGGTTTGAGCTCATTAAACTATTTGAGTTTGTCCTCCATCTTGGACATGGAAGTTTCTACTTCCATATCTTCGCTTCCATTAATCACCCTGATGTTCCCCCACTCTCTTCATTACCTTGACTAAAAAAGTGAGGCAAAGTATTCATGTAGGTTTTGAGCCATAATATGATAATCTTCCAATTTCCACACCATCTTCAGTATGTAGTGGTCCCACCTCTTGTTTTCTTTTATATGGCTAAAGAACGAATGCTTTTAATTTCCTTTGCAAAGTCCAACTTGGTTTTGACTCTTCTTACTTCCCCTTACCCATATGCTTGCTTATCTATCAGCAGCAGTTTTCCTTGGTGTACCTTCTTTTCTCCCATTCCTTGTCGGCATTTTGGTTTTATCTTAATTTCTTTGAGGTGATTGTTCATTTTTTTTTTTTTTTTTTTTTTTTTTTTTTTTTTTAAGATTTCTAGCATTTATGTACAAGCACTTTAAAAACTTGTCTCTGTTTGTCTGCCCTTTTCTGATGTGTCAGATTCTTTATGTGAATGCTTTTCATCTGATCTGGCCCATACTTTATCCTCTTCCAGCTTCTCCTCCTGACTAAAACCTACAGAATCTCTTATCAATAGACTCTCCTCTAAGGGTGTGTCTAGACTACAGGGTTTTGTCGACAAAAGTGGACTTTTGTCAACAAAACTAAAGCTGCGTCTACACTACTGCTGAGTTCTGTCGACATAACATCGACAGAACTCAGCAGTTTTGTCGTCACTGGTAAACCTCATTTTACGAGGAATAATGCCTTTTGTCAACAGAGTTCTGTTGACAGAAGGCGTTATTGCATCTAAACTGTCCTTTGCGTCTACACTGCCATGTCGACAAAGCAGCTTGCTTTGTCGACAGAACTGAATGTAGTCTAGATGCTCTTTGTCGACAGAAGCTTTGTTGACAGTATCTGTCGACAAAACTTCTGTCGACAAAAGCCTGTAGTCTAGACATACCCTAAGAGACGTCTGTCTGCTCCACATGCTCCTCTGCACCAATCAGCTTTCTCCCATCTCTTAGTTTAAAAACTGCTCTGCGACCTTTTTAATGCAACTTCGATTTAAAGTAATTCCAAACCTCCTTCATATTCAGGAGCTTCAGGGGTTAGCCGAGTTAGTCTGTTACAGAAAAAACAACAAATGGTCTGGTAGAACTTTATAGACTAATGAAACATGTAGATGGTATCATAAGTTTTCATGGTCATCTGAAGAAGACCCACGAAAGCTCATGATACCATCTTCATGTTTTGTTAGTCTATAAAGTGCTACCAAACCGTTTGTTGTTGTTCCTTCATATTCAGATTGAGTTCTTGGGTGCAGACTGTGTCTAACTAATTCTCTTTAAAAATATTAATTACAAAAATATTGTCCTTTTGAAATCAAAGACTCTAGTTGAAGGCCTAATTTTTTTATCCTTCTATTATATTTAAACTGAATCAACTCATGCTCACTTGATCCCACATTGTCCTCTATAATGAGCTCTTAGCTACTGAACTATACTACATTTAAAATGGCATCAGCTCTTGTTTAACAGATTTCTTCCTCCAAATTGTCGCTGACCTGTTTGGAGAGATCTGAATCTCCCATTTTTAGTAGCCCTTGGTTTCCCATCTATATCTGGGAAACTAGTGTCTTACTCACAAAAATTCCAGTAGTATTTATTTCATTATAAATATTACAGGTGTTGATTCATATATAAATCAGATCCCGGGAGATCTGGAGCCTCTGTTACTTTTCTTCCCTAAAATGCTTTTGACCCCAACAGATTGCATTTAGTCACTTCTGATTTCTTTATAATTTATCTTGCCCATTAATATATAACGCTATTCCTTCCTCTCTCTCTCTCTCTCTCTCTCTCCCTCTCTCTCATCACATACCCTTCAGTACCTGTATTCCCATTATAAGTATTATTCCACCATCATTACTGTACCCCTATAATATGTGGATGCAAATTCTGCACCAATAGTACTAATTCCTTCGTTTTGTTACCCAGGCCCTTTGCATTAGTGTGGAAGAAACTAAGCAGAAACAACAGTTATACTGCCAATGTTGCTTACCTGTTACTGTAAGTAGTATTGGTTCTCTCTCTTTGTTGTCCCTTCTCCTGCCCTTTGTTCCTTTCTCTGTATCCTCTTTTACTTGACTTTCCCCCCAATCTATATTTGAATCATGATCATCTCCCAGCTGTCTCCCTTGAATTTCTAGTTTAAAGCTCTTTGAAATAAGTTGTGCCAAACTCCATCCCTAAAGCCTTTCTCTCCACCCCATGAGAGCAGTCCTCTGTCCATGAATGCCTCTCTGAATAATTGAGATTCAAATCTGGCTGAAGAAGTCTTATCACAGTCTCTGATATCAGCCACAGGATGAATATATGAGTGTCAGTCTATCCTTGAATCATTACCATTCATGATCTTCTTTCCTAATAACCTTTGTTGCAGTTGATATCTATCATATCTATTAATTTATATAACTATAGTTTATCATCAACCCTTCCTTCTGAATACAATATTAGACCATTGCTCACTTCTTCAATTTTTTTTCCCAGGTCTTCAGGACGTCCTTCATCTTTGACTCTCGCCCATTTTTTCTACTCATCTCTCTATTTGTTATCAGCTCTAGGGCTTCTCAGGAATGGGGAGGGGAGCTGGTTACAATAGAGTATTTGTAGTCTAGCCTCTTGAGTAAAGCTGTCAGTAAAACAAGATAATTTTTTTCAGGAAAAAAATTATCTTAAGTATTTCAACCAATTCTATTCCTCTGTCACATTCTAGTCTCTGAAATGAAGTCCCTGTGTATGATTAAATAATTCACATAATCTTTGAGCTTCCAATTCTTCATCTGTAAATTGGTAGCAGTAATACCTACCCACCTGAGGGTAAGGTCTGAGATTCAACTTTGTAGAAAACCTCAGATCCTCCGAAATGTGGAAACTATTATTTGGCTTCATTGTAATTAAGGTTAATATTTTGTCATGTTTATTTTTAGTAAAAGTCATAGGCACTTATGAATTTTGTTCATTGCCAGATATTTGTCTATCTGTGACTTACTAAAAATAACTATGGGGAAGTGTTAGGAGCCAACTTGACCTTCACATGTGGGTTATTATGGCAATAACTTAAGGCTATTTCCTTAGGTGTTTCATTGTTCTACCATTTTTATAACTCTCTGAAAATATTTTGGCTTTGTTGTACAATTTAAACAAAATCTGATGATAGTACTGGTGGAATCTCTCTAGTCCAGAACTCTCCTGTCCAGAAACATCCATTGTCTGGCATGATTTTCGTTGGCCACACCCATCCAGATAAGTTTCCCATGGTTCCATAAAGTTTGCTTACAGCCACCAGTCCCGGCTCTGTGTTCTCAGAAGACATTTAGGGGTATATCAGAGGTAAATAACTGCAAACAGCCCAGTAAGCAGTGGAAGTGTTGGTAATGCTGCTAGACTATTGAACTCCTGTGGACCAGAAAATCCCCTCATACAGAACTGGTCATTTCCCGAGGGTGCCAGACTAGCAAGGTTCAACCTGTACTTCACCTTTTAAAATAAATATCCGATTTTTCTTTCATAGGCTATTAAATTGTGTTTGTGGGGGGAAAACAGTAGTGTTACCTCAGTTAAAATATATAAATATTTTGTGTTTGTAACAAGAGTCTCACAAAACCAACTGGCATGTCTGAAATCAAGTGAAAAAATACTCCCAGGTGATGTTTAATTTGGAATATTAAACCTGTAAAAAAATTACCTTTTACGTGTAGCATGGGCTGGTATCGACAACGCAGAATTTTCAGACATTGTTGCCTTAAAATAGTCATTTAAATCCAGATTTAGTCAGCAGATTTTGAAAACTTTAGCATCAATTTGTTGTACAAACTCTACTTGTGGGCATAATTAACAACAGTACATTGAAGTCAGTAATACCTCTTAAGTGGGGGAAATCTCTTGGGGGGGGAGGGGAAGTTCCTTTTTGTCTTCAAACTGGGAATTATACTAGAACCCAAATGGATTCTATGTGCCTGTTCTGTGTAGACCTGAAGGACCCAAGCAGCAGACTCTTTGCTAGATAGATTTCTCTCAGACTGATGTTCTTTAAAGGTGCTTTTTGTTTGCCAAGCTCTCTTGGAACTCAGATGGGGTTTTTTGGAAACCATTGTGGCCTTTGCCTACCCACAGTTTAGTGACTGCAGGAAAGGCATGTTTCTTTTATCAGCCTTCCAGCTGGAATATCATATCTTCCAGAACATCCACATTTCAATGGTGACCTCGAATATTGTCTTTTGTCATTTGGTCAATAGTAAGGTCATGTCTGGCATTACTGGAAGAGTTCTTATGTGTTCATCAGGAAATGACCCAACTTAGTGCTGCTACAAACCTAGTAAGAAATTTCTCATGGGTGGGTTGTCTCGCAAGATGTATGTGGCACCGATGTTGTGTGCTTTTTGTTTATGATGCTGATAATTTTGTAGCAGATAGAACAGAATCCTGCTTTCCCACTAAACACCAAACAATAGCTGGTATTGAACAATGCTTTCCCATTGATTACTGACTGCTTTTTGATTTTTTTCCTGTGTGTGTGTATGATAACGCTGATGTGGCAAATTTGACCTGCTAGTAGAAATGAAACTATGTGAAGCTAGCCCAATATACAACAAAGTAAAAATATCCATTATTATGAGTCTTAATTCTGAGGATTGACTAAGGGTTCTCTCATTTAATATTTAAAAATCGCCTGTCTCTCATTTCTTATCCTGTTCTCATATCTACTCTCTCTCTCTCTCTCTCTCAGATGGGAGAGTAAATCAAGATTAGTGAAACATGGTCAGGTTGATTAACAGCCACAAATTAAACAATCCCCCAGTGAAAGACCTTAACACTTTTTAATTCTTTCTATTTGATTGAATGAGTCTCAATACCTATTATACAGGTTGCCGGCAGGGACACAGAGAATAGCAGTGCATCAGTGGTAGTAAGTGATTTTGTTTATGCAGTTCTTTATGGAACACTTTTAAGCAACATATCTAATAATAATAATTAATAATAATATATGATTAACTATATAAATAGAATTTCATACTACAGCAATGATTGTGCACAGGAAAAATTTGGGCTGGCTCAAAGAAAGTGCATAGATTTTTCTCGTGTGTCCTATGCAATTATGTAAAATTATCAGTACTCTTACAGAAGCCTACCATACAATGTAAACTAAACTAGGGAACTGTGCAGCTGTCGTGTGTTGTACTTCCTCAGACCTGCTGAGGGACAAACCCTGGACAAAAGGTGGGCTTGGAGCAGTATTACTTTGGGGGTTGTTTATTGGTACAGAGTCATAGAATAATAGGACTGGAAGGGACCTCGAGAGGTCATCGAGTCCAGCCCCCCACCCTCAAGGCAGGACCAAGCTCCGTCTACACCATCCCTGACGGATGTCTATCTAACCTGTTCTTAAATATCTCCAGAGAGGGAGATTCCACCACCTCCCTTGGCAATTTATTCCAATATTTGACCACCCTGACAGTTAGGAATTTTTTCCTAATGTCCAATCTAAACCTCCCCTGCTGCACTTTAAGCCCATTACTCCTTGTCCTGTCCTCAGAAACCAAGAGGAACAAATTTTCTCCTTCCTCCTTGTGACACCCTTTTAGATATTTGAAAACCGCTATCATGTCCCCCCTTAATCTTCTTTTTTCCAAACTAAACAAGCCCAGTTCATGAAGCCTGGCTTCATAGGTCATGTTCTCTAAACCTTTAATCATTCTTGTCACTCTTCTCTGTACCCTTTCCAATTTCTCCACATCTTTCTTGAAATGTGGCGCCCAGAACTGGACACAGTACTCCAGCTGAGGCCTAACTAGTGCAGAGTAGAGCGGCAGAATGACTTCACGAGTTTTGCTTACAACACACCTGTTGATACAACCTAGAATCATATTTGCTTTTTTTGCAACAGCGTCACACTGTTGACTCATATTCAACTTGTGGTCCACTAGGACCCCTAGATCCCTTTCTGCCATGCTCCTTCCTAGACAGTCGCTTCCCATCTTGTATGTATGGAACTGATTGTTCCTTCCTAAGTGGAGCACTTTGCATTTCTCTTTATTAAACCTCATCCTGTTTACCTCTGACCATTTCTCTAACTTGCTAAGGTCATTTTGAATTATGTCCCTATCTTCCAAAGAAGTTGCAACCCCACCCAGTTTGGTATCATCTGCAAACTTAATAAGAGTACTCTCTATCCCAATATCTACATCATTGATGAAGATATTGAACAGTACGGGTCCCAAAACAGACCCTTGAGGAACTCCACATGTTATCCCTTTCCAGCAGGATTTAGCACCGTTAACAACAACTCTCTGACTATGGTTATCCAGCCAATTATGCACCCACCTTATCGTGGCCCTCTCTAAGTTATATTTGCCTAGTTTATCAATAAGAATATCATGCGAGACCGTATCAAATGCCTTACTAAAGTCTAGGTATAGGACATCCACCGCTTCTCCCTTATCCACAAGGCTCGTTATCCTATCAAAGAAAGCTATCAGATTAGTTTGGCATGACTTGTTCTTCACAAACCCATGCTGGCTATTCCCTATCACTTTATTACCTTCCAAGTGTTTGCACATGATTTCCTTAATTACCTGCTCCATTATCTTCCCTGGGACAGACGTTAAACTGACCGGTCTGTAGTTTCCTGGGTTGTTCTTATTCCCCTTTTTATAGAAGGGCACAATATTTGCCCTTTTCCAGTCTTCTGGAATCTCCCCTGTCTGCCATGATTTTTCAAAGATCATAGCTAAAGGCTCAGATACCTCCTCTATCAGCTCCTTGAGTATCCTGGGATGCATTTCATCAGGACCTGGTGACTTGCTGACATCTAACTTTCCTAAGTGATTTTTAACTTGTTCTTTGTGTATCCTATCTTCTAAACTTACCCTCTCTCTGCTTGTATTCACTACATTAGGAACACCTCCAGACTTCTCGGTGAAGACCGAAACAAAGAAGTCATTGAGCATCTCCGCCATTTCCAAGTTTCCTGTTACTGCTTCTCCCTCCTCACTAACCAGTGGGCCTACCCTGTCCTTGGTCTTCCTCTTGCTTTTAATGTATTTATAAAAGGTCTTCTTGTTTCCCTTTATGCCTGTAGCTAGTTTGATCTCATTTTGTGCCTTTGCCTTTCTAATCTTGCCCCTGCATTCCCATGTTGCTTGCCTATATTCATCCTTTGTTATTTGTCCTAGTTTCTATTTTTTATATGACTCCTTTTTTATTTTGAGATCATGAAAGATCTCCTTGTTAAGCCAAGCTGGTCTTTTGCCATATTTTCTATCTTTCCTACACAGCGGAATTGTTTGCTTTTGGGCCCTTAACAACGTCCCTTTGAAATACTTCCAACTCTCCTCAGTTGTTTTTCCCTTCAGTCTTGCTTCCCATGGGACCTTACCTACAAGTTATCTGAGCTTATCAAAATCTGCCTTCCTGAAATCCATTACCTCAATTGTGCTGGTCTCCCTTCTACCTTTCCTTAAGATCATGAACTCTGTTATTTCATGATCACTGTCCCCTATACTGTCTTCCACTTTCAAGTTCTCAACTAGTTCCTCCCTATTTGTTAAAACCAAATCCAGAACAGCTTCTCCTCTGGTAGCTTTTTCAACCTTCTGAAACAGAAAGTTGTCTCCAATGCAGTCTAGAAACTTATTGGATAGCCTGTGCCCCGCTGTGTTAGTTTCCCAACATATGTCTGGATAGTTGAAGTCCCCCATCACCACCAAATCTTGGGCTTTGGATAGTTTTGTTAATTGTTTAAAAAAGGCCTCATCCACCTCTTCCACCTGGCTAGGTGGCCTGTAGTAGACTCCTAGCATGATATCACCCTCATTTTTTACCCCTTTTAGCTTAACCCAGAGACTCTTTACACAGCTATCTCCTACGTTCATCTCCACTTCAGTCCACTTCCACTTCATAGAATCATAGAATACTAGGACTGGAAGGGACCTCGAGAGGTCATTGAGTCCAGTCCCCTGCACTCATGGCAGGACCAAACACTGTCTAGACTATCCCCGATAGATATTTATCTAACCTACTCTTAAATATCTCCACAGATGGAGATTCCACAACCTCCCTGGGCAATTTATTCCAGTGTTTGACTACCCTGACAGTTAGGAACTTTTTCCTAATGTCCAACCTAAACCTCCCTTGCTGCAGTTTAAGCCCATTGCTTCTTGTTCTATCCTCA
Organism: Pelodiscus sinensis; assembly: GCF_052426305.1. NCBI lineage: Eukaryota > Metazoa > Chordata > Testudines > Trionychidae > Pelodiscus > Pelodiscus sinensis. The sequence goes on from NC_143059.1 coordinate 8,614,252, forward strand.
GAGGCCAAGATGAACAAGTTTTCTTCCTCTTTCTTATGACACCCTCTCTCTTATGACACCCTTCTAGAGTCCTGAAAACTGCTATTGTGTCCCCCCTCAATCTTCTCTTTTCCAAACTAAAGAAACCCATTTCTTTCAGCCTTCCTTCATAGGTCATGTTCTCTAGACCTTTAATCATTCTTGTTGCTCTTCTCTGTACCCTTTCCAGTTTCTCCACATCTTTCTTGAAATGTGGTGCCCAGAACTGGACACAATACTCCAACTGAGGCCTAGCCAGCACAGAGTAGAGCGGAAGAATGACTTCTCGTGTCTTGCTCACAACACACCTGTTAATGCATCCCAGAATCATGTTTGCTTTTTTTCTTAAGAGTAAAGTGATACTCAGACACATCCATCAGTCATGCTGGTAGTTTGGAGGCAGGCTGCAAGTATGGTGTAGATTACTTTTGATTTTGCTGGTAGCTGGAGTGCTGGCCAAATGTCAGCTTCCTGAGACTCGACCATGATGTTCCTTAAAAGATCCCTTCGGATCTGCAGGAGGCTTTACTTCCTCTGGGCTGGTCCCAGGTTTTTGATGTGATGCTACATTTTGTCCAAGAAGCAGAGGGATTTTCTGGCCACTTCTCAGTTAATTTATCTGCTTGCTGGGCCTTTGTTTGCCTTAAAAGGTCACGGATCCTACACTGCCTTTTTGGTTGGGTATTTCGCATTCACACATCACACACATTCCACAGATTACATACATATTGATAAGCAATATGGTTTCTAAGCAAAAAGGGGCCTCATGGCCTCGAGTACAAGAAATTGCATTGTACTACAGATAACATACCAAAGACATGATAAAAAGCTTCAGAAATTATAATTAAGAAAGCCAAGGTCGGGCAAGAAGGGAAAAGCAGAGGAGTATGTCTGCTCAGCTAGACACCAGTGGAGAGGAAGAAGGGGGTCATGTCCAACTGGTTACAACGTGATGTTGAAAAGCAGATATTGCAAATTTCACCGAGGTAGCAGTGTTAGTCTTTAAAATACCACCGGAATCGTTGTTTTTGCTGAAACAGACTAGCACATTTATTAGGGTATTAGAGCATAAACTTCTGTGAGCTACAGCTCACTTTTTCAGATGATGAAGAGGAGAGAAAAAAGTATACAGATGTGGGAGTGTGCTAATTAAATCAGTGTGGATGTGGCTCATGTCCAACAACAGTGAGAAGAACCACGTATGCCACAGCATCAGGGGCACATCCATTAACACGCTATATGCCACCAAGTGCCTCTGACATAGAGACTGCCATGTATATTGGCCAAATCAGATGAAGGATGAATGGACACAAATCAGACTTCGGGCATGGTAACACACACAAACCTACAAGGGAGCACTTTAGCCTCCCTGGACATAGATTCAAAAGTAGCCATTCTTCTGCAAAAGAATTTCAAAACCCAATTACAAAGGGAGTCAGCTGAACTAGAATTTGTTTGCAAATTCAATACTATCAATTTAGTATTGAACCTCTTAACAGGTTAACAACACATTACAAAGGCAATTTCCCCTTTCTGGATATCCATGTCCTCATCAACTGCTGTGAATGAGTCACTTCCACCCTGAATTGATTAGCCTCATTTACACAAGTAACCTCTTTCTTTTGTTGTCCTTACTGGTGTCTTTGTAAACTCCACTCCAATTCATCTGATGAAGTGGGTTTTACCCACAAAGGCTTATGCACCAATAAATCTAGTTAGACTCTAAGGAACACAGGACTCTCTATTGTTAGTAGTGAGAAGGAGAGAATACTTGAATGGGAAATTACCTATTGTAATGTGAGAACTGCTCCATTTGTCTATTTTGACCTCAGTCCAGGGTGTCAGATTTCCAAATGAATTCCAGCTCAGCAGTTTCTCATTCCAGTCTATTTTCGAAGGTGGTGTTTTTGTTGGTGGTGGTTCTCCCCCCCCCCCCCCCCCCCCCCCACAATTTTGGACTTGCAAGTTGCCATACTCTGTGTCATGGAAATTTAAAGTTCTCCTGTCCCCCCACTGTTTTTTGTATGTTGCTATTCTCAATGTCTGATTTGTGTCCATTGATTTGTGTCTGGTTTGTTCGATGTACATGGCAGAGGGGCGTTGTTGGCCCATGATGGCATATCACATTAGTAGATGTGCCAGTGAATGAGCCTTTGATGGTGCAGCTGACGTGGTTAGGTCCTATGATGGCATCACTAGAATAGATGTGTGGACAGAGAACGCACTGGGATTTGTTGCAGGGATAGGTTCCTGGATTAGTGTTTCTACTGTGGGGTGTGAAGTCAGTGGTGAATATTTGTCTCAGGTTGTCAGGCTGTCTTTTGGCAAGGTCTGGCCTGCCTCCCAAGGTCTGTCAAATGATAAAATACTGATATTAATGTAAACATGCATAAAGTCAGTGATAGAGGGCTTCCTTCAGTTGCTTTGGGGTCCCAAATGATAACTATTAATATGTGTTGTGTGGCCTTAGGGTGCCCAGTGGGCTAGAACTGCTTCTGTCGATAGTATATCCAATATGCTCTTAACCTTCCCTCCCAAACATTAAGCTGTCTAGATCATACAGTAAATAACATTCTATCTACTATTTCTCAGACTTGCTCACATTACAGATGTGATTGGTATGTTGCTATTCTCCCTCAATGAGTAAACAATTGATCCTAAGCTTCTGCAGGAGCCTTGGAGTTACATATTAAAGGAAGCCAGTATGATACGTTGGGACATCTAGCTATATTTTTAGAAGTGTCCTCCAAAAGTGGGTTGGAGTGAAGTTGAAGTCATCCAGATCTCAAGAGGTAACCGATGCAAGAAAAATTCCTCTTATCAAGAAAAATTCCTCTTATGTTTTGTAACCTCACTTCAGGATGCATCTGAGTAGAGCCATTTCCTTCTACTCACGTGGAGATGTAGTCTTCTATCCACAGAATCTACAGTTAGCATAGTGACAGCTTCTACATCCTGCTTTGCCAACCTCTCGGCAGCCCTCTGCAGCTGAAAAAAGGAGGTAGTTCAGTTCCCTCTCTATTCATTTCTTGCGCTTTCTAGTGAAAGTACTACAATGAATTCCAGTGAGCCTCTGATGTGATGGGGAGAAATGGGATTAGATCAAGTGGCCAGCTATCTCAATATTATTGAAGAGTCCTCACATGGCAGTAACTTTCAACTACTACTTCTTTGACCTGGACTTGAGTAGGCTAACAAGCAATGAGGTGCTGTCTAACCCAATACCAATCCTGTGAGCCATCTAGTCTTCCCATCAACAATACATTTCTTTGTGCACATAAATTGCCTTGGACCTGGGTCCTCATCCACGCTCCTATTGGGTGGCTTTTTAGTACAGTCTTTGCATAAGAGCCTTGTAAGCAGCTATTTCTACTTTACAAAACCATGGAGTTTTGATGTTTTGGATTATATAAAGCTCTCATCTGTACCTATTGAATTGATTAGGATTGTACTGGTATTAAAACCTGATCAAAACTAGTTGAAGTCGATTGAAAGATGCCTTTTGATCTGAATGGACTTTGACTCAGGTTCTTAGTAAGAGCAGAATTTGGGCCACTACTTATTTCTGTCCTGATTCTCAGTTTTGCCATTTTCTGTACTTCAAATGTACAATGCTACATCATCTTCTGAAATCTAAATGTATATATGCTATTCAGTTCTGCAGATAATTTTGCAGATTAAATTAAAATGTTAAGCAATATATGCAAGAGTAGAATAAATGAAGGGTATTGTTTCAGTTTTCCTAGCATCTCAGGTTCTCTCATTCACATACATAATGATAAACATTCTGCTTGGAATTTCTTGTTTTCCCCCTTGTAACTTCTCTTTCTTTTTGATTGAGTAGGTCAGTAATGTAAACTGATAAACGGCAGAGAAACATGATGTGGACATGAAGACTTTCATCAAGCACATCAGTTTAGAATGGCCTCAAGTGGGGGGAAAAAAGCATGTGTACTCATGCACTTGTGTGTTTTATATTTAACCAGGAAAAAAAGCCTAAACAAAATGCAGTATAAAAATAACAGTGTAAAACAAGAAGCTACATATTGTGCTATTACTGAAAATACAATGCAGAGTGAGAGAAAACATCCTAAAAGAACCTGTGTATTGCATTGTCTTTAATAGCAATATTTGGAGGGAGTGTGGGGCCCGAGTCTGCATTCCTTACTCAAGCTAATCAGCATCTACTCATGCAAATAGTTGCAGGGCGAGGGGTGCAGAATTGGGCCCTTGATACACCTCAGAATTTTGCAGGGGTGGTTTTCAGACTGAGAGGATTCCTGCAAAACTCTGCTGCTTGTATCTATTCAGATGATTGTTTATATTTGGAACAGTCTTTTTCTTTTCATACATCTATTTATTTTAAATAGTCCCCCGAGCTGCCTGATGCATAGAGATTAGTGCAGATCGCTTCAAACGCCATTTGGCTTGGAATACATATTTACATTGTGCCTGGTTAGGAAGAGGAGACCCTAGTAGATCTGTGAGCAATTATCAAACCAAGAAGATAAAACATAAAACCTTGTGTGTCTTTGTTGTTGTACTTTAATTCTGCTAATCGCCCTAGGTAAAGATTAGCTGCTGTTGTCAATTTAATTCAGCTTCAAACAAAGCAACAAGGTCACTTTTTTCTTTTTTTTCTTTTTCTTTTTCTTTTTTTAGCAGACAGGATTGAGTTGTCATGTAGTTCTAATAGGCAGCACAGGGAATCATTAGTCCACCTCAACTCCCTGACTGATGGGCATTTCACTTCAATCATCTGCCTGAGCACTTGTGGCCCAGTACTATTGACACCATGTCAGAGCTGAGAGAAGATGCCTTAATCGGCTCAGACACCCTCTGCATTGATTTGACAAGTTGCTGTAATGACCTTCTTGTTTTTCTGAAGGATTACTGTTTACCCAGGGAGGTGTTGCTGACTAAATGTACTGCATCGTCATGGAAACTATTATTGTTGCATCTCCATCCCATTAACGCTGCGGCGTGTGACATTGATACGAGATGCTGAATATTTCGATGAAGCCCAATCCACCTCAATAATATTAATCTCTGCCCATTAATTGGGCTTACACAGATCTCTGCATGCTTGGGCCAAAAGGAATTAAAGAACCAATGTTCTATTCTGCTCAGTTGGATCTCACGCACCCCAAGTTTTCCCCCCAGTTGGCATGAGAAAGTGCTCTGCTCCATTTCTAGTCTAAATTTTGTTCTGCAGTGCAAGAAACTCACCAGGAAACATCAGGTCAAAAATGGGGAAGACAGAGAGAGAGCAAGAAAGGAGGAAAAATGGGCTCAAATGTGAATGTTGTATCTGCAATGGCAGAATGGGTATACAGAACACTGACTTAACATGGTATCATTCCTTACTTGATGATCCTCCTATGTATGTTTCTCAAATGGCTTATTTCCTTATAGCTTTAAGATGATGGAAGATGAAAGCTAAAAATGTTAAATCTCCTTTGTCCTAGGTAAGTTGGCCTACATCAATCTTAGATGCAAGGTTGGAAGGGGAAAAAAAACAGTAGCTTACCCTTCAGAGTAGCCTCTTTCCCCAAAATGAGGTTCCTAATACCATCATGCCAAATACAGATGACTAGGAATAGAGTTGCTTATCCAGGCTACGTCTACACTGCAATGCTATTTCGGGACATTGGAGTGTCCCGAAATAGCTGTCCCGCATCCTTACAGCAAACCCATTATTTTGAAGTATAACAGGTGCGCTATTCCAATGTCCCTGTAAACCTTATTCCACGAGGAGTAAGAGCTGTTTTGGAATAGTGGGTTATTTTGAAATTTGGCACTGTGTAGACAGCGCCAAATTACAAAATAAACTGTCAAAATAAAATTGAAATAAGACATGCAAATTGCATAGCTCAAATTGTGTATCTATTTCGAGCTACAATGCAGTGTCAACGCACCCCCAGCAGCCAAGACAAAAGGGGAAGAGCCAGCAGCACAAAGCAATTTATCTTGACAAGAGCCCCATAAGGCGGAATTTAAAATTATGACATCTGTTTTCTTGGGAAAAGCAGGATTGGAGGCGCTCTCTCATGCTTAGAGAGAGAGAGGTTATCTTTGGTCATCATTTGAAAGGTCTCTAGCATCAAGGGATGGTTTCTTTAGAAGTGGTTGGAAAATTGCAGGTTTTTCAATGGGTAGTACCTTCCCCTTAGCAAAGGAAATGCAGACCATTTCTGTTACCGGTAACAGAACTTACCACTAGTATCTTCTCTCTCCCCACCCACCTCGGCTGGGCAGGGATCAGCATTACAAGTCGAATCCCTGACAGTCATTACACAGCAATTATGATTGCTATTATGTTTGTAAATGGGTCCAAAGGATGGTGTTGTGTTCCCGATCTTACGCATTTAGCTACTTCTTGGCAGGATATGAGACCTTTTATTTCACAGAGAAGATGGCCCACATGAAGAATGAAGTGCTATTATAACCCTCTCACCTGCTGGAATTGTAACTCACACACACTGTCCCCTCCAGTGGCATTGAAACCACCTAGAGAGGGATAACGAGTCTACTCTACAGCCTAGGCTTCGAACCAGCTGGCTTTTCACTAGAGTCTCATGCACTAAGCTCCTGAGATCCCAGGTCCAATCAGCTGAGTGGTGTTGTGATGCTTTGAAATCCTTTTGCTGGCATGGGTGAACTCAGTCAACACCTTCATGGTAGCTCTGGGTGCCTTACATTCATGTTGCTGACACTCAGCAGTCTTGCTCGTATGCTGACAATAGAAAGGATGCCATTTACCCCTTCAGCATACCCTCAACAACTCTGCCAGCCACCAAAAACGCTTCTCTGCCAAATTCAATCCTGCTCACTGTATCACTCACAAAGCGTTAACAAAGTCACTGCTACTTTAAAAAGGCCGTACACAGCAGTCTATTACCTTTACTGGGATTAACATACCTTCCACGTAAATGCACTGCAAGGAGCTGGTTGATAGAAATGGTTACAAATTTGTTTTACTTTGGCTATCCCTATCCCTTCTACTTGGTGTCACTGAAATCTCTGTTCTATGGTTACTAAACAAACAAAAGTAAAAAAATATTTTTTAAAAAACCAACTTTCTAAAACGGTAGCCTTCTGTTCCAAGTATTTTTTTTCACCACAGCCATTCACTGAGCATAGCTAGCCAGCCTTCAGTCAGGATCCAACACAGAGACCAAAGCACTTAGCAGAAGACCATGGCATAGAATCCAATTCCAATATCTCCAAAATACTTGCTCATACCCCTCCAAGAAAAAGTTTCACAGAACATTAGAGGGTTATCCCATAGCTCTTGAGCAAGACAAACCAAACTTTCTTATAAAAGAAAAAAAAAAACAGGCAGACCTGGACATTATGGGGAAGTAAAGGAGTAAGCCCATATAGCCCATGCTAAACTTCGGAGTCTTTTTGGAGAGCATCACGGGGGCGGGGGGAAGCTAGATACATTTCTAATTTGTCATTAGTAGTATTTTGGCTGTACGCCGTATTTCTCTTGGCTAAATATATTGCAACATCAACATGCTGATGCCACATAGGTATTCTTCAATTATGCTACAGTATCACTTTGAAATATGTTTCAATTTAAAGTGACACAATAATCCTACATTCACTCATTCTTTAATTTGAATCACTGGTAATACAATATGGATTCAACAGACAACATACTGTCTATTAGCATTTTTACAGTGAATCACTGCTGGAGACTGTCATCTTAATATTTATTTAACTGAGCCCCATATGATCTATTTGAACATAGCACATATTCCTGTCTTTTCCTTTCTGACATCATGTGTCTGAAAACAAATTTTGTTCAGTGTATAAAATACGTCTCCATCATATGCAAAAATTTATAAATGCATGAGGTTAACCTCTGAAGAATTAAACAAATGTAGAATACTACTAATTATGTTTATTTATGCCTATTTATTTTGTGCACACAACCTCAGGGTTGTATTTTTATAAGCATGTTAACAGCAGGAAAAGCCAGTTTGATCATGGTACTAGGAAACAGGATTCGTGGATTATGTTGTCCTGCTGGCCATTAACTCACATTCATAGTTGACCATGCCCTGCCATGGGAATAAGAAAGGAAGTGGTATGATCAGCATAGGGGGCTAGTTCCTTCCTATCACTGGTAGTTTTCTCCCTTTTGCTGGGCAAGAAGAAACTGTGCTTGGCTACCAGATTGTCTTCAACCTTCCCAGATTCTAACACTTACTTATAGGAATTTAATTTATAGATTTTTTGCTAATCTGGCACCCTTGGGACCGGACTGGTGCCAAACTAGGGATGTGAGGGAGTAATTGACTAGTTTTTGCTTATTGGGTAGACGAGTCGACTACTCACATTTTTCCCCCTCCTTGCTGCCTCTGGATCAGAGGCAGCGGGGGTGGGATGGGGAGAGGAGCTGGCTAAAAGGGGGGGTCCCACATACAGGGGCTGCTGCTGGAAAGCAGCCCTTGTCTACCATGGGTTCGGCATTTAAAATGTAGCAGGAGCCAAGCGGGCAGGCAGGCAGCCCGGCTCAGTTCTGGCTCGTGCCGGGTCCGGGTCCGGGTCCAGGACCAAACCCCACTGCAGCTCTGCAATTTAAAACGCAGTAGGAGCCGGGGAGCAGACCCTCCTCCAGCCCTGAGCACCTCAGTGCCAGAGAAGGGCTCTCTGGTATCTAGTAGTGAATCTTAGCTGACCTGAGAAGTTCACTGTAAACCCCCCCGCCCATGCTGATGTCATGATATTTAAATTGCAGCGCTGCAGCAGAGTTTGATCCCATACCTGGCATGAGACGGAACTGAGCCAGGCTGCGTATCAACTAATTGAGCAGTCAATACAAATTCTATTGACTACTCGATTAGTTAAATACCCACCTCTTAATATCCCTATGCTGAACCAGAGAATTTGCTGGACCATGGGAGGTCAATATTGTAGTGAGTGGGCCTCTCTTTATTTTTATTTTGCTGATGCATATTAATGGATCAAGGCTTGCAATGCTGCTTATAGGGTGCTTCAGCTACCCCAGACTAACACGGCTACATTTCTATCACACTTATAGGGTGTATTAGTACAGTTAGACATTAATATTAGCCTAAGCTTAGCCAGGGTTTATCAGCTTTCTTCAAAAAGTGTTAGTGTTGTTACACTATTTTACTGTACTGGTACAAGAAAATAAGGAAATAAATAATTAAAAAATGCTTATGCTTAGCTCTAATTTACTCCTACATGTCTTCTAAGAGCCCAACAGGCAGTGCAAGTGCGAAGTTGCAGCCCAGAACACTGAGAACTGGGACTGGCAGCTGTTAAATGAACTTTATGGGATTGTGGGAAACTTAGCAGCATGTCTGCTTGTCATTGATGTGGCCAACTAAAATAAATCTGGACCACAGATATTACCAGACCAGGGAGTAGCCGCTTAGAGAGGTTCAATCTGTACCAGTAACAAAGGCACTTCCAAATTCCACATTTAAGCTTCTTTCACTGTTTTTGTTTCCTGATCTCTCATGGAGGAGGAGAACGGAGATCCTAGACTTCTTTTTTACAGAGGCAGCAAACCTATGTATTTATGATGTGACTTGCCCTCCAGTAAATTAGTTGCCTCCTCTGGCCCTAAGCGCCTCAGTGCCAGAGGGCAAAGGGCTCCCTTGGCAGTGAATCTAGGGTATCTAGCAGTGAATCTCAGCTGACCTGACCAGTTCATTGCGCGCGCATACACACACATCCTGCGATGCTGTTGTCATGATATTTATTTAAAAGGTGTTTTGCAACCTATCATTGAGAAACTAGTAACTCACTGGTCATTAATCTCCTTCTGTGATGTATGTATGGTTAACAGGTCATTCCATGTTTGTGTTGAAAAATGTTAAATGTTATATGCAAGGCACACAAAGCCATCAGACAAGTCCACATGACCTCGACAGGGGATGGAGGCGTCACCTGTGGAAAACCTTCCTGCCTCCTTTAATGGGGCCAGTTAACTTTGGGAAGATGCATGTGAAGGCAAAAAAAAAAAAAAAAAAAAAAAAGGCAGCAACTAAACAGAGAGCGCACACTGTGATTATGCTTGCTCCCTGTGCAAGTTTTCGCACATCAAAGGCAGAAAGAGAAGGAAAAGGCACTGTTGCACAACAAAGCCCATAATCAGACAGACCTGGTGACTGAAACGCCTTACCGACAGATCAGAAAGTACGTGGCAATGGCTGTTATAACAGATCTGCCCTGACTTGCAGTGTAGCCAGCAGTCTGGCCTATTTTACCAAAGGGTAAAATTGGATATTGTGAGGCTTGCTTAACATCTGCATTTGTATAACATTTCTCACCACGAACTTTCAAAAAGATTTACAAAGAAGTTCTTATACATTGAATACATTTTTTTTTCTTGAGCAGATTCGGTTATTAGGTATATACACCTCTAGTATCCTCCCCTTCAGGGTGATGTGTCTTTGGGTACATCTACACAGCAGTAGTAGAAGTAACAGTCGGCGTCGACACTACCAGCAGTTATTTCGACATGTCAAAATACTGGCAATCTGGAAGACTTCTTACTCCGACTCCTGTAACCCCCATTTTACGAGGAATAAGGGAAGTCAGAGGAAGAGTGCTCTTCCTCAGAGTTCCTGCTGCGTAGGAAGCGCCAAAAGCTGAATTAAGCTATTTTGACTTTGTGTCTTTGCCACAATCAAAGGCTTAAGGGCACATCTACACAGAAGGACTAAAACTGAAATAAGCTACGCAACTTCAGCTACGTCAGTTGCGTAGCTTGTATCCTAATGGCCCATGCTTATTCTCTAGGAAGTAATATTTCTACTTCTTGAATCATCAAAGATCTTTTATGTATCCTATCATAAGAAATACAGGAGTTTGTTTTTGAAGCACAAGAACTAGGTTTCTGCCATAATTGTAAGACCACGTATGACTAACATCGGGTTGTAGCATTGAATCGTAACAGCTTTGTTTATGCCGTACTTGATACATTCACTTTTTTTGAGGAAGCAGCCTGGAGTCCAGAATGGATCTGCTGTAAAAGTGGCAGGATCTGCAAAAGCAGCAAAACTAGCTTGTCTTTTAAATGTCTTTATCCTATTATGGTACTTTCCCTTCCTCAAATAATCTTGTTGCTATTACAGTTAAAAACTATACTTAAAAATCCACCGGTGAAGCATTTGATACTGTTAGGTGCAACATGGGAACTGAAAGGCTTGGCTGACAAAAAGATAATTTGACACTGCATGCAAAGCAAGACAAACTGCAGCTAGACCAGCTGCTGCCTTGCATGTGAATGAATTTGGAAGATGAGAAGAGAAGATGATTCTTTCCACAATCAAGCTGTGAACTTGTCTCGACCAAGCATGAATTGTAAATTTCTCTTTCCCAAATGGGTAAAGCACGTGTGTGTTTAAAAAAAATTCAGTTGTTTGTGGAGGTATGAGTCAGATCTCATATTGATTGTGTTCTTCACACCGCGTGTCTCAGCCATTGTTCAAGTCTGCTTTCTCCTGAAAGCTTTGTGTGGTGGAGTGTGCGCATGGGATCTGATCCTTCTGTCACTGCCAGTCACATAAGGCGAGAGTAACTCTATTGCCTCCATTGCAGTTTACACCATTGTAAAACTGGAGAGAGGGAAGGATCTGGCCCAGGGATGCTAAACAATTGATAATTTCTATTGATGATTAAATTGATTAGGCAGTGTACAATCTACAGAAGAAGTGGTAGAAACTCAATTTGAAATGTGTATTGTACAGATGTTTAGTGAAGTCTATTTTTGACATTGGTCTCAGACTCATAGAGGTAACAGATGAAAAGGACCTGTTAGAAATGATTTGCAAGAGTTTTCAATATGAAACCATAAGCTTACCAGTCCATGTCTTTAAATGCTGCTCACCTAGAAGGTTTGTCTGCATTTGCCACACTCTTAGGGTATGTCTACACTACCACCCTAGTTCGAACTAGGGTGGTTAATGTCGTCAACCGGAGTTGCAAATGAAGCCCGGGATTTGAATTTCCCGGGCTTCATTTGCATGTTGCCGGGCGCCGCCATTTTTAAATGTCCGCTAGTTCGGACTCCGTGCCCGTGGCTACACGCGGCACGAACTAGATAGTTCGGATTAGGCTTCCTCTTGCACGAGGTGTACAGATAGTTCGGAATAGGAAGCCTAATCCGAACTACCTAGTTCGTGCCGCGTGTAGCCGCGGGCACGGAGTCTGAACTAGCAGACATTTAAAAATGGTGGTGCCCGGCAACATGCAAATGAAGCCCGGGAAATTCAAATCCCGGGCTTTATTTGCAACTCCGGTTGACGACATTAACCACCCTAGTTCGAACTAGGGTGGTAGTGTAGACATACCCTTGGTGCTGCCCAAATTCTTTTCTTTACCCAGATTAGACCATGTCACCCTGATACACCTTGGAGAACATAAAGAATAGCAGGGAGCAAAGTAAATTGATAGAGGAGAAAATGAAAATAAACAGAACAATTGCCTTAATCTGCCTACAGTGAGGCTACGGCTACACTGTAAGATGTAAAGCATTGGCAGTTACAGCGCTGCTCAAGGGGTGCAGCAGTGAAAACAGTGTGGACACCCAATATTGTCAGCCACCAGCGCATTAGCATGGCTACCTTCGTGACACTCACTGGGAGCAATGAATTCTAGGTATCTATCCTACAGAATGCTTCTTCCTTGTCTGTGGGAAGGCATAGGGCACCCTGGGTCCTGTCCCAATGGTGCATCACTTCGCATCACAGGAACCCCTGTGATTCTGCCTGCATTTGGCACCAGCTTTCAGCAGCTCCATGCTGCACTCTCTGGTGTGTAGGAATGGAGCCGCAGCTGTTGCCAAAAGTGCTGATGGGCACCCACATGGCAGTCGAGTTATTCCTGAAGCTGTAAAGTGACAAAGAGGAGTCCGTGTAGTGTTCAAACAACAGGAGATTTCTTATGGCATTCATGGAAGTGCCGACCATGGTGGAAGGCCACTTTTGGGCTCAGGAAAGAAGCACTGAGTGGTGAGACCACATTGTCGTGGAAGCCTGGGATGACAAGCAGTGGCTGCAGAACTTTCGGATGAGGAAAGCCAATTCCACGGGCTATCGTTATGGAGTGGGAAAGTTGACTTCCATCAGTACAAGCCCAGTAATGTTCAGGGCCCTCACTCGCATCCTGCTCGGACAGACTGTGATTCTGGACCACATGCATGAAATTGCAAATGGCTTTGGATAGATGGTCTTCCCAAACTCCTGTCGGACGATAGATAGCACATTCCAATTCTGGCCCCAGACCACCTAGCCTCCAAGTACTTTAGACACAAGGAGTATTTCTCCATAGTTCTGCAGGTGCTTGTGGATCACCATGGGCCTTTCATAGTTTTGCCTTCAGCATGAACCTTTCCAGGCCAGCCTGCATTATCTTTCAGAACAGAGTCCCCTCTTGCAGCTTCCACGGTGCAGGGAGTGACCATGCTCATTGTGAGGTTTGGAGACCCTGCCTATCCCTTAGCACTGTGGCTCATGAAACCATGTGTGAGGAGCCTTGGTAGCAGCAAGGAGAGGTTCAATAACAGGCTGAGCAGATGAAGAATGACTGTGGAATGTGCTTTTGGCTATTTGGACACCCCCTGGCTATGTTTGTACCTGAAGCTGGACTTGGCTAATGACAACATCCCTGTGGATATTGCCAAAGGCTGTATCCTCCATAATATTCGCCAAGGGAAGAGTGAAAGCTTTACTCAGAATTGGACTACTGAAGCACAAAGCCCTGGTCTTGGGCTGTACAAACTTGGCCTTCAGGCAGTTAGAGGAGTAGAATGTGGGGCTGCAAGGATCAAGGTGACAATTTGATTCTGAAAGCTAATAAAACTGGTTGTGATGCATGGGAGTGCAGTGGCTGTGTTGCTAGGAAGTTACTTTCATTGGTCCATGTGCACCACTTGGCTTTGATGGGGTACACCTGCTCTCTCACTCACCGAGGTCAGTGTAGTGATTTCCTCTTTTCGTGTAATAGTCATAAATGAAGTTCCTGTGTTTCAAAGAATCTTTAACAGTGCAAATGTTTGTTCCATGCTTCCCGGGTGTCCAATGTTTACTTTTTTGTGTTTAGAGACAGGGAGGATGCAAGTGGGGCAGCAGATGGTCAGGCGTGGCCCAAGAACATCACAGGTTTGTGTATGTCCCCCGTTCAGATGCAGCCCCACCTTCCGAGGAGCCATGGAGTGGGGGAGGGGCTCTGGTTCATCAAGACTAAGCTGCAAACGGATTGGTGTTTGAGTGTATTGGCAACCTGCGGTGAACTTCACCTGCCCACCCATGCAGAATGCAGCGGGTGGCCCCCAGGGACAGAACAGTGCCTACATTACATTCACGGATATGGGGGAAGGGCTGTGGCAGCTTTTGTGTCCCCCCCTCCCGCCCCCAATCACAGTAATTGGGGTTATTCCAGGGTGCGGTAGCCACCTGATTGGTTGCTTGACTGGCAACTGTCTCACTAGTCCATAAGTTTCTTGATCCCTACACAAACCCAAGTCCGTGAGTAGTCCTATTCACCAGGCAAAATGGCCTACTGGCCTACCCAGGGTCCTGTGAGCGGTGGGGCTGCCAACTGCTCTCCCTCAGCAGGGAATCTGTCTGAAACACACCGAGAATACCCAGGTGGGAGAGGTAGCTCCTGCACCTTTGCGGAGTCGCTTCCTACCGGTCCTGCTGGGGCGTCGTCCCACGTAGCAGTTGGGTCTCCCAGCTCCTGGCTGTGGTTTCTCCCAGGGTCTCCATAGAGGCTGAACCGTGGCAGCCTCCTGGCACTTCAGCTCCCTCTGTCTGAGACGTGGGCTGTAGCAGCATTGGAGCTCTGTCTAGAGAACCTTCCCCTTTGCTGGCCAGCCTAGACTGAGCTGCTCTCTGGCCTTTTATACTGCCCCGGCACTTGGAGCATGCCCAGTCAGGTTGAAGGGGCGGGACTTCCTCCGCCCACAGGATTTCCACCCCTCCCATTCTAGTGTGGGGTATGCCCACCCGGTTACAGGGCCATTGTAGAAAAGGTTTTGGGACACTGGCTACAGGAGGGGCAGTTAAGCAGAGGCTCCATTCGCAGTGCTAGCAGCACCTGCAGCCTATCTGCATGTCCCTTCATGGGGAAGGAGCTGTGGCATGCTATCCTTCTCCTCCCTTCTGCCACTGTCCCTCCTCTCCAATTCCTTGTGCTCAGGATGTCCACAAAAACTCCTCCCTAGTCTGCCTTGTGCATTTCCATGCCCGCTTCAGAGGTTCTGCAGGAGTTATGTTGCCATTTTATCCTTGAGAGAACCAGCCTGATAACTTCCTGAGACTGGCATTCTGTCACAGCAGGCTCATTGTGAATGCCAGACATAGCATTGCCCCAACCCCTTTGATACACTTGCTCTGTCCATGTATCTAGCACTGCCTGTCCTGAGGTGAGTGTAGATAAGATACTGGAGCCCCACAATGCTGAGTCTCCACTAAGGACATCCAAAGAAAGCCCTACATGCAGCAAGAAAGGGGAAAAGGCTGGGAAGACCCTTGCTGTGGGGTTGTGGGCAGGGGAATCCTTTCTGCAAAAATCCTTGGTTCAGCCGGGCAGGATGCTGGGGAGCGGCCGTACCATGTTCTGGTCAGCAGTGAACGGGAGAGAGCAATGTGGGGTTAAGAGGGGGAGGAGCAAAAGTAATGGCTACTCCTTTCCACAGGCTGTGTTCCCTGCTCATCCTAAGCAGCAAAATGTTTTCCAGCGTGACGTGAAGGAGGGTCTTTTACTAGACTGCTGATTCTGTGCAGAACCATACATGGCTTGTCCTTTTGCAGTGATGCTCCCCCAGTGACAGCACAGTGACAAGGGAATGTCAGCCTTCAGGGGCCAAACACCATTTTTGCTCTGCTAGCTAATCTGAGGAGAAGGGTGGCACAGCAGCTGCATGAAGCTTTCAGTGAGGCAGAGTACCGAGATGTAAGAGATCACATCAACGGTCCGTTCGCCATCTGACCGACACTCTGCTGGAAGCAGCATCTCACCAAACCCGGCCTCCTTTCTCTAACCCTCTGCTCCCAGCAAGCTGCTCGAGTGCTTTCCCTACCCACTTACCAGTCGCATCATCCACAGCCTCTGAGGGCTGCAAGTGGCTTGCCTCTTCAGGGGTGCAAATCAGCTTCTATCTGCAAGTCTCTATGGATGCCGAGTCATCCTCTGGCCCTGGGTCCCTCTTCTCCAAGAACTCTTGGCCACAACTTCCTCCTTCTGACTCAGAATCTCTGGGGGCATCTGGCAGTGGATTAAGGTATCCATGATGGTCTTTGGAGTAGATGTGGGCCCATCCCTAAGTACATCATCCAGCTCTTTGTGGTAACTGCACCAGAGTGATGGTTTGCTTTGCACGTCTTGTGATAGGCATTTTGCTGAAGTGCATACCGGTTACAGCCCCTTTCGGAGTACAGCAGTGACTGGACTGCCTCCTCTCCCCAAATGCTGAGGAGATCCAGCGTCTTGGTGTGGAGCAGGCATGGCCACACAGAGAGGTGCACTGAGAACACCATGTGTCACTGAGTAAATAGGAAGGGGACTTTCAAATTTCAAAAAGAACTCAAGGACAAATCTTGGTTTCTGCTCTGCTCTACCAGGTGACCAACCAGGTAGAGGTCAAACAAATGACCAGAGAGGCAAGAACAGGCTTCGTGGGAAGGGTGCCAGAGGCCAGTCAAGGTTCAGTACTACACCACAGTGTGTACACCGGCACCCAAGCACACTATCCAGAGCCAGGTGGTGGTGGTGGTATTTATTATTTTGGGTATTTCTTAGTAGCCTGTGGGGGGCTGAAGCTGCCCTAAGTCAGCACTTACTTGTCCTGTGCAGTCAATCTCTTCATGCACATACCGCCTCCATTTGGAAATCTCATTTCTGTGCACTGGGGTGTATCGCAAATTTAGCAATGGAATGAACCCTTCCCTTCCCCCCCCTTCCTCCCCTGGATTCTGTCTTCTATTCTATAATATAAGAGATATAATGGTTTCTGCACAACAAAATGCCTTCTCCGCCTTTCTTTCATGAAATGCCCTCTTGTTTTCACAAGGGGTGGGGAATAGGCTACTATCAAACTGAGGGATTAATTAATTTTAAATTTTAATCATGAATTCCTTAATCAAGTCTCTTCGAACTATACAACTTTTCCAGAATGAATAATCCTGTCATACCTCTAACTATCTTCATTTCTTTTTCTGTGCATCTTATCAGTTTCCATGCTATTTTAACTTTAGGGTAAGAGAGAACTTTGGATCTTCTATTCCAAATTCCATCCCTTTGCATGTACATGAAGGTTTGATGTTTCTAGGATTTTTTTTAATACTATATTAATTTGAATTCAGTTAGTAGTTAGGGTACTTAAGAATTTCCATGAAATATTTCTGTTGAAGGCAATTGGAAAATCATAAATCTGTCGGCAGCTAGTTGAGGCTCCCAGGGAATGAGTTTGCAGGCAATTATTCCTGAGAGTGTTTTTCACTGAAATGTAACATTTCTGGTACACTCAGAACATTTGATTAGCTAACGATAGTTTACATGCACTTTTTCAGATTATTTTCTGGAAAAATAGCTCTCACCAACCTTGACATACTTTTTTATACATTCATCACCAAGGCGTCTTGGTCTCCCTTTGTCTTTGTAGGATGCAAGAGAATCAACATCATTACATAGTAATAGAAGAAGACGACCTCCATTTAATGTTTCATTTCCCTCCAGAGATAGTCACTTTCATTGTTTCAAGATGAGGCTCATTTTGTTTCCCCACCATATTTCTCAATTCCCTATCTAACCCACATACCTAGTGGGTGTGGTTCACTGTCCCATGTAGTGGCACTTAGACCACATAGGCTCTAGAGCTCCCTTGTTCTTATCTTTCAATGTAAGGTGGGAGCTAGCTGGCTTTCTAGCTCAATCTGTAGAGGCTCCTATACTAAGTGCCAGATGTCTCCCAGTTCAATTCTGCCCTTTTCAGTGGGAAAAAATTCAAATGGTACAACCACCAGCATGACATGTATTGGCCCTCTACGTAAGGATATAAGTCATGTGCGTCTTATTTCAAAGATGTAGGTAGCACATATCTATAGACCTTCTACTGATGCGCCAGACTATATCAGTTTTGGAGTTGGCAAGGCATTTCACTCCTCTTACAATTTCAAAAGGCAAAATACTATTTAGTACTTCAAGATTCAGCCCATTATATAAAAGATAGTGTCATTTAAAGCCATCAGCTTTTTAAGCCATTCGACACTGGAAAGGACCTTTCTAATTGTACCCTTTCCTATCTAAAAGTGAGACCTCACTGTCTGTCAATCCTCTGCTCTAATCAGAAAGGCTACTGTACCAACAGCAAGTTTCAGAAACACAGTGAACTTGATTGATGGTCTTACTCTGGATTTGTAGCAATGGGTGCAAGAGGAGAATCTGTTTTACCAGATTTCAAGCCTAAGTCAATGGAACTGCTTTAGATTTACAGTGGCATAAATGAGGTCAGAATCCAGTCCAGTTTAGCATTTCTGATCAAAATAACTGATAGGTGTTTTCTGAATCTTGGTTGTCCAAATCTCCCCTTCAACACTGACTAAACTCTACTCTAGTTCTATGCAAAATACTGTTGGAAAAACTGTAGTATCACACAGATTTATTTATTTAAATATGATGGCTGCTTTAATTTAATACCAATACATCTGTTGTTCTTTTCCTGGACATTAGGGCCAAGTCTATGCTAGCTCAGACTTGGCTTAACTTAAGCTGAACCAAGGCAGCATCCACATAGCAAGAAGCCAATGGGAGCAAACGCTCACGTCAGCTTCCCTTACTCCTCACAGTATGAGGAGTCCTGGACACCAGTGAGTGCTGCCCTCGGCGTTTGATGTACAGGTCTATATTAGACTCAGTAAATGGAACACTAAAAGATCGACCTCCAGAGGGTCCAT
This sequence comes from Pelodiscus sinensis, assembly GCF_052426305.1. Lineage (NCBI taxonomy): Eukaryota > Metazoa > Chordata > Testudines > Trionychidae > Pelodiscus > Pelodiscus sinensis. Next base: position 8,633,217 of record NC_143059.1, read on the forward strand.
CTTCTGGCAAGTGTAGACATTCCCTACGTTTCACAGCTCGTGTGCTCTTATGGATACAACATGAGAGAGAGTTGTGCACAAAGAAAAAGGGCAGAATTCCGTCGGACTTGATGGGATCACAAGGAAAACAGCAAAGTCCCTTTCTGGTTGCACTTACATCCTTAATAATTTTCTGTGGAGTAGACTTTATTAGGAGCACTGTCTAAGAAATGTTTATTTTTCTTGAGTTGAGAGAATGTGTTTGGAGATTTTTTTGGGGCAATGTACAAGTGCTGACAGAGGACCAATACTTTCATGTGAGGTGCTTTGTGATTGGTATTGCACGTATCTTAATGGGGCCCACAGCTCACTGGCAGCGTACAGGTTTTTTTTTCTGCACTTTCTGTCACCACGCTCTCCGCGGTGTATCCTTCTGCAAGCAAAGGGAAAGAGTCATTGTTGATATTGCTGCTTGCAGTTCATCGCATTGTGCTCACGCTTCCCCTCTTCTTGTCACGGAAAAGGTTATTTATTGACAGTGCTGACACCGGCAGTAAATAGAGCTTGCACTGTTTTACATCGCTGATGAGAATGTGTGTCTCGTAATTCTTTGTGCACAATCTGATGCCAAAATCATGCCTTCTTATCCCCTTCCTTTAAACGCGTGTTTCTGTATTTCATTATATGAGCAAGAATTAATGCAGACAGGCAAGAAATATGAGCAGTCATTTATATTACATTTCTTTTGAGTGCACAGGTCTTTTCGGACTTGTTGGCAAAAGCAGACAACTACAAATGCCAGATCTGATGTACACCCTTTTGCAGAGCTCATAATTTACCCAATAGACTTTAGATCAGGGATGGTAATCGTCCTAACTATATTAAATTGTGTCCCAGTTGGGGAGGGCTGTTTGGGGGAATGCTCAAAAAGATTAGCTAGTTATTAATACTTTCCTATAAATCCAAGCTGTTCACTAGACCATGATCTGTTCGCTCTATCACAATTTGGGATGCGTTCCCGCTTGTGTTTGAGCATTGCACGCAGTTGTGGATTTGTCTAAACCTCTGTGTATAAACCACACCAATATTCATAAATCATACGTTTTCCCAAATGGATCATTCATCCATTATAGACTCAAATTCATCCATAAAAGTATTCATGGCAAACTTGTATAAGACTGTCTAATAGTATATTTTAATTAAGAAGGAAAATCATTCTCTCTGCCCGTGTGGGGGGGATATCTGCAAGACTCAGGCACTAGAGATTTCCTACATGCCATAACAAAATAGTCTACGGGTTGACTTTATTTCATATCTGAGGTTCGTTCACTCCTCAGCCAGTCCAGCTCTTTACTCTTGGTTAATGTAAATATTCTCCCCCGATTTAGCCGGAATTCATAAATTACTCTAGTTTTGAACACTATGTGTCTGCTGAGCTATAGGCCTATGTTAAAGAACAGTCTAGAAAACTGAAGAAGATGCCGCTTTCTTAACAAATGCACATGGAGTTAGAAACTGGCATGTCATTCTTTCCTGCATTCTGTATGCTTTGCATTACTTTGGAAGTTGGAAAGTTGGCCAAGGGAATTCCCCAATTGGCATGGAGCAGAGAGAGCAGGATAGGAGGCAGCTCTTTTACTACTCTGGGGGTTTCTAAATGCTGATATAAGGCTGGGACCCAACCAGCCCATCAGTACAAGAATGGCTGTACTGGGGCAGACCAATGGTCCATTCAATGTTGAGGGTTTGTCGGTTGCCAAGCATTAGTTCCTCAGAATTTTTACTCATCAATTTGCTATTGGGCAATGACACTCAATTGTTGATGAATGCCTGTTGATTAGGTTCTGGAAGAACTGCGTCAAACCACTGATGATGATAGTGGGCTAGAGGACTATGCCCACGTGAAATACAGTAATGGTCCATCTAGCCCACTATCCTGTATTCTGAAATGGCTTCTAGGAGTGAAACGTTCAGTCAGGGCCGCTCAGGGCATGTCTACAGAATGCGGAAGATCAAGACCCGCTAAATTGAACTTAGGAGCAAATGTTACCATCAACTTCCCTTACTCCTTGTGAGGAGTAAGAGCACTGGTGACAATGAGGGGGGGGGGGGTGGCATTGAGGCTGGCGCGGAAACGTGATGTAAAATACGCAACTCCAGCTATGTAAATGACATAGCTTGAGTCAACATATCTATCTTTGACCTTCCGATGTGGTATAGGCCAGGCTTCAGAGCTTGACCATCTTGGCCATTCATCTTGGTTGGATTTATGCTCCATTGTGCCACTTGTGGGCAAGCCTGCTACTGGGGGCAGGGTTAGGGCCCTTTAAATCACTGCCAAAGCTCTGCACTGCATGTTCTGGGCAGTTCTAAGGACCGGCTGCCCTCAGCCCCCAAATTCCATCTCAGGCCATGCCCCCTCCAGAAGCATGGAGCAGAACCTCCCCCCCCCACACACACACACACCATGGCCACAGAGTCTGTGAGGCTTGGCCATCCAATGAATGGTAGCTCAGCCCTGAAGATTCTAATCTGCATTCATGCTAGGATCTGGAATTCAGAGCCTCTGCATCTGGGGAAAGAGGGCACCCTAATTCACAGGTTTCTCTTCAGTTCATACACTTTATTTAGCACAAGCCCCTCAGACATATTTGTAGTAAAACCAAATTAAAGCAGAGCTTGAGAAATAGAGATTTAAAATAAATGTAAATAAAAGCATATGGAAACATATGGTTATAGGTAAAAGAAAAGGATAAGATGCAAAATTTAGGCTGTACTTATTGAATTAATTCCCCGTCTCAAAGAATTTCTCACCTAAATCACTTCTCAACAGTACAGTAAAACCTGTGTTATCTGGCACACTCGGGGATTAGGGCATTCTGGTTATCTGAGGGTCCCATCAATGTAGGAAAAACCAATGGACAATAATAGTAAAATTCAAGTTTTGAATATTGGTAGTTTTGTAGTGTGAGGCACTTGGTCTCACATTTCTATTTTGTGTTAAAAATAATTTTTTAATTAAGAAGTGCTAATCAAGCCGATCACGGTAAACCAAGACACGCCTGTGCGCCTGAAGATGTGACAGTATTGTGGCTGGGGGCAATGCCGGTTAACAAAAATTTTCTGGTTAACAGAGTGTCGGATAACAAAGGTTTCACTATACTTCTACAGTCTGAAAACCTGGAATCCACCATTCTTGAGGCAATTCCAGCTGTCAGAGTAACTCTTCTGTAATGGATGTCTCCTTGACCTCTTTCTTCTTCTCTTATAGATTACTGTGTTTCTACCCAGGGTTCCCTTTTCAGAGACTTTTATTGGGGTTCTCTTTATAGTCTGAGTCAGATGAGGGCTTTTAGTATTTACATAGACTAAACTACAAACTGGCTTAGCCATTGTTCTCCGAATCACTGATCTCAAACCCACCCTCTAGGTCAGTGGTTCCCAAACTTTTCGGTGTCATGCCCCCCTTTTGATTTTTGAGAAACCTTCATGCCTCCTCACCCCAGCAAAACTTGTTGAGGAAAAAAAACCCCACTGACTGGGACCGAAAAACAAAAATAGCAGCAAAACTTGGGAGGGTGGGCGGAGATTGACGGGGGGTTGGTTCACCTCTCACAGCCCCTGGAATTTCTTCATGCCCCCCCAGTTTGGGAACCCATGCTCTAGGTGCTAGGTTCCAGGAACATCATAGCCTACATGTTACGTGAATCTAAAATTGTTCCCTGTACAAACATCTCACAGTAACAATCTGCTAGACATTAGCTTTTGGCAGAGACCACGTGACCCTCTTTGGTGAAATATTGAGAAAATGGTTTGATACAGGGTAATATACCTAACTGGGTGTGCCTGGGCATGTCTGTAGCATAGTGTGCGGTAGTATTCTCTCCCTGTATTTTTTTAATCAAAAGTGCATTTTTGAGTTTCTTCACCACCTATATTTATGACAGCCAAACAATTGCTTTAATTTTTTGAACTTGTCACTGGCAAATAATGTATATTTTCTCTTAACATTTTTTTTCTTCAGTAGGCCAAGAATAATTTCTCCCCCCCCCCCCCCCAAAATGACCCGCTATGGTCGCCACCTTTATTAAGTGCTCACATTTAGAAGTGACTTCTGACTTAAATTTCATACTGACTGTTGTGCACCAACAAAACCTAATGCCCTTTCCCACCTTTAATGAATGCCAAAGTCATCACAAAACCAAGCCTAATGAATAATGCATGTGGCCCAATTAAATGGTGTTTAAATTTGCTGTTTTATTTGCTGTGAGGAGTATTTTTTGCCAACTACTATCTTGTAGGCAGTGGTGAACTACATTTTGACGGCTGAACCTGAAATCTGTAGCTCCTTGGAACATTTTCAATTCTGTGAATTAATGCTGCTTTGGCTTGTTTGGAAAATTTGTCATATCTGATACGTGACTTAAAACATTTTCAGCGGTCCAACTCATGAGAGAATCCAGTATTTAAAATGGAAGTGTGGGTGGAATCAGGAACATTTTTCAAAATGTTTTGGTATGTCCATTTTAGATCTCCTTCACATATCTTTAAGCTGATCCAGTAGTGCTAAATTGATGCAAGAATCTCAATCACAGAAGCAACCCTATAATCTTTAAGAGTGAGAAGAAACAGATTCAGGAACATACAAACGTGATTTAGTTTACCTCAAAAGTGTAAGTGCAGCCACTGAAGTGCTTATGGTGAATATTTGGTAGATGTTACAAATCCCTTTGAGTCATCTCAGAATCAATAATCTAGCATCCATTAATCTCTGAAAGAGAACTATTTTTAGATGGAAAACCAAGGTTTTTAGCTACTTGTGCTCATTAAAAAACTCGTGACACTCTTTGCAAGAGCAGACATGCAGTGCTATCTACCCTGTGGTTTTCAAAAGTACCTAAAGAAGTTAGGTCTTTTGAGTCCCAGTTCAGCCTCCTTTCTGCTGGAATGGGGTTTTTAAATGTCAAAAAGTATTAAAGGGATTTGTTATCCTAAATCCAACAAGCCTAAATTCTATGCAATGACCTTGATTAATCATTTCACAAGCAATCTCTGTAAAAGTTCTGTCAACTTAGATTTCAATGGGAACTCCCATTGAAAATTCCCACCTATGGAATTCAGGCACAAAAATCCCATTGACTCCTCTTTTTGAACAGAGGAGCCATAGACCGTAAGATCTTTTGAGGCAAGGGCAGTTTTGTTATGTTTCCATTCAAGATCTAACACAATGGAGCCCTAATTCTGATTTGTACCTCTGATTTGTGTGATACAAACTAAGTATCGTCGTTTTTAAAACACAGATCGTAATAATGAATTGCTTTGAGATTTTGAAGTTCTTCCTTTGTTTTACACATTTATTTTCATTGTGGATAGAAAACAGATATTCCTTCTGTTTCTAATTTTGATTTGGGTGTATCCAGTCCATTTGGCCTAATAGGAAACTTCTATGGGTTCATTGTCATATATAGAAACAACTTTTGCTTGGGTGTTAATGAATCAGGGTGTATGTAATGGTTATTGAGTATTTCACCTGTAGGTCACCAGCTTGAATTTGGCTCAGGGGCTATTGACAGAAAGTAATTACTATCTGACAGCCGTTTGGTGGCCTGAGTGAAAACAGGTAGTTTCAGTCCTGATAGTCATGCTGAAAAAAATAGCTTCCCATGTGGGTTCTGCAATGTATTTTATTCCAAGTTAATGATGTAGATACAAATACGTAAATAAGTATTTTTGTATATCTCCTACCCTTCATCTGTTTGCCCTAAAGGGACATCAACGTGTAAAAGATACAAAGATTCTCTCTTTTTTTGTTTGTTTGTTTGTTTCTCCACAGCACTCAGTACAAAGGGGGAACTAGGTCTTTGGGTGCTATTGCAATGGAAATATTTATACTCTTATTACTCTTATACTCTGCCAACCCAAATATGTATTTTGTATGTTCACCCCAGTAAACTGATTGGTGCATGATCTGACATACCAGTAATGTTGGGATAGGACTGTGGCTGTTGGTTTCTGAAGATGATAAATACCTGTCTGACACAGAGCATTTGACCATATTAATTATAAAATATGCTAGCTAGGGATGTGTGGTTATTAATTCTATTAGACTTTTCTAATAGGGGATTCAGTACTTGCTGAGAAATGCTTGCCGGATTAATTAATCACAATGAAATATAATTTTCTAGTACAGGTGGAACCTCTTTGGTTTGGGATTCTCTAGTCTGACAGGATCACGGATGTTGCTGGACCAGAAAGCCCCTGGACTAGACAGCCCGGGCAGGAAGTAGCTGGCCGCAGAGTCCCAGCAGCCCAGGGCTGGCCAGAGAGCCAGGGGCCCCGTTCCAGCTGACCTCCAGTGGTCTGGCAAACTCCTTCCTTTGGGACCAATCAGGTCCCGAGGGTGCTGGACCAAGGAAGTCCAACCTGTATTTGCTGGGAAACTTAAATTGAAGCTTGTGTCAGTCAACCATGAGTGGTATATTTTGTATGCAGATATTACCAACCGAAGAAGTTCATGGGTTCTCTCATTTTTAAGTATGTGAGCTGTCCTTGCATTTGGGAGTATATTTATTTGCAAATAATCAGTCTTAGCAGGATTGGTCTCTACTGTTGTTTCCAGTTTTACCATGAAATGAGTTTGAGGGGTAGCCATATGAGTGATCTTCAAAAGAGAACAGTGCAAGATAGAAACAAAGGGCTTCACAGTGATACAATGCCATTCTCAGTTTCCCTTGTTGTTTCAATCCATAGAAACAGTAGCTCCTAGAATAGAATTATGCCTCGTTTCTGAGGGTACATTTAGATTACAGACTTTTGTTGACAGAAGCTTTGTTGACAGATACTATCGACAAATCTTCTGTCGACAAAGAGCGTCTAGACTACATCCAGTTCTGTCAACAAAGCAAAGTGCTTTGTCAACATGAGAGTGTAGATGCAAAGGACAGTGTAAATACAATAACACCTTCTGTCAACAGAACTCTGTCGACAAAATGCATTATTCCACGTAGAATGAGGTTTACAGCCATCGACAAAACTGCCAAGTTCTGTCGACGTTATGTTGACAGAACTTGGCGGTAGTGTAGACGCAGATATAGTTTTGTCGACAAAAGGCCACTTTTGTCGACAAAACCCTGTAGTCTAGACATACCCTGAGCGTAATGCCATTTATAAACTGTACAAGTGGAAATCTAGTGGGTTGGGACGTCTATATTCTTTATTCTTTATTCTTTTGTCATTAACCGGGAGGCTAAATTTCCATTAATTTCAGCCAACTTTCAGCCAAAAGAACCATACAGCATTAGGGCAAAAAAGTGATTGATTGCTTAGCTTAAAATTAATATGGTTAAACAGATGTTGGATGGATATGACAGTCTAATATACTTTTGTATTAACTCATAAGGCTAATAATCAGAATAAATATTAGTGTTTAAAGAGACTTAAAATGGCATTTCAAGACACACAATTCATTAATATCCTACATTGGTGATTTCTTTCAGTATTTTGTCAGAATAAACATGTTGTCTATTGTTTGCTGTTTTTTTTTTTGTTTCTTCTTCTTAAACCCTTGTACTCTGAGTGGAGCATAGGTCATCTACAAGTCTCCTCCATTTCATTCTGTCTTGAGACAAAACTTCTAGCTGACTCCAGGAGTACCCCAATTGTTATCCTTCAATCTCAGTAGAGCTTCTCCATGTTGTCCGAGGTCTTCCTCTTTTGCACTTTCCTTGCAGGTTCCATGTGAGAGCTTGACAGACTATGCTGGATGATGATCTTCTGAGAATGTGGCCTAGCCACCCCCACTTTCTTCTCTTGATTTGAATGTCAAGTGATTCTTGTCCTGTTCTGTTCTAAAGCTCCTCATTTGTGACAGTCTTGCCATTTGATGTGAAGGTGTATCTCAGGCATCTGTAGCTTGTGATTTGAAGACTTTTTAGTATGCCACGTCTCGCATCCATACAAGAGCATACTCTTCACATTTGTTAATGCTCAGTCCAATCATTGAGGCAGTTTTTTCTAGTGTTGTGACCTTTTCTTCCGTGCTTTCATGTTGGTGTGAAAGGAGGGCAACATCGTCAGCAAAATCAATGTCCTCTAGCTGTCTGAAAAGTGTCCACTGAATGCCACTTTTTTGTTTAGTCAGGGTTAATCTGGTAAATGCTTGTTTCAGGATTTCCAGATCAAGTTTCTTTAAAGTCAACTCTAAATGAGACTGCAGGGAAAGTGTTATTCCACAGCAATGATTTGTCTTAAAAACAAAAAATGGAGTAGACGACACCTTTAGGACTTTTAACTAGAGCTTATTTTTTACTTAGTAGCCGGTGACATGTAAATATCAGATTGTACTTCTGAGGCATGATTCTGCTTTTGCTTACCTCTGGGTAAATCAGAAAAAGGCTCATGGAGAGAGGTGTAGCCACCTAACACCAATATAAGTGGGATCAAAATCCAGCCCTATGGCTCTTAAATTATAGCCACATATTCTTGACTAATTTTGGGGAGATTGATTTGGCCCCTTTTCTATCAGACAGGCTCTTATCAAAGAGAGTACAGCAATAGCTTAACACATCTTGTCAGGAGTAAAGTCCAGCTTTTGAAGGAAGGAACTGCCATCCATTTAAAAATACGGTATCTAAAAACAAGGAAGATTGATAGTCTGGTCTCTTATTCTTCCAAGAGGAGCTAATAGAATTGAGATGTTGAATGTCTATAATGATTTCTTCAATAAAGCAAACAAAGTTCTTAGGCCTGGTCTACAGTAGGGGATAGGTTTGAATTAAGGTACGCGACTTCAGCTACCTTTACTCGAATTTTGGCGCCATCCACACTGCAGGGAGTTGAAAGGAAAGCAGTCTCCCTTCAGCTTCCCTTCCTCCTTGTGGAAGTAGGACTGCCAGCATCAAGAGGAATGCTCTCCTAGCAGGTATAGTGAAGACCTACTAATTCAAACCCTGGAAGATCAATTGCGGCTACTTTAAGGCCATGTCTACGCTACAGACAAGATCATTGTTTGAATTTAAATTCTTCTCTGCAAGATAATGGGGGCTAACAAATAACTAAATGATTTTGAATTTATTTTGCCTTGGGCTTATGGTATTCATATGCTTAAACATAACTGCGGTTTCCAAATTATTTTCCAGCAAGACAACAGAAGAATGTTTGTGGGTTGTTATTTTTTAATTTTCAAATCAAATGTGACACTATGAAGGATACCTAGCCAGCACACATTTTAGTGAAGAAGCTACACCTATTGCACCCTACATCCATTGCACATTACAAACTCACATGATTTTCTGTCATTTAAAGAAATCTGGATTTGTATTTTAAACAGACAGTACCTTTCATAGAACCTTTTGATAAAACGATCTATCGTTGCTTCAAGTCTGCAAAAATACTATTGCTACGGATGCTGCAGTTTTACTGATTAGAAGTAATTTGCTTGATCTACCCCACCCTGTCTACTTTTCAACTTTTTCCTCTCATTCTTTTTTTTAAAAGAGGACTTCTTAAGATTTTCTGATTCATTATAAGGTTAATATATAGTTTATTGTGAGCCTGATAGCTTGATTAATTAAACACTGAGCTGTGGAACCGCTACAATTCATGTGTCAATTCAGACAATTTTCTGGAAATGATTTGAATCAATTGCTAATGAAATTGAGAAATTTAGCAGAAGCTTTCTGACTTTCAAGTGACAGCACTCATATTTAACTCAAGAAATGTGACAGTAAATGACAACATAAAAAGTACTGTGAATTATTTGCCAGATCATGTGAAAATTACAGCAGCATCCTATCGAAACAGCTTGTGGCTCATCAGCATGAAAATAAACAGTTGTAATCACATACTTAGAAATCTATGATGCCGTTTAAAATATAAAAGATTCTGTCTGAAATAAACAAAGAACATAATCTTCATGAGCAGTTATAATATTTCATAATTTCTCTGAGTATAACATGATAGATGAGCGTACTGCTATTAATATTAAAATTGTAATCCCGTGGAAAAGATAGTGTCTTTGTACCTATTTTGAGAGTTTAATATGATTATATATAACAGTCTAATTTTTCTTCTCTGCTGTAATTAACATGCTCACTGTTGCAAAGTTTGTATTTAAAGTGATGTTCTGCTGCATTTGTTTCCATAACTTTTCACTCCCAGACACACTTTAATTAATTTAAAACTTCATCCAGATATAATGAGACAGTTATTGCGTGTTAATGAAATATCAATGGAAAGTGTACTAATCAATAATTAATCTAATTAAGGTGTATAAAAGACAATATTGCTATGTACTTAACTGAAAACTGTATAAGTAACACATGCATATTTAAATTTGTATTAATATATTTGTAAGGAATTTTTAGATCATGCTGTTTTATGGGTTTACAGGAGAGAAATAAAATTAAAATGTTTGTCAAAGAGCTTCTGGAGTAAACATTAAATGCAACCCTGAATCATTTTAACAGTCGCTTAAGATTCTTGTGCGTTTCTAACACATACTAGGAATGAAAATATATTTTACTGAAAATAAGGCTCAACTTCCAGGGAAGATTCCTCTTTGGTATAGGCCTAGCTCATACATATTCCATATTGCTATAGATTGAAATTCATACACTGAACTTAAATGGGGAAATATGCATCTTAACTTGAAAATTCTGCATTTCTATGTGTGGGGAAATGATTAACTATGGAATTACAAGCAATGCCTCCTAATTTAAGACTTCCACTTAAAGCAGAAATTCAATCTTTTTATATATGAAGAACAAGCAATATTGTTGACAAAACTGCCGTGTGTACTCTTTGTGAATGCATTTTCTGAGAATTTACAGGTAAATCTGTTAATTAGATTAAAGGATCAACTTTTAAATGATTAATTCCAATAAATTTAATCTTTGTTGAATCTCTTTGAAATGATTTTCAAAATGGATTAGTGTAAGACTCTTCAAGTTTTGCATACAGCTTAGCTGCAACTGAGTTTTAAGTGTAGTTTACATACTAGATTGTAATGAGTTTGGGTATCATAATCAATAATATACTTAATCATTCTTGCTACCATTATGGTGAATTTTGGTGATATGATAGTTGTGTTCTAGCCTGCATTTGAAGAGGAAGTTTTTGTTTTACATACAGAATATTTTCAGCGTACAATTGATAATGAAAGTCCTCAAAACTGGAGCTTTTTTTTTTAAAATAAATAATTTAGTTCACATTCTAACATTATTTGGGAGCCAATTTTTAGTTTTAATTCACAATTTTTCTTTCATTTAAAAATCTGCAAATTGTAGGGCATCACAAATTTGTAGATTGAGGCAATTTGAATTCTATGGAGTTACGTAAATATGCTGTTAATTAGGAAAAAATAATTGTGGTGTTTCGTATAACAACTCTTTAAGCCTCACATTTAACTGACAGAGAATGAGATGTTTAGGAGACTGCTGGTACTTTGTTGAAGGTGCTAAATGAGCTGAATGAGCTCAACAGTTTCAAGTCAGTGCTCAAAGCAATAGCTACTGAGTTGAGGACACTGTTCTTTAGGAAACTTCTCAGCCAACTGAGGAGCATTCGATTTTCCCTAAGACCGAGTCAGTGGTACTCCCTTGATGTACCAGACAGCACAGGTAGACAAAATTTAATCTCAAATGTATGAAACAAAATATTTTGGGCTCTGAAACATCAAGTAGGCTTGTGACACCTTAGAGCAGGGGTGGCCAACCTGTGGCTCCAGAGCCACATGCGGCTCTTCAGAAATTAATTTGCGGCTCCTTGTATAGGTACCAAATTCAGGGTGGGAGCTACAAGTGCCAACTTTCTATTGGGCCGGAGGGCACTCACTGTTCAACCCCCAGGTCTGCCCTAGGTGCTGACCCCCTCCACCCTTCCCCCTAAGATCCTGCCACTTCCTACCCTCTGTACTGAGCCTGTCACACACCTGCTTCCCCCCTCCAGTCCCTTCCAGTGAGAGAGAGCTGATTTCAGTGGGCAGGAGGAAAAGGAGGAGGCGGCACTGACCAGAAAGGCTGCCAGGGGGCAGGATGTGCTGGGAGTGGTGGTGGGGAGATGATCAGGGCTGGTGACAGCCAAAGAGCAACAGTTATATATGTGAATTGGTAAATTTTGGCTCCTCCTCTGGTTTCAGTTGGCCACCCCCGCCTTAGAGATTAACAAAAATACCTTTTGTGTCATGAGATTTCATGGACAAAACTCACTTCCTCAGATGAGCTTGAGTGGAGAAAAACAGGGGGACACTCACAATTTATAACAGCAGAAGAGGGGACGGGGAAAAACTGAAAAGGCTGGACATCTCTTATCCAGCACACTCGGAACTGACTGATCCCAAACCAGGGAATTTGTTGGACTGAGAATGTTCCTTGCCATAGCCCCCAGCCACCGACTGGGTAGGCTGCCTCTGGCAGGGTCTGGAGGTAGTTCCCCCGTACTTCCCTCTGAGCTAGCAGTGTTCTGGCCCCGCTGCTGCTGCCCCAGACAGACTTCCTGCTGGACTCCAGCAGTGCTGCGGGCTGCCAGGGGCTGGCTCTGGCCCTGGTCGGGCTGCAGAGTGCTCGGGCTCTGGTCCCCAGCCCTGCGGCAGCCTGCAAGTTCTGGCCCCACTTTTTGTGGGTTATCCAGGGCTCCGGCCCTATGCTGCTGGGTGGTGTTGGGGCTGCCACCAGCCCTGGGCCCGGGCCCGCTGTCAGGAGCTGCCAGGGGCTGCTGCTGGCTCCAGCCCAATTGCTGCAGGCTGCTGGGGTCTGCTGTCAGCCTAAGCTTCTGCCCTGACCCAGTACATCAGCCCAGCCCCTTCTAGATTGCCCTCCTGCCGCTAGACTACCAGGGTTCTCTGATGAAGCTGGACCACGGATGTTGCCAGACCAGAGAAATCCAGTTTTGAGAGGTGTAATCTGTACCTGTCAATTGTAGTGCTAATGAGGCTAAGTGAGTGGGCTAGAAGTATCCCATACTTAGCTTTTGATATTGATGAGTGTTAAATGTAAGGAAGCTGGTTTTATAACGGGCCATCAGGTTAATATCTTCATTCAGGCCAAGGGAAACTGTTAAATTTGCATATGAAGGTCAATTCCTCACTCTCGAGTTGGCTTGTGAAATTTTTATATAGAAGAATGACTACTTTTAAATCCATGCTTTAGTGCGCAGATAGGTTAAAATATTCCCCTACAGCAGGGCTTCTCAACATGCGCGGCACAAGGCCTGTATGTTTGCGGCCCGTGGTGCGGTTTCAGTTTACGCAGCCCGTAGGTGGGATCTTTTGAACATGGCCTCCACTAGGAACATGCTCTACAACAGCAAAGCATCTCCCAGGCTGGGTGAGCATTGAAAGATGCAAGCAGATGGGCTCGCTGAAATAGACGGCTACAGGGTGTCGGCGATTCTAGCCCACAGGGAGGAGGTACTAGGAGTGCCGGGGCATTATGAGCAATGCTTTGTATTCATGTCCATCAGTGTGAAATAAGCTATTTGCATAGATATTTTCATGTATATGCAACCACACTTAAGTTGCAGCCCTCAGCATGTGGCTGTGAGTATCATTGTGGCCACTGGGGCTTCCAAAGTTGAATAACCCTGTCCTACAGCTTTATGTGCGTTACCATTTCTGATGTCAGATTTGTGTCCATTAATCCTTCTTGTAGAGATGGTCAGGTCTAGCCAATATACATGGCAGAGGGGCATTGCTGGCACTTGATGGCATAGATCATATTAGAGGATGTGCTGTTGTATGAGCTTCTGATGTTGTGGCTTATATGGTTAAGTTCTGTGATGGTATCGCTTGGATAGATGTGTGGACAGAGTTGGCAAGGGGGTTTATTGCAGGGGTAGGTTCCCGAGTGAGTGTGTCTGAGGTGTGATCCGTGGTTGCTGGAAATAATTGGGGTAAAATTAAACTGAAGCAAAACTAAATATTTCACTTTATGTAGCCTTAGAAAACTTTTGGTTTGGGGCTGAAATTTTTGGGATGGGGAAGAGATTAAAATGTATACAAATCCCATTTAAATTATGTTATGTGCATTGTTGGCCAAAAAAATCTACAGTGAAAAATTATGTTTTTCAAACATCTCTATGTGGAATATAGAATGCTAATGGGCAAGACAGTAATTGGTGTAAAAGTGAGTGGGTAGATTTGTCAATGGTAGATTAATTGGTTGCAAATCGTCATTGTTCTTAATGAATCAGGCTGCCAACTTGCTTGCATGTAGCCATGGAATTTTGGACACGCCGCTGAGGCTTTCTCCTGCTTCACTGCGGTAAAGGAGCTGTAAATCCGTCCATGTGCTGTCTTTTGTGCCTCAAAAATAGTGAGAACTAATCAGACTATACCAGGGAATCTGTCCCTACATTTTGAAATAAAATAGGCTAGTACTTCGTTGCTTCAACTCATTAACGTTGTTCCATCGGAACAAGAACTTTTGAGTTTTCCATTCAGGTATGAAATATTTAATAGCAAAAAACAAGCATATTCCTTTTTTGAGCCATACATCAAACTGAGTTCAAAACACAAGATAAGATTCCTGGAATTGTCCTCAAAACAAGCATTATAAACCTAGGAAATTCGGAGCTAGTTAGTTAAACTGAAATAAAAATACAAACATATGAAGGGAATGTATGGGTAAGACACTTACATAACCATAATCCCATCTATTATGGACACGACAGAAGAAAATTATAATTAATGTATTTTTATAATACCAGACTAAACAGTTTAAAAAAATAAATTTTCATCTTTTCTTTCCCTCATGGCATCACTACAGGGTAAAGTTAAGATGATTTGGTTACCTTAATGGATCAGCTTGCGAACAGGAACAGGAACAGCTAACAAGGAGTTTGGAGAAGGCGTTCTCCAGGTAAAAGAGGAGTAAAAACAGGACCCTTGTGGTAAGTGGCTGTCTGGAGCGTGTGTTTGTGTGTGGGGGAGTTATTTGCTGTGTGCTGAGGTTGTCTTTGTCTGGTTGGTTGGTTGGTTTGTTTGAAGGAGCTTCTAAAAGGTTTGAAATATAGAAGCCTCTGTTAATTGGCTGAGCCTCGGTCAGGGGGAGGGGCTATCAGAGTTATATAAGCCTGTGACTCAGTGACCAGGAACAGCTAACAGGGAGTTTGGAGAGGGAGTTCTCCAGGTAAAAGAGGAGTAAATACGGGACCCTTGTGGTAAGTGGCTGTCTGTAGTGTGTGTTAGTGTGTGGGGGGGTTATTAGTGTGTGTGTGGGGGGGGGGGTTATTTGCTGTGTGCTGAGCTTGTGATTGTCTGTTTGGTTGTTTGAAGGAGCTTCTAAAAGGTTTGAAATCTAGAAGCCTCTGTTAATTGGCTGAGCCTCAGTCAGGGAGGGGCTACCAAGGCTTGATAAGCCTGTGAGTCAGCGACCAGGGAGCTTGCGAATGGGAAGTTTAGAGGGGGAGGTTAGAGGGTGCTAGTGACTCTTGACCTTCTTTAAAACATAACTCTTATAATAATCTATATTCCAGAGGTTTAAAAAGAATCCCAGTTTATACTTAAACTTATTCTTTAGAAAAATGGAGGCAGAAGCCCAGCAGCAGAGTGGGGGCTATCCTGTTTATTGCGTCGAGTGTAATATGTATGATTACCTGCCCTGTGGGTGGGTGGCGTATGTGTGCACCCATTGCAAGGAGCTCCTGACTCTCAGAGACCGAGTTCGGGCTTTGGAGGCCAGGGTGGCTGACCTGGAGGAGCTAAGGGAGGTAGAGAGCTATGTTGATGAGACTTTCCAGGACACTGTAGTACTGTCCCATCTCCAGTCTGAGAGCCCCAGTGCTCTTAAGGAGGATGAAAGTCTCAAGGGAACAGAGCATTCAACGAGAGCAGAGGGAAATCATCCTGTAGTTGGGACCCTCCTCCCAGAGAATGTTGCGGTATCCTCTCGCACTGAGGATACCTCTGAGGGAGAGGGAATGCCAGTTAGGAAGAGGCAGGTGTTAGTAGTGGGTGACTCGATCGTTAGAAACATAGATAGTTGGGTTTATGATGACTGGGAGAACTGTATGGTCACTTGCCTGCCTGCTCCGATAGTTGCGGATCTCTCGAGGCATCTAGATAGACTTATGTGTAGTGCTGCGGAGGAGCTGGTGATTGTGGTACATGTAGGTACCAATGACGTAGGGAAGGGTAGGAGAGATGTCCTGAGGCCAAATTTAGGTTGCTAGGAAAGAGACTGAAATCCAGGACATCTATGGTGGCATTCTCGGAAATGCTTCCAGTTCCACGCGCAGGGCCAGGTAGGCAGGCAGAGCTTCAGAGTCTCAATGTGTGGATGAGACAATGGTGTAGGGAAGAGGGGTTTGGATTTATTAGGAACTGGGGACACTTTTGGGAGAGGGAGAGCCTATACAGGAAGGATGGGCTCCACCTAAACCAGGGTGGAACCAGACTGCTGGCACGAAACATTAAAAAGGCCGTAGAGCAGTTTTTAAACTAAGAGATGGGGGAAAGCCGATTGATGCTGAGATGCACGTAAATCGGAGGGAGACTTCTCGTAGAGGAGAATCCATTGATAGAGACTCTCTAAGCTATAGTCAGAAAGAGAGGAGGGGAGAGGGCAAACCATGGGCCAGAGCAGACAAACAACTGCATACAAAGGAATCTAATGCATCAGGAAAGGGCAGACAAATAAGCAGTGGCAGATTTTTAAAGTGCTTCTACACAAATGCTAGGAGTCTGATTAATAAGATGGGTGAACTAGAGTACCTCGTATTAAAGGAGGAGATTGATATAATAGGTATCACTGAAACTTGGTGGAACGAGGAAAATATGTGGGACACAATCATACCGTGATATAAAATATATCGAAAGGATAGAGCAGGCTGGGTGGGTGGCGGAGTGGCACTGTATGTGAAAAATAATGTAGAATCAAATGAAATAAAAATATTAAGGGAATCAACATGTTCAAGAGAATCGCTATGGATAGTAATTCCATGCTCCAATAATAAGAAATTAGCTGTAGGGATATATTACCGACCACCTGACCAGGACAGCGATACTGATATTGAAATGCTGAGGGAGATTAGAGAGGCTACCAAAATAAAGAACTCTATAATAATGGGCGATTTTAATTACCCCCATATTGACTTGATACATGTCACCTCAGGAAGAGAAGCAGAGAGAAAATTTCTCAGTGGCTTAAATGATTGCTTCTTGGAGCAGCTGGTGCAGGAACCCACAAAGGGAGAGGCAATTCTCGATTTAGTCCTGAGTGGAGCGCAGGATCAGGTCCAGGAAATAACTCTTACAGGACCGCTTGGGAATAGTGACCATAATATAATAACATTTAACATTCCAGTGGTGGGAAGAACACCTCAGCAGTCCAGCACTCTGGCATTTAATTTCAAAAAGGGGAATTATGCAAAAATGAGGAGGTTAGTTAAACAGAAATTAAAAGGCACAATGACTTGAGCCAAATCCCTGAAAGCTGCATGGAAACTTTTTAAAGACACCATAATAGAGGTCCAACTTAAATGTATACCTCAAATTAAAAAGCATAGCAAGAGACCTAAAAAAAGAGTCACTGTGGCTTAACCACCATGTAAAAGAAGCAGTAAGGGACAAAAAGGCATCTTTTAAGAAGTGGAAATCAAATCCTAATGAGATAAATAGAAAGGAACATAAACACTGTCAAATCAAATGTAAAAATGTAATAAGAAAAGCAAAAAAAGATTTTGAGCCAAAAACTCAAAAAGAAATAACAAAATATTTTTTAAGTACATTAGAAGCAGGAAGCCTGCTAAAAAACCTGTGGGTCCCCTAGATGATTGAGATCTAAAAGGAGCAATCAAGGAAGATAAAGCCATCGCAGAGAAACTAAATGATTTCTTTGCTTCAGTCTTCACGGCTGAGGACGTTAGAGAGATTCCCAAATCTGCACCGTCCTTTGTGGATGGTGAATCTGAGCAACTGTCCCAGATTGAAGTGTCATTAGAGGAGGTTTTGGAACAAATAGAAAAACTTAATGTTAACAAATCTCCGGGACCACATGGCATTCATCCAAGGGTTCTAAAAGAACTCAAATGGGAAATTGTGGAACTATTATCTGTGGTTTGTAACCTATCCTTTAAATCAGCTTCCGTACCTAATGACTGGAAAGTAGCCAATGTGACACCAATATTTAAAAAGGGCTCTAGAGGCGATCCGGGCAATTACAGACCGGTAAGTCTAACTTCAGTACCGGGCAAATTAGTCGAAACAATAGTAAAGAATAAAATTGTGAAGCATGTAGAAGAACATAATTTGTTGGTCAAAAGTCAACATGGTCTCTGTAAAGGGAAATCCTGTCTTACTAATCTATTAGACTTCTTAGAAGGGGTTAACAAACATGCAGACAAGGGGGATCCAGTAGATATAGTATACTTGGATTTTCAGAAAGCCTTTGACAAGGTCCCTCATCAAAGGCTCTTGTGTAAGTTACATGGCCGTGAGATAAGAGGGAATGTCCTTTCTTGGCTTGAGAACTGCTTAAAAGACAGGAAACAAAGGGTAGGAATAAATGGTAAATTTTCAGAATGGAGAGCAGTAACCAGTGGTGTCAGTCCTGGGACCAGTCCTTTTCAACTTATTCATAAATGATCTGGAGAAAGGGGTAAGCAGTGAGGTAGTAAAGTTTGCAGATGATACCAAACTGTTTAGGATAGTCAAGACAGAAGCAGACTGTGAGGGACTCCAAGAAGATCTCACCAAACTGAGTGATTGGGCAACAAAATGGCAAATGAAATTTAATGTGGATAAGTGTAAAGTAATGGACATCGGGAAAAATAACCCCAACTATACGTACAGTATGATGGGGGCTAATTTGGCTACAACAAATCAGGAAAGAGATCTTGGAGTTATCGTGGACAGTTCTCTGAAAACTTCCACACAGTGTGCAGCAGTGGTCAAAAAGGCAAATAGGATGCTAGGAATTATTAAGAAAGGGATAGAAAATAAGACCCAGAATATCTTACTGCCCCTGTATAAAACTATGGTATGCCCACGTCTTGAATACTGTGTACAGATGTGGTCTCCTCACTTCAAAAAAGATATTTTGGCCTTGGAAATGGTTCAGAAAAGGGCAACTAAAATGATTAGGGGTTTGGAACATGTCCCATATGAGGAGAGGTTAAAGCGACTGGGCCTTTTCAGTTTAGAAAAGAGGAGACTGAGGGGGGGATATGATAGAGGTATATAAAATCATGAGTGGTGTAGAGAGGGCCAATAAAGAAAAGTTATTTATTAGTTCCCTAAATAGAAGAACTAGAGGACACCAAACGAAATTAATGGGTAGCAGGTTTAAAACTAATAAAAGAAAGTTCTTCTTCACACTGCGTGTAGTCAACCTGTGGAACTCCTTGCCAGAGGAGGCTGTGAAGGCTAGGACTATAATAGAGTTTAAAGAGAATCTAGATAATTTCATGGAGGTTAGGTCCATAAAAAGCTATTAGCCAGGGGATAAAATGGTGTCCTTGGCCTCTGTTTGTCAGAGGCTGGAGAGGGATGGCAGGAGACAAATTGCTTGATCATTGTCTTCGGTCCACCCTCTCCGAGGCACCTGGTGCTGGCCACTGTTGACAGACAGGATACTGGGCTAGATGGACCTTTGGTCTGACCCAGTACGGCCGTTCTTATGTTCTTATATTATGTTCTTTTATTTTTCCTGCTCTTCAAAGGATCTGAGCTGTAAGATGTGTTTATGTAAGATGAAAAGTACTTTGAAATTCCAGGATTATTATGTCGTAAATAGTATCAATTTTTTAATTACTCCTGTCTCATTTAATTTTTAGTGAAGTAATAGATGCATGCTACTTTTGAACAATGTAGTATTTGGTTGGAAGGAACTTTAGCAGAGCAGTGCTGGCATTTTACGTATTGTTAGAAGTGACTTCATGCTGACACTTCAGTCTGAATTCCTTATAAAAATATCTTCACTTTATTCTACTGACTGCTGTAAATCAATCCACTTCCATTATTGTGTGATTAATTTCATTACAAATCCATCAAAATATTATGCTAGTCATTACTTGACATTTATAGCAGTGCCTTTGCTTCTCTAATCCAAGCGAAACTAACTGTACTGCTAAGAATTTTAAAGGAACAATGATTATGTGAAAATCATGGATGTAGTCACTTTTGATGTTTCCCTTGTATGGTTAGTAACTTTTTTCTTGATGAATAGAGGGGCTTACAAGTATTCAATGGAGGAAGGAGGAAAAAAACCTTAATTTTAAAGGATTTTGTAAAAAGGAATTACCGTTTATAGCTATCAGAAATAAATCAATTTTAACAAATACAATTTGACAGCATGCCTTTAACTTGTTTTATCTGCTTTCGCAATGCACTGGTATAGCTATTGCACTATATGTCAATCTGTCATCCACCCACATACCCAGAATGTGGAATGATTTGTAATCCTTCCTTTTTCACATCATTTTACATTACTTTCAGTGAGGGGTGGGAAGGGTGGGGGTTAAAATTACTAGCTTCTTTGTATTAATCAGTTTATCCAAATTACCATATAATTAAAAATGAAATTATACCAATAAGGTGAAAGATGTTGAGAGACAGACATATAGGTGAGTTCAATTCCTGATCAATAATTTCCACCAAGTTGTTAAGCATTTCATTAAATGTACACTTAAGTATCTCTCCCTGTGGAATTCTGGTCTTGAAGTGAAACGTACCTGATATTGTATATCCCCATCCTTCTGATAACTGAACTAATTAATTTCTCTAGAAATCTCAGATTCCCTTACCGTCTTTCAATTCTCAGTCCTCATATCTTAAAGAGTCCACTCTACTGCAATTTTATCCAGTATGAAGATTTAAACAATGCTGTATTTCCAGACCAAAGTCTTAGAATATTATAAAAATCTAAAGAGTTGCAACCTCTCAAAACTGGTGAGATGATATTCAATAAAAAGAAGTGAATTTTCAAGTTTTCTAATTTTTAACAAAGAATCTGTCAGACAAAATGACAACCATGCTTTACCTAAACACAGGCTTTCTCTTCATGTGTCTGCAATAAAGGCCATTGACTGGAATTAGTGCTACCTGAGCGGAATGTTGCCCATTGCTGGTGTCTCCTACGAGATGAAAGGCAACGTAGAAGACATACCGAAGAGGGGACCTGTCTGCCCATCCAGGAGATGTTCAGTGACTGACCAGACATTGGGAGCAGGTCTGTCAGCCAGTATTGTCTCCACCAGTATGGAGCCACCAGAAAAACAAAAACATGGCTTTGACTCTTGGGTTTGGAAATCACCCAGGAAAACAGAAGAACTGGTGGAAGAGATCCTCTGTGAAAGGTAAGTATATGCTGATGACCAGCACTTAGTCTCCAGTCCAATTCCCAGACTGCGGATCTGGATGGAATATCAGTCTGTGATGCACAGAGATCTCAGGTCTATGCAGTCACACCACTGCATGGTGTGGCTGTTGGAAGAACATGTCCTTTTGGTAGATATTTTCCTCTTTTGCTCAGCCCTCCAAATGGAAAAGGATTTCTATATGGCAGCCCACGAGGCTCAGGCCAAGCTTTCTAACACAGTTAGACTCATAGACTTTAAGGTCAGAAGGGACCATTATGATCATCTAGTCTGACCCCCTGCACAATGCAAGCCACAGAATCTCACCCAGCCCCTCCTAAAATAATCCTCTCACCTAGATCTCAGATACTGAAGCCTTCAAATACTTTGAAGACCACAAGATGCAGAGAATCCTCCATGTACCCCATTCTACAGAGGAAGGTAAAAAACCTCCAGGGTCTCTGCCAATCTACCCTGGAGGAAAATTCCTTTCCGACCCCAAATATGGCGATCAGCTGAACCCTGAGCATGTGGGCAAGACTCACCAGCCAGACACCCAGAAAGTTCTCTATAGTAACTCCTATCATCCCTGCATTGACCTATTTCCCACTGATAATGAACGGTCAATTAGTTACCAAGATCATGTTATCTCATCAAACCATCCCCTTCATAAACCCATCTAGTTTAATCTTGAAACCAGATAGATCTTTTGCCCCCAGTACTTCCCTTGGAAGGCCGTTCCAGAACTTCACTCCTCTAATGGTTAGAAACCTTCGTCTAATCTCAAGTCTAAACTTCCTACTAGCCAGCTTATATCCATTTGTTCTTGTGTCCACATTGGTATTAACATTGGTTTCCACACAGTTCCTTGACTATCTACTGTATCTCAAGCAGGTTCTTCACTGAACTTCGTTAAAGCCCACCCAACACTAATTCCACATGGTCACCCACCTGTGGGCTCCAATGCAGGGGAGTGAGGGAAAACAGAACATGGAGTTTTGTAAAGGTGATAGGGTGTACCTGGTTCCTCTGGCAGCAGTGAGGTTTTACTGCACCCTGCCTTAGGAAGCAGTAGTGAGGGAGGGTCCTCCAGCATAGAAACAGCCAATCAGAGCCCAGCAGGTTCAGATAAAAGTAGTTGCTGGTCCTGAGCAGGTCAATTCAGCTGAGATCTCACCTGAAATTCATCGCCAGAGGGATTATCAGAATTGCACTGGAAACAATCCATTAAATCACCTGTCCTCTTTCCAGACCCGCAATTGGTGTTCACAGAAAATAAATTGCACCCATTAAATATCTTGAAGATTCTGTGTTTTACATGGATAGGACTAAGCCATTTAGAATGTTGCCCCATCTTTTTTCTGGCTCTAGCAGAGTATTCAGCAGGCCAAGCTATCTTTTAGCACTTGTCAGCTAAGAAAAATGTGGAAATGTCAATATAAAAACACAAGACCCTGTATTTTGTAATATTGTTCTAGGCACAAAGATATAGCGAATGACAGTTCTTGGACAGAAGCTAAGTCCTTGACTTGGCTGAACTCTGTAGGTGTAATACAAATGTTAAATACTGTTCAAAAATAGAACATCATCTAAATCCTAGGGTGGAAAACCCATTCCGTTTTCCTATTTTTTCTACTTTCGGGGCCTCTTATTATGAATGAATCCAGTGGAGCAATTTTAAGGATAGTGAAATGATCCTCGCCTAATAGCATTTATCAACTTCTGTGCATAAAACTCAATTAAATCAATACATGAAACTTTCCTTGAAAATGCCTTAAATTTAATTCATTCATCACTAGTGAAAACTATCACACTTAAGTCTTAATAACTCTTTACACCAGAGTGCTGTCACTGTCCTCATTATTGTATGTACATATCTTCAATATATTACAGCTGTTAGAATCCGTGCACCAGAATCAATGCGTTAGGTATAAAATATTCTAATCTCTCACAATTAATTTTCTTCCTTGAATTATGTTAATTATGATCTTCCCCACCTGGGAAGAAACCCCTATTGCTTTCCTGTCTAGATCTAGATCTAAAGAAGGTTCCCTGAAGCAAGAATCTTTGATAAAAATTCCATAACTTCTTACTCGTCTCTCACTTCTGTCATTTGTACATACAGCACAGTTAGAAATATTAAATGAAAGGTTTCGTTTCACCAATGTTTCTTGAATACATATGACATCTAGTCTCTCTTTAAGTGAAAAAATAAATTCCTTCACTTCTTGCCCCAGGGCAATTAAGCTGTACACATTCCATTTTGAGATTAAAAGCCCAAATTGAAAACCCACTCATGATTGACTGCTTAACAGTTTAGATGTAAAGTATAAAGAAATATCTTTTTTCCCCCAGAAGAAAAGATAAGTTAAAAATTATCCTTGAAGCAGCAGAAAGACAACTAGATAGAGAGTTAATAAAAAAAAGTTTCATGGACTTTGATGTTAACTAAATATATCAAAAACATAATAATGGACTAATACATTTCTCTGGGTTCTCAAACTCGGGTGATTTAAAAATAGATCAATGAAAAGAATGTGAGTCAGGTGAAACAAATATGGGAAGTGATCAAGGAATTTATCGCTGATCTCCATCAGATTAAACACTCTGTTTTGAGTGCCTCTGCATGGATATCTGACTTACAGCTTTAAGCTTCTGAACTTCCTTGGCCTTGTTTTCCAGAGCTGATTGCTATGTAGCCTGCAAATTTGGTGGGATATCTACTAGGCTTTTAACCTTGTTGTTTCATTGTCTTCAGAATATCAATTTTAAAACCCTGTGGCCCATCCACATATTTACTGAGATTTGCTCTTAAAGCTGTTGCTTAGAGGATGTTTTTGGCATGCATTTAAGACTTGACCAAAGCAGAACCTCTGCTTATTTTTATCCTGCTACTCACATTTGATAACTAGTCAGGTGCCCAATCCAGTTGAAAACTTCACATCTCACTTTCGAACCAGCGAGAAATCTCACCATTCATTGCCTTTGCTCTCCACTTGTCTCTACTCATGGATGGCTTTCCCCAGTCTTTGCAATACAGGTCAACAAATTCAGTTTGTTACAAGTCTTACTAGGACCGGAGGATCTCAAAAGAAGCAGGTTCCCATAGAAAAGAGAAAAGGTTGCTGCCAGTACCCTTTATAATTAACTGAGGTCTTCAGGGACTCAGATCATCCCTATAATAAATGCGATCATCAGTTCATTTTATGGGTACAGAGAATTATTTATTCATGTGAAAGTCATCAAGGAATCCTTCCCCCAAAAAAGTCAGCACGAAAATATGTGATTCCTGGTTCTAAATATTCAGTAACTCGATAGCCAGGGAACATGTTTTACACCTCTCCATCATATTTCAGTGATTTGGATGATGATTTGCTAAATATATTAAGATATTTGATTCTCTGTGGTCAATGGCAGATGTTAGGAGTCCTTTGTGCATATACACACACACACTCTACCCTGGGGGAGTTTCAAAAATAGATCACTGGGCAGACAGGTGCAATGTGTACAGATCTCTGGCATTTGGAACTGCGATTGTAGTTTGGCAGAGATGGGAGTCAAGATGTGCATAGCTGATTAGAAAACTGTTCCCCGAGAGTAGTTATTAGTGATTCACAGTCAAGCTGGAAGGGCATATCGCAGGGGGTCCTGCAGGGATCAGTTCTGTTTCTGGTTCTGTTCAATATCTACATCAATAATTTAGATAATGGCAGACAGAGTATGCTTATCAAGTTTGCGGATGATACCCTGCTGGAATGGGTTGCAAATGCTTTGGAGGGTAGGATTAAAATTTGTAATGATCTGGACAAACTGCAGAAATTGCATGAAGTCAACAGGATTAAATTCAATAAGGACAAACTCAAAGTGCTTGGGAAAGAACAATCAGTTGCATACATACAAAATGGGAAATAACTGCTTAGGAAAGAGTATTGCAAAAATGGATTTGGGGTATAGTGACTCACATGCTAAATAGGAGTCAACGGTGTTCTGCTGTTGGGGGAGAAAAAGGCAAATAAGCAAACCTCATTCTGGGAGGGATTAGCAGAAGTGTTGCAAAGAAGACAGGAAAAGTAATTCTTCCTACACTGATTAGACCTCAACTGAAGTACAAGCATCTAGTTCTGGGTGTCACATTTTAGGAAAGATGTGAGCAAACTGAAGAAAATGCAGAAGATTGGAAAAAACTGTGTTTGAAGAGAAGACCAAGAGGGTACAGGGAGACAGTTTTCAGGTAGTTCAAAGGTTGTTACAAGGAGACCAGAGAAACATTTTTCTCCTTAACCACCGTGGTTAGGACAATGAGCAATATGTTTAAATTACAGGAAGGGCAGTTTAGGTTGGATTTTGCCTAACTGGAAAAAATGTCCTGTTAGGGTAATTTATTCCAGTGTTTAAGGAGAACATGGAAGGAGCAGGTTAGACATACACAATCCTTTGTCCTGCCATAACTATCAAGACTGTCCCTGAGTGCAGGAGGCTGGATTAGATGACCTCCTGAGGCCCCTTCCAGTCATATGAACCTGTGAGCAAAATCTCAATCTTGCACCTTCTTATCCCGTATAGAATCATTTCGTTGTATATAAACTGTGTAGGAGTCCATGTGGTTATGGTTATCGTGTCTCTTTTCCATGGGAGGATAGCCAAACAAAAGGGAGTTATGCTTCCATATTCCTACAGACTCCGGAGTGCTTGTGAGTGGGCAGGAAAACTTTGGCTGAATAGCAACAAGGCTTTCCATGTCAGAAATGAGAGGAAGTGGAGGAGAAGACATGAGAAGTTAACCAAATGTAGAGAAGCATTGGCAAGGCCGGTCAATCAGGCTAGTTTCTCAGCATCCTATACTGTAGGATATTATTAGTGTTAAATTAATTTACTCTCCAACCCTAATCACGTTCAGTTCACTTTGCTATGAAATCCACAAGATTAATTACTCTATAGCTACCTGATATTTACTAAGCAATTACACTGTGCAACAAAGATCTACATCTTGCAAGTTACAAAGCAATTGGATTAAATTCCTGGGTACTTAGAAAACAAAGTTATGTTTTTAAATTACTGTGTACTTAATTTAAAAAGTTGCATAAGATATGGCCTCCCAGAGGTCCTCCCCTGCTATTGGCCAAATGCTATCTTTTTCAGATGGAAAGATATTACATATTAAAAACAACAAACAGTCATGTGGCACCTTAGAAACTAACAAAAATATATACTTTCATGGGCAAAAGCCACTATATGTATTTTGGTTAGTCTCTAAGGGTACGTCTACACCGTGGTGCTATTTCAGGATAATGGACAATATTCTGCAATAATGGGCTTCCTGTTAAGATGCGGAGAATGCTATTTCAAAGTACATTCAAAATAAAAGGCTTGTTATTTCGACATACCATAAAACTTATTGCATGAGTGTTAGGGGATTCATTGGAATAACGCTCTATTTTGAAATTTGGTGCTGTTTAGACAGTGCCAAATTTTAAAATAGGCCATCTCAAAATAATCTATGCAATATGTGTAGCTCAAATTGCATCGCGTATTTTGAACTATGTGCAACTGTGTAGATGTAATCTAAGGCACCACTTGTCTTCTCATTGTTTTTAGAGTTACAGACTAACATGGCTACCCCTCTGAGATTTATTAAACATTCAGTTCATAAATGGGAAACACAAATTGCTGGTAGAGGCTGGTTGCATTGTAGCTCTTACAAGCTTCTAGCTCTTACAAGCTTACAAAACCAGAACGGATCTCGGCTTTTTCTGTAGGGGAAAAGCCAGTTCTGAATAGCCTGATTTATTTGGATTAATGTTACTTACTCCTAGGTCACATACATTGGTATGAAGCATGTTTTGTTGCTTTAGTTGAAATTATCACTTATATAAGAAGATCATACACCGATTCCAGCTGTACTGAAGCTATGCCCAGTAAATGTGTATCTGGGAAGTAATAAGTGGGCAATCCTGCACTTACAGATATTGGACCCTGGTTTTGGAATGGGATTTAGGTTAAACAAAATAATAGGGTTGAAGGCTTTGTCTTAGAGACTGGAAGCTCAGTCCAGGGAGGCAGAACTCTAAGTTATCTCATGCCTGGAGATCCAGAAGAGTTTCTGGAGTAATTGTGTGGGACAAGACCAAGCTGAATTGGGATCTCTGACTGCAGAGCTACTTTATTAGGAAGAACCAACCGGACCAGCAGTGCAGATCTGACATCCCAGTGCCCTGACAGGTAGCAGTGGTAGCTCAGAGCGGACTTCATGAGGCCTGAGCAGACCTGGATAAGGTAGCTTTGTATTGGAACACAATCTCATGATTCAGACATCTTCTGAGCACAGGATATGGAAGCAGGAAAATCATACCACCACTTCTGACTTAGCCTGAGAGTGGAGTTTTTGATTAGTGGAGGTACTTGTTTGTGACTGAGGTTTTCCTCATTTTGTTGTATATAAATTGTGTTCAAGTTTCAAGAATGTGACTTGTTAAAGAACAGAACTCAATCTGTGTAGCAGAAGTACTATTAGTGCCAAATAGGGAGAAGGCCAAACAAAAAAAACATAATAATCAGGCACTAAGTAAAAGGTATTTGTGCTTCCATATTCCCAAGGATACCTAAATGCTTGAATGCGGGCAAGAACTACCTGCAAAATTGGCATCTGGCAGAAGAATGTGTGTATTGTACAATATCACCACATGACTTGACAGCATCGCATTAGTCTTGAAAGAAGATTGCCAGATCTGCTGAAGTACTGAAGTATAATGTCCATTGGAGAGCTATGTGCAAAACCTCCCTTGCATGCTCCTAAGATAAAGTAAATGCCAATAGCCTCATTTTATTATGGCGGCCAAATTCACCCACTGCAGGTTGAACCACTCTAGTCCAGCACTCTCTGGTCCAGTGATATCTGTGATCTGGCATGGTTTTTGTTAGCCAGATGTTCATTTATAATGGACGTGGCCAACTAAAATCATATGTCCAAATGTACACTCATACACCTATGAAGAAGGAATCAGGTCATGGTTACAGGATATAGAACTCTTGCAAAGTTATTTCTTTATAGAATAAAGACTTATGGATCACAGTAGATCACAGGCTCATGTGGTCTTTGGGTATGTAAATAAAGGATTTCATGCAGGAGTAGGGAGAACATATTGTCTCTGTATTTGCCAGACTACTGTGTCTAGTTCTGGTGCTCACAATTCAAGAAGAATGTTGAACCAAACCCATTGAGATCCTTGAACTTCAGGCATGTTTTCCAATCTTTAATTTACTCTCATGACAATTCTTGGGATTCCCTCCAATTTTTAACAAAGTGAAGGCTAAGGGATGACTTGACCACAGTTTCTAGGCAACTAAATGGGGAACATACATTTGATGAGAATAAGCTCTTCAGTCTAGCAGACAAAGGTATAACTTGGCTGGAAGTTCAGGTTGGAGAAGTTTAGACTAAAAATATGACCCACATTTTTAAGAATGAATGCAATTAACAACTGGAACAAGTTGCACTGGGCTGTGATAATTCCTGTTTGGACTACAGCATAGCTTTTAGAAAAAACATCTTGGCTACGTCTAGATTAGCATGATTTTCCAGAAATGCTTTTTACAGAAAAGTTTTCCGTTAAAAGCATTTTCGGAACAGAGCGTCTAGATTGGCACAGACTCTTTTCCGCAATAGCACTTTTTGCGGAAAAGCGTCCGTGGCTAATCTAGACGCGCTTTTCCGCAAAAAAGCCCCGATCACCATTTTCGCAAATCTCAGCTGTCTACACTGGCCCTTTTGCACAAAAGTTTTGTGCAAAAGGGACTTTTGCCTGAATGGGAGCAGCATAGTATTTCCACAAAAAGCACTGATTTCTTACAGTAGGAAGTCAGTGCTTTTGCGGAAATTCAAGCGGCCAGTGTAGACAGCTGGCAAGTTTTTCTGGAAAAGTGACTGATTTTCCAGAAAAACTGGCCAGTCTAGATAGCGCTTGGTTTTTAAAAATTCCAGAAATAACTCAGAGACATGCAATTGTAACCCCTACACCTACTGGGTGTATTTCACTGTCCCATCTAGTAGCACTTAGGAGATGAGTTTCTACGTCATGAGCTAAAAGCCAGCTGCCTCACAGTGAAGGCTGTAGAGCAAACTCATACTCTCTGTCTGTAAGTGGTCTAAGCTCCAGAGGTCCCAGGTTTGGATCCAACTGTCGGTGTTACACAGTGGTCTCTCTTGGTTTTATTGATTTCATATAAATATAGAGAGAGCGCATCTGATGACATCATCAGAGTTGTAAAGCAACCAAGATATGAGAAGGCTCTGGCAAAAGGAACCTCTTGGCTGGGCTCCATTCCTCAATGTGGTGTAACTGCTCTTCTCAGCTCCTGCCCCTATCAAATAGCTTCCACTAATTCCCTAAATTGTGCAGGCAATTGTGTTGTGGGGAGGGAAACAAAATCCCAGGCCAGGGCCAGCCCAAATGCAGTCTGGGGCCTTATGAGAGACTTATACATAAAGCCCCAGTCCCTTACTTGCAAACCCTGACTTATGTAAGTAGTCCTATTTGCCTGCATCTGTGTGCATATCTCTGATTGAGATAGCATGTGCATGTTTTGTAAAAAAATCCAGCATATCTTTTGAATCAAATTAGAACAAAAAAAAAAAACCTTAAACAACAATAATCAAATAGTACCTTAAAGACTAACAAAATATGTAGATGGTATCATGAGCTTTCGTAGGCAAAACCCACTTCTTCAGATGACATCTTCAGGTATCATCTGAAGAAGTGGGTTTTACCCACAACAGATCATGATACCATCTCTATGTTTAGTAGCACCTTAAAGACTAACAAGACTATTAGTCTGTAACTGGAAAAACAAACTCGGCTGATGTGGTGAAGGGACAGTCTTTTTTTTTTTTTTTTTTTGTTCTAAAGACTGTTTGCACTGTGCTTAGCACAATGGGGCTCTGGTTCATGATTGGAGCTCCTAGCTGCAACAGTAATACAGCTTGTTAATACTAATAAACACGGTGGGTGGTGTGTGCATGCACAAGACTCATTTTGAAACTAAATCCTACATGATGTATGAGATCTGACCCCCTGCACCTGGCATGCCCAAGCTGCTGCTTCTTTTGAATTGCCCATCTTATCTTGAAGAAACATGTCTTATCTCACTTCAGAGGCCAGGTTGAGGTGCAGTCTCAGAAGTGAAATGACTTTAGTGCTATCAGCTCAACTTGTGCTAGTACTCTGATGTGAGCTGCACACGCATCTAATTTAGCTGGCTCTGGCAATTTGTTCAAAAGAAATTTAGGAGTACATTTCTAGAGTCATTGAGTTATTTCTCCTCTCCAGAGACCAAGAATTAGAAAAGGATCCTTTCAGGTCATAGCTGAGGACACTAAAGGAACTCCAGCACTGTAAAATTTGAAATGTGTGACTGGTCAATACTTTCAAGGCTAGAAAAGGGAATATGAAGAGACAGACCTTCTACAAAAGAGTGAGGGGAAAACTGATAGCAGCCTTCAACTATCTGAAGGAAGGTTCCAAAGATGGAGAGAGGTTGTTCTCAGTGGTGACAGATGACAGAACAGGAAGCAAGGGTCTCAAGTTGCAGTGGAGGAGGTCTAGTTTGGATATTAGGAAAAACTATTTCACTAGGAGGGTGGTGAAGCACTTAAAATCCTCTAGGGATGGAGATTCCACCACCTTCCTAGGTAACTAATCCCCGGCTTGACAAAGGCCTGACTGGGATGTTTTAGTTGGGATTGGTCCTGCTTTTAACAGGGGGTTGGACTCCATGACCTCCTGAGATCTCTTCCAATCCTATGCTTCTAAGGAACAAATGTTCCCAGAAACTATATTAGCTCATTAGAATGCCATCCACAATTTTTGTTTGCATTAAAATAGTTTCCCTTGAAATTTATGCTGCAGTTCTTTACTTGCAAACCCTGTCTCATGCAAGTAGTCCTATTTGCCTGCATCTGTGTGCATATCTCTTATTGATTCAAAAGAGATGCTGGATCTTTTACAACTTCTCACCATGACAACGCACCCCTTACATTTCAGATGTTCATGCCATAATGAAAAGATTTTTCGTCTCATTTGATGAAGACATTTAACATGTAGGTAACAAAACATGGAATATACCATCTTCCAGTATCAATGACTTTTGCTTTCCCTTTCATTAACGACTGGCTTTGGCATTGCATCAGTAAATAAATGTACTTCTCGGGTCACAAGTCAGTGTTTGCTAATTATTTTCACTGTAGTGGTTATACATGAGGAATATTATGCACGCCACACCTTACTGTTGAAATACTTTAAATTTTGGGCACTGGATATTTCACCGGTGATGTATTGGGGTTTCCCTTCCCTTTGATGCGTGTAAGGGTACATCTAGATTGGCGGGTTTTTCCAGGATGCCGGAGGTATCCTGGAAAAACTCTGCCGTGTCCAGGGAACGCATTTGCTCTTCTGCTTTTTTTGTGGAAGAGCAAACGCGCTCTTTCGGGGAGCCGTGTATACTTCGTTCTGTGAGGAATATGGGCTCTGCTGAAAGAGGAGGCTTTTCCAGAAAAGCAATCGGTAAAAGCTACGCAAATTGCCCAGTGCAATTTGCGTAGCTTTTTCCGATAGGCTAGGTCTAGACTACACTCTTTTGACTAATATTGGACAAACGAAAGTAGTTATGCATCTTAAAGAAAAATAGCACTAAGAGGTGCATCAATCCTACTGACATTGAGAAGAGAATTGGCCACAGTGGTAATTAATTACTAATATGGTGGAAATAAATAAGGGAACTGGGTACCTTCAGATACTGGCAACAGAGGCACCTGTCACTTCTGGATCTTTGGTTTTAATTTGAATCACATTGATCGTTACTGAGTGGTAGGAGGTAGCTTCCTGGTAATCTGTGCTACAGAATGTGAAATGAGTTGATTTCAGGCTTGTGGACATGTTTTTTTACGTCACAATCATGTTGTGACTAAACCGAGAAACTTCAGTTTGCACATATAAAACACTTCTAATCCAGGCCTTTTTTTCCCCTTCCCCACCGAACATTTCCCCACAAATGGGTTAAAAGTGCTAAATAGCCAAAACGAGTCATCTTTCTGAGTTGCAGCTTGGCAGGCTTCATAAAACAAGAGGAGGACGATCTCTTATGCTACTGATACCTTTCCGACCCACACAGATTGCAGTCCCAGAGGGGTTTTCCCCATGTCATTATAAAAGTGGCGCTTTCAGAGAAACGTTTGCAGATGTGAAATGGCAATTAATGTGCCGGCAGGTATCAGTTTCCAGAGACGCTAGTCCAATGGGGTTGTGTATAATTTACACAGAAAAACAGGGTAAGCAACAGAAAGAGGAAAGCAAAGTACTCTTGGCTTTTGTGCAGAGGGGATGTGGTGCCCTTTTAACATAGGGAAGAAAAGGCTAAATAAATGCCAAATTGAAAGGCCCACCACCTTAATTAAAGAAGCAAGTGCTCATTTTAGTCTTCTGTTATGTATTTATGAAACTGCTCTAAAATGCCATGCCCCTCCCTTGTATTTTTTACCAGTATTGCAAAACACATTTGCAGGGAAGGCTGTATCCTATCAGCCTGGAATCCCACCTTCTTCAGCGGCTTGCCTCCATATTGATGGCATACAGGATAAACAGAAGAAGTTAATTTGTAATCTTAGTTAGAAAATGATAGCGGCACTGTTTCTGTCATTGAGCACTCTGCCAGTTTAAACAGCTGATTAGTCAGCTTCTGTGGAATCGATCTGAATCAGTTCCACCTGCGTGCACCCCCCAGGAGCCACTTTATTGTAAATCAATCATTCTGAAAACATCTCACAAAGGGGCCAGCCCTCACTAACAAGCCATCAATTTAAGCTGTCTGTCTGAAGCACTCTGCAAATTAGGAGTGCAACAAACATTTATTCAAAAATTATCAAGAAGGATTTTTTTTAAACCATAATGGGTAACTTTTTTCTTTGTTTCTTTTTTGGGTTCTTTTTTTCTAAAATGCAGTGGGATCAATTTTCAGGCAACACAAAACAAAACTCAAGGAATGAAAAAAAAACCTCATTTTTTGAGAGAAAAACAGTAGGTTGGGAATTCTAACAGCAATGGATGGCCTTTATTACTAGAAGGCAGCATTAACAGTAACTCAGAGACTTTATGTTCTGCCCTTGTGCCCCTAGGGTGTTAAGATCGATCCCTGGAGTCAGAGAAGTTCTCCTTATTCTTTGACATGATGAACTGCTAAATTTTGACTGTGCACATAGTGGGACTTCCAACTGGCAGCGGTTGGAGAAGCTGCCCCAAGGGAGGCATACAGATATATGGTGTGGTCTCCAAACTCTTCCTTTAAGACATTTCAAACTATCCTAAATAAAAGAGAATGGAAAAGGTATATTCCACTTTTTTTATTGGCCTGTCTGGACATTTCACTTATGTCAACACACAAGCTGTGAGAATCATGTTTTGAAGTTGAGTGCATTGTTTGGAATCTCTGGAGCTTTATTCCGCATGAAAAAAATATGGCAGCACTTTATTTTGCAAGGTGCACTGAAAACTCCTCTGTAGAATATTGTGTTGTAATTGCATGGTGCCCTATGATGGTTTCTCTCAATACCGTGTCTTTCACTTAGTTATTAAAGAGTTCTTCGGTCCAAATTCACAAACATGACAGTTGTGCTAATGGAAATATTGTCAAAATAAAGTCCATTAAGCCCCCACCAAA
Organism: Pelodiscus sinensis; assembly: GCF_052426305.1. Lineage (NCBI taxonomy): Eukaryota > Metazoa > Chordata > Testudines > Trionychidae > Pelodiscus > Pelodiscus sinensis. The sequence continues at coordinate 8,667,192 of NC_143059.1, forward strand.
TAGTATGGGAACCAATTTAATATATTGGTGAAACTGAGCCTGCTATACTTTCCATTGATATCAGTCGAGAAAGATGCCAGTAGACTGCTTTACACGGGGCTGATCCAAAACACATTATAATCAAAGCAAAATGAATACAATAAAAACTGAAACCAGTGTTGACAAAAATGTAACTGGTATGGAAAGTGTCATACCAGAAGTGCACATAGTGAACAATAACACTGCTCAACTTCTAACAGGATGTCAAAAAGAGGCAAATGCTAGCAGTTTGTGGTTTTGCTGAGTCTATAACATTTCTATCATGTAATAATTCCCAGCTCCAAACTTGCCATTAGAAGTACACCTTGAAAAGCTGACTCCAAATTTTGCACTGATTGGCTGAACCTGTGGCATATCACTCCAGAGGGTGGAGAACATGACTGCACTTTTCTATCCTAGTGGCTAAAAGGGAGCGGGAGAGGACACAAACTAGCTTCCAGGTATTTTGCCAAGGGATTGATCCCTGTGCTTTCCATCCTAACCATTCACAAGGGCAGTGTAACATATCTCTGGCCCTGATCTTCAGGAGCCATCAGGAAAATGCATCTGTGCCGCTCCTTGCTGTCACTCATCAAAACTCTAGCTCCTTCTTCAAAGACATGGCAGAATTAGAGCAGAGCCACACTGCTACCAGCTCTGGCATCTGATCCAGTATCTAATTATAGGAGTGGACCTTGTCCCCGAAAAGGTCTACACCGGATTAAGAATTAATATGAGGAAGATCTTCTTGGAAATGGGTGTGGCATGTGGGAACAGAAGGTTTTGAGGGCTCCAGGGATTTAGTTTCCAAAAGTCTTTGAGGTTCTCCCATCGCTAGTTCTCTAATTTAGTTGTGGTAAGGGTGGTAATAAGGCATGTTATTTGGCTTGACTGTGATTGCTAACCAGTGGTTTGAATGCTTACTTTATTCCTCTTTATGGTCCTAGAAGGAGGGCAAGAATTATTTGAAGAGGGAAAGACCACAGTGTTCAGTTTCAAGTAGGAGGCTATGTCTACACTGATCTTTTTCCCCAAAAAAGATACGCAAATTGCAAACCACAATTTGTGTATCTTTTCCCGCTTTTTCTTTTCGGAAGAGGATTTCCTGATGTTTGGCCCATCTACACAGGGCCAAATGTGGGGAAAAAATTCTTCTTTTGGAAGAGGCCTTATTCCTCATAAAATGAGAACACAGGGCTTCTGAAATAATGTGCCTGCTTTTTTAGAAATTCTTCCAAAAAAGCGGACGCATTCCCTAGACATGTTCCCTAGACGCAGCAGAGTTTTTCCAGGATACCTCCAGTATCTGGGAAAAATTCTGTAGCGTAGACATAGCTGTAGTGACTTCAGGCTACCCTGAATATGAATGTATTAGACATTAAGGTACATTAGTCACGCCCTCCAAGTAGACAGAGACAGCTGAGTGCCTTTAGGTCACTGTGCTCAAATGCATTTGATTACTTATGTAGTCCCCTTATTAAAGCGGCCTCTGACTTTCTGGGAGGATCCTTTGTGCTGCAGTCTAGCCCTAGAGACTACAACTCCCATGAGTCCTTGGGGGAAAAAAGGAGGGATGGAGGGTCTTCCAGGCATGGAGAGAGAGAGAGTTAGGCGAGGCTCCATTTTTGAGAGAGGAGCCAGGCTGCTGGTGTGGAGCCTTTTTCTAGCCAGGAGGTGTTGTGCTGCACTAGAGCCTGATACAGAGAGCCTGCTGGGGCTTGGATCTAGTAGGTTGCTTTGCAGGCTGCTGTTGATTATCCCTGGAGGGAAGAGATCCTGGCTGTGCTTGTGGCTGAAAGAGCTTACATAAAGCTATACAGGAGGTAACTGTGAGTAACTGGGCTGCTTGGAAAAGTGTTGCCTGCTCAAAGCAAGACCAACCCCAACTGAATCATCCCAGCCAAGGCTTCATCAATTCAGGATTTTAAAACATCAAAGGATGTAGATTCCACCACCTGCCTAAGTAATCTATTCCAGTGCTTCACCACTCTCCTAGTAAAATAAATAGTTTTTTTCTAATCAGTTGAAGCCTACTCATCCCCACCTCCTCTTATTCTTTCACCTACTTTCTTCAAATTGCTGTCTATCCATAAGTAATGCCACAGGAAGGGACAGTGCAAGCTATTGAAAATGCAGCTGAATTACTGGAAAAGTGGGCCAAACAAAGGGTTGTGCAGCACTGCTGTGCATATGATGATGGGATAAGAGAAGGAGAGGTCAATGAGGCTACGTCTACACTGGCCCCTTTTCCGGAAGGGGCATGTAAATTTCATGAGTCGTAGTAGGGAAATGCGCGGGGGATTTAAATATCCCCCGCGGCATTTAAATAAAAATGTCCGCCGCTTTTTTCCGGCTTTTAAAAAAGCCGGAAAAGAGCGTCTACACTGGCCCCGATCCTCCGGAAAAAGCACCCTTTTCCGGAGGCTCTTATTCCTACTTCAAAGTAGGAATAAGAGCCTCCGGAAAAGGGCGCTTTTTCCGGAGGATCGGGGCCAGTGTAGACGCTCTTTTCCGGCTTTTAAAAAAGCCGGAAAAAAGCGGCGGACATTTTTATTTAAATGCCGCGGGGGGTATTTAAATCCCCCGCAGATTTCCCTACTACGATAGGTGAAATTAACATGCCCCTTCCGGAAAAGGGGCCAGTGTAGACGAGCCCTGAATGTATAGTTTGCAAACATGACTTACTGACTGCCATATACAGCATGCTGTAGCTAGTGTTGCATTGTTATTTATAATATTAACAGAAAATGCTGACTTGTGAAAGCTATAAAAACATTGTCAATCTAAGTACATGATTTGCACTAAGGATGTTCAAATGCGGTTAATTGACTAGTCGACTAGTTAATGGAATTTCCGTTGACTAGTCGATAGGCATTTCCGCATTCTTCCTTTGAAATGTACAAGAGCTCCTGCTGGCTCAGATGTGAGGTGGCTACCCCTTTGAATCACCGCCTCCACGCTTTTCAAAGGGGCAGTGGAGCCCAGAGTCAGGTGGGGAGTCTCCAGCTGACCCCAGGCTCCAACACTGCCCCCTCTGAAATGCAGAGGTGGCATTTTAAAGGGGTAGCTGCCGCACATCTGACCCTTGGATCAGCTGTAACATGGCTGTATCTTTGAAATATCGCCTTGGGGTTTCAAAGCGGCAGTGCCATACAGCTGTGTGGCACTACCACTTTGAAGTATCCCTTCCCCTCAGCAAAGGGGAGGGATATCGACTAGTCAAAAGACTATCCGATAAGCAAATAGTCTTATTGGATAGTCGACTAGTCTTCAACATCCTTATTTTGCACATACTTTAGTTTACAGATTACAAATAATAAGTATGTTCTTACCTGGTGCTATTTATTTTATGCCATTGAAAACTCTGTACCCTCCAGTTGCTGTTTCTGTAATTTTTACTAGTGTCTTCGTTCTACTTAGCAAGTATGTTACATGTTTTGTATATTATATCTAGTGACCATGGGGCACAACAGCAATATATTAATACAGATTTTGTTAACATCAGCAATTTCTATAATATCTAGGTTGTTTAGGAAAAAGTAGAAACATGGTTACATTTTGATTACTGAATTTAAATACTGAGTTTGCCATATGCTGCGATGTCAAACAACAAGGCTACGTCGACACTATGAGTTTTCTCGGCAAAAAATATGCTAAGGAGGGACTCATTTGCATGAACCGTGATTTCATTTGCATATTTTCTGCCGATCTGTTTTTTCGCTAAGGTTTTTGTGAAAAAACAAGCAGTGTGGATGTTTTCTTTTTGTGCAAAAATCCCTTTTCTCGCAAGATCCTTATGCCTCCAAAAAGGAGGTTTACCGTTCTTGCAGAAAAAGGGGTTTTTGCGCAAAAAGAAAATGCCCACACTGCTTGTTTTTGCGCAAAAACCCTAGCAAAAAAAGGATCTGCAGAAAATATGCAAATGAGATCGACTTGTAGATTAGACGTAGCCAACTGTAATGCCTATTATAAATTGGTACATATACTGCATGATAAATACATCCGTGTAAAGTATATTAGAAAAAATCCAGCAGGCAACAGCTGTAACTTTCTAAGGGTACATCTACACCACACCCTAAACTCAAAATAAGATATACCCAATGTGCGTAGCTTAAATTGTATCTTATTTCAAATCTATTTGGAAATTTTGTGTGTCTACACAGAGCCAAATTTCAAAACGAGCTATTTCGAGCCATCCCTTATCCCTCGTGCAATGAGGTGTACCAGAATGGTACAGCACACCTGCTATTCCGAAAAATATTTAAAAAGAACAGGGGGCTTGTTGAAGCAGGTGACACCAGATGGATCACTTGATGATCCCCCGTTTTGTTCATTCCTTCTGAAGCATCTGCCATTGATGCCCTTGGGAAGACAGGAGACTAAGCCAGATGGACCTTTGGTTTGGCCATTTTTGTATATTCTGATGAAATATATGTTGTTCTTGGTGCCTCTCAGTTCTAGCATTTATTTCCTGCTAGAAATTGATGATGAAAAGTCAAGTGATCATTCTAGAGTGTATAGCAGAAGGAATTCTAGGGATTGACTGGTAAGACAAATGCAGCTTTAAAAAAGCACATGGCAATGCTCTGGAAAAGAGCTCTGAAAGGAAGGCTTTGTATTTGTCTCCAAATGACTTCCAAACTGAACACACATAATGTGAAAGTTTTAAAAAAAAATAGAATTGTTTCATTTAATAGGCCCATATCTGAACCTGGGACCTCAGAACGTTGGGTTTTTTTTCCATTCTGAATTGTGTTTCAATATCAGAAGTAAAGATTCTCAGCTGGTATACACTGGCATAGCTCCACTGATGTCAGCAGAGGGATGTTAACAGCTGAGAATCAAGCCTAGTCTAAATTTAGAACTGATTTCAAATTACTGTACAATAGATGATGCCTGCGCCAGAAAGGAATCCATTTCAGAGCCAGTAAAGGCACAAGAATAAAAAGTAATAAAAGTGTATTTATATGTGAGCTGGGCAGAGATCATTTGGAAATAGAACTCGTCAGATATTAGAATTTCCTTTCCATTGGAAATTTTGAAAAAAAATCCATTTCTGAATGAAAATTTTATCTGACAGGAAAATCTGGAAAAAAAAGGGTGACATATTTCAAAATTAAAGAAAAGTTTCAAATGAAATTGAGCCTGGAAACCCAACCCTTGAGACTCCCCATATCCATTGAGTCTGGGACCTATAAGGTCTGTGATCATGTGGATAGTCCGCAAGGCAGGCCTGCTCTAGAGTCCTAAACTGTGGGATCCCTACCATTCCCAGTCCACATGGTCGGGGAGCTTCTGGGATCACCAGGAGCCCACTAGATTAGATGGCAGGAAGCCAGACATGTTTCTGGCTGAAATCTGACTGTTTTTTGTTGGAATTTCATCAAAACCTATATATGTCCAGGGAACATTATGGTTTTGACACTAATTGGCATTTTCTGAGGAAAACCTATTTTGTCAGAAATTTCGCAGCCAATTCTATTTGAGATACACATGCAAGGGGAGATTGACAAATTCTGCTGTGTGACCTCAGTATAAATCTTGAGTTGCTCCTCATTAGATTTAGATGGAACTCTTGTTTCTTAGTTACATGAACATAAATCCCCAACTCTTCTTAATTGGATGAGATGCAGCACTGACGTAAATGGTTGGGTAAGTTAAACTGCTTTGTTCCTTATACAGTTTCTTTGAGCAATATGCACTTGCCATGTATTTTATCACACTATTTATATCCCTCTTAAATGTGACCCAGAAATTTCCATGGCATTTATCTGCTTCTTCCAAGTCAACCGAATGTGGCCTGTGGTAGGCCAAATTTGTCCACCTTCTCCACTGCTATCACGCTATCAAGAGATCCAAATTTATCCATGTTACGAGATGCCAGTTAAACCAGTAATACCAGGATGAATAAAGTGTATATAGATTTGTAAAACACTTCTGTCGAGTTTCTTATTTAGAATTTAAATCCAAATTTATTTTGAAGGTGGATGGTGATGGTTCTTGTTGATAGACAAACAAATCAAGAGTCTTTGATGAGATGTGCTAAAAAAATACATTTTGTAATTTTGTAGACCAGGTAGAGTTTTCATTGTGGGCTGTTTACTGATTTTTTTTTAAAGTTGGCCTTGAGTGGAGTTGCATCCTGTTATTACTTATCTCTAGTATATAATTTTCCCCGTCTGAAACACAGACTTCTGTGTGAAGAGGCATAACTCTGTGCTTAGGCACACAGCCCAAATGTAGAGCTCTGCAAAAAGATTTCTATAATAATTACAAAATATATTGTTCTCACTGGGAAGAATAACAGAACTGATCAATCTTACCTCAACAACAAGAAACCAGCCAGTCTAAAACACTGATGTGACAGTAACATATAGTTTGGGACCCAAGAAGCACAATGACAATAGCAATAAAAATTCCCATTTATAGGGCACTTTATCAAACGAACATCTCAAGGTGCTATACAATAAAAACATAAGAAAATGAAATCAACCGCTGTGGGGTTGATTGAAAGGAAATCTTTGAACCTTATTCCTAAAAGTGCGATGAAAGGAAACTTCATCCCCGAGATCTCATTTCCTAAGCTTTGGGGTTTGACACAAATGATCTGGAACAGATTTCTGTCTTTTGTTATGCCAGATTCACTCTGGTGTGGCATGGTATTAGGCCTCTGATCACTGGAATGAAATCTGATTGAAAGAGGAGAGTAATCCCACTTCAAATATTAATTATGGGGTTAGAAATATTATTTGTTCTAGCAATAATGCCTGTAACTACAGAGAGATATCCTGTATCAGTTTTGGAGTGTAGGGGATTAGTTAGCTTCATTCCCATCAGGATCCTGTGGTATGGACCCTTGCTTCTGTGCGGAAACCCATTCATTTCAATTAGATGCTGTATGAGTGCATGTGTCCATCTCTGGGATTGTGTGCAGTTAATAGTAGCATTCACTTTACTTCAGATGTCTGCCATGAGAGGAACAAACTCTACTTTTCAACACTGGTTGCTAGCGTCTGTGCATAGGGAAAAAATTGGATTCCCTTCTAAGTTCCCTGAGATCCACAAGTGAGTCCCAAATACAGGTTTAAAATTATCCCCTAAGGCAATGAAAAAGCTTAGTATGTAGGAACCAGATTTTTTTCTTTGTAAAATGTGCTTTGTATTTTCTAAATAATATTTTAACTATTAAGCAAGCATATATATATATATATATATATATATATATATATATATACACACACACACACACACACACACACACACACACATACACAATGTGTATTTTTATATATATATATATATATATAATATGTCATAACAAACAAAAATATGATAACATATATGAATGCTAATCATCTGTTCTTCAAGCAATAATGAGTGTACTTCAAATCGGAGATGATTTTTCAATTCTAAATCCCAACTCTTGTCCTCTGTAAGCCTGAAAGGAGGGGTGTAGAAACTTTGTGAATTTGCCAAGTCACCAGTTAGATTTTAAAGCTGAAATCTAATGAACTAGAGTCCTCAATAAAAGGGTTATTCTATTTGATTCCATTCCTCACTATAATTCAAATAGAGTCCGGGGGTGGAGGTGGCAGGGTTAGATTTCTAAATTATCGCATGTGTTTTTTCCATGTTACCTCTTAATCTTAATAGTATTTCTTAGATCAGTACACTTGGTTATTCTTATCCGGTCAAAAAAACTTTAATTCACCATAACCACATCAATATATAGTCAGCAATTTAGCACTCAAGTGCCAATACAATCAATGTTCTAAGTGTGTGCCTAAACTACACCCCTCTGCCGATAGAGGGATGTAGAATACGCACATCACTATTGCAAATGAAGCGGGGATTTAAATATCCCATGCTTCATTTGCTTAAAAATGGCCACCGGTTAGTTTGTTTCGTTAGTAACTGCTTCTGATCGTATGCCTCCTTATTTGTACACACTTTGTAGTCCATAGATTTATTTTACAGAAATAGATAAAATATAAAATCTAACTCAGTGACCTGTCTGGAGAACTCCATTCAGGATAGCAGGTTGTGTGCATATTATTCCCTTAAAGAAATAACAGACTCAGTAGTTGGGGACTGTCCAGGAGAGGATAATAGGTCAGTACAGGCCTTGGTAAGTCATGCACATATAGATACAGGCTTCTTCAGAGACTATGAAGTTTCAGCTGTGGACATTTTATGTTCTTGGCTCAGAAGCAAGTTATTCCCAACTGATTTAAATCTACTTTTTGTTTTTCCTTTCTTCTAAGTCTTAGTTAACATACAGGATACCAGAAATGCCAAATCCCCCTCTCTGCATCTGGCCAAGGCCCTAGCATTCCCCACACTCCTGCAACTGTTCTGCCTCTTTCCACCCCCCTTCCTGCCTCTTTCAGCCCCCCTCCCGCAAATGTGCTTTGTCCTCCCTCTTCCCCTTCCTTTCCAGAGCCACTGAATGCTGCAGAACATTGGTTGTGCAGTGGCGGGAGGCACTAGGAGAGAAGGAGAGGAGCAGATCAGCTGGGGTTGCCAGTGGGCTGAGGGAGACGGTGGTACTTTGCAATCACTAATTTTCCCCCAGCAGCGTAGGAGATAATAGGGCACTCTGTGAAGGAAAAGGGGCAATTATCCTTGTCTGATTCTTGAGAAGGGTGGTTCTTACCTAGATAATGTGAGTCAATAGGCCCAACCCAACAGATGAGATTTTGCTTGGAGAGCATTAAAGTAAAGTAAAAAAGGACAATTCCAAGGAATTTTCCCACCCTTGTTTGTTTCTCAAACCAAACACTGATGATTTGTTCAGGGAGGCACCTTCCATGGTTTTGAACCTCAGCTTCCTCTAAGGGCTAGAATACGATGATGAGGCTGATTGTCTCCTGACAGTTAAATGTGCAGAGCTAGACAGAATGTATTTGGGGCATATTTTAATATCTGTGCATCTCACGCCACCAAATAAAGAGCTGTCCTGTCTTTAGTGGTTATTTTTATACTTTTTGCAATGTCCTGGTCTGTGTTATGAATGCCCAGAAATGGGCATTTTCTTAGTAATTGAGAGGTTCAATCTGTATTGTCTGCTCTGGCAACATCTGTGGTCCAGCATGGTTTTAGTTGGCCACACCCCTGATAAGTGGACATCCAGCTAAGTTTCCCACACTCCCATAAAGTTTTATATCCACTAGTCCTGGCTTTCAGTGTTCTGTGCTATTAGAAGACATTTAGGGGTAAATGAGAGCTAAATAACAGCCTAGTAAGCAGTGGAAGTGTTGGTAATGCTGCTAGAAAATACTGACCACCGGTGGTTCGGCAAAGCCTCAGGATCTGACTGGTGCTGAACTAGAGAGATTTAACCTGTACAAGAAAATATCTAACTGTCGTACCCAGAATATTTAACAGAAAGTTGGATATGTCTGTGTTTTGGAGGGTGAGAAATAAAAGCACAGATGATTGTTAATGGCAAATCTTAAATTTTTCCTTTAAAAAACCAAATCTCTTCTGTGTATAAGATGACACTTAGATTTTAGTTTCCCGCCACTGCTCCTGAATGCATAACACATGATTATTGATCTTTGCCACCAAGCATTTATGTTTAAATTTAGTGGGGAAAAACACCCTTCTGAAATCCCATGGGAAGGTTCAAGTAATGTATTCACAAGGATAGTAATCAGAGTTTTTGTCCAAGCCCTTTGTCATAAAGTAAGATGATTGGCTTTGTTATGATACTAAAACTTAGAATTCTTTCAATACTAAAGTTTTATCTCTCATTACTACTGGTGAAGCTTTGGCACCTGTAAAATTATGTAAATCTATCAGCTGTTTTTCTGTTCTTACTAGAAAGCAAATGTATACAGCTGTTGAGTTAGCAGGAACAGCACAGAGGTCATTTGTAGTTGTCGTAAATAAGGATTTCTTCACCACCCGTGGAGAGCAAATATGACTTGGTCACATTTCTGATAGGATAAATTTTGAGCTGTTGAGTTCAGTAATATGCTTGGTAAAGAAAAAGAAGGGTTAAAAATCATCCTAAAATGTCTAATAAACATCAGCTAATATTTCCTTAAACATGACTTAGTATTTCACCTAATGTCTAGCAACAGCAATTCAGTCTTTAGCTAGATTAAAACAAAACCAGTTTCTAGACCTTCAAGTCTGAGTTTTACTTATACATCCAGACAGCATGGAGGCTGCCTTGCCAGAAACTGACATAAAGGACAAATAGACCCAGTTATTATCTGTGACACAGTTGGAGCCCCGACCATATTCTATAATGATGACTCAGAGTAGTGAAACAGAGAAGCTGAAAGGGACTGGTACTACAGTAGAATTAAGCCCTGAGGACCACCTCATAGACTAGAAAACCACACAGCTATCCCTACTGTCAAAGTAGTACACTGAAACATCAGAGCAAGTGAAGATGCTGACAGTAGCATTACTTCAAGTATTTAAACACTACAGTAAATGTGTATGGTCTGCCAACAGGGTTTCATAGACTGATTAACAGCTCATCACCATAGGTTTATGGCTGAGGTAGTTGGTAATGGGACTTGTTGACCAATACCAACATAGGCTGGATTCAAATTTACAACCTACAAATAAAAGGTGCCATCTCTTAGCTTCTGCAGCACGGACACTACTCTACCAGATATTGCCACAACTTGTGCTGCCTATCTCACATTTACTAGTCCAAGAACATAGCAGGCACGGAAAATGAATTGTCCTCTCTTCCCCTTATCTTGATCTCTCTCTATGTCAAAGTTGAGGTGTACGAGGAGGGCAGAATGGGGAAGATTGCACTGCCGCCGCATGTGTCCTAATTAATTATTTTAATGTGTTTAAATCTCAGTGTCATTAAGCCACAAACCTCAGAATAAAGATACTAAGACTGAGGTGTAAGTGCTATACAAAGAAAAGTAAGTCTCAGTTTTCTCATCTGCAAAATGGGAATAATGATGCATGAAGTGGAGAGTTGGGATGATTATAAATCCTGCTGAAGGCACTCCCTGTAACTGTAGGCTAGCTGAAAAGCAGACTGAGCTCAGTGTATCATAATGCACACAGTATGATAAATGCCCAAGGGCATTTTCCAGGATCTCACTTTAAAATAGTAAAATAAAACAGTAAATAATTTCTGGACAATACATCGTGTGTGTGTGTGTGTGTGTGTGTGTGTGTGTGTTAATAACAATACAACAATACTTTGCATATACACAGCACCTTTCATTTGAGAATCTCAAAGTGCTTTACAGATGGAGAGACAGGCACAAAAATTATGACTGAATCATTGTGTTCTTCTGGGCAAGCCAAACAGGGTGAGCTTAAATAATGATGGAATAAATTGGTATTCATATATTTGTAAAGTACATGAGGAAGGAGGCAGAGCTAGTATTACATTTCTGACTGATTTTTTCTTCATTTGGTTGTATCATCGGAATGAATTGTGTAAAAATATGTAGAATGCTGCTTCTTGTTGACTAAAATTGTTATACATCTGAGTTTTTGTTTAAGGCGCAAGTGTTTCATTTATGATAGACTCTAGAGAAAGGGCAATGGCTGAGCTGAGATTTGCCACGGACACCAAATAATCATAATAGATTTCTCCCTGATTGTGAGAACATAAAAGTGTCCTCCCCCCAAAAGTCATTGTGTTGGTTGTTTACTCAGTATTGTGACATCATGCTCAATGTCCTAATGTCAGTGATCCCTTAAAATTCTATATAGAATGGGTCAGTTTACTCCAAGTCTGCTTTGCTATTGATTTCAAACAGAGTCAGATTCTATTATGTACACTGAATTTTGCACTATTGCCAGTTGCAATTATTAAAAAAAAGTCCAGTTCCTTAGATAAGCTTATTTAAAACATGCTTTTTAGAACAATGTAGCCTAAACCATGCATTTTCGTATGAGACTGGGTCTCTTATCTTCTCCTTTTCAATGAATAAACTTCCTTAAATGCCAGATTGAAAATCCATTGAAACCAATCCAGACTCCCATTAAACTTCAGTGGGTCTTTGAAGGCAATGACTCCAATGGTCTTTGGGGCAGGCCCCAACTAAGTGTCACAAGCAAGAGAGAATATTTAGGGTAGTGAATGAAACCATGCGAGGCACACGCTCCTATCACATGTGGGGCCTTGCAAAAGCCATTTCATGTCTAAACCATGTGCCTGTCCTTGGTTTACCTTGAAAACCACATTCTGTTCCTACATTCAGTTGTGCTTAACTAAGGCAAACTCGGGTTTAAATGCACTCCTAGGAGACAACACCTTGAAGAGCGATGGATGTGGTTCTTTCGTCTCTATAGGATTGTGCTCAGAGTATACATTCCTTGCGCAAAAGCACATGCCAGTGTAGACACTCTCTTGCGCAAATACTTTAACGCAAAAACACTTGCGTTAAAAGTATTTGCGCAAAATCTTGCCAATGTAGACGTAGCCTGGCATTGAATTCCATGCATATTATACTTTGTGTTTGACCTGCATCATTGTACCACAGCCAGGTGGCCAGTTTTTTTGTTTTCAACCATTCTTCCAAGCAGAGAGCAGTTGTTACAAAAATTGCACTCTGTGTGATTGACCGTTTATCGCAAAATTCTCAGAAGTTCCCTCACCACATGCATATATAGCATATAGCTTCTGCAATGAAAGGAGAAGTGTAAAAGACACCAAGGATTTTCTGCCCCAAGAGAGGGAGTTGTCACAGATATAAAACCCTCCATTAAGATTTTGAGTTGTCTTTCAAACACCCAAAATTATTAACATTTAAATTCCTTCAAAATATGACTTCAATTAAACAAGACTTCCATTGAGAGCTTTGTTTTTATGGACTCTTTTCTCCAATGCCTCTGTTTTTTGTGCATATGTTCTCTTCAGCACAACAACAAAACATGCTGAATGTTCAGGATATGGTGTAACATCACTGAAGTTACACAAGGATATTAAAAGATGAGGTGAGAGAATCATGTGGTAGCTAATTAAAGGGAAACAGGGGAGGGAACAAAAGAAATAAGAATAGTAAATGACCCAGATGATCGACCTAAATTTTCCTGCACTTTAAATATGTAGGGGCTGATCCTCCATGAAATTTTCACTATTCTATTGCATTATACATGAGGGCCTGTATGTTAAAGTCAATAGGGGCTTTTCATATATAAAACAGCTGCATGATGGGGCTTTTAATCTGCGCATGTATCTTTCATGCCAAGTGCACCCCAAAATGCTTCATAGAATTGAATAGTATAGTGACAGGACAAAAGGTTGCCATTTCTCTATCCCAGTCTGATTCTGCAATTAACAGGGCACAAAGAAAGCTTCCTTGGGTTTTGAAAGCGGGGCTACAAGAATACAGCTGTTTTCAGGGATAGGAAGCAAAACAAATTGTGAATGTGAGGTGGAGGCAAGCATCCAAGGAGTTATCCACACTCGTCAATAGCCTCTTGACAAATTTCCCATCTTAGTTGCTGTATTCGTTGTTACCAGGAGGTGACAGTATTGACACCGGTATCGAAGAGCCAATAAGAATAGAGGGGGTCATGAAGGAAGAAAGGATTTTTTTTATGCACAGGTCCATCAAAACCTGGCAGCCTGCAGTGATGGGAAAGATACATAATATGATAAAGCTTGGTTGCCGGCATGTGCGATTGAACAAACCAATGAAGAGATAACATTTGAAAGCTTTACAGCTTGGAAAGCTGTTAGCAAGCTGGTGTCTCCTTCATCATTTTTAATTTTACTTTTACTGCCCTTCATTTGCTTTGACGGGTTGATGTTGCCATGGTGCAGTTGAAATTCTCATAAAAGTGCTGTTACCCTTTCAAGATGGCTATTTTTTCCTAGGGTTTATACCACATTTTATAGTTATGTCAGAAGGTTTACTTGGTTTATGAATTCTCCAAGCTCTAAGATTGCTCTAAGAAATCCGGGTTGTGTTCTGACTTTTGCCATTTAATTTCGGAATTTTAACTACCATTACACTGGTGTGTTATCTCCTGACATTATTAGCAAAGGATACAAATTAGTCTTCTAATTAAGGTAAATAAAATACCAGCTCCTCCTTTCCCTCACCACTGCTTTCAAAAAGTAAAAAAGGTACATTTTTTTGGCTACGGATTTCTCTTTTCTTGGTCCACTAAAGATAACTTTTAAACAATATAGAAAAAATAAGATGTGATGTGGCATGATTAGCTGTGAAATGTAGCACAGGAATTGCTGCTGGCATTAATAGGAATATTTCCATTAGTTTCAGTGGAATTACAGTGTGTGAGATCAGCTGAAGATTTGGCCCCAAATACTTATATGATGGCATAAATGAATTAGCCTATAATAATAAAAACCATGTGAAGGATCTAAGGTGAAACTTTCAGCAACAGCTATCTGATGGGGTATGTCTAGACTACATGGCTCAGTCGACAGAGCCATGTAGATGAGTTTATTAGACATAGGAAAATGAAGGGGCAATTTAAATAATCGCCGCTTCATTTACATCAAAATGGCCACCACGCTGTACCAATCAGCTGTTTGGCGGCACAGCGGGGCAGTCTGGATGCGCCGCGGTCGACAAGGGAAGCCTTTGTCCACCGCTCGGATAAACCTCATTTCAGCCAAAACCTCATTTCTTGACTACATGGCTCTGTCGACGGAGCCATGTAGTCTAGACATACCCATGAAGACTTGAAGACTCTATTGAAGGGTATGCTCTTTATAGCAAGAATGGGAGTTAGGGTTGATAAGTCTTTAAAAGGACCCAGTTCTGATGCTTGACAAGGGATATTTTTTTAGATCAATGGGAATTTTTGTAGAATTATCCAGCCTGAGCAAGGGATGCAGAACTGGTGCCATACAGCATTAAATGTCCAATGGCATTGCACATGCTAGTACGCACTGTGCCTGGCTGAGCTTAATTGTCATCTTCTGTCCCCTGCTTGGAACAGGAAAAGCTATACCTGAGGTTTCAAGGCAATAGCCATGTTAAGACAATGGGAAGAGAAGGAATTTCACAATCAACCCTCATTTTATGCCACTATTATCAAAAATTAAAAGAAGACACTCCAGTGTTGCCCTCCCTCCTTTTGAATTGTCCTTCCAATAAGACTTCCCAAGAAATGAATCTGTGAGTCTAATGGTGGCAGAAACCAGACCAGTGGTGCACTTAAAATTCATAAGCGCTTGGATCTGGGATTGTGGTTTGGTCCAATCATTGATATAATGGAATGAAATGGACAAGCGAAATTAAAAAAAGCAACAGAAGTGAACAATAAACTAGATGCTGGCTCTGATTCAGCACAATATTTAAGTATATGAATACATCTACTGAACTACCTTGCCTTCACTTAGGCATTAACTCAAGCCTGTGCTTTATTTCACTATACCTCTGTGAAAAACTGTAGAAAAACTCAGCTTTCTATGGCCATAAGAGACCTAGGCCAGGTCTACATTAGATCAGGCAGATCGGCTTAAGATACTTAATTCCAGAATTTGTAGCTAGAGTTGGCTTACCATATGCTGAGCTTGGGAGAGTACCCACAGTGGGAAACCGATAAAGGGCACCCTTGCCAGTGGCTTGCTCCCAAGTTTGATTTAGCGAGTCTTAACTAGATTGCAACAGCGGCAATCTTCTGCTTAGTGTAGACAAGGCCCTAGTGTTCACACAATACATAATTTATATGAGCACATGGCAACAAAACCCAGATATTACAAATAGTAAGTCACGTATAGTTTTTTATGTCCCCCATTTTTGTCTTCGTTTTACCTTTATATCTGTACAGACTTGCACCTGGTACAAGCTATGAGAGAATTAGAGGCACATATATTAATGACCAGTGGTTTGATTGCTCACCAGGGACAGTATGGTGAACTCCAAGGTGCACCTAAATGCATATGGGTTTCCAGGGTTTATGATGAGCGGAGCTGGAAAAATTGGACTGTTTTTCTGAAATGGAAAACCTTTTTGTCAGTTCTTTTTCTTTAACATTTTAAATATACATTTGGAAAACTTTCCCCACCTCTAAGCATGAGAGTAGGCCATCCAGATGAGAAGCACTTATTTTATCCCTTTTGCAACTGTAACATGTTTGTTGGCTTTGTTTTGTTTGTGAATAAATGTTGCTAGATCAAAGGATGTGTGCTATAGAAATAGAGGACTTCTTGAAAGGTTGATTCCATCAGCGTAGGCAATGTCTCATTTAATTTTATGTTATTTTATTGTAATCAAGTGACAGTGTAAATGTCATTGCAATGATGATCTGTCTTTAAAATAGTATAATTTCATTTTGGTCTCTTGTTCAATAGTTCCCTTCTTAATTGCCTTTTCATTCAACCAGAAGACATATAGAAGCAACCACTATACAGTTGAAAAACTATTCATCGTATCAGTCACTGAGCCTCATAACGGAGTACCTTAATAAGAGCAAGTTCTGTACTTTGTGAAGGCTCAAGATGGATTATGTTCAGAGTCCATTATGTGAGCAAGGCTATCTGACTTATAGAAAATCTATCTGAAAGAGTGTTGTAGAATTGTATTTTATCTTTAAGAAATGTATTTTATAAAAGTAAGATATTTACTTCTGTTGCAGTAAAGAATTTAAACAGAAAAATTTCTCTCTAATGTTTGTTGAATCATGCTGGAATGATGAGCGAGAGCAGAAGCATACATCAAACAACCAATGTGAACAACTCAGTGCTGTATTTTATTTCAGGAGGGAAAGCTAAGCACAGAATGCCCAGTGGTGTTACCAGGAACACTTACTCACTTTCTTCCTTACATTTCAAGTCATACATATCACAAAAGAGATAACAGCACCTTCTTAACCTTTTCCCATTACTTACATTTACACAAGCACATTTTATTTTTCAGATGCTCGCAAAGGACACCAGTCCTGGATACAAAGTTGCTATGTATCCACAGCAAAACGACGGAGGAAAATTGCTTCACTACTTCATGTGCCAACTCCCCGCTCAAGATGCCCTGTCCACGACTTGGGGGACTAACCTATACATGAGAGAAGGTAATGAAATCTCCTTACAAGTTCAACATCTTCTTGCTCTGTGACGACTAATGGCAAGCACTCCAATTAATGCTAACCACATTATGGAATGTGGACACTTGTGCACCTAGGACTAGATTGAAGTCAACAACTCATTTTCTGATTATGCCTTTAGGGTGTCCTAGTTGTAAGAATAGCTTTTGGGCTTTATTACTTGTCTGGGCTAGATGCCAAGTTACAACTGTGAGAGATCCTTTGTTGCATTGAAATTTACTCAGGTTATCCCTCTCAGTTACCTACTTTTGTTTCAAATACTTCATGGCCTACAAAAATTGACTATCAAGCGGGAATGGAGGTTATCAAGGCGCCTATATGTTATATGGTACAGCAAACCCCATCTCGTCTTGATAGTCTGAGACCCCAGGAGCTATTTCCAATCCAAGTACAATTCAAAGGCAATAAGTGGTACTGGGTACGCAAGGTTTCTTAAAGTATAAATGAGAATTGTCATGATTCTTGCTCACAATTAAACTAAGTACTCAATGTACTCTATTGGCATATTAGCCCACAACATATTGGGTGGACCTTGGATATTTTTTATCTTCTGCTACAATGAGTATGAGGGGTTGGTTAGAAGCTATTTGCATAGAATATGAGTTTCTTAGCCTATGTTGCCAGGAGAGCAGCATTGGTGGACTTTGGTTCTTCTTGTTCTGTGTTCCTACACAAAATCGTATTTTCCATTGTAAATATACTCTCCACAGATGGCAATTTTGGTAAACAGCAGCTCACAAACTCATTGCTTCTGGTGAAAGGCCAGCCTAAAATGCCTATACTTTGCTCGCTAAGTTGAGTGAGCTAGATCAAAGCATAACAACAAAACCCACAACTCTATTCAAATGTTATTAAGAGAGTAGCAGATAATTTTTAGAGGCACTTATAGTAATTGAAAAATTTGCATAAGAAATGTCAAATCCACAAACAGGAAGGAAGTTGAGAGGGTAATACACAATTGTCTCTGTCAGCAGAGAGGGCACATAGGGAAATTTCAACCTCAAATGTCCTTGATCAGGAAAACTAAGGGTAACCCACACAGCTATTGTGGTTCACTATTCCATGTAGCGACACTTGTCCTTATCTCTCTCTGTAAGTGGTCTACGCTAAGGGAGCTCTATAGCCTGAGATCCCGTTGGCTTTATAGCTCAAGCTATAGAGGCTCCTGTACAAAGATCCTATGTTCAAATCTGCCCGTTGGTGGTTACATAAGCTCAGATCACTCCAAGTCCCAAGGGCAGATGGTGCACTGGTATTGTACTTGAAGCATCATGGGGGTGCTGGTCTGCAGGGGGTGCTGGTCTGTCTCAGTCCCAGACGGAGGGGGACTCTAACCTGAGCCTCCCCAGCTAGAGCTGGAGCCCTTCGGTTTCAGCCCTGGACAGTGGAGCTTTAGTGTTAGCCCCGGGTGGTGAGGCATCGGCCTGGGCCCCAGCACATCTAAAGCCAGCCCTGGTGACCCCCCCTTAAAAGTATAGATCAGAAGTTCTCAAACTGTGGATCATTTTCTCAAAATGCAGACAAATCCTTTAGGCACAGGGGCTGTCCTTTTCAATATATTTGTACATCACTAAGGCAGGAGAATCCTGACCTATGGTAATGTTATATAATACTGCCAGGTTAAGGCCCATTGCCACTCCATGCCCACAGCAACCAGTGATGACAGGAAGCAAATTTTATTCCTAAAGTAAGTATTCAGAGACCACAAATATCACCGCCTGCTGATTCTGCCTTAAAACGGGAACAATTAGGTATGTCTAGACTACATGCCTCTGCCGATAGAAGGCATAAGGGAGCGGTTGACAAAGGCTTCCCTTGTCGACCGAGCCGCGTCTTGACTCACGCTCTGTGCTGACAATCAGCTGAGCCGGCACAGCACGGCGGCCATTTTTATTTTAATGAAGCCGGGGATATTTAAATCCCCGCTTCATTCATTGTTGGGTTGCCTATTTTACATGCCTCTGTCGGCAGAGGCATGTAGTCTAGACATATCCTTAATGGCAGACAAGTACATTGTGCCTGTCCTGACATGTTGCTAGCAGTGATTTCTATAGGCCTTCAGTCTGCCATTAACCGCCCTTGGGAGGACTGCTGAGTTGGAGTGGTGGCCTGTTGAAGCCAGCAAAGCACTGTACAAGCACTCTAAGCCAGCTGTATGCTCTCGGTTCCAGGATTGTGTCCACAATAAAAGTTTTATGCACGTCTTGCTGACATTTTTGCTTAGTAAGCCAATCAGGATTGCTCCACTGTTTACCTACAGTCTTCCCCATTCGTTTGTCTAAATCGCTTTCTGTTGTCTTGTCACATGTAGATACTGTCAATTCTTTCAGGAAAGGATGACCTTTCTGTTGTGTGTGTGAAGGCGCACACAATGGTCCCCAATCTGGGTGCTTTCAGAATAGGAATAATAAATATGAATAGCAGATGCCAGGTATAATAAATAATAATACAAATCACAAGGTAATTGCATTGACTGCACAAAATATTTACTTTTCTGGTGTAAGGGAGCAATTTGACATTTGCAAGATTGGCCTTGTAGTAGAAGAGGCTGACTCTAGTGAGAAGTATACGGAACTGGCACAAAATTGTTACATTTCTGAATCCTGGCATGGCAACAGAATTTTCTTTTCTGTTTTGCCCTCTACACTTCCCTGTGCGTTGGCGTAACAGAAATTAGAGACAGTCTGGAGCTGCCCAGTTCAGATCCAATCTATTCCAGTGGTGGAGATTATCCCCTCAAAAAGATTCAGACAGCGTCTGGCCCATCTCCAGAGAAAGCTTTTTTGTGGCTGCTGTTTTCTCTCAGGGAAAGCCGGATGTGCTCTGAAGCAGCTGAAGTGTCGGATGCAAAGGCAAGTGACATTGTTTGAAAATGATGGCCATGAAACGCAAGGACCTTGCAAATCACTCAGCTGCACAGTCTTGGAATAAGAGCACTGCACTGCTGATGTATGGACTGATGTCGCCATTTAATGTGGTTTCCCAGAAAACCTTTCATAAAATTCATGACTGCAGCTGACCTCTCTGGCTGTGTTCTTCTCAGCAAAAAGGCTATAACCCAGCTCTCTAAGACTGTTCTGAAAAGTGATGTGTGATCTGAAGCAAGGTGAGAGGAATCATGTTCACTTTGCCCGATATGCTGTGACATTTAATCAACTGTTTGACTATGGGTTCACCTCCAGTGTCTGTAGCAATCTTACCGAATGACAAGATTTTGCTCCGTTCAGCTTCAAACCAAGAGCCTGATTCCAATCTCATTTACACCAGCGTGTCACGAGGGCTAGTCAGAAGTAGTCTTATTGTGGCACATGAGAGCAGAATCAGCCCGCGAGTGCCAGTTGTATTGGCTACCACTGGTTAGGTTGTGGCTTTTCCCCAGGCAGGGAAGACCGATGATAACTAAAGTTCTTGTGAAAACGTGATATGTTCTTCTAGGGGAAACTGAGGCAGCTCCTCCATGCACTGATTTTTTTCTATCCAAAATAGGTAGACTTTTCTGGTTTGTATTTTAACTGTGGTTTCAAATCTGGGTCTGTCCACTTCCCCATGTTTATACATAACACTGAAGAGTGCCATCTCAGGGTACGTCTAGACACCGCCTCTTTAAACGAGCCCGCTATTTCCTGAAATACAGCGCCAAGTTTCAAAATAAGTTCTTTCAACCTAGACTCAGAATAAGATACACAATGTGTATAACGCAAATTGCATAGCTTATTCCGCCAAAAGGGTGCTGTCTAGACACACCCTCAGTCACTTACACACAGAGAGAGAGAGAGAGAGAGATGGAAAGAAGCAGAAATGGCGTAGTGGGGAAACAAGCCTCAGCTGGAAGTGCTGAGAATTCTGTGAAGATGGAAGGGAGGAATCAGAATATCTAAACAGGTAGCTGGAACAAGAAGGAGGAAGGAAAAACACACACAGCTAAGTGCAGTTTGAACCTAACAAAGATAGGAATGAGCATCACGTTTTACACATAGGGTACATTTAGACTACGAGCCTCTTTCGAAAGATCATCTAGACAGCCACAAGACATTCAAAAAAGCAATCTGTTTTTTCAAAAGAGAGCACCCAGGCAATCTGGACGCTCTCTTTCGAAAAAGCCCTGTTTGCATTCAAGAGCTCTTTCAAAAAAAGGTGTTCTTCCTCGTAAAAGCAGGTTTACTGCTGTCGAAAAAGCTGCTGCGTTCTTTCGATTTGATTTCGAAAGAATGCGGCGGCAGTCTAGACGCAGGTGAAGATTTTTTGAAAAAAGGCCACCTTTTTCAAAAAAACTCTGTAGTCTAGACATAGCCAAAGAGTCCTCAGGACATGGAAACATCTTTCCTCCTATGTGTGACTGATTCACTGTTAACTGCCCTTATTGCTTTTAGGCAAGTTAGTTCATAATTCCTACTCCTGTCCCCCAGATCCACTGTGGCTAGCTAGGACTTTTTCAATGCCTTCAGTCCATGTGTGGTAGGGAATACCTCCTCTGGGCGACTGGGGATTAGGAGCCACATACCGCCCTTTAGACGGTGTTGACATCACACTGAGTGTATGTCTACATTGAATGCTTATTTCTAAATAAGCTATTCCGGAATAGTTATTCCAAAATTGACTAATTTTGAGGCTTCCCTGCAGTGTAGATGTGCTGAGGCAGGCTTCCCTAATGCAGACATGCTATCTTGGTTTAGAGCTCCAGGAGGCACTAGGGAGGAATAACTGAGAGAGCCCCTCCCCAGGGCCAATTTTGAAATAGCAGCAGTGGTGCGTCCACACACATCATATTTCAAAATAGCTATTTTGGAATAGGCGTTATTCCTTGTAGAATGAGGTTTACAGATTTTGGAATAAGCCATCCATTATTTTGAAATCATTTCAAAGTAACAGAATGGCTGTGTAGACGCTCACATTATTTCAAAATAATGCTAGTTACCTCAAAATAATGGTGCAGTATAGATGTACCCTGAGCGATCTTGAAACACTTGCATTCTTCTGCCAGTAACATTGTGTATGCTTCTCCAAGAGTGTGGAGGTGAGGTGGACTTTCAGAGATGAGAAATTGTTTCCTTCTTCCTCTCCCATGGATGTAGGTTTCACATATCATGGATGGTTGGGGAGAGACAGCAAGGGAGTCAGGCTTTATTTGGAGGGAGGAAGTGTCTCATTCGGTGGCAGTGATGCTGAATGCTAATGAAGCAGTACTTGTGAGTCATATATTGAGTAGATAAATCCAGGCACTGAACAACATAGAAGCAAGTTAGGTACCACAGTTGTTCAATCTGAAAGTAAAATGCAGCCCCAAATTATCCCATTTCCAGTTCAAACAAGCTGTAGATGTACAGTAATAAAGAGCAATAGCTTCAAAAATTTACAGTATAATTAATTTGTTTTATCCTAGTTCTGTCTGGGCTATATAGCCCTGCTTGCTGTTTTATTTACTTCATAGCCACTCTCATTTTGTAGCTATTCCCTTTCGCTTGTAAACTCTAAGGTCAGTCTAAGGACAAGATGTTGCTTCCCAGAGATGAGTTGTGAACAAATACAAGTAAACTGTGTTAGTGCTTCTTTCCTTCTGCAATTTCTGAAAACCCAGTCTGGAAAGAAAAATCTCACATAGCTCAGGATTTAGGTCCTGAATTCAGATTTCAAGGTTGATGTCATTTAAATGAATGTCGCGATTCAGGAAAAAACAGAGTCGTTACTGAGTAAGATAAGGTTATTCAGTGCAGTGCTTGAGCAAGAGAGAATTACAGACCTTTTCCCCCTAACCCGAAAAATGTATAAGGCTAGAACCCAAGTTCTGTAAGTTTTGGTCATTGATTTTTTGCAGTAGAAGTTTCATTTCATTGTTTCTATTAAAACATTGTCTCTTTCTTCAGAAGCAATGAATGCTCAGGACAGTGTGGACTAGATAGTACACCCTTTGGGTATCATTTGTACTTGTGGCAGAACATTAGTACAGAAGTTATAGTCATACCTAGTGCTCTAAATATTTGAACTGTGAGGGCAACAGATCTTAACCTCCAGCTAACACGTTTGAATTATAGAATTGGAGACAGTAGTACTACAAGAATCGGCTCCTCATTCATTTTCTTTTTCCAAACAATACAAGTGTGCTGGTGCTAAATGCCTTCATTTATATGTGAGTACAATAAAGATTAGTCTTTAATTATTTCTGGCATATGTCCTTTACATTTAAAGCCTGCAAATCGCAATGGGCAAAGGGTAATCCATCTTAACAGTTTACACCTCCCTGAGGATTTGTTGATTGACATCAAAATTGGTTTTTCCCCCCCGCCTGATTGACAGGATGGCAGGTGTGAAGTGATGGCAGAGTGCTGTAATAATGTGTCAAAAGACCTTAAATCAAGACTAATGTGGCTTCAATGATAAGCTCCCAAAGGTTTGTATGGCAAAAAGGCTTTGAGAAACTCCAGGGCAGATTCATCTTGGTACTGTAATGTCTTTGAAAGGCCTTAACTAAAGAGCAGTCTAGACATTCCAAAGACTTTGGGGCAGAGTTGTAAGGAAAAGCTTCCTCTTACAAAGACGACAGAAGGAGAAAATCATTTCTGTTCAGATTAGTTTCATTTTTTACTAATGGGAACGGCCAGACTGGGTCAGATCAAAGGTTCATTTTGCCCAGTATCCTGTCTTCCAACAGTGGTCAATGCCAGATGCCCCAGAGGGTATCAACAGAACAGGGAATCATCAGATGATCCCTCCCCTCTCAATCATTCTCAGCTTCTGACGAACAGAGGCTAGGGACACGATTCCTACCTATCCTGGCGAAAAAAAAAAAAGGGTTAAAAAAGAACTAGAAAAATTCACAGAGGAGAGGTCCATCAATGGCTATTGAAGTCCTGGTCTTCACAATATCCGCTTGGAAGTATTTCTTCATGCAACACACAGTCAACCTGTGGAACTCCTTGCTTTTGTTTTTTGTAAACCTGTTACCTATTAATTTCATTTGGTGACCCCTAATTCTTCAGTGATGGAAACAAGTTAAAGAACTTTTCCTTACTCACTTTCTCCACACTAGTCATGATTTTATAGATGTCTATCATGCCCTTCCTTAATCTCCTCTTTTCTAATGCTCCCTCATGCCTTCATTTTACTGTTTTAAAGTGACATTTTAACGCAAAATTAACTTTGTTACAGGGTCTGGAGGAGATAACAGAGAACTCATTTCTAACAGACACTGCTGGACAATCCATATGTATAGAAGTCAGCATCTCATGAGTGCCCAGACACAGGTAAGATAGTAAGATTTATTTTTAAAGGTGGGAGCAAGGGTGTGCAGGGCCACAATCTCATTAAACAGGTTCTGTGGCCTGGCATATATATGAGTTTCACCTGAAGGGTTCTGGAGTTTGATTATGCAAAACATAAGCATAATGGATGAATTTGCCTTTTGTTTAAAATGTGGGCTTTCATGCCAAAATAAAGAGGAAAAATATGAACAACTAGTTTTCAATTGGATGATTACCAACAGAAACGTTGTACACTCTACTTACACAATTCAGATGAGGTCTGCTTGAAAACCCACTGAACTCAATAGAACGTTTATTGATATGATGAAGCTTTAGGTGGAGTCCTTCTGAACTGCACTAGTTTTGCCATTTTTGTTCTGGTTAGTTGTGAGGGCTCTTTGCAGGACTAAGCAGAGACATTTCACAATTGTTATACAAGTTCAGCGACAGCATTTTTAACGCTAATAGAAAAAATGTCAGTCCTGTAGATTGTGTCTCTTCCTTTCATTTTGTGAGCCTGTTCTAGTGGTAAGTTCTGGGTTTATTCAAAACCTGAAAGTCATTAGTATTCTGTTTTGCCGTTGTCTGCATCTATGCTGCTTTTCTATATTAAAAAAAATGCCAAAACCACCTCTTAAAAATACAGAAAATATATACCTAAGAAGCAGGAATTCCAATTTATGGTAAGGGCAGCTAGAGTGTTCCAGCGGTTGGTATTTTGATGTAAAGACGTTTCTCTGTTGCTCACTGTTTAAATTGTTGTAGTAATAAAATTATCAGACAGCATTTATTTTCTATGATGGCTGATATGAAATGAGCTGACTATCACGATCCAGTCTGTAGTGGACAGATATCAGGGGTTTACAAGAGTCTCCATTCACCATGGATGCCCTAGTTAGCAGTTTCATTAGATATGCTGAGAACTAATGAGGAACAGAGAATGACATATCTTAGGATTTCTTTTAAGGTTGCATACCGGGATGAACCATGGTCGTGGGAAAGTTTGGGCAGCTTCCTGTGTGTGTGTGTCTGTGTGTGTGTGTGTCTGTGTGTGTGTGTGTGTGTGTGTGTGTACACACTGTACCTGTCCTATGGAAAAGTAAGTTTAATTTCTCCAATGCTATCCAGTATCTCTTTCAAAGTTAAATGCATTTTACATTGAACATTTGTAATTTTCTTCAAAGGAGTAAGTAAAATGAAATCCATATGGTTTCAGCAGTGACCAGGATGTCCCTTTGCGATATAAGCCAACAACAATCAGTGGTAGCCTGGACGTGATAGAGAAACAGTCCTTCTGCTGAGCTGCGTGTAACTCTAGCTTCTATGCATGCTCATTCTAGATCTCTTCCTTATAGCTCTACCTGACTGCTGCATTACCTATCATTAATGAAACAGGCATGAAATTACAGCAGTTCAGGTATTGCGTGGAAGAGAAAGGCAAGCAGGTAAATGTACAAAGATTGCCTTGTAGTGCATTTTAAGAAAATTGTTAACCAGTTAGCAAGAAATTCTGTTTTCCAGTACAGGCAGTCCCCGGGTTACGTACAAGATAGGGACTGTAGGTTTGTTCTTAAGTTGAATCTGTATGTAAGTCGGAACTGGCATCCAGATTCAGCCGCTACTGAAACTGATCAGTTTCAACAGTGGCTGAATCTGAACGCCAGTTCTGACTTACATACAGATTCAACTTAAGAACCCCAGGCGTCCCCAAGTCAGCTGCTGCTGAAACTGATCAGCGGCTGATTCCAGGAAGCCCAGGGCAGAGGCTTCCTGCAGTCAGCCACTGGTCAGTTTCAGCAGTGGCTGACTTGGGGACGCCTGGGGCAGAGCAGCTGGGGTGCTGCTGGGTTGGTCCAGTAGCGGCGCCGCTCCTCGGCGCTACTGGACCAACCCAGCAGCACCCCAGCTGCTCTGCCCCAGGTGTCCTGATTCAGCTACTGCTGAAACTGATCAGCAGCGGCTGAATCAGGACTCCTGGGGCAGAGCAGCTGGCGTGCTGCCGGGTTGGTCCAGTAGCGCCAAGGAGCGGTGCTGCGGGACCAACCGGCAGCGCCCCACCTGCTCTACCACAGGCCCGGGGCTTTGCTCCAGGTCTCCCTGGTCTGCTGGGGGGGGGGCCGCTAGCTGCGCCCCCCCCCCCCAGCAGACCAGGGACACGGGGAGCAAAGCCGCAGCGTCGGCGGGGTGCCGCGCCTCCCCGGCTTTGCCAGAGCAAAGCCTCAGAGGCGCGGGACCCCTCCACCTCCCCGGCTTTGCTCCAGGTGTCCCTGGTCTGCTGGAGACGGTCCCCAGCAGACCAGGGGCACCGGGAGCAAAGCGGCAGCAGCGGCAGAGTCCCGCGCCTCCCCGGCTTTGCCAGAGCAAAGCCTCAGAGGCGCGGGACCCCTCCACCTCCCCGGCTTTGCTCCAGGTGTCCCTGGTCTGCTGGAGACGGTCCCCAGCAGACCAGGGGCACCCGGAGCAGCTTTTCTCGCCCCAGAGGTCGAGGTGGCGGGACCGCTGCGCTCTGGGCGGTCCCGCTGCCTGCGAGCTCCGGGGCGAGAAAGCCCCGTTCGTAAGTGCGGCTCCGACGTAAGTTAGATCCGCGTAACTCGGGGACTGCCTGTACGCTTACTGGCTATGCAGAACTTGTGATCTGAACTTTGGAGATGGCTGCTCTACTTATGGCATAGATGATGATAACCGTTACCACGAGAGAAGAATCTGTGGGTAAAAAGAGGTGGTCCCAGCTTGAATATAGGACAACTAAAGTGAGATTTTGCCCGTGAGGAAAATAAATAGTACAAAATGAACCCAGGTGAAGAGTCAAATGAGGAAAATTTATTAATCAGAAATGGTTAATTAATTATTCTTAACCATTTAAATTTTTAAGGGAGAAAAACCCAGCGTTGTCCCCCCCCCCCAAACAAGAAGAGTGTCGTTTAGGTACCAAGAGAGGGTGGGAATGATGGTACAGAAAGGGATTGGACGGTATTACTTTAGGACTGAAGGAGGAGGATATAAAACCATCTGATTGAAGAGAAAAAGGAATAAAAATGTTCTTTACAGAAGCAGACCAACAAATGTAAAGATCTCTGGAAGTGAGAGAGAGTGTTCATGGCACTGTCATACAATATTAATGCCAACTTAGGCTGCCTAAACGGAAGAGTGGAAGGCTAGAGAATTAGGGAATGCCCATCCTTCCATGCCCCTCACCTACTTTAAATCTGCCCAAGCCACATTTTTTCCAAAAGGCCTTTCCTTTTTCGTCGGGTTCCTAGCGATCTAGGGGTGTGTCTACACAGCAGTGTAACTCAAAATAAGATACGGAATTTGAGCTACGCAAATTGCGTATCTTATTTCAATGCTATTTTGAAATAACGTATTTCATCATTTGGTGAAATTTGGAAATAAAGTGCCATTCTGAAACGTCCTTTACTCCTTGTAGAATGAGGTTTACAGGGACGGCGGAATAACAATCCTGAAATAGCTATCCTGCATCTTCACAGCAAATCTGTTATTTCAGGATACTCCGGTATCCGGAAACAGCATTGCAGTGTAGACATACCCCAAATGACTATAACACAGTTAGCACGTTCCTCATTTCCACAGTAATGATTTAACGTGCTAATGAAGCCAACATTTATAAATCAGAAGTGTCAACACAAGGTACCTGATTAGTAAAAAATAACAACAATAAAATAACGAGAGATGGCATATAACCTGTTGATTTTATACACAGCTGCTTTATTTACTCCGCTAGTAAAAGGGATATTTGAGCTTTACTTGGTGACAAAGCAAATATCCCCAGTAAAAATTACATTCCTTTAAAGCTCAAAGGCCCACCATAAACAAGAGAAACGTGGGAGAGGGAGAGAATGCTGGCCGGGGATGAGCAACCAAAAGCCATTCAACCTATTCATTCATAAGCCTCCAGAAACTCATCTGCTGTTACTGTTTCCCCTGTTACATGCATTTTAGACACTCTGGGTATGTCTACACTACCCCCCTAGTTCGAACTAGGGGGGGTAATGTAGTCATACGGAGTTGCAAATGAAGCCCGGGATTTGAATTTCCCGGGCTTCATTTGCATAAAGCCGGCCGGCACCATTTTTAAATGCCGGCTAGGTCGGACCCCGTGCCGCGCGGCTACACGTGGCACAGACTAGCTAGTTCGGATTAGGCTTCCTAATCCGAACTAGCTGTACACCTCATTCCACAAGGCATATAGCTAGTTCAGATAGGAAGCCTAATCCGAACTAGCTAGTCCATGCCGCATGTAGCCGTGCGGCATGGGGTCCGACCTAGCCGGCATTTAAAAATGGCGCCGGCCGGCTTTATGCAAATGAAGCCTGGGAAATTCAAATCCCGGGCTGCATTTGCAACTCCGTATGACTACATTTCCCCCCCCCCCCAGTTTGAACTGGGGGGTAGTGTAGACATACCCTCTCTTCCCCTCACCCCACAAATGTAACTTATAGGCCTGAGAAGACTGAAGTTACTGCTTGGTGCCATTTTGGTTGTTAGGTTGGCAGGCGTGTGTGGGGAGAAGGGCAATGGTGGATGTGTGCATTAAAATTGCTACTTCTTTTCAAATGATGAGGAAGCAACATTCTTCTCATAGCTTTGTGAATTTATGGAAGTTTCCCACATTATTGTTTGTCAGCTTGGGTTTGGGTCTTTGGTCCTATCAGCCTGCCAGAACTTAAATGTTACAGCATAGGCCACTCTCCTCAGGAAAGCTGCACAAGCCAAGGGTGCTAAGAGCTACAGTTGGTTGGTTTTCATCTAGCCTATATCTCTGAAATCTATGTGTTGCGGAAACAAAATACAGGACTATGTAGCACTTTAAAGACTAACAAGATGGTTTATTAGGTGATGAGCTTTTGTGGGCCAGACCCACTTCCTCAGATCAAATAGTGGAAGATACATTACAAAGATAGCTTCCCCAGTTATCACCTCTAATATCATTAGCTCACAGACATTTACCTTCCCCCCCCCCCCCATCCCCTTTCTGTTCTGAAATTTGATTTGTCCTTTTCATATGTGTTCATTTTTTTAAAATTGTATCCTTTGGTATATATGGTTGTGACTATTTTCATCACCTAATAAACCATCTTGTTAAAGTGCTACATAGTCATAGAATCATAGAATAATAGGACTGGAAGGGACCTCAAGAGGTCATCGAGTCCAGCCCCCCGCCCTCAAGGCAGGACCAAGCTCCACCTACACCATCCCTGACAGATGTCTATCTAACCTGTTCTTAAATATCTCCAGAGAGGGAGATTCCACCACCTCCCTTGGCAATTTATTCCAATATTTGACCACCCTGACAGTTAGGAATTTTTTCCTAATGTCCAATCTAAACCTCCCCTGCTGCACTTTAAGCCCATTACTCCTTGTCCTGTCCTCAGAAACCAAGAGGAACAAATTTTTTTCCTTCCTCCTTGTGACACCCTTTTAGATATTTGAAAACCGCTATCATGTCCCCCCTTAATCTTCTTTTTTCCAAACTAAACAAGCCCAGTTCATGAAGCCTGGCTTCATAGGTCCTGTATTTTGTTTCAGCTACACCAGACTAACACGGCTACATTTCTATCACTATGTGTTAGGTGGTCTGTGTGGCCATATTATACAGTAGACTTCCGATAATCCGGCACCTTTTGGACCTAGGTGGTGCCAGATTATCAGATTTGCCAGAGAATCGGGAGCTGGCCGGACACGATCTCCCTCCTGCTGTAACCTGATCCTCTTCCCTCTCCCCTCCCCTTTCCCCTTCGCTGAAGCAAAACGCTCTTCTCCATACTGTAACACGATCCCACTCTCCCTCCAACCTTATGCTCCCTCCGGTTACAGCCAGCATGTGTGCTGAGCGGCAGGCTTTTTAATCAGCTGGTCAGGAGCGCTTAGCATTTTGATGCCGGAGTATCGGGAGTGCCGAACAATTGGATACCGGACTACCGGAGTTTTATTGTATATCATAGTTTCAATCCAGTGCCTTGTGGAGTGGTGTCAGGACTAGAGCACCAGGATTGGCACTGATA
This sequence comes from Pelodiscus sinensis, assembly GCF_052426305.1. NCBI lineage: Eukaryota > Metazoa > Chordata > Testudines > Trionychidae > Pelodiscus > Pelodiscus sinensis. The sequence goes on from NC_143059.1 coordinate 8,697,490, forward strand.
GTTGCAGGACAAGGATTCAGTGGTTTAGGGAAAAAACCTGTTGAGTTGATGCCCTCGGTTCTGTACTGAGGAACATTTATGAGTTAATGTGGAAGGAAGCTTGCCCTTCTTTCATCTGTGTGGGCATGTGCATTACTAAAACCAGGAGATGTACGTGACTGAGAAATGGCGAGCAAGAAGGCAAAAATAAAAAGGAGCTCAAGAGACAGCCAACGACACAATGAGCCTGTGTAATGTCTTGGGTTTGTCAAGAGTCATTAGTGGGAGTAAACAGTATTCAAGACACAACTTCACCTCTAATTCTGTTTAATGAAGGCTGGAATCTTTAGACACATTAGATCTTTACAGAGGACAGCACAACAAGCCAGACTTGATAGAGAGACTGGGAATAAGGGTGGAAGCCTTTGTTTCACACCGCTGTGCAACATAAGGGCTAGTGTAGACATGGCCAGAGAGAAACAGCCTGCTAGGTTAGGTAAATGGCTTGGGGATGAGGACTGCAAACACCTCAGGCTGATAAACCAACAGAAGTACCAGTGTGAACAGTGTTCTACTGTCATAAAAGTTCTGAGGGGCTCAAGTCACATTGAACAAGTACAGTCCCTCTTCCTCTGAAATGACAGCATCACTACTTCTGGAGAAATTCCAGCGTGCAAAGGGCGTTGTCCACATGGGATTTTGTTTAAACTGGGAAAGTAAAGGGAAAATGAAGCCTCTTAAATCTGTAAAATGAACTTGCTCCCCACCCTTGCCTAGAGGACCAGTGAGGCTGTCAGCCCCATAGACCAAAAAATATGAAAATCAGCAGAGGCGACTCCACACCTACGGTTGCCAGGTGTCCGGTATTCATCTGGACAGTCCAGTATTTTCGGCTCCTGCCCGGTAAAAAAAGTCAGAGAATACTGGACACCTGAGATGTCCGGTATTCTCAAAATTTTTCCCGGCCAGGAGGCAAAAATGCCGGACACCTGGCAACCCTACAAACTTTCAGCGCCCAGCCTCCCCCCACCCCGATCCCCTTCCGGTCCCCAACATCCCCAGCCCCCCGACCCCAGCCTCCATGCTTACTTGGTTCACAAGGCTGCCGGCACAAAATGGCTGCCGGCCAAAAGTCTTAGTGCTCTTGGGTCTTAGTGCTCAACCGCTCCCCTGTTCCTATCCCTGCCATTTTAATTCTGTTTTATTTAAAACAAGAGTATTTTATTTTTTGCTCAACAACTTTGGTCTCCCCTCCCCTTTTTCCCCCCTTTCAACAGAATTTTTTCCTGGTGTTTTTTTTTGGGGGGAAGGGGGTGTTCGGTATGTTTGTTTCAACCATCTGGCAACCCTATCCACACCGCCGGATGGAATAGGGCCTTCGGCAGAAGGAGTGGGGCTAGGTTACCACAGACAGCCTCCATTCCACCTGGCGCATTGCTCAGAGTGCACCATGTTGGGCTCCTGCTGCCGCAGTAGTGACAATGGGGGAGGAGGGTAAGGGGGCGAGGAGGACAAAGTGCCCCGCAACTGCCCCAGAGCCTGGTGATTCAAAAGGGCCTGGGGTTCCTGGCCGCTGTCACCAGGCCTGGTTTTGGTTGAAAAATACCCCTGGGAAAGGCAACACTGAGGGAGTGATTAAAATTTTAGTTTTCATGTATGTATTCGTGCCAGTCCTTGCCCAGCTGGTATGAGTGGAAACAATCTTCTTAACATAGGCTAACACCCTAACCACTGGACAAATCTCTAATATGACGTGAGTCTTGTCTGACCTTGATTCTGTTCTTGTTCTGCCATGGAAATGGAAGGATATGTCTGTGGTCATACAGGGAGTCTGTCTGATTCAGTGTCCCATCTGTGAAAGATCTGGGTATTTTGGCACATCACTATTCACAGGGATGTTTTGCAGATAAGTACATAAAAATTGGGATGTACTTAATCTGTTGTAGGATGCACTCAGATTCTATTGAACAAGGGATCATTTAATAGAAGTTTTCTGTAAGGAAGTATAATAAGGCCTTACTTTTGTTCCTATTAATAGATTGAGTTCCTACAAGTTTAACTTTCAAGTTAAAGTAAATCCATTTCCTCTCACTATAGTCACACACACACAAAAAAAAAAAAAAAATCAAGCAACCACCAGCTAGACCAAAATTTTTCACCATAGCATCAGCCCCTCGTGAGTCTTTCCATTCTCACATTTTGCCACCTAACCCAATCAAAGTCTGCAACAAACTTTGTTTTTATTATCTAGTTTGTCTACCTGTTTGAAAACAACAACAAAAAAAACATACCACAGGATATGTGTGGAATATTTCAAACCAAAAATAAAGAAAGAAAAGAGGAAAGTAAAAAAAATTTGCTTCTGAAAAATAATTGACATTTTTAAGCAGCTCTGTTTCCAGCTGGAAGGAATCAAATACCACCACCACCACTAATAATAATAATAAAAAGGATTGTGAATAGGAGCCAGATTTGTTGTAATGGTTATTTTAAAATGTTCCTTTTGCAAAAATTAGTACATATTACTAAAATCAGTTTCCCCCAAAGGGCTGTGATAACCCCTGGACCTGTATTTCTCAGAACAGGATTAAAATTACATTCATTCATGAAGCTAAGTAACAGTTGACTCCAAACTACAGACACTACATTCTGAGATATGTGAGAAATTAACTAGCGAGATAGTATAAGAGTAGTTCAAAGCCAAGATTTGAGTAGAAACATAAAATACAATCCTAAAAAACAGAATTTCCCAAGGAACCTGCCTCCCTGAGGTGAGTAAACCAGACCAGCAGAGTCACAACAACAGCATGGATAGTTACTGTTGGCAGACACACCCAAGATGGGTGGACAGCTGTGGAAGGTTGTGCGTGTGTGCACATGTGTGTGAGTATAGAGAGACTCATTTTTTTGTCCACTCTTCTTTTTATAATCACAGTGGCTTATGTGTTTATTAGAATAGTCACATCTGTGGCCTTGTGACATAGGCTAAACCTAGATGTAGCCAAAGGAAATTGGTGTTTCCTACATCCAGGAGTTAGTCTTATGTTAATTAAAACATAAAATCCATGAGAATTACATGGGAAGGAAAAAAAACCCGAGCAGTGTGTGAAGCTATCTAAACTCAGGCTTTTCTCAGATATGAATACATCTAAATGTCAAATTCATCCTCCTTCCCTCAGATACAAATCTGAATATAAATGTCAGGACCCATGCACATGCCTAGTTTCTATATAAGAGCTTTTTGCCTATCTGTAGGAGTGATTTGACTTCTCTGTATTGCATTAGACCACTGTCATTAACAACAGGAGTGTCATTTTGATGTGATCTATGAGGCAGTAGAAGCTTTGAAGTTGAAAGATAGAACAGACATGGATAAATTGTGCTCTGAGTATGCTGCTATCACACCATTATTGCTGGCAATTATTTCACCAAGTGACACATTGGATAAAAAGTCATCTGCCTTGCTGTGAAAAGAAAACTCTGCTCACTGTAGCACGTGGTAGATTTGTCGATTTTAGAGTCTCATAAAAGCTCATTAGTTGTGGGCAGCGCATTCTGTACCATTCTTGGGCTGTTTTATGTGAGTGTTTCTAAGCATTATTTAGCTTGGTTTCTCTTTGCAATCTATGAAATCTGTGAATGTGAGAAGGGACCTTTATGTTATACAGGTCCAATTGGATAGTCAGAGATAGAAGTGAGACAGTCCTTTGGCTTTTTGGTGTCTGGCCTTTTCACATCTCTTTTTTTTAGTGGTACTGTAACTCACACACCTAGTGGGTGTGGTTTACTGTTCCAGATAGTGGCTCTCAGGGTGTAGTGCTCACCCATTCTAATCTCCCTGGGTATGTCTACACTACCCTCCTAGTTCGAACTAGGAGGGTAATGTAGGCATACCGCACTTGCAAATGAAGCCCGGGATTTGAATTTCCCAGGCTTCATTTGCATAAGCGGGGCGCCGCCATTTTTAAAACCCCGTTGGTTCGAACCCCGTGCAGCGCGGCTACACGGGGCACGAACTAGGTAGTTCAAACTAGGCTTCCTAGTTCGAACTACCGTTACTCCTCATTCCACAAGGAATAACGGTAGTTCGAACTAGGAAGCCTAGTTCAAACTACCTAGTTCGTGCCCCATGTAGCCGCGCTGCACGGGGTTCGAACCAGCGGGGTTTTAAAAATGGCGGCGCCCCGCTTATGCAAATGAAGCCCGGGAAATTCAAATCCCGGGCTTCATTTGCAAGTGCGGTATGCCTACATTACCCCGCTAGTTCGAACTAGCAGGGTAGTGTAGACATACCCCCTGATGTATGTAGTCTGAGAGCCAGCTGGCTTTACAGCTTAAGTTGTAGAGGCTCCTACACCAAGCTCCAGAGGTCCCAGGTTACAGTACTAATTATGTTGTGCTGCCATGCCCCTTGCCATCCCTGGATTGTTTAGCAATGTGAAATTTCTCTACTGGTCTTAGAAAATGTGTTTCAGTTCTCCTTTAGGCAAAACCAACCTCTGTACTAGTTTTAAATATCTCCTCGTGGATCAATTGCTGGCTAGCTCGAATCATTAACATGATGCACTTAAAACTGATGGTGCCTATTGCTAGGAATAATAGAATGGTTTTGACTATACAGTACCTGACCACCCCCGTGCATGAATGGAACCTCACTGACTTCATATAAGTCAATGAGGCTTATAGAAGTCTGCATATAAGTGTAAGACCCGTCCCACGTGATCTTGTGGGATCTCAGCCTAAATGCCCATATTGGGGTGTTTGGCCCTGTAAAGTGAACTAGCTTAGTCCTGGGCCCCAGGCCTGTGCTCAGGCCCATAAGTAATCTGTTAGAGGCTCCCCTTTATGTCCAGGCCTAGAGTATGGGCCGAGTGGTTCCACAAACAACAGTCCACTATTTCGGGCATCCACAGGCCCAATGTAGGACTGAGCAACAGACAAACTTCCACCTAGCCTGCAGACAGGGCTGGGTTGGTAAACTAAAGGCCACACCCTGAGGCAGGGCAGGGCAACAACCAACAGTTCAAAACAGTCACAGTTTAGAAGGCCAGGCCCGGCGTAAGGGCGGGGCAGCAACCAACCAACAAACAGTCCATAAACAGTTAAACCATCCAAATAGTTCAAATCTCAGGCCTGTCTGGAGGCTGAGCCAAGGGTTAGGTTCCTTGCTGGTGGAGAGCCGACAAGTGCAGGAGTTTTCTCCCTACAGGGGGAACCTGCCACCCTAGGTGAGGGGTGGCAGGTGGGAATGCAGGCCCACCAGATCCACTGTGTCCCAGCTCAGGGCCCTAATGGTGGCAGCACAGGCTGTCACTCGGTTGGCAGGTATCCTGGCCACAACATGCCACCCACCTGACCTCCATCTCCTCTGCTGGCCTTAGGTCAGCTCCCCTGGGCTGTTTCCCCATTCCTCTTGGGGTCCTACCTGGCTCCACAGAGTCTGCCGGGGATGAAGGTGCTGGTAGTGTGTCCATGGGTTTGGCTCAGCCAAATTCTTCAGAGCCTAGCATGGGTCCTGGCAGCAGTCTCAGCAGGTCTGCCCATGCTTGAGGCCCAGCAGTGGCCATGGCAGTCTTGGCCAGTCCTTCAGGGCCTGGCAGTGGCCCTGGTGACCCAACCCAACCCAACCCACTCCACTCCACTCCTCCCACTGACTTCCCTTGCTCCTGTAACCCTCACTGTATGAGGAGTAAAAAGTCCTCCAGCTTGACAGTATTTTGACATTATTTCAAAGTACCTAGCATTATTTCCAACTAATTTGGTCCATGTCTACACAGCAGGCAGTTATTTAGAAATAGTGTTACAGTGTAGATGTACCCTATTATTTAATGGGTAAATTAGAGCTAGATGTCTTCTGAGAAGCCAGGACTGGAGGTTGTAAACAAACTTTATGGGACAACAGGAAACTTAGCCAGATGTCTACTTATCCTGGGTGTGGCCAACTAAAATCTTGCATGACTTGGTCTGGATTTCATTCTGAATATGATCCAGTTATATCCTTGTCGGGGTTAGAGTTGATATTATTTTAGTTACTAACCTAATTTATATAGGGTTATAGTCCATATTTATATTAATTGGTGCTTTGTTAGGGCTAATGTCACGAAGCTGAAAACAAGTATAATATGAGCCAAATAGGCTATGAGGAAGATTTAACCAAAAGACTTCTCAATCATTCATATTTTTCTAAGTATACATTATTAACTGTGGGATTATGTCTTTTGGGGGCATCTGAGAGAGAAAATGTAGTCTGTTTAAAAAAAGTAGAAGTTGATGGCATTGAATTTAAATCAGAAGCTAGGAAATATAGAAAATTGATAAGGGAAGCAGAGTTCTCATTGTGTCCCATAGCTTCCATTATCAATTTTCTATTCTGATGGCCACAAAGGGACACACTGAGCAATCTTCTTCATTTCCTTAATTCTGCTGGTTGCAGAAGTTTTTAAAATATATTAGGAACAAAAAGAATCCTTACCATTTCCATCTGGTAATAGATGATACAATCTTACAATTGCATTGGTCTATTCTCTTCAATATATTTCTGATAAACAGAGAAAAGGCAGAAGCGTTCAATACGTAAGTCTTATCATATTGTGATAACACTTCAGTAGCTACTATTTAATGTATCTGGTCCTGGTGATATTAAAATGTTGAACACAAGTGCAATAGAATGTGTTAAATATCCTTAAAAGACCATGCTAAGGAACTCATTGGATTATTAATGTAGCTTTTCAGTAAGACGTGGAACACTATGGAAGTTCTAGATGACTGGAAGAAAGCTAATGTGCCAGTTTTTCAAAAGGGTAAACTGGATGTCCTACACAATTATAGGCTTGTCAGCCTGAATTAATCCTTCATGGACTGAGCCCAGTATCAGCTGCTACATTATCTTGCCAAGGATTAAAGGAGGGTAATATAATTAAAGCAAATCAACATGGTTTTACAGAAAATCGATTTTGTCAAACTAACTTGTAATCTCATAAAAAGGTAACAAGTTTGGTTGATAAAGATAGTAGTGTTGACATATTAGACTTAGACTTTGATAAGGTGTTTAACTAGGCTCCACATGACATTTTAATTGCCGCCCCCAGAATGATATAAGATTAACTGGCATACATTTAATGGATTAAATACTAGGTGATTGGAAGGTCTCAGATTTAAATTGAGAATTGTCACTAAATGAGTTTGTTTCCAGTAGGGGCTCTAAAGAGATCGGTTGTTGGCCCTATGATGTCTAACATTTTTGTCAATGACCTGCAAGAAAACAAAAGTATTATTTGATATTATTTCCTAAGTTTGCAGATGAGACAAAAATAAAGGATGTGGTTAAACAGTGATGAGGTCAGATCACATATTCAGAGCCAAGTGGATAGCGTGGTAAACTGGGCGCAGACAAATAAAATATGGTTCGATAGGGCTGCATGTAACTGTGTACTTCTAGGATCAAATAGTCTCCCCATCCTATAATTATGGCCTACTTTGCTTCCTAGAATAATCGGCTGAACTTGAGCTTCCAGTGTGACAATGGTCGTGATGGCCAATGTGGCCAAAAGAGCTAATGCTATCATTGGTTGCATAAGTGGAAGGCAGAAAGGTTATTTTACCTCTGTGCTTGGAATTGTGAACTGCATACGGGATTCCAGGAGTGGTCACTCCAGAGCCAGTCTACAAATCAAGACAAATTGGAGGGGATTCAGAGAAGAGCCATGAGCATGATTACAGTATGCCTTGTCTCCTGTACTGGGTGCAGCTGTGAGTGTCTGCCGCCAGGATTGGAAATTCTTATAAAGGAAGGGGTTCAGAGAAGGAGGGGGAGGCAAAAAGGCCCAGGGCAGCTGTGGGGTAACACCTCCCCTCTTCCCTCCCCCCCATCTGGGTTGTCTCCCAGAGCACATCGGTGACTCCATGTAATGTGGTGGCACTCACCTCCCGGTAGTACCCCTCATCTGGTTGAGTGCATTTGCCTGCACTGCCTCTTTAAAAGACTTTTGGCGACATTTCTGCGTGATACTCAAGACCCTTCTAGGTACATCCCTAACAGGGGCCCATCCCAATGCCTTCTGTTGGTATCTCCAGGCTGACCAAGGAAGTTGCCTTCAGGAAGTGCCATTCTCTCTGAGCAGGGTGTCTGCTCACCTTGAGCTCTGCCCCACACTGACTGCTGCTAAGCTTTGCAGCTCCTTTTGTAGGCCTCCCTGGCCCCTGATTGGCCAGTTTCTCTAAAACCTCTCTAGCCTCTTGGAGGACTTGTCTATGGCTCTTTCTGGATCAGGGTCTTGTCTGCTCTATCACACTCTGACTGAGGGAGGCTTGCAGATTCAAAGAACTGCTCTGATCACGGGCAGCGAACGGGCTGCCAGAGAGAGCAGCAGCAACCTGCTGAAAGACCCCACCACGAGTCAATGACACCCTGCCTTCTCCTTCTGTGCTTTCTGAATCACTGTTCTTCTCATCACTACCATTCTTCACATCCCAAGGGGCTGAGTATTGTGGCTGGACCTTTTAAAGTGACAGTAACTTCACCACATGATTCAATAAAGGTTTGCTTTCACATTTGAACAAATACCTATGAGTGAATCTTTGTCAAAGAGAATAGAATCTTTGAGATCTTGTTGTTGCCTATTTGTTAATCACCGAATTTAGTAAGAACAAAGAGATTTTGCCGTGTGTCCCAATAAGGTGAGGATTACAAACATTTAATTAAGGCCAGTTTTTAGTCATGATGGCAGGACAGTCTAAAGATACTTGCCCAGTATCATTTCCTGTCTTGAGAACTCTAGCTACTGTTTGATTTTTGTTTGTTCTACACAAACAATGTTATGCATACATGCTAAGTTGACAGTTTGGCTAAATGTCACCATTGTGGTTCTTCAGCTATGTAGTGACAGCTGAGAATTACTTCAGAATGGTTTGTTACAATATGAAACACACATAATCATGCAAGACAGACATAGCACACCAGGATCACTCATTACTTCATAGCAGCAACGGGGAGCGAATGCAAAATCTTTAATTCCTTATCTCCAGTACTGTATAACTTAATAGCAATGGAGATTTTCCTTCATCTCAACAGTATAGGGTCTATGAAATACAGCTAAATAATTTTGATTTAATCCAATGAAGGGCAATAATGCTTTTGTAAATAGCATGGACTCTATTGGCTAGTTTATACAGGCCAGTGCTTTTATGTGATGGTCGCTATCCACAACATCAAAAATCTTTTGGTGTTTATTGTTAGGATTGTTTCGGGTTAGAGACGTACCTGGAGAGCAAGAGGCTTCATACCAGTGGCCTCTTCTATGGATTCTTTTTGAAAGATTGCCTCAGAAAACTGTAGTGTTTTTTTTTTCTTTTGTTTCTGGTAAGAATATTTTTGACTTGCTGTCCCAAGTTGCTAGTAACTGAGCAGCAGGTGCTAATGACTTGAATGGGGACTCCTAGCCAGAAAGGACAAACAGCGCTGTTTCATTCAGACTTCTACTGTAACTCGGCAGTGGTGGGTTTTCTCGAGGGTGCGGTCGGGGCTTTTCATTGAGACTGGAAATGTAAAGCAACGTTGGGAAGCCGGCCCTGCTGCTTTTCCCTGCCAAACACCCTACAGGCCTTCCCCTGCACGTTGATAGAATCGTTTCAAGGGAGTCCAGCTACAGCACATTGAATCAAAGGCTTGTGAGGAACTGCATTGCTTGACAGCGTGCCATGAGAGCCTCCCCACGCATCCCTTGGATAGAGGCCAAGCACAAGAAAGCATCTGCAGACTCTGAAACGATGAAGGAATGTCTCCTTGCAGCGATTGATCCAGGGTGAGAGGGAGAGAGGAACTCTGAAGTGCTCGGTGAATTTAAAAGGATTCCTTTGTCATGCACATCCTCTGTTCGAAGGGCTGAGTTATTGGCATCAGTAGAGGCAGACAAGCTTGTCAGTGAAGTGAAACGTGAGCTGCCATACACTGGCTGTTGATGGATCAGCTGATAGTGCCCAAATGTGCATCTTTGTCAGATATTCAGTGGTCTCCTGCAGAACGGTCGACGTGTTACCCCAGCTGAGGCAAACCTGAGATGATAATACGCTAGACATACTGGGGATTGTTGTGATCTTTGTATTGGCTTGAAAAAAAATAGCATCCCGCAAGATGGATGGTTCTCCATCCGCGAGGGGCCCTGAGAATGGATAATGAACTGCGCTAAAAGGCAATGAATCCTCACTTATTGGCGTGTTTCACTCAGTCTGAGTTCAGCTCACAGGAACATTTTGCTTCATGATAGAGCATCATATCCAGCCACTGCAAACATTGACGTTAATCATTTGTGCCAGACTGGCATACAGTCATTCTTACTAGAGTGTCATGAATTATTATTTATTTCCTTACTAGAAGAATTACCCGGCATTGCTCGGGTCCTTAACTCAATTAATTTGTGGAGGTTTTTTTTGGAAAGTAAAATGATTTAAATGAGGCATGTGCATTTTCATTACTCTGGGCTGGAGTTGAGGAGGAGGGGTTCAGTAGGCAGGCTGCCCTGGTGAGAGAGGACAACCCCAGCCCTCTCTTACTGCAGTAGCTTGGGGCCTGGAAGGAAACATCTCTCCAGGACTACTGCAGCACCAGCAGGCACAGCCAGGGGAGTGGCGCATATCCCTTGGCTGGGGAAGATCCAGATTCATCTGCTGCATTCCTCACTCGGGCTGGGGAGTGCAGGGGGCAAACTGTGCACTTTCCCCTCCTTGCTCCCTGATGAAGGGGAACACCAGCCACAGTGTTCCCATATGGAATAGGGGAGAGCTTCAGCCTCCCAACTTGCCTTCCCTAAAGGGAGCCTGGGGAATGAGAGGCTTGGGGTGAAGCTTGGGGAGGAAGGGGAGTACACCCCAGCTAACCCCTTTCACCTACCTGGTGATTCTGTCTTTTTTCTGTCTGGTTTATGAGAAGCCAGTCCCATTCCAGGCACATCCCATTTTCCTGGCACAACCCATTTTCCTGGCACAACCAATCCCTTACATTGCTTTAAGTTACAAGAAGAAGCTGCATACCAAATTCGCTCTTACCATTTAGGAGGAGTTCTTAGAGAGAGACACACAGACACTTGGAGAGAGTCAGGTAGACGAATACATACATAGTAGATTTGCAGATTCTGGTTGTTTATAGCTGCACTATTGCTGATTGCTTCTCTTCATTGAACCAATGTTCCTAGTGATTAGAACCAAGAAGCATGATCTTTCAGTCTTTTGTTCTAATCCCGGCTGTGTTGTTGGCACCCAGTTTACCACATGGCCAAATCATTTTAACTTGTGACTAGGTAAACTGAGGCATACCCAGAGATGCAATATAATTTTATGGAGGGAATGAAGACAGTGAGCAGCCTGTGTTCTTACAACCTTTCCCTGAGTGAAATGCGAAGATTTAGAACTCAAGTTACAATGGCCAGAGGTCCTTAAAGAAGATCACCATTACACACAGAAAGGTTAAGACATTATTCCTAGTGCCTTTATTATCACATCCATATTACCGATAAAGGCTTGCAACACATCGTTGTATATGTTTCAATAAATTAAGGATGTTATTTGCCCTGAACTGAGTACTTCAACCAGCTCCCCTTGCCTTCATCTCATTTTTACACCCCATGCACCAAGGCATCTGAAGTATTTTTTTAAATGCTTGTCCCCTTTTTGACAAACCATTAGTGAAAATGTTTATTAACATTTTGAATGTTGACCAAAGGGGAAAATTTGCAATTAGAGAGAGTTCCAAATGCAGCATGGAAGCTCCCTTTCTGATCCTGGGCTGAAAGGTGCTTGGAAATTCGGAGTAGGGCTCGTGGTGGTATTCTTTGAATAATACTTCACAAAGGTTAAATGGAAAAACATTTTTAAAATTTCAGCATGTCAGATGCTTATTTTTCCCTCCCAAGAAAGGTCTCATGTTTGTAGGCATTGCAATGGTACTTAATACACTTCACTGAAATTGCCTTATTCGGGGGCCAAAAATAGTAATAGGAGCTTGCTAAGGTATTACACAATCTGTAGTCAACAGATGTAGCCCATTGTCCTCATTTTACACACAGAGAAGTACTTTCGTACCTCAAAGGGGTAAGTCATTTTGCGTCATTGTACCTCAAGAGTCATACAGGAAGTCTGGAGAGTTTTGAACTTTAATTATTATGTTAACTACTGAATCATTCTCCCCTGTCTTTCGGTCCCTGAAGCTCAGGCTAAAAATCTTAATTATCTTGTGTTAGGTAGAGAATGTTTGGAGACCTGACCTGGAGAGCTCCAGATAAGATTTTTAATGTGAAGCTTGCCTAAGGTATGATGGAAGCACAGATGCAATTATATCAGTGATGTGTCAACCTGGAGAAGCCACTTTATCACTGAATATAATCCAGACCCACAAAATAATAAAAAAGTGATATTCTGTCACATCATTGTTATTACAAATCATATATTGACGCAATGTGACAGAGAAACAAAATAACCAGCTAGAGATTATACGAAGCAATCATAGCAACACAATGTAAGGACATCAAGTGCTGTCTTCCCTTCCCTCCCCCATATCTTATTAATTACAGTAAAGAATGCAGAAGGAACTTACTGACCACTGTTCATTACACCAGTACTCTCCAGCACAGACTGACATGCGTCAGGCTGCATGAGTAACCACTTGCTTTCGCTCAGTCAAATTGATCAGGGTGCCGATCACACACGTACATTAGAAGCCTTCGTCCAAACCTATTGCCATCATCCGAGCCACATGAAAGGTTGCAAAGAGCAATTTGTGGTGCCTACATTCTTATCCTTCTCAAAAAGGAGTCATATAAAAAGTGGAAACTAGGTCAAATTACAAAGGATGAATATAAGCACACAACGCAGGTATGCAGAGTAAAATTGGAAAGGCAAAGGCACAAAACGAGCTAAATCTAGCTTGAATATTTGTACATATATTTGTAGAATGTCTTCTTATTACTCGTTATATTAGAATCAAGAGAAAGACCAAGGACAGGGTAGGCCTCAGTGAAGAGGGAGAAACAATAAGAGGAAACCTGGAAATGGCAGAGGTGCTTAACAACTTCTCTGTTCTGGTTTTCACCAAGAAGTTTGATGGCAACGGGATGCCTAACTTAGTGAATGCTAGTGGAAATGGGGTAGGTTTAGAAAAGTTAGAAGTTCAAGTAAAGTTTTAAGACATCTGTTTTATTTTAACTTGTTCTTAAGTTACCAGAGCCTGATGAAATGCATCCTAGAATACTCAAAGAGCTGATAGCTAAAGGCTCAGATACCTCCTCTACCATCTTTGAAAAATCATGGAAGGTGGGAGAGATTCCAGAAGACTGGAAAAGGGCAAATATTTTCATTTTTAGAGATGAGCACTATAAGAACAAGCCAGGAAATTGCAGATGAATTCCTTAATTACTTGCTTCATTATCTTCCCTGGTATAGAAGTTAAACTGACTGGTCTGTAAACAATTGGAAGATAATAAGGTGATTGGTCTGACATGATTTGTTCTTTATAAATCCATGCTGGCTGTTACCTATCAGAATATCAAGCCTTGTGGATATCAATCAAAGAAAGCTAAGGGAGAAGTGGTGAACGTGGTAGACTTTAATAAGGCATTTGACATGGTCTTGCATGGCCTTCTTATTACTAAACTAGGGAAATACAACTTAGGCTATGTCTAAACTGTAGGCTTCTTTCAGAAGAACCTTTTTTCGGAGGAGAACTTCCATAAAAACTTCTTCTGAAAAAGAGTGTCCATACACAAAAGCGCATTGAAAAAGCAATCTGCTTTTTTGAAAGATAGTGTCCATGCTTAATGGATGCTAGCTTGCATTTAAGCTGTGATTACTATGGACAGAGGAACCTGTGCTTTTTTCCTCTTTCCTCTTCTTTCAAAAGAACTCCCTCTTCCCTTTCCACACACGCCTTTTTCTGGAAGAGCTTCTTCCTCATAGAAAGAGGATTACAAACGCTGGAAAAACCCCTAGCTGTGTCTACATTTGCAAGATTTTGCGCAAAAGCAGCCACTTTTGTGCAAAAACTTGCCGCCTGTCTACACTGGCCGCGAGTTCTTGCGCAAGAACATTGATGTTCTAATGTAAGAAATCAGTGCTTCTTGCGCAAGAACTATGACGCTCCCGCTCAGGAATAAGCTCTCTTGCACAAGAGGCCAGTGTAGACAGGCAACATGAATTTCTTGCGCAAGAAAGCCCGATAGCTAAAATGGCCATCGGAGCTTTCTTGCACAAGAGAGCATCTACACTGGCACAGATGCTTTTGCGCAAAAGCGCATCTCTTGTGCAAAAGCACATGCCAGTGTAGACGCTCTCTTGCGTAAATACTTTAACGCAAAAACTCTTGTGTTAAAAGTATTTGCGCAAAATCTTGCCAATGTAGACGTAGCCCCTCTGTTCTTTCGATTTACTTTTGGAAGAACGCAATTGCAGTGTGGATGGAACTGAGGTTTTGTTGGAAAAACAGTCATTTTTCTGACAAAACTCTGTAGTATAGACATACCCCTAGATGGGGCTACTCTAAGTTGGATGCATAACTGGCGGGATAACCGTTCTTAGAGAGTAGTTATGCCCTTCCAGCATTATTGTGAACCATTAATAAAAAATGGGGTTCTGCAGGAGTCTGTTTTGGGACTGGCTCTGTTCAATATCTTCATCCTATTTAGCCCATTTCGCTAGTTTGTCCAGATCATTTTGAATTTTGACCCTATCCTTCAAAGCACTTGCCACTCCTCCCAGCTTGGTATCATCTCTATGCCATCATCTAAATCGTTGGTGAAGTTTATTAAGGAAAAATGCAAAGTACTCTACTTAGGAAGAAGCAATCAGTTTCATACATATAGAATGAGACTTGATTATCTAGGAAGGAGCACGGCTGAAAGGGATTTAGGGGCCATAGTGGACAACAAGTTAAACATGGGTCAACAGTGTGATACTGTTGCAAAAAGAGCAAACCTGATTCTGCGATGTATTAACAGGAGTGTTATGAGCAAGACTCGAGAAGTCATTCTTCTGCTGTATTCTGCACTGATTTGGCCTCAGTTGGAGTATTGTGTCCAGTTCTGGACACCACATTTCAAGAAAGGTGTAATGAAATTGGAGAAGGTCCAGAGAAGAATAAAAAAAATGATTAAAGGTCTAGAGCTATGAGGGAAGACTAAAAGAATTGGGCTTGTTTAGTTTATAAAAGAGAAGACTGAGGGGAGACAGGATAGGAAGTTTTTCCTAGAGGCCAAGGAGAACAATTTTTCTCCCTTCTCCTTGTGACACCCTTTTAGATACTTGAAAACCTGCTATAATCAATGTGCAACCTAAACTTCTCTTGCTGCAAATTAGGCCCATTGCTTCTTGTTTTAACTGTCAGGGTGGTTAAGCACAGGAATAGGTTGCCTCGGGAGGTTGTAGAATCTCCATCACCGGAGATATTTAAGAACAGATTAGATGGAATCTAGCAGGGATGATCTAGATGGTGCTTGATCCTGCCATGAGGGCAGGGAGATTGGACTCGATGACCTCTCGAGATCCCTTCCAGTTCAAAGATTTTTTATGATTCAGCGTGTTTGCTTTCACCAGCAGGCTGAGGTCTATAATTCTCTTATACCACATGTGCAAATGGCTGCAGAATGTGATTCTTCCAAGCATTGAAGATTTAATTCTCTGAACAGTGGGCCCTATTTCTTCATTGTGCTTACAGCAAACAAACATCTCAAAAACGGTCTGCTTAATGAGGCTCTAACTCATATATATTGCTACCTCTTAACATGGATGGTGATCATTTTTATTTCATGATCAGTAGGCAGGAGAGGAGTGACATTTCCTTTTCATTTGCAATTTGATACAGTATATACACACACACACGCAAAGATGCAGTCTTTAAAATTCCTTCCGGCTAGTTCATTTCAGGTACTTGAAACATTCTGCCTCCACTATTCAAGAGGGTGTGGACCCAAAATTATGGCATATGCTTCTCCAGACTCCAAAGCATTCCAAAGCTATGGTAATTGCCCACTGTCGCGAGAACTACAGGTCCGATGATGCATACCCAAGGGGGGAAGGATAGAACCAGGTAGACCGTTTTACAAATCTTAGAATAAATACTATAAATCCATCACTATCATAAATAAATATATTTTATTTACTAATAGACCCTGTTAATAATGAATTTACAGTATTTATTATATTCTATGATTTCTAGTTAAACATGTCAGAAATATGAGAATGATAAGGGGAATAGTCTCTATTCTAAAAATATCCAGCTACACTAATTAAATAACAGTGATAACTACAAACTCTATGGACTACCCAAAACAACTACCACACAATATGCTTATACAACGAAGAAAATCAAATCATACCTACCAACTTACACAGCACACGGAACATTTCAAAGATATCGATTCAGTTGCGAAGGCTTTGGTTACGCCCGAGAGTCGAGGGAGGTGGCTGGTCGGTTGATCAGGCTGGCAGCGCTTTGAAGTATACGAGAAGGCACACACACGGTGGTACGTGTGTTGCGAAGACCTCCTAGAGTGAACTGTGCGATGGGTATTTATCCTCAAATCTGCACATCGCTTTCCTACGCTTGCATATTACCATAGACAGCCCAATGATCACCAAGTGGGAGGTCGGTGTCCCAGGGGTTGGGCCGAAACTGTGCAGGTTTCATGCGACCAGATAAGCCCTGCAGTTCTCACGCCAAGGTGACGGGTGGTAGAGTCTGAGGCTATTTTCCCCTTTTCACACCTTCCCTTTGTCTAAAGGCAATGGTATGCAGGAAGGGTGCGGCTGGTTTCTCCCAAGGAGTACTGCAGCCCACTATAGCAAGAGCGGCCTGGCCAAACTTTTTACTGGGGGGGAAGTTTTTTCTCTAACATACACATCATCTACCATAACCCAGTTAATAAAGAAACACAGGTAACATTAAACGAGCATTTCATGTAGATTTGGACGCCTCTCAGTATGAGGGATGACATTTCAGACTGAAGGACTTTGTAGAGCAGCTGCAGACTGTCACTCTTTGATGCCTTTTCACTTCAACAGGGGAGTTGTGTTTAGTTTATGTCCCAGTTGACAGGTTTCTGACCACTTTTCCAACATACCGGCAGCAGAGGCAGCATTTTTAGTTGCTGCAGCACAGACCGAGAGAGACTTTTCTCTTATGGCTTTCCAGGCAAATAGATTTATTCACAACCATCCTGAAGGAACCTCAACACTTTGCTTTACTTAGAGCAAGAAATGGATGGTGACAGACAGGCAGTTTGCAAAGCTATTTTAAACACACACCACACTCTGTGTGTGTTTTCTTTCAGAGTCAGAACCTCAAGAACCCCCTTCCCATACTTTGTATGACGCTTCACCTCTCTCTTTCCCTTTTTATACTTTGTGTTTGCACAATGACTGGCACAAACAATAAAGATCCTGTCACTGTATGGTTTTGCTTGAAAGCTCTCGATGTAACCAGACAATGGGGGCATCTGGGCACTATTGTAATACATAATAAATACTAACGGGGAAGACGATAATGCAGGCATCTTGTCCATTTAGCCATTGACCTTTCTGCTGATTCTGCTACCATAAGTGTTGGTTTATAGATTAAAGCTCATTTCAGGCAGGTCACAAAACAGCTATCGGATTGTCATGGTCACTACTGGCTTGGGCTGGAGTCCAGCTTAGTTACCTAGACGTGAAAGATTCAATAGCCCATTATCATTCACACTATCTAGCATGCACAAATACGTTTGCTCACTGCCTAGCCAAAATTCACGTGAAGTTGCAATACCATCTTTTCACCTTCACCAGCTCTATAGTTTCCCCTCAATAATATTAGTTTGATTTAATTTTGTTTAAAGATACGTTTTTACACATAAAAAATGCTGCGTGTACTTAGAAAATTTCCATTAATAAGCATTCATCAGTTTGTGTGTTTATGGGGTCAACCTGCTGTCTACCAACATTTATTGATTTTTTTAAAAGTCTTCCAGGTGTAAGGATATTTACGTTAAAGCTCAACATCTAGTGTCATTAAATAATTAAAGCGTTATAATCATTAATATGCAAATTCTCAAAACTATCAAGATTCAGTGTCTGAGCCATGCCTCCAATGTCCCACAATGCTTAAAATATAAAATTTAAATTTCACAGTTGTGCAAAATTGATAATAATCTGAAAGACTTGCTTAAAATATATAATTTAAATTTTCACAAAATCTTTCAGATTATCATCAATTTTGCACAACTGAGAAACTGTAAAGCAATTACAAATAGAAAAAGCTTAAAATAAACAAATTTTAGTTGAAATTATACAAAAAGCACATTATGTCAAGCCTAAATCTGCACCATTTTGGTCTCTTGACGATTATTAAAATAGGAAAAAGTGGTCTGTATAAATGTGTTACGCTGCTCGTGTGAAGTGATCAATGTAAACACCAACAGAATCCACGTAATTACATACTATAGCCACATTTTTAGATGATAAGTCCTGTGGCTGCAAGGCCATGCAGTTTCTGTCTTCACTGGAGTCTCGTATTTCCCATGCTGCAGCCTTGAGTGC
Source organism: Pelodiscus sinensis (assembly GCF_052426305.1). NCBI lineage: Eukaryota > Metazoa > Chordata > Testudines > Trionychidae > Pelodiscus > Pelodiscus sinensis. The sequence goes on from NC_143059.1 coordinate 8,716,018, forward strand.
ACCTCCTGAATTGTTGGTCTAGTGGTAAGATACATGTGAACAGTTCTTCACTTGGAGTTGCTTCCTAGGAGGCCTGTGGATGGGCATAATTTGTAGGAGAAGCATACAGATATTATAGAAAGTACAATCGCCAGGGTGGAGTTCTTTTTAGTGTAGGCACAACATGCCTCAGGTGTCATGTGATCAGGGTTCATCACTGAATTTGGCCAGTGTTGGGCTCGGTAGCTTCCCCAGCGTGGGCTGGTGCTGATCCATACCTGGTAAGAATGGAATTTAGTGGATAATAATTATGAATCACAATTCTTACACACACCCGAAATATAATGTAATAGTTAATGGTGTCAGTTTGAGTGTACAGTTCCATTTAATGTATTGCATGCAACAAGCGGTTAGGCTGTTTTACCATTAATCCTGAAGCCTTGTGGACTTGTAAAGATGAATAGTAGATGATTGCAATGAGCAATGCACATGAATAGTTAATGGAATCTGATGATCATATGTTATTTGATGTCACTTACTTCTTAACAAATTAGAACTCATACATTTGGACCGGGAAAGGATGTGAGATTCAAAATACAGGGTTGGATCCAAATTTTGCAGCTAAACCCTTTTTGGTTTGTGTCACAGGGCGCGCCCCCTGTCATAGGATGTGACACCCCCACAATACCAATCTCACAATTTGGTGTCCCTTACTTAGGGGAAATAGGCCCCACAGGCCTAGTCCAACAGTTCAGTGCCCCTTTTCCAGGGGAAATGCGGACTAGGCTTGTGGCCATATTTCTCCTGAGTAAGGGGTACTGAACATTTGGGCGAGGCCTATGGGCCATAAGTTCAGTGCCCCTGCTTCAGGGAAAATATGACCCACAGGCCTAGCCCAAAAATTCACTACCCCTTACTCAGGGGAAATATAGCCACAGGCCTAGTCCACATTTCCAAAAGTGGCCTAGAGGCCTGAGTAGCTAGTGTGCTCTCCCTGGCTGTTGGAGAGCCAACCACCAGTTGGGGTGAGTGTAGGGGGGGGCCGGGTCCCAACCCAGGGCCCTGTTGGCGGTGGTGACTGCATTGACAGTTCAGCGGGAGGTCTCCCTGCACCACACTGAGCTCCCAGGAGGGTATCCCTCCGCCCTGGGCCACTTCCTACTGTCTCTGGAGGGAGTTCAGTCCCCGGATTGTGGATTACTTATTTTGCAACTGATGGGTGCTTTTGTACCTGTGATTAACATACAGTTCCTCTCTTTGGATCTGTAACTGAACCATATTTCCTATAGCTGTGCTTTCAGTCAGTGCCATTTATAAACTTCCCCCTTTGCTTAGAATGACATTGGCAACACTGAAAGTTAAATGGAGTCTTTGTTTGCTGGACTAGAGCGTTAGAGCCGTGAGTGGTACTTTAAAGAGGATGTTTATTCTTGTGCTCATTTTTCTGAATGAGAAACAAAGCAGCTTCTGTTAGGGTATTGTACATCTGTCTTTGACCGTACTGTCTGATGATACATGTGTAAATTCTAGTGAAGTACTAACTTAGATGTCACAGCCTCTGGGATTGGCACATGGAAGAGAGAGACATAGGTGATATCAGATGTCACATGGCCCTGGAGTAGGAGCATACAAAGGCATTAGAATGGCATTTAAAGGTGACTTAATGAGACTTCAGTATTTGTTCTGGCTGCAGAAGACTGCTCTAGCTTCTATTAGTTGGGGATCACCCTTAAAAATGTCCTGGCCACATCCACTTTCTCCTACTCATGCCCCCTACTCTAGTAGCCTGGAAGGGTGGCCGGGATAAGAGTAATTCCACAACTCAAAGATCCTCTTTAGACTGGTGATCCTTGGGTGGCCCAATCCAATTGCTTTCTAGTTGCTTTTTCTTCCTGAAAGCAACCCAACGCAGCTGTAGAGGTGGGTTGAAGAAGCCCAGAATCTGACACAGTATGCCCCATATAGGCAGGAATGTGTTGACTAGGTACAAAGCCCATCTCATGCAAACCTTCTGTTAGTGATGGATTAGGACTATTACTCTGTGTAGATGTTTTCAGAAGCAGTAGTGCTTCTAGCCATCAACTTTGTGGGGTGGAGAAATAGTGATCCAGATAGTTGGCTAGCCAGTTATTTTATTACCCTAGAACAATACCAGCGTAAATGCTCTCAGGATTTGGTCCTATAAATTGGCATTAAATACAGTGGCCTGGAAAGTAAGGACAAGAAGAAATTCCACCCAAGGGAACAAATGTTTAGGTATCTTCTGGGCAGAAACAGGACATTGCTAATCTTGAAGTCTGGAAAGACATTCCTGAAAGGGTCATCTCCTGGAGAGTCTTCATGCTCAGAGATACACAGATGCTTTGGATCAGGGCAAAGACTAGAAAGGAGAGGGGAGACTTGTCAAACACAAGACACTAGGTGGCTTTTCATAGTAATTCCCAGGCCAGGATGTTTTTTACTATTTGCAATGGTGTAAAGCTAGACTAACCTTGGGGTTACAGAGCAAGGTGCTAAAACACCCACAGAAGTAAAGGGGAAAAAAAGAGATCTTGTAGCTTGAAATTAGCCCACTGATATAACCACAAAGCTAGATACTTGTGTGTTAGGTCAAAAGCATGTAATTCTACACATGAATAGATAAGGAAGATATCGCTTGCCTTTTGAGCTTTGTGTGTTCCTTATTTAATTGATGTTTGTCCCTGGAAAATTATTCTAACAAATTGTGTTCAGTTAAAATACTGAGCAGTCTGCATCACCAGACACTAAAGCCTGTGCCAAAAGCTGGTGCACATTTCCCATCAAATACACAAACACACTTTCATGTAATATACAAATTCAGAATTCCAAGTAAATATATTGCAGTTGCTTTCTTCTTTACAAATAATTTTGGTTCCAGATTACCTGAAATCATCTAAAATGCCAGAAACTCCCATTGAAAATGTGTTTAAATGTCAAAGGAATCTGTGAGCGAAGGGTCAAGCAGAAGGAACAAACAACAATTGGCTCGTTTCAGCTTTCTGGTTGTGTGTGGCATGACTCCAGGTTTGCCATTTACCTGTGTCCCTGAGAGCAAACTTTTGTCGTCATCAGTCTGGATTCCGATTGTCAAACTTAAGTGCTTTCCTTCCTGCCTCCCTTCATTTCTTCAGAATTTTTAAATATTATGTTGTTAGCTGAATATTCTGTTTTAAGCCAGGTCTCTCAACATCCTTTGGAGGTGGAAGCTGTCTACCTGCCGAATGCCAAAGTGTTTCCTTTCCGTAAGGATGTGCCTTGAACAGAAATAGCAATACATGGCTCATGCAAAGACTCCATCCAGTGACAATAACTCCTTCACTTTCAAGGCATCAAATGCTGTACATTTCTCCACTCAGCTTAGCTCATACACTTCAGTTCTTCCCTTCAGCATTCATGGATCCAGGCAGCCATCTTGGCCAAATAATGTTGATTTTAGTGCCTAATGGATGTTGTTCCATATCACACACAGAGCATCTTGATATAAATGTGGCTCTAGAAATCAGAACCAATTTGTTGCTCAGGCCCTCTGGCCCCATCCACCTATTCTTTTTTATAGCCACGTATCAACATCGACTGAAATTCCATGCAATGCGGAGCTCCCAAACAAGGTCCTTGAAACCATTTAAACCCTGGGGTAAAATGTTCAGTGCTGATGTGCTTTTTCGGGCTTTTGTCATGCAGGTGACTTTCTTTCGCACTAAGCTTGTGAGAGTTTTTTTCTTGTTTGAGACTGACAAGTGGTCAATTCATTAAAGATAACACTGGATTCTTCATAATTACATATCTGGGATTGGTATGATGTCTATCCAAGGTGTAACTTCTCAGCGTCACTAAGCTATTTTTTAAACTACTGGAGGCCAGTCCTGGAAACTGTGCTAATCTTGAAGCCCACGGGTAGTTCCGTTGTTTCAAAAAAACCAACAATTTTTCTTCTTAAATTAAGCACCTTTGTAGGTGCCCTCAGGAATAGGGCCAAAATTTGGAGTGTGCTTATCTGATTTCGCTTCTGATAGCTATACAATGAAAGTGTAAATGTGACTTGTAGCCACTGGGGCAAGAACCAATTAGACTTTCTTTAAATGTGTGCAAACCTAACATTCAATTAACTATCAAAACTATTAAAAATGAAAGAAGAGACTCTCTTTTATGGTTAGGTTAGCTAAATTACTCCAGGATATAAATCATATGTTGGGATTGGAAGGAAATGTATCTTGGAGGCATGGTTTTGCAAATTTGTCCATAGGGTTTCCACATCTTCCTTCAAAGCGTTTGGTTTTGACCATTAGTGGAAACATAGCAACAGGCTCGTTGGACAACTGGCATGAGCAGCTAGTTCCGGTAGTTTCTAGTTGTGAGTCCCAGATTAAAGGTGGCATGCAAATTAGAGCAATTTTATTACCTATCAGGTTGCATAGTTACTGGTAGGCTTGATATCTACTGTTGCATCATACTTTGTGAAATACCCATTTCTACGACAAAAATAGAGCTCACGCCTTGTTTTAGAACACAAATACATAAATTTTAATCTGAGAAAAATACAAAATGAAACCATGTACAAGTTATGTACAAACCCTTTTTACAAGACAAGATATTTATCACTGGATATTACATATGACAAAGTCAGGTAGATCATTTCTGAGCACCAGCATTTTATCTCTCTCACCGATCCTTGGTACAAAGAAAAATGATGAAGTCATACTCCTTTTTCTCTATGAACTGGAAGCGTGAATACCATAGGTAGTTTATAGGAATTGTTTTCAAGGAATGACTATAATGGCAAATGCTTCCTTATATTATATGTATGAACAAGGGGTCTTAAAATAGTTAACCTGTTAAACAATAGCACTTAACTGGCTAACCATTTTAACATAGGGCCTGCTTCCTAGCCTGCTGCCTGGCCGTGCCCCGTCCGTGAGGTCCTGCCACTGAGCCTGCTATGGCTGTGGTTTCCCGCCACTGGAATTGATAGGCATACTGGTAAGCTTCATGTTTAACATCTTTAATGTGAACTGTATGTTTTCTATGGTCTAGAGGAGGAGAAAGGCCAACTTTGCCTGAAAAACACTGACATTAAAATTTTAATTCTTCTGGAATTCCAATAGGTTTAGCAAATGCAACAGCTAAAATATGTCTCTGAAACAATATCAGGAGACCGAGAGAAAGAGAGAAATGTTAATTGCTTCTTAAAATAAGCAATGTGAGGATTGCAGCTGAAATGTTGATGAGATTCCTTAAACTCTTCTCGTTACCAGAAAAATTACCATTCTCACTTTTCAATTTCAATGAAAGAAGAATTGCAGAAATTTCTCCATTTATTCTTATGTGCTTTAGTGCCTACATTCTTTTTTTTTTTTTTTTTTTTTTTTTTTTTTACTGCAGGCCTCCTCTGAAACTCATTGAAACAGTGGGGGGGTCTTCTTTCAACTTCAACAGGTACTGGATTTGACACATAAATGGGGGAGCATTTTATGGATATTTTATTACTTTTTTGACAAATCTGAAGCTAAATTAGAATAATCTTCTTTATTTTATTGCCTTTAATGAGGAGCAAACATCAATTTTAGTAGTTCAAAAATCGGCTAGGTAAATGTATAGACTATCGCAGTTTATAGATTATTCAATCGCTGTTTTTTACTTGGCTTTGTGCGCCACATCACTGGATGTCTGCCTGCTAAATAACAGCAGCATGCATTCTCACACATCTCACGCATATTCATTTGCAGTTTTTTTCTAATTATCAGAGAACCTGGAAAAGAAGTTTACACACATTGAATAGAAAAAGACCTAAAAACTGAGATGATTAACACACACTTAAGAAAAATAAGAGATGAAAAAACTACCCCACTGTACAAAATAAAAGCAAGCGCAAATTTTATTTTTTTCTGAAAGCAAAAATTGAGATTAGTTTTGGATGTCTGTGGCCAAAAGCTTTTAAAGCATATAATCATCTGGCATTTCTGCAAAGGTACAGAATTGTGAATATCTGGTTTTAGTATAATGTCCTGTCTTCTGTTAAATGTTTGGTATTTTGCAAGGGAGAAATTCATTCTACATAAGGCCCCTCGTACAACTTATGGGAAGTTAAGTTTTGAGATATGGACGACTCTGCATAGTGGAGAATTTGACTGATGCTGAACTGTTCTAGTATTTATATTATACTCTGATTATGACCCACTGCCAGTCATGGGTACTAACACTGTGTTCAGTAAAGTTATTTTCATACCGTCAATGGAAACAATTGTTTTTAAAAAATAAATTATAATAGACCCTATTCATCAAAAGCCTTGAAGTACATGCTAAAGTGTGTAGCTAGATCCACTGCATTGACTAGATTCAACAAAATGGGACTATGCACTTGCTCAAAGTTATGTATTTTGCTGTATCAAGACCTTAGTGGCCCAACACATATTTAAAAATCGTGTTAACTATCTTAGACTTGGTCTCCATTACATCAATCTATGTGACTAGCATAGCTGAAGTCGACATACCACAGCAAAAACACTGTGAAAATTAAATCTAAGGGTATGTCTAGACTACAGGGTTTTGTCAACAAAAGTGGACTTTTGTCGACAAAACTATACCTGCGGCTACACTACCGCCGAGTTCTGTTGATATAAAGTTGACAGAACTCGGCAGTTTTGTTGACGGCGGTAAACCTCATTCTATGAGGAATAATGCCTTTTGTCGACAGAGTTCTGGACGTAGTCTAGATGCTCTTTGTTGACAATATCTGTTGACAAAGCCTCTGTCGACAAAAGCCTGTAGTCTAGACACTCCCTAAGTTACACAACTTCAGCTAAGTGAGTCAAGGGTAGATGCTCTCCCATCAACTCTGGTACGCCACCAAAATGACAAGCATAGGCAGAGTCGACGGGAGAGCACTCAATAGTCTATTGATTGGGTCTATATCAGATGTGATAAATTGACCCCACTGGATTGATCACTGCCCATCAATCTGGAGGGTAGTATAAACATAATTTAAAAGGGTAAGTACTGACTGGTGCCATTGAAGAAAGCTACTAAGCTGTGAAAGATAAAGAACATGCGCTTCCCTAGATTTTCCCAAACAGCTCCCATAGCCTTTGATCAGTTTCCTACCCACACCAACACAAGGTATGTGGGCCTTTGCACTGACTCACTCACCCTTTTATTTGTTCTGCTTTGCAGGACATATGACAAGGTGTAGAGGCATGTGCCCTGATAATTGCTAGAACACTGGAAGCACACTTCAAAACTTGTTGGCTTCTTGAAGCTGTTGCCAATTAATTTGTATTACGTTAAGAAGGTACAGATTTGTACAGTAACTTTTAGACTGGGAGATGTAACAGGGCAGTTGCTAAACATATGTATGTTTTCACAGCTATGGATTGTATAGCATGCAAACAGGCAAATTACCCATTTGTAAGTTGAGTCAACAGTGAGTAAACATATGAGACAACAGTGTGACGCTGTTGCAAAAAAAGCAAATATGATTCTAGGTTGTATCAACAGGTGTGTTGTAAGCAAAACTCGTGAAGTCATTCTGCCGCTCTACTCTGCACTAGTTAGGCCTCAGCTGGAGTACTGTGTCCAGTTCTGGGCGCCACATTTCAAGAAAGATGTGGAGAAATTGGAAAGGGTACAGAGAAGAGCGACAAGAATGATTAAAGGTTTAGAGAACATGATCTATGAAGCCAGGCTTCATGAACTGTGCTTGTTTAGTTTGGAAAAAAGAAGATTAAGGGGGGACATGATAGCGGTGTTCAAATATCTAAAAGGGTGTCACAAGGAGGAAGGAGAAAATTTGTTCCTCTTGGTTTCTGAGGACAGGACAAGGAGTAATGGGCTTAAAGTGAAGCAGGGGAGGTTTAGATTGGACATTAGGAAAAAATTCCTAACTGTCAGGGTGGTCAAATATTGGAATAAATTGCCAAGGGAGGTGGTGGAATCTCCCTCTCTGGAGATATTTAAGAACAGGTTAGATAGACATCCGTCAGGGATGGTGTAGGTGGAGCTTGGTCCTGCCTTGAGGGCGGGGGGCTGGACTCGATGACCTCTTGAGGTCCCTTCCAGTCCTATTATTCTATGATTCTAAGTTATCGCTCTTGCTGTGCAATAATTTATGAATCTGATTAGTAAAGGCAGTTTCACAGACAGAGAGAAAACAAATGCACCAAGCAAACTCTATGTACTTCAGACCCTTAAAGGACCCAAGCTGTACTCTGCAATATTTTATCAGATCTTAATTTAAAATAGAACATTTTTAGATGTGTAATACATTTTTTGGTACTTCCTTTCCCATCCATGGCACGTTACCAAGATGTGGGTGGAGAGGAGAAGGTGTCTCCCTTATAACCCAGCATGCCTCATTCAGCCAGTCATCTATTTCTTAACGTGACAAGAATTTTTCATCCTTAATGTCACAGATAGATGGGGTGCCTAACCCCTCCGAGGCAGCCTCCTCTGTTTCCCCCTTGATGCAGCAAAAAATCTAAGCCATTGGGCTTTATTTGGCTAAATAGTACATCGGCTGGGATAATGCAAAATTTTCCACCACCTTTATCGTGGGCTGGTGTTGTCCGCCCACCCACATTCAGTTGCCTCTCCAGCCTCGGGGCTGGAATAGAGACATCTCCTCCATGCAAATTACATGGATCCTTAGGTCTGCTCTCAGTCCTTATGACTTCAGATCACATGGGCTTCTCCCTGAATACCTGCTAATATACAGAGCACGTCTGAGAGGGTGGGGCAGCTAAGCTATTGCTGAGAACGTTTTTGCTAGCCCCCTGCCTCTGGGTGAACAGTGCCTTCAGTGATTCTGATCTATCGCTCTGCTCTTAGTTGGATGCGTTGGGCTCACATTCAAAACAGCAGAAGTTGGGCATGTTTAGCTCAAATAAGAATTAGGCCTTGTCACATTCCAGTAGTCACTTTGCTCAAGGAACCCTGATGACTCGTACACACGCGCTCATATACACATTGTATTGCCGTTTCGACCAATGAAGTACTGGCTTAGTATTAGACCTGTCCCAATCGATCCCTCTGCTATGCCAGGACATATCAAATACGAATTACTGCCCTATTGACCTACAACGCTGTATCTGTCCTGGATCTGACCTGCCATTTCTTCAAAGTACAAAGCCATCAGATGCACACACTTTGCCTCTCTTTGGGTTTAAAAAAACAACCAAACAGTCAAATGGTCTAAAACAGGGCCACTCAACATGCGGCCCGTGGTGTGGTTTGGGTTTATGCGGAGCTCTACACACAGCACGCTGGTGGGATCATTTGAATATGGCCTTCACTGGGAACACGCTACACAATGGTGAGTCAGTATAATGATCTTTTGTTGATATGCGTTGAAGTAGTTAAATTCCTGAACTGTCATTGCTCATTAAAAGTACTGTCATATGGGTGGAAATTGGGTAACTGTTGCATTTTATTAATATCAGCAGAACCGACTTAAATGGGGCCTGTGTGTTGTGCAGTCTTGCCGTAATCTTTGTATTCATGCCCGTCAGTGTGAAAGAAGCTATTTGCATATATATTTGCATGTCTATGCAACCACACTTAAGTTGTGGCACGTGCTGAGAGTATCACGGTGGCCCCGGGGATTCCAAAGTTGAGTAGCACTGACCTAAAACCTAGAACTTTCCTGTCCTACTTTCAGATTTTCTCATGTAGCCCCATAGACTTTGTTTTGCTGAATTCAGTACACTGTACGTGAATTACAGTGGTCACTTTCTTTGCCTGAAAACCCAAACCACAGCTGTACTACATGTTTGTTAAAAACTCATTAGTAATCTAAGGAAGGAGCAAGTCTAAAGTTTGGATTTCATATGTTTTTAAGAAATGTGTGTTGTTAATTATTTACAGCCCCCACATCCGATGGTATAAATGGGTGCTATTGCAATTAGCTATATTAATAGAACTGCTTTTCGTGTTGCCCAAGACCTAGTTATATAGTGGCAATCTGCTTTTTAACGTAGACCCCATAACAGCGTGACCCTGACATGCAGGCCTTAGCAATGCAGGTGAGGTTTTTTTTACAATTCAATAAAAAATATGTCCTCTACATGAGAAAGGAAGGATGCTAAGAAATGGCACCGTGTACAGTTACTTCTGTAACATTCAACTTAAGAGTACTTCACATTATTTCCTATGCCAGCCATAAAACAAGTGACCTATAAAAATCAAATGTTTTTTGGCTAAGATTGACATCAATTTCAACAATTCTATTGGGATTGATGCCAACTTTTTACTCCTCTGGCAATAAAATTAGTGCAGTTCACAAATGAAAAAGGAGTACTGACTTGAAAGGAAAGGTTTAAAGTGACCCAATGCAAAATCAGAATGCAAATTATAGGCTGCCGTTAGCTAACGTAATAACAAATCAAAACCACCAGATTCTTGCTTTATTTGGGGTTTTGTGAAATGGGTTAAATATGCGTAAAAACGGCTCAAGTTATTTTGTTTCTTCATAGGATAGTGAGTATAAATATTTTTAACAATCCCATTTTACATACATTATATTCACAATTCTTGTTAATTTTTTGTTTAAAATAACTAATTCTACAAAAGGTAACAACAAAGTAGTCACAGTCCCAAAAGTCACTCCAGAGTAAAGCCTGTTTAGGTGGCAGTATGGTTATATTTGTACTGCAGCCAGCGAACAAACATTGACGCTGAGATAGTTTAGCTTAAATGTTGGATTATATAGTGGATGTTCTTTTCACAGTAAATCGATCTGCTTTGTATGTGTCTGATTCACTGATATTTCGCTAATGTTAATAGTACCACAACATGTTTTATCTTGGCGTTTTGCAACTGTACAAAAGTACAAAGCCTAAACTTAACTGGCACAATGGGACCTTATCTTTTTTTACCCATGGGGGCCTTTTTTTTTAAACCCTCGATAGCTCCGCTGGTTGCATCAAATGTTAATTTGAAATTGAGAGTTGCTAACTTGCTTAAAACATCAAATGCCTAGGTGAATACATACTGCAGCACAGATATGAAATATCACATATTTGTCTGATGGCTGTAAAGCTTGTTGGCCACTTTGTGAAACTGCTAATACAATTGGTTTTACTGTAGACAGCTCTTCAAAGGCCTTTTGTAAGTTATCATGCTTAAATACATTCATTACTTTTGTTTTGTTTTGGTTTTCACTGTACCTTTGAGTGGAGTCGCAGCAACTTAAAAAGACAAGCAAACAATAACATTTAAGACATTTTTTACCAAAATTAACTGGCAACAAGATGTCGAGACACTGTAGACAAAAGCCTGAGCTGCAAAGTTTGTGCTGTGAGCTGAATTCACCAAAAATACAGGTGTGCTCAGAGCTGTGGTTTTGATTCGGTCTGTTGCTGATAGATGGGCCATCAGCAAAATTCTGCTATGGACCCAACCTTTGCCACCTTTAAAGGAGCGTTTGGATCAGGTAGGGTTTGGGTCAGGCACAACTCCAGTAGTTTTAAGCAAGAACTCAAGTGCAATCTGGTAGATGTGTGGGTTATGAATATCATGATCTTGTGTGCTATTTAGACACCCTGGATTAAAGTACTCAGAAACCTGGCAAAAGAAGAGGATTTTCCATGGTTGAACTCCTTGAGTCAGCAAGTGCTGATGGATAATATGCAATGTGAAGCAAAGCAGAATTGCACATTTTGCAACCTCAAAGAAAGTGCCACTATGTGCATCTTATCTGCATGCCCTTTGTTTTACACTAATGGTCACTACCCATTGTCATAGAAATGTACCAATGCATGGTTTTGGATCTTAAATTTACCGGCGCTTGAGATGAGCTGTAGGAACGTCTTCACTGTGGATGGTAATAAAACGATGAATAGTTCAGAGAGAATGTTAATTCTACAAAAATATGACTTTCGGCTTTGAAAATAAATACATTTCAGTTTATTAAGAGCTGGTGTCAATGCTGAACAAAATACATAGTCTCCAGTAAAGAAACATGTTGGTGAACTGTTTGGAGGTTTTTTTCTTCTTTTTTGATTTACTAAAATGCAAGTTGGACCTTGTATTTTTTTATATATTATGTATCTCCCTTGATTACATTTCCTCATAACTGTGACCATCATTCTCCTCAGATATGAGAGTCAGCAAGAGCAGATTTTTTTTATTATTATTTTTAGGAGTCTGGCCACATATTCAGCTATTTTAAAGGGAAAAAAAGACAATGAAAAAAAGAAAAATATATTTTCTTTCTAATAAATAAAAATAATTTAAAATGCTAGAGGCTATATATGATTATTTTTGATTATGTTCATTTATAAATGAAATAGTTTCCAAAATACATGGAAGCAATATTAAAGGCAGACAAACAAAGATCTGTCTACTTTATTTTCCCATAACGCTCGCCCTTCGTAACTTTTCCACCCGTGGGTCAGCATGTAAGAGGAATAAATGTCACATCACCATTCATGAAGTCTGCTTTTAAAAAAATAGTTCTGGCCTTCTGTGAGTCAACATTCATCTTCAACTTCTCTGATGGGTGGGATCAAGCTGCTTGTAGATTTATACTGATTGATCTGATTGGCCATGTGAGTGCTCATGGGCTTGATTTGAATGTTTCTGGGATAGGCATTATCCGGCTCATCTGTAAACCATTTCTTTTCTGCTAAAGAGCAAAATGGGTAGAGACAGAACAAGGAGGGAAAAAGAGAAGTTTAATTAGTGCGGTGCAAAAAGCAGTCAGTAACGTTCATAGAGGAAAGGCAATCAACAGAGGGTAACAATGAATAATTGCTAGCAGCAGAGTATAGTAGCTTAGTACACTTGAACACATATTATAAAAGGAGGAGATGTTTGCAGGGTTCATAGTAAAGGGTTAAGGAAAACTGGCAATTTGCTGGGGTGTTTGAATGTATGAGATTTTTTTTTAATGCAGTCATGTGACGTGCTGTGCTGATCAAGTATCAGAAATAAAAAGGATGCATTTAGAAGCTCGGAGCATGCTGGGGTTAGTGTTGGGCTCCTCTCCTAAGGTTTGGGAGGTTGTATTTGGTTTGTGGCAGTACCTGAAAAGTCAACCTCGTGGGGTCTGCACAACTGGCTCAGGAATCACACCAGTGCAGGGTTTCTTGTACGTCTGCTTCCAGCCCTTGCTAGAAATGCAGAGCTGGATAAAGCTGAAAAACCATGTTAACGATGTGGGAAACATTTCAATTCCTTCCTGCGGGGTTGGGCACTAGAATACAAAGTCCTGGCTGGGATGCTTTAGTCAGGGTGAGTTTTTCTTCATGCGAGAGGTTGGACCAGGTGGCCTTCTGAACCTCTTTCACGGAAGATTAGGGTTGGAAGCGACCTCAAAGGGGGGATAGCACCAAAGCCTTGCCTCTTACATCCAGGAATGGACCCTGGCATCATGGCTGTTTGAATGCTGCTGAACTTTCTCATTACATGCAGCTACAGATGGATCAGCTGACTAACCCCAACATTCCGTTAGGCTGAATGGGTTGTTAATGATGAATAGGAGCATGGCAGGCGAAGCAGAGGGAGGGACGACTGACAGGCAAAAAAGGGGAAGAAAAATGGGGAGGCTTTTCCTTTTGTTTCGGGTCCATTTGTGCAAATGTGGAAACAATTTTAGAATTGAGATTCAAGGGAGTGGGGGGACACTGGGAGACAAAACACAGCACGCCGCCACCTCTTAGGCTTTGGTCCTGGCTCTACAGCACGTTAGATTCATGATTTCTCATATAGAATTTTTAACTAGAGATTTTCCTTCAATTGTTTATAGAGCAGAGCTGCGCATCCCGTGACTCAAATACAGAATAGTGGCGAGAGGAGAGGTACCGTGCAAAAATGAATCGTCGTTTTTCCTGGGGACAAATGAGAGGATTGGCCCATAGGCTGGAATTCTGTAGATGCGACATATTTGCGTGGTGCTTGGGTAGAAAATTTCAACCTGTATATTGTTTTCTCCTGTCACCTTAAAGCCTTTGTACTCACTGGCGGTCAGAGTGTTCAAACTCAGGCAACTTTACTAGGGAAACAAATAAGCAATGTTTAAGCTCCCCTCCCCTTACCTATTATAATTAAGCTCCCTTTGATTTGAACAGATTGAACGATAGGAATTCATAATGTTACATCCTGCACAGTGAAGCTAACTGATTAAGTGCTTTAAATTATTCTTCCTGACAGAATGATAAAGTTACAATCTGTTCTGAAATGATCTACAGCTTGCCAGACTCCTACCGCTTCTTTCTACATTCATTTATCTTTTTGTCAAGCAGTATTTTTTTTTAAAAAAAGCTTCAATTCCAAAGATCTTTTAAAGTCATCAGAACATTTGAATTATTAATGAGACTTTAAGGGAATGTCTGACGGGGGCTGGTTTACAAAAAGGGGGTAGGGGAAAATATCTGGGAATGTGTAGACATCAAAATAATTTCAGCTCCGTTTAAAAAACCATTTAGTTCAAGTATGACACACGAACCATTATGCATTTGTGGAAACCAATTTTATGTGATCTACGATTACACCTCTCTGAAAGGTTAGTTTAAAGTGTGATGGTTATCATGTTCTAAAAGCCTCGCAAGATCACATAAACAATTTCAAACTAACAGTTTTCAAATGGTCTGTGTTTAAAATGATTTTGAGGCAAGTTAAGCATTGTGTACTTTTATCCGACTTTTTTTTTGCATACCGCTGCACACGCTTTGTTTACAGGGAGAACTTGGTGAAAGTTCTTTCAGTCGGTGTCAAAAGGAGGACAGAGTGTTGGTGCGAAGGATGAGAATGAACTACATGTCCTCCCCTTCCAGCGGCAGATGAAAAGCTTTTCCATCTACCCAGCTTTCGTGGAAATTTGCAGCAGCCTCACTAGGTAATTGCTAATATATTTGTCTTCCCCGTACAATCCATGGAGACCTTTAAAAGTACAGACACTGTCAATACCCTGGTGCATTCACACTGTATATAAAATGCTTGTACATTCCATTTTCTTCTTTTTAATTCCATCCTTCCTGCACGCAAAAACTCTGGCCCTTGCAGGGGCCTCTCTTGTGCTGGGACTCATCAGCCCCTTCCTGGCAGCTTCATACCTTACCTTTTCTGTCTCAGCTGCTCAGATCATCTTTCTTTTCTGCCCTCATCATGGCCAGACTCCTCTCCCCTTCAGAGCCAGGTGCAAGCTCTTCTGCATCGTTACCTTCAAGCCTCACGATCTCTTTCATTATATTATTTTCTTTGCAATCACTTTCTGCCGGCCCATTTGTCAGTCTCCAGAGATGGGCAGAATAGCTGCTAAGCTCACGGCAGGTTCTACGGCTCGGTGGCTGTTGAAATGCTCCCCTCAGTCCAATCCAAATATGCTCCAGTGAAAGTTGTCCCACTCCCTGCCTTGTACTTTAGGGTGGAACACGCTGCTGTTCCAGCAGCTGGCCAAGGAGGTCACTGGACCAGAATTGCCAGCACAGCCGCCAGTGAAACATGGAGTAGTTCAGATGTTTTATTGTTCAGCTGCAAAGGCACGTCCAGTGTTCTAACCTGGGGGCCCTTCCTGTTTCCTCCTCTAGAAAAACCCTCCCATCATCAGTGATGGAAAAGTGATACTTCCTGGAGCCAGCTTCCCTTTTCCCTGCCTGGTGCATGTGGTTGACTAGTCAGGCCCTCTGGAAGACTGCAAAGGTAAGTGGGGAGGAAAGGTGGGTATCTGACCATTAGCATTTGGTCCTCCAGAGGATCCTGCAAGTTTGGGGCTGATGCCATCTGCTTTAAAACTGAGCCTGAAAAATGGGGTTCGGGTGCGTTCCATGAATGGACCTTGCAAGGTTCAACCACATCTAGTCAATGCATTAACCACCCCCTCCCTTCCATTGCCAGATGCGGTCTCACTTTTGTTGAAGGCGCTAATCCCTAAAGCCATGCCTGTACCTTCACCCCCTGAGGACAAGCAAGGAAGATACTGTACACCCATAGCGGGGAAGTCAGAGCCTATTCTTGTTATGTGCTCGGCTGATTTTTTTCTGTATCAGCCGAGAAAATGTTTTCCTTTCACACATTAGCTTCAAACCACAGCTCGCAACAACAAAGTAACAATATAGGCAGCTTATTTAAAATTAAATGGTGGTGTTAGGAAGCAACTGCATGCGAGATTGTCTAAGTAAGAAATATTAGAAGTTTCACCACCCACCAGGGTTGTTAGTTTGGCAGGGGAGTATTTTATGATACTCAATTTGCCGCTCAGTGAAACGGCTCTCATTATTTGTAAATGTCTGTGACTGGTTATAATGCAGCTCTCCTTGTACACATACTAGTGGTTAGAAGGGCTCAGCTAGCAGTTGATTAGATGATACAAACGTGCTGTCAACTGATGCACATATGCATTTTGTAAGAACAACGACAAAAAAGAAGCCCTGTGTTTGGGGCCCAATCAGCATAATTCCCTGTGGTGTTAATGGCAGCTTTGCCTTTATACGGAAGGCCAGGCAGGGCCTGCTGTCTTCTGGGGATGTGAAAGTCTGCTTGGCAGTGTCAGATACCCCATACGCTCGCTAGGCTATGTCCAATCATTAAGTAATGTTTATCACGACATAGACGCACAAAACCCAGCAAACACAAAAGTGCCCCATACACTACACTACTACTTTGCAAAAGCTAAGAGTTCCTTCCTGTTTTGCCTTGCCAACCAGAGTCTAACATGTTATGGGGGAACATGAAAGTACAGAGAAAAAAAAAAACTACAGAACTTATGGAAAGCACCTAACCAAGCTCAGTATCTGAACTGTGGAAAGGTCTGTTACCATAGAAACCTGAGCATTTCACTTAATTGTACCTATAAGGGATACAACTCCCTCTGGCTTTTCCTTTACAGGAGTATTCGTTAAACCAATGTTATGTATCTTTTATTCGAAATGCATGAAAGTTCTAAGAGAACCTTTGGTTAAAAGTACTCTGCAATATTCTACCCATTGTACAGTTTTTCCCCTTTTGAGTGGAGCAAACATTGGATGCATTTGGCCTAGAATAGCCATATAAATGTTGCTGTAACTCAGCTAAATCAGTGTAGTTTTTGGTTACTTTTACAAATATAAGGACCATAATCACCAGCAGGGTGAGAATGCATGAGTTTACCAGGAATGGCAATTAGAAAGGAGTTGGGGGAAGGGAGAGGGAATTGACAGCTATTCGTGACTTCAGATAGCTTTGGATCTCTGGGATGATAGAGTGTTTGTTTAAACTAGATTGGGGCTCTCTAGCCTTTGAAAATTTCCATAGTGTCATTGAAAATGTAATAAAATATGTCTATTAGAGACTGTCATATGCAAAGAAAATAAATAGTCAACACGCAGGTTATTTTGTACACTGAGCTAGATTCCTACATATAATTCAGTGTGCTTTTATATTGAGAGCAATAAAAATGTATTTGGCCCAATCCTCAAATCCTTTTTCACTTCTTCTGCATGTAAAATTCCCATGGCGAACTAGTCCTTAGTAAAACCATGGAATTCGATATAGGCTCTTACATTTAGTGTCTCATTTTCTGCTCAGTTCCAGAAGTGGACAGATTAGTTCTCTCATTGTCCATCACTTTCTGCCTGAGACAGAAATGATCATATCGTAGAATTTGCATAATTGTGCATGCATTGAAATCTATTTTTCAGATACGTGACAACTGATTCCATATTAACGCCCCATTCAAAGGAAAATGAAATGAAATGGGAAGAGAAAAGCATGTTAGGTGGCAACGCTGCTAAAAAGTGTGCAACTGGTAACAACATCAGTATTGCCACTGGAAACAACATTAAAAAAAAAAGTTCAGGGCCTTGGTTAAAAGGTTTGGGGGCGAAGCGGAATGGAAATGAGAATTTGGCAAGGTGAAATGAGCTCTGTAACAGGTCAACATTTTTACTACATAGGTACGTAGATGGTTAGCAGAGGGCGCGTGCAGTTAAACGCCAAGCAGATGAGAGGAGAAAAATAAAACAGGGTGGAGCAACAGCAGCAGCAGCAGCAGCCAGTTTTACTTTTGATTTAGGGGAAAAAATAAAGCAAAACAATTAAAAAACACCCCCAATAACTGAATAAAGTTTTTAACTTCTTTTTTTTTAATTTCACAAGTTTTCACAAGGACAACATTAGAGAAGGAACCCCACAGCCGTTGCTAGGTCATGCAGAACCATTAATTGTCATACCTTGGCCCATTCTATTCATCCTTGTTGCACTTTAGAAAGAGAAGTAAGCTCTGTAAGTTTTACAATGCTTTTAAACTGTCAAATTTCCGGTTGAGCACTTTAACTGGCACAGCCTCGTCATTATGCATGTTCTTAGGGCAAAACCTCAGAACTGTTTTCAAAGAATACCTGAGTGTGTCTTCAGAGGCAAGAATTTTTGGGACAGGGGACAAGCATAATTTGAAACATCTTCCACCGGGAGGACTAATTGGCTGCAATTATGCACAAACACATACGCAATAATTTCTGATTCCAATCATTATTCTTAACACTGCACAGATGCACTGTGGGTAGCCCCGTTTGTACCATACCAGGTTTTGTCAGTAAAAGTGCTTGACTTCATTGTCAATTCACACAGCAAGCAAAGCTCTAAAATTACCATGCTCGGGGAAGGGAGAGAGGAGAAAACAGCGCTAACCATAAAAACACCTCTTGCTGTTGGGTAACTACCATGCTACACCTCCTCGGTCGGTTTTCTAGAGACATGCCTATTGGGCTGGGCAGCTCGTCACAAAGTAGGTAGTGTGATTTCAAAGTGTCCCCCCTGCTGCTGGCATTTAAAATAGGTTTCAAGATACAATAAAGAAAGGGCAGCTAGGATTGGAAGCCACTAAAATGTATTTAATTCTGGCAACGGCAGGATACTGCACCAGTATTGTAGCTAGGAACAGCCTAGCACACACAGCCTCTGATTTGCTCACTTCTGGCCATGGGAAGGCATATAGTTTCATGTGTGGGCTGTGCTCTGTAACTCACCCCTCCACAGCTTCTTATGCTGCAGGCCCACAGAAACTATCGTTCTCCCTTGTGCTTCTCCTAATGCATGCGCCCTTTACAAACCAGAACACAGCCGACGATTTCCTCCTATTCATTAGAGCGGCCAGTGAAAGATCTACCAAAGCTAGCCTATCATCATCCCCCAAAGACTGATACTTTGGTTTTGATACTTAAAGTCCTAGAAAGGCAGGTTGTAGACATCTTTGTACATAAGGTATCTTTTCAGACTAAAACACTGCTCAGAAAAATATTTTTGCCATGTTTAAGACTTACATCCAATCTTTGATACATATGGCTTTTCATCCCAAATGTCACAAGTGAAGGATAATATAGCTTACTCATGTGGCAGTATAAACAGTGAGAATAATAATTTAGCATGCAATTAGACACTTTTTTAAGTTAAAAGTTTTACAACTCCACGCCTGGAAAATGTCAGCGGTACAGGGAGGAGATGTGGAAGGACATGCTTTAAAATACTGTCCTTTTTGGCTACGTCTAGACTACAGGGTTTTTCTGGTATACCAGAGGCATCCTGGAAAAATCCCGCCACAGCCAGGGAGTGTATTTGCTCTTCCGCTTTTTTTCGCAGAAGAGCAAATGCTCTCTTTCGGGAAGCCCTGTATACCTCATGCCACAAGGGATAAGGGCTCCACCAAAAGAGGAGGGTTTTCCGCCATTTGGCCCCATCTAGACTGGGCCAAATGGCAGAAAAGCGCGTCACTTTTTCCAATAAAGCCCCATACTCGAGACCTAGCCTTAGAGAGAACAAGTCTCTGATGTAGAGCTGGTGCTTAATAATCTATACAGATGGTGAAAGACTAGACTATTTCAGCTTTGACGGTGAAACAATCGCTATCTTTACTTGAAGCGTAGAAGTTTTTGTTCAACGGGTAAGCTTTCTAATATCTTGTGTGTGTTTAAACAAAAGCCCCAATATATCACTATTTCTTTATTAAATTACGTGCTTTGTGTGACTGACTTTATGAACAAGCATTCGTGCTAAACACATTCTATCTTTGGATATGTAGAGTAGTTGCTACGGTGAGTTATTTATGCTTTTGGCATGCCTGTGGGTTTAGGATTTTTCCCCTCCTTAGCATCATAAATAACTTTTGGTCCGTCTGCTTTGTTGCTGTTGTGCTTAAGGGTTTTATGGTGGTGAAATAAAAATGACACTCACATGCACACTGTCATAGCTATGTAAAATATGTGTACAAAAAAGAAGAACTCCATGGGAAAAACAGGGAAACACCAACAGGGAGGAATGGGTGGCAGATGCAAGTTTCACACAGGGTAGGGATGGGTACACATATCAAAGTCTATCTTCTTGAACATACTTCTGTTTTTCCCGGGAGTCCCTGGTCTTGCTGCGGTTCTGTCGGTTTGCTGTTGACGGGATGGAGTGCACTGATGAGCTCTTTTTGCTGGAGGAGTAGGAAGAATGGGAGGAATGAGAGAGGCTGGCTCGGGACTGGCCAGCGTTGTGGTCAAATTGCATCAAACAGAAGATCAAGTCTGTGGGCACAAGCTCAAACTCATAGGGTGGGTTTGTGATCACGTAGCTGGAAAAGCAAAAGAAGAAAGTGGCTTTAGAGTTGCATTAACGTCTTCTCTAGTGACATTTATCACAAATTTTGCATGTCTTCTTCCTTAGTGGGGCCTGTGTTGAGCCCGTATGAGGACCTAGGAAAATCTTATCTCTGAGGCAGCCTGACACGAGGAAAGAGGACGTCTCTGTCAGTGGGACCGTCAAAGCAGAATATTCTCCACAGGGTGAGAACTCATTCCACTCCCTTGGTGATTCAGTTTATGATGCAAGGGCACTTTAGCGGGGAAACCTAACACCTTCAAGCACCAGTGGTAACGCACTAGCAACACAACATTTACATAATTGCAGAAGCGAGGGCACTACACGTGTGGTCTATTTAAGTACAGTCAGGGAGCACGATAGAAAGAAAAATATATATCATTGTAAAAGAACGGAGCTAAAAAATAAACTGCAGTAAAGTGAAACATTGTTAATTTAAAATGCGTCTCTCACTAATCTCTTGGTGCATTTATAAATGTGCCAAAAGCAACACCGACATTTGAAGATGCAAACAAAAGATGCCTTTTAACCTCAACCCTCAAAAAATCAAGGCTGGAGTCACTTACAGAGTCTCCCAGTGAAATTCTGTGGCCATGTGATGCTCACTGACTTCACAAGGCAGGCCTCGCATTGTATCCAACAGCAGAATTATGTTTTTTCTTTAGGTGGGAACTAAGTAAGTCCTCAGTCTCTGATTACTTCCTTGTATCACTGATATTCAAGTAATCAAAAAATGATCAAGACCACCACAATTTAACTTAAGCATTTTATGAGAGAGAGAAAGTAAGAGATGAAAAAATGGTAGGGCTAAAGGGAATTTTTTGAAGTGAATTTAGTGTTTATGGGAGATTTGGATTGGCACTTTTGAAGAGCGAAGCATTTTACTTCTCCACAGAATAGCTAGCCGTTAATCTGCTCAGCAAGTGAAGTGACAATCCAATAAGCAACCCTGTTGTCCACCAAGGAGACACATTTGTCACACCCATTTAGTTGTGAATCTTTCTACAGCATTTCTGATAGAAATATTGGGCAGTTAGAGTGGGGGTTGTGTGATGCAGCTATCATCTACTAAAGTAAGACCCTCTACTCATAGAAGCTTAGCACACTGATAGCCAAATGGTTTAGTGGCGGCAGTGAATATGGTCCTCTTTGCTGCGTACATTGGCGCAGATCCTGGTGCCAGAGAAGCCCATAGAAATGTTGCCTTTGACGACTTCTGTGCAATCAAAATATGACATCAGTAAGATGAAGATCTGTGTCTTTCATTGAGCAGAAGCCAAGTCCTGGTCCATTAATTGAAGGCAACGATGAGAACTGCACCGAGCAGTAAAATTTCTCCTTGGTTTCCTAAGGGTGTCAGCTATGCAATATGAGAGAACAGAGTAAGTACAGACCACTGTGGCTGCTATTATCTGATAACCTGAGCCCCCTCACAGAGAAGAGGTTATAATTATGTAATAAAGCAGTGTCGTTAATATATAGCCCTGATGGTGTTCTAACCAAACTTCTGTTGGTGAAAGAGACATGCTTTGAGCTCTTCTAATTAAGCAAGGATGCAATTAAATATATGCTGCTGTCTGAGCATTTCAGTTACTACTTTGTCTCATATATGATAACCCAAGATATTCTACTTGTGCTTCGGGAATGGGGGGAAATTTACTGTGCACTAAATTTAATCGGCAGTAAATTAGAATCAAGGTGGGTAAGGCAATTTTTTTTTTTTTTTTTTGCTTGAGACCACTATGGCTATTAGGGGTACTCAAAAATTAACCAGTTCAAGCCATATCAAAGAATATGAATGGTTTTGTTTTCTAATTCTTTGGTGAGCCTCAGTGATAATCCCCTTTGTATCCCCCCAAAAAAAGAAGAGGCATTTGTGTCTCGGTGATACAGAGCATGGTTGGGGATGGTGGAAACAGTTTACAAGGCACAAATACCAATCATTTTAAGGGCATCTGGATTATCCACAGCAGGAAGAATGAAGCACAAATCAGCAAGAGAAATAAAAGTCTAGACATACCGTTTAGTGCATTGGCTAGGTGTACTTTGATGTGCATCCCTCAATCGATAAATTCCAAAACAAAGCATATTGTATGTTTTCAGTGCTTTACAAAATAGATCTCCATAACAACCACCATCCTAGGAGACAAAATAAAGGGAGAGGAGGAGAGAGATTTTCAGTCTGTGTCACACCTTGGCCCAGAATCACAATCTGTTTTTTGTTTCTCATCTGTGGCAGGTTATCATTCAAGAAAGTCTCTAATTTAAATGTTGAATTGTATATGCATAGAATGTTACTGGCCAGTGATTTTATTTGATGGGAACACGCAATCAGTGAATGACTCTGTCCCCAAGTCTTGCGCTTCCAGTTAAAATCAGAGAATAGATGTTCCATCCTTTGAGAGGGTCATGGTTGCAACAAAATGATGATTGACTTACTTTTTGCTCCAATTTTGGGAGTATGCTCTTCCTGCTGCTTTTCTTTCACAACATGCAAAGTGGTGATGGCTTAGAATTTTAAGGAGGTAACTATTTATTAGAGCCAATGAATTCAGTATTTGGAACCAGAACCCATCCATCAAATTATGCTTGTTGCAAAGTTCTGTTAACTCATCATAGAAATTCCACAGATTATTTACGAAAATAAAAAAAATGATTTGGGGAGAAATAATCACTTTGTGATGAGACATGACTGTACGTGATTAGCTCTGCTGATACACTCCAGCTGAATTTCAGGCTTAGTTCCATAATAAGAATTGGTAGTAATCTTTTGCTTGCCTATACTTTGGAGGCTCTGTTGTTTATCCTGACTCCAACTCAAACGTCAAAGACCCAATATATCTTGACTCATAAAGCAAGATCCCAAGAAAACACTGAGCGCTAACATTTGATTACACTTCTAATGCAGGCAGGATGAGCTTAAGTAATTAGTATATCCATTCTATAGTTGTATTCATTGATTGTGGAAGACTTTCAAGTAGGGAGACTGTTCATAGATAGCTGGAGTTCTGTTCCATGCTCTTCCACTATAACCCTGTTTGTAATAATATGTAGTGACTTACATAACCATAATTCTGGTGCATCACATGATATGATATTGGATGCAGCTTAAATATTCATATTTAACTAAATATGCATACCATTCCATAGTTTTAACTACCATATAGTTATGTCAAAGTCATTTAAATTTGTCAGCTAACTACGGAATCCCAGTGTCTTGGTACTCTCAGAACATAAACACCAATCAATTGCCATACTGTCTCTGTCGTGTCCAATAGGGTTTCTCAGCATCTTCTGCTATTGTCACGTTATTCTATCGGTATCCACCTTACACCTCCCTCAGCAGTTCCTACGCCATCCATTAGTGTCTGGTTTATGTCTTGAAACTTATGAGTTAAGATAAAAATAGTTTTTAGAAGGGAATCTGTTGTAACAGATTTTATGGGTTGAACTTCTCTAGTTCAGAACCAGTCAGGCCCGGAAGATGCCGATCGACAGTCTTCCAGACCATGGGAAGTCAATATTGTCTAGCAGCGTTACCAGCCCACTGATTGTGAGCACATTTAGGGTAAATTAGAGCTAAATAACAGCACAGAACACTGAGAGCTAGGATTGGTGGCTGTAATCAAACTTTTCATGGGTGCGGACAAGTTGCCCATGGTCCCATAAGGTGGACAATCTGGCTACCTGAAATCATGACAGATGTTTCTGGAGAAGGGAGTTCTGAACTAGAGAGGTTCAACCTATAGTTATTATGTGAAAGACATCTTCAAATACTCGAGAACAAGATATGTTTTGTCTATAGATTACATAATTTAATGGCCAATTTATGCACATATTGCAGCATTCACTAAAGGCTTGATCCCCACTTTCAAACATTTGACAATTAAATCATAAAACTAGAAGAGACCTCAAAATGTGATCTAGTCCAGCCCCCTGCCTTCAAGGCAGAACTAAGTATTATCTAGGCCATCCCTGACAGATGTTTGCCTCTGAAGATTGTGGAAGCTCCATCATTAGGGATTTTTAAAGAGCAGGTTAGATAACTTTTTCCCAGTGCTTAACTACCCCAACAGGAAGTTTTTCCTTATATCCAACATGAACTGCCCTTTTTACTCTTGTAACCCGTCAGGATAGGACAAGAAGTAATGGGTTCAATTGTTACAAGGAGGAGGAATAAAAATTGCACAGTCTTTTATGTACTTAAACTTTGTTATGTCCCCCTAAATCCTCTCTTCCCTAGACTTAAAAAACAAAACAAAAACAAACCATTAGTGTTTTCAATTTTCCCTGATAGGTCTTGTTTTTTCTTGCTCTTTTCTGGGTGTCCTCCAATTTATTCACATCTTTTTCTTTGCCTAGTAGCTCTACTTATTTTATTAAATGTTTGAGCAAAATTATTACTTTGACCAAATGAATGAAAGTTTCAGACATCTGGCCAATGCAACAGAATGTCTATGACCCACACATGAGCATGGCTTATACACCCAACACTGAAATGTAGTAAGTTAATTTCAGCCTATTTCCTTGATACAAACTGTGGAGTCGCTGCCATAAAAATGGCTGTTGTGTTCTATCTCTTAACTGTCTCCAAACCCATGAAATAACTACCCAACACTTTAGCAAGCAAAAACTGTTTTACTTGCTTAAATATCCTATCAAAATGATCAACAAACACATCCTTAATTTGGATACTCAGATTATGTTTAAAAATGGTTTTTTAATCTTCATTTGACTTTTGCTGTAAATACTTCTGTGTAATTTCTTAGTCTGTCCATTGTCTCCAAACCCATGAAATAACTACCCAACACTTTAGCAAGCAAAAACTGTTTTACTTGCTTAAATATCCTATCAAAATGATCAACAAACACATCCTTAATTTGGATACTCAGATTATGTTTAAAAATGGTTTTTTAATCTTCATTTGACTTTTGCTGTAAATACTTCTGTGTAATTTCTTAGTCTGTCCATTGACTGAAGATTGCATTTACCAGTACTGGTCAGAGAGAATGGACTGCTGTGTTCCATGAAAATCACAGAGATTGGATCATTATAAAATAATCAGATTTTCTAACAGCATGTAAGGAGACGTTCAAAGCATCCATAAGATTTACAAGGTTTGGCAATTTGATTTGGTTCAAATAATTTTGTCTCTGTGTCTGGATACTTTTTGACATTCAGAACTTTATAAATAATGTTAGGTACTGGAGAAGGAAAAAAAAGAAATCCATACCTGCTAAAACTCATGTAAACACTTTTTTTCTGATTTTAACTTAAAAACAACACAATCTAGTGTTCTATGATTCTATAACTGGAAGGGACTTTGAGAGGGCATAGAGTCCAGTCCCCTGCCCTCATTGCAGGACCCAGTACTGTCTAGATCATCCCTGACAGGTGTCTGTCTAACCTGCTCTTAAATATCTTCAGTGATGGAGATTCCACAACCCCCCTAGGCAATTTATTCCAGTGTTTAAGCACTCTGACAGGCAGGAAGTTTCAGTTTTCCCTCATAGCTCATGTTTTCTAGACCTTTCATCATTTTTGTTGCTCTTCTCTGGACCCTCTCCAATTTCTTGTGTCTTCCTCACAAGACTCTTATGAATGCATCTCAGAATCATGTTTGCCTTTTTTTCCAACAGTATGACACTGTTGACTCATGTTTAACATGAGTCATCCACTATGACCTCTAAATCTTTTTCAGCAGTACTCCCTTCTAGACAATCACTTCCCATTCTGTATGTGTGAAACTGATTGTTCCTTCCTAATTTGCATTTCTCTTTATTAAACTTCAACCTCTTTACTTCCAACCATTTCACCAGTTTCTGCAGATTATTTTGAATTTTGACCCTATCCTCTAAAGCACTTGCAACCCCTCTCAGCTTGGTATCATCTGCAAACTTAATAGCTCTATGCCATCATCTAAATCAGTGTTTCCCAATTTTATTTGGCCACGGAACATCTAGGGTTGCCTTAAAAAAAGCCCCGCCCAAGTATTGTGCCGCCACATTTTGTTGAACAGAGGCACTATCTCTTTAAGAGAGGGCGGGGGAGTGCCAGCTCTTGGCGGAACCCTTGCTTTCGCTTCGCAGAACCCCAGGGTTTCACGGCACACCAGTTGGGAAACACTGATCTAAATCGTTGATGAAGTTATTGAACAGAACCGGCCCCAAAACAGACCTGTGAGGAACTCCACTTGTTACGCCCTTCCAGCATGATCATGAACCGTTAATAACTACTCTCTGAAAACAGTTATCCAGCCATCGTCTTCCTTGCTGTATATTCTAGCTGAGGTTTATGGTCTTAGACTTATGAGCAAAAACCAGGAAGATCAGGAGTACAAAAGGGAAAAATATGCTACCAAAGCCCCACAAAGATTCAGATTTAGTTCAGCTTTAGAAAGGAGACTGGGGAAACAGCTCTTATTTCATCCAAATTGTCTCACCCATCTCTTCAGATACTGTGAAGAACTATAGTTTTGTTTATAATTGCTTCCATGAGCCAGTGTTTTCCTGAAAAAGTCAGCAGTCCCATTAAAACACAAAACAGTTTCTGTAAGGAGTTCCTCAGGTTGCTTCTGTGGATGGGTCCTGCAAATCTACTCTGTTCCTTTTACATTGTCATCTCCGGTTTCAGCCTACGGAGCCATTAGGGGAAGTTGGGTGTTGACAACAGAAACGTAACACCGGAGCTATTCAAAATTTCAAGTAGACTCCACAGCTTTAGGGGGAGAAATTAAAAAAAAAAACCCACCTCTTTCATTGTTACAGAAACGTTTTTTTTTTTTTTAAATTCAGCAAACGGCGCAACAGTTACGGAACGGCTGCCTTTTCTTTTCTGCTCTTACCCCTAGGTCTGCAAATGGCCCATCATACAAAGCCAACTGAGCAACTCGACACCTGTCCCTGTTTGCAAGTGTCTGGGGTGTGCTGTAGCCTCCTCTCAGTGCATTCTCCTCAGCAATCAGCGCTTCCAACTCTGGTGTGGCTCCTCCTGTTACCAACGTCCGTATCAGCGTGAGGATATTGTCATTGAAGTATGTCTGCAGAGATAAAAGAAAGCTCTTTAAGCAAACACCATTAAAGTCACAACTGAAGACATCCAAATTACAACTTTTCTGGGTTTCTGCTGTTTAAAGTTCTCGGCTGTCTCTTCAAATGATTTTACATAGAAAATGAAAAGACAGCAGACTCCAATTACTCTATTTTCTTCTATCCCATTAGGCCCCTACACTAGATCTTGCCTTTTAAACACCAATTCAGGCTGATTTTTATTAAAGAACAAAAATTTGAATGATTTATGTTTCCTATAATTGGTGTTAGTAGTGATGCAATGACTGCTTTCCTTCTCATTGCCTTCACGTCTAATAACAAGCTTTAGGACATGTAATTGTAAAATTCAGACCACATTTAAGGCTTACACGGGCTAGGCTGCCTTTTTATACTTGTCACCAATTCGTTGGGGAGCTGCCTTTGTGCTCCAAATGTCGTTACTTATTACTGTGGCTGGACTCTTGCCGTCTAACCGATGTATTGTACTAAACATCTCATTACGAGACTTGACAGTGTTCAGACATAAGCATGTATCAATTAAACATTTTGAGTTCATTCCAGATAAATGTATGATGAGTTTGGGATCCTGGTGGTCCTTTTAAAAAACTCTAGGGTATAGGATAAGTGTGGTTTATTAGGGAAGATTTACTCCATACTGACATTTTGCCAGCGTCTGTAGCATTGCTGGGCTGTCAGGCAAACAATGGGCATTTGAAATATTAATTTAATGCCAGATGAATAACTTTCAAGTTCATTTACAAGTATACTGGTCTAGTTCAAAGATACTCAGTTAAACACCTAAAATATACACTGACAGTGTGCACTGTTTAAAAACAGAATACCCAGAAAATGACCACGACCAAAAATTGGCAACTATTACTTCCAATTCTATTGATGTCTGGTATTTTTAGAAGATTTGCACACAATGAAGTAGATTAGGGAGAAAATGGTTCATTGAAATCTTGTGAGATCAAAGGATTTGCCTTATTGATACTTGCCTATCACTGAAGTTAACCAGATGCCTACAGTGCCACAGGACGGCTCACTATTTATAACAGAGACTCACAAATATATTACATGGGTAACCCCCGCTTCATCAGATGAGTATGAATACTTAGACCTGAAACTATACGTTTCATCCACAGATCTCAGTCATGCTTCCCTGTCTTTGTAATGAGCACTATCTACAATTCACTGATTGGGAAACAGAGGCACATAGAGGTAAGTGGCGTACCCTCGGTCATACAGCAGGTTGAATAGTAGAGCTAGCTTCCAGACCAGGGCCTTATAATCTCAGCATGCCTTCATCAAGACACAAACATGGCAAACGAACCAATTTTCCATCTTTGGCAGGGCTACTGTACTACAGGTTGAAACTCTCTTAACCGGGACTCTCTGGTCCAGCAACATCTGTCGTCTAGTAGGACCACAGATGTTCCAGGACCAGAAAGTCCCAGTGCAGGGCTAGCGCCAGGACAGTGGGAGCCCCCTGTGTGGCAGCAGGAGCCCGGCGTGGAAGCTACGGGCCTGCCCGGAGCGGCAGCAGGAACCAGGCATTGCGGTAGGAACCCAGCATGTGGAGACATGCTGCACAGCACGATACTCAGAGCCAGGTGCGTGAAGGCAGCGGGGCTTCTGGGCACTGCTATAGGAGCCTGGTGTGCACATAGGTGGCCAGGGTGCCTGGCGTGACAGTGGGAGCCCAGTGAGCAGAGGCAGCGGGGCTGCCCACTAGAGCAGCAGGGTCAGAGCGAGAGGAAAGCCAGCTGGGAGGGAAATGGTCAGGCCAGGGCTGGAGGGGGTTGGTGGCAGGGTTCCAGAAATGACCACCCCCGATCTGGCAAAAATCCCTCATCCGGGATGGGTCAGGTCCCGAGGGTGCCGGACCAGGGAAGTCCAACCTGTAGTGAATGGGGAAAAGCAGTAGATACGATAGCCTGTCAGTCATGCGGGACACTGGTCTTTCAACCAGTTCTGCACCCACTATGTACACAGTAATTTAAACTAAATCAGTGTTTCTCAACCTTTTTTTGCTCATGGCCCCCCCCGAGCCTCATTCATCATATACCTGGCAGTTACATTTGGGTGGCCCCCTCACAAACTTACTGTGGCCCCCCAATGTTCCTTTTTTTCCACGTTGCCCCCTAGAAGTAAGGCATGGCCCCCTGGGGAGCAATATGGCCCATGTTGAGAACCACTGATGTAAATCATGTTTAACTAATCTTTGTCAAAAGCCTTCAAAAACTAAAGCGCTAATAAGTAAAGAGTTTGTTCTTAAAGTGGGAGGTGGGGAGGCTGTAGCAAGTGGGGTCCTATAGGAATCTATCCTGGATGTTATAAAATTTGTTCTCCAAGTAATTAATGAAAATATCAGAGTGTAAATAGTACAAGTGTAATGACCAGACACTAAGCAGGAAGGAGTTACAAGCACTTTGGAGGACAGGATTAGAAGTAAAAAATGATCTTGGTGAATTGCTCTGAAATTAATAAGACGACATCCAGTAAAAGACCAGTCCTAAACTTAGTCCTCGTTCTGTGGTTGTGCATTTGATTTTTCCTTCCTAACTGACTGCATAGGTAGTAGAACTGCAGAAAAGGATCTGGGGGGGGGGGGGGGGGGGTTGTATCACATTATAATGGATCACAAATTACGAGCCATGTGGCTCTTCTAGAACTAACTATATTAGGTTTTTTCAGCAACTGCAAGACATGGGCAATATTAAAGTAGTTCCACTCTACTTGGCCCTGGTGAAGCTGTATCCAGTTCTGGGCACCACATTTTAAGGAAGGAATGGGAAGCAAATTGGAGAGTGTTCAGAGGATAGCTTCAAGTCTAGAAAGCCTTTAGAGGAAAGGATTAAAGAAACTTGGGCATGTTTAATTTGGGGAAGAAAAAAACCGGGGTAGGTGGACTGAGCCCGCAACATTCACCTCACTAAAGAACTCTTGTTAAACTGTGAAGCAAAGGCAAAAGAATATATTAAGTAGTGCATCTGTCACAAAATCAATAACACAAACACTAAACATGTAAAAGGAAGCGATAATAGGCGTTATTCTGATTCCAAGGAGCAAGCTCAATGGATTTAGTGACGTTAAATTGATCCAACTGAGGAGGGAATCAGGCCCGCTGTCAATGGAACAGAATGCTGTCACAGGAGAATGGTCTCCCACTGCTAGACAAATGTCAAGGCAAAGCGAAGACATTTATTTAGAAAGCAGAGAACATTTATCTTGGAACAATAGATTACTTTGAGTTTCCCACCATGACTGATGTGGATGTTCTCATTGAATTTGACAGCTGAGTGCAGTCAAGTGACACTTTTTGGTCATGCTCCTGCAGTTGAATGAAAATGTTCTGATTTTGAGAATGGATTCCTCCTGGCCTGCTGCCCATCAGAAAACATCTGAGATGATGAGGAGTTTAACTTTCCAGAAGGAACGCTATTTAAAGATGACCCATGCTGCCTAATCTTGCATACCCGCAACTCCCACGGCACTCAAGCGTCCTTCAAATCTTTCCACGGTGCACCTCAAGCTCAAAAGGGTTAGAAATGGCGATCAGCCAGATCAGACTTTTTTTGAACTAATAACATATTAAAAATGAATGAGAGAGTGACCCGCTCAAGAATTGGCATATCCAGGCCTTGCAAGGGGATAATGGGTTTAGTGCTACATCGCTGTTCCAGCTTCATTCAAGGTAGCAAGCCACTTTATACAATTAACAAAAGGAATTGTTTGTTACTGAAATCATAACTGAAAATCACTTTTCTACTGCTCTTACTAACTGAACCACAGGCTGGCTGTCATGATAACTTTATCATGCCAGTCTGAGAACATGCATTCAATACAGTGCTGAGTAATGGAAAAAAAGGAAATGCATCATAGATGCTACACCATAGGAAATTGACAAGCAAATTCTGAAATAGATAGCTGAGGTAGCAGTGCCACCTAGCCCGTGAGACTGAATTCTGCTGCAGTTGTTTTTGAGTGTGAGTGTTCTGGGAGCGCTTTCCAGTTTGCACAACCATTTTTTAAAGCATAATTACCAGAGCTTATGTTTCGCAGTTAATGCTGTCAAGCCTTTTAAACTAATTGGTCTTTTACAGAAAATTTAACTGAAAATTAACACATCTTTTAATAACATTGCTTTAACTTTAATGACACTTTGCCTTTCATTTATAACTCCTCTAAAATTGTCATTTTCCATGTCATAGCTGCCATTTTTCTTATGTTTAAAAAAATTACCAAAGTAGCAAAGGAAAAAAAGGTGGTTATTTTGCTTCCATTTCAGGCAGATACTTTAACTTGCTTGTTTCTCCATACGTGATGAAACAAACGGTATTCATTTGACAGAATGGATGTGAATGCATATCCAGATATGGGGGATTACAGAGCTAAACTCATTAACTTAATCCTGAATAGGCCCTTGGGACAGGTCCAAAGCAAAGGTGAAAGAACGATGTTTTATATTGTACTACATTGTAAAAATACCTTCTAGACTATTAAGGTCTATTGTAAGTCCTCTGGGTAAAGGGATGTATTACTACCTGCTAATCCTTCTGAACAGCAGGACACAAAAATAGAAAAGTTGTGTTTAAACTTACGAGATGGTCATTTTGAAACATACTTCCGTGGCAAAGAACCTTGGGGGTTCCAGTGCAGGCTCATTTATTCAGAAAAATTAATTTTTAACATTTATCTCATGAGGGAAGGAGGAGTGACTTCTGATTTCATAAGGGAAAAAGGAATGATGTTGATAGGTCTGTGTTGATAGAACCATAATTTTTTTAAAAAAAATTATAGTTCTATCAATGACAAAGTTAAATTTAAGTCTCAGGATCTGACTCTGAATAGACCATTTTGTACATTGACAATCCCTAAGCTAGACAAATCCCGCTGCCAGTGGTATGTATACAAATGATGGTAAAGCACTGGAAGTTCTGGATTGGCAGTAGCATCACCAAAATGAATACTATCTACAATCAAGATACATAGGAAACACTTGTTGGGGCAAATGGCATTTTTGCATCCTGCACTTTGCTTGTCCTCCACAGCTAGAGATGTTGTCCAAGACTTTCTAAAGTCACTAGTGATTTTGGGTACCGAAAGGCCTTTGAGAATCAGACCCTTTTTAGTGCCAATGTGGCACATCTTACTGGGGCCTGATTGGTAAGATTTTAAAAAATCATGAGACTTAAGATATCTTAAAGACATACCTCTTTTGAAAGTGTAAAGCTTTTGAGAGTAAAATGTCTTGTGTCTCAGAGATAGTTATGAAGCCTGGATTAACCTATTTCTGTTTTGCTGTAAACAAGCATGGAAAGCAATATGTACTTCTTTGTGTACTTGTTTGATTACCACTCAAACATCTACAAAGCATGTTCTGACGATATGCTTAAGTTTTTCATTTGCCTCAACTTAGATTGCCTAACCTTTACTGTGTCTCCAGAATAGAAGGAAATATAATGAAAAACTCAGGCATTTCTTCAACATCAGCCTTAATCGTAAAGTCTCTGGCATATGCGGAAATGGTTCCCATCCAAAAAATGCTTCCTTGTTTGTTATCAATAACTAACACAGTCTTGTCTGCACACCCCTCGTTGCTGAAAATGCAAATAAACCTGCTGAGGAAATATATAGTGTGTTGCTATAAATGAAGTCTTCTTCTGCATAGTGCCATTGGTACATATAGAGAAGAAACCCCGTATGGTTGGGCCTTACCCAGTGGAATTCTGGCATATCTCCACTGATATAAACTTACTGCACTGGGTACAACAAAGGTGTAAACTGCTCACATTCTTCTCTCACTTATTACTTTAAACATTTACATTACCAAAAATTAATTACATTACACAGAGATCATGGGATAAATTTCAAGTCTAAAAATTAATGTGAAAGGGAAAAGCAGTGCACTTTTTTAGTCAAGGGACACAGTGGGAGAAAACAGTGTGTACCTTCTCTAACTCTCTTTACTATTCTATGCAAATATAACTTTTGCCCAAACATGCTAATCAGTGACCTCCCGTTACAGACCTACTAGCTTTATGGGCTTTCCCCGCAGACTTTGAGTCTATCTGCTAAACTGATCAACTAATAATTGAGTCAACCTAATCCTGAAGCTTACAAAAGTCCGTAGTGAGCTGACATGTAACAAAGGACTTCCAGTTCTAGTATGCTATGATAAGAGGGAAGGGACTTTGAGAGGTCATCTGGTCTTGCCATGAGGACAGGAGATTGGACCTAATACCATCTAGACCATTACTGCCAAATGCCTGTCTAACCTGCTCTAAATATCTCCCACGATGGACCTTCCACAAACTATGTATGTAAGCAATTTATTTGAGGACTTAACCACCCTGACTGGAAGTTTTTCCTAATGTCCAACCTAAACCTCCCTTGCTGCAGTTTAAGCCCATTGCCTTTTGTCCCATCAGGCGTTAAGGAGAATAATTTTTCTCCCTCCTCTTGGGTTTGTTTAAACTTTGGAAAAGTTGAGACTAAAGGTCTAGAAAACATGATAGCAGCTTTCAGTCTTCCGTCATAGGTCATATCCCACCTCAACTGTTTTTGTTGCACTTTTCTGGACCTTGTCCAAGTTCGCCACATCTTTCCTGCAATGTAGTGCCCAGAATTGGACACAATACTGTAGCTGAGGCCCAATCAGCACAGAGTAGAGTGGAAGAATGACTTATTGAGTCTAGCTCATAACAGTCTTGTTCATGTATCCCAGAATGATGTTTGCTTATTCTTATAGCATTACTGTGGAGCTAGTGTAGTGAATGTATGACTCATGTTGGTCCTATAATCCTACAGACTGTTTTCGGAACGATGCTTGAATTAAGACAGTTTGACTAACAGCACAAGTAGAGGTCAGGTCACAAAAAGCAAAGTGGATACTAGAGACCTAATGGACGGTGTGGGAAATGACAGGATCCCCTTTTTTTTGGGAAAAATATTTGGTGTAGGAGAAAGTCAGGATAATTGTTTGATGCCTGTTTCTTTTCCACCCTGCAGTGAAAGCCGCCTAGAAGCAGGGGACTGTGAGATCCTATCAGCAACACAGGAAGAGACAGAAAATTCTAGCTTAGAAGAAACACTAGTCAAGGGGAAGAACTAAGGTTTCACTCTAGAATGATTTGCCAGTCCTCATTTGCTATATCAGTTTCTTACATCAGAGCCTTCTCCCTGGCTTCAGATGGTGGTTTCATCCTTAAGAGATTAAACAATATGGTGGGGCACAAGCTTGTCATGTTTCTTCTGCAAAGATTCCTCTTCAGCAGTCATGAACAGATAAAGGGGGAAATACATTTGCTTTTTGAAAAATAAACTTGACTGACTGTGCTCAAAGGAAATATTTCTAAATTGTGTTTATGCTTAGATAACTCACAATGGAGTATTACAATTATTCTCTTACAGTTTCTCTGTCTAGAGTTTGCACAATAAAGCAACAGTGTGGTGTGTGCAACATTGCTCTCTGTTACTCTGGGAATGCCTATAATAAATAGAAGGATTAGCCTTTCAATAAGGGAAAGGGCAAGCAGCAAGCATTGAATTACAAGACATTCTTTGCATCAGGATGCTTAGACACCTGATTAAATGGCAATTTGGGGAAGAGAGTTACAGGAGAAGAATCAGTGAAATCTAAATGGCCCTGATGTTTAAATGTTGACTGAAATTGACTTAACTTTCAAGACAGAAGGCTAATCTTTCAGCTGCCATTCTCGCCCATATTTTCATTCTATCCATGCATTATCTGCTCATATTTATGATTAAAATTCCTAAAATCAGGAATTGTGTGTCCTAAAACTCAGTTTTATTTGGGAATCCTCTTTTGTCTGGTAAGATGAACAGTACAAAATGCCAGCTGGAACTCTTACACATGAAGTTTTCAAAGGCATTACAAAGAAACTCTAAACCATAAAACATTTATGGGTCATAAGTATTGAACCAAACTCAAGTCCTAAATCCATTTAG
This sequence comes from Pelodiscus sinensis, assembly GCF_052426305.1. Taxonomy (NCBI): domain Eukaryota; kingdom Metazoa; phylum Chordata; order Testudines; family Trionychidae; genus Pelodiscus; species Pelodiscus sinensis. The sequence goes on from NC_143059.1 coordinate 8,751,582, forward strand.
AAAGTCCAGGTGTGTGACTCTTGCAAAATTTGGCTGCCGACTCTCAAGAACAGGGTATCTCATAAGATTACTGTTATTTTATTCCAGAAAGGAGCAGGAAATATCGTAGGAATAGGGTCCCTCATATTATTTCATTATGTCTGGCTCCAGCAGCAGAGCTGGGTTTCTGAAAGGTCAGCTGAACTTTTTGAGCCATCAAAGTTTGGTTTGACTTTTTATAAGCGCCAATTCAAACCTTCACCTAAAACAAATTAATATTATTTGGGGCTCAAGCCAACTTATCTCCGGGGAGATGGGCAAACTAATGTCATGAAACTAAATTCCATGGCATAGTCTGAAAGGGACTGGTTGAGCGTTCTTACTTTACATTTAGCTTTACAAAGTCTGCGTCTGCAACTTTTGGCATGCACAGTCAGATTTCTTGTGCACAAACAGCATATTGGTCACACAGGTATATATTAGTTTGTGTGTACAACTGCTTTGCACATGGACAGGGAAGGTGATAGTGTCTAGCCTTAATTTAAAAACAGAATTTAAACCAGTCAAAATCACTAACTTTTTTGTCAACAGCCCCAATCAGGATCATGAAAGGCACTATTAAAAAACATAATTTACAAAGTAATCACATTACAACAGCTGATACTGCAACAAAAGAGTCTTCGGAAACAGCTGCAGTTAGGATAATCAGGAGTAAACAAGGTCTCCAAAGGGATACTCATTTGAACACTTTTAAATCAGAGGTATAATATAACAGGCCTGCTTAATGGAGCTTATCATAAACAACATTTCATATTCTCCGCCATTAATTACAGCTCTCCTGCATCTTAGACCTCTCGGGGTAGATGACTATTTCCAGTGAAAAGTATCAATCTGCAAACTGCTAGTGTTTGTATCCTAGTGTTTCTATACAATCCCCCAGACTACTTGCTTTCCATTTGTCCTCTTTATGTGCCAGCAAATGAATGTTGGAGCAGCTTTCTGCAAATGGACCAAGGATTTTAAATGGCGATCCTTTAACTTGGAGAGCATCAATTTTTAGCTGGTTTAGGCACTCAAAGTAGAGGCCAGTACCATGCATGTAGTGAGAAAAGCATTTAATTATTTGCTGCTGGCCAGAGAATAACCATTCTCTTGCTTTTCAACCAATTTGAAGCCTTAAGATGGGTTTTTGTTAGCTGCTTATTTTCAACTCCACTGAAACTTAATTAAAATAAACCTATTCTATTTTAAAATCGGGCAAACACTGGTTTAGACAAAACAAAACACCCGTCTCGATTAATTTTTTTTTTTTCAGTCTGGGTTCCAGGTACAAGCAGGAATATTGGATTAACTTGACAGCACGTTCTCACGTATATTCAGCCCTAGAACTGTGATGTACCTAATCTTTCAAGAAATCCCATTCCCACTGATTTCCAGCCCACTTTTGCAAATCCTAGAGGGTCATCTGGTTTAATTAAGATTTGTAGACGCATCCAAGCTTCTATCTGCTGACCAGATCTGAGCTAAACATCCTATCCTTTTGTTAGTGCATTGTATGGGTAACAATCACTTTATGGATGAAACATATCCATTAGAAGCTGTAAAATGTGTAAATCACTGTGTTTTTACATAACATACCTTCCTTGACACTTCAATTTCCAGATTTTAGAAATCATGCTCTAACCTGCCACCGGCGACTGGTGATTTTGAGAGCTTCTAGTTTTGGAAGGCTAGTTTGTGACACCCTGCTGCAAGCCACTGGCTTTTCTATCCATTCTGAAAATAGCACATATTCAAAATCACCAACATCTTGAAGACATAGGCCAATCTACATACCTGATGGTTTGAAATATTAGTTGCTACAGTCTCAGATCCAGATCCTCAAAGGTAATTAGGCACATAACCACCGGACAACAGGAATTAAGCATATAAGCACCTAAAAACCATCATGATTTTAATACTTTGCAGAGAATACCTTTGGTTGTGAACCATAGACAGACCATGGGAGGCTGATAATGTGTAGCAACACCAGTGCCACCATGCAGCCTATGGGGAAGGGGGAGAAAGGTTTGATTTGCTTACAGCGCTCATGAGGGAGTCCAACACACTGACGGCGAATGCGGTTCCGCATGCAAATGGCTGTGTGAGATACAGTTCTGTGTCTGGGTCATCGTCGTCATCTTGGTCCAAAAACTGAACATTTGAATCGTTTACTGCAAAGAATAATGCAAGACATGTTATCACCTGTTTCTTGGCCCATAACACGTGACCTTTCATACTACACAGTCAGCAAGAAAAAAAGCAACAGCATGTGTCTGGAAATACAGACTTGTGTCTTTGACGCCACTTACAATGAAATCAAAGTGGATGTGAAAATGTGCACTTAAAAATCTGCAGATCCGTGTTTCGCTTGTCTGAAAAGAGACTATGCCTGTGCCAGAAAGACGGCACCACCTGTTTACTTGCCATGGAGCTGAAGTGCATCTTCCCTCAGTACAGGTGAGATAAAGTAGGTCGGGCTGTGCAGTGCTGCAGCGAGCCATTAAAGCCACGGCCACTTTGGGTCAAGCCAGTGTTTTCATGGACCAGGTTTATTTCACAATGGAGCTGCAATTGCATTAACACAGTTTCACTGGAAAAGAATCACAGCAGCAGATGCCTAAGAGGGAACCCCCCCATTCAGCTTGCATTTAGATAGTCGTGCCAAATAATACACTGCAATTCTACTACTATCTTGCAGTAGCAATGGTCATCCACATGGTTTGAGCCACAGCCTTACTGCCCTAACCACAACTTCTGCAAAGTAACCTGATTTGGAAACTTCCTCACACCGAATGGCATAGAAGAGAATAATCAAGGAAACACTTGACATTTAGATCGTAGTGGCATGGGACAGGGGTGCGTCGATGAACTCTGGCAACTCAAACAGCTTGATATAAATCTTATCAAGCAGATGATATTTGAGGAAGTCATCTCTTTCACATACGAGGACCCCTCGGGCATAAAAGTGCAGACTGATTACTTGTGTCACCAAAGATGCTTCTGAACTTTAATTTGTTTATGAAAAAATAACTAATTTCAGACACGAAAAGTATTCAAGACCCACACTAATCAGCTGCCGCAAAATGGAGACTTGCCTAGCCCCGGATGGTAACATTAAAAATGAAATGACAAAGATGCTTCTAAAAAGCCAAATCCTAGTGCCTTTGAGTTCAGTTGGATCCCTCTCTGCCTCAAGAAGATAGTTCAGAATGGCAGGCATATTTCTAGATAGTTACTTTTATTTGATCAAACCGCCCGGTTTTTAACAGCTATCTTTCGCTGGTATAGTAGTGCACTGTTCATGCTGGGCCTCAGTGACAGCACTGTGAAGAAGATAAGCACTGTTATCCGTCTTTTACAGCTGGGCAAATTAAGGCACCAATTGGCTGTGACATAACCAAGGTCGAACTGAATCAGGAGACGAGCTGGGGATAGAAAGTACAATTCCTGATTCTCCGTCCCCTGCGATAACCACTAGTAAGTGACATCTTTCAGAGCTCTCCACGGTCACTCGTTACATTATGTGATGCAGATGAATTTTGTCCTGGTAAATAGCTCCATTTACACTAATACTATCCTTCCCAATGGCTGTCAATTTATTCTTGGGTTTCTAAGCAAGATGCCATTTGAAAGGCTGTTGTACTGTTTCAAAATATACTTTTTCCCAAAGATGGATTAGTTTGCTCGCAGAGAAGAGGAACTAAGGCACAACCATCAGAAGCACTCTTTTTCCACTTCTATCAGAAAACCTATGCCAAGGTCAGATATTAGCCTTACAAGTCTGCCAAGCAGTCTGGAGTGTCAGTTTCCAAGTTGCATCAGGAAAATAAAGATATTTTCAGCCTTAAACTGCACTTGTAGAATTCACTGATGATTTGGTGTAAGTTAGCCTGCTACAATTTGTAAAAAAGGTCTCTGGGCTAGACAGGGGTAGGTTTAAGAGTGCAGCGCTGCGCCACAGGAAATGCTAATCAAACTCTGCTCTCAGCACCTTGTGAGATCTTGTTTTATTGAGAGAGAAGCTATACAAGCAGCTAAGCTTCTCGGCACTGAGTCTAAGAAAAGGTCTACCCACAAAAATAAAGCCAACAAATAAACAAACAGCTTAAGGAAAGGTCTGATACCAGGGTTTCTTTTTTGAACTCGTTTATTTCTTTTTTGACTTCCTGTGAGAGCTCAGACATGTCAGTCAAATTGACAATCGTAGACTGAAATAAAAAAGAGAGGGAGAGAGAGGGAGGCCCAGGCCAAAGGAAATGAATTGGTGAGAAGATGCTATGGAAACAGCCGGCAGGTCAGACGAGTGTGATCAAAGGTTTACTGATGCTGCGTGAAAAAGAAATCATTAAGGAAGGCCAGAACAAGACAGTCAATTTCTACAAGAACCACAAATAAAACACATTCAAAGCAGTGCCAGGAGGGTAGCCCCTCTGCTGCAGCCAGATAAATAAAGAAAAAGCTGATGATGGTAGGAACAACACCACCAACAACAAAAAAGAAGACAGTGATGTGAAGGAAAAAGGCACTTCTTACCCAGTTCAGTTATCATTAGTATGTGGGTTCCACTGTTTTTTTCCTGACTGATTGAAACCAAAGGCAGAAGTTTGCCAGGCTTAGCTAATAAGTAAAGTATTTGGGGGGGGGGGGAGAAGAAAGTACAGAAAGAGAATAAAATAAGGGAGTAAGACAGGTAAGGCTCTAAAAAAATAAAATTGAAAAATAAAAAGGACAAAGGACCACAAATCAAGTTTGTATTTGCCACAAAAGCTTCTGCACTTCACACCACAACAACTTGACAACATGAATATCCACAGCTGGAATGGAAATCATACCCTGGTCACCAGCTGCCCCATTCTCAAGGGTAACAAGTGTCACATCATTATGCAGTGATTATGCAATAGTAAAACAAGTTTTGGAGCATGAAGGGTTACAACCAAGTGGTCATTTAAATGCAGAAGGGAAGTCTTCTGGCATCTTACATAGTCTTTTCAAAAAAAGGAAAGTAATGTATTACCAAGTAGGCAGCATTCTTTGGCATAACCTTTTGCCTAATGTAATGTGTGTTCTTGAATACAGCAGATGTAAAATCCATATGGAAGAACTAGTTTAGTTACTTACTTATCCAAGTAGAAATAGCTGTTTTGATTTATGCTCTCTTGGAAATATTAGGGGAAACTAACTGAAAAGTAAGCCCCGTGTCACTAGCTATGAAACAAGTAACTCTCCTGAGGCCTGTAAAAAGAAATGGGAAAACATATAGGAATGGACATCAAAGGAATGTTTTTGTTTTTTTTACCTAGCTCTGTTATAATAGGGATGTTGGCTCCCGTTGTGATCGAGGGTTGCCGTAACAGACCATGGACTGGACTGTTGTCTGGTGATGTCCTATCCATTCCTGGCGGCGTGAACCCTAAGGAAGGAAAGTCAGACAGTTATAGGATGGCCTTCAAGATGCAAGGCAAAAAGTCATTTCAGACAGATGCAAATGATGACACCAGACACAAAATTTGCACCTAGCTCCTGCGATAGGTTTCTACCTGTAGCTCTCTCTGAAGAATAATCCATCATACTTACTACAAACTAACATTCAATATTGCTGAAATACAGCCCTTCAAGCCTATCAATATTCAGGGAGTTTATGCTCTACGCCAGCTGGCAACAATTAAAGCCAACACACTTCTGCTCAATTTGTAAAAACTGCTGTTTCACAAACATCAAAACATGCTAAAAGTTTCCGTGCAAAATGTGATCCTTATCTGAAATATTGATAGGAGAAAAAATAGAAAAACTGAAAACAAAATCCAAACACCATTACTCTTTTAAGAACATTAGTAATAGGCATCCTTACTTAAACCCATCAGCCCCTTAAGGCTACAGGCATGGTGAAGTAAGAGTCATCATTGTATATCCACCCCAAAACTTTGGAATCACGCCTTGCACAGCATTCTAAAGGCCTAATAGATTTAATTACTTTGTGGAGCCCATTGAGTTCTTTGCACACAAACCTTGTGACTTCTAAGATCAGCCTGGAAACAATGTAAGAGCAGAACACACTAGTCTAGAAGGAATGGGGAGAGCGTGGGAAAAGGGGTGGGGAAGGACATCTGGGAATAAACAGTAGAGAGGTGCACACACTTCAAGTGGAGAAAAGCCACATAGGTGGAGCATGCAGATTGCATAAGGAGGCCCTTGCTTTTGCCCCAGATGATCCCCTAACCTCCTGACTCCCTGCAGGAGCGCCTGCCACTGCATAATTCTTGTATCATAATTCCAGCTTAGGAAAATACTGTGCCTGGGTGAGTGCTGAATTTGTCAGTGATCTCAGTAAACCAATAATCTCTCATAAAAATGACTTTCCTGCCGACTTTTTGTGCTGTGCACTTAAATGCATGATCCTATTCTTCCTACTTTTTTTTTCCAAACCAGGGAGACACAACATCACTGTTGTTGCAGTGCAAGTGACAACACAGAGTTAGGCTCAAGGGCTCCATTTCCCCATTACGATGGCAGTATTTGTTTGAGCAGCTATTTGTCTGCTGGGAAGAGAAATGAGGCCAAGCTAATCTTGCATTATAACTTGTTGAACAGCCATTAGAACTTGGACAAAGGCTGCCCAGATGTTTTACTTTATGGCTAAGACCCCAGGACAGGGTGTTTGACCTTCTGACGTGGAGTGACTGAAGAATGGCAACTAGCTGATTCAAATCTAGCTCAGGAGAATAATGACAAAATCATTCTGGGTGTAAACTTCTCTTTGCATACAAACAGAGCTACTCAGCTACATTGGCTCAAACATTCCTCCGCTGTTGACTCCATTGCGAGTGGATACTGTATTTTCCTCTGCCCCACCTTCAATTTTGGCAGTACAAACAGATCATGAACTATGTAGGGAATCCTTTGATCACATTTTGAAATACTATAAAGTTATGTCAGCCTCTTACCTGAATTTGTGCCCCTTTTGTGACACTAATAATTACAGCTATCAAACTAGTTTTAAATATTTTAAAATATTCAGTGTGCTCATTTTGGACCCTCCGTTGTCTTCTCAGTCTAACACAGGGGTGGGCAAATACTGGCCCAGAGGCCAGATTCAGTCTGCCATGGTTATCCTCTGGCAGAGGGCTTCGCAGGTACGGGGGATCACGGCTCCTGGTGGCCACGGGTCACAGTTCCTGGCCAATGGGAGCTGCGATCATGGATACCAGTGGAGGTACAAGAAAATATAGTGGCAGCAGCCCACCAGGAGCTAACCTTGGTGAATGTACGCCGTTTTCTTGTCCACGCCTGATCTAATAGCAGGTCGGCACATGACGTGAGTCTCCAGTTCAGCTCTGTGCACCCCCGTTAGCAAGGTATGACAGCATTGCTGGGGTGCTGGAATATTTTTAAGAGTGAGGGTGCAGAAATCAGCCCCTTTACACCTGTGCACCCTGCCCCTCAGAGCTGGGAATGAGAGCAGAGCTATGTCTCTGGAAGGCGGGGGGCAGGTCCAGGGCAGGGGATGGCAGCAGATTCCACTGTAAAATGTGGGACTGCTGCATGACCCCCTGCACTTCTAGTTCCCACACCTATGAAGTGCTTGCAGGAAGGGGGCATAGAACTCTGATGCAGCACAGTGGGTTCTGAACAAAGCAGAGAGCGGCCTTTTGTGTTACATGGACACCACACTGGAGCTTAGGCAAATATGTGGGGCTGAGAAACTGCCCCACTCCTGCAGGGAAATAGATTTGCTACTGTGGGCCTTGTCTACTGGGAACTCTCGTGCTCCTCCAGAAAGCATATTAAAGGGATTTTGTTTTCTCTATGAATGAAAAATAATTCTCTGCCTTCATGTTTTTCCTCTATGGGATTGGAAGATTTTAGAAATATCCACAATTGTATTTCTCTGATTGTGCTTAATTTGAATTGGCTGGAGGAATCCATGGCTAGTGAATAGAAAAATACTTACCTCAAATCCTTACATTTTCTGATTTTTCTGTGCCTGAAAATATTCCAGCTTCGTTTAACAGGACATAAGGACTTTGCAGCCTACCTTCCAACCCACAACATAAATGTTAGTTTTTTCAACAACAGTCCATTTTCTTCCACCCAAAAAAGTGAAGGAAAACTAAACTGTTTTATCAGAACTTTAATTTGAACGCATGAAAAACTACAAGTGACAGCTGTGCAGATTCAGTGAATGAGACGTTTTTGAATTTCTTCAATTTGACAAGTAAACACCTTAAATCGGTAATGCTATATGCATAATACATGGCCTGTATTTTGACATCCATCATCAAATGCTGACTTGAGAAAATACAGGCTGTACATCAAGGAATAACACTCATAAAGTTGAGAGAAATTCAGGTCACAGGGTATTAGGAAAACTATTTCATTACAGAACCAGAAACAAGCTAAGGTACCAGTTTTAAGATCCATTTTCATCTGTGAAAAGATTCAATTTGCACAGAGCCTTCGTTTAGATATGACCTGTTTTCCTCATGGTCTTTTTTCACTTCCCATTTCAGATTCCATTTTCTTCTTCAGTCTCCAAGTCATGCTCCATTAACATTCATGGACACAGTAAAATAGGGCATGCGGTTATTGCGATCTTCCAAACTGCAGTGCCATGCTTATTCCCGAAACAATGCCAGATGTCTTCGCCCATAAGTATGTGAAGTTTATGTCAATTTCACCCTTGAGGATTATCTTCTTCTGAAATCCATGTGAGATAACATAATGGCCGATGGCGAAGGATGAAACTCCGTTCTCTACAAGTAGCTGGTAGGGTGTTATTGTGCAGCTAGTTCATGACAGCATCTACATCTAACTATGAACCAGCAGTAACAGTCATCATTGTCCTTGACTGTTGAATCAATGGCCCCAATCCTTGCATAAGTGAGCAGTAGATAGAATACAGCCACTCAGTCTGCCTCAGTCATGTTTCTGGAGAGAGATCTTTCAGTGAGGGTATAGCTAGACTATGCGCTTTTTTTTTCTTCAAAAAAACTGCCCTTTTACGAAAAAACTTTACCTGTGTCCACACTGCAATTGTGTTCTTTTGAAATTAAATCGAAAGAACGCAGGGTTTTTTTCAACATTGATAAACCTTAAATTACGAGAAAGAATATCAATCAGGGCTTTCTTTTGCGAGAGCGTCCATGCAGTCTGGATGCTCTCTTTCGAAAAAGCAGTTTGCTTTTTCGATCTGGTTTTGAGGCGTGGATGCTCTCTTTCGAAAGAAGCTTTCTCAAAAGAGTTCTTTCAAAATAGCTTCTTTTGAAAGAGGCTTGCAGTCTAGACGTACCCTGAGTGACACATGCAAAGGTCCTTCTGTGTGGGGCAATACACATGCCCTTTCTGTGGCTTTAATTAACCTTCTTACTAGTGGTTTGCCAGAATTTGCATGCAGGAACAAACCTGGCCGTTGGATGTACGCTACAAGGCTTCCACGGACTTCACTGGGCACATTTTGATCTTTTACATTTATAACATGGTTTCCATTCAGAAGGATCACCTGATGCCTCACAAACTAATCCAGAACTGAGGTACAGACAGTTTTAAAGAGCTCTTTAACTTCAAGGGCAGGTAGGCTGGATTCAGGTAAGTATTCGAAACCATGTTGTGTTACTAACTCCAGTCAAATACACATTCATCTTTTCATCTTCTCTTTCACAGCACACAGTAAAATCAGTTTTCCAGACTAAAATGCCAGCCATACTTATGGCGCTGCCTAATGACAAGCAAGACTATAGCCTTTAGCGCTGGCAATCTGGTTACATTTCAAAGAAGTAATAAGACATTACCTCATAAATCCCAAACAGCTTTTGCTACCTAATTTTTTAAAATTCCACTTCTACAGGATTTAATCTGAATATCTTTTGAGAACTATCTCTATTGTTTCTTGCTTCACAGATGCATCAATCATATTTTGAATATAGATGATCAGCGTGCAAGTGGTGAGCTTCTACAGCAGTGGAGGGACAAGAGTAAAGAGAGTGAGAGCCACGAACCAGAGACAAACAGACAATTCTCCTACACTAGGGCTATGTCTAGACTGCAAGCCTCTTTCGAAAGAGGCTCTTTCGAAAGATACTTTCGAAAGAGCCTCTTTCGAAAGAGAGCGTCTAGACTGCACGCGGAACTTTCGAAAGAGCAAGCCGCTTTTTCGAAAGAAAGCACCCAGTGAGTCTGGATGCTCTCTTTCGAAGAAGCCCTATTTACATTCAAGAACGCCTTCTTTCGAAAGAAGCACTTTCGAAAGAAGGCGTTCTTCCTCGTGAAATGAGGTTTACCGCCGTCGAAAGAAAAGCCGCGTTCTTTCAATTTAATTTCGAAAGAACGTGGCTGCAGTCTAGACGCAGGTGAAGTTTTTTCGGAAAAAGGCTACTTTTCCCAAAAAATCCCCTGAGTCTGGACACAGCCTAGGACTTCACCTTTGCTACTGTTGGCTGACAGTGCACATTAAATGTCCATTGAATTCAACAGAATGATTGCCTTTACCTCTTATTCTCCAAAGTATGGCCATTTGGGTATAGCTAAAAAGTTCAGCGGCAATCATGCAGCTAAAAAGGTGCTGACATTCACAGGAATCTGTTACAGCCATTCAATTTCGAAACCATTCCAGCTGCAGTGTCCCCCTGAGACAAGAGTTTTGGTTTGACCACAGCACCAGGAAATCTTGAGTTCTAATCTAAACCGTTTTGGTGCAGCCTTGTATTTAGATACAGTTGAGCCGGAAAACAACGATCAGGATCTGGACTGGGATTTCAACCCCTCAGAAACCTGGACCAAGTGACTTCCAGACTTTTATTTAACAGTCCAAACACAGAAGTTTATGTACAGATGCCCTGACTCTGAAGTTCATAAGATCCAAGGAAGTTTTTTTCTCAATGTGACTTCCTGTTATTCTTCTGTCCCACAGTGAAGTGGTTAAAACTACAGTTTGCCTGAACCCAAAACTCTGAATTTTGGTGTGTATCTGAACATAACATCGTCACACTTACGAAGGACCAAAAATTTGGGCAATTTTAGAAGGGTTTTTCTGTTTGCTTTTTAGCTTAGAACCATGCTAAACCACACATATTATTCACCCTGGAGCCATAGAGCAGGTCAGGTTTACCACAAGTTTACACAAAACCTAAAACCACAGGAAGGGTTTAGGTTTTGTTATCAAAGCCTTGCAGACCTCTGTTTTGGAGCTCTGTCTGCTCCCTTCCCCACACACTAATTTAAATAAGATGAGATGCAGTCCTCTGCCATTTCCAGGAATAATAACCCTATCCTAGCAGACATCAAACACAATCAATATTCATCCAGATGAACTTTCCACACTCGGTGGCGCCAAGCACAATTTTACTGAAATTACATTTCTTTTTGGTAAAAAGGAAACCAAGGGAAAGGCCACTTTTGTTGACTTTTTATCCAGATTTTTCAATGCTGCAGCAATTTTTAGAAGGATCCAATCACACTTTTGTCCAGGCCACTAAATTTCTTTGCCCTAGATTTCTTTTTTTTGGTACTTGATAACACCTAATACACAGTCTAGTGCTCTGATTAGGACTCACAAAGTAAATTTTGTGTGCCAATGCATAAGTGTTATCTTAATAGTGTCTTTTTCTATTGCCTAAGGAACCAAGCAGAGAATAACACTTTAAAATAATTGTATTTCCAGGTTTTGTTAGTGCAAAACAGGCCCTGCATTGCATGAAGAGCAAAACTGCAGAAACCCACAAAGTCATAAAGAGAGGAATGGTGCTTAGATTGGAAGGCAGCTATGTGGAGGAGGGGTACTAGCAGCCACGTCTTTTACAATTACAGCAGATTCTAGACATCAGGGATATGTCTAGACTACATGCCTCTGCCGACAGAGGCATGTAAATTAGACTGCCGGATATAGTCAAGGAAGCGTGGATTTAAATATCCCCTGCTTCATTAAAATAAAAATGGCCACCGCGCTGTGCCTGCTCAGCTGATCGTCAGCACAGAGCAGCAGTCAAGATGCCGACCAGTCGACAGGGAACGCCTTTGTCGACCGCTCCTGTAAACCTCGTTTCACGAGGCATAAGGGAGCAGTCGACAAAGGCTTTCCCTGTCGACCGATCCGTGTCTTAACTGCCGCGCTGTGCTGACGATCAGCTGAGCCGGCACAGCGTGGTGGCCATTTTTATTTTAATGAAGCGGGGGATATTTAAATCCCCACTTAATTGACTACATCAGGTAGTCTAATTTACATGCCTCTGTCGGCAGAGGCATGTATTCTAGACATACCCCAGAACAGAAGATTTCACATTTAAGATACAGTAGAATTATTTACTGTAAAGTGCACATTACAAGTAAGGGACCAGAGACATACAAAGTATTTTCATAATGCAGAGAGGATTTGGTCTAGATTGTGCTCTAGTTGGAAATATCCCTATCTATTACCTGCTTTTGGCCTTGCACCAGCAATCTTACAATCTTCTACTAGGATTGCAAATGGGAGAGGGAAATAGCCACCAATCAATCGTACTATCATCTACCCACCTTTCACACCTTTTCCATGAAAGCAACAGCTATAGCTGGCATAAGAACATAAGAATGGCCAGACTGGGTCAGACCAATTGTCCATCCAGCCTAGTATCCCGTCTGCCGACAGTGGCCAATGCAAGCTGCCCCACGTAGCTAAGTGTTTAAGTAGTTGTGCAGTCTCAGATGCATTATGTATTTTACATTTCTAGAAGAAAGGACGGAGCAGAACACAACAGTGCAGTGAACTTTCCTGTCTGGTCTCTTCCCCTTTCTGTACTTCTGCTCCTGCTTCTCTAACAATCTGCCCCCTTTCTCCTCCTGGCCTTTTCTTTCTTGTTGGGGACTGTTCTCTTCTGGGTGCACTCCCTGTGGACGGCTCCTATTTCCTCACCGCTCATGTGCTGGCTACAGCTGGCTTGGCGCCAGCTATTTTTATATACACCCCAAGCTTTCTTTTGCCAAGAACCACCCAAAGAGCTGCTGAAGTAGTTGGGAGCAAGAAGGAGAGCATGGTAACCCAGCTTTCCTTGGACCAGCCACAAATGCAGTTAAGAAAAAGTGAGGAATTCTGAGTTCTCATGGTAAAACCACGAGGCATGGGTTGCATTTTGAATATTTAAATTCTTAACCTCAGTGTTGAATCTGTAGTTTTTCCTCTTAGTCTCCATTTAAAATTTGTAACTTTGCACAGATTGGCATCCATTGCACGGGGGCTGTGAACAGTGTTATATTGGTTTATACCCAATAAAAAGTTAGAAGCATTTATTTACATGCACAGACTTGCAGCTATACTGCTTACGGACCAGATTCTCCATATTTTACTCATATGAATAATCCTGACATATTTAGCCTTAGTCTTGGAAACCAGTATGCAATTCTGCTGATATGGCTTAATTTAGTTGACTCATTTCATATAGCAGAGACAAGTATTCACTAAGAAGTTGTAAAATAGAAAGCTCCCAGTTAAAAATGACCTATAAATACATGTTTGGGAAACATTTACTTTTTCTGGTACATGATGTAATATAGGATGTCTCCTCAGTGGAAAAAAGGAGCTAAGCCAGATGTGATAGCAAGCAAAGATCAATAAAAAACAAAAGTAACAATGCTGTTTAACTCATGATTGGCATATGCTGAAACATACATTATACCGATTTCCCATGGTTGCTTATGGGAAAATTATGTAGATTAGCATTTGATTAGGCTTATATCATGAGACTCAATTTGGACTTTTAATCTATTAAACTCCAATAAATGAGGAATCTGAATAGCTCCCCTGAGCAGCAACAGTAATAACCAAAGCAGTCATTTTTTGCAATATGTATTCCGACAATTTCCTTAGCTGAAGAAATTAAGAAAATTCCACATCTCTGTGTACAATTACTTTGTAAGAATCCATTTCCCAGTTGCATACACCTGAAATTTCTGCAAAAGTTTCTACGTGCTTAAAGAGATAGTTCGTGAACAGCAACACCTGTCACCTTATGCTAGCGATATTGTTTTCACATCAACTTAGATTTATTCATGGTTGACTTTCTGGTCTGCATGGGTGAAATAGGGTTTTACTCTACAATTTCAGCTGAATTCTTCCTTGAGCAATTTATAAGCCTGCTGACACTATTAAGTGCCATATATGAGGGGTCATAACCAAAATCTCAGATCCAAGCCTGCTCAGATTTTGGGACAGTTTAGATTCAGAGCAAGATAACTTCTAATGTGTAGCTCAACTATTTCCCATAGGGCTCCTGGTACACTTACTATAGTATAATCCATATACAGTGATTCCAAAACTTTTCTACAACTGCATTCATATTATAAAACTCAACTGCCAGCAAAAGTTACTTATCAAACAGGGCATTGACGAATATTTTCATTCTTTCAAAGATGAGGTTGATCATTGAAATTGTTCTTTGCTTTGTACCTATGTCTCAGCCAAGTTTTTGGAAGACAATTATGCAAGTGCATAATCAAGTGCCAGTCAAAAATTTTTGGGCCATGAGATAAAAGGCCCAACTTTAAACAAAATATTGTCATAGAATCATAAAATCAAAGAGCTGGAAGAGATCTCAAGAGGTCATCGAGTCTAGCCCCCTGCCCAAGGCAGGACCAATCCCAACTATATCAAACCAGCCAGGGCTTTGTCAAGCTGAGACTTAAAAACCTCTAGGGATGGAGATTCTACCACTTCCCTAAGTAACCCATTCCAGTACTTAACCACCCTTCCTAATAGTCAACCTAGACCTCCCCCACTGTAACTTGAGACCATTGCTCCTTGTTCTGCCATCCGTCTCTACTGTGAACAGCCTCTCCCCATCTTCTTGGGGACCTCTCTTCAGGAAGTTGAAGGCTGCTATCAAATCCCCCCTCACTCTTCTCTTCTGCAGACTAAACAAACCCAACTCCCTTAGTCTCTCCTCATAGGTCATGTGCTCCAGCCTCCTAATCATTTTGGTTGCCCTCTCCTGGACCCTCCCCAATTCACCCACATCCTTTCTATAGTGGGAGGCCCAGAACTGGACACAATACTCCAGATGTGGCTTAACTTGTCTCCTAAGGCTAACAGTATTCGGCAAACCAGTACACTGGATCGCTATCTCCAAGGCCTTTTTGTAAAATCAAAGATTTCACACAATGCCAGAATTCCTACCGACCTTCTGTAGGTCTGCTTAGAAAAATACATTCAATGGCCTTTTCCATGGAGCTACCAGCTTATGTTACACAAAGGCTTCAGAATACTAGGGTATTTAACATTATGTTATTTGTATGAAAACATATTCTGAGACTTCTGAGCTATGTCAGTGATACAATCCCAACACTTTGAAAACATTATGTGATAGGGTCATACCACCATATTTGAGCAAGAAGTTTATAGTTGAAAGAAGGTGACAAATTCTCAAAATCTTCCTAATTCTTATGTCTCTACTACATCCACCAGCTTTCTCCTAGGCTACTCAATGTAGTGCTAAGAGTCCCTCACTGCCTACAGCCATCAAAAAGGCCTAAGAAATGCACCACGCTAAACACTGCTGCCATAGTCTATTGGGAGTGAAGAACATTTTGATGACTTACTTATATAAATTTTGTGAGATGCCTACAAGGGTAACAATTTAAAAAGTTGTAGGCACATACTAAAAATATGCTGAATCCATAAAACCAGGCAAGGCTGGTAAATAAATTCCAGCCAGGAATGTTGAGTTGCTGTCTGCTTAGGTCTCACAGTAAAACCAAGAAAAATGTAAATCTCTATAAATGTAAAGTTCTTCCCAGTGTAATACATTGAAGTGTGAGCACTTAGGTGACCTAACTGTGTTGTCTCTCTTTGGAGACAGCGGATTTGGAAATTTCTGTTCATGTCTGGTGATGGGCTGGGTTCTGTAGAGGAGTCCTTTTCAAGAAGGTTGAGGAATTGGAGAGCACCTGAAGTTAGCTCCCCAAACCTCTACCAGCGTTTACTTAGATTTGCTGGAGCTAAAGTGTGTCCCTGATCACCAAGGTCTGTTAACCAGTCTGTTAACCTGCAAGGCATTCTCTCGCTATGGCAGGGGTAACAAGTTACTTCCTCAGGGAGTTCAAGGCCAGGAATCATCACAAGATATCACCACCACATGGAAAATGAGCACCCTTGCAAAAAGCATAATTTGGTCATGGAAGAGCACCCAACTTTAACACAAGTTGGAATGAATATAATGAGAAAGCCTTGTTGAATATGGCAAAACTATTCCATGACTCTCACACAAAGTTCATTCCAATGGCAGAGATATTTGCATGTCCAAACTAATTTTTTGCAATGTCCATGCAGGACAGCTCTCTCTGTCAATGTAGCAACATACAGGCAAGAAGTGAACTCTATTAAAATAAATTAGCCAGACGTGCACTTCTGTAGTAGAGGATTGAAATAAAGCCTCATGCTTGCTCTCAACTTGTCCTGTACCGTTCAGCTCAATATAATATCTCTATGCGTTGGACCATATTCCACTGCTTTGGAAAATTCTAGTTTCAGTATCAAATGCTAAAATTTGTGTTTTTGAACTATTTGTTTGTTGCAGTGTGACTGTTACTGGAGCTATTACTGACAGCACACAATGTAATCTTTTCTTTAAAATGTATAATCAACTATTAAGATTATACATTTGTGCATTCTGGGAATCAGGGCATACACTAGAGCAGTGGTTCTCAACTAGTACATGGATGTCTTCCCAGAGTACATCAGCTCATTTAGATATACGCCTATGTTTACCATAGGCTGCATCAAAAGCTCTAGTGAAGTCAGCACAACCTAAATTTCAAACACATTTCAGTGTATAGAGCAATCATGATCTAAGTACTAGATTTGTATTATAATTATTCAATAAATCAATTGAATAGTAAAAATGAGAGAGTAAGCAACTATTCAGTAACAAAAATACAAACGTGTCACCTCATATTAAGTCTGATTTTGTCAGCAAGTAATTACTAGGTGAGATGAAACTTGGGACATGAAAGACAAATCAGACTACTAAAAGTAGTCTGTGAAGGTTAGATCACCCTTCAGGCTGCTCTAGTGAAATGGCTCTCAATCTATACCCAGAATTAGGGAGTAGGAAGAATATCTTCTCCAAGGAGCAGCCAGACCATAAAGCAGTATTCAGAGATGGCATTATTTGCTGCCATTGTCATCTATTTTCCCTGATTCAATGGTTCAAAACATACAAGAACCGGGCCCAACATTTTGCTAACAGCTAGACTTTCAGCTTTTTTTTGGAATTTGCAACACAAGCAGCAGTCTTTCTGTGTCAGACAATCTTAATGAAGATCCTACAACCACAGTGCTAATAATGATGTAAAATCAGAAGCGAATTTGGTGTTAAATGCAACAAGAATTATTACTATTATTGTAATTATTTATATATTGATCACTGGAGTTGCATATCATAGAAGCATAAGGCCAGAATTTCAGTTGAGGCCTTTGGGAGCTGATAGCAGAAAGGTTTAGCTGAGGGCAGGTCTATGCTACTTGGCAATGTTGACGTATGTGGAGTCACGCTAACTTAGACTGAGTTGCACTGGAGTCTTTATTGTGGGAGGGCCGGGGTTGTTGGGAAAAACTCCCCTTGTCAGCATCCTTTATGCTTCTTGGTCCAGAGGAGCACTGGTGTCATTGAGAGAGTGTGATCAGCAGTCGATTTAGCAGGTCTTCACTAGACCCGCTAAAGCAACCCCCAGGGAATCAATTGCCACATCACTAATCCCCCGATAAGTACAGACAGTTCATACCCAGGCTATAACCTTATCTGAGTGATATGATAGACCTTCTTGACTTCTACCCTGACATCAGGCCCATCACTGCAGCATCTCAGTAAGGGTAGGAATAAATCTCATGGTGTTTGCCCTATGGTACCATATCAGGTTACCTAGACTAGTGTTGGAGCTTGTTTGTTTTATATCAATTCCTGACATCTCAATGTTAAATTGGAACTTTCAAGGTGCAGCACATAACTGTGGCCATGACAACACATTTTCAGCTCGATTTTATAAGTGGATTGAAAAAAATTGCACTGCATAAATTCTCTCCTAGGACATGTGTGACATTTGCTTCCCAGCAGAGGCATACCTTACACATGGACATATTATTTGGAATACGGATATATGTAGTCTGGTGATAGATCTACTGTGATGAAGAATAATAGCTATTATTGAGCAAGTGTAATTTCTTGTATTGTACTTTGTAGATGATGGTTCATCATCAATTATTTGGTGCAGTGACGACACTGAATTGCTCTAGTGAAATTGTTCAAGCTCACTCATCCATAGGTGTATTATCTCTGCAAGTGCTAACAGTTGTCAAAACTCATTTCTGTCAATATATTGAGATGACATGGCTTGGAGATACATAGGGAACTGATATGTCTGCTAAGAACACATCACTTTTGCAAAGTATCTTTTCTGACTATACCCATAACTTTATGATTAAATCTAATTCAGCACTTTATGTGTTATGCTTGATCACACATGGACTAAATGATAGGAACTGCACATTGGGCCACATTCTGGTTTCCATTACATGCAGCAATGGAGTTGATATAACTGGGTGAATCTTGCATTCATTTACACCGTTTCAAGACAAACACAAAAGCATAACACTGAAGCCAGTAACATAATGTCTGTTAATAAAGTAAACAGAAAGACCCATCTTGCTAAACTCTATTTTGGTTTCCATTATATCAATTTCCCCCATTTTCACTGAACATTACATTATAATGAGCTATGTGCATTTCTGTGATTAAAGGTAGGTATAATTTCAATCACTCTCATTTTAAATGTAAAAAGTTATTTGAATTGCATGACAGATGTTAAAAAGCAGATGTTAATATCCATAAGGATATTAGGAAACTGTTTAAAAAGTGCATGCGAAAATGTCTCTTTCTCTAATCTCCAAGTGTTTCACTTAAATGGGATCCAATAGGCAATGTGGTAGAAAACAAACTGTAAATGACAATGATAACAACCCTCCCGCTCCAATCTGATATTCTTAATGTAGTGGACAGCAATAAAGTGTTTGTTTTCAATAGAATGTTACTATGCTTGATTCATGCTGCAGTCTGCTGACTATCTTAACACTTTCTCAGCGAGCAATTTTTGAATGTATTGTACAAGTATAGGCAATCTCTACGCTGATGTACATTTTAAAATATGTTAGTATTTAGATAATCTCCATAAACCTTTAACCTACACACATTCACATATATATTATTATTTATAGCACCTAATGCATAAACTGGAGAGGAAAACGGACAAGTAAATGTATGTTAGCTTGCTTGTTTTACTTATAGTAATGACAAATGTACATGGAAACATTAGAAATCCCTATTTTAAAAGACAAATATGTACCATGAAATTCAGAAATGTGCCCATTATTTGATATGACTGTATAGATACAATTTGGAGATGGGCTGGATCTCTGTAAAATTCAGATCCAAATTTTTCATGTGTTAGACTGGATGCGTTGGATTTTCATGTGTTAGATTCCACCCAACAACCCCTGAATTTTCTCCTATTTCTAAATTTTACACTGTGCCCTCCTTCTCAAATAGGTCATTCCACACATCCAAATCCAATCAAAGCTCTCTGTTAGGATTTTGGTTTATGCATACTCCAAGACATAAAGTATTAATATGAAAGCCAAACTTGCCACCTACCCCACGTTACTCCTGAAAGTCTAAACTTGATGGATGATGGGGGTCATTTAAATAAATGCAGACTTGCTGTTTTTCTGCAGATTTTTCTGTTTCTCTGTAATTTAAGCTTTCACTTCATTTCTTGTAAAGATATAGCAGACCAGGAATGTAAAAAGCATCATTGAGTTAATCTGGCTGAAAAGAACTGAGTTTTTGTTAAGGCATTTTGATTCTCTCTCTGAAATTCTGTGGTGGAGATGCAAATGATTAGAGTTGACTGGATTGGGGCAAAGACATCTGGAGCTTTGCCATGGACTTTTATGTGAACAATTTTTTTTTTAGTGCAACAATATGCATGGTATGAAGACAAGGAGAGAAAGCCTAACCCCATTTATGTGGCTATAAGAAACACAGCTGTAAATAACTATTTTAATGATATAAAAGGAGTACATGTTCCCAGAGTGTCAAATGAAATAATTATACATTTTGGTATGTATCTATATAGAAAGTTAAAATGAAATCTCAATGTAATGTTAATTATAGCTATTTTTCCTTTTAAATAAACTTAGGTCACAGCTCACAAATTTTTCTCTCTAAGGATGGTTGGGTTGGTTTGTTTTATATTTTCACCCTCCAAAATCTGCAAAAATATCTGGGGGGGATTTTCTCAAACACTTTTAGTGCATGTTATTGGCGTAACAAACATAGCTCCATTTAACCTCAGTAGCCCTCATCTAGTGAACTCATCCATTCCACATGCAAAATGTAAAGGTTCATATCCATGGTTTGACAGCTTGATACTTTTCAAGAATAGGGAAGTTTAAAAACAAAACAAACCGAGAACTTCTCAAACAAGGCAGCTTAGAGTTAAAGACGTCAAGAAAGCTGGGGAACTCAACCACCTTAAATGCTACCTTCAGAGATATGTAAGCTTTTATGTTTCCTCCTCTGTGGACAGAGAATTGGGAAGCGTGCACCACAACATAATTTAAAACATTTGGTTTACACATGGTGCTCATAGCTCCAACACCAATGTATTGCTTTGTCACCACACTAACATTTCCTGGAAGTGCTGTAAATCTATGATCTGGGCACATGTGATTTTGAAGCATACAAGCCAGAGTTGGGCAACCACAAATAGTCAATGCACTGCATCCTTCATCTCCGTGGGCCGCAGCAGCAGTGTTCCAGTTCTGGGAGGGAGGGGAAGAAGCGGGGACCGAGTATGAATCAGCAGATTCGCGGCTCTTCCAAGAGTGCTGGGAGGGAGGGGGAAGAGTAGGACGTGCAGGGCTCTAGTACCCGAGAGGTGCAGGGGGAAGGAGGGCAGACAGAGCATCCATTTGCCACAGATGGAGCCCCACTGGACAGCATGTGACTCAGAAGCTGCAAGTTGCCTGCCACTGATGTGAGCTTTGTGTCCTGTGAAACGTAGGCTTGGTCTATGCTTAAAAGTTAGGCTGATATAGCTACAGCGCTCAGAGGCGTGAAAAAAATCACACCCCTCAGCATTATTGCTATGCTGATCCAATCGCTGCATGGCACAAGTACTCTCTGATTAGAATAAAGACATTCTGGGTTTTGTGTTCACTGGTCACATCAAACTTGCTCATGGACACAGAAGAGAATGAGAACTTCTGATTTTTAAACTGCTTCGCCCTCCGGGGGGAGAGCGGGAGGGGAGACGAAGGCATTTTGGGAGCCTTGTTTGGAGTTTGAGGCTGCTGTTTCAGCCAAGAAAAGCAAATTTGAGATTGCACTTTCCAGTGCTCTTGAGCAGAAATTAGCATTCAAATTAGTGATCTGTGCCTGAAACTTCAGCTGCTCCTTAAGAGAGTTTTTTGGTGTTGGAATTCTCTTGGACTAAGGAGTGAAGGAAACTTGGCAAGAGATGGACACGGAGCCTTTTCCTCCATTCTGAAGTGTGCGCAGGGAAATGTTCATTAATTCACATCTCTTGCAGACCTATCAACCCCCTGTTTAATCTTGAGAGGCTTGTCAGGTGTTCTACAATCTCTCCAATCACTTGGTTCCTCTGAGTCCTCCAATTCCCTTGCCCCTTTAGATCTTAAATGTCCTCTCAACAAATGTGAGTCTTACACTAGCCCCAGGATAAGGAAAGGCTGCTAGGAGTAGCTATCTATCTAGGGTAAATGTGGGAGGGAGGAGCTGACATGCAGCTCGGTGCTGCACAGAAGGCAGAGAGAAGCAAAGCAGATAATTTTCTGAGGAAGACAGCAGTGAAAAGTCCCCGGTGATAAACCTCAGGTACCCCAAAACTTCCTTCTCCTGCTGCACTGTGGGCAAAGGGGAAAGCAAGCTTCTCTACCCAAGACACTACCTGTGGTTCATTTACTTCCCTCCCGACACTTCAAAGTAGGCAATTTGGTAAATTATAGTCACATGTCACAAAAATGTCTGATTGAATTCTTCCTCTAAACTAAATCTGCTTTAAGCTGTTCTGCTTCTTAAAGGCCCCATTGAGAACTGATTTCAAAAGTTTGGCCATGTCAGACTCGTTCTTGAATTGATATATCTAAGTTACATTTTTACAGACGGACATCTGTATAGTAGGATACTTATAGGAACAGGAGTAATGTCACAAATCGTTGGCTTCTTCCACGGTAGATCGATATTATATCCATTCAGAAAATGATTGTAAAATGACCCTATACTAGAACCATCTAATGTTTCGAATCATAAGCTAAGTATTCAAAAAGCTATTACAAAGAATATCTGATAAAATCTTATTATATTCATCAACTTTAGCTGGTTTCAGTCAACGTTTCCCCATGATTTGTTCTTTTAAACTTTCCTGGCTACCTTTGCCTGTAGTTTGTGACTTTCAAAAGAGCTGCAGTCTTGCTGTGGCTTTCTCTGTGCAAGTTTGTTCCTTGATGGCTTATCGGCCTAACCTACTGGATGTAAAAAATAAATTAGAGAAAACCTCCATTCCCATTTCAAAAGATTGAGAAAGGCTCCATAGCCGAAACTCACTGTGAGTTTCGTCTCTCTCTCATTTCTATATATCTGATGGCCTCTGCTGAACCTGCTTATTTTCTTTTAGGTGTGTTGATCATCTAGTGGTATTTTTATTTCAACACATTTTCTCGGTGGGCCCTGTAAGCCCTATTAGCACAGGCGGCTGCTCAAACATAATGGAACCAGTCAACCCCTATGGGCGCATCAACCCATGTGAGAAGGGCCTGCTGTTGTTGATACAATCTCTGCTCTTGCATGAGAGTATGGGCTCACCAAAAAGAAAATTTAAAGAAAATACACGCTGTTAAGTTTTGTCTGTCAAACACATGTCTATCGTCTTGCCTTTCATCACTAACCTCCAGTCATGCTCCCCTGCTGACACCAGAAAGCACTGAATTATTTAATGTTACATAAAAAGTTAAGAACAACAAATCAGAACAGCCAAGCCTAGAATCAACAAGGAGAATGCCTAAATGAAACAATCCATCTCAACTTTGATTTAGACCTTACACAAGTACAAAGTGTGAGCTCTTCAGAACCAGGTAGGAGGTCGGTAGAGCTTCAGGTATACCTATGGCATTGTGGAATTGCATATAAAAACAATTAGAATAATTCTGGACCCACTGAATTCAAAAGCAACATTTCCATTGACTGCAAGAGTACCAGATCAAGTAGAATAAGAATAATCAGAAACTGAGAAATATGAGTCAACACTCCTGCTGCTTTAAAGAAGCTGTTTTATCAAGGTATATGGTTTTGTGCTTTTGAATCAAGAATTTTCCAGAGCTGAGTATCCTAGCAACCCAAAAGTCAATTTGCGAAAGTAGGTTGAGCTTTGGTTTGAGTACAGTCTGAAGACAAGGAAACAGCGGTCACTCAGTAGATCTTTTTCTATCCTTTTTTGCATTTGTGCTTTGTTCATCAATGGTTGTTTAAAAAAAAAAACGTGCGCTGTAAACATTTTGAGGTGGCTGCTCAGTAGTGAAATTGAGTTTCAAACCATATTTTACTATAAAAAATCGGTATGGTCAAGCCACATGTTTTTTTTTTCCAATATTGCCATTAGTTTAACTTCTGATTCTTGCAAGCCAAACCTTGTCTTTGCACTGAACTTGCAAAGGTTCAGAGATTCTACAGCCAAAGGCCTTATTTGAATTAATCAAATTCAAATGAGAAAATGTCATTAGGAACCAAATGCTTTGAAAGAGGTGGAATTTTTGTCCAACAAGAAGGGATTACAACTCCACTTCCAACACTTAATGCATTCATTTGTCCTTTTAATTCTTTGGTCTCTTATTCAAAGACTTTTGACCATCTAGAGATGGTTAGGACCACATCAGCATCAAGAACAGTCCATTGACTGAGTGAGTTTCTCTTCAACTTTCCAAACCAAAGACAAGCACAACAGTTGACACTGTGTTTTCCTAAAGCAATTGTTCCAATGCATTTAAATTCCCATTTATTAAACAAACAATATGTGCCAAAGCAAGGAAAGATACTTCATGAGCCTCAGAAGCATAATTCTGGTACTTCACATAATATATTACAGGATTACAAGATAGTTATCTATGTATTTCATTTCCTTGAAGTTATCTTCATAATCAAGATTCTATCACTACCATCATGGGCATTGAAACTATTTTTTAATTTTAATTTAAAGAGCAATTAAAGAAAGACAATGGAGACACACGATAATAAAGCAAGTGATTAGCAGCATGCAAATGACATAGGCTTAATGATAATACCATTCTATTCTCCAAAGGGCCTGTCGAAAGAAATCCTTCCTACATGTGGTTGTTCAGTTAATGTGCCTCAACCTACAATTACAACATTGCTGACACCATTAACCACTGAAACAACATCACTTCGTGAAATCCTTGTTGTCTCATTAAAATGTAAGGGGTCAGGTAATTTACCAGCTTTGTATGTCTAGTTTTGTTGTTGGTAATTAGCAAGCATTACCCAGCATGGAGTCCCACTGGGAACCAGAGAAACTTTGTGAAATATTAACAAGAAACGCTTGATATTTCACTGGGAATTATAAATACACACCTATTCTCCGGACATACCTGTACATATTTTCAGATGTGAACAATGCTGCCTTTAAAAGGTTTTAATGTCACCTAAAAGACTGGCTGTACAGGATTATTTTGGAAAGTGAATTGCCAGTTTAAACAAAAATGCTCCTACATAAGTGAATTTAAATATAGCTCCCTATATTTGCAAAAGCTGCTTATTTACAGGGGAAGAAAGTACAAAAACAACAAAAATTACCTCATACAAAATTTCCAGTTTGGGAAACTCTTCAGTATTTTGAATAAACGATTTTGTTAAATTTTTTTGTTTTGTTTGAAACATAGGGAAAGAAAATGCACCCTAATGCCAATACTCCCTTTCTTCCTGCTAATGGAAGCCTCATAACCATAACAGTGATGTGGGTTGCTTTACATGAAGATAATTTCATATGTTGGCCAGGAGCAGAATGGTATCTTATTCTTTAACTGGAACTTTTAGAACATAAAACACATTCCAATAAAAGTGAACAGAAAATTATGAATTCATTAAACTACTTTTGTATCTTGTGCTATATATAATATTTATATCCCAGCTACTGTAAAATATGCTTTAATATCTTTAGGCAACTATAAGGACTTAAATATTTATAAAATGGCTAAAGATAAAGTATGGCCCTCTTATTCCTACATACAGATGATGTAAAGCATGCAATCAAAGACAATAACACTTCCAACCCATTTGTCATCTTAAAGGAGCCTTTCAACTTCAGATCCCTTGTGTGCAATCTGCATAAGAGTTGTTGCCTACATAGGCAACTCCAGAGGAGCTTGCTCCTTAAAAACTACCAAGAGTGCTATACTTCACATAAAACAGGGTTTTCTGAAAATGGACACAAAACTATAAATTTGCAGGCAAAACAGCTCCAAGTGTGGCTTCAAAATACGGCTGTATTTATCTCTAGGACATCTGGGAACAGGAAGCATTTTGATTTAATATTTCATAACACAGAGGCAATTGCTTCCTTGCCTGTGTATAATTAATGCTCATAAAAAGAGAGGTTTTTTTTTTTATTTCTCAGCATCCGTAACACGCCTCTGCCCGCCTGCTAACACACCTACCCCTGCGTAAGGTCGGGTTTGCTTTGGAGACTTTGACTCATTTACTAATATTATTTGTTGTTCACAGTCAATTTATAATGGTCTTGGGACTATGAATCGAGTTTATTGTTTAAGTGTGAAATGACATTTGGCAGACTGTATTATTTACCTCTGTTGTCCACTTTTGTCTTCCTTTAGGCCTAGCAGAAGTCATTTGGGCTAGTATTTAGCTGCATCCTTCACCTTGACATCTTCTAACTTGCCCAAACACCACTTCTTTCCTGCTAGTTCCAAACACCGTTTCATGGCTTGTAGTTAACACATCCCTCTCTCATTCCCCCAACACAACAGCAGGTTTGAAAACTTCCTGACCTATTCTATCTCTCTCTCTCTCTCCAAGGAGATAGTTTCAGAAGGCAGGAAATAGTAATTTCCTTGCTGCTTCCCCTCAAGGCATCAGAGGGTCTATCCAATATACTAAACTCAGGTAGTCTGAGAACTGAGGGGATAAGGGTCCTGGATAGAGACTTCCCTCCTCCCTAGGGGTTCCTTGTAAGGGCTCATGCCCAGGATGTCCTGTCTGAAGAAAGACAATGGTGTAAAGTCATAAGTGAGATAAAGGGTTGAAGGAGGCTATATATTCAGCTGGGTGTCTGGGTCCCAATCTTGAGCATAAAACAGATGTTTAACTTCACATATTTGACTTGTTTCACTTAGTCTATAAAGTGCTACCAGACTATTTGTTGTTTTTAAGTTAGTACTAAGGTGTTAGGCTTTGCTCTGATGTATTTACAGCCGAACAAAACATGTAGATGGTATCATGAGCTTTTGTGGGGACAGCCCACTTCTTCAGATGACCCCAGTACTATCAAGACTGAAATTTACTCCCATTGACCTATCTCCTACTACTGTGCGTACAGTACGCCTAGCACGATAGCCTCCTGATCCCAGCTGTAACCTTCACTATAAACACATTAGATACGTTAATAATAGTCAACCAACCCACTATCCAGAATAAGGATGATGCCCAAACTGTGGGGGCTTATTTTTACTTGTGTCTGGAGGCTCTCTTATTTTACTAGTATTTAGAAGACCCGGAACCAGAAATAATAATGCATTGGAGCAAAGGGCTGAAGTGGGGCAACTGCTGAGAAAAACTGACCATCCCTAATATTTTATTTCATTGAGAATGCTAGGTCGAGACGTGGGCTGAGACTGGGTTTTTTTCCCCCCCAATGGTCAATTTGCTGCTGAGTTTACTGGTTAATCCCATACTGTCCAGCTGAACTTCTGAAATGTTTATTTCAAAAAAGAACAGCTAACCCCTCTCAGAGTTTTGGGATGCTCTCGCTGCCATGGATGTCTTCTCTTTTCTTTCAAGTTCCACGATCACCCATGGAATATGCAAAGCAAGAGTGTTCTTAAATAAGCACGATCCTCAAATTAAAGCTCCTACCATCGCTCCTGTTGATCCTAGCATTTTTGCCAGTCAGGATTTAGAGATGTTCTGGTTTCCGGTTAAAGATATAATTTTCAAAGTGTCCTGAGTGATTTAGGAACCTATTTTTCAATAGACTTAAGAGCTTGGTCTCAGTGAAAGTCATACATGCTTTGAAGTCTCTTGAAAAATGGGATTTAGGTTCCCAACTCACTTAGACTCCCTTTGGCTACTTCAGTCATTTGTTTTGAAGACCAATTTTCAAACACTGAAACTCTTAATAGCCCAGCTAATTGGGATAAGTGCATTTTTTTATAATGTGCTATAAATCTGAATACATAATATAGAGTTGACATTTTAATGTGAGATTCTCAGAAGTGTTCAGCTTTGCCTAACTCTTCTCCCACAGAGGTCAACGGTACAAGTTCCATTGGACTGAATGGAAATAAATTTTAGATGTATGTCTCTAGCTCAACTGTAAGTGTTTATGTGCCACCCAAAAGAGACCTACATTTATAGACACCCTTTATCTAGCATTCCTTCCAATGTCTAATAACATTGGAAATGTGTAAAAGTCTTGGAAATTAAAATAATTTTGCCCAGTAGGATATCACAAAGCCCTTTTCAGAGCTCGTGAACCATTTCCTCACCCCAAAGTAAAGGTCAATTCTAAGTTTAGGATGGATCAGATTTATAGCCGTGTTTATTATGCAGAAGAACCGCAAACCATTAATTGATCTTTTTATACCATGAACTTTCACACTAACGTCATCAAGTTTATGACAGCAGATTCTACTCAAGAGACGTTCTGAGAACCAGCTAAATCCAGCCATTCCTGGCAAAAATTACACAATTATTTTAAAAGCTAAACAGAACTGATTTCTTTTTCTCATCTTTGGAACTGAGTAATTAAATACCTGGTATTCAATGTGAATAATCAATTTAACAGATTCACGGGGATGATCAGATGTAATTTTCTCAGGGTTTTTTTTTTAAACCTTTCACCTTTGATTGCATATGGAAATCACAGGGCATGCAGGAATGTGGATCCACTCTAAATAGCCTTTCTGGAACACTTGCACTGGCATAGCATCATGGGTTGGGTATGTCTGTCTTTAGGGCATGCTGGCAAGTGGACATAGCTGGTGGACATGTGATCAAATGAAGTCTATAGAAGGCTGCGGTTTTATTATAGACAAAATTTAGCTGCTAGATACACTGACAACTGGTTAAGGGGAAAATACCATTCCTGATTAGTTGCACAGGTCTTGCTTTGTGTGAGGAACGGGATTTGGTTATTATAAACCAAGTTCTCTTGACAAACCCAGATGCTGATTATCAATGTTATGTTTTGAAGGATGTCTGGTGTTTGCTTTACGTGTTTTAGTTTGATGTTGGGAAGTACAGAGGAGTTAGCCACAAAACCAGAAAGTAATAATATTCAGCACTCAACAAAAAGCATCTTCTACAATATTGATGCAAATTAATTCCCAGCCGTTTGCTTTTTGAACTTGAATTGCTATATGTTGGCTATGTTTCTAACCAACATGGCATGCAAGTGTCACCTATTCACCATTGACACAATCATACTTGGAACTGATGGGAAACATTGACTGAACAAGAATCTGAAGACAACGCAAACGGGATAAGATAAGATAAAGAACTTTTCTGACTTCTAATACTGATAACACTGCATATATGTCCCAGAATTTTAAATGAAAATCATCTACTGCTATTGATGTATTTAAGTTATATCCCACTGGTAACTTGTATGGTCTTTCTTCTAAAAGTAGGCATTAGTTTTTATGAGAGATTTCCTGCATACAGGGCACAAGATTGGGCCCCAAAAGGGTGCATTCATTTTATAACTGTTGGATTTCATTAGCATTGTTTCACAATCATTCAATTCAACTCAGTGACTAACAAACTCCTTCAGTGTATTTCTGTCCTCTCATTTAGGCCACATCTCCACTTGCCATGCTGGAGATCGATCTTCTGGCATTCAATTTAAGGGGTCTAGTTAAGACTTGCTAAATCAAATGCTGAGGCCAGCTCTGAATGGCGCCGCTATTCCCATTATGAAGATGGCACCACGCTTGGCTTAAGGTAAGCTGACTCCAGCTATGTATTTCACCTACCTGGAATTGTATACCTTAATGGACCTTCCAAGTCTAGTGTAGACCTGGCCTTAGATCCTGCTGCAGCTTCCTTGGAAATTGCTGGGGAAAATAGCACTAACTTCAGCAAGAAATAGACTGAATAGGAAAAGCTTAAGGATTTCAAGTTATATTTCACCTGTGTAATCTGCTACATTGTGAAGCAAGTGTAATTTTTTGAACATATTTACTCGATTTTATATGATTTCCCCCACAAGAACCTTCCATGATGAATGAGAAATATATTACTCAGGAGTTTCCTCCTCTTAGAATCAAGGAGAAAAAAAACCCTAAAGTATTTTTGTTGGAGGATCTATTACCAGGATTGTAAATGGAAGTCTTATGAGAATTTTCCCTAGGAACAGTATTTCACCACTTGAGAGAGCTTTGTAAGTTGAAGTCGTTCAGAAAACAGCTGCACTGATTGTAGCAAGTGCATATGTATTTCAGCACAGTGGTTATCTGTCTTATAATATCCCTGGGAGAAAAGCAATTGTACAGCCTTGCTTTCTGTACTTTAGACCTGCTTGGAGCCATAAGTTGGCTTTTCTTTATTGTTTAATAAGTGGCTTTAATGAAATGTGCTGCTCTTATTATATAGGAGTCAAAATAAGACCTAAATCATTAACCTATAAAAGAAAATTATTGGGCAAAGTATCTAAAGTTACTACCCGGAGGCTACTCTTGTACACTGTTTATATATCTCTAAACAGTTAAGTATAATTGTCTTTCTGTTTTTTGGGAAGGAAGCCAAATAACAGTTTTAGTTACAATTGAAGACAAATATTTTGTGTTGAGCTTGGATTATCTGGTGGGTAAAAAAAACAAGTGAAATTCCAATCATGTGGGATTTGAAAAAGAAAATATTCTGAAAGTTCAGTGCTGGGTGGGAGCATGAGATAAATATTCCCCTAGAGGGTAGCGAACAAAAGGAAGAGAAAAAGTTACTGGAGTTGTTGCAATACACTGCCAATGCAAATCCACACTGCAAATCCAGAGTCACGCACCCTGGACATTTGGAGGCAGTCTATATTTTAGAAATGTTGTGAGAGAGCTTCCTAAAATGGCCCCTTAATCAGAGGCAGATTAAAATTCATCAAACAACATTGATCCTGCAATGAAAGCCAATATTTATGAGTGGGCCACATTACCGCAGCACGTATGACGGTGGGAATTGGCGAAAAAATCCCCACTGAAATACGCACATTAGAAAGTCAACCCCCATGGGAAGTCCAACCGCATGTAGTCAGGCAAATCAGGGAAGTACAGGCAGTCCCCGGGTTACGTACAAGATAGGGACTGTAGGTTTGTTCTTAAGTTGAATCTGTATGTAAGTCGGAACTGGCGTCCAGATTCAGCCGCTGCTGAAACTGATCAGTTTCAACAGCGGCTGAATCTGGACGCCAGTTCTGACTTACATACAGATTCAACTTAAGAACCCCAGGCATCCCCAAGTCAGCTGCTGCTGAAACTGATCAGCGGCTGATTCCAGGAAGCCCGGGGCAGGGGCTTCCTGTAGTCAGCCACTGGTCAGTTTCAGCAGCGGTTGACTTGGGGACGCCTGGGGCAGAGCAGCTCGGGTGCTGCTGGGTTGGTCCAGTAGCGCCGCCGCTCCTTGGCGCTACTGGACCAACCCAGCAGCACCCAAGCTGCTCTGCCCCAGGCGTCCTGATTCAGCCGCTGCTGAAACTGACCAGCAGTGGCTGAATCAGGACGCCTGGGGCAGAGCAGCTGGGGTGCTGCCGGGTTGGTTCAGTAGCGCCCAGAGCGGCGCTACGGGACCAACCGGCAGCGCCCCAGCTGCTGTACCACAGGCATCCGGAGCAAAGCCGCGGAGCACGGGGGCAGCGGGACAGCCCAGATGCGCTGTGGCTGTCCTGCTGCCCTCGGGCTCCGCGGCTTTGCTCTGCTTTGCTCCCCGTCTCCCTGGTCTGCAGACCAGGGGGACGGGGAGCAAAGCGGAGGAACACGCGGGCAGCGGACAGCCCAGACGCTGTCCGTTGCCCGCGTGTTCCGCCGCTTTGCTCCCCGTCCCCCTGGTCTGCAGACCAGGGAGACGGGGCGCAAAGCAGAGCAAAGCCGCGGAGCCCGCGGGCAGCGGACAGCCCAGACACGTCTGGGCTGTCCGCTGCCCGCGTGCTCCGCCGCTGTGCTTCCTGTCCCTGGTCTGCTGGAGACCAGGGAGACGGGCCCCGTTCGTAACTGCGGATCCGACATAAGTCGGATCCGCGTAACTCGGGGACTGCCTGTACTTATAAATAAGCAGAGTGCCAGCACCTCTCAGTGTAATTGTTTGAGCTCTGACACCTTTTTAAGGGCCTGCTTGGTTACTTGAAGATGCCATTCTTCCCTCAGCTTTCCTGATTTGATGCTTAATTTTTTTCCAAGGCTTGCCAGAGCTGTTTCAGTAGAGGCCTCTTCATCACTTGGGCTATGTCTAGACTATGCTCTACTTTCGAAAGAGGATATGCAAATTCCACGGGGATTTGCATACCTTCTTCCAATTTCACTTTCAAAAGCAGAGCTTTCAAAAGTGAAAGTAGTCTGGGACGCAGTTTCTTCAGAAAAAAACCCCTCTCTCAAAAGAACCCCCTGCTCTTCCTTAAAAAATGAGGTTTATGCGGTTTTTACGAAAAAGGGTTTTTTTCCCGAAAAAAACGCATCCAGACTGCTTTCACTTTCGAAAGCAGAGCTTTCAAAAGTGAGTTTAGAAGAATATAGAGCGTCTTTCAAAAACAGAGTGTAGTTTAGACGTACCCTAGTTAGACCTCTGTTTTGAGAGGAGATGAAGAGCCACCACCAAATCTAAATTAGCTTTATTTTTCCAGAGCAGCTTAATACAATGTGTGCACAGGAGTCACTCGGACCTTTGTTCCAGTTTGGTTTAGCTGTATTGCAAACATTAGAATGTCATTTAAACAGAGCTTTATTGGATATATAAAGCTTCAGATAAGACCTGTCTTTTATAAATGGAGCTGCAGCTACAAAGGTATTATGTTTAATATACAGCTTACGTGGTCTGTGTGGTTTAGCTGAATGCACCTCAGCTCTGAAGAATTAGCTTTGTGCTAGCCAGGGATTCCCCCATAGTGGGAATTCCTCAGCTAACTACCATTTAAGCCATCGTAGCTGGCTCTGCAATACCCATTTCATAGGCCTCTTTGTAGAGGTGAACCCAGAAATTGAAAGCACAAGAGAAACGGGCTTCCTGCTCTTGGTTTCAATGCACCCTAGGCAATGCAACCAGAACCAGTGAATACAGCTGAGGTGCCCTGTCGCTCCGCGAGGGTAGCGTATGTGCAGTCTGACAGCGAGGATGGAATCTTCAGTAAGTGGAATGCATGTAGGAACCATGAGCGGATGAGCATGCTCAGTGAGGACGGAATCTTTGGATTTTTTTAGTTGCTA
This sequence comes from Pelodiscus sinensis, assembly GCF_052426305.1. Taxonomy (NCBI): domain Eukaryota; kingdom Metazoa; phylum Chordata; order Testudines; family Trionychidae; genus Pelodiscus; species Pelodiscus sinensis. Next base: position 8,784,343 of record NC_143059.1, read on the forward strand.
AATTCCAAGGAGTTTCTACTGAGCATGTGGCATTTTTAAAAGGCTTATAACTCAGCCAAATTTGGGCAGATTTTTACAAGATCAGCACATGTCCATACCCTACCAATTTTTGTATTGTTGCTTCAAAATCAGGACAGCACTAGTGCTCAAACAAAATGTCATCTATGTATTTCCCCTCCCCCCGCGCCTTGTTCCCAGAAGCAGTGAAATAGTTCTCACTGAAACTTTCCAAAGTAGTTGAGCCTGAGGCAGACGCTGTGAATAGATCATTTCTGCCCACACAATTAAAATTTGGCAAAGTTATAAGCAGTTCAAATTAGAAGATAGGCACAAACTTCCCGCAGTTTCTGGGTATTTGGGGTCCATAATTTATTTCTGAGTTTGAGTTCAGATCTAAATTTTACACCCAAGGACCAACACATATATAATATTTAGATTATAGAGTGTGTGTTTGTTTGTGCATGTAATATGTATAAATACATGTATGTAATTATTAATTATCCTCTGTCTGCCCCATTTTCAAGCTCATTTTAAGTCAACCAAGAAGTCTTTAAACAACATAAGTAAAAAGCCTGGGAACATTTAACTGCAAGCTTTGTCAATTAAACAAAATGGAAAGTTCATGAGTGGACTTTCATTTCAATGACAATTGCCGTTAGTGGGTAGCACATTCACCACAGTGGACTTGAGCAGTATTTGCGTACAAATGTTTTAAAAAAGGTACAGAGACATGATAAATACATGCATCCCGCAGTCTATTTCTAGGTCACAAAAGCTCCTTCAACCTAGACAGAACATATTTGCTCCAATAAATCTCTGAGAGGCCGAAGATTTAAAAAGAAAAGGTGGTTGTGTGGAGGGGAAGAGATAGAGGTCAGAGGTGGTGGGAAAATCTCACAGGAACAAACAGGTGGCAGTTTTTTGCTCAGAGGAAAAAAACCCTATCAATGAAATTATTGCTATTATAATTTATGTTTGGCCCATCTAAAAAGAAAACAAATGTCAGCCTTGATTGTAAGATTGTACTTTCCCTTAACTGCACAATTGTACTGACTACATGGCAACACCCCAGAGGCTATTTAAACAGCATTGCAAAAACTCATTAAGATTCCCAATTTTTGACTGAATTCATACCCAAATAAAGATGACCTTTGATGGGGTACAGAAGAGGGAAGAGATAGCTGCATAGGGATAAGTAAATTTCCCAAACACCGTCTATTCAGAACCAGAAAGGCCCACTTTGGCAAGAGTTGTACAAGCTGAAGTGAATTGAAATGTTCTGCCTGGATAAACGAGTGTGTTAAATAATACAAAAACGCTTAATTATAACTGGTGATAGATCATTGTAAACAAAGGCACTTTGTGGGCAACCAAAGTGGTTCTGTTATGTTGTTTGCTGACCAGCAGAAAGCTGGATCATGTGGTTTGTATAATTGTCACCATAGTTGTGCCTACTCTACGTTAAAACCGCATCTCATAGACAAAATGTCACATTGGATACAATTGCCTGACAAGTTTATGCCCCCTATTGATCTAATTTTGTCTGACAATATAGCCGTGGTATTAAAGATCTTTCAAGGAAAGCGCCTGTGTTGAAAGCAATGTAACCAGTTCAGAGGTTGTAGATACGTAAATGGTGCAAGCTATGGAGACGGTAACGGTTTTCCATGGAAGCGGTGGGTGGAAGAGGGGATAGTAGTTTGCTTTTCAAGTGAGTTGGAAAATTTGTATAAACCTGCCACATGTTTAAAATGCACATTGATCTTTTTCCTGTGCCCCAGACATGTTCTTCAGGCAGAGTATTCTGCAATGGGAATTTCCTCCAAGCCTTTTATAAGGTGCAGCATAATCCATTCCTCCTCCAATGAAAGATGTCAAGGAGGCTTAAACTGTGCCCCTACTCCACTCTTTTTAACTCTTGCTTGGGCTCTGTTCTGCAAAAGCCAAATTTGTATCCCTTTATTATGGACTTCTGTGGCCCCGGTGTGATGCTTGGAGAGAGAATTCCTCTCGACTTCGGCAGATTCTTTGCATGCAAAGAATAGCAGGACTAGTGTTTGTGCCCGAGCACTGAGGTTAGCAACAAGGTAAAGCTTCTGCTCTTTAGCCACACTGAACAGGGCCAGAAGAAACCAAGGGGTCCCTAACAGCAGGAGGGAGACAGAATTTTAAATGAATCTGAAGCGTGATTAGAGAAGGAAAAGGATGTGAGCTTGCTTAGTTCTACATAGCTCATGTGTTTCATGCATGTCAACTTTGCTGTACTTATTGAGTTTGTGCATGTATTATTATAAGTATTTAGATAGTGGATACAATCAGAGAGAAGGCCTGATTTTAAAAATGGAGCCACCACATGTCTAAATAACGTATAGAAGCCACAAATGGAAAAAAACAAACAAACCTCAAACCCATTTCAGTGGAGTAGGAAAGCAAGCCTTCCCTGATACTGAGAAGTAATGCTACCATGGAAGCGTCACACACAGATGTTGGTAATGATGTGGAAGATTTGTGATAAGTTTTCAATGTCATCTTCTTTCACCTAGCAACTTCTTGCTCAAATATGGAGGTGTGACCCTAAGAGGCCTTTTTGATGGCTGTGGGCAGTGAGGGACTAAGAAACGCACCACACTAAACACTGCTGCCACGGTCTTTATCAGGAGTGAAGGACGTTTGATAAACATTTTCATATGATATTTTACATGTCATCAGAATCATAGTGAGATGACTACACAGGTAATTAAAAAAGTTGTGGGCATCCACTAAAAATATGCTCAAACCAGAGCTGGTAAATAATTTTGCCCCAGCCTGGAATGTTGATTGGCCTGTCTACAGAGATTTACATTTGAGACCGAAGGAAACTTAGGGTGTGTCTAGACTACTGAGTTTTGTCGACAAAAGTGGACTTTTGTCGACAAAACTATACCAGCGTCTACACTACCGCTGAGTTCTGTCGACATAACGTCGACAGAACTCAGCAGTTTTGTCGACGCTGGTATACCTCATTTTACAAGGCATAACACCTTCTGTCGACAGAGTTCTGTCGACAGAAGGTGTTATTGCCTGTAGGGTTGCGTCTAGACTACAGGGTTCTGTCGACAAAGCAGCTTGCTTTGTCGACAGAACTGAATGTGTCTACACGCTCTATGTCGACAGAAGTTTTGTCGACAGTATCTGTCGACAAAACTTCTGTCGACAAAAGTGTGTAGTCTAGACGTACCCTTACACTGAGAAGAACTTACAGTAAAACCAAGAATAATACATTCAAGTATTGATCTGCCTTTGGTGAACATTGTTCTTTCTGCCAGGCCCCTCTTTTCCTGTCTTAGGGTCATGTGATAGTTTGTCTGCTGCAGTCCCAGAAACATGCCTTCAGATACTTTCTGTTCCTTTGGATCCTGCCACTCAGGAGCTACATGATCCAGGGAACATTCCATGGGAATACAGACTGATTCATGCACACAGAGCTATTATGAGCTTCCATTCTCTTGAGTCTACACTTTAAACTGGCACAAGCTTTTCCTTGCTAAGTCCCAGATTGTCAGCCTCTGGTCTCCTGCACAAAGCTGGGAAGAATTTTCTCCTGCTTGCTCCTAATCAGCACATTGCGGGGGAGGGTCATGTGTTACAGCCCAACTGTTACCTTCTGCTCCAGCACATGGAAGAAGGCCAGATCACTAGGGGGAAACCTATCTGGTCCATGACCATAAACAAACAAACAAACCCAAATCACTGGTCCCCTCCATTACCCTTTGCACACCTTCCACTAGGAACTCCCATATCCTTTGCATACCCATAGTCTAATATCCCAGCTAGCAGCAGATTTTTTGGATGAAAGTGTAAAATTATTCCATAGCTACGTATGGTGGCATTTCTGTCACACTAGCGAGGTCTTAACTATTAGTCATTAGGATAACATTTCATGCTCCAGAGTTTAAGCAAATTTCTAACTCTCAGCTTGCTATCCCTATAAATATCCAATCACTCTGAATCTTGCTAACTTCTTGGCCTCTGAAATCATGTGGCAATGAGTTCCAAAGTCTAATTACTTTTTCACACCAGCTATACTGGTTAGCCCACATACAAAAGTTCGGGTCTGATTCAAAGCCTCCCTCCTCTGCTGACACAAGAGCTACGTGCTCATCTCATCAGCAGCAGTCGAAGTCACTCCATTTGAGTGGTTCGAAACCTATCAACGTAGCAATCAATGTGCTTTGAAATTTCATTCTGTCTTTAGGCTGTGGAGGGGAGGTCACAAGAGACCTTCCTTCCAGCCATACTCCCTATCCAAGGATGGACTTAATCTCCGTTCTCATGTTCCTCCAGGTTGTACAAGGTTGGTGTTTACAGGAGGGAAAAGGACAGCATGGGCCATAGTATCGCCCTTCTGCACCAGCCGTTAGAATAGCTCTGGAGGAATAATTCACTGCATCAGTTTAAAAGGTTTAAGAGAGGCCACTACTGTCTGCAGTTCCGCAGAGAGTAACGAAAGCTGGCGCCACACTGAGGGAACTACATAGGGCACCTTAGGATGGATTACCAGCACAGATGGTGTAAAATGGCCTTGGGACACTTATGAAGCAGGCTGTAAGACTGAGAGATTTGTTCTGTGCCTTTATGGGAGCTGTACTTGCCAAAGAAATCAATTCTCTGGGGCTTTTTCTCACAACAAAGAGCAAGAAAGCACCAAAAATGTAAAGAATCCTCAGTTTAAATGATCTTTCTTTTCTTTTACCTTGCATGGCATTTGGCTGTTATTTGCTGTGAACACCGGACTGTAGCCAAATATCAGCCAGCATGTACCATCATGCCACTGATAGCCCGAGTTGGCTTATCTTCGCAACTTTGTTTCGTGGAATCCAGAGCGAACAGAATTGTGTAGCTTGAGCAATCAAAGGTGCAGTTGGGGGTAGGAGGGAAGAGAAAGAGCAACACATTTAAAAATTAAAATCTCGGTTCATTCATTCCCCGCTGCTCCCTATTTGCTTTGTGATGCAGCAGGGAAACTATGTGACTGTCCCTTTAAAAGCCATCATACCAATCAGCAGGTTTAACTGTCAAGCAAGCTGATGTAAGGTTCTTTGAATTACTGAGTGAGGGATATTCTTCCTGCCAGGTCCTGTCCCCTGTAGGCATGGCAGAGAAGTATTATAGGGCAGTTCTTACCTTGGGAATTAGCCTGCAAGACCCCAATGCTGTCATCAAACTGCATAGATTTGATGTTGAGTGACGCCAAGATGCATTCCTTGTCCTGCAGCGAAGCATCATCAATATTATTCTGATTGGCTGACAGGATAACGCACATGTCGCAGAGGTTGATGTTGACAGCCCTTAAATCAGCCCGACTTAATGGCGTACCCTTCGGCAGAGTGGGAAAAAAAAAGAGAGGGGGGCAGGGAGAGGGGAAAAAAGAAAAACAAATTAAAGATTGAGAAGGAGCTTTGGGAAATTATTTAACAAGTATCTTTTTTATGCTCTGACATTAAGCTGGTCTAACTATGTGCCAGGGAATAGGAGATGTGTGCTAATCTAAAGGGTAGTTGGTGCTGATGGCAGCATTTTAGGTTCAGTCTCGATACTCAGTCAAGCTATTACTAATAAACAAGGAATAGGAATAATGCCAGCATTCTACATCTCATCTGTGACTTGAAATTGTCTTGATTTAAATCACTATCATGTGCCAACCTCTGGCTTTCTGAACATAATGAGGGGTGTGTTCTAAATGTCTGTTTATCTAATACCAGCTCACGCAGGTCTAGGGCAAAAAAACATCTCAATTTAAACAGGAAAGCTTTGTGTGTCCTAGCCATTCGATCTGCAATCAAGAGGAAACTATTTTTCTAAAAAGCGTACTACCTGGAACAATACACAAGAAAGGTTAATCCTTTCCAATACATGTTTTTGATGCTTCTACCAGCAAAACACGCTGATATTTACAATTGTGTGATTAAACCCTTGGAAACAGAAACTGGATGTTAAGTTAATAGGCACAATTCATATAATATTCCCTGGAACTACAATTACCTATCAGAGGATGCAGTATTTAAAATGAAATGTTGTGGTCGTTAGTGGGGTTTTTCATGCCTAAGGCAACCAAGATACAACACTTAACCTTCTACATTTTATACACAAGACAATACTTATTTTTTGCCTTAAATATTCCAGAACTTAAGTTTCGGAGTATTATATCTAGGTAGCAAGGGCAGCACTCGGACTGGGGTTATATGAGTGCCAGCCATAGCTCACTTAGCTTCTACAGAGTGGTACCCACAGACCTAATGCTGACAGGGATATTAAACATTTCCTTTGTCCAAAGTTGTGTCCCTAGAGCCCACATACCATCTTCCTTAAAGACTGAGCAATGAAACTCCCACCCTTCTCCTCATGGTCATTCACGAGGAACGATCTGCTGAACTCCATGGAGATACTGAATGGCACAAAGGGTAGTTAGGGTCTGCAAATTAGAGCACCGTGCTTCCCACCCAGCTTAAAATTCAGCCATCTTGTTTCTCCTAGAAGAGTTGTCAGCAGCAGCGATGGAGACCTGCCTTCTTTTGGGGGATGTTGGTGAGGGATTTGGGGGAGATATTCAAGAACGCAAAAAGGAATTAGGAAGCCCAGATGCCATTCAAAAATCAATTGGATGTAGACACCCAAGTCCCAGCCCAGTGCACAGCTCCAGGTAACTCAGTAAAGAAGAATTGATTGTGTGCTTGAAACTAGTACCAACAAAGGCACTGAATTAATTCTGTGAGCTTTCACACAAGAGCATGGGCCAACTGCAGGAGTCCTTGGTTCATAGCACCCCTCCCCTGCCACAAACCCATGAGAAGAACGTTATTTAGGTTGCAAAATCAGGCACTCGGAAGTTAGGAAATGCCAGATTCAAGGTTTTCATGCAACATTAATTCTGCCCCTTTTGTGTCCATCCTTAATAATGAATGAGGCAGTGGTCCCATATGATACATAATTGTGTGGCTGCACATTATTTTTTCTAAGGCATGCATACCAGAGAGCCAAATTTGAGCTTTCTGAACTCAGGTTAAAAAAAGTACAGTATCTCCTTATTTGATTAACAAAAAATAGCATTTCAATTTGGATAGGTCTGTAGCAACAGCTGGATTCTGCTCTCACACATCATCAAGAATATTGTTAGCTAAGCTCTGATTGCTGAATCTTTATTACTGGCAAATGTAAGAGGCTTGACTTTCAGATGTCAGGCTGAATTTGCTGGGCTGGCAGTTACAAGGAAAAAAAATCTTTCACGGGGAAAATTTGATCTTGACGCCATTTGTGAGGCACAAATGTCACTTGCTCAGGAATTGCAGAAGAGAAACTAAGGGAAACAACCAATGTTAGGTCATCTCTACCCATACATTAGACTAAATTCATCATTGGACTCTGAAAGCTTCTGGCTTTGAACTTGTATTAGTTTAAATGTTAAAGAATGGTAAACTTCTACTTGACTTTCTTTTATTCTGGTAAGGATTAAAGAATATTGAGAGCTGAGAAAACAGAATGGCCAAGCTCGCTTTACTGAACTTTTGTAAAGTCTAGGACATCTCTTCTGCTATTTGACCAAGGGCCTGACCCTCTAATTCTTCCACTTTGTGAAATCATATACACCTCTGGGTGTAAAACCATACTGAATTATGAATCATTCACTTACACCAGAGGTAGCATACCATACTCACTACACAAATGTGAATGATGATACAAGAAAGTAGAGAATCGGGCCCTTGGAATATTGGACTCAAGAGACTGAAATCTGGACTCCAATGAAGTCAACAGGGGAGGGGAGAGGGGCGTTGTCATTAACATTAAAGGGACCAGGATTTCTCCCACTTTTGGTGGTAAGCATTTTACTACATAACTGTAAACACTTAAAAAGGAAACGCTCTTAATGAAAACACTATGATCATTGCCTTATATGCAAGAGAGCTAGGAGGCCAGCATCTATCAAGCCTTTACAGTTATAGATAGACAAATAATAAAAAAATAGTTTTCAAAGGTTTTCCAGGCATAAATAATGTCATAAGTAAGTACTGTCATTCTGTCAGAAAAATCACAACATCAGAACTAGCTACACGCAGGGAACTAGAGTGAATGTTCAATAGATAATGCAGCTAATACATTTCATAGCAGCTGAAATTCATCCTTGACAAGGGGACTGAACACTGCTGCAAATTTCTTCTAATAAGGTCTCACAGGGCTGAGTTTTCATAGATATAGTAAAGGGGAAGGGCTAGGTCCTGAGGCCGATAACCAGACAAAAGTAAAAAGCCTATCATCAAAGTCAAGATGAATCTGTCCAGTTGGTGTCTTTAAATAAAAAAAAATAATCGATATCACGACGTTAAAACTTACAGGCAAGATTGAAACCTTGGGGAAGTTATGCAGCATCTCCCATTCCCTTTTCAGATATTCAAGTGACCCCACAAATACAATGTGCTTGAGTTCATGGTAGTGAAAGTTGCTGGCGCGTAATGGCATCACTAGATTTCTCACTCCAATCAATGCAGATGTAGCATCCCCAAATATGCAAACGACCACATGACCACTTAACACAGTCATCGCTGCTTCGCTCCGGGTCTGGATAAAAACGCCAACAATTAGGGAAGGGGGAGATGGAGGAAAAAGAAGCATGAATCACAGACTGAATTCTAAACCAAGAATAAATGTGCTTTTTCTGACAATATCGTTCATGCACAGCGAAACAGCAGGACATTAAGTCATTCATTATTACATTTATTATTGAATGTGTGTGGAGTGTGGTCATTGCTGTATAAACAGAGGGGTCCTGGCCCATGGTTCACCTGAAGCTTGCAGTTCACAGCAGAGGCCTGGTCTACACTGCAAAATCAGGATAGTTTAATCACAACAGTGACCACCAACCAGTCAATCGGGATCTACCAGTAGATCTTGGAGTCTCTGACAGGTGATCCTGACTGGTTTGGCTGGGAGGCTCTCAAGTGCCTACACTTCAGCTGCCTCAGAGCTGCCCCCTGCTTGTTCTGCAGAGTGGGGGAGACAGAGGCAGGGGGGTGTTAATGTCACTCTGTGAAGATGGCGTACAGGAGAGGGGGACAAAGTGAGGCCTGAGTGAAGGGGCGGACCGGGGGTATTTGGGTTTAAGGTAGATCCTGGACTGACAAATTCAAAAAGTGATCTTGTGCTTTAAAAGACTGGAGACCACTGGCCTACAATGTTCAAACATGTGAACAATCCACCCCTCTTGAGTGGCATAACTGAGTTGACGTAAGTCCCCATGGAAAACGTGCACCATGCATTTGATGATCTGATGGTGGATTTGTTTCAGAGAATTCAGGACGCTACACTCTGTGGGGGAACCAGTAATTATAAACGAAGAGATAAGGCAGATTGGGGGAATGCGGGGTCCTAACCTCATGAGAAGCATGAAGGAATGCAACTGTCTCCCCCTCATTTTGGTGCCAAGGGGCCAGGATACCAATGGCTTAACTTTGTGATTCAAACCTGCACTACTCTAGTAGAGCAACACTTTATGTTCCAGTATGAGTAAAAAGAATAGCTGTGAACTGTAAAATACAAGCAATTGAGAAAAAAAACGGTGCTCAACATGAAAAAGAATGATGTGACTCTATTTGGTGTAATGTGTCCACAACAGGAGAACGAGGGGTGTGTGAAAAGAGTGTGGGAAACAAGCAATGGAAGAAGAGACTCAGACCTTATTCTGTTTGAGTTATGTTCTTAAACCACAAGAACTGCCATACTGGGTCAGGCCAATGGTCCATCTAGCCCAGGATCCTGTCTGCTGACAGTGGCCAATACCAGATGCCCCAGAGGGAGGGAACACGACAGGCAATCCTCACATGATCCCTCCCCTGTCACTCATTTCCAGACAAACAGAGGCTAGGGACACCATTCCTACCCATCCTGGCTAATAGATTCATGGATGTTATGTCAGTCAATGGCGCTTTCTCACTTTTTTGAATCCTGTTAAAGTCCTAGCCTTCACCACATCCTCTAGTAAGTAAGTTATACTTACCTCACTATGACTCCACTAACTTTAGTGCAGTAACTCCTGAATGACAGTGGTATGAGACAAGAAAGAGATCCCCCTAGATGTGGGAAAAGCCTTCCAACAACTCTGTCCATACCCTGAGGTTTTGGGTTGCTTTCCAATTAGTCTCTGGTTCAAAGTGTTTTTCTTGGGCTGACAGGAATGGTTCTATTTTACTTATGCAGCTATAACCTTTGGCTACAAAAGCATATAAAGGATTGTAACTTCTTGTAGCAAAATTACAATGTCAAAACCCAGAATGCTTTTCCCGCTCACTGCTATTTAATAGCTGTGTTGATGAGTCTGAGCTAATGGAATTTTCCTCCTCTTGCATGTCACTTGACCTAGAAACAGAAGGGAGCCTTAAAATCTACACCCGATTCTCATTTATATTGTTGAGCTGTGCATGGTGCCACTTGGGGGAGGGTTCATTCTAGGATCCTGGACTTAGTCACAAAAACTTCCCCTGAGTGTAAGTACATGCTTTAAGTCTATGTCCTGGGACAAGCTGCCACCAGCACCACCCCCAGAATAAAGTGGAGTAGCCTCTCTGCCACTCTAGTCTACACCAGATACCAAAAGCCCCAGAGGGTCCTTTGCACCATGGTGAAAGAACTTGACTTTTGGTGACTTTTCATCGCCAAGAACATCTGAGGGGACAGAAGGAAGAGCCTGATGGCACATATCTAAATAGTGTTCAGAACTGCCTGCTTATCTCAATGACAGACGTTAATCCCAGTCACTCTTGAAGGCAGCCCACACATTGAGATAACCATTAAATGAAGTCATTAGTTGACAATGACAGTCATATCTAGATCCACTGTTGGTGCTGTTGCATTACACTAATAAATATCTCCTTTCATGCATCAAAATTACATTAGTGAGGTAGATCTTCAACAAACTTAGCTACGGGCTGTGAGGAACTAAGGAGTAAAAGCTTTTCATGGAGAATAGGTTTATCAATCATGATTAGCCAAGATGATCATGAACACTAACCCATCTTCTAGGTGTCCATAACCCTCTGATTGTCAGAAGCTGGGAGTGGACAACAGGGGATGGATCACTCAAAGGGAAAGAACCATACAGGACAGTTTATTAAGTCCTTTCTATCTTCTGACAACATAGACTCATCGTCTGTCTGAATCCTCTGATATTTAGTATGACCATTCTTATGTTCAGAGTCAGGGAAACATATTTATTGAAGCAAGAAAACAATATTTTTATTCTTTTTTCTTCATCCACAGAGTAAGCTGTGGATCTTTGCTGCTTACAGTTTACACAGACTGCATGGAACACAAAGACAGTATCTCAGCAGCATATTCTAACTCTGGAGTGATTTTGGCCAAAAGGTTTCTTTCTTGTCACTTCAAAAAAATGTTCTGCTTTCAATTGCACGATTGCAACTGTATTCATTTTTTTTCTGTGAAAGCCCCATTCTGCTCTCAGTTGCATGAAAATTAAGGACTTGATCCTGTAAGATGCAAAGCATCGTGGCTTTGATACTGTACAACATTTCAGCTTGCATTTGGAGCATATGAATAGTCCCATGTATGTCCGTAAGTGCTTTGCTGAATCAGGAATTTACAAGACTGAGCCAAACTATTGTTCTTGTCTGAAAAGTATGTAAAAATGTCACCTTCCCAATTGACAAACTAAACCCCCATAAGGATTAGAAGGCATGTCTGCTGATTTGAGTGACACGCTGCCCTTAACTGCTGTCAGCCCTGCACAACCAAAAAAGCCCTAGGGAAGAAAGGTGAATTATTTTCTGGTTTGGGCATCATCAACACGATTGTTCACACAATTTTCAACTAGAGGATCATCTGAGCAACCCCATCATCTTCAAATTATGCCCTCATTTGCACTTGTGCGGTAAGGTTGCACCGATGCACATGCGGACATAATTTGTGGACAGTGGACAAGTGTAAGTGTAAGTGAGGGCAGTCTATTGCTCACAGGATTTGTATCACGGGTGACGATGCATGAAACAAGAAAGAACTCAACAAAACTTGCAGATCCCAGGTTGAATTTACGGAGCAGGCAGTTAAGGGAAAAAATCATGTACTTGCAAACTGAAAAAAAATTGATATGAAGTAAAAAAAGATATAATAAATGAGGTAAACCCCACAATGCGATTTTTACAGGAATACTTTTCAAAGTAGAAGAACAGGCTAAGGTCATACCTGACTGATCTGTGAAAAAATATTTAAAATATTATAGCTGATCTCTTTTTTCCTCTGTTATACAATCATGTCTAGTGATCCCTCTCTGTTATGAAGTAATGGATGGTAAGGTTGCCCCTCATGGCCTACTGAACACCCTGGAATGAATATTAATTTAAAATGCTCAGACCAAACTCTAACAATTTAGTCCCTGGAATTGACTAGTTTATTGATTGTTTAAATGCCAATATCGCAGTTCCAAACAATGTCATGGTTATTATAGAAACCCCTGAGGAGCTTGGGAAACAACCTTTTATGCCCCAATCGTTAGAATAAACCGGGGCTGTCACCATTATTGGTTACACCATGCAATAGCATGGGGAAAGTGTAGACAGCAATCTCAAGAAAAGCTTTATAAACTGCGACAAAGCGAAGATCCACCAGGGAGCTCATTTCAAATATCATCAGTTGTGTGTTTGAGATCTGGAGTTAGTTACTTGTTACTCTTAGGTAGGAGTGTATGAACATATACAGAACAAACTTTCACTGAATGTAACAGATTGTGATAGGCCCGGTAATTATTTTTAATTACTTGAGTCAGTTTGATGGCCCTCCCAGTTTAACAATGAAATGAATACACACTAGACCCGGTACACTGTTAGATGGGTAGACGAGCAGTACCATTTACTCATGTTAAGGCACTCAAACAAGCTTGTTTAAAACAAGATGATCATGCATTATTCCTTATTGGTCAATGTGAATTTTCCCCTATTTAAGTTTATCTCTTGGTTTTCAAGAGGCAAATGATACATGGTGATTTATGTATGTAAATCTGATTTACATAATCCTTGCTCTGAGCCTACACAAGGTATAAAGTACATGTATAACTTTAAGCTGCTGAGTAGACCCATTGACCCATATGTCAATATAATCTCAAGATTTGGGGCCAATTATCAGTGACGTAAGTAAAGTTTTAGGCTTGAATACCTAAAAGGTTTGGCTCAAAATCCATCCATATGGCATTTCTGATATCTATGTCATTTTTAAAACCATGGCACTGAAAACTATGTTAACCCACTAAACATCCCACATTCCTATTGTCAACAAGGCCTCTCTTTGGATAGAACTTCGATGGTCATTCTTTTAAGGCACCCACCAAAATGACCTTTTCAATGTCCTTGGCTGGACACCAATGAAACATCCCTGTGGAGTCATATTTTTTCACACTGGCATCCATGTTGTCAATCTGCTCGTTGCCGGGAATTAACAAAGGGTCATGCCTGGGGAAGAAAAAAAAAGTCAAAGATAATGTAACTGGAAAACATTATGAATTATGGATGGGAAAATATCCCAAGAGCTATATCCAATCAGGGATCAAAGTTAAAAAAAAAGTATTTACCTTTAAACCAATGTTTTCAACACACCTACTTTAGGAGGGAAAAATCTAATAAAATAACAAAAAATAAGTTTTTAAATGCTAGGTTGGGGCCTGGGAGATTTTTCAATAAGCTTTTCAGTTGATTTTAAAATAGTCTGTCACGTTCATGTCCATAAATATTCTCTCTTCCCGCTCCCATCCCTCCAAAAAATAAATATCAAAAGAGTTGCTATTAGCATCTGCAATGAAGTAGAAGGGATCGGAACAGAGCCCCATGCTGACTGACTGGCAGAGGTATGGAAAGCCAATTACTTGCTTTTACCACATACAACTTCTGACGTGATGCTCTTCACAGTAAAAGCTTTAACAGGCTGCACTTTAAATATTTTAGCAATTTGCCCAATCCTATTTTGCTTTCCCAAACTGAAGCCCTTTAAAGATTCAGCAGTATGTCATTTTAGAGTAGACTGACTAACAAATGCCCACATCTGGAATACATGATTTTAATACTAAACAACAGTGTCCATTTTCTGTGACAACTGTATCTGTGGAAACCTAAGTGTTTCTCCGGCAGGATTTTAAAACCTAGGGTTTTTCAAAGGAGGCACAAATAAGAGACATTTTAATTAACTGCCCTCCAACAAGTATAGCTGTGTGTGCACTTGCACACCCAAATACACACACCGTTCATTAATTTATTTGTTGAAAAAAAGTAAGGGAAGGGGGTAAGTGCATTAGCCAGAACTCTACAAGATGCTAAATAAGAGAAGTCTTTCTAATGATACCGAGGGATGCTATTACTATCAGTACAGCCACTGGAAGACCAGGGGCATCTGACCATAAAAACAAAATAGGGCACAGAGCATATTCTGCCAAAGCCTGAGTGTTCCCCACTTTTGCACAGAATTCTCTGAATACAGAACAGTTTATACAGTGTATATCCACAGGTTAACTGTCCCTGAATTGCACAACAAACATAATGTGATACCTCATGCAGAACATGCTCACAAACAGGTGCCTGAAGGTGGCATCTACTTTGGTATCCACTTCGGTAGAATTCTGTCCAATGTCACAGGGATAAAATGATGCTTACAGTGCCGGATTGCACTCCTACTGAAATCAATTGGCAACATTCCTATTCAAATGAGTCCTGCTCACTTCCTCTGTGGGTTTGTCCTGATGAAGTGGTTACCCGTTTAAAACAAAATACTTCCATGCTCTCTCCCAAGGAGGGAAGCAATTCACTACTTGGCAAACACATGTGTAGTTAGTGAATGTCACCTGAGAAAAACATTAATCACTTGGATGGCTTTGTACTGTCACTCAGTACCATAATATCTATGAAGCGCCGTCCATGTTAATCCGATTAGCAGCAAGGTTATCCTTACTGGTCTTCATGGAGACTGGCTCTGGGTCCTTGCAAATGACAAAAAGCTCTGTTTAGGGTAGGGTCTCACTCTTGGAGTAGGAGGAGAGAGAGGAGGGACATGGGGTTAAAAAGAACTTGTTGATGATATCAGTGACATTCTTATTATGATGCATCAAGTAGGAATGTTGCAAAGAATTTGCTAAAGATGGACAGATTTTGGATTCATCTAATCTCTTCAGGAGTATGTTATGTGCCCATGACTGCATGTTTTGTGTGGGACATGGATGCGCGCACGTTATTGTCTGACAGAAGTTGGTACCACAGCTAGATCACCTCAGTTAAGGGTGCTTAGCCCTAAGTGAGGTGTGAGGTGGCTGGAGATATTGTTTCAGAGGAGCCCAAGAATCCTGAGATTTTGTAGGTAAAAACATTAGAAGTATTGATGGACCAGCACTTTTGTAATTGGTAAGATGGTGGAGTAGGGTGAATACAGCACACAGCTTGGCACAGAATGTTTTAACACCTGCCATTTGCTTCTACTAGGTCCTCTGCAAAGGATTGGCTCTTCAGAAATATGTTTATGAATTCCAGTGATAAGTCACTGGTTGCACATGGTTTAGCAGCAGTATCCATAGTTGGAGACTTTATCCCAGGTTAGGAAATTTTCCAAATTTTCCAATTCTTCCTTCATATTGGCTATGGAAATTCAACAAATGATTCCCCATGAGCCCTTCCTAGAGCATTACTGACATGAAAGCAGAAGTCACTAATTAAATCTTTCTTTCCCCTTTTAATGTGGTTTAATTCAAACAATTAGACACATTAAGGATGTGATTTATACATTTCCCTTCCTATTCACTAGGAAACAACAGTAAAATGGGTTCTTAAAATGTCTCCATTTTATGTTTTAATTAATTTTTCTTGACTGCTCTCCGGTCTAACCCTCTTAAACTTGTATTCAAAATCTGCAGCAATGTCCCTGGTTAATTTGCAGCAAAGTCCAAAGTTAGGAGGAATCCTTTAATAAAACCAGGGGACTGCACTATAAAAGTCTGGTCTGTGTTTAACTGTTTTCAGCCTTGATTCAGTAAACCACGTGCATGGGAGCTTACGATTCAGCACTCGTTTATGAGCTGTTTTGAACTATGGCCTTGCCTCATACCAGAGACCATTCATAAGAGTTTGTGATAGAAACTTACAAGTACAGCTCAATGAAAGACTCATAATAAACAATTTAAATGAGGAGAGCAGCCCCTTTTTCTGCTGATGAATTATCTGCAAACAGATTCTTATGGATTCATTTATTGATAACTGTTTGACTAAAACCTTTTGTAAACATATTTCATCCAGCAGACAGTCTCTAAGTCAACAAAGTTTTTTTTACTAATTATGGTACGTAACTGGGCAATTAAGGCATATGGTTTCGTTTTTGTTCTCTGATTGGATATTATATCAATAATTACTTTTCGTATTACTGTAGCACTTAGGGGAACCTAGCCACTGTGAAGGACCCCTTACTCATCACCAGAAATACACTCTCGCTCCATCTCTAAAAGCCACCTGCATAGTAAGATTGTCTTGAAAACAAGCAATCCAAACCAGGGGAAAAAGAGCACTCACTGAGACAAATGGCTCAGCTCACACTTATCAGAATGACAGTATCATGCAGAATTAGCCTTCATGGGGGATTCCAATTCATTTGAGAACCCATGGAGATGAGTTAACTGCTTTGTAAATCTCTTATGATTTAATAAAATAATCAAGAAGCTGATTGAGGTATCTGAGCCATTAGCTATCATCTTTGAAAAGTCATGGAAGATGGGAAAAGGGCACATATAGTGCCCATTTATAGAAAGGGAAATAAGGACAACCCAGGAAACCACAGCATGGATTTGTAAAGAATAAATCATATCAAACCAATCTGATCGTTTTTTTGATAGGATAACAAGCCTTGCAGATAAGGGGAAAGTGGTAGATGTGGTATATCTAGACTTTGTAGCAAATGCTTTACTAGTCTCACATAATCTATGCTGTATTCCCCTAGTTTATTGATAAGAAGGTTGGGAATATCTATTCAAACAGTTATGCACCCACTTTATTGTAGCCCAGAGAGTATTTACCAATGGTTCACAGTCATGCTGGAAGGTCATAACAAGTAGAGTTCTGCAGAGGTCAGTTTTGGGACCAGTTCTGTTCAATATCTTCATCAACAATTTAGATATTGGCATAGAGAGGATGCTTATAAAGTTTGCAGATGATAGCAAGCTGGGAGACATTGCAATTGCTTTGGAGAATAGCATCATAATTCAAAATGATCTGGACAAACTGGAGAAATGGCCATAGATAGGGTGAAGTTCCATAAGGACAAATGCAAAGTACTTCACACAGTCACTTCCCATTTAGTATGTCCAGGAAGGAGTGCTGCAGAAAAGTATCTAGGGGTCATAGTAGATCACAAGCTACATATGAGCCAACAATATAACACCGTTGGGGGGAAAAAAGCAATTATTCTGGGACACATTAACAATAGTGTTGTAAGCAAGAAATGAGAAGTAATTATTCCCCTCTACTCTGCACTGATTAGGCCTCAACTGGAGTACTGTGTCCAGTTCTGGACACCACATTTTAGGAAAGATGTGGAGAAATTGGAGAAGGTCCAGAGAAGAGCAACAAAATAATTAAAGGTTTAGAAAACATGACTTATAAGGGAAGACTGAAAGAACTGGTCTTGTTTAGTTTGGAAAAGAGAAGACTGAGAAGGGACATGATAGCAGCTTTCAAATACCTAAAAGGGTGTTATAAGGCAGGAGAAAATTTATTCTCTTTAATGCCCGATGATATGACAAGAGGTAATGGGCTTAAATTGCAGCAAGGGAAGTTTAAGTTGGAAAGTAGGAAACACTTCCTAATTGTCAGGGTGGTTAAGCATTGGAATAAATTACCTACGAAGATTGAGGTCTCTCCATCTTCGGAGATAGTTTAGATAAATCAGGGATGGTCTAGATGGTGCCATGAGGGCAGGAGACTGGACTTGACGATCTCTCGAGATCTAGTATTATATGATTCTGTGATGTGGAAGGTTGTGCAGCAGTGTTCCCTCTATGCTGCACTACAGCACAGCTTCACAAATGATTAATCAGCCCTGCCCAGTCAGGCAGCTCCACACAGGGAGCTCTGAGCCTCCGACTTGGTGGGGCTGGTTAAATACCTGTGAAGCTGTGCTGCCACACAGTTTAGAGGGAACACTGTTGTACAGAGCTCCTTTCCCTACCCTGGTCCATGAAATGTAGTGTGGACTTATCCTTCCAGATTGGGGACCTGGCGGAACCAGGAGGAAGGCAAAGCTATTAGTGTTCCCAGGAAGCCTCCTTGTGCTTCTTCATTAGTGATCCTTGACTACAACTACATCCTCAAAAAACAAGGAAAATTGATAGCCCCAAAACTTGGTTATTGCAGACCTGAAGTTCACCACCAGTACCTGCTTCCAGAACATCAAATGCATTTAATTTTCAAACTTCTTAAAACCAGGACAGAGAGTATGTACCCATATCACCCCACAACCTTAATTCTCCTCTCTTTGAAATGTATTTTAACCCACCCATTACAGGCACTGTGTAGCATTCTATCCTTCCAGATGATATAGGATAGTGCCGGAACAGATCATGTGGTTACAACAGGAGATATGCATTTAGAGCATATCTAATGACCTGGCTATACCTGGCCTGTATTCAACCATCTCATCAACCCTGATAATATTGAGCAGCTCTCTGCTGAGTAGTATAGTCTATGGTCCTTATAAGGATTCTCTCAGGAACATAAGCTCCACTTCCTCTGATCTGCAGTGCACTCTTATGACTGCTACCAGACTGTTATCGACATGGGGATTTTGTAGCATACAGTCGTGCGCCTCTACATGCATAAGTCATAACACAACCCAGCCACAAGGAGTCCATGATTTCTGGGTGCACCTGCACCTCTCCTCCTATGGTGACCAACTCCAGGTAATCCTTTCACCAATAAATACAGTTGTCCCTAACACAATGCAGGGAACACATGCAGACAAATGAAAGAATATGATTCCGTGGCCCACAACCTGCAACATGAAATGGCTCATTTACTAGTCATTCCTCCTGTCTCCTTTATTTTAGGACTTCCATGGCTGAAGATCATGTCAGCTCCCAGGGGCAGAGTTAAGGTTAGGGGTGGGGATGGAATGCATCTCTACTTGCTGTTTTCTGTTTGTACTTATACTTGACTTATAGTTGTACCTCCCGGGTTATTGACTTTCACAGGTTTAAGTCTGTGTTAATAAGACTTAGCTTTTGGACAGTGTATAATTTTGTAACTACAAATGAATTATTGTTCTTTGTTTCTCTAATTTAACCTTTCAGACTGTGGTAACAAGAGGCACAATAGGAAAAATGACAGGATATAATAAATAGGGAGTAATTGTTTTAAAGTCTAATATTATAATTTACTAACAAATGGCTAACGCATGCTAGCTGACACCGTCGCAAAACTCTTATGGGAACTGCATTTGATCATCGAAGAACAGAAATTGTCACAAAGTAAAAATTACCTTGGTAAACTCTAACAGTGGCTTCTGATACATCTACTGTTTGGAAACTGTGTGTGTGACCATATTTCTGTCTCTTATAAATTGTCTCTAATTAAAGCTTTCTCTGAAGACTTGCATAATATTTAAAAAATTGTTTAGAACTAAGGTCTTTGACATGGTCCTGAGAAAAATTAGTCAACAAATCTAAATATTTTAGAACCCTGTTATGTACTTAAATATATGTGGTCATGACTATGTTATTAAATAGTAGTAATATTTTAATAATACATTATTACTTTAGACATATACAGTTCCTTTAGACTGGGGCTCTATACCTGCTTTACATATACTAATTAATTAAGACATTGTACAGACACACAGACACTAAGATTTTCAAAGCTGCCTGTAGGATTGAATACCCAATTCTCATTAAAATTGACATGAAAACACTGCAGTTGTTCTTAGCTACTAACGGTACGTTTATAGTGCACGCTTATTTTGAAATAAGCTATTTCGCAGTATTTCTTACAGAACAGCTTATTTCGAAATAGCACGTCTACACTTCAGGGAAGCTTCAAAATTAGTCCGAGGCAGGCTTCTCTAATGTGGACATGCTACCTCAATTTAGAGCCCCAGGAGGCACTGGGGAGTAATTACTTTGAATGGCCCTGGGGAGGAGCCATTTAGAAATAGCAGTAGTGTGGACATGCCACTGCTGTTATTTCAAAATACCAATTTTGGAATAGGCATTATTCCTCATGGAATGAGGTTTACAGAAGTCGGAATAAGCCGTCTGTTATTTCGAATTTATTCTCTGTGTAGATGCACCCTAAGTCAAACTGAGTGTTTTTTGAGACTTCCATCCTGTAACCTTCAAAACATGACTTTGAAAGCTGCTGATTCCACAGACTTACACGGCACTAATGCAAGATTCCCCACACTAACCCTACTTGTTGACTCCAGCGTTCCTTGAAAAAGGCACTAAAAAATTCTCATAAAATGGGGGGAAAGCATCTGTCAGTTCAAAAGGGTCTATTTTAATCTTGATATCCAAAGGATTTGGACCTTCAAGCATCTTTTGATCATTGCAGGACCGACTAATGTCTTGAAATGAGAGTACAGGCATGTTAGAAAAGCAACCAAGTTCAGTTTCCTCACATCGATATACTCCAGGTTATAAATAGCTTCTTTAGTTCTTATGGAAAAAATTATGTGTGCATGACTTAAAATGAAAAATAAAAGACAATCTTTTCAGGGTTTCGTGAAGCATATAATGCCACTTACCATCAATTAAACCTGGGAACGACACTAAATGCCATGCTACAGCGGCAAACCCAAAAAGCCTGCCTTGAAGACAACAGCCTAAAGCAAAACCATGAATCCCTTTTCCAGCAGAACTGTTGCGAGGAAGCCAGAATTATATTTTAAAGAGTACTGCTTTCATTGTAGACATTTACAACCACTCCAAACACATTCAGTTGGCGTTTTCAGCTTGGAAACTTCTGACAAATGTGGAAATGGAATAAAAATAAGAGTTTTTAGCCTTTTTCTTTTTAAATTGTGTGTGTCATTAATATTAGTCTTTCCATGGATTTTGTCACCTTTCTGTCAATCCTCTTACTATCTGTCATATGCTTCTATGTATCAGGGCCGTATATTTGCATGGATCTGCTCTGGATCTCCCACAGATCCAGAGCACAGGGAACTCGGGCAATATACGACCTATAGTGGCCATCACAGTGCTTGAAAGTAAAGCTGAGATATGTCAGTCTTTACCTATGGATTAAGGTCCTTTTTATACTCTCTTAGAAAACAATCCTACTCATACTGAACAGATATACAAACTTCCAGTAGACCTCTATGCCAGGTCTACATTAAAGGAGAAGTTTGAATTAAGATATGCAACTACAGCTATGTTAATTGTGTAGTTGTAGTCAACATACCTTGATTCAAACTTTGGCGCCATCCCCACAGTGGGAGGTCAATAGGAGAAACGCTCCCATCAACGTCTTTTACTCCTCACAAGGAGTAGAAGTATCAGTGGGGCCCCATCAGCATTTGATTTAGTGGATCCTTACTAGACTGGCTAAATCAAATGCCAGAAGATTGATAGGAGCGTCAATCCACTGGTAAGTAGAGACATGGCTTTAGTCTCACTGGGCATGCTTATGTCTGGAAATACACTTTTTCCTTGGTAACTAATGGCCTGTAGTTTGGTATGAAGAAATGAATGGCAGTCCCCCTAGAGACTGAAAGGTTTGGAAACCATCTTGTGCCCTTTGCAGTGGTTTTCAGTTTCCATACATGGATGCTCTTTTTCTTTTTAAGGGAAACGGAAGGAAAAGGTGCCATGCAAAGATGCATTGCAAAACGTCTCAAGCCTTTCAAATATCTTTTACAACCACCCTAACAAATTATGGCAATTAACATGCTGTTAGTGCGAGATGTATGCAGCCAGTGCAGGTGCTAATAATTGAAAAAGCATTTAGAGCTTTTACACCCGGGTTGAATATTTCATGATGCGCTGCATGTTTCACTATTTACTCAGTAGGCCTCTGTCACTTCAATCTTCCCTGACTGCTTTGACTGGTGCTATAAAGCTCTACCAAGACAGAGTGACGGCTTGTCACAGGCAAACTCCACTGACTACTGCAGCTCGCTGGGACTAGCTGTGAAGGTTGTCACGCTGCTCTTGTGGAATTCAGCAAATGTTTTGTGACTAATACACCCAACATTTGTCGACTACCATTAGCCATTCCCTATGACCCTCAGCAGCCTGGGTGGATGGCGTGAGGTTGTAATGAGAATTGGTTGTCTATGTGCAATACGCTAATGACACACTTTAGCAGACATTTACTTTCACAAGTTAATCAGCAATTAAATTTCTACAGCTTTAGTGCACACATGAAAGAAACTTTATAAGGGAAAAAAGATCCAATGAAAACACAGGTTTTTCTTTCTGTCACTGTATCACTTTTTCTCATGATATTCAAACTCATGGCTAATGGAGTCTAGTCCCACTCTTCTCACACTATCCTCCTGAAACTACTATGTCAAGAACTTAGCTAATGCAGTCAGTGGTAGTCCATTTGTCCTGTGGTTGCCACTGGACTGAGGTGTGCCTCTGAGAATTAGCAATCAGTTCTTCTGCCTCCACTAAAATGCCGGTAGTGTCTTTGCTAAGTTTACTAAGGAACCTTCTTTTAGGAATCTGTTGCCTTATGTCACAATATTCTACTCTATTCAGCCTTTCCAAAGAGTTGTCATGATGAGTAAATGTATTCTCTAATTGGAATGTCTCGAGTATGTCAACAGCAACTCAAAGTATACTCCTCAAATTCTCACTCAGAAGAGTTCTGAGATGGTCACCTATTCTTGCATACAAGCAAATCAAAGATGACGACACTGGGGCCAGAAAGCGTGTCCTTAGTTCTTAGCATTTCTCATGTAGGTTCTATCAAGCTGCACACACACAATTTTTTGGGGGGTGGGAGGGTGGAAAGCACCTAAACAAAAGCAATCTATAGAAAATTCCCTCATCCTCGTCTTAGCTGCTGCATTATCCTTTACCTTGAGGTATGAAACATATAATCCATCCAGGTGGAAACGTCACAGCTTTTAGAGACTTATTTTCTCTAAGCCATTGGTGAAAGAAAAAAATTCTCTTCTGCTCACCTGGTTTAAATATTTTACATTTCTTCCTCCCGACAACTTTTGTCTAAACCTTATATATTCGGGTTTAGCCTGTACATTTGAAAATAACTTGCTTATTTTCGCTGCTGGCAGACTCTCCAAATTCTTCCTGAAAACCTCTCTCTAAGTTTGGATACATTTTTGCAAGATTTCACAAAGGGTACATCTAGACTACACGGCTCTGTCGACAGAGCCATGTAAACAAGTTTACCCGGCATAGTCAATGAAGTGGGGATTTGAATAATCCCCGCTTCATTAAAATAAAAATGGCCACAGTGCTGTGCCAACCTGTCGATCAGCTGATTCGGCACAGCGTGGCAGTCTAGACGCGGCGCAGTTGACAAGGGAAGCCTTTGTCGACCGCTCTGGTAAACCTCATTTATTTAAATCCCCGCTTCATTGACTATGCCGGGTAAACTAGTTTACATGGCTCCTTTGATGGAGCCAGGTAGTCTAGATGTACCCAAAATGCTGGGTAAAATCTGACACTTTCTTATCCCCATGGATTGTAAACATCACAAGGGTAAGTTCATCTACTATAGCAGAAGTCGGAACTCTAGAATAAACTGTCCCCTATCCTCTAAAGTATCAAGTCACCTAACTCTGCCAAGAGCAGATCTAGACAACATGGATGTTTTAATGTCAATCGTCAGCCTAAAACCTGCACTACTGCACTAGCTACCTCTTTTAATATAATGAATTCCTAAATGGTTGCGTGGAGTTGACTTATGCCATTAAACAACTACTGAATAGCCCCTCAGAGGTGGCTTGCACATTAGTTCAGTGTCATGTGATTCTTGAACATACAAAGTAGCACTTTCAAAGTTTATAAAGTGCTTTGGGATTCTTAAAGGTGAAAGATACTATATTCCATAAGTCATTGTTACGGGAAACACAGTACGCTTTCACCTCTGCAGACCTGGTATTCAGATCTGATGATCTTTGCTGTGTGAGTAAACCTCATTTCACTAGTTTATTAATGGACAGGTTTTTCCATAAAACTGCACTATTGCTGTAATTGGTACAGACAGAAAAAACTAAGCATATCGACTGGTACAGCAGGTCAACCCCGAACAGCACTGGCAGAACACAGTGTGCATGCCTGTGATGTTATGTCTAGCCAACCAGAAAGGGGTGAGAGTCCCCTGCATGCATACATATACCCCATGAGGTGCTTGTTCTCACCGAGTGAGCGCAAGTAGAAATAGCTCTAATTCTGGCAGCAGCAGCTGTACAATTTAGCCATATTGAGAAAGTCCTTACTCTGGGTGCATATTCAGCCTTGCTAATAGTCCCTCCTGGAACTGTGGCTTTATACTTGCTCTAGCTCTGTGAGAACTGGCACAGGTATGCCTTTGCAAGCAAGGGAAATCATACCCCTCTCTTACTGTGTAGACATAGCTGAGGAGAGAGGAGTGATGGAGATGTTGTACAGCTACTGCCCACACTATGCCTAGATTAATATATGTCTTCTCGTTAATATAGACTGTGGCTATATTCCTGTTTATTTGTATCAGACAAAAATAGGCTCCCTGGGTTTTTACAAATCTGGCAGAAAAGTTGACTTTTTTCCATGTCACTCAGCTGGGCCATGATGGTTTCTGAACAAATTTACTGTTGGATGGGTATTTTAATGGATCTTAGATCAAGCAAAATCCTCAGGCTTATGAAATTTTCTGTGGTAACCAACTGAAAATGCAGCTTCCCAAAGCCTCGGATTCTTCTGTGATCAGGGACAGTTACGATAATGACCCTTTGCTGAGTATGCTACTTGTCTAGAGGCCGATGTCAAGTATACCACTCAGTTCAGAGTGGACAGGGACAAACTATTTATTTGCTCTTCAAGCCCCTTGGGCCCTGTCACATGCCATTTGTTCTTATATTAATAGGTAGCTTGACTCAACTGGGTTGACATTTTCTGCTACTCAGTGCATTCCAGCAGTAGTTACCAAGTCATTAAGAAAGAACTTAGACCCTGTCAACAGTTTTTTAAGTGGCTTGTTGGTTTCTGTCCAGGACTTTTCAAAATTTTTACATTTGAATCCAAGGGGACTACTTTTTGACCAGCTTAGCTACCTCATACACTGGGTGAGATAGCCTAGTCACATTTAACATGTCAACGACATGCTCATCATCTCATGATCTCTGTAAAAAGGCAATATGCAAACATTTGGTGCTCCCCAGGTCATTAAGAGATATACATTCCCTTGCAACAAAACAAAGGCCCTAAGGAAAGCAACCTTATGTCACCGTTACTCTGCTATGTTTTGTTTTGTTTCTTTCTTTCTTATTCTCCCTTTTCATTTTGTGATGTGGCCTCACAGGATGTCTTGCTGTGTCTAGGACAAGTCTGTAAGAAGCCTGCTCTCTTCCCTTTTAGAGTTTGTGGTTGCGTTTTTGTTTTAAGTTATCTTATAGCAAAATTACTCTGGTGGATTTAAAAGACCAGATTCTCAGCTGGTGTAAATGGGAGTAGCTCCATTGATATCAAGAGGTCTATGCTAATAACAGCAACTCAGGATCTGGCCCAATATGTGTTTTCTATTTTATTGCCTACTGGTACGGCTACACTGTCTTTTTTTCGGAAGAGGTATGCAAACACTGTTTGCATTTGCATACCTTCTTCCTTTTTTTTCCCCCTGGAAGAGGCTTTTCCACCATTTGGCCCCATCTACACTGTCTATACGGGGCCAAAAGTCAGAAAAAACTCTCTTTTGAAAGCCCCCCCCTTCTTCCTCGTAAATGAGGTTTACAGGGGCTTTCGAAAGAGGGATTTTTCCCGACATTTGACCCTAAATGGTGCAAAAGCCTCTTCCGGGGGAAAAAAAACGGAAGAAGGTATGAAAATGCAAGCACTAATTGCATTCCTCTTCTGAAAAAAAAAGACAGTGTAGCTGTACCCTAAATGTTTATTCAGTTTGTCAGTTTATATATCAAGTGTTATAACTAGTCTGTGCCTGATTCATCACCGCATTCCTCCTGTTTTATGTTATATCAGTGACATTTCACTGATTTTCACTGGAGGTGCAGTGCTAGCATGATACTGGCATCACATTCAATTTCCTGAATCGCCAATATACACCTAAAACATTTCTAGTATCTCCAGGAAATTTGCACACTTCACAACTATTTACCTCTGCGAGCAATTGAGTTTGCTTCTTGCATGGAAAAAATAGAGTTTTACAGTCTTTGTGGCCTGCATCAAATTAGGTAATATGGATTTGTATAGTGCTGGGTGAATCTCAAAAACATCTGAGCTTAGGTTTACTTTAGAGTAAGAATTCGTTGATCTGCCCAAACCTCTCTGTTCATGCACCTGCTGGCCATGCTCATGACACCCCTGCTGCTTATCCTTTGTGTTCCAGTGGAAAGAGCTATCATGGGCGTTTTGCCCCTGGCGCACAAGGAGACACGCAACCTCTTCCTTGCTGCAGCCATGGTCCTGCAAGGGGTTACATCCAATTGTCAGGGGCCCACAGCAGGGAAATCATGTCCTGAAGTCCACAAGGGGGTGACACTGGTTTGCTCTCTGTACAGTAGAGGCCCCTATGCTACCTGTAAGGCTAATCAGGAAGTAACACTCTGTAGAGCTCTGATTAAATTCTCAGATAAGTCAAGTGTCACCCCCTTGTGAGCTTCAGGGCATGACTTCACAGTTGTGGGACCCTGACAGGCCATAGGACCACTGCTACAATCAGCCAAAGGCACACTGGAGTCATACGCTCTCCAAAAGTCCAAATGAAAAAGGTGTTGATTCTTCACATAATTAATTAAAAATATAATGAGAATAAAAAAATCTGGTCCACTGGGGATTCAGCAGTCAGAGCACATCCTTCTGTCTCCATGTGACTCATTCATTCTTGTCCATCCTCTTGAGCTATACATCCCATCCACAAAATGGCTTCCTCGTAGCAAACTATCTTACGCTTTTGGCTGGAACCTGCTTCCCTGAGGAAGCAGCTCACGTCTGCTCTCTTCCTGTCAACTCACCTCTCCATGTGTGACACCGGCTTCAAGTTTAGCTGAGCCGTGACACACGAGCTCTCTGCAACTCCCTCATTGCCAGTGCGTGTCCTATTTGCCCTATCAAAGTCCTTTTCATCAAAACTTAGAAGCACTTTGAAATTGAAATGTGTTGACCTCCCCAACACAGGTTCCTGATTAATATCACTGAGAAATAGACAATGTTTCCTTCTAGCGAGGGAAAAATAGTTTGCCGCCCATGGATGGTATCTACTTTCAATTTCAATCATTAAGGTATTAAACATTAGGTAAAGGAGCCTACATTAATGTGCAGAGGGGAGGATTTGATCACTGCACAGCTTACAAGGAAAATAGATATGGCAGACTGAACTGTAGCTCAGAGCTCTCAAAGTAGAGAACACAGGAACGAATTGGAATTAATATCTATCAGGAACGGAGTGGCAGAAAGGCTATGGGATATGGGTAAGGATTGAGGGAGGGGGCATAGGGTGGGGTAAGTAAATTCAGCAGCAAGACAGAGGAGAAAGAAAACAAAGTCTGGATTCAGAGGCTTGGCAAGTTCTCCACTCATTGCTCGACCCGTGTTTAGCAATTCTGATGTGCTACTGAGCCGACAGCCCAAGCTTGGGCTGACGATTCTCCCTCAGTCCCTCTTCGGCAGGCAATGAAAGCAGGCTCCACTTTGAAAATTTTCCCCCATCATGCAAACTGACACAGGCATGCTTTTCAAAAACCCACAGCCAATCTGTTGATCATTACTTATTTACAAAGGCCTTCGGGCAGAAAGTCCTGTAAAAACCATACTTGATACGGTATACACTAGCTTTTTCTGCTTGTGGAAAAAAAAGTACCCCTAAGGCTACCTCAAACCATCACTTTCTATTGCACATAAAATGCACCGTGTAACACTAAAGTATTTAATATATATGGTATAATATATCTACAGGAAAGGCATTTGTGTAGAAGTATGTTACCCTGTATTTGGTAATTTGATGTTTTGCTGAAGGCTATGACTTGAAAAAGCCTGCACCTAGTACAGAGGACCTGTCATCTCAGTACCCAAGAGCCAGTAGAATAAAGAAGTACCCTTAAGCAGCAAAACTTTGACATAGCTTTGAAGCATATGAAAACAGTATAACTCCCCAGAATTATTATTACTCAAGATCAAAGAAATGAGGCATACTTTACATAGCAAACAGGGACAGTGCACTCAGCTACAAATGTTTCAGTTCTCTCTGTCTTTTAAAAATGTTTTACTGCCCTAAATTTAAGGGTTAAAGAGGGAAGTTCCCACATTTTTCAAGCTTTAAACAGGTACAACTATTAGTGCCAGATAAGAAGATTACTCAAAGGTGAGTAAATTGAAAACAAAGCTAGCATGACAATGGGCGTCATAAAAACGAGAAGCTTGGCAGAATGCTCTTTTTATTCTTCTTCGGAAACTGTAAACAAGCATGTAAATCAGTGTCACAGAGGCAAGGCTGTGTTCCCAGGAAGGCAGAGAACTTTTAACGATACATTTAACAGAAATAGATGGTCAATGGGGGAAAAAAAAGACACAGCCGGGTGCATTTTCTTCAGTGAATCAATCTCACTTTTGGTCCTACAGTTAAAATACAGATGAAGAAGACGTAAAAAGTTATGTCCTTGCATATGCCCTAAACTGTAGGAATGATAAACAGAAGAGGATGCTTCCTGAATTGGCTGAGGAAATTCCCACTGTACTGACTGAGTTACCGGGGGAGAGGGAAAATCATCTGACTCTGTAACTGTTAGGAGAACATGGCTGCTACCATGAAGCAGTGAACGGTGCAAAGCAATACATGTATGTTACAAATATACAGAAAAAGCATGCATGTGTGCCTGTCTCTTTAAGTGTATACAGACACATACACTAGAGAGGAGTCTGAGGTATGATACTGAGATCTGGAGATAAATTTAAACTGGAGTTCCATCCTGGCCCCTTCCTTATGTGTAGACATAAACAGAGTAGAACAAGTTGCCTGTAGAGAACTTGGATGTAAGACAACTCCATTGAGCCTGATCTTACACCCATGGACTATGACGGGAGAAGAGGAAGGCAGAGAGAAAAGTAGAATGAAAGTGCTATATCACGTCAATGTAGTACAGTAACCCAACTGCAATTCCAATTGCAGGGAACCTGATCTTAAAGGAAAATTGCCCTATGGAAAGGAATTACTTTAATATAGGAGAGTTTCCTTATTATAAAATACTATATATCCAACAACAGCAAGGAAATTTCATTAGCAATCACAAGATGTTTTTATCATCCACTTTCAAAGTATGTACTATTCTTAAAAAAAAAACCCTCTGTATTTCATAATTAATATTGCTTTTAGCCTGAGTAAAACTGCATTAGTTTTGAACTTTGCTTCGGCAAGTACATAGATTATTAGACTTTTTTTTAAATTGGTCAAAATCAATTAACAGAAATTTGATTTCAATCGACAGGATAAAAGGAAGGTAATATTCAGGTTCATTTTTGATTGTGATGATACATCTCACATATGGCCTTAAGTACAGAAAACAGTACTCCGAGGGATTCCAACAAAAAGAGAATTGCCTGAGGCAAGCTAACCACATGAGTTCCTCTGATTGGTTAGTGCTATCATTAATGCCACTGCTGTTTAAGAACTACACATGGACAGGACAGGGTGACAGCTAAGACTTTAAAGCCTATGTATTTTTCAAACAGCTTTTCAAACTGTTTTTCATGACAGAATTTTTTTCAGCTCTATCATTAACTGCTGACAAGCTGACAGAATAAATACTTCAGCCTTTCAGAAACCATCTAACAATCTTTTTCTTCAACCCCCTCCTCCCCTTTTTGAGGAAGGGGGAGGTGTAGAGGAAGTAAAGAAGATAAAGATATGAGTTTCTTACAGTCTTACCTCATCAGTTTGGGTGAGGAGTTGGGTGAATTTCGCATGCCTCCATTTCGCTGCTTTTTTTTGGGTGACAGTGTTGACGGTTGTTCATCTTCAACTGGAAATAGAGGCACCTCATGAGATTAAGGACCACTCTGAATGCATATACGAAATACAAGTGACATAGCAAAGAACACACACTCAACGTCCATTCACACACTGATACTTCATTACTAACTTTTTAGGCCCAACAGTATAAAAAATATCAAATGTGTTAGTCAAAAAGATCAGGTTGGAGGAGGAGGGAAGAAAACCAGGGTTTTGAACACAGACGTTCAAATTGGTTTCATACTTCTAAACCAAAAACAAAAACAAAAAAAAGGGTGTGTATGTCGGGGGACGGCCTTTATGTTATTCTCTGAGTTATTTTCAATTAATCTGTGCTACTGAAAAGTAGAATTAGTGCTTAGCTATACAGACAGAAAAATAAAGTACTATTTGAAATACCAACATCATAGCTGCCAGCCTGCTTTTGCTAATGAACCAGAGACCAACTGGTTCTTGATTCTCACATGCCAGACAACAGAGTCTTCATGAAGAGATGTAAAATATTCATCAATGCCTTGATGTTTAATGTTGTGGTTAGTCGGGATTGTGAACGTTGCCCGCAACTGTGCACAGATCTCCAGCACAACTCAGACCTCATCACTCCACCTTTGTCACAAAGGGGAGCTGTTATAACAGGAATGAGCAGAATATGGTGGAATGGTAGTGAGGGATAGCACCTGTATAACAGAGGATCCTTGTAGCAAAGGATCTTTTAATGAAGATGGAGTGCATTTTAAATGAAAGATCATTTTCCAAATGCAAAATCACTTACGATTACTATAAAGTGTACAGCAGTGGATTACCTATCACATAATGCTATTTGCTTTAAACAAGCACATTTTTCTAACAAGTTATATGTTAATATTAACCTTTATCATTTCTGTTTAAGGGATAGCTACTGCATAGGATAATTAGCACACATAAGTATTATGCTTGCTATCAAAGGGAATCATCTGTGAATGGTGGTTTCTCAAATTCAGACTAACGCTGTAATATCAAGAAGGAAAAAATAGTCTCTTTTCCATCCCATAGTTAATTGAAAAACAGACTAGAAGACAATGTAACTGAGGACTAAGTAGCTGTTACCTTAAAGATAAAAGGAAAGAGATTAGTCGTAGCAGCTACATTAAAGGAGCTTAATACACATGAGCAGTGCACAAGCAGCAGCTGGAAAGAAAATCTATTTGCAATGAACTATACTGAAAAAGAAAAAAGCAGACCTAGACATGTCACCTGTTCTAGATTTATCTGAAAATGAATTAAACAATATCCTTCTGCAACAATCCTCTTCTGACACTATTTTCTTACAGCCCGCATTCTAGCTTGTCATGTCTGTCTTCCGGAGTATGTTATGGAACTTCATTTTGCCTTCATCAAGATTACAGGACTGGGCCCTGAAAAGGCAACATTGCTGTCTTCTTAAATGACCTAGCATTGTCTAACAAATCCTGGGATTTTTTTAAAGCCGCAAAACACTGAAGTTATAGTAGTTGTCGTTAAAACTGAGTGATGAACAAGTGACAACAAATAATTTATTAGACCAAGTCAGACTTTTTTTTTCTGTTTAGAGAACATCCATAAAGAATATGAAATTTCCTCAACATTTGACCATTTCATTTTTTGTTTTACAAATCCACAGCACAATAATCATGAAATTTGTGATCTGATATTTGACATTCACATTTCTAACTCTGCTACCTAGTTGTGATTCATGAGATAAATCACATAGTGAAAATTACTGCTCTTTGATTGGCTGAGAGTGTAAACATTTCCTTCATGAATGCTGAAATGTGCACATTTACCCGTCTCTGGCAGAGTTGGTTGCAATAAAACTTAATCACTTCAGTATCCTGTTGTTTGTAAACTCTCAGATTTTTTTTAGCAGTGTCTGCCCAGCTTTACTTATATAAAGAACCATGGTTTATTATGTTCCATAACACTCTCTGGCAAGTCATTTTCTGGAAAATGGTGAAGGCTTGTTTTAAACTTGTCTGTCAAAAACAGTTATTCACATGCTATGCTACACAGGCAATAATTTGCTTTTAATACATATACTGGAGTCTCCTGTTCTTTATTGGATATAAACAGTTAGTCCAAATCATATGGACTCATCACTTAAGTGATTAAAGGAAATAACCACGCACAATGTTGCTTGCAGAAATCGCCTACAAATAATATATTTCTCTCTGCCAGTAAATACAAGCTCAAAATTCATCTAAATTCATCAGCTCCCATGGGGCTAGAAAATTTTTTATTAGAAATTCAGTAATATACTATAAGTAGAGTACATCTTTATACCTTTGTCACTAGTATAAAAAAATCTGTACCCAGTAGTAGCATTTGTAAAGTCTTAATTTGATATAGACCAGCTGTAAGGATATTGTATACAGAAATATTTCTAACAGTGCAAAATGCTATAAAACTATTTTTCCAAGACTCCAGTTGATTTCAATGAGTTATGCTTGCTGTTTCAAACATTAAAGTTAAGTCCAATGAGAATCTTTTATTTTACATGGTCTAGCATTTGTTTTTTCCAGTCCCACCAGATGGTATTATCATGCTGGCCAATTGTAAAAGTAGATTTTATTATTATTGCCTTCCAGAATGATGGTCTCTACAGTTGGATTTCCTGACCAAATGCACAGTTTCTTTTAGTGTTGTACTTATAATAAACAAGCTCTTTTCTTCATTAAGTATCCATCGTCTTTATGCCGTATTATTAAGTTTACCTGCAATGTTCTAGGGTAACATTCTCACAAGTTAATACCTTTTAGCAAAGCCATCTGAGACACCTGATTTCTGTACTAAAGCTGTGCCTTGCTCAAATAAGGGAGTCATTTATTTTCATTGAAGCAATGAAAGATCATCTAATTGAAACATGTCACATTTTAATCTGGATTTTGTTTTTAAAAGAAATTTGTGTACAAAGAGTTTATAGTGCAGCTGTAGTTTGGAAATGTAATTTTACTTCCTAAATGTGTGTGGGTTGAGGGGTGTGGGAGAATTATATGAAGCTGAAATATACAAATGGCGTGTAATGAAAACCACTACCTATGGACTGGTTCCCCAAAGAACTGCGTAACTCACAGGTGGGTTCTTAGTCATAAGTAGGCTATAAACCATATTTAATTATTATCTTTTATATAGTCTATTAATTTCCTATGTATTTCAAGAAAGGTAGAACTAGCAAAACTTTTAGTTCAGCTATAAAATATTTTCATTTCATGGAATCTATTTCTGCATGAGAGAAATAAAAATTAAATTAAAGTGAATCTTAAATGTATTCACTTTCATGAAAGACATCTGTATTTGAATAACAGGCTGTGATATATGGCAACTCAACACTAAAGTTGTTCATTTAACTTACTGCTTCTGTTAATGAGAATGTGCCCCTATTTTTTAATATTTTCAATTTATTTAATGCTGTGGGAATTGTATTAGAGTGCAGTCATGCTATATTATGCAGACCTTCATTACCAGCTTTCATGAAAGTACAGACAAGTTCAGGAATTCGACATAGAATTTTATAGAATGTGAACTCAATTCAGCCTCTGAGTTCTCATAAAATTCAAGAGCTTGTTTTTGCACATCCCTAAGTATAACACTTAATATACTGTTGTAACAATCCAGTGCTCGCTTGTCTAATAGGCACAGAATCTAACAGTTTTACAGTTCAGGAAGACTCAGTGCTAGAAAAATGTCAGGCAAGTCTAATGAGGCTTCAGATACTCTGGTTTATGCTGGAGTTTAATTTGAAGTTACACTGATGTTTTAACATGTTTGCTTATTCTTGAGTAAAAAAGGATTCATTATTTCAATGACATAACCTCCAGACAATGTTCCATGAATTGATTTAAGATGTGCTGGTAATTTTAACAGCCGTAATGCAGAGCTGAACATCTGTAACAACATATTACTTGACTTTTATCCTCATTTCTTTTTTAAGCCAAATAAAGGAAATGTCTTCCAGAAACAGTGGACAAGTTCATAACTTTTATTTTCTTATTTCGTTGCATTAAAAAAATAGTATCAGTCTCTTTCATTGCCTCAGCAAGGTCGCTAGCAACCAGTTTATGGCTTTTGTGGACCCCCAAAATGAACTGGATTATCTAACAACCTTTAAACTACCAAACACTATACAAATTGGAATACCTAGGAAGCTTGTTACCTAGAATGCAAATATTTTAAGCAAAGAAACCATAAGAAAGATAAAGCATCAACCACCCAGAAGCATTTGTTAACTATCTTGTTTAAGTTATTAATCACCACATCTCAAGAAATCCACATCTGTAAGCACTTAGAGCATTAGTAATGTCATTTTCACATTTCACTCCAAGTATAAAACCATGCACAAGCCAATCTGTACTGCCTTATACATCCAGCTAAGGGGCTACCTACAGAGATCTTGGTTCAACCCAGGATTTTGAGGGTGGTAGCAGTATTTTACAGGCAAACTGAGTGCCCTTTGCAATCTACAGAAGGTAGATTTTCCATGCTCAACAGAACTCAACAAGTTAAGGTGCACCAGCGAGGGACTGTTGGAGAGAAAGAGGCTCCCTTTACGGTTATTAACAAGTGGAACAGGTTCCAGGATTCCTTCAGTGGGCTTGGCACCAACGAGTGAATTAGTGGTTGCATTCTTGAACTGAAATGAACATTTTGGATAACTTGATCTAGCTTCATTCTTTACTTCTAAATAATAAGAAAAAATGTAAATTAATGTTTTGTGTATTAAAAAAGGTTTCAAACCACAGGCTAAACAATGCTACTACAATGTGGAATTATAGATTTAAAGTTTAAACTATCAGTTTCCACAGCTGAAGTATAGCTTTATACCTGCAGCCTTCTTAACATTTTCTAAAAATGCCAATATATAAAATCAACCCTTAAAGATGATAATATGGAATAATCCTTTTATAAGCAATAATCCTCCCCTAGAGGATGTGTGTTTGAAGCAAAACCTATTTCCTAAAAGTTGATACAGATCTCAAGATTTATGAGCTCGTAGATGATGTTTATTCCCTTGAATGTACTGAAAGTGTCAGGGAATGTGTAGTCCCTCTGTAGCTATTAAAGTGAAGAAGAATCAGAAAAGAGGAAAGGTCAACATTGTCAAACTTGTGCACCTATAGTTATGGACTGAAGTCCATATTTACACTTTTAATTAAAAGTGGCCTGATTTTCAATGGAGCTAAACACTAGCAAATTTCACTAACTTCAAAGCACTGCACCTATACAAATAAGATCAACGAATTTCAGTGCCCAGATGTGGTTTCAGTTTGGAATTGTGAACTTTATCTTCTGGTCTTTAGAAGAGGAAATATTAATTTAACATAAACAACCCATTAAGTTAAACCTTTAATCAACGTAACCTTCTGCAAAGAACAGCGTAGAACATGCTTCAACCTTGCAGTAAAATAATGCAGCTACAATCGCCTATTGCTGGTTTCAATCCAAAAGACTATCACAGAAAAGTAGATACACAGGGTGGGAGAGGTAATATCTTTTATTGGTTCAACTTCCATTGCTAAGAGAGAAAAGCTTTCAAGCTTACACAGGGTATTCTGAAGAACAGTTCTGTTTTAACCTCGAAAGTTAGTCTCCTCACCAGTAGACGTTGGTCAAGTAAAAGATTTAACCTCACTCAACTTGCTTCTCTAATATACTTGGAAAAACTGCATGTATCTTAAGCCTGGTCTACACTAGACCAGGCAGGTTGGTTTAAGGTATACAACTCCAGCTATGAAAAATGGGTAGTTGGAGTCATCTTACCTTAAGCCAAGCCATGGTGACATTCACACAGCGGGAGGCTGACAGGAGCACACACAACCATCTTCTTCCCTTACTCCTCGCAGAACAAGGTGTGCTGGATGCCAGTTATTGCCCTCAGCGTTCAATTTACAGGTCTACATTACACCTGCTAAATCAAACGCTAGGGAAGATTGACCTCTGCAAAGTTGATCTTCTTTCTAGTGTAGACATGCATAGAAAAGTAGGTAAGCATACCCTTGAGCTGGTAAAATTCTGTGATGCATTATTACATTGCCATAGCTGGGGAACAACTGGAAGGAAGAATTTATGGGCTTATTTTGCCACACTATTCCCCCGGCTTACAAAATTATGCACTAAAAGAGAACAGACTGTTTCAGAGGTCAATTATGTTTTTTACCTCTTTGCTCAGTTTACCATTAGCAGGAAATGTGATATATGCGGGACACTCAGATACCTGCCAATTAATTCCAAGAGATAAAGACCTATCTTGATCCCCAAAAGCTTATCATGCATGACCTATGTCAGATTAATTGAGTATGCACTGATTATTACAATTCAACCACTGTAGATTTACTGAAGTACCCATTTGTCCAAGAAGGGTCTCTACATGTACAGGTAGATCCAACTCTTTTGGCTGTGGATGAAAATATTTAAAACAATAAACGTTGGATCAGAACTTAATAGCAAGGAGCAGCAAAAAAAACAACAACCCTCTTTTCACGTTAAGAATAAATATGGTCAAATACTAATTGATAAGATTACAAATGGATTCTAAATTGTTGGGATCCAATACAAGACCTCAATTAACTAAAATCATGTGCAAAAATTTGCATATTACACTGAGCGGAATACATTCTCAGGGAATCATCAGACATACATTGGACAGATTGCGCTGTTTGTCAAACCTTCCACTTCTGGAATTTCTCTACTGACAGATTTTCTCATACTAAAATCTATCCAAAGAGCCTACTTCTCTTTGCTGGTCCATGGAGCCTTGCACTGATTTGAACACTTACTAAAAGACCGCAATCTCATTCCATTTTTTGTCCACGGTCAATAATGGTCAATAGGATCCATAAGAAACTACATTTTTGCATCAAAATACTTGAAGTAAAAAGGAGGGAGGAAAAAAATCTACCAATAAGCTTCTTAAACCTTTCCAATCAACTCGTGTGAGGACCAGCCCAGTTTTGGGGGAGACAATTCCAGGGCATAGTTGGCTTTGGGTGCTCAGATCCCATGTTGCTAGATAGCATAAATGCTCTCATAGTTCTTATCATTAGGGATTTATCTCCTGATATTCAGCCTAGATTTTCCTTGGCTAAAATTCACTTTATGACTTCCAGCTTCATCTCATACAACAGGGGTGGGTAACCTTTTTGGGGTCAGGGCCGCTGACTCTCAGAAAAATCAGTCAGGGGCCACACAAAAGTGAGGAAAAAAGAGAAAACACCACAATCTCACTTGATGCTTGATGTGGCCCCCAATTGAGGACACTCCTCATATTTCCCTTGCACACCAGAGCCAAAGGGGTCCAGGCTAGTAGATTTCGTGGCCCCTCATAAGCTCTGGAGTCGGGTCAAATGAGGTATTCAATGTGTGCAAGAGAGAGGGCTGCCTGGAAGATAGATATTTGCCTACAGTAAATAGGCAAATATTTATTTAATGGCAACCACTGTATGCCTCTGGGCCAACAATCCTATTAGGACTATTTTATGTGTTAATAATGCCTATCAAAAATGAGGGTCTCAGAGACGATTTATGCAGAGGTTTATTTTCAAGAGAGTAACGTGCAGCCCCACAAAAGGTCTTAGCCAAGCTGCACTCTGAAGACGACATTATCAAATCAGATTTGCCGATTGTCTTTTTTCCATTGCTATACGTTAAACTTGTTATAATTACATTAATTTGAACAATAACCAGCGACTCCTGCACATCTTTTTAAAACAACCCATGTGCTTAATTCAATGCCCATGGCACTCTCTGTTTTGTTCTTAGCTTTAATTTAAATGTAACAAGGCAGAATACCAGTACTGCTCTTTCAAAGAAATGGCTGGAGCTGGCTCCAGTGTGATTTGCCTGGAAGGGGACATAAAGATGTGTTTAAAAGATGAAGATGACGACAAATCAAAACAATAGCTAAAATAAAACAAAAATCTATCCAAACTGTTAGGCTTTCGATACCATTGCTTCATCAGAGTCCAACATATCATTTTCCCTCACAGCCAGCCATCGGCCACAGTTGTCACTTGCAGATGCCTCGTTTTTTTGTTTCGATTTAACCCACAACACATCCCTTTCATCCCTATAAAGAGTGATACTACATGTCTATACAGATAATTCTCTGTGCTTGCAGGGATAAGGTGGCTTATCTTAGCAGTCTATTAACTCCTGGTTTGAATAACTAGTTGATTCCCTGCCCCCTCCCCATCACCTCCACGCTGCCTCTTTCAACTTTCCTTTTCTCTTTAGCAACTTATCACCACACACAGCAATCACTGTTCTGCTGTAATCTGGCATTCTTTATATCTTGCTCAGCCCTCATACTCCAAGGGGTGGTGGAATACAATGACATGGAAGCTCCCTATTACTGAATGCAAATAATGAATGGGTTGATTGAGCTTCGGTGTACTCAATGTCTTTTTGGTCTGAGTGACAATGAACATGACTTCCCTCTTTCAATGGCAAGCCTGTTTACTTTCCTACCTACCACTGTGCATCAGGCAACCAAATATACCCACTGCAATTGCTCCAAACTGTCAGCTGTTGCTGTGATTCCACCCAGCACCCCCTGTACAAGACAACAGATTAACCATTAGACTAGATATGTTGAAAATATACAGCTTCAACCTTTCCCCAGCTAGCTCAGAGCAATGTATAGATGATTATTTCAACCGTCAGCTGCCGCATAGACTTAAACCCCTGCACAATAACTCCTGGATTCATCTGCCCCTTGTCAAACTTGCACAGCTTTAGTTTGAGCGTACGTAGTGTGGCAGTTTCGCTGCGGATCTAGAATAATCCAGACGGCTGCTGTCTCTTTGTTAACAGGAAGCTAAACTGATGAGTTTGTAATGTATTTCTTATCAAAAGTAGTTAAAAAAAAAAAAGAAGAAAATATACCCAATCAGTTTGGGTTGGAATTTCACATGCACTGAAACATGGTTTCATCCTAACACTTGTGTTATTTGTCAGGAAAACAAATCTTATTAAGCCCCCTTAAAAATCATTTTATATCAATGAATTATTTATTTTATGAATTTATAATTATTGCTTGTTTTTCCTTCAGTCGCATATGCAGTGAAATCATTGACTAGAGACTAAAAGGCAATGGTGCCTGACTAGATACAAGAATATTAATTTTAGAAAACGGCAAAGCAGTATTTGTTTGGTGTCTGAAATGGTAATTTGGAGCGAAAGGAAAGGAGAGCAGTCTTGTTGCCTGTGTGCCTTCCAAATTCCAAGAGAAACATTTCATTTCTTTGTGTGTAAAAGGAAACCGATATCACCTATATTGATATACAGTGCTGCCGATATAAAAGCAAGTGAGTCTCACTGACAATCAGTTTGTGCTATGTGCTAGAAGATAAGGAAACAAAGATCCAAGAATGTCAGGTGTGTACGGTTTCTGTGTGTT
Source organism: Pelodiscus sinensis (assembly GCF_052426305.1). Taxonomy (NCBI): domain Eukaryota; kingdom Metazoa; phylum Chordata; order Testudines; family Trionychidae; genus Pelodiscus; species Pelodiscus sinensis. The sequence goes on from NC_143059.1 coordinate 8,823,931, forward strand.
TTACAAATGGCTGGCAATACAGAATGCACTTTGAGCCTTTGCATACGGTACTCTCCATGAAACAACAAGACCCAAGGAGCCAGTTATTGCTCTTGTGGCGGAGGAGGGGCCTTTTATCTTGTGACTAGAAACATATAAAATTGATTGACCTTCAAATGAATCACTCCAACTCTCTTTTTTTTTAAAAAGCAGGCATCTGCTGTTTAAATGTTGTATTAACACAACAGTGGTTTTCCCTCTTCTAATTCTCACAGCACAAAAGTGATTGTTCAAGAGAGTTTTTTTTTTTAACTTGAATGCTCTATATAAGCAGTTAACTCACGTGTGAAATGCTGGTAGGTGAAATCATGTTATGTATTATAGATAGTGGCTCTGATCTTCTATTAAACCAAGCGAAAGTTAAAATATATGGGCTTTTAGGGTAAGGCAGGTACATACTTTGGCGCAATGAAAGATATGCTGCAAAGACACTTGATTTAACCTTAGTCTGGCCTTTTATTTTTTAATCAAAAGACTAAGATTTTACACTGCATGTTGCCTTTAATATATTTCTTTAGGGGTACGGTAACCCCCTAAGGATACTGTAGAGCTTTGATTTTTCTTTGCTTAGCTGATGTTTTGGCAATAGAGTGATAAGAACAAGTATCTGTGGGAAAGCATTGATAACACGCTGCCCTTGGATTAAACTGGAAAGCAAAGTGAGGAACTAGGTTAAGGCTGTTCATTTTAGAGCCTGTGAATGTCTCTCTCTCTCTCTCTCACACACACACACACACACACACACACACACACACACACACACACACACACACACACACTATTTTTATTGACCTCAGTGGGCTTTGGATCTGGAGCATTAAGCTGTTCATAGTTCATGCTTCGGGGAGCGAACTGATGAAACAGGGCAGAAAGAAAGCTTTACCTATTGCACAGCATAGCTTAGGCACCTATATAGACTTCAGGTGTAGGACAACACCAGAGGAAGGACACTAGACTAGATAGGTCTGGTATGGAAAATGCTGTGTTCCGACACAGTGATATACATCATGGCGCTGCTGTGTGCGGAAACCATCCCCCTTTTCCCCAACACTGGCACACAGTGAAAAGTTAGAACTAATATCTATGAAATCCATAATCAAATCGGATATGAATGGGAAAGGACTAAAATCTGAACCAAATATCCATACAAGTATAAATAAGCCTGACTATAAATTATCTCAGTTTTTCAGATGCCCCATTCCACATTGACTTCTCAATTTACTATTCATTCTGTAACTATTTATTCAAGCCATTTAACTGTTATTGGCAAACTGTCAAATGAAAAGTTAAAAAAAAAAGAGGAAATTTTCCTCTTCTGATTTAACTGTCCACTTGACTTTCCCACGTATCATGGTTATTGGAAATATCAGTGAGGTACAAAAATGGCTCTTGACTAATTGTTCTTTTCCCATCCCTATTTCAAAAGTCTTGGAATAAAAGCTCCTAAGTTCCAGTGTTCAGAACAGAACTCCCTCAGCACTACAGGCAATTTGTTCCAGGTCCACCTCTTTTGAGAAGACTGGTAAAAGGAAGAGAAGCAAAGAAAACACTGTAGCTAGGTAATGCTGAAACATAAATTCTCCAATCGGATACATAGGGAACAAGTATTCTCTCAAGTAGATTTTACATGCTGGTGTTATATAGGGTCATGTTATTCCGGTACCTTAAATGGTAGGCAAGAGCAACAGTGACAGAGAGAAATCTGCAAGTGGATCTCCCAAAGACTAACTTTGACAACAACTTAGGGTTGCCAGATACTTTCACACAAAATACTGAACACTGGGGGACCAAAGTTATTGAGCAAAAAAAAGAAAAAAGAGGCACTGTGCCTTTAAATCCCCACTCTCCCCAGTCCTTCCAGACCCTGCTGGATGCGGCAGGGGAAGAATGTCCCCGATGGCCTTCCATCTGAGAAAAACAGAAAATACCGGATATTTTCCATGTCCGGTATTTTCTGGGTTTTTTTTTACCAGACAAAGGCCACAAATACCAGACTGTCTGGGCGAAAACCGGACACCTGGCAATCCTACAACTTCTCACTGGCTTGTAGCCATTAAACTATCAAGCATCCCTTATCAAAAGGATAGGGTTAACCCATGGTGCTGAGAGATCTGGGGTTTTAGTTGTAGCTCTACTGCTGATTTATGATGAGAATTTGGTCAGGTAACACCTGTCCTGATGCTTAGTTGTGTTCAGCACTCACAGCTCCCACTGAGGTCAACAGGGCAGTCATCTCTATGTACCTCAATTCTTCTATATACAAGATAGTCCTATTAGTACCCATCTTTGTTAAGTAACTGGAGATTAAGTGCATATGAAAAGTATTTTTGATAAGGATAAGTTGAGATTGGTCAATGTCTGATGTATTGGACACACACAGAGGTTTCTTCTATATATATATATAAAATTTCATATTTCTGTGCTTTTTTATTAAGTAAATGTACAGTATCTATAAAGGAAATTGTTGTTCCTTTATGAGTGGTCCTCTGGCATTTCCCTTCGCGTGAATCATATTAAGCCAAACATCATGCCTTTTTTTGGCTCCCTTAAGGGTATTATCACAGGCAAACTGTAGTGTTAAACTTTTCCACACTCATAGTCCTGGACTTGATGCAATGGAAATTATCCTCGTCTTAATATGTTGCAAGCCAAAGCATAGGCTTTGACCCACTGCCTTGGAGAGGGTTTTGACACCAGCTGCAGAGGACATGGAGGAAGAAGCAGTAGCATTAGCAAGAAGAGACTACAATTATGTCATTCTGTCAAACTGTCCTGTTATTCCTGCGAAGTACTCACTAATGGAGGTTACCCAGGTGTAGTTGAATATACTGCAGAGTGATCAATCACTGTTAAAACCATGGTCAAAAACTGTGGTCAAGAAACCAACCAACCAAAGAGGAGCCTATCTTTAAAATGAACCTCCTATGCCAATCCCACAACAGTGCCTGTGGTGCAGTTAACTGTTTGTACTCTTCCAGCTATCGTATTAATATTCAGTGGGGAAAATAATATAAACTTGTATGTCAAGGACGACACTGAAAAGGAGAACAGGGCCCTTGGTGATAGCTTGACTCCTCTGGATTGAGAAATCTTGTGATTATAGCATATAGCACATCTGACAGGAAAATAAGGTTATTTAGTGCATAGGAAAGGGATTCTGCAATATTCACTTGCTTACTTCTCCAGAGGAGAGCCCTATAAATCTAATCTAGACTGTGGATGAAATTGTTTCCTTTCTAAGAGCAATGGGAAGTGTAGATTTTGCCTTAGAGAAACCTAATTAGAGTCATTACTTTGTTTTCCAGTGCCAACTGCCAATTTTTATCTACTTTTAAAAACATATATTTCCAGTAAAATTCCAATCACTATCTTCTGGAATATATAAACTGAGGAAGTAACCTGTACTTTTCCCCCAATTATTTCTGCCCTCATTGAAAGCATGTTGAGGGGGTTTTCCTTAACAAATGGAATGGATAAGTCCTATTAACCATCTTAACAGCCTCCTGACAGTAAAAGGCCATTAAATATGGGGAGTTTCAAGAGAATTTAAGGGATTTATGTCCATTATGTACCTGGGAAATTTTCCCGTTTGTTTTTCAGGGCTTTGCCTAGTCTGTTTTGAAACATCACTATTTAGATAACTTTGCTTAGGTTCTTGTCCCAAAGATTCCCAGTGCCTCTTTCTGAGTGTCTGATTTTGCCTTTTTTTCTGCTTGTTTCCCACCCCAATTTTTTCCTTCTCCTTCTGCAGCTCCTTGCTGCCATACTGAAGGGCAGATAAATGTATGTATCTCTCAGTGATGACCATGCTATAGTTCACATCAGCAAAAAGAGGTAAGGAAAGCTTCCTTCTGGCCCTCAATAGGAGCCTGTTCTTATTCAAGTCAATGGGAAAACTCCCTTTGAGTGGAATAGAGCAGCATCAAATTCAGTGATCCCAGGGCTCTGTCATGCTAAGGCCCAGTCTACACTAACCCCTCCACTGCCGATCAAAGCTACTCCACTTTAGCTACGCAAATTAAGCGAGCTCCGAGCACTCTCCCATCGATGCTATCACATCTAGGCAGACCAGATAAATAGACAATAAGTGGATTCATTGTTGCAGTGTCGAATCCTGGCGTAGTGGAGACAAGCCTGGAGCCGCATCACTCTTTTGTGATGCAGGGCTTTTTTTTTTTTTTCTCTTAATCATGTGTGGGTAATAGGTTTTTTCAGAAACCTTCATTAGCCAAGCATAAGGTTCTGTTCAGATGTTTATATAATTCATAAAGCCTTGTTGTTTTACGTATGTGAATGTATATTGAACATGTATTCAAGTTATGTGTATTTTTATTCGATTGCCAAGTAGCATCTGACACATTAGAAATTATTTTTTTCTAAACAAAATTAATTACTTAAACATTTGATAAAAGCTTACAGGATCTTGTTTCCTTCTCAGTTGCTATTTTATTTGTAAGCTAGCAGCCCCATCTGCTGGTTATACTGAGTTTCAAACCCTTCTGTGGTTTTTCTTCCCTGGGATCTATGCACAAATAAATAGCAGTATTTCTCAGCTGATGTTATACATTGAAATGGTATTGCCAGGAGGCAGTATTTCTAGCACATCGGCTGCAGTTTAATAATACTCCATTACCTGCAGTATGGCTTTATTAAGCAGTGAATGTTAATTGTTGACAGACCAGTTCTAATATGTGAAACACCAAAAGCCATTAAGTAAACACCCAAATACATCATCTTGCAGGAATAGTCTATTGTATATGTTGACTTGATTTCTTATGAAATAAACTTAAATACAGTTTAAGACATGAAGAAATCAGTAACGTATGCCACTAAGAAGGAACACTCTCTTTATCAATGATTCCAGTGATGTATTTTACAGACCTCAATATTATGAAATTATTTTGTTTTCTAAACAAACACCCCTACAGTAGAAGCATCATTTAATACATTTACTAATAAAATGAACACCCAAGACACACACAACTAAGATTAAATCCATAAAATGATAATAAAAATGATAATCAACCAAGCAGAACTGGAACATAATTCACTGATATGGAGAATTAGAGAAGTTCAGCATGTCATTTTTAGGTAAGCGATGGCAAAGGAGAGGAGGCAAAGTAATAATAGAAATGGCTATGTGATAGCTAACTCTGATTATATCTGCAAAAGCAACTGCACAAAGAATTAATGCTAACACATCTGCCAAGCGTACAGTTGTTTGGCTAGAACTGATTATTGCTGGGGAGCAAAGAATCACAATTTCTTAAGAGTGAAAAATAAAGTATATGCTGAGAAATCTAGTGGTGATAACTAATGACAATGTTACTTACAACGGTGATTTGATCTCCAACAGAAAAAGTACTCTAAAGGATGGATGTGCACAGCAGGGATCATATTTTTCTTACAAAACAAAATAGAATCAAGATGCCTCTGTGAAATAAATTACCGTTATACATTCCCACTGATTAGATCTATAACAAAAATATTACACTGATAACACTCAAATACCCACAGAGGGTAGGGCCAGACTACTTAGTGTCATTACATGAAGGAAATGGATGACATTTCACATATTGCTAATGGGAAGCTAAATATAATTTTATAATATGGAGATTACATCTCTATGTGGGAAAGAGCAAAAAAACCAATACAATACTGAAACCTCCACCAAAGTACATTATTTGAATGGATTATTTTTCTTTTGCTGTTGTAGTTAAGCAAGTAACTCCAATCTGCTTATTTGACACTGGCAATGGGCAGAAGTGGGACTCTTTGGACAAGTCACAGCTCTTCACAAGGAGCAGACTGCGTAAGGAAAGTTCGTTCTAGATGTGTATTACATGGGAGTGTTTGGTTTCATTAATCAAGCTGGGGTGAAAATGCGGACCAGAGCATCAGGAAGTGAAGGAGAGAAGGAGGTGGTAGCATCTAAGGGTGTGTCTAGACTACAGGGTTTTGTCGACAAAAGTGGACTTTTGTCGACAAAACTATACCTGCGTCCACACTGCCTTTGAGTTATGTCAACATAATGTTGACAAAACTCAGCAGTTTTGTCGACCTATGTAAACCTCATTCTACGAGGAATAACGCCTTTTATCAACAGAGTTCTGTCGACAGAAGGCATTATTGCATCTACACTGTCCTTTGTGTCCACACTGTTATGTCAACAAAGCGGCTTGCTTTGTCGACAGAACTGGATGTAGTCTAGATGCTCTTTGTCGACAGAAGCTTTGTCGACAGTATCTATCGACAAAACTTCTGTCGACAAAACCCTGTAGTCTAGACATACCCAAGTTGAAAACATGGCACTGAGAGAGGGGTGAGGGAAAACTGTGGCAAGGCCCAGGACTGCCACAGAACTGAATTAGCAGCTCAAGTTATCTAGACAGATCCAAAGAGAACACTTCATTTCTCTGTGTTACAGCTCCTAGAAATGGCCCTATAGTCTGTAAGCACTAAGAGTTAGGGATCTGAGTATTCAAAATTAGCAACACCCATTTTCAGAGCAGGTAGCATGAGATGGGGAAAAGACAACTGACCAAACCAACAGAAATCTGTGGGGAAACCCACTACGATCTTTGGCCACAATATTAATCCCGATTTTGCTCCCATTGAAGTGAATGTGTATTTTGCTACTAGTGTCAGTGGTATCCAGAAGCCAAGGGAGTCAACGAGGAGAAGCAGTAGCTGTTTCCAATACAAAGAAAGATACTATGCTAGCTTTAATAAGATTTAATTTGCCACAGGATGTCAATAGAGTATTGCTGCCAGATGTCTGGAGAGTGAGATTCTGAAAGCATCCAGAAACCCAGCTCTCAAGGAATCCTGACAGCTGTCAAGAATGTCATCTTCCAAGAGCAAGTTGCTTGGAGTTCTAGCTCTCAGGCATTTCTTTACTCCTGTAAAAGGAGGCGGAAGAGGGCAGACCAAAGAATCATATGCTGAAGGCGGATAAAAGCTACTTTGTATACTTACAGACTTTATAATTCCTTGAGGCCAGACCCTTAAGGATATCAATGTTCTCTGAGGGGTATGTGGGACCTGGAAGCTAGCTGCATAAGCCTGCGGGTTCTGCTTAACCAATGCCTTAAGAAATGTCAACAACTGGAGACTTACTGATTCAAAGCCAACTGCTGACCTGTTTGGTAGGAGGAGAGTGCTTTGTACAATGTGGATGAGAAAACTGCAGTACCAAAAGGAATCAAACCATCAATCCAAATAAGCTTCTGGACTTAGAAATGAAAAACCTTAGAACTCCAGAATCTAAAGGCTAAACATTTCTCTTCACCGCTCTGGGGGTGTATCTACATAGCAAAGTTATTTCGGAATAACGACTGTTATTCTGAAATAACTATGCGAGTATCTACACAGCAATTCCATTATTTTGAAATAATTTTGAGATAACTGATGGCTTATTCTGACTTCTGTAAACCTCATTCTACAAAGAATATGCCTATTATGAAACAGCTATTTCGAAATAAGGCGTGTATAGACACTTCACTTCTGTTATTTCAAAATAGACCCTTACCAGGGCCATTCTAAGTTATTCCTCCTTGGGCTCAAAATCAAGATATCACACACATCTGCATTAAGGAAGCCTGCCTCAGACTAATTTTGAGGCTTCCCTGCAGTGTAGATGTGCTATTTCAAAATCAACTATTTTGGAATAACTATTCCGGAATAGCTTATTCTGAAATAACTGTGCAATATACACATACCCTGGTGGGAGAGCATGTGTTTGGGATTACAACTGGAAAAAGTCATGATAGTACTACCTATCAAGACAAATCTGAAGGTTTGATACCACTATAATCAGTGGACTGACTTGATATGCTTCATATCTTCTGTGCTGGTTCTGCCAGGCAGGAAAAGCCAAAGTACAGGGGAAGAGGAAAAAGGCAGGGTGGGGGTGCTGGTAACAGGAAGCACTTAAAGAGTTAAAAAAAAAGAATACCAACGAAGATACTCTAGTAAAGATTATGTGGGGGCAAAAAATCTTTGTCCAAGAATTAAAAGGATAATTGCTCTTAAGGAAATCAGAAAATGTTTAGTCTTGCAAAGGATTGCAGGTGTATTTTGGATCCGGGACAGTAAGGGCATGTAACAGATTAAAAATCATGGATGTAGAAGACTGATAATGTCAAGTATCAGAGGGGTAGCTGTGTTAGTCTGGATCTGCAAAAGCAACAAGGAGTCCTGTAGCACCTTACAGACTAACAGATGTATTGGAGCATAAGCTTTTGTGGGCAAAGACCCACTTCGTCAGATGCATCTGATGAAGTGGGTCTTTGCCCACAAAAGCTTATGCTCCAATACCTCTGTTGCTACAAGACTGATAATGCACATCGAAATCATGCAGAAGGAGCCACTTGCCAGTTGGTCATAAGAATAACAGTATTTCACCCTATAGAATGTAACAGGGAGAGCAGGTAAAAGAATACAGAATCATGTAAGACCAAGAAAATACCTTTAGACCTTGGGCTTGATTCACCTTTTCCCTTAACCTTTGTGTGGCAAACCTCTTTCACTGCTTTGATCTCCTGCAAATGACCACCAAAGCGCAAGGAAAGGGTGAACTGAAAGGAAGGACATTGTAGAGTAGACGTAATTAGATTATTTACGTTGTAAGTTCTTCTATTGTGCTTATCACCTTCATATCTGAACAACTTTTCAATAGGGCATTTAGCAAAGTGACTAATAAGTGACACATGATTTGCTCTCATCCTGTCCCCAGAGAGCGCCTACGACTTACATCTGAATGAAGGAAACAATAAGGCACATCCTGTTACCAGAGCCAGAAGTACTCCTGGCTAGAGTGGTGTTACGTATTTGTTGTAATGAAATGCTTACAAGTAAAAGAGTGCATATTTTCAGAGAAACTTTTCCTTTAGCCTGCAAGTTTTTGGAGCAAAATGGGCCCCTTTCAAGGGTCAGTTTTTGAGCAAAATCAGGCCTTTTTAAAAAGCAGAAATTGGTAACTATTGCCCTGGTATAGTGATTTTTTTATGCACAAGCCAACTGCGCAAATGTGAAACTGTCATCTTAAATGATAAATAATTCAAAAATATATAGTGGGATAAACAATTAATCCTGTGTGGAATAATCAAAAACATCTTGTACCTCAAAAATAAAACATCTAATAAAATGCAGATTTAGTGCAACTCTGTGACCAGAGAAGCAATACGTTTTCCCCTATTCAGGAAAGAACAGTCAAGGTGAGAAGACAGCAAAACTCTCTGAAGAAATTTCTGATCACCTCATTGTATTATAAAATCCAAAGACTGTCCCTCTGGTCTCAAATGCTGTCTGTCTGTCTATGCATTTACTAAGAAAAATTGATAGACGAGTGGATACAGTACCAATTCCACTATCTTCTGTGAATGTCACTAATATTACTAGTGATAGAGATGTAGCCGTGTTAGTCTGGGGTAGTTGAAGCAAAATGCAGGACAATGTAGCACTTTAAAGACTAACAAGATGGTTTATTAGATGATGAGCTTTCGTGGGCCAGACCCACTTCCTCAGATCAAATAGTGGAAGAAAGTAGTCACAACCATATATACCAAAGGATACAATTTAAAAAAAATGAACAAATATGAAAAGGACAAATCACATTGCAGAACAGAAGGAGGATGCGGGGGGGTGGGAAGGGGGAGGAAGGAAGGTAAGTGTCTGTGAATTGCTGATATTAAAGGTAGGGAGAGTGGGATGTTTGTGAGTTAATGGTATTACAGGTGATAATTGGGGAAACTGTCTTGATAATGGGTGAGAAAGTTCAAAGACTTGTTAAGTCCTTGTTGGTAAGTGTCGAATTTTAACATGAATGACAGTTCAGAGGATTCCCTTTCAAGTGCAGATGTAAAAGGTCTTTGTAGCAGAATGCAGGTGGCTAAGTCATTTAGAGAGTGTCCTTTCTGGTTAAAGTGGCAAGAAACTGTTTTCTCTTTGTGATCTTGTCTAATATCTGTTTTGTGGGCATTAATCCTTTGGCGAAGTGTCTGAGATGTTTGTCCAATGTACATAGCAGACGGACACTTTCGGCACATGATAGCGTAGATTATATTTCTGGATGCGCAGGAATATGTGTTCTTGATCTTATAACTCACTTGGTTAGGTCCAATAATGGTATCAGCAGAATGAATATGTGGACAAAGCTGGCAACGGGGTTTGTTGCAAGGGAAGGTACCAGGGTTGGTATTAGTGTGGTATGTCCTGTGGTGGTTGGTAAGAATCATCTTGAGGTTAGGTGGTTGTCTATAGGAGACTATGGGTCTGTCTCCCAGAGCCTCTTTGAGTATGGTATCCTGTTCCAATATAGGCTGTAGTTTCTTGATAATGTGTTGGACAGGTTTAAGTTGGGGGTTGTAGGTGATGACAAGTGGTGTTCTATTGTTGGTTTTCTTGGGTCTGTCTTGAAGTAGATGGTTTCTAGGTATTCGTCTGGCTCTTTCAATTTGCTTTTTTGTTTCTCTGGGTGGGTAGTTGAGATTTATAAATGCTTGGTAGAGATCCTGAAGCTTCTGGTCTCTGTCAGTGGGGTTAGAGCAGATGCGGTTGTATCGAAGGGCTTGAGCCAGACGAATACCTAGAAACCATCTACTTCAAGACAGACCCAAGAAAACCAACAATAGAACACCACTTGTCATCACCTACAACCCCCAACTTAAACCTGTCCAACACATTATCAAGAAACTACAGCCTATATTGGAACAGGATACCATACTCAAAGAGGCTCTGGGAGACAGACCCATAGTCTCCTATAGACAACCACCTAACCTCAAGATGATTCTTACCAACCACCACAGGACATACCACACTAATACCAACCCTGGTACCTTCCCTTGCAACAAACCCCGTTGCCAGCTTTGTCCACATATTCATTCTGCTGATACCATTATTGGACCTAACCAAGTGAGTTATAAGATCAAGAACACATATTCCTGCGCATCCAGAAATATAATCTACGCTATCATGTGCCGAAAGTGTCCGTCTGCTATGTACATTGGACAAACATCTCAGACACTTCGCCAAAGGATTAATGCCCACAAAACAGATATTAGACAAGATCACAAAGAGAAAACAGTTTCTTGCCACTTTAACCAGAAAGGACACTCTCTAAATGACTTAGCCACCTGCATTCTGCTACAAAGACCTTTTACATCTGCACTTGAAAGGGAATCCTCTGAACTGTCATTCATGTTAAAATTCGACACTTACCAACAAGGACTTAACAAGTCTTTGAACTTTCTCACCCATTATCAAGACAGTTTCCCCAATTATCACCTGTAATACCATTAACTCACAAACATCCCACTCTCCCTACCTTTAATATCAGCAATTCACAGACACTTACCTTCCTTCCTCCCCCTTCCCACCCCCCCGCATCCTCCTTCTGTTCTGCAATGTGATTTGTCCTTTTCATATTTGTTCATTTTTTTTAAATTGTATCCTTTGGTATATATGGTTGTGACTACTTTCTTCCACTATTTGATCTGAGGAAGTGGGTCTGGCCCACGAAAGCTCATCATCTAATAAACCATCTTGTTAGTCTTTAAAGTGCTACATTGTCCTGCATTTTGCTTCAACTAATATTACTAGACCTGCTGAATATTGTGGGAATTAGTTCACACATTTGAAAGTACTAACTGGATGTGGAAGCCAACAAAGTCTAGCCTGTTCTGCATTGATGTACCTCTCACTCCATTCTTCTGCCTGCTGAGGTTGTAAGTTGCAAACATTTTGCACGCCCTTTGTTCAAGAAATAAGCGCAATTAACACTTCCTACCACTTCCACCAATAGTCTCACCAGTTCACCTCAGATGAGCCTGTTCTACCTCTCCCTCACACACACCAACATCAGGGATCTTTCCAATGATATTACACCCAGGTCATTAAAAACAATAAGGGGATAAAGTTACCATTCATGAAATAAAGTGTAGGTTTCTGGGGGTTAATTTGAATGTTACTCACAGATGGGAGGTAACGGTCCCTTGTAATGGAAGAATGCATTTGTTCTTTGATAGCTTTAGTAGCCCATGAAATTTAATAGCTGTGTCATATGAATCATTACTTAGAAATCAAGTTTACTAGCTAGGCTGATATTTATCATTAACAAAAGTGTGAGTTAGAAGTCTTCTCAAGTATATACTATTCAAAGAAGGGGCTAATTACAAAGGGAACTGAAAGCAGAAAAATAGAACCAATGCAAATCTGTTCTGCGAAGGGCTTGCTAAAAAAGTCTGATGGTCTCATGGCATATAAACAGGAAATAACATTCACTCCTGATTGCCATTGTTTTTTCTGGTTATAGCTACCGTAACGCAAAATGCTTCTCCATATTGTACCAGCTATGTCAGCCAACACATATCACCACTGGTGTTTCGAGAATAAAGGCAATGCCATGCCCGTTGCAATGCAGATGGATACGCGTTTAAGGCAAACAAAGTATTTTGTACAAGAACAAACAAAGGAAGTTGCATGACACAGCTCAGAAAAGCTGTAAGGTTTTCTAAGATTTCCACTGGCAGTTCTTTCACAGGAAACATGTTCCGTGTTTCAATTAGAGTTCAAAACGATCTAAAAACTACAGTGATTTTTAACTATTTTCCCCCAAGATATATACTTTGTGTTGTACTGTGTCACATGCGCATCATCACTAGAATTCAGAGACATTTTGCATTATCAGTATTGACTAAATACACTACCAAATATATACAACTTAGTTTATTATTCTGATTCAGATGGCTCTCCTAATATTGCACCATTTTCCATTCTGTACTAGATTTTGACCATAATTCATCACATTTCAAGCACAATCTGGAAGACTAAAGGCCAAGAAATGTGTTTTTCTCTATATTTGATTTAAAACATTCTGAGTCTATGCAAATAAATTATTAAAATCTTTCCGGAGAGTAGGAAAATAATCAATGACCGCTGCATCATGTGAAAAATTAGCATAGTATAGTCAGAGTGAAGTCATCATAGATTAAGCATTCAGTTGAATTTGGAAGCAATTTGAAAGGAGCACAAGATCACACGGTAAAATGTCCCTTATAACCAGTGTAAGGGTTAGAGTTTTCTATTGACTTTGAAACAAATTTGTTATGGTGTGATTGGGAATGTTCTCCGGTTAGTATCGGACCAGATACAACATGGCAATTAAGTTGGGAGTCTATCCTGAAAAGCAGAACTAAGAACTTCCCAGCCTTGATGTGCTTCTCAATCCTGCAGCTGTTTCTAAAAGCTTCCTCCCAAAGGCACATTTAGTATGAAATTAAATGCAACTTTGACTTAATTAACGTTTTAAATGATAATGAATACAGCGTGGATTCATAGGAGACATTTACATTGTGTTGTAAAACGAATAAAAATTTAATAACGCTTTGTTAATAAGTTATGTCTCTTCAGACCCGTAAAGCCTAAGGCAGTCAATGCTCTAGTCGAGGGTCTAAGCTAGGTTCCTAATGCAGGTGGAACAAGGATGGAGAAGACTGACTTGACATTTGCTCTAAGCCTGCTCTGGATCAAGCCTTGGTTTGTTCATAAGTACTTTATTTTATACAGTAAAGGTCAGAATTTGGGCTCAAGGCAGGGCTATGACAGAAATGTTCAAGTGGAAACTGAGCTAGCCCTGGCATCTGTCGCTTGAGATAGCTCAGAAGCAGGAGAGACGGAGAGCTAACTGGCTAGCATCTGTCCTACACCAAGAAGGTAACAGGAAGAATCTGCTGCCTGGTGGTAAGAAACTGTCAGGGTGAGTTTCATGACAACCAGCCACACTCAGGAAATAAAAATGCAAACATAATTTCTATGTCACCTTTCATAAGGTCCTCTGCTAAACTCACTCCACCGGATGCAGACAGCATCTCTCCTAGCTTGTCCCCATCAAGGCAAGCCCCTCACTAGTCACTTCCCTGTGACCCTGATAAGAATCACTCCCCAGTGGAAAGGCCTAAAGGAATTTAAAAAAAAGACTTCTTGGTCTCTTTCCTCCCTTCTCAACTCTTCAAAAAGATATGTTGCTAAACTTAGCAGTGCCTGAATCCTGCACTGAAGCTATTGTATGTATCGCTATGCTGTATTTCACTGAGCACCCTCATACCAGCCCATTGGTAAACACTGCGCCACAAAACTCATTTGAAAGGCATCTGTTTCATTATTCATATATTCTGGTCATGTAGAACAACTAGTCAGGTTGTCTTGCTTTCACCATTCTACTGGTTGACAAGGAACAGCTGGGTGGTAGTTTTTTCCCCCTGCTTCTGCATTTCCACGAATCACTATTAATCTATGTCCTCCTATTATTCCCCAAACAAACGGAAAGCCAAGTCATTTAGCATTGCTCACGTTTGAATTAAAACGTGCATCTACAAAGGGGATTCGTTTTCCATCTTTATGAGAATCCAACAATGATTGTGTACTGGAAGTCAGATATATGAAAAAAATAGTTTCATTTTCCTTTTTTCTATTGTAATTAATCTAAACAAGAAGTAATATTTAATCTGCAGGGTTAACGTCCTTTATGCACAGATGGATGAGAGCAAGGTGTGGTAAGAATCTCTGTGTTGCCAAACTTTAGAGACAGCACACTAATCGGATTTTAAATTATACTTATTTGTTATCTGAACATAACCACTATGCACGTATATACACACACACACAGAGCACATAGTGTGCAGGGGAAAAGATCGCATGAGTCCAAGGTTTAGTTAACACTATAGTATAAATCCAGGATTGGTCCCAGGGATGAAAGCACACCACTAGACTGAGTGACCAATGATAATTTTAAGCTCAGCTAAACCATGAGCTAGAAATGAATGCTCTTGATGCACCTGTCCAAGAAGCTCAGCATTAGTGTGGCGGACACACTTGTTCATGTGGACTCTTTCACATCAGTTTTTCAAAAATGCACACAGATGGACAACAACTATTTGCTAGCCTGAAGTTCTTGTCTCTCTTTTAAGAGAAGTGTCTTCTCCCTTCTGCACTAACTCTCTTTTATAAGAAAACCCACACGCTATAAAATATATAGGGCTGGAATTAGTTTCCCCTCTGATCACTGATGAAATAATTCCTTACAACCACTTATTTTCTGTCAAAGCATTCACACTGCCCTGCCAAAGCATTGCTAACCTGGAGAGAAACAGGCCCTAAACAATGACTTCATTCTGAGTACCATCCTGCTATTACTTCCTACCTTAATTCTGGTATGATTTGTGTAATTAATATCTTATGTCTCCACATAATGTAGATTCAAAATCTTGGCTTTACCTTTCCTTTTTTTAGTAGCCACTAATATCTTGTTGCGGCTGAAGAGTGACAGAAGATGGCAGACCGATGGATATGACTCTAAAGTCTGAAGCCACATCATTATTGTAGAGTTTGGTATGCTTTCAGAACCAGCAAACCATTCCAAGCACTCAACCAGGGACCAGAAAGAAAATATTTCAACATCTGTATGCGCGTAGCTTTGTATTAGGAAATTAGTGAGGGAGAAAATGTACAGGCAGTCCCCGGGTTACGTACAAGATAGGGACAATAGGTTTGTTCTTAAGTTGAATTTGTATGTAAGTCGGAACTGGTACATATTGTAGGGGAAATTCTAGCCAAACATTTCTCCAGAGCTCCGTTTTATTCTCCCACATCTCACTTCCCTCAGTCCTTTATTCTCAAGCTGAGGTGTCTGCTAAGAAAAGCCGCTCTGCGTCTCCCTGGTCTGCTCGGGGGCGCACTAGCTTCACGTCTACCTGGTCTGCTGGGGGGAAGCAGCTAGTGCGGGGTTGCCTGACCCCGTTTGTAAGTAGGGATCCAATGTAAGTCAGATCCATGTAACCCAGGGACTGCCTGTACTGCTGTTGTGGAAAGAGGATTACTCATAAGCAGTAAGTTCAAATGTCTAGCATGTAACAGAGGCACAAAAAATTGGGCCGAAAATTGGTTCTGAGGAATCAGAGCTCCAACATTCAGGTCTGGAATGATGGTTAAAACTCTATCAATTGGGGCACCCACAGGCCTTATTTCATGACAACCTACAAAAATATACAAATGGAGATGGGCAGGGTGTGTGAGGAAAAATCACGTCTCTCCCCTCCGCCCCCCCCCAAAAAAAACCACTTAAGCATCGAGCCAAAGAGTAATAATGGGGTTATTTATCTTAAAAATACATCTCATGGCAACTGAAGTTGCGGTTTTTCAGAATTCCAGTGTCCCATGCTTATTATCAAGAATACCCTGTCTCCAGCACCTACAAACTCAGATGCTATAGCGAGAAGCGCAGTGTAAGAACATACATAGAATGGAACAGCACTATGTTACCTCTCTGAGTCTTTCCACAGTCTGGTTTTATATACTTCAAAAGTGCATTTAGGTGTCATCAGGTTTGTTGACAGTAGCTTAATCTGTGCTTAGAGCTAATGAAAATAAATTGGTGTTGTTTATTATCCCGTAGCACTGAAGATTACATTAAAGCTGCTATGCTGCATGGTGCTTTATTTTTTATGGCATTTTTTCCTGTATTTTTTATGGTATTTACTGGACTTTTTACCATGAGTATGTTATTTAAAATTGATTATTTACATAGAAATAATTTTAAAACATAATTGTGTATATTAATAAGCATTCAATTTTTACCAACATTATTGAAGGTGTATAACATACTGTAGGTTTATCTACGGGAAATATCACACTCATTTTGGCGCTCAGTTACATAAGCATAGTTCCAGAGTAACTATCAATTTCAACAGTAACTGAAGGAAAAAAAATATTGTCCCACAGGAGGAAGGATTTTTTTTTAATAGTTTTATGGAAGTCAATTTCCTCTCCACACAGTGGTTCACTGAGTTACTTCACAAATGTTAGATGTTTGTGACAAACACTGCATGATTTGTCTTCTCTGTGGGTTTCAATTAATAAGCTTTTTATTGTGTCACCGTGCCCTCATTTTAATTGTCCTTTTATATTAGTCTCATTAAAGGAATGTCAGGATAGTACAGGCTAACACTAACAGTTTTATGATATGACCCAACCTCTTTGTGTTGGAGACTGAGTTAGAAAAACATACCACTCTTATCATAGTCACTTAGTTAACACTGAACAGGCTTATCCTGGAAGAGGGGGTGCCTAAATCAGACCCATTTTCCCTCCCTCAACAGATCCCATCAATTTTTCTCCTCAACCTCTCTTTCCCCAAATACACTCTGTGGTTTGTTGTGCAACACAGAGAAGAGATAGCATAAGCAGAAAGAGGGTCACTGAGCCATGTGAAAAGGTGTCTGTGGGGTAGCAACAATAGTAATACTAGCATCCCCAACAGCACATGCACCTCTGTTCCTTCTGCGGTTACAGTGATGCTCACACAAATGGGGAAGGAGTCTGGACAACAGCACAGTATCCGGCATATTCCTCTTCAGCATTTACATAAAAACTGGATCATAAGTTGAGTAGCCCTAAACTCCCCAAACTATAGCTTTCCCATGCTACAGAGAGGATACACACTGATGCTTATCAAGGGAATCCATTGCCATTGTAGAATGAAATAACCGTGCTCCATTAAAGGAGGTTCCATGTCACAGCCTGTACGGGTCCGTATGGCTCCTAGCCTAGGAAACAGAAATACCTGCTCTTGTGGAGGGCTGCTTCAGGATTCAAATGGCAGCAAACGAGGAGCTGTGGATTTCAGGGTTTAAGTCCCACCTTTTAATGTAGAAAGCAGAAGCTACGGACCTCAGAAAGCAGCCCGTACCACACAAGGAGATGATCACTCATTGAGATGTCTCTGAATCATTTACATTGCAAATAAGAGAACTAAACCAAACCAACTAACAAAACCCCTCTGCCCTGTCTCACTGCCCACAGTTTTTAATCTAGTCAGTCTGTTCTGGACCCAAGATTTCAAAGTTTAATCGGTTTGGTAAACCTAGGCAATGACATGCACCTTCCAATTATAACCCACTGCTCAATGTGTGTCATGTGTCCCTCTCTGTGTCTGATCCACAGAAGATGTCAGCCTCTTACAACCCGGGCAACAGAGCCTGGCTCTTTAGTTTAAGCTGCAGAGACCCATGCTTTCCTATGAAGGGCCTCAGGGTATGTCTACACTTACACCTTAGTTCGAACTTGGGATGCAAATGTAGGCATTCGAAATAGTCAATGAAGCAGGGATTTAAATATCCCACGCTTCATTAGCATGATCTCATCGGTGCATTACTCCAATCAACAGCTGTTTCAAAAGTGAAAGTGCGTGCCGGGACGTGTTAGTTCGAACCAAATCCCTTGGTTCGAACTAACATTACTCCTCATTTTTGGTTCTAACTAACACATTCACTTGTGCGCACTTTCACTTTCAAAACAGCTATTGATCGAAGTAACGCGCCGGCGAGATCATGCTAATGAAGCATGGAATATTTAAATCCCCGCTTCACTGACTATTTCAAATGCCTATATTTGCATCCCCAGTTCGAACTAGGGTGCAAGTGTAGACCTACCCTCAATCCATGAATTGCTGCCATCACACAAATATTCCTAAACAAAGCCAGGTGCATGCTGAGGCATATTTCCTAAAGAAGAGTATCAACCCACTTCCATTCATGTCCTTTCCTAAGCACCTGCAGGTCGAGATGCTCGGGGGATGGGCATGGTAAATTTACCTACATAGATTAGAACAGAGCAATGAACCTTTACTCTGGGACTGTTGATATCTGAGGAATATCACTCTGACGTGTAATTCAGGTGGTGTGAGCTTCCCCTTAAATTAACCTCTCTCTCTTCCATTCAGGGCTTTGTACATAGAAATTATTCTGTGAACACTACCCAGAAATCTCTTGATGGAACAAGAGATCACATGAGGCCTGCCCTTTACATACTGCATCAACACAGTGGGTTTTTTCCCCTTCTGAATTAGCCCAGGTTTCCAAGTGGAACTCTACCCCTCAATGCATCTCCAAAGCAAGAGTGGGAAGCAACCCTGAATTGCTGTGTATTTTATCTACCTACAAAATGTGGCTAGCTCTCTCTCTCTCTCTCTCTCTCTCTCTCTCTCTCTCTCACACACACACACACACACACACACACTTGCTCATCTCATATCTCCCTACATTTGCAAAAACCACTGCTTTCATTTCAGAAAGATGCCAACAATGCCAAAAGATATTTTGATGTATTTATAGCTAATCAAAATCTGTGTGTCATACGCTGAAGTTCAGTGAAATTCTATCTAATAAATAAACAGCGGAATAATCTCTTTCACGTACAGTGCATCAAATACTATAAACTCCACTACTTCCATTGGGGCACACAATTAGCACACAAAAAATTCTGTGTATCTCACTGAATATGTAACTTGATGCATATAGGGTTGATAGGGTTCTAGTTCGCGCCAGATTTCTATAAACAGGATTAATTCTTATAACAGTTATTCACTGTTTCAAGACACGTCACACAATGGTTTCTGTTAGTATTTATTTTGAAAAATGGAAAGCCCCCCTTTAAAAATAAAATAGAAATAAAATAGAAATAAAAAAAATAAAAAAATGAAAAACACATTAAGCAATCTTAGAAGCACACCAGCTCAACTGGGGAACTATGACCAAAGCAAGCCCTGTAATAGTATAATGACCTTTAATGAGTGTCTTGGGAAACAATACAGCCCTAGCATAAAAGACAAAGGGCAAAATTCATCATGGCTCCACTGACACTAATTCAAAATGATTTTCTGAACAACTAAAGAATGTAAGAGAGGTAATCTGATCTACCCATGTGACCTCACTTTGATTCCAGGGCCCTGCTGCTGCCATTTCTAATTGTCAAACACTCTAAATTTCACATCTGTTCATATTTAATGAAAAGCCGACTCTCACCACCATTCTTTGAGTTAACTAGCTCTGTCAAGATGGGCATCATCTGACCCCTCTGCACAGCAAAGAAAACATGGTGATTTCTATTGAAGCTCTTCCAGTGGAATTTGGTGAGTATATGCGTGTGTATGTATACATATGACTTATGCTGGTTTGTGAAGGGCTGGCTGGAATTGATATTGATTTTTCTGAGTTATTATTAAACGGGTAAAGGTGACTGGTCTCACACGGGGAAGAATGAGACCTCTTGATTTGATGGGGCGACGATGGGGGGAAAAGGCCTATGAAACGGAGGATGCTACAAATCCCTAAAGTTGTCAATATCCCTTAGATTTCAACATGTAATATGGGTGTGACGTGTTTCCCAAAGTGGTGCTGTTGAGGGCAATGCTATCATACACAGGATGCTTTTGGTTGACTAGGCAATGAAATTAAAACCAAGCCTTAAGTGAACTGGAAAGCACCAAGAACTATTAAAATTATGACTTCTTTTTGCT
This sequence comes from Pelodiscus sinensis, assembly GCF_052426305.1. Lineage (NCBI taxonomy): Eukaryota > Metazoa > Chordata > Testudines > Trionychidae > Pelodiscus > Pelodiscus sinensis. Next base: position 8,844,320 of record NC_143059.1, read on the forward strand.
TGCCAGATGATATCCATGGTCACCCATTTGTAGAGGACGTATTCATTTAGCTCTGTCTGTTGGCTGCTAGCAGCAGTGCCAGGACTCAACCACTGTCTCTTTGCATGAGACCGCATTAATGTAAAACTATTCTGTGCTGGGTTGCAGAGACTCGCAGGTTGTAGGAGTAAATGCATCTGCAGTATCTCGCAGGAGGGAAAGGTTCTCATTTACTGGGCTGAGCACAAGGCAGTTGGTTGGACGATACACTGTGGTGACCCAGGTTTCAACAAGGGGTGCCACCTCTTAGTATAGAGCAAGGGATTTACTAGTGGAAGCTGACACCTGTGGCAGGTGATGCATTAGAGGTGACTACTGTAAAAAGTGACACCACAACTACGCTACACACTCCTTTATGGCACTATGCAGAGTACATACGTGTCACATCCCTCCAGCACATGTATAAATAGTGTAAATGGTGAGACTTCGCTTAGGCGAGTTGAATAAGGCCCAAACCCTTACTGTAGACACTCTCAACAGCTCTGTACATGCCCAAGCTGCACCTCCCCCATCGAGACTGCTATGGGAGCTGCATAGTGTCCTGCTACCTCTCTGTTGCTCAAGTGCTTTCCCCACGGCAGGAAAAAGGCAGTAGCAGTGCAAAGAGGCCTGGTGAGGAAGAGGAAGGTGCTTCAGCAGTGCCCCACTGCCGGAGCCTTTCTTTGCCACAGGGAACTGCTATAGCCTCCGCGCCCTCCGCCTTGCCAGAACATTCACTGACACGTGAAGTTACATGCTGCAGTGTGGACACTGTTTCACTGTTCCATGTAGTCTACCTATGGCTGCCAGCAGAGTGCAGTAAGAACATAGCCTCAGAGTGCTGGGACCTACACACTGGGACACAGAGAGGGTTCTCATCACCAAGAAAAGCCTGCTAGATAAAGCTTTTTGTTTAGATGCCATGAATCCATCTCTCTGAATCCAGGGATCACAGACCAAAATAGTTAGAGCCAAAGCATCCACCAAGTGTCACTAAACTCTGCATTTATGATGGATCAGCATCCACTAATCCCATTGCACTCAGCCCTTGTTGGAGCTCCTGTGTTCCAGACCAGACGGTATAAGGTGACTGCTCTTCCTGACCAAAGCTAGATCTTTCCTAACAGCTCATTCTGATTTTGCCCATCCATTTGGATAGGGAAAAGGAAAACAAGCTCTGTCTGTTACGGACACTTGAACAGAGTGGCCGTGGTTGTCCTTAATCATTTTCTTTGACTGCTGACGAATTCACTGAAAGAACAGGTGTGCTCTGGCTCCCAATAATTTATTGAACAGCCACATGCACTGCCCCTCACTCTATGTCGTCAGAGGCGCCTTTGTGGCTTGGTCACGATAGGTACTAACCACTGTCTGTTGGTAGAAGTGTATTTCACTCCTCCTTCACACAAGGGTACTTTGTCATGGACTCCCTCACATAAAGCTTGTATCAGGGTAGTCTCATTAAAGAGCAGCTGATGATGAAATAGCTGTACAGTGGGCACGCTCAACTGTACTAAAGCCTTCTGGGGTGTCTATCTTGAATGAGGACTTCCTTCCTTACAGAAAACAAAAGCTTACAAAGAACAAGGCTAATAAAAACAAACAAACAAACAAGAAACCCTAGCTTCAGCTACAAATTCTATCCTTCATAGGGGATTTCCACTGCCTATTATATGCCATTCAACCACACTGCTATCATATTTGCAGACTGAATTTACAGGTTTTTTTTTTTTTACCAACTTTGTAGTCACAGATTTAGACACAGACTTCCCCCCCTCAACTATCAATAAGGCATTTACTTTACTATTTAATGACAATTTATACTGTATGCATGAAATCAAAACAAAAACATCACCAAGCTGTGCTACTAAAAGTCTCACATGCTGCTGCAAAGACGCACTGTTTTTAAGAAGCACATAAAGCAAATTGATGCGTAAATTAAATTTTGGTATTAAACTCCCCTCCCCCCCAAACCGTGTAATACATAAAAATAGAACTATATTAAAATTAGTTTGGAAAAAAAGCATCAGCCCAATAAAACTCACAGAACTACAATGTACGACACAAGACAGGGATGGTAGCACAGACACCACAGACATGGAACAGCATGTGTTGGTGTTAAAACTTACAGGCACGTAAACTGGTGGAGCAATCATTAACAGAGACAGAAGAAAGTGGGAAGGCTCTCTCAAGGGTGTCCATGTTACTATGTACACTGCCTGACATGCAAGAGCAGTCACGCTCAGAGCGTCCGCAATCAAAACAACATGCCAGTTTCATTCTCTTGTAGATGGACATCTTGGCTATAACCATGTGTTGGATGGGAGGAGAGGAAGAGCAGCAGGTTAATGGCAAGGTTATATAAATATATAACAAGGTAGCTGGAAGGTAACTTAAGGGATTTAATACAGGCCTTAGATTATGTTTAACAGTCTTGACCCAGGAAAAAAAATGCAATGTGATTATTGATAACAATTTGGCTGCACATCAAAAGTAGGGAAAAGATAAATTATTCTTTATACTCTCCCCAAGCCATACAGGGTGACCAGAGACATAGGGAAAAAATCACAATCAGATTTTCAGATTAAAAAAGAACAATGTAAAACGAGAAAATCCTAAAAACATTTTTTTTCCCTGGCACAATTAACACTGCTGGGCCAAAAAAGAGAGAGAAAAATTTAAGGATGTTAATCGATCAGATAATGTGGACCTACATTTTTTGTGGCAAACGTCAAAGTTATTTTTTTTTAAGTAGAGAGCCTCTAAAAAGTACTAATAATTTCTCACTACACATTAGTGGAGAGTTACAAGATGTCTACACAAAATTTCCTGAAAGATTTAGTGACTTTACAATATGCCTTCAGGAACAGAAATGGACTCTCGACAGAATACCAAAATTTGTCCACATGAGGGCTGCAGCTAATAATGGCAAATATGCTTGACATTAAAGTCAATTCACAAATAAGGCATCACCAAAACACACACTGGTCCATTGGAACATGCTGAACCAATCATTGGCATATTTTCTGCTCCAAGTGGAACTGTGAACGAACATCACAACCGTCTTCAGATGTCTATTTGCTATCAACGTAACACGTTTAATTTTAAAATGACTTGAAAATATCATTGCCCAATTTTGCCTTATTCACAATTGTGATCTGAAGATGAAAATAAATGCCACTTGAAAATAGTTTCAGATGTTGCACTGAACCATCATTGTTGGTAATGCCTTAGCATGAACTGGCTTAGTTATACCACCACTTAAGCAGAACACTGAAAGCCAAAAGTAAACCCTTTAAATACAAAAGTGGCCAAAAAGGAACTGCTTCTTTTGCCTGTAGCTTCTATTAGAAAGTTGTGGGGTTTTTTTCAAATGTGACAGTGGTGGCCTTATTTAAATTATTTCCCCTCGGTTTTGCCATTTTTTAATGCTATAGTCACCAGGAAAGAGGGAGTTCTCTCTCTCCAATGGGTCAAGTCCTGTTCTAAGGCCTTTGTGACTTGCCATACAGTATAATTGTCAAGCAAGGGTAACATTATGATTGTGGAACACAGGCATTGAGGGAGATGAATGAGTGATCTCTTCAGCAGTGATTCCATTCCTCTAAAACATTAATTGCATTTCTAGTGGCATGTTCTTTTAGCATCCTACTCAAGTTATCTTACAGCTGGTCAGAAACTCATCATGCAGCGCCAGGCCCGTTCAGTGCATTGTACATCATTCCTCAGAACTTGGCTTTTAGTACCAGGGGTTCCACTGCAGCTTTTGATACAGACAAATTTGGACAACATAGGACATCCATGTTTTCCTCTCCTAATTCTCCCCAGCGTGCACTTTTAAATCTAAAAGTCAGGGATTCAGAAGGGAGGAGATTTACAAATAAACTGTTTAGATGTTTCCCTTACACCTCTTTTTATTTTATTATTCTGTTTTTCACTCTAGCAACATGTGGAGTTCCAAAAGAAAAAATACTCAAACACACTAATACTAGTTGAGGGGAAAAAGGAAGACTCGTTTTAGATTTCAAATAAGCTGCATTGAGGGATTTTTTCTAATCAAATGCTGTAGTGAAACACAGTATCTGAAAAATTGTGTAATACCATTGTTGGTTAGTAACAGTCCCTGGTTTTCAGTTACTTGTAGTCATATTTTGTCAACAGAAAATAAGACGATACAATGCATTTCTTAAAATTAAAAAAAATCATTGCTAAGGTCAGGGAAGGCTTGGAAGGAAAACTTTGGGAGCTGTTTTATTCAGACTTAAACCAATGATGTGAACAATTTAAACCCTTCTAGGCAATAACAGGGAATTTTGTCAAGTACATCTAAAATCTCACACCTTTCAGGGACTGTTTTTAACTATTATTATTGACTGTTCTGGAGACCATGCATCATTTTTGATATTTCACATTGTTAACATGCAAGAAACAGGCTTTAGCCTGGCAATAAATATAACACAAAAGACTTGCTATAAAGGGTTTAAACCAGTATATAAGCAATCACATATCAAAGCAATACATTTTGTAAAGAAAACATGCTGTAACTCTTCATTCCTGTTACACAGTCATTTTACATTCATACCAAATACAATATTGAAATAAATTTAAATTAAAATATGGAATATTAGTAAGGATGATTAGTGAAAAGATCAAAGACAAGACAGAAATGATTAAAGATGGTTCAGCCACACACATACTGTTTCCTGTTAAACCTCCATAAATATTAATAAAAAATGGTAATCAGCAGGGGATAAGGGGCTCTTTTGTACAGCCTTTTGGATGGATGCTAAATTCATATGATACCTGTAGCAGCTGCATAAAAATCCAATCATTCTCTACCATACCCTTGTAGAAATGATCAGGATGCTGAATGGAACTGTTATATTTGCAGTTCTAGTGAAAATAAAAACAGAACATAAAACAACTTAATTATCCTATTTTAGGTTCTTGAAAGACAAATGGCTAAAAGGGAATGGCAGAGCCCTTTACTCCACATAAAACGCCCCCCAAAAAGGAAACAAAAAACAAAACACGGGAAGTGTCTATGTATCTGAAATCAAGCCAGTGAAACTTGGATTTTGCTAATGAACCAAATGTTGCTGTTCCACTGACACAAAAACTATTTGATAAGAGCCGCACGCTGAGGCAAGATTCTGAAGCTCTCTGGAAATGTTTACAAAACTATCAACATTTTAGACTTCAGCTCTCAGCTTTCGTTTATTTTATCATTTTTATAGTGGCCAAAATGTTTTTGTGGCAGTTTTTAAAAACAGACTGAAATTCTTTGTTTCTGATCAGAAAATGAGGTGTTGCCAGAGTGCCAGACGCTCTGCATTCTCCTCCAAAGTAGAAAGTCCCCCAAGCCCTGTCAAAATGTCTAGAAGAAAATACCTCAGATTGTCTGAGTGAGGTGTCATTTAAAATTCACAAAGAGTAATGGGGAATATTTCCAGGAACAAAGAAAAGCAAGGGAAATGGCTGATTGTTCTTTAAATAAGTTGTCAAATAACAGTTCCTTGTCTAGAGCATGCAGGACAAAGCACCCCTTTTTCTCTGCTGATTGCTTTTTGTTTGTTTGTTTTTTTGTTGTTTTTTGGTTTTTTTGTTACCATACAGTCTCCCGGATTTCACTGCTCCACCCATCACTAATAGTAGCTTTACTCTTGAAACTCAATGGTAATAAAAAGTAGATCTATGAGGACATCTAGTGGATCTTTATCAAACAGCAGCTGGTTAAATACAACCGGGACTGGAGGTCACTTGATTGGCAGTGAGTAAAAAAAGCGCCCAACTACCATTACGAATTGAAATGGATACAATGTCATTTCAATTCATCAAGTTCTCATGATCCACAGCAAGTAACATGACAACGAAGGGGAACTTTACAAAGAAATTATGGAAGAAAGCAAGTAGCAGCATTAAAAGAAGGCCATATTGATCTGATTGCCTTTTGGCGACGTTGGGTAACATCATCAATCTAAAAAATTGAAAGGGCTTCCCACAGCACAATTTCAGTTTTCTTAAAAATACAGCAGCCTGTCAAACTGGTGACAATTGATTTTCTCTTAACCTGACCGGCAAAGCTAGCTCTCCGTCATTTCACTGTGTTCCAGGGCAATTTCAAGACCACCAAATGCAGCCTGCAAGCTATTGTGTGAGTTTTGCAAATTTCTGACTTTAAGTGATGTCAGTCATAGGTAATTTGTTAGCCGTTTCCTGAAATTCACAGGGTGTTCTTGTTCTTCAGCCAAAACCGCAGGAGTAGCAGGTGAAGTTGTTGGACAATCGGCACGTTCCACTGCCTTTCGGGAACGTTAGGAAAGACTTGCATGTTTTGAATTAATAACATTTCATAGACCAATTTATTTTTATTTTCATGCATCTTCATGACCCTTCCTTCATTATATTTCAGGGAACACTCAGCAAATGTGTTCTTAATACTTCCTTCCTTCCTTCATTTCTAACTGGGCTGAAACTAGTAGAAGAACTAATGCAAAGTAGCAGTGCTGGGTGGGTTTTTTAAAAACTATATTCTTGTTTGATTCTGCTTGTCAGCTCAAGGTGAATTATATTCAAAAGTGACTATGTAAGACTGGATTCTTCTTTTCAATATCTCTGTTCTTGATGGAGTTGGTCTTCAAAACAGGACTCAAACTAGCCTCTTTTTTCCAGGAATAGTTTTGTGTCTGAGAATAAGTATGTCTAGTATGAATTGTGGGCTACAATATTAGGGCTTACATGGCAACCAAACCAATTTGAAATGGCAAAAAAAGAAGGATTCTATTATATGATATTGTACTTTTTGCATCATTATCTAAACTGTCACCTAAATTCTGATGGCAGACTCTTTATTGGTGGTGATGATGTGCACTACAGATAGAACACAGATTGAATCCTAGACCCTATGGGGAATTTGCAAGGTGCAAAGTAAGATAAATAATCTTTTCTTGTGCAATGAAGACACATCTGATATGTAGATAATTTAGAAATAACGAACAAACCCCCCATTTTGACATTTTTAGTCTAACTTTTTAAATTATAATCTTACTTTTAAACCTATTTATTTTTGACTTAATAGTCCTGATACTGTTAATTGAGCTCTACTGGATCAAAGATGATTGCAGCAGGAACTGGATGCTTGCTTTCAAATCCTGATTTGCTGAAGATAGGAACTGAAATTAAAAACAAAACTGAGATGCAGGAACCCAGCAGGCCAATCAGACCACTGCTTTTAGCTGACATCAGGGCAACCCCCCCGAGGATGCGGGGTGAGGTTCTAGAGTCACTAATGTCAGCACTGAAGTCCTCGTATAATGTACTAAATTTTCGGGTGTCAATTCTGGAAGCAGTGTGCATGTAAAAATCCATTCTCTGTCCAAGAATCAGGAGGAAGGTGTTATCTGGCTGAACTGTAAATTGTTACTATGCAAGTGGTCAATTCTGCCACCACTGATAGTCTCAAATAGGAAAGCTGGTGAACGTGGTTCTTGAACTATTTACTTGATTTCAATTGTGTCGTTCAGCAACTTGCATGGAGTAGTAGATTCCCTTTTTCTCGACATACCTCCCAACAACAAATGGCATTACCACACTGGGATATGCTAATTGGCTAACCCTGTGATGTTATTACCAGAAATACTGTCTTTCCTGGATTCTTTGGGTCTTTGTGTTCCTATTTGATTGTACAGCCCTTAGCACAAGGCAGCCAGAATCTTTTGCTGCCATAAAACAAACTAACAGCAACATTTGGGGAGACAGTTAAAAAAAGGAGCCTTACGGGTTTGGAGTAACCATGGCTAAAATGAATGGTTAGTGAGCTCACAGTGGGACCACTCTGGCTTACTACATCATGGAACTATCTAATGCTGGCCCCTGAAACTTCTGGGGAACAGTTTAGTCATACTGAGAAGCTATGTATAGTCCTGTAAGTATGGTAGTAGTACCCCACCCCTTTCCGATGTATTTTCGTTGGAGTGCCTGTCCATCTAATCAGTGCAAATGAAAACTATTCTGCACCTCCCAAGTGCTGTATTTATTGTAACTACCATGACCACGTGTACCCTAAGAAATGTTTAAATGCCTCCACAGAACTGTAGACTTAACAATGTTGTGGCTCATATTCAGATGGAGTGTCTAAAAAGTTCATACTGGATCAGTAATAAGCCTCAGAGTTATGCTACTGAAAGCATAATTGGGCCCTACACAGCAACGGGAATTTCATAGACTGGTGAAAAATAATTACCACTGTAGAGTCACATGTCTCCAGTTAAGGACAGGTTTAAGGTTTATGTATCAGAGGTTGATCACACAATTAATTCATTGCCTGGCTTATTTTTTTCAGGGGAGGGGGTGGGGAGAAGGGACACTGGGGGGTTGCTGAATTGCTCTTTCTGTCATGAAATGAAACTGAGCAGCAGAGCATACATGTACAAGACCTTGCATACAAGCCGGGCAATGAATTCCACTTAAACAGGCAAACCGTGCTATAGTGGTAATTACTCCAGTCTAACTAGCAACCCTAAAAAGTAATGAGAAGTCCAAAGCCATTTAAAGGAAATGTCATTGTCAAGGCTTCATTTTCCATTGGAGATAAAAATAAGATTGGGGAGAAAATGGAGAGGAAAGGGAAGAGGAGGAGGAAACTGCTGTATTTTCTTCAACGTCGCCCTGATCCGTGTGGGTGTCAAGGATGAGAAAGGCGGGGGGGTATGACATCACTGCTACATGCAACATAAATATTAAAGAAAAGAACCAAACTACTAAACAAAACAAAACAAAACAAAAAAACTCTCCGCTAGAGAAAGACAGGTTGGACCGCACTCTGGGCTACAGGGAACCCGTTTTTACTCACAATAGATCACTATCAGTGTGCAGTTAAAATATAGTAGGGACCGTGTTCCAAGGCAGCAAAGAGGAAAAATAAATCAAAAATTTGTCAATTTTCACAGGTTACAACACATTCCTTTAAAAAACATCAACGTACACACGCTCTGTCCCTCAGGGGTTCAGCCCCCACCCTTTGCAGCAAGCAAGTGGCTGGAAAAAATTTATAGAGAATTAGACAAGAGTTGTTATACAGAATGAAAGAAAACAGAAAGTGTGAACTGTCCGGCTTAGAGATTTCATCCCAGCGTGGCTGTATTTAGTATATATGAATACACATTTGGCCCTTTGCTGAAAAGCTACAATGAAATTAAATAAGAAAGAAATTGAAAACATAAGCTAAATATACAACACGATTATCAATGGCTTGTGAATAGAATTTATAGATTTCTTTTTGGACAAGGAGATGTGAACATTTACAGATTGTTCAGGCAGTTAGGAGAGGAGGGAGAAGAATGGATAGCTGAAAACTGTGAAAGGAAAGCATAGTTACTTTAATTATCCCTAGCCTTGTGGAGAAGCATAGTTCTTACTTGAATTATTAATACTAGGCCTAACAGGTTTGGACAAATGGCTATGTAGGTCAGGCTCACTCCTAGACCCTGACAATACCACCGTTAATATTCAGACAATATCTAAAGGGACATGAAACCTCAGATGCATTATTAAAGAACATGGCTTTCAACTGTCCCAGGAAGCTGCATGTAATTAATGCCATAATAATTAAGATTTCTATGTAAAGAAGACATTCTTTCACATTTCATTCACCTGTACATGCTGATAGTTTTATCTTCATTCCTTCATTTTATCTTACATGTCATCTGCACTCCACTGTTTCTCATTTTGATTATGTTGCTCATTAATGTTAAAAAAATATATCTGATATGTTCACAGTGTCGTCAGAAATTAAATAGACAGCCAGGTCCCACCAATTTAGAAGGAAATGTTTTTAGTGTAATTTCTACTTTGTTTTTAGCAAGAATGTGTTTTTAAAGAAACAATTTGGGCACCAAAGACAGGCAAGATTTCCAAAGGTGATTAGTGATTTTGAGGGCCAAAACTGTGATACCTTAAAGAGGTAGATGTACAAGACTCCCTACGAAGGAGTCTCAAAGTTGGGTATCCAAAAATTTCTTGATTAAAAAAAATAACTAGTCACCATTGAAAATCATGTGCTCTATGATTCACTGATTGACAGGACTTTAAACAAAAAGCTACTATATTATTGCTAATAATTATGAACACAATGTTACAAGCTGGTGTGTGTGCATGTGTGTGTGCGACAGAGAGAACAAACTAAGAGAACATTCTGAATAAATATTAGATTTTCCCATCTTTGTCTTCACCTCCACTCCCCACTTGACTTGGAGCACTGAATGCCAAAGGGGTAATCTTCCATGTGGTGGCTCTGACAGGCTTCTTCAGCCTCACTAACTCCATCATTTCATTCCACATCTGTCCAACTCCCTTTTATGCACTGGACTGATGTGTGTGACCACGTCGTTGGGAACATTTCCTAGTGCTACATGCAGACGTTGTCAATCTAGCCCTGACGCAACCTTACCCCTGTTTTATACTGTGTTCGCTGGTCTCTTTCCAAGAAGTCTTCTCCTCCCTGGCTTGCATATATTATGCCATTTCAGGTTTCCAGCCTTTCTATCATAGTTGCTAGTTAATTAGTATCAATATATTTGAGTTAAATGTGATACAACAATATAGGTCTCCCATCCAAACGATACCAAGTCTCTGGGAGAATTTGGTAGAAGCCTAGACATGAATATATCATGGTACTACAGGTATAAAAGGTTGGGTGGGGCAAAATAAGAATATATAACTGGCACCCCCGCCCCCCGCTGGTAACATGTTCCCCTTCTCTCTGGGAAATCCTGGGGGGAAATTAGTTTTGTGAGAACCCAAAAGCATTTTTAACTTGCTTGACCCGAACTTACTCAGCAGTCTCGCTGACCTTGTCAGAAGTTCTAGGGTCACAGTCACACATGGATAAGCAGTTCTTCAACAATTTTTATCAATCTGTTAGGCAAATGCATGCATTCCTTCCACATCAGACATGTGTATCTTTGTTCTCTGTGATTGGGTCTTTTTTTGGAAGAGATTTGAAAGGAGAATGACAGCCACAACAGTCACAGTGAATGCAAAGTACATGGAAATCAAAGTTTCTCTATTATTTTCTTATGATAGCATAATAAAAATGGCGGAGAAGAGGAAGGTTGCCTTTAATAATATTGTTCTCTCTCAATAGAGTCCTTAAAGAATTATCTGGTTTGGGTTGAGGATAAGCACTGTTATACTGGTGTGTGTGATGTCCCTCTGTCATTTTGGCATTTGGAAGAAAAGGCTAGAATGGACCCAACAGCATTGAGTAGGCCACAGTATTCTGGGAATCATAAAATAAGAGGAGCAGAAGCATGGGCAACCTCTGCTGAGAGTCTAAACCACCTTTCTTGTGACTCTAAACAGGATCTCTGCACTTCATGTGCTTTTTAATGGCAGATCATCATGTAAACCATAGAAAGTGTACACACCAGAGTTAAATCGGTAGAGAGAAGGAATCCCCACACAGTTGAAATCTATACTACAAATAGTGCCCCAGAAATGGATTTGACCAATGAAATAAAGGCAGTTCCCGGGTTACGTACAAGATAGGGACTGTAGGTTTGTTCTTAAGTTGAATCTGTATGTAAGTCGGAACTGGCGTCCAGATTCAGCCGCTGCTGAAACTGATCAGTTTCAACAGCGGCTGAATCTGGACACCAGTCCCGACTTACATACAGATTCAACTTAAGAACCCCAGGCGTCCCCAAGTCAGCTGCTGCTGAAACTGATCAGCGGCTGATTCCAGGAAGCCTGGGGCAGAGCAACTCTGCCTGGGGCTTCCTGTAGTCAGCGCTGGTCAGTTTCAGCAGTGGCTGACTTGGGGATGCCTGGGGCAGAGCAGCTCGGGTGCTGCTGGGTTGGTCCAGTAGCGCGGCCGCTCCTCGGCGCTACTGGAGCAACCCAGCAGCACGCCAGCTGCTCTGCCCCAGGCGTCCTGATTCAACCGGCAGCGCCCCACCTGCTCTACCACAGACCCTGGGCTTTGCTCCACGTCTCCCTGGTCTGCTGGGGGGGGGGGGGGCACTAACTGCGTCCCCCCCCAGCAGACCAGGGAGACGGGGAGCAAAGCGGCAGAGGACCTGGGCCGGACCGCGGCGCTTCCAGATCAGCTGGAAGCGCCGCGGGTCCGGCCCCAGGTCCTCTGCCGCTTTGCTCCCCGTCTCCCTGGTCTGCTGGCTCCCCCAGCAGACCAGGGAGACGGGGAGCAGCTTTTCTCGCCCTGGAGGAGGCGGGCGGCAGGACCAGGCATCCCGCCGCTCCAGTCCTCCGGGGCGAGAAAATCCCCGTTCGTAACTGCGGATCCGACATAAGTCGGATCCGCGTAACTCGGGGACTGCCTGTATGTGGGCATGTGGTTTGGGTAACCTGATTGCAAAAAGTCCAGCAAAACTGCAGAGTCAGATATCATTCAGACATAATTATAAAGAAATAAACCAAAAACAAAACTAGACCTCAACTCCAAAATTCTTCTCTCCCTGCACTCGCAAATCTCCCACTGACATCATTCACAGTTCTATTAACCTGTGTAAAGCAGCTGATAAACACTGAAGTCTGCTGAACATCTCTGAAAGCAGAATTTTGTCCTATTTAAAAGACAAGTGCTGCATTTCTTCTGTCTGTGCACTGAACTTCCATTGACTTCAGGGCTTCCTTTGCAGAATGACAGCAGGATGGAGCCTATGGGACTCATCATAATATTTTATATCAGCATTGTTACATAGCTCATGCTGTTTCTTAGCTTACTTTATATGTTAAATTACATTATGCAAGACCCAAATCTGCCTTTATGCTTCTCAGAAGCTATTGCAAATAATGGGTTTTCATGGGATGTAAGTCAGGGCAGAATTTGGTCCTGAGTGGATAAGTTTGTTAATCTACACAGAACCTCCTATTGCCCACAAATAAAAGTGCTGTGGGCACACATTCATCTTGATTTAATTACCTGAACTTCATTAACTTTGGACACAAACAGGCATTTTAATGAAGCTGCAGGTGTGAGTGAGTGGTGTGAAATTTAATTTTAAATATATTCATCTGTCAGAATTACAGATGACATTTAACAGCATTGCCATGTATTTATTTCCTACCCTTTCTGCACCACTGTGTAAAACACATAAATGCATTTAAAGAGATTCCTTAAGGCTGAACAGTTCCTGGAAGGGTTGGGGTAGAGGGAAAGGGGAAAGAAGGAAGGGAGAAGAAATATTACTTACGCCGTTTGCAGCCACATTTTTTTATTCTTTTGGGATCTGTGATGTCATCATGACAGGCCTTGCAGTAAAAAAATGCCCTAGAGAGACAGAATGGAAAAACTGACACATTTCTTAATCCACACAAATGAAATTAGTCCCACATTTCCTCCTGCTACATTGCCAAATTAATGAAACATGCCAGCACTAATTTCCTTTAATCTTTGGAAAGGTTCAGACATTTAAAGGAGGAAATGTTTGCTGCAAGACCATTAATTTCAAACACAAGACTATGATTCAACTTAGTGCTTCTTTTAATAAACTTTCATTTGAAAAATAATTAGGAGAAAGGTTGACAAATATGACACAGTGGATCAGATCATTTCCATTTCATCTTTAAAAAGTAGCATCCAATGAGTCTCATCATCAAGGCACATATGAAATGAGTTCACTGTTCTTGACTTGAAAGTCACCAATTCAGAGCTGAATGGTTTTTGAGAAGGACAGCTAAGGATTTAGAGCCAAGTTTGCCCCAGACCTCCATATTAGTTAGAGCAATCTGGGATTTCTGTATCATTGTGACCTAAATTGTGGTCAAGAACATCATGTGTGCAATTACTTGCATCTGTAAAAATGGAAGCTAGCGTCTGAAAAATTAGTCTTAAAAAGCAGTGAATAAACATGGTGACTTTAGTTATCTTGGTTCAGATTTCTTTCCTTTTGCCATCAGGCTTCAATTAGAGCAGAATCACACTCGTTTTGACAGCATAAGAAAACCCTCAGCAATAATCCCTAAGCAAACAAAATGATGTAATTCACAAGACGACCTACCTAGCTCTGCCTATTTAGGCTTTTACATATTGCCTGTTACCCTACGTTTTGCATACTTCACCTAGCAGTAAGTGCAAAAAAACATAACATACCAATAAAATAAAAATGATGTTTTAACAAACATACACCACTGGAGATTTCACACGCCTGTCACGTCAGTATGCCACATACTAATGCTCTGACACGTGTACACTAAGTGACGATCGCAAAGCACGTCTCAAATTGAGCCAGTCTGGGATGCTATAGTATGCACATGTTTTTTTCTAGCATGACAAACTGGGGCACACCAGCCCTTCAGTAGCTGCCAAACTTCCCCCATGGCCTGCCTCTGACTCCTCTCTACAGATTCAGGTTGATGAAAATGAGAGGTCTTGCAGGTAATACTGCTCCTGCACCTGAGGTGGCTTGAAGGCTCCGGAAATAGGAGAGGCCAGAAGAACCTACAATCCTGGGATACTGGAAATTAAAATAAGCATCAAATGCACAGGGACAGGAATGTATAAAATCTTAGTTCCAGTGTAAATGAAAGTACTGTTATGCACTCATGGAGACAAAAATAACAAGGGTTTATTTATGTTTCACAGCGTTCAGGGATGTTAAAGAGAGGGAGAGGGCTCAGGGAACATGGTACTTTCCTGGCATAAGAAGAAACATAATCCATCTGCCAGACCCCTGAAGCACAAGAAAAAAGAGGGAGTGACTAGCACTGCGCACAGGAGCAGCAGAGCCTGCAGGGCTATTTCCGGGTGTTTTCCTGTGCTGTTTCCAGGCATTACCTGAAACTGGGTGTTATGGTCCTCACGCTACAGAAGGGGGAACTGGACCCTAGAGAAAACAAGGGATACATCTGAAGTCAAAGAGCCAGTTTGCCACAGAGGTGTCCAAACTCTCAGACTGCCAGGCTACCTGGAGTCAATGAATATTCTCCAGGATTGACCTACGGCTGATGTTTTTAATTAGTGTCAGGTTTAAAACACCCCTTAAAACAGAGGGGGTTTTCCAACATTGGTAAACCTCTTTCTACGAGGAGGAGCTCTTTTGGAAAAAGGCGTGTGTGGACAGGGAAGAGGGAGTTATTTTGAAAGAAGAGGAAAAAAGAAAAAGAAAAGGTGCCCTGGTGGCCACTCTGCCTATAGTAATCACAGCTTAAATACGAGACAATATCCATTCGTGTGGAAGCTATCTTTTGAAAAAGCAGATCGCTTTTTCAATGTGCTTTTGCTGTGTTGACACTCTCTTTTGGAAGAAGTTTTTTTGGAAGCTCTCTTCTGGAAAAGTTTCTTTCGAAATAAGCCTGCAGTCTAGACATAGCCTTAGGACAAGAAGCAATAGGAATTTTTTCCTAATATCCAACCTAAAACCTCCCTTGCTGCAGTTTAAGCCCATTGTTTCTTGTCCTATCCTCAGAGGCCAAGGCAAACAATTTGACTCCCTCCTCCTTGTGACTCCCTTTTAGATACTTGAAAACTGCTATCATGTCCTGTCTTAGGCTTGTTTCGTTTGGAAAGGAGAAGACTAATTCTTTCAGTCTTCCCTCGTAGCTCATGTTCTCTAGACCTTTCATCATTTTTGTGGCTCTCCTCTGGACCTTCTTCAATTTCTCCACATCTTTCTTGAAATGTGGTGCCCAGAACTGGACACAATACTCCAACTAAGACCTAATCAGAGTAGAGCAGAAGAATGACTTCTCATGTCTTGCTCACAACACACCTATTAATGCATCCCAAAATTATGTTTAGCTCATGGCCCACTATGACCCCTAGATCCCTTTCTATAGTACTCCTTCCTAGATAGTCGCTTCCCATTTAGTATGGATGCTATCTTTCGAAAAAGCAGATCACTTTTTCGATGTGCTTTTGCTGTGTAGATGCTCTCTTTTGTTAAACTGCATTTGTTCTTATTAAACTTCATCCTGTTTATCTCAAAGTAATTCACTTAGATGAGGTTTAACTGGTAATTCAAAATAAGGGGTTTATTTCGGAATCACCCTTCTCTGCCGCGTGTAGACGTGGGCAGTTATTCTGGGCTACGCAATTTCCAAAATGGCGACTGCCCAGGAACATGCTAATGAAGCGCAGGATATTTAAATCCCGGGCTTCATTTGCAATTTCAGTCGCCCTCATTAGCCTCCCTAATTAAAACTAGGGGGCTAGTATAGACATACCCTTAGGAAGGAACAATCAGAGTAGAATAATAAGAAGAATTAGGGGGTCTAATTCAAACAACTGTGAATTTAATCTACACAAAACAATTCAAACCGGCCCAGATTCAGCTGTGTGAATTATATGAGAATGTGTAAGTGACTTGAAAGCAGCAGGGTTTAGTGGAGTCAGCATAACGCGAGCCATCAGGAGATTTGGGTTCTAAGCCTGCTATGAGGACTAGTGGACTAAAATACTCAAACCAGTCACTGTCAGAGATAGAACTGGGACTCAGGAGAGTCAGTCTCTATTCTTCTATGGACCATGTGGACTCCTGGGATACATTTCCCTCCTTACTGTGTGATTTTCCTATTATTCCGTAGGCCAAAATTTCCTCTCCAGTTTTTGCAGTTCCCTCTTAGTACATTTAGTCCAGCTGAAGCAGGTCCTTCAGCATCAATCCCTCCCCACACCATACAAGTTTAGAAGACACTGCACAGGAGTGGGGTCCCTGCTGTCACACTCTAATGCAGAACTAGAACCCTAGTGTAGGCTACATGGGATGCTCTCTGGGTAGGTCTGCTCTGCTGCTTGGCTAGACATACCTGCACCAGATGGCTAAAAACAGCAGTCACCCTTCAATGTAGCTACAGAGGCATGAGCTTCAGGATGAGCTGTGTCAGCAGGCCAGGGACCCACATTGCTAGAGTGCACTAAAGACCGCCACACTGAAGACTGCTACTTTTAGCTGCGGTAGCATGATGAAAGCTATGCCTAGCCATGCTCCAATCACACTGCAGATCGCAGTGCAGGCTATACCCTAAGTGCAAGACCAAGAATAAGTGACTGAGATGCTTTTTAAAATGAAATTACCATATTGATAAAATAATTAAAATAAATGGATTTCCATAATGCATAATAAAATGTAAGTGGCTAAAGCATGAAAAAGACATCACTTATATTGCATCTATGACACATTAGCACTCAACTCTTTATATACAGCTCTTCACTACAATAAATCCTTAACATAAAGGTGTGTAATATGTACCTATTATGTAAAAAACATAAAAAATCATAGTTTTAGCAATACACAAAATTACTCTACTACAATTTATGGTGCATAAACCGTGTTAAATATGCAATGCAATATGGTATAGTTATAACCTAAAAGATGTGTCAACATCCCTTAAAGCACATAACAATAAACAAAAACATTTAATTTGAGCTACAGTGTATAACATATGTTTGGTTTGTTTTATTGTACTTAGGTAAAAATCCTGTTTTTTACTCTCCTAGAATTGTTGTTATTGTCATTGTGTAGAGATAAATTTTCCAATAGCCCATTGATACGTAGGTAAGACCCCAAACTATGGTCTCTGGTTAAGCCTTTGCAGAGGCCTTGCTGTGCAGTCGAGGCAAAGACACAAGGCCTTGATGAGCCAAAACAGATAACAGGAAACTCTGGGAAAACAGGACGGACACAGGACAGCAGCCCTATCTGTTTATAAGCTAAGCAGTGCAACACCAAGTGGAAAGCAATAATTGGGTACCATTATCATGAATTTCACATACACACCCAAGGTTATGGCTCTGCAGAATGCCACCCAGTCTGCTTCTTGGCATGGGAAAGCACACCCAGCTGCCTTCTCAAGGCTAACCACAAATTGTTGCCAATGAACTAGAGATAGCCCACTCTAACAAGCCCAACTCGCAAATCTACCAAAGGCATACTTTAAACAATTGCTTGCTGCGTACCTTACTTTGTCTTTGCTTATACCCCCAGAACAACACCTATAAACCACCCCCGCACATGTTGGAAAAGCACCATCAGCATTCCTATGAATCCCAACCGGAAAATAGCTATGCCTTGCAAGGCAATCCTTGGGGAGACCCTATACCGTCTATTGTAATTATTTGCTTGGCAGTGTTTGCTGAGCCCAAGTGGCCAAGTGGCACTCCACCAGCGCTGTGCGTAATAAACCTTCCTGCTTGAATCTATATGGTGTATATATGTTGGTTTCCAAAACATTTAGATCCCACCAAAGCATCTACCACTTGTTTGAAAACAAAGGCTGAGAATTCATGGAGAGGGATTCAGTTTCTCTCAATTTTGGAACATGTTTTCTGACTCTGATTTACCAAGTTCAAAGGGTGAAATTGGCAATCAATTTTCATAAATGGCTTTGTGAGCTAAAGCACACCTGATAAAGACCAGCTTTGCACAGAATGGCTAGGGAAGGTAGGAAGGGAGAGAGCAACAATGCATATTTCTGGTCAAAGATTTCTGGAAAAGGCAAGTCGCAGCAGGAAGATCTGCTTTCACTTGCTGTTGTCATGGATGGAAATTGGTATACCAACCACCTCAGCGAGTAACAGGGCTGGCTGGTAACGAGAAAGGAGTGAAGGAAGCCTGCTGGCCAAGAAGAGGCACCACAGCATGGACTGCACTGATGGACCAGCAGGGGGAGTGGCTAGCCCTATATGCTACCACTATGTGCAACCACCAACCTTGCACTCCCAACCTCAAATCCAAAGGGAGTTTAACACACACAACTTTGAAGTAATAATTTTGCTGCAACTGAAATAAAATGAAAACGACTTTTTTTTTTGGCCACGAGAAAGAGTCCAAAAGAAGAGCCACATGTGTTTTGATGGCTGAATTTGGTCCAAATCTACCCTCATTGAAGAAATGTGACTCCTCCTGCTGACTTCCATGGGAGTTGGGATGAAGCTCTGAATGTGAAGAACAAACCAAGGAAGAAACTGCATTTTTCAATTGAAAAGAGCCAATAAAAAATTACCTTTTTACTTCTTTGGCATCACTTGCAATGAAGAATCCTAAAGTACCTTCTTGAATCTTGACATGGTTTCCAGGATTGATTAATATACTGCTCAATGAAACACAAACAAACACAAAAAGACAAAGGCTGTGAGTTTATATCACTTCTCATGGAGTGCTCAAAAATGCTGTATTTTTTGTCTTATTCTAGGGAACCCACTAGTCAGGAAAGGCTATAAGGAAATTTGAAGCCAGTTTCTTCTTTAAAATTTCCAATCAGACCACTGCTTCAACATCAACAATGGGTATCATTACAGGACTTCAATATGTAACAGGCGTGTGTATCTTCCCTTAAAATCATATCACCATTTCAGCTCTAAAGTCACTACTTTCTTACATTCTAGCCATCACAGAATTAGCATCTTTTACCAAAACAAAGCAAAAAGAGCATTTCAGAAAAGACATGTGTGAATCGGAACAGTTTAGCTTTCTTGCGCTGTTATACAGGCTGATGAAAAAGTTCATGATATGGTGAAAAGGGAAGAGATTCCCCCCCCCCCCCCCCAAGGAAGCAACTGCTTGATAATAGTACAAAGGCATTTCATGAATTAAATGATTTTAAATATCATTGTGCCAATTTCTTATGAAAAATACTGTAATGGGACCCCAACTGTATATATTATATTGTTTATAATATAATAAATATACACATACACTCAAGGGGAATGGTACAAGACAACCAGTCGCTATTACTGAGGAAAACATAAAATGAATATAACATTTATAAAAAAGCCTTTACTATACAGCCTCTGGAAAAAAACAAAATAACCCAGCCACCCTGACAGAGTGACTGCAATTCAGTTTGATGGAGGAAATCGCAGGTTAACATTGGGGGTGGGGGTGTTGATCTCTGCTTATGTGTAAAATATCTGCTACACCGTCGAGAAGATTTAGCACCAGAGTATTTTTGGTTATGGTAATTTTATAAGGTATCAGGCAGCCATGTTTATTCTTCATCATGTTTTACTATGAAGTGTAAAATAACTCCGCTCTTGACTATAAGTTTAATAAAGCTTGCCAAATGTTTCACTTTCTTTTTTATCAAGTTTAAGCTTTGTAAGTTAAAGAGTAGTAGGAGTATGCATGCAAGATTTACAGTAAACTAGGGATAAAAGAAACTATGATGCTTGTGGCTTTATCAGACAGTGACTTTTAGGAAAGATGTAAATGCAGCAATCGATAAAACGTATATGTGAATGGACATAAGGTGCTAATATTGCAAGTATGCGCATTGCTAAAGATTTGTACCCTTATTATTTGGGAAATATAGGCTCAAATGTTTCCATAGTCTTGATTATAGATAAATTATTGAGTTAGATAATGCTGGTAAGTACAGAATGTTTTCTTAAATACATAACATTTTCATATACTCTACTTTATATACTGAATATGTATGACTTATGCATGTGCATCTGCTCACATACTTTTATATACAGATGCACACATATACACATCAAAAATCTTATGTGACAAGAACATTACCTAACTTTTAAAAGCTGATTTTGCAAGCTTACTGTCAGATATAAGGCTGCCAGTGCACCCTAAATTCGGCCTCTTGGGCATGTTTTAGGATATAGTCCTCATTGTCATGATCATGTACTATTTTTAGCTCCTTAACCGAATAGTTTGGATGCTGCTCACTGAATAATAAGCTGCTCAATAGTTTATTGCTTCACCTGTAGCCCTGTGCAGACAATCCTGTTCTATGTACAGAATTATTCACCGCCTCATGGATTTTTCAGCACTATAGTATCTGACTACTTCCTAAATATTTATTCATTAATTTGCATAGCACATCTGTGGAGCGAGAGGTGTGTGTGTGTGTGGATAGAGGGGTGGATTATTCCTATTTTGCAGTGGGGAGACGAGCAGAAGCAGTGGGAGACTAAGGTTAAAAGAGTTTAGTCGTTTTAGATACCTGATCTGACATTACAAAAGCCTGATATTTTTCAGACTACTTAGGATTATATAGCACCTGGTATGTTTAAAGCCTCCCTTTCCTCATTCACAAAACAGCTCCAGCTTCTGCAACAACGGAGGCGGCTAAGATCCTACAGACAACAACCTCCATCACTACACAAACCTAATTTGTTCTAAAGCACAGTCCATCCAGTCCAATGAAAGAGGCAAGAGGTCCTGAAAAAAGTGTGTCCAAGGGGACTGAACTGAAGATGTACAGGCAACCTTAAGTCTGACATTTGCTAACTTTTGAGTGCTTGACTTGGCAACTAAAGTGTTCTTTTACTTGGGGAGGGGCAAGAAGGTTGATACAATTTTCTACATTTTAAAAAAGCAAACTGAAAAAACAAGACATTCGATTACATGGAATTATATCGGCACCCACATGGCGGGAGCCTTTAGAACTACCGCACAGATCTCTGCTACTCAAGTTAAAAGAGAAACTGATAGCAACAGTAGATGGATGAGACACATTCTTTGCCAGTGGTTGGGTGTCATGGATATTTGATCCCAGCGAACAGTATCCTCCAGAATTCCTGAGCCTCAACATTTTTACCTGTTAGCAAAGACCTTTCTGCTCCTGTCCCACTGAAACCTGACACATTCTGCCTCCTTTCTCCAGCCTATCCCTTCTCACTCCTCCTTGCCTTCGTTTTGCCCTTACCTCCTCATCCTAGTCCAAGACTCCTCACCTAGCCAGTCCCAGTCTCCAACTCCAACACTTCCCATCTTAGTCACAGTCTCCTGGCTCAGCAAGTACCATTTTTTCTTCCCCCTTCTCCAAATTTTGTATTCCATCTTTCCCACCCAAAGCTCTTTGTCCTAAACACGTTTCCTCCCTGTGACATCAGATTCTTGGTCTCTCTGATGTGAGTCAGGCTGCTTACTCTGCCATCTTGTCAGGATGCCAGTAGCTGGGAAGGGGAAAGTGTGATAAACACAAGAGTGACATTTTGCCTCTTCTCAACACTGGTATCCAGTGACAAAACAGCAATAGAATCCAGAAGTAATAATGGCAGGGGAAGCCCTACTCGGCCCCTACTGTCCCGGGATGCATCATGTTCAGTGCAGATGGAATAGTCTGAGAATTCAGCTACCAGTAAAACAAATCTCTTTGCACCATGGACAAATAGATATTTCAAATGTTAGTGAGTCTGCGTTTTTTCACAGAAAGTGCAAGAGGAATATCCACAACACATTGATAACCCCTATGACAAATGTCAAGACCTTGTTCCAAAGCATGGAGATGAAAGATGAAATGACTGTAAAATATTTTTAAAGAGCAAAAGAACATATTTTTCCTAAATTTCATTCTTGGAAATTGATCAAGTAGCCTGAGGCAGATACCAGGTATGGAAACTTTTCTCCCAAACCGTAAAAGTCTGTCAAGGTGACAAGCACCTGAAAAGAGTGTCTTATAATGGGAAGTGACAGGCAAACTTAACTTTAGGTGACATTTTCAGTTTCACCTTTAATATGTATGTAGAATACCACATCACATGAATTGAGTTCATATCTGTCAGAAAATTTTGAACTATACTATGTCATAACCACAAAATAAGGACCGTGTCCATGATGGGAATAAAAAAGAAATCATTTTTCTTAATAGTATTAACAATAAATAACAGCAGAGGTTCACATAGGTTTGCTTTTATTCTCACACATTTTTGTAAGTAACACAAACATCAGCTACTCACAAGCAAGTCCTATTCATCTGGAATGCTTTCGAAGAGCAACTAAAAGAAGGTATTTCTGATGCGATAGCTCTCTTACAAAAGCTAACAAACATAGCCCAGGCTAGTGATACTAATTATTGATTCAAATAGATATAGAGGGAAAGTATTATTGAGTGACTGGGGAAAAAAAACCTGTGAACTTAATAACTTACCCTTTACAATGATATATATCTGAATAACAAGTCCATAATAACCAACTTGTATGATTGTGTGTCTCAATAGAGAAGATGATGTGGTATAGAAATCTTGGGGATCTAGAAGAAGATGACTTTTACCAGAACTTCATCCAGTCTCAGCATCTCCTTAATGTACCCCTAGTCTTTTATACATAGTGAACAGCAGTGAATACAGCAAAACTACAAAATGCATTGTATGACATGCATTGGATCAAATATACACTGATATCAAAGTCATTTGTTTCTTTTAATCTAATACCTACCTACAAAATCAGACCAGGAATGTCATATAATTTGGAACTTTTATAGTTCCAGCTTAGGTTAGCTTCAGATCTAATGAGGAAATAGCCAGCTAGAACACTTTTGAGATGTAGCTTCTTTGGCAGTCCTACTTTCAGGAGTATTTTCCTCTAGCAGAAAGGGATCTCAAAGTTTCTCATGACATGGGCCACATCTCAATACAAAGATCATGAATGGAAGGGTAGCTTGTAAAGGACACAAACATGTGAGTCATGTGGCCAGATGGTTACACGAAAAACAAATATTAGGAAAATATTTAAAATTTTTGCGGTAGTTTATTGCAATTTAGTAGCTGAAAATGTGGAGAAGGAAACAGTTCCACGTGACCAATCAGTTATCCATAGAACTCAAGCAATTTCTCTGTGGGCCACCCACCACAGTTTGGAAACATTTGCTCTAGTATAATGTGGGTCAGTTGGTAAAATGGGTTTGTTTGAATCACCTGCATTTTAATACAGCCAAATGCAAGTTCATATATCAAGCAAGAGCAAATGCAGGTCACATTTACAAGATGAGGCAGCATATCCTCAAATGCAGTGCCTCTCTAAAGGACTTAGGCAGGTAACAAGGGGGCATGAGCTCCAAGTGTAATGCAGTAGTTAAGAGGGCAAGCACAACCCTTGGATGTATGAGTAGGAGACTATCAAGGAGGAAGATGGAGATGGTAGGGAGAATATTACTGGAATACTGTACACAGTTCATTCTATTAAGTTTTCACAAGAGAAGGGTAAGACATGACAAATGTCCATGAGCAAGGGATATCTGATAGTAAGATAATTTCTTACTATTCTATTGAAATATATATAAATATATATATATATATATATATATATATATATACACACACATACACACACACATATACAGGGCTAGCCAAGCAGCAGGGAGCCTTGCTTGCCAGCCACGTAGAAGTGAACACTGTGCATGCACAGATTGTGCTGTGCATGCGCTAACTGCGCTGCTAATTTGTTGAGCCCTGTGTGTGTGTGTGTGTATGTGTGCGCGCGCGCGTGTATAAACCCTCTTCCATACATTTGAGTAGAGGAAAAACTTTTTCTATCTTCCCAAACTGCCCAGCAATCTTCAGTCTGACTCACAGAAAAAGTGAACCATAAGATTTGTTCCCTGCATTCCTATTGAATTCTAGATATTAGTGCATATAGTTATTGAAAATGAATTCATGAAAAAAAAGTGTTATGTTTTATTTTGTTGGACTTCTGCTCAAGTGAAGCCTCTGTTCAGATCATAAGTGAACACAAGCTTGGGCCCTGAGGCTGAGCAACAGTTCCATAACACAAAGGTACCACTGGTGTGACTGTCAGGTTTGTTCAGGAAAGATCGCAAACTTGATTACCAGGGATGGCAACAGAACAGGACTTAATTTAAGATGCATTGACAGAAGTGTGTATGGAAACCATGATGAAAATCACAGAGAAGGCAGCAGATCAAGACAAGGCACTTTAACAGGAACCTTTGTCTTCCCGTCTTGGGGATCCACACAAGTGATGCTGCGGGACAGATTGAAGATGCGTTGGTAGAACTTTGCTGGGAAACGCCCACAGCATGAACCAAACTATGTCTAACTCTACAGTATAATTAGAGCTTTATGTTTTACTTTCACTTGGATACATTTTCAAAAGCAACAGGTGACTTAGAAGAACAAACCCCATTTTCCAAAGCTCTGAAGCGAAAATTTAATCCCTCATTGATAATATCTAACCCAAAAAGGGCAACATGTAATATGTACACATCAATCAACACCACACCACACCCGTGGGCATCCATGACAAAGAACATTTTCTGACCCAGCGATATTCCTCTTCGTATTTTTCAGGTACACTTCTAACTTCCATTGATCCCCGCCGTAAAATATGGGCCCATTTTTTTAACTCAATGAAGAAAAAATGGCAAACTTTGAAGTAAATCAGTCAAAAGCCATGACAACTCTGGTTTAAACTTTGTGGTAATGTACTGTACCATTCCCCATGCAACTATAATAGAAACACTAATATATTCATCAGTCACATATTATAATAGTCATATTATAATAGTCATATTAACTGAAACGAGATAATGGAATGTTATTGACTATAGCTATCACATATAAACACAGCTACCATTTTAGACTGGTTCATGCTGTGCCCAGATGAAATGCACAATATTAGTGCAATGGCCTTTTTAATTGTGCCATGTCACAAAAAAACTATCAATTATAGAAATAATTTGAACCATTATGGCTTTTCAGAATATATTTTGAAAGCACGTGTGAGGGTAGGTGCACAAACCAGCTTTTGGGATCTGTGTGAATACCAGCTGCACACCGCTTGTAACTCTTAGGCATTGCTTCTTTCTTCTGGGCTCTATGACTGATATGAGTACAAATTCCATATAGCTATACATAGAAAATTCTATTACGACACTAAAAAGGATACAAGGCAAAAGACACATTGCAACATTACATGCTACAGTATATTAAAGCTTCATTACTACAAGCAAACAGAAACACAACAAGTTGCTCCCAGCAATTAAGTTCTTAATAAGAATGACTACTAAGTGTGCCCTATATGCACACCAGAGATTTAATTGCGCAGAAATTAATACTCTGTAAAATACTTCAATTAGTGTTTTTGGTTTACGGTATGAATCAACTAGGAATACAATGGAAACAAATGGACTCAGCAGCATAAAGTATTTTACTCTGGGAGCAAGCAACTGCACTTGGTACCACACTTTTTCACACTGCTCAACATGCCAGTATCAGCATGCCTTCACCACAAGGTAAATATACTCAAAAGCAAGAAGCCAAGTAGAGGTGCAACAACTGCAGATCCTTGAAGATGCTGTGTTGCAGTAACTTCTCTGCAGTTGGATCATATCGATAATGCCAAACTGACAGGAAGCCACCTCTCCTTTCACACATTGACTCAAAAACACAGTAAAGTGAGACAATAAAGAAAATAAACACAACACACAGAACACACACAATGGAACACATGTGGAAATTAAGGTTGGAGTATGTGATTAAGTAGGAAACCAAAATATGTCTTAACAATGAGGAGTCTCCAAAAGACATCACACACAGTCAGGCTGTGATAAGTTGTTAAAAATAAGGATTTGATAGGCCCCGCCTTGCTTATTTCATTCAAACCAAAAACAAAATGTAATGTAGGCTGAAGATGAGGCCTATAACATGGTTATTAGAGGAATGCACAAAACATGCCAACACAAAAAGAAAAAAAACAAAGCAAAGTCTTTCATTTGAGATGTTTCAATAAATAAGCTCATGTAATAAAATGATTACGAACATACAGCATAAACTACCTATAAGGACTTCACTGGAACAGTACAGTCGCTTTAATATGTACTGTATTACAATTAATCTGGAGCAGCAATGCAAAAAAATCAGGCATTCAGTCACTGGTAACGGGAGGTGAAACTATGAGAGCACAAAGTATTGTACAGTAAAACACATATTTTACAGAAAGACTCTGTGGGACGAGTGGCTATCTCTAAGGTTATGAATATGGAGATAAAATGGCAGCACAAAGACTGGTAGACAGAGGACGTGTCACAATACAAAACAAATTAACAAAAAGAGAAAAAAAAGGATGGTGAACAGCAGAACGAGTTTGATTTCCAAATGTAAAATTGGATATATCTATTGTTCCATGACGAAATAAAATTCTAATGCTTATTTTTATTTTATATTTCCTGCAAAGAAGTTAGTGCATGAGTCACAAGAACCAATAAAAAATAAAATGATTCTATTTTCTCTCCTCTGTGAAATTGGGGGCTCATATATAAATATGCATATATATATATATACACACACACAGAGACACATGAATATATATATATATGTACATATATAGAGAGAAAGATAGACAAAGGTGTTATCTTCCTGAGTTCTTGGCAAGGAATTAGTCCTGAAGTTAGAAGGAGTGAAGGTAGGATTGAGGTTGGAAGGAAAGGTAACGAAGAGGGCATACCGCTTTCGGCTTCTGCAAACGACAAGAAAAAAATTGCAAATCAAACACTTTGATAAGAAATCAACTGACACCAAAACAAAAGCAAAAAAACCCTTTATTTAAAATTCTTCAATGACCAAAACATTAAAAAAGGTTTTTCTGCTGAGAATGAGGACAAATAAATGGAGACACAAAGAGAATATTAACAGAGGAGTAAAACATAGGGTGCACAAGGGAAGAATGTGGCTTTTGTTCTTTCTTATTCTTGGAAGAAGAAAAAAAAAGTGAGGGAATGGAAAAACTCCAAACAACACTGAGGAATCAGGATGAGGATTTTTTTGCGTGTCTTTGCAGTTTGTATTGATGAGGTTGTAGTATATTAAAGATTTTTTTTCTCATGATCTCAAACAAATTCGCCACATGTCTTGTTGGATTATTTTTAGGAGATTATGTGTTTCTGCAACTTTCTTAAGAAACAGTATTCAACTTTAGGGCTGCATCACTGAAGCAACAGTAAATCTAAAAAAGTGTTTCTCAAGCATGTTAGCATCAACTGTATCTAGGATTATTAGCCCAAGAGTAAAATAAATTACTTCAAAAACACTAACAGCTACCTCAAATTCTGATCTGCCACTGGGGCCAGTTAGAGTTCACCATCAGAAAATTCCATTTACTTAAGTGAGATTCTGCATAAGTACAGGGAGCTACATTAGTGGAATTCAAATCAGGATCAAAATTTTAAATCTCTTAAAAACTGAACCTAACTTTAATATAAAAATACTATAAGATACAATATAATTATGCGTTACATTAAACATGTAGAATTTGTAATCAGCATAAACCATGGTTCGTCATTTTTGTTTCAAAAATCATATTTTACATTGACCATGTGTATATGGTTGTAATAAACATACTTGTATTTGCATAAACGATCGGGTTTCTTTTCTTTTTTGTAACTAAAACCTTTTTATAACTTTAAAAATGCTTTTGATTACTCTTCTTGAAATAAAACGAAGTTTAAATTGTAATGTGAACAAATAATTAAAAAGGTAAAAAACAAACCAAAACATGATCTGACATATGTACACACCAAATGACTGCTTAGGGAAATGGGTGTTTATATTATGGCTGAGACTGTGGCTCTAGTGAAGTCAATGGGAGCTTTGCTATTGATTTCAGTGGGGCCAGGATTTCACCATGTGTCTCTTTAAAAATGAGTACAGTAGTGTGACTCATCCTGTAGTTCTTGCACAGGAAAACTAAAATGAGAGAGACTTTTCTGTGCAACTACAGGAACAGGTATATTATTTGCTTATGTAAACAGATAAATAATATATATTATTAAAATAACAGAAATCAGGGACAAAAACTGTTGTCTGGTTAGGTGTTCAGGACCAACATACAAAGAGAGCTTACTCACTTTGTGCAGTGACTGGAGTTCTTTGAGATGTGCAGTCCCATGGGTTCTCCACTGCAGGTGTAACGGCCACTGGGTGGATTTGAACCAGTGGCCTCTGGTGCTTAATGTAGGAGTTTCTACAGCTTGAGCTATATTAGCCAACTATCGCTCAAGCTGTAGAGGCTCCTACACTAAGCTCCAGAGGTCCAACGTTCAAATCCACCTGCTCATCCTGGGTCTCTGAAGCTGGGGATGCCCTTCCTCAGCTAGGGGAAGTATGTAACCCACATACCTAGGCTAGGTCTACACTCATGGGTTCTTCGCAAGAATGGCTGTTCTTGCGCAAGAACCCACAGAGCGTCCACACTGCCCGCCCGCTTTTGCGCAAGAAGATTTACAGAACAGTGTCGGAAGACAGGGTTTCTTGCGCAAGAGCTACGCTCTTTTCTAACAAGTGTAAGTCCTCCTGTGCAAGAGCTCTTGCTCAAGAAGGCAGTGTGGACGCGTGGCAGGGGTTTCTTGTGCAAGAAAGCCCTATGGCTAAAATGGCCATCAGAGCTTTCTTGCAAAAGAGAGCGTCCACACTGCCATGGATGCTCTTGTGCAAAAGCACATGGCAGTTGTGGACATGTTCTTGCACAAGAGTTCTTGCACAAGAACCTTTGCATAAGATGTTCTTGCACAAGAACCTGCCAGTGTAGACATAGCCCTGATGTGCTTCACTGTCCCATGCAGTGGCACTTAGACCACTTACAGTGAGAGATAAGAACAAGGGAGCTCTGCAGCCTAAGCTGAGAGGCCACTGGCTTTACAGCTCAAGTTGTAGCTGGTTCTATACTAAGCTCCAGAGAACCCCAGGTTTAGATCTGTCCATGGCAGTTATCCATGCTCCATTAAGCAGAGATTTTTGTTAGCAGTGCCCTTTTGGCCTGCATCTGAGCCCTGCACATTCTTGTACCCTGAACTGCCCTCATTTCCCTCTCTATTGCAAAGTATCACAGAGCTAGCTCCAAAGCAGAGGGGAAAGAGGGTGGATAGCGGACCACCTACATGGACACAAATCTAGAAAACTCGTGTTACTGCACAAGCAGAGTAAATTCGTCTCCTTCTTCAAGGAGCATTGCCAGTGAGTGCTCTGCTTGAGTTGACTCCCCAGCAGTAAACTTTTAAGGAGTTGGGAGTTTTTTTAACAGAGTCCGTTGGTGAAGTAGGACTTGTATAACCTACTGCTGCATCTGATTTTGCTGTGGGTAGTAAGTAGAAAATGTATGCACCAATGACCATGTTATAGCCTGGCAGTTTTCAGCAACTGAACAACTTTGAGTGGGCTACAAGCATAGATGATGATCAAATACAGCATGCAGTCCCTTGCAGGGAAGTCAGAACATCGGCACAACAATAAGAGGCAACAATTTATCCAGAAATCTCTACAGAAAGTCAATGAGTGGAGACATAGGCACTGTTTCTATTGCATAGGTCGAGGGAGCCTATGAGTCTTCTTGAATGGTCCAGTTCTATCCGAGTGAAAGACCAAAGTTCACTTAACATCTCATGGACAGGAGGTACTCTCTTGGGTAGGCTCACGCAGCATAGGAGGGGAGAGGACAAAACAATGGGTGAATAGTTTGGTCAAAATGTAACTCAGCAGAAGCCTTAGGTAAAACTTTGGATAGGGTCCTAATAATATCTCACCCTTGCTGACCTGTCTTTAGAGGACAAAAATGAGCTTGGCTTGGTCCTTCTTGATTTTGATGAGGATGTTTAACAGTAATTGAGTGGGAGGATATGCATAAAAATGACCTTTTGTCCATGTAATAAGGAAATCATCTCCTAGATATTGGGGATTAAGTCCCTCTCTGCAACAGAATTTCAAGCACTGTGTGTCGACTGTCATGGCAAAAAGGTCAATCTCTGGACATTCTCAAGAAAATATATTCTCTGATGACTCAAGAATCCAACTCCCATTTCTAATTCACGGAGAAATGTCTGCCAAGGTCCTCTGCCATGTTGTTTTGTGCAGATAGCCTATCAGAGAGTTCTCTCAGCTTCTTATTTTCTATGCACCAGATTCAACTTGATCGCTTCAGTTCATAGCGTGGTGGAGTGCACACATGCTGATGAATGGTGTAATACATGCAAGCCATGTTGTCTGTCATAATCTTCATATACTTGTTCTTGAATAGGGGAAGAAAGTGAAGGCAAGCTACTCTGACTGCTCTTCACTGTAACATATTGATGTGCAAGCACTGTTCCTATTAGGATCATTTGCTTTCATCTATGTGATGACCCAAATCCATATCTGATATAAATGATAGGGGAATCCTGATTGAACAGGGTTATTGCACAATCCATGGAAGAAAACTGTTACTAGGTGAGTGACTGAAGGATACAGATACGCATTTGTTTAGACTGTGTATATTGGGTATATAAGCTGTTCTGTGCCTTCACGGCAGACATTAAAGATGCAACCTGTGTCTCAAAAATGCAAACACCTACCTGTCCCAGCAGCTGCAGATATGTTCTAGCTGGGTAACAGCTTCCTTGCTCTAAAGGAACATATCCAAAAACAAACAGCGGTCTGTATCAAGATGATACACTCTGCCTGTTGTCAAACCTAAAAATTCTCCTGTAGAGAGAATTAGCTGTCTAAGAATCAAGATTGATCTCTCAAGATTTATCTGCAGGCCTAGATTTTGGAAGAGCAAAGTTGTTGTTGGAACTGCCATCGAAACCTCTTGATATCCTTTTCCCTCGAGGAGTCAGTTGTTGAGGTAGGGAAAGCCTGTTATTCCTAGATGACAGGTAGGCAGCTACAACCACCATGGTCATTGAGAACAGCCTTGGGGTGCATGACAGGCTGAAAGGTCTGGCCCAATACTGGTAATAATTGTGATTGACTGTGAAATGAAGGTTTTTTTGTGAGAGGGATGAATCACTAAAAAGAAAGAAAATGCAGGACTATGTAGCACTTTAAAGACTAACAAGATGGTTTATTAGATGATGAGCTTTCGTGGGCCAGACCCACTTCCTCAGATCAAATAATGGAAGAAAATAGTCACAACCATATATACCAAAGGATACAATTTAAAAAAAATGAACATACATGAAAAGGACAAATCACTTTTCAGAACAGAAGGGGGATGTGGGGGGGGGGGAAAGGAAGGTGAATGCCAGTGAGTTAATGATATTAGAGGTGGGGAAGGGGAAATGTCTGTGAGTTAATAGTATTAGAGGTGATAATTGGGGAAGCTATCTTTGTAATGTGTAAGATAGCCGGGGTCTTTGTTAATTCCGGTGCGGAGAGTATCGAATTTTAGCATGAATGCCAGTTCAGAGGATTCCCTTTCAAGTGCAGATTTGAATGTCTTCTGAAGTAGAATGCAGGTTAGCAGGTCATTAAGACTGTGTCCTTTCTGGTTGAAATGACAAGCAACTGTTTTTTCTTTGTGATCCTGTCTAATGTCTGTTTTGTGGGCATTGATTCTTTGGCGAAGTGTCTGAGACGTTTGTCCAATGTACATAGCAGACAGACACTTACGGCACATGATAGCATAGATTATATTTCTGGAGGCGCAGGAAGCATCTTGGAAGTTGAGGGTCACAAACCAGTCCCCTAGTTTCAAGGTGGAAATTATGACTGCTAGGGAAACCACCCTGAATTTCAAATGTCTGACATGCTGGTTCAATTGTCTGAGATCTCATATCTGCCTCCAATCCCTGTTTTCTTGGGTATCAGAAAATTTCATGAATGAACCCCTTTCTCTCACATGGTAGTGAAATTTCTTCTATAGCTCCTTGCATGGCAGCAGGGTTGGAAATGCAGAACTTCTAGGGGAACTTGTAGGATGTCAGCAAATGATTTTCATCAGATCCTGGAAGTGCCTAAAGTCATTTGGCTAATGAAGTCAGTTTTAGCATTAGTGCTTTGTCAGGTGATGACAGAAATTTTTGTAAGGCAGACAACCTCCTTGACTGCCCTTGCCTCTTGGTCCTCCAAGATCTCCGTTGATTCAGAGCGGAGAGTACACATGGGTATTACAGTAATGAGGGATTTCAATCACAGTTCTTTGAAATCGCTGGTAACTTGTCCAAGAAATCCAGAGTGCCATATCTTGCCTCTAGGCCCCAGCCTAGAAATTTATTTCTGTAAACCATGCTGTTTTGCCCATGTATAAGCATGGGTACTGAACTAATAAAGATACTATCAATGAAATTAATGTGTGCAGCCATTTATAAGAGTATCATAAAGTCTAAGCACTAAACATATTGTTATCACGTGTTAAGTTTTTGCTTTATTCCTATAAAAAAATGGTTGCCCTAAAACCATCAATCTGATAGATGAGATTAGTTCGGATGGCCTTTTTAGTCAGCAGGAGACAAATGGACCATTGTGGGACAGGACAAAGACTTTGTGAATTACCCCTTCACACTCATGAAGAGGTCTATGTGCAAAAGGCTCATCCCATGTGTTTGGATTCTGGAAAGAGGAAATAAAGATTGTGAACAAGAAAGGTAAACATCTATTTTGTTTTTTGGACTCTGACAGGGCTGGAGCTAAGAAACAGAAGAAGACACAGCCCCTAGGGTGAGCCTGGGTTAGCCCTAAAAGACATCCAGTGCTGACAGATTACTATAACTGTCATCTTTTCAAACCACAGACTGTAGCTCATTTGTGTATTTGTGTTTGCCTGCTTTGACCTGTATTACTTTTCCCTAATTAATACATCATTAATTAGTCAACTATAAGATTGGCTATAAGCATTGACTTTGATTTGAGATCAGAGGCACAAGTTGACTTGAGATAAGCAGCTCTGTCTTTTGGGAGTGGAGGCAACCTAAATCTTTGGTATAGAGCAACCAACTAAGTCTTGCAACTGAGGCATTTCAGTCTGTTTATCAAAAAGCAAATCAGACACCCTAAACTTTTTGTATGTTCTATGCTTTTCATGACCCACTGAAAGCACTAGCATAGTCCTACCATGGAATCACAGTCTGCCCAGGAGTTGGCACTCACAGTCATGAACTATTCCACAAAGTGTGCCACTCAGTCAGGCTAGTGAGGGGAATCAAAAAACAAAGTGAGGGAAGGTATCCAACTTTGTTCATCTGAAATATATTTAGGCAAGGGCTGATATTCTGAAATAAAGTGCAGAACTTGGAACTGAAAGTTCAACGTCTGAGTTGGAATGCTCCTCCACATACTGTATCCAAAGTGGCAATCCTTCTTCATGGACAGAAGAAGTTGGGGAAGAGGTACGTCTCTCAGAAACATGAGCAGTCAGTGACCCAGCAGTCCTCAGTGCTGTGATCTCTAGAAGTCACGTGGAGTGGAGTCTCAGGCTCTTTTGATACCTTAAGTTGTTTTGGATACCAGGATGCCTGTGATACCAGGGCCACAACAGAACTGAACAGTCACTGATGATGATGTTCTAGATGACATTGTCCAAGGCATTGATGTGATTTAAATTATTGCCACTTCATTTACATCAAATGGCCGCCGCGCTGTGCCGATCAGCTGTTTGGTGGCACAGCGGGGCAGTCTGGACGTCGACAAGGGAAGCCTTTGTCAACCGCTCAGGTATGCTTCGTGAAATGAGGTTTACCTGAGCGGTTGACAAAGGCTTCCCTTGTCGACAGCAGCGCATCCAGTCTGTCCCGCTGTGCCACCAAACAGCTGATCAGCACAGCGCGGCGGCCATTTGATGTAAATGAAGCGGCGATTATTTTAATTGCTGCTTCATTTTCCTATGTCTAGTAAACTCATCTACATAGCTCAATCGACAGAGCCATGTAGTCTAGACATACCCTCAGTGACTGTAATCTCAATGATGACAAAGCTCTAACAGCTTGTACAGGGTTGTTCTCTGCAATCAGTCAAAAGTCAGTCTTAAGGCTAGCTCCATTATTAAGAGCCTATATTTAACTTCCCTGTTCTAAGAGGCACCTTTTAAAACCCATGGAAACCAGCACCCCAGATGAAAGAAAATTTGTCAGGGTCCCTCAACAGGGGAAACCAACAAAAATATGTATTTTTTTAAAAAAGAGAAAAACAAACAGGAACAAATGTTCCAACAACTATAGAAGACACTAAACCTACCACCACTAAGAAATATTAATGCTAAAAATACTAATAAAAGAGGAAATAGTTGAACACTAAATTCTCTCGCTGCCTGAAAGCCATTGAGAAGAAACTGCCCATGGTTTGTCTATACCGTTCTATATGGCCTTGGTATAGGGCACAAGGATATGTAGGGTACATGTGTGGGTTAGACAGGCACTGCCACCAAAAATCTCTGATGAAGGGCTTAAGGACACGTGCACATTTGAAATGGAGCTCCCACAAGGACACTTCTACTAGTCTGTGAAGCAAGGGCATCTACTTAAATATGTTTTCCTAAGAACATTTTTTCTTCCGATGGAATGTAAACTATGGAGAACTTTCCAAAGGTTTCACAAAAGAAGGAGGAAAGTTAATTTATACCCCCTCCCTTGGGGATCTCTCGGCCAAGAAGCGTGAGAAGCTGGCTTCAGTCCCATGCGATAGATGGCTTCCCTATTCATATTGAAGAGGAATGACCGATTAAGGCTAAGTAAAGTGCTGAAGACATTAGAAGTGGAGGAAAAAAAGGTCTGATATTTTCACCACAATCAACAGCAACAAAAAATACTGGTGAATAATAAATGCAAGAAACTGACACCCCATGCTTAAAATCAGGTTATTCTGATTGCTGTCTTGCTTTCTCATCTCTCTACTTCAATGCAGGCATGACTCTACAAGTCAATATTCTCATGAAACCCTAAAAAGTGAGAAATGAATGCTTTGAACTATTACATTTCTGATTAGTCTAACATGTTCCAGTTCAGCAATAAACGTAAGCATGTGCTTAACTTTGAGGTCCCATTAAAGTCAATGGGACTTTACCTGGTTTTAAAGCATGGGTTTCATTTTATGTATTACACTCATTGTTTATGTAGTTCTCTTTTTAAGCACATGCTTAAGTGCTTTGCTTAACTGGGGCCAAAGCATATGGTAGAAAAGCAGGACAGTATCAGAATTATGTGATACTGATGTCCAGTATCACATAGACAAGCAGGACTATAAATAACATTACCTGTCACTGGGAAGTGGTTATTCCGAGCTTTCTAATGCAATGTAAATATTCTAGCAATGGTAGTTCACAAGGTAACGAACCCTAAAAGAGTCCCTGGTTCATTAGACCAACAGTATTATTTTGGCAGTAGTTTGATAGAGCAAAAGTTGACCCTTCCACTAGTGGAATTCTCTTCTGTTGTATGTTTATCACACACACTGTGTGCTCTCAGTCTAAAAAATGTTACCTTATCTTCATTAGTATTTTTTCTTTGAATGTCCACTAGCCTCACCTCCTACCAAATTTCTTAACAATGAACTTTTAACTTTGGTGACATTAGGTAATTTATATGTAAGTAGATGCTCTATCATGCTGTGTCACTTTATTTTACTTTTTTGGAGCATCTTATGAATAAGGACCAATATAATTCCCATGGAAGTTGACGGAAAGGCTCCCATTGACCTACATGGGAGATGGGTTGTCCCCTAAATTATTGAAGAAAAACTACAATATCAACACTTATGTCACAAAATGGCAATGGAAGCAATGACAGCAGAGTTGGATACAAATTCTTATTGAGAACCAGTATAAACCAAGAACTTCATATAAATAGTTATCAATAATATTTCTATTGCACTGTCCTTTCTAATCATGAATGAAACTCATCAGACATAAAAACAATAAATTGCTTGCTTTACACCTGCTTATGCAGAATGAGGCAATTCAAAGGAAAGCATCTATTTTAAAAGAAGCCCATGGAATTTGAAAACATTTCAAAATTCTGACTTAAATGAAAGGTCCCATTAATTGGCGATGGTATTGCATAGAGAGAACATCCATCGTCACATACACCATTTCACATATCACTTGTCAGGAGTAAAAAAGGAGAGATATAAAATCTAACATTCACTAGGGCTATACTTTAAATAGCCACATAAGGAGTGGAAACATTCAGACTGTCTTGGATATCCCATGTCTTTTTCACAGATTCTTTTTAATAGCAAATGGGTAAAAATAAAGCCTTTTCCAAAAGATCCCTTATCTCTTATTTCAAGAGGGATAAGGGATCTTTCAGAAAAGGCTTTATTTCAAGAGGGATAAGGGATCTTTCGGAAAAGGCTTTATTTTTCGAAAGATCAGCGTCTAGACTGGCGCTTTTCTCCGGCAAAGCTCCGTGCTGAAAAAAAGCGGCAGCCATATTTATGCTAATGAAGTGGGGGAGATTTAAATCCCCACTTCATTAGCAATTGCGATACGTCTAATTTACATCCCTTTTCCAAAAAAGGGATGTAGTCTAGACGTAGCCTCAGATGTGTGTTTTTTCCATACTCCTGCATGACATACATTTTGTAAATGTAAGTGATAGCGTAGACATGATCCAAAGCTATATAAATCAAACATCATCTCCAACTTCGGTTTAGGTGATCTTCGGTTTACCAAAATGAGAAGATGATAGACTTTTACATATGCCTCCAGTTTTATTACAGAATCTTATAATGCTATAATGGATTTGTATTCAGGATGCTGATAACACATTTCAGCAATATTTAATACAGTGTGCAAGTCCAAAATTACTTTGCTTTCACACTACATTCGTTCCATGATCCCTGAGATGGTAAGGAAACTGTCTAGACTGTTACAAGTATGCTCTAAAAGGGCATGATGCTAAGATGGAGGTATTAATAAAACCAAAATCAACTCTTTTCCTCTCTGCAAATTTTGTGTTATTAGCTATAGAGTGTTTTCCTTTCATTTCTGCATGTAGCGTGAGATTGGCATATTTAAATTTTCTAACTCAACCAAATCCTTCCCCATCTCAATCATGCTATTTACACACACACACACACACACACACACACACACACACACACACACACACACACACACACGATACTTATCTTTATCTATCAGTTTTATCTATACTGTCCAAACCATCTATGTTTATGCTAAAAGTAGCTCTCTCATCCTATTAAAAAACTGTGATGCAGAGAAATGCATGCAGTACATAAAACAGTGTATCTTACCATGAGATTGTTGCTTTCATTCCTGAAAGTCCACTAAAATATGCTAGACCAGAGCAGCTCCGTTCCCTCATGCAGTCAGCCAGGGCACAAAAGATGGAATCCATTTGCTTCACACATACCAACTGTACTAAGTTGTACATTAAGCTATCACCCTTTCTTCCACCTAAGTATTTGATGCAATGTTAATTCAGGTGCAGAGGGGGAGAAAGACAGAGCCTGCCAATATCATGTGAACTGGTGTAAAGTGATGCCATATTAATTATGCTTTGAAATGCTTTCAAAGGGATACAAAGAGTGATGTTCGTTCAGAAAAAAAACCAAATTGTCCATGGTGTATACTGAAAAACTGTCAAATGTTGTAGTCATTTACATACCTGCTTTCCCGTTTTTCTGACTTGTATTCTATGGCTATCATTAAGAGCTTTAGCTTCGCAAACACCAGTCTGCAGAAGAAAATAAGTCAAGATTCAGTGCTTCTTTATGATTTATCATGAATCTAGTATTCGTCAAAACATTTCAGACTTCCACGTTGGGACAAAAAATCCCACGTTTTTCCTTGAGACTTTTTGCTAAAACCTAAAAAAAGTCTCGGCTGGCGGCACATATAGCACTTATCAAGGCTTTTCCATAGTGAAGGTTAACAACAGCCACCCTCATTCATATATTGCTCAAGCAATTATAATGGTGCTGGTGCTGGAAACTTAACTAGTAAAGGGCACAATACTCGAAATAAAACACTTCTTCATTTTTTTTTGTACTGTGAATGTCTAGGAGCAAGTTTTCAAATATGTGTTAGAATTTAGTCATAGGAGCCTGGTTCTTACCACTGCATATTCATTAGATAAAGTCAGTTCCAGTGTTTAAACCCCTAAACACTGAAGAAGCTATTAAAAAGTCAATATTTGTCAATTACCACCACAGTTAGCAAAATTAATTACAATTCCAAATATAGGGGAAAATGTGTAGAAAGGCAAATGCTGACTTTTTAACAAAGCCCACTATAATTATGAAAATCCGTGAACACTACTATTAACTAATACATTTCAAGAAGTTTCAGAAGGGTAGCCGAGTTAGTCTGTAACTGGAAAAACTTAAAAATCAATGAACAGTATAGCAGACTTTAAGGTGCTGCTAGACTATCTGTTGTTTTTTAAATTATTCCAAGAAGTGCTGGCTTTACACTACTGGAATCCCGCTGAGTTGAACACTTGATCAACTATCTTCCTGAAGGCAGACAATTTCAGAATTATGAAATAAAACATATGGAAAACTAACTAAAATTCTTAGCTAGAACGTATTTTCATTTTGTTTTTGTCACTCAAATTTATGTGAACACAAAGTCATATGCCTCCTTATGCTCTTAACATGTGGAATAGGATTCATATCTTTTTCTTGGAGTGTTTCCTTTATGGCTTTTTACAATTTAAATAACTTCTTTTACAATGATGTACTTAGAATCTTGTATAGTAAGCCTATGTCTAGACTACACTGATCTATCGAAAAGGGTACGCAAATTGCGTACCTTATTCCGATAGTTTTTTTCGAAGAGGCTTTTCTGAAATTTGGCCCATTTGGATCTAATTTCAGAAAAGTCTCCTCTTTCATAAGAGCCTTTCTTCCTCACGGAAGGAGGAAGACAGGGCTTCCAAAAGAACGTGTCTGCTCTTCTGCAAAAAAAAAACCCAGAAGAGCAGACGTGTTCTCTGGACGCGACAGTGCTTTTCTGGAATACCTCTGGTAATATAGACATAGACTCAGTGTACTTAGTACACTGTCAGTGTTTCCCACATTTACTGTACATGAATAGCATGCTAAGTACACTAAGTAGACAAGGCACTAAGTACATAATTGTAAAGGAATGGAGCTCTTTAGATGCCCAGAAATCAAACCTCCAAACAGAATGATGTAACATGACGGGAGGCTACTAGACAATCTATTTCAAGGCCAGATTTTCCCATTCACACTGCTTAAGCTGTATCAAGTGAACCACAAGCAGAAATAAATTTGCAGTAGAGATTTTCCCTTATATAGAGAGAATTTCTGATCAGCACAATGCCGGTAGAGGTGGCTCTTCAGCCTTCAGTGTTGGAGTATCCCACTTCTCCCACTGCTAAGGAAGGGAAGGTGTGCACTGAGGTCAAAGAGGATACCGGAGAAGCTATTCATGAGCAAAGCTTTCCAGTACTCTCCACTAGTGTAAATTAAAACTGTGATCTGACCCTTGTGCAGGGTCTCAACTGGATGGTTGAGATTAGCTTCCTGTCCATGGGAAAGCGGCATAGTGTAGTAGCATCAGGATACAATTCATATTTACAGGACTTCGTACTGAAATCAATTTGTATGGCTAAAAGTGTTTTTCTAATCTGTAACAATAAATATTTTGTTATATGTATTTGCTTGCACAATTTACTGTCATGACCATTTCTGGAAACTTAGCCAAAGACGACAAACCCAAAGTATGTTGCTGGCAACAATATAATGTCAAGAACAAAACAAAAAAAACAAAACAAAAAAAAGCCGTTTGCTAGTACATGGCCTTTGTATGACAATTACCTCAACAAAAGGGCTGTAAGAACACGTCAGATCGTTTTCCCTCCCAATAATGATGAGAGGTCCACAATATTTGACAACAACATTATAGGAAGCCTTAATCTCTCTCTTTTTTTTAAGCAAGCATCATCTGTTAACTACAGGGGTTTGAACGCAGATGTTCATGAAGAAAGGCTGTTAAGACGCTGAATCCAACTGTTTCTACTTACCCAGAGGGAATTAAATTATTCTTGCCATTAAATCAACTCTCCTGACTGGTAAGACTAGTCATTGGCATAAATTAGATAGGGAAACCTGCTGCAGAATTTGTACACTGGGGTATTTGTTAAGTATGAGTATGAGTATTTGTACAGATATCGCCTAGTTCTAAGGCACCTAATGCCTTTGTATCTGAGAAATGGAACACAAAGATGAAATCTTTGTGAGCTATTAATATACACAGAGCATTAACATATACACAAAAGGAATCTTATATAGCAAGCTATTAAGTGGAAAAGGCTTATTCTTTTGGTATATCTTTTTTTTCTCAAAGCCATTCACATTTTCTTCAAGCCTAGTTTTGATGAAGAACTAGATCTTATCCTCAGAAAAAATCAGAGCATTTCCCATTTACTTTTATCCAGAAATCCTGCTTCAGTTACCAAAGGTATGCACATTGCAACGTTATGCCATAATAATACATGAATAAAATTCCAACTGCTAAACAGAATACAGCAGTCTCATAAATAAAACATTTTGAAATAAAAACATAAAAATCATGAAATGGGGTCAGACCAAACGTCAATCTATCCCAATATTCTGTCTTTTGACAGTGACCAAAACCAGGTGCACCAGAGGGAATACATGGAACAGGCAGTCTAAGTGACTACTTTTGTCACCTATTCCCAGTTTATGACAAACAGAAGCTAGGGACACCATCCCTGCCCATCCTAGCTAATAGCCATTGATGGACCTACCTCCATGAATTTATCTAGTTCTTTTTTGAGCCCTGTAACAGTCTTGGCATTCACAATATCCTCTGTCAAGGAGTTCCATACATTGACTGTGTGCTGTGTGAAGAAGTTCTTTTTACTTGTTTTAAACCTATTACTTTCATTTGGTGACCCCCTAGTTCTTGTGTTTTGGGAAGGAGTAAATCAGAAACACTGAGTCACAAAGGGAGCCTATGGCTCTCTTTGAGAAACACTGGATAGCTGCTTTTTTAAACACTTTCTCCATACCAGTCATAATTTTATATACCTCTATCATATCCCCCTTAGTTGCTTCTTTAATAAGCAGAAAAGTCTAAGTCTTTTAAATCTCTCTTCATATGGCACCACTTCCAAAACCCCTAATCATTGTTTTCACCTTTTTCTAAACTTTTTCTAATGCCAAGATATCTTTTTTGAGATCAGGCAACCACATCTGCACATAGTATTCAAGATGTGGGTGTATCGTGGATTTATATAGAGGCAATAAGCTAGTCACTGTCTTTTTCTCTATCCCTTTCTTAATGATTCCCCATATTGTTTGGTTTTTTTTGACTGCCACTGCATATCGAGTGGATGTTTCCAGAGAACTATACATAATGATGCCAAAATATCTCTCAAGTGGTAACTTCTAATTTAGTTCCCATTGTTCATAGGTTTGGTTCATCACATTATCACAAATTCATTCCCAAACATGCATTAAATCTAAATGGGAAAAAGTGTTTAAACTGAGAATAATAAATGGCAAAACAGAAATTTCCAAGTATCCCGACGGGGGAAAGATAAAAAAATCCCAAGCAAGGGACATACCATGAAGTGAAACAATCAAGAAATATGTAAGCCTCTGCGTATTGACCTGCAGTCATACAAAATTCAGAAGATCTGATTCTCATGCAATTTAAAGTGGGGTGTATCAGTATTAATGCAACTGTAGTTACTAGAGTTACACCAAAGTAAATGAGGGGTGAACGAGAGGGGAGCTCAGTATAATCTGTTACACCGGTCTTAATGGGGCATTAGCAGTTCCATGTCAAAATTAGAATTTTATCTACAGTCTCAACTCTGCCATATTTTCAGAGTATGTCTTCTGTCTTAACCCCTTCTGACCAATAAAATGAAACACGATTAGCATTTCTATTTTGCAAGCAATCAATGGCTGACTGAAAAAATACCCATTGTCACATTCAGTGCATGGAAAATGTTGTTCGTGTTCAAGCCAAAGCGGGGAATGATGCGACTTTTGATTTCCACAGCCTGAATCCAATAGATGATGTGGAGATAAATTATTTAAAATTGGTCCAAATATTTTTTGGGGAACAAAGTTGAATAAGTTCACATGGCAATATTTTTGAAAAGAATTTAGCAGTTCAGTTAATCCTTCCCCTGATGTCTTGGGGGGAGACAATACAGAAATTCTCATTCCTTTCATGGCTTCATTGCTAAAACTCATGATAATGCCAATTAGTTTCATCCCTGCAGGCTCACTTTTGAGAAATACCTAGTAGATGCCACTGCCTTTCACTCTTAAGAGTCTGCTGACTCGGGGATGTATACAACCCCGTCGAGTTCTAATCATGTGATGGAACCAGAAAACAGCTCTCAGCACTATGATATGCAGTGACTGAGAAGGAAAGTTTACAAGGGAACGATTTATGAGTTTCTAAGGGATTTGCTTGAACTTTTATACCCATCAGGCCCTGTTCTTGACATAGCTAGTGTCTGACAGGGGAAAGAGTCGTTTTGCTGTTAGTTTTAGTGACAGAAGCAAGATGCCCACAATCTGTGAGCCTAGTGCAAAATCCAAAAAAATCAATGAACGTCTTTGCATTGGCTACAACTAAAACCATTATAAAACCATTTTACGATAATTGTGGTATGTCATCTATTAAACCTGAAAAAGCCAGAGAACTAGCTCTTCAAATGATGCAGAGCAAAAAGGGCTAGTGGCCCATAAGTGACGCCACTGAAAGATATTAAAGGTTAACAGGGGATTGGTCATGGTGAAAAGAAAAGCGTGTGGCTGTAGTAGGGTTTTGCACACCCAAATGTAAATCTGAACCAATTTCATTAATGCTGCAAAAATGTGGGAAGAAATTCACCTTTGCAAAGCAATCCAAATCTCAGACCAGAATCAAAGAGGTTCCTCAAATCACTGTAAATACCTATTTTGAATAGTTTTGAATAGTCCACGGTAGCTGGCAAGGGCATGAGTAGGGAAGTAGAGACATTTGCTGCCAGCAGTAATAAATCTGAGAAAAAGTTGTTATTTGGTGGGTAGCAAGAATGACTGAACAGTAAACAGATTTAGTGTCTCATCTGTCAGTGCTTTTAATCAGGGGATGTAAAAAAATGACACTGTCAGGTTTCATTTTCATATTTTCATATTCATTTTCATACTCATATTCATTAAGTTGTCATGGGATAAGAGGGAAGGATAAATGGTTAAAAGACAGGAAACAAAGGGTAGAAATAAATGGTCAGTTTTCAGAGTGGAGAGTGTGTGGTCGCTCAAGGATCTGTCCTGGGACCAATCCTATTCAACTTATTTATAAATGATCTGGAGAAAGGGGCAAACAGCGAGGTGGCAAAATTTGCAGATGATACTAATCTGCTCAAGAAAATTAAGACCAAAGCAGACTGTGAAGAGCTTCAAAAAGATCTCACCGAACTAAGTGATAGGGCAACAAAATGGCAAATGAAATATAATGTTGATAAATGTAAAGTAATGCACATTGGAAAAAATAATCCCAACTACCCATACAATATGATGGGGACTAATTTCTCTGAAAACATCCACTCCATGTGCAGCGGCAGTCAAAAAAGCAAATAGAATGTTAGGACTCATTAAAAAGGGATAGAGAATAAAACAGAGAACATCTTATTGCCTCTATATAAAACCATGGTACACCCACATCTTGAATACTGTATACAGATGTGGTCTCTTCAACTCAAAAAAGATATACTGGCACTGGAAAAGATTCAGAAAAGGGCAACAAAAATAATTAGGGCTTTGGAACAGGTCCCATATGAAGTGAGATTAAAAACTTAACTTTTCTTTATCCAATTTTTCCATACCAGTCATGATTATATAGACCTCTATTATATCCCCCCTTCGTTTCCTCTTTTCTAAGCTAAAAAGTCCATATACTTATTCCCACAATATAAGAACTAGGGGTCACCAAATGAAAGTAATAGGTAGAAGATTTAAAACAAACAAAATGAAGTTTTTCTTCACTCAGTGCACAGACAACCTGTGGAACTCCTTGCCAGAGGAGGTGGTGAAGACTAGGACTTTAACAGGATTCAAAAAAGAGCTAGATAGATTCATGGAGGTTAGGTCGATTAATGACTATTAGCCAGAATGGAGAGGATTGGTGTCCCTAGCCTCTGTTTGTCTGTAAATGGGTGACA
This sequence comes from Pelodiscus sinensis, assembly GCF_052426305.1. NCBI lineage: Eukaryota > Metazoa > Chordata > Testudines > Trionychidae > Pelodiscus > Pelodiscus sinensis. The sequence continues at coordinate 8,888,918 of NC_143059.1, forward strand.
GGAGAGGGAATCACATGAGAATTACCTGTTGTGTTCCTTCCCTTTGGGGCATCTGGTATTGGCCGCCGCGTGATGACAGGATACTAGACTTGATAGACCTTTGGTCTGACCGAGTATGGCCATTCTTATGTTCTCTCCATAATTTCCTGTTCGAATATCTCAGTTTACAAGTCAAAAGACTTTTTTTTATCCAACAGCTCTGTAATGGTCATCAAACTGCATTAATTTGGCTTCATTTGCACCATCAGCAACAGTGCAGTCCAAATTTATCTGACAGATTTCTAGTGCACAAGAGAGAATAAAATCCAACTCACTCTTCCAGCTACTGGTGAAATTGTGTGTGGTTTCACCTGCAAAAATCAGTTAAAATGTGGTGGTAGGTTTGAAAGAGTTTCTTTTTTGGTGTGTGTGTGGGCACAAGGGAAGGACTGAGTTCTTAGAAGCTGAAAAGGAAATTAAAAGGAGGGCAGGGGGCTAATCTATGCAAACTGAAATTGCAGAAAAACATTTGCACTGAGTTTCACACAGCTTTAACGAGTGGAGAAAGTATCGGAAATGCTGGTGTTTGAAGGGCAATTTCTGTGTATAGGCTTCAATTTAGTGTGAGAACTGAGAGCTCACAGGACCCTCATGACAAACAAGAAGAGAAGATGCATTAAGAGATCTACTGAAGAGCAAAATATTACTACAGATTTGGGGTTGTCCCTCGACTGAATAAAACGTAAACAGTCACATCTGGCCACAATCTTTTAGCAGATAAAGCACCCCAAGGACTTAGGAATACCCTCTCTTTCTGACTTAGAGGAGCGGTTTACCGTAGTGGAAAAAGCTGTGATATTTCTAACACATTTAATGTCCTATCTCCATAGAAACTAAGGCTACTTCCACATTCTTTTGCTTCCAGTTGCCCGAACTGAGTGGCAGCCCATTTATCAAAAAGCACTTCTCTTGCTACCTACTGACCCTCACTGCCTGGACAGTTGGGACGGTTTTGCAGTTACAAACGCACAGGGTGCTGTTTATTTTTCATCAGGAAGTGTATTTATTGCCTCTATCATCATACTACCCTGCCACAGGCTTATAGAAAAGAGAGGCTTCTCTGCAGCCCTCATTCTCTAGCCCAGGTTCATCCTTTGAGCTCCTCTGGAGCTGCCCCTGGCTTCCAAATGTCCTCCTCCTATTGCCTCCCCCATTACCTTGTTAGTCCTGTGATTGTTACCCAGATGCTCACAATCCCCCACCAGAAAGGGTGTAACTACCCTCAACTAGGCCTGCAGTGATCAGGATGCTGCTGATGGCACCCCGTCACTCCATTCACCAACCAGTTACGTTTCTGCTTTGCTGAAAACCCCCCCAGGCTAATAATCAACAGCAAGAGCCTACAGGAACACACATTACATCCCTCTTCCGTGTTTCAAAATGCCAGTGGCTTCATGAATGCTGAAGATCCCTGCATGATGAGAAAAATTGCTCAGTGTCTCTGCATTTTGCAGGCAGCTGATTGGACACTCTGGGGGTATGTATACACCGCATGGCTATTTCGGAATCCCAAAGAGATTCTACATAAGCCACCTGTTATTTCAAAATATTTTTCAAAATAGCAGATGCACTATTTTGCCATCCCGATAAACCTCATTGCATGAGGGAGTAGAGATGGCTTGAAATAGCGTGTTATTTTGAAATTAGATACACAATTTGCATAGCACAAATTGTGTCCCTTATTCGAGTTTAGGGTGCTGTGTAGATGCACCCTGAGTGTCCACTGATTCTTTTTTGCCTTTTCACAAGCTAGCTTGAAACACATTTTGGCATCCAATGCGTCATCTGCAATTGGAAGCCACTTCTTACTGTAATGGAAATACTTATGTGCCAAGCTCAGTGATGTACAACACTACACTCGAATTACCACTGTGCTTTAATTAACCTGAATTGAACAATGTTATCATTATACTGCTGGTGCATTTAGTTACATCTTTTTTTCTTCAAGTTCAACTAGAAAACACAGATAATTAAACCTCTGGATAATCAAATGCCTGAGGAGAGCTCTAATGTTCTGGGATGTTCCTAAACCTCATCAAATGGCCCTTCTTTATTGATTGTTCTACCTCAGCTATATCAGTGGGTTAAATGAATGATAACTCCATGCTGAATACACTCTCCGCCACCTTTTTTCTAGGAAACGTATGGAAACTTGACCGGATTTGAGAAAGAATTTTGCTTGGATATTTTCTCCTCATAAAAGCAGCTTAGTTCATGTGGTCAGAGTATTGTAGACTTTGCTTAACACCATGCAGAATGGTATCTTTTGTGATTTTTTTTTTTTTTTTGGCTTAGTGCATTTGACGTAGAGGGAGACATTTTTTAATACAATTTTCAGTTCAAACCAGCGCTGTCTGCTAATAAATCAATCACAGGCCCTGGAAGCTAAGGGCTGCAAAGGGAACACCTTCCTCACACAAATCCCCATGGACGTGTGGTCTGGCTTCATTTAAATCTACATAAGCTCCGAAATAATTTATGGCCAAAGTTCTATCACTTGCAAGAATGGAGGCGACAGTAGATTTATGTCTCAGAGTCATCATGGTCTATTGGCCATGGCCAGGCTGGGACTCAGATACCCGGAGGATCTGTTCGTGGGTTTGATGCTGATTTGTTACATAACCTTGAGCCAATCACTTCACCTCTCTGTTGACTCTCTCCCCTCCTACCCTGTCTGTCTCATCTAGTTAGACTGTAAACTCTTCAGGGCAAGGGCTACGTGTTTATACAGTGCCCAACACTTTTTGGTGTGAGTCTAATAATAAACAACAACAACAACAACAGAAATCTGATGGCCAAGACTCTTCTGGAAGCATTTGGGGTGTTTGTGTCTATCATTGTTGCTTTGTGCACTTTCACTTCCTTCTGACAGAGCACTTCCTGGACAGATGAAAGGCCACTCAGTCCTCTATAGGAATAAGACTTATAACTGCCCTGTGGACTATGCAGGACTATTCAGTCCATGCCCAACACGTTCTCCTCTCATTGTCAGATGGATCTATTTTTCCTGGCAGAAGTTATGTTTGTTCAAAGCATTTTTCAGGCAGTTCTATGATGTGTTAAATGACTCTCTCCCTACAGTATATATAACTCCTTTACATCTGCCCAGATTAATGAATAATTTTCTAGAGATCAGGCAATAATCAAGCAAGTGATGCTGACAAGCACCATCCAAAGAATGGGAACTATTAGAAGAAACAATTGGACACCAGTTATGAATAAATAACTCCCTTTAACCAGATTGCTGATTCAGTTTTTCAAACACACTTTGGCATTTAGGCTTTCGTTTATGTTCCCTTACTTTTAAGTCTCTTCTGAAAACAGACATTAAAATTTTTGTAGTACTTCCATACAGTGATTGCTTTAATGTTTATTTTACTGGATCCCATCTGATGAGGCAACGATATCGGGATTGTAACAGAGTGGAAATGCCTCCCATGGAAACCTTTGATTTCACTTGAGAGCAGGCAACGAATGTATGACAATTAATATATATCTACTTACTCACAAACTGCAGGGAAGGACAGACCCACAAAGGCACTAGATAAATATTCTGTATACATTTCATTCGCGACTCCTTCTAGATAGTATTTCTGCCACGTATCCTCTTCAATCTAAGAAAAAGAAACACAGATGCAGAGTTGTAAATTAAAAATTGCTTTCTGCAAAAAATATAACCAGTGGATTTAATATGAATCAGTTTTTAGTTAGTTGAATTTTGGAGCCCAGTTTCCTTTTTTCTTTACAATTAATAATACTTAGCTAGCAGGGTTCCACTGGACACTAATAAACAATGCAAAGTAAAAATTAAATATCACTGTACTTGACATTGTTTGGGATTTTGTGCAGGTACATTGCAATAGTGGCTGAATTAAAGTTGTGGAAAGGAAAGAGCAAGGCAGTTCCTGATTTTGTTTTGTGAAAACTCTCCCGTGAATAAGTGTAATTATTTTATCACTTTACCATGATTGTATAAAGATTCACTTGCTTTCACAATATTTGAACACTTGGGCAGTATTTTGCAATCATCACCATCATTAACTCAGCTACAACAACACTACAAACAACATTTTTAACACTAAAGGTAGGCAGAGATGGTATGCAATGTATACAAGAGAAGAGTAGAGAGGTCTTATGAGTGCATGCTTTGCAAGAGTATTTTTAGGATTTGGGGGCCCAAGTACCAGGTTAGTCTTAGTGAAGTATCCCTTCATACCCTCTGTCCTCACTGACATTTCAGTAGGGCAGCCCACAATCTGACCCCATACACAGTTTGCTGGAAAATTGCTTATCCTTCAAACTGAAATTTGCCTGCAGAAACTGAAAAGAGGGGCTACAGACACGGTTCCCAAAAAATGGTCCTGCGCTCTCTGGACAAAATTACATGTTGTCAGTGCAAACTACAGGAGCTCAGCACCTCTAAAATTCAGGGCTCTGTGCTCAGGTGAACTGGATAACTTTAGTTTTTAATTTTTTTTTGCACTTTGTATGCTACCTCCTCGTATGTGTGTATGTACATCATAGGCACCACCTCAAAAATATCTGTTTGCATAGTTTGTCTATCACTTTCCATTAAAATGTTAAAAAGTTTCATTTTCAATTGGACATCCCTTCATTTAATTAGCCCTTTGAATATTAGCCAATTATGTGATCAAAACCAGCGCCTATCGTGATTCCAAGAATTATTATACATATGACACAGCATCAAAACAGTGATTACACTGAACAGTGAGATCATATGCTCCTTGGGGGTGAGATTAATAAACTGTGACACAAGAGTAACCAAAATAACTTGCCAGCTACACCAGAGCAGGGGAAATAATATATGAAACATTATTTTTGACATAGCAAGTTACTGACACTAATCAGAGGACCTGCAATTGCACAATACGCAAGGAAACAGAAAGTAGCAATACCAAGCCCTTTGAGAAAGGGTGGTTTTAAAACTGCCGATCCAACATGCATTATTATAGATCATGGAAACACTTCTTTTAACATGAGCCTGTGCTGCAAGAAAATTCTGGCCCTTCCATGTTGCAAAGAAACCTTAATAAGCAAATATGAATACCTAACTCCATCCTTACAAGCATCCTTCAGGATATGCCTTACATAGCAGAGACTGAGAACAGAGAGATCTTCAGATGTAACGGCCAATGGCTTCAGAAAAGCTTTGATAGAAGCTGAAGTAGAAGGCATTTTTATCAAGCTCTTTGGATAAGATTTTCAATTTTGGGTGGAGAATTTGTGTGGAGAGTTCTGACATGTTAGTGGGACTGCAACAGCTAAATCCCTTACAATGCTTCCAAAGTCTCAGTATTGGTTCATAAAAAGTGATGTTTTCTAGGGGCACATTACAAATATGATACAAAGAACACGAACCCTGATTCACGGCAACACTGAGCTGCTGATGCACAGCTGAGAAAGTTGCAAAGAGCTGGTTGTGACTTCCTGATTCAGGGATGCCCAGGACCCAGGATAAATTACAGTAGCGGAGGTTCTGCTCCAATCTATGTCACTGGCACTGCTCAAGTAAGTTCCCATAGTCAACAGCTTTGTGGAACTTGGCTCTATTAGGTCTTCTCCTTCCTTCTCCCCTTCTGTTGAAGGTGGGAGGAGTTGTGGACATAAAAGGCATTTACTGTATACCACTTCCACCAGCTGTATGGGAGGGAGCCAGATTCAATGAGATACCCAACCAAGGTAAATAACTTATCACTGCTGTAAAGGATGTGATAGAAGTACCGGCTCACCATATTAAATAGCTTGAGTAGAATCCAGCCAACTGTTCTGAGACTGCATGTAAAGCTTTACACTCAGGGCTGTATATTTTTAACGTACAGTATATTAAATGAGTTTTTTTTAAATTGTGGCATGTATTTCTTTCTTGCATATATATTCCTTATCCTAATATGAATGCACATCTCTGCTGGAATTCAAGCAACAAAATTAATGCACAGAACTCCAGTGATTCAGGGAAAGATGCCAAAATTAATTTTTCAGCCATTCAGTGATCAATCAAAAGAAGAAAAGCATCCCGAGGCAACAATATATCTCTGCCTGTCATGTCAAACTACAGCTGTTTTAGAAGAGCATTAAAGCAAGAACTTCTTGAACAAAATGCAGGGCTTTAATGGAGTATCTCACTGGAGAGTCAAAAAATGAAACTGGAGATAGAAAAGACTTAGAGGTCATTGAGACCAATCCTGAATTGACTAGGGATGCAATCTATCATCCACTGCACACAATTTTTTTTCCAGTTAAGTTTCTAATGGCTTTCCACAACTTTCCTCAGTTTAATACATATAATTCAGGATCTTTCCTGGATATTAATCCTAAATGTTACAGTAATGAATATCATTATATTGCTTTTACATTAATTATATGCCTTATTATTCTACTCTAACACTGCTTTTAAAGCAGTGGCCTGATTTTCAAATGTCCAAATTTGTTAGGAATGTTAATTAATTCAACAGAAGTTTTAACATGAATTACATTTCCAAAAAAAAAAGTGAAATACTGTCCATGGACACACTGGCTAATTGACCCAAATCAATGTGCAAAGCGTTAGAATATTCATATTTCTCTTGCTCCTGGTTTCATTGGCAACACATTTAGAAAATACCGACTGTAACTAAGTTATACCGTTGTGTTCATTGGTGTTACTCCAATGCCACACACTGAAACACGTAAAATACAAAATGGTGGATGATACATTAAAAACCAATTCAGGGAAGATTGGACAGTACAGTGGCCAAATCAGGAACAATTAATGTTGAGATAGAGATTCCACCCCATAGTTCAGGTTGAACTCGGCAAACCAGGACTCTCTTCTCCGGCATCATCAGTGGTCCTGTCGGACTATGGGGCTACGTCTACACTGGCCCCTCTTCCGGAAGGGGCATGTAAATTTCACAAGTCGTCGTAGGGAAATGCGCGGGGGATTTAAATATCCCCCGCGGCATTTAAATAAAAATGTCCGCCGCTTTTTTCCGGCTTTTAAAAAAGCCGGAAAAAAGCGTCTAGACTGGCCCCGATCCTCTGGAAAAAGTGCCCTTTTCCGGAGGCTCTTATTCCTACTTCAAAGTAAGAATAAGAGCCTCCGGAAAAGGGCACTTTTTCCGGAGGATCGGGGCCAGTCTAGACGCTCTTTTCCGGCTTTTTTAAAAGCCGGAAAAAAGCGGCGGACATTTTTATTTAAATGCCGCGGGGGATATTTAAATCCCCCGCGCATTTCCCCACGACGACTAGTGAAATTTACATGCCCCTTCCGGAAGAGGGGCCAGTGTAGACGTAGCCTGGATGTTCCTTGACCAGACAGCCTGGCAGCGAGGAGTCCAGTGGCAAGAGGGCTGGTGGCCTGTGGGGGTCAGGAGCCCAGCCAGTTTGGCAACAAGGGTGCCAGCGGCCAGGAGGGGGAGCTTAGGAGTGGGGACCGGCGGCCAGCAGGGAAGCCCAGCAGCTGGGGAAAAGCCCAGAGACCGGCAGCAGGGAGGCTGGCATTGACCTCCCCAGGTCCTGATTCTTATTTTCCTTCCCCATTTTAATTAACATACCTGGAGTTGCGTATCACAATTCAACCTTCCCCTTCCCGGCTGCATTCTCATATTGGACACTTCAAAAGGCACTAATGGAATGGGAGTATTGCAGACTTTCTAAGAACTCTCCATTGAGATATCTATTTAAGACAAGGCATTGGTCTCGTGGTGGGCTGCTAGGTAACCCGGGACTTTAGTTTTGGAGATGCAAACATACAATTTTTAAAAAAATTACATGATGAGAATGGTCCAAATCTCAACCTCCCTGAGAAGTGAGCTGCAAATAATAAAGATTTCATCCCCAAAGATGGTTTTGCCATTCCAGAGCCATGTGAGGCTCTAAAAAGATGTTTCCATTGTGTAACATCCTGCCACATGCACAGAGATCATCTTGCATCCTCTCTATTTATGGTTGGTGAACGATGTTGGACAAGCAGCTCGGAAACCAGAAGTTCTCTGTTTGTGCACAAAACAAATCCATCCCACACAGGGTAATAAGCAATATCACATGGCCTCCCCCAAGCATCATGCCAATATATCCCAGCAATCACATAGTATAGAAATAAGGTGACCATGCCTTCAAAATCAAAACCAAGAGCTTTTTTGTGGCAATTTTAGGTTTTTGAACTATGAAAATGCTCCTCAACCTGGCTCTATTTCAGAAATATAGTTAAATGCCTTTCCCTCCCCAAGGGAAAAGCACAGGGGTTTGGAACTCACAGAGAGGGGCATTCACTCATTGGGACTCAGAATGTAATACTGTTGGTCCAAGTTTTTTTTAACAAAGTTGGGTCTTAAACAACGATTAGTATGAAATACACACTTACTAGATGATGCGAGTGAAACACACGTGTATACCAAATAATATACAACCCCAGTGATTTCCCCATTTCTGAAGACAATCAACATTTCACTGTCATAGTAATTACTTATGTAATCAAATAAATACACCAAATTTAGCCTAACTATAGATACTAGTGAATTCCCAGTGATGGAAATGTCTTTGATTTAAAACAAGCAAGACAATGGAAATATCTTTGATTTAAAACAAATAAATTAAAATCTTCAGGTCCAGCCTTCCAGTTACAAAGATACCATCTTGTTATTAACAGTAATGTGACAGCAGATTTTGGATCCTTACGTTTTCTATCACTGTACTATGTGGACTTCAAAGTTGAGCCCATCAGAAGAGATTTCATTTCAGAGCAAACAGTTTCAGCAATTAACTTTTGCTTGTTTGCCAAACAAATGCTTTCCAGCAGAAGGCATAAATCTTTCTTTATTAAGTTCTGGGGAGTCCAAAAAAAGCCAAATTGTTTCTTTGGTTCTTGTATCAAAGACGGAGTTTTCTCTCCTGTTCATAGTTATTGGTGTGGAGTGCTGCCAGTTTGAGAAGTTGGTAATTTAAATAATACCTCCTATTCTTCTTGATAAAGACTCTCGGGCTTGCTCTACACTACACGGGAAGGTTGAAATAAGATATGCAACTCCAGATATGTAAATTATGTAGCTGGAGTTGACGTATCTTACATCACGTTTCCACGCTGTTCACACAGTAAGTGGCCAATAGGAGCAAATGCTTCCATCAACTTTCCTTACTCCTCGTGAGAAGCAGGAGTACTGGTACCAGTGGAGGCGCCCTTTGAGTTTGATCTGCGGGTCCATACTACAACTGCTAAACTGAACCCAAGAGGATTGAATGTGGCATGTCGATCTTCCATGTAGTATAGACATGCCCTCAGAGGTTCTCTCTCTCCAATGTTCTCTATGGCAGAATGGGCAAAATACATCACACAAAATTTAGTACTTTGTGGAGACTGTGGAATTTGCTACAAAAGTTCACATCACCCCATGTCAAAAGCAAGGAAAATGTAGGAGGAACGCTTATGATGCTCTAAAATTAAAAAGCAGAATACAAGGGATCTATATTGCAGTTGCAGTGAGCATTTCAGACTGTGTCAGATCCCATTATTTATTCTCTTTCCTTCTTGTACCTATCCCTTGCGCTCAAATGTTATTCCCCTTAATTTGTTTATTTTCACATCATGGGCCAAATTCAGACCTTCACCAGAGTTTTGGGGGCAAATGCATATTAAAACTTCCATCTCTCCCCTTCTCCCCCCCCCCCCCCCAGGAGTTGAGCAGTGCTCCCTGTAAACTAGGCACTTGTGCATCCATTGAAGAAAGATTCAAATGCCACCCAGCTAATGGGGCTGGGGGTTGTTGTTTCTACAAGTGATGCACATTTACACAAGCCTCAGTGCACACAGAAAAATTTATTCTGCCCATGGATGGAAAAGCTTAACGGGAACATTGGGGTTGGACCCTTTTTTGCTTGTTTTTGAATGAGTAAGAAATGCACCTCAAAAACACAGGCACACACCTATACGGACTATAAGTCCTCATGCGCAGGGCATTAGATGATCACTGACTGAGTGTTAGGAAGTGACTCTGCATGTTTAGCACTGCAAAAGTAGGTATGTTTTATGGGCTTTCAACTTTCTTTTGAGTCTATTGCAGGCCCGCTGATGGGGGAGGGGCAATTGCCCACGGCCTGGAGATTTAAAGGGTCCCAGCAATAGTGATGGTGGGAGACCCCGGCCCTTTGAACTGCCATTGGAGCACTGCTCCACATGGCTCTGGGGGCTAGGATACACCACAGTCTGGGTGGTGCTAAGGGATGACTGCTTTCGGTCCCACTCCTCCTGTCCTAGGCTCCGCCCCTTCCAGGGCTGTGGAGCCAGGCCCTCCACACACCTTGCTCCGGGGCCGCAGTTGGTGTTGGCCTCGCTGGTCAAATGATTGTCAGAGGCAATAGCCAATTCCTTCATCCATTGATAAAGCTTCCACTTGGGCACTGAATCTTACTTAGTGAGCTGATCAGGAATGTAGGATACACAAGAACTATGAAGTTAATATTCCACTGCAGGGTTTTTAACTAACTTTGCATAAAAAGTCAACATTTTCTTAAAGTCGCCTCTTGTATCTGGTGGGCTTTTGTGTCTTCAAGCCCTGTAAACCCAGCCCAGTGCACCCTAGCCAGCCTTCCTGCCTCTTTTTACAGAGATTGGATTTTATCTACATGTTTTGTTAGTCTATAAAGTGCTACCAGACCATTTTTTTTTCTGTAACAGACTAACTCGGCTACCCCCTGAAACTCTTTTGTTGGGATTTTAAAATCTCAGTTTAGAATTTTATAGCCGGGGCAGCATTCTCTGTTCAAGTATATGGGCCATTGTGGGATTGGTACTTGAGAGATACACAAGAAGCTTCCCTTCTTTTCCCTGGCTCATGCACGGGCTGATCGCAACAGCAGTCCTTGTGAGTAGGACGGGTTTGTTATTTGCCACTTCCAGGAAGCAAATTAGCCAGCACTGAGCTAGGGCAGAAGGGCCAGGAGTTTGCAATATGGCCTCAATGCCCCCTTTGACCAATCCTCAGGTAGGCCGAGTTATCTTCACTGCCCTAAAAGACAGTGCTAAATGTGCATCCTCCATGAAAAGGGGGAGAGGGGGAGGCAGCTTCTTGCTCCTTGACAACAAGAGCTTTAATCAGATTGTGCAATCGAGCACTACATATTTTTAGAATCATTTCTAAATAAGAACCCCATTTGTTTCACCCCTATTAACTTTGTTACCCCAGGGGGGAAAATAGGAGGGTATTTGATTTAGGAAACATATGCTAATTGATGGAATTCGTTGCTGTTGTCATTAACCGCCTGGTTTTAGATAAATCCAAACAGATGTAGTATGTTCTTGCATGCTTTTTCAGATGAGCCAATTTGGCCTGTAAGTGTTCAGAAAGAAAGATGAATTAGGAAGCTGGGTGGGGAATCTGCACTAGAAATCAAGCTGTCTTTCAATTTTATGTTTTAGTTTTCTGTTGAAGAGACCCAAGAGACTAAATCAGCATATTTACTCATTACTCAAGAATCTGACAGCCTAAGAATTAAACAAGAAATCTCTCCCCCGCTCCCCTCACAAGTTGCTAACTGCTCTGATAAAAAATCTGGGAAAACTAGGCACTTTATAAGGACAAACGCTTGAATAGTCTATGCATAAAATCTTGTTACAAATGTATTTCTTTCCAGTCACACACAAAAACAAGTGTTTAACCCCATGAATGTGGCAGATTGATTTGGCTAATCACGTCCTAAAGACTATCCTGATCTGAGACCTTTAGGCACAGTTTAAGGCCCAGCCTCGAAGATCTGTGCATGCACATGCTCCATGGAAGTCCACAGAAGTTGTACACTTCCACATTGTGTAGCATCTGAGAATCTCTTTTACCTTATAGTGATGACATGGCATTCTCTTCCATAGCGTGTCCATGGCTTATTGAGCACCTAGTCACATAAGTAATGCCATTAAGATGCAACCAAAAGGGATGGTTTATAAGCATTAACCACAGATGCAACCCAAAGAAGATCTCGTGAGATAGATAAAATAAGGAGAAGCCTGGCTTATTACATTAAAGACATTTTGTGGGCCCTTGCCACAATGCAGATTATGTAAAAGAGTAATTTACATCTGATAAAAAAAAGTATCAGACGGACTCTATCTTAGGGTGCATTTATACTGCACCATAACTGAAAATAAGATACGAAATTTGAGCTACGCGTATTTTATTTCAATGCTATTTCGAAATAGTCTACTCAGCGTCAAATTTCAAAATAAAGCGCTATTCCAAAATTAACCTTACTCCTTGCAGAATGAGGTTTACAGAGACATCGGAATAACAAGCCTTAAATAATGAGCTTGCTGTGAAGACACGGGATAGCTATTTTGGGATACTCCAGTATCCCGAAATAGCGTTGCAATGTAGACGTACCGTTATAGTCGATAAAGCCACAAAGGCTCAATCAATCCATTTCTAACCACCAGGGTTAACAATGGTATTACGAGGAACATCAATAGTTACTTAAGGGTGTCAAAGAGGGATTTCACCATACTTTCCCCCCCCTTTTCGATTGTGTACTTCGTCCTTCACTCATTTATGCAATGTCATCTCTGGGGCACACTCGAAAAGAGGATAGAATACACTGCCCTGGCCTGTTCCTATGGAGAATAGGAGTATCATGGCTTGAAAGAGCCTGCCTGAAATGAGCCCAAGAAAAGGCATTCAGAGGTCACACAATCATTTTTATCACTGATGCGAAGCAAGTCTAAGACACTTCAGAGAGTAACTATAAAGATGTATGCAATATAAGATCCTAAGGACAGAAAATGGGTGCAGACAATTAACTGTTTCAACTAAAACAGTCTTTAATGAATCTGAACCAACAAGAAATCTACCATAACTCTCCCCAAAGAGTGACCACATTGCAGATTAGGTGATACACATTTTCCTCTTTACAATTTACATTCTGCTAGTGCCTACATGCTCTAACTGATTTTGGTGCCACCTTGTTCAGTACTTTGCATGCACATACAGTCGGAGGCAGTCTCTGCCCCCAAAGAGATTATAATCTAAACAGAAAATAAATAAGTACAAGGTGGTAAAAAGTGAATCATTTTACAGATAGTGAAATGAAGATGAGAAGCAAAGGTGGAATTTCAGAAGGTGGGGAAGCAGCAGCTGTGTGCTCTGGGACACTGCTTGCTTTTCATCCCATTCCCCAGACTATCAGGGAGCGAGGGGAAAGTACTTGCCAGCCAGGTGTGAGAAGCATGCACGGAATGCGTGTACTTTCCCTTCGCTCCCTGATAGTCCGGGGAATGGGATGAAAAGCAAGCGGTGTCCTGGAGCGCATGGCGGCTGCCCCTCGCTACCCTTCCCAAAATTCTGACCTTGATGAGGAGAGATTATGTGACTTTCCTACAGTCAAGGAGAAAGACAATTGCATAACTGAGATTTGAACCCAGATCTGCTAAGTTCTAATTGAGTGCCTTCATTAAAAGTCATCTCTCCTACATAACAGCTCTGGTCTCCTGGATAATAGTACTACCTTATCCATCGATTCAATGGCCCATCTGAAGAATAACTGGAAAGTGACATAATAAGCCCCAAGAGAAGAAATTTAATTTTCATCTGAATCATTTTTTAAAATAAATGGCAATGTTGCTACCGTCTTCTATATCCACATATAGATACAATCATGAGATCATCAAACATATTTACATAGGGCTGTCATTTACCAATGATAAATGGTGACAGAGGGATAAAAAATGATGCAAGTATCACAAGTATGACCATTAATATTGTTAAAAAGTCACCCAGCTCAACATTGTGTAGTGTAATTATCAACAGCTCTGCAGTTTCAAATGATCTATCTTGTTCATAGCACGTACTTCTCAATGCAATGAAATAAATAGTCATGTCAAAGAGATCCCACATATATAATGATCCTATATAATGTCTTCAGTGCTGTCAAGGAATATGACCAAAAAGAAGAGACTGAGGTTGGAGTTTGTTTGATTAGTGACACTGTGTTGCATTTTGCATTTAATCAAAAATAAGCCTTTGTAATTACAGGACAAGCTGTAATGTCAGCTCACTCTGCCATCATGCAGGGAATAGCATAGCTCACTAATTCTGCTGAAAATCAATCCAACCATTTGGAAGAGGAAAACTGGTCTCTCTCATTTTCCATCATACCTTTGACCTTCATTTCGCTATCTGTAAAATGATTAGAACGTATAGACAGAGAATCCTATTTCACATGGGGAAAACAAAGTTGATAAACATTTTAATGATATTAACCATAGAAAATAAATAGGATGGATTTAGGTTATTATAGCTTCAAAATAATTTTTGACTATTTATATTTTATGCCATTAAAATTAGCATGTTTGGTTCCTCTGGCCTAATCTGTTTATTCAATGTAAATGAGAAAATATGTGAGATTCTGCTGAGATGCGTAAACCTTTTACGATCCGAAAAAGCACCCAAAGATGGGGCTTACACACTAGCCGGTTAGAAAAAAAACATTGAAAATGTTTCTACTATGTGAATTAAAAAAATCATTGTATGGCCTGGGTCTAAGAGGTGCCCAGTATCTTTCAGAATCAGGCTTTTACCTTCTAGTGAGGCTAGGTTCTAGAACTGTCTGGAAGCTCCGATCGAGCTTCTCAAGCTCCAATCAATTTGATGTCTGCATAAGTCCCACCCATCCTTCAAGAGCATCAGTTCATCAGTTCTCCTTTATCTTTATCCCATATTGGTAAGTATTAAAAAGCCAGGACAATATGTTTGAACATCTTACACAATTCCTCCTCAATCTAACAGACAAGGCAGTGTGATGTGCAAATACAGATTTATTATTTATTAGGCATGAGTGTATTTTTATTTAAAAACAAGAATCATTTCATCTGAAGAAGTGGGCTTTGCCAACGAAAGCTCACGATACTATACATATACTTTTGTTGGGTCTCTAAGCCTTGGTCTACACTAGGGAGTTATTTTGAAATAACTCCCCTTATTTTGAAATAATAAGCGGCGCGTCCACACGACCAAGACCATGATTTTGAAATAAGGTGCCGGTTATTTCTAAATAACAACTCCTTCTTTCCATGAGGAATAATGCTTATTTCAAAATACCTATTTTGAAACTGTGATAGTGTGGATACTCCACTGCTGCTATTTCGAAATAACTATTCCCCAGAGTCATCCAAAGTAATTATTCCCCAGTGCTTTCTGGAGCTCTAAGTCAAGGTAGCGAGTCCATATTAAGGAAGCCTGCCTCGGACTAATTTTGAGGCTTCTCTATAGTATGGACATGCTATTTGGAAATAGTTATTTCGGGAGTTATTATTTGAAATAAGTTATTTTGAAATTATTTCCTAGTGTAGACATGCCCTAAGGTGCCCAGGACTACTCACTGTTTTTTTTAACAGTTGTTTTTCAAGTTACAGATTAACATGGCTATCTCTCTGAGACTATGTTATTATTTGTTCATCAACAGGAAAAGGGGCAAAATCTGACAAATGAGTTATTTGGCAAAAATAATTCATACAAACTCATTACAGGCAGTCCCCGGGTTACGTACAAGATAGGGACTGTAGGTTTGTTCTTAAGTTGAATTTGTATGTAAGTCGGAACTGGTACATATTGTAGGGGAAACTCTAGCCAAACATTTCTCCAGAGCTCAGTTTTATTCTCCCACACCTCACTTCCCTCAGTCCTTTATTCTCAAGCTGAGGTGTCTGCTGAGAAAAGCCACTCCGCGCCTCCCTGATCTGCTGGGGGGGCACTAGCTTCGTGTCTCCATAGTCTGCTGGGGGGAAGCAGCTAGTGCGGGGTTGCCTCACCCCGTTTGTAAGTAGGGATCCGATGTAAGTCGGATCCATGTAACCTGGGGACTGCCTGTATATTTAAGAATCCTGGAAGTAAACTGCCCAGTACTAAGTGTTATACAAAACCACTACCTTCTAACTCACTTACATTTGTCTGTGTTAATCAGAGCTAATAAACCTCTATAACAATGTAATTACATAGTTTCCGGGGCAGGGACAACAATCCCAGCCAACTGGATCTTTTTGGTCCCCCAGAACCAGATGTAAAAACAAAACCTGAGTGCGTTGTATCTTAATCAAATGTGTAAATCAAGATTAGCTCTAACAGACAAGATTAGATATAGATGCATTTTCCATAGTATACAGAAATAATCTGTATGCATTTAAATGGAGTCTTGTGCTACACCAAACAGCTACTGAAATACTAAGATGGCCACGTACGCCCACAGTTACAGGCAGTAATGGGACTTGCACCCATGCCACTAAGAGGAGAAAAGGCACACAGATTTCATTTTAGTCTTTAACCACAAACTTTACCATTCAGGGAAGGCATTAGCCAATCTGGAGGGTGTGGAGGAGAGGGGGTAACACATGAAACGAAAAATGCATCATTTAATGCAAATTGGTGTTCATACAGTCAAATAACTTTGTAACTGCATGATTTAAGATAGGACAACAAGCCCAAAAGAGCATGTGTGGATCTTACTCCCATCCAAGGACAGTTTCAATGTACCACATTCATAGCTGATTCTCACACCAGTTTTCAAAGGCTTGTGTCAATGCATAGGAATGGCTGGTTCATAATTTACAGACTCCCATTGAAATCAGCAACCTAAATTCCATTCCCTTAACAAAATCATGGAACACAGCGACTTCAGTGGGGTTGCATGCTTGTCCCGAAGGCTGATTTTGGCCCTCTGCATTATTTACTTACTTTAAAAATATTTGTATAATGGTAAACCTCTGGCAAATGTTTGGTAATCCAAACCATAAACAGTAATTGCTCTATAGAGCAGTATTTCAATCTAGTGCTGAGATCATGTATGAAATTAATAGGCACATCATTTCATTTTTATATAACCCTGAGAATATTCAACATAATAAAATGAATGGGTCTATTAAAATATACCTTACTGTATGGTTTTGATTTGTTTTCTCTTAAATCTTTTTATTGTGCAATTTTTCCTTCTTCCTTTTAAGTATTTACAGAACCATTTCTGTTACATTTTTTAACTGATTTTACCTTTGTTCTATTTAGTGCCAAGAGCAAAATAAAGAATTCCATATGAGAGTGCAGCTACAAAACCAAAAGGAAAATATTACATTTAAATATAACAGTTTGAGGTTTATAAATTTGTTTTACCTTTAATGCTGGACAGAGAATTTACACAAATCATTTTGATGCAGACTAAGTTATAATGAGTTAAATGTGTGTGGGATAACCATCAATCAAGTTCATTTGTCTTTGACTGACCAAGCATTTACAACACATTAGACAACTTTCTAATCATGTTAGGAAAAAGGAGAAACAAATCAGGTTTTTTTTTTTTTTAAATACAGAAGTTTCAGTAAGATTTTTGGGAATGTTTTAACATATGTACAAAACTCCACTAATAATGTTTGCTTAAAGAAATTGTGAAGCTCTGACAGTTGCTATATTGAATGTTCTAAAAGAGTGCTACTTTGCAATAAGGAAAGTGAGACATTCATAAATTGCTTTTCTCCCTTTCAATTCCTATCAACACAGTTCACTTGTAGTAGCAAAGGCTCTGGGTGTTGTATTGCATTCATTCATTCATTATTTCCATCAATTAATGATTACCAAGATTAAACAACTGTGTGTGTAGGTTGAGGAAGAATGTTATTTCAATTAAAAATAATCAGCATTGTCTTGTCATTGATGGAGTTGGGATTTTGGTTTTGTATGCATCAGTTCTCATGTGCCTGTTTTGTTTCAGATATTAACAAACTCAGAAATCTGAACTCTCAGATAGTATCTACACCCAGATACCGACATGAATAATCCATTGTGCTGGAGTAGTGATGGCAGAAATCGATGTTAACCTATATTAACTATTTTCTCTCAAAACATTTATACGACTATATACTTTTTGTTTAACCCTAAAACACTGTGAAGTCAGTATCTGAATAGCCTGCTGTCAAGAGCACAGAAATGTTCTTTTTTGCCCATTGGCCTCCCAGAACCGGAGTTAAGTAAAGCTATAATACAAAACTAACAGAAATGATGATCTATCCACTATGCACAATAAGCAGCAGCAACATTGCTACCCTGGTATGACCCAAATTAGTCAAATTTCCCATGATTATACGGGTTGAACATCTCTAGTCCAGAACTCTCTGGTCCAGCAACATCTGTCATGCGGAATTATTGTAATTAGCTGGCTGTCCAATTATCATATGTCTGGCCAAGTTTCCCTTGGTCCCATAACATTTGTTTACAGCCACCAGTCCTAGCTCTAATTTACCCTAAGTGTCCTCTAACAGCCTAGTAAGCTGTGGAAGTGTTGATAATGCTGCTAGACAATATTGATCTCCCATGGTTTGGAAAATTCTCTGGTTCGGGACTGGTCAGGTCCCAAGGGTGCCGGACTGGAGACATTCAACCTGTACTATATATCTAGAAAAACCTGGTCAGAATCAGCAAAGTCCATTTGACTCCATGAGAGTTCAAAATGCTGCAAACCTCAGTAAAGGTCCTCCAAGCCGTGCAGAACTGGGCCTACAGGTTGTAGAAGAAATCAAAGGACAACCCCATCAGTCTGTTTCATCTCACACTGCTGAAAAATGTTATTGTATTATGACATGGAGGAAATACTGACCGGGTGGCTTGAAGAGGGACAAGTTTAAAGGCAGAATAGGTTGCTGGTGTTCCACTGAGCCTCGAAAGAGAGACATACCAATGATAAGAGGGATGAATTAACATTGAGATGCACCAATTTTAATCCAGCTTGAGCAAAAGATTTTCAACTACAAGATCTAGGTGGTACAGCTTCCTCCCAAGCAATGATTTTTACTGGTTAAGTCTGTCCCTAATATTCTCAGTGCACTGGGGCAGTGCTTAGAGAGGACACACACAAGCCTTTTCTATAAGCAGCTTGCTCACTTCTAACCCTGGGGAAGGCAGAAATGGAACAGAGGTGACAGTCTACACAAAGGCTACGTCTACACTGGCCCCTTTTACGAAAGGGGCATGCTAATTTTAAACTTCGTAATAGGGAAATCCGCGGGGGATTTAAATATCCCCCGCGGGATTTAAATAAAGATGTCCGCCGCTTTTTTCCGGCTTGGGGAAAAGCCGGAAAAAAGCATCTAGACTGGCCCGATCCTCTGGAATAAAGCCCTTTTCTGGAGGATCTCTTATTCCTACTTATTCCTACTTTGATCTCTTATTCTGGTTACTTTGAAGTAGGAATAAGAGATCCTCCGGAAAAGGGCTTTATTCCGGATGATCGGGCCAGTCTAGATGCTTTTTTCCGGCTTTTCCCCAAGCCGGAAAAAAGCGGCGGACATCTTTATTTAAATCCTGCGGGGGATATTTAAATCCCCCGCGGATTTCCCTATTACGAAGTTTAAAATTAGCATGCCCCTTTCGTAAAAGGGGGCAGTGTAGACGTAGCCAAAGGGTCAAAAGCAAGAGCACAGATGTCCCTGGAAAGGTTTGCTTCAGTGCAAACACAAGGAAGTTGGCACATGCAGAGAAAGCTGAATGCCCTCGAGGCTGCTGGATTCTGGTTACAGATATTAGCAGCAGAGCAAGGAATTGCACAGTGACTCTCTAGTGACTAGCAGTTGCAAAGAATGTAATTAAAAGAAGAGGCAACCACCTGTTTTGTGTTTGCGACACTTTCTGTTTAGGATAAAAGAAGGAGGTGGTTAATTTCAGAGTCGCAGCATGCCAATGAACTAGCAAGAGTTCAGGAAAGTTGAGCCTGTGTAGCGAAAGGAGTTACAGTTAATGGTCTGATAAAAGCAGCAAATGGTCTAATTGCATAAGTAGAAGCATTGCCAGCAGATCAAGGGAAGTGATTATTCCCCTCTATTCAGTACCAGTGAGGCGACATCTGGAGTACTGCATACAGTTGTGTTCCCCGCCCCCCAGAAAGGATGTGGACAAATTGGAGAGAGTCCAGAGAAGGGCAACAAAAGTGATTATGAGGTTGGGGCGCATGACTTTTGAGGTGAGGCTGAGGGAACTTGGCTTATTTAGTTTGCAGAAGAGTGTGTGTGTGTGAGGGGAGGAATTGATAGCAATTTTCAACTAACTGGAGGAGGGTTCCAAAAAGAATGGAGTGAGGTGGTTCTCAGTGATGGCAGATGACAGAACAAGGAGCAATGGTCTCAAGTTGCAGTGGGGGAGGTCTAAGTAGGATATTAGGAAAAAATATTTCACTAGGAGGGTGGCGAAGCACTGGAATGGGTTACGTAGGGAGGAGGTGGAATCTCCATTTTTAGAGGTTTTTAAGACCTGGCTTGACAAAGGCCTGGCTGGGATGATTTAGTTGAGGTTGATCCTGTTTTGAGCACAGTGTTGGTCTAGCTAACCTCCTGAGGTCTCTTCCAACCCTCATTTTCTACGATTCTAAGTTAAAGTGAGGAGCCCAGGTTTGCTTTAAGACAATTGCAGAAATAGAAAGTGACTAGGAAGGGGCACTGCAGAAAGGGAACTAAGGGTCATAGTGGACCACAAGCTAAATATGAGTCAACAACGTGATGCTGTTACCAAAAAAGCAAACGTTATTCTGGGATGTATTAACAGAAGTGTTGTAGGCAAGACACAAGCAGTATTTTTATGTTTTACTCTGTGCTGATTAGGCCTCAACTGGAGTATTGTGTCCAGTTCTGGGTTCCACATTTCAGGAAAGATGTGGAGAAATTGAAGAAGGTCCAGAGAAGAGCAACAAAAATGATTAAAAGTATAGAGTGCATGAGGGAAGACTGAAATAAATGGGTTGGCTTAGTTTGGAAAGGAGAAGCCTGAGAGGGGACATTGACAGCAAATTTCAAGTACCTAAAAGTGTGTTACAAGGAGGAGTGAGAAAAAATATTCTCCTTAACCACTGATTATAGAACAAGGAACAATGGGTTTAAATTGCCACAAGGGAGGTTTAGGCTGGACATTAGGAAAAACTTCCTAACTGTCAGGGTGGGTAAGCACTGGAAGAAATTGCTTAGGGAGGCTGTAGAATCTCCATCACTGGAGATACTTAAGAGTAGGTTAGACAAACACCTGTCAGGGATGATCTAGATGTTGCTTAATCCTGTTATGAGGGCAGGGAACGAGACTTGATAACCTCTCAAGGTCCCTTCCAGTCCTATGACTCTATGAACTTGGCTTCCATATTGAAAAGCTAAATTCTTCTTGCCACTTCTGCTAATCGAAGATGGTTTCTTGCACAGAGTCCAGAACCCCATGAAGATCTATTTTCTGGGGAACTCCAAAAAGCTCCTCACATCAGTCTCGGAAACCCCAGCTGCTACTTCACGCCAAGAGAATAAATATCAGAAGGCACTGTACCAAGGGCTCCCAACCACCTGTATGTGCACCATAGCTGGCACAGTCTTCCTGGCTTTCCTGCTTGGTACTCTAGGAAACTACTGCTCACTTCCGTGGTGGACTTGAAGAATCACAGCCCATCTCACATTCCATCATGCCCTGGCCCCTGGTCACTAATGGACTTGAAGAATCACAGCCCATCTCACATTCCATCATGCCCTGGCCCCTGGTCACTAACACAGGACTGGACATTGGGCAACCACGACCTCAAGCAAGAACGCCTAAAAACAGAATAAAAGGAAGGGAGCACCAAGGTAAGTTATATTTACACTACAGACTTTCGAGCAGCACGGCTGTATCGCTGCAGCTGTGCTTCTGTCAAGTCTTCCACGTAGCCAGTCTATGATGACAGAAGTGAGTTCTCCCATCTGCATACTTAAACCAAACCAAACGAGCAGCAGTAGCTATGTCAGTGGTTGCAGGTCTTCCAGTCACGGAGCACTGTCTACCACCGGTGCTTCCATCGGTGAAATTCATGTCACGCAGCAGTGTGTTTTTTCACACCCTAACCGACAACATTTTACTAAATTTTTTTTAATTAACTTAGGTGAGCTCTTAGACTAGTGAGATGGCATGGTTGCCCCCAAAAGGGTAGGAACCATGGCACTACAAGTTTTTTGCAAATGCGCCCTTAGGGGCTCTGTGACAGAGGAGAAATAAATAAATGAGTGATGTTGTAGGAGGTTTGGGCTTCAGTGCAAACACATGGTCCATATTTATTCTCACAGTGAGAGGTGCACTGGCCACTTGATGTAAAAGAGCAAAGTGATCATTCTTTTTCTCTAGGCGCTTTGTTGCCATATGGGATACATATAAATCATATTTTTGTTTTAACAGCAGAGGCTTTCCTGATAGATAAACATGTGGTTTATCTAAAAAAAGAATTGAAATGGATTGTGCTTTGAACGATCATTTAATGGCCATAGATGTGCCAAATAAAAACATATTTTTTTAAGAACCTGGCTCACTGCCCAATATAGAACAGAATTTGTATGTGTGTGTGTGTGTGTGTGTGTGTGTATGAGAGAGAGAGAGAGAGAGAGAGAGAGAGAAAGTGTGTGTGTGTGTGAGTGAGAGAGAGAGAGAGACACCAAACTGGTTAATGTATCCCTATCTGTTTTGAGTTTAAGCAGTGCTCTCTACTCGACCCTGTGCCAAGTTGAATCCCAGGCTAACACACTCTAATGAGACAAGACATTACCTTTATGAATGACCTCATAGAGAAGAGGTTGGCGAGCATTGTTGAGAGGCCTGGTGCCAGGCAGCTCTGGGCTATGAAACCCAGCTTGAGCTCAGCAAGACAGATTGCGTCATCCCCTTCTTTCCAATTCCAACTTGGGATATTTAGCAGATGAGCCTGAAGGAAGAAATATAGGTAAAGGACCCCGAATGCTTTCCCCACGTTCTGTTAACACAGGAAGTATCCAAACAGGTGACAGCTAATCTTTTCCTTTTGTGCAGGTCTGCTCCTCCTGTAGAAGGTTAAAATATGATTACGACTCAGACCTCAGTGGTTCAGGAGTCAAATAAGTCAACAGCATCACCCAAAAGAGCTCCAGTACTGTCAACTCATTGCTTCATTTATTTCATCACATATATAATTATTCTCACAGGAAAACTACTGACCAAATATTCTGCACTTGGCTAATAGCCTAGTAAAAGCATCCTGATCGGTTAATAATTAAAATCACACAGAGTTTTGATATCATGTGCTGCCAATAGCCATGGAAGACAAATTAAAGAGACACTTGTGGTTTCCAAGTCTCAGGCTGAGTATCACTGAAATAGAGGGTTTAATAAATATTCTTCCAAACCAAAATATTTCCAACAAAGTTCCTGGATGGGAAAGGTCTCCACTTTCACACCTTTCAGTTTAAACTTCCTAATATCCCTTGGGAACTTGAAAGGAGGCTTTGTAAGGCCCAGCGACAAAGCTCAGGTTGTTACAGAGTATTACAGAGTTTTCATTGCACCCAAATCTTTGTATACTCCTTACAGCAATCTCAGCTACTCCCTGAGAGATAAGAAATGCACACAGACCTCAGAAATCAAACACAGGTTTTAAACTAATCTAATGTGGAAATGCAGTGGTGTTATCACATGTCCACAAACTCAGCCCTCGAATAATATGATAAAACCCGCACTCTTATGGTTTCTCTAACTCTCAGAATCCAATAAGCAGAGTCTCGTGTAAGGAGTCTTTTCTCTCATGTAAAGAGTCTTTTCCTTCATTTCCTCATTAATTTTCATTAGAAATACAAAGCAAAAACAAGTTTTTAAAACAACATGCTTACCAATGAGGGTGAAATAGAATGAATCTGTTCCACAAAAGAAAGTGGACCAAATTCTGCACATTAGCTGCCCTCCACTTATGTATGTGCAGAGGACAACCCAGGCAGTAGAAACCATGCTGTATAAAACCAGGTGGATCTTTGAGCAGGCCTACATTTCTTTAACTGACATTATACAGAAACAAGATGGTGATGTATCTTTTACTATACCAGCTTTGACTGGAGTGAGACACAAGCTTTTGGACTTACACAAAACGCTTCTTCTGGTCTGGAAAACTTAACCAGAGTGTCACAGCAAAGCACAACATAGAACATAATAGTTGATGAACAAAGAACACAACAGTTGATGTATATTTCAAAGAATCATTCAAGGGGAAATGAAGGTACGAATCCCTTTGGAAATCTTACCCACCGTCTGCAGACTCCCAGGACTCCACAGACCACAGGTTGAAAAACACTCCCATACACTCTATCTGAATAGATAATAAAAGCATTGTACATGGTTTAGTGAATCAAGCTGGGCCTTATTTCACAGGAAACATGTGCTTGTAAGACCAACTGAAATCAATCGGAGCTAGGGAAGCTCAGCATACCAGGGTAACGGATATTTTAGCATTCTGCTAAGGTCTCTGGCATATGTAAAAACAGCAGAATTAACTTTTTATGGGATTCCATGACAATTCGTATACACCTGTTCCTACTGGGAAAGAGAAACACTTCCAATTTATGGAACCAACATAAGTGGGTATGGGAGACTGTGGTAGCAGAAGTCTCTGAAGAGCGAGTCCCCTTGGTCTTCTCATTACCTTGTTATGATACTGCAGCATCTGAGTGATAATTCTTATCTTCGGATGGTAATTCTTTATGGAAATTACTCTAAAAAGAAAAAAATAATATTTTAGCTAGTGGACACATTGGACATTCTCCGAGAGCAGCTTGTGTCACTGATTTATTTGCATCCGACAATTAAAACTAATTTGATTTTTCACTTGATTGTGAAAGCATCTTAATGAGTAACAGACCAGTTTAAATTTTAGAGCTAACATGTTAGTCAACTCAGACTTTAGGGACCAAAAATTATGAGGGTTTACAAAAAAGAAAATAAAACAAAACTACGTGGCCTGAATAGCTCTACCTATTGTGGATTTCACAAGAAAGTTCTCTCTGTTGTACCTAAAGGCAGCCAATATGACTCATTTTGTTACATAAATAATATGCTAGCAGATAATCTTGTTTTCATCTTTTATGTATGAGGGATAGACTCTTCAATGAATATCCTAGCTGGCTTCTTTAAACTGTTTATTTGTTCAAATTTCCCGGTTGGCTTACACTTAAATGGTATCCCTTCCTTTTTTTACTGTCAATAGCATTTTCATTAGACTTTTGTGCAAATCAAATGCCCAGATCTCAATACCCTGAATTAGAAAGTGTTCAAAATCCAATCCTGAATCCAGATTTGAATTTTGCAAATGGCTCCTGTTTTTATGGCTTAATCCAAACAGGCCTGAATTTAGGAGCATGTAAAATCTGAGTCTACATTCAACATTCTGCAACCTGACTGCATCATCCCCAACTGTTCTCTACAGAACAATATAGTGTCTCTGAACTGTACATAGTGCACAGAAAGATACCAACAATATACAGGCAAAAATTACTGGGAGAAAGAAATATCTTGAATTTTATCTTAAATACAGGTTGGATCTCCAAAATCTGGCACACTCTGGTCTGGCAACATCTCTGCTCCAGCAGCACCATGCGTGCTTCTGGACCAGAGAGCCCGGGAGCCTATGAGTAGGAGGGCCAGACAGGCTGAGCATTGGTCAGCAGCCTGGCTGGGGACAGCACAGGACCGGGACAGAGCCCTGCAGCAGCCTCCAGCAGCCCCTGGGAGTGCAGGGATGAGGTTGAAGCCCCATGGCAGTGCAGGGTCAAAGTCCTTGTGGCAACCCCCAGGAGGGCAGGGCTGAGGAAAAAGCTTGCCCCGGAGGTGCAGAGCCAGGGCTGGGACTGGAGCTCCAGACCTGCGGCTGCCCCAGGTTGTGTGGGGCTAGAGCCTGCGGCAGGAGCTGGAGCCTATGCTGCCCAGGAAGCCAGCAGTACTTGGGCAAGCAGACCAGCCAGGTGTGGTGGGGAGGGCCAGGGTGAGGCAGGGTTACCTGCTGGGGAAACCTTCCAGCAATGGGTGTTGGATTTGGGGGCCAGTGGCTTAAGACTTTCCCTGGTCTGGCAAATTCTCTCATTTGGGACCGGTCAGGTCCGGACAATGCTGGACCAAGTAGGTCCAACCTGTACAGCGGACAAGGCACTAGATTGAATCCCTGCATATGTATCCTATAGGTTATGAAGAGAAAAATAACCCCAGAGTTTTAAAGAAAAAGAAGCACACATCAAACTTAAACACACAGACATGAGTTGCAAATTGAGCTCTGTCTTATTAACAGAAGGCAGGAAGAGGAGAGAAAACAACTGAAGGGGAGAAAAATGTTGTGGCTCTGCAGTTTTTGCAGCATGGTAGATTCCACATATCTCTAGGTATCTTTACATTGCACACAGCCTGGGTCCCATAAACTCAAGCTTGTGGTCCTGGCGTTTCTGAGCATACTGCATTGTACACCTGGATTTACAATTCCTGAACCTGGGTCCCATAGCCATGCTAAATTGTCCGTACTGCACAATGAAGAGCTTCTCACTCATGCCTGCAGCTTGACCAGCATCCACACGGCAAAATCACAGGGCTTGGACCCATGCTACAGCTCGACTTGGGCAATGATCTATCCCTCCCCACCATCAAGGTCCTCAATGCTTGCTGACTAAATTAGATTGATCTGTGTCTGAATGAAAGGGAGACTTAGGGTGCGTCTATGCTGCAGGGCTTAATTTGAAAGAAACTACGCAAATTGAGCTACGTCAATTGCATAGCTTATTTTGAAATTGGGAGCGTCTACACAGCACTTATTTCGAAATAGGGGATTCTTCCTCCAACTTTCCTTATTCCTTGGACAATGAGGGTTACAGGAGTGGGAGTAAGAAGTCCTCCAGCTTGACAGTATTTTGACACTATTTCGAAATAACTGCTGGCTGTGTAGACGCAGATTAAGTTATTTCGGAATAGCGCTAGTTATTTCAAAATAGTGTTGCAGTATAGACGTACCCTTAGTCTCCAACCCGAGTCAGAGCCAAGGTTTAGTATGCAGTGTAGACATACCTTCTGAGAGCAATAGCTTATTACAATGGTGTGCTGCCGGCATACTATGCCGGATGTTGCAGGCATATGGGGCATACTTGTTGCAGCCTTATTCCAGAGATTAGAGAATAAAGGGGTCTGATTTTCTTTTTGGAGGGAGGAGAATTGAAGGGCAAAGAGAAAAGTGTGATGCTCCCCTCCCCCTATTAATTTCCCTTTTTCCATTGAAGTGTTTAATTAAATCAGTTTTATTGAATCACACTCGCATTCCCAGTAATACTTCTGCATTTTATTACATTAAACATACTGAATCCATTTAGGAACCCACCAATCCGCATCTGGAATGCTCTTTAATCTATTTATTGCAATTAAAATCAAAGTAGGATTTCTCCCGTCACATCCCAAACGTGGCTTTGGAAAATAAAGCGAGGGTACTTAAACCCTGGCTTCTTTCACAGGCATCCCACACTCGAGAGAATACATGGCCTTTTCCAATGAAGTATTTCTATTTTAAACTGCATTCCTGCATCTACCTTCAACTCTCAGAATGCAAGCATCTGACAGGCCAATAAAATCAGTTTGTAATACTGGCCATTTCATTGCATTAAATAATTTCAATGTTTTTTTCCATTTTAATTTTAAAAGGGGAAGACTGGTTTCCTTAAAACTAATGCTACCTGAACAAAATAAAAGCAATGAAGAACTCTTATTTTGACTTACTTTTTGCAATTTCCTTATTACTCCCTTGCTATGCAAGACAAACAATGGTATCGTGTCTCCTTAACTAGAACGGTTATCAGTTTTTACGGGTTAATAGCCTGTGACTAGCTGGGGAGGTCAAGAATAGCAATTTCAGATCAATATTCACAGCAACTGTGGAAGGCAAAACAAGTCTCTTCTTCTCAGACCACTCTCATGGCAGGAAGGCAGAATAGAGCTTAGGTATGTAGTTGGCCAACACAATCATGTTCCTCAACTCAAAAAGGAGATAAAGCACAGGGCCAAAAGAACTGGCTGCCACTAAAAGTAGGTGCAGGGGGAGCCCATGTTACACACTGTGGCTCCAGCTACACTGTTTGTTTTTTGTAGATGAGGAAATGCAAATGAAGTGCTCATGAGCAAATCTCACACTCTCATTTGCATATTCTCTTCTGATCCTTTTTGCAGAAGATGTTTTTGCAAAAAACCTGCAGTGGTGATGGGGCCATTTTTCGGGAAAAAAAACCCTTTTGTGCAAGATCCCTTATTCCACAAAAAATTAGGTTTACAGGATCTTGCACAAAAGGTTTTATTTTCCAACAAATGGCCCCCGTCTATACTGCGTTTTTTTTTCCTTTCCCAAAAACCTCTTTCGCAAAAAGGATCAGAAGAGAATATGCAAATGAGATTTGCTAATGAGCACTTCATTTCCATTTCCTCTTCTGCAAAAAACAAACAGTGTAGATGGAGCCTGAGACTGACAGAATTCCTCGGAGCACTACTGCCTGGGTTCCATGTTGCCACTTACCCAACCTCATGAATGCATGTGGATACAAAAGCCAGAATTTCAGGCTTAGCAATCTTGTTTAAATGAAACGGAGCTATTCTTCAGAACAACACTCTTCGGACTTAGTTTTCAGAAGAGCAGGTGACATTTGTTAATAGGGTTGGAAAGCAGTAACCAGTGCCCCTACTATAAATGTTGTGTATTTTGCCTCTGCTGTCTAGGAGCATGGGGAACTCATAGTAGCACTTAGAAGGTGCACTGACCCCAGACACCCTGCCAAAGTTTTAATTGCAAAATGGAGTATCCCACATGTCCCCCTCCCTGACTCTCTGGGTGGCCCTTCCCTGCTCCCTCTATCCCCGGCAGGCACCTGCCTCGGAGAGCGAATACCGTTATTAAGGCCTTTCAGCTCCACTCTTCTAGAACATGGGATGAACAAAAATAAGGGGAAATTCATTTCCCCACTGAATAGGTGGCTTCTTTATGGGATACAGCAATAAACACAACTGCCTTAAAACCAGAATCCTGAAGGTGGTTCTCTCAAATATCATTACCCTTACTTGCCAGAGAGGAACACACAGGAACCCATAACGAGAAAAACTGGACTTTCCTTGTAAGCAATAAATACATCGGTTGAAGAAAAGACTGTAAGTAGGCTGAGAGAGTCTGGATATTGTGTTCTGAATAAAAAATACGTTTGAGCCCAAAGTACAGGATAAGGTGTTTGAGAC
This sequence comes from Pelodiscus sinensis, assembly GCF_052426305.1. Taxonomy (NCBI): domain Eukaryota; kingdom Metazoa; phylum Chordata; order Testudines; family Trionychidae; genus Pelodiscus; species Pelodiscus sinensis. The sequence continues at coordinate 8,917,993 of NC_143059.1, forward strand.
GGCAAGGTCCCTAGGATGCTGCCAACACATGTAGAAAGTGCGGGGCGCACACAGGCAATTTTAATGTGAGTATCTACTTCACCTTCATTCTCCAGATAAAATCTCTGAGGCCACATAAATGGTACTGGCTAAAGTAGCTGACCTGCTCTGGTTATCTTGGCTAGCACTTCCTCTTTTCATTATTTTACTCCCTGTCTCTGGAAGCAATTGTGTGTGAAGTTTTCAAACGTAACAGAAATCGGCAAGTATGAAGCAAGCTATGGGTATGGTCCGCCTAGATCGGGGTGAACAATAAAATGGCGGTGATTTGCTTGGGTTATCCCTGGTGGGTCTCTACAGGCACAGGCAATTGCAGCTCCCAGTGGCTATGAATCACCATTCCCAGCCTGTGGGAAGTGTTGTTGAATAGGACACCGCTTCCTACAGCTCCCACTGGCCGGAACAGCGATCCATGGCCAACAGGAGTTGCAATCTCCCGTACCTGTGGAGATGCAGGTAAATATAGCAATGGCGGCCTGTCAGAGCCTAAGCCTGGGGAACTGGATCTGGCTCATGGACCGGTGTTTGCCCACCCAGACCTAACACCAGCAATTTGCTCGTCATAAATGAGCACGACAACCACTCTCAAAAACTCTTCAGGTTACCTCATAATATTGGAGGCATCTTCAGCATCTGGGTCAGCGCAGTATTTATTGGCAAGGATTAGGCACGCATCTGCTGACTCTATCTGAGACACACACAAAAAGCAATCATAAATATAAACCTTTGTTTCCAACTTCTTATCATAACCATGGCCTCTAAGAAAGCAAAACAGGTGCTTCTTCCAAGAGCAACAACAGTTTGTAATTTTTGCTGAGTATAAAGCGGATGGTATGCTGTAGATTCTGACTCCTTATGATGTCAGTGGCACTACCTACATAGAACTGATCACTCAAACTGCTCAAAACACATTCCAAACATTACAATACTCATGGTTGGTCAATACTTAAACATACTACTGCCGTGGTTGTTATTTCATAGATACCAAAAATGAAGCACCAACAGGTTCACAGCCAAAGTTTTAAAATTCCATGTTGTAGGTCAAGCTCCTAAATCCATAGGGACAGGGACTGTTTTTCTGTTGTTTGCACACTGACTACAGGTTTAACCTCTCTAGTCCGGCACTCTCTGCTCCAGCAACATCCATGGTCCAGCATGATTTTAGTTAGCTGGATGTCCAATTATCACGGGTGTAGCCAAGTTTCCCGTGGTCCCATAAAGTTTGCTTACAGCACCAGTCCTGGCTCTTAGTGTTCTGTGCTGTTATTTAGCTCTAATTTACCCCAATTGTCTGCTAAGAGCCCAGGAAGCAGTGGAAGTGTTGGTAATGCTGCGAGACAATATTGCTCTCCTGTGGTTTGGCAGATTGTTTCAGGACTGATCAGGTCCCAAGGGTGCTGGACTAGAGATATTTAACCTCTATTACAACAGGATCATAGTTTGAGTCCCTAGAAAACAACATCATAAAAAAAACCCAATAGACAACTGATTTTAGGGGCAAGGTCAATCTAATTGTAAAACTAACACTCATCAACATTGAGTCTCGTTAGCATAAAGCAGCAGATTTAAAGTATACCAAAATGACTATTTTTCAGTACATTTGGGCAGTTCCCACACTGTAAAAGAGAAGATGCAGAGAGAAGATAACAAGAATGAATTTTATGGCCATTACAAGAACTTTATTTTATGCTGCTGATTAGAGCTCAGCTCAGAGTATGTTGTGTAAAAATGGACCAAGCAGCTTTTGTAGCTGGCGCAGGCAAACCCCCTAATTTGTATGCAGTAGAACAGCTTAAGATCAGTTAAAGATCTTTATGATTTAAGAAGTGTGTTTATGTCCCATTAAAAAGGCATGCAATGGGGTAATGCTGCATATAAGTTTGGTATCTTTTTCTCTTCCCAGTTTCAGGGTTTGCTTCAAGAGGATGAAATTATTTAACACAGAGTGCTTTAACCTAGTGTTTTTCAACCTTTTTTAATAAAGTACCCCTTTTAAAAAAAAATTAAAGTACCCCAGTATCTACAGTTTTCAGACACACACCATTTTTTTCTACCATTGCAACACATTTGTTTAAACAACTTAATTGTAGCTGGGCGGCTGATGAAATTTTTGGGTGTAAAAAGTACAAAAATAATACAGCGCTGTAAAACTTAAAACAAAACTGAGTTTTCTCCAAATTTCAATTGTGTTGATGTGCCCCCCCCCAGACTTCTCTTGAGTACCCCTAAGGGTACATGTACCACTGGCTGAGAAACACTTCTTTAACCAATACAGGTTGAACCTCCCAATTCCAGGACTCTCTGGTCTGGCAACATCCAGCAGGGCCACAGATGTTGCTGGACCAAAGAACCCTGGAGGTGGGGAGCGGGAGCCAGGCGAGATTGCAGGGCAGGGGAGCAGTGGCTGGGCCACGTGGCAGCTGGGGCGCTTCGGCCTGGCGGGGGACTCCCCCGCATTAGCGTGGCCAGGCGCGGGTGAGGAGCCCTGCCCCGACCAGAGAACCCTGGGCTGGGGAACTCCCGGTGAGAGCAGGACTGACCCTGGCAGTGGGACTGGTGATGGCTGGGTGACTCCAGCTGGGGAACCCTGGGGAATCCCCAGTGATAGCAGGCTGGGCAGCCCCGGCCAGGGATCTCCCCTGTGTTATCGGGGCAGGCGGGGCTGGGGAACCCCCAGCATCAGCGGGGCCAGGCAGGGCTGGTGTCAACGGGGCCAAGCAGCAGGGGAGCCCCAGCTGAGGAACCAAGGGAATCCCTGGTGGCACTCGGGCTGGGATGGCCGGGCAGCTCCGGCCAGAGAACCACCGGAGGTAGTGGGGACAGGCGGCAGCAGAGAACCCTTGGCTGGGGAGCCCCAGGGAATTCCCAAAGGCAGCAGCGCCAGTAATGTTGGAGCAGGACTGGTGGCAGCTGGGTGACCCCGGCAGGAGAACCCAGGAAACCCCCGGTGGCAGCGAGCAGGAGCCCCAGCCTTGGGAGCCTGGGAGTGGAGCAGCCAGCATAGTTCAGGACCTAGGAATGGTTCAGGACCTCTCCAAGGGTGCAGGATCAGAGAGGTCCAACCTGTACTGTCATTCTAGTTAGCAAATATCTCAAATTCTATTTGCTTTTTCAGGACACTAGGCAAGAGAAAAAGAGTAAAAAAGGTTTTCTAATTGCCCCAATGTAAACATGTCAACAGTGTTTGTAACATCAACTTCTAACATGTTAAATGTTAACGATCATAGGACTTCTCCTATTAAAGTCAATTAAAAGATTCCCATTTACTTCAGTGGACACTGCATTGGAGGTAGAAGCTGCTTATTTAAGGGAAGAGAAGGAGTAGAAATAAAACATCAGCAGAATCATTACCTTTACTCTTGCCAAGTCGTGTGGATTGAGAACTGAACCCTGATAAAATTCCACCTGAGTGAAGTGTCGTTTAAAAAGAGCTTCCAGTTCAAGGTTAGGGGAGATACTGCATTGGGGGGGAAGAACAAAGTAGTAGTCAGTTTGCACAACATTTCTGTCCTACTCTTCAATTCACTTTTAAACTCTCTGGAATTCCATTGATGCTTTTCTTGTAGGGTGAAAACCATGGGTCTCACCTTTTCTTGGCACAGCTCCATTCCTTTTACTACATATGTCCCCACATCAACAGTGAATGTGGCCCACCAAAAGGAACTAAAACCAGCTTCCCTGAATGTAGCATAAGAGAGCTAAGTATGTGGATTATTTTTTCATTTGACCACTTAAGGGAAAATAACACTGGTCAAAAATGATATGACAGAATGAGAACAAATGGACTTAGTAACAGTTAATACAATCTAGAGGTTTTATCAGGTCCTGTAGGTGACTGTTAACTTACTGTATGAATTACACAGTCTCGTGGCAGTGCATCAAAGTGCAGATAGATAACTGTGTATGGTCTGGACTGAGTGAGCAGCCAATTCAATGGGTAGATTTTAAAGAGCATCATGAATTGAACTCAAATAATAAGCTACTACTTTTGCATCCTTTGGTCTTAAGTGCCTCCAGGGACAGATTCCTAACAAAGCAGAGGAGTTTTTAGGGATCAGTGTTCCTCTTCTATGTATGAATTCATGTTACTAAGAGCCTATGTGTGATGAATAGTTTTGCTCTTGTTTTCTAGGTTTGAGTTTCTTAATTAACCCAGGAGCCATAAAGTTAATAAATAATACCAGTGCCAATATAGACCTCCTCTTTGCTATTGTGTAGGATTCTTGTATCTCAGCTGTACCAAGCAGTATGGACACAGCGTATATGTCACTCAGACAGAATACTTACACAGCAGAGAGTGAAACAAACCTCATGGTGTCTGAATTGAGGAGAGATGCTGACAAGGTTACAAGACTACTGCACCTCCGTCCCCTTTTCTGATCTCTCTGTCTTGGTCTACACTAGGGAGTTATTTCGAAATAACTCCCCTTACTTCAGAATAGCAAGCAAAGTGTCCTCCCTATCAAGCCCATTATTTCGAAATAAGGTGCTGGTTATTTTGAAATAACAACTCCTACTTTCCTTGGGGAATACGTTTATTTCAAAATAGTTATTTCAGGAGTTATTTCAAAATAAGCTATTTCAAAATAATTTCCTAGCATAGACATGCCCTTGGTAACTAGCAAACATTTACTTGCCAGGTAAAGAGCATTAATTCAATTTTTAAAAAAAAGTTTACTTGTGGTTGTGTGGGCCATTTCTCCAAATGCATGCTCAAATGGGTAGGAAGTGCTTAGTTACCCATGTGCACAAACAGTAACCAGAGTTCTGTACACCACTGCAGAAAGTGCATATGCAACTATGGATGCACATTGGTCAGACTTAGTAACAGTTAATACATTCTAGAGGTATTAATTTTTTTATGTTCCCGAACCTCCAATTCATTTCCTTTTGGAAATTCAGTTCCATGTGATCTCTTAAAAGGGAACCTCCTGCTTACCCTAATAAAACACAAGCAGTTACCGGGGATATCAGCTGTATCCATTCATCTAATTTAATGGCAATAGTATAAAATCAGGCAGGTAGCAACTCTATGCATTGGCAACTTCCTTTATCCAATCACCACAAATGACTCTTAACCTTTCAATCATTTGGTTTGACAGGACGGAAAATGCATTGCTTCTTGTTAAGCGTGTTAATATCACTCATTCAATAACAGCTCATGGCGCGTAGAAATGCATACTGCTCTCGATAGGAACAGACAGTTAACACCATATTTCTCTCAAGCAAATAGCTGTTTCTAATAGCCTCTCCCTAAGACATGCCAATTTGATACTGAATTGTGTGTAATGGGATGCTAGTGACAAATAGCAACTACCTTACAGCAAAATTTCTGATGGGAAGGGTATTCCCAGGCAACTAATGGTTGGCTGGAGAAATTGTGGTCCAGTCAGTCCTTACTTGCCAGGAAATACCTGAGTTAAACATGATCAGTAATGTTACCAGATAGAGTATTTCTATCAGTTTGCAACATCACTACAGCGGTTCGACAGCGTTTTGTTTTTGTTACACTGTTGTTTTGCTAGCAAATATAGACCAATACAGTAAAACCAGAGGTGACTGCACTGGGTTTGTAGATCTACATGAATTGTATCAATCAGTGTTCCTCATCTCATTCATTTTTACAATTCAAAGTGCATCTTGGACCTCCCTAACTGTTCAGGTTCTAGGAGCAGCTAAAAGGGGTGCGTGGAAAGCAGCAATGTATCATAGAGCACTTCTTGTTACAGAGGGATTCCAGTCATTTTTCAAAATTTCAGAATCCAATAATCTTTTCACAAAGTCATTGGAATGGGAAATTTCTGTAAATTTACATAAAACTAGTTAACTGTACTCATCGTCTGCAAGTTCGCAATTGCCTGGTAAGAAGATTAAATGCAGCAAAATCTTTTTTCATGATGTTTGTGTTTGGAAAAGCAGCTAGTTGTGCACATCGTTAGGTAAACTTGAGCATATATTTGAAATATGTCATTAGAATCAGAGAACACAGCTTTGCTGCAATTCAGCTTGCAACTGTTAGACTGATGAGGCATAAAAGTTGGAGATAGAGATAGATAATTGCATATGCCTATGAATGGGAGTTTCTAACATGTTTTCTCCATAGATTGCATGATGGAAATTAATCTCCATAAATTAAACATAGAACTATCCATGGCCAAAGAAAACTTCTACACTATTTATTAATGTTTTTATTATCTATTATTTCTTATTTCTGAGTACGATGCACTCTTTAAAATAAACTTACCAATAAAATTAGTAACAAACAACTGAATAATTGAGTTTTTCTTTAATACGAGGAGCAGAGGTCTGAAGTCTAATAGTTTCAAATACCTGTACTGTTAAGTGTACTAGTAGGTGGGAACAGAACACTTGGGGTAGCCAACAGGAAAACAAGATTTCATTCTCAACATTCCATTTGTTTTGCAGTGTTGGCCAATAGTCTGCTCAGATCAGGATAACCTGGGATGGTCTCAACTGTCTCAAGTTTTCATTTCTTCAAAATTTCAAATATACGTATTAAATTCATTATCCTTTAGTAATTATCAATCACTAAATAATTTGAAATTTATGTAAACTATTTCTTTCTTGTACTCCCTATTAGATCCATACTTTTTCTTCTTCACACAGCATTTGTTTTCTTAATTTATAAACTACATGTATAAAATATCCTTGGTCAGGTCTCCTCTTCTGAAGAAGCATAATTTTGAGAATAGTAGGACACACTTTAAGTGTCAAGTTTTAACTAACAAGGTAGGGCTAATCTGTTTCCACTTGCTTTAGGATACAACACAACACAAACTACTGTTGAACAGCCTAACAATTGCATAGCAGATGAACTCAGTCTTTGCTGAGGCTTAACTAAAATAATTTGGGGCCAAGTAATCTCTTTAGATGCATATGGCTTATAATGAAATCTATATAAGCAGTTCTGTGGACCTGATGGCAGAATTTCGCCCACTGTGCAGAAAAGGAAAGAAATTTCTGTGTAACTGTCTGGAGGTTCTTGAGACTATCGTATAGAAAGATATTGTGTCTACCCTATGATTAGATTAATAATGGGTACAAATACTTATAAACTATTTTTAGGCCTCACTAATAATAACGAAATATATTGCATTGAACTATTAGAAAATGTGGAACCAATGAAGAATAACAACTGACAGTAAGGTTGGGAAGTATTCATGGATTGACACTACACACTTTCAAAAGCTTCCTGTGAAGTGCAACAAAGCTTTTTAACTTGTAACAGCAATGTATGATTTCATAATGCAGTCTTGGCCTTTGGTCATCATGATGAACTGGTGTGGATAATGGTTCACAATGACATATGTTTGGTTCTATAAGTTTCTCAAAACTTCATGCTGTATCTTGGGTATTTTAACATTTCACAGGAATGGGAAAAATCAAGGCTCAAAATTATTTTGACTGGTAGGGTCAAAAATAGTTTATGAGAATCAGGCACTCTGAAATTCAAGAGCCTTCATAATCCCAAATGTATAAAAATCTAGTGGAAGAGAAACAAACTGACACCCAGGGTGAAATTCTGGTCCTTTTAACATCAACAGAAATTTGGCCATTAACTTCAAAGGAGTCAGGATTTTACCTCCAGGGTCAAATACCTATCTGGTCTAACTTCACTGAACGTAGCTGAAACTAAATGAGGTTACACCATGAATAAGTTTGACCATTAGGGTACATCTACACCACATGCTTATTTTGAAATAAGCTATTTCGGAATTTTTTCTGAAATATCTTATTTCGAAATAGCACGTCTACACTACAGGGCAGCCTCAAAATTAGTCCGAGGCAGCCTTCCCTACTGTGGATGTGCTACCTCGATTTAGAGCCCCTGGAGGCACTAGGGTGTAATTACTCTGAATGGCCCTGGGGAGAAGCTATTTCAAAATAGCAGCAGTGGAGTGTCCACACTACTGCTATTCTGAAATAGCTATTTTGGAATAAGCATTATTCCTTTTGGAATGAGGTTTACAGATTTCAAAATTATTTTGAAACAACAGAATTGCTGTGTAGACGCTCAGATTGTTATTTTGAAATAACGTTAGTTATTTCTAAATAAATGTGCTATGTAGGCAGTACCCTAAGAGTCCCATCTTAACCTGCTCTACCTCAAACCAATACAGACTGGCCAAAAGGAGCCTTTATGACATGTTTGGACCATTTAAAGAGCAAGAAAGGTTTTGGCTGGAAGAGTTACTCACTTATGCAGAAAGACGATTTCCACGTTCACATCATCCCTGTCCTTGTGCAGGAAGTCCTTCAGGAAGTTGGACACGCTTTCAAGTGTTATGTGACCACAGACAACTATGTGCCTGTCACAGAAAAGTGACAGTTACTTTTTCAGTGAAAACTAACACACACGCATGCAAATAACAAAGGGTAAAATAAGCTGTTGGCTGAAAAGGGAAGCATTAGACTTTTCCTGATGCTTCTCTAACACCTGAAGTCATCAAAGGAAACCAACAATCCTAGAAGATACTTTGACACTGAAAACACATATGGGCTCTCACATCATGCTGTAAAAGACTATTACAACCAAAATCATTTGGCCAAGTGGTTTAATGAATTTATTAATAAATATTATTATTTATACATGTATATGCTATATTATCTAGTCCATTCCAGAGTCATATTTCTCTCTCCACCTCCATTCCGATTAAGATTTTCTAATTTTTTATGACATAGACCTTATCATGTAATGAAACAACAATCCTCCCCAAAACATTTCTAATTATTTTCCCAGTTATATATCAGTGAAGCAAATGCAAATCTTGACATATTATGGGCCATAAGCAATAAAAAGAGAAATCATGAATTTTCTACTGTAAGTCCTATAGTGGAAGCACTTCACAATAAGTGGACTTTTTTTATGCTGCCATGCAATGCAACTCCCACAGAACTAGAGTCTGTGTAGAAAGTCATATCCACTTGTGCTCCATCTCCACACAATTTCCAGCAGTGTTAAAAGGAAACACTCACATATACAACACTGAAATGGTGTCCACTTCTATATATTTATTTCTTACAGGCTGAGCAAGAGGTCTAACATTGTATCCTTTCTTTAATTTCTTGCTTAATGTGTTGTTAAGCCACTTATTGTCAAGTGTTGTCCAAGTGCTTGTGTTAGCACGCTTTCTTATGGCTCAGTGTTTCTACGACAACGCAGACTAAAGCATGGCTTTCATTAGTCAGAGGAGTACGTGGGAGGTGCTGGTGTTTACAGCACTTCCATTGCTACTGCTCCTGCTTGCCACATTTCTTGCAGCTGTCAGAGAAAGAGAGGGCAGCAGAAGTGTGGATTCAATTTAATTATTAAGGTAGCAGATAATCATTCGGTAATCTGACCTCATTACAACTGATTGAGTCGATATGCTCATTGCAACAATGGAACATTTTTTTCATTGGCTGCCAGCAGGTGGCCAAAATGAAGCAAAGCAATTTCAAGGGCAAAATTTAGACTGCCCAAATCTTACCTACTTCATAATTGTTTTGTGAACATTCCATTAATACAGAAACCTCATTGGCTGGAAGCAACAAATAATAGGTAATAGCAATAATTGCTTATGCAATGTACCATAACGGGCCTGGCCTTGCTTCATAATTTGGTGCTTGACTAAGTATATGAAAACAATGTAATGAACTCATTGGTGAAAGGATAATGATTCAGAACAAAGAATAAATCAACAATATGCATGATGCAGTTAAAAATATCACCATTGTGCACTCTTACTTTTGCAGTGGTGCACGTGGTGACTAGGAAAGCAAAGCACAATGAAGCATTATACTAATCCAGCACACCACAGGGGACTGCTTCACTGTTACCTCTTTGTTTTTAATGAATCCTTTAGCACAGGACTTTACATCTGAATTTAGGAAGACAAGTTTCTCAAACACTTCTTATTTGGCCTTTTAATAACCTTTAACGGCAACCCACCAAAGCATGAGCACGTGGCGTATTGGAAAGCAAACAAAAATCACAGACTGCTCTTTTCTTCAGTTTATAACAGGTCTCTATAAAATTACGTTTAGGCTGTATGATGTCTAATTTACGGCTTGGTCCTACATACCTATTTGCCAGATGCAGTGTTTATTACAACCGAGTGGCTGCTTCAGCTTCAACAAGATTTCATCAGCTCAGAAGCTAGATGATTGGTAAAAACGCATGAAGCATTGGACACATAGAGAGTGAACTTCTCAAAGCAGAAAACAAAACTTTCTTCCCTGTCCCATGAAGTACCAAGCACAGTATCAGCATGCAATGAGCAACAAATGCAACGAACCAAGTGTCTGACCCATTTTAGTGCAAAGAGAGATGCAAGAGTTGCCTTGTAAGGACTTCACAATCTGGCAGATTACCGCGGCCTCTATGCTGGGGCTTAGAGTGGGGTAGGACCTGACCCTGGTTTGGGGAGCTGCGAACTACTTGGCAGCTGCATCCTTCAGCTTTGCCCAGTGCTTATTGGGTAGAGATGAGGGTTCAGCTGACTGTAATGATAGCTCTCTCTCATATGCATGCAAAATAATACTCAAGTCAGATACTGCATCAGCTCTGAAAGTGTAGCAAACTCATTACTCCACATAAATTAATGGAGAGGCTTTTTAAGGGCTATGTTCCCATGGCTGATTCATCCTGTTGGCTCTCTCTTTGTGAATGTAAACACAGCAGAAAAGAGATCACCACGTTATGTCTTGACTTGACTGAACACAGACTTAAATGAAGTAGTCAGTATTTCCTTTGAGGGACACAAATTGTGGTCACAGTAGTATAAAGTCAATAAGAAAAAGGTTTAGAGATAAGAACAGAGTTTTTGGTAAATCTTCTGACTCTCTTTGGGTTTCACATCAAGTAGCAAAGAAAGATCTCAGCAAAAGGCTACTGGAAGGCTTGTGTCAACTGCTCTTGGAGCAGTTCTCACTAGAGACCCCAGGTTTCTCCTAACTGGGCCCCTTCAATTCATCTTCAGTCCATCAACTTAACCTAAAATGAAACAAAATCTGCCCTTAAATTACAAGTCTTCCTTGCAGTCTTCCTTTTTCCTCTGTCAGCTTCTTAAGAAAGTAGAATAGCCATAACCAATGGTCCATCTAGATCAGTTTTCTGTCTCCTGACCATGGATGGTTCCTGATACTTCAGAGGGAATGAACAGAAGAGGGAAATTATCGAGTTATCCAATTCATTTCATCCAGCTTCAATTTCTGGAAGTCAGAGGTTTAGGGGTGCCTGAGCATTGAGTTGAATTATTGACCACCTTGTGTAATAGCCATTGATGAACAGACACTCCATGACCTCTCCTCTGCAACTGGACTCAGAGAAGCTAACAGAATTCTCAGATTTCAGCGTGGATCAAAGAAACAATGAGATTTTGAACTGGGCATTCAAACAAGTAACAGTGATATATGAGGAAGAAGAGAACCCCTAAATACCGAGGACTCAAGAGTACCTTTGTGACACCAGTAAGACAAGACTTGTTATATTACATAGATGGCCAAAAAAAAAAAGTTCTCTGCCAACCTGACTTAGGGGAACATTCCTTACTGTTCCCAAATATTGGAATCAGTTAGACCCTCAGCAAGTGGGCAAGCCCCACCAAACCCCTGAAAAAGAATTTGCTGTAACTCAGGGTGTGTCTAAACTATACCCTTCACCCAGCAGAGGGATGTAAATCAGATGTTATTGAAAGTGCAAATGAAGCCGGGATGCAAATATCCCATGATTCATTTGCATAATGGCGGCTGCTGCTTTTTTTCGAAATGGTACTTTTCAAAACAAACAGCAGTTTAAACAGGGCATTTTCATCAGAAATGCCCCGTTTCGAAAGATTCTGTACTTCCCATGGAAAGCTGTGTCAGAACTTAACTCTTCTAATGGTTAGATACATTTCTCTAATTTTAAGCCTAAAGCTACTGATGTGCAGTGGATACTATTTATTCTTGTGTCCAACGAGGCACTTAAATCCTCTTGTTTGCGGGTATTTATCTCCCTAATGAGTATATAGACAGCAATCATATCTCCCTCCTAACTCGTCTGACTGGTTTCCCTTTATTCTTTCTGAATTAGCCCCGTCCATCAACTTAACCTCAAATGAGTCTACAAGTCTTCATAGTCCAGGGTTTGCAGGTTTTGTCTCCCTGACAGATTCTTTAGAGGCAGCCTGGAATGGGCGGTAGCCCCTCCTCTGTCCTAGACCTTTCTGCCTCCCCATCTCTCTCCATTTGTCTTCCTTAATAGATGAGCTTGATTTTCTTATTGGTCCCACCAATGTTTACAAGGCCCCACAATTGGCAGATCAGGCAGCAATGCTGGGGATGTGGCCAACCTCATTGCCTGTAAATAGGGAAGACTCTCCTCCCCATTCTGCCTCTGTTCAGTTTTGAAAAATCTCATGACGCTTTGTCACTCAGGTTTTGTTCCAAAACTTCTCACATGGTGTTTCCCACATAGTGTGGTTCTCCTTGAGGGGTTCTGCCAGTGAGGGACAGCTTTAAAGAGCAATTAATGGTTGCCTCATCCTCTTTTCTAGCCACTTGTGAGGTTGCATGGGTTAGCTTTGCAAGAGTCACACATGAATTATGCCTCAGAAAGCACCTCAAGTCTGACTTTCCCCTATGTAATATGTGGGTGAACCTAGTCCATAAGCTTAAAAACTTACAAATGAGGGATGAGCAAACCTCAAAAGCTTCACTTTCTGTTGGGATACACTTATTCTCGATGTTTAATAGAACATTATATGTAAACTGTGAACCTGCCACCATCTGCCATTTGGAGGTAGTAGTGTTGTACTGGTTGGTATTCAGGCAGCTTGCCTGCATCTATTCCTAAAAACACTCCCAGGAATTGTAGAGGCATAAAAAAAGTGAACAGTAATAGCAAAAAATAAGCAGTTTTAATCCTAAAAGTCACAGTAAATGGGACTTATTTGCCCCTCCCTAGTTAGGAGTTGATATTTCATTTTGTTTATTGGAATAATATTTATGGCAACAGGAAAAATTCAAGTGTTTAGGTAACTGCATTTTATTATTGCTTTTTACTGTCCTTAACACTTAAGATTCCACTTGCTCTGCAAAGACTTCCAGGAACAATTCCATAGGACAATATTGTCTTCCTAGAGAGGAAAAAAAAAGGCACTTCCTTCCTGGAGGAGAAGTGGGACGGCAGACATGCTGTAACTCACAACTGTAATTTTTGTATTTTTAATTAACTACCGTATTTTATAAGAGAAAACTGAAGACCAGATACTGGCTGTAAAACCATCAGCCAAGTTGGTTGCAATTCGGAGGTGAACTCTTACAGCAGGATCTCAAGCATTTGGTTAGATTCTCAAGTGCTTTGCTGCTCAGACAGTCATTTTGTCATGCATAAAGCATCAGAATTCCAATTCAGTAGTGTTTTACATCCACTTTACCCTGGTGTTAAAGTACTGCATAAGGCTCTAGGCAGTGTAGAAGTAGGACCATAGATTTCTTGTACATAAGCACAAGGACTGGAATCATGCAAAAGTCACAGAATGCATCGGAATTAGGTATTCCTTACACACTTATGTTCATTATCTATCCCCTTGCATCTTTGCTTTGCCTTATAATCGTATTAGTTGTCAGATACAATTCAGAGCAATTTGGACAGGGAATTTCTGGCTTCAGAATAACTAACTAAATTTTAAAAAATCTCCCTTTAACATAAGTGATATTTTTGCTTAGAAGAGAGATTGATAGAAAACAGATTGCCTTCTTGCCCAAGGAGAGTTATTAGGTACATTATAACTTAGAAACACTGGAAAACCCATGTTGTTCCAATCTGTCCTGTATCTGATTTGAAGATTTACAGCTTCCTCTTTTTCTGCCAATAATCATTCCCTTCCCTTGCATCACCCATATTTTTTCCATACAGTGATTTTTTTTTTTTTACAAAAGCCAACATATTGAAAGTGTTTTGAATTCTGTTTGAATTGATTGATAGTAAAATACCATTTAGTAACTCAGAATCTGGGCTAACAGACTTCCTGTGGTGGGAGTATACTTTAAAAGGCATTACCAAGAAATTTATTCTGAAATACAGGCTTTGGATTAAAAAAAAAAACAAAATCAAAGACAGCATTAACCAAAATTGCTTTGTTGTATTATGCTTCCAAGTTTCAGTTAAAGTTCTTTTTAATTTCAAAATTCACCTTATAGTGCTGAAAACTCAAGCATTGTTGCCCTGTCTTATAGATCCTGATCCTGCAATTTCATCTACTCTGGTAGATGCTAGCGCTCATGTGCAGATGACTTCAAAAGGATACCATGTTGGTGTGAATGAATAATTATAAAATGAGGGCAATGTCTTATGAATGAGAACAAGCCACTGAATCTGGCTATATAAGCAGAGCAATGAAATTTGAGTAACACAGAAATATAAAATTACCATAAATGGGTAAAAATAAATTAAGATTTTAAAAATTATTTTCTTTTCAACAATTAGTAACACGAGTAAAGAAATATTTTATAAGTAACAGTCAGATTTCAACCTTTGTGATGACTCAGATGCATCTCAGAATTTAGGCAATAGCTTTTAACCTGAATTAAAGGTTGACTGAAAGCTGTAATGTCATCTCTCATAATATTAATTTAGTGGATTATTTTGATTCTTTACATTTTTGGGAAAGAAACAAGAGTAGGTTGATTATTTCAGATATCTTTGTTGTTATTAAATGTTCATGGACACTAAATTCATTCTATCTTTGTAATAGTGTCTTTTGGTGGAATTACTCCATTGTGATGCAACTGCTCCAAGAAATCAATGCAATCTCATAGGCTAAAGGTCTTTGTCCTGAAAAAGGATCTGTAACATGATAACTCTCTGCTAAAGGCTGTAGGACTGAGGTTAGCCAACTCTGATCACTACAGAGGCACACCTGAATTGCATGAGAAGCTTCCTTATACCAGAGCAGCAGGATGGAGCTAAAAAAAGGAGAAACTAGTTGTCAGAGGGCAGGTTTCCAGACAGAAAGGGCTGGGACTGGCAGCTTTGGGTGGAGAAGACTAGGACAGAAGAAGTCTATGTGGGACAGAAGAACCAGGGCTGAGTATTAACATTTGTGCTCTAGCTATGGACTTTCTTTTGGGACTCCAAGAACCATTATTAAACCATCCCCAGGTGGAAGGACTGTTAGCCATAGGAGCAAGAGCATGGAGTTCTCAAGGGCCCCACCAGAGGGTGCCTGCCAACCGACCCCTAGCTACAAAACGGTGCTCAGCAGGAAGCAGGTCTTCTACAATTGGTGTACTCTGCAGCATTCATGATCCCCACTCACAAAGGAGGAAAATGGAAACTGTAGGAGCAAGAGTCAAACAGAAGATGGAGGACGTTTTCTGCTCATTCATTGAAGGCAGAAAAACTCAGATGTTCCTCCTGCCACTTTTGAAAAGTCAAACACGGTCTGAGTACAGTTTGCCGCCCAGCAGCAGGATCAGTATCTGAGACATGAGCCACTGGAGCGGTTTCTGCAGCAACGAGAAGGGTTGCCATTTTTGGCTGGGAGTATTTGTGGAGATTTCATTGCATGATCTAATCTTTAATTAAAGATGAATCTTTAATTCCTGCAGACGCCAGGCCAAACTTCTAGCACTAGGTTAGGGGTTGGCAAGGCTGGGGCCTGAGAACAATCCTGAGATTTTTTCTCTGAGCCTTTGAGAGGATTGCCCGTGTGAGAGCGGGAAGACTCCCAGGGCAGCTCCATTGTTCCTTGGGGAGGCTGAAGCTGTTTATTGAGCTTTGAGTGGCCCACAGTCAAACTTTTACCCTGAACTGAAAGCCGCCATGTTGGATACATTCGGACAGACACCAGAAGCATCCTGGCATAAGTTCCACATTGAGCCGTTTCCATGGAGAACACGGCTCTGTGTGGTAAAGCAGAGGTTGCAGGGCCGGGCTGATTGAAGGTGGCTTCTAGATGCCAGCGCTCTGGGAAAAGCCAGGGACCTAATTATTTGAGAGCAATTCTTGAAGGTTCTGCCTGTGGGAGCTCAAACTTGGATGAAGCCGTTTGGCAATCTTCTGGGGGCTGAAGCAGTGGAAAGAGCAAAGGCTTACTTGGAGGATGAAGGAGTCATGAAGCTAGAGCTACAGGCTCAATTTACACAGCTTCTCTGTACCTCTGGGAGTCCATTCTTTTTACAGGGACATAGTCCAATTCACCTCTCATTTCCTCAGAATTTCCGATCTCAAAATTACTATTAGCATTATAAAAACAGTATACATTATACAGAGATGTGGCTCTGTCTTGGTGAAACCCTTTGCATAATCAGGGATGGAATTTGTTGACTTGTGTATTGAAAGGTGGGTTATATTATCTTTTAGAGAGGCACTGGCTCCCTACAAAGTATGCTACAATTGTGATAAAAGGTCCTTAAACCACTACCATTACCGCCAAATGTACAAGTGGGTTAAGGCAAAGAAAAAGGATAACTAAAACATCCATATTCCTGAAGTGAGATAATTAAGAACACACAGTTAATCCATGTAAACTGCACTGTAAATGAAAACAGCTCCATCCCAAACAAGATTCTGCCAAACAGATCTCATATCTCTTTACTTGTACCTCCTCCAGAGAAGCCAATATGAAATGCAAACCTCTTGGCTGTTTATTTTTAGAGAAGTTATATACATTTTATTGGAAGAAATATAAAGAATGTGAAGGGGGAAAAATTGCCCTACCTACTGTCATAATAAATCAGAGAATGAACTGAAAATTCCACTCAGCATTCCCTGAATGCATTGTGTACACTTTGTCAAGTAAGTTAATAAAATGTGGCAGATATTGATCTAGATGTCTCTTTAAAAGTATAATATTTATATCAAGTACATATGCTTTAATCTCTTGTCTAACTTCCTGCTTAGTCTTCTAGTCGTGCCCTTGTCTAATGGCCATCCTCCCTCTGCACAATAGTAGCAGGATGATAAAGTTGGAAATGAAACAGAGGGATGTTTGATGAGCCTACCAGTATTCTATCATTGTAATGTGAGGGGAATTTGGTTAGTACCAAATGTTTATGCTTTTCCTATTCAAAAATATCAGAATCACTATCTAAAAAACTGTCTACAGTTCTCATCGGGGATTGGATATACTGGTATTTACATGATTTAAACATGCACTCTAACTGGATTTCAACTATATTGTCATGTGCTTTTGCTTTTTTTATGACTTATGTACTATCACTCAAGACTTCACTCAACCAGGTTCTGATTCAGCAAAGACTTCATGCATGTGCTTACATCCATCCCTTCTCATTTAAGATGTACCTAATTTTATTATACTCCCCTTTCCTGGATAGGGGAGGAGGGCAAAAGCCATCTTTGCATTCCTTCACTTGGGCTCTTGTACCAAGCAGAGTGTGGTTGAATGTGATTATTTAGATTATTAGACAAAGGAGACCCATCTACATATACTGAGAGCTTGGCCTTTTATTTATTTTTAATACTGCAGAGGATACAAGAAACAAAGGGCCTGACTCGCCACGGTTTTGCATCTGATGCAGCCATTGGTACCTATGAAACAAACATAAAATGCTACCAAATCAGAACATAGCATTTTAACATGAAAAATTACTTGCATTTCCTAAACCTCTGTAAAATACAGTATGTTGCTACATGCTGATGCCAAGATCAAGTCCAAGAACTCCTCAAGCAGAAGGGATAATGGAAAAAACACAAGAACATAACACAACATGTAGTTTCCATGACACTACTTTGAACCTAAAACTAAAGCCCAGACACATGCAAAAATCCCTATTTTTATCTGCATCAGGACTTTCAGATCAAGGTTATGCAATCAGAGCTAACCAGGAAATATACCTTTATCAGATAGTATAACAACATAGCTATTGCTGAATCACTCACTAATTTATTTTTTGGCAGAGATGCCACTGGTATGCTGTCCCATATCTTGTGACAGTCAAAGCTTGAGTAGTAGTACTTTAAAATATTATGCACTGACGCTTTTAAGTTCCTACTTAACTGATTTTTATTGCAAGCATGTGGAGTTACAGCTACTATTTTTACCTGACTCTTTGCTCTCGTTCAGCTATTTGTTATAAAACAGAGTTTCGTTACAAAATTTCTCTGTAGCACTGCCCAGTTTCCTGACCTGTAAGTATGCTCTTATTAGGCAGGGTGAAATATCTCTATTCATGTGGTTACAGAAAGTCATTTAAAAATTAATCCTGTTTAGTTTAGATGGCCTTTACTAATGATATATGTCTCTTGAGACTAAAAAATGCCTACTACATAGGTCTACCTAAACCTAAAGTTTTATCATACATCTACAGAGGATCAAGAGGGACTGCCAGGCATGCCTAGCTTTTATCATGTAAGCTTTGGGTATAGTAACTTGGATCCCTACATTCATGCCCATTAGTTAGAATGGCCTTGAGCCTACCACACATTAGTAGGCTTTACATGGTTAGCTCAAAAGCAAACTTTGACCTTCTCAGAGAAATGATGGGCAGGATCCCCTGGGATGCTAATATGAAGGGGAAAGGAGTAGAGAGAGCTAGAAGTATTTTAAAGAAGCCTTATTGAAGGCACAGGAACAAACCATCCTGATGCACAGTAAGAAAAAGCAAATATGGTAGGCGACCAGACTGGCTTACTAGTGAAATTCTTGCCGAGCTTAAACACAAGAAGGAAGCTTACAAGAAGTGGAAACTTGGACAGATGACTATGGAAGAGTATAAATATATTGCTTGAGAGTGCAGGGGAGTAATCAGAAAGCCAAAAGTGCAACTGGAACTGCAGATAGCACGGGATGTGAAGGGTAACAAGAAAGGTTTCTGTAGGCATGTTAGCAATAAGAGGGTTATCAGGAAGCTTGTGGGGCTCTTACTGGATGAGGGAGGCAGTGACAGATGATGTGGGAAAAGCTAAAATAGTCAATGCTTGTTTTGCCTCTGTCTTCACAGACTAGATCAGCTTCCCATACCACATTCCATAGGCAATGTGGTATGGGAAGGAGGTGGGCAGTCCTTGGTGGAGAAGAACAGGCTAAGTACTATTTAGAAAAGTTAGACATACACAAATCCATAGGGCGACATGTAACGCATGGGAGGTTCTGAGGGAGTTGGCAAATGTCATTGCAGAGCCTTTGACCATTGTTTTTGAAAACTCATGGAGATTGGGAGAGGTCCCGGATGATTGGAAACAGGCAAATGAAGTGTCCATCTTTTAAAAAGGGAAGAACAATAATCCAGGGAACCAGTCAGCTTTACCTCAGTCCCCGGAAAAATCATGGAATCCATTTTGAAGCACTTGGAAGGGGGAAAGACATCTGATTAGCTTCTATGACGAGGTAACTGGCTCTGTGGACATGGGGAAGTCAATGGATGTGATATACCTTGACTTTAGCAAAGCTTTTGATATGGTCTCCCACAATATTCTTGCCAGCAACTTAAAGAAGTTTGGATTGGATAAATGGACTGTAAGGTGGATAGAAAGCTGGCTAGATTGTCGGGCCCAACAGGTTGGCAGTCGCTTTCAAGTGGAGTGCTCCAAGGATCCGTTGTAGGGTCAGTTTTGTTCAACATCTTTAATAATGACCTGGATGAGGGGATAGATTGCACCCTCAGCAAGTTTGCAGATGACACTAAGCTAGGGGGAGAGGTAGTTTCGTTGGAGGGCAGGGATAGGGTTCAGAGTGACCTAGACAAATTGGAGGATTGGGCCAAAAGATATCTGATGAGGTTCAACAAGGACAAGTGCAGAGTCCTGCACTTGGGACGGAAGAATCCCAAACATTGTTACAGGCTGGGGACCAACTGGCTAAGTAGCAGTTCTACAGAAAAGGACCTGGGGATTATAGTGGATGAGAAGCTGGATATGAGTCAACAGTGTGCCCTTGTAGCCAAAAAGGCTAATGGCATATTAGGGTACATTCGGAGGAGCATTTCCAGCAGATCTAAATAAGCTATTATTTCCCTTTATTCAGCACTGGGGAGGCCACATCTGGAATATTGTGTCCAGTTCTGGGCCCCGCACTATAGAAAGGATGTGGATGCACTGGAGAGGGTTGTAGCCAGACAGGAACCCCCCCTTGTAACATCCATTTTTGCTTGCCTGGAGCATACAGGGCACACAGAGCAGAAGGCCCAGGCTGCTGTGACCGTGAATGGCTATAAACAGAGATATGCCAATTGCTGACCAAGAGGCTGCCAAGGAGTGCCCTTGACTGAAACCCATATTGATACGAACACACATCCATCCGTGGGGGGAGGAATCTCTCGCCCAGTAAAAAATGTCTAGTGCTCACAATTTAGTTATCTCTCTTGCAAGTGTAAATTAACTTGAAACTTGCTTGTAAGAACTGGCGCCAAAAAACGGACCAGTACAATTCGGCATCTTAGATAAGAAAGAGAATACGGGCCCCCAGGGGTATAAAGATAGGTCCAGCAGCGCATTTGCTTTGAGTGTCAATCTACCATCTATCTGCTGGTCGGGTTAGGTGTTTGATCTCCCGAGGTTCCAAGGGGACGCCCACCTCGTATTCGTCTTTCCTAGGAATTGAGAGACCGGCCCTGGCCTGACACGCTGGAGTCGAGAGGCACAGAAAGGGGTAAAAATTGTACCTGGATGTGGTCCTCTGCTTAAGTATATATATACATAGACTTAGAGCTCTTTAAAGATTAAGCTGTCACTTGGTACCATTATTTCTATTTTCTATCTTTACCTTTTTCCTGTGATCATTTTTAAAATCTGTATTTGTTAGCATTTAAGAAATAGAGCAATAGCCATTGTAACCATATGCTTTTATAAGTCTTTTAATAAACCTGTAACTGTTTAAGCTTTAACCTGACTCCTCCAGTTGCTGTAACAGAACCAAGCACAATTTAAAAGAACTTCAGCCGGTCATAAAGGGACAGACATAGGGAGAGCTTGGGCATTTGGATCTGTGTCACTCCCAGGTGACAAGATCCATTGGGGCACCTTTCCAGCCTTTCCCAGGCTGCCCGCTGCGAAGGAACTTTGTGTTCTAGCAGTTAAAATCTAAGGTGTAATAAGCTCTTCCTATATAACGGGGCATCTGTTGGCCTGCTGGCCACCCTCTGCGACGGGACCCCGGTCCTAGCAGTAAAGACACGGACGTTAAACCTTTTCTCAGAAGCATACACACACACACTGCCCTGACCGTCGGCTGACAAGGGTCCAGCGGAGGGCAACCAAATGATTAGGGAGCTGGAGCACATGACCTACGAGGAGAGGCTGACGAATTTGGTTTTATTTAGTCTGCAGAAAAGAAGAGTGAGGATAGCAACCTTCAACTTCCTGAAGGGAGGTTCCAAAGAAGATGGAGTCATTATAAGAAAGGGATATTAGGTCCCTCCTCCCTAAAGTCTCCTTTCTGGAAGGCAATATGTTAACTTTCCTTAGATGACGGGTTTATAGGCCTATTCCATCTGGTGAAATTTTCACTAACTCACCATCTGGCATGGACTAGTTACTTGGGCAAACACTTTTGAACTCTGGTACTTAAAGTTCAGATTTTATTCATATTTAAGCACCTAAATGTAAATGACCGGATTCTCAAATGTGCTAAACTCCTGCAGATGCCACTGAAATCACTGGGAGCTGTAGGTGAGCAGGATCTTTGAACATCTGCCCAGTTTTACTCTTAGGAGTCTAAGTGTCGAGTTTCATTTTGGAAATGCTGATCTTGACTTTTGGGGTTCAGAGACCTTCCATCAATCACATATAAAGATACTAATTAGTGGGAAATCTTTTAGCTTTTTGGAAGTTTCTCCTTTTCCAGTCATGTTTGCTGTCTCTGTAATCATGAATCCTGCTGAAACTGGTAGATATTTTTCAAACTGGTACATATTTTTAAGGTCACCTCTTGTTTGTTCCAAAGCAATTGGGTAATTTGGGGATTAATTAGTACTCGTGAAGCATGCTGAAAGTGAAAAGTCCTATAACAGAGTACAGTTAGTACATCAATACCAAGCAATGCATTCAAATATGAAAAACAAGATCAGAGATGTCACCTCTGACACAGAATTTTATTTATTTTTCGGCCAATAAATCAATGCAGAAATTAAGAACCATGAAAGAATAATCTGAAACTCTTCCTTTGATGGAGAGGTTGGAGCTTGGAGAACAGTAACAGACAGTTACCCACCCCCAGGACACTGGAACTCCTGGGCTGGGTTGCACAATTGCTCCAGCCCAGGGTAGCCCGCAGGCCGGGAGTTTGAGACTCGTGGTCTAGCTGAATCAACACTGGGGGGTTAGGTTCACCTATCTACGGCATTCAGGGTGCAAGATTTTTCACAGCCCTGAATGATGGAGTTAGGTCAAGCTCATTTTTAAGTGTAGACCAGGCCTGAGAGCGCCAGGGACACAACCCTGATCTCCTGACTTCTAGCCAGGTGCTGTTAGCTCTTTTAAAAGGCATCAGAATTTTGGGTTAATAGATAGTATATGGTGAATAGTAGGGATGGGATGAGCTAACTGTGTGATGCTTACTGGTTATGGTTAACTGGTGAGGGCTGGAAAAAAACCCACCCGACATGGGCAGGGAGCCAGAGCGGCCTTGTCTGCAATAGGTCCAGCCCAGTGTGCTGCAGGCAGGAGAACACCAGCCCACTAGGGTAAGCCTGGCCTGGCCGAAGCAACATGACAGAGGCAAAAGCTCTCTAGTCCGGCTCTGGCGGGCCCCCATCCCATCCCCATTTAAATGGTTAACAGGTTAAACATAATGTTTAAACCGTTAACTGATTGCATCCCCAGTGAAAGTCAGTAAAGGAGTGTAATTGGGCTTAATCTCTAGCTCAGAGAGTCCAAGTACAGCGGATTAAGTGAACCCTTCCAAAAATACAGTGAGCTATCTGATTGAGGGACTTTACTGGAATACATCACACTTGTATAAACAGGAAAACGTCTTTTTTTCCCAGAGTATTTTGAATACAGACTGGCAGAAGTGGGACATGTTTCCTCCTCCCTCAAGATATTCTATAGGTTTGACAATGCACTCCCACGCCACCTGGAACATTTTTATAATGCAGGAGAAATCACTGTTATTAAGCCCACCTAACTGGGACTACTGCCAGGGAACAGAGGCAGAGGAATGCATTTTAGTGACTGTACCTGCGGATAGATGGCACACTTAGTCTGTTTAAACAACATACCTGATGCTGTTTGCAAGCCTAAACACAACAGTATGCTAGCAGGAATGATCCACTGAGAGTCCTCTTTCTCACTTCTGACCGCTTCCGTGCTCAATTTTGGCCCCCATGAGTTAATTTGATCTTGTTTAAAAGGCTTGTACATGGCTTATATCAAAAACAAGTCTTGAGGCCTAAATTAATATCTCTCAGCAAGATGTATCTGTCGCAGAGACACTGACAATGAGGAATTTGTAAAATTCAAATGCTTCTGTTTCCACCAGGGTTTGAGTGAGTTAAGCAGATTCTACCTTAACTCAAAGCAGTGGATGAAAACTTGCCTTATATACTACAACACTAATATTGTCCACGACTAGAATATTCTTGCTTTCACATTGTATACCGAAACATTTAGACACAACACACGTGCATAACAACAACACAAATTCAAGGCTTAGTAAAACTAGTAAAAAACTTGAGTGCTGTGACATGCAAAAGGAGAGCATGCTAGAAGGTTTACAGGACAACAAACGAGTAAACCATACCTCTAGCATCAGCACTTCAAAATCAACCAGACTTTCATCTACTGCTCTAATCCTTCCAAATACCAATATTTTTGAGCTACTGAGTGTAACATAAAATGTGCAGAAGATACCCTGCTATTACTTTTGCAGTCACCTGAAAATGATTTTCTCTTGTATATTCAGTATGTATATTGTTCACTACAGAACATAAAAGGCTCCCAACCCACTTCCCCCATTTAAAATGCTCATTCATTTCCTTAATTCTTTTAAACATTTTTTTTTACAAATGTTCCATCTGTCAAAAGACAGTTGCATGACATTAAGTTATCAAAGGCTTTAAAACTTCAAGCATTTTATGCATGACTGAAAACAATGCGTTTCTCTCAAGTGAAATCACCCCCAAAATTTCATGACTATTTTCTACAATACCGCTTGTGGAAGTAAAAGGTCACAATTTACCAAGGCTCACTACATTTTTTCAACATGTCTGCCATCTCACGTTGCTCCTTGTGCAATATTTACTTAGTAATTCACAGCCTGCATATTCTGTGGAACATGGGAACTCACTGCACTGAGAATACATTTCTGATCAGACTCATTTTCTTAGGTAAAAATTGGGACAGTAATAGCTGCCACTTTTGTGCTAAAATAAAACAGTAAATACTTAAAAAAAATTGGGAACGGCAAGGGGAAAGCCTACATTTTTAGATTTGTGCCTAGAAATGTAAAATTACTGTGCTCAGAAATGAGTATGAGCGATGAGGACCAGAGTACAAGTTTTTAGAAAGGCTCGTAAATACTATTACATGTCATTGCCTACATTTCCATTTTTGCTTTAATAAACAATGAATAGATTTTAAATGAATATTCAGAAAAGAATGGAGACAAGAAAAGAGGAGGAAAGACTCAGTCCTCTGTCCTACTTATTGTATCTGTTAGTTAATCTATTTGTGTTTCCCAAATGGTGTTCCGCAGAACCCAGGGGTTCCCGAAAAGTGAAAATAAGGGTTCCGCACGAAAATTCCATTACAACAACATTTTATGATTAAAAAAATGAATATTTAAGCATTTATGAATTTTATTGAAAACAATTTTCATTTGTGGTGACCTCATGACCTTGTTTAGTGTTTGTTTATTATTATCCTTACTTATTTGTGGTCTACTTTTTCAGCTCCATATATAAGACTGTTATTAGGGGTTCCGCAACATTCTTTCGAGTTTAAAAGGGTTCTGTGGCCAAATAAAATTGGGAAACAGTGACTTAATTAGCAACAGGGGTTACATCTGTGGCCCCAATACTGCAGAGAGCCACAGAACATGGCTCTTTCCTTACTAGTTGCGTGAATGGGAGTGCACTTTCAGGGACTTGGCGGAGCACAATGACTGTGCAATCACATGTGACCAGATGGGGCAAGAAGCAGTATCAGGACATGAGAACAGGATTATTTCAACCTGAATCATATTGTCTGTATCTCTAAGTAGGTCTTCATTTGAAATTGGGGACTTAGAAGAATGGTTAGAATGATACACACACCTAGGTCCAGAGAACAAATCACGGCATATTCTCATATTACCATTTACATTCCAGTGGAAAATAATCTGACATATTGTATCAAATTGACATTATACAGTAAACTTCCGATAATCCGGCACCTTTAGGATCCAGGAGGTGCCGGACTATCAGAAGGGGGGGCTATGAGGGGTCTGGAGAGGGGTGGGAGGGGATGACACCCCAGACCCCTCATAGCCCCCCCTTACGATAGTCCGGCTCTGCCCCAGGCGTCCCTGATTCAGCTGCTGCTGGTCAGTTTCAGTAGCAGCTGAATCGGGAATGCCTACAATAGAGCAGCTGGGGTGCTGCTGGGTTGGTCCCACAGCGCCAAAGGACGGCGCTGCGGGACCAACCCGGCAGGACCCCAGCTGCTCTGCCCCAGGAGTCCCCGATTCAGCCGCCGCTGAAACAGATCAGCGGCTGATTCCAGGAAGCCCGGGGCAGAGCTGTTCTGCCTGGAGCTTCCTGGAATCAGCCGCTGATCTGTTTCAGCAGCGGCTGACTGGGGACCCCTGGGGCAGAGCAGCTGGGGTCCTGCCAGGTTGGTCCCGCAGCGCCGATGGGCAGCGCTATGAGACCAACCCCGCAGCACCCCAGCTGCTCTGCCCCAGGCGTCCAGATTCAGCCTGCTCTGCCCTGGGCTTCCTGGAATCAGCCGCTGACCTGTTTCAGCGGCGGCTGAATCGGGGACCCCTGGGGCAGAGCAGCTGGGGTCCTTCCGGGTTGGTCCCGCAGCGCTGTCCTTTGGCGCTGCGGGACCAACCCGGCAGCACTCCAGCTGCTCTGCCCCAGGTGTCCCCAAGAGCATCTGGGGTGCTGCTGGGTTGGTCCCGTAGCCCCGAGGGGCAGCGCTATGAGACCAACCCAGCAGCACCCCAGCTGCTCTGCTCCCGGTTTCCCAGATTCAGCTGCTGGTCAGTTTCAGCAGCAGCAGGTGAATGAGGGAAGCCTGTCCGGCTGCCCCAGCACTTCTGGGTTCCTGATGGTGCCGGACCATCAGGAGTCCCGGAGCATTGGATGCCGGACTAATGGAGTTTTACTGTATCATTATATTAAATACTTTCTTTGAAACTATGTCGCTCATTATTGAAGCTTAAAAAAAAAAAACAATCAACCAAACCTAAGGGTATGTTTGCCAAGGTATTCAGCTGTCTTTTTTTTAAGTCATTCTAATTCCTAATCAAACCAGTATGCCTAATGAGTCCAAGATGGCCTGTCAACTTAAATTATCTGTTTGTCTGTCTGTTTACTGTATTCTGTCTGTCTACAGTTCTTTTTTTAATCTCTGTGAAGTTCAGTTATTGAGTCCCAGATTTCCTTCTGGAAGGAATCTCTAACAGATTATCTTTCATGGTGATATGTTGATGATTTGCTAATATACAGCTTATAAATGTAAGAAACCTGAAGAAATCTCTGAGAAGCAGAGCAGCTCAGAGGAGAGGAGAAACAAGAGATTTTAATAGCTTACCCAGCACTGCAGTTTGATTAAAATAAAAATCTTAAACATATGTCTTAACTAGAAGAATATTTTGGGATGATTTAAAAGTTTCTGATTTAAAAATGTAAAATAGTATCTTCCATTAATTTTTACTATCAAGAGATTTCTATATTATATGTATTCATGCTGAGCCACATTTAGCTCACATTTTTCATAAACAATCATAGCAGTTAATAGGAGAATGCATAAGTCAGACAAGCAGGATTTGGCCCTACAAAGTATAGTCTAACAATAAAATAGAAAAGCTTCAGAAGGGTAGCCGAGTTAGTCTGTAACAGGAAAAACTTAAAAAACAACAAATAGTCCGGTAGCATTTTAAAGACTAATAAGACATGTAGGTTGTATCATGAGCTTTTGTGGGTAATCAGGTGAAAAAAGATCTATCTTTCAGCAGTGCACGATTATTTCTTACATTATTTTTTCTAATGTTATGTGCTGTCCAATTGTAAATGAATGACTAATTTTCTTTAGGAGATTATTCCTCAGTGTTTGAATAAATTATGATCACATGAGCTGCAAAGTATGTGCATAAATACAGAAAACTACTAAGTAAGGGCCATTCTGATCCAAGATTAATGCGAATGTCACGAATATCAAGCAACATGTTAACTTGGGAAAGAGCAAACCAGTTCAGATAAATTAAGATCTGATTTCGAGTTTCATTCAGAACTCAAACTGAACTTGACACTTAAGAATTTCAGACTCATCAGTTTGGCTTTTGGGCTTGTTTTTAAAGTTTCAGTTGCCTCTATCATTTGTACCTTGTCTGGAACTAGAAAGGAAAATTCCAATATACCACAAGGAAGAATACATTTTCAGAATTTTCGGAAGACAAAACCAAGAATCACTGAAAATCTAAGGAGAACACCAGCCTGAATTTCATCGTAAAGTTGGTTGGAGAAGAGTATCCAAACACAAAGTAGTAAAAAAGACCCTCTCAGCTTTTCAGAGGTTTGCACGAATGGAGTGACTTAGACCAGGTTTACACTAAAGAGAAAGATCGAATGAAGATACACAACTCCAGCTATATTCATTACATTGCTGGAGTCCACGTACTTTATTTTGAGTTTCCCCACCATTCCAACAGTGGGAGGCTGACAGAACGAATGCTCCTGTAGGCTTCCATTACTCCTTGCAGTGGCTGGAATGTCAGCCACCAAGGGGGGGGGGGATGCCCTCTGAGTTCGATGTAGCTGTCTTTACTAGACTTGCTAAATCGAACCCAGAAAGATTGATCACGGCAGCGTCGATCTTCCCCAGAGTGTCGACATGGCCTTAGAAGCCTAGTGGCTGCATTCTGGAGCAGTGGTTCTCAACCAGGGTACATCTATGGGTACACAGTGGTCTTTCTGAGGGCACATCAACTCATTTAGATATTGCCTTGTTTTAGGACAGGCTACATAAAAAGCACTAACAAAATCAGAACAGTCTAAAATGTCATACAATCCTCGTTTATACTGCTCTATATACTAGTCACTGAAATGTAACTACTATATCTATATTCCAATTGAATTTTTGTTTATAATTATACACTAAAAGGTGAAAGGAAGCAATTTTTCAGTCACATTGTGCTGTGATACTTTTGCATTTTGATGTTCAATTTAGTAAGCAAGTGAGGTGAAACTTGGGGCATGCAAGACAAATCAGACTCTTGAAAGAGGTACAGAGTCTAGAGAAGTAGACAGCTACTGCTCTAGAGTCTCTGCTCTGGTTCCCTATCATCCGGCAGATGCTGGACATGGAGGTGTCCAGGATCATTGACAGGAGGTGACAATGGTGTCTGTTGCCCGGGGCCCAAGAAACACTGCAGAAAGAGCAGCAGCCAGAGACCTTCAAATCACCACCAGAGCCCCGTGTGTCAAAAAGGGCTGGGGGAGGGGGAGGCACCAAGCAATGCAGGCAGAGCTGGCCATAGCCCCGCTCCTTCCAGGTGTCCAGAGCTGAGCCCCTCCCCACCCCCACCCCAGCACATTGCCCAGGGCCCAGCCAAATTTGTCACTAGCCCTGGTGTGTCCTGTTCATCCATATATGGCCAGTGGAGCTGAGCTCCTGCATGCTAATCCAGGAGGGCCAGCCAACCAGCTCCAAAAGAAGCCCCGGTAGCTTCAGCTGAGCTGAAAGTGTGAAGATGAGGAGGACTAAACACAGGATATAGGGACAGGTTGGCAATCTCAGAACTCCTTCAGCAGATCACCAAGGGGAAATAATAGCCCCACAATATTCAAGACATACCTTATCGACTTGTCATTGGTGATACCCAAGGTAAAAAATGACTGCCTGCCTTACTGAGTTTATAATCTCTCTTTTGTTCCCTGATCTACAGGTCCTGTATGATAGTGCATTTCCCAGATCACATAGCTTTTCCCCCTCCTCGCTTCCTGTTATATCTAACTTTTTTCCGGCATCTGTTTTTGTCCAGTATCAATCATTGAAAACTACTATGACTGTTCTGTATGATCCCTGCATGCTACTAATTTAGTTAACAATTACTTCCACACTCTCATCCTTTGTAGCATGCAATATATTACTAAGTGCCTGATGTCCAGATAATATAATGGCTCACATGTTACCACTGCAATTCGTAACACAATATATTCTTCAGCAGTATAATCCCATATTGTCTGCTAAGTAGACTTTATATTTAGAAATCCACCTATCCAATTGCTTGAGTACATAATACACATCTCTTGTACAGGACTTGCTTTGTCTAGTCAGTAGTTCATGCTTATACGAAGCATGAACATACTGGCAATGTTTCATGTTATCGTGAAATAAGCTATACAAATACTGCATATAACGTTGGCAGTGTGATGATGCAAGCAGATTATAAACTTCGCTGTTTCACACTGCATATCACCTTTCATCTGCAGAAAGCAAATACACAACTCAATGAAGCCTCACAACATCCCTATGAGGTAGGTATTATTCTATTAATTATAATACGTCAGCTGAACCACAGAGAAATTACATTATTACCCAAAGACAAACACAGGTACTCAGTGGCTGAGTCAAAAGCAGGAGCGAGGCATTCAGATTGCTGGTACCCTGTACTACCCGCTAGACCATTCTTCTCTTTAGAGAACGGATGATGCAATACAGAAACTAGAGCCAACACTCTCAGTTTGTGAACTGAACGCCCACAGACCGCAATGGGAAAGCCATGAACCTCTGACAATGTCACATCTAGTAGCATATTTGCATCCCCCCCCCCCAAATGGCCTTCTAGAAACATTTGCAAAAAAGGGCATACAAAAATCTTGCCGTTAGAAATTAATGGAAAGGTGGGACTGCACGAGCGTATGGAACAGAACAGATTCCTTATGTGCACACTTTAAAAGTAAAAAGTACAGTGAATAACATTTTTTATCATTATTTCCATGAGTAACTTTAGAAAAGTAGAGATGCCTCCCTCTGAATTAACTTTATTTCAATTGTCCTTTCTTTAAAATAAGCACATTCCAGGATTCACATTAAATAATCTATGGTCATTTCAAGCCAGTTACTAAACATGGCTCCCATGCTTTATAGAGTTATAATGCATTGAAAAGTTTTTGGATCATTTGTGTGCTGCAGCTGTAGTACACTGGGCTATAGCTGTATCAGGTATCATCAGGTAAGCAAGGTTTGAACCAGTCAATATTTGTATGGGAAACCTCAGTGTGCTATTTTATGATTTATGAAATACTAAGTGACACTTTGCCTAAAGTCAGCATTGAACAAATTCTCTTGCATGGTGTTCTATCAACTCTACTCTAAGATGTTATAT
Organism: Pelodiscus sinensis; assembly: GCF_052426305.1. Classification (NCBI taxonomy): domain Eukaryota; kingdom Metazoa; phylum Chordata; order Testudines; family Trionychidae; genus Pelodiscus; species Pelodiscus sinensis. The sequence goes on from NC_143059.1 coordinate 8,948,514, forward strand.
TATTGGAATAGCCGCGATGCTGAGGTCCTACGCATTTGGTATAATTAAAAAACTCACAAGCTATTTTGCAACAGAAAACTGTGTTTGAACAACAGCAATTACATTCTTCCTCCAAACTCCTTTTATTCCCAAGTTATCTGTGCATCTCACCCCAGGGGTGAAGGTTTCTGTAATGAGGAAAATTATTTTTATAGTGTGTAAAAAGTTTTGGGATTTTTCTGGTTGAAAGGCACCGTGTAAACATAAGGTCAGAATTAATGGGGGTTTTTTCTTAAATGACTGATGATATTGGCAATGCTTTCTGAGCGTAGGTTCCAGCTACTTCCATAGGTATAACTTTACAGCAAATTCTCTTCAAAATATATCCTTGGTCTTGAAATTGGATAACATAATTTTCTATTATTTTTGAAACAAGAACTGAGAAATACTTTTTTTAAACTTTATACTATACGTAATACTGTAATTTGGATAGACGCCTTATTTTATATGTACAATATTTGTGGTGTGTGTGTGTGCGCGCGCGTATGCATGTGCACTCTCTACTACCACATTGTGTGTGTTTCTCTCAAAGAGAAAATCAAACACACATGCTATTTAAGAGTCTGAACAACATCTTTCAACAAAGTTTAGCTGCTTTCATTTTGTAGACACTTTTAATTTTATCTGGAAACTTTTTGACATTAGAAATAGAACAACTTGTAGTTTCTCATTATGGTTGCTGCCAGAATCTATGCTTGGTTGCTCAACTAAAGACCTTGCATTGCTAATTACTTCCACATGCCCATATCCCAAGTGAAAGAAAACTTATTGGTTCTGACAGCCCATTCTCTCAACACTGAATTCCAAATGAAAACTCAAATTTTGGCCAAACATAACATTTCATCAATCTTGTTCTACTGACTGGAAAAGCAACATCAAACAAGCAGAGCTAATGGCTTTTTACTGAGCAGTTCCCAAGCTTATATTCTCTGATGATAGATCCACGTGAGCAAAGGACTTCTTTAAAGTACTTAGTAATTAGCTTTTGAACCAAGAAACAATGCGTAAAGTAAATTGAACCATCCATATGCCGATGACAGAGTGAATTCAGTTGACAAATGATATGGACAGCAGAGACCAACAGAGAAAGAGCTAAAACAAACAAAGTGCATAGAAATAAAGCAAAAAGAAAAAAAAGTGATAAAATAAGATGAAGCAAGCCCCAAAGCTAGCGGGAAGCCTGTGATCTGGGAGTTGAGGCCTTCAGGATATTGGAATTTAATTGAAGATCAGGTCCAAGTTTAGAGACAACAGAGCAATGCTGGGTACCAGTGACCAAAAAAAGAAAGAAAAAAAAGACTAGACTAGGGGGGATTAAAACTGTATTTTTATAACTGTACTGTATTTATTAGGTCAAATTCTGTGCTGGTGAAACTTCAGTAATAATTGCACCATCAAATGCTGTAGTTTTATGTTTGCAAAACTCCTAGACTTGAAAAATCTGGGACAATGTGTAGGAAACTGAGTAGACGGGTATTAAAAACAAACATTTTGGGGAAACTAGTGATTCCTCTCTCTCTGATGGTCAGAGAAGGCAAATGACAAATGAGAAGGCACATCTTGAGGATTAACTCAATTGGTCTGGGTCAGCTGTGCTGTCAGATGCCCGTACTGGTAGCAGTTGTGTATTTTAGGCATTCAAGAGCATATTTTTAAAGTGGTTAAGGAGTTATCTGCTTTACTGGGGACATACTGTAATGCTCAGTGGTACAAGTCTGTGGTACAAGGAAAAGGTTTTATTTGTGGGTCACATGATGTAAATCAGTGCTCAGGAATTAGCTGGTAAATGGTTACAGATTTTTGGAGCTTCTCAACTCAGCAAGGAAGATAATATCAAGTTATTTCTCTTATTTCTGTCACACGACAATGAGATGTCAAGTGATGGGTTCAAAGGAACTAGGTTGAAATGCTTAATTCTCGAAGATGAGGGGAGGGACAAAATTTGGATTCCTCCAGAAAGGGTTATTTGGAGTATCCTCTATTAAGTGCTGTGCAAAGGAGTATGCAAAAGGTCTTGAGGGTAATGGACCAGTTTTCTCCATCTCTGTACTGGAATGGCAGACAGATGAGTGGAACTAAAGATGAGATGGGAAAACTGTTAAGGTGGGACCAAAAGGAGAATATTATTCTCTTGGTATCTAAGTCTTATTTGAGGCTATTTCTCAACAGATCTAACATGGCTTTCGGATAGACTTGGTTATAACATGGTAAAGATGAAAACAGGCATTCAATGGAAACGCAGTTAATGCGTGAAAGTTTACGTGGCCTGTTTAAGCGTAAGTGTTGCTACCAGCCAAAAAGAATTATTTGTATGTGTTTATAGCACTACCCTGATATTGACTCTCTCATTTTTTTTAGGATTAACATAGCTTTTGGGGTGTGTAGGTGGGCATGTAATGGTCTTTAAAAGACTGCTCTGAACCCTAAGAGTGCCCTGAGCACCTGCAAACACAAAAATAAGCCCATTGGAGCTGCATATAGTTAGCGTCTTTTAGAATTTGATCAATGAAAAGTAGCAACATCACCTTCCAGTAGGGCCATCGTGATGAAATTAGCTGGACAACATTAAGTGCCCATGTCGTATTCTGGCATGATCAATTTTCTTATGGATTAAGTAATTTCAAAATGACAACCAGTCTAATTGCTTGTTTAAAATACAGTCAAGTGATGTCTAACTGGTTGATGCTTAGAAAAGCACAATATGACCTTTGTCCATAAGCTAACTGCAGATGCAATAGCAGGGTTCCTTCCAGAATGTGTCCATTTAGTTCTAGTGGTATCTAGAGATTTTCTTTAAAAGGGGGATAAAATATTGTGACTTGTACCTTAGCATGGCCCAGGTCTCTAAGAACATAGTGTGACAACTCTCTGGTGGTAACATGTGATGTCACAGAGCACAAGCATTAGGCAGTGTCCATGAGTCAGATGTCACCACCTGCAGGGGCTCTTTAGCGTGTCACCACCACACCTGGTCTTTTTAGACTTACTTTCTGCCTCGGGTTGAGTTAAAAGTCCCGCCGTATTTCTTCCGATTAAGGATGAGAGCAGCAATTTCTGGCACGTAGCGAGCAAACATTGCCTACATGCATGAAACAAAAAAAACAAAAAAAAGAAAATGGCATGCAGAGAGTGTTCTACTGCAGCAGAGGCAGCAGAGCCCCCTTGGAATACTTACTTTCTTCCACTAACCGCACTATAGGAACCACCATATTTCTTGCGGTTTCCTATTAACTCTATGATTTCAGGGACGTAGCTGGCAAACATGGCCTAAGAAGAAGATAGGAGACAGAAGAAAAGACTAAAAAGAGAGGCCAAAGAAAGGGGGATGATGAATATTTTCAGAAGATATATATCTTTAAGATCTGAAAATGCAAAAGAATTAAACCCAAATAAAAGTATTTTTAAAAATGAAAAAAATGGGGAAAAAAAAACAAATTTTTATAAAACAAAACAAGAGGACTCAACGTAAAAGTTGATCTTGAAGAAGATGGACATTTGGTAAACTAAAAGCAATGGTTAAAAGAGGGGAAAAAAAGCACACAAAATAAAAGAACAAAATAAAGTCAAATGTGGGATTTGATTGTAAAATATTGGTTGTGTCTAATTCTTTCGGAAAAGGGTGGGGATGGAATTACACAAAGATTACATGCTACAAAAAACAAAAGGGGATATTAATATTTTTAGGTTTTTTTAAAAAAGATGGGTGGACTTTTTTCCCCTTAATTAAGATTCAAAGGAAGACAAAAACAATATGGTGCCAGGCGTTCCCCCACATTCAAGAAACAAAATGGAGTCAATCCCCCTTAAACAAAAAACAAAAACAACCTTTTTCAAAAGTTTTGTTTTTAAAAGGGTTGTAAGCACACGTGAGAGAAAAAGGTAGTAAGGAGAAAAAAAAATGATCTGCCATGTTTTGTCCAACAAACATCTTGCTCGTGGCTGGATACTTCTAAGAGCTGCTGCCAGTCAACTTGGTCTCTTTATCCAGATGCAAATACGTGTGTTTTTTGAAGTGCATATATATTATACATATTGCATTGATAATGTATCTGTTATACATATACCTCCTACAGAGAGACGTATGCATATGTACAATAAATATGTGTGCATAATAACAATACATATATGCACATAAATGTGCAATACATGTATGGTGAATGAATTTTAAGCCACACTTACCTTACAGGGTATTAATCTTAGCATAAACTGCTCTTTTAAAAGACAAAATGTAGCAGTTGCTGTAGTGGTACTAGTAATGATAAAAAAAGATAATTTGACATAGAACAATTAGTAGCTTTAGTGCTAAGTATATACTTATTTGAACAGGAGAAGTGATACAATTTGCTGAGTTAAAAAAATGGTTGTGTTTATACTAAGTGAGGCTACTGCCAGAGGACATGATGACATGGTTGCATGTCTGAAATTAAAGAGAACATTGGTTGTTAGTGTCTGGATCAGGCATGCTGCTCTTTAAGGCAGTACTAAGCCACAGTGTTTGTTGGAATTCTGGGAAGGAACACGGGGGTCGGGAGGGGCTCTTGAAACCGCAAACTTCCTTCAAAATATCAATGACCATTATCAAACAATGCACAACAGTAATTGTTACTGAAAATAATGGACTGTAAATAATACTATAAATACAATTGCTAAGGCATTTCATGTATTTACATGCATTACTTTGTAAATGGATTAAACATATTCTTACTGCAGATGAATTACAATCTCTGCAAAAATGTGACAAGACCTAGCTTAACAATACTTATCTATAAAATGAAAAAGGAGTGTGGCTGAATGGTTTAAAATTCCTGTATTATGTTTTTAACTTACTCAACAAAATACTATAGCTCAGGTTGCTACTTAATAGATTTAGGGGGTATAAAAATCTGTATTAAAGCAGTAATAGCAATAAAGAGATTTTACCAATCCCCCGAGGATGAAGAAGACCATGAAAAGGCGACCAAGGGTTGTTTTTGCATAAACGTCTCCATAGCCAACAGTGGACATTGTAACCATTAGTAAATATACACATTCCCAATATGTAAGTGATTGGTTATTTTGGAAATTTTCCCATGGATCCCCTGAGTTCTCCACCTATGATATGAAAGGACAAACACATTGATTTAATATGGCAGTAACAGATTAACACTAGCTAATTTTAATTTTAACTCTAATTGGTATGCATGTAATGCTGGAAACATTTTACTCATAAAGGACCAAATTCTGCCTTAATTAAAACTGTACATGTACCCTGTTACCATTCAGAGTCTTCTTGCTTACATTATTTGTGGAAATCACCAATCATTATTATTTAATTTAATAGTCTGACCTTCCTTTTCCTTCTAAAATAACACACATCCAGTGATGTCATGTACACAGTAATTACCCACACGTATGCATCATCAAAAACAGATCTCTGGCTCCAAAAATTCATAACTTTTAGTTTCATAAGCACAAACGTCTATCATCATCAAAACTTGAATCTTCACTATCTATTGACAGTAGCATGATTCATGTCAACCAATGAATAATTATAGACGACTAAACAGTTAACAAGTTCTTGCTATACCCAGCAGAGAGAAATGTTACAGTTATCAAGAGTTTGTTATGGCCTAACTTATGAACTGGTTGAGATCTTTAAGCTAAAGTTATTTTATAACCCTCTATTTTCATGTGTCTGTAAGAATATGGGAATTGCCACACTAGATCAGACATAGGGTTTTTCTAATTCAGCATCCTTTCTCTGACCATTACCAGAACCAGCTTAGGATGACTATAAAGGCTAATTCCAGTCTGAAAATCATCAAGGAGCAAATTTTCAAAAAGATCCCTGTAGTGAACCTGGAATGTTAATAAGTGCATTAATCTATGCAATCAAAACTCTGGGGGGCTTCTTTGTGTGCTCAAGTGAGGGAGTCTATGTTGTTGAATTTGGGCAGAAGTACACGCACAGAGCCGGTCTTAGGGGCGCCATTTTCAAGGGGCTGCTGACAGAGCCGGTCTTTGACTGCGACCACTTTTCAGCCCAACTTCCTGAATCCTTCCCCCAGGTTTCCCTGGTTACTCCCCAACCGCTCCCCTTCTCCCCCCCCCCCACACTTTTTTTTTGCTTGACAAATTTTTGTCCGGTATGTTTTTTAAACCATCTGGGAACCCTACGGGCAAGCTGGGCAATCGCCTGGGGCCACCAATTGGTTAGGACCGGCTTTCTACATGTAGACAAATAGAGGCCCTTGAAAATACTTGGGAGCAATTTAAAAGGCCCATCAGTGAAAAGTTGTCTCAAACTTCTGAATATGGAAATAAAGCAGTTTTAAAAACAGTAAGTTTGCTATTTTTAATCATTCCTTCAAAGCTTCTTGACTATTCAAGCTACAAGACCAGGAACCAAAGCAGAGATCTTGTTTCCTAATTTTAGATAAAAGTTCTCCAACTCCAAGCAAGGTAACAGAGATCTATGTTTAAAATTACTACAGAACAGGGGTTCCCAAACTACCATCTATAGATCACTTGCTGGTAATCATAGGAAAACTGGCTGATTCTATGCGTCTGGCTCCCCCTCTTATTTTCCAGATCATTAATTTTATTAAAAAGCATCTAAAATACATTAAGTAATTCCCAAATTTTATTTTCCCACGTAGCCAGTTACCACAGGGATGTTGTATGATCATGGAAGAGAATCTTTCAGATTATGATCATCTTTAATAAGATGTGGTCCACATTATCTGGTTCAGCTGCACCATAAAGAAAATATGAAGAAAACTGAGACATGTTGCATAAAAATGCCTCTGCCTGAGCTTACTTGATTTATATACATGGGTTTTCTGAAACTACACCAAACTGTAAGGTCTAAGGTTTTAAACTGCAACTCATTGTGATCTTTGTCAAACTTTGTAATTTGTGTAACTCTCAGAAATTTACTGTAAACTGCAACTTTATAATCTTTTTAACTCTCAGCCACCTTGTTTGTAACTTTCCTTAAGCTGCATTCTCTCCTGGGTGAATGGAGAGAGAGAGTGAGTGTGAAGAAGACTGGGAACCATGGAGCACATTTCAATGAATCATCACAGTCTGGGCATGCTCCCTGCTGCATAAAGGGAAGTCTGGGCATGCTCCCTGATGATGAGGTGAATGAGTCACAGGAGCCAGTCAGACACTATATAAAGAGGAGCACGTGAGACCCTCTCTTTTTCCTTCCCCTGCTCCTGAGAAGCTCCCCTCCAGTGTCTCTCCTCCTGACCAGCTTCCCCAGCTTGATAAGCAGACAGACCCTCCAGGATCCACATGCCTTGGTTCCTTCTGCATCCCATATGTCTGTGTAAGTGTGTGAGTGCCTGAGGGCAGGAATGAATGGGTGTGAATGAGTGAATGAATGGAGGGCTGTGTGCTTGCTTGCTTGCTTGCTTGCTTGCTTGCTTGCTTGCTTGCTTGCTTGCTTGCGCGCGCGCGCGAGAGAGAGAGAGAGAGAGAGAGAGAGAGAGAGAGAGAGAGAGAGAGAGAGAGAGAGAGAGAGAGAGTTCTATCTTCTTTAGTTTAAACCTTTGGTGGCTGCTTTCTCCTCTTTAGTCTTACCTAGTGGAAATAAACCCATACTAGTGTAACCCTGGGTGGTCTCCAGTGAGAATATTTTTGAGGTAACAAGACAGATGAACAACTACAGGTTACACCTCTGAAAACTGGCACTCTCTGGTCTGACAACTTCTGTGGTCCGGCAGGACCACAGATGCTCTTGGACCAGAGAGCCTAATAGCAGGAAGGTCAGCATCCCCGCTAGGACCGTGGGCAGCAGGGCCAGAGGAGCCCCACAGAAGTGATGGGGCCAGGGACCGGAGAACCCCAGCAGCCCGCAGCACCACAGGGCCGGGAGAAGCTGATAGCCTGCAGCAGCACGGGGTGAGGGGCTGGAGAAGCCCGGCTGCCCACAGCAGTGCTGGTTTGGGGAAATCTAGCTGCCCACAGCAGTGCGGGCCTGGGGAAATTTGGCTGCATGCGGTAGTGTGGGCTAGGCTGGAGAACCCCTGTCATCCCTGGCAGCCTGGGGCTGACAGCAGCACAGCAGACTGCTTGGCTGGGGAGAGGGCAGATGAGGCCAGAGGCAGGGACCGGCTGGCTTAGGCCCATGGCAGACGACACCTGCCTCTGGCCTGGTCTGGCAAATGTCATTCGAGACTGGTCAGGTCCAAACTGTGCTGGACCAGGGAATTCCAGCCTGTATTAAAAACCTGCTTCTCCTCAAATCTAGAAGAAGAATCCCCAGATTGCTAATAAATCATTACTAACAATGGCTGGCACAATTATAATGTTTTGTCCCTTTTCCAACCCACATTGCCTCTTTCACCAGTATAGCATTGTGGTGTGCACAGCACTAGGTCACTCTAAGTGGCGTCACTCGGAAAAGCAGGTTTTTTCACACCTCTGAGCAACATAGGTTAGAGTGACTTAAGCAGTAGTGTAGGCCTACCTCGAGTTTGGTCTTTTGAGGCACTAATTAAAAGTCTATGATGATGCTTGTATCACAAAGTCACTAAGGAGTATTTGTGATATAAGACAGACAAGGTGGGTAAGATGCGATAATTTATTTGGAGCTGTTTCTGCTGGTGAGAGACATAGATGCTAACTTTTATTTTTCCCTGGAAGTTCTCAAGCCCCACTCTGCCCTGAAGGCCCACCTCTGCTCTATCCCTTCCCTCAAGGCTCCGCCCTCCCTCCATCTCTTCTCATGCTACCTCCCTGCCTGGAGACCCCACCCTTGCTCTGCTTTCTCCCAGGCATCCCTGATTAGTTGATGGGGACATGACCAAAGAGCTGTGGCTTGTGGGTTCTGACCACCCACTGTTTTTCCCTATGGGTGCTCCAGTCCCATAAACCCATGGAGTCGGCATGAGCAGCAATCAAGCTAGGTCGAGCTCTTTTTAAAGTTGGGAAAGGAACTCTCAGGTCACAGCTAAATGGAAGATGGAACAGATATTTATCACATGTTGTAAAGGACCATTCAAGCCAGAATAGCCTGGTGAACACCTCTGTAGTCAACAGGCTTTAAAAACAAGGGGTTAGTGGGTTAGAGGTTGTTGTCATAGGCCATAAATCCAATGTGTCTGATTAATCCACAATTTTGGGACTCTAGCAGAGTAATGAATTTAAGCTCCCAGGCTCATCTTTTAAAAGTCTACTGCAGATTTCCTTCGAAAATGAGGTCTGATCGGTCAGCTACAGTGATCACTTTTTGAAAAGTGTTTAACTACAGGCGCTATGATGTTATCGTCTATCATTTTCCTCTGTGATATAGTGTACAATAAGAGGAGACTAAAAACTTGTTATCTTACTAAGCCTGAGTTGAATCTATTACATAATATGCCCCCTAAAGTCCTATTAAATTGTACTCACAAAATAAACACTTTGTTTCAAAACTTGGATTGCTTTTTTAACTTGTAAAATAATGGCATTAATCAGCATTTTAAAACTGGGCTTCTTTTAGTGATAGAAGTGTTTAAAACAGACAGCTAATCAATACTGAATAAGTATTTAAAACATCAAATAGATAATATTTTTTGGCAGGGAGTGAAAGTCATATGATTTTTTTTAACTCAATAAAGCAGCCCTAAGATCACTACTCTAAAGTGTCAGGAACTAGATTAATTCTTCTGAAAATATAGAACTGCTTATTCGGCAGAGCCTTGTGTTTCCCAAGATGGCCACTCTCAGAAATAGGGTGACATTACTATTTATGAAAACAAAAACAACAACAAAAATGGTAGCACCTTAGAGACTAACAAATATTTTATCTATCTAGTATCACGAACTTTTGTGGGCATAACTCACTTCTTCCGATGAGCCCATGAAAACTTATGATTCATATATAAATTTGTTAGTCTCTAAGGTCATGTCTACGCAACAAAATACAGGACTGTGTAGCACTTTAAATACTAACAAGATGTCTACACGACAGCATTATTTCGGAATAAAGAGCGTATCTACATTACAAGCCTTTATTTCGCAATAATGTTGAGCTGGAGGACTTCTTACTCCAACTCATGGTAACTCTCATTTCACGAGGGATAAGGGAAGTAAAAGGAAGAGTGTTCTTCCTTTGACTTCCTGCTGTGCAGACAGTGCCAAAAGCCGAATTAAGTGATTTCGACTTCAGGTACGCAACTGACGTAGTTGAAGTTGCATAGCTTATTCCGATGTTAGCCCTGTTGTATAGACATACCCTTAGGTGATACAGGACCACTTTGTTTTTTTAAGTTACAGATTAATATAGCTACCCCTCTGAGACTATTACTATTTATGCAACATCAGCTTTTGTCCATTCCCTCCCCTCCCCTTAAGAACACACACTAATTAGTAAAGCAATATTGCCATCTAGTGGTAGGATGTGATTACTGAAAGTTCTATTAAAATCCATGATTTATGTAACCATTGCTGAACCTAAACAGGGAGGCTAATGATGTGAATATTACTTACTGTTCAGAATCAGTTTTGGGTACCAGGCCTGAAAATCAGGCAGCTGTGATGCCTTTCTTTATTGTACTTTGTAACTGTGTTAAGAGATTGTCCTGAGCAAGGTCATTTTACATAATAAAGTAGCTCAGAGGAGCTGATCCATGAAAAAAAAATCCTGATGAAGTATTTTTAAGTATACTTACCAAATGTATGAACCCAGCTGCTGTCAGCCACGTGCTGATAAATATAGAGCACAGATTCACCAGCTTGATGGAATTACTGCACAAACAAATAGATATATATTATATTTCACAGCTAAGTTGTAACTGGAACACAAGTTATATAAACCATTTTGTAATGAATATCCCTACACAGACAAGCAGATCACTTTTATATACTTTAGGGCTGAAGTTCTTCATATTCATTTTAGTGGGAACAGAAGCAGGTGCTGTATGGGAATTTAAGAAATACTGAAAAATACCATATGCAAAAATATTTATTATTACATAACTCATAATTTCTTCCTTCATAGATTTCATATGGTTTTATATGCAACTTTTGTGAAGCTATGAAATGGAGAGAATAATAATTAACAAAAGTTTTCTGAGATCTGAGAGGATTTTCCAGCAGCAGGCAAGACAAAAATTGGGCATGTAAATTACATTTGCACCTGTGATCAAATATGAGATACCCATGGGCCTAAATCATTCATTCTTGCCCTATTTTCACATTTCCATTCCCCTTTCTCTTTTCCTCTGTCTATTCCTACTTGGATTAAGAATAGTACTTAGTTCAGTGTAAGTACTATGGGTTGGATTCTCAGCTGGTGCTAACTGGTGCAGATCTAAAAGCTACACCTATCTACCTCAGGTAGGAATTGGACTTTTATACCTGTAAAATGCATTTTTTAAACTGTTTCATTTCTTATGCCCTTTTGTATTTCCTCAGTATGCATTTTGCTTTTAACACCATTTCTATGAAAACCTTACATTCTGTGAGCAGCCCCATTAATGAAAAATGAATGTACTGAATTCAGTGGTACAGATGATAGCATGTAAACACTTGTGTAAATCATTGCAGGATTGAGGTTTTATTCTGCACATATAGAAAATAATCAGTGACCAGATTAGTGCAGTTAATCTGTAGGCACTATATGGCCATGAAGAAGCTGGATAGCATAAGGCCATTATGCCTACAGCTGAATGTCCTGTCCCTGTTGCAGGAAGAGGGGAGGCATTCTTCTTCAAGAGGGTAATGAAATTTGCAGTGTTCTCTAGTGCTTCTATGGCGCTTCCCCATATAGGCTGTGATTTTGAAATACCCTTGCTGGTGAAAACACTTCTTTGTATGAAAGAACAAAAGCAGGAAGGTCAATTTGCTTTCTTCTGTGAGATTATTGGGTTCGTTATTCCTGAGCATTCACACGGTTGGTAAGTATACGTAAACATATTAATGAATCCTCAAAGTTCTGCCTTTTTTGTGTGGAAATGATGTTTTTTCCCCAAAATGCGTTCCAGAAAATGCATTAATTATTTTACTATTTAAAAAGTTTCAATACTCAGATGATGGACTGCACATTAAGAACTAACTGATGTAAATAAATAAAATGAACTTTCTTTAGTACTTGCAAACATTTGTCAAATAATTTAACACGTGGATAGGTATCAGGATCAGCTACAGAACCATATACAAATAGGAAAAAGGTTAAATCCTAGAGAATATTATTTATTAGAAATTATTTGTATGCCTTTACTGTTGATATTAATAGTGCAGCTAAGCAACCCCAATATTAATGTTGTCATTTTACATACTCTTGGAATGTTTCAGAAAAACTTTGAGTAGCTGAAGTAATCTAAGGGCGGAAGATAAATTATTTTTATGTGTAGGAACTATTTTTTCCTAAAGCTTTCACAAACAGACATATCACGGCCCTGTTACATCAGTCTCCCCCCCCTCCCCCCGCCGATGTGAATTTGCACATGCACTGAAGAAAAAAGGAATTGTGCACTGTGCAATGCACTAATGACAGTGACAGATGTGTAAGATTAGACTTCCAAATTAAATAAAGGTTGTGTTTGGATTTTTTTTTTCATAAAGACATACTTTTGTTCAAACAGGAATTCAGGGAAATTCTGTCGCCTGAATTATACCATACAGGAGATCAGACAACATCAGGGGGGCCATCAGCCTCTCTGAACCCTTGAATCCTTCAGTGTACTCAGTGGCTTGCGGCAGTGCAGATGTCTGCCCCAGCAGAATAACATGCAGGACATAGTGAGTAAGGCAGCGGTTCTCAATCCACAGACTGTTTGCGATCCATGTGACATCCTCAGGGCCATACAAACCGTATTGTGTGGCTGCAGCCCACAGGATACCTGAGGTATGTCCACACTGCATTCTTCTTTCGAGAGAGGAGTGCAAATGCAGACAAATGAAATTGCAAATGAAGTGTGGATTTGATTTCCGCACTTCATTTGCATAATTGTGTCCAGCCGCTATTTCGAAATACCCTATTTCGAGATTAAAAAATGCCTTGTAAACGTGGTTATTTTGAAAGAAACCTTCTTATGAAATAACCGTTAAAACCTCATTTTTAAGGAGTAAGGGTTATTTCGAAAGAAGGGGTTTCTTTCAAAATAACTGCGTCAACACTGCGTTTATCTCGAAATAGGGTATTTCAAAAAGCGTCCGGATGCAATTATGAAAATGAAATGCGAGAAATACAAATCCACACTTTATTTGCAATTTCATTTGTCTGCATTTGCATTCCTCTCGAAAGAGGAATGCAGTGTAGACATACCCATGGTGTGCTGAATATGCAGCTCCCAATGGTAAACAGATCGAGAATCTCTGTTGTAAGGTTTGATTTTGACATTTGTTTATACATATATTTTATACATCTGTTTTCATTTTGTTTTATACTTAAAATTCAAATGGCTTTTATTAAAGAAATGATGGTGAAAGTACTATTAGTGGGTTTTAAAAAAAACGTTAAGAGTAACCTTCACACTGGTAGAAGATAATGGACTTATTATTTACTGCATGGGCAAATGCTAGTCATTCAATTTGCTAAATGCATTCATTCCAGCAATATATACCCCAATTCACTAAAGCATGTAAACAAGTGGATAACTTTAAGAACGTGACCTGTCCCAATGGAGTATATAAACAGTTAATGCCATATTACATCATATCCTCTTGGTGGCTACATTTGATTATAGCAAAGAATTCAAACCTTTGTCCTTAAATTAGAACAAAAGGCATAATTCATAAGCATGCCGTGCTTCATTATGAAAGTCTCAATATTGCTCATCCCATGAATTTCAAGAGGAGGACTGTATCTTCCCAATGATGCTACAATATATCAACTGGCTTCCAGGTGCTCTCTTAGCACACATAAATAATAGTAATCGCTGGTATTAAAGAACTACTTTGATTACTTCTTTAGGTCTGATGGGGTTTTTTTGCACATTTATTCATAATCGTACCCTGCCTGTCCTTTATGAAATACCCCTCTTTCTGCCAGAGACTAAATATAGATGAAAGATTAGTCACAAACATTTTTCTGCTCTTTAAGCTCTTTCCAACATCTGTGCAAAACCCTTATTACGAGGCTTGCCTAAAGCTCTGTAGTTTTATTGAAACCTTGGATAAAATAGCGAGGGGAAAAAAACTAACTAAATTCAATCATCTAAAATATGAGAGAAAAAATTAACAATTCTGAAAAAGATTCATTACATTTCATAAGTATATAAACCTTAAATCAATAAGGGACATAGTTAGCCTCCTAGAGGTCCAGGTTATACTAGGGCTGCAAATTCTTTCTGCATCTGCGGAGAGTCTGCTAAAGAAGAATTAAGGCATTTTTAAAATGTGCATATAATTACATGACACCCAACAACTACCTGCTAAATGTATTCCTTTTTCATTTGCAAAGTATTCTAGCCACTTCGTATGGATCACAGTGTTATGAATGGCCCTTCTGCTGATCGTATGAATGAGATTTGTTCCTTTAATCCTAGTCCTTCAATTGCTACATTCACTCAGCTTCTCTTTCTGACTTTGTATTATAGAAAATAAAGCCTTGCAGGCAGTAATTTTAACTTAGAAGTTAAAGTCAATCATATTTTCCAAGGGAGGGGAATTCTCTTCCTCTCCAGCAAGATCCAAATATTACAGGGTCTGTCTTTCCATGTGACCTAGAGAAGAAGGGATGTACTGCATAACCCACCAGTATTACAGTATATAGGGTAATAAGTGTTGCTACTGAACACACAACACACTGTATTCAAATGACCCCTTATGTTATTGTTTTAGGACATTCTTTACATGAATCACTTTTAAAAGAGGGATATGAAATAATACATCCAGAATTATTTAAATGATCCAAAGAATTAATGTTCAAGATACAATTATTTCAGTGTTTATTACTGTAGCTAAACATGTTAGAGAGTATCCTGAGCCTATTGATATTTGGCTTGCCTTGCAAATCTGCTGTTATTCGCTCATGCATGTCTCATTAGATTCAACAGATCTAGGCCTTCATATTCAGAGCTGAACAATATTTTAAAATTTCTACAGAAGCATAATACAGAATCCTAAAATGATGTACAGTTCTCTATCCAGGAGACACTTCACCTGTTTCAGGTGAAGTCATCTCCATGGTAGTGCACAGCAGCTGTTTAACAATATGCAGTACTAAAACACAGTGTAAGGCAGAAAGTGAGGTAGATTTACTGATGTTAGAATTTACTTAGGGAGAGTGTATTTAACCAAAACACGAATTTAGTCAGTTAACTGAGATAAGTGTTCTAACCCTTGGAAAAGTGCTAAAGGATGAGGAGTAACCACAAGCAGTCAGCACCTTAGTTTTACATTTCATTTGGAAAGACTAATAATACAATAATATTGAAAAGAAGCTTTCTTTTTCAACATTTGTTTTTACTTGGAGTCATTTTGATACCTAGCACCTCTGAGCATCACTGATGGAAAGTTTATTGGTGCTGGCTAGAATGCCACACTTTTTTTTTGTTTGTTTTTGCGCTATTATGTCAACAGCTATAAGGTCTGTCAAAATGGCCTTTTAGGCTAGATCAGCGAGAAGTCCTGTGGCACCTTATAGGCTGTCACAGGACTTCTCATTCTTGCAGATTCAGACTAACATGGCTACCTCTCTGATTCTTGTCACCATTTTATGCTAGATGCGTCTGGTTATTAATCACACTTAAGTGCATGGTAAGTTGTGGTCCATCATTAACTATTCTTAATGCTTAACAGATACATCGTCTTCCCTGTTTTATTTTTGTTTGGTTTTAGGTTCTGAGGTTAATTTGGCACATCATATCCAATTAACTACAACAACACTGCTTCCAGGTCGAACTTCAGGTCTACTATAACCACTGCATTGAAGTCAGTGAAATTATGCTCCTTCATTTCAGTTTGGCTCACAAGATTTTATAAATTACATTTTTTGGACACAGTAGTTTTTTATACTATTAATTTTTCCTTATGTTTATTAAATTAGACAAAAGATACCACATGTGCCTGATTACTGCCTGTTCAAGAATAGGGTGGGGGACACAAAACAATTTATTCTGCAACGTTTGATGATTTTTAAATCAAATGAATTGTTTAGTGATCAATCAGTTTGGGTTAATCAACTGAGTAAAACTGAAAAGCAGCCCTGTAGGTAAGCTGGATTTGAAGGGCTTTATAGTAATCAGAACAGGAGATTTACGGATGCCTGAATATCCATGTAAATAATTACAAAGACGATGAACATCTAATTTGGGAGCAAAGTTTGGCATCAGACAAATGCTATTATGAACAAAGGGGACAGGGTCCTAAGCCAGCTTTAAATGAAACACATTTAATTAAGGCACCTCTTCTTCACTGGCTGTTCTTGAGCGTTAAAATTCCACCATTCCTGAAAGGGATTTGAACCTTTATAAAAAACTTACTGAAGTCAATGGGATTTGTTCCACTGATTTCACTGGGTTTTAGATAAGATCCTTTGTATTCTGTAAGGAAACTTTGATACACTGAGTTTCTGTAACAATTACCCTTTCTCCCTGCCAGACTACTAGCATTTTAAGGCTAGAGGACTATATTTTTTCTGAGTGTTTATTTAACAAGTTACATTATTTTAAGAAGAAAAACTACACTCTCACTCTATTCCAGGCAGATCTTGAGAGTTCTAGAGTAATTTAAGATCTCTTTCAATGCAAAAGGTGGCATAATGAGAACAGTTTTAAAGTACTGCAGAGACTGCTTGTTATAATGTACCTGCACACATCTGACTAGTCTATTTACTCACCATGAGTAGGGTGATTTACATGGATTCCTTGCTCATTAAGGGTACGTCTACACTTGCTCCCTAGTTCAAACTAGGGATGCAAATTGCTAATGAAGCGGGGATTTAAATATCCCACTCTTCATTAGCATGATCTCGCCAGCGCATTACTCGGTTACTCGGAAATGTCGAGTTATTTAAAAAAGTACTAGAACATTGGCGCAATATTTTAGGTGGTGTATTTTAATGCATGTTAAAAAGTTAATCCCTTTGCTGCAGTGAAACATGGCACAGTCCCTTTGGTGCTTCACAGTGATTAACTAATGGGCACAATAGCAGCTAATGTGTACTCACACAGAAAAAGTTAAAATATGAATACTGTAGTTAACTGAAATATCGTCAAACATCCATCTAAAGAAAGGCTTATGTCAATGAATGGAATGACATATCCAGAGTGGAAAATCAATACAAAAATGTTTTTGAAATCAAAGATTTTCATCATGATTCAGAGCAATAATCACCTCTGAACTGCCATCTCCTCATTGAATGTTTTGTTGGGCAAGTTATTCCTACTTTAATGAGGCAATAAAGTAGGGATTCAGAATGTGGAAGGATGGATTATTTAATCACTGTGTAGCTCTATCATGAGTCTTTTAAATTCATAATCACTCAGTCCCTTGTGTATTACAGGTATAAACATGTATCAAGTGACATAATCAACAGAAAATATCAGCAAGACATTTAAATTGATAAACCATTCACTCAAAATACAGCATGCAATGGGAATTTAGAATAGAAGAGATGACTAAACCTTTGTGAAAGAAAACCATTTATTAGGAAGCTCTAGGTTCACCAATGCAGCAGGCTCACCAATGAAACTAATCACCAATTAAACTGATAAATCACATTTCCTAAAAGATGAAATGGATGCATGGATAAGACTACACGACAGCTTGGCTCATGAATGTGCCTTAGTAGCTAATGTCTTTAATTAAAACTACCTCAGGGAAAAAGTCAAAAAGGTGTATGTGTTTCCTGCCAAAAGCATTAGGGAAGAAGAAATTACCTCTGACTATGACTATAGACTGGATAAGACAGACTTTAGACAGGTAAAGTATGCATTAAAGTCTTACCTTGTTTTTAGGATATTCAGAAACTGCAAAATTTCTGAAAATTGTATCAGTCTAAGGGCTCTTAAAAATCTTAAACCTGCATAAAAAGAGAATCAGACATAACTCCAGTGCATAGTAACCCATATTATTATAACTTCTGACTTACAATAGTAATAATCAATGAAGTCAACAGTATGTAGCATAAAGAATGTCAAATACCTTTGAAGTGTTCTTCCATATTTAATAGTCCCAAGATCTTGACCAGTTTTTCCTCAGTTAAATTTAGATCTATTTCTCTACCCTACCAGAAATGTGTACTGCAAGTACAAAGCTATGAAATGGGACCTCAAAACGATGGAGAAAAAAACCTTACTTAGCTTCAAATAGCAGTCTTGGTGCCCATACTCCTTACATTTGGAATGGCTAGCTAATGAAAATATAGATATACAACTCCCGAAAGCTCACAACTACCCCAGTGCTCAGCAAAAACTAAGAGATTAGGCGCAAGAATCTGATAACCTGTTTTTTTGAAAAAGCTAGACTGTGGATAGGCCTGATTAAATTGGTAATTCTTAATGACGTAAATACTTTTATTGTTATACTGCTCTCTATCCCTATCTGAAACTCCAAAACTTCAGACAAGATTATGTAGTTACCATGTACTGTGGCTTTAAAAAAGTAAAATTACTGCATTTGCTATCAAGCAAGGTGATAATTACAAGAAAAGACTTAACTTTGGTTCTTAGAAAAGTAATCATGTTTATAAAGAAATAGCATTGACTTGTCGAAATCAGGTTGCTTGGATAGCAATTCTCAGACAGCTGCAGGGTCAGACAGAGAGAGAGAGAAAATACCATAAAAGATTAAGGGCTTAAATTACTGAGAGACTTATATTGGTAGTAAACAATTTTGCTGTAGATCTTTGGCATATGATTCAAGGTACAATGTGTATTTTATATATACAGCTTATAAAGTTAGCCAGAGGCTTTGGGCATTTTTATTTTTTTTACTGCATAGCTGGGCCAAGAGTTACATAAAAATTGTTTAATATGGTAGTTTGACCTCTAGGGTTGGGCCTGGGGCAATGTCAGTCCATGTATCCTCCTTACTGACATTTTAAATTTAGTAACTACTAATATTTCTCAGTTAGCATCTCAACAGCATTTTCTGTTTTCAAAATGCTAAGGATGTGATGTCTCAGAAACCTCATCACATGTATAACGTGATTCACGCCAGTGGACTCCAGGGGGACTACTCACAAAAGAGAAATTATACACGTGCTCAAGTGTTTGCAGAGTTAATTTTCCAACACTCCAGCGAGATAATCACATATTAATTATTATCATTATTTCCAAGTGGTATACAGCCGCTACCACAAGGTCTGGGATCTCATGTGTAAAAGGGATAATACTTCACTGGCTACTTTACATGGATATTGTGAGAATTAATCAAGATTTGTATGGTCACCTGAGATCTAGATTCAAACTGCTCAGAATTACTAAATTTTCCATGTGATCCCATTTATCGAGTCAGTAGTTTAGGATCAGGTAACAAGACAGACTAATATACAGCATCCTGCTTGGAAAGAAAAGTCTGCTTCCTGAAAATAAAATCATCAAAACCTGCCAAGAAGCTTGGGAAAGGTTACAGTTAGCCCCAAAACCTCTATTTCCAAGGCCTCACCATGATCTGCGCCTATTTGAAATGGTCACACACAGGAGGCACAACCCACCAAGAAGCAAAGGGTTACAGAAAATTCTTCACTGTCTCGGGGAAAATCATTAACAGGGAGGGTCTACAATTGCTGTTGCCTACATCATTTTTCAGATATTCCTTCCGGCAATGGTATTTGAAAGAGAAAGTGAATGGGTTAGAAGTGAGCTTAAACACAGGACTGCTCAGTAGGACAATGCCTTCCTTTTTTCATGAGGATGTCTTTCTTGTACAGTTCTTGGCTTACTGACAAGGTGAGTCGTTTGAAATGAAGGTCAAGCATCAAACCCCAGAAACTATATATATAGTACTTGCCTTAAATGATAGCCAAAGATGGTAATTAGGCCTGGGTGGGATGCGGGGGCAAAATAACACTATCAATGTAGCATCTGATATTTTCTTATCTGTGGACCTGAACCTAAAACTCTAAAATAAGCTCTCTCAAGGTTTTGAAATTTCTGTTTAGCTTTGTCAGCCAATGTTTCTTTTTCATGCATTGCTGCACTTCCAAACAGAAGCCCGGGAAGGAAGTACTATCATAAAAAAGCAGACTCTCCAACATTTATTTCTACTCTGACTGGAAGCACGTGGGAAATGTTATCAGAATCTGCTCTGATGACACTTCCAGCTAATGGTTTCTGGAATGAATAGGTATGGCATTAAGGAAAAGCACGGGAACACTCAGGTGCCTCTGTACAAAACCCAAAGCTTTATACCTGTATTACAACTAGTGCTCTCAATGTAGGCTGTTTATTTCCTCTGATTTTTACAAAAATTAATTGCATGTATTTTAGGAGAAAAACACAGATGCATTATAAATGTTCAAAAATGTTTAGGAGTTATACAAAAATTTGCCCTTCTCTGAAACCTCATAGACTTTAAGGTTAGAAGGGACCGTTATGATCAACCTGCACATCTGATGAGAGTTTGGCATCACCATTCAAACTCAGATGGGACATCATCATTTTCCTGGGATAAAATTCTAAGCACAAAGCATATTTAAATGAGAACAATTTAGGGAAGCTACAAACATCCTCCAAAGTGGAGCCAGACAATGGGGTTACAGTGAAACACTCCTGTTGGACCCAGATGCCTCTTCTTGGATGGTTTATGCTGATGTTTAAGCTATAATGTATGTGTTAGGAAGAGCTAATATGCTTAGAGATGTTCACAATAAAGCTCCTATACAAAAAGTAAAAACACAGTGTATAAATGGTGGAAACAGACTTTGTAGGAACTTATACAGGTTATGGTCTGGCACCCTCCAGACTTCACCGGTCCCGGATGAGGGATTTTGCCAGTCCAGGGGAGGTCATTTCAGTTCCCCTCACCCCCCTAAGCTACCGCCAGCCCTGCTGCAACCACCGACCTCCCAGCTGGCTCCCCACACTTGCTGGTCCCCACTGCCCTGACAGCCTCCCCCCCGCCACCTCCGCATGCACCAGGCTATTGCTGCAGCACCCAGCAGCCCCACCACCTCTGTGCACTCCCAGCTTTTGCTGCCATGCCGGGCTCTCACTGCGGTGCCTGGCTCCTGCTGCCGTGCTAGTCAGTCCCACAGCCTGTGTGCACCCGGCTCCCGCAGCCCCACTATTGTGTGTGGGACTCCCACTGCCCTGCCAGGAAGTAAGGATGTTAAATAGCGAGTAATTTACTAGTCCACTAGTCGAGAGGCACTTCTGCATTCCTCCTTCCTCCCGCTGGGGCTCTTGTACATCTCAAAGGAGGAATGCAGAACTCCATGTGCAGCCCAGGGCCAGCGGGAAGTCCCGCTGACTCTGGGCTCCATGCTGCATGCCAGCTTTGAAATGTACAAGAGTCCCCAGTGGGGCAAGAGCCTTGGGCCCTGCACTTTGGGGGCCCCGTGCTGCTGAGTATACACCATCTACCGCTTGGGCCTGGGACCCCACTCCTAGCATCCTGCCTTGGGCCCTGCAAACCCTTTGGCTGGGCTTGTCCCTGGCTCCTAAGCATTGCAGTCAATTTCACCCCTTGACAGAAGAATTAACTAGTTAAACTGAGAGCAAAGGAAAAGGGGAGTTCTCATTCTTAAATGACTGCTGTGGAAAGGGATGCATGTGTTTAAATGTGTTTTGGGAGCTAAAGCATTTGAACATTAACTGCTCTATCCTCTGCAGCCCAATTACATGTGTTTGGAAAATCGAAGTAATTCAGAGGCTTCAATCCTTTCTTCAAACAGAATTCAAAGAACAGCTGCTGAAAGTGAACTTTAAGAGGCAGACTCAGATTAAATGAGTTTGCCCTGAGTAGATGATTGTCAGTATCATCTCGAGCTTAGCAAGGAGATGAAGAACGAATCGAGTACACCCCAAAGAGAGCGCCCAGAGACCACTTCATTCTGGTGCTGTATTTAATGACATGCCAAAAGCGAGCTCACAATCAAAGATGCTTCTGTGAGCAGATGACACACTAACCCTTTACTCACACTGATCAGTCTGCCATAGTACCAAGACTGTTGTCAGAAACAAAATGAGCTGAATTATTCTGTGGCTTGATAAAAATCAGGTTGCTATCCATCCAAGCACAGCAAACCCTGCTCTGCTTACATTAGCTTTAATTTGTTGATAAGACTAATTCAGTAATAACAATGGGTTCATACAAAAGGTCCATAAAAGTGACACTTTTCAGAGGTGAGGAGCGGCATAAAGCTAGCAACACGATGCTCCCTATTTATTGTGTTTCACTGATCGTTTGTCAAATTTTATCAGTTGATAGTTACAATGATGATTGGTCTGTCAGCCCTCCCAATGCACCAGGGATCTGAAATTCAAGCAGTGTTCTTTATGGCTTGTACATCAACGGTAATCAAGATTCTGTGATAGGAAGCTATTGCTAATCCTTCTAAAGATTTAACAGACAGAAATGAATCTTGCTCATGCTCCCACAGCCATGTCAGCTCTGCATATAACAACATTTTTGTAGCTCTAGCTATGAATACTATGTCTGGGATGCAATTCTGTCGGTGTAGGGAGACATGATCTTATTACTTCATAATATGGAACAACTGCAGAATCGCCTTGTCTGTATGATCAATAATCTCTCTTTGTTTAGGTAACATCACTTTGTAGTTCAGTAAACTCTATTTTGATTTCAGATTGATTCTGTATGTCAGATATTTCATTTGGATCCCTGCTCCTGCCTGGTTAAATTAATGACACAAATCACTGAAAAGAGTGTTCCAAATACATTTCTTTAAATTCATTCTCCTTTATCCCAGTGATCCACTTTATGTTGTAGTCATCTTTATGTGATGTGTCTTGAGTAGGCACCCAGGGTATCTACTGAAATATCATTTGTGATTAATCTTTCACACTTTTTCTACCCCTTTTTAAATATAAAGAAACTACTTCTCTTATCTAAGCAGACATAATGCATAAAGCATATGGTCCTATAGTGTCAACTGGCTCCAAAAAGTGACTCTGTTAAACAGGAATTTTCTTACTCAACACATCTGGTCTCTATATTGTAACTAAATTAAGTCTATATGATGTTCATGACTCCCAACCCGGCTGAACCAAAAGAAGGGAGAGAATGAACCAGATTCTATTCCTTCTTATACTTCATTAGGAGAATTCTTTACATTAGAAAAGTCGCACTGGTTAACTACATTGAATTTAAATCCATCTAGTTAAAACTATGCAAACTCCTAATATTGACACTTTTAAACCGGTGTCCACATCATTGCTTTGCTCAAATTGACTGACACAAGTTAAATTGATTTGAACAAGAACTAAACCACTTTAAGTATATCTACGTTTGCACAGGCTTAGCTAGATCAATGGATAATGCTCACTTAGGGGAGCCAACAGGATCACTGGGAAGTATGGGGGGGTGGCTCTATACCCCCAGAAGGGGTGGGGCCTCAGGTGGAAGGGCAGGGCTGAGGCAACCAGCCCTCGACACTGCCAGACAGCTTGATCTCCCCCATCTGCCTGCCTTCAGAGCTAACCAGGAGTGTGCTGCATGGGGCTCTGGAGACCGCCACTCACTGCTTCAGCAGCAATTTGAAAGGACTCTGACCCCCAGAGGACCAGTTGGGATTGGTCCTGGTTTGGGCAGGGGGCTGGACTCTATGACCTCCTGAAGTCTCTTCCAGCCCTAGGATTCTATTCACCACCTCTGCTATAATATCCATGGTGGCTGGGAGTCCCAGGCTGTTTAGAATTGCCAGGCCCTAGCTCAACAATCTCCTTTGCTCCCCCCCTGCTCTTTAATGTTTTTAGAAAGATTGTTCAGGAACTAGACTGATTTTTTAATAAATACAAAAAAAGGATGAATTAAACAAACATTCTCACCAATGAGAGATGCAGGTCTCCTGGCCTGCCTTTTCAAAAGTGAGAAAAAAGAAAAAGAAAAAAAAAAGAAAAAAAAGGAAAAAGGAAAGAGGAAAAAAGTAAGGATCCGTCTTTCCATGGTGGGCCTGATCCTTATTTTTAAACTTTCCATGGGCCTCCTGCAGCACCATCACGGACCACACATTGGGAACCTCTGCAGTAGACCATTAATTTCTGCATATATGCTCCAGGGCTGGAAGGCAGTTACATTAAAATAGAGGATGCATGACTGATGTACAAAGCTGTTTCAGTAGCAAAGAAAAAGGCATTTCCCCAGAATGTACACTGCAAAACAAACAGCATACATTTAAGTCTTAGTCTGCATACATTGCTAAAAGATGCAGTGAACATAACATTCTCCGCTTGTCATTCAAGCACTGATGCAATCTGCTCTACAAAATTAATGATTTCAAACGGATTAGTAAACAGCATCAATCAGGCTTACTCAAAGGTTACAAATCCCAACGAAGGGAACTCCTTTCAAGCATCAATGTAATTTGCAAAAGAGAACACAGGGAAATCCCCACAGATAAACTATTCACTGGCATAAGATACTATAGTCAGGGGATTTTTAAAAGGCACAAATGTTACCTGTGTGACTAACTCCCCTTCCCTTTTCCATGATTAGCAGGTAAGATTCCTTTTTACCAATGGGATTTTGCTTGGACTGTTGGCTCATTCATGAAATAATTTTCCATCGAGACACTGATGGTCCCTTTCTCATTCATGTGTTTGGTGTAGTGCACATTATTATTCTCCAAATATTCTGGGACACACTATTTACTTCAGTCTGCAGCATAAGGGGCTTTGCGTAACACTTCCTTTCCCTGCTTCCCACAATCACAGGAGTTTCACAACTGAGGAGTTCCTTCCGTATAATCTAAGCTTCCTCCAGAAGTTTTAGTGTTTGTGGTTTTTCAGATGTAGGGTTACTAGCATGCTCATAACTTATGCCATTTTATTTCTGACACTAGACAAATACTAAATATCCATTTATGCTCCTACTCCTCAAAAGAAGTACTGTAGAATAAGATGAATATAATTTTTGGTGAAAATCAAACACATTAATTAATAATCAAATACATTAATTAATGGTCAGTCCTATCCCATACATGACCAAAACTAAATATTTTATTCAACACTCAAAGCACAAGAACTCCTTTCTGGGAAACCAGATATAAACTGATCTGATAATTACACAACAGAGTGGCCATGAAACCAGAGACTAGTTTCCCTGTGGGCAAAGAGCTTTTCCAGGATGCAAAGCCCCTAGATTGGTTTTCCTAACCCTAAATCGCCCAACCTGCTCTGCAGAACTGCATAGGATCACCCCCACCCCATGAGGATGGAGTTAAAAAGGTACCCGAGAACTCTGACATGGAGAAAAAGGCACAATGAAGTGTAGGTCTGTACGCCCATGGTCAGCACATATATGGGAACAAAGAGATAATTCACAACAATAAAAGCAATAACATGATGTACTCAGAAAGTTTTGCTTATATGGCTCTGCTTGTCAGTGTTATATAAGGGTATAACAGATCAGAGCTTACACAGCACGGAAATCTACTGCCTATGACCCATAGCAGAAAAATTGGATTAAGGGCATAAGATGATCCTAAACCTTCAAAGCTTTGTCATTTGTGTTTTTCAGGCAGTGCTACAAAAATGTCCCTTTATTAAAGGTCTTTGCTGCACACATCTGAACTATTCTTTACCTGGCCTCATACCCGTTAAAACAATAAAGGAAAGTGTAGTAATAACCGGAATGACTGCCTCGTATCCCCCTTACTGTAGAATGCAGCCTGAACCTGAATCCGGCACTCTCTGGTCCAGCAACATACATGGTCCTGGGATGCAGAGTGGTGGCCAGCTAGGATTCTGGCAGCAAGGGGCTAGGAGCATTGCCGGGCCGGTGGCAGGGGGGCCAGAAGCCAGGAGTCTGCTCAGGGCTGGGAGCTCAGCATGGCAGGTGGTCCAGGAGCCAGTGGCTGGGAGCCCAGTCAGGGCAGGGACTGGAACTGGGATGGCACAGTCAGCAGTTGGGAGAGGAGCCTGGGAGAAGGGGATGGCAGCCATGAAGTTAATGGCTCCCTGCAAGAGGCCAGAGGCTGGCAGGAGGGGGCTAGCAGTAGCCGCCACCACCACTCCCCCGGTTCTAGCAAACTCCCTAGTACGGCACCCTTGGGACCTGACCAGGGCAGTCCGACCTGTACTATATCCTGCATCTAAACAGTTGTGAAATGCATTAAAATTCCTTTCTAGAAGAACATTTAACCCCTTTACAAGCAGCATTTTACATCTCCTGTG
The DNA here is from genome assembly GCF_052426305.1 of Pelodiscus sinensis. Lineage (NCBI taxonomy): Eukaryota > Metazoa > Chordata > Testudines > Trionychidae > Pelodiscus > Pelodiscus sinensis. Next base: position 8,974,772 of record NC_143059.1, read on the forward strand.
AAGATTATGCATATTGCATAGTGGCCATTTAAGGAATGGTACTTCTGCTTGAAGCTGACTAAAATCTATATCCTTGCAAACGCACTAAATGAACTTGAAAAATTAACTCTAAAAAGCTTCCCCTTGGGGAAGGATTCTATTAGCACCATAGGCAGGATCACAACAAAGAAAAAGCATCCAGATGACAAGTTTGGAAGGAGAAAGTTTAAGGTTATAGCTGGACCTTACCCCAATAGGCACCGACCCTATAACAAGACACCAAGGAGTGTCGAAAAGTGTGTTGCTCCTCCTTTTCAGGGACACTATGTCCAGCTTTGACCCGGTATCCATTTTGGAACAGTTCTCCTAGAGACTTTTTACGCCGCCTGGTTGTTCGGTAAGTCTCAGTCCGAGTGCCCCCGGTGGGGTTGTGGTAGACTAAAATCTTGCTTGGTATCATGCCTATGGAGCATCAGGGTCAGTAAAGGCTGAGTGTAGACAAAACTGTATTCCACCCTCTGTTTACAGCATTCTCTGATAGCAAAGACAAACGTGTCTTTACCCTTCCTTTTCCTAATTCAGTACCAAATGGGAAGGAGACTGATGAGCAAAAATGGTCTCTCTAATACCACTTCTCTCTGGAAGCAGACTAGTTTTGTTGGGCAGAAGAGGCTGCAAGATTCTCCTGGACACATGGCCATCAAAAAGCAACTCAACAGATCACCGGCATCGCTGCTGACGGGAAACAAGCAAAATGAATCCCTACCCTACCCAAATTCAACGCCCTAAAAACGCACAGGGAACATCACCAAGTTCAAAGCCAAATCAGAATGGCAGGAAGGCAGACAGGCAGTACAGATGCTCATCCAATCTGTGATGTACCAGAGCTTAAAAGCCACCTTCTATCCGGATATTACCACATAAGCTTCTTTCAGACACACCAAGGAAGAATACATGGAGAACCCCCACGCCCAACCCAAAATCCACAAGGCTGATGCTTCCCAGCTGGAGGGAATAGTTTACTCTAATAGAAGAAGGGAGAGATTTGGACCACATGCACGAGAGGCATAGATTGTTGTTCCAATTGTTCCTTTGACTGCATTACATGCCTTCTCTTCTGGTTAAATCGTGTATACTGAAGGCAAGGGTCACGTAATCAGCCAACTCGTACAGGATTTCTTTCCAATGAAATGAAAAAAAAAAACAGAATAAAACAAAAACAACCGACCTTCAACTAATCCTGGGTTAATGACATCTATAGGACTGAATTTAAAAAATGGCTTTAGCTATAAAGCAAATGTACTGGAAGCAGGCAGCATTAGCTCTCTCAGGCAGACTTGTTGTGGATGGTCACAAAAGGGGATTTTCATTCAACTTGGCTCCCATCTAATGTGCTTATCTTAATAATATTTTAAAGAGGCATTTTTAATAGGCGATTTTTCTACATGGAATCCAACCATTTTCCAGAAAAGGAAGAGATTTTGAAAGCCACAGCAGTTTTGAGGAATATACAAATGACTGATGAAGTACTGTGTGCTTTCTTGAGCTATCTTTTCACTTTGAATGTGACATGTAGAATCACTTGGTCTTTGTTCAGAAGAATCTGTGTATGTAGCACTTCAAATTATTTGCATACAGAAAATGCCATAAATACTCATGTGTCAAAGGGTGATTGTATTGCTTAATCTATGCAACACTATGCATTTACAATGCACCATAGGGCATACAAGGGCAAAACTCCACTAAGACCAGTGGGAAACAAACTCTTTATATATATTTAAATACATGGGCAATTAGAATGATTCTATTCAGAGCTAGAAGGATTTTACAAAAGGCAATCCTTAACAGTGTTACTCACTGCATCTAGCAAAGTCACGTTGCCAGAACTTTATATCATTTAGAGTATGCCGTTTGTTTTCTGCTTGGATTTTAATCAGCGTGGGGAATCAAATTAGCCTGATATGAAACATACACATATTATTACTGAACTTTACATTGCATTTAGATCATAACATTTTGGCAGTAAAGCCCATGTATCTTACGAGCCACATAAAGCTCGGAGCACAATCTGTGCATGTATAATAAATAGCAGTACATAAGTCTTATTTAAATTGGAGCATCTACAGTTTGGACCTTCATCATTTGACAGCATTCCTTTAATTTTCTCGGCTTTATGGTACAAGATGGGAGGCACTGATCTATATACTCAGATGTATATTGATCAACTTTCCAGCATGGTTTTAGTAACCACTGTGTTGATGGGCTCCCGGCCTTGCAGTTTACAGGTGAAATTGAGGTCCTGAGTGTTTGGGGTCCAAAATCAAAACAGCCTCTTTCCCTCTAACACAAACAGCACCATTTTTCAACTCGCTTGGTATTTGCCTAAGATCATCGCTGGTCAAAAAAGCAGCTGTCTGAAGCTTAACTCAGCACACAGCAGCAACACTTTGCGGACGACGAAAAGAAAGACTCTGGAACACTAGAAGTCACTGTTATCCAAACCATCACTGAAGGGGAAAGCACTGGTATGACTGGATACACAGATAGAGATAACCACAAAGAATCCTTTCCGCCACCTCTGACTATTCAAAAGACTGCCCCTCATCCTACCGAACATATCGCCGGCCATATCAGTCCTGGCTTTTGTGATCACCCGGCTAAGTTATTGCAACTCATCATGCCTGAGTATGAAAATATCAGCATAAAACCTCTTCCGTTAACCTGGAATGCACCAGCCCTCTTCTCAACAACAGTATCTAATGGCAGCCTGTTACCCAAGTGTCTCACTCACTACAATAGCTTCCAAAAAGATACCAAGTCAAAATCAAGGTCAGACGTTAATCTGCAAGGCCCTCCATGGAAACAGGTCAAAATACCTGAGAGTACTTTCCTCTTTGCAAGGATGACTTCCCTTGGAAGCTATGTGGAGCTGTGAACATCTTGAGGAAGAGAACAAGAGGGCTTTCCTCTGCAGAAAGGCCTAGTCTTGGCTCTGGGACTGCAGGAATAAGAGACTATGGTGCACTTCCTATCCTCTCTTGGACAGGGTGAGGGGCAAGCCATGGGTGGAACTTTGGCACTGCTATCCAGAACGCTGGCCACAGTCTTGTATAGGTCAACAGCAAATTATTCTTTCTCCTGGAGCAAGAGGGAAATGGAGAAGGGATTGTGCATCGGTGGAGTGACTGATTCCCAGTGCTGGAGCAGGCAGCTTGTGGCCTAACGACTAGCTCAAAGCAGTACTTAAAGGTAAGATCAAGCCCAGTGGTGCGCAACCTTTTTTCAACCGTGACCCCCATATACTCATGTTGCGACCCCCAGGATAATTTGAACAGTGTGGCATGGCACTTAGATCTTGGCAGCTGTGGGCTGGGCCCGGCCACAGTTAGCCCTGCAGCGTGGCACGGCACTTAGATCCGTGTGGCTGTGGGCTGGGCCCGGCTGTTGGTGGTCCCCTAAGAAGACATCCGTGACCCCCTTGGGGGTCGCGACCCACAGGTTGCGCGCCACTGATCTAACCCACACATAAAAAACAACAAAATCCAGCAAGCACATTGCTACGCAGGGGGAATCACATTGGTACATGATTTCCAATTATTTTTTTTACTGATTGACAGAGTCGATTTTATGGACTGATTTTGTACTAAGGCAGCATGAAGTACTATGTAGGGAACTCTTTCTCCTTTAAAATTGTTAACAGATTGCATTCTTACTCATGCTATCTCCTGATGGTATGACTGAATAGGCAGCCTAACTGGTATTTATCCCTCTAATTTTCATTTGCCCTCATTCAAACACCATAAAAATATGCACAGAAAAAAAATCCTATACATTCAAAAACATTCTCCAGCCCCCTGTATATTTTTTCCTTGGGTCTTTCTTCACGAGGCTTATGTTGCAAACTTCTCTGAGTGGTGAGAATCTTGTTAAGTCCTTACAAAAAGACAAACATCCCACTACACGGTGAAAAATGTGACACCAACATGGAAAATACAAACTCAGCTTCTTATGAAAGCAGAGCTGTGAACTTATTTCTTGCCACACAGTCATGAGCAAGAAGTCTTACCTTGCATCACACTCAGAAGACCTCATCCGACATGGTATTAATACCAAAAATTAGGCACGTCACACAGCCTTTTGCTACTTTGTGAAGTATCCCTGAACATACAACAGGTTACAGATATACTGTAACAAGCTGTGATTGGGCCTTATCTCATAGGTAAACAGGGCAGGGCACTGTTTGGGTGCAAGATTTGTAAGTGGCACACTTTCCCTGAGTCAGAACCGAAGCATTATCATCCCACTGGGTAGAAGCAAGTACCATTTTTCAGATGAGGTGGAGAAAGCTGACAGGAAGGGGAAAAGTTGAGAAAAGCACCTCACTAAAAGAGAAACGTAGCAGAGGAAAAGAGGCTGTATCGATTCCTAGTAATTTTCTATTCATTTCACACTTCTGTGGTCCTTTCTTGATGCTATCATTGGGATTATACAAAATCCCCATTTAATGCTTTGCTTCTGGAGCCAGGAGGGCTGACAGACTTGCCGGTGCCCTGGCCGAGGTATGGCAGGGGTGGGTCCAGCTTTGCACTCCCAGCGTTAGGGGGTCCGGCTCCACACTGATGGGAGGGTGGGGCTATGGGCAGAAGGAGCGCGGTTGTGGCCGCCAGTCTTCAGTGCCGCCCAGAACATGCCGTGTCCCACTCCCACCAGACAGTCCTCAGAGCCACCCGGAGAGCACTGTGCGGCACTCCAGTGGCAATTTAAAGGGCTTGGTCTCCAGTCCTTTAGCAACAGTGGTAGCCAGGAGACCTGGGCCCTTTTGAATCACTGAGCTCAGGGGCAATTGAGCCCTATGCCCCTCCCAACAGCGGGACTGTCCAGAGCACTAAACATAAAACGCCGTTTCTTAATGTTCCTGTTACAATCAAGCTGGCACTTGGAAGGAGACGTTACATTTCAGTAAGCTATCCTTGTGAGGAGGCGGTGGATGAGGGCTGCTTTTTAAAAAATATATGCACTCATTACAACGCAATACGATGTAGTTTAACTTCACAGAGAAATCACACGTCAGCATGTTTTGTAATTTTCTATGGCATTCATCAGGAACAAATTACGCTAATACAGGACTATACTATTCCGAAAGGTTATAACCATGGGGCAGGACAGAATGACAAGGAGAAAGGCAAAAGAAGGACAAAGACCAGTCTCAAAGCTTGAATCATGCTGCAGGGTGCTGTGTGAAAGAAGATCTGCAGTGGCGTTTTCTTTGCTCCTATGACTCACAGGGCATAGGACACAAGTGCCAAGAAAAAGACGGATATGCTATAAAATAAGAAGCGAAAAGGAGTCAAAATAATTCAATTGTGTTCAATTTGTAAGAGGTTATATATACACTGGCCAGGAACTTCAGTTCAGTAATGCCTATAAAATAGATGTTTCAAAGAGATTCAAGATGGCTGATATAGATTTGTATAGCGTGGGTGATAAAAAAACCCAATCTGCTGTAAGACGGCACATGGGGTGGCTAGCCGAGATCAATAAGAATGCATAGTGTCCTGACCAAACACATGCTAGACACTTTAGAAAGGATTTGTCACTGAAAAGGAGTGCACGGTCATTCACCATTGGGAACGATCCATGTTTCATAGTGTAAAATCTTAACGTCACATGTGAAGTGTCAGATCAAGGACAGGACCAGGCCATATTCTCCAAAGAAGACAACAAAACATGCTGCTTTTCCACCAGGTACTGTGACTTAAATGTTTTACAAAAAGAGAACCATGAGACCAAGAGACCATAAGCTCTTCCTAGCCTTCCACATGCCAGTGTGTGCAGCATGCACACACAAACACACCCCTCTCGCTTTAATTGGATTTTGTTACAAACTTAAATTTATTCTGATAAGGTGTAGGGTTTGGAGGGACCCAATCCAACCATTAAATTCCCTGATGTAGAATAATTCCAGCAAAGGGAGCATTAGTGCAAGGTTTCATAGCTCCACCTGGTTTTGGAGGAACTATCCCCCTCTTCCTGAAACTCCCTCAAAGACGTTGTGAGTTTTGTGATGTGGACATATATACCAATTAGATATAAGACTAGCCTCTCAGCTTATTTTCAGCTGAACCACCAAATAGTTAATTGATGGCAATGACCTCCACTCACGACCAGGCCGGATGTGAACCTGTGTCTTAGGAGAAAAAAAATGTTGCTTTTACTCTCAAATCACCATCATGGCAAATCCAAAGGGACAGAGACTTTTTGCATATCAACTGCCACCTAAATGGATCACTAGCTAGGGCCTTAAGATGGTTCACGCCTATTCACAGATGCTCCATCCTAAATTTGTGTGTATTTGAAAAATGGAAGCAGCCATTTCCTATTGACTTGCCTGCTAGCACTCCAAGAGCATCTTCCAGGTACTCCAGGTGCTGTTACCCCACTGCTATTCCCAGGACAAATTTCCAAAAGCCAAGAGGAGTGGGAGAGAATCCAGAAGAGCCTCGCAGGCTTGCTTTCACCTTTTGAGAAGTGGTGGCCTGCAGTATATCTGGAGTGAGGCTTTCATAAGCAGGGAGGAAGGAGAGACTGAGTATTAACCGCCAAGAAAAAATAAGAGCTGGAATAGTGTAATTCCATTCACAAGCTATCCACATTTGACTTAATATTTTCTCATGCAGGGAGAGCCAACCAAACAATCCTCGTTTGTCACTCTTCTTCGCGGAAATGTGACGGTCAAGATACCATTCCAAGACAATATGATGCCTGTCAATCACCCTTGCCAATCCTGTGATGTTGGAACCATTTTTACGGTGGGGATGCTGAACTGTGCTCACCCCCTCCCTGCCTGTTCACGCCTCTCACTGCTCCAGACTGGAGTCACACTTACAGTTGCCTACACTCCTGGACTGGACATCATTGCCACAAATGGGGTCTGATATTTCTGGTCAGGGAGAGTTCACAATCTGCCCATAGCTGGAGGCGGCTACAGAGTCCATGGCCTGGAGCAGAGTCCAAGACCGGTGGCTGGACCTTGAGCGGCAGTGGAGCCTCCAGGGCCAATGGCCTGGACCCTGGGGATGGTGGAACTGGGAATAAATAGCAGGACCCTGGAGGGGCCTCCCAGAGGCTGGCAGTAGAGCTGGAAGAGCCAGTGTCGAGTTCACAGGGGGTCAGGATATGGGTGCAGGGAAGCCAGATGCAAAACTCCTTCACATCCCTACTTCCTGTCCCTGTCTGCCAATCCATGGCTTAAGAATCATCATTAGCATAAACTTCTTGTTAATATTATTTACCTTCAGCAATGTTATGTATTTTCCCAACACACCACAAGAATTCCCAATTCTGATAGCTGTTAGGGGAGCAGGATTCTCACTATGAAAGGGTTACAAACACTAGATTTCAAAAGACGAAGAATTAACAGGGAGGTTGTATAAAGAGGCAGCAAGACAATCCATTGAAATATAAGGATTTTACACTAATCCTATTGTGACTATTTCTCATCATGTCACATGGCAGCCCACACATTAAATCCCTGAGAAGCCTGACTTACCCCAGAGAACAGGATATTATATAAAACAATCCCAGCCTCAGAAATAGGCAAAACTGATCTAGAATGATCATATCCACTCCGAATGTAGTATTGTGTGTCAATGACTGGCTCAGCCACCTGGAATTAGGACTAACTCGTAGAGATAAAAAGGCCTTTCCCACAGCAATGTGGCAAGTGTGTACATGTAGCTAAGCAGATGATGACATTGCATCTTCAAGCACATGCCAAAATGTCCCACCACTAGGACTGTGTGTTGGCTTGACTCGGTGATAGGTGGGAGACATGACCGGGGGCAGAGGAGGGGTTGGCACCACATCAAAAAATGAAGAACTGGAACATCTCCGAAGCATCACACAGATACATTTATGCACACAGATGAGGGATACACACATGATGGAATACATTCCAAAAAGTCTCCAGGAGCGGATCAGAAAAACACCAGCAGCATTTGGGAAGACAAGGAGATGCTTTACCTCCATGATGTTATCTATGCCAAGCAACAGCATCACGGAGGTCAATCCAGATTTCAGATGTAGCCACCAAAAGTTCTGAATATCTCTTTGATTTAAAATACAGCACAACAAATACAGTGTTCCTCACCCTATTTGCCTGTGAGAAGTGTCCCTATATTCTTGAGTACGCAGATCATAATTTATGGAGGTACCACCTCTTTGGCCTGGAGATGACCAAAGAGCAGTGAAGGAGTGGTGCTGAAATACTATTGCCACCAGGATCATTACCTCTTAGGGGGCAAATATTGCACAAACTGCCCTCCAGTAGTTGGAGCGTCAAACCCCTATCCAAATATTTCTACTTGCAAATTGTCTCATCTTCTAGTAGTTGGTCCACGACGACCATCCTGAGATAGCTGAGAGCAATGAAGTATCAAAGAGCAGCTGCCAGAGGAGGCAAATTGAATTAGAAACATAAAAGTAATGCCAAATCTGGAGTTTTTGCTTATTTAGCAACACACATTCTTAAAACAACTTCTTCTTAGCAGGGTCAATCCATTTTTACCAGCCTGCATTGACTGCTACATTCTGATTGGCAACTGATGGAGCAGCTGAGATAGTCAAGAAGGCTACCCTAGCAATAATTCTGGCCTGACCTGTAGTAGAAACTACAAAGATTTCATAAGGAAGCTTATTTGTGGGCAATTTCCTGTCCAGTTGTGCAGACAAGACAGGTGTGGAAAGTTTATACATTTTCACATCAAATCTGCTAAGGAATGGCACTGATCAAAAGAAAGCACCAAACACATACCTGAAATGAATGATTTCTGAAACTTCACTGCAGAGGATTTAACAGAGCTCCATATTAAAAAGCTTCTTGCACTAGAAGAGGCTTGGAAAGACAGGAAAGCAGTGGAAAGGTCCAAGAACACGGAGATGTAATGAGCAAGCAAACACTGCCCTCTAAGCATCATTAGCTTTAGTGTTCGTGGCTTCCTGGCAACCTGTCAGGTGCAGTACAAACGGTTCCAGAAAGGCCATTAACTTCAGTGAAGCCTCTGTACAGCAGAGAACTGCCCTCTCATTTGTGGATTTGACATCCGTATTTTCTCCACTGCTTTTGTTTTATTATTTAAAAACTTCAGACAATATTAAACCAGATGCTGAACTGAAGGTGATGCCAGAGCCAATGAATGCTGCATGTCCCTAGGCCAGCTTGGAATCAGAAGCAAATCTGCATATTGGGAGTAAACCCAAACGTTATAAGAGAGAACTTTAGGTCCTAGGTGGCTTGATGGAAAATTCACACGCTGAGTCTGAGAGGTGCTCAGCATGTGTAAGTCACAGAAAAGTTGTGCCACTGAATGGATTCCTGTATTCATGCCCTACACACACGGAACCGTCTTTGTTCAGACTGTGCATTGTGAGATATCATTTGAAATGAGTAACTCACTGGTAAAAACAACAAGGTAAAATGGATCCCTTATTAGGCAGGAGTGATTAAGCACACGTATCTTCAAGTAATGAGGGTTTATCCCAATTATATATAAGTGGTCCTTGAGATAGCAAGAAGGAGACAAGGTAAATCAGTAAAGAACAGAAAGGAATCCCCCCAAAATGGAGCAGCATAGGATTCACTTAATCACTATTGCAAAAAGCTGAATTGTAGCTGGACCCTCGTGTCACAGAAGTCGATGGGCAACAGATCCGCCTAAACCAACCCGTAGTGCAATTCCTTTCCAATCCCCCCTCTGCACCACCTCCAAACCTAGACGCGTAGCGTTACTACCTGACAGGCTCCAGAAAACCTATATCGCACCCCACTCAAGTTCTGTAAGTCACACCATTCCCGCTGCTTCTGGCATGCTCTGCAGCTGCATAGGAAGGGTCACATTTTTGCTGAGACCAATATCTGAGCTGACAGGAGTAAGAGAAATTGTCCTTGCTCACCCAACCCTAATGGGACTGTTGGCTCACCAGTGCATAGCTGAACGCTGGAGCTAATGAAATGCATTGGTGAAGAATCCTGTTCTCAGTCTAAACTAGTCACGTGAGTCAGTGAGTTCTGAAACTCATATTCCCCTGGAGTCAGACACAATAACTATCAAGTAACCCAAATGTACTCTCCCCACATTCATGCTCTTTTGACTATGTCTTCCCTCAGCTGGGCCCCTCTCTGTATCTAGTACCAGCAAGGAGGGTTATTTTTCAAAAACTCATATACTTTTACAGCCCTTCTGTAATGACTTTTTTTACACCATTTGGCTTGATACAGGGTAGTCAAACACTGGAATAAATTGCCCAGGGAGGTCGTGGAATCTCCATCTGTGGAGATATTTAAGAGTAGGTTAGATAAATGTCCATCAGGGATGGTCTAGACCGGTCCTGCCATGGGGGCAGGGGACTGGAATCAATGACCTCTCAAGGTCCCTTCCAGTCCTAGTATTCTATGATACATACAATATACAGTTCGGCAGAATATATGTAATGTAAGTGAGGCACAGGGACATAATTACATCAAAAGATTGCTGGTGCCATCATAAACCATTTGAGCAAAGCAACAATGACCTCCGATGCATCCCAAAAAGCCCCTATGTATCATGTTACCCTTGCTGTTCAATGTTGCCTTGTCTATTTTATTTCTTATTTTCAAATAAAATCTGGTCAGAATGTTTACAGAAATATATACACTGTCCCATTCTTATGGTCAGGGAACTCATGCTCTTGATGGCATCCAAAAATATCTTGAGACCACAAATTTGTGGACCTGTGACAGTGTTTTGCTTTTTGACTTCTGCCAGAGTCATAGATTTGAGCTATATTTTAAGAAAAAAAATTGAAAAATAGAAGCTTTTTGTTAAAAGAATAACCAAAAGAATTCACATGGGTTGTTCAGTTGTTTTGTAACAATATGCATCTATTGCCTTCACTTTAATGGCTTATATTATTATGTAATATTTAAAAAAAAAATACATTAAATACTCCCTAATCTTGTCTTATATTTATTTCTATAATAATCTCCCAAGGCTAGGGATAAAAATGGCTCTCAGAAATAATAATGAATCTCTTTTTCTATATGAAAAAACTCTGTACACAGAGCACCAACAGTTGGGTTAAGTCGTCAAGATCCATCGAGGTTAGAATTGAACTTTACACTGAGGCCCTCCCCAAGACACTTTAAATCACTAATTCCAGCAGACACAGAAAGCTTTGCCATTCCCATGTACCACTTCACAAACCCCTCAAGGATAGTACACTTAGAACAGCATGCAAGGAACATCCTTATCTAAGGACAGAAAGTCTAGTAATACCCTCATGAGGAGGAGAGCTGGCTGAATTATTCATTGTGAATGAATTATGTAAATGTAGTCCCTATCCTCTTTGTGAATCAAATCTGATTTTGATGAATGTAACTCCTAAGCGTGCACTGGCTATTTTAGACAATTTTCAACCCCGGGGTTGTTGTGAGCTCTTCATTGTGACAATTTGTGATGCATGTTTAGTCACCTAAGTCACATTGCTTTCTTTCCACTCAATGACTGAGTGACAGGATACATTTAAGCAAGAAAATGATGAATGATGCACAAAAAATCATTGCATACTCTTACTCACACATGTGTGCCCATGTGAAAGTGGGGGTTGACATAAAGTACATGCACTTTCCTTAGATTCACTTGGAAAACAAAAACCAATATATCTGCACAGCTGCTCAGGGATAGCTTTTAAAAAAGGCACATAGATGTGGTCAAACTGATAAGGTACATAACTAACTCTATTCTTCCCTCAGTCCCTCTTAAGCCAATTTTCTAATAATTTTCTTAGGCTGGGGAGTAAGAAAAAACAGATTGGCCAATACAAGAAACATTTTTGATCAATTTCTGAATAAATAAGAACATTTTCCAGGGTGAGGCTGGTTACATTAAATGGCATGCTTGTATAGGCTCCTGCCTTTGAAACGTTAGTGGCAAGGCCCAGTCATGATGGCTAACCCAGTGCCTCTTCCTGGTACTTCACAATGAGAAATCCAGATGCCGTGGTATCTGCTGTATTAATTTCAATATACAGGTTGAACCTCTCTAGTCCAGAACTCTATGGTCCAGAAACCTCCATCGTCTGGAATGATTTTGGTTAGCCAGATGTCCCCTTATCATGGGTGTGGCCAACTTTCCCACAGTCCCATAAAGTTTGTTTATAGCCACTAGACCTAGTGCTCAATGTTCTGTGCTATTATTTAGCTCTAATTTACCCCTAAATGTCCTCTAACACCCCAGTAAGCAGTGAAAGTGTGGGTAATGCTGCTAGACAATATTGACCTCCCGTGAGCTGCAAAATTCTCTGGTTCGGAACCTGTCAGGCCCCAATGCTGCCAAACTAAAGAGGTTCAACCTGTACTATACAGGCCTAACTGTTAACATAACCCAGTTATTATCCAATGTCAAACCATGTAAAATACTGTTTGGAATTTGGTGTACAGAGGCAACTGCCTGATTTGTACCATGCAACACACATCATCACAAATCCTTTGAACTTTCCATTAAAGATAAAGCAAAGATGAAAAAAGTTAAAGCATTTGAATTGTAAAGTCTTTGTTATTTTAAAATCCCTGGTTCACGTTAGTTGCGGAGAATTTTTAGAAGGAAAAGCCCAACAACTTGACAGTCTCTCAGATGGTAATAACCGTCCTTTTGGGGAAAGGAGAAGTAGTTAATTGATGATGAGTAGTCCTGTAGAACTTTAGAGAATTATATAAATAGTATCATGCACTTTTGTGGGCAAAACCCACTTTCTCAGATGAGTGGAGAAAAAAGGGGGAATCTCCAAATTTATAACAGAGAAGGAAGGGAGGGTGGAGAAAAAAAACCCTGTCAATTGTAGTGCCAATATGAATGAGGCTATTGAGTGGGCTCCAAGTGTCCCATACTTGGCATTTGATGTCATTTGGGTGTTGAATGTAACGGCCCATCCAGTTCATGTCTTTGTAAGCAAAGAGCAGTGAGCAAGAGTACCATGGAAACCTGAAAGCTCAATATTGGGCTGCAAAGGGAGTGATGACAAAAGTAAGGTGGAGAGCCTTTTTAGAGGCACAGGAGGGAGAGTTTGGGGATGTTAGGAAATAATTTCTGTATTGCAGAGAGCTGGAAGGAGCCTGCCAGGTAGGGTCTCTGAGCTAGGATGAAAAGGAGCGATTGTAGAAATGACTCACGAGGAAGAGAGGGTCGTGAGAGTGCTGTTAGTGCCCATGAGATGGGAGAGAAGGTGTAAAGGCGTCTGTTCAGGGGACAAGGCAACAGGAAATGGTTGCATCTAGGAACTTATGTTCAGAAAGGGCTAAACCGAAGAAAGGCAAAACGGTCATTGAGGGGAACAACTGGGTTCCTATAAGCATCTGAGCTTAGCTAAATAGAAGCTCACAACCCTCTGAGGTTTACTTGGCAAATCTCCTGTTGGTACAGGCTTACTAAGCCACCTACTGAGAATACCAGGATCTAACTGAAGCTCTTCTTTAAGAAGTACCTAGCTCTCTGTGCATGGCTCAGTAGCCTTTTAAATCTCACCAGGGATTGCTTTATGATTAATTCATTCTCACAAAAGCTCAAAAATTACTTCTTTAAAATGACTCGGCTGCATGCTACATCCCTTCTTAATGCCACATAAACCAAACCCCTACCACACACACTGCACTCATGAGAATTCGATAGGTGACTGCTGCTGAATGAATGAGAGATTCATTTACGTCAGCAAGCGTTTGTTCTAGGGCTTTAGAGGCGAGGAAGAGGATCTCCAGGCTGTGAAGTTACACACTGGGAAATATGTAAAAAGCCATTCCCGATGAGTCCAAATGGCAGCTGAAAGTTACTTCCATGTGTAAAGATCACTGAAGCATACCTGGTCAAACTTTAAGGCCTAAGTCCTTCTAACTTTTGGTTAAAACAGATCATTATTTACTGTGCCCACAAGGTTAAAAAAACAGACATTGCTGCATCATTGTAAACATCAGCTTATAATTAACACAATGACAACTTATCACCCATAGCATCAGCTTGGCACTATTCCTAGTCCTGCTCACATTCACCAGAAGCTGGATGTAACAAACTCAGGTAGCATAGAGCCATGGAGCTAGGACAGATTATGGACCTCACCCCATCTCACCCTACTATCATTCCATCCATAATTACCCTTTTAAAAATGCTTCGTTAGGGTCATCATCCCATGTACTGTACTGGCTTTGGGAGGATGAATGAGTGATTTTGCAGTTATCTGGCTGATCCAGAGGGTAAATAATGGACCTGCTCCTATGAGTAGCAGGTCACTAAAACTACTATACCTGTTATCCCAGGAGCTGTAGAAGTTCTGGGACCAGAATTCTAGCCCTCAAAACCACTTTTAATAGCATCTGACATATGTATTGTCTCTTCACTCCACACTGAAAAGAGCCCATGTGTCCATGGCACAGAAGGGAAACAATATCAAAAAATAGCAATGCAGGCTTTTAGAACTTGCTGTTACTGGTGAAAATCAATGCTTCCATTTTGTTTCTTTATGGCAAACAATTACCTGATATCATGAACGTCTAGGAGGAATTCCACATTTTGGCAAACTGAGATTAAATATAGGTGGGAAGCTATAAATATCGGCAGGTACTTTTAATCAATTTTGAATTATCTAGGCTTCTTTCCTTCTAACTTTTCTGAAAGAAAGCTCTCTCTCCTGCTAAGATATTATGGCAAGAGCAAGGATAAAGCCATCATTCTTGTGTCTAAGTAAAAACACTCCTTTTACAAGTCTGAGTAAAGATTATTGTGGCAAAATTTTGCATCCAATATACCCTTAAAACAGATGGAAAAATCTAAGAAAGCATGTAGACTGTACAAAATGTTTGATGTTCAGACCAGCTAAGCAAACCAGCCTTCACTGTAATATTTTTTGCCATCAATACTGTACTAATTATTGAAAAATTCTCTGCAGTGAGTTTTAAAGCCTACAAATACAGCTCTACCTGGAGCACAACGGCAAAATGTTGCAAAAGACCTGCATTGCTACTGCACTGGCAGACGACATAGCAGAACAACTGCATAAGTAGATGCCACATTCCTTTGTAGCTACAGTTCAGCAACATGTAGCAGCTCTTCATGCAGGTGTGTGAAAGGCTAAATATTGGTCAGTTCAGGTAGCAATAGTGCATGAGCTATATTTTGGCACGCATAGAGGGTAAGAAGAGCCAAAATCCTATATAAAGAGACAATAGCAGACTCCCAATAAGTTGGATAAATGAACATACTGCTTGTAGATTCTATTTCCTAGTCTCATGATGTTCAAGTGCATTTTTCTTGGTCAAAGGCTATTTATTTTGGCTTTGCTCTATTTTACAAGGTTTGACCCAAGGTCCTTGTGAACCTGTGTATTGGTATTAATCAGCTACACTGTGCTTTGTAGTTGTGAGACTGCAATGAAAGACTTGAGAAGAGACAAAAGGCACTTTACACTTGTATCCTTTCTATCTAAGGATCAGGCCTCAGCTGATACTACAGATATTAGATGTCAGATTCTGACATCACTTATTTTTACGCAATATAAAAGAAGTCCTTTTGATTTCTGTGGAAGTACTCCTGAGTAAAGTACTACTCAGGGTGCATCTACACAGGAGGACTTAACTCAAAATAAGCTATGCAAATTGAGCTATGTCAAATGCATAGCTTATTTCAAAATTGGGAGCGTCTACACAGCACTTATTTTGAAATAGACCACTCTTCTTCCGACTTCCCTTACTCCTCGTACAATAAGGGTTACAGGAGTCAAAGGAAAAAGTCCTCCAGCTTGACAGTATTTCAATATTATTTTGAAATAATTCCCTGCTGTGTAGATGCAGATTAAGTTATTTTGAAATAATGTTACAGTGTAGATGTACCCTCAGTGTGAGTGGATGTACAGAATCTGGTCCTGTTAATTGTATAGCAGGTTAGCATTATTAAAAAATGCAGAAACTCAGGCAAATACAATTGAATTCCTTGCAAAAATTCCCACAAGGACTCAATTTTAGTTCTAGAAAAAGAGCACCTACCAGTCCCTTCTTCCAGTCTCCCACTGTAGCCATTAGCCTATGTAACCAAGAAACAGAGACTTGAGAACAAAGAGGAGAAGGAAGTTATGAGACAATGACAATAGGGAACAAAATGTTTTGGTCTTATTGTTTTGGTCTCTACTTTTGTAAAGAATTTTAAAGTGTTCCTTAAGAGCATTGTGACAAATTGTAACACTTGTCTTTTGGGCTTACACTTTGGTAATAAGATGCTAATTTATTTCCCAGGAGACATGGAGGAAATAATACTTACAAGGCTAATAAAGAGCAACCTCATGATTTAAATCCTTCAGTTGCATTTCATATGCCTGCTCATTTATTGCATAACAGATTTTGGCACTAAGTAAGTTAATTATTAGTGCTTCGGTTCCAGTTTATATCTGGACAATTATTATAGTCAAACACATATTTCACTTAATTTTATGTTTGATGCCAAAAATCAGTTCAAACTTCAATAATGTCACATCCTCCATATGAAAACCACACGTTATGTAAAGATAATCCAGACACAAAAAGACTTTGTGATACATCTTGCCTATATCATTACCTCAAGTCTCCTCTTTCCAATCACTTGCTGGCATCACAATATATTATTTTAAAATAATTTGCATATTCAGATATTTAATTACCATTTCAATTTTTAAAATTCATTTAGTGCCTTTTTTGATTTTTTTTCTTATTGTACATGTAAGAATTTGGGCACTAGCACCCTTTTCTGTAGAGCATTTGTTCTTTAAGACAAGCTAAAGTTGTAAAGAACTCAAAGCATCTGTATTTTTAATTCCATACATTTTTAATTTGGAGCTGTGTTTGTCTAGTCTACTCAAATATTTCCTAATTCTGTTCTTTTTCTCTTTCTATTGGAAAAAAATGAGGAAAACTGAAAAGTATAATCGGCAATATAATATGAAGGCATTAAACTTCTTTCAATGCCACATTATTTAAAAATAGCATTCCATGGAGGGTGTTCACAAAGACTTTTATTGACAGGCTCAGTAGCTATCTGAAACTCTCTCAGGAACACTAACAGCTGTTGTGAAATATGAAAAAGGAATAGCACATATATATAATGTATTGTCTTCTAAGGCTAATCCAGGGGACTTCTATTAAGGAAATTAAATCTGAGAGTCTAAAAATCTTGGCAGTATGCTTTTTAGAATATAACCAAATAAACTGGATAAGTTAACTTACAAGATTTCTCTAGAATTAATTATTACAAATGTGGAATCTATTTTGAAATCCTAAATCAATGGTTTCAGAAGTGTTTTCAATTCCCCTTTTGGTCACTAGATGGCAGAAATGCACAATAGTTAACCAACAGAAACAAAAAATGAGAGCAAATTTATAAGAGAGTTTTTGTCATGTTAGGCTACAGAAACAGGAGGCTGGAGGAAACTGATCATTCCCCCACAGATCTAAAATAAATATTTTGGAGCTGAAAGTTCTTCACGTGTATTGCTGACATCACTTCAAGCTCTAGTTCAATTATGACAGCCACTGTATTTTGCCACTAATATTTAAGGTGCTGTCAACAATCCTATCTAAAATTGCATTTTCTGAAATTTATAGAAATGTGCTGAGGAAGGAAATATGAAAGATGGGGCTCCCATTGCTTGGCAAAGTTTACACAGAAACAAACACATGTAGCTGAGTGATTTTTTTTTAAATAATAGCTTGTCAAAATGCAATTTCACATCAGTTCACGTGATTTGTGAATAGTTTTGTTAAAAAAATTTTTTGTTAGTAAAGTCTAAGTGTTTTATTTTGACATTTTCAAATGTGTTTCGAAACATTTCATTTAGAAATGTGGCTAGTTAAAAAAAAACACACATTCCAGATGATGGTACTATCAAACCTGAACCATTCCCCCACTTACTCCAAAAACCCTAAATATATCTGAAGTCAAATAAAATCTTTACTTTGACCCAAAACAATTATTCTAACTGCTTTTTTTCTCTCTACAACTAACAAAACAAGTTCGTATTTGTTTTAATTTAATTAAAATATTGCAGACAAGTCAGTCCCCAGTCTAAAGTAACATTTGGTAATTGAGAAAACAAAACAGTTACACCATTTTTTTAAAGTGCCTGTGTATATACAATGTAATCTTTCTTTCAAACCTACTGCATCAATCATCTGAAAAGCAATTCCTCAAGAAGTGATTTTATTTAAAAGTCATCAAGACCCTATCCATACCGCAAACAGTATATTGTGCTCACACCTGTTGAAGGTCAGTCAGCAGACAGCCATTTTGAGCTAAATGATTCAATGTATATGCAACCTGATGTAGAGAGCAGTGCAAAGAACCCCTCCCCCCATGCCCACAATCTCCCCGGGACTTTTCTGATACAGGCTACTACCTGGAGTATTCTATGAGCTGGTCCATGGACACAGCAACTTGTTCACTGGCAGAACTGCTAGCAGGAACTTGTTATTGTAGTCAGTGCTGGCACAGGCAAAAGACATGAGGCTTCTTGCATGCTTCTGCTGCATCACCTGTGTCAAGTCTCATCTGAATCTGGCCCTTTGTCTTACATTGTCCTATTCATGCTTGCTTTGAATGCACTCTTGATATCTTTCTTCCAGTCACAGAAGCAATTTTTTTCCAGAAAAAAAAAGTTTCACAAATCATCTCACTTTTGTAATAACACAGTCACAAATGATTTATCCAAGGCCTCCCATGGTTTACAAATGGTTCAGTGATGCAATCAAGGAGTAAAGGCAAAACCATATGTTTTTTGCGACCATTTAAATGTCACAAAGAGCAAATACTCAAAGCAATAGTTCACAGCCAACAATCTGTGAGCAAGCCACAAGCTGAAGCTGGCTTGCATGAATAGGCCTCAATTGCAATTAATGGACACATTAGTAACAACTGAAGTCTGTTTGTGGATAATTAATGAATAGAAAAAGTGATCAATCTGGTACTTAAATCATTCCTTGAAAATTGCTTGCTCAGTTTCAGAGACAGATTTTCTCACACAACATGGCAGCAAAAATGCAATTTTGGGCTGCATGTGCAAATGCATCACTTCGTGAAGTAAGAAACACAGTCCATCCATATGGCTTTGCTGTCCAGCAACACTTGCTAGTGAAAACTGGCAAAACTCCACTTGAGACATTTTCTTCACTAAAGTTTTAATCTGCAACAACAGAAAATATGGCTGACTATATTGAATGCTGGGTGAATTCAGTCCACAGAAGCTAACTCAGCTACCCTCTGAAGCTTTAGATTTATTAAAGTGGCGAGGAGTCCTGTGGCACCTTATAGACCAACTGAAGCGTTGGAGCATAAACTTTGTGGGCAAAGACCCACTTTGTCAGATGCATCTGACGAAGTGGGTCTTTGCCCACAAAAGCTTATGCTCCAACACTTCAGTTAGTCTATAAGGTGCCACAGGACTCCTCGCCACTTTTGCAGATTCAGACTAACACGGCTACCCCTCTGATAGATTTATTAAGAAAGACTTAAAAACCAAAGAGATGCTACTGCTAATGGAGCCAATAACAACAATCTATAAATTTCTAAAGGGTGTCTAAACACCAAAGAAGGAAAGCCAATTCAATAGATGGGCCAAAGGGGTAACATAGTTAGCTAGAAGTAAATGTAATGAAGTTAGGGAAGGGAAAATTTAGGTTGCATGTCAAGAAAAACAGAATATATTAAAGTTGTGAAATCATCTCCAGCTTTTGGAATTTTTACTACCTGACTGGGCATTGTAGAAAATACTCCCATACTGGGAGGCAGAGGGATGGATGATTTAAAGAGTCTTCCCATCTCTAATAGCTATGATCCTAAAATACCAGAGAAGAAATCAAAGCTTAGGCTGTGATGGCAGTCCTAATGGCATCTCATGGCAGCTGCTCGTCAGACTTGGATGCTGCCACAGCTAGTGGCAAGGGGCAGTTTGTTTTATCTGCTTACTCCACCTCTATCAGTATTAGCCTGTCTAGGCAATTAATTCTGAGGCTAAGTTTCAACCAGAATCAATACCTTCCTTTTTTCCTCACATAGCATCTATAGTTGTCAGATTGAAAGGCAATTTCAGGCATTTAATGTGGCTAAAGTAACAGTGTTAAAACACCGTGTGGTATATTTGTAAACTACTGCTGAATGTATTTCTGGAAGATACTTATTTTTACAGTGTTATTTAAATCAGCATATTGCAACCCATCTGAAAGCAATGAGGATTTCACGGTTGAAAATGCAGCTGTGTCGGCTAAAACACAACTCATGTCTGTTACAAAAGGAGAGGAAATTATAACATAAGACTCATCCCTCTAGACTGATGTCACTGTTTTCACAGAACAATTTCATTTTTAACCTAGCTTCACTGGAACTGGACATAAAACCTGTACACACTGCAATGCACTGTAGTCATTTGGCTGACAATCTGTGAAATTATTTTTTTTAAAACACGAAACTCTGCTCTTTTTGTTGGCAATGTTTTCTTGGGAAGATTCTCCTCTCCACAGATGTGTGTGCTTGGACTGGAGAATTGTCCTTTTATTGCTATTATCAATTTTGCGTATAGTGTTATGCTAGAGATATAGAGGATTTTATGAAGCATGACATTGCCAGCACAGGCATGACTGCTTCTAAAAGAACAGTGGATGGAGGAAATGGCCAGGTAGTCTGCTTTTCTAAGATGAAACCTGGAAGTAAGTAAACTTCCCTCAAGAGAAAACAAGGATATTTGTGACCCTGTCATAGAATCCACCCCTAGGGAAAAATGGTACAACGTGACTAACTGAAGAAATAAACCCAGCTCCATAACACTGTTCAAACTGTCTCCAGATACGCTAACATTTTTCTCTCTTCTGTGTTTCACCTTACTTTTGAAAGGAAAGTTAGAGTAACAATTAGGAAATGAAATGTCGATCAACAAGCATGAAAAAAAGACGGGAAGAAAATTTGAGGTAAAGGGAATGAGAAGGAATCCATGATGATGTGGTGCGGAAAAAGGTTTTATTGACACTCATTTAGAATAGCAGTGCTCACAAATGCAAATTCTTCCCAAGTGAGTGTTGATAAATCTTCTGTACACTACCCACACCAATAAGTATTTTCCACAGCCAATGGCACATTTATAATAAATATTTTAGAAATGTTTCCCAGATACGTTTTTTTTAAGTAAATCCTTTCTTGATGATGCTTCTCTCATCCTTTCTGAATGACTAGAGGGGAGGAAAGAAAATTAACTGGCTTTCCACTGTAACTGAGCAATAAACTAATGTATTAAGATCATGCAAGTCCTTTTTTACTCTTGATAACTATGGAAATGCATGATGAAAGTGGCTATATCTCGGTTCTTGAAATGAACATTTGCTTCTCTGGAAACTGTGTTTAATCTTGGGTAAAGAGGGGTTTGGTTTCTTTTGTTTTGCTGTAACTGAATTATAATGTCCATCTATTTCCCTTGGCCTCATTTACAGAGGCTTAAGATATCTAACTGATTTAGCCAGTTGGGACAGTTCTAAGTTATATTAAGGCAATGGCACCATAAATTGGCAGGAAGTCACATCTGCTCCCTCGAGTATCTTTGCCTTAGGTGAACTCACCTCAGCTTGCTCATTCAAATCCCAAAGGAAGCCATGGATCAGTTCAAGAAACCCCAGAATGAAGTGCATTCTTGGTACTATCCCATCCTACCCTTAATACCTAGGGCTTGGGAATTCTCCTGTGCTCAGGGAATCCTTACATTGCCTGCTTAGGTCAGCTTCATAGCCCTTTATACTACTGCAAAGGGCTATGGGAATAGGCCAAGGTCTGGTGTTTTGTTGAGGGAAAACGGAAAAATATTTATACCATCCTTGGACTCTTCAGGCAGAACCAACAATCTAAAGGGTGGACTCAGAGGTTCATCATTAACACATATTGCTGGATTTGTACATAATTCGTTTGTCACAGCATGTAGGAGCAACACTGAAGGAGCTGAGGTTATGGCTCTAAATTGTAGATCTGGCAGGAAGCTTTAATGATTCATGGTTCATTCTTTCACAGAGGACCCTTCTGCTCTGAAGGGGGAAAAAAACCACAAGGAGAGTGGGAGACAGCTTAGAGCATTGCCCGTTGTACACAAAGCCTAGGCTGATTTCACAGACAAGTTCAGTCACTCAACAGGGAATGAGAGCCTTCAGAAGAGGTAGCCACGCAACAGACAAAAGCGAGACTGCAAATGGCAACCAAGGGGAGAATGCTCTTGCCTGGATCGGGGATGACTCTTCCTACCCAATGGGAAGGAGTCACGTTCAGTCTTGAGCTTCCTTTTCCAGTAAAATGGCATCTACAGTGGCAGAACTAATTTATAAAATCTGTAGAAAGTGTATATGCTCTCTAATATTATTATTAATTATTTAAGTTGTGGTACCACACTGAGTACATCACGCTGTCCTTGTCCCCCAAAACATATAGAGAAAACAATCATCCCTATGTAGTGAGTGGCATTGGTTTAACATTCAAGTAGCATCCCCCGTCATTGCCTGGGTAACCCCCGGGAAGCTAATGACCCAACCTAGCAGACTGAATTTTTATGAATTCAATAAATCCTGGTACTTTGCCAGACGTCATCCCTGACATTGTGCCATGCCGGAATTTCTAGGCATTGGTCCGGTTTGAAGAGTTCTCCAACTCCATGTTGGCATCCAAGCACAATGTAATCAGCTAAATCACTCATCACAGTGCTGACATTGTCTAATGACAAGAGAACACATATAAATCAAGAAGCAAAGAGATATGCCATCAATTAATCTGATCTGCTGTCACGTTGCACATGCTAAATATGTTTGAGGATCGCAAGTTCACTTCAGACACCTCTGATACTGCCTCCCCTCCCCCCCAGTGTCATCAACCAACTACGGTGGCCTCATTTAAGTGTCTGGCTTCCAGGCTGCAAATGTCTACAAACCACTAAGTGTAAACTGGGAACAGCCAGTCTTATCCTCTCCACCTCACCCAGCTGTGTGTGTGGATGAATCCAACAGGAACCATGCTCACTTAGAGCCAAATGCAGACAGCGGACAACTGGTTGTTTTGTGCCCACTCCACCATCTTATTCTTATTGCTGACCCAAACCCATGGGTAATCAATCCTGTGGTACATTAGAGACTAACAAAAATATAGATAGTATCATGAGCTTTTGTGGGCAAAACCCACTCCCTGGGATGATGAGCTGGAGAGGAACAACAGAAACCAACTATTTTATAACAGAAAAATATTATCTGTCAATTGTAGGACTGGTGCTAATGAGACTAATTAAGAGGGCTTTGAGTGTCCCATACTTAGCTTTTGATGAAAAAATGAGCTGTTAAGGGCAGGGGACACTGGCTTTCTAATGCAACATCCAGTTAATGTCTTTGTTTAAGCCCAGGGAAACAGTGTCAAATTTGCAGAAGAATACCAATTCTGCCCACTCACTCTCTCTGTAATTGGCTGGTGAAATTCCTTTGTAGAAGTATGGCTACTTTTATATCCATGTTATAAAACACTTAGTTTCTGTTATTCCTCTCCAGTTCATCATCTGAAGAAGTGGGTTTTGCCTCAGAAAGCTCATGATGCTATGTACATTTTTGTTAGTCTCTAAGGTGTCACAGGACTACTCATTGTTTTTAAAGTTACAGACTAACACAGCTACCCCTCTGAGACTCCAAAACCAGGGTAAAGTGGAAAATGGGTTGGGGTGGTCCCTTGTAACCATGACTGCACTAACTATAGCAAGAGCTTTGACTGAATAAGAATTCCAATATTTGAATTAAAGGGGACGTCTGTGTTTTGTATTAAGGATAGAGGAACTTCCAAATACTAGGCTGGCACATGGTTTGTTTTCCATTAATATTTCTCTCTCGCCATCTCTGCTTCTCTGCCCTCCTCCCCTGTGCATTCTCCCTTGGTATTTCTTTTTAACACTGGCTGCTCAGCTTCATTTTGTGCTTTCTGTTTTCACACAGCACCTCGTTATTTTCACCACACCAGCAGTGGGAAACCTGCGCTTCTATGTGCAGCTTGAAAGACGTTTTGTTTACCATTGGTCATGCACAGAGTTGCCAGATTCTGCTGGTTTCCGTCCATGTCGGTTTTTGCATACCAGTATTACTAGCATGACATGCAGGTAAAGCAAGGGCATGTGAAGTGAGGTGTGCGCTAATCGAAAACAACATTGGCTATAAAATCCAGGTGCTCTTGCTGCATCCAATCAAAGTGCTCTTACAGTTCGACCAGCACACCCTACACATTCTTAGTACACAAGCACAGTAAGCAAAACTACCCTGTCCTGGCAGACCGCCTTGGTTGTGACAGTCTAGCAGACCATTGAGATGACGGAGGGCCACTCATGCAACCCATTCACTAGCCTAGGGAATCAATCATTGTTCCACCCCCATGGTCTTTCCTAAGCAAAAGGTCACACCAATACTATCAGAGTCTTTCCAATTGTTCATACGAGTTGGCCCCAATCAGTTCAAGTTTTTGTTACACAGGTTCATGATGATTCATGGCAATGTACGTCTATAAATGAATGCTTTGGATTGTCTGCCCAGGTTGTGAGCAGGAACAATTAAATTAAACTTACCTTTTAAAAAGTAACTTAATCTCAGACACTTCTCCTTGCAAGCTGGTGTTCACTGCCACGCAAATGTCACCAGGTATCTATTGCAACTCTGCCGTACTGGGAATTGCATTCACGTATCAAGAGTATAATGGACCTGGTAAGTGTCCCATGCAATATAACCCACCTGTCTGCTGAAATGAACATCCTGCAAAGACAACATCTGTTCCATTCCTCCACTTACATGGGATGCAGAATGAAGAACTGCAAAACTCTGTCAAACTGGGCCTTGGTGTGTGTGTTTTGATATCAGCAATTAAAATGAAAAGCTATTTACTTACCGAGCCAACTTCTGTTTAAATACACTGACACAAACACCGGAGGGACTGTGAAGAAATCTACCACTGAGTTAACCTCCAGCCAAAACCATAGCTTGTCATTGGCTGCAATGAACTAGAAAAAGAAAAGGGGGAAATAAATCAATTTATAAACATGTTTATACATTTGTGTACAATATTCTCCTCTCTGAAGATTAAGTTCCCGTTTTACTTTAGAAATTTGTGGAGCAGCATTTGGTGTGCTCAGATGAATCACAAGACTGGTTTACTTGACAACATTACCTGGCAACACTAAAATTAACAGTGAGAGGGCCATATATCAAGAGAAAAATGAGGAACATTTATGCATTGAGTTCTCAGATTTGTTGAAAGGAGACAGCAGCAATACACCCCTCTTTTAGCATTTATCGAGATCATTCCAAGTAAACTCTTTTTTATAAAAAGCCATGGAGAGTGCAATCAGATTTCCTTCAGCACCTCCACTCAAGTATTTGATAGCAGGTACATACATGTGGTTGATACCCAATTTTTCCTGGCATTTTTATGATCTCAATGAGATCGTATGTGCTACGTGGGCTATTCTGAACATTAATGTTTCCTTTAGGAAATGTGCAACTACTGTCATGCAAAACTTGGAGTAAGTGTACACACCAAACTCAGATGCACATCAAAGGCATTCTTTCATTTAGTTAGAGAAATCAGGAATCTACCCCAGCTAGCACTTGACCGTTGGATGATCAGATATAAAAGCAGTACCTTCAACTGAAAGCAATGTCCATAAACCATATCATTGTTTCTCAAGTCTCTGACTACTTGTTGCCTCTTTAAAACTGTTCTACATAAAATAATACATGTTGTACACCAACCGCATTGTAACTCCAGAGAGATTATTAGAAAAGGGCATGGAGTGATAAGAATCCAATAAAAGTCCTATACCCAAACAAAAGGCCCCGAGTTTGTAACAACACATTTTTCCATGCTCATGAAGTCCCATTAAAATAATTAAAGAGACACCTGCTTGCTCAATTGACATCAAAGGTCTGGCATGAAAATATAACAAGGAGATAACCAAGTGTAGGCTGAAACTTGGTATCACCTTGCTCAGCAAGGGTGTCCCAAACTTGGGGAGATTTTAGGAAGATGTACATGGAGATATTTAGTCACAACAGAGTTGGTTTCTTGTGTGATTTTTAGCCTCCCATAACTCAGAATTCCCTTACTTTCAGAAATCAAGTCAAACTGAGACTTGATTCAAATTCAGTAAGCAAAAGACATTGGTTTTTTCTATAATGGTACTGAATACAAATACTGTGAAAGTAATTCATTTAAATAATTAATAACTCTCAAACAAATTCCATAACTGTAGCAGGATAAACTCCTGAGGTAATACTTATCATGCTCTAAGTGTTTGCATGCCATCATTAAGGTACTTCGCAATATGTCATGCATCCCAAAGCCATGATTAGCTCTTGAAAACCATAGTTCTCTCATGCCTTATTGCCTGACTATCTGGTAATTCATTTAATTTGCGTTTTGTCTTCATCAGAAGTTTGAGAGCTTCTGTTTCTCCTCTGCAGTAAACTTAGGATGCCAGCTGAGTAAGAATTTATACAGGATGCATGCATGTATTTGGACACAAATATCTTCTAGAGCTGTAGATAAAGTAATATTTATATGATTGTGAGTTGCATTTCATTATTCCAGGGGGAACAGATGAAGATAATATATATATATCCATCTGATTATATATATATATATATATATATACACATACACACACACACACACACACACACACACACCTCTGAAGAAGTGGGTTGTGCCCACGAAAGTTCATGATTCTAGATCTATAGATATATCTATAGATACAGATTTGTTAGTCTCTAAGGTGCCACAGGACTACTCATTGTTTTTAAAGTTACAGACTAACATGTTACAGGCTATCTCTCTGAGAATTCTATTATGTATTTGTGATATAGAATATGGGAAGCAATACTGAAAATACAGAGATAATCTGTTTTTCAAAGGGCTAACTAGTGTACCTAGCCCAAGTCAAACTGACCAGATGAAATAACTCCCAATCAAGACCCTTTTTCCAAATCACAAGCCAAACTTTCTTACTGATTCCTAAAATATTGATAAAGTTTTTCTTAACTTCTTATGCTCACGATTACACTTCCAGCTCCTGAGAGGAAACAAAAGCAGAAGTACCAAGATACCACAGGAAATATGTGAACCCCCAAGAAGGATATAGAGGAAAGCCGATGAAAGAATCTTGAAAAGATTTCCAGGCCAATTTTACAGACTATCAAATCTTTTGAGGTTCTCCCCATAAGCATTAATAGCCAGCTAACAACAAGCAGTGTTACCCTCAAGGTCATAGCCCTTTCGCCTGAATTTAGCAAAAAAATCCAACATACATGACAGGGAAAATTGGCCCACATTTTTTTAAAATGACTAGTGATTTTAGGTACGTTGATTGCGCAACCTGATTCACATTAAACATCTGGTTTTCAGAACACAGGGAGAAGTGATCAATGATGCATTTTCAAAATACCATTTTTTTCGAATAACTTAGCATTTCAGACAGCTGCTAGCTTGATACCATTTCAGACAGCTGCTAGCTTGATAGCTTGCAGACAGTATGGCTGTGTCTAGACTGCAGGCTTCTTTCGAAAGAGGCTCTTTCGAAAGCATCTTTCGAAAGAGCCTCTTTCGAAAGATCGCGTCTAGACAGCAGGCGGATCTTTCGATAGAGGAAATCCGCTTTTTCGAAAGAGAGCACCCAGCGAGTCTGGATGCTCTCTTTCGAAGACGGCCTCTTTACATTGAAGAACGCCTTCCTTCAAAAGAGGAACTTTCGAAGGAAGTCGTTCTTCCTCGTGAAACGAGGTTTACCGCCATCGAAAGAAAAGCCGCGTTCTTTCGATTTACTTTCGAAAGAACGCGGCTTGAGTCTGGATGCAGGGGAAGTTCTTTCGAAAAAAGGGTACTTTTTTCGAAAGAACCCCTGAGTGTGGACACGGCCTATAAGTGCAACACAAGATGTAGCACTGAATTTCCCTTGCTATATCACCAACGCGTCTGCACTACTGAACTAGAGCAAAAACACGGAGGAGCTCAAAGACAGTTCAATCACTCTCCCAAGATTGCCAAGAAGGACAGGAGTTTAATGCCAGTTGTAGCAATTTTTGTGATGTAGACATCAGTCCATTCGGAACTGGACTGAGACCAAATTCCACACGGGTCTTTGAACAGTATTAGAGGATAGCAGATTGGCAACGGTCTAAAGTTATCTATTCCAATCCCCTTAGTAATCCAGTCCTATCATCACTCTTACTTAGCCTCTGAGCCCTCAGCCAAAATCCTTACTTATTGGTCTCAGAAACCACTTCATTTCCTGGCATCAATTGTGAATGAAGAATTAGGCAGCTGCCAAATAACCTCTGAGTACAATTCTTGCATCCCTCCCCAACCCATGTGGCATAATTCAAGGTACTTACACGCAAGCCGAAGTAGAGTAGGAAGAACACGTTGAAAGCCATGTCTATCTGTAATGTGAAATCTTTGTAGAAATTCTGGCAGGTTTCTATTGGGCTATTTGAGAGAAAAAGAAATTGAAGTAAACTGGCGGTATCAGATTGTGTGGAAAATTTCAAAAAATACCCCTTTTCAATTTTGCCTTTGGTTTTGATAAAGGCCTGAATTTAGGAGCTACGATTGTTTACCCAGCCCCCTGCAAAATACAAGCAGGCATTTCCAAAAAAGAACATTTAATTCATTCAATTAGTCACTCATTCATTCCTAATGCTCACATGTTCAGGTGAACTACCTGAAAAGAAACATGCAGACATTTTAAGGAAAGACAAGCAGGAGAATACCTTGGGATCCCCTAACTCCACATTAACCCTTAAAGAACTGACTTCTTTTTATTGGATGCACAGCTACATTGGTGTAGGAAGTAAATCTACCAGGCATACAATTACACTGAAACATTAAACACTTCAAATTAATGTCATAATGTAAAACCTTAAAAACGGTAGCTGCTTATGAATAGATCACCCATTAACAACCTGGGGGAGTTTGTCTTGGTAAGATTTGTTCTCATAAAGAGTTCTTTTTTACATGGCTCATTACATGAGTTGTGTACAGTACTATGAGCTGAGTAGCAAAGCTGAACAGCCCACTAGTAACATTAAACAACAACAAAACTGTGGAACTTGAAGCAGTACTCTAAGGGTTAATTTTTGCATGCAGGTAAATCAATTACCTTTGTGTGTGCAAGCAGACATTGCACATTCTAGCATATTATATTAAGAGTAAGATAGGTCCAACTCCAAAGCATACGCTATACAAACTGGTACTTTACAGAATACTTAGATCTACCAGCTCATAGAGCTAAAGAAGGAAACCTTTTCTATATACATAATTAGTGATTTATTTTTGAAATTCATATAACAGATTAGGGAAGCCACAGAAAGGTCTTCAAGTTGCAGACCAAGGTAAACAGCACATCCCAATATATATATAGCAAACCATCATTTAATCATAGATATCTAAAGAGGAAAGGGAAAAATATACTCCCTAGCTGGAAAGTTCTTGATCATTTAGAACCATGGAAAATACACTTTTAGGAGAGAGATGCAGAATTTTCTTGGCTTCTCCTGTTCAAAATCAATCACTGAGTGCAATACCAGTTAGTATAGTTGTACCTCTGCACATATGATGCTGAATTGCTCAACAAGCAAGGTTCTATGCATTATGAATTTCAGTAACCTATTTTAAGATATAAAGGAAATTAGCTGGGCTACCAGGTCATTTTATACATGCAGTCAAATTCTCTCCGTTTCTTGTATACATTACAGGTCAAACAAGTTCAGTATAGCATGCCCTCTCTTGACTTTAGATGCATAAAAATATGGCAAAAGTCTCCCTGACATACAGTCACCTAGTGTTTTAAGAATGTCAGTTCAGTAGGAAATTGTATTCAAAATGTTTGAAAGAAATACTATTTTGCTTTGATGTGAACACTATGAAACATGCCACCTAAATTATAGCTGAAAAGCTGATTTACAAGAGCAGATGGAAAGAAAAAAACCCCAAACAGCTAAAAAATTAATGTATGTATTGAAATTTGCATCTCTCACTCTACTCATACAGACTGAGTTACAAAAAAAGGATGGACATCAGCAAAGAATCAGTAAATGTACCTTGTGTGAGGACATTTTTGAGAACAAAGGACCTTGTTTTAACAAAGCAGGCTACCCAGTTGAGTCATGATGTACCACAGCAACAAAAATCAAAGGAAGTATAATGGAAATAGGAAAGATTATGCTGCAGCAACACAGGGTTTCAGGGCCTCTAACTCCTAGTTACACCACTGTAAAATCAGCAGTAACACCACTGAAGTCAGTGGAATTACACACGTTTAACACTGGACAAGAATAATCACTCTTATTGTCTTCCCTCCATTGCCATGTAGTGTCAGCATGCCTGCTCTCGGAAGGAGTCAACCAGGGTTGCCAATGAGGCCTGCATGTCTGCACTGCTGTCCTTCCAGAAAGCCATACGATTTTTACAAGTGCGCTAATGCCATTGTTCACCATGGCTTCTCGTGTTTCTACAGCACTTAGCAAAAGGAGATTCCGATCCAGACTCTGGGCGCTATCAAAAAACAAATACCACCACTAATATTCCCACCTCTCAAGTGTCCCTTAATTCGAATCCCTCATTTCTAGTCCCAAAGAAAGTTCTGTTGTACACAAATGTGGTGTCTTTTTGCTTTTATTGTTGAAAATTCTTTGCATCAGAAATGTAGGATCATGGAAAGGCAGGAAAGCTATTTACACCAAAGAGATGAATTCCACAGCAATCTGACTTTTCCAAACGCTGCAGGATCAAGTCTCTGTCATTCATTTAGGCCATGACATTTGACTATGTTGCTGGTGATGATAATCCTGACTGTAACCATTTTCCTTTCCCATGCTGTGGATTATACAGGGTTACCACTAGTTCCTTTCTCTCCCCAAAGTCTACAAACCGTATATATTCTGTGAAAAAGAAAAAAAAAATCTACAAAAGTATTCACCATGACATCCTGCAAATAGTTAGCCTTGGAGAACACGTCCGACAGATAGGCACAGAGATTCTAAAGGTACCAGGATAACTATTGCTTTGGTCCTTTTCCAACTAATAAAAACATGAAGGGATATCTTTTCAGTGCAATAAGAAGAAAGTATCAGCCTTAAAACTCCTATTAGCAATATGGGAGCTGTGCTTTTCTTCCTTACTCCAAGCAGAAAACATAACCACAACGTTACTACTGAATTTTGTTTAGAAAAAAAAAATCAGTCAGATTATACTAAAAGTTTCATTCTCCCCTCGGTGCCTGGATGGAATTCACATTTCTACGAGATATTAGATCACATTTATTTCTCTTACTGTGAATTATTTGGGGGGAAAGGGAGGAATATTAAAAAAAAATCACACAAATATAGTTTAATATAGTGGAATTGAATGAGGGCAATGATTCTGGTGTAAATTTTGCATTCTGGTTAAGTAAATACCATAATTAAAACAAATCAGAGTGGGACACTCAATAAGAATACAGAGTCAGACAGCCATGGAGATTAATAAGGGACTTTTTTTTTTGTTTTAATTCAAGTGCCTTTCATTTATTAACCATGTTTTCTGGACCAAGCCAAGTTCTTTTAATTGAAAAGCAAACATTGCTTTCCTGCAACACACATATTGATCTGTTCTAAATGCTAGCCAGTTAGTTAAGTGGCTACGTTTGGAAGGCCTCGCTTTAAAGCTTAACATCAATAATTTCTCCAGCGCCCAAAGGGTTTTAATTATTTCTCTGATGGACTGACATGATATGGGTGAATAACCGGGAATGTCCCCATATTGATGGTGATGTTAGGTAGCACTACAAAGGGTATGTAGTTAGGGTTGTTTTGTGTCAAAGGGAACACTCGCCATTTGGATCAGAACAATATTTTAAACAAACAGAGGAAAGAACTCCCACTATATCATGAATGGTGCATATGAATGCAGCATCACCTTGGATGTAGCCCAAGGCTACATTCAGAAGTGTTATCTTTCTTTTGCTCATCTTCTAAGATTAACCTTAAATGACACACACGCTCTTGCTGTGACACAACCTTTTATCCAAAGAGCCAATTATTGCTGTTTGTAATTTACAAACTCGGGGGCCAGATTCTGATTTCATTCGCGCCAGTGTACATTGGGAGTAAGTCCACTGAAGCTAATGGGAGAATGCCCCTCCCTGTGCTGTCCTAACATTGAGCAGAAACTGGCTCTGGATTGTACATATAGGACTGTGAAATAAGGATGTGTTTATTTCTACGGTTACAATATTTTCTAAAATAGGATTCAATACAGGGAGCTAAAATTTAACCAGTTGGTAAAAGAGGCCCCATTTATGCTCTCACTGAATTCTCTGCATGTTTTGACACCCATACTCCTTAACGTTCCTTCATCCCTTGCCACTGATGTAGAGACCTTAATATCCTCAATTCCCTCTCCCCCCACAGCTACAGTTTTGAATCCTCCCCCTACTGTGAAACCCTGCCAGTCTTTCTGCTTTTTAGCTTTTCCGGCCTGCTTCCCCACCATGGGAATGGCTTATCCAATTCATTCCTCCCTCTGTCTTTCACATTCCACCTAAAAATCCATGAATGCCAAGAGGCTCACATACGAATGTGCACTTCAACATTACGTCACTGTGTGGTGCCCTTATTCACCCAATTTAAAAAAAAAAATCTTCTGGGTCTTGGTTGTGTTTTTGACTACATCTGCAATTGACTTGATGCAAACAGCAAGCTTCTTGGGACAGCACCTGCCTTCCCCTTGCCAAGAAAAGCAAGCTCCTGTTTTCATTTCCCTTTCCTAACACAACATCCCCTTCTACTTTTACTGTCTGGCACAGTACAAACTGGATGCCAGAAAATTAACTTTCTGGTGTTAACCTGATTAAAAAATGCATCTCAGCTCATTTCCTCTGCAGATGCTGTTCCCCCAGGAAAAAACTATTACAGTATGTTAGCAAGTTCTCAGGGCCCTGGGCAAGCTGAATTGACGTGTGGCAATTTCTTCTAGGTGAGACAAACACCGTGTTTTCACCTTAATACAACCAACAGAGAGGCAGAAAAAAAAATGCACCAGGAAAAAGAAACCAAATCATGATTGTTAATAAACGAATCCAGAACACCAAGTGTACCTCCTAGAGCACAAACAATTTGGTCTTCATGAAGTCAGGGCCAGAACCACACATCTTTGCTTCATTTTTTTCCACACGTCACTCAGAGAAGCCACTCTTACGCTAAACCAGTTTGTATACAATTTGTTTACTTGGTGGGCTTGAGGTCTGATAAAGCTGTGTTTCATTCGCAAACAGGCTAACCAAAGTTATAACACCCATACGATTCTGTAGAGAAGAGGCAGCAGACAGACTCTTCTCCTTTCTGCCTTTTATGGAGAGAGCAAATACAATGCAGCAGCCAGCGTTCACTATCAGGGACCACTATCTATTCGACTATTCAACCGTCATCTTGCTGAGGCAGGGGCCATATCTTCTTCTCTGTGGAAGCAAAGTGGAAACCCCACGTATATTAACGAGCATCAAATGCTGCAAAGAAACATGCATGGTTTCCTTTAGATAATGCTGTAGATAAAACTAGCTGCACCCTGGGAGTAATATCCTACCACAATCCACAGTTATATTAATGATGACAGGACACAGTTTAGAAGAAAGATTCCTCAGTGTTCCCACTAGTGAAATACCCACAGCCAAGGCAGCTGTGTAGAGATGGAAACTGGGGACTTATTCTGAAGGCAGCTGCACTGCATATCCTGTTTTGAGCTACTAAATCTGCAGAAGAAGAGATTCAGAAGCAGAGCCCACTGGTACCCAGCCTGACCTTTACGAGGTTGGCAGACAGCATGGTGGGCAAGGGATTTATAGACTCCCTGCTCCTATTCAGTTGCCTTCCTCCCATTTGGTCTCTGTCCAAATGTCCAGGTCTATTACGAGGCTTCAGATTGAGGGAGCATTATTCAGGTCCTCTAACTACCTATCTATCACCATGGCTTGCACTTCGGTAGGGTCTCTTATCCTGCAGGGTAAGTACAGAAATAGCCATTTCTGTCCTCCTGCTCCTTGAAAGATTATTCCTATTACTATAGCTCTCTCCCACATGTCAAACAGGAAGAACCTCACTGCACTCCGCTGGTTGCATGTCACGGGATTCAACTGGCAAAATTCCATGCTGACAAAGTCATACACGCTGCACGTTGGGGGTCAGAAAATATGTCAGTGGCAAAGTTCTGTAGCCCAGACTCCCAAACTTTGTGTGGCACCAAAATCCATGGAGCCTAATGAAGTTGGTGTGAATTCAGTGTAACGTAAGTACAACACATAGCCACTTACACCTCTTCTCTAGCCATCTTCTAGTAAGTGTCTGATTCTCCTCTCACATGCATGAACTTTACACTGGTGTAAATGCCAGGACTTTAAGTCACTCCTGGTTTACAACATTTGTAGTGACAGTACAATCAGTGCCAGCTGTCAACTTCCCCTAGCTAAACCAGCGCAAGTTGGCTAAACTCAGCAATGGCATTATGGTGCAAGTTACACAGCCACATGCAGCTTGTTCAGTCACTAAGAATGGTGCAAGTCAGAAACATCAAATGAAGTCAGATGACTTACAGCACTGTAAAACTCGCGCATGCATTTGACTTAATACGTTCATGATATTCTGCGTCCCCAGAATATCATGGACATCTGCTATTAGGGAGTCAAGTCCTGGCCCTTCCCTCATACAATTTTCCATGGAGTGGTTAAGTATTCTTAGGAGGGGATAAGCTTCCCATGACACCATCCTTCTGAAATTCCAAACCAAAGCTACAGTGCTGCTGCACACAGAATCCCAAAACACCAAATTATGTCTCTCTCTCTCAGCACACACAATTCTTCCACTTGTAGAATTCTGATAAACATTCAACCTCTCTTCTGGATACATTAATAGCTAGGAACTTCACCTTGGTGAATAGCACATTTCATGTAAGGTGCCAAAAAAAAGGTTTAACTAGTGTGGATTAGCATTCAGTGTTTGTCCCACAGAAAGAAGAGGTTGCACAGCACTAACTACAGTAATATGAAATTAAAGAGCAATTTCACGTAACAATGATTTTACAGGGCAGAATTGTATAAAATTCCATAACCCTGGGAGTTAACATAGCACCATTCTTCTTGTGTTGCCATTGCTCAGACAGTTTTAAAAATAATTTAATGTTACTTTTGTGATTGCTTTTGTTGCCAGCCTAAAGGCCACTCAAGGTGCATCTACACAGCACCCATAGTTCAAAATGTGCTACGCAACTTGCGTAGTTTATTTCAAATGTATTTTGAAATAGCTTATTTCATAATTCAGCACTGTCTACACAATGCCAAATTTCGAAATAACTCGCTATTCCAAAATGCCCCTTATCCCTCCGGTTACTGGGACATTGGAATAAGCCACCCGTTATTTCAAAATCTATTTCAAAATAGCAGGCTGCTTCAATAGATGCGGAATAGCTATTTCAGGATAATTCCGATATCCCAATGTAGCTCCGCAGTGCAGATGTACCCCAGGAAATAGCGTGAAACTGCATTACAACAGCAAGCAGAAAGTCCATGGCAAGGATAAACAGGGTATTCCCCATACTCAGAAATGAGGCAGTCAGATTCTCAACAAAGCTCTTCCAATAGAATTACCTTAGCAAGGGTGTAGATCTCATTGACTTGCATTACCATGATAAATCCATCCTCTCTCTGTCTTACAAAGATTTTTTATCCTAGAAATATTCTGAAGATTGGTACTGGCCTAAAATGTTGATATTTTAGCAGATGCACGGAACTCTAATTTTTCATTATGAGAACCACTAAAATATGCACATGTAAAAAACAAACCAAAGTTAACAGGCCATAGGTGAATATTCATGTGCCATCCAATAAACAGACAATTATTCATAAAGATAGCAAAAGGGAGATATACCTGGTTAAAACCAGGAAGCTACTCACATGCTGCAGAAAAAGGTCATTGACAATCTTACAGAAGCAGAATTCCTTCCCAATCCCACATATACTGATCAATTAGACCCTGAACATGCTGACCAAGAACCAACCAGCCAAACACACAAGAGAGAAAATGCTTCATGCCATCTGAGAGCATTGGCCGACCCTGTCCCGTCTATAGAAGTCTCAGGTCCCATCTCTGATGCTTTAGAGAAAAAGACGACAATTGGAGGGCGAGGGAGGGAAATTCATTCCTTATCCCTGCAGGGAGCCAGCTGAAGCACTGAAACAAGAACTTGTGAATCATAAGACCAGCAGGGGCACACAGGGCTGCTGAATCCTCCCACCCGCACCACAAGCAACCCCATCATACGAGCTTACTCCTAAAGGTGTCCAGTTTGCTCATAAAAGTCATTAACTTGTTTGTCCCCCACATCTGCTACTGAGGAACTGTTCTAAAACGTCATTCCTCAGAGGGCTAAGAATTAAAAGACACTAGCTTGTCTAGACTACATCCCTCTTTCAAAAGAGGGATGTAAATGAGCCAGATCGAAAGTACGAATTAAATGCAGATTTAAATATCCCGTGTTTCATTTGCATAGTCATGTCAGAGTGCTGTTTTGAAAAAGGGTATTTCGAAAGTAAAACTGCAGTCTAGACGCGGTTCTTTTGGAAAAAAAAAAACCCTTTTCGAAAGAACCTGTACTCCTAATATTTTCAGGAGTACAGGTTCTTTCGAAAAAGGGATTTGTTTGGTTTTGTTTTGAAAGAATCACGTCTAGACTGCGGTTTCACTTTTGAAATATCCTTTTTCAAAACAGCGATCTGATGCAAATATGCAAATGAAGCTCGGGATATTAAATCCATGCTTCATTTGCACTTTTGATCTGGCTCATTTACATCCCTCTTTCAAAAGAGGGGTAGTCTAGATGAGCCCTAGGTGCTGGAGGAACCTGACACTGATGAAGAGGCACAGAACAACAGGGTTTCCCATCAGGGTTGAGAGCGGTAAGACTATGACTGTTAAAGATTGTGTGTGCCTAGAGTGCTTTATAATTTCATACACAGTCACTCCCTAGCGTAAGGTATGAGACTGCAACACCTCAGGAGTGGCTACTTATTCACTTCTGGGGTAGAAGTTATAATTAATGCAATATGAATAATGTGGGTTTCTGTAGATAGTGAAATGAACCGAGCTATACTACAGAGATTAGAGATGCAGGACACCGCTGCTGTAGTTAATGCAAAACTGTCTTTATGTTCTGCTTATACAGACTGTTACACCTTACAAAATGTCCCCAGTTGATCTCCTGAGTACTGGCTGTAAGAGACCACTCTACCGCAAGACAAAATGGAAGAATATCTATTCCAACGATGTAACTACCTATTCCTACCACTCAGGTAGTGCATTTAGTTTTCATAGCTTAATGGCATTTTAGTCTGCACTGGACAAAGCTACTTTACTTTAGACTCTGATTCATTACTACTTGGTACAAATTAGTGCAGATGTCTCCCTTGGACTTGTGACCCAATATTGACCTAGTAGATAATTCAGAAAAGATGTAAAACAGAATGAGGTGGAAATCTTTAACTTTCTCACTCTGTCATTTTCACAAAGGAGTCACATTTATCTTGCATGAGAGGCTGTCCTATTTGTTTATATGGAAGGAATGATAATTTAAGGGAATGTCAAATTTTTGAAGTCTACATTTAGTGAATATTATGAACTCCTGAAAAGACGTGGCAAACAGAATTAAACAGAAAAGTAATTCGGGTTGCATATAACTTAATACTCCTACTTCACGGGTCTCCAACCTTTTAAAGGATGAGATCACTTTCTGAATTTATGTGCAATCCAGGATCTACCTCAAACCCAAATATCTTTGCCCCATCTCCTTCATGCCCCTTCTCCAAGGTCCTGCTCCTGCTCCCTCCATGCTCGCTCCTTCCCTCATTCTCCCTCCCTTTCACCAGGCAGGGGAAGAGGGTTGGGGCAAAGGCATTGGTCTTGGGCTAAGGGATTTTCAGTGTGAGAAGGACTCTGAGCTGAGCCTGGGGCAGGGGGTGGGGTACCAGAGGGGGGTTGGGGTAAGTCTCTGTAAGGGAGTTTGGGTCTAGGAGGGCTCAGGGCTAGGACAGGGGGTTGGGTTGTAGGAGGGGGTACATGACTGGGACAGGGATTCAGGAGGCAGGCTCCAGCTGGACACTGCTTACCACAGGTGGCTCCTGGGTGGTGGTGCAGTGGGGCAAAGGAAGGCTCATGCCTGCCCTGGCCCTGCGTGACTCTCAAAAGCAGCCAGCAAACTCCCTCCAGCCCAAACCCGTGTCCTCCACACCCGTTCTGTGGAAATAGAATTCAGGCTGAGAGAGGGAAACAGCTCCAAGGCAAAGAGCAGGAGATGCGCAGCAGTGGGGGGAGGGGCAGCGGAAGTGCTGCACTTGACAGCCTCATGGCCAAACCAGTCAAGATGATCTGTCAGAGGCTCCAAGATCTACCAGTAGATCCCAATCGACTGGTTGGTGACCACTGGCCTACTTCAATTTTTCAGATAAGAAAGTTGTTTGAAATCTGAATGAAAAAATGCGGAGTCCTGGTGATTTGTTAAAGATGAAAGCCAAAGGCTTGTTTATAATAGTACATTACGTTCCCCCTCTATCCCCCACACACAGCATTTACTTTTTACTGATCACTTTGGCTACATCTACACTGCAACGTTATTTCAGGATTCCAGAGTATTCCAAAATATCCTGCATCTTCACAGCCATCCCATTATTTCAAAATATAACAGGCTCACTATTGTGCCATCCCTGTAATCCTCATTCCACAAGGAGTAAAAGACGTTTTGGAATAGCGGGTTATTTCGAAATAAGATCAGCAATTTGTGGAGCTCTAATTGTACGTCTTATTTCAAGCAATGGTGCAGTGTAGATGCTCCCTTTATCTGCTTTACAAAATGGAGCTCAGGACTGGCAGCTTTCAGCAGCGCAACAAGCTATCACAACATGGCTCCAACTCCACAGAACTGAGAGGATGCAGAAGCATTTTGTACCCAAAGTAGCAGACAACATGAGGAATTATAATGATAGAACAAAATTTGCACAGTTCTTCTCATCTGACAATATATCAAAATGCTTTACAAACATTTGCTACGCTTTGTAACAGCCATCTGAGGGAGGGAAGTATTTATTGCCCAACTGATAGGGAAAACGGATGTACAGCAAGGTTAAGTGCCATGCTTAATACCACACAGTGGAAGAGTCAGAAATGGAACCCTGCTCATGCCATTTCTACTTCCTCTTCCTGTGCTCTATGTCCGAGACAGAACATCAGGAATGGCTGCCCGTCGCAGGGAGCCATAGCCTGTAATACCTCTGAGGCTGGTATAGGGGGCTCTGTCTGTGAGGTGGAGTGTTTTCCATATAAGGGCATGTAAATTAATAATCTTCCCCTGCTCGCTCCACCCATTGCAGTAACAGATCAGCCAGTGGGCTGACTGGTGCTCAGGCCTGCTACTCCACCCACTGCAGCAAAAACCAACCTATGGGGTGATAAGTTCACAGGCAATAAAACAGGCAGGCAGCCCCTCTCTCACTGGGGATTCGCATTGAGTGAACGCCTGGCCTGATCACCCAGACGCCTTGCACCCCCCGCTCTTGAGTCTTACTGAGCGTACTCCGAGTTGGTCGACCCGAGTGGAGACAGTTTATGAGCGTGTGACCGGTACTTGTGTTCCTGCTGTCTCCAGAACTGGTATAACACCCCCCCCCACCATCATCCCTATCCTAATTGATTTTTTAGTTGTCCTTATTGCTTGCCAAGTGACAGTGGCTAAAAAGTTACTAAGTTAGTTTATAAATAGTTGTGGTTTAGGTTTTTTACTGTTTCCTTGTATAAAGTTGTGTAAATAATCAGCCCTATGGACAATACCAGTGTTAATTCAACTGTTCCTAACCCCTGGGCAATTATTGGGAATTATTGTGATTTAGAAAAGCCTCAGGGAATTGTTTTGTGTTGTCTGGCAATCTGTTTAATTTTTGTTCTGATGATTGTCTGGCGCCATCAAAATAAAATCAGTTTGTGCTTTTTGAAACCCCCAGTTGTGGTCTCATCCTTTCCGGCATCCCTTCGAACCTCGTGTATTACGGGGACTGACACTCTACAGAGACATTTCTGGCCAGTTCAGAAACAGCCCTCTCAATAGCCTCAGTTTCTCTTCAGCAGAAAGGTAACTGGTATTATATGGTATCCTCAGTATGTAAAAAAAGAAAAAAAGTGGTATGGAGTCCTAAGAGCTGCAAAACATCCCCAGACATCACACTACATCTGTTATAAAATGATGTTCTTCAAGCAATTTCCATTATTTCTCTTCCATTCTGAATATATTTGACTATTCACTGGCTCCTTTAAAAGCCAATGTTTTAATTATTTTTTTCATGCTTACAATTCCATTTATCTACATAATTTTTTTTCATGTTTAAAATACCATTCAAATTACTACAAATGCAAAGCATGGGTGTGTAGGTGTGTGCGAGTGGAACGAGGACAAGGCATAATCTCCAGGCATCATAGATTGCTAGAGAATAGTTCATCAGTCCTGAAAGGAAAACTTATGGTGTCTAACATTTCAGCACACGATTCACATGATTATATTTGCTAGTCAATAATACCACCAAATGGAATTTTGAGAGAAGATGCTCAAAATACTGTCTATGTGGGGAGTACATTTCCTAGCGATGATATTACACATCATTATTCCATCGAGACCCAAGCTTTAGAATTAATACTACATCACACATCTCTTGCCATTTTAGATGAACAGTTTCTGCCAACACATCTAAGAACAAATAGTGAAGAGCCCGTCTGGATGGCCAAAACAATTTGCCAAGGGAGTTTAGGACAGGATGGTGAATCTTCATGTCAAATCGGAATCGATACTTCTGGTGGCATTTGATAACGGAATCCATTTGAAATTAATTCAGGTTAAATATGGCAGACTGTAGAACTTTAAGTTTCTTCACAAAGTTTTATATTCGATAAGAACTGGTATATTACTCCCATGGCCACCATAACTATTATGAAGGGGTTTTGTGCTCAGTTAGAGGCTTACCTGACTTTTGAGTGCTTTTAGCTTCCATTCAACCCTCATCTAACAATAATAGCCAGGAGGCTGTGTGCACTCTCTCCTGCCACCAGCAACCCTTCTCTTAGTGCTTATTCTTTTGGTTAACTACCGTAGGATGCCAGATATTTTAAATGAACAGACTTAGTACATATTGCTATTAATTTAGTTCTATAAGGGTGTAACTAACTCCATATACAGCGATAGCCATCATGTTTATTTACTCAAAAGTCATCTTTTTTTAAATTCTGGTTCATGCACTTAATGCTTAGACTGCATTCAGTGTATAGGCCATTAGGATAAGCACGTTGACATGCACAAGCAGTACAAGAATAGAATATAATTAATCCCATAGACAACCAAAAAGGTGAAGTTGCATCATGCAATGAATTCACAGTTTAGCCTTGGCTGCCATGCAGAAAAAACCTACATCATTGAGTCTGCAGTGCGGCTCCTAGGTATAAGAGTTGATATGAAAGAGGTGGGTTATTTCAGCAATGAAGACACAGGCTGAAAATGTTTACGCTACTATAAACAAAAATTCTATACATAAGCAAGAGTTCTACACACTAGAAAATGAAGCTCTCTGGAGGAGAAAGATTAATGAGCTTGAAATTCAATCTATGTTTTTATATGCATTTTGGTTTGTTGTTTAAAAAAGTAACCTTATTAGCACTTTCAAACCAAACCTTAATTTTCAAGATGTTTGGAAAACTCCAAAAGAAAACAAGGCACAGATTAATGATATACACTGTAATTTCAAAAATGCCTACAATATCCTGTAATTGGGCAATAATTGGAGCTAGTAAATAATACACAAACATATAGCAGTGAATTTTCAATGAAGCACACAGGATTTAAATCACACAACTTCTACTGATCTGAATGCATAATGTATTGCATTGCATGAATATTGATACCATAAGGAAACAATTAGGTGTAAAGGGTTTGCTCAGCAATCATTCTACTCCTTAACTGGCAGGCTACCTTGTTTTCTCTGAACAAGATACTACATTGCATAAACCAGCAGAAACTCTGAATAGCCTTTTGTTTCATTCACCTTCATGGCTGCCATGAATATAAAATATAAACATATATCCTGGAAAATAGGGTGGTCACCTAACCTATGTTTTAAGGGCCATTCAATATTTGGCATCCAATAATTCACATCCCAAATGCAACAAGTAGCTTTTTAAATTAGTCTGATCAGATAGAATTTCTTTTCAAATAATACTCAGGTAACAGATCATACAGCATAACTAACATGTATGATTTTGTATCATGAATGAAATATTGCATGATGCTGCTCTACTACAAATAAGCTTTGTTCCATAATTTTATTAGCTGTTAATTTTTTTCCAAGCAACTGGCTTTTACTTCCTTGAAATGTAGGTGACCACAGTAGGTATGTTCTGTAATTCCCAAACACATTAACTAATTGTTCAAGCGAACATTTCCGACAACACCATACTTGTGGCCAAATTTTGAAGACAACAAACTAATGTAACTGAGAGCAGAATTGAACCTCTGGCCTCCACAAACCACTGAATTCTTTCAAAAGGTCTGAGCAAACTCCCTTTTAGCAGAGTCTACAACCATCACTAATATCTTGTCTTGATTTCAAAATATTTGGTTAGAATTTAATAAAAGCATAGCTGTTCAAAATTATGGACTGGGAATGAGAACATGTTTTTAAATAAACAGAAGCGCACATACACAAATATGCACTGCACATGTGTACACAGCTAACTGGGTGGGCATTTGTTGATTTAAAAAAAAAAAGAGAGAGATCAGCTCTGCTACCAAAACCAGCAGACTTTAAGCTGTGCAAGTTCATTAGCTGAGGTGCCATAATACTTGTGAACTTCTAAGGAATGCCAAGGAAAGAGTTGAGGTTCATTCTGTATATCCATCATATATATTACAATGTACCCAATATACACTATACAAATGATATAAACTATATGTATATTTTATGTATGTAACATTTTGCACTGTTGGTGATACTGTCTTACACATCTGAAAATAAATATCTAATGCTTTTTTCCTTTTCTAAATGACAAATGTTGATCCAGCTAAGAAAATGTATGCATATACAAAATTTACAAAAATCATACCCCTGGTAAAAAACCAGGCATAGTTAAGTATTTTTCCCCATCTAGACATTATAGAAGTGTCCCAAGAGTTTAGTAACTTGCCTGGATTTCCTATCCTGTCAATTTAACAAAATGTCAGTTAAAACAACCTCATTGACACAAGCCCAGATTTTCAGAGGTGCAGAGTAGATACAAAATCCATCTGTTGACAACAGGAGCTACAAGTACCAGAAATTATAGTTTCATAACTTCAACACAGCCCCCAGTAATATTTTATCAGCATGAGCACAGAGGAGCCTACAGCCAGACCGCTCCCCTGAGCAAAGTGGAGGAAGCAGACCCTTTTGCTCCCCCCATCTCCTAGTTGACAGGCCTGGATGAGCACAACAACATTCACTATTAATGTCTAGTATTAGGAAATCTAACAGCATCCAAGAGAACAACATGGATTCTACATTTTTATATCAGCTACACCCTGAAGCACTATGGCTTGTGTAACCTTTTTGGGCTGCATGGGTGCAGCTAGCAACTTCTCTCCAAGACGTGCTCAATAAAGGAACCAACATACTTTGAATGCCTTGCAATCCCTCCTCCTTCCCTCAGAGTAAGAGCACACCAGCGGGTAAGGGTCTGGAGGGAGTTGATCTATACACTGGAGTGAGTTGTACTCTACACCTCACACTGCTAAAAGAGGTCCGTTCCTGGGAGAAATTCTTATGGATTGCCTTCAGGGAACTGGGAGAGAGATGGGGGCATCTTTTTTTGCATCCTGTGGATTTTGCTGTTAAAGCTATTCTCACTTGAAGATTTTCTATCTTAATCTAGCCAAAATGTATTGTTCCTTACCCTCACTGTACTTGTCAAAAATAAGACGCATATGCTGCCTTCAAAGTACCTGAAAACAATTCAATACGATTTCCTCAACCCCTATACAAATATATGCCATATATGTGT
This sequence comes from Pelodiscus sinensis, assembly GCF_052426305.1. Classification (NCBI taxonomy): domain Eukaryota; kingdom Metazoa; phylum Chordata; order Testudines; family Trionychidae; genus Pelodiscus; species Pelodiscus sinensis. The sequence goes on from NC_143059.1 coordinate 9,018,963, forward strand.
GTGCTAAACAAGACAAAAGCACAAATTAAGGGAAGATCCAGGTGAAACAAAAGACAGGGGTATGCAGCACTTTAAAGACTAACAAGATGGTTTATTAGGTGATGAGCTTTCATGGGCCAGACCCACTTCCTCAGATCAAATAGTGGAAGAAAATTGGCACCCAGGTGTGACAGTGAAAGGGACTGGTAGGTAAATCTTATGCTTAGTAACAGGTGCCTGTGCTGTGACCTGTATTACATTCTTTGAGACGAAAGTGAAGGACTCATAATTCTCCTCCCAAACTCAAAAGATAGAAAAGGCACCAGAATGAACAGCTCTTTTGTTCTCGTGGATCCAGCAGCCGTTTAGATTTAATCCAGTTGAAACAAGATACTTCCCCCCCATGAAAATAATAATCAATTTTGGATATTGTATGGTTCAAATTAAACCAACACTACTACAGGCTGCACCTCCCAAAACCAGCACTCTAGTCCGGCAACATCCGTACTCCAGCAGGGCCATAAGTGTTCCTGGACCAGAGAGTCTGGAGGCCCCCAGCAGCATGGGTCAGCCCATGGAAATGCGGGGGCCAGGGCTGGAGCCCCTGGCAATCTGGGGCAACGCAGGGCCATGGCCAGAGCTGGAACCCACAACAGCCTGGCTGGGGCCAGAGCCTGAGCCTGCGGCCTGGCAGCTCTGGACCTGGGAGCTGCCAGCAGCCCAGCTGCGACTGGAATCAGAAGCAGCAGGGCTGGTAGCAGTGCAGTGACAGCCCAGACAGGCTGTAGCGGGGGGGTGGGGGGGGAAGGGGAGAGAGGTGAGACCAGGCTGGGACGGTAACGGAGCCAGGAGCACTGAAGGGAGGCAGGCTGGGGAGCCGGTGGTAGGGGACCTCCCTTGGTCCGGCAAATTCCTTCATTCGGGATCAGCCAGTTCCCTTGGGTGCACCAGGGAAGCCCAACCTGTAAAAAGTTTTCCTTAATTCATGGGGGAGGGAGGGATTTTCCTACATTTGGGCTGCAGCTTCTTCACACTGTCCAAAAGCTGATCTCCTTCTTATATACAGGGAAAAACAGCTAGCAGCCGTTCCATAACCGATGCTCTTGGAGTTAGGTTACACATTTCCATTGCTCTGTAGCCGAGTGTATGCCCGGTGCACGATGGGCAGAGAGGTTTCCCCCTCAGTGGCGCCCATTCAGGGAGGTTCGAGTGACCTCTGCTGCTGTATGCCACTGTGTGCAGGTATAAAAGGTGGAGTTGCCCCTCCCAACTCCTCAGTTCCCTACTCTCAGATGGACTCTGACGGAGAAGAGGAAGAGGGTGGGCCATAGAATGGACATGTGCTAACCCCACCTCAAAGAACAACAATTAAAGAAAGATTAGTAACCATATTTTGTCTCCAAGTGATTGCAGGTTTCCACTCCCCGGTGGGTGGACTCATAATCAGTCTGATCTGGAGGTGTGCTCATAATCTAGCTGAACAGTGAGTGTAGAACAACATGCCAGAATCTGGCATCATTCCTAGACTGACGGGTGATAGCACAGTGGGGGGCAAACATGTACCCCACCGAACAAATCAAAAGCCTTCTAGACGATGGAGTTACATGAGCAACTGACAGCACAAAGGAATATGAGAAAATGCAGGTTGGACTGCTCCAATCCAGGTGTCCTTCATCTGATCACATCCAAGCTCTGGCATTCGTGGGTACTCCACACTTGGGACACTCGTGGGGAAAAGCCAGGGGCCCTGTGGTGAGTAACTCCTTCCTCACCCTCTCAGAGGTTCTGGATGCTGCAAATCCCTCATCTGTGGCATTCAAGCTCAGTGAGAGAGGAGCAAGGTGTGGAGACAGGAGGGGGGGCTAGAAAGAAGCAAGATGACGGCAGCCAGCAGCATCAGCAGGGCCAGTATTGACCACTCCGGGTCTGGCAAATTTCCTGCTTCGGGACTGATCAGGTCCTGAGGATGCCAGACTAGGGAGGTTCAACCTATACCAAGAGGAAATTTGAGAGGATAGAGGGTGGACTTTCAGTCCCTCTACCACTGCAATGAACAATTGCAGTAAGGACCTAAAATGGTTGAGGTCAAAAGCTGAAGTTCTAACATCTACTAGGTGAAGCTTTTCTTCAACCTTACAAGCATAAGGCTTTGGGAAGAAAGTCATCAAATAGATTCCCTGGTTAACATGACAGTTGGAAACTCCTTTTTTGAGGACTTTTAGACGAGGATGAAGGCAATCTATGTTCCTATGGAGGGCTGCATAGGGAAGCTCTGTTGTCAGAGCTCTCAACTTACCCACTCTCCTCACTGAGGTAACTGCAATTAAGAACGCCACCTGCATAGACAGCGGCACCAGAGAACAAAGTGCTCATTAACTTTGCTCATATCAGGTTCAAATCACGGATGATGGCCCCAGGAGAGGTTTTTGCACCTGAGGGAATACTCTGGCCAGAGCTTTCAAATGTCTGATAGCATTGGGATTGGAAGAGAGAGACCATTTTTTTACCAATGGTTGGAAAGCTGAGAAAAACTGCCAGACAAATCTTGACAAGAGCTAAATTACTAAGCCTTTATGTTTTAGTCTAACACATGGTTAATGGGAGTCTAAGACCTAAAAACTGAACAAATAATTAACAAGCCACAACCTTAAATATAAGAATATAAGAACGGCCATAGTGGATCAGACCAAAGGTCCATCTAGCCCAGTATCCTGTCTTCAGACAGTGGTGGAGAGATGATCTAAAACTAGCTTTTAGTTGGCTCTAAGTGAAAATGAATATATTTTACATGGCATGAGGGAAGAACTTTCAGTAGCAAGGCTGTAATCGCTCCAACCACCACCACATGTGCATGCAGCCACAAAGGACAATTAAGGCATCCTGATGGGCACCACAGACAGAAAAAGTCTCCAACCACGTGCACACCCACCTACAGCGGCATGGCAGTGTGCAATCACTTGAAGAATGACTAGCAGCAGCAAAGTGAGTGACACTGACAGGATGATAACATGAGCTCCAACTGTGTGAAAGTATCTACGTTTTTTAAAACACCATAAACATGTTCTGTGTAACCCATCCAACATACAGATAGGCCAATTCATGCAAACACTTATGGGATGAACATGAGTAACTCCTTCCTCACCCTACTAGATATTCTGCAGTGCTACAAATCCCTCAGGAACTAGAAATCTGCAGCTGATCACAAATAACAGGGAATAGTTTCTTAGGCCCAATTCCTGCTATTTGGCTTATCGACAAAGCAGCAAAACAAACTCTCTCCTAACTTTCAGGCATGTAAATAGCCTCCGAACTGCTCATGCATTTATAACCTAAAAAGAACATTTCACTTAGCAGGACTATTTCTTTCATGCTGAAGGTAAAATTGCTAAAACTTAGGGTAACTTTTTGGAAAGTATCTAATTGATACAGAAGCTGAAATCCCATGTGCAAAAATTATATAGGCACTTAAGAACTTAAGTCTCTTTTGAAAATGTGACACGAGTCTTTTTAAAAATGCTACACAAACAACTAAAAATCGTAAGCAATATGACTCCCACCACAACCTTTAAAGACTATTTCACAGTTTGACAGGGCTCACAGCTAGGAATCTTGTATTATTAATGTTTACATACATACTGTGTACTGACATTCAACAAATGCAGCACCCTGTTCTTAGTTGAAATGCTGTTTAAGACAGACTACTCCTCCACAACAAAATCATGTACTAAAAGAATTCATTAAAATTCACAGTCCTGCAATGGGCACATGGTAAATCATTTAGGTAATCTCAAAAGGAACAGAGACTAATTATTGCAGCTCACTTTGCATAATAGAATTAAGAATTTACAGCCCTACAATTGATAAATACTCTTCACTTCAGGTACTCGACATGGCAACAGAATTTCAATAAATAATCTGAAAAAAATCCCATCCATTTCCCATAATAAAATACATAGATCATTAGATAAAAATAGAGGGAGAAATTTTCTTACAGATGACAATTCTTCAATAATTCTCATACACTGTACAAGCAGAAACCCACATACTAAAAAATGGTATTTGCACAACATTTTAGCCTACGAATCATCATTTTCTCATTGTCTGAAGCACAGAATTACAACTAAAATGGAGATTTGTACCAATGGTACAAACCGCAACCCTCACTTTAGCGTGTCTGATTCACCACTGAAATTTTTCAGTTACACAACTTGAGTTGGGGTGGTGTGGAAGGAACTAGTGGAGAAGGTACCACACTGCACAAAGGTGACACCATCACAAAGAGAACGTGTCAGTACAAAGGGAGACGGGAATGGGCAGAGCTGGTGGATCTTTCATGACATGGACTTGCTGCCTTTCCCCTTACCCATGATGAGAGACAGTTCCAGAGTGCGAGAGGCTACTACCAAGCCGAGAATGAAGTCATGGCTGTGAATTAGTTCTGCTGTCATTCTGCATCTATGGGGTGAATCAAAATCCCTTCTTTCTTTGACCCTCACAGACCTCAGCAATGCATAGAATACGGAGGCTTTGCACCTTAATGAACAGACCAGATTCATACAAAGGCAGTTAGCCTTTTTTCCTCTTGTTAGTTTCAATGACAAGCCTCAAGATTCTGGTAAGCTTGCTTGCTACCAACTTAAAATAGTTGGAATTCCTTGGAAATCATGAACATTTAAAAATCAATTTCTATTGTGAGTGGTTAAGTCAAGGAAATCCTGGACTGCAAATGTATCAGATAAGACAACTTTAGATTCAGTTCAAAAGATGTGCCTTTCCCTTCCCTTCCCCTCACAAATTATTCAGAAAAAACTGTTCAGTGGTTTAAAATTAATGTTCCATTAAATCTGATGAATTTAATGGAGAAACAGCTACCACCTTAAAATACAATCCTTCAGAACTCTCTTTGTGTCTGTGTGTGTGTCACATCAATGCTTGCTTACTAATTCCTTATTCTTTTACATTTAAAACACAGTGAATAGTGAATTGAAGTCTACCTAAATACCCCAGTATTTATATTATCTCCATCATCACAGGATCTGGGCATCTGCATACTAAAGCCAACAGAAGTTCAGAAAGCTAGAAATACTATTTCTGAGCTGTTCCCTTTCATATACTTTACATGGCTACCACTGGAAAATTTACTGAGAAAGTTAAAAAGAAGTCATGCATGTAACAGCCACTGCTTCTTCTCTGCCAAAGAGCTGACAATATTTGGTTCTATGAGATACAGAATGGTTCTACACAAGAGATTTCTGGAGACAGATGACAGATATTTCATTTTAGGACCAGTTTGTTTATTTCATGACAAAGCCACACCACTGATTACCCAAAACAGCAAACACAGCCTGGAATGGATCTGAGAAACATGTAACACACATTTCATATCCTCCTCAGAGAGCACATTTGTTCAAACGCCCTTGCCAGGGAGATGGCAGAAAAGCGATCAAAACAGCATGAAAGGTAGAGCCAAGGGGACACACCAGAGAGGAAAGTAGGACAAGAGACATCTGATCCTGGAGGCTGGGTCTCTGACACATCACCCTGCTGAAAGGGTCAAAGAAGAATAAACAAACTAGCAGATGAAAAATGTAAGCTACAGCTTATTACTTACAATGGCACAAAATTCTTATGTATCTTGATTTAGTAAACTTCCTGTGATTTTTAGACTTGTTTAGGAATTTTGCACAAAGCATTCCCAGAAAGTTGAAAACATCTTGGCTCTCCAGGAGGTTTTGTAAACAACAAAATAAGTAGTGGTGAGTAGAGAAGGGTTGTTTATAGAACTAGGAAGGAATGTGCTTTCTGGAGCTGAGGGAGAACAGTCTGCAGTGGCCGAGAGCAGGATCCAGCAGGGGACCCAACATTCACATATTGATAAAACTATTTGCAATTTTGTGTGTCACAACAGCTACTGGGGAAGTGATGCTTTTTTACTCTGGTTTGCCAGAAAAACATTTCAGTGTATCACAATTGCCCGATGAATATTAGTTTGATCCACAAGAGTTGATCTAAGAATTTAAAACTGACTAAATACAACTAATTGCTTTCCAGAACAACCAGGTGGGGCAGATAAAAATCAACCATTTTTTAAGCATTGATTTTTTTTATTTAAATTGGATTTTTTTAAATAATCCATGCAATACTACATTTCTTATTTAAAACTAACAGATACAATTAAATATCATTACAAACACTCTCATAAAAATGAATTAATAGCTCTAGTCTGTCCAGCCTAACAATCAGCTCTTGCTTCTTGTAAGTTCTGGGCTTTCAGCTTCTGTTTCTGAGCAGACTAAAGTCACCCGTGCAAAGACAGACAACAGCTGGATAGGTTTGTTTTTGTTCTGTGCTTATGTGGTGGTGGACATTGGCCAGGCATGGCAGAGGAGTTAGTAAAGACACTGTCTTAAAGATAGAGAGACAAAATATAGGAAAGAACGCAGGCATCAAAGAAAGGAACAGTGCCGTGGACTGGAAAGAAAAACAGAAGGTATTATTCAGCACACACAGAGCTTTCTATATCTCCCCACACTTTTCCCTCAGGAAAGCTGTCATGGCTTTTGGGTACATGGTTGTGCCCTGGTGCACAACTCTGGCAAGAGCTGCAGCAAAAGCCTGCAAGGAGCTATTTAAAGAGCAGGCAGGGACCCAGGCTGCAATAGGACAGTCCCTGGAAGAAATATTAAGTTACTTTCACACCTGCATAAGACAGAACCTAGCTGGGAATATTTTGAAGAAATTCGTTCCGTGGTTAAAAAGGAAACGTGTCAAGTGGAAGCAGCACAAGAAGATGATGCAGGGCCTAGTTGCATGAATGAAGCAACATATGGAAAACCGCTTTTGGAGAGAAAATGATGTGGATATGGCTGAATGGATCAACTGTTTAGTAACTTAAACCATTTAAAAAAAAATGAGTACTGTGACACCTTAAAGACTAACAGATTTATTTGGTCATAAGCTTTCGTGGGTAAAAACCCAATGCATCATTCTTCAAGACTCTCTCTCTTGTTTAGTGTGTGATTTGACAAGTAAATTCCCCAAGAGGTTTACTGTGTTGGATGTTGCTAGGAAAAAAAAATCTATCTTAGCTAATCCTCATGGCTTTTTTAATTAGTTAACTAGGTTTAGAATCTAGCACTGATGTATACAATACAAAAAGCTGCAGTAAGAGAAACCTAGAGTTGCCACTAGCCACTGAGTGTCATTTTTTATTTTATATTATGGAATATATGCCCGTTATTTTGGAATATCATGGCCACAGTCCAAAATGGTGATGCCATAAATCTATTCCCTATTTCATCTGTACTGACCTAAATGTAGAACTGCTTTATGAAAAATTGAGGGGGTGGGTTTATTTTCATGGTAACTGTCACACAACAATTCTCAACCAAGGTGCCACACAGATGGCCCTGAAATCTAGCACTGGAGAAAAAGGCATCGGGATGGTGGGGAAATCAAGAAAAACTTTGATTTTTTTTTCCATTTTTTCATTAAACAGAAACCAAATAAAAAACAAACAAAAAAAAAGGTGCAATTTAACTGGGATAGTTTTTACTAGTTCAACTAAAACTAAGGCTAAAATGTTCAGATGTGGGTGTCTAATATTAGGTATCTAAATCCATAATGGCTTGATTTTCAGAAGTGCTGAATACTCACAATTCCCACTGAATTCAATGGGAGCTATGAATGTCCCACATCTCTCAAAATCAGGCTACTTATGACATCTGACTGACATAAGATACCCATGTTTAAAATTGTTTGCTAGGAAATATTCATTCAGCTGTCTGCATGATAATTGATCCTTTTTTTTTTCTTTTAAACCTTTCTGTAAGGGCTTCCGGGTTTATATCCCACATTTCATTCATTCTATCAGGGTCTTCAGAGCATCTCTGAGTATTACTGCAAATGAAGAAGCAGGGTGGCCGTAGGGAACTTTTTGCATGTGCATTAATTAATCTTCCAGCAACTGACACTGAAAAGAAAGGTACATTCTTAGATGTCTAGCAGCTAACTCCACCCATCTGCATCTGGTTCATGTAGTGCTAAGTATTTGTAGTATTGTTATTCTATTATAGGTGGAATCTGTCTAGTCCGGCACTCTTGGGACCCGACGCGTGCTGAACCAAAGAATTTGCCAAACCCCAGTAGGTTAATATTGTCTAGCAGCATTACCAACACTTCCACTGTTTACTGGGCTCTTAGAAGACATGTAGGGGTAAACTAGAGTTAAATGACAGCACAGACACAGAGCCAGGATGGGTGGCTGTAAACAACCTTTATGAGACCACGGGAAAGTTGGCCACACACTTGAAAAGTGGACACCTATCTAACTAAAATCATGCTGGACCACAGATGAGGCCAGACCAGAGAGTGCTGCACTACAGAGGCTCAACCTGTACTACTTCCTTAGCTTCTCTGATGTCACCTCATTGCATCCCACAAAAGGAGAGAGATTTCAGAGAGCTAATGCAAGAATTAAAAATCCAAACACTACAGCAAATCAACCTCAAGCCTCATTAACCATTGAGACATCCGTCCGTCAGGATAGCAGTTTTGTCCTGTCCCAATAGGACTAATGAAGCTGACTCCTCCCCCTGCCCTGCTAGTGTTCCCTCTAAGCTGTGTGGCTGCTCAGGAGAAATTCAAATGCTGCCCAGCTCATTAGCAGAGCTCCCACAGCTAGATTTTGTATGTCTATTGATGGTGCATATTTGTACATACCTCGGTGCATATAAAATTATTCTTCACATGGATGGAAAAAATGAGAAGGAACACTGCCCCCAACCCTCCTTAGGTCAATACAGAGTTCATCTTCCTTACAACTGCTAGTTCAAATAGAATGCATACTACTAGAAACAATATTTATTGTGTAAAGCCTCCACCTGAGTTATTACCCTGTAAATTGGAGCTACAGTACTCGGTTTCCACATAAATTTTCTGTAAGGTCCTGCCAGCACATGACTTAGAGAATGACAAAATCAGCTGCTAGAACAATGGGAAGTCCTGTGGCACCTTATAGACTAACAGATTTACTGGAGCATAAGCTTTCATGGGCAAAGACCCATTTCGTCAGATGCACGTAGCGGAAATTTCCAGAGGCAGGTATAAATATACAGGCTTAAGAAAAGATTTCCAATCAAGAGCAAGGTTAGAGATAATGAGGTCAATTCAGTCAGGGAGGATGAGGCCCACTTCTAGCAGCTGATGTGGAGGTGTGAATACCAAGAGAGGAGAAACTGCTTTTTGTAGTTGGCTAACCATTCGCAGTCTTTGTTTAATTCTAAACTGACAGTATCAAATTTGCAGATGAATTGTAGCTCTGCAGTTTCTCTTTGAAGTCTGGTCTTGAAGTTTTTTTGCTGCAGGATGGCTACCTTTAAATCTGCTACAGTGCGCCACGGGAGATTGAAGTGTTCTCCTACAGGTTATTGTGTATTGCCATTCCTGACACCTGATGTGTCCATTTATTCTTTTATGTTGGGACTGTCCAGTTTGACCGATGTATATAGCAGAGGGACACTGCTGGCACATGACTACATATATTGCATTGGTAGATGTGCAGGTGAATGAGCCCGTAATGGTGTGGCTGATGTGGTTAGGTCCTGTAAAACAGCTGCTGATTGCATTGCTTTGGACACTATTTGGGGGGAGACAGTTGTCTCCTAAGCCATTTTACCACAGATGATTCGTATTTGATTTTCAGTCCATTGCAGTGCTTTGGAAGGTATCTTTGTAATTGTTGAGCTCTGAAGTTTTGTAAACTGTTTCTTTACAACTTTCAGGTGCTTTGCCTATACGTTCTGCAACTTGTGATAAGATTGTTGAGCTCTGCAACTTTGTAGTCTTCGTAACTTTCAGCCACTTCGCCTTTTAAGTTCTGCAACTCACTGTAAGCTTTGTGATTGTTGCGCTTTGCAACTTTGGAACCCCCACCTCTGAGCGGTGCAACATTCCCATCCTGCAGTGTGTAGGTGATAGAGTGTGAATGTGTGTCTGGGCAAAGAAAACAGCAAGGCTAAAAACAGGGAGCCAGGAGATGGCTAAATAAAATAATCACAGCGGCACGGCTGCGCTAAGCAAATAAAGGACTTGGAATGAGGTCTAGGCATGCTTCTAGGTGACAGTCACGGAAGGAGGACTCTGCGTACATGACAGGAACCGCCCAGTTCCACTAAAAAGGAGAGATTATGTGGACAATGCTCTCATTATGATCAGCTTGCCGGCTGGGACACGTGACTGCAGGCAGATGCAGGAGACCCACTATGCCTTGGCTTCCTCTGTTGTCTCTCTGCAACCTGCGTGAGGTCATCTGTGTAAGTGTATGAGTGCCTGAGCATGTGAATGTGTGTGTGAGTGTGTGTGACAGCTCGATCCCCTTTTGTTTAACTCTATAGCAACACTTAATAAATCCATATGAGTGTAACCCTGGGATGGTCTCTAATGAAATTTGGTAACAATATTCTGTGATTCTTTCAGCCTCTTCTGGAAGCCTGCATACTCCCTAAGGCCTTACTATTAGCTATGTTTATCATGCACAATGGCAGTAATGTACTGAAGGTTATCAGTTATTGCAACTTCATCCAAAGCACTGGTTTTGTGCACACACTCACCGTGGGAGGTGAATTACAGAAGGAGTTGACGCATGTCTCCTCTATTGAGTGTGACATTGCTGAACTTCAACGAGACAATAAAATAAATTAAAAATACAACAGCATTGAACTCCTCCTATTTTCATATCAGCATATCAAGACTGGAGGTCTTCTACATTTTCTAAATGAGAAGTGTTTCTGGTTCTAACATAGGCATACCTTTATATTTCATATTAACGTAGAAAAATCTTTTAACATCCAGCTAGTCAACAAAGAAAAACAGTGGAAGTGTCTATCAACATTCTCCCTCCAACTGCTGAAAAGCATTTTGATGATACTTTGGGCTGTGTATGAAAGTTATGTCACAGCTAAAATATTCCAAATTACTACTACCATGGAAATGAATAGGGGTGGGATGATAGATATTTATATATGAGCACAATCTTTTCAACAACCATGCCCCTGTAAAGTATTGGCACTCTTTCCATCTAGCTATAAATGGGCCTTTTGGCTATTGGTTTTGTTATAATTAATTATGCCTTTGTTTCCTAAAGATTAGGCCAGTGGATTATGCTGTACAAGGGAATGGGGGGAGGGAGGGAAATAAGCTACATCTTCTAACAATTCAAAATCAAAACTATGTTTCCCATAAATATGTAATTTCCAGTCTCCTTTACTGGAAAAAGGAGGATAGCAATTCCATGGAAAAGAAACTAGAGCGCCTTTCTCAATATATGACTTTTGTAACTAAACTTTTCATCACTGCCCCTGGTGACAGAGGCAGACTTTTTACATTTCAAGGTACAGTACTCAGAAAACAGCTTCACAGCTGCATGCAGGTTGGATCTCCATTGTCTGGCACTGTTGGGACCTGACCAATCCTGACAAAGAGAATTTGCCGGACCAGGGGAAGTCTGCCACGAGCCCCCAAGCCCATGCTGCTGGCAGGCTGCCCCAGAAAGCACCCTGGCTCTCCCTCCTCCCTAGGGTTGCCAGATACTTTCACAAAAAATACTGAACATGGCAGGAAAAAAATTGGTTGAGAAAAAAAAATGCAGAAAAAAAATCCATATGCTCCCCACTCCACCAGACGTGGCGGGGAAGAATGTCCCAAGCAGCCTTCCATCTGAGAAAAACATTTTATATGTCTGGTATTTTCTGGTTTTTTTACCTGACAGAGGCCCGCAAATACCGGACACCTGGCAACCCTAACTCTCCCTCTCCGCACCAAACTGCCTGGGCTGCTTGGCCAGCTGCGGACGGCGCCCTGAGCTGCACAAGCTCGGGCTCCTGCTGCAGGGCTCGGCCCAGCCTTGTGCTCCCAGGGGCTGCTGTGGGGCTCTAGTTCCAGCCTCTTGCTCCAGGGAACTACTGTGGGGGCTTTGGCCCTGCATTTCTGCAGGCTGCCAGGATACTCTGCCCCCACAGTGCCATAGGGCTCCATCCAGTTCCCAGGGGCTGCTGCAGTGCTTCAGTCCTGTGCCAATATGGGCTACCTGGGGACTGTGGCTCTGGCCTTGTGCTGTGCTGTGCTGCCACAGGGCTCTGGTTCCAGCCCCCTGCTCCAGGGAGCTACTGCGGAGGCTCTGGCTTTGTTTCTGGAGGCTGCCAGGGGAATCCAGCCCTGGCCCTGCACTGCTGAGAGCTACGGGGGCTCCAGCCCTAGTCCTACATTGCTCGCAGCTGAGTGACAACCCTGTTTGCCCCAGCCCTGGCTGTCCCTCCTGCCCTTAGGGCAATCTGGTCCAGGAACATCTGTGGTCCAGCTGAGGAATGCTGGTTTTCAGCGGCACAGAACACACAACTGCACAGTTACTTAAATGACCAATGACAATGTAAAAACCACCCTTCTGCCTGAATATATTGTACCCACTGTTGTTACTAACCACACTGGAAATGACTAAAACAAAATTATAGGGTGAGCAATATCCAGCTCTATTTCTTCAGTCTAGTTTGGGACCAGATGTGTAAAGACACAGATCCCTAGCTGCTTATGGAAATACCACTTCGGTGCCCGCCTGAATCTTATTGCCCCTAAATACCTGCAGAAATATGTCCTGTTGTACATTTTTAGTTACATGGTTTCCATTAAGTCACCCACCAGCGGATATGGGCTTTTCATGAAGCCACAAATGAGAGAAACCCTATTTTAAAAATACTAGTATGACATTTTAAAACCACTGAAGTTGGTTGTTCTTAAAATTACCTTTAACTCATTTTTCAAGTCATTTCTTTTCAACTGACTATCTTTCAAGTTGACAGGGTTCCTTTAAGTGGCATTACACACAAAGAGAAGATAACATAGTTGGGTGTGTTCACTGCACTGGATTCCAAGAGGGTTGCAGGAACAGTTTAAGGCATTTCATAGCAAATATGAGCCTTAAATGGGTTTGCAAACTGGTTATCACAGAGACTACCTTTCTTGCTTTATATTACTCTGCAAGCTGATGGGGTGTGTGTGGGGGGGGGGGGCTGTTGGCCTTTTTTGGGGGGAGGGGGAAATCTGAAATGTACCCCTCAAATTGAGGGAGCTTGATTTATTGAGGACATGCTTTAATGCTCATTTCTTTTACTCTGTGTGTCGGTGAATTAGGGATGTGTGATGGGTGGTTGAAGTTTTTGCAGATGAGTATATTTCTTAGTTTGAGTTGATCTGTATGGGAAGCTTGTATATTTTACGAAATGATGTATGCATTCTAAATACTTCTAAAAGCACCTATAACCTGTAATAAACAAACTGTACACAAATTTAAAGAAATAAATGGTAAAATGTACATATCACACACACACACACACACACACACACACACACACACACACACACACACACACACACAATAAATCCACACTACAAACTGAAGCAGGCTCATTAACAGGGCAAGGGGCAAAGGGGGCAGGCAATTGCACAGGGGATGGACATTTCAAAGGGGTCCGGAGTTTGCGGCGGCCGCTGCTGCGGGAACCGCTTTGAGGGCAGGGGTGGGGCACACCACGTTTCTGGTGGCACTGAGGTAAGACTTCCCTAGGGCCTGCCCCTTCCCACCCTGCCCTACAGCCCCTGATGGCTGTCAGCCCCACTGAACTGCACTCAAACTTCAAGCCAAACTCAATGAAAACTGACCCATTAGGTCCTGCCTACATATCCTGGGGCTACCCTGCATGACTTTACCTTCTCTGTTCACCAATTTATCTTTCCACAAAATGGGGACAATCCCCAGAAAGTGCTGTGAAGCTCAGGCCATTAAAACACTTTGAGACACTGCCCGCTAAAAGGTGCTACATGACTGCAAAGTATTATTATTAACACTGATCCACATGCCATGTTCTTGATATGGGGCATAGGATTTATCTATGGATACAATTCTGAAGGATGAAAATATTACAAAAAGTTGTTGAAGATTCTCAAACATGTATTTCAAGTCAAAAAACTTCCAAATGCCTATATAAGCAAAAGTAGGACTGCCATTCTGGTTTTGTTTTTTAAAGGTGCAAAGAGTGAAAAGTCAGACATTCCATTATCAGATATGGTCACAAGAGCTTCTCATTTGGCAGAAAACTGCATACAATAAAATGCCTATATGACAAGCAACTTGCCTGGCAGACCCACACCAACCCCTGGGTCACAAATTAGTTTCTTACAGTTCTTCCAATCATGTTAGAAACTATGAATATTATTTGACCCAAGCAAACATCCTTATTTACATTCCTCATCTAGATTTCTGATCAGCTACTCTTCCCTACACCAAAATATCGATGAAAAATTGCATGCAGTACTGCAGCTGGCATTTTCTTTTCCTTTTGGAAGCATAAAAATGTTCTCTGTGGGAATCTGACGAGCACTTTAATGGCACAATAGAGTACATTCTGTTTCAGTCCTCAGTACCATGGGGTTAGTTACAGTGTTTTCTGTTTGGAGTTGAATCTAAGCTTACAGGCAAATAATACCCATGTGATGTAAACTCTCAAATTAAACATGCAGGTTGTTAATCATCTCTGTGCTGCAACAAGGAACATTATAGAGCCTGACGTTGTGTTTTCTGTGTGTGTTATAACAATAGCGGCAAGGCACGGAAGATTAACCGTTCCCTTCTTCCCCCCACTATAATTTATCTCTCAAACTTGGGGCCTCTTGTTAGTTTTCTAGTGACAAAGGAATAATTCACAGGCAAGAGGCCTTCACTTTGGGCAGCTGACTCTATGGCAGAAATAACGTCAATGTATCAAGTGGGGTGAGGAGTAGAAACCAGGACACAAACATCACATTATACTGTCCTCATATGCTCCTGATTCTGAAGCCAGCTGGAGTCAAGGCTATTTCACTGGTGTAAGTTAAAGCAACCTGAAAACTGCTCAAATACACACCAACTTGCCTCTCAATAGTCCATTAGGGTCGTTCCAGCAACTAGGCTGGAACTCAGATTCCTTCCACAACTTGTATTAAGTGCAAGTGCCCCGTGGCATTGGTGTTGTAGTGAGTGGCTAGTGGTCCTTTGAAGCCGCCTGTCTTCATCTTCATGTTCTCTCAGACCATCTTCTACCCAGAAGTCCCCTGTGATCCTGCCTCCCTTGCCCCGTGCTTGGATAACTCTGGTAAGCGGTGGGAAAGGGAAGCCAATAGCATTATTGACGGTAGTCCTGGCTGGGGTCGGACAGTGCTGGGTGGTGAAAAGTTATCCTGTAAAACTGCTGTCCTAGCCAACACACAAGGACTGTTTGGCAGGCCATGGCTCAGTGCTATATGCCGACCCCCAGCAGCGTTACGCTGCTGCCTATAGATCTGTGCCCATGTCAGCAGGGTGCAGAGCTGAAAGATAGATCCATGTAACTAGCTAAGTTCTTACAGTGGAGCCCATCTCTATGGTATGTAAGTGGCGCCAAATAAACAGTAACCAAAGTAACGATTGATCTGTGGTCTCTGTCTGCATCTTCTCTTTGCTTCCTCAGGGGAGTTTGTTTCTGGTTTGATGTATTTCTTTGCCCGCTGTGCCTTCTTGCCCTCACTTTTTTGGCTTCCTTCTTTTTGCTTTGTTGTTAAGTGAACATACACTTTAAAACGTGAACTCTGCTCACTGTCGATCTGTGGTAATCCTCATCTTCTCCAGTAACATGGCTGGGCCCTGTTGCTGAGATTGTTCAGCTCTGACAATCTTACAAACATGAGATGTATAGTTTCTTCATTCCTTGAGGAATATAACTGCCTGGGACCATTGCTGACACTAGAAGAGAGGCATTCTCTGAGACATCTTGGATCAGTTCTACAGAGGTCTTTGAAGATTAACAGCAAGGCTCTGAACTTCCTTGGAATTGTACTAGGAGACAGCGCAGTGCACGGAGCACTAAGCTTACCTGAGTCAGAGGAAAAGAGGGATGGATACTATGCAACAAGTGGGAAACCATGAGGTAGGGAGAGAGAGAAACATTTTCAAGTCATTGCTTTTCAAGTCAGTAAATGGTCTGGAAGCCATTGGAGGACTTTATGTTCATTCTGCAGACTGGCAGATGATTTTTCTTTATTTTTTTCTCTCACGTAAGAGACAAACATTCCACAAGCACCCAGAAATAGTGCATAACAATTTTATCTTAAAGTAGTAAAGGACACTTGGTTCAAGAAAAGAAAGAAGATAATATAGATGAATGAACTATTTTTTTTTCCAAATTGGAATGTGGCCGGTATCACATGTTAACACCACACACGTTATTGTCAAAAACATGCCATGGACTCTTTAAATAGCTAAGAAATCAGATCCTCCATTTTACATCTCCTCTTAAAGATGTAATATGCACTTCCTTAAAATTCTGCCTCATGTGTAAGGAGTGTCACCTATTCTATCTTCCCCATCACTACCTAGAGCACATGTTTGTTTGTTTCAAAATTCTGAACAGGCCTACGTTCGCTTGGCTTGTGGGAGCTGAGAAAATCACAACTCAAAGTGGCCTGACTACAGAATTATCTGAGCCGGTCTCAACTATTTATACAACCACTTCTGTTTTTCAGCTTGCTTTGCCTTTCAGCTTGACAAACTGCTGAAGGTTGATAAAGTAGTTCATAGTGAATGGAAAAGAATCTATTTGAATTCATAATAATGGCATAAAAATTGTCCGTGCACTTTTCTGTTCTCTTGCTATTTAGGTAACATACTAGTTAAACAATTATCAAAGGTTTTTTTGAAAAAAAGAAAAAGAAAATAAAGCAATCTAAATGTGGTTGTTTAAAAAAACACACCCCTTTTTTGAAAGAACCCTTATTCCTGAAAAAATGAGGTTTGCGGGGTTCTTTCGAAAAAGGGTTTTTTTCCCCAAAAGAACCATGTCTAGATCACTTTTAAAAAAGAATCTTTTGAAAAAGTGATTGGATGCGATTATGCAAATGAACGGCGAGATTTGTAAATCTGCGCTTCATTTGCATTTTTGATTTCCTTCATTTGCATTCCTCTTTCAACAGTCTAGATGCACCCCAACAGAAGTTAGCCCAATAAAAGATATTAGCTCACCCACCTGGTCTCTCTACATGATTTGATTAAATAATTAATTTCTTAGCTTTCCTATCGGTAAATTGTGGGGGGGCGGGGGGGAGGAGTTAGTATTATGCTTGCCTGCCTCACTGAGATGTTGTAAGGGTTCGTCTGGAGTGTGTGCATTGCTTTCAAGAGGAGAGCATTATAATAAATAGATGAGTGTGCCATATACAACTGATCTAAATCTTCAGAAAAAGCCAATCTTTTGTGGGGCTCAAAGATGTTTGTTTATCTTTCCCTTGCCATTGATTTTCATTTTCATACACTTCTGGGTTCCCACCAAAAGTGGAAGCAAGCAATGTTGAAATACCACCAGTCTGCCCTAAAGCAGGAAATAAAGGAAGCTTTAAAGCAGGGCTGGGCAACATATGGCCCGTGGGCCAGACCTGGCCTGCCAACCCACCGGATCCAGCCCACGGACACAACAGGGAGGCCCAGGCAAGCTCCCTGCTTGCCTTAGCTCCTTTTCTGCATGGTGTGTGGGTGGGGCGTCGGGCCATTTCCCTTTCATCACCGTGAGCCGGGAGGAGGGGGAAAGGCTTCATGAACTGTCCCCACTCCTAGCACAACCCCATTGGCCAGTTCTGGCCAATGGGAGCTGCCTGTTCTTAAAACAGCACATGAAGCACCATTCCCCCCCCCCCCCCGCCCCCTCTGTCATGATTATGAGGGTTAGCGAGCAGCCTGGGGATTAAGGGGTTAACTACACCTAGCTAGGTGGAGTGACCAGTAGGAATGTAGGTGGGACTTTCAAACTAGGACAGAGGAATTTGGGTTTTTTCCTTTCTCCTTTTCTCTCTCTGAGAGAGTCCTCTGCAGCTACAGGGAGGGACAAGCATGTCTCTCTCTCTCTCTCTCTCTCTCCAAGAAACAATTCTTCCCTTCTGTAAGTAGGGTAAAGTTTAGGTAGTTTCATTAGGCTTGATTGTTTTAAGGGTTGGGTTTGGATCTGATATCCGGCACTGCTTAAGAGTGCTTTTCTTTTTAACTAATTTCTAGCCCATGGTGTAACTCCTCCATGAGTATATTTTGTTACCTTTCCATCTGATCCTTATGCTTGCAACAGGAATATTGTTGTAATAATAAAGGTTTTCTCTTTATTAACCTGGCATTGGTTACTTGTGTGTCCTGATTTTTATAATAGGGGTGAGAGTTCCCAAATGATCTTTACCCTAATCTCGTTATTAATATTTGGGTGGTGGCAGCGAAAGTTTTATTCCCAAGATCTAGGTTTTTAAGATTTTGGGGGAAGTTTTATACCAAAGCCTGGTAGATAAGGCTTTGGGGTACGCTTGCTGGCCCCCACTTCTGCATTTATCATGCCAGCATGGGGAAGGAGGCATGACACCCTCCGGCTCGTCATTGTTCTCACACACACACACATGGCTCCCACAGCATGTGCAAAGGCAGGGATATTGCCTCAAACATGCTGGGCTGCTGGCCAGGAGTCACCACGGTAAGACTCGCAGGTCAGAGCCTGCCTCTGCCATTCCAGCCTCTCCCTCCCCTCAAGACTCTGCCCCGACCCCATTCCTGTCTCCCTACCCCACGTAACCCAAACCCTCTCCCCCCTCCTCCCTTCCCAGAACTTGTACCCAATACCCTGGCCCCAGATCACAACCCCCTCCTTCCCTATGTCACAACCCAAACCGCTGCATCCCAGTCCAGAGCCCCAGGTCACAATCACCTCCTTCACCCAAACTCCACCCCACACTCCTTCCTGCACCCTAATCCCTTACCCCCAAGCTTCCTTCTGCACCCAACCTCCATCCCAGATCCCAGAAATCCTCCATTAATACCATGGAAGAGTGCGGCTCTTGACCAATTTCCAAAATCTTGGAATCCCCCCTTCCCCCCCCACCATCAAAAATTATTGCCCACGCCTGTTCTAAAGGGAAGGTGGTTCCTAGATTTCCATTCCATCTTCAAACAACAAAGCTGTTCAGGTAAATGGGATAGGCACCGAATCAAACAGAGCCTTCTGACCGTTCATGGTTCCCTCCTCAGTAGAGTTTATATGTAATTATGTACACCATATCATCTATTTAGAAAACATACCTTTCACCAACCTTTCTAGTACTTTATAGTTATACCACAGATTTCTTTCCCTATACTGTACCATCTGGTAATTGCAATCCTTTCTGAACACCAGAAGGAAAAAAAATCATCCATCTTCAGCAGGATGCCCATAAATGTTAAATTCTAAGGGTGGTTGTTGGTCAAAATTTTGTCCCTCAAAACAAACCCAGTCTATCTTCTGTAAACTTTCTTCCTCTGGAATGATAAGGTCAGAGTAAAGAGTGGCTGAATACATTAAAATGAAGCTGAAGTCAAGTTTGATCACTAGGAATGTTGTTTGATTCTGATACAGCAAAGCAGATTTGTTTATTATTCCCCAAAATGTCCATCCCACAGTGTCTCTACTTCACTGTTACTATGTAGTGCTTCATCTTGAGAGGAAGATTTATGCCCGGTCAGCTGCTGAAGGGAATGGCAACTGAGAAGGAATTCAAACTTCCCCATTTTCCCCCCACACAAAGGAGACTGCCTAAAATGGGACTTATTCTTCTCTTGGCTCTTGCCTGCCCTCTTTCAGTATGAGCCCCTTTCATTTGTTTCCCATTCTGCAGAAGCAAGGCAGGATGCATAGTTCCGGTTGAAACCCACATCTATGCGAGTGACCTACAATATCAGGCTGTTCTCAAGAGAGGAATCCTTTTGTGGCTGCAACATTCATGCAGAGGAAGACACTTATCCACTTTTATCTTCTGTTTGAGAGGTTGTTTCTCTGATTGATCCACACAAGCAGATTCAATCCCAACTTGACAAAACTGCCAGAGGCAAGAAATTCTGACTTGCGTTACACTGACATTTGACTCACCTGCGTACAAAATCCCCTCTCTTCATAAAGTGAAACATGTTACCTTTGTACCACTTTTGCATGGCTATGTCTACCCTGTGAGTTTTCTCAGCAAAAAATATGCTGAGTGACTAATTTGCATGAGTGGTGATCTCCTTTGCATATTTTCTGCCAATCCCTTTTTTGCACGGGGGGTTTTTCGCAAAAACAAGCAGTGTGGATGTTTTCTTTTTGCACAAAAACCCCTTTTCCTGCAAGACTGGTAAACGTTTTTTGAGGCATGCAGATGGATCGACAGAAAATATGAAAATGAGATCACAACTCATGCAAATTAGTCACTCATTAGCGTATTTTTTGCTGAGAAAACTCGTAGTGTAGACATAGCCCATTTGGTCAACCTAGGATAGGACAAGTAGTTTCACGTTCCTCTCTGCTTTTTCACTTTTTTTTTATTTTTGCTATCATCAAAGGCTCATTCACCTGAACATCTACTAATGTGATATATGCCATCATGTGCCAGCAATGCCCCCCTGCCATGGACATACTGGACTGTGTCTATGCGACAGAATACATGGAAACAAATCAGACATCAAAAGTGATAACATACAAAAACTGGTGGGAGAACATTTAAACCTCCTTGGACACAGTTACGGACTTGAAAGTTGCCATTCTCAAGCAAAAACACTTCAAAACCAGGCATGTAGAATAGTGATAGAAATGTAGCTGTGTTAGTCTGGTGTAGCTGAAACAAAAAACAGGACTATGTAGCACTTTAAAGACTAACAAGATGGTTCATTAGGTGATGAGCTTTCGTGGGCCAGACCCACTTCCTCAGATCAAATAGTGGAAGAAAATTGTCACAACCATATATACCAAAGGATACAATTAAAAAAAACACATATGAACACATATGAAAAGGACAAATCAAATTTGGGAACAGAAGGGGAATAGCGGGGGAGGCAAATGTCTGTGAGCTAATGATATTAGAGGTGATAACTGGGGAAGCTATCTTTGTAATGGGTAAGATAATTACAGGCAGTCCCTGACTTACGTGGATCCGACTTATGTCGGATCCCTAGATACGAACGGGGTGAGGCAACTCCCGCACATGCGCAGCAGCATCCCCGGGGCTCACTCACCTGGATCCTGGGATCCCCCTCCTCCTCCTCCTTGGGCCTGCTCCTCAGGCCCGCGGGCTCTGACTGGCCTCCGCCTGCAGCAGCAGCTGGCCGCAGGGAAAGGGGTCCCGCAGAGCTGCCGGGTGGAGGAAAAGTGCCTCCCCACGTCCGCTGCCCGCCGCGGTCTCGCAGCCTGCATGCCCCGGCCGTCGGCCGCTGGCCGGCCTCAGCCCATCTTCCCCCTCCTCCCCTCTATACATGCCGGGCTCCCGGCGCGCAGCAGCATCCCCGGGGCTTGCTCACCTGGATCCTAGGATCCACCTCCTCCTCCTCCTCGGGCCGGCTCCTCCAGCCCGCCGGCTCCGACTGGCCTCCGCCTGCAGCAGCAGCTGGCCGCAGGGAAAGGGGTCCCGCAGAGCTGCCAGGCGGAGGAAAAGTGCCTCCCCACGTCCGCTGCCTGCCGCGGCCTCGCAGCCTGCACGCCCCCCCGCCAGCAACAGGCTGCCTCCCTTCCCCCAGCAACAGGCTGCCCCCCAGCACCAGGCTGCCGAATCAGCGGACAAAAGCAGCCTCTCTGCCCCCTATTCCCACCTTCCCCCTCCTCCCCTCTATACATGCCGGGCTCCCTGGGAATGTAGCAAAAACAAACAAACAGACTCCACCAAAACAAACAAAAAGTGCGTGGCCTCATTGTGTTAGCAAAAAAAGGACCCTCCTCCTAGAACCCTGGGTGGTGTGTGGAAATAAAGCTATTAGCTCAAAGCATGGTGCAGAGCTGTTTGGTATTTGATGAGTTACTCCCTTAGTCCTGAGTTTGTTGCAGGATTAGCATCTCAGCTGGAATGAGAAGACAGTAAAGTTTACCATTCTCATATAGCCCCTTAGGCTGGAAGGAGGACACAGAGGGTGAGTGGAGACAGCTGGGGCGGAGAGGGTGGAGCCACGGGGGAACGCCTGCGCAGGTGTTCCGGAGGAGAGGACAAGGCCTTGCTGCTGCTCTGTGACCCAGGCAAAGGCCAGGGCCAGACCGAGGTGCCAGGATGCCCCGTAGCTCCTGGCTAGACCTCCTGCTGCTTCCCACCTTCAGCATCCTGTCCCCAGTGCCTGTATGTCTGCCCTGCTTTGCAGTGGCTGCGGCTCCGGCTCCTAGAGGACGTGGGGCCTGGCTGGACACGCGAGGTGGCTCAGATGAGCGCAAGCAATCAGTCACAAGGGCAGCCGTGGGCCGGGGAGCAACCTGGAATAATTGGGCAGCACATAGTCAAGCCCCGGGTTCTCTGTGTAGTAATGACATGGCAGGGGGCTCAGGGTTGGACAAGGCAGAGGAGGGGAGGAAGCAAGAATGAGCTGAGCGAATGCCAGAGGGGGGGCTCCGGGGACTCTGTGGGTGACCAGCTGTGGCCCTGACAGCTCTTCCTCCCTGTCACCACGCAGCATAGTGGACGATTTGGATGGGCAGAGGTGAGCTGCTGAAAAAGCTTCCTGAGAGATAAGGGGCTATAACAACAGTGTACCCCACTGAAGATAGCTAAAAGGCCTGCGTCCCGCTGACCAGAACCTGTGTACATACTGTACAGTGTTTTTTGTACCCTGCAACAATGCCTCCAAAACACAAATCTGATGCAAGTGCTGGTGAGACAGCAAAGAAAAGAAAAACCATCACCATGGAATAAAAAGTAGAAATAATAAAGAGATCAGAGAGAGGTGAAAAACCATCATCCATTGGCAGAGCATATGGTTACAGTCGGTCAACAATCGCAACAATTTTAAAAGATAAAGATAGAGTAATGGAGCATGTGAAAGGCCATACCCCAATGAATGCTACGATTATTACCAAGCAACACAGTGGTTTAATTATCGAGATGGAAAGGCTGCTGACAATTTGGATAGAAGACCAAAATCAGCGTAATCTACCTATCAGTCTTTCTTTAGTGCAGGAAAAGGCTCGAAGCCTTTTCAATGATTTAAAAGCTACTCGTACAGCAAGTGAAGGTGATTTCAATGAAGAATTTGTTGCAAGTAAGGGTTGATTCAATCGCTTTAAAAAAAGAGCAAATTTGCATAATATTAAAGTTCAAGGTGAAGCAGCGAGTGCCGATGTCAGTGCTGCAAGTTCTTTTCCCAAGATATTGGAAGATATTATTGACGATGGAGGCTATTTGCCAGAACAAATCTTTAATGTAGACGAAACTGGCTTGTTTTGGAAAAAAATGCCTGAGAGGACATACATTTTGAAAGAGGAAAAAAGTGCACCAGGACATAAGGCATCAAAGGACAGGCTGACTTTATTACTTGGGGGTAATGCATCTGGGGATTTAAAGCTGAAACCTTTGCTAGTGCATCGCTCCCTAAATCTGAGGGCACTACGCAATGTCACTAAGGCATCTCTTCCTGTTATCTGGAGGGCAAATTCAAAGGCTTGGATTACACTTGCTATGTTTGAAGAATGGTTTTCGAACCATTTTGTCCCTGCTGTTGAACGTTATTGCTTGGGCAAAAACATTCCTTTCAAAATTCTCCTTCTCCTTGACAATGCCCCTGGACATCCAAACACTTTAGATGACATGCACCCCAATGTAAAGGTGGTATTTCTACCCCCCAACACCACATCACTAATTCAGCCAATGGATCAGGGAGTCATAGCCTCCTTTAAGGTCTATTATTTAAGGAGGACATTCTCACAAGCTGTCAGGGCTACCCAAAAGGATGAGATGACCTTAAGGGATTTCTGGAAAAGTTATAACATTTATGATGCCATCAACAATATTGCTGATGCTTGGGATGAAGTGAAAGAGACAAATATGAGAGGAGTTTGGAACAAATTGTGCCCCCAATTCACAGAAGAATTTCTGGGGTTTACAGATGAGGAAATCGCCGAAACCAGGCAAGCTGTGGTTGCTATTGGTAATGAACTGCAGTTGGACATCACTGAAAATGATATCATAGAGTTACTCGACTCCCATAGCAAAGAACTAACCAATGAAGACCTTATGGAACTAGAGCAGCAGATAGAATCTAGGGAAGAAAACCAGGACCTAGAAACTCCACAATTGAAAAAATTTTCTACAAAAGAGTTAGCTGATGCTTTTCAACTTATTGAAGCAGGATTGGCAAAGTTAGAGGAGCAAGATCCTGATACAGAGAGGTTCGAAAAAGTTTACCGCACAGTTAACGAAGGTCTGAGATGCTACAGGGCTATTTATGATGACTTTGGCGAAGTGTCTGAGACGTTTGTCCAATGTACGTCTGCTATGTACATTGGACAAACGTCTCAGACACTTCGCCAAAGAATCAATGCCCACAAAACAGATATTAGACAGGATCACAAAGAAAAAACAGTTTCTTGCCATTTCAACCAGAAAGGACCTTGTCTCAACGACTTGATTACCTGCATCCTGCTTCAAAGGCCTTTTAAGAATACACTTGAAAGAGAATCCTCTGAACTGTCATTCATGCTAAAATTCGACACTTTACACTTAAGTTTGAATAAAGATTCTAATTATCTTACCTATTACAAAGATAGCTTCCCCAGTTATCACCTCTAATATCATTAGCTCACAGACATTTACCTCCCCCTCTATTCCCCTTCTGTTCTGAAATTTGATTTGTCCTTTTCATATGTGTTCATTTTTTTAAATTGTATCCTTTGGTATATATGGTTGTGACAATTTTCTTCCACTATTTGATCTGAGGAAGTGGGTCTGGCCCATGAAAGCTCATCACCTAATAAACCATCTTGTTAGTCTTTAAAGTGCTACATAGTCCTGTTTTTTGTTTCAAAACCAGGTTGCAACTTGAATCTGCTGAGCTCGAATTCATATGCAAATTCACAATGGGTCTGAAAAGGGACTGGGAATGGCTCTCTCACTGCAATAAGTAATTTTCCACTTTAGGTATTCTCACCTTCTTATCCATACCTATCCTGACTGAATTAGCCCTGATGTAACACTTTCATCTCTGTTTCCCTAGTACGTGTTTCTTTTTTTCTCACTTCATGCTTCTGAGAAAGTAAGTTGCAACTAATGAAAGCTTATGCCATAATAGAACTGTTAGTCTTTAAGGTACCCCAAGATTCCTTGTTTTCACAGAAACAGACTAACAAGGCAATTTTTAAAACCGGTAATTTGCAGAAAAGTTTTCAGAAACATATTCCACAACGGTGCCACAAGGTGGCAATATTCTATGCAAATGTTCTGCGTTGTCGGATTTTAGGGATATATTCGTGAGTTAACGAACCCAGTCTGTTTATCTAAAATGAGAAAGTGTGTTTCATTGGAAAATTTAGTCATTAACAATGATGAGTAAAAATAATTACTGAGTATACAGGGCTAAGGCAATCCCAAGTCGTCTCTGGGCATTCTCCCAGGGCATCTCAATGGGATCCTGATAATCTGCACATTTCATTGGTTGGCTTTCAGGGGTACAAAGGAGCAAAGGGAACTGCCAGTGTGCCTCTAAAAATCTCCCCCTATTTCCTCATGCACATGGGAGAAGCATATTTGACAGAAAACTAAAGAAAATGGCCTTTCTGCCAATTTGATGAGGTACTGGGAAACAATACAACATTTTTTTCATAAGGAATTGTATTTGTCCTCCTATGCTAACTGTCAGCATTCAACATCACTGACGGTTTGATGCTTTTCCCATTGAGGTAAATGGCAAAATGCCCATTGATTTCAATGAGGTAGGATGCAGCCCTAGGGTTCTATTCGTCTTTCACTGAGTACGGGAGATTTATGCAAGTAACTCTTGTGAATAGCAATAGGAACCATGCATAAACCTCCTGTGCATCACTCAGGAACAACCACCTCTGAAAGATACAAAGATACAAAGACACAAAGGGACAAGAGAATGCTTGAATAATTTAGTGCTTAGCCTACTTTGGCTGGTTGTGGGGAAACTTTTCTAAGCAAATAAATAATAAAGGAAGATCAATTTAGATCACTCTTGTTAAAGAAAAAAAAAAACCCTTCCCTCCCTCCCTTCCCCTTCCCCTTCCCATGTGGGACTATTACAGATCTGGAGGTTCACTGAGAGTCTTAAAGTACATTTAAAGCCCTGCCAAATAAACTGAAAAAAATCCTCAGGTGCATATGCCCAGAATCTCTTACTTTGAAACCCACTATAACCAAACACTGTCACAGTTTCAGGATTAATTGTGCCATTGACCCCTCCTCTCATTATGATCTTCCAGGCATCCACCTAAGAGTCTCCTTCCCAAGCCACAACCTATCCTAAGGCAGAGATTTGCATCTCCCTCCCATAAGACTGGAGGTGGGGAGGTAAGTTTCAGTCCCCTCTGTAGCTCATTGAGGTTTTCCTGTAGGTCTGACAGGAGACCAAATCTATGCTTAACTCTTCTTCCAGGGGCTACCATAATTTATAGCAGTTACTGAACTCTGAGCTGCCTTCTGAAAGCAAACTGCACATATTCTTGTGGGTCAAAGCATTACAGCGATAAAATACACAAAAACAATAAAAGAACCTACATGCATGCTGAAAGCTTTCTAGAGATTATCCCCACTGCAAAAGTGTGTTTCAGTCCTTCAAGTCCTCCATTGGGTGAGCTTTTTGATCATAAGCTCATGCCAGTTTTTAAATCAGGAACCAGACTCTGAATGGAGGTTCAGCTATTTATTTATACACCTGAGGCCTTGGATCTAGTGTCTCTGGAAACAGGTAAATCACCAGGCAGGGGTCTCTCTCTAAGACACAGAAGGAACCAAAAGGCCAGGTTTTTGCATAACTGGGGTTGTGTAGTTTGCATTAACCACTCCTCAAGGATTCCCCAGGAGACCCACTCTAAGACTTAGTTTGATTTAGTTGGAATTGGTCCTGCCTAGGGGGCTGGAATTGGTCCTGCCTAGAGCAGGGGGCTGGACTTGACGACCTTCTGAGGTCTCTTCCAGTTCTATGATTCTATGACTTCTTGTCCCAAAAGTCCATGTATGTCTTGCACATGTCAGTATAACTGTCTGAATTCCTTACACTTTCTAGGTCTAATCTCTAATCTCTCAAACACCGTTTTTACGCTGTAAGCAATTCATGTGGAATCTCAGTGGTTTATCAGTTAGCAGTTAGGTGTCCCACCAAGCATTTTGTTATTTTTTCTAAATGGCACCATTGTCGCATATTTACAATATAATTATATATTTTGCAGGGGATGACTTCTGACCAGTTTGCTGCCAAATATGTTTGTGTTTTGTCCTCACTGCCCTGCTCCTCTCCCGACGTATTTCCCGACTATTGTTTTAATTAGGCACTCAAGCAGCTGTGAGAGCGCTCGCTCTTCTCAGAGAAAGTCCCGCCTCTCGTGCCAAGTTCCAGAATGGCAGGCTTATTAGTCATAGATCTGTAAATTGTCCGGCTCATAGGCTATATGAGCAACTTGGGAAGAAATTCCTGGGTTTCTCATTGCACATGTGCATTTATGAGCTGGATTTCAGAGTCATGTGGGCTTAATACTGAGGTAAATCGACTTTGTTTCCCAAAACCAAATAATAAATCTCTCCAACGACGGGCTCTTGCAATTCTCATCTGGGGCCTCTACAACAGCAGTCCTATTTAATTAATAATTAAAATAGAGAGAGCCCAATTCTGACCTCTGCTACACATGAACAACCCCATTGAAATCCCTGAGAGCAGAATGTGCACCACTGCCTCAAACGACTTCTGTTCTCCCCCATGTTAAACCCACATCATATTTCCCCCCCACTCATTCTTATATAGCCACTAATAACACACCTCTTAATACAGCACCAGCCTTCCACTACAAGTGTTCCTAGTTAGCTAGACAAAGGCCTCCTGCAGCTAATCAACAGTACAACTGTGCTGTATCTCCAGATATGAGATGCCTACTCCGATTGTGTACTCTGACCACCTCACCCTCAGTCACACTTATATCTAGGGGTTTCTATGTCTGTTCCCAAAATGGGGTTTTCTGGAATGTATCTGTCGCATGGCAATATCGGTGCTTAATTGTCACACAACCATTAGATTCAAGTTGCCTGTGATCTCTATTTGTAAACTGTCTAGATTAAGTACAAGAAACTAAGGAGACAAAAAAATTAGACAGCTGCAAACTTGGCCTGGGCTAGATGGTTTTGATGCACTGCTGTTGTTAGACCCCAGTGGCTTTGGAAATAATCCATCCCCGGACTCATCAGATGAGGTACAGGTTGGACCTCCCTCGTCCGGCACAAGGGGATTTGCCAGACTAGGGGAGGTCCCTCCCAACATGTCCCATGCTGAATTGCTGCCCCTTGCTTCAGCCCGGCACTGATGCTGCCTGCCTGGCCATGGCTACCCAGGCTGGAGATCTGCGGCTGCTGCGGGACCTGAGTTGTGTGGCCAGGACCGTGGCTTCCTGGCTGTAGCCAGGGCTGGAGCTCTGCAACTGCTGCCTTCTGGCCACAAGGACTAGAACTCTTCTTTGCATCAACCCGCCCCTCCACATCCCCCGCCCATGGGGCTCCCAGCTGAGTCACTAGCTCCGCACCCACTGCGGTCCTGCCCCACAGTCTGACCTCGCTATACCTGGGCTCTGTGATCTAGGAATACTCGATCCTGCCAGACCAGATGTTGCCAGACCAGAGTCCCGGTTAAGGGAGGTACAACCTGTATAAGGCACATATTTTAACAGCATGGGTAATTAACCATTGGGTGTTTTTCAAAACAGCTGCTCTAGGAATTATTTTGGGGCTCTTTTATAGCTTGCCTTACAGGAGGTTAGACTAGATGATTACAATGGTCCCTTCTGGCCTCGGAATCCACACAGCTAGGAGAAACTGAGCTTTGCAGTCCGAGTTTGGATTCCATTGCTGGGATGTCTTCTCGTTTCATGGGCACACTCCAGATCTCTCCTGCTACCAAGATCTCCAGCTGCTTTACCTGTTCTTTTGCTCTCTACCTGCCTGCCACCACACACCCCTGCTGCTCTGTGCCCCTGGCAGCAGTGGGAGAATAAGATAACCAGATAAGCAGAGTGCTGCCCCTTCTCCCATTGTCCACTGACTTTGTTAACCCACCAAGCTAAACATCAGTGCCAAGCTGGGCTAGCTGGGGCTCCCCCGGGCTACCTGTTGCTGCTGCTATTGCCCCATGGCCAACCCCCCCGCTTCCCCATGCTGAACTCAGAGAAGGAAGCCGAACGTGTCCGTAAAAGAAAGAGCTAGTCTGGGAACAGGTGCTCTTGTCAGCAGCGAGTGGGACTGCAGCCCACAGTCACCAGCTGTAGAGGCAACAGCAGCCCCACAAGGAAAATCAGCCAGATTTTCCTGAGCTGACAGCAGCTGTTCAAGAGACTGCTAGCAGCTGCCAAAAATGACAGAAATTTGTGAGTCCCAAATATTTTTGTGAGACTGGCAACCCCAGAAGTAACACAATAAATCATTCCACGCTGAGCCAGAATCTATACATTCAGAAGCCTGGGCACATTCTTCTACATGAAACGGTCCTGGAGGGCTCAGACTCCCTCTCGCATGGGACAAGTGGCCACCTCACGGAGGTAAATGGGGAGCCGAGAGGCATTTCTTGGTTTCGTTTTCCTTTTCATGTTGTTACCGCACCCTCTCGCTTGTCTGCGTTGCCCACCTGTTGCCTTCTGTTTGACATCTGAGCTCCGTGGGGCAGGGACTCTACGGGCTCACTCTTGTTTTTCTGAACATGGCGAGGCTCTGACCAATTGAGGTTCACAGATGCTACCAGAATACAAAATCTGCCATCACAACTGACAACGCTCATCTTTGGTGGTGGTGGCGGCCCCAGCAGAGGGCCACATAGGTTGGGTGCACATCAAGAGTGAGTTTTCACCTGTCTCCCAGATCGGAAGAGGGGCAAATGACCGCGCACTGTCTTGGCTGGGTGGTGCCACCTCCTTCTTAAGCAGGCCCCTTTTCAGGGCTGGCAATAAAGCATCTTTCACAAGCACTACATCACCTCTGTCTCATGTGTGCACAGATATTTGTTTCGCATTGGGAAGTGGCCATGCAGGGAACCAACATAGCCAACAAGATTGTAGTTGTAGTATAAACCAGAGTAAACAAGCAGGCGACACCACATTTCAGTAGAAGCCCTAAACTATATGGAAAGAATACCGAGGCCTAACAAAGGAGGAAGGTTTTGTGGCTGAAGCATTGATGGGGAATTTAGCCATCCAGGGAATGTTCTCAGCCCTGCCTTGGCCTTCTTTTGTACCCCTGGGCAACTCAATTGCTTTGTGCCTCGGTTCTCCAACTACAAAATGACAACTTTCTTGCTCCCACCCTTGGTCTGTCTTGTCCCCTGTTCAGGGCAGAGCCTGATTTTTACTGTGTTTCTGTATAGCACTTAGAATAATGGAACTTGGGTAATTACTGTAATACAAACACTAACAAAACTCTTTAGTACCCGTCGGATGCTACAGTAAAGTTGTGTTAATCTGGAGGCTAGCAGCAGTGTAAGTCTGTGATTTTCTGAGTTTGATTTGCAAGTTCCAGTTTTCATAATGTAAGCAAAGTCTTGGGCTTTTCAAGCTATTTGTAGCAGACTACCATTTATTTGTAGAATTAATGTAACTGCATTAAATCTAATTATATAATTGGTAATAAAAAATCTGTGTTATTAATATGGTTAGAAAGCATGAGAATTGCCTGAAATTACATCATTATGACATATGATGATTCCATTTTGATGTGCAATGTAGTAAAAATAACTACAAAGATTTGAAAGACACACTAAAAAAAAAAATCTACACGAGTGGGTCAGTGGCTAATATTTTACAAGGATGCTGTCAAGTAGCTTTGCACGTGTCCTAAAGGTTAGGGTATGTCTACACAGAAACTAGACTCCTACGGCTAGGCCGAAGACAGCTGACTCAAGCTGTCGGGCTATTCCATTGCTGGGTAGATATCCAGGTTTGGCAAAAGCCCAGTATCTAGAACCAGTCAAGGTGGGAAGGACCCACAAGGGTTCCAGGAAATCTGCAGGCCTGAGTCAGCAACAATAAACCAGCTATGGGTTTTTCTTTTCTGTGTAGACTTAAACAGAATCTAAGGGATACAAGAGAGGTTGGTAAGGTAGGTTCGGGGAAAGCAAGTATGCAAAACTTAACAGAAAAACTGCTTACTGTCACAAGCTGGGACGACTGGGTAAGAGGATATTCTCTAGCTCTTTGCAAAAGCATTTGGGAGTCTTGGGTCTCTCTGCTTATAATCACATGGTCCAAAAAATGACCATCAGCAATATTAAACTGACAGGTTCAGTTCGCTGTGTATGTAAAATACACTGCATCAAGTTAGGATAGAATAAAAAATTACAGGTGGAAAATGGAAGGGGCAGCGAGGCCTACTAGAAATGCCATTTTGTACCTCATTTCCATCCTTCCTCCCCCATCAGAAAAATAGGATTAAGGATGCTGCCTTCTTTTGTAAAGTGCTCTGAGATCTCTGGATGAAATGTGCCGTATCACAGTTAAGCATTGTTATGAATAGTAGTAGTAGTAAAAGCCAGTTGGAGAATCCACTTCTCCCTCCCTTGACAGTTCAGGGTTGTTCCTGAATGCATGACGTGCATGACCTATTAGACATAAGCAAGGGGAGAGCCTTCCATACAAACAACAGAAGAGATGGGAATGACTTCCACATTAAATAAGGATTCATGGTTTTAATATAACGTTCTGAGTATGAATTTTACCACTAGCTTTGCTAAAAGCATTGCACCAAGAAAATATATTGTTGGAAATGTTAGCCCAGAACCTTAGCTGTGACAATCTGCATAGTTCCACTGACTCCATGTAGTGATGAACTTCTAATGGTACACAGCTAAAGGCACTTGGGCAAGAGAATTGTAGCATCCCAACATATATCTACATAGAAATTATGGAAGAATATGTATGGATCTGAATTCTATATTTAACTAGACATTATTGTTATCATATGAAGGCGGCTTAGTGATCTATGTGAAATCCATCGAGTAGTCTCCATTTAGTACTTACCTAGTTGTGCTCACATTTAAAAACAGCCCCCAAAACATCAGAAAAATTATTCTTGTTAGCAGCCTCAGTAGCAAAGTCAGACCGAATAGGCTCATGGAGAAAGAGTCATCGTCCCTGCCCTAGAGATGTGCCTTAAATCAGCATTATACATAGACAGTACTACCCAGGTGTCCGAAGATGTGCAATGACCTTCAGGTATGAATTCATCATGGCACTTTGCTCAGGTGATTAAAATTATTTAAATATTTTGCAGGGTTAAAATTAAAATATGACTGCACCATTACATACATGATAGAAGACAATCCCCCCAATGCAGTGGCTCTCAAATTGAGAGCAGCACAATACCATTCTGAGAAGCATATTTTGTCAAAGTCTGCATTAAACTTGCCTATTAGTCAAGCTGTAGCAGCATATATTTAATTTCCACAGGGAGGGTAATTTGAGCATACAGCCTAACAAAATTAGGATCTGCTTTCAGAGAAAACAGATCTGACACACAAAAATATACACCTAGTCTCAGAAGTTATTCCAAAACTTTTGATTTGAGTACCCAAAGTCAGGCCTCTAAGTGGCAAGGATTTTCAGAAGTGCAGCCACTCAATAGTTCCCATTGGCCTCAAGACTATGCTTTCAGGGATGCTTTAAATTGTGGTCAGCTGCAATGGTCCCAGTGAACTATCTGGCAGCTAAGAACAGGTGGATACAGCTGCGGAATAGCACCGTACCACTTAGGCTGTTCCCACCCTCTTGTAGCCCAGAAGCAAAGGAGAGCCATTCTGGAAGCCCTGTACAACTTGGAAAATCCTCTTAAATTGGGTTGTTCTCCGGGGACTCAATATGGCTGGTTTATATGCACCACTGAAGTGTCAGCCAAGTGCAAGAGTGGGCTTGTGAATCAGGCTCTACAACTTCTCAAATTTCAGGCTAATGATTTCTGTCCTCCATTTTATGGAAGAGGTGCTTCAGACTTTAAGCTTGATACAGTCTATACACAGTTTATTTCGACAAAATACAAAGGAAATGCTCAAATGATCCAGAAGTGAATTGATTTTCCCTGATTTTTATCCAAAGAAATTCAAAATGCATTTTGCCAGTGGTATAGATTTATAGCCACCCAATCCAGTCGGGTTGGATTGCCTTTGGGAATCTGCTCAGTGTTTTTTCTGATTCCAAACTTCCCATTACCGTGAAAGCCCATTTCTTTAACACCAGTATCCTTCCAGCAATGCTGTATGGCTGTGAAACCTGGAATACGATGCTTACAGAAGAATCAAAGCTGCAAACCTTCCAAAGAGCCTTGGAAAGATTCGTGGTGAGTGGAAGTAGGCTACAGCATGTTGCAATTTGCGTACAAGAAGCAGTGTCAATGATATTATCCAAGTAATGGAAAAGAAGACGGGCTGGCCATGTAGCAAGACGGAGAGACAACAGAGACACCATGTATATACGCCACTGGTATCCACAAGACATGAAATGAAGAAGAGAAAGGTATGGTGGGTAGATTCTTTATGGAGGATTCATGGAAGGACATGAACGAGAATCGTGCAAAACAGGACGGCGTGGAAAAGTTGCGATCTGCATCGGTAGCAAGACTATCCGCCTAGATGAAATCATAGATCTTCCAAGTATTCCAAGTGTATATTTATAATGTGGCATTTCAGTTTACTCAAAGGAAGCTTTCTAGTCAAAAGATGCCTCCTTTGAGCTTCTTCAGTACGATCAATACCTGTGAATGCCATTTGCCAATCTCATTACACTCGGACTCTATCACTCATGCTGTCACTTGCTTCCAGAGGAAGACAGAGGGAATGAGCTGGAACAATAGCTTGGTGGACAATGAGCATTGGTATTCAGATCCTAAAGAACACATAACATAACAGGTAAGTTTAAGAATTCTTATTTTTCAGAGCTCTTCATCCCAGGAGGAAGGTTACTTTTTCCACTACCATAATTACCAGGTCAGCATCCCAAATTGCTTTAGAAACTCCTTGTTCCATTCTGTTTGCCGTTCACCAGCTTTCTGGGGTAGGGTGGGGGAGGGGAGTGGCAGGTTTTTTTAAACAGCACATAGCAACACCACAGGACAGTAAAAGACAAGAGATAGAAAATAAGTTAATTTATTAAGAGCTTGTCTACGGAGTGCTTTGAAGTACATTAGAGAGGCGTGACTTGCAGACCTCGCTGGTGAGAATGAAGAGGGCCTGTTTGTTCGCATCAGCAAGGTCTACACAAGACAGTTAAAGCACAGCATACTAGTAGCCTCTACAAATGCCCTTTGACTGTTCTTTACCGTGCCGTGCAGACAAGCCCTAAAACTGCAAGAGGAGTTCAGAAAACCAAAATCAGAGTGTGAACCTAGCCAAAGGACCATGCTATCGGTAGTGTACTGTTTTGGAGTCAGTCATCCAACTTACTGAATCGTCACCAGAATTTCCTGCTGGACCTTGGATTGTCATCAGCAGTCTCCCAGTGAAATGCTGGGCAAGCCCATTGTGACTTGGTTTATAAAACCCGCTGTGATTAGAGCACAAAACGACACAGCTACCGGCAAAAGATGAGCATAAGATTAGCCACAGAGCAGCACTGTGGTGCTTTCTTTATCACTATAATTGTGGATAGGGGAAAGTGGTACATGTGAAGCTATCTTCAGTTTTATGATACTGTCTTGTATGACCTTCGCATAAACAGATCAGGGAAATGCAATCTGGAGGGGGCTCCTTTTAAGTGGGTGCAAAGCTGGTTGGAAAACTATTGCCATCGAGTAGTTATCAGTGGTTCACAGTCATGCTGGAATGGCATAAGAAGTAGGGTTCTGCAGAGATTGGTTCTGGGGGTCCAGTTCTGTTCAATATCTTATTAATGATTTCGATAATGACAGAAAAATGCACTTATGAAGTTTTTGGATAATATCAAGCTGGCAGGGTTGCAAGTGCTTTTGAGGCTATCTGGACACACAGCAGAAATGGCCTGCAGTAAATGGAATGAAATAAATACAAAGTACTCCACTTAGAAAGGAACAAATCAGTTGCACACGTACAAAATGGGAGATCTAGGAAGGAGTAATGCAGAAAAGAATTTGGAAGAGGGGGCGGGGTTAGTGGACCACAAGCTAAATATGAATATGAATCGACTAACACAGTTGCAAGAAAAGCAAACATTTTGTGATATATTAGCAGGAATGTTGTAAGCAAGACACGAGAAGTAACTTTTCCACTCTATTTTGCAATTAGGCCTCACATGGAGATATTGTATCCAGTTCTGGGTCCCACATTTCGAGGAAAGATGTGGACAAATTGTAGATGCATCTGACAAAGCAGGTCATTGCCCACAAATGCTTATGCCAAAATAAATCTGTTAGTCTTTTAAAGTGCCAAGGGACTCCTTATAGTTTTTGAAGATACAAACTAACATGGTGACCCCTCTGATACTCAGCATATATTTCTTGACATGCTTTAAAAAGCCTCAGAGGGATAGCCGTGTTAGTCTATAACTTTAAAAACAATGAATAATGTTGTGGCACCTTAGACACTAACAACATTTACATATATAGTATCACGAGCTTTTGTGGTTAAAATCCAGTTCAGCAGATAAAAGCTCATGATACTATATATCTTTGTTAGTCTCTAAAGTGCTATAGGACTACTTGTTTTTGGCATGCTTTGTTGAACATATGATCTGCTGCATTAGAGAGAGAGAGACCTTTACATAAGAAACAGGTTTGGTTTATTGGAATGTGCATTCAGCAGAGTAATTTGTAGTTTTTAGGACAGGCGGTGGCAAAAAAAAGTCACATTCATATATATGTCTTATATATTAAAAAAGAAAGTGCTATCATTTTTGATGTACAGA
Organism: Pelodiscus sinensis; assembly: GCF_052426305.1. NCBI lineage: Eukaryota > Metazoa > Chordata > Testudines > Trionychidae > Pelodiscus > Pelodiscus sinensis. The sequence goes on from NC_143059.1 coordinate 9,054,845, forward strand.
CTCAAAGGAAGCTGAAGATTAAGCACTATCAACCGCATATAAAAATGGCCCTAAAGCCTCCTTTTTTAACCACTCCCCCCACTGCCTGTACAACTTTTCAGTTAATTCATTCCTACAGTCTGTTTCTAAGAAGGTCTGACCTCATGTATTATGCAGACAAGAAGCTACTGAGCTATCAATCAAACTCTTTTCCTTTCTCAACAAGCTTTGTGTAAACATCCCAGAGCCTTTCAAAAACAATAAGGCCAATTAACTGAAACATTCAGCAACATAGATTATAAGAGCTATTCTTCAGAGACTCCGGCTAATATTCTTCCTTTGCATGATACATATTGAAAGAAGAAATGCCTGAGTCATCTCATGTACCACTGGAAAAACAAAACTACAATCCTATTTAAACATGGAATAAAATGTTCCTGAGAAATGCATCAGATCCCTTTGGGGTCTGAATGACCTTGACTTGTAAATGAGTGCAAACCATTTCCTTCAGTATTCTCATAGCATGACCTCCTCCCCATGCCATCCAACTCAGTTTCTCTGGTTTTGTGCTCTGTAACCCTAGCTAGATTGATAAAATAATTAGAGATGGGTCCATGCCAAAACTCAGGATTTGAATAGCCATCAGATTCCAGAAGAGCCTGGATAAAAAATCCAGAGCTGAAATTTGCAGCTTGACTCCCTCTGTAGAAATATTTTTTTAGCGCTTGCATAACACCGCCAGATTGCGATGCACAAATTGGTCCCAAAGGACAACACACTTAAAAGTGGCAGCCCTATATAGTAGAAGAAGTGTCATAAAAGTGTACGTGAAAGCTTAAGCTTGACATCATAAGCACATCCTACACTGACAAGCACTTTTTCTCTATGCTAGCAGACTGTATCCTAAAATCCCCAACACTATTCTTCTGAATAAGATATGGAATTGACAATAGGCTGAAGCCTCGGCTTTGTGTACTACATTAGCTTTCCCTGTGTCTGATGGATATCGACGTCAGCTTTCATGTCTCTGATGGAGTATAGCAGAGCTCATCTTAATTCTGTTGCATTTGCTGGGTAATATGTAATAGCCCAACCTTCATCCCTCCCCTGGTGCCTTTCCCCATACTCCAGGGGATTTATAGGGGAACTTCCTTCCATCTTCAATGAGGCTCGACATTAGTTTCCCCTGCAGACGACATAAAATCTTCATCAGGGAATTCCTTATGTTGGATGGGGCTCTCGCAGTCTCCCATATGTCAGGCTGGATCTATTTCAGAGCAGCCCCTGCAGTCACCATGGGAGGTAAGCGGAGTCACCCTGGGTATTGTAGGAATAGGCAGCAGAGACTCCTTGTGTCAGATTTGGGTCTTCATTATGGCATATTCCATTCTATCAGCATTTCATGGGGAAAGAGGCATCATACCCAGGTGTGGGTTGGGAAAAGATCTTGTCAGCTGGCATGAGTGGGAGTGAGTAGCCTAAGGACAGTGAGCAAAACACAGCATGAGAATGAGTCTTCCATTTTTTATCAGAAGCCGAACCTGGGTTGATAAAGAACCTGATCTACTGCTTAAAATTATATGTCTAACCTGCAAGTCTTTTTTATAGTGCTTCCAGCACGGAAGTGAATTGAAATCCAATGCTTTTTTCAGTCATTAATCTGCAATCTGCAAGGCAAGTCGCCATCAAATGAATTTTAATTTGTCTCTTTTTTCTTTCATCTAGGTTTGGACATGAGTGCCCACATTCTGAAAATGAAAACTAGTTTTTAAAAGATACACTCATAGACTATATATCCACACATTTATATAGTTATATTCCCACCTATACCCAGAGAGATGCACCTAAAATTTACTGGCTCACAACCTGAACTTTTGTGTGTGTGTGTCTGGCTACACCTGATGTCTCAAACAACAAGTGGATTCTAACTGACCTCATGTACATACATTTTATGTTTATGGCTGGGATTTTCAAAGGAACGTATGGGTGCTGGGTACCTTAATCCTCTTGCAAGTTAATTGGATTCAATGTCTAACTTACTTAGGTTCTTTTGAAAATCCCAGCCAAACACATACAATGAAAGAGAGTGCTTGCACTGTATTATAGATCTATCCTGCAGATCTTATATTTAATAGCCACTTGATTTAAAGCAATACTTTTGTTTAGTTGAAACAATAATTTGTGCATTACTTTCTGTACATCAGACACTGATAATATATTATAACAGTATATAAAACAGTGCCAATACATATATTACAGAAATGTTATATGAACTTACTCCACACAAAAAGGATGGGTACTAAAAGCAAAGATCTACACTATACAATGCCTGCTCCTGCCAAATGCTGAATGTCCTGTATTCTCATTGACTTATGATCAGACCCATAAAATCTTCCCTGCAAATTATCTGAGACAGTATTTCCCTGGAGCTTTTGGGTTGTTTGCTTTTTTATGCATGTGTAAATCCCTCTATCTAGTTAAGGGAAAATATGTTATAATAAAAATATACATTCCATCGTTCGGCGCTGATGTCAAGGTCATTTGCTTATTATTATAAAGATTATTCTAACGCTATTCCACTTTGCACCTTGTGTCTCTAGTTAGTCAGTTAGTTTTCCCTCACATTATGCTGAAAAAAGCACCTCTATGAAATGTCAGAACAAAACCGATTGCATCTCTTATCTTCCTCCAGTAGAATCGTAATGTGCATAATTCTATTTATGTGATATTTTCAGACTTCTCACTACCAGCAATATGCAACAGTGATCAGAAAATCCTAGACAGTGAAGAAATATACTTGGCAGGACACATTTTGCTGAGATTCCGGACTGAAAGCAATTTTTTTATAATAAAACAATTTATCAATTGAATCCGTCTGCTATCAGTTGCCATTTCTTCTTTTCTCTCATGACAGAGTTAAAAATGGAATTATGTCAATCTACAGTATGACCACTGGGGGTCATTCATCTTTCACAAACATGCCAGGGCAGTGCAAGGTTTGGGACATTATCTGGAAAGGAACAATAATGCACATTTCAATGAAATTCATTTATTTCTATCTATTAACTGGTGTGTTTTCTCATTTAGGCTGACAGATGGATAAAAAAGCATCAATTCCTATAGTCTTCATTAACCATTGTGTCCCATCAGTCGAAGGAATAATTGAAGCGGTATGAAGGAAAGTGCAAAGTTCTCACACTTGTACACACTCCTATGGCACCTGGGACCCTAGTCATGAATCAAGACCTCATTGTGCTAAATGCCATACAAACACCTGTTTTGCTAGAGTTTCCTTATACTTTTAAAGTGATGAACTAGAAATTAGGGGTTTGCTTAGTTGGATTATGAAAAGTGAGAAACAAGACATTGTTTATTTCAAAGCAGTCACTCTAATCTCTTTTCATCTTGTGTTGGGCAACTTGCTGCATCTCTTCACAATGTGAAGGCAAATGCATCAAAACGATCTTAGCCTAGATAAAATAACCATTCTGCATAAAAACCAAAAAAAGTGAATAAAAGAAATGGACAATAAATTTCAGCTCAAATTTACTTTGGAAAGAGAAAGGTTTTTTTTTTTTTTTTTCAAAGATTAGGTACTCCACTTTAACTATTGATTTAAGAAGGTAACTAGAGCATTAAAAAATTTAAAAACTACAAAAAAGGTCATGATTTAAAATCATTCACAAAATATGGTCAAATAAAAATGAAGACATAACACTTTCTGCCCTTGTCCCTTTTTACCAATTCATTGTCACAACACCCTTATGAGAGCACCTAATTACTACATTACCATATCCAATTATAGATGGGGAAACTGAGCCAGCGACAGCTTTACTGACTCACTCAAGGTCACAGAATGAGTCAGTGGCAAAACCAAGGACAGAGACCAGGAATTCCAGCTCCCAGACTCTTGCTCTAATGGTTAGCCTCTTGTTCATGACTTATCAGTGCAGCCAGGATTCTAGTATCAAAACTCACATTAACGGCACCAGAGTTAAGCATGTTGCACCATGTTTCTTCCACCTTCATATGTGCTTTAGTATTAAAAATGGCAAGTACATTCGACAATACTATAAATCAGAAATTATTTCAGCCTTCACAGGCCTGTTAAGTCTTTAAAAAAACTCACTACTATGGGCGCTTTCCTAGAGCTGCTAACAATGGCTAGGTCTAGACTGCAGTGCTTTTTCCGGGATACCAGAGAAGCTATGCCACATCCAAGGAACACATCTGCTTTTTTGGAACAATTTCTACGAGGAAGAAGGGATGTGCCAAAAGAAGAGGTTTTTCCAAAATTTGACGCTGTGTAGATGGGTCAAATTTTGGAAAGCCTCCTTCCAAAAGGAAAGCAGAAAAAGATATGCCAATTGCGGTTTGCAATTTGTGTACTTTTTTCTGACTTTTCTTTGCCGTGTAGACCTAGCCAATGTTACTAAGTGCTAAAGGAAAAGGGGTTCTTTTCTGTGGCAGGTATTGGAAATATACAATCCCAAGTTCAAGTCCTGCCAAGCAAAAGCTTTACAGTTTTTTTAAAACAACTTAACTTAATAAATAAAAGTCAATTGTCCACAGTCTTATTCAGATGGCAAAATCAACACTTAATTACATACTTACAAACTGTGTGATAGATTGTGCTATCCTGACTACTTATCCTGAGCACCTTTTCACAGATAGCTCCAAAGATTTCAATAGGAGTAATCAAGGAATAAGGTATTAAACAGGAGCAAGACAATCAACATCTGATCCTAAGGAAATTATGATTGTTTTTGCATGTGCATGGGAACACTGCATTTCATTAAGTACTGTCTAGAGGTTGTAGCACTTGGGAAAAAGAGGCTTTAGAGCAGGATGAGGGCTTGGCAGAAATCAAGAAAAGATGTAGATGACAAGCACTTTATTATAAGCAAATCTCAGAGGATAGTTCTGTTTCCTCTAAAGTCAGTGTTTTATATTCATTATACTTACTACATATTTGTACTTGTTATTAAGAGAGCACGATAAATAAGGAACCACTAATTTTGACCTGTATGTATTTGCACCGACAGGTACCACATTTGTGCATACAAGTGGGCTACAAGACATGTTGCTACAGCACATGCCCCTTTGGGGGGAGGGAGGGTAAAAAAAAACGCCTGGTATCTGTGCATTATGCACCTTCTCCCTGTTTTTGACTCAAATGCCTAGTCAAAGTTCAGGACCTTGACAGCTATTCCCGTTGGGAGTAGAATTGATGGGGTCTGCTATTTTCTTTGATGCAATTGTGTTTACTTACAAAAAATATACAACAAACTGCTTCTGGGAATGCAAGAAGAACCAAAACCAAAAAGAGTAGTTGGTTTATTTGCATAAGTCCAAGTTTCTTTGAGCCTCCCCCCTTTCAACAGGACCTCCCTTTAGACTTGTCCCAGAGTCTCCTCAGGGTTACAACAGGCTGCTCCTTGGATCTCTTGCATTCTCTATTTCCTGGCTCCCTCTCTCTGCTCCCACAACACCCACAGGCACTCACAATAAAGCAATACCCTGGGGAAATTTTACTCACAAAAGCCTTATTTCTGGGTAGCCTTTAGTTAGGGGGGGCTCTTTAATTGTTTTACAGCTCTCTCAAATTAAGGGTGCAGTCCCACCCATGAGTTTCAAGTAACTCATCCCAGAGAATCCTACGGTTGGAAGAGACCTCAGGAGGTCATCAAGTCCAATCCCCTGCCCAAATCAGGACCAACCCCAACTAAATCATCCCAGCCAGGCTGTGTCAAGCCGGGACTTAAAATCCTCTAGAGATGGAGATTCCACCACCTCCCTAGGTAACCCATCCCAGTGCTTCACCACTCTCCTAGTAAAATAGTTTTTCCTAATATCCAACCTAGACCTTCCCCACTGTAACTTGAGACCATTGCTTCTCGTTCTGTCACCTGTTCCTACTTTTAATGAGGTTTAACCCATTCCATAGCACCACCAGTACAATTTGACTTTTTAGTTACTATAAGTTTCTGGATCTGAGAAAACAATGACAAGTGGCATATATTTAAACATCATATTTCTATTTCATGCTCTTTATATTTTCTTACCTTGCTCTCAGGGCTTGATTAACTCTTCTCGGGGCTCAAGGCTATTAGATTTTGTGGGATCACCTAGGCTTCTGGGTGGGGACAAAAATCAGGGCTTAGAGTGCACGAGGGGCTGTGGGTTGAGGGAAGGGGTTACGTGCGGGAGCAGGTGAGGGGTCTGACTGGAGGTGCAGGCTCTCGAGTGGAGCCAGGGATGAGGTGTTTGGAGTACAGGAGGAGGCTTCAGGTGGGGGCCAAGAGGTATGGAACGTGGAAGGGAACTCAGGGTCTGTGAGTGTACATCTACATTTGCTCCCTAGTTTGAGCTAGAGATGCAAATGTAGCCGTCCGAAATTGCTAATGAAGCAGGGATTTAAATATCCTGCGCTTCAATAGCATATTCTCGTCCGTGTGTTACTCTGCTTAGAGTCCTGTGAGGATACAAAATTGGCATTTGCATCTGCAAAAATGAATTCGCAGGTACATACATACGAGGGTACCTACAGTGGATATCCATGGATTTGCGGAGCTCTAATTATTATGGATTCCACCTTAAAAATGACAGTGCATCTCTAAGAAATGACTTACTAAAATCTACAGCCACCCCATGTGGCAAATTTAAAAGCTATAACTGAACCACTGCTTTATGACTCAGCACTGCACCCCCACTCTCCAAAATGACATTTCCATCAGAGTTGGGGGGGGGTGGCATATGGGAACTCATACTGCTCATCAAGCACGGTAGACTTGGCAAGTTATATATTTTTTTATTTTGCCCAAAGAGGAGGAAGCTGGCACAGTAGTTCACCCAGATACTGAATATGAATGCAGTTTATTGGGAAGGATCTCTGCCTCCTCTGCCTACCTGCCTCCTCAATATTTTTTTCAATCCACTGTAGTCAATTTAGTCGAGTTGCTCAGTTTTGCAGCCAACACAGATTACTCGCTTATGAAAAGAACACACGCTCTGAAGATGAAGAAAAAAAAATCACCTAAGCATCTTCTGTTTCTGACAGGAAATTATCCCAGCCACCTAAACTCCCTTCCTACTGCTAGCAGTGAATGACTCCAGCACTCGGATTCGTTACGTGATGATACCCACATCTACTTCTTGAACGTGAATAGAGTAGTACCCCCATGAATTTAAATTTCATGACTAAACACCTTTGCCACATGTTTAAACACAGAAGGGCTTCAGATGCAGACAGTGCTATAAATGTTCATTACTTGTAGGTATTTAACACAATGAAATATTTTAACATCTTTTTTGAACTGGGAAGCAACCCGCCTGATATTTCAGAGATGCAAGAGATCATAAGAGACAGGGTTGTTTAGAGATTAAGGCCTACATTGATATAAGGGACCTTGCAGCTACCTAGTTGTGTATGTGGCTACGATAAAAAAAATCTAGCACCCTGTTACTCTGACATAGTAAGACCAGCTTCCCAAAAGGCACGGAGCCACAGTTGATGTCTGATGGTCAATCCAGCGGGACTGCCCAAGTGACCATGCTGACTACAAATGCACTTCTGCCTGGAGGAGACAGGCAACGCTGGATCCCTTGAGCCTAGGGGAGAAAAGTCTGTGCAGACACAGCTCTGAACCAGACATAGAAACATCAACATCTACAAGCAGAATGCTTGGGGGATGAAGGAGAGAAGGCACCACAGAGGCTGGCAGCACTCCTGAATGAAAGCCGATGAGCTGAGGAGACCTACCAGAAGGCCAGGAAGACCAACAATCAAGCCGATACCTAGCATCAAAGAGCTTTATCAATGAGCTGCATGCCGCCCTTGGTGGAGACCCCATCTCCCTGCACACCACCACGGACACCTCCATGGAGCCTGAGTCACACGGTGAGCAGTGGAGGATGAGGAAGAGGAGAACGAGGGATAGTTAACGATGGAGGTTGAGCTGTGCTGTTTTTGATTCCACCACCATCCAGCCAGTCACGTATGAGTGAGCTTGATGTAGAGAAAGGAAAGTTGAGCAAGTGTATAAATAAATTTCCTCTTACAATGACACTGCCCCAGATGATCAGGACACAAGTATTGAATTTTCCTCGTTTTCTTGTAGTGCTGGAGGCAGCGGGTACAACAAAGACAGACAGAGTTGCATTCCACTTTTCCATAACCTTCTAGAGTTAAGCAGAGGGGACCAGGTGGAACAGTTTACAAGGCTGTCCCTGAATCCTTCTGAAAGCCTGATGAAACTTCCTGGAGTTGCACTGCCATCCGACACTTTCCCATGCCATGAGGCGATTACAGCAATGGAACCTGTTGACATTACCAGGCTGGTGGCTCAGAGCAGGGCTGATGTAGACTGATGCCATGAACAAGCAATCCGAAGCAAAGAGAGCGCCAATGAGAGTGTCTTGTTTAGCTCTTTAGGACAACATGAGAAAGGAGTTCTGAAGCTCAGGTTTCACTTTCCTTTCCTCCCAATAAATCTGTTGGTTTTTAAGATGCCACACAACTCCCCCTTTTTTGCTGCTGTTGATTTTTTTAAGGCCTGAAAGTCAGACTGTTCCAAATTGCAACTCTGGTTAGAGAAAACTGTCCTTACAGAAGAAAAGAGATGGGCCAGGCACAAGTCTAGGAAAGTTTGGATAAAGACTTAACCGTACATTAGAATGAAGTTTTTAAGTGAAAATAATTACTTCATGCTAAAGGAATTCCACTGCCTCTCTAATCAAATGTAGCCGAGTGTCTAGTTAAGTAACGTGAGACAACACAAGTGGTTTGAACTAGTCTAGACACATTTTTCAAATATCATTGGATACCTGTGATCTTCTAAGAAGCATCTTCCTCCCTATACTTTGGGCACCTGAGATCCAGTGGTTTCGATCTTTAAGAGCAGGTTAGACAGACATCTATCAGGGATGGTCTAGATGGTACTGGGTCCTGCCATTAGGGCAAGGGACTGGACTCGATGACCTCTCAAGGTCCCTCTTCCAGGTCTAGTGTTCTACGATCATGGCAAACTTTTCAGCACAAAAAAGTGAAAGTTTTTTAAAGCGACAAGCAATTGAAACAGGAGCCATCACACGTACTTGGGAAACCTGCAGCTTCAGATGCCAACTGTCAATGCCCACCCTGCGTGCATGCACACATCTCCCACCCCCTTATGTGTGCTGTCATAACCCTCTCACAGATCACTGTATAATGGTCTACTCAGTGTCTATTGCCATGACAGAGAGTCACCCAGTACACTGTTTCCATAGTAACTAAAAGAGAAAACGCAGGCGACTAAAAAAAGGAAAAGTTACACAAAGCCAACGACAAAGAAGCAGCACGAACAAAATGGTCCCACTGCTTCCAGTGGGATGACACCACTGACCTCTGTGTAATTATATCCGTGATAACCTGTGCTGCTGGCCGAGGGGGGTGATTTACTAGAGAGTTTCCACGTGTGATTTATTTGGGAAGATCATGTGACTCACTTTTTTGGTACAATCGCTTATGAATAATAAGGTAATTGGACTAACAATTGTCTGGCCCAGTACAGTGTGAGGGGTGGTATCATATGGCAAATGGCTGAACTAGGAGATATAGGAGTTAGGTACCGAGCTGATGTCAATGAGCAGAGTTTCATTTGTGTCAGCTAGGGATTTGGCCCCATAACTTTATTAAGCACCTTTTGTGATGATGCACCTCTCTGCATCTTATTCTCACACTCCAGATGCCATGGGCAGCCTCACATAGCTGCCCTATTTTTTTTTTAAATCAGCCTGCTAGGAAAAGAAAGGAAGCTAGCTCACTTCCTTCCTTTGCACCTTCAAGGCTCACAGTGGCATGATTCAGTGACCTAGAAATACCATGTTAGGAATTCTTTGCTGTGCCTCCAAGAAATGCAGGACCGAATGTGCAATTCAGGGGGAAGCCGAATTAAAATGGCCGTCATCCATCTTGTGCCTCTAGGATTTTGGACAGCACTTGGAATCAAGAGAGACCAGGTAGAAAATCTGGCTGTGCAAGTCACTTGGCTCTGTCCGACCCTGAGTAACAGATAACGGAGCCCGTTGTGGTGCAAGGTAGACACAATGCCTGCTCTGCCACGAAACATGACTCTAGCCAACGTGGCGCTACAATGGAGACAGGACTGTCCAGACAGGGAGGCTAACCAGGGTACTCATTATTCAGTGCACTGCCGTCACCCAATGCCAGGGGGTGCTAGTGCTACAAGTTAAACTGCACTCTCCCAGCAGAGCCTCTGAGAAAAGGCAGAAGTGCAAGCATCATCCATCCCTCTCTCAGAGCTGCATTTGCCCTGGCCAGGACCAGGGGGCAGCAATTTGCACCTAAGACAGAGAGAGTGAATCAAGCCAATTTTCTGCATAAGTGTAACGGCGACAAGCAGTACCAAACCTGGGCCCTCAGTGCATGAGCCTCTATGGCTTGAGCTAAAAGCCAGCTGAGAGGATTAGTAAAATTCAGTCTCAGTAACCATTTATTACGTGCTGAGATTTCCAAGAAGAACAAACTTTCTTATCTTACCATATCTGTAGATCCCATCTGTTACATTTCCCCATTATTTACAGTCTATGCAGCCTCTTACACATACACGTAGCTAGTATTCTGCAAAAGATTTATAAACACACACACACACACACACACACACACACAAATAAAAAGCCCTGTACAATGCTTTGTACTTGGGATTGTTTGTTTAAAACTATTTACTACCCTGGACTTTCTAAAACACAGCAAATCCAACTCCCGACTTAACTGGATCCATCCCATGACAGATGCGCCGTCTTACAGGTTGAAACCACAGGGTTGTGAAGTTCCACATCTCTGCGGAAGAAGATCCAATCGAGTAGAGTTGGCCTGCACTTTGTTTAACAGATGTTTTCTCAGGCGTTGCAAGATGGTTTAATTTGCCTCTGTTAAATGTGACCTAGGTAACTTCAATTAGCAAACTGATTACTTCTGTAATTTCCCGCTAAGAATTCTTTTATCACCACAGATACAGTGTCCCAGGAGAATAGCTGTAAATAACTCTAATTTTCATATGCCTAGATTAACAAGCTATTCTGTTCTGATATTAGTATTCACTAGCAGTCTGACCCGTTTTCAATAATATTGTTGTTGATATTAACAGATATATCAGTAAATAAGGCAAGATACGCTTCTATAAGCTATGCAAAATGCAAATATGGTTGGGAGTTAATTATGGTTGATAGACATGTTTAAGATACAGAATCTTTCCAGGAATGTGTGTGTGTCACTCTAATCACGGGTGTACCTCATCCATACAAATGCTAAGTCTGCACAGAAAGTCACTGTGCTGTACAGTTGGCTTGTTATTGAGTTTTGGTTTTGATTGACTGAATTCAGTGCCAGGTGAAGCATGCCAGAAATTGACAAGCACTGGAAGTTTAAGTCTACTGTTAATCTGCAATAGGCATGAGGAACTTCTTTTCGGTCAGGGGCCACTGACCCACAGAAAAAAATCAGGTAGAGGACACACACAAATGAGACAAACAACAAAACAAAAAAAAAACCCTGCACCTCAAAACCCAAAACAGCAACAAAATCCAAAACAAAAACAACGCCAAACAAAATTCACTCACCTCCTCCCAACAAGCAAAAAGAGAAACAAACTAAACCTCACTCGCCTGGCTCTCCACAAGCCCAGTGCAGGGCAAGCCAGCACACACAGCCCAGTCCCAATGGGGGGCGCCGAGGCTCAAACACTTGCTGCGGGGCTGTAGCAGGAGTGCTATCTTGCTCTGCTGCCAGGGAAAGCCCCGAGCCTCAGTGCCCTCACTCCCCACAGGGCTGAATTCGAGCACTGGCTTTGCCCACTGTGGGGGAAACCCTAAGCCGTCTCACAGGATGGATCCAATTAAATCGGGGGCCAGATCTGGAGGTTCCCCACCCCAAATCTACAGAATTAGAATCATAGGAATAATAACGGGACTTTTCCATAGTCTCTGTTTTAGAAAAGAAGATGTTTTACATAATCAAGGTTAAAGTGCAATGAGAATAATCTTAACCAGTTGAGGGGAAAAATGAAGTTTCCGGAAGTTATCCCTTAATTCTTCCTTTTATGGACTGGATGCAAAATGCAGCCATATGCCTTGTCTCTGAGGGGTGTGGGCATCACGTGCAGACAATGCAGGGTCTTACGAAACTCAGCAAGTCTGATACATTTCACAAAAGCTGTGCGGTCTCTAGCATTACAGCAGTGCTATCTGAACCACACTTACTGCTTGGCAGGAGGCTGTCTTTTGGCGGGACTTTAAGGAACCTCAAAATAACTCTCCCCTCCCCTCCAGCTGTCATTCTTCTGGAGAGCAGTAGCAAACTTGCTGCAACTGACCATGTAGAGTCAAGAATATTAACCAGACAGAATGTTTGCAAATAGCATCTTAAACTTCTCTCTATATTTTGAATATAATTGGCATCCAACCACCTAAGACTCTTTGGGAATTGCCAACCTCTGTTCCTTACTCCATGAGTCATTGGAAGGATGTGTACTCTCATCTCACTGATCTGGATCTAGATATATCATGCAATACTGCTTGCTTTGCTTGTGTTTCCATTTCTAAATTTGATAATGTTCAAAAAAATCATTTCTATTCCTACCCTGCTATACATTCATAATTACAATGACACTCTGAATGCATCTGCCATATTGCACATTTCCTCAAAAGGTATCGAAGTGGAATAATGCACTAGCCCTCACAAAATCTCTAAGTTTGGGGAAACTGAGGCACAGGAGTGCAGCAACTTGCTCAACTGTAAGGTCACACAGCAAGGTTGCAGTGGAATTGAGAATAGAAATTAAGTCTCCTGAAATTCTATCCCAAGGTGTTACCCTTTGACGCTGGTTCCCAACCCCACTTTTCACAACCTGGATAATGTTCTTTATTTTACGGGTGAGAAAAATTAGACACATGAAAAAGCAAGGTTTCCAAAACTGTTGAGCATCTGCAGCTCCACACAAAAAATAATAAATGGCCTTCCAGGTGCTCATCTAACCCATGCACCTAATAGAGAGCTATCTCTTGGGAGACCCTTGGGGGAGGTAGGAGTGTGTTGTGTGTGGGTCCCTAACACTCCTCCCACAGAAGCTGGAACTGGGTGTGGTAGTTTGGGGTCTGTTTCAGAAGGTTTGGTCTCTGTTGCTGGGTTCAGACTCTATGAGCAAGCAGGCAGGGCAGGCAGCTGCTTTTCTAAAGGTCATGTGCTGAGACGCTGAGCCAGGAGCAGAAAGCAGGTTGCTGTTCTTCACTTTGCAGCACTTTGCAGCAGGTAGCAATGATGTGAACCCTCTACCTGGGAACATGGGCATGTTAATTATAGCAAGGGGAAACTGGAAGGGGAAAATAACTTCATGTTAATTGTATGCTTTGAATGCTGTTTTGATTTTAGCCAAACTGTTCTAATTAACTTTCTCAGTCAGTCTGATTCTTCAGCTCCACTTTAAATGTAGTAATAGGGAAAGAGTCATTTCTATTTTGTTATTCTCAGGTTTTGTATTTTCTTGTGTAGCGCCCCCTCTCCACCTGGTTACCTTCTTTTAGAGCCAATCTCCTTTCAGGTTCGGATGGATAGGTCTGGGTTCTTCTGGATCCCGCCACCTACTCAATTTTATTCTTTCTGATTGATGTACTTGGCGGTGCCTCCACCCCCCTCACTCCTTCCTAGCAGGGTTGCCAGGGCAGCTTGGGAGGAAAATTCTAGCCCAGGATAATCCCCACGTATTCGCCAGATAGTTGGAGACTCCCAGAAAATAACACAAACACATACACTATAATAAACACAATTATATTAAACAGGAGACAATTATAACAGAACAGGGAAAAACATCATTTTTAGGGTCACCAGTGCCCTGCAACTGTGAAGTTAGTGTCCCGTTGGTACGCGTACTTTGTTGGGGCCCTTGATGACTGTTGACCACACAATCCTTCTCTGCAGAGGTTTAGCAGTGGGGCTGACTAGGTCCAGTACAGCCCAAAGGACTCACACATGGGAGAAGGCAGTAAATCCCTCCACAGTTTAATAGGCTGCAGGTAATAAAATCCCCAAACAAATTCCCTGACTTACTAACTAAAAATTGGTGCACTCACACACTCCATGAATGAGCCTCAGGTTGAGAGATGACTCAGTCTCTGCAAAGGGGCTGCTCTCTTCTCACAGGGGTCCTCTTCAAGCAGGAACCAGGCTGCTTCGGTCCCAGAATTTCCCCTTACCGTGAAGGGGTGCAGGGCTCAAGATGCAGACCACACAACTGCACCAAAATTCAAAACTATAGCCTCCCAGGCCAGCCTCCAGACCCACACAGCAGGCAGCAGCCCTGAACTTGCTGCTAGAGCCCAGCTGACCATGCAGTGACTCCCTCACCCAGGGAGCTGGAGAGCCAACTCCGCCTGGCTGGGGAAGCCTCCCAGCAAACTCCACAACTGGGAATCAACAGTGGAGACATAAACCCAGCTGAGGGATCCTGCCTTCAGGTCCCTAGAGGCTAGCTCTCAGGGGGAACCCTGCATGCAGGCCTGGGGCTTACTAGCTCCCACACACTCAGTCCTCCCCTTTTCCTGGCTGGCTCCAGACTCCCCTCAACAATGGTCTCTCCTTCCCCCTGGGAGGGGCATCTCACTCCCCATGGGTTGCCGGGCAGACTCTGGCCCTGGTAGGGAGGGGGAGCCAAGGCAAACTCAGAGTGCCTCTCCCTGAGCTGCCAGCAGACAAAGCCCCAGGAATCCAAGCAATCTCCTTGGGGGTTACACTCTCCCTGTGCGAAAGTTCTTGCCGTCCTCGGCAAGGGTCATTTAACCACAACACAAACATGCAAGGTCCTTTCCATCAGGTAATAGTATACACTGTTTAGTTGACAATAAATATCATTAGCCAATAAGTAAGTATTGCTGTGTCCACATACAATATTAATTTAAACATTAAATTGTTATTCAATTTACATTAATAACATTCTTACTATATTTAAATAAATGACTTAACCTTGGAGTCTCCATTGTTAACTATCAGACACAAACAATAATAGGCCACCCGCACCCATCTATTTACTAAATGCAGAGGGACAGAGGTGGAGGACCCTGGGACATCATAGGTGAGTTTCTGTACAGGTTTTCGCTCTCGTTCTGAACGTCGAAGTACAGGAGCTTCTTCATTCTCAGGGTTCTCAGCAGTAATGACTGCAGGACAATCAATGATTTCCCTCTCTGCAGGTTGCATGGCTTCTCCCACATCCTCTACAGGTGGAACCATCCTAGCTGGTAAACCACTTTCCTCTTCATGCTGTATTGTTGACTGAGGGGGTACAAAGGGTGCAGCTTCAGGGTTAAGTATTTGAGCTAGAGGAGGCTCAGATTCTCCCTCTCTAACAGTTTCTACCTCACATAGCTGCTCATGAAGCATAGGAGGTATTGGATAATAGGGGAAGAATTCCTCTTCACTGCTACTCTGTGAATGAGGATCATTTTCTCCAGAGGAGGTTAAAGACTCACTGTCTGCCTCCTCAGCAGATTCAAGTTGTGCAGTAAGGGTTCTTTCTGCAGGAACTTTCTTCCTTAGTCTTGAACGAGTAATGGGTCGCCGGGAGGAACCACATTCACTATTTTTCTCTTCACCTATTAACTGCCCCACTGGCAAGAGGTGGTTTCGGTGAATAGTCTTACAAACATTTTTTCCATTTTCCATCCTAAGGCGATATACAGGCAAGTCTGGTAGCTTATCAACCACTATGTAGGTGTCTGCATTCCACCGGTCAGCTAATTTATGTTTTCCAGTGAGACCTAGATTTCGGATTAAGACTCTGTCTCCTACCTGCAGATCCTGTTCACGGACCCGACTATCATATCTCTGCTTGTTAGCAAGGTTGCTTTTTGTGGCTGCTTGGGAGGCCAGTCTGTAAGCTTCCCGCAAGTCACGCCTGAGACTCTGAATGTACTGGAGATAAGTTGTTTCGCTAGCTTCATCAGAGGATATCCCAAAACATAAGTCAATTGGTAGCCTGGCTTCTCTGCCAAACATTAAATAATAAGGCGAAAACCCAGTGGACTCATTTTTAGTGCAGTTATAAGCATGCACAAGGTAAAACATCATTTTTAGGGTCACCAGTGCCCTGCAACTGTGAAGTTAGTGTCCCGTTGGTACGCGTACTTTGTTGGGGCCCTTGATGACTGTTGACCACACAATCCTTCTCTGCAGAGGTTTAGCAGTGGGGCTGACTAGGTCCAGTACAGCCCAAAGGACTCACACATGGGAGAAGGCAGTAAATCCCTCCACAGTTTAATAGGCTGCAGGTAATAAAATCCCCAAACAAATTCCCTGACTTACTAACTAAAAATTGGTGCACTCACACACTCCATGAATGAGCCTCAGGTTGAGAGATGACTCAGTCTCTGCAAAGGGGCTGCTCTCTTCTCACAGGGGTCCTCTTCAAGCAGGAACCAGGCTGCTTCGGTCCCAGAATTTCCCCTTACCGTGAAGGGGTGCAGGGCTCAAGATGCAGACCACACAACTGCACCAAAATTCAAAACTATAGCCTCCCAGGCCAGCCTCCAGACCCACACAGCAGGCAGCAGCCCTGAACTTGCTGCTAGAGCCCAGCTGACCATGCAGTGACTCCCTCACCCAGGGAGCTGGAGAGTCAACTCCGCCTGGCTGGGGAAGCCTCCCAGCAAACTCCACAACTGGGAATCAACAGTGGAGACATAAACCCAGCTGAGGGATCCTGCCTTCAGGTCCCTAGAGGCTAGTTCTCAGGGGGAACCCTGCATGCAGGCCTGGGGCTTACTAGCTCCCACACACTCAGTCCTCCCCTTTTCCTGGCTGGCTCCAGACTCCCCTCAACAATGGTCTCTCCTTCCCCCTGGGAGGGGCATCTCACTCCCCATGGGTTGCCGGGCAGACTCTGGCCCTGGTAGGGAGGGGGAGCCAAGGCAAACTCAGAGTGCCTCTCCCTGAGCTGCCAGCAGACAAAGCCCCAGGAATCCAAGCAATCTCCTTGGGGGTTACACTTGTAACAGGGGTTTCTTAAAAGCTATGTCTAGACTACATCCTTCTTTTGAAAGAGGGATGTAAATTAGACAGATCGAAATTGCAAATGAAGCCAGGATCTGAATTTCCCACACTTCATTTGCATAACGGCAGCCACATGTTCTTTCGAAAACAGGTATTTCAAAAGTGAAACTGCTGTCTAGACACAGTTCTTTCGAAACAAAAACCCTTTTTCAAAAGATCTGCAGGAAATTCAAATCCTAGCTTCATTTGCAATTTCGATTTGCCTAATTTATATCCCTCTTTCAAAAGAGGGATGTAGTCTAGACTTGCCCTAAGTCTGTAGGCTTGAGAGTTACCAACTGGTTAATCAATGAGCTGGCTGTCTGCAGGTATCCACAGCAGAGGAAGAGTCTGCCTGGACTGCAACTGAGGATCCCTACAAGCAAGTGGAGAGATGGTTCAAACTCCGCATATGGTTCAGATTTGATGATCAGAGATATAAACAGACTTTGGTGAATTAAATCTAAGTTTTTGGCCTCTCTCGGGGTAAGTCTACACTTGATTCCTCTCTCTTGAGAGGAATGCAAATGCAGGCACCCAACATTTCAAATGAAGCAGGGATTTAAATATCCCACACTTTATTTGCATAATCGTGTTACGGCGCTATTTGGAGAGAAAAATGGGGTTATTTTGGTGCCTGTTAAACCAGGGCCACCGCTCTGAGAACCTCACTTACCATGGAAAAGTTTCAAGCCAGATTTTACTTCAAATTCAACACTTAGCCCAGGTTTTTTTGCAGAAAAGTTCCCCAAAGTGCACAAATCTTTCCAGTAAAGCTGCTTCTAATTTCAAGAGAGACTGAGTTGATTTTTTTTTAATTTCATGCTGAGACCAGGCATGGCTCTTGGTGCCACCATGGTTTCAAAGTGAAACCAGGAAGTTTGACACTGATACACCAAGTGAAACTCAGGGATGAGAGCCCTGCAAATGCAAACCAAAGAAAAGATTTGCATGAACAGAAGCCATTCAATTTCACACTAACACTGTGTGAAAATGTTGCTCATTATACTAATAGCCATGAATATGGAAGTCTTGGCTTTAAATGAGAATGTAGGAAGTGTGGAGGGGTGTGTTATTTATAAGGGAAAACAATTGTCAGGGCTGTTTTTGGTTGGATTGTTTCTCTTCATCTGTCCCCTTTAATCCCATGATTTTGTTCAACGCATAAAAGTTTAATTGCATTACCCTTATTCTCCACCACGCTAACATTCAAGGATAACCATAGGGCAGATATAAAGAGTCTCCTTAGAGTTCACCTTGCCGGCCTTGATCCATGCGGCATGAGGGCTCTGAAAGCTCTTCATCCTCTCTTATTATTGTCCCTGTTCTTCGTTAACTCATCTGATCAGCAGTAGGGATATAAACTCCAGTTTCATCGGTTAAATGGGCAAACGCAGTGCTGACACGGCATTTAACTGATTAAAAGGGGTGTGTGTATGGGAACCACGCCAAACCCCCACCCATTGGGGTCAGGCTATGGGGGTAGGGACCACTCCAGCCCATCTGCTCCCGGTCCCCCCCATGCAGGGGCTGCCGCTGTCACGACTCCTGGCTCCCCTGCATGGGGGACTACCCCTGCTACTCTTTCTGGCCCCCAGGGGCCTAGCAGGACTGGAGCAACCCTCCACCCACAGCTGGGCCGCAGGGGGAGGGGGAGCTGCTTCTGGGTACCATTTAACCGTTACCGGGTAAGTAGCACCCATTATGGGTGATGCATACTGGCTAAACATTTAACTGGCTACCTGTCAACATCCCTAATCAGCAGGGCTAAAAATGTAAATTCTTAGGGTCCAATTCCCCTTCACTTATTCTGATTTTATAACTGAGTGATTTTCTCAACTTCAGAAAACTTATTCTGCATTTACACTGGTGAGAGAGTAGAATCAAGACCTCTCTCTCAAGAGCCCTGCTTGTTCCAAAAAGTCACTGTCCTCTAATATGTTTAGCCACTACCCTTGCTATCCTGGGACAATTAAGCAGTCACACTCTTGTGGGTCCAGGACAGATGATGAAAAGAAAAGCCCACAGAGAAGGACCATTTGCATACTCAGCCTTTCCCTGTGCAGATGTTTCCCCATTCACTGATTCTAGAACTGGAGGGACTATAACAAGCCAGGACGTATGAAAGATACTGTTTTCTTCCAAGTCATTAAGAAACTGAGCACAACTTTTCTGAACTACTGTAAGTTGAAAAGAAAAACAAAATAAAGCCAAATTCATCTCTGTTTTATATTCATCCATTGATTTTGATGGAGTGACATCAAGAACAAATCCACCCAGAGATACTAATAACTTGTTTGTTGAGAAATGCAATACTGGAAAATAAAGATCATATCAGTTAGCAGTTACTGTCAGAAAGGCATCTACAGAAAAATGGTGCTTCTTTAGATTTAAGATGTCTGCTTCCTGTGTATCCATGCTGAAACTCCTTGAATTTGTGGGCTAAAGCACCTCAACACATCTATCTTGGAATGAGCTAGTGTATTGGGAGTCACAGTGGTGGGAATCAACAAACTGTCAGCTAGATGCTACATGTAACATCTTTATTATTAGAGATATAGACAGAGGCAGAATCCCATTTGATTTTCAGATCCCAGATGGAGTTTGCAAGGCAAGAGAAGTAGAAACACTTTCTGACTGCTAAACTGAGCAGTTCTAATACAGAGCCCCCCAGTGTCAACTTTACCTCAAAGTTTCAAGTTATAACTGTACTTTAATACAAGTTATACTGAGAACTACCTGTTCCTACTTGCACATCTCTGTTGTTTCAAGGAAATTCCAAATAAATAAACCATCATGGGGGAGGGAGAGAATAAACAACTATATAATGCTATTCCTTCAGCTCCGTTTTTTGGGGGAGATGTATTATTTGTGTTTTTCTTCCTATTCCACATTGTCTGTTGGGTAGAGCTGTCAACGGAGCATCTGACACTGGGTTCCTACTTTCTATTTTCCCACCACTGTCACTGATTTGTTATGCAACCTTGGACAAGTCAATTTACTCTCCCTCCCACATCTCCCATTATATGTCATTTTCTCCGTGCTCTCCCCTGCGCTGCTGTTATACGGCACTGAAAGGGTCTGACTATCTAAGGGCCTTATTTCCCTTCAGCCTGACAGAAGCAGGAATTACCAGTCATCTCACTAGAACACATCATGTCTCAAGATTGCCAGCCCACTTCTCTAATACTTTGTCAAGAATTAGTGCCTGCAACAGCCAATTTGGAAGCAGGGCTAGCAGTAGAGCCAGTCTCTAGGCAACCTAATGATAGTGAGCCTGCCTGATTGGCTATTGCCCCTGATTGGTTGAGAGAGCCAGCAAACTGGCTCTGAAGCTCAACAGCAGCATAATTCAGCAGCCGACCAAAGCATTCACCCACAGCGGCAACAGCTCCTGTGCCAGCTTGTTCCTCAACCCTGCTCAGCCTCTCTCCAAGCAACTGAGTTTGCACTCTCAGCTCCAGTTCCTGTTTTTTGCCCTGATCCTTGCCTCTGGCTTCTGCCTCAGCTATGGAGCTCGGATTTCTGTTGACCATGAGCACCGGATAAGAGTGTCCACCTCCCAGTCCCTGACTATGTGAGTTGATCCAATACAAACAGTATGAGAACTTGAGCTATCTAGTGAGCATAGATTCTAAAAAAGCCAATATCTTCTGGACAGAGGTACCGGAAGCCCCAGGTTGCTGCCTTACAGCTGCAGAATGTGGCCTTACAAGCTCACACAGGGCCACCTTCAACTCTGACCTCTATGAGCCCAAGCTCACAGGGCTGTCCTTATACACAGGCAGAATATGCAGCTATGCAGGGCACCTGAAAATTTGGGGCACCACTGGGTCTTAATGTCCGCCCACCAGACTCTTCCTATTCCTGTTCCGTGGCTCAGATTCCTCTGGAGAAGGTCTAGCTAATTTACAAGTGACATAGCCTGCCAGACCTAGGAGCAGAACACTGGCCTGTGAAAGAGCCATTCAAATGGTAATGAAGCCATTTCACAGGCATGTGCCAACCCCCAGGCATATGCTGTGAGTTTCTGAATGTATTGTGTTAGTCTACAGGACCAGACCATAGTTTAAAATTTACTTTTAAAAAAATCAAGCCCCCTTTTGGGATAATTTGAGGGCTTAGTTTGAACTTTGGTGGGGATCTTTGGTGAGGGTACGGCTAGAGAAATGCTTCAGGCTTTGCAGCAGGGACTCCAGAGTTCCAATGCTTGGTAGAAGACACCAAGGGAAATAATGCCAGTCAGTATGATCTTTTCTGGCTTGGCCTCAATAATGATATAAAAGCCGAACCAGCAGGTGTGGAATCCCTGTCTGGACTGGATGCCCTATTTGACTGACGTGTCTGGATCGACCGATGCCTGACTACATGCCCCCAAGATAGAACATGGTCCTCCTGACTTCCATCAGCACTGGCCTCATCACCAATTCCTTCTTCATCACCTGAACCCAGCAAGTCAATCAGGTTCTGCCCATCTCTCCACCAGACACTGGTCCTATACTGGATGGTGCCAGGACATTTTGCATCAAGCTGCCCTGCTAAAGTCTGTCTGCACCTGAATCAGAAAATGCCATCCCTGGGTTGGTACCCTCCTCCTCGGTAGCCCAAATCACTTGTCCTTTAGGACCTGGGGGATGGCCAAGCACCATCCAATACATCTCCAGTTCCAGCAATTTGCATTACCTGACATCAACCAAGAGGCACTTGGGTAGCTCAGGCAATTTCATGAACCTGGTGTTCAACTAAGCATGTAATATCTCTGCCCAGGGCAAGGATTCCGGTTACCCTCCAATTAGCTCCCCTAAAAGTAATTACCTTTTGAGCCCACCAAGAAATTATCCAGTTCGGACTAAGTCATGAATTGCATTTATCAATTATCCTTACAACCCTCTAACTTGTCACTTACCACATGCACATCTGCTGGCACTCTGGCACTGTGCACTTTGACTAAACTTGTCTCCACCACATTCCTATTTGTTGAGAGCCAGCCTGGGACCAGCAACCCTTTGCAACATACACCATCTTTCAAAGAGTTTAGAGACCTGAAAGGAGTATCCAAAGTTGACCCCAGGAGCCCCCACAATCTTCCCCACTGGCACCAGGGTTTCCAGCTCAACATCAACATTATATCGATATGTTCAATTTTCAGCTGGGAATGTATGTTCCTTTTGGGAACCCCCAAACTTGAACTACAGGCATTTTGGACTAACTCAGGAGAACCTTCAGAAAGTTCATTTGCCCCTTCATGTTCCCAGTAGGAATCCCTGTCTTCTTTGTGGAGAAGGATGGCTCCCTCTGGCTTTGTGTGGGTTACTAAGGGTTGTGCAATGCCCTGGCATCCTTACAGCCTTTTTAAAATGACATCTTTTAGCAACATGCTGGACCAATTTGTCTTCCTTTTCCTAGATAACATCTTCATTTTTCAAGAGTCAGGGACTCCACAATCATCCTGTGTGTGTTATCTTGGAGACACCCTGCCAAAACTACCTCTACACGATGCTCCAGAAATGAGTGTTTGATAAGGACTTGGGACTAACCATGGACTCAAAGTGGCAGCAATATCCAACAGGACTGCTCTGTAGTACATATGTGGGATGCAGCAATTCCTGGGGTTAAAGAATTTTTACAGGCAACTCAAAGGACTTTTCTAATTTGGTTGCATACACCAAAGAACACCTGCAAAGAAGAGGCCCAGATCCATGGTGCCTCAGTTGGCATTGGCAATTTACTCACATCCCACTTAGCCACTTACAAGTACATACAGTATTATCTGCATATGTTGACCCCATAATTTACTCTGCCACTTGGCTTTTTAATCTCTGAAATCAACACTTGTGGGAGAGAAATATTTAGGGCAAGAAACTATTACTTATCAAGGCTTTTTGGAGGAGTGGCATTACCCCACAGAAGAAGCCTGAGCCACAATCCAGTTCCTGAAGAAACACAAGAATCTGGAGCACCTATGGATTGTTAAATATCTTAACCAACACCAGATCCATTGGCCCCTCTTATTCATTCATATTGACTTTTTCTTCACCTGTCACCCAGAGATGAGAAACACGAAGCCAGACATCCTGTCCTGCAAACATTTGTATCGCTAACCTCGCAATGAGCCCTCTGTCAACTTTGTCAACAGGATAACTGACAGCAACCTGACATCTTCCATCTGCTCTCTGATGACCAGTTCACAGTGTGCATGT
The DNA here is from genome assembly GCF_052426305.1 of Pelodiscus sinensis. Lineage (NCBI taxonomy): Eukaryota > Metazoa > Chordata > Testudines > Trionychidae > Pelodiscus > Pelodiscus sinensis. The sequence continues at coordinate 9,078,101 of NC_143059.1, forward strand.
GCCAGGCCTTGAACAAAGCATATATACTCGAGCCCAACTTCCAGCTACAAAACAGTCTCCTTAATCATAGTGTTGCGAAGGGGCAACCAAAGTTTCAGATATTGAATTTATGACCAATTTGCCACTAATGAGACATTTTGGCAAATTCAAGACCTGGAATCTGGCCAAGAGGCCTACAAGCTTTCCTCGTGGATTACATAAGGCTCTCTGGTCTCTACATCCATGCCAAGAACCCACATTTAAAATTCCCAGATCTCCTCCAGCGTCAACCTACACTTCAATAGCCTTGGTCTACTGTATCCATGGACTTTGCTGAGTGTCCCTAGAAATCAGTTTGACAACAATCATATTTTTTGTTACTCTACTAACAAAGATGGTACATTTCATCCCATGCCATACTCTTCCTATAGCATGGAAGACTGGTCAGCTCTTCCTGAAAGTCTCCCACTACCACAGGTTGCCGACAGGCATAGTATCAGACCTAAGAGCCAATTAACCAGCTTCCCTGCCTCACCTCACTGCCCCTCGCCTCACCTCACCGCCTGTTCCCAGAGTATCAATCAAATCTCGGTGCAGCATTTTCACTACTTTTTGAGTTAACCACCAGGATATTGGCTTCCCCACTTATGCTATGCAGAACATGCATTCAGCAAGGCAACCCACGCCTCACACCAACATAGCACATTCTTTGCAAAAAATGGCGCTCACCCTTACTTCACTCGGTCTTACCCATGAGTTCCCCAGTACTTAACACCACAGAATTAACCTCAAACTTACACTAGGTGCACTAAGCACTCAAAGAACCCTTGCCATCTGCCAAGGAAGCATATGAATACCATGTGGTCTAAGAGAGTCATTCTGTCCCTGCTCTGGTTGTAGGGGATAAGGTGTAGTTCTCTGCCCAGAACCATTAATTGAGCTGCCAATCTTCCGAAGTAGGCTACCAAATCCTGGGGCCTTTCATGATTATGGTACAGCTAATCGATTAGCTTTCAAATGACAGCTAACGAAATCCTTGAGGGCTTACCCAGTCTTGCCCATCTTACTTTTATCCAATCTGCTCTAACCCACCACCCATAATCCACAGACAAAATGAGCACTTGAGCCACTTAGTTCTCTACTCTTTGTGAGTTAGAAGGGTCCTCTACAAGAGGACAGAGACTTAACAGAGTCAGTCTGGAATCAGAGCCAATCTCTAGGCAAACTACAAAGCTCACTAGCCTGTAATAGGCTGCCTGATTGTTGGAAGAGTAAACAGAGCAGCTCTTAAGCCTAACAGCAGCAACAATTCAGTGACTGTTCAAAACATTTGCCCATGGTTATGATGGATCCTGTGCAGCCTTACTCTTGCCTTAGCCCCTGCGCTGTACCAGTTTGACTTACTCCAAGTAACACTTCAGCTCCAGCTCCTGACTTCTGCTCTAACCCTTAGCTCTAATGCCCCTGACTATCGACTCCAACGGTCAGCATTCAGAAAGCAGAATCGCTCTCAATTCAGTCACCATGTGGCAAAAGGTAACTATTATTATATAGCAGTAGATGGGAATATTGAGACTAAGATATATTACTGCCACCTATCACCAACGACTGCACAAAATGTATTTCTCAATGAGAATCATTTAGGGGTAATTTTTGAATACAGTGGTAAGCTTTTATTCAATTCCTTTTCTGGCAAAACTCTCCCTGATTTAAACACAATAAAATAAACCAACTGAGTGATTCATCCCAACACTACTATATCTACCACAAAATAAACCTCTGTATGAAACGTCTCTAAATTCTCATTTTAACAGTTTGTCCTGTACGTCTCTGTGTGAGTCCAAAATATTAGGTTGGAAGTTGGCAAACAAAATATTTTTTTCTTATTAAGGAGTTTAGCAGTTTAAGTGGGATATAGACTCGCTTCCATTTATGTCCTGGAAAAATATGTCCTGAAACTTAGCAACAGTGTTTGAAAAGGCTCTCACATTTTAAACAATACTGTTTATATTCATTAGACTTCATCCCGTGCTCCCTTCAGTCATGACTAGTAGGAAATGATATGTACCTTACGAGAGTTAAGTAAAAAATTATTTATTTGCCAAATATACAATAAGATGGCTTTTGTATTAAGTGCCACTAGGACATGAGCTTGAAATCACAACCTGGTTGTATCAAATATATATATAATTACATACAGTATTCAAAATATTACTGTATATTTAATGTGCATGCATAGAGTTAGGATTAGACACTACTCTAATAGTCATTACAGAGAATGACAGGTAATATTCTGGAGCATTTACAACAGACATCGAACAATTGTTAAAAGGTTCAGAGGTCCGACTTTCATTACTATGAAAGCTAACATATATTCGAAGGGATGCTAAATAATAGAGGATTTGCACAAAGGACTCAGGCATGTCCTTTGTACTGTGGGACTAATTTCAAAAACAAAATCTGCTTTTAAATAACATCAAAGCCTAAAATAATTTTTAATCAGTATGGTGTTAGTGACTTACTTTTCAATTATAAGTTTACGACCAACTGATGTAAGTCAAATACACCATTTTAGAAATATTCCACTGAACATACTAAACTATACTTGAGAAAAACGGTCCCTCGGTTTTTAATTGAAGATCTAAAGATCATTTTGTGCTACCATTTTGTTCACTCCCTCACTATAGTTCTCCTGGGAGTCCTACACAGGCTGATATAAACTACTAAAGCCACAGCAGCAAAACCATAAAGGAGAATGAGAAACATAAATATCTGAAACCTATATGGTTTCATTCACTGATTGCCTCCTTTAAGTCTGTGAACTCCTATCCTTGAATTCTGCCTACCATGTTATATTATGTTTAGCATTGATGTGCTATATTCAGACAGGCCACTGACAGGTGCGGGGGGCAAAAGATCAGTTGCCCCACAACCCAGAGATTCAAAAGGGCCTGGAGCTCCTAGCCACCACCACTGCTGCCACCGCAGTGGTGACAGGCTGAGCCCCAGACCCCTTTGAATTGCCACGGGAACGCCGTAGCACCGCTCCACACAGCTTTGAGGGTGCAGTGCCATAGTGTTTGTGGCACCAAGGGCAGACTGCCCTTAGCCCCGCCCTTTTTGTGGGTGCAAAGCCAGGGCTCACCCACACCTTTCTCGGGGCCCCCCAAGGTTGTCGGCCCTGCTGCATGATGAGAAAGTCATTAGAATGATGGCTAAAATTGGGATTTTTAAAGGAGTCTAAAGTGAGTTAGATCTCTGTCTCTCCAGTGAAATACACAACATGAGGGAGACCACTGTGTCCAGTTCTAGTGTTCATACTTCAAAATGGTCATTTAAAAATTGGAAAGGGTTCAGAAAAAAAGCTACAAGGATGATATAAGGTCTGAAAAACACACCAAATAGCCTAAAATACTTTAGGAGCCCAGTCAATTTATCTGAGGAAAAAGTTAAGGGATCACACAATTACAATCTATAAGTACCTTTTATAAGTAGAAGATGACTCTTTAACATAGCAGAAAATGGAAGAGCAAGAGCCAATGGGTAGAAGTTAAGGTTAGACATTCAGACTAGAAATAAAGTGTAAATTTTAAGTGAGGGAAATGATCTATTGGAACAATTTAGCGACTCTGCATAGGGACATGGTAAATTCTCCATTAGCTTGAAGTCTTTAAATCAAGACTAGATTTTTTTCTAAAATAGAAATTATGGGCTTGATACACTAGATAACATAGGACCCCATCAAGTAATTATCATGCAGAAGTTTGACTAAAAGATCATAATAGCTCCTTCTGTCCTTAAAAGCTATTACAATCAACATAATTTTGGCACCTTAAACCCAACCTGAAGAAGTGTACATGTAAAAAAGGTCAACAGTTAACAACAATTACCACAAAATCTTTATTTGAGATACCACAGTGTCACATCAAAGTGAAATATGGCATAATTTTATTATCAGTGAACTCTGGGATTTTATATAAATCATGTAGTTTGGTAAATAATTCAAAGTTTGAACATTATATGGACTCTTGGTAGGAGTTTATTGATAGTATTTCTATGGGAGTTATTTGTAAATTAAATTCTAAAATTATGAGGCTTTGTACTAATGATACATATCACACATACTCTAACACCAAAACTGAACCCAAGAGGAGAAAAGACAGGTTAATCTGAAGATTATCACAGGACTTTTGAAAGAAAAGGTTGCTGAAACCAATATTTTTATATTCTTTAGAGAAAATGGACCTAGCATAGAAACAATATTGCCCAAACTTTTGCATAATTGATATTGCTTGGTGTATTAATAGCTGCATTAGAAAATGTTTGCTATTTGCCTTGGAGGAGGGATTCTCAAATCTTTCATTGCAGAGGCCACATCTCAGAGAGATTCTCAAGGCACACCACCTACTGCCATGGGGACTATGGCAATTGTTTATTAGTTCAATAAATGTTAGCCAATAAAAATAAGAATCACCAACAAGTGCTCCTTGGGCCACACTTTAAGAACCAATCTCTTATGATTACTATATGCATTTAGTTCCTTTGCTTGCCTAGAAGACACTGTGCCTTTATTGCCTTTATGCCTCAGAGTTAATTTCCTGTATTTGCCTTAGATAATTCCAATAATTGTTGACTTAGATTCTGTCTTTTAAAAGCTTTTTTTAAATATATATCAAGCAAAAGTGTTTTGACTAGTGTCACTATTCATGACTAGTGGGACTAATTCTCTGTGTTTGATTATAATAATTGGATCTTTATTCCTGTAAATTGTCTTACTATTTTAAGGGAAAATATCAGGCACTTTTACTTACACACACACACACACACACACACACACACACACACACACACACACACACACACACACACCCCTTACTTACGCGCACACACACACACACACACACCCCTCTCTCTGCTGACAAATGGTAATTTTTTAATGGAGATTAAGGTTAATATTACTAAGGACTTAAATTACATGAGACAGATATGAAATTCAGCTTTTTTTTTTTTTTTTTTTACAGGACCACCAGACACAACAAAATAACCAGCTAGCAAAATGCCACAGAGGATCAGCAGCAGCAGCAGATCAAACACTCATTGCCTGACAAATATTAAGATTGGCACACTGTTCCTAGAATTGTGTCTTTTACAAATGAATCCTTCCATGGGTGATGCAAATAAACCATTCTGCACAGTATCAAATGTTTATTTGTGTATGCTTGTAAAAGCATAGGCATCAAGACAGGAGTAATTCTGTATGCTGTCACTCCATTCCTATGTCTCAAACAATTCAACATAGGTATGTTAAACAGCTAACCAGTCAGCATTGCAGGAAGCATCAGGATTACTGGTATACTTATCGGTTAACTGTTTAACCAGCATTTGACAGCAAACTCTGGAAGTGGCCAGCTGTGCCATGCCGGAGCAGGGGACCAGGCAGCAAGACCTCACGGTTGTGGTGGGACTCCATGATCACTGTCACGGTGTGGGCCAGGCACCGGCCCAGTTGGCAGAAGCTGAGTCATTAGTGGGTTAACCGCTCTCATTTAATGGAGTAACCAGTTGAACGTCCTTAATTCAACACAAAATGCTTGACTCTCAGGCTCTGCTCCTGAGTAATTCCCATCAACACTAATAATGCAATTCTATTGCTAGTTTTGCTGATGATGCAAAAGTCCAGAACAGAATCTGGCTCTCTCTTAGAACTAGATTAGGTCTGCAGAGCTAATGGGGAGGTAATGGGTTATTACTGAAAGGAGGCTTAATATGAAGATATACAAATAATAGAAACATAGAGGAAGGTGGTGCCTTTTATTTTTTAACCCACATACCATAGTCACATATCTATTCTATTTCTTAGTCAGGATCTTCTCTGTTGCTTGAATCTTGCTCTGAAAGCAGCTAAATGTTTGAACACTGATCTGTATTATTCTTGATCTACTTTTTTATTCCCTTTCTCCACCCATTTCAAGTGCCCTACAGTTTTTTAAATAAATAAATATTTTGTAGCCTTTTTATCTGTGCACGTTGCAGACTTTAGGTAATATGGCTTCATGGTACTCCTCATGAAGCAGATATCACTATATCCACTTTACAAATAGGTAAATTGAGGTACAACGAGACTCACCAATCAGCCCAAAGTCACTGTCTGAAAAATGGAAACATTAAGTCTGACCTTGGAGGGTATGTCTACACTACCACCCTAGTTGAAACTAGGGTGGTTAATGTAGGCAACCGAAGTTGCAAATGAAGCCCGGGTTTTGAATTTCCCTGGCTTCACTTGCATATTGCCGGGCGCCGCCATTTTTAAATGTCCGCTAGTTCGGACTCCGTGCCCGCGGCTACACGCGGCACGGACTAGGTAGTTCGGACTAGGCTTCCTATTCCAAACTACCGGTACACCTCGTTCCACGAGGAGTAACGGTAGTTCGGAATAGGAAGCCTAGTCTGAACTACCTAGTCCGTGCCGCGTGTAGCCGCGGGCACGGAGTCCGAACTAGCGGACATTTAAAAATGGCGGCGCCCGGCAATATGCAAGTGAAGCCAGGGAAATTCAAAACCCGGGCTTCATTTGCAACTTCGGTTGCCTACATTAACCACCCTAGTTTCAACTAGGGTGGTAGTGTAGACATACCCTGAGTTCCCTTCTCTAACCAGCAGGTGCAATACTACTTACAAAACACACAAAAAAAGACCATTTAAATAAATGAAATAACTTTCAAATGCAAAAGAAACCAATGGTAAACATTATTCCTGGGAATTAAGCATTTTGTGGAGGCCTTAATATGCTACATTACACAGCCAATCACCCTCATTCTCTACCACTGCAAAAGCCAGCAGTTAGTGAAGTTGGCTTATTCCAAACACAGAACTTGTGTCACGTGTGCAATCACAAATAATTGCTCCACACACAGACCAAAGCCATAAAGGATCCATTTACTGAGCCTTTTCACATACAGTGAGTTTTGAAAGTCAGTCAGCATTATAAACGTACACACATTTATAAATGTGTGGATTTAAAACTGAATACTGTAGCTAAATTTTAAATCCTTCTATACCTAGATGTACATATTCATTTTCATATGAAATGACCAGCCAGGCTAATAATTTATTTCAAATCTTATCCATATTGCGAAGCCCAACGCAGTCACTGATGTTTACATAGATGCCAAGCTGTTTCTTACAGTGTCGCCCCAATTTCAATTCTGGCTTTTTCTAGAGAAAGAATTTTTTCTACCTGCCTAATTAACATGACATACTTGGTGCCATGACTCGGTCAGTAGTGAGGTATGAGTCAAAAGTGGAATGGGTGTCCTTGTTGCAAGAAATTATATTTTTGCACCACAGAAGGAGCCATCAACTCCTGGGGCCTCCCAAAAGCTGCAGGTTGTCAAGCTGACAGGAGAAAGGGAAATAAAAAGGGGGCAGGAGGGAGAAAGAGGTCACTTCTCTCTTTGTGTTTCAAAAGCAGATAATGAGTCTGTGCTTGCCTGTGCTGCCCCACACAGAAGGGTGGAGATCCCTGCTAGTCCTCGTGCACTGATAACCGGTCTGTTGTATGATGTTTCTTGGCAAGGGGTACCCAGTCTTTTAAAAGCGGATCTGAATTGTCTCACGGTTTACATTAGACAGATTTATAATCTTCTCCAGTGGGAAGGAGGAATGTTGCTAATTCACTGTGCATAACTAACCTGACCACAGGGGGAAAGAACAAGGAATTCAGTTCTTGCAGAGACACTATCGGATGCTTTAGGACTGGCCTAAAAGCAAGCTTTGATTTAAAGAGAGAAAATTGAGGAGGAGGAGGAGGAGGAAGAACAGGAAAAGGTTTTATTCAAATACAGCTTACAAGTATTTGGGGTCATTCCCTCCCCTACCCTCTCAGGAGTATTAGGACGCCAGGAAAAACTCAGGGCTAGTTCTTGAAAAACAGAAAGCAAAGCTGAATATGAGCAGAAAACATTTCTGGTCTATTGAGTTAGTCTAAATTGAATCTGCAAACAGTATCCAGTAAAAAGGATGAAAATAAACAATGGGAACTCATAGGTACTGAGCTTTTTAAAATCTGGCCTGACACATCTACTATCTATTTTAGAAATTTTGTGAGTCCTTCCGTCTGTGAATCCATTTGTTCAAGAACTCCTACGAAATGGTAAGAGCTAGGACCACCAAATTCGGTAAGCAGCTTCCTCTTATCATAACTTAAAGCAAGGTCAGGGCTTGGTTGTGCCAGGACAATGGGATGCACCTGGAATTCAACTGCTCCTCAAAAATTGGAAAGGGAGGGGTCTGGTAGGAGGGACAGTTATACTGTAGAATGACCACAGAGGGGGAACAAGAGGCCAGAGCTGGTGTCAGGGACGACTATCACCCCATTGGGCCCCCAGGGGCAAGAGTGGAGAAAGGTACAGCTTTCAGAGAATGTGTCTGTTTATGTGTCTGTCTATCCTCCCTCAGTGTGTCTGTCTATCCTCCAGCTGAGGGACATACTCCCCTCCCCTGGCTATGCCTGCTGGAGCTTCAGTGGCCATGGGGAGGCATTTGTCACCTGATCCGAAGCTGCTGGGGTGAAAGAGGGCTAGGGTAGTCCTCTCTCCCTGGGACAGCCTGCATACTTAACCCCTCATCTCCAGCCCCACCCAATGATTTAAATGAAGAAAACCAAAACTTATTTGTATTAAGGACCCAAGCAATGCTGGGTAAATCGTGTAGCTTTTAGTACAAATTTCAATTGTAATTATCTGCGGCATTACCAGTAGAGTGGGTAATGGCATTATTGTAGGAACAGTTTATTGCATATTCATTTAGCAAGACTAGTAACTGTATCAAGTAAAATTTGACTACAAACAGTGGTTACCAGAAACAGTTTACTTTATATCCAGAACCAGTTGCATCTAGTATTAATGTAACATGTTTACTTGTACATATTAAAATATATGTAAATATCCATTGTCAGAGATTCATAGTAATGTGGCATGGCAAAGACCATTCACCGTGTATTTTTTATCCACTATGTCCAAGGAAGGGGTGGGCAATAATTTTTGATGGGGGGGGGGCACTCCAAGAATTTGGTAAGTGGTCAAGGGCCGCACTGCAGGGATTTAGGCTTCATCCTAGGGCATTGCTAGGAGAAATTCTGGATGTGATGATAGCTTGTTGCTCTTGCTTGAGCCAGAAAGGATGTTGTTGCTCAGGAGAGTTAGGAGTAGATGAAAATGAAGACGGTGCAGAGAGACTTTTAGGTGCTCCCAGAGATGCTGCTCATGCCACTGAGTTTTCATCAACCCCGCTGAGATATACTTGCCAGTTTGCTTTCTGCATCGTGCCAGGCTTCCCGTCAGTGAAGAGTAGAAGATCTGGTGTGATACGACCAAAGAACCGCGGTGGTCATGGATGCAGAATAGCAGAAATTTTGGGCTAAACTGTGCCAGGCCATTGCACAAAGCTGAAAGGATTCCCCACCTCTCCTCAAACCCTTGCAAAGAGGTCTGGAATAATGCCAGGCTTTTGAGATGCTGACATTCAAAGACCAGGAATCTAGGCCTGACAGTAGTGAAAAGCAGTAACCATCTCAAAAGGGAGCTGGAGAATACTGAAGCCAGGCTAGGGAGTGGGTCTCTGGAAATTGCCCTGCTCTGTTTATTCCCTCTGAGACATCTGACATGGGACACAATCAGAGACAGGTTCCTGGGTTAGGAGAACCATTGGGGTCTGACTTAGTATGGCCATGCTTATGTCCTAACTTACCCCTCTCTGGTACTGAAAGACGATTCAAACAGAAGGGGACTCATGGGGGGGGGGGGAGGGAGAGCCAGCAGCAAGAGCAGACCTGCGTGCAAATAATGAACCTAGGCTTACAATGTCTTTAACTGTAGCAAGGAATTGCCAGGAGTGACAAATCACATGTGTACTGGATGGCAGCTCTGTTAGGTGCTGGGCCATGCTCTATTTTTCCAGGTGTTTTCAGGGTATCACACAAGAGAAAGCAATAGAAGCAAGAGTGTCCCAGGGCAAGGCTTAGAGGAACAGATTGCTCAAACCAGCCAAGACACTTAACCAGGTCACTGGACTGTCCATATTGAAGAAAAGAAGGAAACAGGTAATTTTTCAATGTATTCATTACCATAAACCTGCCTCCTCCCAGATGCAGTCAATTCTCTTCAGCTGAGGGGTGTCAAACTCCAGGCTTGAGCCATTGCACAATCTGGCCTGGGACTCCTGGCAGGCTGAGGGGAGAGGGGGGCTGTCCATTACCAGCCCACAAACCCCACCCCCTTCCTGACCTCACCTCTTCTCCACATACATGGTACCCTGTCTCCGATGATGCGCACTCCCCGTGGTGGCAGGAGACACATGGGGAAGCAGAGCGCCCTGGGCGAATTCGATCGCTCTGCTGCGCTACACTTTCCTATGGCTCACGCCAGTGCAGGGAGCATGGGGAGGTGTGACCCCTACCCCCCAATGACCCCTACGGCTGCATGTTCAGGGGACAGGGTGCTATTGGGAGAAGAGGGCAGGGCAATGCTGGGAAGGGGCAGGATTTGGGGCCTTTGTGGTACAGCAGGGCCCATGCCCAGGGCAGTACTTGCAGGCATTGGCTCTGCTGCACCACAAATCAGGAGCTGCCTGAGGTAAGCCAGCGCCCGCACCCCTCACCCCTCCCTGCAACTCAGCTCTCTGCCCCAGCCCTGAGCCATCTCCAGCACCCACATTCCCACCTGCAGCTTGCACCCCCACCCCCTCTTCTGCACCCCAACACCCTGCCCTGGCTCCACATCCCCTCCTGCATTAAAACTGCCTCAGAGTCCGCACCTGGCACCCCCATCTGCTGTAGCCCAGTGAAAGGGAGCGCAGGTGAGGTAGAGTGAGTGATGGGGGAAGGGGAAGACCTTGAAAAAGGGTCAGGGAAGGGCGTGGCCCAGGCTGGAGCAGCCCGTCACTCAAAGCTCTCGCCCAGCCCTGCACTCCAGCTCTGGCCTCTCACCCACAGTTGGCCCGGCCCAGCAAGCTGCGGGCAGGGGCACTCCAGCCCACCCTGAGCAGCCTCTGCCCTCAGCAGCCAGTCCCTGTTTCAGCGGTTAACCAGTTAAACAATATTTAAGCGGTTAACTGATTTAAGGGGAGTTTACACCCCTAGCAGGGAGCAGGCAAGGATGTTTGAGCTTATGTGGTTAGACAGTGGCCAACTCTTGCTGCAGGGTTCAAGGCTGAAACATGTCAATTGGTTTTGTGGGTCTCCTGTGGCAGGGACCTCAGGCAATTGCTCTGCTTCCTACCCCCTAACACCAGGCCTGCTTGAAACCCCCTCCCTTTAAACTCCTCCCGCGTTGAGAAACACTGTCCTAGGATAACCATCTCTTTCTCCTTCAGCATTCAGTGGCTGGCTGCTAGGGAGGAGTAAAGAAGGGGTCTCAGCAGGGTCATCTGGGGAGTGAAGTCTCCCAAATCTCCACAGCCGAACGCAGGCAACTTACGTTAGTTACTATATCCCACTGGACACCTAAACCAGTTACAGCTGGCTCCTGGCCTAGCCTCCCCTCCATAGGACATTCTCTTACAGGCACTCAAGCTGTTCTGCTCCCCTCTCCTCCAGCTTTCCCTCACCAGCTCAGACCCTTCAGTCTCCCAGCCGTTCAGTGCAGCTTCTTTATAATCTCCTGACTTTACATATCCCCACAGAGGATCACAGAGCTTATAAGGTTCAAGACTCCCACAATCTAGATCATGGGATTTGGAGTCCTCATAATGTCTAGCCTCTACAGTTCACTGGTAGGACTGTGTTCTGGACAATGCTTGACCAGCCTCGCTGGGTTTCTTTTTAAATGAATTTGCCATACAAATTATTTAATCTGCCTGAGGCAGAGGGGAGGGTTAAAATATGTCTAAAGTTTTGCATCATCATCACAGTACACTGGAATATCTAATATTTATAGTTTCTCTGTCCATCTAAAGAGGCGGAAGTGTTCCTATTTCTGCAGTTTAAGTGATAATGGATCAAAACTATTGAAAATGAAGCAACTGCTTGCTCACCAACACACAAGTGCACGATGCAGGTGTGAGAGAGGGTTTGAGTCATGCAAGAGCAAGGAGTTGTGGGATGTTGTTAATCTTGTCTATGCATGTTCTCTTTCTAGGTATTTTAAGCGGCTGCTGAAGTAACTTGGAAAAATTGCCTTGGATTTTGGGGGCTAGGACTATGGCAGACACACCTTGCGGGAAGGAAGGAAGGAAGGAAGGAAGGAAGTTGCTGGATTCTTTGCTTTTCAAAAGTGCTACCTCAATTTAATGGGGTTTAGTTAGAGTGCAGCCAACACACAATACACTGAAGCCGAATCAAAAACCACCCACGGCATGATTCGGATGCCCCCTTAAACGGATGAGCCAAAACTTGCAGCACAAAAACTCATACTTTTTTAGAAAGTCACCTATGATACATAATATTTTTAAATAGCCAATTTCAAACAATTTTAAGTGTATAACAAAGCACCCGTTAAAAGTCAATGGAGTTCCTTTAACGTTCCCAGAAAAAACAACATTCAGGCAAGACCATTTCAAACAAACAATTATGTGAAATAATACTGGCCAGAGACTGAATTCACTGGAGAATTAGGATGAGTGAGCATCTGTCACATCCAAGCAGGTTACCAAAAGAGGAAGGCCAAATCAGAACAGAGAAATTCTTTAGTTATGACAGTACTATTACTCCTATCTTTTCAATTACACATAGCAAGAACTAGCCATGCCCCTTTTAGAGAGTCTATTCTTTATAAAGGACAGTCACCTCAACTTGACCCTCAATTTAAGGCGAGCCAACTTTCAATATTAATAATCCACATAACAAACACTAGAAGCAGCTGAGTTTAAACATTAATCAAAAGAATAAATACATACCACTCAAATGAATCATCAGCTCCCAGAAAGACACTATAAATATGCAAATATAGAAGATCCTGAACCAATCTTTGGCTCCATATAGCATTATGCTTTCTTCAGAAATGCTGAATTAACAGTTAAATGACACTATATTCTTGTCACTCATATAGAGCATTCAAGGAAGCTTTTGACCCCTGATGGCATGATGGAGATTCCCAGTTGTCCCTTAGCATTTCCACTTTCAATAGTCCTCCCCCAAAAGAAATCATACACCAGAGACTTTTGAATGTGAGCCTTGCTAACCAAACTAATTTGAAAGAGAAAATGTTCAGATGTAAATTCCACTTGAGATGCCAAACTGAGAAGGCTAGAAAATTGGATTCTTCCATTTAGCAATAGAAAAGGTAAAATGTGGGCAAGCAACAATGAATGCCTCATCCTGCCATCATGCCTCAACACTGATCTGAGGGGAGATAGTCTGAGGACAAAAGGGAAGTTCATTATCCATGTTCATTCATTTCTTGGCTTTCCTGTTGAGACTTCCAAGAGCATGGCAATTGATACTATTGTATTTGTGATGTTGACTCCATATCAAACTGGATTTTTGATCATTCTTTGCTAACCTAGGAATAACATGTATGGAAGCACTAGAGAGGAAAAGCTTCATATCCCATTAGCAATCTCAATGGAATACATAAGAGGTGTCAGGGTGGTCAAACACTGGAATACGTTGCCTAGGGAGGTTGTGGAATCTCCATCTCTGGAGATATTTAAGAGCAGGTTAGATAGACATCTACCAGGGATGGTCTAAAAGACGGTACTGGATCCTGCCATGAGGGCAGGGGACTGGACTCCATGACCTCTTGAAGTCACTTCCAGTTCTAGTGTTCTATAAGGTGTGAATAAACATTGCTCAAAGGCTCAGCTTGTAAATATAGGGGATAAATATCCAGAATGCTTAATTCTGAATTCTATGTCGAATACTCAACATCAATCTTGTTTACAACTATCTGTAGACTTTAAAGGATTAGATTTTTATTGGCAATAAATGTGGAGATCACACACACCCTGAGGAAAAAATATTCCCACTGATAATGATCTAAATTTACCAATAGGTAAGAAAAATGATGCCTGAGAACTTAAGTTTAAGAATTATGAGGTTAATGATTGGTTATAATTTGTGGTTTTTTACTGTAGAACCATTAAGTACTATGAAAACAAGGACAGGGCATTTATGTTTATATTTATAAATCTGTCTTAGGAGAGCTGAATTTTTAATCAAGCATTTCTGCAACCCTCTTCAACCCCACAGAAACCATGGTATGGGGTGTTATGTTTTACCAGTTCTATTAAATTTGTTATTTTTAGATGGCATGGACTAAATAAGTTGCGAACCAATGTGAATCATTGTCTTAACAAATGGACAGTGTGGAAAACATGAGCGAATTCCTGCATGTACAACTCAGACTATATTTAGCTTGAAAATAACATAGTAAATGACCTATTTAGGGAATGACCTATTTAGATCCCCCATGCCCATTCGTGAATTCTATTCTATTCACCCATGCCACATACCCACATTCACAAGCAGAAACTCTGAAGAGCCACCATTAGCAAACTTTCAAAACTTTGCAAATATCTTTTTGTTCTGTGTTTGTACAGTGTCTCGCCCAATTGGGTTGTGCTCTGTTGACAAACTCCTGGCTGCTACTTGTTTCTATGCTGTGGATTGATGACTCTCTGGCCATTTCATGCCATTGGAGTTCTCTCACAATTAACATATTTTGTGCTTAACAAACAGCCCTGCTTCTCTTTGGCATTTAATTATCTGCAAAGGCTGCATATTGCATCCGGTACTCCTCGGGCATGAACAGTGGACCTTAATTATAACAAGAGTAGTTACCACTGAGGCTTGGCTGTGGACAGTGCATTGCAGAAATCTTGTCACAGTGCATTGCAGAACATTAATAATTACAACAGCTATAGAGTCACCAGGCACCTTTTTCAGAACATTACTTCTTGGCTAAAGCAGCAAGCAGGTACACCGCAGAAACTAATACAAATACAGTGAAGATCACATTGAATTCAGCTGGCCTTATAATGGGCTTGGAAAATCTTATTTGGTGCTGAATCAATATAAAGTATGATGATTCAGTCCTTTAAAGTTATACACTTAGTCACTGCCCAAGAACTGGGAGTAGGAACAGTGTATCAGTTTTATGGTTTACTGGGATCAATGTGAAATGAATGTAAAGTCTTTAAGTAATTTGAAAGTAGTGATTTTAGCAAGGATTCATTGACATCTAACCCAAAAGTTTCTATACAATGAAAATGATAAATTACCCCTCGTGTATTTCAAATGAACTGCTGTGAAAGGGGATTATAGGCTGGTGCTAGGAATTAACCTTATGGTGAGCAATCCAACTGAATTTGCTCACTAATGGACAGGTTTCATTAGCTCAAAGCTGGCATTCTTGCCAAAAATAATTTCATAGTCAAAAGCCATTACCGCATTAATCAAACCAGTAGAAGTGACAATGCAAGTAATGCAAGGAAACCAAGTGGGATACAGTGGCAGATCTGGACAGATAAGTGGAATGAGACCTGGACCATTTCCATTGAGTGGTTTTCATATAAATAAATTATTAATTGCTGCCGTGTGATAGGTTTAAATAGTGTTCTACAAACACTTGAGGAGATTGTAAGTTCCTTGGCACTGGGAGGGAAGTGTCTCATATTGATAAGACATAATGTAACTGGATTTAAGTACAAATGCGAAAGCAGGAGCGGGTAGTTTCAGAGGGAAGACCAACAGCATTGTACAGAGAAGGACATGAGTTGGCGGCATGTGGAGGAGATGGAGACTCCTTCAAGCATGGAGAGGGGTGCAAACTTTCTTCGATGCACATGTTGACTATGCCTTTGAAATTAAAATTGCTGAGATATTTCCTCTATAACCACGCTCTCACCATAGGGAATACCAAAGTGCTTAGCAAGGAGAATGTCACACATGTTTTCACGACTGCCCCTGTCATGGCCATTTTGAGCAACGATAAAGTAATTTATTTCAAGATGTTAGAGAGCCCTAGGTCAGCATTTTAATGCATCCTCTCCATAGCTAATCCTACAACTGTGGGGAAAAAAATACACCACAATATTCATCCTGGCCTCAAAAAGGAAACAAAAAAATGGGCCTGAGAAGGGATGATATGATGCGGTTAATTGGCTAATCGAGTAGACAGTCGATAAGGTAAGGCAGCCCCCGGCTCAGTGCCAGCTCGCACCAGTCCAGGATCTATCCCCCACTGCGGCTCTGTATTTTAAATGTAGTAAGAATAATAGGGGATGCTGGTGGAGCAGCCTCTGTCCATGGCCAGCCTGTGCTGCTGGGGACAGAGGCTGCTTCATGGCAACAGGCCCCATCCTTGGGGGCAGGGGGGGGGCCCCCCAGGACAGGGGCTGCTACTAGAGCAGCCTCTGTCTGCAGCCAGACTGGCTCCCCCCACCTCCGGCTTCTGCTCCAGAAGCAGCAAGGACAGACGGGAACCAATAAGTGTAGGCTTATCAGTTAGTCGAGTAGTTGCTTACATCCCTAGGCCAGAGAGCACTGGGTGTAGTCCAAAAGTGCCATCAGGCAAAGAACATTTTTTATCAATGATGAAGATACAATTCATAGGGGTGACTGGGAAGCTCAGAGACTATGCACCCCTTATGTCCCTCTTAAATCCTCTAAATAGGATTTAATTGGTTCTATAGTCTTGGCTATCTGCCTATAGGTAAATTTCATCCCTTCTACAGAAAGGAGCCCAGATATAGTAGCTGGCTATGAGCAGACAAAAAGCATGGGCTCTAGCGTGAAAAAGAAACAGTCACACAGAATGGTAGAATTAGCTCAAACTCTTTATATAAAATGCACCAGAATGTTTAGATTCCTAAGAAAATAACAAATGAATCCAAAGCAGAATTGTATTAAGCATGCTAATGAAAATACAGTAGAATATTCTATGATCTAGTGTTCATATCACTGCATTAAAACTAGTATCAAGCAAGTGTTTCAATGCATAATTTTATATTGACTTTCTTCTAAGACAGTTCATGGGGATTCCCATTGCCTGAGATGGGGTTCAAGTTTTGGATCTGAAAAAAATAAAATTCAAACCCAGTTCAGATGAATCTGCCAAGTTTCACCTGATTTAAGATAAAACTGTCATATGGCGTGTTTGATTTGTTTTTCTTTCTGTTTGTCAAAGCTGCAAAGTGGGCATGGTTCATCCAAAGGTTTCGGGGCTGTGATGAAAGGGGAGGTGTACAGGAAGAAAGTTTGTGGTGACATACAATAGACTGATAGTCAGAAAAATCTGGTTATACTTCTTGGCACCGTCACTTATTTCCTGGACAATTTAATTCATCTCCATGGCTCTTCTTCCACCCACCAACTAAGGATAAAAGTACACTCTCCCTCGCTGTGTGCATCTCGTCTGTTTCGATGGTACATTTTCTGATAGAACAACTGCTTTAAATGTTGTAGTCACTGCAGAAAGTCACATAAGATGCACTAAGATCTCTCTACAGCCACAAATAGCCAGGAGAATAACTGAGTCCATGGACACTGCCTGCAGTTACACTGACTGAAAGCATCTGCAAATGAATTATTCCAAAAGAACAGACAGGTCTCATTAATTACACTTCTCTACTGGGACACACAGACAGGAAATTCCTTGATTGAAATATCTTGCCTAGTCTCAGTGGATTCTAATTTAGCCCCTAACAGCAAATAATCCTGTGAATCCACAGAATTCTGCAGGAATCCGGGTTATTCTTTTGACACTTAAAATTGCACATGTGTAGGGAAGTTAGGGAGTGTTTCCTCCCTACCTGACCCCACCACTTCTCCTCAGAGGATCTGTTGAGGCACTTTCCTTTCATAAGAGTGCCAAGGCACTTTTTATTAAAGTCTGTCTTACCAACAGGCTTTCTGAAGAGTATAAGGGGGACCACCAAACAAACAAAAATAGGGAAATTCCCCAGTCACTCAGAATCCCTCCCAAAAACCTGGCTGAAGTCATGGCTCTTACCACAGGCTGGGTGAGCAAAAAGGGTTTCTTCACAGAATCTCTCATCAGCTCCAAAGCTGACTCCTTTGAAGCTTCTCCAAGTCTGTTCCATTTTTCTCCTCCCGCCACCTCCAATTTTTAATCAGCTGCTTAAAGTTCCTTCCGTGTGCTAGAGGTCTGTGGTTGGCTCATTTAGCAGGCCTGTTCCAGGCTACCGCCTCTCATTCCTTCGGTCTCTCACCAAGAGCATTCTATAAAAACTCTCAGTAAACCACATACAGGGGAGCCAACTGGACCACCAGGCCCCGAGGCAATGGAGGGGAGGGAGACTCTGTGCTCCCAGAAGAAGCGTGACTGGGGCAGCCAACTGCCAGTGCCTCCTGGAATGCGTGATACCGGGCTCTAGAGCATGTCGCCCAGGGTTCTAGTGGTGATTATAAAGGTCCCAGGCCTCCAGCTACTGCCTTTTTGAGTTGGTGGGCCTGCCCACAAACTTGGTTTTTAGTTAATATTGCTACCATACAAGGAACAAAAAGCCAAACAACTGTCTCCAGACAGCTGAAGAAACCAGACTCAGGCTCTTAATGGAGCTCAAGACAATAATTTTCACAGATGAGCTAGTCTGTGCCTCAGACTGAATTTATCCTAGCCAATTTCGCTAGATCTCAGTGCATTTGTTATATAGCAATAGCTAGATAGATATGTACAGTTTTTACTTAAATATATGTTGCAGAAAACCCAGACAAGAGATGGGGAAGTTTCTAGGCAGAATCTCTGCAGTGAAACAGAGGATGAAAGAGCAATTTTGGGATTAATGCTGTTTTCTAATAGAATCCCTTAATCTGTTTAGGAAGAATGTAACTTTTGTAATTTTTTACCACAGTGTCATGTGATGATCTGCAGTAACCATGTCTCAGAAAATACAGGACTCCATGAATAATGAACCCAGCAAGTTAGAAAATAGGTTTTCAATTGCATCCTCTTTTACTATTCAAAACCTAGTTTCATAATCAATGCAGAATCAAACCCAACAACGGTGGGATTTACAATAGCTAAAACCGAGCCCCCTTATCGCCTGTGTCAGGTGAGGAGAGAGTAGCACAAAATGGATTTTTGAATGGTGAGGAAATTGTTTCAGCTACACCAGACTAACATGGCTACATTTCTACCAATATTTACATTTAGGTATTTTTAATCATTGAGAGCAGTTTCATGAGAAAGTGCTGACAGAAGGAAACATTCCTTAAGTAATATTAGGGAAAAGACCATTTAAATTAATATTTTGGCAAAGCAACCAGAAACAGAAGAGGAAGTTTTCTGTTTCTAAGCTGGCCTCCACTAGAGAGATGGCATAGCATCTGAGTTAACACAATACTTTAGCAGCGTCTAAGAGTTGACAGTATTTGTGCAATCTATTGGACTCTCACAACTGAGAGTTTGGTTAGAAAACTGAAAAGACCATATTCTCCCACGCAGAAGCAGCAAACAGTTTTGAGGCCTTTCTTGATGCACAAAGAGAAGTTTTATGGGCAAAAAAAGATCTAGCTAACCACAGGGAGCAATTCATGTGTATCCACCATATCTAAACAGAGAAAACACTGATTCTTGCGGTCTTCAGCTTAGGAAGCAACAGTGGTGGACAAGCTTGTATCCTCAGCAAGTCTTTGTATGGACATATATGTATAAATTTCATCATTCATAATGTCATTGCCATTCTAAGATCCAGCTGTTTTATCCTCATTCCCAGATGGCATTTTTATATATGACTCTAATTAAGGAAGTGCATGACGACAATATAAAAATTTAGTCATTTAGCAAAAGCTGCAATATTGTCTTTTAATTTAAAAGACAGCATAAAATAAACCACTTCGATGTTTCTGCAGAATGTAGAAAACAAATTAAATGACTTGTCTGTTGCATCTTCTCTCTTATTTCTGTGCTGCCCTTTACCATATTGTTAAAGTCTAATTGGGGACTTGATCTTGTTGCAAGGGGACTTCATTAAAAATGTTGCTCTCAGGGGAAAATGGATGCAGGGAAAATGGATGCAGGATTAGGCCTTTAGAATGTAAGCTCTTTGGGACAAGGGTGATCTATGTTAGATAGATGCCCTGCAATCCTATCCCTATATATAAGTAACAGCCTTAGGTTGAAGGGTAGTTCATGAATCAATCCTTGCACTAGGTAAAGCCAGTCTCAGGATGAAAGAGACCCCAAGAAAGTGTATTAATTTATATCACAAATTGCTTCCTTTCTACTCAGATTGCAGGAGGGAGAAATCAGGAGAGTCCACAAGTTACAAAAAAACATGGAGGACTGCAGAGTCTTCAGCAATTACTTCTGTTGTTTGTCTCTATGGCCTAGTCTACACTACAGTGGGCCATCAATCTAAAGTTATGCAGCTTCAGCTATGTGAATAGTGTAGCAGAAGTTGATGTATTTAGAGCAACGTGCTGTCTTTGCTATGGTGAGTTGACGGCAGACACTCTCCTGTTGACTCCACCAACGCTTATCGTTCCAGTGGTGTACTGAGTCGACAGGAGCGCACTCAATGGTTGATTTATCATATCTACATGGACCATCAATCTGGCGTGTACTGTAGACCTGCCCTGAGATGCTGTTTCTTCCTCTGTGGAAGGTTATTCAGTGTACTGGGTAGCATTTTTAACTTCTACTGTACACTGTTGATAATGAACTCTGTAAATAATAAGGGTTGAGTGCATGAAGGGTGGGAGGGAAAATGAAATGAAATAAAATAAGGAATGCATTAATTTTGAGACCAACAAACCACAGAATATGCCACATTGCATACAAAAGTGTTGAGAATAAGTCTTAATTAATAGCACACTAGTACTATTTGAAAAGCAAATACAGACTGCCAGGGAGGGGGAACTACCCACAAACAGCATGCCCTAAACACACAACTGCCAAATGTTTGGCATGAGTCACTGTTCTATTACACTGTTCTATTACAGTGGGTGCAGCAGAACCAGCAAAGGGACATAGGTAAACATAAGGGTTCTTTTCTTAACTATAAGGGTGACTTCATTAATGTTTTACCTTGAAGAACCAAACATAACATTTTTAAAGGGAAATGAATGGGAAAAGAACCAGAATTAGAACAAATTAACCTATTTCATACTATAGCAGATTGTATTTGACCACTTTTCCTTTGCAATTTAAAGCTCTGGTTTTTACACAAATTAAAAACACATCATGAAGCAATGGAGTGAAACTCAGCTTATTTTTCTAAGTTGAAATGTTGTGTTTTTAGGATTACACACTTTAAATAGTTTAGAGTGTTTAAAAGTTCTAATGTCCAGAATACTTGAGTCTTATTGATGCAGTTCAACAAATTGTGTGGAACCATGATCAACTAATATGGAAACTTTTGAATGAGACTATATTTAGTTGGGAAAGACCCCAAAGCAGTTAAGCCATTTTCCTGTTCACTCCTTTCTTCGTTCATGGACAAAATTCTGTCCTTTGTTGCAAGCATGCGTCACTGGGGTTCATAGGAGTTGCACACATTCATTGGAAAGAAGAACGTGGTTTTACAGTTTTGTGGAACAATAAGCAGGTAGGAAGAGGCAGCATTGAGTGAAGTAAAGAATAATGTTCCACCCACTTCTAGCAAGAATGAAGTACCTTTTGATTCTCTTTGTAAAGAGCCTTTTCTATAGAGTGAATGGAGCAGGAAAGAGAATCTAAGACCCCGCTCTCTGCACAAACACCAAACTTATCACAATTGCAGGGTGCTGTCATAGCTGCCTTCTAGCCAGTTAACACCATTCACTCTGCAGAAAACCCCCTTTCCCAAAAGCACGGTTTCCAAAAAGCATGAGCAACTTCTCTTGCTTCTGAAGATGCCAACTCATGTATGGAGTCACATGCAATTCCATCACAAACACATCCGTTTCCTGTGGTTCTAAAACTAAGTCTAATAGAGGATAACTTCGTTGAGCCATATACTGACATATTGATAATTGTCGGGTCTTCACCTCCAGTTGAAGAAGACTGATTCTACATAGTCATATTTCTTACAGAAATAGTGGTCTGGATAAAAGTTCATTGACCTGTTGCTCAACCTTTCAAGATGGCTCTAGGACTTATCAAAGAAAAGCTCAGGAATTGTGCCATCTAGGATATGGCTGCCTTTCACCAACATGGTTTCCAGCAGTAGGTTCTTAGTCCTAGTTGGTTGGCTAGGAAATCTTAAAACGCTCCTTTCGAGTTCAGCACCTAAAATATTCCTCCATCCCTTTTGTCTCCTCCTGATTCTGCTACTGCAATTCAGCCTATTGAAGTTTAAGCAACCATAAGTGATTGGTAAGCCTGGAGACAGAATAGACTCATGCTCACTCTCCCAGTGCTGCACAAGACAGGACATTCTAACACAAGTAAAAATACAGTTGGGGAGGGGAGAAATCTTATTGTTTGTTAGTACAGAGTCATATTTGCTTTAGAAATACGCTCAGCAGCAGGTCTCCTGAGTAAGGTGGCAGTGTTTTGAAAGGGCCTTTTCTGACTATCCATCACTTCAAGGTGAATGAGGAGACACTTGCTGACAAGACCCAGAAAAGACTTCCCTAGCTGAAGGCTCTTTCCTCTAGAATTTGCTTCCCCTCACAATTTACCAGAACTTGCACCCATTACAGATCCAGGACACGATGTAGGAAAATTATGCTTGGCTTACCCTATTGTTTCAGTTGATTTTATAACAAATATTTTGGCATCTGTATTTCTTTAATGATGCTCATGGTCTGGTGTCTTACAGGAGTTGCATTTAAATAATTAAAAAAAACACTTTAGGCTAGGGCAACAGGTGCTCTTAAAAATAAATAAATCATATGAGTCTGACAATTGAGAACCCAACCATCCTGTAAAATACCCAGACAATGTGCATTGTATGAAACCATCCAGTATGTCCTTGTGTGACCCAGGGATTCCAACAGGCAGAGGGCATGGGGGTAAATAGGCTTTTACAGGGAACCTGTGTTGGATACCTGCATAATAGTTCACTTAAGAGAGACATATGAAGTCTCCACCGAGGGTTAGTAATCCACTGGTTTTCATACCCACTGCAAAATATATGGATAATATTGAGTGAGTTAAGGATCTATATTGAAAATTGTGTTTTTAAGGTCTTGGAGTGAAGGAAGGTCACCAGACCTAAGAAATGTCCCTTTCAGTCAGGAGGTGACTGGCATGCAAAGTGAGGCATACAATTCATAAGTGGTCAGACAGGGAGATAGATGTGTGTTTGCATAAGGAGAGATTGCAAAATCTATAAGAGAAGAAATTCACAGTAATAAACCAACAGCCAGCAGATGTCCTCTTTACTAATGAAGACAAAGGGTTATTTGGGGATATCTTGGAGTGGAAAGCAACATTCTGGATGCTTAATTCATGGCGCTGTGCGCATGTCTTATGATATGAGGGTTGCAGCCAGCTTGGCTGTCAGAGCCCTTCAAATCTGTTAACCAATTTACACCCATACACTATACAGATTGTGAATGGCGGCAAATCTAAATTTTCTATTCGTGCATGCATCTAGCTGTAAAGCACTGCAAGATTTTGGGTGAGCAATACTCTGCAAGCCATGATAGTATCTTGTCGATTATGCCTAGGATTTAGAAGGTGCATGTGATGATTTTATTTTGTACTTGACCGTTTGTTCTCCGTATATCTACTGGCTAAGATTTAAATCTCTGCTATGGTCACGAAACATGCTCGATTTCATTACAACCTTATCTCAATGCTGTTGTTTACTAGGGCAGTGACCTGAGGGGGAACTGGTAAGTTGGGGTATCTGTTTTTTCAGATGCAGTAAAGCAGTGAGTATTGTGCTGTTGCAATGGACGTGGGATTGGCTGCTCTTGCGAGACAGAGGGCTCCAGGGTTGGAGCATGCCAATTGCTAATCTGCAGAGTGATAACAGGAACTCCAAGGCCTCGAAGGGGAGTGTTGCCAGTGGTTCATGGAGTGGGGGAGCTGACCCATGACAATCACAGACGAGATTTCCTCATGCTACGGGCAGGTGGGAGTGAGATGCATCACAGCCTGGGAAGCATCACACCATCCTATGCTGGACACCCTGAAGCATGAGGTTTACTTGCTCTCACTTTAGAATATATACTGCCAAATTTTGCCAGCCATTTGTAAACGTTAGTGACAACATTTACTTCAATATTACCTTGAGTTTCTGTACCAAGTTAGCCTACAGATTTACAGAGTTTGCTTTAAAAAAAAGTGCAGAACTTGCCGAGTCATTTGGAAACCAGGAAATGTACCTGATTTTCTGCTGCCATGCTCCAATTCCACCAGTTCAAAGCGAGTGTGAGAGAGATAAAATGTGCTAACGAATCTGAATAAAACAGGTTTTGCACTGGGGCAAATGGTTTAGGGCAATGGAAAGGCACAGTGTGTGTAACACCCTATGTTATTACAAGTTTGCAACCCCATTTATTTGCTGATTGGCTAGTCTGATCTTTATTCAGAGGGGCAGAAGTGCAAATATACAGAAAATGAAAGTTAATCTTGTGCAGTTAACAGAGCAGTCCCATTTTGATTGCTTTTTTCCCAGGTAGCACTTTTATATGTATATTAGCCTTTACAGTCTCCCTAGAGATTTTATATCAACCATTGGTTCGAAACCACTACATTTCTAACATGGGACTGTTTTCATGGTTTGGACAGAAGTAGAGTATTTGCACAGTGTAAACTCTGAATTACTTGCATTACACACAGTACTGGAGATCTACATTGGGGGTCTTAGGCCGATACTTCACTCCATATGGTTCCACATCCTTGTAATGGACATCAGATCAGCTTCTTAATGCAACAAGTTGATTCAGAGCTTTTCATTGCAGGGAATTAACTGTGGAGCTTCTAGATCTGAATTAAGGTAGTAAGGGTACTTTCCTCTTAGTAAAGGAGGAAGCTCCCTAAAATAATCCATTAATAGAGAGTCTGTTGGTCTGAGGTTGCTGGAAACAGCATTTCTTAGTTTAATATTAGATGAGTAAATTGATGAGAACTTGCAACTCAGTGCTCAGAAGGTGAGAAATAGCAATACAACTGTAGTACTACACAGATGAGATGGTCTACATATGCCTAAACACCCCCAGAATATCTTCCCAATAAGTTGAAAGAAACTAAGTGAAAACGGGAAAAAGAGAAGCTGACATATAGAGGCAGGCAAGGCTCAAGAAATACTATAATGTTGTACAGCTTCACAGCAGATGAGGGGCTCCAGGGAGTGAGGACACTGCCACCAGCGTCAGAATTTAATTGGGCTAAAATAAAAATAAAAATAAAATCAGGAGTAACAGTTTAATCTACCCATGTCATCGTTGTTTATTTGACCCTTTCAATGGAGCATTCTATAGTGCATGTAAGTATGGCCACGGCTTTGCTGTGAAGTTAGTCTATACAAGGATACTTCACTTTTACTTTCAGACCAGCCACAGCTGGCAGGGTAACACAATAAGGAGAAATTAGCTAGGATGAGAAGCTCATAAAAACTCTAATTGCACGGTCAGAAGTCCTAGGGCTCGCCTTCATGGCATTGTTAGCTCAAGGTACAACTGAAGTGTTGCTGTTAACCTGACTCCTGGCTACAGACAAAAACCCTTACCTCAAGTCAAGCGGCACTTTAAACTTGCAATAGCCAGCTTGTGAGGAATGAAAGGGGAGGAAAATGAGCTCAAGGGCCGCTGATGCACTGAGGATGCTGCAGCTTGAATTACAACAGCTCCTCGATTAATAATCCGGTCATGCCGAGCGGTTCGTCAGGTCACTTTGTGGAGCTAAAGTGTTATTCTGCAGGGAGGCTGCTCTCATTTTTGCTAAGCTGGTTCAAGTACAGTCACTGAGGTGTGCTAAACTGTACCAGCAAAAAAAAAAAACCCATGCTCAAACTTACATGGTCAACTGCGTTCACAATCTTACTGCCTTACCATGCCGCTGATGCCTGAGTGGGTATACCCACCCTAATGGAAATTCTACTGATCAACATTTCTATTAACTCCACTGCCATTTTCTTCTTACCAAGCCTCTTGCCCATGAGAGGCCACTGAGCCAGGCAATCTTACACCAGCAACTGATGTTCTCCTTGCCACAAGCAGAACTGCTTACATAAAAGTCTCAAAGGGGAGGATATAAGATTAGTTTCAATCACCTCTGTCATGACAACAGGACTGTTACGTTTCCACTGATGATGTACAGTCATGAGGAAACTTTGACCACCTCTCATTGAAACATCAGCACAGAACCACATTTTATTCATTCCCCCCCCCCCCACACACACACACAAAAGGTTAAATGTTTTGCACGTCCAACAAGCTTAGCTTGCATGGCCTGGGATAAGCCCATCAAATTTAGAATTTGGTAATCCAAAGAGGTAACAGTGCTTTTTACTACATAGAGGGTTTTAACGAGTTTTTTAAGGAGTTCCTGGAAGTCTCCTTAGATACACGCTATTTATCTTTATAATTTCTCAAGTCCATCTTC
Source organism: Pelodiscus sinensis (assembly GCF_052426305.1). Lineage (NCBI taxonomy): Eukaryota > Metazoa > Chordata > Testudines > Trionychidae > Pelodiscus > Pelodiscus sinensis. The sequence goes on from NC_143059.1 coordinate 9,104,521, forward strand.
CTTCTCTACATTCTCTATTCTACTTTTATCCTTCAAGGATAGAGTCAGCTTAACCAGAAGTATAATACGTTCCTGCAGTATGCAGGCTCTAAACTCAGAGGAATGTTCTTTTCTATCCTCTTCTTCTCTAGCACCACATATAACCAAAACTAATGCAGTTCACAAAACATCTTTCCCTCATACCTAAACCTCTCCTAGAAGATTATGAACTATTATAAAGTTCTTTTGCATTCAGGTGAGGAGTATAAAAAGCTTTGAGTTGAAGTAGATGAATGGAGCAATTTAAAGCATATAATTGCTTTAGGAAAAGAGGGGAAATGTATTAGAATACTCACCTTGACGAATCTATGAAGTATATTACAAGAGCACCAATACTAAGAGCAAAGACTAAGACAACCTGCAAAAAAACAAAAAGAAAAATGCAATCACTTAACGGTGTATGACGGAAACATTTATTCTTTCACACTTGAAAGAGAAAATAATATGTAAAACATCTTTCAATTTATTTTTGTGTGTCGCTTGTTTTAAGAACTAACCCTGCTTGCATTTTCAAACATATTTCATTGGATTGAGGAGAGACTGACTTCCATGTCAGGGAAATGCAATTTGCAAATGGCTCCTATATCCTAACTTTTGCTGAAATGGAGGCATTAATTTTAAATGACAGATTTCCCCCACTGAAAGTTATTAATAGTCATAATGTTGCTTTATAAAAGAGCTATCCTTCAGCTTTCTGATAAAAGTCACATTTTTTGTAGGTAACCAATAGAGATGACAGATTAGATTACATATACATTTATATTACATGTGTGATAGTGAAATCCATGTGTTTATAGAATTATGACTGTGATCATTGACTTTTACCATGCACCTCTGATCATCTTACCAATCCGCTGCCCACTCATACTCCCATCTCTACCAAAGCATCTTCTGATATTCCAAGCCTTCAGGCAGCTTCAAATAATTGATTTCTCTTTCCAACACCCTAGCAGATAAGTTTCTTCTTCTTTTCACATAGCTGTGCCATTTCATCTAATACTGCAGGGAAAATCAAACCTATCACTAGCCTAAAGCTAAGGTCCAATATCTTGCAAACCATGAAGGTTAGAAATGGGTGCATATGACCATTGAAAAGCCCCTTTTTAAAGCCCAAAGTCTTCAATTTCAGTGCTAATAGGTTGGGAAATATCAGATCATTTGTATTTATTTTTTCAACAGATGCATTTTCAAAAGACACATCATTCTCTCTCTAAGCCTCACACTTTTGGACTGATCAAGGACCTTAGTTTTACAGACAAAGAGATACAAAAAAGATCAATAAAACCAAGTTTTCTGAAAAAGTTTTTAAACTTTTTTTTCCTGTAAATTATATGGGACATGAAATACAGAATACGGAATATGGGTGATGTACTATAAATGTTTTATTGGCTCTAGTATAGAAATAATTGGGCAACTTATTCATGTCTCTGCTACCAATGCCGCAATCTCTAACATACTCCAATAAAACCTTTCTTCCACCTTTCATTTCTTGCAGTCATGTATTCTCCACAGATAAATACACACACAATGCATATTTTAAAATTTTAAAAATCAGTTTCTCTATCCTGTCTGGAGGTTCACATACTATACTGACCAAAATCCAAGAATGTTTGAACAGATAGATATATAGGGATACATTTTAAAGGAAAAGAGTATGTGAATTGTCATGCTATTTTGACAAATCCTTTTTAACAGGAAACATGCTTAGCCAATGCAAAAAGTATTTTGTTTTTAACAATATATTTAGTAAATCTAAAACTAAACTTTCCACTTCGCTTGGTAAATGATTTTGATTTAGAGAATTACTAAGTTAGTGACTTGAATATTTTCTATTTTCCTTCTCAACCAAGCAAATATATATATGTAAGTTGCCTTGCTCTGTGGGAATAAAACAGTGATTCCTTGTCACAATTTCTTGCACTCTTAAAAGATACCGAAACAATTGATTTGAGTGGGTGCAGGATCAAGTCCTTAGTGACAGGATAGGACAGTGGCGAGCAACCTGTGGCTTGAGGACCACATACAGCCTACTGGGGTTGTACGTGTGGTCCCAAGACATGTTGTTAACTGTTGCCCACACACACGGTTGCCAGAGTCCACTGTTTTCTGTCCACATAGGTTTCCGGCTTCCCCCCCAAAAACTGGTATTACTAAAGTGACACGTATGTAAAGCAAGGGCACGTGAAGTGAGGTGAGTGCTGATTGCATGCAACACTGACTGAGCCAGTATGCTCCCCCCACAATCAAAGCGCTGCTATGGTTCAATTGTCACTAAGCATGTAATCAACGAGTCGATTAGTTGACTGATAAGTATAAGCTTATCAAATAGTCGACTAGTGATGCAACTAGTCGCTTCCCCTTGCTTGGTGAGGGAAACAGGTGCCGGTATTGGGGGGAGCCATCTTAAAAGACAATTCCTCACCACCACCATTTCCGGGGGGTCCAGGGAGGTAAAGGCACAGTGGGAAACGGCACAAGCAGGGACTGAAGTAGTCTCTGCTTGTGATGCTTCTACTGCTATTTTACTTTTGAAATGTACAAAAGCCCCACTGGGGCTCTTGTATATTTCAAAGGCTGAGGTGCTGCAGGGAGCACAGGGCCAGTACCTTGCTGGCCCTGCACTGCCTGCGGAGCATCCGCTTTTGAACTGCAGCAAGAGCCCAGTAGGACTATGCACAATAAGCACAATGTATTTGCTTCATAAAGAGAGGGATTTGTTCTGGAGGTCTATCACTCTGCAATCTATTATACTAATCCACAGTTAATTAACTTTTTGCATCCTCAACAAATAATTCGCTGTAACTCTTCAATGTTTCCTTTAACCACCGAGTTTATTATTGTTCCACAAACTCTAAAACCTTTGCTATCCCCAAGATGGTAAAGACCTACGTCACGACTCGTGGTCTCAAACCTCAGTTTGCAAAGTTTACAAGTGCAGGCTTACTTCAACCGTCCACCTGGCCACCTACTGGAAATTCCTTACCAAGAAAACACGAACCCAGTGCCAGCTTAAGGCTCTACTCCACAAAGTCCTATTAGTCTCAGAGCAGTTGATTGGCCTACTGGCCCTTCTTAAGCTCACAGCAAGACCAAAAAGCTTGTTCCCCCATATGGCAAACTAGGCCAGCTGGACTCCTGGCATCTGAATGTGGTTCACGACCTTACAGTTGTCTCTTCCTTCTGATTCACGAGTCCATCTTGTGACTGGGTGCTCTGGCGGCCTATGACCCAGTCATGGGAGCTTTGGTTTTCCTTGTGGCTTTTTGGAAGACTCCTTACATATCTTCACAAATTAAATCCAATCATCTCTGGAAGTTTTGGGGGTTATTTTTCATTTGGATTCCAGTGGAAATATTTTCCCCCTTCCTTTTAGCAAAATAGGTTTTTGCTAAAGGAACAATACTGCATAGACTACACAACTAAAACAACAACAAAAAAACTTATCTATTTTAAGTTATCTCTGAAGCTATAGTATTATGAAAGAACCCAACAGTCTTACAATAAGCAATGCAGTGAATAATGTGCAATGTGTCCATTCTAGGAGGAGATAATGAAAAAAAGAACTGGAAATCCCAAGGTTTTTAGCCATCACTCAGCAGCATAATGGCACTTTTTGAAGAGGTGCAACTGTGATTATGTATGGTATATTGAAGCTTGCAGGGACACAAGTCACAGGAACAATAACGAGGATTTGCATCATTTTGTATCTTTCCACTTCTGAGAAAACCAAATTGCTGATCAGTCGAACCTTCTTCAGAGATTTGTTTCACTCTTCAGAGATTATTCAGTTCAACATTTTGGTTGTCCAAGAGTACCTTCTCAAACTTTCATCCTTTGTCAACACAAGGCCATGAGACCTCATCCTGCACCACTGGAGTCAATAGGAGATTTGCTGTAGACTTCAATGGATCAGACCCTTAATGCTGCAGTAATACTAGAGGTTTTACTATTTAACCCTTATGCTATGCATACAACTAGATGTCAGTTCAATTAAGAGTTTTGCTATTAATTTTGATGGAAAAGAGAACAGTCCTAATTGTATAAGTAAAGAAAGTGAATAAGCCCTTGCCAAGAGGTTAAAATCTGGAATTGATGGGGTTTTATAAGGAACTTGTACACCACATAAAGCCTTTGACTGTTACAAGTCAGCTTGAAATTTGGTTAGAGATAGTCTCTTATTTTCCAAAGTCTGGAATTAAAAACAATTATTTTACAGTGTTGCGTGCTGGAGAGACTGAACAGGTGCAAAGCTTGGATCCATATGTGAACCTTTCTAAAATTTAGGCCAGGGAAACGTCAAGAGGCAGACCATGGACCAAATCTGGACTATCAGACACTTTTCAATGGATCCCCAAATCTTTTTATTTATCATTTGCTGTTGTTGTTTTTATAATTACTTTCTCTGGAGTCTGAACTATCCCTTGCCCAAGAAATCTGGACTTTGACAAAAAAATGACTCCCATAGGTTTAGGAATTATGTTTTGGCTCTTCTTCTATGAGTCATCTATAAAACTATTAATTGCACAGGATTAAACAATTATTTTAAAATGCTTGCAAGACACACAAAGTGAACCGAACTACTCAATCTGCATGCAAAAGTTTGGCAATCATTGGGTGAAGGTTCATATTACTATTATGTGAATCATAATGGAAAATTCAGTCATGCAGCCTATAAACAAAGTGAAGACTGAATATAGTATCTAGCTAATGGCATATTTCTTGTTATAATAAATAATGGTAACTACAGACTGAATACATTGGAATCACTCAGCTATGGTTATAAGCAAAGTCCAAGTCCTCTAAACCTTGCAAGTAGATATGGACTTGAGTTCTGCCTCTCCTATAAAAAAAAAATAATGTTTTGTGGCATAATATGCCTCAGTGAGTAACCAACTAGCGGTATACTTTGGAATAAACAGTATTACAGCCCACAAGTGGAGCTATATTTAATTTATACAGAGTGTTTTCAAACACTCATTACACTATTGGAATTTTGTTCTATAGAACCTGGTTGAGAACAACAAAGCTGACTAAGGGATTTAGGCATCCATCTCCCAACAGAATACCTACATCTTCCATTAACCAAATCCTATTGACTCCTCTGAGACATTCAAATACATTATAACCATATGGCTAATAATCCCAAATATTTAAGCATTTTCTCTGTTATCCTAAAATACACAAAAAACTTAGATCAGGGCTTCTCTCCCCACTCCCATTGTACTTAGAGAGAAAGTTGGCCTTATAAGTTACACTGCCCCAAGACTCCAGACAGGGTTGAGGGTTGAGAGGAATCAGACTTCTGTTCCCCTCTCCTCCTGCTAGCAGAGCTCCTTCCTCTACTACTCCCCTTAACAGAAAAGGAAGTGAGTCTGGGCTGTAACTTGCCAAGGTTACCTGGCATCCAGGGCCCAAAGTAAATGCACAATTTAGTTGAGCTCATGGCTGACCCTGCCAAAAAATCCTCCCCCTCCTTCCCCCCCCCCCCCCGTCTGATTAATTGGTTCAATAGAAATGGGCCCAAGTTACATAATTTGGTGTGGATCCACATTTCATACATCTCCAAGTTCATGGATATTAAAATCCAGGATTTTAAGTTGAGCTGGTTATAAACTGGTATGCCCCTTGTGGAGTTGGATCCAGATTTAGATTCTGAGTCCCTGGCAAAGTTTTTATTTTATTTCATGTTTACTTTCTGGATACTTTTGCTTTCTTAGAAGGGATAGTGAAAAGTTATAACTTAAGTGGGTCCTCTTGGATTCACGGCCACCAGAAGCCGTGGTGAGACAGGGAGGATACTTTGTTTATGAAGTAGACTTAGAGCAAAAAAAGGCTGTCTAGTGCCTTTTATTATTCCAATGCATTTCGCACAATATTGCTACTTCTACATATTTATTATAGCTGCTATCTTTGTCTGGAAGGAATCTGTTATTTGTAATAACTTACTGTTTGTTTAAGCACAGGGAAGAGGGAATTATTCAGTGGTAACTACATTGACTAGGCATTTAATTCTGAGTAAAAAATAAACACCACTTTGACAGGGGGAAAAATAAAACAGTTGCTGTACAATCTCCAAATCCTTCTTAAAATAAAACAACCTGGAGTTCAATAAAATGTCACAAAGCCTTTTTTTGAGGCAGGCAATCACAGAAACAATAGAAAATTCATGTTCCATTCACCTGTGAATGAACTACAGACAAATCAGTTTTCCTCTAACATTAGCAATGTTCGAGGAGCTTGGGCTAGGCTGTTTTTCTTGAGATGACAGACTATGCATCCAGATGAACAACTAAGAGAGTAATAAGGGCTCTGCAATCAAGATTTCCATGAAGGATGTAAAGAAGCAACAGAAAAGAGAGACGTGTGCATATTTAGAAAACAGTGTTTAAATGAAGCCATAACACTTCAGGGTATGATCATGTGTCACCCAAGAGCAGGTCTAGCGAGCATAAGTGTAAAAGTCCTTTATGGAACAAAAGGGTTCCTGCAGGAAATGGTCCTACCAATAACCCAAAAGGGAGCACTGCTTATCCTAAGTCAGTAATGAAGCAATGCGCCCTAGCAAGATTAAACACACACATGTGAACAGAGACTGAAAAGCTTGGAACTGATTTCATAGAAAGTAGATTAATAATTGGGGACATTAAAAGAGAGATAAAATGGTACAGAGAAAGCATATGGACAGTAAAAATATCTAGGATAATATTAATACATATTTTTAAAAAGAACTAAGTTCAGAACCTATGCTTCAAGGTATAAGTCAATTGAGCACTCCCAGTGAGGATGCGCACTGCAGACACAAGGAACAAAGTGGAGACGCACACAAATGATGCGTATACCAACATAAGTTAGGTTGGCTTAATTTTACAGTGTAAGCGTGCTACAAGTCAAAGGAGTGAGGTCTTTTTCTGTGTCCTTCTCCCTATGTTCTCTCCTGCTTTCCTCTTCTTTCTTGGTTCCTAGAAACTCAATCGAGTTTCCTAAAACACACGGGGGAGCGTAACAAAAAAAAATCTTTCCTGTTCAACTTAACATAAGATGCAAGATACATATTTTAGAGTGAACTTTTAAAAAGAACTGTATAAATAGCCGCTATTTTTGTTGAATTTGCTGCCTTTGAACAAAATAAGAGGTCTGTTGAATGACTGACAGCAATTGCAACAAGTTGTTCTGCCTTTGGCCAATGGAACTGTGATGAGAAGGAATGTCAGCAGGAAGGTCAGTTGACTAAGGGCATGTCTTCATGAGGATCAGAACTGTGCTGCACAGCCACAGCTGGCAAGGGCTAGCTGATCCTGGCTCATGGGGTTACAAATTGTTCTTTAGATATTCAAGCTCAGGCTGGGGGCTCAAGTTCCAGCATTCTCCACCCTCACAGTATCTCATAGCCAGGGTCAAAAATATGCAGCTGCGTAGGGCACCTGAAAATTTGGGGCACTATTGGGTCTTAATGTCCGCCCCATCTCTTCCTATCTCTGTTCTGTGGCCCTGGCTCCTCTGGAGAAGAGCTACTTGACTTAAAACTAAAAAAGTCTGCCGGACCTAGTAGCAGAACCCTGAGCCTGTGAAAGAGCCATGTGAGTGGTAATGAAGCCATTTAACAGGCATTTGCCAACCCCAGCTGTATACTGCCAGTTTCTGAATTTACTGTGTCAGTCAATAGGACCTGAGGCCTTATCTATACTGTGAAGTGGATCAATGTGGAAGCTATCGAGCCACTGGCTGTCGATTCATCATGTCTGCTGTAGGTGTGATGAATTGATCTCCGAGTGCACTTCCATAAATGGTCATTCTCCACCAAGAGGAGAAGAGCAGCCAGTGTTGATGGGAGAGCAGTTGCCACTGTCCTTTCCTGCACCCAAAAATGCCAGGGCAAGTACATTGACTTCAGCTAGGCTATTTGTGTAGCTAAAGTACATCAATGGTGCCGCATAGTGTAGGTAAGACCTTTGCTTAAAAACTGCTTTACAAATATGTCATTAGTGCATTGCTGAGGATTATAAAATCACATCTCTAAAAAAATCATTCACCCCACTCCCCCGGGCTGCCATTGAGCAGAGGGGCAGCAGTTTAACAGTACTGGGTAGGGCCCCATAACTTCTAAGGACAGCCCAGCCCAGAGGTTAGGCTCCAATCTGTCTACACAATGATTTTTCAGCCCCAGAGTCAGTGCTTCACAAAACTATTTTAGCTGATGTGGGGCAGCCATGGGGTTACTTTATCCCTGTGCAGAGCTACCTAAGAATTTCCAGGGAACAGAGCCAGTTTTGAAGATATCTTTGGGGCCCAGGAACTAGTCTTCTCCATACTGCTTTTGGGCTGGTTGTTAACTACTTTAAATGAAGACCAGACTTCAGTTAAGCTCATCCCGTGCATAAGATGCAAAGAGAATTTGCTTCTTTCCTTTTCCACCCATTGTTTGATCCCTGCAGGTACCCATTTTGCTCTGTCCTAGAGGCAGATGCAGCTAGTTTCTAGTTTAAATTAGATATCTCTCAGTCACACTCTGTTCTTATTGCATCTGAGGTAGTTTATTCTGTTTTGATATGGTTCTATATAATTTCTAATGAAGAGGATAGCAATATTGCAGGAAACATACATTCCTTTAATCCCTTAGTTTAAGAATAGGAGGATGAAAGCAAGGTAACTGAGAGTAACAGATTCCTAATACTGTTAAAGCTGGGGGGGAAACAGAAAAGGGAAATCTAAAAAATTGTTTTATGGAATCAGGAAGACAGGAAAAATTCCGTCTAGTACGTTCTTGAACTGGTGTCGTCTTGCTTTGAAATATTATTTCAGACATCTGTGTCTGAGACTCTGCTTATTCTAAGGTCACAATGTCAGTCTTCATTTTCGGTGCTAAAGCATAAGACCTATTGCACTGCTTGGAATATATTAGACTGCCCATTATTAATATTTTAAAGGTCACAACTTTAATTTGGTTGTGAATATCTTTAGTTGCTAATAAGATGCTGAGAGTTGTTTTTTTTACAATATTTAAAGCTAAAGCAGTCTCTATTAGCCCCTGTATTTTGAATTATATAAGAAGAATATAAATTATTTCTTATTACAGGAAATCTCCATTTTCCATTAACTCCGGGGTCCATTAATTTAGTTACACCAATGGCGGCATTAGCAACTCACCAGCAGCCTAAAGCTTCCAACTAATTTGAAAATAAATTTCCATTACTTTGCAGATTGACATTTTCAACACTGATATTTAAAGTAATTCACGTTGGAAAAACTCTGCTATATGCGCACAAAATGTTGGGGTCTAAATTAGTTAGCACCATACAAGAAAGAGATCTTAGAGTCATCATGGACAATCCTGTGAGATCATCTGTTTTACATCTGTGAAGTCGCAGCCCAAAAGCTAATAGAATGTTAGGAACTACAGGTTGAACCTTTCTTGTTGCTGGCCTAGAGAGTGCCGGACATCTTTGGTCTGGCATGATTTTAGGGAGCCGGATGTCCATTTATCATGAGGTGTGGCCAAGTTTCGCACATTCCTATAAAGTTTGTTTACAGCCACCCGTCCTGGCTCTCAGTGTCCTGTGCTGTTATTTAGCTCTAATTTACCCTTATGTGTCTTCTAAGAGCCCAATGAGCAGTGGATGTGTTGGCATTGCTGCTAGATAATATTGACTTCCCATGGTGCAGCAAATTCTCTAGTTCGGCACTGGTCAGGACCTGTGGGTCCCGAACTAAAGAGACAGATAATAAGAAAGAAAATATCATAATGCCACTCTATAAATCCATGCACTGGAGCCAACAGCCATACTTGGCCACTGGACAAGGGTGGCAGCTCTATGCTCCTAGAAAGGGCAAGACCTCAGGTGGAAAGGGTGGGGCCTGGAAGTGAGTGTGCCATGCCAGTCCCCCTCCCCTCCCCTGCCAGTCCTCAGAGTGTGCTGTGCAAAACTCTAGTGGTGATTTAAAGGGTCCAGGATCCTGGGCCCTTTTAGAGTCACCAGACTCTCTTTGCTTCCTCATGTCAGCAGGCCTGAATCCATGGTATGCCCAAACCTCAAATACTTTGTGATGGTCTGGCTGCCTTATCTTATAAGACATATCAGCAATGGAAAAGGTACAAAGAAAGGCAACAAAAAGTAATAGATGTATGAATCAATCACAGACTCATATGGCTGGAGGAGACCTCAGGAGGTCATCAAGTCCAGCCCTCTGCCCAAGGCAGGACCAATCCCAACTAAGTCAACCTAGCCAGGGCTGTGTCAAGCTGAGACTTAAAAACCTCTAGGGATGGAGATTCCACCATCTGCCTAGGTAACCCATCCCCATGCTTCCCCACCCTCCTAGTGAAATAGTTTTTCCTAATATCCAGCCTAGACCTCCCCCACTGATCCCTGAGACCATTGCTCCTCGTTCTTCCATCTGTCACTACCAAGAACAGCCTCTCTCCATCCTCTTTGGAACCTCCCTCTTAGAAGTTGAAGGCTGCTATCAAATCCCCCCTCACTCTTCTCTTCTGGATACTAAATAAGCCCAAATCCCTCAGGGTATGTCTACACTACCCCGCTAGTTCGAACTAGCGGGGTAATGTATGCATACCGCACTTGCTAATGAAGCCCGGGATTTGAATTTCCCGGGCTTCATTAGCATAAGCGGGGAGCCGCCATTTTTAAATCCCCGCTGCTTCGAACCCCGTGCAGCGCGGCTACACAGGGCTCGAACTAGGTAGTTCGGACTAGGGTGCCTATTCCGAACTACCGGTACACCTCGGGGTTCGAAGCAGCGGGGATTTAAAAATGGCGGCTCCCCGCTTATGCTAATGAAGCCCAGGAAATTCAAATCCCGGGCTTCATTAGCAAGTGCGGTATGCATACATTACCCCGCTAGTTCGAACTAGCGGGGTAGTGTAGACATACCCTCAGACTCTCCTCATAGGTCATGTGCGCCAGTCCCCTATGGAACTGCTTAAAAAGACTGGGATCATAGCAGTTACAAAAGAGATGGCTAAGCGGGGATATGTAATCGTGAATGGTGTGGAGAAAGCGAATAAGGAAGTTTTATTTACCCCTTTGAGAACCCAGCGTCACCCAATTCAATTTATAGGCAGCACAAACATAATGAAATACCTCGTACAATACACAATCAGCTTGTAGCACTCATTGCCAGGGAATTTAATGAAAGCCGAAAGTATAACTGGATTCCAAAAGAGATTAAGATAAATTCATGGAGGACCGATACATTGGTGGGGATTGACCACAATGGTGTCAGAGGACAGCTCACTGTGCAAAAACATACTACAATTCTGTTGAATAAATGCCTATTTATGGTATACAGCTGTATACATGTATTTCTCTTTTTATTCCTTTGAGTCTGTGTAGTAAGATCATTTTCAGTAAAATTGCTTGGGAGCTCTCCGAGTTCAACAGTGTGTGAAGTAATAGCAAAAAGACAGAAGTTTAAAAAGTCAGAACAGTAAATAATGTACTGAGCATTCTCATTCTCCATAGACAGTGTTTTTATGCCAGGGTGGTAGATATCAGAAATATCTAACGGAGAGCCTTTGGAACTCAGATCCCCATGGCTGGGGCTCTGCATCTGGTAAAACAAGACCCTAGATCACTGTGAATGTGCACACATACAGAAATGCAACTTATTAACTACAATAATAGGTCATCAAGCCCTGGTTCACACTAGGGTTTTACTTCAAAATCACCCCCCTTAGGTTGAATTAATAAGTGGAATGTCCACACTACCAAGCCCATTATTTTGAAATAGCGGGCCACTTATTTTAAAATCTGTACGCCTGCTTTCCTTGGGGAATAACGCTAATAGTGAAATAGTGATTTCGAAACAGTGGTAGCATGGACGCTTTGGTGCCACTATTCCAAAATAACTACTCCCCAGAGTAATTCAAAATAATTACTCCCCGGTGCTTCCTGAGGTTCTGAATCGAGGTAGGGCATCCACATTAACAGAGCCTGCCTTGGACTAATTTTGAGGCTTCCCTGTAGTGAGGATAGGCTATTTCAACTTTGTTATTTCAGGAGTTATTAAATCGATTTTAGTTATTTTGAAATAGTCTCCTAATGTAGACATGCCCCAAGGCTAGGTCTTCTCTAAATACAACCCAGCACGCAAGACACCTAGCAATCTATTTCTTGTTTTCTTTCTCTCTCATATAGGTACATATGAGCCTTACCCCAGGTTTGTTATTGTAGGGTTACATATGAATTCTTCAGCTCCATCTGCACAGCTCAAACAATTTGTCTGGAATTCAGTAAGAAGCTAGTATCATGAAGGTACAAGATTAGGGCTGTGAATAGTCACCTTTTGAATCAAGATTGTGTGTGAAAATTACAACCTTCAAGCAGTGTATTAAACAAGGAGAAAGAAATGGTTTAAATAATGACCCTCGTTTTAGGAAAAGCATAAACAAAAACAAATTCAAGAAAATCTTTGAAAAGTTGTCTATTACACCCTTCTAATCTTTACTAGCATTTCAATTATATTTTCCTTTCTTTATACAAATGGGTTTTTTTTCCCCTTAACTACCTCCTGACATAAAAACCATTAAGAAAAACCCACAGATTTATTGGCAAGAAAGATAAAATCTTCAATTTGATTCCTAATTTTTAAAAGGCTAATTAGTGAAAAATCCCAAAGAAAAAAAAGTCCCATCTGTTAATAGTGCTCCCCAGTTTGAAGTTAATTAGGTTTATTGGGAGAATGCCTGGCAGTGTGACCAACTGAGGTGCATGTATCTTTGCCAATACAGTTTTTAATTTAATTAACCTAAAAAAAGCACTACTTTCAGATCAAAATGTGTAATTTTCTACTGCTAAATGCTGAGTGGATGGAGAGTATATTATAAACGCACACTGTAACAAACTTTGACATGAGCATAATCGTGGGGCACTAGGCCTGCTCCCATGAAAAAGATCAATGGCAAAAATGCTGTTGCTGTTATCTCAAGTTAATAGCGAAACGCTTATTGACTTCCACTGGAAGCAGGATTCAGTGCAGGGTTTATAGTGACTTTGGTGTGTGGGTAGTGTTGGTGATCTATCATAGACAGGGATTCAGCCTAGATTATCTGCTGGTCCCTGCTACCAATAAACTATGGCTCTAGAAAAAGACCTGTTGTGAAAGAGCTGTATCTATAATATATCTTTTCTACGGTTAATCCATTCCACCCTTCCTCCTGCAGCACACAACTTCAGCCTGGCTATAGCTCACAAGGGGTAATGAGTCCAGTTTAGAGTTATATCCACTTGACCTCTTTAGCAAGGCAAAACATGTAACCAAAACCTGAAAAGGCAAACTGGCTTCACAGTGCAAAGCCCCTCGTTTGCAAAAGGTAACAGCGCCAGGCACAATCTACCCACCAGGGACAGCTAAACAGAACAACCCTGTGCTCTTTCTCTCACTAACCCTCTGAAAGTCTCCCCCTAGGACATCAAGCCCTCAAGCGCAGCCGCCATCAGTTATTCTTGCAAACAGCATGGTGAGGTTTCATGACACACCGGACCTCCTATGTATGGAAGTAGATCCTACATGCCCTCACATAAGACCCTGAATTCCTTAGATTTCCTTGCCTTCCCTGAGGAAAGAGCAAATTATGACAACAGGGAGGGAATAAAAAACCTCCACCCTCGAACACTTGCACAAACAGCCTTGCCCATGTACAACTGTCCTTCTGCTGCAGGCCCGTGTAGTGACCCTTAAAAAGAATTTTTTTAAAAGATACAATATCTGGCTCTAAGGGTATTCCAGAAATAGCATTAGAAAAATCATGTCAGCGATTCATATAAGTGGTTCATCGTCGGGCTACAGGATTGGAACTGAAAAAGAAATGCAATGGTTGCCATTACAAATCAGCATTCACCAAGATATACCATAGAGCTGACTGTGAAGTACTACAATTGAGAACTGGACAAAACTCTAGTAAGTGTGTAGAATATATTGCTCAACGCTAGCTTTTTTAGTGTATCCCTTACCGTTATTCAAAAGGAAGGAGTTACTTTGGTTTCCTTATATTTTCTTATTTTCAAATGCACAAATGCATATCTATTTTTGTTCATTTTAATAATGTTGATAATTAACAAAATGGATGAGTGCCGAATGTGAGAAAGCAGACACATTTACAGGAAAGAAAGACAGAGAAATTAACTGAAGAGAAGCACTTTGCAATTGCAGCTCATTGCTGCACCAGTTATGCGTGTAAGGTTAAGCGATTAAGTTTATTTACATTCACTTCTAATCATCAAAAAAGCCATATTGCAGCCTTCAAAGAGTGGCCCAATATGAAAGATGTTTCCCTGTAATCATCGGTTGCAACTATCAATTTTTATGCTATGTAACTGAAGGGCAGGACAATGCCAGAGAGCTAACTCAGAAAATAAGCTTTACAAACATGACCTTCAAAAACAGATTTGTCTGACTGTGTCGTGAACAACAACATTGGACTGTGTACTTAAAAAAAAACCCCACACAAAAAAATTTAAAGCCATAACTGAGACATCAAGTCACCTCGAAGAGATGATAGCTGCTTTTAGCGTGCATTACATTAATTAAATTTAACTTTTTCAATTTTGCTTCAAATTGCCATGTTTTTAAAGAAGTTTCTCTCTCTGGTTACACTGATCACTGTATGTCAGCACATTTCTTCTAAATTAGCCTGCGCCAGCTTGATTGATTCATTCAGTGATGTCACACTTCTCTGTTTGCTACATAATAATGAACAACTACCGGGAGCGGGGTGGAACTGATGTCCCAAACAGTGGACTGTGATTCATTCATCAGAGAATGAATCAGGCCAATAATGGAAGAGCATATTCTCAAACAGTTTAGTACACTACATGCGAACATACACACTGACGCAAACAAAGTGACAGGATTGATTATATAATACATTTGCTCCTGACAATGAGATTACAGTTTAAAGATAAATATCTGAAACACAGATCGGAAGGAAGGCTGCTATTGGCAAGTGCTTACAAACATGAGTACATTTGCAGACTGGGGACCTTGGTGAATTAGTGCCGGATCCGGGAAGCCATATTGGGTGTTGTATCATTTACATGGCAGCCAAAATGACTCCATTAAGCATTCAGGACAAAGCTAGAATACATGGCTGGGTAGGAGAAACTTCATATCCCCAGACATTGCAGCATCTCCTGCCCTGATGTGGAAGCCACTGTTTTTCAAGGTCCTGGGTTGAAGGGATAAGGCAGGCTAGGATTAGGCAAGCCAGGAAGAGACAGGACCAGGGAGATGCATATTAATACTTATCAGCAGTGTCAGAGGGCAGAGCACTGTGAAGGCATATAGGCTCCACAAGGAAGGTCTGGATTAGTCCGTCTGACACTGCAGCCTGCTCCACAGAGAGATGAACCTATTGCCCTGGGAGGCTGAAGGAACTCCATCACAGAATCCTCGCAGAAATTCCCTCTCCTGCTCAGAACACCCTTGCGGTTTTACCAGGTTAAAGGTTGAATCAATTGAAGAGTCTCCACGTGTGTGTTGTCATTAGCCTGCTACATTTTAAGCAAAAAGAATTTAACTGTTTTAAAAGGTGATGCCTCTCTCTAAATTAGATGCAAGATGTATTGCTTACCCAAGCTGACATGCAGGCATTGTGATTGTTGGTTAATATTTGAAAAAAAAAAAGCCAAAGATATTGAACTGGTTCTTCTACCCTCCTGCTCCCCTCCCCTCTGCCCTTCTTTCCCACTGTATCCAGTGAAAACCAAACCAAGGAATGAATGAAGGTAAAAGGAAGGCCAAATCACTCAGCTTGGTAAGAGCATTGGGTAGTTCGGAGAACAGTCAGACTTTAATACATTCTGGATGAACTCAACACATGTTCTTCAGAAAGAAAAAGGACCCTATAATAAGGCACCTGGCTTCAGTTTTCTAGTTATTCACCCATGCAAAGGAGTGCTCTCTCTTCTCAGAAGCAAACTCAAACCCTTCTATTCATACGAGGTGCCACAATCCACAGGTCCCGCTTATGAAAAATCCGAAAGTCAAACAAGGTCAACACAGAAGCTCTGCACATCTCACTGACAGGTCACCCTTCCCAGGTGAGTCATCAATTGTTCAACCCAAACTTCCAGGTCTTCTACCTCACAGTTCCAAGGCCCACATCTCCCCCATTGCTCCAAGCAAGATCACCTGTCAGAAGGCTCCCTGCACTATTTCACTTCCTCAGGCTGTCTTGCCTGAGTCCAAACCCCGCAGAGGGAAACAGCCTTCCTGGACCAACTCTCTGCCCGGAAGCTCCTCCTACAGCTCTCCACTTCCATCTTGTTCCACAAGGTTCCCTGCATGTTCTACTCCCAGGCCTCCTGGCCTGGAAGTCCTACCTCTGTTCCTGGGGACGTCCCTTCAGAATCAAGTCCTTGTTTCTGGGCCTGGCTTATGCTGACCAAACTGATTCATTTCTTCTTCCTAGGAGCCAACGCATGAGCTTTCAGATAACTTGGTAGTTTTCTTCAGCTCTAGGCCATGCCCCCAACAGTTTCTTATGGCTCACGATTGGCAACTCACTGTTATGGCTCTCCTTGCGGTCTCCTACAGCACTTGGCCTCAGGAAACTCTCCACTGCTCCATTGGACTTCTCTCTATTCTCAGGCAACTCTTAACTGCTCCTCCTGACTGACTGTTCTCAGATGTTTGCCAACATGTGACCCTGCTGTCTGGTCTTAAGCCTAACTGGGATGCAGCTAACTAGTCACAGGTGCACCAGCTCCATCTTAGGATTCCTCTACACACTGCACACCCGTGTGGCCAATGTATAGGGCATATGCCACAGTGAAAAGAGCACTGCAACCACACTGCAATGCAGGCTGTGGGGAGGCAGCACAGAAAGGGTTCAGCAGGTCTCCATTCCCAGAGCCTTTTATTGTGGCAAGTAAAGGCTCTGGTAGGGGGAAGCAGTGGAGAAAATACTTATCAGCAGTGTCAGAGGGCAGGGACCTGCCAGCATTTCCCTATGGTTGGAATAGGCTACCTCAGCCAGACATTACACTGCTTAATATAGCAGTGTAGACAGAGAAGGCACTGCTTGGGCTGTAGGGAGTGGTGTAGGGTGCAGGCCCTGAAACACAGCCAAAGGGCTCAAATAGGATTTTACTGTACTCACCTAATCAGGGCGTCACCGTGTATACAACTATTTAAAGCTGCATGAGGGGGGCGAGCCATCTACGTGCTCTACATAGAAATGTGCAGTGCAGATGATCCTTCAAAAAGGGACAAATCACACTGTGGCAGAGCCATTCATGGGATTTCTTTCATGAATTACCCAGAGTTGTTCCCTAGCTCAAGCACATTCCCATCAGTGCTCCCAGCTTGCACTGTCTTCCCCAATGCATTTTTCAAACCCTCCTTTCCCGAGAAAAAAAGCAGCACTACTGAACGGGCACTGATCCTTAAGTGAGCTGTTACTCAACCAAATTCTCTTTCTTGCTCCAGGATAAATATGAGGATATACAATCACCAACCAGTGGGTGGTCTCTCAGACAGTCATTTCTTACTTGATAGTGATCATTTCTGCCTTCCTCTCCCCCTTTCCATAAGGGACTGGAATCTCCATCCCTAGAGGTTTTTAAGTCTTGGCTTGGCCTCTGAGGATAGGAAAAGAGGCAATGGGCTTAAACTGCAGCAAGGGAGGTTTAGGTTGGACATTAGGGAAAACTTCCTAAATGTCAGGGTGGTTAAACACTGGACTAAATTGCCGAGGGAGGTTGTGGAATCTCCATCTCTGGAGATATTTAAGAGCAGGTTAGACAGACACCTGTTAGGGATGAGCTAGACGGTGCTTGGTCCTGCCGGGAGGGAAGGGGACTGGACTTGATGACCTCTCAAGGTCCCTTCCAGTTCTAGTATTCTGTGATTCAATGGTAAGACATCAGTATGATTAGAGGCACTCTCTAATCTGCCTGGTTCATTCGGTGATGACAAACACAACTTACTGTTGGTTGCATAGTGTTTCCTTAGCAGTTAATTGAGGTAACAAACACGTGGTAGTGATGTCACTGACCAAAATCAATCAAGAGAGACTATGCTAATCAAGAAGAAGAAATCTGCTACAATGCAGTTAGACACCGCATCAGCTTGGAAGGTCATTTATATAAGGTTATTTCCTTCAGCAGTTTTGTCCTTTAGTCATTTCACCAAAATTGATAGCTGAGATTCACAGGTACAGGAAAGCCTCTCTTGTACAGATCCTCCCTTCTGGGCTCTTTTGGTCATTAGGAACAAATCTAAACACAGTTAATCACTCAGCCTTATATGAGTGCCTGCCAATATTGAAAGCTGCCCTGTAATTAATTTACAAAGAAAAACTGTAGACACAGCAGTAGCCTAATTTATTGTAGCAGTCATCCTGCACAAAGCATGCTGGCTCTATGAAGGAAAATTTAAGCCTCGTGTTATCTGAAAATGCAAAATGTCTTCTTATTGTCTACTCTCTTTTCTATAGCTTGCACTTTTACCTATGGTTTTAATTACAGACTTAGGATTTGTCTATACAGCATCCTAAACTCGAAATAAGGTACGCAATTTGTGCTACGCAAATTGCGTATCTTATTTCAACTGAATTTTAAAATAGCATATTTCTACATTTGGCACATCTACACAGCACCAAATTTCGAAATAACACGCTCTTTCAAGACATCCCTTAACTCTCGTGGAACGAGAGTTACAGGGATGCCAAAATAGTGTGTCCACTATTTCGAGACCTATCTTGAAATAGTGGGCATAGTCAAAAGATGCAGGGTAGCTATTCTGGCATATTTCCGGTATCCCAAAATAGCTCTGCTGTGTAGACATACCTTTTAAGACAAGGTCCATCATATCTATCATAACGCAAGTATAACCAGTGGGAACTTTTCTAACATAACTGATATATCGTGCCACTGGACTTCATTGTTTTAACCGATATATCTGTAATTCAGTCCTTGCCAGTTATAGAAATTACAGCATTTCCAAACTCTTTTCCATGCTAAATGTGTCATATGGTTTAACAAACTAAATATAAGGGGCCAAACAGTATCAATATAACAAATAAGGATTCATTATTATATCTGCACTTTTAAATTCTCCCAAATGGGCTTTTTAATGTTCACAGGCATGCACATATGTTACATGGATGCAAACATGCATACAAATCTATGACTATGCATAAAATACTGCATTAACTTACTATGACTGCACTCCTCTTTGTAGTTATTTTTTATGCTTTTGAGGCCACTTGACCAAACAGCTGGAGGACTCTGCCTGCCATTATCAAGGCTTCGTAGCAGAGAAGTCACACCATTATCCACAAGGAAACGTTGAGAGTGCTGTTAATCTTTGAATTATAAGTCAATGTCACAGAGAGAATGCTAGGAAAACCTCAACAATATTTAAATGGAATTAATTTCCTGCTACTGCAGTTATCACTACAGCTGTAACGATGAAAAGCATTTGCATGTGCACTTAGGTACATACATAAGTGCTTTCTTGATTCAGGGATTATTCATAGAAGAGAAACTTGGACATGCTTTTTTGGGGGAGCTGGAATTGATATGCATCTCAGGGAAGAAACTTGTGATAATGGAGAAACCAAAAGCTAAATCCTTTTTCAGAAGGTTGAGTTTTTACAACTAATTTGAAATGAGGGGGCACTTAGGTCGATGCCGGTAACCCTTCTTTCACAAGGAGTAAGGAAAGTCGAAGGAAGAGTGTTCTTCCTTCAACTTGCTGAAGTGTCAACAGTGCCAAAAGCCAAGTTACGCTACTTTGACTTCAGCTACATAATTAACATAGCTAAAGTTGTATGCCTTAATTCAAATCTGTCCTGTAGTATAGACACACCCTATGAATATAGACAAGTCTAAGGAAATAATGAGATGATGTTGGTCATCCTAAGAGGTAATAGTTTCAGCACACTAGTAGCAAAACCACGGTCAAGGTTTGTGTAGGAATCACAGCAAGAGAGCTTTAAAGAGATTTTTTTTTTTACTTTTTAAAGCTAAAAATTAAAATAATCACATGAGTAGGAAGAAAGATCACACCTGTGTTGAGTGTTCCAATTAGCAATTTTTTCTGCGATACCTGTTTTTAAATCCAGACTTTAAAGCCATGCTTTGCTAACTTTGTCACTAAACCAGAACCCCAGAAGGGGAATGCAAAATCAAAAACCCATGTGGTGTTTTGACTGATTGTGAAAGAAGGTAAATTAGGGCAGTGAAGTGGGCCAGATGCTAACCTGAGTATGCTGGTAAAACAGTTGGCCTCAAATGAAGTTTTCCAAGTTTCTTCCCCAGATGCAGTCATGCTTTCCAGCCCTTCCTGCCTCAGGTTCAATGGTCTTTTCAGTCCTTACTGGGCTTTGCAAGCCCTAGAACCCTCCCTCCAGGCCTTTGTAGTCTCCATGGCCTCCCAAGTTCAAACATTTACATTTGCTCTGATGGTACAGGACAAACAAAGGGGCTTCCTCCCATGTTCTTCCTCTTTAGTTCTCCAGCTCTTATGTAAAGTTCTAAACCAGCTCTTCCAAACTGCAACTCATCCTGTGCAGATTCCCACTCCATGAAGATCTATACTCTTTACCTGACCAGGGTTGCCAGGTGTGTGTGTGGGGAAGGGGAGGGGGCAGATGCTGTTTACAACTGTAACACCTGGTCAAAAAGGGACGCTGGGGACTGTAGTCAGCATCACTGAACATGCTGAACAGGCTGGTAGAAGTCCAGTTGATTGTGCAGTGGGGCTAAGGCAGGCTGCCTACCTACCTAGCTCTGCACAGCTCCCTGGAAGCAGCCACATCTGTTGGCTCCTCGGCAGCAGAACAACCAGGGAAGTTCCGTAAGTGCCCCCACCCTGAGTGCCAGTTCTGCAGTTCCCATTGGCTGGGAACTATGCCCAATGGGAGCTGTGGGGGGTAGCACCTTCAGGCAGGAATGGGATGGCACCTCTGCCTTACAACCCCTCCTGGGATCTTACTTTCTAACAGTGTTATGAGAGTCTTGGGCAGCCCACTGGCATGTCAATTATGACTTTCCCTACATGTACAAATGAATTCAAGAAAGTAAGTGCTGAGTATGAGTATCTCCAATGTCATAATGTTTGCTGCTCAGTCAGTTACAAGGGGCAGTAAATGTCTACTGTGTGGAAACAATAAAAGGCTTTTCTAGCATTCCTGTTTCCCCACGTTTCCTCAAATACTATTATACAAACACAAAACACACATTAGTGCCTGAAATTTTGGTTGAACTCCCCAGTGCACTTTGACAAAATAAGTCTAAAAGAGTTGCTGGGACAGAGAGGGCATGTCTACACTTCATGGTGAAAGTCGAATTAAGATACATAACTTCAGCTAAGTCAATTACATAGCTGAAGTCGAAATAGTTTAATTTGGCTTTTGGCGTCTACACAGCAGAAAGTCGAAGGAACACTCTTCCTTCAACTTCCCTTACTCATCATGAAATGAGGGTTACAGGAGTCAAAGTAAGAAGTTGTAAGAGTCAGAGTAAGAAGTCCTTGATCTCAAAATTATTTTAAAATAACAGCTTATTGTGTAGATGCACGGTTATTCCAAAATAACACGGGAATGCAGATGTGCCCTGAAGATACAGATGAAAAACTGGAGAAGTCTGATGCAACCGTAACTATGGTCTTTATGACACAACAATAGAAATGCAGGGCTAGAGTGAATCTCAATAAGTCATCTATCTCAGCCACCCGGGCTAAACGTGGTCTTGCTATTGAGAGACCATATTATACAAATCCATAAAATGGATTTAACCCTTGGAGAACACCCAACAACATACTTGCTATGGCCATTCTAAAAACTGCTGTCAGTCTAGTACTTTACACACGCTTTCTTTTTAAAAAGTCCCATTGGAAGAGTACATTAGCAAACAAAACAAATGCATATGGCAAAAAACGTTCTTTATAATTACTGTGTGTCTAATGTGTTGACAAACTCTGTCACCATCAACATTGCCGCCCCCAAAAGCCTACAGACATTTTTCAAAAAGTTAATCTTTCAAAATATGTTCTCTAATGTATGGCTTTTTTTAAGGATCTGCTTATTTTCTTAGAGTCAGTATTAAAACAGTTTTCACCTAAACTGGCAATAAGCACTGAACGCTTTCATATAGCTCTAAGTCCACTAACATTTGACTTTTGACTTCACTTCAGATCACATGTTATTAAGAATATATTCACAACTGGTGCCTTGGTGTTGGGAAAAGTCAACACAAAATCAATGAGGTACATTATATTTTGAGAAGGGCATTTGTTCTTTAAGGAAAGATTAAAAGTACCTAACAACTTAATGTGCTTGAAGTTCACAGTGTCAGCAACCTACGTGGTGTGATACAATCTCTTGCCACATTTCTAGACATAAAATACAATTTACAGCAATGATTTAGCAACATATGAGGAGAGTTTAAAACAAAAGGAGTTAAGATTGGGAACAGTGAGAACCTCAGTGTTAAAATATCCATATCCCCAAATTAGTGGGCCTACAAATTCATTTAATTATCTAGATGAGGGCTATTAAGATAACACCCAAGTAAAAATCAACAAGCCACCATCATATCCTACCACTCCCTGATGTGATCATCAAATTTTCTTCTCAGTCTTTTGGCATTTTTCCTCCATTTGAATACTTTGATAATATGGTTGAGAGAAAAAGTGGTTTTCAGAATTGACAATAGGCACTTATCTGTGATCTAAGAACCTCTTAGCCCTAGTCTATAATAGGGAGTTATTTTGAAATAATCCCTCTTATTTCCAAATATGAAGCAGAGCATTCACACTACCAAGCCTGATGTTTCAAAATAACAGGCTGGTTATTTCGAAATCTGTACTCCTGCTTTCCTCTGGGAATAAGCTTATTTCAAAATAGTTATTTCTGGAATTATTATTTTTAATTTAGTTTTTTTGAAATAATTTGCCAGTATAGACATGCCCTTCATGACAACTAGCAAGGAGATACAAAAAACTCATGAGAACCTTCTAGTTCACCAAAGAATGTCAGGCAAAGTCTCAAATGAGAGCTGTGGTCACAGTGATCATTAAAATCATATGTAGTATCTGTACATACATTCCAATAAGGTGTAATATACACATACATTGCAAATATGCTTTCTGAAATCTGTATCACATTATTAATTACCATCAAAGCTGAAAAACAGGTTTTTTCCAGACATGAGAAACATGTATCTCTGTCAGGATATAAGCATTGCAAGCTAACACAAGGAATGCCAATTTACATAATATGAAGTCAAATATCAACAAAAGGCACATGAAGTCAACCAGAAAGCAACACGGGTGATCAGACAGCAAATGTGAGAAAACAGGATATTTTTTTCAGGTGGTTGTGATAGTACAGTTGCATGTACACGGCAAAATCCCTAATTTGATATTATCTGGACTATGTGGTCATCCTAAGCAGCACACAGGGAATAAGCCATCGATAGTTATTCTTTCCCTGAGAAAATACAGTAAACTTTGGAGGTATATCTGGGAGACAAAAAGAGGACACCCCTTCACCCTGTACCTAGCAAGTAAATGGACAGTACATCTAAAGTCATGAAAACAGGATCTCTAACAACTTTCATTCAAAATCCTGGAGAGGACTTTGGGTGAGAAATTTTAGATGCCAAAAAGCATATCCTGCTTTTTTCTATATGTAACCATTTGTTTCCAGTATCCTCACTCACTATCTCCTGAATCTCTAGCCTTTGGTAATAAATATATCCTTGTTTTCACTAGAAATATCTCAGTGCAGTGCTGAGCAAGCTGGTGTGTGCCTTGCTCCTTTGGGAAGAAGCAGGTCTGGCATTTCTGTGAATAGCCAGTTCCTAGATACCATGGGGGGGGGGGAACATTTCAAATGGTGCCCGAGACTGGAGTACACCTACTGTTAAACAGCCAGGCAAAGTGAGAGGTAGCATAGCCACTGAAGCACTCTGCTCTGAGTTATCAGGCTACACACAACAAGCCTTCATCGCGCTTGAGGGTGACTCCAAGACACAGTAACCTGGTGAATTCATCATAATAAACAAAAATGATGAAAGGTCTAGAGAACATGAGCTATGAGGGAAGACTAAAGGAACTGGGTTTGTTTAGTTTAGAAAAGTGAAGACTGAGAGGGGACATGATAGCAGTTTTCTAGTATCTAAAAAGGTGTTACAAAGAGGAGGGAGAAAAAGTGTTCTCCTTGGCCTCTGAGAGGACAAGAAGCAATAGGCTTAAATTGTAGCAAGGGAGGTTTAGGTTGGACATCAGGAAAAATTTCCTGCCTGTCAGGGTGGTTAAACACTGGAATAAATTGTCTAGGGGGGTTGTAGAATCTCCATCTCTGGAGATATTTAAGAGCAGGTTAGACAGACACTTGTCACAGATGAGCTAGCTGGTGCTTGGTCCTGCCGTGTGGGCAGGGGATTGGACTCAATGACCTCTCGAGGTCCCTTCCAGTTCTAGGATTCTATATTGGTTTTCGGGATGTAAAATCCCATTTAATTGGTTAATGGTTAACCAGTTAAAGGGGGCGGTCAGCTGGCCAGAGCAGCCCCTGCCTGTGGTGGGTCCTGCGGGGCTAGAGCAGCTCCTTGACCTCAACAAGCATGAAGCTGCTCCAGCCCCTCCCATTTAACCGGAACCAGTAAACCTCACTCATTAAGGGTGAGGCTTACTGGTTAACTGGTGAAGCATTCACAACCCTAATAGGCTTATACATTGTTTTGGTCTATTTTATTCATTTGCCATCCCTTTGGAACAATAAATATATGCAATAACAACATTGTATAACAAATCCAGGTTGTATCACAAGTATAAATTATGTAACTGGACATTTTACAGGTAGATCTAAAATTAACATGATGCTACAAAACTTTACTTATGACAGATCAACTTCCACCCAATGCCAAGGCCCTGTGGCCCACTCATTTCTTTAAGCATTCTGAGTGAGTTTTAAATAAGGTAGATGCACCTCTTAAATCCCATTTAAAAGCCTCAAAATAGGCCTTACATGGTGCATAGCCCTTGTGCAGCTGCCCCTGATGGGTGATTTTTGCCACCTAAAATAGGTATTCAATAGTGCTTGAAGTCTGCATAGGGTGAATGTTACGTGAAAGGACCTATCCTGAAATCTTTACCAGGACATTCACCCCGTAAAACTCCATTAGACTTCAGTGTGAGTTTTGGTCCTCAATCGCACATTTCAGAAAACAGTGATTTTCATTCCCTTTCAAGTCACACGTATGCATTCACATTGCTGCATAAAGCCACATGCAATTTTATCCTGTGGGTCAGAAATATTGGCACCTCTGTGATTTGTGTTGAAAGTGAAGAAACACCAACTCGTCACCAATGATTTACATTCATCTGGCAACTTTGCACACTGCAGAAAGAACAGTCTTCAAATAAATTTTCAGGAACTCCTTGTGTGTGCTTTTAGGCTTTTCTCTAGGAACAACCCAGCATCAAGTTCCAATATTTCTTGGAGGCATTAGGGATAGACACGCATTGAGAAGCTCATGCAGTAATGAATTGCATTGTACAAAAAGCAGGGATCTCCTGGCAACCTGTCATTAGGAACAGGGAAGAAGTGGAAAGGATCTTCAACCAAACATTGCACATGATGGGCAAAATTTATCCTTCAGCTAAGTGCCACCACTAGGTTAATGCACCACTTCAGTCCTACTCTGATGTCTTGTGCTTGCCCTTTCCCTGGGGGTGCATTTCGCCCAATATGAACAGCACTGCTGAACTGTTTAACTATTTTTTTCCTGTGACTCACAGACCCCATTAGGGGTTTTTGTTTGTTTCTTTGTTTGCTTTCAATGCTTACCCCCGTGAGGAGACAGTCTGTAGGCGTTGGCTTTATTACCAACACTGAAGCAGAACTGAAGCATATGAAAATATGATCTGACATGGCTTCTAAAGATTTCCTGGAAGACAACTTAATAAGGAAGGACTTTTATGTGACTACATATGTACTGTATGGTACAGAAGCTAAACTTATATTCAATAATAGGCTCTCTATAGTTATTATGTAAGCAACAATTTTATCTAAATACAATTCTTTGCTGTTAGCTGATATCTTATCCACGGATGTCAAATCACTTGATTTCCTACTACTTGAGGAAGCCTGACATATTTATCTATAAATACACAAAGATCATTTCACCCACCACTGAAACATTGCCACTTTTTTGTGTTCTTCTTTGGCAGACCACAACAGCAGAGTGATGCTATTCAGGGGTTTAGTTTAGGAAGACAAGAAAAATACCCTCATTTATTGGAACATCAACAGCATTCTCTCACCTGATTTGGAAGTTGGAAAGAAAACAAAAGGTAAACACTATTACAGGTTTATAAAAAGTGCTCTAAATGATTTCAGCTGATTTGGACCTTTGTTTTTATGCCAAGCTGCAAACCAGCACACACTCAAGTGCTTACTTGTTCCAAATCCAGCAAATTGGAGCCAAGCTATCGTTCTGGTCTGCAGTTTACAGCAGCACTGCAAGTGCCTGACAGCTGGAGTGTTTTGTTTAGGAGGCGTCCTCAGTGTTGTTTTGATTCTCCTACTATTGTCCTCACCATTCAAAAATAATATGTGGCTTAAAGCAAGGATCCATTGTATTATTATGGGTAAGGTCTTCCTCTACCAGGAACAATGTTTTCCATGGATGTAAACTCAAACATGGTTCAAAAACAGAATGCAACATGAGTGCCATAAAGTCAAGTGCCATGGAAAGCCAGGCAGAGGCACTGAATCACTGCTGATTCAGAGTACCACCTTCGGAATCATCAATGCTACTTCCAGCAACATGTAGGTGTTCTTTGGCAATCCGTTGTCTAAGCACCAGCTGAGTAATGTGCCACAGAGCTTATGGGATCAAATTGAATGTCTCAAAATATTGTGGATGCAGGTAATTACTACCAAAAAAATCTTACATGATCAAGTACCACACACATCCACAGTTTTCGGGTTGTCAGTTCCTTTTTTTTTCCTTCCAATTAATTAAAGGCTGCCACTTTTTTTTTAACCCCCCCACCCAACACAGGAGGGTGGCACTAAGATCTCCAATGTGTTGCAGGGGATCATTCAGCTGCATCACATGGAGCCAGAAGGATCAGCTTTTGTAGTATGCATGACTCACAGAGATCACCTTTAACTTTATCACTTGCATTTTAGTTTTTTTTTTTTTTTTTTTTTTAAGTTTTCTATGATTTGCAAAAACTGGGGAAAAATCTAGGTTAGGTCTCAGCTTTTATGCAAGTTGTGTAACTTTTGCACTTCACCATATTGTAAAACTAGATTGAACAGTATGCCTGTTTTTATGGTACTGGTATGTTTATAGTTCATTTTAACTGCTATATTTATTACTTCTATGTTTATTAGAGTACTATGTTTTACTTCTTGGTTGTCTTGCATTAGGACAATGCTGCTGTTTGAGTTTCCAAGGAATGCTTACATTTGGAAATGAGGGGAACAGAGAAGCCCCTTTTCATTTATGTATAGGATTTAAATTTTTCAATTCCAATGAGTTTTGAAACACTAAAATTTCATTTTGAAATATGCGCATGAACTACTTCAGTGTCCATCTAAAGAGGAGAGGAATGGCTTGACTAAGTGTTCACCTGTTTTTCCCTTTATTATTCATTAAAATCCTGTAATTGTGAAGTTCTATTACAAGTGTAGAGGTTCTATGTCATCAAAACTCAAAGATTATTTTAGATTATACAATGCAAACTTATTTTTAATTTGGGAAAGTGACTTCTTCATGTCAAGGCCTACAGACTCCTCCCTGCAGAGGCTCACTAGCTCTTTTAAAAACATCAGAGGAACATGCACAAAGTATTATTTTTGAGACAGCCATTAATTATCCATGAAGACTTATCTTGGAGTTAGTAGTACATTTACATCTCTGTTTGAGAGAGGATTAAGTGCAGATTAGTAATACCTGAGCTAATTTTTCATCAAGCCATTTGGTGAGTTTGAAAAAACAGCTTCTTCTTTCATAAATATCTAGGACCAGGCTATTTGTTTTTGCCAACAGCAACAGAATAAATCATGTTTAATTTAAATATATTACTCAACTTCTATTTTGGAGAAGTGGAAAGGACATGGAGCACAGCTTTTTCTGTCTCCCAATTGCTAGCAGCAATAATGGTGGGATGGAGGAGGAAATCCCTAGCTTTTGAAGGCATGTGCTTATGTAAGAATCTAAGTTTTCATTTAAAAAAAAAAAAGAATAATTTTTGAGGCTTTGCAGTTATGAAGAAAAGCTGGAAAATATTATTTGCATGCATGCTGAAGTTCAAAAGCTCATAGCAAATACAAATCTCATGATTTTTAGGGCCTTTCTATATGATTTTTGAATAACTGCTGGTATAGAAGTATTACAGTATTCTATAGTTATGGTCCAAGACAGCATAATTTTCTTTAACACTACAGTGTTTGAGCTCATATTGCACTCCATGTAACTATTTTAACTCAAGAATGAAGGTTTAAAGTATATTAGCATTTAAAATGTGATATCGTTCCATTGATTATATTTTAATTGAATGGAAAAATACTCCAAAAGCCTTGAGTCATAGTTAAGATTTATTACTGGACATACAGTACAATACATTTAAAATGACGCTTGTCATCATAAAAGTAGTTCTAGTCAAAATGAGTCTTTCTGGTAAAGTAAATTCTTGAAAAATAGACATAGCTTTTGTAAATCTCCAACCAAGGATAGATAGAGGATATAACTAGGGACAAGAGAATTATAAAAGCTGTAAAATCTAATAGTATTGACGACTTTTTTGGGAAACAAAACCTAACACACACCTTTTTCCCAATGCACATTTCTTCATCGTATACTCTGTACAACTGACAATACCAAGTTTTCGGCAACAAAAGTTGAAGATAAGCAATGACACAAGTAAATTACCACACACATAAAAAGGTGCTGATTAAAAAACATTAAGATAAATTGATCAGATGGCAATTTAGAACAAGTTTGCTTTATCCACGGGAAGATATATGAAAAGATGGGAAGACTCAATACATAACTCGCAGAAGAACAGAATGACAACTTTTATTTCTAGGTTTCATTCAATACTGTATTTACAGCTTACTATTTAGCACCATTTAAGAAGGGACCTTTGTCACTTGAAACATGTTGGAAGTTACTATGCAGCTGACTATAATGACCTGGTCCTTCAGGTCTACGGGGAGCAAGCTGGTTTCTCTTTGCCAGGGAAGCTCAGTATCAACAGGCAGGTTCGGTTGCCTATTTAATTAAGGAGTAGTTGTAGACAGGGAGTCCTCTGAGGACTCTACACTGAGAGCATGTGCAAGATTTCATCTGAATTTCTGGCCTAGAATGGAGCACCTGCTTGAGCTTATTTGGGGATGCCTGCTTCAGGGCCCTGAAAAGTTGAACAGAACAATTTTGTTCCAATGAAGCTACATTGGCTCTTGAATTTCCTAACTCAAGGCTCAATGCTGCAGTCCCCTTCCTTTTGACCGAAGAGATGGACGTAAGAGCACTCTTATGTTCCTGTAGTAATTGGTTCAACTGGCTGGTTTTATTTGCTTTATCCTGGATTTGAAAATGTTGCCTCAATGATCATGAGAATCTATTTCTACTTGTAAACGCACATGCACAGCTGAAGTCAATGGAAAGTCACAGAAGAGAATGGGAAAGGAGAATGAAGCTCTGCACAGTTACTTCTGTTACAAAACTTTGGATTGAACCAAACTAGTCCACCATGTACGGATGGGGAACTTGGGTTGTGGGGTTCTTTTCTGATGTTCAAGGCTGATGCACTAGAGAATAGCCTACCTCTCATGTTTCTCATTGCTAGCTCAGGTCGAGTTTAATGCTAATTATCGGAAAGGAACACTCCATAATGACACAGTCTAGCATCCAAGTAGAACTAACTGTCAAGAGAAGCAGGTGTTCCTGACAATACTGGGACTACAGGGTGAACGTTTCTATATGGGAAAAAATCCCTAGAAATACTGAACTTGGAGCTCGAGTCTAGCCAGGCAAGATCTGAGATGCTGGTGGTGGCAGGAGAGGAAGTGGCCCTTGTACCTTTGCAGGCCCCAGATTCTGGTTCTGTTAGGTGTAGGCCCTGACATAAGTTACAGCAGACTGATACATCATTCTTACACTGATACATAACTATGCATGTCCATAACTTCTAGGGCTGTGGTCCTAGCTCCTGCCCACATTCATACCCTATGCTCAGACTACATGAAGGGGTGGGCAAGAGCCCTATTGGCTGCTCTGCACCACCTTGGAATTTCTCTTCGGGCAGGGGAATTCCCAACTGGACAAACCCACCTGATTTCTAGGGTCTTTACATTACTGGAGTGGTGTACAGGGGCTGGACTGGTCAGTCCCACTGATGGTGGAAGGGAACAAAGGGGAAAACTGCCCTGGGGTCCGGTGATGCAAAAAAGCCCAGAGCTCCTGGCCGCTGCTGCTGTAGTAGCAGCATCTGGGAGCTGTGGGCCCTTTAAATTGCTGCTAGATCACCGCACCTCACGCTGTAGGCAATACTGAGGGCTGGGGGGGTGCGCCACAGTGCTTTCCAGAGGTGCTAAGAGCTGGCTGTCCCATCCCTTCTGGTCCCCTCCCCCCACCACTGCCTTTCAAGGCCGCTGGCCCTGCTGCAACTGGCACAGGGATAAAAAAGTGGAGTCATCAAAGCAAGGGACTGAAGCTAGTCAAGTGAAAGGAATACTCCAAAGTTACACAGTCTAGCATCCAAAAAGAACCAACAGTCAAGAGAAGCAGGTGTTCCTGACAATACTGGGACTACAGAAGGAACTTCTCTATTGGAAAAATTCCCTAGAAATGCTAGACCTGGTTCTTGAGTCTGGCCAAGCAAGGCCAGAGGTGGTAGTAGTGAGAGAGAAAGCACATTAGGGTATGGATGCTAAGAACCTCCTCAGCCAGAAACAATGGAAGTGAGTAAACTACGACCTGGGCCTAATGGCACTTGAGTTGATCTAAAGTTAGATGTTAAAGACTGGACAGTAACTACTGGAGGATCATGCAAAAATATGCTTATAAGAATCAGTCATCTACCTTATTCATAGCTGTCAGTTCTGTTCATTTATCTATTTTTTGGCAATGAACTGTATTAATTTATTGCCAAATAAAACATAAGCACTGGCAGTGTGCTGAGGCTAGCAAAGTTTATGGGACTCTATTTCATCAAAGCAAATGGCAGCAAAACTGCCAAAAAAAAGCACAAAACATTACACATCAAAAGGCAGGCTGCTTTGCTCAGCTCCATTTGCTACACAGTAAATTAAAGAGAAGAGAGCAATGATTTCAGCATAATGCCTTAGATAAATAGTTGTTTCTTTCACGAAGATGTGGTAAAAGTCTTATTACTTGCCCAATTGTGAGATTTGCATGTTTGGGCGAGGCTTTTTAAAATAATGTTTGTTTTGTGTAATACCCTATATGGGGGGTAGACGGGAAGGAAGTCGAGGGGATTTCTGAGGAAGGAAAGAATTGCAGTCAATCACCAACGCCGAATTCAGTGAGTATCCACCATTTGACAAAATGGGATAAAATGCAATTAGAATGTGCAATATTGACATTTTCCTGTGCCACTACACTTGCTCCATGGATACAGTATAAGAGTATATGAAAGAAATGCCTGCTTTCAAATCAAAGAGGGTAAAATGATAAAAATGCACGTTCATGTACTTTGGACCTCAGCCAGCCATTTCCAAATACTTTGTACATCTGATTAATTAACCTTCCCAGACAACCACTGCTATGAGATTGATACTAGGTACCCATTTTCTAGGAGGTTGAAAAAGACAAATCACTGTTAATTTGACTTCCTTAAGGACACACGCAGGACTGCTTAAAGACCTCTATCACCTCGTCACTGAGTTTCAAATACAGCAGATTCTCTTTCATGAGTATGGACTTGAAGATCTGCTACGTGTGTGTGACAATTTTTGCAAGTAAGAAAAGCAACAAATATTATGGAACAAAATAGGGGCAATGCACAAGATATCCTTGCTCATTTGGGGTTTTACCCTGCTCCGCCTTAAAGAAACTCCACAAAAGTAAATGCCGTCACGCTATTGCACAAGATGGATAAGCAAGAGCAGAATGAGGTACACCTGTCCCCTTGACAAATATAATTGATGTTTTAATTATTTATTGTACTATTTATAAGTATATCAGTAAGGGTTCTTCAATTTGCATCAACAGAAAAACCCTAGCAATTTAAAGCCTCATAACACAGATATGTCATTATATTTTTGCCATGAAGCAGGGAAGCCAGAGGAGTTCTAGTGTGAGGATTCAGGTCTCTGGGTTAGTTGTACTGTAATGACTTTTGATGGATTCCATTTTTCCATTTCCTTACTTTGGGGGTGAAGAGTGAACTTTTAAGGTGATCCAATACAGTAGAACAGCATCCGTCCTCTATACCAGCAGTGGGCAATAAACAGCCCATGGACCAGAGGCACTTCACTAGGGTTCGTCCCTGTCAGGCCACTGGCACCTTACTTATCTGTGCCTCCACAGGTACAGATGCTTGAAGCTCCTGTTGGTCACAGATCGTTATTCCCGGCTAATGGGAGCTGTGGGAGATGGTGCAGATTGGGACATCACTTCCTGCAGCTCCCATTGGCTGGGAACAGCAATCCACAGCCAATGGGAGCTTCAAGTGGCTGTACCTTAGGAGGTGCAGCTAAATAAAAGTGCCGGCTGTCAATCCTGGTGAATCGTATCTCCCTTATTGCCCACCCCAGCTTTATGCTCTGTTCATAGAGCAGATGATGATCCTAAACTTACACTGATTTCTGTGAAAAGGTAGGATGCACTGCACTTCACAACACTGGGATCCTGGTGACAATGAACTTGTTCGGGCTATTGCAAGCCATACGTACAACAATGGTGCTAAACTGAGACAGTTACAATGAAGTATACCTAAGAATAGTGGCGAATGACAGAAGAGGTCCTAGAAGATTGAAAAAGGGCTAAAGTAGTGCCCATATTTCAAAAGGGAACTAAAGACAAGTCAGTCGGACCTCACTGCCTGGGACACCACTAGAACAATGTTTACAATATTTATCCTCCTCCAGGTATTTGCAAATTTAAGGGGCAGCAGCCAACATGGGTTTCCTGAGAACAAATCATACCAACCTAGTTTGATTTCTTTCTTTGACAGGGTAAATGGTTTGATAGATGGGGGAATGCAGTAGATATAATATATATATCTGGACTTTAGCAGGGCTTTTAACACAGTTATATATAACATTCTCGTCTATAAGCTGGAGAAATGCAGGTGTAGTGGAACTGCCATTAAGTGGACACACAACTGATTAAACAACTGCAAACAAAAGAGTAGCTCTTAATGGAATGATGTCCAATTGGAAAGATGTGTCAAGCTGGGGTTCCACAGGACGTGGTTTTGGTTGAAAGCAGTTTGCATGAGAGAGCTAAAATGCAAAAGGGTCCTAATAAAGTAGAGAACTGGGCTACAGACAACAAAATGAAAATCAAAGACAAACGTGAGACAAATGTTACACTTAGAGAAGAAAAACCAACTGCACTAATACAAAATGGGTGTGGGATAAGGGGCTTGGCAGCAGCACTGCTAAGACGGATCGGGGCTGTGTGGTGGATTACAACCTCCACATGAGTCAACAATGTGATGCTGAAAACAAGCGCATGGCATGCAAGTCATAGGGGGCGATTGCACCGCTCTATTCGGCACTGGTTAGGCTGGAGTGCTGTGTCCAATTTGGGTTACCAATGTATAGCAAGGGTCTAGAGAAACTGGAAAGGATCCAGAAGCAAGCAACCAAGATGATCCAAGGGATGAAACACAGGCCACGTGAGCAAAGGCTGAAGGAACTGGGTATGCTTACTTTGGAAAAACAGATTTTTTGGGGGGGTGCAGGGAGACATGATAGCATTCTCCAAATACTTGAAAAGCTGCCATAAAAAAAAGATGGAGAAAAAAAATTCTCTCTTGCAACAGAGAGCAGGACAAGAGGCTATTGGCGCAAACGACAGCACAACACATTTAGATTAAATCTCAAGAAATACATCTAAACCCTAAGAACAGTTGGACAATAGAACAACCTGGATAGCCATCTGTCTTGGATGGTTAGGAATCAACAAATCCTGCATGTTGGCAGGAGATTGGACTAGATGACACTTGAGGTTCCTAATAACCTTGTGAGTCTATGAAAAATGACAGAAAAGTCAGTATAGGAAAATGGAGGTTAAATGTTACTGACACCTATTAGACTATGGAACAATTTTTGAAGGGAACTGGTGCAAGCCCCGTCACAAGTCATTTCACTCTGGATTGAGCTGTTTGGGGTATATTTAATCCAGATGTTTGCATTCTAAATAATTTAGGAGATGTTCTTTCATGTGCATTTAATATCACAAGTGTGGGAGTAGCATCATGAAAAGCAGGAGCATAAGTAATGAGGTAATGAGAAAAGAAATATACACATTCAATGACAGAAAAAAAATTCAAGGCACAAATGCATTTAAGTTTATAATGTTTAAAGTCAAATATGGGTCCTGTGTAGTTTCTTTAGCTTTATGCTTATTTTCTCATTCTTTTTGCAGTTTTAATTTAGCCATGAAATTTTTTTTATAAAAACTATGTTGACTCTTCCCCACTATATCATGTTCATTTGTGTGTCTGATAATTCTGTTCTTTAACTATAGTTTCTACTAATTACTTGGTACTTAGTTTTACTAACCTCTAATTGCTAAGATTATAACTGGAGCCATCTTTTAAAAAATCAGTGTTATATTAGCTATCCTCCAGTCACCTGGAACAGAGGCTGGTTTGAGCAACATGCTGCATATCACAGTTAGTAGTTTTGCAATTTCATATTTCAGTTCCTTCAGAACTCTTGGGTGAATACCATCTGGTCCTACTGACTTACTACAGTTTAATGAATCTATTTGTTCCAAAATCTGTTCTATCAATACCTCAATCTGTGACAGTTCCTCAAATTTGTCACCTAAAAAGAATGGCTCTGTTGTGTGAATCTCCTTCATGTCTTCTGCAGTGAGGGCCAACTCAAAGTCATAAAGCTTCTCTGCAATGGCTTCTCTTCCTTGATCATCCAGTAGCCTCACTGATTAGTTGCAAGCTTTTTGCTCCTGAAAAAAAATGTGCTTTTTCTAGTTGCTCTTCCAAAAAAAAAAAAAAAAAACACTACCAAAAATGGGGGGGGGGGGGGGGAGGCTGCTTATTTATAATTTTAAGCTATGTCTCTACAGTCACACTTTTGTGTATCACTGGTTAGGAAAAAAAAAAAAACCTCGAGGGATACAAGTTTCACCAAGAAAAGTGCTACTGTAGACAGCACTAGATTATTGGGGATGATTTAATTATGCCGATGGGAGAGCTCTCTTCCGTAGGCAGAGAGCAGCAAAACAAAAGACCTTATATCGGCGCAACTTCAGAGAGGGTATGTCTACACTGCATCCCTAGTTCAAACTCCTCAAAAAATGAGGAGTAACATTAGTTCGGACTAAGGGCTTTAGTCCGAACTAACGCGTCCCTGCGCGCACTTCCTGGTTCGAATCAGCTGTGATTCGAACTAGCGCGCTGGTGAGATCATGTTAATGGAGCGCGGGATATTTAAATCCCCGCTTCATTAACTAGTTCGATTGTCTCCATTTGCATCCCTAGTTCGAACTAGGGATGCAGTGTAGACATACCCTGATATAGCTGTGAGACTCTACAGGCCTTAGAGTAGACCTGACATTTGACTTGCCAAAGATTATGCTCCTCCGTAGGATTTGACTTCCAGTTTTTTAAAAGATTCCTTTTTGCCAATAGCCACCTCCTTTCACCCTGTTGGCTAGAGTGAAATTTTTAGGTCCTCTTTTTTTTTTTTTTTTTTTTTTTAAGTTAAAAGTATTAGAGTATACTTTTGCTTTCAGCCTCTATGATGGGTGTTTTAAATAGTTTCTAAGCAAATTGCAGGTATTTCATTGTCTTGAGTGTTCCTTTTAATTTTAGTACAACAAGCTTCCTCATTTTTGTTCCCCTTTTTGAAGTTAAATTCTACTGAGGTGGGTTTCTTCGTAGGGTTGCCAGGTGTCCAGTTTTGAACCGGACAGTCCAGTATTTGAGCTTTCTGTTCAGGGAACAAATTGAGAAAATATAAATGTCTGGTATTTTCTAAATAAGACGTAATGTAGAGTGTGATGTAATGTCAAGTGTGTCCGGTATTTTTGTTGAAGCCACCTGGCAACCCTATTCCTTTGGTATTTTCCCCCGTACATGGATGTTAAATAGAATTACATTATGGTCACCATTACCAACCAGTTCAGACATAGGCAATGTGCGGGGTAGGAAAAAATGCAGGGTCCCCCGTCCACACTCCCGTTCCCCCCACTCCCTCCCCACACACAGAATTTCACCAGGATGGGAGTCAGGCTTAGCACAGCTGGGGAGAGCATGCCTGCTACTGGTAGGCCTCACTAGGGAGCACCTAGAGCAGGGAAGCGAGACCAGGCTGGAACCAGCCCAAAGACGGAGCATACCAGACTGCAGAAGGGAGATCAGGGCAATGCCGGGAAGCAGCAGAGGACAGTGAGGGATGAGTGGGGAGAGAGCCATAGCTAGGCAAATGGTGAGGAGCCCACAGGGAGACAGGCTGGGTCCGGGGAGATGGGTGGGCGAGGGGCGACAGGGATTTTTTTTGGGGGGGGGGGGGGGAGAAAAGTGCAGTTCCCATGACATTGTGACAAATGGCATTTTATTTCATTTTTTTCCCTCAAGGCCCTAATCCAGCAGGGTATTTTAAACAGGTGTAAATCCAAGCAGTTGATTTCACTGGGACTACTCACATAATTGAACAGATGCTTAAGAATTTGCTAGATTGGGGTCTTACTATATCCGAATATAATGAGCATTTGTAATTAAGAACTGAAAAGTCATACTATTAAAACTTTGTACTGTTCCTAAACTGTAAATCCAAACTGAAGCCACTTGAAAGGAGCGTTCGGATCTGGGGTTCTGAACGGGCCCATCATAAAAATAAATTTGAGCTGCAAAGCTGAAATTGGTGCCTCAATCTGATCTCCTTCGGGATTGGATGGTTTGGATTCTGTGTCCTAGTTTCGGATCCATCCCTAATTAAAAATGAATGGTAACGAGAAAATGGAGTTGAAGGCAAGCTCAGGAATGTGATTTAAGAGTACCTACTAACTGGGCTGGGCTCAGGAAATTAAGCACAGAAATCTGTTTTAATTTATTTTCCAAAAATTATTTCAAACCACTATCCTCCTGCTATGCAATCTGTTTTCACAGGTTGGTTAATGATGCCCTATATCCTTCAGCATTTGGTAATACAACAGATACTGGAAGAGTCAGATGCCAGACAAGACTGGATAGCATGAGATTTTTG
This sequence comes from Pelodiscus sinensis, assembly GCF_052426305.1. Lineage (NCBI taxonomy): Eukaryota > Metazoa > Chordata > Testudines > Trionychidae > Pelodiscus > Pelodiscus sinensis. The sequence continues at coordinate 9,141,974 of NC_143059.1, forward strand.
GTACTTGTGATAGCTAAGAAAGCCAAGATCTCCTAGTAAAACCATCATAAAGAGGAGATTAAGATGGAGAAGGAAACTAATTTTATACGGTTAATTACAAATAGCCCCTGGCACTATTATTGGGTGCTGATATCACAACAGCTATAAAAAGACTGGTTTGCAAATGCCTCTGTTCTTCCAATGGATGTCATACACCACTGTAATCCGGCAATTCATGTGTAGAACCATCTCCATTTACCATTACATAATATCATAAAACACAGCATCAAAAGTAGTTCTAGAAATCAAAACTCCTTTGACTCTTCAGTACCTGCCCTGAACCCCACTGTGTGCCACCAGAACCTTGAAATTGTGCCACCTTTCCCCACTGTCAGCATTTACCTGTTGCTTTTGGATTCAGAGAAAGCCACCTCTTGGACTAGATCCTGTTGTCATTTAAGACTAAATTAAGAATTACTTCGCTCCTGGAGAGTTCCAGGACTAGCTGTTCCAGAAAGCAGGCATTAATGGTCTCTAGAAATTTTCTCTCTGTATACCAGAGGGAAATTATATGTATCCAGGCAATATGGAAATAGTTGAAATCCCCCACTATTATTATTAGGGTGGGGGTTTTTTTGTTTGCTTGTTTGTTTTTGCAACCTGTCTAATCTCTCTGAGAATTTCACAATCACCATCTCCATTCTGGTCAGGTGAGAGAATTTCCATCCACAAAGATTCTATGGTACAGTTTGATTCATTTAAGATTTCTGCTTTGACTGTATGCTTTCTTTCACAGATAGTGCTATTTCCCCAACAAGCACAACCTACCCTGTTGTTCTCACGTATTTTGTACTCTGGTGTTACTGTGTCCTATTGATTATCAACAAAAATTGGTAGAATGTTTGTGTCTATTATATCAATATCCTCAGTTAATACTAGGCACTCATTTGTGTATAAGCACTTATAAAATTTGTCAATATTTACGGTAATTGTCTGTCTTCAAGTGAGGCAGTTGAATGGGACGCCTTTTCACTTGACTGTTTCTCTTCAGTTCTTACCTATATGTCACCAACTTATGTCCTCTCCTTTTTACTAGGCTATGGAGAATAATAAATTGGTCCCTATAGAATCTGATTGATATGGTTTTCTTCTTGAAGAAAAGCCTCTGGTTTTGAATCAGAAACTCATTTGCTTCTAATTTTAGTAACCCACTTGCCGAAGCTGTGTCACCTTAAAGTTCCTTAGCTTTAAGTATCAGTAATGTGACAGCATGCACTAAGCATCTCTGAAATAAAAATGCATTAGGCACAAGCTTGAGGCCTACTTTCATCACATTTTTATAGGACCTCAGTTTCATATAATATATGTATTTACATTTTCACATCCCAAGAAACCTGCATCCCACTCATCATCAATCAGCCAACAGTGAGTTTGTTAATCCGACCCTTTATTCTCCTTGAGAATTTAAATTGTGATAAAACTGTTTTCATTGACGCCTTTTAGCAAGCAGGTTTAGCATTTGAAATTGCAAAGGCCTCATAAATTGTAAGGGGTGTAATTACACAATAAATATACAGGAAATACAACGAAAAAAGTTTCAGTCTTGGAAGACTGAAAGGATTGCCACTTTCAAGGTTCTGGTGGCACACAGTGGGGTTCAGGGCAGGTACTGAAGAGTCAAAGGAGTTGTGTGTCTCACTATAGATATGGAAACTTATTTTTAGCCTCTCAGGTCTGAACATTTTCGCACCGGCGTTATGGCAAAACATAGAGAATATGTGACACAAGACACTTCTTATGTAATGTGCTTCTTCAGTGACCTTTCTGTTGCAAGTTGTGGTTGCTCACTACTAGACACTAGTGTTATTGTTTTATTATAAAATTTTTAAACATTTACAAAACTGACTTAGAACTCTTACACTTACAAGAGCACAGTGAAATAATATGCACGTACCCATTGCCTCTTCTCCCTCCCCCCCTCCCCGGGCTATTTATTTTGGTCCTGGACATCCAACACTCTGGTCATCTGAAGAAGTGAGCTGTGCCCACAAAAGCTCATTGTATCATCTCCATGTTTTGTTAGTCTTTAAAGTGCTACCAGACCATTTGTTGTTTTTTAAGGTTACAAAAGACAGACAGACACCCCTAATGGTGTCACCCACAACAAAATACTAATGTCACTGGAGTATGCATTCGTAAGTGAATTCTGCAGCCTAGAGCACACTACTATTTCTTTTAGCAATGCATCATTACGTCCTCCTCAGATGTCATAAGAAAAACAGATTTCTATCTATTTCCATCCCTCTACATCTTCCCTCTTACAATCTCAAGTCCATTTCAGTATGCAGCTGCTTACTGAACTTAAACTGTACCCACCTGGAAATACATCTTCCTCTCAAGGGGCAGGATGCTTTAGTAATTAGCAAAGAGACCTCTTCTTCTGTAAGTTTCCATTTTGCAAAGGGGCTCATTAAGAATCACCTTCTGAAAATGTTTACTGCTCCTTTCCAAAAGAAAACACTTGGAAGACGCGGTTGGGGATGGGGAATAAAACAGCTTCCAAACATTCTCACTAATAGGTAACAAAGTGGGGAGGGCATCAGCAAATTGCGCTCCTTTTCCTGAACTCAAATAGGGTACCACAGCATAGCAAGGCAATTACTGCATAACTCAGAGAGGCGATGACTTTCCATGATGTGAATGAAATTGCATCCAAGCTCTCTGTGTGTGTGTGAGAGAGAGAGAGAGAGAGAAAGGGAGAGAGAGAGAGAGAGGTTCAGCTGCCTGATAAATTCACTGACTGATTTGCCACCTTGTATATAAAAGAGATTATCCGAGAAAGCTATATTTGTTTCTCAACCAGATTGTCTACATGATAAAGTGCCTGACAATTGATTGCTAACACACAAGTGCATGATCTTCCTCATAAAGTCCCTCACCAAATCTTAGAAGCAAGGAGTAGAACAGATTTTTGCTCTAAGCTGGGAAATGCCAACCTTTGAGATATTTTGCACAGAGTGGCTCTCTCCAGCATTTAAAAAAACTTAAGTGGCTTACATTTTGCCCTCAAAAACTAAGAAGAAAGAGGGCAGGCTGTCTTCTATCTTCTCTTCTACTGACCCCTGTTCTGTCCCCTTCTGGTCTCCCTTTCTTTCATCCTCCTCCAGGTCAGCATTCCACACAGACTGATACCCTCCCCCTCATGCACAAATACATCCCTTCCCCTTGGTATCAGAGATTTTCAACATTTTCAATGATTCTATAAGTCTAAGATTCCAGCTGTCAGCTCCTTGTACACCAAATGCATTGTAATGAACTTGTCAGGGGCAGTGCTTCCTTGCCATTCCTTTATAAGAGGCAACCCTTCTAGCTCATACCTACTCACTAGAGAGGGGGACAGCTGAACTAGTTACAGAACTGACAGCTCAAACAAGCATGTGAACTAAAAAGTGGAATCACTAAGAAAGAGCACCGGGGTGGGAGCATGCGGGTACTCAGAATTGTACATGGCTCTATAGTTGAGGCATTCTCCATGGATTGAAGGCAGATGTCAATACTCATAAGGATGGGCATTCAGTCCCTTATGTAAGCCCTCTTGTGGGTGTCCAAATGGGAAAATTGTCCTGTATTTTCATTCCCCATCCTGCAGGGTATGTCGGCTGTCAGCACAGCTCCACCAGCCTCCAGTTTCTGGATGTTGGCAGGTGGGAGCCTGCAAGGGGCGCTCTCCGGCAGAGTTCATAGGCAGAAAGAGGCATCACCCAGTAGGAGGAGAGGCAGCCAGTGTGAGATAGAGGGGTATGGGTGTGTGCGGGTGAGTGATGGGTGTGTCACCCCCCCATGTGCACCCTGGAGCAGGATTTCTCAGGGTGGGGGGAGATCAACTAGCCTCACAGCCTGAAAGGGCTGAAGCCCTAATCTCCAGCACCTGCCGCTGGTCTGAATTCTGGATCCCTGGCATACCCCCGCCCAGAAGCTCCAATTCTGGTGGTTTCCCCCCCAGACTGAAGCCTCAATCCCCCGCATGTACCTTCCCCACCCTAGGAAGAAGCCCTGCTCCTCAATGCCCCCTCTGCCCTTAAGCTGAAGCCCTGATCCTAGGCATACCCCTCCCTCAAGGGCTGAAGCCTCAAACCCTGGAAACCCCTGTGGGGCTAAAAGCAGGAGCCGAGAGACTGAAGTCCCATTCCCCTGAACTGAAGCCAGAAGTGGCAGGGCTGATTTCAAATTCCTGGTACTCCCCAGGCAGCAGAAGCCCCTGAGTCCATAGGCAGAGCTGGGGGACACGAGGGATGTTGCCCCCCTCCAAACTTCAGTGGACATGCAGGACAGCCCTGGGTACAGACCCACCTCTCCTCTCTCCATACCTCCTGGGCAGTTTGGAGGTGGGAAGCACGGCATCCAGCGGATGCCATGGCGCAGGCAGCCGTGCTGTTCCCTCCTCTCCCAGCCCCCTTTTCTCACACAGCTGGTGATAGCTGCAGGGATGAGGGACCTGGCTCCATGGCTGGCAGAGCCCACAGGGAACAGAGGCACCCTCCTGGTACGCAGCCTGTCCCCTGGGCTGTGCCCCTATTCGCACACAGCTCCTAGCTACCTCCTCCATGTACCCTGAGTTATTCCCTGGCCACACAAAGCCTCTAGTTACCCTTTCCCGGCACCCTGAGCTAGCTGCTACCCTCACACAGACTCTAGCTACCCCCTCTCTGCATCCCAAGCTACATCTCCTAACTATCCTCTGCCTGCCCCCTGGCTCAGAGCCACCCTGTCTAAGACAATAGGGCAGCTTCCCCAGGCCCCATGGTTTGGTGGGCTCTGTGACAGCCACCACAGCCATCCTATGGATAAGGAAGGACTCAGGGGCCTGGTGCAGGCCGGTAGCAGGAGTCCTCCCCCACACACACACACACACACTGTGGCAGTAGAATCCAGAGTACCTGGAAGCCTACACCACTGCACCCTGCCATCTCCCCTGGCTGGCTGCCCTCTGCTTCTCTATAGCAATGGGAAGTAGAGCACCCCAAACCCGCAGAGAAGCAGGGCACAGCAGTTTGGGAGGGTGGCACGGGGGTGTGGAGCAGGCTGACGGGCCACTTTGGATTCTGCTGTGGCGAGGGCAGGAGGGGGGAGGCGGAGACAACCCTTTTTGCCACCCGGTGCCAGGTCCCGGAATCATCTGGAAAAAAGGGTGAATGGTGAGATGACAGTTTTGCAAACAATGCCAACAATACGTAGGATAGTTAGGTCCAAAGCAGACTGCAAAGAGTTACTGCGGGATGTCACAAAACTGGGTGATTGGCCAAGAAAATGACAGATGCAATACATTCTTGATAAAGGCAAAGTAATGCACATTAGAATACATAATCAAAACTATACCTACACAATGATGGGGTCTAAATTAGCTGTTACCACTCATTAAATACATCTTGGAGTCATTGTGGATAGTTCTCTAAAAACATCTGCTTAATGTGCTGCTGCAGTTAAAAAGCTAACAAAATGTTAGGAACCGTTAGGAAGGAATAGATAATAAGACTGAAACTATCATAATGCCATTGTATACATGCATGGTACACACACTGCTGCTTGCAATTCTGTTCCTCAATCTTAAAAAAAAAAAAAAAAAAAGAAAGAGATGTTTGTTAGAATTGAAGAAAATGCACAAAAGGGAAACAAAATTATGGATATGGAACAGCTTCCATATGGGGAGAGATTGTATAAACTGGGACTCCTCTTGGAAAAGACGTAACTGAGAGGAGACATGGTAGAGGTTAATAAAATCATGAATGGTCTGAAGAAAGTGACTACGGGAGTGTTTGTCCTTCACAACACACAAACCAGGGATCGGATCACTCGATACAATGAATAAGTAGTAGGTTTAAAACCATCACAGAACACAGTCAGTCTGTGCTATTCATTGCCACGGGATGTTGAGAAGGCCAAAAGTGCAGTTGGGTTCAAAAAAGAGCTAGATGAATTCATGGAGGGCCCACTCACTACTGTTTAATTTATCAGTGGTTAGTAGCCAAGGTGGTAAAGGGTGGAACTCCATCCACTGGATGCCCCTAAACTTCGGGCTGCGAGAAGGTGGGACTGGATAACAGGGTGCGGTCCTGGCGCCAGCCACTATGAGAAGCCAGGATACTGGGCTAGATGGACCATTGGTCTGACTCATTGTGGCCATTCCAGTGTTCTTATTATCTTAACCAAACTGTTTGGGGTACAACACCCATATAGAATACATATGTCCATATGTGCCTACCTCTATGTTTGGTCCAAAAAATAGCATATTACATATATAAACACAACATTGCTGCATTATTCAAAGGAACACCGAGGGCCCAACTCTCTCTCACTTATGCATGCAGAGTAGGGCCTCACATCACAAGAAGCCCATTCAAAAGTGAAAGGATTACATGGAGGACACTACTTAATACGGGCCAGGGGAAGTGAATCAGTTCCTGGACGTTTATGTATATGTTATCTCCAACACGTACACATCTACCTAAAGGCTTATGAGTATTTGCTACGATGCCAAATGGTCACATAGTCCAAAGTGCTTGAGAATTATTAAACCAATAAACAAATATATATGATATTTAGGGGTGCATTAAAAATAAGCTTTAGAAAAATTGATACAATCCAGGTCCCAAAGACCACTAGAAAATAGGAGCTCCTGACATGTAAACTACCCCCAGGCATACTAATGGCATTATGTCTGCATCATAGGACCCAACACTTGCCTTCAGCACTGCCGCCTTATTCCAAGAAGTGAAACTTTCTGTGCCCAGAAACAACATGAAACACAAGGCTACAAGAATCTGGCAAAGGTAACGGATCAATATTCACAAGGGTTCCTGGACTAATCTCACTAACCTCTGTTTTAAGCGATTTGTTTTCACATACTTTTATTGCATTTTGGGCAAGTTGGGCACATTTGGATTCACTGTAATTTAAATTGTGGACTGGAAAATTGGAGATTTGAGTTCTAGACCAGACTATTCCATTGATGACTTACATGGGTAGCTTTGCCTCTTTCTGCTACTCCATCTGTAAAATAGGAAATTATGGCTTACCTGCCCCTCAGTGGGGTGCTGTAAGAATTTATTAAAATTTATTCGTAAAGTACTTTAACTAACTGAAAGTGTTTTTCCACGGCACAAGAAAGGATACATTTCTGAATGTCATTGCTCAGTTCTTTTCCGACTGGAGTTACTGATGAGATGTGTAGTTTTAATTTGCAGGCGACAGGTCTAAATCTAACTAAGAACACTAGTGAACAAAAGCCGTTACCATTCAAAGGCTGTTCAGTGGTAGATGTGTAGTGCATTTCCTAATGAATTTATGTCCATCGTCTCATCTTACACCACAACTGGCACTAATTTCCTTTCCCCATTGCTAACTTATTTGGCAGCGAAATCAGCCTCCATACTCCTATGGAACTTGAAGTAACCCTGCACTGTTGGAGGTAGTCTCGCCTACATTCTGGCAGGAGCGGAGCGAAGAAACTAGCAGCGTGACACATCCTATGTTCGCTGCTCAGAACCCAGAGCTCTAGTCTATCACCATTCACAAATGCTTGAGATAAATAAATGCAAAGAACCTTCCCAGAAAAAAACCAAAACCACCCTCCTGTTATCCAGAAATTTACTGTTATGTTTAAGCAAAATCTGAAAATTCGCAAACACCGACACCTCATCTCAAACTGGTTTCTATGTTTATAAGCCTCCTGCCCTCCATACCCAATACCCATGGTGGAGGAAAGCATTGAATTTTCGTTCAGAGTGATTCAAATCAAAAACTGTGTGTTTCTAATTTATGGAAAGCTTGCATCACAGAGAGACTCCCTCTAAAGTAACAAGCAGTACAAATGGGCCCCTCTAGAATATAAACAAATTATAGTGTGTATGCCATATTCATTTATATTTAGAATCTTTCCTTTTCTTTTGGTCAATATCTCATATTTGTTTTCTGTTCTGTCTACACCTCACTATATATTTTTCACCAAACTTTTCTCTCTACCTCTAATCCCAATTCCAACTGCTCCTAAACAAAATTCTAAAGATATTAACATCTGATGTAGACTTCTGAACCCCCAACATTTGTCTGGGTTCAAAACTAGGCAAAATAAATTCACTTATCACTAGTATATAAAACTAAAAGCAAAATGTCACGTAAACGACTTCCGCTGCTAAAGATTCATAAAACTATTTAGATTTCTAGTGTGACTAATTAACTTGGTATATAATATATTACACTTTACAGTGATATTAATTGCTGTTGGAATTCCCATACAGTGTATCACAGGAAATGTAGCAATAATGATTTCCCACTTATTACAAAGTGTTAATGTTGCAGTGAGTAGAAAGTTAAGTTGCAAATGCAAAATGCAAGCAAGGTGCTCAATATTAACCCCCACTGAACCTGTACTGAGTTTCACAAAAAGTCATTTAAATTCAATTGATATCACAACACTTTCAGGTTGATAGTTTATTTGGAATTCTTAAAGAACAGTTATAAAACTAGAGGTCAAAGTAGGATAGTCTTAATCTATAGCTATTAGACAATGAATATTTTACTCAAACACCAAAGCGCACACACCCCTCACACCAGTTAAAGAGGTCTTGGATAAAAGAGAGAAGAGTCTATAATACTATCACACACTTATATAGGCTCTCTCACTCTACCATCTCAAAGCACTCAGCAGAAAGCATGGATTTACTGGCTGATTTTGAAAAATGAATGGACATTCTGGCATCAAAATTACAAAGCCCACGACTAACTCAATCCTCAAAGGCGTTTTACCTATACAAAATGTTGTTGACCACATGAAAGGGGAAAATAATCAGACACTATATTATTACCTGTATTGTGGTATTGCCTAGAAGAATCTGGATCCCATTGTCCTTAGTGCTGTACTAATACCAAAACAAGAAGATGACCTTTGATCCAAACAGCTTACAATTTACGCATGAAGACGTTACACTAGCACGTTAATTGTGGCAAAAGTATCTTAAGAATCAATAATTGGGTTGTCAAGATGGCCATCTGGAGAAACCAGCATCTTTGACAGAAAGAACCAGTTTAGTGAAGCTCTGGTTAAAGGAAACAAAATGCTTCAGTGCAGACGACAAACAATTGTCAATATTGTTCTAGTCAGTCAGATGAAACGAAGCTTTTCTCCCAGAGACAAGCTAAGATTGTCCTAGCTCTCACTGCACATTTAACACAAGGAAGCTTTGTTTTCTAGTTGAATTGCCAGTTCAGTTACTCTCTATTCAGCATCACAATGATGAGGAAAGGTTCTGAAGACGACTTTTCACTTCAAGTGCTATAGTTATTTTATTATCAGACACCCTCTGTTGGTTCCATTCGTAGGAAGTGAATAACAAATCGTCTGAAGGGCTCTAATTAAAGTTGTGCAGATAAATTCATTGAAGAAAGGCTCTCTCTCCTCTTTCCCAATCTTACATAAATGACAACTAGATTTGTTGTGTAAGTTACCACAAAGAGCAGTTCTGGGGAATTTTGATAGAGGGGTTCTGAGATCATAACTAAAATGAGCATCAACATAATGCTGAAAGATCTCATTCCAGATTTCAGAAGGTCTGTCTGTCTCTCTACCTGCCCCACTCTCACCCCATCCCAATGAGGGTGCATAAGCATGAAAACTACCAAACTATCAGATCCTCCCAAAAGTGGCCAGAACAATAAAAAAAAAAGAAATTCTATTGGTTCACACATATTTGTCACCTGTTGGGGGCCTTTGTTTTAAAATGAGATGTTTAAAATTTTTGTTTAAAATAACAAAGGGAGCATTTTTAAAAATTTGGTCCAAATAGACATAGTTGTGTTTTTAACATTTCAATTAAAAAATTTTATCACGCGGTGCTGAAAACCTGAACATTGTGCTTATGAGATAAGAAACAAATGAAATTTACTAAAAAGAGAGGGTAGAAAATAGACTAGTTTAACTATCCAACAGATGAATTATAAAACAAACTTGTTATAAATGGTGAAGACTTCAGATCATGTCTTATAATGTCTTTCATCTTACTAGTGAAAGGCCTCACCTGCTTTCTTTTTAAATGTATGATAATACCTATCTTGATGGTATTCCTTTAAAATCAAATTTACTGCAGTTATTAATGATCTCTCTCTACAGTTGTTAAAAACTTCTTCAACTCGAAGTCCCAATGCCTTTGCGGCAATTCTAAACCTTGACCTAAATATCTTAAGAGAAGGCAAGCCACTTCAAAAGCTACAGTTAATGCATTACCTGCAGAGGATTAGAGAAGTAATCATATTTCATAGGAAGCTACAACCTCTATCTAATACAAATGCCACATACTCTTAGGAAAGGGATCTGTACAAAGTAAACAGCAATGGTCTCAAGTTTTCTACAAAATTCAGAATAATAGAATACTAGAACTGGAAAGAACCTCGAGAGGTCCTCATGTCCAGTCCCTTGCACTCATGGCGGACCAAGCACCATCTAGATCATCCCTGACAGATGTTTGTCTAATCTGCTCTGAAAAATCTCCAGTGATGGGGATTCTACAACCTCCTGAGGCAATTAATTTCAGTGATTAATCACCCTGAGCGTTAGGAGGTTTTTTTCCTAACGTCCAACATGCTCCTCAAAATTTTTCAGCTCATTCATTAAGTACCATGTTTAATGGAAGCCAGCTTTACATAGCTTCAATATTTGCAATGTTCCAATCCAGTGCATGGAAAGCTGGACAGGCAGTTAGGGGTACATTCCCTTTGTAATGGACATTTAACACCTGAGACTGGTAGTGCAATTCAGTTGCACTCTCAACACTTCTAACTTAGATCTATTGAGTCCAGTGATACTTTTGCTTTAATAAGGAGTGCTTAATCAAGTCCATACAGAGGAATACAACCTTCTGACCTATACATTTTGAGGGTTTTATGTTTCTTTATCAACTGCTACTTTTTTATTTACTGTATGGGGAGTGACTAATATGGATAGCTCCAGAGATGAGAGAGAAAAAGCATTTAAGTGGAAAGTCCTCATTGAAACTCTTTTTTGCTGCCAAATGTACTCCAGTGAATGGAAAAAGGGGAAAAAAATATTCCATTCCCTCATGTGCTAGTTGCGTCATTATAAATCATTAATGTTCCATGGAACTAGACATTGTTAAATCCCAGAGCAATGAGTTCAGTATCATGAACTTTGCCTTTCAAATCACAGCACTCTCTCTTTTTTTAGGGGTAAAAATGTAGACAAGCCACATTAAGGCTTTGAAGATGCAGACCAAGGTAAATAAATAATTCTACAATATAAATTACTTCCCCACCAGACATTAAGTTTTATCCAGGCAACACTTTCCCTGGCTGCCCAGCACTACAAACAAACCAACCCAAACTACCTTACTGTACTTTCTATAACCTTTTATCATGCATCATAAATGCTGCATATTAACGTTGACTTTTCCCATGATGGTCATAGGGACTCAGCAGCAGCACATTGCTACAGGGCTGGCAGGTCTTTGTCTACACTATACTTTTAGGTTAAAACATCAGCCAACAGCGGTGCAGCTCCTTTACCACTGTAAATCAGAGATGCTCTATGACGTGGCCCAATACGGTCACATTGAGATCAACTTTAGACAATGAAATTCTTTGAAATAAGCAGCTTGTTGGATCATTGCTAGAGCTGTTCCAGAGTAGAGTAAATAAACACCTCTAGGTTTAACATAGCATGCAATATTTTCCTATTGGCACCATTAGAGATTGGAATCCCTTGTAATTTCATCCTCTCCTATCAAGGCACTATGCATTCCATGACTCCCTGGAATTCTCTCTTTCAGCAAAATGTTGCTCCAGGACCTGAACTTTAATATTTTTTTAGTTCTTGTCATTGAGGTAACCATGGGAACCGAGTGAAAACTGACACAGGATCACGTGCCTGAATCTGCAGACAGACAGTCTGAGGCAACACCGTCTGACATCTCAATCAGGGCAGGATGGATTCTGATAATCTGCAAGCAATGGTATTCGGCATTTTCCCCAAGGTGCCACAGAATTCCCCCACTGTGTTGCAGCCAGATGCTTGCGCACTTGGTTTTCTGTCTCCATGCCCACCCTCGGGTTCCCATCACTCCTCCCAAAGGAAGAATTGTATTACAACGCACACTTCCTGCATTGCTCCTTGCAGCCAGATATATGGGCCACCCAACTTAATAGCAAGAAAACAGAACAGTCATTCAGACACAATGGGGAGCTTATAGCCAACTTCAGCAGCTCCAGTTCTTTCACATATTTCGGGGAATTTGCTTCTGAGCTGCATTGCTACATCTTCATTATGGGAGTTGGGCAGAAATGGCGGAGCTGGGGCTGCTGGATACTATAATGAAAGGTCCTCCCATGAAAATAATCATGGATGAATGATGGGCATTACATGACAACAGAACAAATTAATGCTGCCCCCGTATCATGGAGAGTAGCTGCTATGGAATGTGGCCTCCTACTAAGTGTAAAGCATCATCAGATCATACAAGACCCTTCAGGGACAATGTTTCCTGCATGTTGAGTACAGTACTTGGGCAGCCACCCAAGAGAGATTCAAATGCTGTCCAGGTGATTAACAAAGCACCTACAGTTGGCAGCATGTGTTTCTACTGGTGGTGAGCATCCACAAACAACTCAGTGCACAGAACAAAAATTATTCCATGCGTGGATGGAAAAATTAAGGGAACATTGTTTTAGGAATGTGAAATATTTGGTAAATTAAAAAAAATAATCATGCTGCTCATAAGTGTTTCTGACTCTGAGGGTATGGGTCAGTGCTCACGTCACACTTCCCATCATATCCATCCTGGGCAAGTTAGCGATCCGATCAATGGACCAGGTTTCATCACTGAATTTGGTCATGTACTGCTTCAAGTACATTGTGCATACACTAAGATGATCATTTTAAACTGCCTGAAGACCTCTATTGCATTCAAAATTCCTTCTGTGCTCATAAAAGCCTTAATTACAGTCCCAGACTTCCAGTAAATTAGCAGAGTAAATTGGAATCTCTGTGCCAATAGCGCTAGTACAAGCAGTTGCATCTCCATTGACTTAAGTCATATTATGTTTGATTTTGCAGTGCTCAGCTGGGCCTAGTACTCCAAAGCATTAGGGATTTCCTATAACGAAAATAACTTTTAACATTTTGATAAATAGCAAGAACTTCTAGAACCAATAGGTTCATCTTCCACTCCAAACTGCAGGGACCCTACAGTACATACATGATCCATGCAAAAAGAATTCTATCAATATATTGCATATATACCTCAGGTTAATCAGTTCTGTATTTAAAAGCAAAATATGTCAAGGGTGCAATATATTAATACATTATCCAGGTTAGCTGACGCACAGTTTATATTATTATTATTGAGTATAATCTCTTTTGCTAGGATTTGGAATTAACATGTTGGTAATGGGAAAAAAAACAAAAATTGTGAAGGACTATAATCTTTGGGGTATATTAGGAAAGTCAAAAATGTTTTAATATGGTATTTACGGAAAAAATGAGACTGTTTGTATATTACATTTGAAAATGAAGGGGAAGCAGTAAAATACACATCCAGGGAACACATCAGCAGAAGTCCCACTTCAGTTTCAACAAAAATGTAGGGAAAGGAGGTAACCCGTCAATATGGCTAGCCCACTGCAACCCATGGTGGAGCCCAGCTCACTGTGAAACCCTTGAAACAGTGAAAACAACAGCAAAACTGCCCATTGACATGGGGGATTTGATTCTCACCGTTGACAGTTGCTCTAAACAGAATCCTAGATCAGAAATGGCTGTCGCAGTCTTTGAACAGACAAAGAATGACCTAGACACACAGTATCCAATTGCCCAACCTCCAAGAATCCCCTCAAATTATCTTCTTAAATCCTCCCTTAGATCAATGGGATGTGCTGTTGTTTTTTGCTTTCCCCCTCAGTTGTTGTCAGCACTGCAGTTCACTGTCAAACAAGTGCTGAATCGAGCTACGGGTGCATAACTGCAGCTAAAACAATTCATGTCAATAGTTCAGGGTCCTCAGAGATGAAGAGTGCTTATATAAATATAAGATAATACCATTAGGGTTAGGTGCCTTATTCTTATGCCTTCCTTCCTGGAGATGCTATCTTCTTACAGCCCTCCGCAGGCTCTGTCTCTACTCAGTCCCGGCAGTCACCCAGGTGTTCCTTCATTGCTCCCCTGATTCCTGCCAGCAGTCCCAGCAGCTAACCAGGAGTCTCTTGTTCTCCTGGTCCCTACCAGCAGGCGGTGTTTGGTCCTGCAGCTCCATCAGCCAGGCACAGAGTCCCTTCTTCTTCAGCTCCAACCAAGAACTAACTGCTGCTCTGTTCTGCAGCTCATTTTATAGAGTCCTCTTAGCCCGTGATTGGTTGTTCCCATAGCCCCTCTGATTGGTTCCTTCCTCACGACCTTCTAGGCCACCTGGAGAACCTCTTTACCTGCTCTTTTCTGTAATAGATGTGGCAGAACCCTGAGGCTTCCAGTAGGGGACCTTTGGGCCTAATCCACCCCATCACGGTCTTTTGACTTTCTGGGATGCAAGGCATGGGAGGAAGGCAAAGGACTATTTTTTAAAGGTTCAGAGGAGACACACAACTGTCTTTCACAAAAGAATGGTCACACCCTTCCTTCTGGCTCTCCTAGATCTCATACTGATCCATGCCTTCTGCTGTAAGTCCAAGGAACCAACATCAACGCCAAGGAACCAACATCAATGCCTCGCACTCAAGCTCTGCCCAAATGCGTGCCATGAATGTATGGAATGGAAATAGTAGAGAGTAAATATAACTGTATGATACTTCTTTAGATAGAGTAGTCATAGTGTTTGAGCATTTCCTGTTCTCCATCCCCAAGGCATCCCCTGACCTAGAAATACCTGTTGAAAATCATGGTCAGGTTAACAGATCTCTATGGGTAAATTACAGTGTACATCCAATGCTTGTTTTCTTTCAATGCTATTGAAATACTTTCCCCCCAACCTTGCACCCAGCACAGATGTTGAATTTTCTAAAAAATTGCAGAGGTGACATATAGAGAATCAGGTATCTAGCTATCTAGTATTCATCTATTAAACTCTGAATGCATTTCTAATCTTGCACGTAAACGGTTTGTTCCTTTTTAATCAGAATGTTATTAAGTATTTTGGTACAGGTTTTTGTCTCTAATGGAGCATCAAATCTCTTCCACAAACAATCACGCTGTCACATTCAAATACCCCCATTCCCTTCAGTACTCCTGCCTGCTAATGATAAATCATTTAAATGCATTTTCCCTTGCTACATTATCCAACAAAGTTTCAAGAAATAAAACTTCTGATACAATTGATCTAAAAAGTAAGTTGAAATAAGAAGCAGTTTGTCAGTGTAGTTTAATTTATTCATGTGGGCCCAGCAGGAATTTAAAAAAAAAAAAACACACACAAAACCCTAATTAAGAAAATGTCTCAAAATATAATCAACTAGTAATTTCTTCCCCTGCCAATAGGGGTGACAGCCCTGAATACAAGGCTCTATCAAATAGCTGAGCATTTGAATAGTCAATTTAAAAAAAAATCACAGAAATCAGAGGTGGGAAAGTCATCTTGGGTAATTTGGTCAATCACTCGGTCTGTTACTGATTATTTTCTACAGAATATTCTTCAATGCTTTGTCCAGGTTAGTGTTAAATGACTACAGCAAAAATCACGTACCATGTCCCTTAGGAGATTATTCCACTCTCTAACAGACTTCATTGTTAGGAAGTATGCTGGTCTTTATAAAAAGCCACAAACCCACTAAACATTGATGGATATGTCATTTTGTTTTAATTTGGCCTTACATGTATTGTAATGTACTTTGTCTTAACCAGGTGGACTTCCTATAGAATGACTGAATTTAAAAGATCATTAGCAAAAGAATGTCTGTGTTATACTGCAATATTTTAAAGTACAGTAAAACCTGTGTTATCCAGCACGCTCGGGGATTAAGGCGTTCTGTTTATCTAAAAATTCCCATTATCTGAGGGTCCCAAAGACCAATGGACTATAATAGTAAAACACAAGTTTTTAATATTGGTAATTTTGTAGTACGAGGCAGTTTGTCTCACATTTCTATTTTTAGTTAAAGATGATTAGTACTTCTTAAATAAAAAATTGTTAAGCCAATCATGGTAAACCAAGCCAGGCCTATATACTTGAAGATGTGACAGTATTGTGACTGGGGGCAGTACTGGTTAAAGTTTTCTGGTTAACAAGACTGCCGGATATCAAAGCTTTCACCGTATTGTGTCATGGATTATACAAGTGAAATTCTGTCTTCATTTCAGGTCGAAGACCAAAACGTCTCCTTTGTACACTGTACAGTCATTCATGAAAAACCCAGTGTGGGTATTGTTTCAACCACTTATCTATAGGTGATACTCAGGCCCTACTGCTTTGTGACTGAAGAACAAATACACAAGGGTTATAAAACTGGACAGCTGAAAGCCTCACATTCGTCTTACTCCTCACAGTACTTCACCCCAAACTCACAGTATCCTAGCCAAGCTCAGGAGAGTTAGAGAAGCCTTACATCATCAATCTCGGAATGATGGCTGCTTTGGAACTTATTCATTAAGTAAAAAGCTCCAATTATGGTAATTGTCCTGGGGGAAAAGAAAAAAAGAGTGAATACCGCAGAAATGCCTACTTATAGACTCTGGTTGAACTGAAACAAGAGCTCTGAGCTAAAGGTTTTTCATATGGGGAATGTCACTTGATATTTAAATGAGATGAGCCTCAGCCACAAAGCCACGTGTGGATCCTCATTTCTTCACAGTTCAGGGCTGGGGTGTTTGTTCCAGGGATTTTGCCTTGATTTATTGTTTGCATTATTACAGCACTTGGGAACCTAGGTGCTGACTCCACATGTTCTCCAAAGCTGTTGCACTCACAAGAAAAAATAGTGAATGCAAAGCATCCTCTGGCAGCTAAAATCCCTCCCTTTTACTCTTCCCCTGTGCCTCTCACCTCCAGCTGGCCCCACTGACCAAATCCTCTTCTGCCTTCCCTGTGCTTCCACAGCTCTGCGAACAGCTGGTTGGTTGTGTTCAGGAAGCAGAGGGAGGGGAGTGAGGACAGGGGACTCTCAGAGAAGGTGGCAGGGAAGAGGTGGAATGGGGCAGGGTTGGGGAGGAATTGAGCACTCCCAAGCTGAGGAGAAGCCAGCACTTGCGCCAGGGAGTACCAGTCAGGGACCAGGACGCTATTCTGCCAAGAGCTTTTCATACATAGAACATGGGCCCATCCCACAGAACGTACAGCCTAGAAAAAGACACGAAACAGATGCAGATGAGGAGGTGCAATGAACGGGACAGGCAATATTGTTCAGCATGAAAGGCAGCAGTCTCGTCACATCAACATCTAACCGTTGTCAAGCTTTTTTTGGAGGCATCGCAGCAAAGGGGAGTTTGAAAAGGAGGGATCTGAAAGTAGTCAGTGAGGTTTGCAGGTATTTTCAGGGAACTCCTCCCGAGACATACGGGAAAGCCCTGGACAAAGCAAAAAGATGCAAGTTTGAAAATATAACAAGTAGGAGATACTGGCTCATGACGGCAGCCTCTAAGGCGATGTCTACACTGGGAAGGTTGGGTGACAAAAGTATTGTTGACATGCAAGAGTCACCGTAAGTGAAAACCGGTCAAATCAGTTTGCCTGCCTCCCTAGAACCCACTCTACGGATAGAGCAAAGCATTGTGGGAAAGCATCCCACAGTGCAATGATGTGGAAAGACAAAGCTGATCCCTGCACTTCTTGGGATGCCCTTGTAGCCCAGCCGTCTCTCCAGCCCTCCCCCTGTAGCTGTTGCCACAAACTTCCTGGAGTTTTGAAAGGAGAGGGGCACATACCTGCAGGGATCACAAGACACTGAGCACGGCCATCATTGTTGTTTACTGGTGGAAGCCAGTGCCATTGACAAAAAAGACAGCTGATTCCACACTGGCTCTGTGGACAATAGAAAGAGGAGAAAAGTCTCTTGCAGGGGCTGAAGTTTTTGTTGACAAAAACTAGGTGTTTTGCCTGACAAAAGTCGCATTGCAGTGTAAACACTCTCACTGTTTTGTCACAGAAACGATGTTCTGTTCTGCCATTTATTCTTCCACATTTCCAGGAGAATGCTGAACAAAAATCGGAGTTTTTTAAATCTCTGTGTTGGGAAGCAGTTCTACTTTGGCAATGCAATTACACAGGGACATGACGGTTACTGTCCTGTAATTGGAGTTTTTTAGATGGTCCCTGTGCAAACCGAGCCAGCTCCTGAGAGGTGAATGAAGAGACCGCTCCAAGAGCATTGTATACTTTGGACCCAATTCCCAGGAGGTGCTGAGAAACTAGCTCTGATTTCAGAGGCAGCTGTGGGTGTCCAACACCTCTGGAAACAGACTCTGTTCATGTGTACATGCCATCTTATTCTGAAAGATTTTCATATCATTGATGCCATCCTTGTCTGGTGACTTACTGGTTCTGCTCAGCCCGGTTACAGGTTTCACCTTCCAAACAGGTGCCTTAAAACGTCATAATTCAAAAACACTGAATTGTGCATTACAGCAATATTGTGTTATCTGCTTTCCTCTCACCATCCCGCATATCATGAATATCAAGCTTTGGCACTCGAAGGATATACTTTGCTTTATGGAAGAAATGGCAATTATTCAAAGTAGCCAACCTGGGATATTCCACATTCTTCTGTTTACTGCACAAAACATTAAGTAAAATGCAGGAGCACCCCACTACAGAATAGTGAATTTGCATAGCGGAAAACTCATAAATAAATCCCGATTTATTTCAGTGCAATGCATCGTGCAATTCTGTTGATAGTGAGGTCAATTGGGGCTAAAACTATTTTTGTATGATGCTTCACATGTAGCAAGTGCTCTTAAGGGGAATACAAATTTTGAAAAATCTTGATGTTTAGACTGTAAGCAGAATTATTTTGATGATACCTACTTCAGTCAACTATCTTCCCAAAGAGCAGCAATGGTTAAACTGATAAAAAACGACAGACTAGGGGACAGAATTTCTCTCAATGGATTTCGTGTTGTGATGCCGTTATGCGAGTGGTCGTTGCGCTAACTGCACGGCAGCACCCACACTGCATTGTGGGAATTAGAGCCCAGAGATGTTTCTGACAAACTATGTCTATAATAAAATGCTGCCTTTAGTTTGTTTGGACAACCATTGCTCACATTCCCCCTCCTCTCACTGAAGCGAGGCGTGTTACAACCCATTTAATGAAATGGCACTTTTGCTACATCATTCATGAGGTGATTTGTCAACCTGTGACACGACAATACACAAGAAGTGGATGTGAGGCCCCAGTTGCCAACCTGCTTAATGGGGAGGATAAAGTGTAATAGGAATGTCTAGAGGCTAATGTAGCAGTCAGAGAGAAAAAAAATAGAAAAAGGAAACCCACACTTTTTCCAGAGCATCCTACATTGTGTCTGTCTTGGGAGATAATCGAATGGCACTCATCTGAAGTCTGCAAATCCATCAAACTCACCCCCGTTAGTGTTTCCAAAACAAAAGGCAAGGTTAAGTGGGAATAAAACTAAGACTGCCCTTTGAGCTGCACTAAAATACAATGGAACTTCAGAGATACAAACACCAGAGTTATGAACTGACCAATTACACATCAAATTCTGTACCAGAATTATGCAATCAGGCAGCAGCAGAGACAAGACAGAAAGAAAAAAGGCCTATACACTACAGTCACATGTTATGTAAAACTATCAAACAAGGCAAATCAGCATTTTTCTTTTTTCAGAGTAGTGTCAAATCTGTATTAAATAAATGTTCATACATCACTGGGAGGACGCGGACCAATGGCAATTAATGCTATTTGGGAAATCCCTACTTTTGGATGCCTTTCTTGAGACACCTAATTTTCAGAGATGCTGAGTGCCTACAGCAGCCCCCATTATTGTTAACAGATGTTGTAGGTACTTGATATTTCTGAAGCAAATTAAGAACTCAAAATTTGAAGCACCCCAAATCCCTGGTCACTTTTGAAAATCTTGGCGTACATTTCTTAGCTCTGCCGGTTTTCTTTGTCAGTTTGTCAATCCCACAGAAACAAACTATGATCACTTTGACATCTCTCCCACCAAAACCAAACAAACTACAATTTGCAGTGCAAAACAACGAATGACCTAATCTTGCATCTCAACTCCTACTGAAGTTAATGTGGGTTTTTCTTGAGAAAGGATTGCCTAAATGGGCACTAAATGTTCCACAAAATGTTCAGGGTATACATACAATTTCAGAAAAGTAAATTCCAGTTTGAATAAATGGGAAAGAGCTACAATTTCTTGTAAGCATTCTGTAGTATACATGGAAGGCCACCGCTATTCAACTGAGACTAATTTAAATTGATAGTGTTATTGGACTAATAAGCAATTCCAGATCTTCAAACTGCTTCTTCGGGAAAGGCCAGCATATCATCAGCAATGATAAAGCAGATTATTTATGCTGCAGCATCTCTTAACTTTTACCAGAGATCATTTTAAGCATCTCTTAACATCTGAGTTGCTGGCTAAGACTGTGTGTTCTGAAAAGAATTTAAATAATCTACACAAACCGCTCTCACCCTGCTACTAACAAACCATGGTCAAAACGTACATTTTACAGGGTTTGGACTTATTATTAATTTGAGTTATGATTTTCAAAATTTTAGGGCACACTTAAACAGCAGTGTTATTTCAGAATACCTGACATTATTTAGAAATAAAATGTGCATCTACATAGCAAGCCATTATTTTGAAATAATGTTGAGTTGGAGGATGTCGTATTCAGACTCCTGTAACCCTCATTTCATGAGGAGTAAGGGAAGTCAAAGGAAAAGTGTTCTTCCTTTGCCTTCCTGCTGTGTAGACAGCACCAAAAAACAGATTAAGCTATTTTGACTTCAGCTACACAATTGACATAGCTGAAGTTGCATATCTTAATTTGACTTTTTCCCTGCTGTGTAGATGTACATCTCAGCAGCTATGTTCTGACTTAGGCTCCTGAATAAGAAAGTTGATTTTCAAGCCTGTTGAGCACCCAGCAACTTCTCACTGACAGGAGTGGAAACATATTAATGTTATTATAACCCATGTTGCCCTTGGATCTTCTACGGTTCTGGTCCCTTTTGAATCAGGTACACCCTTACAGAAAAAATATCCACTCAGACTGGTAAATAAGTCACTGAAGCTCTCAATTATTTACATCAAAATACCCTAACCCTAAAACACAGTTATTTTTTAAATATTTCAAGGTAAGAATCTGTCCCTGTTTCTTTTTCAGAAGCTCTGCAGGGCACTTCTAAACAGTGAACACTATGAGCATTTATACTCAGCAGGTCTCTGATGTGACTTTATTCCAAAAGGTCTATCTGTTGCATTAAACTGAAAATCCATGCATTATATATAAGCACAGGACACACTTGCCTTCACCTAGAATATTAAAAATGCAGCACAGCTCAGTTATAGTTAATTCAATCATTTAACAGGCCTCCATTAGAAAACAACTTCATGTACATAATACCAATGTGGAACCATGCAGAACTAATTTATTCATTGAACAAGTTTATTTATACTTCATCTAAAATATATTTTATTAATAGAACCTCTCAGTCTTCAGAGACGGCAGTGTAGCAATGTATTCTTCTAACTGCATTTTACTTGTTTTTCGATCTTTCCCCCCCCCCCATCAATACTGATGACACGTACATTTACACCAAGGTTAGATCAATCGTTTACATTATCCCAGCATAGCTATTCTCATTATCTTGTCTTTTTCTCTTTTTGGTGTGCTGGAAAGGAAGGAAAGCTGATCTGATGACACTCTTGGAAAACATATGATCTGCCTCTCCCTGCACCCTATTGAAGTCAATGGGAGCTTTGCCATAGAGTTCACTAGGAAAAGGATTAGACTCTTTTCTTTTTAATGCATCTCCCCTGATCACCCAAACACCCGGGTCATCTCATACACTGCGAACATTTAGGGACTAAAGATGAGATTCAAAGCCCACTGAAGTTTTGCCATTACTGTCAACGAGCTTTGGATCAGTGCCTAAAATAACAGAATCCCTTAATTCTGTTGCTTCCCTGCTTGTTTGTTCATCCCCACTCCACTTGCAAGTCTCCTAGTTATTGAAGCTGAGAGAGCCCAGTATGGACAGAAGAATAACTAACTATTATATACGCCTATCAATGAAACCCTG
Source organism: Pelodiscus sinensis (assembly GCF_052426305.1). Taxonomy (NCBI): domain Eukaryota; kingdom Metazoa; phylum Chordata; order Testudines; family Trionychidae; genus Pelodiscus; species Pelodiscus sinensis. The sequence goes on from NC_143059.1 coordinate 9,164,216, forward strand.
TAGCCCCAGGAGGATGGTGCAGAAGTGCATGTGGTATTAAAACAATATTGTGTTTGTTTTCAGTGCACGGAAAGCTGAGACGCCTAGATTTGGCAGAGGGCAAATCAATCAACTAGCTCTAATTAGAGCCTGGCTGATTCTTTGCCTGCCATTTATTATTTCAAAAATTAAGCAGTTTTGAACTCGGTTAAGATCTTCAAGTCTACAGTTAGCCAGTTCGTAAAAGGGCAACATGCCCAGTCCTGCTAACACCCGGGACCATGCTGGGCCGATATCTATAAGCACCACTATTATCTGAGAAACAAAATTACATGCAGTAGTGTTTAGGGTTGCTAGTCTACTATCCGATAAGCAGAGGCAGCAGCAGGGGAGGAGGGGAGAAAGAAGTGAAGGGAGTGCTTCAAAGTAGCAGTGCCACATGGAGCCCGGGGGCAGACCCTGGGCTCCATGCAGACCTTCCACTTGGAAATGCCATGTCCCCAGCTAGCCCCAGGTTGCACACAGCATTTCAAAGAGGCAGGGCCATGTGGAGCCCAAGATCTTCCACTTGGAAATGCTGCGTGGAGCCTGACACCAGGCTCAGAGTACGCAGCTGACCCCGGGTTCCCTGGACGCTGACGCTTTGAAACCCTGCAGGGAGCACGGGATCAGCAAGGGGTCAGCAGAGGACTCCCCGCAGCCCTTTTGCCTTTGAAATGGGGCTGTTGCTACACTTCAAAGGTGGAGGCACCCTTATTGACTAACTGAGTAGTTGACTATTGCAAATTGCATCGACTATTTGATTAGCCAATTCACCTAAATTTAACATCCCTACTAGTGTTGTACCTGTGTCATTCATGTTAAAAGAAAAAATATTTATGCTCCCATTTCCAAACATTTTAACGTGGCAACATAATCTGTTGTTGTGCTTCTTCATTTATTTACTTTCTTTGGACTGAAGACAGTTCCTTTTTTCACAGCATTTTTTAACCTTGTTATTTTTGCCTATTTGAGAGTGTTTGTTTCCTCCCTTCCTTCCCAGCAAAGTGCTTTACTGACAACAAAGTATCACCTCTCCTTTGGAGAATATGGAAACACTGAATCCAACTGTACTGTAATTGACTCTCTGGGGAAAATGTTTCTTTAAGATGTACTCCTATTAGAAATATTTTATCTGCTACTAAATGTTTAATTCCAGAAGAAAAAGGGCAATCCATACAGAAGACACACTAGGAATTAGAAGATGCTTTTAAATCACAGTAATGGGAACATCTAAAAACAGTTTAAAGTTTAAACCATGAGAAAGCAACTCAGTGGTCCTGGAGATTTGAATGAATCATTAGCAATTAAAATTGGGGTGTGAAGAAGCCCATAGAGTTCTCACTGCTTCAGGCTCTCTGTAAGCTCAGCATTGTTCCCTTCAGGGTTCTTAACTCAATCAGGAAATAAAATGTGTCTAGATAAGCTAGTCTGGCGCATGAACTAAAATAGCAAAAGAAACATAGCCAAAGACACCAGATCCAGGAGGAAATGCAGTCATTACAGAACTAATATGTCTGGCCTCCTGGAAATACATTGCTGCCAGCATACTCTCAGCTTTCCCTTCTGCAGCTGATTGGGTTTGTAAAATAGCCATTGAAGGAGGCTTAGAAGAACATCTATACTTGGTCAGATGAACTGTCCATCCTGTCTTCCAACAGTGACTAATGCCAGATGCTTCAGGGAAGTAGAACAGGTCACGTATGGAGCCACCTATCCCCAGTTATCCCTTCTTTCAGAGCAGCTGTAGTGCAGAGTGGGAGGTATCATTGGGGAAAATAAGAGAAAAAGGTTACAAAAAGGATACAATATCCTTTCTTTCTCTTCAATGAATCTCCTATCCCTACCCTGGTTTAGGGTTTAATTTTGGGGGTCAAGGGAGGTGAAGGCACTCAATGTTTAGGAGGTACTCAGGACTTGACTGAGCTAGCCATGTTAATGGAAGCAGGATCAGATCCCGGAACAGGAACAGGTTCTCGACATCTATGCATATTAGAGATCATAGAACACTAGAACTGGAAAGAACCTCGAGAGGTCATCAAGCCCAGTCCCCTGCCTTCACAGCAGGACCAAGCACTGTCTAGATCATCTCTGACAGCTGTTTGTCTAACCTGCTCTTAAATATCTCCAGTGATGCTACCAGACCATTTCTTGTTTTTTCTGTTACAGTCTAACTCAGCTATCCCCTGAAACACCCTGACAGTTAGGAAGCTTTTCCTAATGTCCAGCCTAAACTTCTCTTGCTGCAGTTTAAGGCCATTGCTTCTTGTCCTATCCTCAGAAGCCAAGGACAATTTGTCTCCCTTCTCCTTGTAACACCCTTTTAGATAACACACTGTCATGTCTCCTCTCAGATTTCTCTTTTCTAAACTAAACTAAACAAGCCTAATTCTTTCAGTCTTGCCTCATAGGTCATGTTCTCCAGACCTTTAATCATTCTTGTTGCTCTTCTCTGGACTTTCGTCAATTTCTCCACATCTTTCTTGAAATCGGGTGTCAAGAACTGGATACAATACTCCAACTGAGGACTCATCAGTGCAGAGTAGAGCGGAAAAAATGACTTCTCATGTCTTGCTCACAACACTCCTGTTAATGCCTGCCAGAATCATATTTGCTTCTTTTGTAACAGCATCACACTGTTGACTCATTTAGCTTGTGGTCCACTATGACCCCCAGATCCCTTTCTGCAGTACTAGACAGTCACTTTCCATTCTGTACGTGTGACACAGATTGTTCCTTCCTAAGTGGAGAACTTTGCATTTGTCCTTTTTAATCTTCATCCTATTTACCTCAGACCATTTCTCCAGTTTGTCCAGATCATTTTGAATTATGACCTTCTCCTCCAAAGCAATTGCAACCCCTCCCAGCTTCATATCGTCTGCAAACTTAATAAGCGTACTCTCTATGCCAATATCTAAATTGTTGATGAAGATATTGAACAGTACCGGTTCCAAAACAGACCCCTGCGGAACCCCACTTGTTATGCCATTCCAGCATGATTGTGAACTGTTAATAACTACTCTCTTAGAATGATTATCCAGCTAGTTATGCACCCACCTTATAGTAGCCCCATCTAAACTGTATTTGCCTAGTTTATTGATAAGATCATGCGAGACCGTATAAAATGCCTTACTAAAGTCTAGGTATACCACATCCACCACTTCTCCCTTATCCACCTTATTTTCTTTCACATGTTTCCAGATGAATTCCTCAAGTACTTGCTCCATTATCTTTCCTGGCACAGAAGTTAAACTGACTGGTCTGTAGTTTCCTGGGTTGTTCTTATTTCCCTTTTTATAGATGGGCACCACATTTGCCCTTTTTCAGTATTCTGGAATCTTTCCTATCTTCCATGATTTTTCAAAGATGATAGCTAAAGGCTCAGATACCTCCTCTATCTGATAATCTTCATCCAAGAGTCTTGCTGGTGAGTCTTGCCCACATGCTCAGGGTTCAGCTGATCACCATATTTGGGATCGGGAAGGAATTTTCCTCCATGGTAGATTGGCTGAGGCCCTGGAGGTTTTTCGCCTTCCTCTGTAGCATGGGGCATGGATGACTTGCTGGAGGATTCTCTGCATCTTGGGGTCTTTAAACCATCATTTGAGGACTTCAATATCTGAGATATAGGTGAGAGGATTATTCCAGGAGTGGGTGGGTGAGATTCTGTGGCCTGCATTATGCAGGGGGTCAGACTAGATGATCATAATGGTCCCTTCTGACCTTAAAGTCTATGAGCCTATCAGCTCCATATTCTAGGATACATTTCATCAGGCCCTGGTGACTTGCAGACATCTAGCTTTTCTAAGTAATTTTTAACTTGTTCTTTTTTTATTTTATCTTCTGAACTTACCCCCTTCCCACTATCATTCACTATGTTAAGCATTCCATCATCAGATTTCTTGGTGAAGACCAAAACAAAGAAGTCATTAAGTACCTCTGCCATTTCCAAGTTACCTGTTATTGTTTCTCCCTCCTCACTGAGCAGCGGGTCTACCCTGTCCTTGGTCTTCCTCTTGCTTCTAATATATTTACAGAATGTCTTCTTGTTACCCTTTATGCCTGTATCTAGTTTGAGCTCATTTGGTGCCTTTGCCTTTCTAATCTTGCCCCGCATACCTGTATTGTTTGCTTATATTCATCCTTTGTAATTTATCCTAGTTTCCACATTTTATATTACTCCTTTGTGATTTTGAGATCTTGCAAGATCTCCTAGTTAAGCCAAGGAAGTCTTTTGCCATACTTTCTATCTTTCCTACGCAGCAGAATAACTTGTTTTTGGGCTCTTAATAAAGTCTCTTTGAAAAACTGCCAACTCTTGTTTTTCCTCTTCATCTTGCTTCCCATGGGACCTTACTTACCAGCTCTCTGAGTTTACCAAAATGTGCCTTCCTGAAGTCCACTTTCTCTATTTTGCTGTTCTCACTTCTACCATTGTTTAGAATCATGAACTCTATGATTTCATGATCACTTTCACCCAAGCAGCCTTTCATTTTCAAATTCTCAACCAGTTCCTCCCTATTGGTTAAAATCAAATCTAGAATAGCTTCCCTCCAGTAGCTTTTTCAACCTTCTTAAATAAAAAAATGTCTTCAATGCAGTCTAAGAAATTATTTGATAGTCTGCCCCACTGTGTTAGTTTCCCCTACATATGTCTGGATAATTGAAGTCCCGCATCACCACCAAATCCTGCACTTTGGATAATTTTGTTAGTTGTTTAGAAAATGCCTCATCCACTTCTTCTACCTGGGTAGGTGGTCTGTAGTAGACTCCTAGCATGTTATCACCCTTGGTTTTTATCCCTTTTAGCCTAACCTAGAGACACTTGACACATCTGTCTCCTACGTTCATTTCCACCTCAGTCCAAGTGTACTCATTTTTAATATATATGGCAAATCTCCTCCCACCTATCCTTCCGGAATAAGCTGTACCCTTCTATACCAATATTCCAATTGTGTGTATTATCCCACCAAGTCTCTGTGATATCAATTATGTCATCATAAACAAACACAACTATGACATCACAAAAGCCTGCTGGCAGTGACACTTTTGAGTGAGCATGTGGTCCTTACACTCACCATTCAACTTGTTAAGGAAGTATGAGGGTCCTTTTAAAGACAGAGCGGATCTCCTGTTTTTCAGGAGGACAGTCAGAAGCCACCTGGCAACACTTCCAAATGTCAGCAGTAAATAGCCTTTTAATCAGAAAGCCGAGAGGTCTCATGTGCCAGAGAATGTAAAATTGGCCCAAGACCTGTTTTTAGTGGTTTTAGAAGGTCTCCTATTCTAGGAGGAGTGTGAGAAAAGGTAAGAACCCAGGAGCAACATTCAGGTTAAAAAGTATATTAAAAAAAACTAAATTTGTCATCATGCTACTAAAAGCAGCAATTAACAGCAAAAAACATCTAAATTTACTTTGCACTTAATTTAGTACAGTGAAATGAGGCAGACTCTTTCTAGTCAATAGCATCTTCCAAGTTCCCATGCACTAGCACAAGGCTGCAATATTTGCATTTGCAACACTGCAGAAGGACTCAACTAACCTTAAAAACATTCGTTCATTTTAAATGTGCATTCATTCAATACAGCAAAAAGATTTAAAAGTTGTCCAAGCCCAGATTTCAGGGACAGGCCCTAAACTTCCTCTCAGTTAAGTTCCGCTAGGGATTATATGACCCTTATGCTTATTAGATGGAAAAAACGTTCAAATCACAAGTGTGTGTGTGTGTGTGTAACCAGAATTGATGTGCTAAGAATGACAATGCTGATGATAGAGTAGCTTGAATGAGGCATGTTCTCTGCCACAAACCAGGAGTTATCAGTGTCTGATAAGTGAGTCTAGTTACTATTACTAACTCAAAGTCATTTCCAATGCATCTGGCTGTAACGGATTATGCAAGATCAGAATTGAACAATAGAGGGCAGATAGGTGCGAATCAGAGCAGGACAATGGGAAATATTTAAGGCTATGTCTAGACTACAGGGGTTTTTCGAAAAAAGTAGCCTTTTTTCGAAAAAACTTCACGCGCATCTAGACTGCTGCTGCGTTTTTTGAAATTAAATCGTACGAACGTGGCGGTTTTTTCAATAGCCGTAAACCTCATTTTATGAGGAAGAACGTCTTTTTTTTTTTCCAAAAGAGCTCTTTCGAAAAAAGGCGTTTTTGAACGCAAACAGGGCTTTTTCAAAAGAGAGCATCCAGATTGCCTAGGTGCTCTCTTTCGAAAAAGTGGATTCCTTTTTCGAAAAAAAGTGGTGGCTGTCTCGATGATCTCTTTTGAAAGAAGTTTTTTCAAAAGATTATTTCAAAAAAGCTTCTAGTCTAGATTTACCCTAAGAGACGCTGTTTCCTCAGCTTGCTGTTTAAGAAAGAAAAATTATTTCATTCTCTCTTTACCCAGCAAGCAGCTTTCTGGGTGGATCTGTAGAGTTGGAATAGGGACATTTTCAAGTCAATACTAGTCTTCAATAACAGCTAATTCATTTTTTTTTTTAACATTTGTACATGGTCTGCTATTCCCTCCATCTCCATGTCACTCTCTTTGGAGTCTGTGATCACAACATTGTTATTCTGCACTCAAAGAGGTTTTAAACAGCCTCTTCAAGCATGTATAAACTTTAATTTATTCAAGTCTTTGAGAAATCAAATAGATTAAGTTATATAATTGAATATTCACAGAGAAGGTCTTTTTGGATTACCTTTTAATGCATTTCCACAAATATTCAACAAATGGTGTATTTAATATATATTTTCAGATGCGTTCCCCTAAGGTCTCAAATTTACAGCAGAAGTTACTCCACTGTGCTACACGTCTGCTTCAAAGAAGTCAGCACGAAGAGAGACTGTTATAATTAGATTATCTCAACCCTGGATTGTGCCTCTCGGCAAAGTCTACAGAGAAAAATAAGGAAGAGGGGTTAGCTTGCCACATGGAATTCTTAAAAAGTAACTGATGGACTCTTTCTGGCAGATAGCAGTGGCACTTTCTGAAGAGCGGCTGAGGATGTGGTGATATTAATTTTATACTTGGATAAGGAGATGATTGAAACACTTTGCTTATATTTATACTGTTTTGTTGGGGGAGGAGGGGCGGGAAACAAACTTCCCTAGTTAGATATGTTAGGTGAAAGGATTTTAAATAGGATTGTCTCTTGTTTTATCTACAACTTATTAACAGATTCTCCTGCCAGTGATGGCAACACCATCACTGCCAGCTCAAGTATTTTGATTGCTCATGGCAAACTAAACTACCCCTATCACATCCAAACATCACTGGCATGATAAATAGTCCAATAATCACTTTGGTGCCACAGGCAACCACCTGCTCTGCCCATATGTAATCAGTATAAATCCAGGACAGACAACTCTGAACCCAAGAAATTATTTATAGTAACAATCCTACTCTACTGGCATGACTATCCCTGATTTCCTCTGAGCAATTCTCCAATTTCTAAATTTCAGTCTCCATTCATGTTTTGCAGAAAAAAACCAAAGTCAGTCTCCCACACAAAATTAACAATCTTAGACAGAGCTGTGCACTTTAAACAACTCTGGACATGTGTTAAAACTACTCAAGGAGCTGGGTTTGTCATTTGTCCCTCAAACTTCCACAATCTCCAAACACCTAATTTCAATGGGAGTGGAAAAAAAAGGAAGAAAATTTCCTATACGCGGCATATTGCAACGAAAAGGGACAGCGATTGCTCACACATCTCAAATGACTAAGTGTCTTGCATACCCTGATGCACAAAGAATGAATTAGTGGAGGTTTTAGAAGGTGTCCATGGATAATTCAAATTGCTTACGTTTAACGGGTGCCTAATGCCTTATATCAGCAGGGGGTGAGGAACTTAAGGCCTAGGGGCTGGATATACCCTCCCCCCAGCTTGCCTGGATCTGGCCCCCCAAGGCTCAGGGCTCCTCCCCAGCACACGATCTGTGTGGGGCTGGAGCACACAATATCGACTAGCCTGGACGCCACTAGACTCTGCTGTGTAAGAAGAATGTGGGGAGCGTCTGTGTTCTCAGTCAGGAGACACGTCAGTGAGGATTTCCATTTTTCCTTCTCATTTGTATGTGTCCCCTTCACCCCCTCTCCCCCCCCCGACTGATTTTCCTGGGGGTCAGTGGCCCCCTGACTCAAAAAAGGTTCCTCACCCCGCCTTACATCTTTAAATACTAATTTGATACAACTGAATAGAATATCACTAAAGTTGATTTTCTCCAAGTTCCTGCATCTTGATAACTGAGCAATTTATTATATGACTTGTTACATTCACCTACCATCAGGGTTTGTAGTTTACTGCATACTTTTAGGCTGCCTGACAGATTCAGAAGAGTTTGCAAGTGTCAACAAGTTGGGTGTAATTAACACACTGGCAGAACGCAGCAGATGGACAAAATAAAATACCAGAATGTGGAAAAACCTGGAAGTGCTGGAGTTTGGTCATTTGAAAATTCTGCTTTATCTCCAGCAAGAACTGAAATTTGACATTGGATTCAAGGCAAATTGAATCAATAATGCCATTGGACCTACCTAAAAAAAAAAGTTAATTTAGAAAGACTAAAACTGTAAAAGTTTGAATTTCATAGCTCATTTATGTTTTGGGGAAAATGATCACTGCAGTATGACTATAGATGCTGGTATATTCAATGGTTCATTCAGAAAACTCTGGAAGGCTGCTAACTAGTAAGGAAGCTGTCCTATTCCTAGGCCATATTTGCAATGCAAAGGTGTCAACAAACACCTGCTCATTTTCATAGGCGGCACTATGAACAAGTTTGGTAGAACCTCAGTTTTATAGACACCAAGCTTATGAATGATCAGTTATATAAACCATTTTTTTCCACATGGGGAAAAAATAAACCACATAAAAAAGGGAAGTTAATGAAGAACAAGCTGGCATATTTTCACATTCTAATGCCTTCAGTGGATTGGAAATTGGTGTGCTGTGGTTGGGAAGCCAACAAGAAAATGTAAAAGCACCATTCTGCAACATGTGCCCCATATTTAATGTCACTTTTAGACAGTCAATTCTAGGAACATTTTGGTTTTATGAACTTCTCAGTCCCCAATTAGTTCATGAAAGAGAGGTTTTACTGGACTCACTCCCACTTGGCAAAGGGATCACATGGCAAAACAGCTAGTCACAAAGATACAGTTTCTTGTGCTCTTCACTTATACTATATTTTTCTTGTTTTATTTTTGGAGAAGGCTCTCAACCAAACCTACAGAGCTAACTACCCTACACCTGGAAGAAGTGTACATCCAGAGCCAAACCCGGCATCTCAGATTCATCCCTACTTTTTATTTTTTAAAACCTCTCCGTCCTGACTTTCAAGGTATAAGAGGGAGCAGGGACTTGCACTTTGGAGATAATTAAAATGAGGTGCCATGTATAACTTACTGAAATTGAGAACGGGATGATGAGTCTTTCACCTCCAGGACACCGATTCAAATTCATCAAAGACTGGTGGTGGCAAGAGAAAACTCCAGATGCAACACATCTAATACTTGGGGGGGGGGGGGGGTATTCCTGCTAGGATCCTAACTTTGGAGTTCCAACTCATCTCTGAGAACCAGTAGTCTGAAGGCATTTTGGTCACCTCTATTCCTTGAGACATTTCAATATCACCGTGCACACCCTGGGTGCTAATGTCTTTGAGAGCCATGAAAACTAGATCTGGGTGGAAGCACCATGGCAGGACTTTATGTGTAAATATGTACAGCCAGTTTCAGTATTATACCTGGGTTGAGGATTTCACGGTTCTTAGCTACAAATCCCACACCCTTCACCAGTGTTAAATTCACTTGCAAATGAAAATTAAGTTAGAGCCTAGTGAAATGGCTGACTGTCGTTTCCCCAGCATCAGCTCTTTATATGCATTATCCACAGTTTTTAAGGTATTTGTAAACACACAGGCATATTAGTGAAGACAAGTATCTGTACAGATTTCCTCTTTGTCACTGATTATAATCAGATGCTCAAGCTCTGGGTGCACAAAGCCAAAAAGAACAAGGGGAAAAAAGCCCCAGATTTATTCACGAGCTTCGACTACCAAGTGCTTCATTAAGGCCCTGTACCGCGATGCACTGAACATCAGACCTACATAACCAAATGCATGATGTCAGCTGCTATGTCTGGATGCTGCAGGAGGACACAAAACATTCTGATGCTATATTTGAATTGACAGGGCTTAACTATATCTGGAATTTTTGCTGTCTCAGAGGGAGCCTGGGGATATGGCTGTCAAAGCAAGAAGCCAGGAATGTCCTGAAATGGGAGCCCCTGTCAACTTCCTTCACTTCTTCAGCAGTAAACTTTTCTTGGTGTTGTCCCTACTGTGAGGCTCCACGTGCCTGCTTCGATTGCAGCTCCTACTCAGTATGTTGTCATTCATTTGAATGAAATTGCCCCCTCTCCCCCTTTCCACTAAATCAGATAGACTAAAAGGGCTTGGAACCAGTTCAACATTTAGCATTTCCCAGTCAGATCAGCATCTTCAGATCAAATGGTCACTAATGGATGTGAGTCCACACACTTGTGCCCCCTACCTCACATGCCCAATTCTGCTCAGAGGTATTTATACATACTTACACTGCCAGAACATGTTAAGACTGTGGTGAACTGACACGGGGCTGCTGCCTATGTGTCTTGAATCAGTGCTACTAGATCCATGCTTCCAGAAGTACCCACAATTTCTAAATCGCTGTTCTTCACCCTCACCCCTCCCCATCCAAGATCTGTGCTTAACCCATACCAGGTATGGAAAAATTTAGTCTGCTTAGTAGTAGTGGTTCTTTGATTCCATTTCACAACCTTCCACTTACCAGCTAGTTCAGCTTAGGCAAGTCACTAAGGCTACCTCTACACTACTGTCTAAGTCAGCAAAACTTATGTCACTCAGGGTATGTCTACACTGCAGAGTTTTTCTGGAAAATCTACACTTATGTCCACACTGCTATGGCATTCCTTCGACAGAAAATCAAAAGAACGGAGGGGTTTTCCCAACAGTGGTAAACTTCTTTCTACGAGGAAGAAGCCTTTTACCAAAAAAGCTTTTTCAGAAAGAGAGTATTTTTTTCCAAAAGAAGAGGCCTCCAGGAAAAAGCACAGGTGTCCTGGTGGCCGCTATGTCCACAGTAATCACAACTGAAATGCGAGATAGTGCCCAGTCCATGTGGACGCTTTCTTTCGAAAAAGCACATCACTTTTTTGTTGCGCTTTTCCTGTGTGGATGCTCTCTTTCAAAAGAAGTGTTTCTGGAGGATCTCTTCCAGAAAAGCTTCTTCCGAAAGAAGCCCGTAGTCTAGATGTAGCCTCAGGGGTGTGAATATTCCATCTCTCTAAGGTGCACGAGTTACACTGACCTACAAGGTAGTGTCCACAGGGCTACGTCAGTGAGGGTGCTTTTACATGCTGAAGGGAAAGCTCTCCTATCAGCATGCAGCGTCATCACCAGACGTGTTGGAGTGACACAGCTCTCTCAGTAGAAATGCACAGCTGCAGCACTATATGTGTAGACGTGGTCTTAGTCTCTCTGTGCCTCTGTCTGCTTATTTATTAAAAAAGGCGGGGGGGGGGAGGGGAGTTGCGCAGCTTCCTTAATATCCATTAAGTGTTTTGAGATCTCTATTGTCTAGGGGCCTGATCCATACCACCTTACTAAGTCAAACAGAGTTTTCCCTCATTTAGAATTTCAGGGTGAACAGAGAATGAAAGCAGAGAACAACTTCCTTTATAGGCAGTCCTGCATCTCAATTCTAATATTCGTAGAGCTATCTTTTAGATAACTCCTGGGGTATTGTCATATTAAAATGAAACCGTCTGGATAATTTATTCTGTAACTATAACCCAACCAAACAGCTCGCAGATGGATTAGGAATTGCTTGTACATTTAAACAGCTCATTTTTGCACTATGGGAGCACGTTTGTAAGTGGGCTATAGAAGAGGCAGTGCTTTGCCACACTAACTTCTAGCAAAGGCAGACACTATTTTATACTTTTTCCATTAGTTAGCCCAGAAGACAACTTCAGGCTTGTTAAGTGGGAGTTCTGGGTATTTGGCACCTCTGAAATTCAGGCCTTGGGTGTTAAGAATGGCTATTCAAAAAATTGGCACACCCAGCATTAGCAGATAGTATAAAATTAAGTCCTTATCCTCTCACAATTTATCCATCTCTAAATTGGGGAGACTGTGAATTCGCCTAGGACCCAATCCTGCATACCTTGTGACCCTTTAGCAAGAGTTAAGGTGCTCAGTATTGGGCAACCACTGTAGAGAGCTGTTCTGTGAATTATTTACTATTTGTAAACCACTTTCCATACAGCTGGTTGATGCTGAAATAATTTGGAGTTTGTGATATTTTTCAAACACAGTACTCACTAATTTTTCATTATTCACACTGCTCTGATTTAGAAGATGAAAGCCAAAGTACGTGATGATTATTAATAATCGGCATAATAAAAGTGATCTCCCCCTCTCACACAAGTAATAGCTTAACTTTTAAACTTTTGCCTACTCATAACAGAAAGGGATTATGATATCTCTATTAAATCAACATCTAACTTAAATGTAAATTTCCTGATGTATGGACAGGTGCCATTACAATGTTGTATTCCTTTACTGTATTTACACCAGGGTGAACATAATCAGATTTGGTGTAATAAATTTCTATGACAAACTGGTGCATAACAATCGAACTGACAAATAAAGAAAGACATTTGCAGCCGGTAGCTATGTTCAGCTGAAAGTATTCATTTGGAAGACTTAGAAAAGCTTGTAATGGTCAGTATGGTTACTTTTCCAGTTTTAAGCAATAGTCCTTTTAAGCTGGACATTCACATTTAAATTAAATCAATACTTCCAGACAATGTATGTTTACACCAAAGAATATTTCCAGATAGAACTGTACTATAAAAATCAATAGAAGAGTAGGATGTGCTGTCTAAGGAGGATTTTTCATTAAAACGTGGCTAGAAAAGTTGAAAAAAAAATATAAAAAGTATCCTAATGTCCATATTTCTCCACTTTCTGGGGTGGGAGGAGAGGACATTATATGTTTAGTGTACTGAAGAAAATAAAGATGCTCCAGATCATTAGCCTGGCACACATGTGGATATGCTCTTGGTCTCATATGTCTTCACCTAAATGAGCATGCATTTAGGTCAGGGGTGGGCAATAATTTTTGCACGGGGGCCACTTCAAAATTTTTTTGAAGTATCCCTAGGTTACCCCGGAAGGAAAGGGTCCTAAACAGGAAGGGGCGGGGCTACCCCACCGCCAGACCATAATTGACCTGGGTGCGGGGGAGCAGCAGTGCCTCCACAGGCTAGATCCACCCACTTGGTGGACCGGATCCAGCCCACGGACGCCCTTTTGCTGATCCCTGATTTAGATACAATTTGGTTTTGACAATGAGCTTCACAGATAGAACCTCAGGCTAGTAGAACAACCTTTAGCACCTTCAACATCCAACTTGCAAGGTATCAATTTTACACAGTAACTTGTCTGGCTACAAGCACAATCTTTATAATTTAGTCACTCCCATACTACTTCCTTTTTTCTTATTATACAAGCTGAAGTATCATTTTCTAAATGTAATAAGAAACAAGTTACAAATACAAATCCAGTAGGTATTGTTTGAGAAGTTTTACATTTTCTTGATACCTTGCTGATGTCACTCTATGGAACTTAGATCACCACCACTTGCTATACCACCCCACCCCAACCAAAGCTCAACTTTGAGGGAAAAAAAAAGTTTCACATCCTTGCTCTAATTACAGAGCCAGTTAAATACACTGGCAAAGTTCATCTGCATAAAGCCAAGGGGAAGGTAATGCCAACAGTAATTTGAAACATTAAACATTTAAAGCCCTTCTCATATAAAATTAAATAAGTGGAAACGTGTTTTCTTTTTATGCAGCCTTTTGTTTCCCAGCAGATTAACTTTTCTTTTTCAATGCAAACAAAAAGTGATGAAAGGACCTGGCTCATTTGTGGGAGTGAATCTTTACTAATCCAATGGAAATATAAAGAAATAAAATAGCTACTTAAACGGATGTTAAAGGTAGTGATAAAAAGATCAGTAAAAAAGATTTCCATTTCCAAAATCCCAGAATATTATCAGGAACAACTGGATGGAAGGGAAGGATTTTAACCATTCAAAATATCTTGGCTTTGCAACAAATAGTTCCAACAAAATCCAAATAAAATGATTTCCCCAGAAACATTTAAACACGTGTTTAACATATATGAAAAAGCCACTATCCTAAAATCCAGCGAGAAAAGTTAAATTAGAAGATGGCTATTAGTTTAGTCATGTTATCATCAGCCATCCACCAACCTCAATGCAATTCTACAATATCTCAAAGTTGTTTACACTGAGAAATAGGATAACCAAATGCCTACAAAGTATAAACATCAGGGAACAAGTGGAATTGTTTAGATAGGTGGTACAGGGAATTATAACTCATATAGTAAAAATGGAATAAAAATCAGTAGTGGCAAAATAAAATGAATTAACCATGAGGAATTAAGCCCTGCCACTGAGTTCCAGCTGACTATCCTAGATAGAAGTCTTGCAAAGGAAATGTTGGAATCTTCCTTGCTGGAGGAATCTGCAATACACACAGCATGATTTACTTTTAGAATCATGGGCACAGACTCAGTAGATCTCTTATAATTTTATGACGCTATAAACAAAATCAAGGTGCTAACAATCTTGGAGACATCTGCAAATAACCCTGATCTAGGGTCACTCTACCCCACTCAAGAACCTGTTACTCCACAATGCTCACAGCGGTTTTGTATCCATGTTGGTTCCAGCATATTAAAAAGAAATAATATCTTTTATTGGACCGACTTCTGTTGGTGAGAAAAATAAGATTTCAATCTTACACAGAACTCTTTTTCAGATCTGTGAAAGATATTCAGCGTCACAGCTAAAACAAGGCGGAACAGATTATTTAGCATAGCATATATTGTCAAACACCATAAAGTGGCCAGTCATTCCCTCCGCAGTGATAGAAAAAAGGTTAGAGAGTTATATATTGTTGAAATAAAATGATAAAATCTAATGTCTTTATGGAGAAAACTCTATATCCACCACTAATACACTGCTAGCTCATTCATTTCATTCTCACCTGTAAAAATTTTACATTCAACCACAAACACTTTGTCCAAATCATGGGAACAGCCACAGGTACTAGAATGGTTCCCCAATATGCCAACCTCTTGTTGAGCCACCTTGAAGAAGAATTTCTGGACAAATGCACTATGAAGGCATAAGATACTCTTTCATTCTCTGGACAGACAACCTAAATCTCTCATAGATTTCCACCACAACTTTAACAACCATCCATCCAAACTCTCCCTAGAGCATGCCCAATATCAGCATCATCTTCCTGAGCACCACAATCAAATTACAGCAATGGAAACCTACAGACAGATATTTACAAGAAACCTATAGGTGGCTACTTGTACCTTCACAGATCTAGTAACCATCGCAAATACTCCAAGAAATCTATTATCTACAGCCAAACAGACCTCACAAAATATGCTCTAGGAAGAAAATCTGGGATAAACTCCTTAAAACCATCTTTACCAAAGGAGGACACCATCAGAAAAATGGATTTCATCATAAAACAGGCTACCAAAACACCCAGAGAAATCACACGGCAATACAGGGGGGAAAAAGTTCGGACTCGCACTGGAACCTACACAGGGTACCATTAAACAGTTATAACACACAGCTGATGGGGACCACATCCTGAAAGAAATGTTTCCTTACCTCCTCTTCTGGCTGTCAAACACCCTTCCCTCCTTCCCCCACCCTTCATCTCATCAAGTTCTTTAGCATAAGCAAGCTGCTCACAGACCAGGGCACATTAATGCAAAGTAGCACCAAAACATGCCAGAACACATGCAAAACCTGGAGGCAATGATAAATCCCCCACAATGCACCTTTTGAGATCTCTGGATCCTGTGCATGCCAATCATAGTATAGTGTACCACATCAAGTGCAACAAATGCCCCAATAACTATGTGAATGACATGACACAATCGCTATACTCTCGAATGAACTGCCAAAAAATTATAGAAGACAAAACACACTGTATCAGCCATGGACAAGCACTCTTCACAAAATGATGACACTGTAGCTATACGACTTCTCAGTCCTCATCCCCAAAGGAAACCTACATAACACTTTCAAGAGCTGAGCCTCAGAGTTTAAATTCATCATTTTGCTAAACTCTAAAAATCATGGCCTTAATGAAGACAATGGATTCATGGCTTAATACAATAATCTGTAAGCCACTAACCCTCTCTTTTTTGGTCCTTTGACTGCAGAGGTTAACTGGCTACTTCATTTGGAATGGTCTCTTACCATCTGTGCTAACCACTCTGTTCTACCTTGTACTGAGCTGTGGGATTCTGATGATCTTTCCTAGACCTAAAGAAGAGCTCTGTGTAACCTTGAAAGCTTGTTTCTCTGGCCAAGAGAGAATCCAATAAAAGATGTTACCTCACCCACCTGGTCTCCCTAATTCTACAGTTATGTCACGCTCACATATGAATCCTTATCTTAGACTTTTTAAAACACTAACATGGAAATGCCTTACAGCACAATATAGGGAAATGCCAATTTTACTGAAATTATAGGAAATTACAAACATATGTTTGGGTAGTTAAGTCTTCCCACTAATTATAGAAAATGCATGTCTCACCAAAGGCTGTGCAGTTCAGAAGATTTATGTGCACCGAGTAATTCTGCTACTGCCAAATCAGTGCATTGGGACTAAAACTGAAAAGTTTTAAGTGACATTTTTTAGTTGAAATAGGCTTTTTTTGAAAAACAAAATATTTCATGCATAATTGATAATTTTTCTGAAATATTTTCCATGCTGAATTTTAAATCAAAAGCAGGTACTGACCTGTTCAATATTTTTTCATAAAAACCATTTATTGAAATGGTGAATAATTGGGGGTGGAGCAAAGAGTTCCATCATGAACCCCATGAAATGGAAATAACTTCAAAATTTCTTGTCTCTCTCCCTCTCCTTCCCCAGCTGTCATTAAGATAGGCAGTTCGGTTTTGTTAAAACACCCCTGTTCATATCGAGCTTCAAAGTTCTAGCTCCCCAATGTGGAGATACTTTGCATCTGCAGTGTTTGGGACTCTGCACATGTTTGAGCTTCATCAGTACAATCCTGCAGGATATAACTGACCTTTGCTTGACTATAACTGTTGGTTACTGGAGTTCAGTAAATCAATGTATGGCGAGTACAGTCAGATTCAGTCTGGTGCACTTGCAAAAGGTTTCTCTTCCTCAAAAGGACACTATATAACTTCCTGAATTTTTCCATTGACATTTGAAGTAAAGAACGCGAACAATTAAACTGCCAAACAACAGAGTAATTGGATGGATTTTGCATGCCAACTACAGCTCACTCTGCTGCCAAGCAAAATATTCCCCTTTCCTGTTTATCAACTTTCTCTCCAATCCTGTGTATAGACAATAGGCACCATTCAAATTCCAATACAGACCCAACAAATCTTTTTCAGAAGACTTGGTTGAGTCCAAATGTGATGGACAGTATAATTGTTAATCATACCTGCACCTGGCACCTTACCGAGGGTGTGGATAACGTTTTCATATTAGGTACAATATATAGAGAATAGATGCTTGTATGATATTGTATAGATATTTGTAGAACACTCTTCTCTAAAAATATAAAACAAAAACTATACTCCATGGCTCTTTCTGAAATACCCTGAGCAGTACCAGATAAATGTGAGAGAAAATCAGGCTTGGATATAAGCAAACACAAAAAAGCAAGTATATTGGTTATCAACTCTGAGGGAGATATGCCAGTGTTTGCAAAGCAAAGCCCTGCACAAGGGAGATGAGAAGTGATGGGCATTTCCTACCATTCCTTCTCCACATACTTCTATTCAAAGACTATGCATCATCATAGTCTTTGCGGCAAGATGAGCACATGGACCATCTCCGCCAACCTCAATTGGTGATCTGATCACCTTATGGCCTCTTGATGCCCCCTTACCAGCAGGACTCTCTAGCTGCAAGTGCCTAAACAGTGTAGAAGACGTCACATTTCCTTGTTATTTCCAGGAGCTAGCTTCCAGGACTATTCTCCTTCATGTGATGACAAAGTCTTCCATTTGCCCACTGACATCATGTTATTTAACGTCTTACTAATGGGGTGTTTGTGAGGCATAAAGTTTGTAAATTTGCTTTGGTATTCTGATGAAATAACATAGAGGTTGCTAATGTTATTAAATAAAAAAAAAATCTTTGCAAAGATATTGAACTGCTAAAAGACAAACCTTTGTACTCATACACATTTTATAGCTTTTTAACTGTCAAGAGTGCAAATTTCCCAGAACAACATATGCAAATCAGAAGCATCCCATACGCAGTAAGAATAGTTGCTGTCCAAAAAACAACTATGACACTCATCTACAAGACTCAACTTTTGGCAGGTACCACCATGAGGATAACAATGGAAATCTGACTGACAGACAATCTTGCAGAAATTACTTTTAAAAATCCAGTGCTACAGCCATTTATGTCACAAACCCATCATTCTTTCCCTTATCTCTGTGGAAAACATGACAACTCAGAGATTATTTTTTCCAGCTGCTCTTTTTGGATGACTCTGTTAGCAAGGTGGGAATGACCCTCATCTCCCTGCTTGCACAGCACACAGGAAAACAGCACATGGCTGTCCCTGACTGAAAACAACTTAAAAAAACCTGAATAATCTAGCAGCACTTTAAAGACTAACAAAACACATAGATAGTATCATGAGCTTTTGTGGGCAAAACCCTGAAGAAGGGGGTTGTTCCCACAAAAGCTCATGATACTATCTACATGTTTTGTTAGTCTTTAAGGTGCTGCTAGACTATTCGTTGTTTTTTAAGTATTTCCAGTTACAACTAATTCAGCCACCCCTCTGAAGCTTCAAAATAACTAGTAAGTACAAATTTATCAAAGGCTATGTCTACACTACAAGTTTTGCCGCAAGAGCCTATGCTAATGAAGCACGGATTAGCATTTTCTCGCATTTCATTTGCATATTCTCTTTGGTCCATTTTTGCGCAAAACCAAGCAATGTGGACGTTTCCTTTTTGCACAAGATCCTTATGCCTCAAAAAAAGGAGGTATGCCGATCTGGCACAAAAAGGGGTTTATGCGCAAAAGGAAAGATCCACGCAGCTTGTAATTGAGCAAACGCCCATGGTGCAAAAATGGATCGGAAAAGAGTATGCAAATGAAGTGCAAGAAAATGCTAAACCGCACTTCATTTGCATAGGCTCTTGTGGCAAAACTCGTAGCGAAGCCATAGTCAAAGAGTTTGAAGGAGAAATAGAATATGCCCACTCTTATTCATGCCACAGTAATTCTTCTACTATATAAAGCTTACAGCAATTATCCTTCAATGCTCAGTGATAAGGCATACCATTCAATTTGTTTGCACCTATATTTGACTGATAATTGTTGCAAAGGGCTATGATTTTGAGTGGGTAACCTTTTTTCCCTGGGAAAATTTACACTTTCCCTTTTTCCCATCTATAGTTGATTACCCAACAACCAGATTTGCACCTGTATACAAGTGTCCTTAGTGGAATCTGCAATTCTTATGGGGGGGGGGGGGGGAAATGCAGGTGCAAATTGTATCTTCAAAAAAAGGGAGATTAGGTCTAACCCTCCACCTTCTTTTCTAATATTACTTCTGACTATCCTTAAAGGGAAGGGGAGAACAAAATAAATATTAGGATGAAATGAATAGATTTAGTGCGTAAGAGCCAATCCTGAAATTGAATGGAATTTTGATGTAATTAAAAAAAAGACTGATGATGCTTACAAATCCCATTTCCAAATTTTGCAAACCTCTCAATTTCAGGCTATGACTATAGGTCTGATTTTGTAACTAGATCCAGGCTTGGCAAATCTCTGTGCCCAAATGAAGCCTAAGGGGTTGCGTGTAAGCACAGGTATCTGCCCATGCTGAACAACTTGCAGGGCTGGGCCTAAATGCAGAAATGAAGCAGAAAAAGTTCATTCTTATGCATTTCTCCAGTTTAATTATAAACAGGAACTCTCATTAAAAAGCCTGTTTTTGTAATTTTGCAGACCCAAGAGTTATCATAAGCATCTACACATTTGAGAGCTTATCCACATGGAACCTTTGACCCTGTTGAGGTTTGCCCCTCATTAAAAAGAAACCTCTCTGCGTAAACACATTTGGATCCTGCTGTTCAGTTTCTACCAATCAATGGAACCTGCCATCTCTCATGAACTAGGATTTCACACGCACATTCCAATCTGCTTAACATCTGTACAAAGACCTGAGATAAATTCTAATTCTACAACTGAGGTCAACATAATCCTGTGCATGATTGTATGAAGAGAGAAATGTGTGTTTCCTTATTCTGAAACATACTGCCGAAAAAGCAGAACTACTTTTCTCTATTGTGAAGGCTTAGATGATTTAGAGAGTTTGGGGCATTTGGTGAAGTCCCCTCGCCTTCTTCTGAAAATTTCAAAAATTACCTACGATAGAGCTCCTTACAGAGTTGTCCTATACAGCTCTGGCAAACTGAATATTATTATGGCATGCAGCCATATATGATTAAAACCTGGTACATGTTGCTGGAGCTAGTCAGAAGAATCAATAAAAAAACCACATAATGTGGTAGTGGTTATTCAGTAAGTGACACTCTTCCCTGTAAACCTGTACTGAAATCAACCATCTAGCATGGCATAAAGGAACACTGCTGTGTTGCAGAATTTACTGAATAGGACGTAAAAACTATTACCCTGAATTCTTGCGGTCACAAGGGAGCCAGTGGAAAATTTTTCCATGTAAATTGTGGTGTTAACAGTGATGTCCTAACAAAACTCCAATTTGAGCAATTGCATTCTTCTCTTCCTGCCCTGGATAAGGGAGAGATGTTTATATACATTGAATTTTATTTAGAAAACTGAAAGTCCATGATGTTTTCCCAGTAACTATATATTATTTGTATGCTCACTAACAGTGTAATTAAATGACAATACAATTAAACAATTCTTTAGAAAATATTGTGTTGATATTTTTTTTTTGCTGCCTACTGCTTATTGTAAGGAGTTTTCTGATGAATGGTAAAAAGTCTAACGCATCTCTCCAGCTGCAAAAGGTCATTATAAAAAGACTATGATTTGTTTCCAATGAGGAAAAAAAAGCTCTAAAACCAGTGCTTTCATGTTCCAGAGAGCGATACTCAAATCTGTTAGGGTGATTAGCATTTAGAAGCTACTAAGTCATATAAAATTCTAAACCCAGTGAAGCATCAAATAAGCAATAAGACTGTCATTACACTACACTTCGGTTTAGTGTGAAGCCACAGCACATGTGTAGGAAGTGGGCTAATACCTTTCAGTCTAGTGAATTCACTTAAGTGTTTTATGGGGGCTGAAACAGAGTTTAAGACATTGAACACTGTGCTATGTTGGTTTTTCCCCCTACTTGCAGAACAGACATTTGATTGCAATGAGTGCCTGCCAAGGCAACTTTGGAAACAAATTTAAATGCATGCCATTAAAAAAAGAAAAAGAATAATGATAAACTTTCTGAAATTAGGAAGAAGTGAACATCTGGATCCTCCTTTTTGGCCCAATCCCCCTTGAAAAAAAATTCAACAAAGGCACAATAATACATTTTAACATGTTTAAATTTATCATAGGATTTTGATAACTGATTTTTATTCTGTTGAAATCCATAGCCATAATTTTGACTAAATACTGGAATCCTGAGATACCATGATGATCAAACTAATATAGTCACCAACAAGAGATATTGATCTCTAGATTACAATTTGAGAATCTCTGATCTAAACAGTCTGTAGAGAGCTTTCCTGGTTAAAGAATTAAATCTTTTGAGAATCAAAGCAATGGCTTTGAATCACTCTCTTACAAATTGGTGTGGATACTGAATAGTTTGAAGAATGACAAGATGAGAGATAGACCAAACGAGATAAAATAAATCAGATGGGTCTGCTCTCAAGTGTTTTAATAAATTTAATTTGAAACTGAAAGCAGAACTCAGTGAGGGAAATCTATGTAACTCCAGTCCAACAGAAGGTGCTATGAAAAAACAGAATTTCAGTGTTTAGTTTCAGTTGTGCATTAGAATAGACCTATATTCCCCAAAATTAGTGGAATGTTACATGTATTGTTTTCACTTCTGTTCCTTTTATAATACAAAAGCAATAATTAATATTGTGGATACCTTGACACCTAAATAACCCATTAAAGAAATCACGAGAACTGGCAATGAAGGATTTAAGGACATTACAACATAAAATGCTGATTTCAAAGCATGTGACCAATATGCATGATGGTCAAAGGTCAAAAGACTAAGTGCATTTCTCACTCAAAGGAAAAGTGCACATGAACAACGGTGTTGTCAGCTTGGTTCCAGTGAGAAGGTGGTATGAACTGAATTCATGGAAAGATCCTTTCTCTCTGAACTGTTTGGAAGTGTGACAGATGCAAAGTGGAGACCCTCGACCCCTCCTCCCCCCGAGACAAGCTGGAGATCTTGAAAAGGCTTCTGGGAAACAGTTCATTACACCACTAACTTTGTAACTGAGAACTGTGATTCACCTGTAAATATATTTTGCCTGCTTTAACCTCTCAATTCTCCTTTATTCCTTAGGTCATATCTATACTTACCCATGAATCAACACTCCACAGGTTGATCTTGCAGTGTTTGAATTAGCTGGTCTAGTAAGGACATGCTAAATCAAATGCTGAGAGCACTCCCATCAACTCTGGTACTCATACTCCTCACGAGGAGTAAGGGAAGTTCACAGGAGCTTTTCTCCCATCAACTTCCCACTGTGTGGATGGTGCCAAAGTTCAAACTAAAGTATATTGACTCCAGCTACATAATTATCCCCTAGCATCGATCTGGCCTTAGCTAACAAATCTTATGTCTTTGGTGTAAAATCTAAAGTAACTATGGGGTAGATGACTGGCGTTTTGGGAATGAGGGAAGCCTGATCTGGTGTGATTTGGGGTTTAAGTTCCCTTTTATCCCAAAGTCCAGTTTACTTGGACTTAGACTCTCCAGCTTGACTGTGATTCTATGGTTAAGACCAGTATAGTGATCCAGGAGTTCCTATTTGTTACTGACTTGGTGAAATCTAACTATAGCGCATGCCACCGGTTTGGGTATTTTCAGACAATCTGCCCTGAGATATGCACTCAGAGTTATGAGCCACTCCAGACAGCAAGACAGGCACACATCTAAAAAAAGGAGTGGAAAGTGAAAGCCAGTAGTATTGGATGGATTTCATCTCTACCTGTTTAAAAGATAGTAAAAGAGTTCAGATCCTGACCCAGTGTCTAGAATCATTATCTGCCTACTTTCCTTAGGATTTTCGAAATTGCCCATCACTGTTGCATCTAATGAAACAAAACTATACAAAAAAAAAAAAAAGAAGAAGAAGAAACATCCTGCTCTTTTTGCCTGCCTATGTAACATTGTTAGGATTCAGGTTTTGATTTTTTTTAAACGCATCAAGCCCTTTTAGCTATTGCGTACATAGTAAGGTGAGCTTGGAATGATTTCTGAATATCGCATAGGCAAAAACAGATCTGGTAAGCATGTTCCTTCCTCCCAAGTAAAGGAATTATCCCATGACATTTGATAGTATTAACATTTATGAATGTTGCTTACAGAGCAATGCATTATTAATTAGACTTTTGCAGCCAAAATCCTCTCTCCTATGCAAGGAGGATGGCTAATCTTTTACCCTTAGAACTAGTTCTCAGCAGTACAAATCACCCAGAAGAGTATGTAGCTTTATAATGAAGATTTACAAATATTTTGACATTTTGTGGCGCTATCACTCTAACAGGATGGGCTTAGGATGACAAGTAAAGCTACTTAAAACTGAATTTTGTGGGTCAGCAAGTTGGTAACTTTCTTTACCACTTAGGCCCAAAGATGGTTCTCAGCCTTGGATTTGGTTCCAGGATCATTATGGGCACCATAAGGGCCGATTTAATGAACCCTTGACATGCACTCAGTAGCGCCAGAATTCATCCATTAGTATATTATTGCAGCACAGCATTATTGGGGGGGGGGGGGAAGAGTAAAGGACACATCCCAGATATATCTGCCAAAAAAGCTTTGTCCAATTAATGCAATTCCAATAGATGACATGGATTCAAGTACTGTTGGCTGTATTCAAGCCAGGTGTTCCAAACTGTAGAAACTGAACTATCATTGTGTTCCTACTCTCACTCTACAATAAGTTCTGTATACAAATCAATCCTCTGGAAAACACTATTCTTATCCAACAGTGCACTACACAAGCTTCTTAGGACAGGAACAATAGGCCAGATTCTCAGCAGTGTAAACCTATGTAGACGCATGGGGCTAACACTTTGGACAAACCATGTTATTTTCGGTAACATCACTTCAGTTTACATTAATGGCTTTCAGTGAAATGCTGCCAGTGAAATTGGTGCTTGGAGAGGGCATTAAAAATAGTATTGGACCCGACCCAGCAACCCTCCTGAACTACTGATTCATATGTTCCTAGATTTTAAGGCCAAAAAGAACTACAGTAGACTTCTGATAATCCGGAACCTATGGGACCTAGGTGGTGGCAGATTATCAGATATGCCGGAGTATCAGGAGGTACTATAAGCTGGTTATGTATATACTGCATATAGTATATACTGTGTATACAGTGTTCTTAACCCTTTTTATTGTACATACTGTATACAGTATACTGTAATGTTTAAGGGGTTTTTTAACCCTTTTTTACCCTTTTCGCTCAGTTCAGCTGCTGCCGCTGTTACCTTGTGACTCATTTTTTGCCGAAGCTCACTCACTAGGCTCTTGCCATTTTGATGCCGGACTATCAGGAGTGCCGGACTATTGGATGCCGGACTATTGGAGTTTTACTGTATTATGATCACCTACTCTGATCTCCTGAATAAACAAAAAAGGCATCGAATTTCCTCCAGTTTTTCTTACAGCATGCCCAATAACTTGTGGTAACAAAAACTGGGATTTCTCAAGACAAAATTTTTGGTGGCCTCAGGGTGCAGCTACCAACTCTTGCTTATGGCTATTCTGACCATTTTTCCTGAAATACTTTAGGAAAAACAAATATAGATGCATATATATGCACACGGCCAAAACACATTTATTTATGTAGGGTTTTTTTTTTTTATAGACTAGGTAATAAAAATGTACAGTTGTCTATTCTTTTCTATTCATCTTGTTGTTTCTTTTGCTTCTTTGTTTCCTTTTTAATACTTCTTTCTAGTAAGTCTGCTTCTGTGAAAAGTGATATTTTTATGTTAAAACCTTTTTTTACAGCTGCAGACTTGTTAGCTAGCTAGAAGGCAGTGAGAAACGATATTAACAAACATACAAATACCACTTTTCACAGTAGACTACTCAGTCAGGGGAAGAGAGGGACTAAATAAGCCCTGGATGGAGAGGTGCGTTTGAGAGACAGCAGGAACTAGGGGTGATGGAGAGGAATGGGAGCAGCTGAGGGCTGAAGCCCTGTGGCTGGGCTCCTTCCTCAGGCCACAGAGCCTGCTGCCTGCCACTCCAGGGATGAAGCCTACAGCCTGAGTCCCACTGCTTCTATGAAGGAGAACTCACATCAGCTGCCTCCTCCTCCAGCATTTATGACTCTGGAGGGGGACAGAGCCTAAGTCTGGTTGGCAGTCCTTGGGGAAGGGGCCACTGCTTTGCTCCCTCCCCAGCCCTCAGGAGGATGTGACTGCAAACAAAAGTCCCTGGTGGCGACATCTGTGAAACACTGGCGTAGACTGTGAGTAAGGATTACAAAACTGAGCTCCACATCCATTAATCAGTAAATGCCGTAAGTACTATGTAAAACTAATCTCAACATAAAAATTCTGATTAGTTTCCAACTCTAAGCACTCATCAATTAAGGCCGCTGGCCCTCTGCAGCATTTTTACTCTGCATGAGTAACTAATCAATATACATCAACAAGTAATTAGAACTCGATGCAGCCTCGAAGTGGCACCAATCTTCCTTCCCCTCAGCTGCAGAACAGCCTTGTAGATAAACAAGTGCCTGCATTACTGGTGTAGCAGATACATTAGAAGCATTGTTGAGGTGGTGTTATTAATATGAAACTATCAAACTGTAGAAGGCCGAGTGCTTGTCGTCTTCTTCTAAAGCACACCTGCCTCCATGCCCCAAATAGAGTGATATACAAGAGTGAAGCACCAGAATGTAAAACCTGACAGCACTGACTAGATAACAAGTACATCTTGGAATGAATAAATTAATTTATTGTTTACAATATTTTTATAGTAAAGTAATCATAACACGGGTAATTTTTACGTCACCCCGAAGGGCAAAGCGGTGATAAATGAGATAAACAAGTCTACAATGATATTAAAAGTAAAACCAGAGGGTAATAATCTTAGCATTAGAAATATTTATGTATGCGTGCATGGATTCCTAAACATGAGCCAGTATATAAAGAGGGATTTAAAAAAAAAAAAAGACACAGTAGTAAACTCTTGAATTGGTCAGGAATCCTGCCAGGGCACAGATGGGGAATGGGTTGTGGCTCTTGAGAGAAGCGGATCCGAATAGACTTGGAAGTCACATCCATGAAACACACACACACACACACACACACACACACACACACACACACGCCTCTCCATTTAGCTATCTAACCTCTCCTTCTTCATCCTATACAGTCTGCATTATCACTGACTGCCTCCCTCTACATTTGGTTTAAGCAGCAGTAACTAGCTACCTAGATCCCGTCAGTACTTATCCGGCCTATACAACCGTGGTATCGGAGTTGCTTGCAGTCTTAAACCAATGTATCCTCACAGCGCCCCTGTGCAGTAGGGCAATGAAATTATCCTCATTTTACAGATGGGGAACTGAGACAGAGATTAGTGAATTTCCTGGAGGTCACCCAGAAAGTCTGTGGTAAAGCAGAGACCTGAAGATGTGTCCCCCTCATCCAACACTAGTGCCCCAAACCATTGGCCCACCCTTCCGCTCTGTTGAAGAAGTGATCAATGAACAATTACCCTGAAGAAGAGATTGTCTGGGAAGCATGGCGTGGACAGCAGCTGCATTTTTGCACCACCTTCTCCAAAGATGTTTCCTCATTTTAAAGCCAGAGTCAGAACTCTCACTATTACCCCGGGTAATAAGAGGTAAAGGGGACACGGGTGAAAACTTGTATCCACCACAGTAACACTCCTGGCTAACAAGTAATTCCAAGGATGTTATCACCACCCCTTCATGATATTTGCATATTCCCTCTTATGAAAGGGGCTACCTCTGTTGCACTAGGCAGTATTTCATTCTCTGAGAATCACCTGCGATATTTTCCACTGGCAACAAGGTAAGTTTTAGTTATGGGTTTGCGACAGACACTCATTCAGTAGGAAGTTTAGAATGAGTATTCCAAAGCAGAGAGCAAAGTGCTGAAATGGACACTTTACTATGCTTCTCTTTGACAATAGACACGGATATTCTCCAGAACGCCGAGTTGCCTAGTGAAGCTACATGGCTCATACCCAAGTGGAAACTAATTCATTATGAAAACATACCCAAAGACCTGAATTAGCAATTCATTGGCTCATTTGGTAGCTGACCAAGAAATGAAAAATACTACGTTGCAAATTTTCCTTTAACAACACAGACCAGAACATTGCAAAAGATTTCTCCTCTCAGAATTCTCCGAACACCGGAACGTTGAAAGGGAAGCAGTAATACTGAGCATTGTGTCGTCAGACAACTAAGTCACTGGAGTAGGAGCTTGTCTACACTAGACAAGCTGCAGCAATCAATCCACCGGCTGTCCATTTAACATGTCTGCTTAGACATAATAAATCTCTCCTGTCAACTCTTGTACTCTACCAGGACGAGAAGAGTAGCTGGAATCGACAGTAGAGTAGCGCCTGCTGATCTTATTGCATGGAAGACACCACAGTAAGTAGGTTAACTTCAAATACACTATTCATATAACTTTGCTGTGTAGACACACGCATGGCAACCACACCTCCCATTTTTTAATGGGACACTCCTGTATTAAAGTCCTTCTGCAGATGGACTGAGTTTTTGTTTTAAATGGGCAAGCTGTTCAATATTTTCTGCCTCCCCCCCTGCCCAAACAGTACCTGCAGGTTCTGTTGCTGGCTGGATCCTTGCTCACAAGCCAGACCTGCCCACCACCAGTGGTGAATGGAGTGGTGCAAAGTTTGATGATGAAGATGAATGTGCAAAAGGTGGTGGTTTGTTCTCTTCTCAAACTGACAGACTCCATAACTGGGTAGGGGCTTAGCACCCTTTCCTCCCCCCCCCCCCCCATATCCCTGGGTCCTACCCTCAAGGGTCACAGAGCTGCTCCATCCCCTAGTAGGAGAGAATGCCTGAGCCACCTCCTTTGGCCAGGCTGTGGCCACTGAAGCCCCTTAGCATTTACCCCTTCCTGCCTGCTCTGTATCTGGGGGCAGGAAGAGGTGCGCTGGGCAAAGATACAAACCAGGTCATCCCTTCTTTGCAGCTGCAAGCAGCTCTCATGCCTTCTGTGCTACCCATGTTCTGGTGTGAATCCTGGCAGGAATCCGGAGAGAGCAGGTGAGCCTGTGTGCTCACACACACATTGGCTCAGACAGATGCAACGCCAGGTACCCGAACCATCCCCGCCAGGCACGGTGGGCAGAAAGCGTGAGGCAGGGAGGGTTGACTGGTCAGTCACCCCGTATGTGAGAGAAGTTGTGGCGTAGTGGGGGTGCCGTCTGCTCTGTGACCCGGGGTCCCCCTGCGCTGTGATGGGAGATTCTCACTGACTCTCCCAAATGTGGATTAACCCAGGCACCCAGGCTCAGCCTCCCAGGGAGAAACAAAGGAAGGAGGACGGAGACCAGCACCTGGCTGGGGGGCAGGGCTGGAAGAGAGTTTTAGTTCCTGTCTGGTATCACGGGGGAAGCAGCCTAAGCAAGGGGCTGGGATTTAGGGGCCCAGTCTCCCCCATCTCAAAGGGGGAGCTGAAGCATCCTAGGCTTGCCCTGTATCCAGATTACATCTATGCTGTGTTGTATTCTAGAGAAGCAATAAACTCCCTCTATTCTACTGGCTGGTGGAGTCTGTTCGTGCCATTACGGGGGTGTAGGAGTTGGGGGAACCCCGACGCGCCGCCACAGAAGTAAATAAAGAGAATCCAATTATGCAGTATTTTTAGCAGGGGCTTAGTCAACTTATTTCACAGTTCTGATTGACAGATGGCCAAATTTCTTGAATAGGAGTAATTTTACCAGGTGTTCCATACTTAGCATAAGGAAATACAGTCCCCCCTATTCACTATACATTTGTACAGGGCTTAGTATAATGGGGCTTCAGGATTAAACAGAGGCCTCCAGGCACTCCAGCAATACCAATACATTCGTTTAACAAGATTATTAACTTCTACATAGGTGCCAAAGTTTTGCCTTGAAGATGTGCTTTTACCTTATCACAAACCAACAGAGTTTGGAATCAGGACATCATCACCGACAAAAATACAAAAGAAGGGTGTGTCCGGGAAAAGAAAGCACACCCTCCTCCCATGCACCATGGGGAAGGGAGACAGGGAGAGCTAAGGGGGCCTCAGGCTGGGGGTGGGAACAAGTTATGTGGGGGGGGTCAAAAAGGAGGGTTACATCCCCCATACAAGCTGGTGCCCTCATTACATCCCTCCCATCAGTCTCGCCTGAGGTCAGCTGCTGTTCCTTGAGAGCTTGAAATCAGCTAATGTTAGAATGAACAACAAACTGAAACAAACCCAGTGGTGACCAAAGGGAAGGCAAATTTAGAATAGCAGCACACAGTGACAGAGCAGGGAAAGTAACACAGTTGGTGAAACTGGGAGACTCGGTGAGGCAAATAAAGACTAGATGCTTGAGTGCAGTTGCCCCAGCAATAGAAACTCTGCTAGACATGCCTGTCCCAAAGCATTTCTGTCCATGGGACCCATATGAACTCCAGCTTTAATTCAAAGCTGCCCTTCCCTAGTAAAGTGTGATAGTAATACTGCCACCTACCCATCTTCCACACCCTCATGCGGTGAGTCTCTTCTCGAGTACTGGTTATGTTCCCAGCACTTGCATAAATTAAAGCATTTCATAGGGAGCCCAATGTCACACTATTGTATTTCTTAGACTCTAGAACCCTGACGTGTCAGAGCGAGATAACAGAGCTAGCTATGACAGAGAGCCACAACTCAGCCCAACTTGCTCAAGCCCAGCTCTTTGTAGTCTGCACAGATCATGTGGCCTCCATCAGAGCCACCTAGCCCACAAGTAGGACCAGGAAGCCATTTAAATGACAAGCTCTCAATTACAAGCTCTCACTTCACATTTTCAATACACCGCAGATGAAATAGGGTACACACACGTTTACATGGGGTGAACTAAGCCTGTTGGGAAAACTGAATGTGATGCTATAGAATTAACTATGATGATTTGTATCATTATTGCTACTACTGTTATACAGTTGCAGCAAATCTTGCACAAAGTGTGTCATGGAAGAAGTCAATGCAAAAAGTTATGATTTGCTAAGTAGAACTATCCTGTTCATATGCATGTTTCATCTTTGCATAGGAAATTATGAATACTGGCTACGTACTTGTATCTTAAACCTGATAGTATTCCTGGTTAACCCCACCACTGCAATGTAATTTACATTAGGGCTAGGCAGTTGTGTGCTGATGGCCTCTCGAGGACACTCTCCTCTCACAATGGACCATTAAAGAAACACATCTTGCACAGACGAGTCTTCCTGAGGATGCCTGCAACAGCAAGGAGCAATGGCCACTCCCCACCCCCATCATTCAGCAAAACAGGCAAGGACATGCGATATGCTTATATAACTCTGGACTCCCTTTCGGCCCAGTAACTTTCCCCAGACAGGCACTGTGGCTTTGTTTGGGACAATACAATTCCATGCACATGGTAGAGGTTATAAAGAGACACCATGAAACATCTCCATGTTGCCTTTTTCCTTCTCTAGGATTTACATTTAAGAGGAGCATTCTGAACTATAGCCTGTGGACTGTCAAATCTATAATCCTGATTTTGCAATCAGTTGTATGTATATGATCTATTGTTTGTAACTCTGCTTGTATTGGATAAATATCTAATTAGCTTACTAAGGATCAGCATGCTATTTGGGTAAGATTTGAGTTTGACCTAGCAGTGTGAGTTTGATCCTTTGGGAAAGGATAAAGTGAAATGAGTTCTCGCTATATTAGATTAAGTTGCCTGGATGTGACCCAAGAGCTGGAATGCATCAAGGCAGTGTGTTTGGCTTCCAGTAACCAGTGTGGTACTGCAGAAGCTCTTCTGTTAGTGGGGTCATTAATCTAATTATAGAGAAAACCACCAGCTTTGAGGATTGTCTGCCCTCTCTTGCACTCTACCTTCGGTGTGGCGTTATCAGTGCGATCTCTCTCAGGCACTCACTGGAGGAGAGTAGAGTAGTTACCTAATGCTCCACAGTGCCCATAGATTTAGGAATGCAACCAAATTCTTTACACCTGTCGCATTCATATCAAGCAAACAATATGTTTCGGTAGGAAAAACATATATATCTTATTTTTAAAGAACTAAGTTGGCTGCACAGTTTCAGCCGCTCTCAGAGAAGTGTTTGCAATAGACATTGCTTCAATGACATGATCCGTGTTGTAAATGCTTAATAAACTGTCCATAATAGCAGAAGCGATGAGGAGTCCTGTGGATCCTTATAGACTAACAGATTTATTGGAGCATAAGCTTTCATGGGCAAAGGGAGAAAGAAAAGAGGGAAGACATGCAGGAAAATACGTAACAGATTACTGTAAACAATAGACAGGGTAAGGTAAATTATGTATATTTTTAAATTACAGAGTTCCAGCTATACCCAGAAATAGTCTTTACATATATTTGTACATTTTATCTCTAGCACAGACGGCGAGTCTCTCTCTCTCTGGAATGCAACAGACTGCACAAAGTTGCACAAATTTACACTCCTGCATCAAGGATATCCCTGGACCTACCTCATCAGGTATTGAAAAACAATTGGCCTAGTTTAATGCCAGTGTTTTCCATCTGTGATCTGAGTTGGGCCCTTCATTCACCCAGTCCCAGTCTAGATGGGACTAATCCTATCCCAGCTTTCCCAGCCACTCAGTCTGCCCCTCCTCCTCCAAAGTATGCTCCCACCCCACCGTGGGTAGACTCCCCATCCCACTCTCTGGGATTATTTGGATCTTAATTAGCCATTTGCTGGATGTCACATGTCTAAATTTGCATCATTTTCCCCCCACGGCGCCGATCCCAGCCTACATGGAGGGGCAGGGAAAGAGGCACCAGAAAAGCAGCAGCCTCGCATCCCAGCAGGTAGAGAGAAGGGCTCAGACCTCTACAGAGGGTAGGGTTCCTTTTCATCCCAGCACATACACTGAAGGGAGAGAATCCAGCACTGACAGACCCTCCCATGCATGATAACCCACCAGCCTCCTCTGTTGCCCCTCACATTCTGCAGTCCCTCCTGCCTTCTCCCCTCATCCTGACCCCTTTCCCTGAAGCCTTTCCCCTACTATCCATTCCCAGTTTCCATTCCTCCGTATAGTGCATGTCTACACTAGGAAACTATTTCAAAATAACTAAAATCGATGTAATAACTCCTGAAATAGCAAAATCGAAATAGCGTGGAAGCCTCAAAATGAGTCTGAGGCAGGTTCTGTTACTGCGGACGTGCTACCTCAACTTAGAGCCCCGGGAAGCACTAGGGAGTAATTAGTTCGAAATAATGAATCCCCAGAGTAATTCAAAATAGCGGCACCGGAGAGCCCAAACTACTGCTATTTCGAAATAACTATTCCCTGAGACAAGCAAAGTATTCCCTGAGACAAGCAGGAGTACAGATTTTGAAATAAATGGCCCATTATTTCAAAACAATAGGCTTGGTAGTGTGGATGCTCTACTTATTCATTCAACCTGAAGGGAGGTTGTTTTGAAATAACTCCCTAGTGTAGCCCAGGGCATAATGTCCCTATCCCTAGCTGCAGAACCTAACTCCCCTAGTCACCCTGTTCCTGCACCTGCATTCACCTCTCCCAGGGAGTATTTGCATGTGTAATGTATTTTCTTTTCAAAACCAGTTTCAGTATCTTCCAAATCTTCTGCTCCACTCATGGCACATTCCTAAAAACAAAGAGCCTTGAGGGAGGCAAAGGATTACACTTCGTTCTCAGATTTTTTTCCAGCCTGGGATTCAAGTGTTCAGTAGGCCCATTCATCTCAGTGAGATGCTGTGAAAGAAGACGTAATGGAGAAGAATACAGCCTGAGAACAGCTCTGAGACATGTGCACCACTACCTTTCCCCTCGGCATGCCCACTGCTGACCAGGGATGGGGCTATTACCCTGCAGATGGGCAGAGGCCCCCAGATGGCAGAACATTCACAAGGGCAGGGAGCAGAGCTAAGAAGTTCATGACCTCTGCTACTGTGACCTTCAAATATTAAATGCCCTGTTTTTTCTCTCTATATGATTTGAACACAAAACCAGTTGCCAAAAGTATCTCAGCTTTAAGAAATGCTTTTTTGAGGGCTCAGCTGTATCCCCTCTGTGTCAAATGCCCCTAAATTTGGGTCACTAATAGAACCTCAGTAGCCATGTGGGGATTTTAGAGCATTAGGAGCGAAGTTTCAAACAGATCCTGGGTCTAACCTTATAACAGGACTGTTGTGCCTTTTATAATTTCAGCACATTTAGTGACAGATAAAGGAGGACAACTCCATTGTAACTCCACCGCCTTTTCTACCTACACTAAACAATTTAAGGGACTTCTCACACTTGGCATTACACAGAGATGGAAGGATGATTTTGAATTACTGAAATTGTAAGTGCAAAATGGAAAGTTTTGCAACAAATTGTTTTGCTAGTAATTCTCACTGCCTTTCAGTTTTATGTTCAGGTGGATAAGGGTTCAGAAACTTTCAATGAAAAGCAAAGGAAGAATTGAAAATAATTCCTTTAGTACCTTTCTGGCCTGCTTTTATCCATACAATATTGAAACATTTACAATATAGGCCATTCCAGTAGCATATCTATTTATGCTCAATTAGGGTGCTGCATAATTCTCTGACAAATAAGATCAAAAGGAAAAATTCTATTTTAGCATCACAACATTTTTTAAAAGGATCCCAACAGCGTAGTCAACAATATTTATCATCTTGATTCTTGTAGCTTATCTTCTTGATACGTCAGTGCTAGCCAGGACAACATTAGCATATTTTCTTTTTAAATCACATTAAACATAAAGGGGCAAAATTTTACCTGTATTGAAATAACCATGTTGCTTGTCACAGGGCACCTGAACCTCACTACTCGGGCAGTTCAGAGGGTCTTGCAGTCACAAACACCTGAAAGGCTATTTTCCTTAAACTTTACAACAACAGGCAACACTGGCTTGTAGCAAAGACAGGATTCCCTGTAGTCTCCCCTCCTCAACCCAAGCTCACCTTCCTGAGCTGCCTTTGCTTTCCATTTTCTCTCTAGCTGCACTGTTAACCCAGTGACTGTTGCCCAGGTGCTCACAATCCCCACTAAAAAGTGTACAATTGCACTCAGCTGGTGCACAGCTTTCTCCAGGCTGCAGGTGACTGTGCTGCTGCAGCAGCTAGCACCCTGGCACACAGCTTTTTAGCTGGGGGGCACTGGGATATTGCATCATGGTATGGTGCAATCTCTTTTGCACTTGACTGGAAGGTTCTGAATGAGGCAGTGTCAAGGTTTAAGACAACTATGCCACTCAGAGTAGGCAGGATGGGGTATGCTACTGAGCTAGTGGGGCAACAGGCAAAGGGACATTGAAGAGGCCTCCTGAGAAAAGCTGGCTTGGGGCCTGAGCAGTCATAGCTGAACCAGGAAGCCTGGGAAGAAGATTGAACTTTTAAGTGATCTGGCCAGAGGGCAAAGTCCCAGAAGACCCAGCCAGAGGCCAGTAATTGGAGGAGGCAAGCAAGGGAAAGGTCCAGTAACCCCACACCCAGCCACAATGGCTGGTAAGACATTTCTGTGTACATGGGGGCTGGGCCCTGTAACAGTGGGCTCTCTTGGGCCAACATATCTGTGGAGTGCATAGCCACTGTCTGGAGAGCTCTGGGATTCCACCACCATTTTTTTTCCCACAGAGGAGCTATGATTTGTCTCTTGCCTCGGTGCTTAAGAAGGGGCTGACATCTTCTCGTGACAGGAATTGCAAGGCATGCAAGCATTCTGTAAAACGACTCAACCTTGAGCTGCACAGTGCTAGTGGGTGAGTGAAAAAGGGCTGGAGCAACCCCCTCCCTTTGCTTTCCTTCCCCTCCCCACCATGGCTGGGCTAGAGTGGCCCACCACCGCAGGCAGGGGTCGTTCCAGGAATCCGCTGCAAACAGGGACAAGTGTTTATGCACCTTCAAACTAGGAATGTAAAATCCTGTTTAACTGGCTAACTGGTTAAACGTGAAGTTTACTTCACGTTTAACTGGATGACCAATTAATGGGGGCCCAGTTGAACTGGAGCAGCTGCTCCCCATGGCTGGCCAGAAGCAGCATGCCTATACCCCTCCCCTGCTGGGCCCTCCCCCAGGCATCCAGAGCAGCCCCTGTCCATGGCAGGCCCCTGCAGGGCTGGAGCAACCCCCTGCCTGTGGCAGGCAAGGAGCTGTTCCAGCCCGCACAGGTTAACTGGAACCAGTAAGCATCACCTGTTACGGATGGTGCCAGCCAGTTAACCTTTTACATCCCACTTCAAACAATAGCCACAGACCTAAGATTGCCAAGTAGCAGGAATTGCAGTAGCACCTGTACTTCAGCAAGTGAACTGAAGCTATCAATTCATTTCACATGGACCAAAAAAGTCAGACAAATAATGACTTCCAGTGATCTGGTGACCGAGATGTGAAAAACAAGAAATTACCAATTCCTGAGCCCCCCCCCCAAACAAAATCAGTGTTCCCTGTAAATTGAGCACATGGGTGGCCATCCAGGAGAGGTTCAGGTGCCGCTCAGTCAATTAGCAGAGTACCCACAGCCAGCAGCATGTGTTTTCATTGCACAGCTGCACATACCTCAGTGCACATAACAAAATTTATTCTGCACACTGGTGGAAAAAATTAGAGGGAACATTGAACGCAACTGTAGCCTTTAAGTTTAATTTTTAAGCCTTTGCAACAGGTTGATTACTATGAATAACAACAAAATGACAGCACTTTAAGGTATTTAGAAGAGATATAATTAGTCAACTCATTTTTGTTGATTATGAACTTTTCTCAACATACTTTAAAAAAGTCTGCACTATGAATGGCAGCTTACATCTAAAGTAATGAGGGATACCAAACTGAAATTAAATTTTCTGGGCTCTGTATAAATGGAAGAAAAGAAACTGGACCAACAGCAGCAGGGAGCAAAATTCCTATCTAGCCTCCTATAAAATCAAATTTGATGTATTGAAAAAATTAACTCACTTCTTGTAGGGGGAAAAATAGCTGTCATGCAATACTGGAAATCAGTCTTGCTTGACAGTATTTAAATTGAATCTCTGTGAGTACTACCCACAATTTGCAGAGAAAGTTGAAGCTATTAAAAAGTCTATGCACAAGATTAAAATTTAGAATGCTATTTTAATAATATGGAATTCTACTAAATTTCAGAGAGCTGTCATTTTTTAAGTTAAACCAATTTTAAAGTATTTGACAGATTATATAGAATTTAGAGTAATTTCTACTATAATTTCCCTTCTTTATATGCTCTGCAGCCAGAGATATGTGTGTATGGAAGGAGGGATATTAATGGATGAGCAAGAAAAGAAGTGATCCTCATAAAAATTTGTGTAAACACTCTTATTGGACAGGCTTTACAAATTATGTTTGCTTCCTTAATAACTTAATCATTTAATGCCACTCATCGAGGGTATTCTTTGATCAAGATTCACACAATGGAAGCCTTAAAATAATCCAGATGTTAGTTTTGTGTGGCAGAAAATAATCTATTTGAATCAGGAAGGACTCTGGGATACAATCTGAAAATATATTTTGGGTGTTCAACCTAAGATGTCTTAACAGCATCTGATTTTCTTACTGTACTGAGCATATACTCTTTAAGATGTTGTGAGATGGATAACTAAAAACTGAGGCACCTAAAATCCCCAGTTACTGTTGAAAATGTAGACTTTGGATTGTCTTTTAATCTAAATGTGTAGTGGATAATGCACATTCCCAGAACAGTCTGACAATATTTAAACTGGTCATTCCTAAGAAAAAACTATCCATCCAATCAAGGTGAAGATACGTTCTCTATCTTCCTGTCAAGACAGTTTTTCTCTTCACAACTTGTTGATACCCATAAAAAAAAATCTCACTACTGAGTTCTGTACTTCGTGAAATCGCTCTCTCATATATATACACACCCACTGATTTAGGGAACTAACATTTTAGATTATATGTTTCAATACTTGAAAATAATGTTAAATCCACTCTCCTGCTTTACTGTCCACAAAATATTACCTTTTATGGAAACATGAATGCTGCTATCAGCCTTCGAGTTACTGGGTTTTAGAAAATAATAAAATGCCAGCTGATATCAACAGAACATGACAGGACTGTCTTCAGATACTAGCAAGATACAATCCCAGTTGATTAACAAGTAGATTGCCACTACCTGAATAACTTTACACTACATTTATGATAAGGTCACCCAACTTGGAAGAAAAAAGGACCATTTCATTTCCCCAGTAATATAATTAGAAAAAGATGTATACAACTATAGGAGAGCACAATGAGTTTTTACTCATTTGACAAGAAAGGAAAAAAATTCTCTGAAGTTAAATTTAAAAATATCTGCAACATAATTTTTAAGTATCTGACAATGATATTAGAATGCAATACCCTTTAAACCTTAAATTGTAGCAGCCAATATTATGGTTTACTGAACCTATACATTCTACAGAAACACATTCACAAATGTCATAACTTCTCTTCTAGCGCTGTATTTTTTTAAAGCTATATTCTATAAAGCTTGCACATTACATCAGTGTTTTCATGGTGTATATCACAATACCCAATGCATCTTAAGGTCTCAAATTTCTAGCTCTCATGATTGTGGAGAAGAGCTTGAAAATGTACTGTAATTGTGCCATAAGTGTCAGAGACCAAAAAGAAAAGCAAACCACCTTCCGCCCCTTGTTTATTAATTTATTATCATTATTATTTTATTAATCTTGATTTTCGGAGGCCAATGTAGTGATTGGGGGCTGGGGTGATTCGTGATTTGGGAATTTATACGTCAAAAGTCACATTAAATAATCTCCCCGAAGACCAACTCTTTCATATTCTAGTATTTTTAATAATCAGATAGAATTAAAGTGTGTTGTGGGTTAAAATGACATATTACATTTTGTTTGGCAAGTCTCAGAAGTAACTGGTTCCTCTCTCCCTTGCTTTCACTATGTGTATGTACCACCAGATACCACTGGCGTGATGGGTGATAGACAGAAACAAATAAACATTCTCTCTCTCTGTTTGTTTGTAATATGGTAGTGCTTAGATATCCCAATCAGGAATTAGGGCCTTATTGCACTGAGTACTGTACACATAGGAAATATGAGGTAGTTTACAATCTAAATTTAACACAATAGGTAGTGAGAAAAAGCTAGGGTGGAGATGAAGTGAAGTGTGAATTTATGTAATTTGGTGTAGCAGGCACCCTCTCTGCCCAGGTGTCATGAAATAATTTTCAGACGGTTCCCAGCGGAGGCGAGTTTTAGAGGAGAGATTGAAAGCGGGGGTTTATTTTGGAGCATTTTGTTTTAAGTTTTCAACATTAAGTTTAGTCTTTAATGTGGAGATTTTCAAAGCTGCCATGGGACCATATTTTTACTAGAGTGGATGGGATTTGACAGTAGAAATCAATTGATTAAAAATCTAAAGGTTTATTTACATATGATGTTCCTCTTCTGAGTCATCCTAATTTGGGTGCAAGAGATGGATGGAATAACATTGAATTTACCCTTCTGGCATCATGTGCATATCTGTGGGTGTGTAGAAGGCTTTTTAAGGTGTTATAATCTGAAACAGTAGTGTGTCTCTGTATTATTCTGTGTATATATATGTAAGGGATTCCTGTGCCCGCCCCCTTATTTGTTCACAAAAATACAGAACCAAATTTGGAATGAAGTTCATTTGTGCCTAATTTTTGGCAGCCCTACTAAATGAATACAATTTATATTTCTGAATCCTAATGGGAAAGGATAAGGCTAACATGGCCCATGGCATTTCAACTGTGCCAAAGGCCAAACAACACAAATGTGTACCAGCAACATAATCTGGAGGTCATGTGACCACAGACAAGGACAAACACAATCCAAGGACAAACACAATCATTTCTGCAGTAATTTTAGAACCTTTTTAAAATCTGTCTTAGTCAACTCATTGGTTTGCTCTCAAATCTCATAGTTTTCTTCAAATAAAAAACAAAACAGAACCGTGAAAGTTAGATGCTTCTATAACCTAAATCCGCAATTGCATATGAACGAGTCTTAATGGTGAGATTCAGACTCCCTTATATTGTAAGTAACTTATCAGGCACTACTGCACACATGCCAGACGATACGTTCACAAGGGCAACTTCCAAAGTCACTCACCATATTCTAACAAATCTGTGTCCATGCAGATTCTGAAATGAGGACCAGTTAATCCTGTCCTGTGGTACTTTGTCACCAGAACTATGCTGCTGTGGTATTCTCTCTCTCTGCTCCTCACCTCCGCCCCAGCCACAGTGGTTAGAAGTGCTCCTCAAGCAGAAGAAACCCTCCAAAGATGTGTCATTTGATAACACCCAAAAGGTCAAGTGAACTGCCTTCAGCTTTCCTTCAAGCCCACTTTTTCCCAATTTGGGGGCATAATCCAATCACAAGGCCAGCAGTATTGGATGTTCTCATTCAATTCCATTTTAGTTCTGTTTGTGGATCTGGTCTCTTGATCAAACTGACATTTTTAACAGGAAAAAATAAGTAACTCTTACTCTATCTTTCTCTCAGCTCAGACTTAAAAGTAATTTTTCTCTGGTTAGGAGCTCTCAGACTTTGTTTAACTGTAGGTGTCTATAGACATTTGCTAACTGGAGTATTATGCCCCCTTGAACTGTCCTGAACATCTCCCTGAATGGAGTTACCAATGTATAACCAAAGATAACACCAGGGCTGTGTCTAGACTGGCCAGTTTTTCCAGAAAATCAGCTGCTTTTCCGAAAAAATTGCCAGCTGTCTACACTGGCCGCTTGAATTTCCGCAAAAGCACTGACTTCCTACTGTAAGAAATCAGTGCTTTCTGCAGAAATACTGTGCTGCTCCCGTTCGGGCAAAAGTCCCTTTTGTGCAAAACTTTTGCACAAAAGGGCCAGTGTAGACAGCTCAGATTTGTTTTGCACAAAAGCGTGTCTAGTGTCTAGATTGGCCATGGACGCTTTTCCGCAAAAAAATGCTTTTGCGGAAAAGCGTCCATGTCAATCTAGATGCTATTTTCCGAAAATGCTTTTAACAGAAAACTTTTCCATTAAAAGCATTTCCGGAAAATAATGCCAGTCTAGACGTAGCCCAGGAGTAGGACAGAAAGGAGATTAACAGATTTAAACAGACAAATTCAAAACCTCCATAGTCCTCATCTCTTTTTATTTAACAAGCCCCTCTTCCCCGTGAATTGCTTTCAAACCTACTGCACATTTCAATCTCTGATAAGATGTACAGGACTGGAGGCAGCACAGACTTAAAATCTAGCTACAACTATTCACTGGTAGCTGCAAGAGGTGACTTCATATTAAAACAGAAAAATTACCTCATACCCTTCTTCCCATGAGAATACCCTTGCAGTAACTTATTTAGGGACTGGGTATGAAAGGCTCTTTTTTTCCCCCCCTCACTCTCCATCCACTGCCCAGGAAAGCTGTAATATTTTTAGCACGGAAATGACAATATGAATTCAACATATTGGGGATGCAAAAATGCAGGGCAGAGTTGTCTAATATCCCACAAGTTTGTTAGCAGGCCTCATGAAATACATAGCATCTTGAGTTGCATCAGCCATAGAAGAGAAACATAGCAAAGATTCATTTCTTAAAAGTCCTGCTGATGTCTAAAGGAAATTTTTCTATTTAGAAAAGACGTCTGCCTACGTATGTTCTCTGGTTTTCTCCCTGGAAGCATTTGAAAACCCTTGACCCTCTGTTCCCCTACTCATTTTTGGAAGGTAAGGTCACATATTTAAAATGTAATGCTTATGTAAGATTGTCAAGGGATGAACCCTGCAGTATGAGATCTTGACAAGCCATCCAGAGCGGTCACATAGGGTTATTTCAATCCCTTCACACAACTTTGCTCAGTTTTCCACTAGATCTGCAATGTGCTGCAGCTGTAAATGCTCACAGTAATTGACAATATACCTGGCCTTTTGCAAGAGCTTGTCAAGAATAAACTGAACTTATCATTAATGTGAATTATGGTCAATGTTTGTTTTACCGTATGAATCGGTTAGTTCCCTGAGACATTGACAACAACTCTTCCCTGGCCTTCCACAAACAAGTTAAAACAGGGGTGCTAGGTTCCTTCATGAAGGAGGACCAAGTTAACCTTTCAGATACAGCTTGAGAGCCAGGAATTAAGAAATTCATGGGAACTGAGGCCCATTTTGTTGTCTTCACCAGGTGCATAATGTACCTCTTTAGTGAGCAAAGTTAAATCTTGTATTCAAAGACTTCTTTTAAAAAGTAAATCCATTTATGCAACAGTCCTTTCCCTGACAATTAAATTTCTTCAGTTGGCACATTTCCCCTATGACCAGACCTGTAATGAATTCTCTCCTTCCCCCAGCACTTCATGGATGCCTGTTCCCATGGG
This sequence comes from Pelodiscus sinensis, assembly GCF_052426305.1. Lineage (NCBI taxonomy): Eukaryota > Metazoa > Chordata > Testudines > Trionychidae > Pelodiscus > Pelodiscus sinensis. The sequence continues at coordinate 9,206,241 of NC_143059.1, forward strand.
ATATGGCTTTCTGAGAGAGATTTTGAGGGCCATGATTGAAGGTTCTTAGAGTTCAGCTCCTCCATGACATAACAGCTCTACTCCCTCACTTTCAATTGAAGTTTAATCTACACAGTTCTCACTTCCTTTCCGGGAGCACAGAGAAATTAATTTCACATCTCATTCACAGATTTAATGAGATGTAAAATAAATTGTGGGGGGGGTATGATCATCTAGCATTTGAAATTGTCATGCTGGGCTGGACAATTCCTCAATCCCACAGCTTTGACATTCCCATGCCATTTACTGGGAAACATTAAGCATGGAATTGTCTACTCAGTGGCTCTTTTCCTTCAATTTTTCATCTCACCTTCATACTTAGCCTGACTGGAATTTCAGTGATGAATTCTCTCTGTCTCTGTCACACACACACACACACACACCAATCTCACAGATCTAAAAAAACGCTTGCAATATGCATTGGTATAATACCACGCGGACAATGGTGGATTAGCCATTGGGCCACTGGGACCCATGGTCAAGGGCTCTGGCCAACTGAGGTGCCCCCAGGCTCTGTCTTGCTCTTCTTTCCCAGTACTCCTGCCAGGGAGCTAATTTGGGGTGAAGGGCTTGCCCTAGTTCCTTTGCCTATCTGGTGCTCCTGCTGGGTAGCAGGACAAACCCCTAATATCTGACCCCATTTCCCCAGCAGGAGTGTGGAAGAGGGACCGGGAGGGTCTTCAATCAGAAGAGGTGCAGAGGGGACATTTGCTTTGGCTCAGGGCCCCACAAGTCCCTAATGCAGAACCACCACTAAAGAAGCCAAGTGTGTTGAACATATAATGCTGGCAGTGTCTGGAAGGGTTTAGAACCTCTGGATGTTTGGTGGCCAATGAGAAATGGTGTGGAGATCCTGGTCTGTCTCTGATGACACAAGAGACCTATGGCCCTAACCAATCCTCTGGCTGATCACCTCAAGCTGTCAGTCGTGTGGGCTAGAACTACTACTTAATCTTATTTTTAAAGAAGAATCTCCGAGCACAAGGCAGGCGGGTGGTTCAACATCCCAGGGCACCGCAAGGTGCAACTGTAGGTCTATTAAGCTGTGTGCGTAAATGAGATGGAGCCACACATTTCCCATCACAATCTAGATTCAAATTCAGCAAAGCTAAGGGTGCTTAGAACTGGGATTCAGATTCAGCCCATTACAGCTCTAAGAGTCAGTAACAAATTCTGGACTTGGTTTAAGGCTGTTTGGATTTGAGGATTTAGTTTAGAACCATTTCTTGGATTTGGATAATATATGCAAAGCCAAAAATATTTCTAGGCCCAAGGCACAAAAAAAGCAGCTCAGATCTCATTACTCATAGTTATATACTCTTTGCAGTGGTCTACACATTCAAGCTGTGTCTACACTGGCATGAATTTCCGGAAATGCTTAAAACGGAAAACTATTCCGTTTTCAGTTTTTCCAGAAAAGGAGCGTCTACATTGGCAGGCTGCTTTTCTGGAAAAGCCCTTTTTCCGGAAAAGCGTCTGTGGCCAATGTAGACGCGCTTTTCCGGAAAAGAGCCCCGATCGCCATTTTCGCGATTGGGTTCTTTTTTCCGGAAAAGACTACTGGGCTGTCTACACTGGCCATTTCCGGAACAGTGTTCCGGAATAAGGACTTATGCCCGAGCGGGAGCAGAATCGTTTTTCCGGAATAGCGGCTGATTTTGTACAGTAGAGCATCGTTGCTTTTCCGGAAATTCAAGGGCCAGTGTAGACAGCTCGCAGCTTATTCCGGAAAAGCGGCTGATTTTCCAGAATAAGTGGCCCAGTGTAGACACAGCCTCAGGTTATCTATGTGTAGACCACCAATGATAGATTATGAGATACTATGGCATATTATTCTGAGCTCAGTTCATTCAGGGGAGTTGTGCTGTTTTTTACACAGCATTACAAATCATTTGGAAAAATAACCTTTGTGCTTCTCTCTCTCATTCACTATTTTTGCTTACGTATACAAAGTGCAAAATTCTGTTCAATCATTCCTACTGACTTCACTATAATTTCAAGTTGAATTTCCTAGATAGATTTCCACATAAAGATATCCTTGTACTGTAGGTGTGTCAAAAATATGAAAACTTTGGAGAGCAATGATAAGACAAATCTCCATCTTAGTGTACTGAAATTCAAAAAGGAATAGGTTTGGGAATGGTAACAAAAAAAGGAAGATTGATTCTCAGGTTCAAATATGTTTTCAGTGTAAGCATAAGTTTCAAGGTAATTATTTTTCAATAGGGATTCATTACAGCTTGCAAATGAATTAATCTATTCACTGTGTTTTCAGTGACAAAGGTTCTTGATACAGCGATTAAATTTTCTTTCAACCTCAATTCCTTCCTCTGGTACCCTCACCTCTCATCAAATTGAAAATAAAATCTATTCATTTGAAAAACTTATTCGCTCCCTATGAATAGAAAAATGACCTTCTACCCAAAATAATTGTCTTCCTACTCATGCTGAAGCTTTGTCCACATAAATTTACAATAGGAAACTCTCAGTTAACTCTTCACTACCATCTTTCTTACAGCACTTCGGTAATTCTACATATGCCTCATTTAATTCAAATGCACGGTTTCTTTGGTTTCTTTTGTTTATCTGACAGGCAAAGCCACAGCTCTCCCAAATCAGAAAATAGGTACCCCATAACTGGATCATAACAGTGGTCCATCTAGTCCTTTTACTTTGTCTCCAAAAGTAAACAGTACCAGTTGGTTTGGAGGAAGTTCTAGGAATCTCCGTGATGAACAATATTCCTGGGGAGAAATTTCTTCCTGACTTCAGGCAGCTAGCAGTCAGTTTATTATTTGTATTACCATAGCGCCAGCAGGCTCTACTTGCAAACCAGAGCCCCATTGTGCTAGGTGGCATAAAATGGCCTGGAGCATAACTGATGATATTTCGTACTACTGAAAATGCCTTCCCATCACTAGTCATTTTTGTTTCCCACCTTTGGACCCTTTCTATTCCTGATATATCTCTTTTGCGATGAGGTGATAACTGAGCAGGATATTCCAGGTCAGGGCATCATGGAACTTTACACACAATGGTCAGTTGTTTCCAGTTTGCATAAGATGGATCCCTCCCCTTCGGCCTAAGCTCTCACTTGCCAAGTTGTACAGACAGACACTCTTTACGTGGCCTCACCAGGGACCAGGTGCATCTCAAACGTTCACATTTTCTTCACTGATCTCAGTGGGAAATCATACTTCTCATGTGAGGTTTGTTCACTCCATTGGTGCAAGTAAAATGGTGTATGTGACTTGAGGAGGACTCATTGCATACTAAGGCTACATCTAGACAGCAGGGCTATTTTGGGATACCGGAAGTATCCCGAAATAGCAATTCCGCATCTTTAAACGCACCTGTTATTTCAAAATAGATTTTGAAATAACGGGCACGCTATTCCAGTGTCCCAGTTCCATGAGTGTTAAGTGACTTTTCGGAATAGCGCTGAGTTTCGAAATTTGGTTCTGTGCAGATAGCACCAAATTTTGAAATAAGCTTTCAAAATAACCTCGAAATAAGCTACCTAAATTGGGTAGCTTAGGCAAGGATGCTGGGTAGACACATCCTAAGAGTGCACAAAACTGCTGAACACACACAATGGGTGCTAAACTTCATGCTTACCCTCACTTTACTTCTCTGTTGCCTCCCTAATCCTCATCTCTTGCTTGTCTATTTAGGACAGTTTGTTCTTAGGTATGAATGCCTTGGTCTTCAGACACCTCTCTGACTTCTGCCAGTGAAGATGACTGCAGAGGAATGACCACTAGAACGAACACCTGCTCAGCATAGACCCAAAATGGGCATCTCCCCTTAGCAAGGCTCCTCCATAGAAGTGTCCATAAAAATTCAAACCTTCTTCCATCAGCTGAATCCCCTAGGAAGAGAAGCCATGCTAGCACCATCTAGACCAGGGGTGGCCAACCTGCGGCTCTTCAAAGAAAAAATTGCAGCTCCCGCACCCGTGGCTCTTCAAGGGGCAGACTTCAAAATGGCTACCCTTTAAAGGGAAATGCCTGCTCTGTTCTTAAAAGGGCTGCAGCTGGCTTCCTCCCACCCCCTCTTTTTTTTTTTTTTTTGGTCAACAACTTTTTTCCCCTCAGGTCTTTGCGCTGTATCCACCACTATTTTGGCTCTTTGTCTGTAATGGGTTAGCCATCCCTGATCTAGACTTTAAGGGAAAATCTCAGCCTGGGTTTAGCTGCTTTCACTTCCTGCCTGCACATACACAACCCACAACATCCATCATCTGTAAAGAGCTGAATATATTGTTGGCACTACACACAAAAGTGATGAATTATTTCCAACATCAAAAACTACAAGCAAAACTGCAAAGTCACATAACTTACAGGAGAAAAATGCATACAGATGCATGTATTTGCTTTCAACTGTCCTATTACATAAGAGATTGCTCCATATATTTTATTTGGTTAGTTCATTAGGGTCAGGACAACTACTAGAGGATTAATGATGTGTTGCTTAAAAATGGCATTGTCACTAATATGCAGCAATAGAAAACTCAAGTCAGTTTTAAAATAGTATCAGAGGGGTAGCCGTGTTAGTCTGAATCTGCAAAAGCGGCAAGGAGTCCTGTGGCACCTTATAGACTAACTGAAGCGTTGGAGCATAAACTTTCGTGGGCAAAGACCCACTTCGTCAGATGCATGTATTTTTAAAATAGTGGAGCACTGTTACTGAAAGATCAGCATAGCACATGTCTGCCATGTGTGTCATACTTGAATACAGTGTCCCAAACATACTTCAAAATAGGAGCCTGGCATTTCCCAGGCATTAAGGCTACGTCTAGTCTACAAGCCTCTTTTGAAAGAGGCTTTTTCTAAATAATCTTTTGAAAAAGCCTCTTTTGAAAGAGAGCATCTAGACTACAAGCAGATTTGTGAAAAAGCGAGCTGCATTTTTGAAAGACAGTTTAGATGCTCTTTCGAAAAAGCACAGTTTGCATTCAATAGCGCCTTTTTTCAAAAAAGTACTTTCGAAAAACGGCATTATTCCTCGTCAAATGAGGTTTACCCTGATCAAAAGAACTGCCACATTCTTTCAATTTACTTTAGAAAGTACACAGCTGCAGTCTAGATGCAGGTGAAGTTTTTTCAAAAAAAGGCTACTTTTTTCGCAAAAACCCTGTAGTCTAGACACATCCTAAGAGACACTGCCACTTCAGTCAGCTGAGTTGGACACTTTTCTCCCTCAGTGAAAGCAACTGGATGATTCTGAGAGACCTGAGAAAAGCGACATCTTTATCTTATCAAAATGAATTAAATGTGACATGAAGCCACAGCAATCCTTAATATGAGCCAACAGCACCTTGATGAAATGATGGTGGTAATGGACACTTTGTGCAGGAAGGGACTTCACAATGAGAGCAAAGTTTGGTTTGTGCCACTGTGAGCAATTTAAAGCTCACGCATGCAAAATCAGTTGTGTGTGTACGTTGCAGAAACAGGAGGATTCCAATTACCTCACGTACACAGATCAATTTTTCCTTAATGTCCCGTTTCATCTATTCCCCTTACATCTCAATGTTCGTTACAATAAGCATTTCAGCATTTCTCAGCCAGGAGTCTACTCTTTCAGAAATCAGACTCAGCCTCTTATTTTCCTTGCCTTGTTTCAGTTTGTGTGCTCAAGAGCACGTACCCTCTACAATCAGCATGCAGTCTCATCCATGGGGATTATCTGGAAAATGGAAGTACTAGACTGGGCAACCACCTTTCACCACCAGTCAAGAGAAAAAAATTGATTAATGATAATTCCAGCATGTGGCCAGCATGCAATTGTGATTTTCCCATTCATCAGAGAGTAACTGGGGGGCGGGGGGATGAAAGAGAAAAAGGCTGTGTGTCTCAGTGGGAGAGAGACAGACATGCTGACTGTGTTCTTACAGCTGGGAAACCTGGAACCATCTAACAACCAATCCGCTCTCTTTCACCCTGGGTCCACCCGGTGATAGCTAAGGTAAAACGATGTGAGAAGCACCTATAAGGCATTGCTGAACTTGAATGTCCCACCCTGCAGAGACTTCCAAGCCCCCAATCCTGCAAGCCAAACTGCAGAGCCCTGGCTTCGCAACTTCCTTTATGAACCAAAGTTTGTAGGGCCTGCACAACCCTAGGGCTACGTCTATACTGCCCTCTCTTGCGCAAAAAATATGCAAATGAGGCAAAGCGTGGAACATCACCACACCTCATTTGCATAATTAATGAGGCTCTGTTTTTGCGCAAGAGGCTTTTGCGTAAGAGCCGTTCTTCCACCTTTTTTCAGGAAGAACAGCTCTTGTGCAAGAGGGGTTTTGCACAAAAAGGAGCCGTGTGGACAGCTCCTTTTTGCGCAAAAGCCTGTTGCGCAAAAACGGAGTCTCGTTAATTATGCAAATGAGGTGCAGCAATATTCCATGCTTAGCCTCATTTGCATATTTTTTGCAAAAGAGAGGGCAGTGTAAACATAGCCTAGTAGTTCCTAATAGAGACTGTTTTTGTGGCTTTATTTCCTTTTTAGTGTAGTCCTGCCAGCAGAGGAAACAAAAGTCAGAAGTATAATGAGAGCTAATGAAAGAGCCTACTATAGCACTAATTACTGAGAGGCTATTTTTAACTTGACAGAGTTTAACAGATCTTTTTGGTGCTTAGCAAAGTGGCAGGCAATTGAGTTAATCCATCATAAGGAGTTAGCCCTCATAATAATACAGCTATCTGCATTGAAAACATTTATCTTTATTTAATCATATGCTCAGACAGGCTGCTCAAAGCAGAGAAGGATATCACACTCAGAAAGGAAGTTTAAATCCTTTTGTACTCTACTGTGTAACAGGGCAGTGCATAAAATACAGCTTGCATAGCTATAGGTCAAACACCAACACACCACCAATACGACACCAAGCACTCAAAAATTAGTGAGATCCCCAAAATCATTCCACAGGCTTAAATATGTCAAGATTTTAAAATTAACATATTTGGGATTCTTTTTATTTGCCTTCAGATATTGGGTCCTCTTGGGTTCATATTTTTAAGCCATTCTCCATAATCAAGAGTGAAAAACTTACTTTGTAAGTGCAAAGCTGAAAGTCTCATGTAATCACATGACACCAGGAGCTGGTGATTTACAAACCACCTACAATTATGAGATTCACAATAAGAGGGTGAGAGCTGATAAGACTAACAACAGGGTTTAGCCAGGTCCAAATTAAAACCCCAAATGCATAGCTCACATCAGCCAGCTTCCAGAGAGGAAGAGCAAACTACCCCAGGTTCTCCTCTTAGTTCCAGCTCCTTCCCCTCTGACTTTCAGCATGAAGCTCAGAAAGTAGCTCATCACAGCACAAACCCTGATAATTACTCAGCTATTTTAATTGTTTTTCTCTCCAGTTACCAAAGAGACAGCCTAATGGATTCCAATCAGAGTATTATGGCCTAAGCCAGTGGGACTGGAACAAAGGCAGGGGAATGGGACCATGACCTATCCCTTTTTAGCTTCTCTAAGGGTGAACAAGGCGGGAGGGGAGTGGAAAGAGTAAAGAGGAGTGAGGAGAGGCAGGGCCTCAGGGAAGAGGCGGGACAGGACCATGGTTCAGGTACCGGTGGCCCTCCCACGTCTAGGGAGTTTCTGGAATTCCTGGTTTAAGACCATGTCTATACTTACCCAGAAGTTCGAATTAAGAGACGCACATTTAGCTACGTTAAGTGTGCAGCTGGCATCAACGTGCCTTATTTCAATTTTTCGCACCAGCTTCACAGCGGGAGGTCGTCGGGAGCGTTTGCACAAATCGAGCAGTACCAGCATCGATGGGGGCACTCTCCACATTCAACTTAGTAGGTCTTTGCTAGACCCGCTAAATGGACCACCGGAAGATTGACCACCACAGTATCGATCTTCTCCCTAGCACAGACATGGCGTAAGCAAGACTGCATGAATCCAGGGTCAGCCTATCAGCTCCCTTTATTTTCTCCAGCATCATAATGCTAACATTAATGACGACAAACAACACAATAGCGACGAGGAGTCCTGTGGCACCTTATAGACTACTTGAAGTGTAGGAGCATAAGCTTTCGTGGGCAAAGACCCACTTCGTCAGGTGCATCTATCTGACGAAGTGGGTCTTTGCCCATGAAAGCTTATGCTCCTACACTTCAAGTAGTCTATAAGGTGCCACAGGACTCCTCGTCGCTTTTGCAGATTCAGACTAACACGGCTACCCCTCTGATACTAAACAACACAATGTGAGATCAAATGAGAGCCAGGGTTTTTCCCTCACCACAAGGATTTTCAGGTGTTCTTTGGTTCTTTATCCTACTTGTGCTACATTTTGTGGTGGGAATAAAGAGTATAAGGCCTCCAACACTTCAGTATACAGGGCTTCTACTCTTTTCAGCCACTATTCCAGAAAGCATTGCTTGACATGTGCCGAGGCTATTCCCCACTCTGGCACGATGAATGCAGAAGTGGGGGGCCCACAAAAGCAAACCAAAACCTGATCTCTACAGGCTTTGGTACAAAAACTCCTACCAGCTGGATTTTGGGGAATCTGCTGCTGCCATCAAGTGCTTCTTGAAACCAGCCTCAGGGCACCCAACCTCTTTTCTCCAAAGAGCTTGAAAATAAAAGAGAAATATACAAGCTGCAATCTGTGATTGCTATCCCCTTGTCAGAGGCACAGACAGATTTTCCTGGACACAGAAATGAACCACTACCAGGTTAATTTAAAAAAAGAAAGAACATTTAATAATTAAAACAATACCCCAGTTACAAATATAGTTGGAATGGCTAGATGGTAAGAGCCACCAATTTATATACTCATGGAGGATTCCCCCATGGGCCAGAACTTAGTTGCAAAAGAGAGGAAAAACCATTTCTAACAGCACAGACATTGGATCCAAATTCCCAACCCAGAAAACAAAACCTGATGGATGTATCAAAATTTTACCCTACTTAAACATTAGGAAGAGTCTTTTTCTTGAAGAGAGACATGTCTTCTGTCTCCCTCAGTACCTAGAGATCAAAACTGATTCAGAGACAAAAGAGGAACCCTCCCCCCCAATTACTTAGTCTCAGTTTGAAATCCCTACCTGCATTTCTATTGGCTGACCGCTACCTGGGTAGGTTAACCCCTTAGTCCCCAGGCTGCTGGCCAACCCTCATGGTTATGACAACATGAAACACCTTATTCCTGAGGCTGGGCTGGGGAGTGATCTGCAAAGAGGCACAGGTCCCTCAATCTCACAGCCTGTCTTCAACATAAAGAGGGAAAGTGTTAAAAATTATCTCCAGTTCCTTCAGTTTCTTAATCTCTAAAAGGATCTGATTCATACAGTCATCCGTAAAAATTAAAGCAGCGTTGTATTTATTTTGTGGGAAAACTGACACCAAGACTTAGATTGACTAGTTCTAACCATACACAAAGCTGTCTTTTGTAAGCATTGTGTATCTATGAAACAGGACTGCCTTCTGGGCACCCTACAGTGAGGACTGGAGAGAATGACAAAGCACAATCAAGGTTCATATCACTGAATCTGTTAAAAGGCATTAATATGGTCTGCTGCTAAGGTAGGGCCCAATCATGCAAATGGGGGGCGGGGGGAAGAGGCCCCGACAGCTTCTGTGGACCCCTGAGCAAGGTGTGGGAAGGGCAGCTCTGTGTTCCTGGAAGAAGTGGGGCCTGGGGCAGAATGGGTGGGGCCAGAGGCAGCCAGTCCTCAGTGTTGCCCTGACCATGGTGCTGACCCCTCCTGCCCTGAGAGCTGCACAGATTGGCACTCCAGCGGCAATTTAGATGGGCTCCTGCCTCCTATACTACCCTTATCGGTGGGCCTTCATGCAAAGTAGTGAGTGTCTTCAGCCACAAGATGAAGTCAGTAGGCACTAAGACACTCAGAGCCTTCCAAAATCAGAGCCTGCGTTGCAAACTTAGTTTCACACTGTGGTATGCATTTAAACTTGGTTCCCTCCCCCACAGAATAATAATAAATGAAGACTCTAAAACTGTTTTTGAAATCTCTTCTCTTGCAATAAGTGGCTTTAAAAAATAATGCTTACTTCTGCATGATTTACAGCGAGGGAAGGGCCGCTACAAAGATTTTATACTGGTCACAAAGAACTTTTTGATTAGGTGGTTATGTTGTAAAATTTTCCAGAGAAAGAGTTCCACACAAAGGGCACACAAATTCTAGCTCATTAAAGTTCCATCTATAACATAAAGTCTATTTTTTCTCTTCATTTTATTTAATGATTTTTGAACACTTCCATTTATCTAAAAGTGCATTTCCCAATTCTTACTCCTAGCTGGTCATTGATTAGAAAAGTGTTTTATGGGTAACTTACAAAGATCCTAGAGCTCTACAGCCAAGGACACCACACTAGCTATAATTATTAAGGCATATAAGGTGGCTTGTGAAGAGTCCAATCATGCGCCCAGTCAAATCAAAGGGATTTTTCCACATGCAATGGAAAAATTTGACCAGAATCCAAAAGCTGTGCTAATGGACTCACATACCATTTCACAGTGATGACTGCAGTATAAAAATCCAGAAAAACGGACAAAGAAAAATTTTTTTTTTTTAAAAAAAAGCTAGTAAAGACCTTTGATTGTTTGTTCCTCTGAAATAGTGCCAGCTGCATGTTGTCGCAGGTGCTCGCTAATTGCATCAGGACCCTGGCTGTGGGGCGTATGTGTGTATTCCAGTGCTCTTACTATAGCTCACCTTTTAAAACTTGGAGCTGCAGTTGTAGAATCCTTGCTATTCCTAGTTATGTGCCCTTTGGGAAATCATACCTAAGGCTTCTTGCTGCTTTGTCAGGGGAGCACACAGGAGACCCCCAGAATCAGGGAAGGACTTGGGAAAGGGCTCTTCGTTCCAATCAGGAAAGAAGACTATAGACAGAGACACTTCTAGGGAGCAAAAGGCCATTGCAGAAATCCCTGAGATGGGGGGCAAGACTGGGAAGCCCTGAAGACAGGGCCCCAAGGATTAGAGACTGTTTTGGGTTACCTTAGTGTTGCTTTGAATCTTTGTTGAATCTTCATCATTAATAAAGAAAAGCCCTGGAGAAAGAAACTGGAACTGTGCAATTATTTGGTGCATGATTTCACCTTCCCTGGTTAATGGATCTGTTCCCCCCAGCTAACAGTAATATTCTGGAAACAAAATCTAGAGCAGAAGCATAACTCAAGAAAGGCCGAAGGGGAGGTGGCAAAAAGTTGTCTGGTTCTACATGCAGTGTTAAGCAACAGACAGACTATGTCAGCTCAGCACCTTGCAAAATCAGGATAAATTAACCTCTGCATTTGTATGTATTTAAAGAAAATTCTATCAATCAATCTATGGAAAATTGAAAGGAACAACAAAAGCCAGGCACATAACATGTTAAATAAGGAAATGATACAGTTTCTATGGGTGCTGCCAAATGCCCCAGATATCCTTCCCTTCAAAAATGGAGTTGCCCTGACATTTTTTCATTATAAGCCCCACTCTCTCAAGCATCTCACTCACCCAGCTCCCTGCCCCAGGTATCCTGCTCCATCTGTGTCTCATAATTGCTAACTTGAGGAAACTTTCATGAATCTATTTATGGATTTGAGGGCTAGAATGTTAATATACCCTAGAACTGGGAGCAAGTACTTAAACTTTTCCCGGATTGGGAAGTAGAGCTACTGTGAAAAATACTAAGCAGCTTAAAAACTCCCTTCCAAAGCAGAAGGAATGATTCTGTTACACATATTTAAATGAGTTTTCTTTAGCAAGGTTAGTTCTGTAGGCGTTCTCCAGTCATCAGTAGCTTTAAATTTAGATCTCAATCTCAAAAGGTTAAACATGTGCTTAACTTTATACATGTGAGTAGTCCAATGGCATAAAGCTAAGCAGGCGCACATGCTATTGCAAGCTTGGACCTTATCATGTACGTAACATACTTCTTATAAAATACATGATGAACAGTTATAAAGACCTAGAAAAGACAATTAGAAAAACAGACTGAAAAGTCTAGTTCTTTCAGCTATTCCTACTTTGCTTTTCTTATACTCCATTATGTCTGTTAGCATGAATTACCTCACTTCTCATCTCAAGAGTTTCTGCTTTTGGGCAATGTTATAGTACTGAGGGATCCTGTATCTTTAAAGCATCTTGTAAAAAAAAAACCCCACTGTCTGCAAACTTATACAAACTAAGAGTTCAACAAAATATCTGCAGAGATTTTCTTATCCTTTTGAAATGGAGTGAATTCTAGTGTTGAACTCTGGACGGGACTGCATCAGATTCTATAGGGGATCAGACAATAATACAGTTTAAGTGTGTGTTCTTCATTTTCAGGGTACAATAATACAGTTGATGTTAAAATATTTGCTTTCTTGGGAGATGCCATTATTCCACAAATACACTTTTTCGATCACCACTCTTCCAATCTTTGATAATGCCCAGTCAATTCCCTCTCCCTCATTATACAAGTGCAGAGATGAAAATAAATCTGAAGAATATCAGAATTTTTACTGTGCATATATCATCTACATACTCTTTGAAACATCAGTTACAGCCCTCAAGGATGTTTAAGAGCTTAAATGGATCCAAAAAAGCTCTTCTGTTCATCATACTGTATCTATTCTTATCTCTCAAACAGGGGGTGGTGAATCAGCATTTACCACAAATTAATACATCTTTTACACTTTATAAAATCTATTAGATGTGTTGCATGCACAGGGGTTAATACTCAAAAGCTGTGGGGAATTCGGGGTTCCAGTATCGGTCTAACAGGCATGAACATTTACCACGTGAGTGTTTCATGCTCAAGCCAAATTTTAATTGGAAAAGTGCATATTGCATGTTTGGGAGCTTTTTGGAGACTCCCTGGTAGATACACTGACCTGCGAAAAAGTAATACAACCTTTTCCTGTGATTTCAACACAGGAAGAAGTGCTTTCTTCTTGTGTTAGTTTCCTGTTTTGCAGATGCCGGAGAGGGACAGGGTGTGTTGTTTTCCAAGGACCATGTAAAAACCAGAAAGCTGCATCCTAAGGGCAATTACACTCACACCCTTCCTTATGCAGAGTACAGTCTGCATATTGCTTTTCAGATACACCAGCACAGTTTTAAAGAGTCCTTCAACTTTTTTCACACAATGTCAAGAAAAGTGTCCTGTTTTTTTAAGAGCATAATGAGACAGATCACCCCCTCACTCACACCCAGGTGGTAAAAACCATAGGTAAACATTGTGGAGAATGTAATCCCAGTTTTTCCCACTTTGTCCTGCCAGGAGGGCCGGTCTCATCTTGTGTGCTGATTTGCAAGGTATATTAGAACTCTCTTCCTAGAGTATATGGGCAGATGAGGTCAAGACTAAGGATTTGTGTGTTGTAGGTTTTTCACTAGACTGCGGATGGCATTATTATCCTTTATAGCCTTCTTCTCATTAATGCTACTGCTCCAAATAAGTTCCCAAGTGAACAAAAACTTCCAAGATTTCTGGCAAAATTTTCTCTGGAAACTGGCTGGTAAGAATATGAACAATTCTGAACATCAGTCCACCCTTAGCTCCACTGATGAGATCTAATCACTGAGCACTTAGTTTTCAAGTTACACCGCTGTAAGGAGTCTGTTTTTACACTACATTCTCAATGCCACAATAATTCAGCCTCTCATTTACTTTCTTTGGAAAAGGTTTAAAGCAAAAAAGGGAAACCTGAATCAGAAAGAGTGGAATCATCACATCCTCCGAATCTCATTGCCAGATCTGCTTACTGCTTTACATCCCGGACCAAACCCTGTATCAAAAATACAGTCACGACCATGTAGGACAGATTAGATGCTTGTAGTGCTATAGATCCAATCTGTCTCCACCAATATATGTTTCTGTCTCTTTATATTTACAGCCAGATTCTGATAATCAGCCTGCTTTCATACTAGTGTGACCTCACTGACATGAGTGGCGTCAATCCTGATTTATGTTTATTTAAGTGAGAGCAGATTTTTTACTTTCCACAGACTGATCCCTGCTTTCTCTAAATAAAGTGCATCTGAACTACATATAAGAGATGTTACCACCCGATTACTACCAATTGCTCCATGACACTTAGTATTAGAGCATTTTTCACTAATCTATTCCACTTACATCATGTGAATTTAAGCAACCACAGCAATTGTATCTACTGAAAAACTTCTTTAAATAGGTTTGTAGTGGGGTGGAGTGGCCATCCACTGACTCAGAAAGGGAGGAGCCCCTCCCAAAGCCTTACTGGGCTACACGTGGTGGAGAATGTGGGCAGGACCCAACCCCTGAAGTAAGGGGTATAGGAAGTGACTCAGTTAGAAAAACCCTATAAGGAAAAAAAAGCGAGGGAGACATGGATCTTGAAAATGTTTTCAAGTACTTTACTAAGAGCCAGCAGCAACAGCTGGGTGCCCAACATGAGCAATAGCGGCATCTGATGCGAGAGATGGGCACACGGCACGGCAATTCCTCCAGCAATTGGTTCCAGCAACAAGGGTTCCAGCAGCTGGCGTCCCTCCGGTCCTGACCTGGTGGACTGTTTATCTTGTATAGGGGAGGGTCAAGAGCCAAGAGTTTAAAGGGGGGGGGTGTAATGGGGCAGAGTGGCCGCTCACTGATCCAGAGGAGGAGGAGTCACTCCCAGAGCCCTACTGGGCTACAAAGACATATTCTCAGTTCTTATTTGAAAACTAACCTTCTCTATGTCCCCCTTTTACCCCACTAAGAGACGTCTCATAACAGACTTTTGCATTTTAAAACGCTCTTCTATGAAACTTACTCCCAACAGAAGAAGTTGCAGCAGTTTGCCTCACAGCTTCCTACGGAAGAACATTAAAAAAAGTAGGCGTTTAAAATTATAATCAAGCCCATGGGAACTTTGAATCATTTTAAGGTTCCAATTCTGCTGTATCAATTAAACCCTTTCTCAGTCTGCTATTTTCCAAACTAAACAAGCCCAATTCTTTCAGTCTTCCATCATAGCTCATGTTCTCTCACTAAGTGATCCAAGTGACAGTGAAGCACACTAGCTGTGTGGGTTACATAGACATGGCTTATGTTTATTTTCAAATATTCTGTTTACATAGCACTGGGGTTAGAGATGTCCAGCACCGAGGATACCAGTTCAAATCCTGGCTTGAACCTTAAATAAAAACATGGAGTGCCATACATACCTAACTGAGGGATGGGATTTCACAATCAAAATCAGAATAAGGGCTGCCTAGTTTGCTGGGGTCAGAGACACAAATCCCATTACATAGTATTTCTTTAGTTGTTTCAGCTAGAGAGAAATATTTAAGCCCTTCTTGATGCTTTGGAGTGATCACAGAATGATTTAATGGGAGTTCCCTCTGAAAGCCAACAGTGAATAGGCATCAGGGAATTAAGCATAATGCATCAGGGAAGGAAACATTTTCACAGCAAAATAAAGAAGCATCCTTGTAAACTCAGACCATTTTGAAGAGAGACTCCCTATTATGACTAAATTAGCAACCTAACTGCCAAATTCGTTATCAGTGCCCAGAAAGCAAATCCCTCTTAATGTACAATACAGTGTTGATATCTATTTCATCGTCAAAGGTTTTCATGTTATTCATAGTGGCTTACAGAATTGGTATAGTCTGACTCTAGGATTCAAACTGTAGCCCAGATGCATAAAAGCAAGACTACTACAGGCTGTTTACAGCCTCACCTAATAGGATCCATTTTGATCCCAATAAGAGTAGTATGGAGGTTCTCTCCATGCAGGCTTCCGTTCTCCCATGGAGGGGAGGGGGGCAGTTCTCAGAGAGCATTAGCAACATCTTCCCCACCCAGCCTGGGATCTCATGAAGGCCCAATGAATAGAGGGATAAGCATGCTGAAAATTACCTTTTCCCAAAACATCTGAGATTGAATTAGTTTTGCAGGAGAAAACCTCTTAGGGGATTCTGGGATCAGCTGCCGAATAAGGATTCTAAGACACTCTAACTCTGACAATTCATCATGCCTGCAAGCAGAACAGAACTGAACCTATTTATGTTCACCTAGCAAGCTTAGGTCCTTTATCATTCCATTAGCCACTGTGCAGTTGGCCCAGTGCCTCCAGTACATCCTTTGAGATCGGCAGGGTTTTTGAGCAGGGTCAATAGCTTATTCTACTACCTACCCACAAGAGAGAATGGTCTGAAGTAATCAGGATGAAATTCAATAAGGACAAAGAAAAAGTACTCCATTTAGGAAGGAATACTCAATTCCATACAAAGTGGGCATGGATTGCTTAGGAATGAGTACTGGGGAAATGGATCAGGAAATCTAGCAAAAAAACAAACAAACCAACAAACAGACATACATAATTCTGGGATGAACCAGCAGACCATACTAAATAAGTCATAAGCAGAAATTCTTCCACCCTATTGGAGTATTGTGTCCAGCCTTCAGTACCAAATTTCAGGAAAGATTTGGAAAAACTGGACAAAGACCAGACGGGAGCAACACAAATAATTAAAGGCCTACAAAACATCACCTCTAAGGAAAGAATGAAAAACCTGAGTTTCTTTAGTTTAGAAAAGAGAAAACTGAGAACAACAGTTTGGAAGTATATAAAGCATTGGTACAAGGAGGGCAAGAAAATGTTCTTGTTAACCTCTGAGAATAAGATAAGAAGCAATGGGTTTATACTGCAGCAAAGGAAGTTTAAGCTGAACATTAGGAAAAACTTCCTGTCAGAGTGGTTAAGCACTGGAATAAATTACCTAAAGAAGTTGTGAAATCTCCATCATTGGAGATTTTTTAGAAAAGCTAGAACAAATACCTGTCAGGAATGGTCTAGTGAATTTCTTGAGTGCAGGAGAGTGGACTAGTTGATCTACGGCGGTCCCTTCCAATCATGCATTTCTATGATTCTTGTAGCAATGTGTAACCCTAACAATGTGACTCCATTTTCAAACAGGAAGACAAACCAGCCACTGTTCATATGAACAAAACATTTTCCACCACCTTTCCAACATATGAGATCTCATTTCTCCAATGGCTGAAAAATCCTTCATAAGCTTCCTTCTCCAGCACAAAAGTGGGCATTTGGGGTTAAAGCAATAGGATTTTAAGATATGCAGTTTCACACCTGTCATTAGTTCAGCATACTATAATTCGGAGGATCCTTGCTGCAACAGTTATTAAAAAAATATATGAGAGGAGAAAAGGCAAATAGGCAATAGAAATGATGGAAGACTTTAAAGACACGTCCTATGAAGAGGAAAACACAGGAACTTAAGGCATGCAGCTTGGAGAAAAGATGACGTAGCCTGGTTGAATAATGGTCTATAACATAAAGGGGGAGGGAGGAATCACTCCAGGCACCTGAAGGGCAAACAAAAAGAAAGAACAGCCTGAAACAAAACACATGGAAGACAAATTAGATATTAGGATTCAATTTCTAACAGTGAGGTCAATTAGATACTGGAAAAAATTGCCAAGGGGGTCACCGAGGCACTGTCATTGGAGAGGCTAGAGAAATGTAAATAGATTAGTACAGAGGACAGTGTTGCACTAATGTAGAAGATAGGACTAGATGACTCAAAGTCCTTTCCAGCCCTAATATACATAACCAGGTGCTTCCATGCAAGTTCTTAACACTGGGTTGCTAGTTAAATTATCTCCAAGTGCCATTTACTGAAGCACACTCAAATGCATGTATTATAAAGAAGTAACCATATGATACCACCAGGCAAACCAACCACATCTATTAATTCCCTTGTCTATCGTAAAGGATTTACTATGCAGACACTCTTCTCTGGGCATTATACTAATTCAAACACTGGGGCAAAAGGCACAACCCTGGAGATTCATACAGGTTACAAAATGTCATGGTTGCATTTTGACAAGTAGCAATGAAAAACAAGAGGAAGGAGAAATCTGGGTCTTCTCCTAGCCCAATGCAAATGGGGCACGTTATGAGCCTAGTTCAAAGCACAGAACTTGGGCAGATGTCCAACTTTAAGCTTAATGTGAAATCCATCACCCTCATTAATAAGGTATTTAAGCATGTGCTTAATTTAGAGTGCATCTACACAGCAGGTCTTAACTCGAAATAAGCTACGCAAATTGAGCTGTGTTAATTGCGTAGCTTATTTCAAAATTGAGAGCATCTATACAGCACTTATTTCAAAATAGAGCACTCTTCCTCCCTAGCGCCTCGGACAATGAAGTTTACAGGAGTCGGAATAAGAAGACCTCCAGCTTGACAGTATTTCAACATTATTTTGAAATAACTGCCTGTTGTGTAGACACGGACTAAGTTATTTCAAAATAACGTTGCTGTGTAGACGTACCCTTAGTCTTTATTGCAGTTGGATTTCAGTGTGAGCTTAAATGTTTTGACAAATAGGAATGGTGCTAAATGCTTGAAATTGCACACATGGTAAATTAGATCCTGTCACCTGCTCTTGATACAGGCTGTCTGGGGGGTTCCAGCTCTCCCCTTACTAGTTCCCTTCAATTCATCTATACTCCAAGCAGTCTATAACCACTTAACTTATATCGAGTCCATTGGTCATTAAACTCCATGGCTTGCAGTCTCCTTTCTTGTGCGTGTCAGTCTCTCAGATGCAGCCTGGCATTGACTGCAGTGCCTTTGCTATCCCAGGCCTTTCTGCTTCCTTTTCCCGCTTTGCTCTTGCCCACTTCATAGCTAGGTTTATTTCCTTTGTTGATCCCAGCTGTGGGCACCCGTGTCCTCCATGACTAGCCACTGTGGACTGAGCAGGGGTGTGGTCAGCCCGATGGACTGTGAGTAGGGAAAACTCCTAGGTTCAATATGGGGTTTGCAAATCCATTTTTAGAGTAACTCAGAGGTGGGCAATAAGTGACCCATGCCTGGACACAATTTTCCAGAATTTGTCCCTGGTGCAGAAATGGGCAACCACTGCTAGTTTGTGGGCTACATGAGGGGCCGTCCATCTCAATGGGTCACAAAATTGTCGTAACCAGGATGGTGTCCCAGGACAGGATAGTTTTGCTCACTGCGTGTGTATATGGGCTGTGACAACTGAACCGTGGTAGCACTTTGATTGGATTGAAGAAGGAACATGTGGCTCTCACAGTCAGCGTTGTGTGCAACTAGCATGCACCTCACTTCACACGCCCTTGCTTTACGTGTGTGTCACTTTAGTAACACCAATAGGGGAAAAAAATGATGTGGATGGAAAACAGCAGAGTCTGGCAACCTTGTGTGTGGACAATGGTAAACAAAATGTCTCACAGGCCTCACACAGAACCTCTATGGGCTGCATGTGGCTCGTAGGCCACAGGTTGCCCACCACTGCGCTGGTGGGTTCCCAGACATTTTATTTATCTGCATGTTTGCATGCTTGCAGCTCCTACTGGCTGCGGATCACCATTCCCGGCCAATGGCAGCTGTGGAAAATGGCATGAGTCACTTATTGCCCACTCCTAGTCTAACTACTATAGTTAATTGGATGCTTCATTGTGCCTTAATCCTGAAGGGTGTATGGCATCTACCACATTGGCCTGTAAATTAATTTGATTTTTATTCTTGGGATGTTGTCTTTCTTGTATAAATTCATCGTATTTTGTAGATGCTCTAAAGGTACTTGTTTGGAGTTTGATTTTTTTAAGTTAACATATTTCATCTATGAGTTGGGGCATCTACCAATGGAATCCTGATCCAGAAGGCAAGAGTCTAAACATACTCACATCACCAGTATATTTGAAGAAAGAACCATTTTGAGGTATGGTAATGAATGCAAGTGTAAGGATGACTATAGAAGAACTTCATGACCTTGGGTCTAGCCTAAAATTACAGGAGTTCCCATCAGCTTCTTCGGGTAATTCTGAGTGAGCTTGCCAGGTTTCCTCTTGAGATCTCAGTAGACTGATGCAGGATGAAGACAAGAATGACAGCTTGCTTTGATGTTTTTGACTGCTGTTACTTATTTAATATAGACACCTTATCAAAGATTTCTTCAGGTGGCAAATCAACCTGGCTCTCCCTGCATCTTTTAAAAAGCTAAAATGTATTATACATATCATATCACAGCCAGAAAACTACATTAAAAAAATAAGAAGGACTCAGAAGTTAAGAAATTTCAAAATTGTCATTGCTTAGGTAACCTTAATGAACCTCTCTTGTGCATATACACTATTCTATAGTCTGTAATTGCATGATCCCCAAACTATTTTTCCCTGCCTCATTCAGCCCAGAGGATAGGTGGTGTTCAAGAGATGAATCAGGATTGTGCACTGAATGATGTTCGGGTCTGAAGGACCCAGGCCTCATTCTTTCCCAAAGTTGGAAGAGGTGTAGTGAATGAGGCAGACATCAGTATGGAAAATTTCAGCCATAAAGAGTTAAAGTTTGGTGAAGTTATAGGCAAATGTTTGCAACGGAAAATATCAGGCAGCTTTAACTAAACACATTGCCACCTGTACAGCATATAATATAACATTATTATAAATGCTCCATTGTTGTGCTCCTATGAAATCAATTTAGTAAAGTAGCAATAAGAGGCTTAAAAGAATTAAAGTATTTCTTGGTTAGCCAAGAGGATCAGAAAGAAAAGTTCTCTAATTAGAAGTTCTATTAAACTATGGAATCTCTTCCTAGCGGAAGCAGTGGAAGCCTGATCAGGCAGGTCATTTGAAACTGGACAAGACAAAATGCCAGATAATAGTTCGTAGGGAAACAATCAGCATTGGCAATTGAATAAACTAATTGAATAAATTCCCCCCGTGTGTGGCTCAGTGATTAATTTGTCACTAATTTGGTACATTTTCTGCATCTTTATAAGCTAGATACAATAGGTCAGGCGTGGCCAACCCACGGTTCACAAGTAGGGTTGCCAGGTGCCTGGTAGTGACCCAGACAGTCTGGTATTTTCGCCTCCTGTCCAGTAAAAAAATTCAGAAAATACTGAACACCTAAAATGTTTGGTATTTTCTCATTTTTTCCTGGCCAGGAGGCAAAAATCCCGGGTGCTTACCTGGTTCTGCAGGGGAGCTGTCTGGCCCAGAGTAGAAAGACATAATGGCAGTTGGCTGCTGGCAGTCTGTTAGGGCCAAAAAGCCACAAAGGGGCCATACTGGATTTTTTTTTTAAAAAAATTTGGCTTAATAACTCTGGGTCCTTTTTTTTCCCCCTCAATAACTTTGGTCTCCCCCTTTTTTCCTGTTTTTTCTCCGGTGGTTTTTTTTTTGGGGGGGGGGGGGAGTGGGAGGATGGGATTTGGTATTTTTGGTTAAACCATTTGGCAACCCTACTTGCAAACTGCATGCAGCTCTTCCCCCCATCAGTGTGGCTCTCAAAGCCGCCCCGCCTTCCGGCTCCCCTGTGCTCACCGGGGCAAGGGAGCTGTCTGGATCCAAAATGGTGGATCCAAAATGGCAGCTGAGGCTGGGAGCCTGCCTAGGCCAAAGAGCTGTTGGATCCAAAATGGTGGCTGCCGACAGGAGCGTACGGAGGCCAAAAAGCCTTCTTAAAGGGCCAGTCTTTTTTGTTGTTTTTTTTTGTTTTTGTTTGTTTTGCGCTACCATTTTTTTGCCCCAACTCTTCACACTGGATCCAACTGGATCTTGGCTCTTCATCCAGAACAGGTTGGCCATCCCTGCAATAGGCTTTCAAAGTGAAAACTATATGTATAGCATAATGGGTTTTTTAATGCAGAGAATGGGAGTTTAACAATTCGTTCTCACATTTAAATTTTCACAATATAGTCCCTTTGTGGTAAGTGCCAAGAATCTGGAAGCTTGCTTGAGTTTAAAGCTGCGTCAAGATACAAATTAAGTACTATACACCCAAACAACAGAGTTCTTCTGCAATGCAAACTGTTAGACTGGAGAGCTAAATGGAGTCTTTTTAACAATGAATTCAGTACAAAGGCTCCCTCTGTGGTAAGAGGACAGACACTAACTGAAGAAATTTACTAAGCAGATCATTTAATTATCATGAACCTGATTCCAAGAAGGCACAGATTTCTTCTAGGGGAATAATTAAGACACTGTCATCCATATTTTGCTTGAAACACCCATTGTTACCTCAAACATTAAAGAAAAAATACAATTTTGTATAAACTAAGATGTCAAATGTTCTGTATCTAAAGAAGTTAGAAAAAGAATGCGGCAAAAGAGCTCTTTAGAGAAGAAATACATTTAGAGAACAAAGATAATATATAGACATTACACTAAGTTATTGGGTAGCAGCCAAGGAAGGCAAACAGATTTGAGAATTAGTCTTTTAAGGCCCTTATTTTCCACAAAACAACATCTGAAATACTGAATAGTTATTCTTATAGTCTTTTTCCTGCTTTAAGCAGCCAGGATAGGAGAGGAAACACTCTTCCAATTAACTTCCTCTTTGTCCCCTGTTCTCTTCCTTTTGTGTCCCAACCCTTGCAGCCATGTGAGAAGCAGGACCTCCTAACCCTTTAAAAGCTGCACTGATAGAAGTGCAGGGAGGTACAAAAGCTGCAGAAAAAAACAAGTCTCATGGGAGAACGTTGAAACGAAGTACAGTAACTTGCACAATGGATGTTGATATGTAGCAACTAGCGTGTAAGAAGTTCTTTTCTCAAAGCAAGTTAATGCATTATGTCTTCAATCATTCTTTGGTAGTAAACAGAGAAACAAAAGTTAAGTGAGTTGCCCAAAGGCAGATGTCAGCCCCTCCCCTCCCGCCCCAAAAAACAACCAAGCCCATAGCAGAGTTGTAGAGCCCAGATCAACAGATTCAGGCTTGTGCTCTGGGGCAAAAAATAGCAGCACAGATGTTTCCATTCAGGCTCTGAGATCTGGCAAGAAAGGTAGTGGGTCGATGAGAGAAAAGAAATGCAACTTCTAGGTCTACATGTGCAATCCCTGCTTTTATCTGAATCACAATCTTGTCAAGATACATTTCCCCTCATTATGAGTTTTGTTCTTCTGGTGGTCACTGTACACAGATATGCAAGCTGAATGTCACTTCATTTGTAGGCAGTTTTTAAGGCACTGTTCCCTGTAAGCTGAGAGCTTGCAGGGCTGCTCAGGAGAGATTCAAATGCCACCCAACTGATTAGCAGAGTTGAACATGGCAGTGACAAAACTTTCCCAAATACTTGAAGAAGGCCCTGTTAAAGTCAATAGGAGTTATGCCATTCACTTCAATGAGACCAGGATCTCAAACCTTATCACAGCCCAACTAGATCTTTATCAAGCAATGCTAGTGTCCTAAATAACTCTTTTTCTTTTTAAACAATTTTGCAGTTGTTCCCACTTTACATATTTCAAAATGGACTCCTTTTGCTGTTGTTTTAATTTATTCATGAAAAGTACTCAGAAGATGGAGAGGCAGCAGGCATATAGGAGAAAACTCAGCCATTATGTAACAGATAAGGTCTCCAGATGTTGTTATATCCTAATTTATCCTGGCATCTTGGAACACTACATAGATATTTGCTGCTTTAGGATTGAGTCTGAAGTAACAGGTTGCTTGGCTCGTGGACTAGCAAGACTGGAGCTAAATCAGACCTGATTACAACGCAGGCCACACCTGGGTTGAATCAGGAGATTCCAAGAGAAAAGGCAGCAGGAAGTGAGGGGTGGGGAGGGTGTATTCCTGCAGTGAAAGAGTGAAACTGTAGGGAAAAAGGGTCACCTGCAGTGGTTCTTGAGGAAGGGACAGTCCGCGGGGACTGTGCCCAGTTTAAGCCTAGGTGGAAAACTCTCTTTGAGTTTGAGAACTTTGTCAGTGTTAAAAATCCCAGCTCATAAAAAGGGCTATGACTGAAAGACTGTGGAGCCTGCTGAAGGAGCCCTTGTAAAGGGGGGAAAAGAGCAGCCAGGTACCCCCGGCCAGAAGGGCGTGCTTGGGTGGCAGCTGGCCCTGTGACCATCATCTCATTAAATAACAGTTCCCTGGTAACCTCCTTGGGAAACTGGGTGAGATACAAATGCTGATAGCTGTGTAAGAAAGCATGCACCCTGAATAACCCACTGTAACCGGAAACCATGGTTCTAGCTGGAACAACAGTCACCGAACCCGAAAAGCCAAAGTGACAGCAAAAGCACTTGTATACAGTCAGACACACTATGAATGCAGGTGTCCTTCACCTCAAAAGGCCTGTACTACAGATGGGTCCACACCATAACACAAGATCCTCAGTGCTGTGGGAGACATCGATAGTTATGATCCGGTTCTATATATGATCTTCATACCTTTGGCTTTTCTCTACAGTAAAATCAAGCTAGAACATCTCATCCAAAATCCTGTCCCCTTTGGGAACTGTGGGCGAGAACAGTTTCAGCTCCAAATTGGAATTCAAATTCCACAGATTGATTATTTCCATATATATGATAGAGCAGTTCCACATGCTCTGTCTCCACTTTAACAGTGCAGATTAATTCAGGATTAAAATTAGCCAAGTGAAAAGCCACACAAGTCAAAGAAGGAACAACTTCTGCATAATGAAATGCAGTGAGACAGCAAAGAGCATTCTGCAAAGCACAGACAATATAATATATCCTTCATGCTCCTTCCCATATATTTTGCCCCAGTGTACCACTAAGACCAAACTCACTATTTAATACTCCTGCCTCTTGTGCAATAATTAGTTTTTATTTCATGAGGCAGCACTAAATATTTAATTTTAAGATGGTAGCTTTGAGGAGCTTTAAAGATGACCTTGAAATTTCTCCACCCAAAGGTCACAGCAAGTATGTAAAATCCTCAGACAGTTATATAAAGTGTTAATTTCACTGCTTGTTCTTGAATAGGCATAGGATGAGAATGGTAACTAATGAAATTCTTAAAGCATAGTGCAAGATGATGCAGAAGGGCCAGCTGTGCAGTATATTCCTATCTAATTACTTCAACACACCTCATTTTCTATAGCATATTTTTCTTTAGAAAAATTAATCGAAGATGCAAAGCCGTAGTTCAAGGTTACAATTTACAGCATAAAAAAACCCTATTGTGAATACTTAAATTCCAGTTAAATGTGTCTGCATACTGATTTGTTCCAAGAACAAAAAATAACCACATACTGTCATACTTGTCACCTTCCTTCCACCATCTCCCACTCTCCTCCCTCCCCAGTACAAGGCAAAACTATGTCACCAAGCTATCTGGCACCATCCTACTAAACTCACAGCTTGGAGATGACACTTAACTGGCTATGAAGAAAGAATAGTGAGGCCAGCCAATTGCTCCTGCTAAGCTTCCACCAGCTCAGGAATCAGCAGGATGCAATGTGAAGCACTTGCCAGAGGGGTCATGGAACAGTGCACATTTTCCCCAGGCTGTTCTGCTAACATGGCAGGGTTGAAAAGAGATTCACTGGTTTTGTTTTCCTAAAGTGGGGGCTCAGCTTTCAAAAGTTTGGGGAACATGACCCAACTGGCTGCCCAGAGGACTGCTCTACTTCATCCTCAAACATCAGATGTCACCAAAACTGGGTGCATAGATTGATTCCAAATGGTGAGGGCCCCTTTATTGAGAGGTCAGAAATCTGGAGCAGCTTTCCCATCAGCTATTCTTCTTACTAAAGGCTTGTCTTCTCTGCTGTGGCCTCTGATCTTCCGGCAGTTGATTTAGCAGGTCTAGTAAAGACCCACTAAATTGAAGGCTGATCGTACTCCCATTGACCATGGTGTTCCTTGCACTCACGAGGACTAAGGGAAGTCAATGGAAGCATTTCTCCTGTTGACCTCTGTTGCAAGGGGATGTGGATTGCAACTGCTTTAAACACTAAGGAGGGGTATCACCACATAGGAGTGTAAAGGGTTTGTTTATTCAATTAAAACTGGGAAGGGAGGGGAATCTCACTCATACACTCAATCACACTTACAGTGCCAGACAGGATGATAAAGCTAGCAAGAGGCAGTTCATATTGTTTGATTTTCCCAAGTTGACTCCTAAGCTGGTCCGCTGGCCAGGCGATCCGAGCAAAGGGCGTTCTGGGGGGCTCCACTTGATGGTCAACCCACTGTGTCTCTGTCCCTCTCTCCTTTAAGGATCAGCCACATGCAGCCTCTGAGTCTGGGCCTCTTGGGGCCCGTCTGCACTCCCTGCTGGGGGCCGTGTGCATTGTTGTTTACCTCAGGCATTCTTCTGCACTCACTCAGGGAAAGGATAAGGGGTTAACAGACATCACTCTAACAGTTTAGGGAACCAGATAACACCATTAACAGGTGATAAAGAACAACCACCATTTTAACTCTCCCCTTGCTCCTCCTTTGCCTCCAACAACCTCCTTCTGTGGGGCTGCCCCAGAAAAATCAATGTAAAGAACATTGACTCCAGCTACATAATTATCATAGCTGGAATTGCATTTCTTACATCCATTTTCTCTGCCAGTGTAGACCTGGCCTATTAGACTCAATGGCAGAGTCATTTGTGCTTAGATGGGCATGTGATGGGCAAAAGAACCTAGAAAGATACACAGAATTTAGTCTGGTCTAGTGAATAAGGCACTGGATGGGGAACCAGGAGGTCATTTTCAGCTCTGGCACTGATCTGAGCATGTCATCTCACCTCTCTGTGCCACACTTTCATCTCTCTTTTTTCTATTTAATTTATAAACTCTTAGGAGGCAGGGGCTGTCTATGCGTCTAGGATCCCCACTAAAACTGGAGCCTCTAAAATAACAGACAACAAATAAACTACACTATTTCTGACATCTGTTTCAGAAATGAATAAAAATGTTTTGTTTACATTTGTTGCTTTAATATAACAGACTTCTTGTGTGTGTTGTTGTTCCCCCCCTACCCTCGACACCTCCCCTCCTCCAACCTGGACGTGAAGCTTTCTACTTCAGTACTAACACTGAAACCCATATCCATCATTTGCTACAAATCTCACACCGTCAGACTTCAACACGTCTACATGCAACAACAGATCAAATAAGGGATTCATTTCCCATTGGTATCATAAAGAAGATGTTGCGCATAATAAGCTATTACATTCAGAGCACACACACAATGAGAGTTATGTAAAAAAGGTTTTACTAGGCAGCTGCACAGAAGACACTTTATTTTTCACCTGACCTTACTGCCCTGTACAAAGCTGAAAAATATATGAACCACCCATCAGTGCCAAGGAAAGTCATGGAAGCTCCTTCACAGAGGTTTCCTAAAAGAGGCAGGATAACCATCTATCTTGGATGGCATAACACAGCAAATCCTGAATCTTGACAGAGGGTTAGACTAGATGACTCTTGTGGTTCTTTCTAACTCTATGGTTCTATGATTTTGTGATACTTAAATAGCCGTCTCTGTCTTTCAAGGGAAAGAAATGATTTTGCTTTTATTCAACGTTTTACCCTTTCCCCAAAGAAAAATCAAACCTGCCTGTTGCCATTGAATTTGGGGAAGAACGTTATCAGATATTCTGAGAACCGCTAAGCATAAAGTTGGTACTAAAGAAGCTATTTAATTAACCACTCTGGGTATGTCTACACTACCCCACTAGTTCGAACTAGGGGGGTAATGTATGCATACCGAACTTGCTAATGAAGCCCGGGATTTGAATTTCCCGGGCTTCATTAGCATAAAGCCGGCGCCGCCATTTTTAAAAGCCGGCTACACGCGGCACGGACTAGATAGTTCGGATTAGGCTTCCTAATCCGAACTATCTAGTCTGTGCCGCGTGTAGCCGCGCGGCACGGGGTTCGCACTAGCCGACTTTTAAAAATGGCAGCGCCGGCTTTATGCTAATGAAGCCCGGGAAATTCAAATCCCGGACTTCATTAGCAAGTTTGGTATGCATACATTACCCCCCTAGTTTGAACTAGGGGGGTAGTGTAGACATACCCTCTGCTATTACTCAGTGAACTCAGGAGCATACAAGTATAGTGCTATTGCCTCTTTTCCCAGTTTTCAGAAGAGATGTGCCAATGAGACAATCTTCTGATCTTAATATGGATTAGATTTGTTTGAGGATTTATGTCTGATCATGAATGCAGTATAAAGGCTAGGTTACACTGTTGCATTACAACCAGAGCAGTCACACCAATGCAGCTCTGCCGCTGTAGCACATCTGGTGAAGACACACTGTGCCGACAGGAGAGTGTTGTCCTGTTGGCATAATGACTCCATGTCAAAAAGAGGAGGAAGCCACATTGGTTGGAGCAATAGCGTGGGTAGTGCTTAGACTGATATAACTTCTCCACTCACAAGTTGGTGGCTTTTTCACACCCTCGAGTGACATCATTTACATTGCCTTAAGCAATAATGTAGATACAATTCATTTCAACAGAGCTAACATCTCATGTGCTGTTTTCATGAGAGTTAGAATGCATCCAAAACAAAACCCTTTAATATATCCTGTCTAGTTTCAAGTCTTCCCCAGCAGCAAAACTGCAGCAATAGATTTGGATTGGAGATTTAAATCTAGTTCCTCTCACCACGATGACCTAAGGAAAATGTGCAGTGTAGACTCCAGAGTTTGGCCAGTCTGCTGTTCTTAGAAGGATAACTACAAAGTTGTGGCTAAAACCACACACAGCCACCTCGAACAGTGAAATGGAGAAGTCATTATCCATTTTACTGAGAGCACAACTCAATTTCCCATACAATGAGCAGTCCTGTGCTACCTTAGATTTATTAGGTCATGAGCTTTTATGGGGAAAACCCACTTCAGAGGAGTTGCAGTCGAAATTACTCACAGAAGCTCATGACCATAGTTCCCACTAAGGTGTGTACCTGCATAGCCCTGAACAAAAAACAAAAACAAAATCTTCCCCTGCCACCTCCTCTGGAAAGCTACCCAGAAGCACTCACACAGCAGGAAGCCGTTCCAACGGCCACACCAGTTGCTGGGACAGGCCACATGGAAGTGGGGTGGGGTCTGCTCCGGCTGCTGGGAATGCAACCTGTCATATGGCAGAAGGTTCTACTCTGGTGGCCGGGAACATGTGTGTGTGTTAATAAACCAGGTGCCATGGTGGCACACATCTAAATCAAGGAACATGACCTCAATATTGGTGCACAAGCCAAAACTCGGCTCGCAGTTGGAAAATCTTAGAGGGAACACTGCTTATGACCTAATAAATTTGTTGGTCTCTAAGGTGCCACAGGACTGCTTGTTGTTTTTACAGTTAAAGACTACCACAGCTGCCCCGAGACTTTCTCCCATCCAAGTTTGTTTCTGTGCTTTAAAGTGAGCAAACCTACATAAGAACAGCTATACTGGGTCAGACCAAAGGTCCATCTAGCCCAGTATCCTGTCTGCCAACAGTGGCCAATACCAGATACCCCAGAGGGAGTGAACAGAAACAGGTAATCATCATGTGATCCCTCTCCTATCATCCATTTCCAGTCCCTGACAAATAGAGGATAAGGACACTGTTCCTACCCATTCTGACTAATAAGTATTGATGGACCTAACCTCCATGAATATATCTAGGTTTTTTTTTAACCTTGGTCTTCACACCATCTAGACCTAAATGCCAACTATGCTTCATGTACTAGGGTCTTGGATGTTAAGCGATGAAGCTTTGTCCTAGCTAATGGTTCAGTATTGTGTGATCCTTTGCAAAGAATGCGCTACATTGAAATATGTTTTGTAAATGCATGTGGATTTGAAAGGACATAACTGCTGTTGACGTCATTTAGAAGAGATTTTCCAAGATGGTTGCTGATGTACATAAAGTAGAAGTGAAACAGTTCGTATACCTTTCAGGAAGTTCATGTTACTCCCCCTCTGAAGGATGGTATTTTACAATAGCATAACTAAAATTTCCAATCCACAGTTAATTGAAATCATTATGCTGTCAGGATGTTTCATAATATTAACAGTGAATTGATAGACCTTTTATATTACTACTCCAAAATTCATCTCCAAAGGATTCATTTCCAAAGTACTGCTCTAATTAATACAATACCAAATCTATTGATAAAGGATTTTTTTTTATTTGTATAAAAGTTGTTTTCTCCCATACCTTTTCTCCATAGGACTGCAGGCCAACCTAGTTAAATTTGGTGGAACACAATCTAGCAAAGACCATGAAACAGTGAAAATACCATTTGTTCAGTTTTCTCCCCTTCTACTGATAAAGTTTGCTTTCAGTTCAGAGATCCCTTTGCGTTTCTAGATGACTTATCTATATAATGGAGTGTTTCAGGACTTCACTACAGTTACAGTCATGTATGCGCCAATGGGTGTTTATTCATCTGTTCCATACTGTATTGTTCTTACTTAACTCTTACATAGCACATTTAACTCAAACATGAGCATGCTTTATGGAAATGACTCCATATTACTGATGAGGTCGTGGAAGCATGGAAGTCAATTGCTAAGGTCTTACATAAAGTTTGTGCCTGAGTGGAGGAAATCAGCTAGGTCACCAAACTCAGTAGTGTGCTCTAGGTGCCAGACAGCGGTATCTTGCTATAGATAAAAGCGAGGGAAAGTTGTGGTGAGTAAGCAATCTTTCAGGAGTGGTCACTACACTGTTCCTTAACATTTAAGCTTTTGAATCTGAAGATATATTTTTATGGTCTTCAATTTTAGGACTCAATAGTGCTCCCCTTGAAGTCAATGGAAGATATATTTGGCCCCAAACCAGGGTTCACTTCTGTTTCTTTATAATGTAACATATTAGTAAGGTTATCATGAACACTGGAAACTTTGGGAATATCTTTCACACTGATCAACTAGGTTCTATGTTGGTGAGTCCGTGTAGTATTTATGTAGACAAGGTTTCAATGCAAAAGTGGAGCTGAAGACAGCAGGAAAACTATATGGAAGTCATGCAAAACAATCTTCCTTGACTTATTAATTGGCTCACTCTTAATTCTTACTGAAATCTGGAAGAGAGTCAATTCTATGCCTCCTTTGGGAATTTTGCCACAAACTAAAATGGCTTCCAACATCAGTTATAATTAAAGCTGGGAAATGAGCAGTCCAAAGTCTGTCCTGTGATGTGTCTGAAGTCGTGCATCTGAGAAAAGAACTGGGTGATTTGTTTGAAGTTTCCGAATGTGATGCGCTAGCATCACTTTTCTGTCTTGTGATTGCAGCTCATACAGTAAGTTACTTTGAATTCAACTGTAGGAGACCATCACCATAGTCTGAATCATAAGAATAATAAGAGGCCAATATGGTCCCATCAGGAGTTCATTAATGACCTGAAAATCAAAAGGGGATCCTATAAAAAGGAGAAATGCAGAAACAGCTGAGGAGTACAAAATAATAGCACCTCACATTACAGATGGCTTCAAGATGGGAAGGGTTGTAAACACTTTGGAGGACAAGATGAAAATTCAAGATTACTATGACCAAGTAGAGAATTAGTTTGAAATCAACAAGATTAAATTCAATAAATACAAGAATAAAGTACTTAGGAAGGAATAGTAAAATGCACAATTTCAAAATGAGGAATAATTGCCCAGGTAGTAGACTCCTCAAAGGAAGCTCGGGGTTTGAATGGATCACATGAAGAATACTGGTCAACAATGTGATAGAGTACCTTAAAAGATTAGTGCTCTGGGAGAGCTGTAAGATAATTGTCTACTCTGCCTTCATGAGGCCACAGCTAAGTAATTTATTCAATTCTGAGCACTGAACTTTAAGAAAGATGTAGATGAACTGGAGAGAATCCAGGGGAGAGCAACAACATATATATGTATATAGGAAGTTTACAAAACCCTGACCTATGAGCAATGCTTAAAGAACAATGGACATGTTTAGACTTGAGAAAAGAAGATGGACGACCTGATGACAGTTTTAAAAAATGTTAAGGGCTTGTTATAAAGATGACTATAACAGATTGTTTTCCATATGTCCAAGAAATAATGGGCTTAATCTGCAGCAAGGGAGACTTAGATGAGATATTAGGAAAAACTTTCTAACTATAGGGATAGCGAGTTTTGGAACAGGCTTCCAAAAGAGGTTAAGAGTCCCCATAACTGGAGGTGTTTAAGAACAGGTTGGACAAACATCTGTTAGGGGTGATTTTGGTTTACCTCTTGACTTCCTATCTGTCCCAGCACAGGAGGTTGGATGTGATGACTTTTTATAGTCCCTTCCAGTCCCTACATTTCTCTCGTCACCTAATTTGTTGTTGAAAATGGGACCATTACGGAGATGGAACTGTCAGTGAAAAGGGAGGAAAGCTATTTAGACAGTCACTATGGAACATATGGATGGTATTTTACAGAGACTATAAAGCAATTAACTATACAAAGCAGTGAGCCAAATGCTACTCTAAGTTCCAACTAAACACACTGACGTCAATATGCCCAATGTGGAGAACTTACCCCAGAAATTCCAACTCACAACAGTGCTGATGGCGCAGCAAATTCCATTGTCACAACTTTCAGAGAGAGAGTTGTGTTAGTCTGTTACAGCAAAAACAATATGGAGTCCAGTGGCACTTTAAAGGTCATCGGATTCTTTGTTGCTTTAATTGTCACTAGTGCAACACGAAGTAAGGATTACAACTATACGAAATACTCACATTTATGGGTACATTTTTCAGACACAATAAAGCCTTGGATCTAAAGACAACAATGATACAATATTGCCCAAAGGGGAAAATTAGCTGCAGCATATTGTCTGGTAATAAAGCCCAATGGAAATGTGATTGGCTAAAGATATTTTTTCACTGTAAGGTTCATTGTTTCTTAAAACTGCTGTTGCTGTCTCAACCAGTGTGCAATTCACTGTTACTGCTTACGTAGTAGGTGTATGACTGTAGCACTTATTAATTAATATGCTAAGCCTAGTGTGTTTGAAGAAACCCAATAGTTGTCCAGGTCACAGTGTTCTAGGACTGCAAGTACTGGACTCTGACAGGTTTTTGCATCAGTTGCCAGTCATTATTCTGGTATTTTCTACTCTCCATTTTGGAGGCAATAATTTTGCCTAACTTTGGTCATGTAACTATTATCAATGGGCTGATAGGTAAAAAAAATATGTATGTGCCTATAAAAATGAAGTACATTCTTATAAACTGGCATCCAAAACTGATGGAATTTTGACATGACACCAAAGAATGAAACATCCTGGGTTATAGAATTATAGCATCATAAGATACTAGAACTGGAAGGGACCTTGACAGGTCATTGAGTCCAGTCCCCTAGCCTCACGGGGTAGGAGCTAGAAATACAGTATATAGAATTACAGAACCTAAATTTTTTTTTCCATTTTAGATTCCCTCATTTCCTATTTGTTCAGAAGTTGCCTTTGATTTTCAGCAGCATTATAAATAGGTCATGTTGACCCATTCAAATTCCCACAGATGTTATCAGGCAAATACATTATAATGTTGTCGGCCTAAGAACAGAGTAGCTAGGAAGTAATTGAGAATAGGCAAGAAATACAAACTCCATCCAAATAAGAAAGCCAAGACTAATATTGTAACATTCACAAAATTTAGCAGACAAGCTCAGAAGCATTTCCTGTATGTATATTGTATATCATAGACTTAGAAAACATAAATGTTCACCTTTATTTTTGTCTAATGGTAAATAATTGGAGGGTTCTCATTGGAGTAAGCAGTAATTAATTTCACTTCCTTAAATGGTGGCATTTTATCTGTAATGTCTGACCTACATTAGAATTACAACCATGGCAATTAGCTTAAGTACAACATAATTTAATTTGACATGTCTGTGGCTTTAACACAGTGCAGGGGAACATGCTTAACATCACATTTATAGAAGAAAATAGTATGATGTAGGTACACCTAGCTGGCAAATTAGGTCATCTCCCTTATAAGTTCTCATTGTTTAGCTTAAAGAATATAATGTTTGTTGCACCTACTCTGAAACTATGCCCCTTACCTTTATTATGCAGAGTACAACATAAGAGAAACCCAGATTCATAATGTAGAGAAATTGAAGGGAATCCCTCCCAGCTGACGTAGAGATGATAATTGTCTGTGTCAGTCTAGCTGGGTTGGTTTGTGATATCAGTCGCCACAGTAACAGAAATCCAAAATCACTGCAAGGGAAGACTGCAGTCTACAAGTAGTCACAAGGAGCATCTCAGTCACTGATAGTTCAGAGTAACTTAGACTGAAATAATACTTCTGTTCCCAGAGGGATTTACCCAGCCCAACAGCAACACACAGCAGAAGACAATGTATGGGGGAAGTCTTTTCTGCTACTGTACTTTCGATAAACAGCAGGCTTAACTTTGTAGGGCTTTCAAGACATGAGTCAGTCTCTCACACACACACACGATTTAAAGAGACGTTTATGATTATCTGCAAACAATTTGCAGATATGCCCCAAAAAATTTACACTAAATGTCAGTCAATGAGTGACACAAACAATAGCAGCAACGCACAATGTAGTATCAAGATGCCACAATATAAATTACACATCATCACCATACTGCTTTGCAATATCAGGACACAATCCTATAGTACAGAAATACACCCTGGATTCCTCCTACCATTAATATCACACAACTGTGATTGCATTATTAAAATCTGAACAGACCTGGAAATATCTGAACAGTCACCTTATTCATCACATCTGCAACAAGGGAAACATTTTCCTTCTTTTGGAATGAACTTAAATATTAACAGGCACATGATTAATTGAATTTTTATGAAAACACCAAGATGATCTTGGATTTTGGTGATGATAGCTTAACAAATTCAGGTTGACATGAAGTGCATTAGATTTATTCTGAGAACAGTCATGTTGGTTTCCCACTCTGGTGGAGTGTTTTAAAACAGACTCCCTAAACACCACTGTGACTTCAGCTGCAGATAAATGGAAATAAATTAGTCTACAAGTGAGTAAGAAATCAGAGTAAAAGCGACTGAGCCAATTTGCTTTTAATTAGCCTTACATGGCCTTCCTTTCCTTATGTTCCTCAACTCCCTCCCCATCTTTGTAAACCTTCAGGGAAAACAACAATAAATGCCCTTAAGCTTTTACATATTACTCCTCTCTAACAGAAAGACTGAAAAGCCTTTTCAACCTCAATACTTCTAATATAGTTAGCAGGATTCAAAATTTACAATCTAAATATATCCCTTGTAAGAAATATCCACTAATTTTAACAGACCATAAAAAGGGGCAGTTGCCCACTATTGTACTTCTGGGCTATCATTTCATTGAATGCTTAAAGGCAGATTCTTAGGCTATTTTAGTTTTTACTTATACTGGCACTACACAAGGCCATTCTCTTACATTAGTACTAAAGGAGAGCAAATGCAGCACAACATTCTGAAGATGTAACAAAGTACAGTAGATTGCTGCATTTATATGAAGGTACACCTCTCCATTACAGAGCTGCAGTCTTGGGTTTACTCATTACGCGAATATATAATACCCAAGAGGGGTCCTGCTGCCCCCTCTGCCCTACAGCGCACATACAACTCTCAAGTCAGGCAAACAGAAGTTATGTGCAAGACAGGAAGAGAACAACTAAAAAAATTCACTCATGTTGCATGCATGAGATTCATGGACAAAATGAAAAGGAAAATGCATATGGACTCCAGCTCTGCAGTAGGTATTATCATGTTTTCCATTGGCGAGGTCAGTGGGGATAAACATGTCTCCACAGTTGCGAGCACACAGGACCAGCAGTGAAGTTGTTCAGCTATTGCCTCAAGGTCAAATACAAACATCATTCATGCACACTCACTTAGTGTATATGGGAGTCATTGCTGCCATACAGATCGATGGCTGTTGCTTTATCTCTGTGCCATTTCCTCTTCTCATTCTTCAAAACATTGACCCACATGGGAGGGATAGGTGGGTAGGAGAATCATGCAGCATTAGTCCTCCTGTCCACAAGGATGAATCTCTGATTGCCACAAACCCCTCTGACTGGGCTGTGTGAGCCAATCCTGTTCCCTAACCGTACTCTTGAATAAGTCTGTCTGACTCACCCACTAGTGAAGCTTAGTTGTGCTGTGAAAGACTGAAGCACAAAACTAAAATAAATCCCTAAATACTCCTAAAGGTGTCTTGCAACGGAAGCCATACATATTTTAATACATGTATTTTGCATTAAGGATTATGGGAATAGAGTCAGGGATTCAGCATAACTAGTTCTAAATGTTCAAAAAGCACAAGTCAGCTTCACCCCACCCTCCCAAAACAGACAAGGGTAGGAATGGATGGAAGGGGGAGGATTTTATTTCTTTTGTTTTGGGAGATACTTTTGCGGGTATTGATCTATTTGTAATTTTACATTAAAAATTATGATCTGATAAAGTAAAAGAGGAGGAGATGGTGGGAAAACAACCCTTTCAAGAACAAAGAGTAAGACTGGAGGGAGGATGTGTATTCAAAAATTCCGCAGGAAATGTTTTATATATGCAGTCCCTCATTAAAAAGAGATTGCACGCTGGGGAATTGGACAGTAGGAGTTTGTGCAGTAGAAGGTGTTAGGATGGTTGTTAAAAAAAGAGCCAGCCTTACTTCAGGGTCATAATGTAAGCCATTTCAATCAACATGATATGAGGAACACAAACTGGGACAGCTTCGGTACAGGAAAGTTGTCTCTCTACAGTCTACTGGAATTCTTTGAGCACGTCATGACTGTTGACTTCCGTGAGCCTTATGTGGCTAACAGACATGGAAGCGTCTGCCTTATAAATCAGCTCAGGTTGCTATCCTGTCTTTTGTCTCAGCCTATCTTCCTCAGCTACACTATAAATACTTATCACAGTGACGAGTCCATTCAGTCAAGGTCTCACTTGGAAGCAATTACAGCACATCTTCTCAACCACCTTCCCTTTCATTATGGCTGGGATGGGGCACATCCCAACATTTTTCTCTTGCTGTAACAGGGTTTCCTTTATGGAAAAGGCTAAGAATCACTGGTTTACAGGATCAGATCCAAAGTCCCCTGGCTCTAGGACCCATTGAGCAATATTTCACAAATGGGCTTTAGCAATATCTAGATGGTTATTTGATAGCTTCTGTGCTACTCTGGAAAACTGGGGAATGAATGATAGAATTCTGTTGAAATCAGAATGGACGAGCCAGTGTTGCTGAAAAGTGGGACAGTTCTGGGGGAGTTTCTGCCTCTCTTCTGAACCAGGTACCCAAGGCAGCTGCAAAGCTTTTAACTTCTAATTTTCTAACTTGTGCAATTGATGTTGAAACCTTACACCCAAAGGGTATGTCTACACTACCACCCTAGTTCAAACTAGGGTGGTTAATGTAATAATTCGAAGTTGCAAATGAAGCCTGGGATTTAAATATCCCGGGCTTCATTTGCATCTTGCCGGGCGCCGCCATTTTTAAATCCCCGTTAGTGCGGACTGCTACACGCGGCACGGAGTAGGTAGTTCGAATTAGGCTTTCTAATTCGAACTACCGTTACTCCTCGTGGTAGTGTAGACATACCCAAACTGTCACATTCGATGCATCAACAGCTCCTGAACTCATTTAAAAGTAAGTTTTTCATAAAATACTAATTTTTTTAGAAAAATGACATCTCAGTGAGCCAAGCTTATGCCTTATGTGGCCCGACATGAATGAGATATTAACCTTCCTCAAAAGATTGGTTTCTAATGTAAAAGAATAATCTATTGCTGCACTATCAAATGTCAATATAATAAATCCAAGTTTCAGGGAGTTGCAAAATTTAATTCAGCTCTGATTTCAGAAGAATACTGCTTCTAATAACTCTGTCACACTGGGAATTTGTTTTCCCAGGCTAGGTCACTCATTCTTGTCCTAGTGAGATGGCAATATTTTACATTAGTTTTGTTAACTGCATCACCGGAAGGATCTTTACACAGTAAGTTTATAGTTTTTCTGCATGGCAGGATCCAGCTTTATAATTCTAATTCAGGGTCATTCGGGTACTTCTATTAGAAATGGGGCTACTCATGTGAGCAGCTCTCAGCTAGTTGTACTGTAAGAAAACCCCAGGACAAATGAGTGAAAGAGAAGGAAGTCTTACACAGGCAGTTTTATTCTCTTGCGGAAATAGAACAGACGTGGTTTTGGATATGGAAAAGAACTGCATCATTAAAAAATAGGTCTATCATCTCAAAAGCCATCAGCTATGAGGACACCATGAGCAACTAGTGTTGATGCCCAAGGCATTTTCCAAAAGGGGAGTACATAATGAGTCTAATGGATTGAATGGCAAGGAAAAATTCATATTGTTTATCTGTCTGTGTGTATCGGCCCCAGACAGAAGATGAAAAGCAGAAGTGCATAACAAAAACAGTAGGAAGAGGAGCCTGAAATGAGGTAGGAGAATATTTTGGAACACAGAAACAGGCATTCTGCAATTCTTAGTTCTGGACATTAAATACTTCTAATATTTATATAGCATTTTTCATTCATAAATCTCAAAGTGCTTTACACACCCAGGAAATTACCTTTATTCCTATATTTCCAGAAAAGGAAAATGAGGGACAACAGTTAAATTCCTTGCTCAGGGTCACCAAAGTCAGTGGCAGTGGTGAGAAATAATTTCTGACTCCTGGAGGTGGCCAGCACCCTGGACCCTTTAAAATGCTTATGGAGCACCATACAGCACACTCTGAGTGGTTCGGAGGGCTGCCAAGGTGACAGTGAGAGGCCGCGGCATTGCACTCTCTGGATAACCCTGAGGGCTGAATCCACAGCTCCATTAGCCGGAAACCCTGACACCTCCCACCTCCTCACACCATCCAAATCCCTGCCACAACCCGGAATCTCCTCCCATACTCCAAAACCCTCAGTCCCAGCCCGGAGCTTGTACCCCCTCCTGCATCCTAACCTGAGTGAGCGTGGGGGAGAGCAAGTCACGAAGTGAGTGGGGATGGAGTGAGCAGGGCAGGACCTTGGAGAAGGGTGTTTGGGTTTGTATGGTTAGACAGTTGGCAACCCTAAGTAAGAATTAGCCTGATAAGTCCAATTTGCCTCTAAAAATTTTTGTTACTGCAACGGGCTTTCGAGTTTTCCAAAAATGCAGCTCAACAGGCCTTGAAATCAAGTCTGTGGCACAAAGCAACCAAATCGCAGTAATGGAAATAGGTCCAGGCCTTAAGAATCTGTGACAATGAATATAATGGAACCAGAAAGATTCAATTTTGTATTTTTGAAAGTAAGCAAGCAAACAACCATATTAAGAAACCTAGTGCTGGATTCATCTTACTGTATCTATTCCTGGTTTCCAAGCACTCCAAATCATTTTTATTATTTTTTAATTAAGTGGATTTCAAAAAAGCTTACGTAGAAATTGAGTTCTGTCTACATGACTCAGAGCAGACATTTGGATTTGTCTAATATAGTTAGAGAAGCAGAACCGATCAGACTAAGTTCTGTTTACATGGGGTTGCTTTAGCTGCAGCACAGAGTACTCAGGTCTGCTCTGCCATGCTAATGACACCATAATAAATATAGCCCCACTGACCTGATGCCTTTGCT
The DNA here is from genome assembly GCF_052426305.1 of Pelodiscus sinensis. Classification (NCBI taxonomy): domain Eukaryota; kingdom Metazoa; phylum Chordata; order Testudines; family Trionychidae; genus Pelodiscus; species Pelodiscus sinensis. The sequence continues at coordinate 9,245,574 of NC_143059.1, forward strand.
TGCTACTCAACTGTAATCCAAATGGGTAGTTTGAAGCTGTAAGTCACAGGCTCCACCCATGTTCCCGCTATTCTTTTCCATCCATGTGCAGAATAATTTTGTTTGTACCAAGACATGTGAATGTGCACCACCACTAGAAACAAAAAGCTAGCTCTGGGTGCTCTGTTAACCATCTCGGTAGCATTTAAATTTCACCCAGCTTACGGGGACCATTAGGCTCCATGCATTCTCCCAACTTCTCCCTCGACAAACCCCTCCCTGGTCACCCCCAATAATTCTCTCTCTCCTGAAGAAAGTTTAGCTCTAAAGTAAAAGTAATTTGAAAGTGTCAAGTACATTTAAACAAGATCTCTCCAACCCTGATTCTTTCTTTCATCCACCTTAGCAATGCTATCAATTAATATAGCTTTACTCCCCAACATCCATTGTTAAAATGCAGAATACATCCACTGGGAAAGATTAATAGATTCATCCAGTTTAGAATTCTGTTAGTAACATTTTACCTGCCTCGACTCAAAAGAACAACAGTAATGACACCAGAATTTTTTGTACATAAAAAACAAACAGGATGGAAGATATAAATTGTATTGTGTGGCTAGAAAAGACATGTAAATAAAAAGAACTTGAGTATATCTACGAGATGTAAAGATGAAATATATATTCCTGTTTGAAATGGGGAAAGAGAAAAAACACAGTGATATGCTCTCCAGCATTCAGAAGACATATGTTGGTCTTAAATGGACTGGCAAACACTACAGAATCATTTTTTTCATAGATAATAGCAAAAATATAATGTAAGCCATGAATTGCTAGATAAATCACAATGCTCCTATCTGCCTTGTGTCTGGTTCGCTACAGTATCACATTTTGTACATCAGGGCAATCTGATGGCTGGATACCCATGTTGACTCCTCAGTGAAGCCTAAGAAGTCATTTTTGTAAGGCTTTCACGTGACTGATGTGAGTAATCCTATGTTATGAGACAACAGGAATCACATGTGCATCTGACGGCGAGGAGAAGGGGAACCCTTGATAAAGGTACATGTCTTCCATTTCACTCAGTTTCCATCTGAGGACTACATGTCCACATATTTAGTGCTCCTCCTTTAACTGCATGATTTTCGACACCAAGCTGTATTTCACCCAGCTTACGGGGACCATTAGGCTCCACGCACTCCCAACACCACTGTAACACTGACAGACCTCGGTTGTCTGCAGACAGAAATTAATCTGGGATCCTTGGAGTTTACTGTATGAGCCTCTATGGCACCAGTTAGTTATTAGGTAAGGCTGTAGATGTAGCGCAAACTCATCATTCTCCCTGTAAGTGGTTCCAGTGCAACCAGATGGGACAGTACAGCACACACCCAGAAGATGTGTGTGGGTTACACCTAGAAGGTCTTTTTATTCTTTGGGGGTCGGAGGGAAGACGGAAGGAGAGAGGATGCAAAAAGCTCATCAGCTAGGCTCACATCTAGGACACAGTGATTATGAATTTGTATACATTTAGCACATTTACATTCAGTGCTACCTAGAGGGTTACAGCCTCTCACAAGCATGACAGTACCAATGCATTCATTCCATATCCTGCCAGCCCAATCCCAACTAATTTAGTGGGCCCCATCCCAGCTGGTGTTCCTGCACTTGTGGAAAGTCTTCTTCACTACTCAGGCTATGTCTACATTATAGCCTTTTTGCAGAAAAGCATATGCAAATGAGGCTAAGTGTGGAATACTGCCGTGCCTCATTTGCATAATTAATGAGCGCCCATTTTGCGCAAGAGGCCCATTTTGTGCAACATGTCCACTTATAGGTGTAGCCAAGTTTCCTGCAGTCCCATAGCATTTGTTTATAGCCCCCAGTCCTGGCTTTCAGTGTTCGGTGTTGTTATTTAGCTCTAATTGACCCCTACATGTCTTCTAAGAGCCCAGTGAGCAGTGGAAGGGTTGATAATGCTGCTAGAAAATACTGATTTCCCAAGGTTTGGCAAATTCTCTGGTTCAGCACCGGTCAGGTCCCAAGGGTACTGGACAAGAGAGGTTCCCCTTGTACTGCAATGTGTAATTGGTCTGATGCTAAGGAGACAGCGAAGGATAACTAGAAAGGAAGGACCTGCAGAAGGATCTGAAAACCCTCAATTGAAAGCGAAACCCAGGAGAAGACAGCTCTCACATCACTATCCTGGTATGTGCCATGCCTACCTAATTTTGTCCCTTTGCTATTCCAGTTTTTAACTAGGTGCCTGTGGAGTCTCTGTTCTTTTACTTGAAGGCCAAAGAGGTGCTTTCACTTATAGGATAAGCAAAGATATTTCTAATTCCTCACTGCAAAAAAGATAAAGCTTCAAATGTGAAGGTTGTTAGCTAGAGGGAATACCAGTCACTGCACTCAGCCGATTGCTCTTTCTTTAGGCAGGGTCTTCCTGAGTCTTGGATGCTACCACATAACATTTTGCCTCTTTCTGTAGGACATCGTTCTCTCCCAGCAACAAGCCTGTGGCTTACAGGCAAGTCTTCCTTTCAACAGTAAATGGCAAAGTTGTTTGCACTGCAGCTTCTGCAGCAGAATCAACACATTGCAATGGGAGCTTGGGCCCGCTTTGCTAAAGCTACTGCAGCACAGATGCTCATTTAATCTGGCAGGGTGGAACTGCTGCACTCAAGTGGAGCTGCTGAGGTCAGTGAGCAGCAGGATCCAAGGTCTGTCCAGAGCCCCCCGTAATGAGATGTTGCACACAGCTTGTTAGGAAACCCCTAAGGTTTGAGACTGCTAGCCTGATTTTCCATCCCTTGGCTCACAGTTCCAGTTTACAGCACCTCCTTGCCAGTCTCAGCAGTTCTAGTCAAGACATTTCATAGAACAGCTGACTTACAAGTAATAGTAGCAGTTCTATAGGACTAATGCTGCAGTATATGTGCTCTCCTAACAATGCACTTGCTCATTAGGCTGAATGTGTGCTTTCCAAGAGTCTCACATTGACCACAGACACTCCCTTATCATCCAAAAATGACCAGCTACACTTCTAGGGTACGTCTACACAGCAGTGTTATTCCAAAATAACACAAATGAGCATCTACACAGCAAGCCTTTATTTCAAAATAATGTCAAGCTGGAGGACTTCTTACTCTGACTCGTGGTAACCCTCATTTCACAAGGACTAAGGGAAGTTGCAGGAAGAGTGTTCTTCCTTCGACTTCCTGATGTGTAGACAGCACCAAAAGCCGAATTAAGCTATTTTGACTTCAGCTATGCAATTGACATAGCTGAAGTTGTATAGCTTAATTTGACTTTAGCCCTGCTAAACAGAAACAGGACCATGTGATCTTCCTTGGTAGTGTTGAATCATGAGCAAGAAGAAATAGATCTTCCAATCAAGGAAAGATTTAAGTCAAGGCAAAACTCCTTGGAGCCCTTTTTTCAGCAAGAAGAGTTTCCCTCCTGTTTCTATCACTCTGACTCCCATCCACATATGCAGATGGATACACAAAAGTTAATTTCAATGGCAAAGGAAAAATGTGTAACACATAGTACCTGGTTTTATGTGGATGAAGACAGGGGAATGGATGAGGATAAAAAAAATCCTCCCTACCTTGCACCCCTGCATATAATTATTTGTATATTGGATATACACTATTCAGACCTTAAATGTTTCTCTGTGTTGTACCAAATTCCTGATAAACAAGAGACACAAAGCTGGAACTGAAGCTGTGGGGAAGCCTTTGGTTGTTTTGTTTTTTGTTTTTTTGGGGGTGGGGATGGACAATGTGTCTCTTATTTGTAGTTCTCTTGATTATATGCCTCTGGGCTGCGAATCCACGTATTACCATGTAGCAAAAAGTGCAAGGAATTAAGGTCTTCAATACTTCCTGCAATAATAGAACCCCCGAAGCAGATGGGGAGGTGCAACGACTCTCCCCTTCTCTAAACGAGGCAGTGGTGCTGCCTTGTCATGAGGAGAAATATGCTGCATTTTTTCCCCAAGGATTATAACAAACTCCATGATTCCCTAGAGATCCTATCTCCAGCATAATACCTTTGGGAGCTCTTTCCTTCCTTTTTGACTAGAGGGAGTAATCTCCAGGACTAGCCCCAGAGGGTGATGATCTTAATAGGACTTTATTTCTCTCAAAAACATCCAGCAGCATTATGTGATTCTTTAGCAGCTAAGTCACATTCATGAGATATTTTATTTCCTCCAGAATATTTTTAAAAGGTAAATTTCTGTTTTTAAGTACACATTACCACAGTGACAGAATGATGCTATATTTTGCTTTCTTTTATTAAAGCTTTATAAACTAGTGGATAATGATTTCCTTTCAGGGCATAAGAAAACAAAATAGCACCAGTGGCCCTCCTCCCCATCTTGGGGGTCTCTGGAAACATGCCCAAGCCAGATAAGCCAAGATAAGATAACTAGTGCCTGTTATATTTTCCAGTGATCTGCTCAAAAAGTTAGAATGAGATTAAAAGGAAAAATCCACAAGAAGTAGAGAGACCCGACCTAGACAAAATTCATACCAAGAGGTTACCAGCCTTCACCACTGATCTAAATCACAACCCAAAGATCTGTATACTATGCAGAGGCAAGTTTTAGAGGGACATTTCAATAGGACCCTGAAGAAGCTGGCTACATCCTCACCTTGAGCTAATTACTTGCAGATTACAGCAAGCAAGAACAGTGAAGAGACCACAGAAACAAAAGAATGACCTGTTAGAACCTATGGTGCGGTCATACACAACATCAACCTTGCTTCTTTCATAGTATCAAAGCAAACAACCATGCACAGTTGTATCAGGTATTATTCAGCCATTTCAAATTAAATGGCCCATGATGTTTTACTAAATAGAAACAAGTCGGAGTTAATATCTTTTTTTTTAATGCTATTGTCGGTCTGACTTTTCTTGAGGTCTATAGAAAAAAGATTTGTTTATTTACAACTTTATCATCTGAATTGTCCATTGTAAATAGTTTAAAAGTTTGTAAAATTAGTATTTAAAACTAGCTACAGTACTTAAGTAAACATTATTGATGTACAACCAAAGCAATGTTTTATCCTACAGTTCAATAGGGAATATTACCTATATTTTTAATAGTACTTTAAAAAGTAGAATTTCTAGGACACCCATTCACATCACAATAGGTACTAATAAAGGAGACATGTGATGCCTGATCATTAAAAAACATAACGTATTTTAAAAACCATCACGATGAATTCATCTCAAATGTTCTGACAGTGGGGGAAAAAATCAATACTTCAGGCAGCCAAAAATCATTCAGTAGAGTAAGAATCCAACCTTTATACCAGGGAAGCTGAGATCATGTGGAAGTGGGTACACAACACAGCATCAGGTAAAAAAATAAATAAATAAAACAGGCTGTAATTCAAAATAGGGCCAGCCAAGGCTACTATGCCTATTTTGACATATCACTACTGGCTAAGAACAAAAAAGAAATCAACATAGGAAAAACAGAAGTGGAGTAGAGCATGCGTTGTCTGGCTGAAGTTGAGATACAGCTGTTGGTAAGACTGTCATTAGAAAGGTTTCTGCAGTCATGATCTGCTCACCAACCACAGTCCACATCACTAGCCAACTGACAGACAAAGGAGCATCTATTTGCATGGTCTAAATTAATCATCTTTTGCTTTTTATGGAGCTGCAGATTTCTTAAAGAGAAGAGCTGACTGGCTAATTCCACTTTCCACACAACACAAAACAATACGTAACTGATACTACTGAGGCTTCCCAGACACAAACAGAATTACTCTTAAGAGTGTTCATTATCGCATTAGCGTTTTGTTTTTGAGAGCAAACACAATGTTACTAAATATACTAAATGCAGGGAGGCAAAGATTAAACAAACAATGTTATGAACTGCAACATGGGAGAAGCCCTTTGCTTGAGAACACTGCAGATGCCTTGAGGGGAAGCCATCTGTCTCCATGGGTGAGCTTTGCAAATATGTTTATTCATACACAGGATACAACAGTTGTGTCCATACCTTTTGTTCTATGTGATGATTGCCAGGGGCCTGCAGGTAAAACGTGAATTATCTTTGGAACATAGTCACATTGAAAGGAAAATGTCTAGGTTTGTGGGAATAATAACTGCAGGAGCTTTTAGCAATGTAATAGTGGGCAGATCTTTCCAACTTGTACTTGGCATTTGTATTGAGTGTCATATTGACCTGAGACAACTTCTAAAACAGTAAACATTCCTCCTTACCCCTAGATCCCCACATATACACACAGTGGAGTTTCCCTGTGCCAGTCTTGTTATCCTGTGAGTCCTAAACCACAACTGGATAAAGGCTCCCCATGTTCTCGACCATAAAAAGGGATTTTTACATATGCACATCCCATTGTTACCAGCAATCAGTTTTGAGCCTCCTCATCCTAATTATCGAATGCCCAAGTACACTGAATGAAGTAAACAACATGGGGAGGTAAACATCAAGATTTTAATGGGATCCACAGAGTACGTCCATTACAGCTGTAAGAAAATTGAGCTGTTTCAGTTTGAAGGACTATGACCATGCCTTTCCTTGGGTGTCAGTGCATGGATTTGTTCAAAACGGACTCAGTTTTTAACCGAAAGTTTAGGAACCATTAATTTATCCCACAGCAGCTGTACATGTGGGCTGGTACAGTACAGCAGACCGTAACAGGCAGAGCTGGAATTTCTGCTTCTTTCTCCAGAAGGGGGAGGGGCAGTGGAAAAAGGAGCAGAACACCGGCAGCCCTGCACCCCCAACTGTCGTACCCTCCCCAGCCCCCACCCACCCCCAGGTAATGTGGCATTGAGAGGGGAGGTGAAGAGCATGGGAGTCCCAGACTGCGGGTGGGGTACAGTCACATGGGGGGGTCACATGAGGAGGTCACATGCTCCCCTCTTTACTGGTGTCCCCCCTTCCCTTCTTGGACTGGTAAGAACTTTTGTTTACTTGCACCACTGTCCCACACCAAATTCTGAGATCATTAATTGATGTGTATTCACACAATTAGCATCTGGAGAGGATAAGTCCTTCCCCCTGACTATTTAATAGTGGTGTAGACAGGACAGATTAACCCTTGCTAAGAAAAGACTCTGTCCTTGGATGTCTAGAACAGACAAGTCAAATCCAGGTTTCAGGAGCTAAGATACTTACACAACTTTTATCATTTCTCATGTTTACCATGCTCAACTGGCATCATAAGTTAGTCACGTATTCTGATGTCCATTACAACCTTTTTGTTTGTTTTTTAACTTTAATTTAGGACACGGCTTCTAGGACATAGACGAGACAGAAATCTAGAAGCACTGCTGTTGATTTTACAGAGCCAACAGAAACAAAACAATTGAAACCACCTAAAAACATGATACATTCAGTTTCTAATACAGTGGTAAAAACTGGAGATATGTTGCTTTAGCAGAGCACATTCAATCATCATTCTTCCTGTTTGGCTTACAAAAGCAGAACTACTTCCAATGAAAACAATTGACAGGAATGTGCCCAAATTACATAGACATAGAACTGAGGCACTCTGAGTCCTGCCCTGCACAGTGCTGGGTGATCTCCATTCCCCTGATTTCACTAGGAATTGAGGGTGCTCCGCTTTTAATGGGAGTAAAAAACCCTGTATGAATCATCATATAAAGTTTGGAAATTTCATTTGGCGACACTCCAAAATATCCAGATGCTTCTCCAAACATCTTTTGCCATACAAAAGGTGTAATATCAGACTCACTCTTTCAGGATATCCAGGACTTCCTGATTTGGGCAGGGCTGGAAATTTTATAGGCTTAGGTGTGTCCTGACTTTGCATTCAAACTAGCACTGGACTACAACTGCATCCAGCCTCTGCATTCCCTGGAGGAGGTTCCTTTGGCACCCATGTGAGGGCCAGCCTGATCAGATTAATAGTAATAGGGTGATTTTTCCACCTCTGCATCATGGCAAAAACAGAAATTGCAGAGGTACTTGGACACTGTCCCATCTCTCCATTTTCCCAAATCAGTCTCCCTCCAAAAACAAAACAAAAACGCAAACCCAAACCCACACATTTGATCAAACTTTCTCAGAAAGAAAATAAAAGCAGAACCAGTTTAAGTTTTAAGGAGAGGTGAGAGGCAGGTCTGTCTTTTATTCAAATACCATAACCATCCCAAACACAGAGCATGTGTCTTTGGGACAGTCAGACTGGTTTAGATGGACAGATTAAACCTGAACTAAATACCAAGGAGCAACTTACATTTTTGCTTAATCCTCAGAACAAACCAGAACTTTTGTGAAGGCGTGAGAAAAAGGAGGAAGGAAAAGATAAGGTGCCTAGAGCGACACATCGCTTTTTTACTTCCTTGATACATCTTTCTTTGTGTCTACAAGCATAATGCACTGCCATCATTAGTTTCTCCACTCACACCCAGATGCGTCTACTGCCCTCCTTATGTCCTCTCTTCCTTGTGATTATAAGACAAATAGATTTTTTTCCTCATAGGTGCCGCACTCACTTTGAACTACTGTCGCGCTGCTGCACGATCACTATACAAACAAAAACACCAATGTCTCTCTCATCTAATCCAGGCAGGCATTTCAAATGCACTTATCACCATAGCTACTGATTCAGTGCGCCGCTTGGGAAAAAAGTGGTGTAGGGTGCAATTCATGCATTCAGCAGCATGTTGCATGGAACAATTCAATGGAAGCCACCAATCCGGCCATAGCTCAGATTTTCTTACTTAAAAAAAAGAAATGACACCTTTCAACCTTCCCCGTGCCCAGAAGGGGGCCAAAACTTACTCATTTCATTCAGTGCACCCTCCAACAAGAGAGAATATTGGCTGCGAGGAAGGAAGCAAGGAAAGGAACTGAATAGCAAAGGCTGCCATCGATCATGTGTTTGTGGAACTAATATCTGAGTTACATTAAAAATACATATTCCCAATGGTTAGGAAACATCAAGCAAATGTTTTCCTACTATTTATATTTTCCACTTCTTACCAAGAACATCCTCTTGAGGTGCTGGTCTTTAAAAAGATCCCCTCCCAGGTGATTAATTCAAGTGTACATATACTGCATTTATCAACCCAGTCACAGTGAAATTTCACTTTAAAATGAATTGTCCAGGCCTTACAGTTATCTTGGGACAGTGCCTGACCTTGCATAACCAGACTCTATAATCCTGACCCTCATTGGTGTTTTTGATTAAAAGGCAATGCTCTGATCTATAGGGAAATAAAGAAACTGGGATATTTCCCCTTCTCATAAATCTTTATCCATACAGAATGCAGGCCACTGACCTGAACCTGTCAATGGATAGAACCACTTCTTTCTGCTTTTGAAGTTTCCAACTTAAGTTTCTAAACTCTCTATCTAAATAGCTGTCTGGAAGTCCTGATCCGATCTATCCAGTCACTGTTCCCTGGAGGGAAAGTGCTTGGGCAGCCACCTAAGAATAATTCAAATGTTGCCCAGCTGATTAGCAGAGCACCCACAGCCAGCAGCATTCTACTGGTGGTACATATATGCATATGCCTTGGTGCAAAAAACAATATTTATTCCACATGGATGGGAAAAATTAGAGGGAACATTGCTATCTATGCATTCATACTGGGTATTAAGTATTTAGAGGGCACTAATTAAGGTTCTATTGATGGGCAGATTGGTACTGAAATTAAAAACCTGCAGCTGACCTATGTCAGGTGATGTGGGCTCTGGCTAAGGAGCTACTTAATTGCAGTGTAGACATTCAGTCTTAACGTAGAGCCTGAGATCTGGGACCCTCCCCACTTTTGGGGTTGTAGGGCCTGGCTTCAGCCTAAGCTTGAACGTCCACCCAGCAATTAAACAGCCCTTTAGCTTAAGCCCCAGGAGCCTGAATCAACTGACATGGGCCCGGCACTGGCGTTTTGTTGCAGCATAGACATACCATAGGTAGTTAGACCTGTTACCCTCATGCAAGTCTTGCAAAATTGTGTTCCAGTGCCTGAGAGCGCTCAAAGGTAGCAAAGAAGCGATCCAGTCAGCCTCCGGTGAAAGAAACGAACACAAAGGCTGTCTCTACACTAGCATTTACGGTGGCACGCATCACTGGCAAAGCTGCACTCGGTAGTTGTGCTACTTTCTAGCACTGCATCATCTAGCACAATTCGGTGACGTACTGGTAAAAACGCATGGGCTTGATCTATACCACCACTTCTACTGATGGAACTGCAGCTAGGTGTTCCACAGCTTCTGCCTGAATCCTCCCCACTCCATCACCTCGTCACTTAAGTGGGTGGTGTGGAGCTAGTTGCCAGGGAAAACTGCTCATGAGCCCATTAAGATCAGACAGTTCTCTGAAAAGTCAGTCCAGGAACTTCAGTTAGCTTGGGTTCGAGGGTTTGCCATTTCACACAAAGGGTGCACTTTAGGTCAGTATACAGCACAGAGTTGTTTTGCAGTCTGATCTCCAGAGTCATGTGCCATCGAAGTAATAAGATGTTGCAATGGAAGTTGAGAAAGAACAGAGAAAGGTTTATAACATTGGGATGGACTCTACACACACATTTCATTTTTTGTTTCTTCACCCACATATCCCCCCCTTTTTTAACAACATGCCCAGACAAGAAACAGTTTGAAGGATAACACTAATGCTTTTATTCCCACTACCTTCCAATTCCCAAGGTGGTTGCTGCCATTTTATTTTGTAACACGTTATAAATGCTGCACACTGAGGTGTACTTTGGCCTGGAACAGTTTGCTTTATCCTTGTTTGATATTGGCATATAAATCTTCTGCATGCTCATCCAAACCACCTCCACAGGACAGTAGGTGTGTCTCTGTATGGTGTGGGGACAAGGGCATTTGTTGTTGATTAACTCAGATTTTCTAAAAAAAAAAAGAGTAAGTCATGGAAGGATATAACCAACCTTGAAAGAAATTTGAGCATGGGATTCAGAGATATAGAGTGAAAGGCAGACAATCTTTCATTATACCATCACTTAGATGCAGTTGAATAGAACCATGTCACAACCTGGTTTCATGACGACACTGTGCCATCTTGTGATTCAGGCATTTTTCTTGCTCCTTTCTAAAGGAATTAAATCCAGTGTGAAACTTAAAATGATAGTCTTGGGAAGATATGAGATAGATCCAGCTCCATTAAATTTGAACAGGTGTCTATCTGCACCTCTAATGGCAATTTGATGGTGACTTCTATTGTGACGTTGCAACATGCAGAATAATAAAATACCAAAATCACGTTGATTTATGCTAAAGCAACTTCCTCTCCCTCACCATTTTAGGCATAAGCGCAGCCTTCAAACCAAAAAGGAATCCCTGCAAACACTACCTGGGTTTGTCAAAAATAAATAAATAAATGTGAAAAGGAAACAACCATAGGCTGAATTTAGGCTAGCTCCAGTTGCCATAGAAACTGGCTTGACTTACTCAGCTCCTCTGTACTCTGTGCCCTTATCATTCAGGCAGATGATGAACACCAGTGGAGAAGGCATTGTCCCTGTCCCTATAGAAACCTAGGAAATAGCCCAGACTATTGTCCTGGAAGATTAAACCAACCTAGGAGACACCTCTCAGAGTCAGCATTTTGCAATTCTTAGTAACACCAGGGACTACCACCGATTAAAAAAAAAGCCTAGGGAAGCCTCTGCTCAGCACCAAGGGGAGGAAACTGAAGTGTTCGGTCTATGCACGAGAGATAAGAAATCGGCAAGTGTTTGTGAGCAGATTAGACTATGTGAACACCTAAAAAGAACAGGCCCACATTTACAGTTATACTCGTTATCCATAACCCAGTAAATTGCTTTACACATTCTAGACAAGAGCACTACATGTTCGCACTACTAATACATAAAAGCCCTAACTCGGGAATTAGCCTCAGTTCTGACTGCATAATTATTTGTTGTTTAAGGTGTTTTCTACACAGAAACAGTATTATCGCATCTAAAACCTATATACCCTACTTTCCATCACAAACTCTCCAAAAAGTATATTAGACACAGGTTCTGATTCATAGATAGTACTGAATAAATAAGATTGACTACTCGCTCTCTCTCTCTCAATATGCAGTGAACTAAGTGACATCTTTACTTGCAGCTACAGTAGCTGTTTCACCGTGCACAACAATACCACACAACAGTTTAAGATATGACATAAAGAATGCCAGAACTAATTGATATTACATGGGGAAGTGTAAGCATAAAGAATATTGTTACCCAAACTGGAATTGGACTAGGCCACCAAAGTTAAAGCCCTTACAGAGGCACTCCATTTTATTCATTGTATAACACTACAAAATTAGAGAAAATATAGCATGGGCCAATGGTTAAGTGAAGAAAAAAAAAACCATGGTCTCGTTACCAGAGCACATGACTGATAGTTGGTAATCCAAGTATTATTCATGGCTCATCCACAGATTTGCTGGGTGACCTTGAGAATACTACTTAGTGCTTTGAGAAGGTAATTCAACCCCTTTGTGCTTTAGTTCCTTCATTTCTAAAATACAAATAATTTCCTACCCCAGAAAGGTGTTGTGAAATTTAAGGCATCAATGTCTCAATAATACTTTGAGAATCTTTCAAAGAAGAAGCTAAAGAAAAGCAAATTACTTACGAACATGATTAATTAGTATTACCTACTACTAGAGACAAAGGAAATTTTGTGTCTGAAACTTTTTCACAGCAGGAAATGAAGATTACACAATACCAGTATGTTGTAAATTCATGTTGGTGTCACAGAATTGTTTGTGTAAAAAAATTCTTCTTCAAAATAGTTTGTTTTCCCTTTTTTTTTCCAATTTGAAATTACCTTTAATTTTATTTTTAAAAAACTAAAAATTCTTTGAAAGAGCTTTGGGTAGAATGAAAGGTGTCACCTGACCTGAAATGTAATTTCTTTAGACTTTTTAATTCAACAATACAGAAAATATTTCGCTTTTGAATAGACTTGAAGCAATTTTCTTTCCAGAATTGCTAGTGCACAAAAAATACATAATTTTTCACACAGCTTTAATTATTACCCTTATGAAAAAGTGTCAGAGGAGTTCTAATGGTCACAGATGGTCCAGTAGCACCTTAGTTACATGTCTCATTCAAAAGAAGCATCTTGTCTGGGACAATGATATAGTACTGACTAAGAGGTAAGGGTGCCTTTTTTCCCTCAAGGAAGATAGCAATAAAATTTGAATTCTTGGCATGTACCTTGGAAGACACTGATCCAAGCACTGCACAGCCTCCAACCTGCTTTAGTGTCTGAGTGCAGTCAAGATTAGAGCTCAAAGTAGTTTGGGCTGCTGACACTGTGAGACAGACAGGCCCTTTCATGCTTTGGTAGGACTGTTTCTAAGCTATCAGCAATCTCGTTCTGAGATACCAGCAATAATTATGAATCCAAGTCCTCGTGTTGGCCTTGAGTCCATGACCCTATGGACTAGAAGCACTGAGGGCTAACAGAGCATAGCTGAGCAAAATAAACTGATGACTGCTTGAACTGCTGCAGGTGGAATGAGGAGGTTTTTAAAAGATGATATGTGAGACTTTTGGAAAAAGTGCCCAGGAATTACTTACAGTAAATTGAAGTTATTAGTCCAAATTCAAAGGTGATTTTAGGTCAGCCAAAAGTAAAACTAAATTGGCTTTATTGATACCTTCTGTAACATTCTCTTCCTAACATGTGTGTTATCACACTTTAGAGTCTGGACGTGTTTACTTGACCAAGACAAATACATAGTTTTGTGTCTTTGCATGACTATTTAACTTCCATTAATGTGAATGGAAGTTATGTACACCTACCGGGAAGAGAAGTGATAAAGACAGAGAGTGAGTATGACCTACACAGACAGTTACATTTTCTAATAGTATGTCTTTTCCCCTAAACATCATGGTACTGTGTTTTATATTAAGGGTATGTTTATCATTTTAAAAGTCATGTTTTTGTTGTTTATTTTATTGAAACATATAGGATGGTTCCTTTTCAGCTTGTTCAAAAAAGAACATGCAACAAAAAAAATCATCTTCCTTCTTAAGCACAGGAGCAGCACTCTTGAAAAGACTTAAAATAGAAGATTAATGTTCATAAAATTATCTTTCATATAAATGAGCTTTTAAAGTTATATAAAAATCACTAAAACTATACCCAACCCATGGCAAAGTCATTATGATTCAACGTCTTCTGCAAACTATTTCTAGAATAATTATATTACTATGAACTCTTTTACAAAAGTCCTTAAACTAAGAAAGAATGTATTTAATTTTGTTCCACAGCACTTAATCTGTTCAGCCCAGCTTAGCCAGACATTACATATTTGGATTTTTCAAAATATGTTTTCTAGACTGCACAAAGTCTCTGTATGAGGTTTGTTGTGATAATAGCAGTCAAGTAATGATACTCTAAATGGTGTAAATATAACTATGTAGTAGCCATATAGTCAGAGAAACACTGTTTCACAGATCTTCTATACCAGATCGCTGGTGGTGTTAGCTCTGCACTTTGTTACTCCAATAATGCACAGACATAGGGTAGGCTGACTTTACCAACTGAAAAGTCCCTGTGCTGTACCAAACAATGTCAAACAATGTCCAATTTACAAGTTCTGGTCCTCTACTGCTGCATAAAAAATTTGTTTATGAAGTACCTTGTGGTTCAGTTAAAGATACCTTGGTTTGGCACTCACTACACAGTGCTGATGTTCCAACCATTAAGTTTAGTAGTGGTCTGTTTTGTTTGTTTTAACAGGAGTTTGTTTTATGTGGAAAGCTCCAATATACTTGATAAACTCCATACATTCTTAAAATACACAAGAGATAAAGCATTTTGCAGATTATGCAAAACTCCATCGAAGCCCAAAAGGCCTAGACAATGGGTAACAGATACCACATTGGCTGAGAAGACATCAACAATTGAACTGGGGCCCTAAAAGCATGAGTCTCTACATTAGTTATCTCTCCCTCCACTTCAAGACTCTCTAGCGGAGAGAAAGGATAGAGGTACAGATAGGTAAGGCACACTGACTAGTGGGTTACAGATGCAGATGGGAAAGACTGTGTTCATTTCAAAGCTATCTGATTCAAGGTTCTGATAGGCTGCCCACACTTGAAGAGCTCCCCATAGAGAGCAAGAAAGGAGGCCCAAAATTTATGAAAGATTGGCCATTGATTTTGAGTGCCATACTTGCAACACCTTCTCAATGTCCATCTCTGGGGTTCTCATGATGTTGCTTTGTTTCTGAAAATTCTCCTGATATTGTGCATGCCCAACTAGATGGAACATAGACAACCTTGGCAATAATGGGACAAAAAAATGACCTGAGTGCCAACCTTAGAAGTCCAATGCAAAACTGAAGAGGAGTTTTTGTACTGTAGAGGCATATATCTTGCTTTCATTCAAGTCAATGACCAGGGGAAATGGCCCCAAATAATTTGTAGGTTGCTGTATTTTGTTACAGGTGCTACATAGGTGCCAAAAATACTTACTATATACACCCATGCTAAAATGTTCACAGGAAAATCCACTATAATTATACATAATATTTTAATTTTTTTGCCAAATTCTTCATGAGTTCTCAGAGCGTTGTGCTTACTTAGAAAGATACAAAATACATTTTATATGACATTGCTTCATTTATACTCATTTTCCTCCTGGGTGCTTTTATTTGATATTATTTTTAATAAATCTCCTTCTTGTGACACGTTGATGGACAAATGTAGCACATTATCTTAGGAAGATAAATGGACCTAGATTGAAGTCAGCTTGCTTGTTAGCTTCAGCAAGAGTACTGTAAATTCAGCTACCATTCAGGCACCATGTATAAAGTCTATCAGTGGCCTCAGAAGTAAACAAGCTAAAAAAGCTGAAGGCTTCGATTTTCTAAAGCCTAGGAGAGTTAGGCACCTAACTCCCATTGAAAGTATATTTTGGAACTCTCTGCTGAAATATCTGTTTTTTTCAGCATAGTACCAGTTCATCCACTTCCAAAAATAGTTGGCAATGGATTAGTACAGGGTATTAAGATACTGCTCTTCTTTTATCTATGAGGAGAATGGGGTTGTACAGCAGCCATTCATAGGGGCTATGTCTATACTGCAGAGTTTTTCCGGGATCCCGGAAAAACTCTGCCGCATCCAAGGAACGCGTCTGCTGTTCCGAATTTTTTTCGGAAGAGCAGACACATTTTTTGGCATCCCTGTAAACGAGGAAGAAGGGATGTGACAAAAAAAGAGGGTTTTCCGACATTTAGCCCCATGTAGACCGGCCAAATGTCGGAAAAGCCTCTTCTGTCATAGAAACAGAAAAAGGTACGCAAATTGCGGTTCTCAATTTGCGTATCTTTTTCCAGAAGAACACCGCAGTCTAGAAACAGCCTAGGAACCAGTGTTGCTTTAGACCATGAAAGGTGAAGGAGGTACACTAGCAAAGTGGCTGTGGTAGCAGACTGGAGAAGTGGTGCAAGGGAAGAGATGGAAACTTTGAATAGTACTGTATTTGCCTTTACCATAACTCCAAAGACCTGCCATTGTGTCTATTATCATTTTATAAGCATTACCGCAATCCAACTTATATTACCCAGAAATCAATTAAGTACTGGACAAATTCCATCCAATTATCCATGCAGTGGTGAATGCCGTTTGGAAAATGGCACACTGAGAAATCCTGATAGAACATTCCAGAGCTGTTGCTGTTACTGTATGATTTTTGTTTTGTTTTAACAGAAATGGGAATAAATGACTCAGGTAGATATTTTCACACGGAATTATGATGCTACGTAGAAAAATATAGCTATATTTGAATATAACTATATAAAGAAATGCAAACCCTCGCCGCCAACTAGTGAGTTGTTTCTCATACACCGGTATGCAAATTTAATACCAAAGAAATTACGGAGGTAACTGAACAGACACCTGTGGTTACAGACCTTTCCCCCAACGGGTACAAATGGTTTTTAACCATTATTAGAGTTAAGTTTTCCATCCTGTGGAGAAGGGAGTCATGGCAAATCTTCATCACAAAATTAATTAACTGTCAGCACTCTCAATTCGTGTGGCATTCAATGCAAGTTGAGATGTTCCACACCTTGCAAGATCAACTCCTCCACAGAGACAATGGCAGGGGTAACAGCCTCCTGCTGTTAACCTCTGAGTGACTGGCAGCTTTGTTCAGTGCTTCCCAGCTTGCATTTTCAGAGGGAGGAAACATGAAAGAGATCTGAGATGCACGGGGATTCTTTCTTCGACAGTGGTACAGTTAAATATCTTTGGTTTCTTTTTAATTGTCTGAATACTAACAATGTTGAAATCAATAGCTTAGATTCTAAGAGTGGGGGGCATATAACTGCACACACATGCATTCACCAGTTGATACTCTGTAGCTACAAACCTGGGACCCAATTTAATGCTACACGGATCAGGACAATAAGTTTACTCGTTGGCTCAAAATAAGACCACAGGGTTCTGCAGAGAAGAAGAAATGCCTCTTCTGCTTGGTTCACATAGGAAAAAAAGGCTGCAGAGGACCATTTAAAATAATCAAAACTATGAGTAACAATCTGTCCCAAGACAGCCTTTCAGAGGCAACCTGTGTGCTATTTCTTAACCTGCATTTGGGGGGTCAGTGTTCATCCCTGCCCTGGGCATTCAACATATATGCCTCTTCTTTACAGGCTGGTAGATGGAAGGCAGGCCTACTCTCAACTCTAGGTTTCAGCTCAGGGAGCCTGTATTAAGAAGCTAACTTTGTTTCTTTTGACATCCTGCATTTTCCCTGATCCATTCTTTTGACATCCTTCAAGTCTCCCTGGGCTGCTTTCCTTTGGTTCTTAGGTCTCTGGTGTCTCTCTTCTATGCTGAATTAACTGGTCTACTGTCCCTCTTGGGCTGGCTGCTTTCTCTGGGCTTTTTGCCACAAAAAAGTCCTATCGCCTTAAGAATCTTGCTATGATTGAGTTGCCTCAATTTCTATATAAGGCCCAGGTGCTTAATGATCCTTATTTTGCTCCATCCTCCAGACCAGGAAAAAACAATTACAGATGCATTAATTGGCTTTTAACCCTGCTTTATTTTACAAGTGATGGCATTAAGCCCTATCATGACCATTTTTATATCCATATTACAGTGCCGTGCTCCTTCAAAATAGAATTATGTATAGATAGGTTACATGGGAGCTTCATGAAACCATGCAGAGGTGAGAAGAAAAGTAAAGGATTTTTCTATCCATCTCTAACTGAAGCTGTCTTGGTGGATATTTTTTTTTCAAAAAAGTCCCTAAAAAAAGACAAACTGTAACCTACTTTCTGCACAGATTTGATGTTCCAACTCCTGAGAGATTAAGTAGGGCAAGAAAAAGGGAAGACACAGAGGAAACTGAATTGCATTAATGTACGATAGCGAGCTCATTCCCATACACATGGAGTCAGTTATGAACAATCTAGATGTCCTGTAGAACGCATTCTGAACAAATACTTATTGCACGTTTTTAAAAAAAAGTCAACAGGATCTATGCAAAAAAAAAAAAAAAAACACATGCAGAAAGGGCAGCTTCCCCTGATAACAACAGACATGGTATTAAAGCAAAGAAAACTAAAATTTGAAATACATTGCTTATTACTTCAGAGGGGTAGCCAACTTAGTCTGTAACAGGAAAATCTTTAAAAAAACAACAAATAGTTTGGTAGCAATTTAAAGACTAACAAAACATGTAGATGGTATCATGAGCTTTTGTGGGCACAGCCCACTTCTTCAGATGTGTCTATATAGAATCTAGTGTTAATACTCTTCCTTTACATTGCAAACTAATGGTTCTTATCTGCCTCTTTTAATTATCTAGTCTTTAGGTGCTAATAAACTATGTGTTGATTTTCAGTTTTTCCTGTTAGATACTGGCTCGGTTTTCCCTTTGGAATTTATCTACTCACTGCCTTTTTTTCTTCTCCCACCCCTCCAATTTTTTCCTTCTCCCATTCCTCCCTACCCCCTTTCCCTTATTTATTTTGATTCTGGACATCCAACATTCCAGTCATCTGAAGAAGCGGGCTGTGTCCACGAAAGCTCATGATACCATTTACATGTTTTATTGCATCACCAATGTAATATTTTGTATTTTCAATTACCATAGAAACATTAATCAATCACCACCACAGCTGATTATCATTACTACTAGAGTCAGCAGGAAAATGTCACACAACTAGTGACTAGTTTATTGACAGCTGAGGACAATATGGTAAAAAATATCATTACATAATCCTATTAAAGCTTAAACTGCATGTTGACTGGCCCAGAACCACCCTTTAAAGGGAAAGGAAGACACTGTACTCCACTTCCTGTTTACATGGATCCAAATCAAGCTAGCAATTAGCAGACATATGTAGCAAAACAACCTCAGTTCCTATATAATTAAATTAATCTATCAATGAATTGATTATCATCAGGTCAGATTTCTTCCCAGATTTGTTTTTTCCCCCTCAGTGTTAGTTACCTTTTTTTAACATGATTTATTTTAATGGGTTCATTTTCCCTTCTGTGAGCCTTCCTGGTCCAAACCCTCTCCAGTGACCTCACTGCTCACCTTTATACATATTGCCCAACAAATGTGCAGTGCACCATGGCAGCATATAAAAGGTCACCAGAAAGGAAAATAAAGCACGCATCACTGCTATCCATTTGCAGGGTGTTTGATAAAACAGAAGAAAACAAGTGAAAGATTTCCTCTGCCATTGTCTCTCCTGGGTGAGCAATAACCACAGTAGTACAGCTAGCCAGGGAATCATGTATCGGCTGACATGGACAAAGGTGTTCAGCTGACTGGGTTCACTTTCTTAAACACACAGTTCTTGAAGAACTACAGATGCTTTTCTCTGTTTCCATAACAACAGTGGATATCCTAGCCAGTTGCAGGGGGAAGGGTGAGAACAGCTGCTTCCTACTATATGTAGGGGTGGGGGCAGGGAGGTGAATACACAGATCCGTGTTATTGCTAACCCTTCACACTGCAAACAATAAGTATCTAGCTTCCGTCTCCCAAACTGTAATTTCAACATCTCCAAGCAAATGAAAATTAGTACAGATAAGAGCTGTAAAGTGGTACCTCTAAGGGCTGCATTGAAAACTGAAGGACAAGTAAGAGAGAAGAAAAGAATGTTCAGCTATTAATGCTGTAAGCTTGAGGTGTGTGTGGTACAAATGGACTGGTGAATCTGCAGAGCTTGAGTCTTGGAAGGTGCTCAGAAACATGCAGTTGCATATGATAATATATAGATAGCCTCAGAGGGGCAGGCTTGTTAGTCTGTATCTGTAAAAACAACGAGAGTCCCATGGCATCTTAGAAACTAACAAATGTAGTAGAGCTTTTGTGAGTAAACCCCCCCTTCACCAGATGAGTTGGAGTGGAAATTACAGAGTCCAGGATATACTGTATATAATGGCAAAGGAATTTACCTGTCAGTTGTAGGACTAGTGTTAAGCTAATTAAGTTAGGATGGATGTGTCTCATTCACAACATTTGATGTGGGGATGCAAATATCAAAAGCTGGGAAATTGCCTCTGTAGTGCATTAACTAGTTCAGATCTTAATTCAAGCCTAAATTGATAGTGTTGAACTTGTGAATTTCCTCACCATTGATATTCGCAGAACACATCAAATGCTGTGAACATACTCTCCATGGGTATATTCCACTCTCCACTGCACTGTATTGCTTCAAAGTTCTGTCTCATTATTGTTTTAATTAAAGGATTATTTCTGATTTCATAATAAAACAAATAATAATCCATTCATAAAGTAGTGGCAATGCATTTTACATTAAAAAAACCTTACATTTTCTATGTCAGATTTGTACAAAGATATAAAGATACAGATAAAATACACAATGCCACAACTATTACTCATCAACAAAATGCACTACTATCCATTCTTCCCCACCCTCCAGATGACAACTCCATGTAAAACTGCACATTTTCAGGCATCAGACTCAATGTAAGAGCAATAAGAAACCATAATGATATTGCTTTGGCTCTTTCTAGCTGCTCAAACCTCAGTCCACTGCTACAGCTTTCATCTTTATTCCACAAATATTGTGCAAAATACGAGTTACAGTCTTGGATAATTTTTTTCTGCAGTCTCCAATCTATTCTACAAAACCAGTGCCTCCTTCCTTTCAGATGGCCAAATGCACACTCTGTGGTCATTCTGCAACTACTGATATAATAGATAAACAGTTCTTTTCTTTCTGTCCAAGTGGCCTGTGAATAACTGCATTAATCAGAGCAGCAGAATAAATGGGGTCTCAGGGTAACTAGAGCAATCAACATTATATAATTCTATACTGAGCACTGAAATTACAGTAAAGGTAGGTAAGATGAAAGTGGTAAAAACAATGTTGGCCAAATGATGTAATAATTGGATGACTACATGTCTCGTTCTCACGTCTCACCTTGAAAGATGGGAATTTGCCTTTTGAACAACCAAACAAAAATTGATATTACTCCAAGGGATCCTCATAACAGAATTCCACTTTAACTACTAGGCTGCTTTTGAATGTTAATGTAGCTATATGGGTTATGTCAGAAAAATAGATGAGGAAAAGGTACAAAGCAGTAACAAGTGGAACACCCTAAAATTCCCATTTCTGCAGAAACAGCTTTTCTTAGCTACTTCTCAGGAGCACCAAATAAAACACTTGCCACACCTCTCCTTCAGCATTTCTCCAGAAGTAATTTAAGAACCATATAAAGGATACTATTGTGGCGTAAATGAGAAGAACCAGCTGAAATGGAAGCATGATACCTTGCATTCTGTAGCACAATAACCTCGGTTTCCTGATTCAGTATCTCTCATGTAAATAATTTAACCGATAATAATAATAACCAGGGGAGAAATGCAGATGTGTGTAAGTCACAATTAATCCAATATTTAAGATGAAACACAGCTGAAAGCTACCATATGCAAGGAAGTGACCCTTAGAGAAAAGTTCTGTCAAATTCAATAGTGATTAATCTCTTTTGTATATAATTTATAAACTACCCAAGAGAATACTACAATGGGGACATAATTTTCTTGGGTAGCTTAAAAATTCTGTACAGTGGATATTGAGGATATCATTCTCATTTATGGGAATGGTTTTAGTACCATTCATTTAACATGTCTTTTTTTTCTATAAATCCCTTGGGTTTTATCTTTGTTACCTTCTGGGAGACAAAAGCATGATACCAGACACCCAGTAACCCAGCTAATCAGATATGTTTCTTCAGAGTCCATCTCTACGTCTTACAGCTGTTTTCCATGTTTCATGTATTAATTTTTCAAAACCACAACAGTTCACCTTTATCTAAAATCTCATCTAATAACCACCCAAGATTTCCGCCCACGTGTTCTGATATATTTCACAACGCAAGTCTATTTCCGCTTTAAGAAAAACACCAAAATAAATAATATGAACAGGAGAGGGAAGATGACAGCCAACAAGAAAAATTTCGGAGGTAACCAAATTATTCATATTTCTGTATTTGCTGATCATGGTAGGCATCATACAGCAGTGTCTTAACTTATGCTCTTGAACAAACGTGACACTCCAGTTTACATAGTACCGGACATTTACATTTGCTCATTTGGGGCCTCAAGAAAACATAGATGCACACAAAATAAATTAGATGAAAAAGGCAGCAAAGGAGGCATCTGGAACATGAAGAAGAGATTATATAACTTTCTTTCAAATAAGCTACACAGTGCTGCATGGAAAATGAGGTTTCCCATCTTGAATCAGGACGAAAGGTCAAAATCTTTCAACAATTTCAAACACTTTTTTTTTCCCTTTTCAAAATGAGAAACCTGTCAAACTAAACCTACTGCTTACATTTTGAGGAATCAGAATTTTCCTGACTAGCTCTAAAGCTGTGAGATTGAGGAAGACTGTCTGTCCACCCAGTACTTTTAGGGAGTCTTAGTTTCTGACTATTGACCCATGACCGATATTCCATAGGAAGCATCAAATAATTACTTCGTCCTGAAAAAGATTTGGTTTAAAGCAACAATTCTGTAAATAATTCCACAAAAGATCATACACTATTACAAAAATATATGATCTTATATCACTGTGGGGTAGTGCCCCTTAAAAAGTAAATTTTGTTCTGTACTTTTCATATTGTTACCTTTTATTTCCTTGAAAAATAGGTATTCACCTTTGCAGACACACTGGACATTCTAACAGCATATCACTAAAGCAAATAAAACTCCCAACAGCAGCAGCAAGTGTAAATGTAGGCTATCACACTCACTCACTCTACGCATTTGTGCAATATGATTTGCTAAGTTAGGAAATCACTTTCTGAGGTTTTGCAAGGACAAGCCAAAAGCTAGACTAGACCTGACACCAAACTTCATTAGGAATCAGTCCTGCAAACATTTAATTTAGGTTCCACCGACAGAATTTGTCACCCTACGACAAGTCACTGCCAAGGAAATGACTGCCCAAATAAGAACAATTAAGCGAGATTTTTCTATGAGAAGAAAACATTAATGAGGTTCCACTTTACACTGATGTTTACACCGCACTTTGCTAACTCGTCCCCTTCACTTGGCAAATAAATCCAGACAGCAGTTATACAATAGCTTTCCGCCCATCGTGCTGCACTAAAAATCAATTACAACTTTTCTCCTAAGTTAGTGTTCAGGGAACCAGTACCTAAAGGTTATTTAATAGTGAATGTGGAAGATTGACTTTGATTTAAAGCTTTGGCTACAGTATGAAAAGATACTTTAATTTCTTTAGCCCTGGCTTTATCTGGTCTTATTTTGATCCTCAATAGCACTGTGAAACCATTACCTTTTTGTCAATACAACAGAAATTTCCACATTGTACTTGCACAAAAGCATAAAAACTTTCTGGAATGGGCTATTTTAAATCACTAGGAATTCATTAGTAAATCTCTCAAAATATTTTCCCACAAATATTCCATCAGATAAAAATGCCAGTCTAGACTCATCTGTGTTCAATTTCCACAAACATTCTAGCAAACATGCTGCCTAACTGAAATGCTCAAGGAAATAATGGATTTTATCCAGGGTCAGAGTTAGGTCCATTGTCTATAGGTAAAGCATTGGAATAAACTAATTACTTGCAAGAGACAATGGGGTATTTTAAAGACAACATTAATTAAAGGATCAATTAGTGTAAATGAGGAAAAAAACTTTTTGAAAAGCTGTCTTGAAGCCTTGAAGCAACTCTAGTTTTAAACTGCTCCATTTTTCGTGGTTCAGACTTTACCTTCAACTTCTTTGAATCCGTGGTAAAATTCACCCCAGCACGGTGAACAGGCATCAATTCCTGTAACTCCCGTAAGGGTTTAAGTGGAGCATAAGTACTTATATAAAGCTCCTGTGCTAGGTGAATTTCATCCTTGATAAATAAATCAGCATGTTCAAAGGAACATGTCAGCACATGAGAAATCAGCACATTCGTTGTAAAGAGTCAGAGCTTTAAGATTTACTGCTTTTTTTTTGCAGGAGATGTCGAGAAATTATATAAAAACCAGTATACTGTACCACTCTTCATAAGATGACTGGCATGTTAGGCCTTTTTTCTCCGCTTACCAGGAGACTTACCTGGGGAGATTGATCTCCACAGTGGTCGATTTAGCGGGTCTAGTAAAAGATTCTAAATTGACTACTGATCATGCTCCCATTAACTCCGGTACTCCAAGGAGTAAGGAAAGTCAATGGCAGAGTTTCCCTTGTCAACCTCCTGCAGTGGGGATGCCACGTAAATTCAAAGTAAGGTACGTCAAATCCAGCTACGCTCTTCACGTAGCTAGAGTTGTGTATCTTAGTTTGACTTTGTCCCCCAAGTGTAGACCTAGGCTCAGACTCCCACAGAGAAGTTCAGAATTAAGGCTTGGTGTACAATAGAAAATTAACTCAGTGTAACTATATTGATCAGAGGTGTGAAAAATCCACATCCCTGAGCACCATTGTTAAGATTACCTAAATTCTTGTGTAGACAGAATTCTTCCTTCAGCCTAGCTACTGTCTTTTGGGAAGGTGAATTATCTTACGCCCCTGGGAGAACCTCTCCTGTCGCACAAGGCAATGTCTACACTGCATATTACAATAGCATAGCTGGAGTGGTGCAGCTGTGCACTGTAGCATTTTAAATGTACAAGCCCTAAATCTAAAAGCAATATCCTAATAGGTAGTCCAATAAGATGAACTGCACAAGTTAATGAGCCAGAAAGCAGAAAATAGCTGATGTTAAGTGGGGAGGAAAGTCTAATAAATTTTTCTTTTTAGATCCACCTGCAGATTAGATTTCTGTTAAATGAGTTCAAAACATACCAGAGATATTGGTAGCGTGAACAAGAGAGGAGACATTTGTCAATTGTAAAGGTCTAGGACTTAAAACAGCAGAAGAATTTTATTAAGAAAAACAATCTAAATAACTTATTGCCAAAAGCAATGCAGAACAATATAAATAACTAGCCAATTAGCCCGTCATAAGGCGGGATTTTCAGGTCTCTCCTCCACGTCGGTCTTCTCTCCTGAGCCTCCGGTCTCTCGCTCCATCTCTCTCTCTCTCTCCTTCAGCTCTCCTCCACCTCCTGCCTCTATCTCTGTTTCTCTCTTTCTCTTCTCCTCCCCCTGCTGCCTCTCACTCGGGGGACCGTGGAGCCCAAATGGCTGTTTGGGCGCCGCATGCCACTCGCTTGCGCCACTTGCTGCCACGCAGCGGCCTGGCTGAGCAGCACAGAAGTCAGCCGAGCGCCACTGCGGGAGGTGAAGAGGGGCGGGGAGGTGACATTCACGGCCAGGGGGCAGGGCCTAGAGCCGCTGTCATGCCGCACGTCACAACCCCACCCCCTTTTGCCTCCTGTCGTGGCGCTCGTGGGGGAGCAAGCAGACGTTTGGGCCCCGCAATCCCCATTCAGCATGGGCTTCCCAGAGAGAACAGCCAGCATTTCAGGCAACAGCACCCACCACAGGGAACAGCCAGCATTTCAGCATTACAGACTCTCAGACACTGGGCTACTATATATATGACAGGAGCTTTCCTGCCTTTAACACTGCATTGTGTGTCAGTATAAAAGCTTGAAAAGCCCCTTGTGTTTTTACAAAATTCTGATAATTTCATAGAGATAGTTAGACAATAAGGAAAATATCTGTCCAAGAGCAGAAACATCTTTTCTTAATCTCCATAGCTATGCACAGTAAAATCTCTCTTTTCCCAAAACTAAAAGTCAGAGGCCAAACTCTGCTTTCAGTTCAACCTATTTCATTCCAGAAAAGCCCATTTAGTTTCACTGGGATTGGAGCATAGAATTCAGCCCACGCTATATGATCATTCTCTGCATTAAACACATAGCTATTGACATTGGGCCTAATCTGAAGCTTAGAGATTTTTCCATGTCCTCAATGGGCTTCAGATCAAGCCTGTGGAAATGCAGTAGCAGTTAACAGAACTGCAAAATTACCTGCCTGAACTTAACTGAATGGAAACTTTCACAGGCTTTTTGACCATAAATTATGTATTTTCAGCTTCTGATATACAGCTCCATTTGTTTAACTTCACTAGCTTATTGCATAGCAAAATTTTCTGAGTAGATAAAAAAGAGAAGATATCATCACCGCTTTGTAGGAAACAAGATCATTCACATCACACATCTTATTCAAATCTTATTCTTACAGTTCTTTCTAACAGCTAAAAACAAAAACTTATTGAGCTGGATTTTCAATCTGGCCCTGCATTTCAAGTGTAACATTGTGCTCATGAGAAAATAAACTCACAGTTTTCCACTAATTATTAATTAGTAGGAAGGAGGAGTAGGGAGTCGTGCAAAGTGATGCCTGCAAAAATATTGGCACAGATAGAAAAATCAGTCCCTAGCTACAACAGAAAAGGACTTTCATTACCCACTGTATCGGCAACAGGAGCAGGGTCTGCCTTTTCCATCTCCGAGAGAAATTGCGAAGGGAGAGAATTAGTGGTGTGGCATAGCACTGATTAGCAAACCCTAGCCCTCCTGAGACAATAATCTGAAGAGCTCATTAACAATTACTCTTTTCAAAGAAGATATGAGCAAACTGGGTACAACTCACAAGGACTCTGCCGGTCAGAGTCTGGGCAGATATCATCACTCCTGCCCAGTCTTTCACAGAGGTCATCCAGCCCACTTCTGCTGCGACAGTCTCCTCTTTCTCATCTGTAGGTTTGCAGGATCCATCCGCCTGGGTCTCCCCACCACCATTAATCTTCTGGGCCTCCTGTAAAGTACAGAGAAGATTTAGAATGTTTTGCCGGGTGACAGTAACACTTCAAAAGCCTGTGACTAACGCAGAGCTAGTACAGAACTGTGATCATAAGATGGAGACTGACCATTTGGAGGTAGATCAGAGATGAGACGGCACTAAGAATGCTGTCTGTTCTCCTCTTTAGGTGATCATGATTCCTGTCTCTCTCCAGTGGCAGCCCTAACTACTAGTTACTAGCTAACGGAGCTTCTCCTTTACTTTAAATCTCAAAGGCATCTCTGGCACCAAAGATGCAGGGTTCCATCCCGTGTGCTGTGTGCAGAGCAACTGGCAACAATGACTTTTGTAATTACACAGCCACTTATTCCTATGTTTATTTATTATAAACAGATACTCATGCAAAGGCTTTTTAAATTTACAGGGGTCAACAGTAAGCGTGAACATAATGTAGGTAACATTTTCATTTTGCAATCTCTCAAATTAGTTTTCTGAACAGGTTAAATGGGGATTCCAATGCAGCAAGACAATCATTATCACAAGGCAAGGGAACCAAATGCCCAGTGAGCCGCGATGCTGTCAGTGAGCCATTGTTCCAATGGTGGCAGTTGAGATGTCAGAGCAATGCTATTATGGAGCCAAGAGATAGAACTTAAAAAGGCATCTCAGCTGCACTAAGAAAGCTGACCAATGAGTCACATTCATTGGAATTCATATCCACCATGGGCAAATACTGCAACAAGGATCTTCTACGTGCTAGTCATGGAAGAGAAACACAAAAACAGCCTGGGTTGCACTGCATTGTTTAAAAATATATCATAGGCAACAGACTGTAACAGATTGTAACAGGGCAAGAGTGTGCCTTTGGTGACAACAGACCAGCAGAGAGGGTTGTAGGCACTCACAACTACCCCAAGGGCTCAGCCCCTTGCAGGATCACATCTCTAGAACGCACTCGCCTAGTGAGCAATCACTTGAAAACGGCTATCAGTTCCTTGTGGCCAATCCCCACATGTCAATCATATGTGACATTGACAGGGGGTTATCAATAGGGAACCAGACCTGATGGATATACAGTTGTTGTAAGATAAGCATGCAACCCTGAGTGTATTAAAGTACAAAGCCAACAAAGCCACTTCCTGGGAACTGAACAGTATTGCACTTAGACAACAATCATGCTGAATTTAGGAACAGCAAGACCAACAAAGTAACGTGGAATAGGATTAAGAATGGGTAACCAGTTAATGGTTACGTGGTAACCATCACCTTTCGTGGGTGATACTTACTTGGTAATGATTAACTGGTACCCTGGAGCAGTCCCTACCCTGTGGCCCCATCAGTCCCGAGCAGTGCTGGGAGCTGGCAGCCCCACACAAGGGCCAGCCACAGAAACCCCACACAGGGGCCAGGAGTGACAGCCCCACATGAGAGTCCCCCCCCCCCCCCGAGGGGCAGGCAGCTGCAACCCGATGCATACTGGCAGCCAGCAGTCCCACACAGGGCTGGAAGCAACCTTGCTGGAGCAACCCCTATCTGAAGCATGGGGACCACTCTAGTCTGACCGCAGCAGGCTGGGAAGCCCCTCCACCTGCCTTCCTTTAATCAGTTAACTGGTTAACCAGTTAATTGGGATTTTACATCCCTACTGTGGAGCTGGTCAATTGTTCTCCCAGACTCCCAATTTTGGATCTCAATTAACCAATGAGATCGCTCCCTTAGTTTTGGCCATCTTCTAAGTAGTGCCATGGGGGTGTCTCTTGGAACTGAACAAATAACAGTAGTGTTGTTAAACGAATTAATCAATCACGGTTAAAAAAAAAGTATAAGTACAGTCCAGTATAACTCAGTGGTAGGCAACCTGCAGTAGGAGAGCCACATGCAGCCCATCAGGGTTCTATGTGAGGCCCACGAGACATGTAGTTTATCTCTGCCCATGCACAGGATTGTCAAATCGTTTTTCGTCCACTTAGTTTTTCCCCTACAAAAAGTGACATACACTTAAAACAAGGGCATGTGAAGTGAGGCACATGCTGATTGCACACAAGAGGTGTGCACTCCCTCTGCATCCAATCAAAGCGCTACTATGGTTCAATCGCCCCCTCCCCCCGACAATCAAATTCTAGATATGTAAGCGCAGTTAGCAAAACAACACTATCCCGGGAAACTGTCTTGGTTACGACAATCTTGCAACCCACTGAGTTGAAGGAGGACCTCCCATGCAGGCCACTCACTAGCCTAGATTGTGCCTCACTAATAAAACATCTGTGGGAAGGATAACAGTCACTTTCCTTCTATTTGCATACCTGTACCTCACTCACTCATCCATATGGATATGATGAATCAGACACTGCAATCAGCACTGAAAGAAAACTACTGCATTCCCTATGCATAAACCAACCCACAAAAAAGAGCTTGTTGTTTTAAGCAATAATTACTACGGAGGCACAAGACATTCCCTGAGGATTCAAGGCAGACTACAGTACCCCTTTCAGAAGTCTGATTTGTCTTGTGTACCCCAAGTTTCCCCTTACTGAAAAACTGCTTGTTTACAAAAACAAACATAAACATACAAAAGTGTCTCAGCCCACTATTACTGACAAATTGCTTGCTTTTTCATTTTTACTCTATAAAATAAATTGATTGGAATATAAATATCATCTTGGTGTGAACTACATGTTGCAATATGAACAAGTCATTGACTGCGTGAATTTTAGTTTGTATTGATTTCACTGGTGCTTTTTATGTAGTCTTTTGTACAACTAGGCATTTATCTAGATGAGTTGATGTACCTCATGGAAGAGAGTTGCATACCCTTGCTTGAGAACAACTGACCCTAAGTACCACCAAGGTATTGCAGTTAACCATCAGGAAATGCCTTGTAATAAAGTTAGTATTTCTGTTATAAAATGTGAAAAGAAAGAAAAAGCCCCGTCGATTTTCTTTTCTGAATGGTTATTGGCATACTTAGGGTATTGCTATCGAAAGAATGTGTGGTGAATTAACCAATTCAGTTGCTTCTCCTTTTATCTGTCTGGTAGAGTAGTAACCTAGCATAAAGATGGTTGAAACACAATTGTCATATGTGGATCTCTGTGATTTTTCATGCTAATGTCACACATCTCACATGTGATTTTCAGAAGCAGAAACCACTCAACTCCACCTGAGTCAATACAAGCTGTGAGGTTCTCAGCATCTCTCAGAATCAGAGGCCCAGCTACCTCAAGTTGAACAGTTAAAATGGGATGTACTGAGAATTACTAGATATTTTACCAAGCGTGTGCCTAAGAAGGAATATGAATGGTTAATGGTTAACCGGTAAGCCTCTCAGAGTATGTCTAAACTAGCCCCCTAGTTCGAACTAGGAAGGCTAATGTAGGCATTCGAAATTGCAAATCAAGCCCAGGATTTAAATATCCCACACTTGATTTGCATCTTCCCGGCCGGTTGCCATTTTTTGAAATTTACAAGTCCAGACTAACCTCATTCCTGGAGGAATAACAGATAGTTCGATTTAGGACTTTATTTCAAACTACCGGGTCCCTGCCGTGTGTAGACGTGGGCAGTTAGTCCGGACTTGTAAATTTCAAAAATGGCGACCGGCCGGGAAGATGCAAATTAAGTGTGGGATATTTAAATCCTGGGCTTCATTTGCAATTTCGAATGCCGACATTAGCCTTCCTAGTTCAAACTAGGGGGCTAGTGTAGACATACCCTTACTGAGTAATGCGTACCAGTACTGGTTAACTGGTGGTAGGGTCTGGGGCAAGTCCCCACTTGGTGCAAGTGAATGCAAGGTTTTATTGCCAATATGCTGACAGAATAAGCAATCTCACTTCCCCTAAATACAAGTGCAAATACTATGGTTGCCTGCATTTATTCTGTGATAAATGTATATTAAGAGTAGGTGCAGGTCCCCCAAGCTCCTGGCAAACTGCCAACATTAATTACTAGTCTTGCCAAGTCTGAAGAGTCCCTCATGGAAATTTGGTAGACAAGTCTACAGTATAATTCCATACAGTGATGGCTTCCGTACAGTGAGGCCGTTTCCTGTGTTACCCAACTACTTGCACAATTTCTCCCTGTCCTCTTGCTCTTGTTACTGTGCTACAGGTGTGGTTTCAATATATATTGTGAAACAGAAAAATGGGAAGAGTACAACCATGCCTGGTAAGTGAAGAGTCTCAAAGGCCCATCCCCTGATATGGTACATTCACAGACATCATGGCTATTACTATACTGAGGAATACCTGGCATCTAAATTCATTCAATGTTCTATAACTGATCCAACAGATATTTAGAAAAGTAGTTAGAGTACTTGCCAAGAAGGTTATACATCTATTTTTCACTAAAATAATTAAAATACACATAAAAATCACATAGCGTGGATATACATACACAGTTTGGAAAACTGCATACTGTTAAGAAATTAATTAATCTCATATAAACCACACTGTTATGGATTCTACAGAGGCAGAGAGATAATCTATGTAAACTGGGAATAGTATTTCCCAGCAATGAAACATGCACTGCATGTGCTTCTGCTTAATTGGAAGAATTTACTTTCACTCTTGGAGCATTTTAGAAGACCCAGCAAATGTCCACAGTGATGTATGGGAATGGCCCTGTTAATGTACATTGTATATCATAAGGTCTGATTGAAAGCAATTGGCATGTGAAAAAAGAGTGCCTTGCAAAGGAGAATTTAAGACTTGGTTAAAAAACAAATCCTTACCTCTAGGTAGAGATGGAAATGTCATTTGCCTTTGCTGCCTTTAAAAAGAAAAGAAATCCTCTTCTAAAATGTCTCTAACTCTGTACAGTATGCCGCCTTAAAAAGGAAAAATGGGAACAGAAGGCAGGTTTTACCTAGAGTTTCTATGGCGACTTGCAAATCTGCTTGTTTGCTGTAAATGAACTCTTTTAAAAGGTGCTATGCGCTTGCATACAGCATCTTTCATCAGAGGGACACAGAGCATTTTGCAAACTTTAATTACCTGTCTGAGGTAGAAAAATTGCTCCTGCACTATCATGCATTTTATTTCACCTACTCAGGTAAATGCGGTCAGAGTGGAACTGAGGAGTCCCGATGCCCAATTCTATGCTCTATCCCTATTGTCACAGCACAAAACTTTCTGACACATTCCACAAGAGAGATGAAATTTTGCAGGTTTTGTCCCTGCCCAAAAAAGAAAAGGAAGATTTTGTCTGGAAAAATTCATTCCGATATTTTGAGTGTTAAGCATGCAAAATAGCTACATTTTCCATTTAAAGATTAAAAAATCCTAACCGTGCTCTTTTTGGACAGAGCATTTGAAAGATAAACGATTGGTGTTTGAAAGATAAAACTTGACATGGACCAAGGGGCTAGTGCTTTTGCTTGGGTTGAAAAAGAACAGCTTTGATTTAATAACGTTATTAACATTGTGAAACTGCAGTTGATATATACATTAACTTCCACAGGTGTAGAGCTGAAGGACAGTAGCATTATATTGCCATCATTAGCCAGCCATTGGGAGGGGATGGGAGGGGAAGTACTGGTATACCAGGGGTGAAAGAAGAACTACCTGACACAAGAACCATAATAAATGAATACTGATATTTAGTTCTTATATCACATTTTTCATTGGCGGATCTCAGAAGCTTGATTCCCATTAACTTCCCCTTATGTAGAGCATACCATAAACTACAACCCAACTAATGGCTAAGCAGCTGCCAAGCTGTAATCACTACTGATGGTTGGTTAAGCATCGCACACAGCCTGTTTATGTTACTGTTTCCCTTATTCCATCCCAGCGTACTTGTTGTCTTGTCCACATGTTACACCTTGTCTTTCAAACCATAAGCTCTTTGGCAGAGGGACGGTCATTGATTATGCATTTGTACAGTACCTTAAAAAATGGAGCCCAGCCTGGTTCAATCTTCTGTGCTGCCCCCATAGAAGTACCAAATTAATGACACTAACATGCTTTGCAAAGGAAGGCAGGTATATTTATCTCCACTTTCCAGATGAGAAACAGAGAGAGGTGACATGGCTAACCCAGTGTCATGTGGCAAGTCAGTGTCAGAATCAGGAATAGGACCATGTTCTGTGCTGATTCCCCATCTAGCACTTTATACAAGCACTCAGAGCAGGATCTGGCAAATTACTTAGAACACCTGCAAAGGCCAGAAGCTGGGAACAGGCAACAGGGGATGATGATTTCTCTGTTCTGTTCATTCCCTCTGAAGCACCTAGCATTGGCCACTGTCAGAAGGCAGGATACAGGACTAGACGGACCACTGGCCTGACCCAGTGTGAGATTTCTTAGGTTCTGAATATTTTTTAAAAAACATATTTTTATGGATCATCTTGCAAAAAGAAGTAAAACCAAGCAGGTTTGCAAACGTTATTAATCTTCAGATCTATTCTTCTGTCCAAGACAAACAAAATCAAACTGCGTTTTTAGCACTTGATCATCCCAAAACACAGTACTCTGCAGTCAGTATAAAGAACGAACAACTCATTTCATTGAAACAGAAAATTAACTACGTCTAGTTTTCAATTCCCTAGATTCCTAGATTCCTTGTAAGTCCTTCTTGAATTCATTATAAGTTTTGGTTTCCCATAGAGCATAGGAACAGTTGAATAAGTTCGACTATAACCAGGAGGCAACCAGACAACTCTCCAACACCACATTTTACAAACCTCTCTCCTCTGATCCCACCTCAGAATACCAAAAGAAACTACACTGTCTCCTTAAAGACCTCTCTACATCTACTCGGGACCAAATCCACAAAGAAACACCTTCTGAACCCCAACGAGGGTTGTTCTATCTGCTTCCCAAAATCCATAAACCGGGACATCCCGGATGTCCCAACATCTCAGGTATCGGCCCGCTCACTACTGGATTATCCAGCTATGTAGACTCTCTTTTCAAACTCTACACAACAAACACTCCCAGCTATCTCCGAGATACTACTGACTTGCTGAGAAAACTACAAAACATCAATAACCTTCTTGATAACACCATCCTTGCTATCATGGATGTAGATGCTCTATACACCAACATCCCACATGAAGATGGATTACAAGCAATTAGAAACACTATCCCAGAGGACACCACTGCCAATCTGGCAGCAGACCTATGTAACTTTGTTCTCACCCACAATTATTTCCAATTTGAGGACAACTTATACCTCCAGATCAGTGGCACAGCCATGGGTACCCGCATGGCCCCACAGTACACTAACATCTTTATGGCTGCCTTAGAACAATGTTTCCTCAGATCCCAACCCTTTTTACCCCTTCTCTACTTACGCTACATCGATGACATCTTTATGATCTTGACTCATGGCCAAGAAACACTGGAGACATTCCACAGAGATTTTAACAATCTACACCGCACCATCAATCTCAGCCTGGACCATTCTACACGAAAGATCCGTTTCCTGGATACCACAGTACAAATCACCAATGGAAAATTAGACACCACTCTCTACAGAAAACCCACTGACTCATACAGTTACCTTCATGCCTCCAGCTCCCATCCAGAACACACCATACAATCCATCGTCTTTAGCCAAGCCCTTTGA
Source organism: Pelodiscus sinensis (assembly GCF_052426305.1). Classification (NCBI taxonomy): domain Eukaryota; kingdom Metazoa; phylum Chordata; order Testudines; family Trionychidae; genus Pelodiscus; species Pelodiscus sinensis. The sequence continues at coordinate 9,280,345 of NC_143059.1, forward strand.
TACAACCGCATCTGCTATAATCCCACTGACAGAGACCAGAAACTTCAGGATCTCTACCAAGCATTTATAAACCTCAATTACCCACCTGGAGAAATAAAAAAACAAATTGAAAAAGCCAGACGAATACCCAGAAACCATCTACTTCAAGACAGACCCAAGAAAACCAACAATAGACCACCACTTGTCATCACCTATAGCCCCCAATTTAAACCCGTCCAGCTCATTATCAATAAACTATAACCTATACTAGAACAGGATACTATACTCCGAGAGGCTCTGAGAGACAGACCCATAGTCTCCTAGGCTGTGTCCAGACTCAGGGGTTTTTTCGAAAAAAGTAGCCTTTTTTCGAAAAACCTCACCTGCGTCCAGACTCAAGCCGCGTTCTTTCGAAATTAAATCGAAAGAACGGGGCTTTTCTTTCGATGGCGGTAAACCTCATTTCACGAGGAAGAACGCCTTCTTTCGAAAGTTCCTCTTTCGAAAGAAGGCGTTCTTCAATGTAAATAGGGCTTCTTCGAAAGAGAGCATCCAGACTCACTGGATGCTTTCTTTCGAAAAAGCAAGCCGCTTTTTCGAAAGTTCAACGTGCAGTCTAGACGCTCTCTTTCGAAAGTATCTTTCGAAAGAGCCTCTTTCGAAAGAGGCTTGCAGTCTAGACATAGCCCCACAGACAATCACCTAACCTCAGGATTATTCTTACCAACAACCACAGGACATACCACACTAGTACCAACCCTAAGACTTTTCCTTGCAACAAACCCCGTTGCCAGCTTTGTCCACATATTTACTCTGCTGACATCATTATTGGACTTAATCAATTCAGTTATAAGATCAAGAACATATATTCCTGCTCATCCAGAAATGTAATTTATGTCATCATGTGCTGACAGTGTCCGTCTACGATGTACATTGGACAAACGTCTCAGACACTTCACCAAAGAATCAATGCACACAAAACAGATATCAGACAGTATCACAAAGAAAAAACAGTTTCTTGCCATTTCAACCAGAAAGGGCATTGTCTCAATGACTTGGTTACCGGCATACTGCTTCAAAGACATTTTAACACCAGACTTGAAAGAGAAACCTCTGAACTGTCATTCATGCTTAAATTTGACACTTTACGCCAGGGTCTTAACAAAGACACTAATTATCTTACCCATTACAAAGATAGCTTCCCCAATTATCACCTCTAATATCATTAGCTCACAGACATTTACCTTCCTCCCCCCCAACCTCCTCTCCGTTCCGAAATTTGATTTGTCCTTTTTATATGTGTTCACTTTTATTTGATTGCATCCTTTTGGTATGTATGGTTGTGCCTATTTTCTTCCACAATTTGATCTGAGGAAGTGGGTCTGGCCCACAAAAGCTCATCACCTAATAAACCATCTTGTTAGTCTTTAAAGTGCTACATAGTCCTGTTTTTTGTTTTAGGAACAGTTAGTGACTGATTTTTGTAAAGTATTACGGTATGTGTGCGCACACATATTTATATCAGCTCTTAGTTTACATCTGCATAAATCTATCAGCCAGGCTATTTTTCCATAAAATTACTTTTAAAATTCACCCTCTAGCAAACTGAAGTCCTAGAAAATTTCAGTCTGAAAGGTCTAAGCTCCAGAAAATCATGAGTGACTGAAATAGAAGCTTAGAAAGGCAACTCTTGCAAAATTTAACTGCAGCAACCACTACAGCTACAGCTGCATTATACATCCAGATGTGTTCAACATTTCTCTTATGTAACAGCAACACTGACTAAGTCTATTTTTATTTTCAACCTACATTCTCTATTCTCTTTTAACATATTTAATATGCATTTCAATATGCAAAAGAAATTGCAGGTTTCTTTCCTCAAAGTCACTTTTGTGATGTATGTGCAATTGCACAGTGATTCTTCAAACTGCTTTAAAGCCACTTTCACTTACACTATGCACACACCCAGCCTTTTATCAATTGTATAATACAGCTCTGTTATTATTTCTTCACCTCAAACCATTAACTAAACAGCACCACAGCCAACAGCAAGCTGGCAGAAATCACTTTAAAATGTTCTGTTTAATTGGTGAATTATTTAGGGGCACAGCCAGTACAAGTAAGATAAGACCTTTATCCTGTCTGCTTACCTGTTGTTTCACAAGGTAGTCATTATTTTCATTACGTGATGACAAGAGAATTTAAATATATTAAAGTGAGAGGAGGTATACTTTGTTGTTTGCACTTTTCCTGTATTTATTTTTCAACTAGAAGATTGACCTGGCACATTGCTCGGGTCCTTAACTCAATTAACTTTTAGTTACTGGAAAATAAAATGAAAATGTCCATGCTTCATTGGAATCATTGCGTGGAGGTGGGTCTGGCGATGTGTGGTTCAATATGCAGGCTGCCCTGGGGAGAGGGGACAACCCTGGCCCTCTCTCACCACAGCAGCTTGAGGCCAGATGAGAAGTGCCTCTCCAAGGCTACTGCAGCTTCAGCTGGCACCACCAGGGAAGGCTTGGCTATGCCATGGCTGGGGCAGGTCCAGGTTTGTCTGCCTCCCTACACTCCTCAGCCAGACTGAGGAATGGAGCAAACTGTGCTCTTTCCCCTCACTCCCTGACAAAGGGGAACAGCCAACAATGTTTCCACAGGAATCGGGGGGGCATTAGCCTATCTCCCCAAAAGGGTGACTAGAGAGTAGGAGGATCAGGGCTGGAACCATCCCAGATGAGGATGAATATGCCCCCAGCCAGCCCCTTTCCTCTTCCTAGTGATTGTGTGTCTTTTCTGTATGGTTTTATGAGAAGCGATCCCATTCCAGGAATGATGCTCTTCCAAGCTGACACTGCAATTGTAAGTTTGTTAAAGAAACACTCACATGCTTTTGGCAGGCTTGGGCAGGACTGCATCGGACTCTTAACACAAGTGGCTTACCCAGCCTCCATTGACAGCCAAGAGAGGACTCTGCATTCTGAAGGGTTTTTAATTATGCAGCTGTGTTTCTATTTAATTTTAAAATCTTTCAGAAGAGCAGCCTCTTCATACCCTGCATTCTATTACACTAGGCTGAGATAGCCGCAGTTCTCTTGCACCCTCGCATTGCTTACAAGCCAGTGACTTATTTGAAAACACCATCAGATGCTGTCCCAAAGAGACTGATGAGTCAGCATCTTGCATTTATTATGCTTTCTCTCCCTACAATGGAGCAGAAGTCTAATTATTGGGTTAGAGTATTTTTGGTGCAGTTCCTTTCTGAGGTCCAAGACAGACTCCATCATCTAATGGATAGCACCAATTAAATATTATTGCTGTGAACAAAGGTTCAAATAACATAATAGTTTGTTTTTATTAGTATTATTAACAGCTAGAGAATGTACTAAATATGTCAAGACACAAAGTACTTGCCAAATGTTCCAGGAACACCTGCTGCACTGCCAAATGTGCCAGGCACATGCAAGATATTCATCAGCATAACAGATGTTCTCTATCAGATAAATCCAGGTGAAACACCTGCTGTGCTGCTCAGTGTGCCAGGTACCAGTCCACCTGGGTTAAAAAATAACCAACCAGCCACCTGTTGTGCTTCTGAGTTTCTCAGGCACATGGATTTAGTTGAAATGTCAATGGTCAACATCAGAAGATGTGGTGAGGAAAACAACAGTAAAAATATTTACAGTACCCTTTGAAAAGAGAGTCAGCTTTAGTTGAAAAATAAAAGGAAAAAAGGCAGAAGTAACTAAATGCCTTCTAAGAAGTACTCCTACTGACCTACAAATAGAGCTATCCACATACTTCTTTGAATTGTCCTTTTGTTATTGGATTACATTGACGTCAGCTATCATACTGTACCTACGGTTTGGTTAGTTTGAAAGCATTAATTATTGATACACAGAAAAACATTGTTCTTTCTAGTGAAGAAAAAGAACCAGGATGACCCGTGGAAAACATGTCTGATGAGAGCCAAACGTTTTTCGTCCATAAAATATTCACAAGCTAGGTAACATGTTGTTTGCGGATTTGGCAACTTAAGAAAACCTGAGCCCAAAATAGATTTCATTCTTAATATTTCAAGAGTGAGCCATTACACAGTTAGGTGTTAACTATTCTGTTTCCTTACATATCCAGCCAGAATTCTGATGATCCCTCTGAGACTGTCTCAACATCAAGGCCCTTGGCTGTAGCCAAGGGATAGCTTTAGGTAACAAAGTCCCTACATTTACACAGAGTAGGATGTGCAAGACACAATCCATTCTCTCCTGTCCTATGACTAGCTCCCTCCCTTAGCTTACACATACCCACTTATTATGGCAGATTTTGTTTGCCTAGTATGTCCCTAAAATTGCCACCATAATCTATCCAGCCATCCTTTCATGTCATAAGACGTTGCTTTGGCAGAACTGGGCAAACGAATATAAGAGCTTGACCTGAGAAGTGAAGATTGGTTATGAGGAAAAGAGGATTCCAGCAATGCTCCTATGACAGAATAGGTCTATGGACACTCAGATCCTCTAGGTAAAGATGATCCTGTGACAATATCAGAGGTATAGTGGGTCTATAGCAGTCAAAGGTTGGAGGCGAAATCAATGAGATTTTCTTCAAAGCCTAAGAACACACTCTGCAAATCTTAACAGGGTCACAGGTGAACGTTACCAGATCTTTGTTTCATCTTGCTCAAGAAGCAGAGTGTGGATATTACAGACTACATCATCTGCATCAGGATACAAAGGGCCTGGAGCTTTGACCAGCACTGTGCAAAACTCAATGCTTTTGGATCTCAAGTTTCAGGTAATTTTTTTCATATACAAGATTATTTTTTATTATTTTATTTGGCATTGGCCACCGTTTTTTCAGAGTGGTCATTGCTGGAGGGCAGTGCCCTGAAAAGAACACCTCATCCAAAGGGGGTGCGTCGGCATCAGAGCAGCCGGTTACTTCCCCAAAAGCCACCCTGAGGGAAGAAGCCGTGAAAGTGAGTCGAACCCGCTACAATAGCAAATGTGATGCCAATATTTAATAAGGGCTCTAAAGGTGATCCTTGCAATTACAGACCAGTAAGTCTAATGTCAGTACCGGCAAATTATTTGAAACTATAGTAAAGAATAAAATTGTCAGACACATAGATGAACATAATTTGTTGGGGGAAAAAGTCAACATGGTTTCTGTAAAGGAAAATCATGCCATACTAATTTAGAATTCTTTGAGGGGGTCAGCAAACATGTGGACAAGGGATATAGTGTACTTAGATTTCCAGAAAGCCTTTGACAAGGACCCTCACCAAAGCCTCTTAAGTAAAGTAAGCTCTCATGGAATAAGAAGGAAGGTCGTCTCATGGACTGATAACTGGTAAAAAGACAGGAAACGAAGGGTAGGAATAATTGGTAAGTTTTCAGAATGAGTGAGGTAACTAGTACCATCGGTCCGTACTGGGACCAATCCTATTCAATTTATTTATAAATGATCTGGCGAAAGGGGTAAACAGCGAGGTGGCAAAATTTTCAGATGACACTAAACTGCTCAAGATAGTTAAATCCAAAGCCAAACTATGAAGAGTTTCAAAAAGATCTCATCAAACTAAGTGATTGGGCAACAAAATGGCAAATGAAATTTCACGTTGATAAATGTAAAGGAATGCACACTGGAAAAAATAATTCCAGCTACACATACAACATGATGGAGACTAATTTAGCTATAAAAATTCAAGAGAGAGATCTTGGAGTCACCATGGATAGTTCTCTGAATCATTAAAAAGGGATAAAGAATAAAATAGAGAACATCTTATTGTCTCTATATAAAACCATGGTAGTCCCACGTCTTGAATGCTGCGTATAGATGTGGGGGCCTCATCTCAAATAAGAAATATTGGCACTAGAAAAGGTTCAGAAAAGGGCAACAAAAATGATTAGGTGTTTGGAAGGGGTGCCATATGAAGAGAGATTAAAAAGACTTGAACTTTTCAGCTTAGAAAACAGGTGACTAAGTGGGGGGATGTGATAGAGGTCTATAAAATCATGCCTGGTGTGGAAAAAGTGAACAAGGAAAAATTATTTATTTGTTCCCATAAGAACTAAGGGTCACCAAAGTAAATTAATAGGTAGCAGGTTTACAACAAACAAAAGGAAGTTTTTCTTCACACAGCGCATGGAGAGCCTGTGGAACTCCTTGCCAGAGGAGGTTGTGAAGACCAGGACTTCAATAAGGTTCAAGAAAGAAGTAGAAAAATTCATGGAGGTGAGGTCCATCACTGGCTATTAGCCTGGATGGGTAGGAATAATGTCCCCAGCGCCTCTCAGAGGCTGGGAATGGGTGACGGGAGAGGGATTGTTTGATGATTCCCCGTTCTGTTCACTCACTGTAGGGCATCTGGCATTTTCTTTCCATTCACAACGGTTACATTTTATGTTGTGTGTGGTGTGCACATAAAATCATAAATTGGCCCAGGTCCACTTCCAAAGAGAGAAACAATTATTCAGTAATTCTCTTCAATAATTCTCGAGTTAGGCTATAGTTTGTGGCAAAACCCAGCATAGGGTAGGACTGTAGGATTGTATGGGTAGGGGTAGGGTGGACGTTGCAAAGACATTTTGCACAGCTTGAGTCTGCTTTTTGGCCCAGGTCCACCAACAGAAATTGTGCATCCTTCTCCCTTGTTACAAGTCAAAGCATTCCTGATTAATCCAGTTTATGAAGACTGAACCATTATCACGTTAAGTGATTCCCCAAAGCCCCCATTCAATTATAAAGTGGCAGCAAAAAGGGCAAAACAGACATTCTATTTGATTAATGGGGACACAGACTTTAAATCAAAGGAGACTCTATCTTTCTTCTTTTGTCCCTATGCACTGAGGCAATAGGTTCAGTCCTGTAAATAAAGAAGACATAAGACAGTGGTTTAGTGTTTCAGTACTAAACCACTCACTGCTCTATGATTCAAGTATTACACTGCAAAACAACTCTTCCAAATAGGTAAATGTCTTTAAAGTGATACACACAGGACAACAACATGGTCATACTAGATCACAAATATCTAAAGATCAGGCAACTGCAGGTGCAAACACATTTAGGGGAACTTTCCATAAAGGTCTAATTATCATAATTATGAAAGGGGAAGAGATTCTTACTAGGAAAACACCCTGAAGGAAAATCCATCCAAACATTTTGGTTTCCTTGCACAGCATGAACACTAATACAGGTCTGAATTGGAAATGGATCAGGACAGAACTATGAAGTGAGGACACTTAGGATACTAGCTGTTGGTATTATGGATCCAGACCAAATTCTTTACTGTCAAAGAATTCATAATATTTTAAGTTTCAATCATTCATTGAGCAGTTCTGCCACTATTTTTATTGTTTCACTCACCCTAGTAATGCTTAACTCTTGTCATTAACATAGTGACCAAGATAATATTTCAATCCAAAGTGCTTTACAAAAGAAGGCATATTGACCCCATTTAAAGCAGGAGAAACAAAGACAGATCTTCAGTAACTTGCCCAAGGTTACAACGTGTATCAAATGCCTCCTTAAAACACTTTAAGATTCTGAAGGATAAAGAGCATATAACATATCCAAGAGGCGTTTCAGGGAAGTAGAATTGGTTGAAAAATGTTCAATGAAATTTTTTTCAAACTTTTGTCAAACTTACTGAATTTTTTTTATGGAAACATGTCACTTCAGACAAAACTTTTCTTGAGAAAGTGTCTCAGTTCCGGAATGGAATTTCTTATCAAAGCCAGAGACAACACATTGCCCCAGAAATCCTGTATATCCTGGTGGTGATGGCCCTAATGTTGAAGATCTTGGTTCAAATCGCTGCTCTCACTAAATCTTTTAATAAGGTTTTTAGCAACAAAAAAAAATCTTATTTTGTACTGATATAGAAGGGGAAAATGTCTAAAAATATATAAAATTGTCATAAGACAAGGAAACCACTTTCCATCCAACTCTGCAATGAGGAGAAAATTAATGTTCTTTCACCGCTAGGTAAATGACCAAGCTCAGGTCCTCAGTTACCATACTGAGGCTATGTCTAGACTGCAGGCTTCTTGCGCAAAAACCTTTTACAGACAAGATCGTCGGCAAAAACTTCTTGCACAAGAGCACACCCACACTGCAAAAGTGCATCAAAAAGCGATGTGCTTTTGCAAAAGAGAGCATCCAGACTGCATAGACGCTTTCTCGAAAGTAAGCTCTGATTGCTATGCACTGAATGGCCACCAGAGCACCTGTGCTTTTTCCGCTTTCCTCTTTTTGTACAAAAAACTCCTCTTACGCATCCACACACACCTTTTAGTGAAAGAGCTCTTTCACAAAAAGGCATTCTTCCTTGTAGAATGAGGAATACCTATGCCAGAAAAACCCCTCGGTTCTTTCGATTTTGGGGGGCAAAAACATGGTTGAGATGTGGATGCTCCACAAGTTTTTTTTCAGAAAAAATGGCAATTTTTCCAAAAAAAACTCTGTAGTGTAGACATAGTCTGATTGCTGCTATCTGGTGGTATCTGGTCTCAGTTTAATTCCTAACAAACTTTGGTATCAATATAAGAAAGCTGTATAAAATCTGGCACTTAGTACCAGTCTTTCTGGAAGTCTCAGCAGAGAAGCTTGACTTTTCCCTTATTTGCAAAGGTACTCCCTCTCACTCAGGGTGAGTCATGCTGGCATTGCGACATAAATGAAACATCCATTGCTGCTGCCTGTACTACGCAGTATTTGTTGCCATGTGGTTTGGGAGATACTTTTATTTTTAAAATTAACGGAAATACTAACTGCAAATTAAAAAACAAATCAGACGAGGGCTTAACCTGTCAGAGATGTAACACAGAAACTTTGCATAAGAACCAAACTTCCTCATTTGGGCACAGGGGAGAATGGACCTGGTCACTTTCACTTTGTCATTCAGTCATACAATACTACTGTGTTTGGATATCTCTAGTTAGGTAACAGTATACAGGAGTGAACTTCCCTTTTTTAGTATGCGGGCCTGGCTAAAGAGTTTGTGGGGCCTGAGGCAGCACGCTGTGGTTGGTTGTGTTGCATGGCCGGGTGGCTCCCAGCCAAGGCAAGGAGCAAGTGGCTGGGGAGGCGAGTGCCGGGCAGCACGGGGCCCCTGAAGGTGCAGGGCCCAAGGCAACTGCCTTGCTTGTCTTGCCTTAGGGCTGGGCCTGTTGCTATGCCTCTCAAATAGACTTTATTTTCATTTACTTGTGTATCAAAATTAAAGAAAACACAAGAGGTATGCAAGGGGAGAATTTTATTTTTATGGTGTAATTTTCAATTTTTTAAGAGACATACAAATCTAAACTTGAAACCCAAAGTATTTGATAGTGTCCTTTTAATTTATGAAACAAAATACAGGACTATGTAGCACTTTAAAGACTAACAAGATGGTTTATTAGGTGATGAGCTTTCGTGGGCCAGACCCACTTCCTCAGATCAAATAGTGGAAGAAAATTGTCACAAACATATATACCAAAGGATACAATTAAAAAACCGAACACATATTCATTTTTTTAATTGTATCCTTCGGTATATATGGTTGTGACAATTTTCTTCCACTATTTCATCTGAGGAAGTGGGTCTGGCCCACGAAAGCTCATCACCTAATAAACCATCTTGTTAGTCTTTAAAGTGCTACACAGTCCTGTTTTTTGTTTCAGCTACCCCAGACTAACACGGCTAAATTTCTATCACTTTTAATTTATATTAGCTTTAAATAGTTTCACCAATAATTATTAGAATTTTTGGAATTAAATGACGTCTTTTAAAGGCCTTGCTCCCTTTTTCCAACCATGGTTAATACATAGTCTTTTTATTTGTTTAAAATTTTAAAATACAAAGGAAATAATTGTGAATTAAAGATAAACCTGCAATTTAGATAAACCCATGTGTGATTCTATGCTGACGTGGGAAAAGTTCCAGTGTGCATAACAGAAATACTTGAAGAGCAGTTCAAGGGAGCAAATAAGTAATTAAAAATCTTTAAGGGCATCCACTTCCCACCTCAGAGCTTAAAGACTTTAATATTGATGTCAGGCTAGAAAATCTTTATCTTGCTAGCAAAGGGAGTGGTGGTGATGGTGGTGGTTGTGGCCAGAGAATTGGCAAGAAGAAACACAGGGATAATTGTCAAAATTTTTCAATCCAGTATTCTGTTGTAATGTTATTGCCATTTTAATAATTAATTTATATTAAACTAAATATCACCCTCAGGGACTATAGTGATACATTTTTGATAAATCCAGAAGTGACATTATTTAATGCTGTGGCTATGAAATTCATATCCTATTGCTATGGAAACAATGATGTCATCACAATCATAAATTCTTGTTGTACAGTGCTGATGATCACGAAGGTGGAAGTAGGTAAGAGCAAACAATACTTTTTAAAGAAAAATTAATAGAACTATTTCCTGCATGGCTCTTGGGTGACTTACTCTAGGTACAATGAGTTTGATAGTCTCAGTACATTTCCCACTAAACAGTGGTGAGTAATGGCTAAGCAGTCTCGTTTCTATAGTGCTTTATTCATAATGTTCAGTTAAATGCCAATATTGTTAAGTATTCTGGTGTTGAATCTCAAAACAGGACGTGCTGAGGCTTGCAACAATAAAAACATGTATTTTTAAAAGCATGGATTTTTAAAATGGGTTTGTGATTGAGTTTTAAGGCAATAATTATTTCATTCTGGACTATTTCAGATATCCCTACATTCAATAATCCATCCAACAAAAGGATTATTTAATCTTTAAAACATGAAGCCTTATTCCTGACAATGCCCTTTCAAACAATTTTTAAGGAAGTCTGTGAGTGGTACAGACCTGGCATTCTTGAAATACCAGCTGTTCTACAGGACAGGTTTGCCTTTTTCACAGGAACTCTGCGTTATTCAGTAGAAATCACCTGAAACAGGAGGTGGCATATGGAAGGGCCAAGACATGGTAGCTGAATGCCAGTGGTTTGAGACTCAATGCAAGAGTAGTTAACAATATTGGCATTTCATTGAACATGATGAATAAATTGTCATAGTACTGAGTCACTACTTCTCATTTTCAATAGTTAACGTATTTTACAGTCATGAACTAATTTAGCTCTTGAAGTATGCTGCTGCTGCTGCTGATGAGTTAGAGCGTGACCAGAATAAAACATCTCTGAATACTGTTATTGTCTACAGACGAATAGATATTCATTTTACATACAAAGTCAGACTCCAGAATGTAACACAAGGCACTTCTTTGCTAAAATAATATGGTAGATCATGATGAGAGAAAGTAGTGTCTACAAAAAAATAAAATAAAAATAAAAGGACTAATTTCTCAAAATAAAAAAAATACAGCCCAATAAATGTTCATTGTCCTGAAATTTCAGTAGTACTCCCAATGTACCTTCTTGTTTTTAATTTCCGTAACCTGGGTCTTCAGAAATACAATACACAAACAAGCCCCACATATTGTATTGGGCGATGGTCAATCTGAGTGAGAGCCACCTAAACTGGCAGAGCAAGAAGACAATGTATACATTATGCAACCTTGGATGACCTCACATGTCCACTACCACTAATCTGTCTCCACCAGGATTATATCCCACATTCCAAACATCTGACATTCTTCAAAGAGCTGTTGTATTTTTTTAAAAAAAATAACCTGCCTGAGTAACATTCCCTCTGTTCGGTCCCATAGTCCAATATGGGCAGCAAGTTGATACCCAACACCATTAGGGCTCTGTCTGCAGACACTGACAGTCCAAAGCTGACTTCTGACGGGCCGCTAAATCCTTTTTGCTGATGTCATGGTCATGCATCAATTCGCAGTGACGTGCACTTGGTGCCTCACCATCAAGACAGCAAAAACTGCGCCACCTAATATATTCTCACCCTGGGAGGAGAAGAAAGCTCAAGAACCATGGAAGATTCTATCAACCAAACTTCCAGATATATCATAAAAGAAAGTGAGGTTGGTGTTATGTATGTAGGGCCCCTTTGAAACGCCCATCACAGGGCTAGTGAGAAGCAGTACCTTGGCACTTCTTCTACCTAGCAGCCTGTCTGTGGTAGCTGAACAGAGCCAGGGGTTGTCACCTCTCTTCAGTACTCCTCCACCAAGTTTAGATCGGGATAGTACCCCTGTCTGTCAGCAGAGGGGAAGAAGATGAGGTAAAGCAACACCTTTAGCCCATCTCAGCCCCCAAGTGCTTCCTATTCTCAGGGGAGGAAAAGGAGACCCTTGATCCTGTGCCTGTTGCTTAGAGCAACTAAACACCCAAGAAAGATCCAGTATGGGTTCCCCTCTTCAGGTGCCCCCTTCTCCTACTCCCTGTTCTGCAGTCTCAAAGAAGCTCTTTTGCAGACACACTGCCTAAAACCAGTTTCCTCCCTTTCCCCCTCACTAATGTCTTGGAAGCAGATTTACTTGAAGGGGGCAGAGGGAAGGGTATAAATAGGAGGTCAAACTTATGTCTATCAGAACTCCATCATAGCCCTCTGTTCTTGCTACAGAGAAGCCTCTGGACATATTTGCCATGAGGATTGGGCCTAATGTTCTTCACATTCCTGCAGCAGCTACATCCAATGTTTCAATGGAAAAGTATGCAGAGTTCATTTAGCCATCATTTAGTGCAAGATGGCAGACAGAAACAAGGAAATGAACCAGAGTCAGCACTTTGGATACCATCAATGGTTCTCAGACCACAGCCTAGAAGAAAAAATACTCTGCTGTGCAGATCCTCTGTTTCAAATGCCACTAAGATGTTCAAGAATGAGAGCACTTTGGTCAGAAATTTCACTATTGTAGAAATACTACATTTATTTTTCAGCTACCTTACAGAGAGAAACCAACATCTCCTAACCTTCTCTCTAATGGGGTCTCTTGGAAAGCCTAGTTTACCCTGTGCACACCTCTCAGCTCTGAGAGTTTTAAGATGTTTAGAGCAGGAAGAGCTGCTGATCAGCTCAACTGAAAGAGCTTATTAGTAGAAGGGGAAAAATATTCATAATGGAGAGAGAGGGAAGATTCCCACTCAGATATTTACTCAGGGGATGGGGAAGACTTCTCCATTCTTCTGCTGTGTCTTCCAAATACTTGGGTTTTTTTTTTATAATTCAATATTACATTTTTGTCATTTCTTGTTTTCAAGTTTGTTCCACTGCTCCCACGGTCTTTCTGAGCTTCTACAGTGATTCTCATGGATTGCAGCGACATGGAGTGATAAAGCAAAGATCAACAGCAGCACCCATCCATCTGGCTGAAACTCCACCAGCCAGTAAGCCAGCCTCCTAGGGTGACAGTAGATGTTTCTATTATTCCTCACCTCTCCTCAGACCCAATATTAGCACAGGGTAGGAGCCTAAAAACTGAAAAGACAGGCCAGGACATTGTCCCTGTTGTCTGTCTAATTGCCAGTCTTCTGTTGGAGGATACATGCATAGTTAAGAAATAAGTTACCCACAGGTAGTGTTGCTTTCTAGAAATAAATTTATTACCAGAAAACAAAGGTCTGATTTACGCAAGACCTGAATTCACTAGTGGGTTTGGCAAAGCTACTAGAACGGGGCTTTTCAGAATGATAGGAGTAGACAGAGTAACCTGAAAACATCCAATGACAGCTCAATGTTTTATTTAGTGTTTCTATTTTGTAATGTGAAAGAAGCTGAGCATTGGGGAATTCCTGAGCTTCACTGTGACAACATGAGTGTAGGGAAGAGAGTACAACTTTACTGATACACACCTCATGGGAACAGGGGGGAGAGGAGGGAATGGAATGAGTTTCTGAAGTGTGTATAGAATCAAATTTGATAGTCTCGATTTGTGATTTCTTTGGCTTCTCCTCCCTTATTTCTTCTGCAATCTTTAGGTGTAAGGGACCACATTTAGATACAGGTGTCTAAACTTTATCACTGTGAATAAAGACCACATTCTCAGATCCAGGAAATGAGTTTTTTGTATAGCAAGTGTATTCTTTCCACAAGCACTAACCTTTTTATATATATCAACTTATGCCCCTGTGTTAGAAACTGTGGTCCAGCATTTAAAAACAGACCTGGAGCACTAGCTGGGAAGAATTTCTCTTTTGTATTTTGTGGTACAACCTCAAGGTTAAGTCAGGTACCATAGTTATTTTCATTGAAAATAACACTTAGCATTCATCTTCAAGAGAATGACCAGAACATTAATTAGGAGTTCAGAAACTACAAAGATTGTGGTTGTATAAGGGCCAAGTAGACACAACTACCTAATCCTGATAACACATCTGAGTAGTATCATAAGTCTCAGTTTTCACCGATAGAAAAGCTGAAGTAGAGAGGTTAAGTGACTTATCCTAGGTTGAACAGAGAATCAATGTCAGAGCTATGATTAGAACTCTGAAATTTCTGGTGTGCAGACCTGTGCACAGAAAAAAAACCCAATAATGAACCAAAGGTAAACTTCCTTAGCGAGAGTTTATATATCTATCTACTTGTCATTCATAGCTTGCTGGGACCCTTGAAGGAGTCAGTTTTTCCTAAAACTGAGAGAGACATCAGAAAACCTAAACCTTGGTATGTTCCAAAAACTACCTCAGGAAAACTTTCTGAGTCAGAGAGCTCTAACCATGATATTTAATAAAATGCTCATCAGTCATTAGAAAGGACACCGTTTTAAAAATGTATGATTTTCCGCTGCGCTCTGCACTCATTGAAATCAACATGTTCTCCTGGAATCCAAGCCCAAGAAATTTTTCATCCACTCAGTCGTATCAATTATATGAATGTCAGCTCCCTTGGAGGCCAAACTCAAACTGTAGTTAAGGAAGTTGTTTATGCAGTGGATAGGGCAAAACAGCAGAAAAGAAAAATAAAGGGACTCTTTGGTGTACAGAGTAAGGTATTTTACAATTAGCTGCAACTTGCACCGACGTCCCATGCTGATACAGAACAAGGTTGCACAAAAGAACTCATTTTTTACCCCTTGATAGTAATTATGTCTACCCATGCTTTCATACATTTACTTACAGTCAGAAGTATTCCAAAATGCTTAAAAATTTTAAAAACATCTGTTCTATAAACTATGATCAGAGATCACTTTAATCAACCTCTGCAATACAGCTACCTCTGGAAGTAAGAAAAGTGAGTGTGCAGACATACATGTTGGGAACATGTACAGAACATCGAATCATAGAACACTAGAACTGGAAGGGACCTCGAGAGGTCATCGAGTCCAGTCCCTGCCCTCACAGCAGGACCAAGCACTGTCTAGATCATATCTCACCTGCTCTTAAATATCTCCACGGATAGAGATTCCACAACCCCCCTAGGCAATTTATTCCAGTGTTTAACCACCCTGACAGTTAGGAAGTTTCTCCTAAAGTCCAACCTAAACCTCCCTTGCTGCAATTTAAGCCCATTGCTTCTTGTCCTATACTCAGAGGCCAAGGAGAAAAATTTTTCTCCCTCCTTCTTGTAACACCCTTTTTGATACTTGAAAACATTATATCTCATTGAACCTGTTGCCTGATTAAGACTGCATATGAATTCCAGTTACCACCTTTAGAGGATTCTTTGCTCCCGGATCAGGCCCAATATTCAATTATTTTATGGCTGGGAACCCTGATGTGCACAATTGCAACACTCACACTATAAGAACTCTTGTGTATTTACAAAAATAGTGTATTAATACAAATAGCACAGTCACAAACACTCCACTTTCGTAAGAGAGATAGGGAATGTACTTTCGTATTTCCATACCATATTCTCACTATTTCTTCTAGAACAACATGAGGTGTTAGCCATCATCTACCTCATTACCTTCACCTTCCTCATCATCACCAGGGGCCATCATTCTGGCTCCTTCCATGGACTACATCTTCTCCTCTTCCCATCCCTAGGCTGCGATGCCATTTTTATCATATGTTATGCTGACGTTGTTATGTTTGATGCATATTTACTAGGGGATGTTTCCTTTTCTCTTTATTTGTAGTTTCTCACCTTACTAATGGTAAAGTGGGTTTTTTTCCAATAGGTTAGTATATTATTGATCTCAAGTTCTTATCATATGCTTTAGTTCATTACCATGGGCCTTTTGTGGTTGTCCGTCACATTTATTATTTCTGACCTATTTAATTATTAGGTCTGGTCTCAACCGGTTATTTCAGGTTTTTCTAAGTAATGATGTACCTGCTAAGTTTGAGGGTATTCTTGGAAGTGCCTATACCATAGAAAGTCCTTCCATCTTACTACTATCTATCTAGGTAAACAGTCCCAAACATATGTGAGCTAACTGTGCTAACTGGAAAGGTCCCAGACAAAAATACTAACTAAATATATTTATAGACAAGCAAGAAGGTTAGCCGTATAGGCTACAAACCAGCTAGATTAAAACATCCATGTTCTAAAGAGTGCCACGTGAATCTCAATAAAAGTCCCAAGTGGGTAGGGCCTCAACTATAAGAATAGCAGCACATTCACCCTAATGCCAAAGAAAGCGTTCTTGCTGATTAAGCCTGTCAATGGGAAGTGGGGGAGGAGGCAAAGGGGACAACTGCTTGGGGGCCGGGAGATCCAAAAGGACCCGGATCTCCCAGCTGCCACCGTTGCTACTGCAGCAGTCACCGGAGCTCTGGGCCCCTTTAAATTGTCATTGGAACGCTGCTCTGTGTTGCTCTATGTGCTGGAGGGGATGCCACATTTTGTGCAATGCTTGGAGCTGACTGCTCTCGCCCCCACCCTGTCCACTCGAGGCCTTGCCCCTTCCAGGGGTGCAAAGTTGCCCTCCGCCCCTTGCCTTGGGGCCCACAGTGGCTATGCTGTCCATGCTGATGCTGAATCAATGACAGTGGCTGGTGAAGCACCTTCTGCAGAGCACTCCTAACCAAGAGGATGGGAAAGTAACTCCAGTTCGGCTTAGTTTGTGGAAGCTAAGGGATTCACAGCACACAGTCCTATTGGCCTCGGGCTATTTTCTTTCCAACTTATAGAATCACCATTCTGGAAACATGAGTTATCAATCCCATTACTTATCTACCAGGCAGTAGAACTGGATTGTGCTGTGCTGAAGATCCCTGCAGGCTTCCCATAGACAATTTAGGACTGCACCCAATAAAACTTTATTGCTATATCAATATCCATGGTATGACAAAACCATCATTTAAAAAAAATGATTTTTTTTCCTGCTTTCATTATTATTTGTGCCCAAACTACTGTCCAGATACAACTCAGACATGCATACAACACGGCCTTCAATAATCTTAAATAACTGTGGAATTTATAAAACCTGGACAGATCCCTGGAGAACTCTGAATGGCTCTTTTCCTCATAAACCTCACACATTGCTCAAGCACAGCAAAGTCTTTGATGTTGCCTCTTCTTCCAGCATCTGCTTGTTACAAACAGGTGGTAATGGAACACGGTTACTTTCTTTACAGTTGGGTATGGTGGAGTAACCCACACCCCTTTTGGGTGTCGGGCACTGTCCCATATCATGGCATTGAGACCACTTACAGAGAGATTAATGAGTCTGCTCTATGGCTTTAGCTGAAAGCCACCTGGCTCTTTAGGTCATACAGCTGAGACTTAAGCTACAGAAGTCCCAGGTTTGATTCCACCTGTCGGTGTTTCAGTAGCACTATGATCAGGTGACTTCCAGAAGGTCTAAGGAAAGTGATCTTTAGTTATATCTACACTGCAAATAAAAACCTGTGGCTAGCCCATGATTTAGGCTCCTGAGCTTGAGGCTATGGGGCTGTTTCACTGTAGTACAGAGTTCCTGGCTCCGGCTGCAGCTGAGCTCTGGAATCCACCCACCTCATAGGGGCTAAGAGCCTGGGCCATGAGCCAATTAGCTGTCACAAGCCAGCCATGAGTGTCTAACAGCAGTGTAAACATGCAGTATAAACATCCCCTTAAATACATCCCCTTACATACAACCGTAGCACAGCTCCCAATTGCTAAAGAATAGAATGTAACACAGCCATGCATTTAGCATGACAAAGGGTGGTCGTTCACAGAAGACGACCTAAGTCAATGAAGTAGACAACAGAACTGTACTTATTTACATCATCTAATGATCTGCATAAAGATGTGTTTCCTTCAGGACAGGGTGATTCAGATTGCCATATGGCGTTATGAATTATCTTAAGGATTTTGCTTTTCTATGTTGCGTCTGATCAACATCTGTTATTTCTCAGTTTACTATGCATTCTGACTATACTCCAAAACCACTCTTAAGTGACACAATTCATGGTAACATCTAAAAATAACTTTTAATCACCCATTGCATCTTTAACGATTAATAATTATGGTACACCCAAACACAATTAGCATTGTGACATTCAATTAATTTGCAGGTTTCTCAAGGGTAAAAACGGACACCATGCAAGGGCCCTACAATTTTCTTACTTCTCTGCTTAAGGGATATTTGTTCCCCTGCCCTAGCATGCATTCTTGGCCCCTAAGCTCACTCCAGCCCCCCCCAAACACACCGTGAAAGCTAAACACATCCTTCTGTCTGCCATAGAAGGGTCATGGAACTCCTTTGACAATATTAAGTCCCATTTTACAGAATGGAGAATCTCCATTAATGTAAAAATAAAAATAAATAACTACTGGAACTTGAAGAGATCCTTTTAATTTTTTTGCATGCAGCTGACACAAGGACCCCCGGGACATTAAAGGTAAGTGTTTAGTGAGGAAGTGGTCATGATAGGGCAAGTAAGGAATTGGAGAGATTGGGATGGAGAATAGCTCAGTATTGTTTTAGGAGGTAGAAAAATGTACATAGAATGTACCTCAAATGTATCCAGCTCTGAGACCTACTATGACTAAGACAAGAGAAATGCAATCTGAAACTTACATAACAGAAAATCAGTGGAATTTAAATGTATCTGCAGCTCCACATAATTTTGTTTACATTGGTATTTTACACACATGCACATCTAAACACACATACACACACACACACACACACACACACACACACAAAGATGTTACCATTTGCCCTCAATAAAAATGGGACATATTTGTGATTGGGGGCACTGGGACATACTAGTTAATAATGAAAAGGGTGCTCAAATTGGAATCAATACTGGATTCTTGTGAAACCAGGGTTTGCAAAGCTAGTCTCTGAAATGTATTTGCTTTTCTGAAATTGTCATAAATATGTGACCACAGAGTTTGTGTTCAAATCTGAACCCTCCCAAAATTTAGAGTTATCCAGAATTGGAGCTGTTTAATGTTAAAATATATTCGTTATGAATTTTTAGAAAGCACTTTCAGTCAAAAGTGACTCTTGGTTACTGCTCAAAATAATCTTACTGATTGAAATCTGCCTCAGTCAATAATGGCTAACAATTGTACCTATCCCACAGATGCTTACCGGCATATGGAAAAACAGTGAGTTAGTTGCTTCAGGTCATTTCCCACTGTACATCTGTCTACGCTTTAAACCCACTGCCACAATGAGCAGTCTCAGCAAAGAGAGTGAATGGACAAAGACTAATCTGTCCTCTCTTTCCAAGGAAGCTGGTTTCCTAGGTTAGTCTTGGAATACACTGAATTCACAGTGCAAAGCAGGAAAGACAGCACTGCTACTGTCTATGTAGTAGTACTTCTGGAAACAAACTGAGGACTTCATTCTCCAGGGACATTAAAATAGCACTTTTCATTAGTATTTAAAAAAAACATTTAAAAGAAAAAGAACAGCCTTATTAGACAATGACCTATCTTGACCCTCAGAAGATTCCTTAAGGACATGATT
Source organism: Pelodiscus sinensis (assembly GCF_052426305.1). Classification (NCBI taxonomy): domain Eukaryota; kingdom Metazoa; phylum Chordata; order Testudines; family Trionychidae; genus Pelodiscus; species Pelodiscus sinensis. Next base: position 9,300,050 of record NC_143059.1, read on the forward strand.
TAATTGGATGTTCTGACTTAAGCAAAATTGCTTTTTTTGGGCCCACAGAGAATTAATTTTGAAAAGCCAATATCCCTTTTTGCACGCTGCCAATTTAGATTGCAACTAACCTGTCAGAAGGTTCCCACAAGTCTGGAGAAGTCTCTCACTCTCTTGGTGGTGAGATCTCCTCACACTGTGAGGACTGGGACAACTGTAGATTTAGTGTTATAAAGACACCCACAACTGGCAAGTGACCTAAGAGGAAATAGTGGTCCTGCCTGACAAGCATTCCATCCACACAATTCCCAAGCAAGTCCATGGAGGCCTTGTGCATGGACAACTTGCAGGACCGTATCCATAATTAGAATTGTGCAAAACTAAGCAGTTCTGATTCACAAACACTTGAGTAAATATTTATTTTCTTCAGTTTCTATTCCCTGGGTTGGCACCTCTGAATTCTGCACACAATCAGTAAAAGAGCGACTTCTGCAAGATCCTTCCTGGAGGAGTCCATTATCTAGTCTGATAAAAAGTGGATCTGGTTCTGTGCCACAGACATCATTATAACCAATGTGAGTGATACAAGTTAAGGTTGCCTGCCACTTCCCATTGTAAGACATGCTTTCACTTGCTGCTAACTTCACCACTCTTACATCATTTGGGCCCAACTTTTCCATGCCATGTCTCTGTCGGAGCTGAATTATATTGGGAAGATTTCAGGATTTCAGCAAACACAGAGCAGTCATTTCCCAGAATAAGGGCACAGGCATCCTTAATTTTGGCACTTCCTAACTTTTAAGTGCTTGACTTGGTAGCGTTAATGTTAACCGAATATGGTTTTTTCTATATATGTTATTTACTTAGGTTTGCACTCCGATCCGATCTCATTAGCTAATGAGTGTCAGGTCATTACTGGATGAGAAAGGTGCATAAATACTTAGATGACCCAGACACAGGTATTGATCATCCAACAGCACTCTTCCTTCAGAGACAAGGTTGCAATTTGGCATTAAAAAACACTTACTGTTTCTTTAGGGTTTCTAAGACAATTATCACCAGGGCTCGAAAAACAATGTAATCTACTTGCCTGCGGCGAGTAGATTACACCCCAAAAGAGCTGGCACAGAGCGATCTGCGCATGCAACAGACGAGACCTGATTATCACTACGGCATGGAAATGCTGTTGAACAGAGCTGTGTCTTTTAGATGAGACAAAAATCAGTACTGATTACCTGCACAGACTGATAGAACACTAGAACAGGAAGGGACCTCGAGAGGTCATCAAATCCAGTCCCCTGTCCTCATGGCAGGACCCAGTACTGTCTAGACCATCCCTAATAGATGTCTATATAACCTGCAATCATTAAAAATCCCATAATTTTCCAAGCATAGGGGTGTTCTCTCCAGCAGTTTGGGCCAATTCCAACTCTGGCATTTACATTTTGTCTACCAAAATTCACTCAACAGTTATAGCAGGAAAAAGGGAATATTCATTTGCCGTCTTAGGCCACGTGTCCACCACAGAGCTTAGAGCAGCACAGCAGTACTGATGCAGTTGTACCACTGTAAGGTTTCCTGAGTAGCTGCTCAATGCTGATGGGAGAATTCTTCCATTGTCATAATTAAACTACCCCACACACGCAATCAGTGGCAACAGCTGTGTTAATGGGAGAAGTTCTCTTACCAACCTAGCACTGTCCACATCGGCGCTTATGACTTATGTCACTTGGAGTGGGGAGGTGGTGTTTTTTACAGCCCTGAGAGACATAAGCTTTTCCAACAGAAGCGGTAGTGTAGACAGCAGAACAAGTGTAACTGCACTTGCTGTAGTAAGCCCCAAGTCAATGGGCCATCTCATGACCTCTAAGTTAGGCATGTGTTTCAATACTTTGTTGAATTCGCCCTTAAAGTCAGTATATGTGTGGTTCTCTTTCATCCCATACATGGCTGCAGTTTCAGTGATGATTGAAATGAACTCGGTATATATTTTGGGTATCAGTTTCTAATTCATTTTGGGATGCGAGGTTATTTTCTGATCTTATTTTAGCACATTTTAATGCCTTTCCTCCTCCTTATCCCCATCTCTATATCTTTTGAATGTGACTATGAGACAAACCATGTTAAGAATTTTCAGCTTTGATCTGCATGATGTTTTTGCTATTAAGTGTAGGTTAGAATTATTACAGCATGTTCACTAACAACATTTCATTACTAGCTCTGGATTTCCTAGTACAAGCATTGTTCTCTGCCTGCATGTGTTCTTCTGTTTATGACTGTGAAAGGACGAATAGTTTTATTTCACTGTATATTTTCCAGGTACGGCTAATGCGTCATGGAAGAGAGAAAGATGTACAACGTAATTATATATCATGAAGGATCAAAGCAAGGAAGAGATGGGAGAGGAATGCAACTCTTCTCTCCTCTCTGCTAAAAGAGAAGGAAAGTACTTTTCTTCTCCCTAACTTGGGGAAGTAACATCCTCTGCCCTACCCATCTCATGACTTCCCATCCTACTTCACTGTTTTGGTTTGTACTCCCCTTCCACTTTCCAACTACAGGCAGTCCCCGGGTTACGTACAAGATAGGGACTATAGGTTTGTTCTTAAGTTGAATTTGTATGTAAGTCGGAACTGGCTCCAGATTCAGCCGCTGCTGCTGAAACTGACCAGGGGCTGACTACAGGAAGCTGGAGGCAGAATTGCTCTGCCCCCAGCTTCCTGGAATCAGCCACTGATCAGTTTCAACAGCGGCTGAATCTCGAGCCTGGGACAGAACAGCTGAGCTGCCAGGTAGGTCCCTGCAGGACCAACCCGGCAGCACCCCAGCTGCTCTACCCCAGGGTCCACAACAAAAGCCTGGTCTGCTGGGGGGGGCGCACTAGCTGCGGCCCCCCCTCAGCAGACCAAGGACACGGGGAGCAAATCCGCAACGGCGGCGGGGTGCCGCGCCTCTGAGGCTTTGCTCTGGCAAAGCCTCAGAGGCGCGGGACTCCACCGCCGCTGCGGCTTTGCTCCGGGTGTCCCTGGTCTGCTGGAGACGGTCCCCAGCAGACCAGAGGCACCGGGAGCAAAGCGGCGGCAGGGTGCCGCGCCTCTGAGGCTTTGCTCTGACAAAGTCTCAGAGGCGCGGGACCCCACCACCGCTGCGGCTTTGCTCCCAGTGTCCCTGGTCTGCTGGAGACAGTCCCCAGCAGACCAGGGACACCCGGAGCAGCTTTTCTCGCCCCGGAGGTCGAGGTGGCGGGACCGCTGCGCTCTGGGCGGTCCCGCTGCCTGCGAGCTCCGGGGCGAGAAAGCCCCGTTTGTAAGTGCGGATCCGACGTAAGTCGGATCCACGTAACTCGGGGACTTCCTGTACATTAAACCAGTAAAGACAGGTAGTCAGTCCATATTACCATACAGATTCATAGATTCTAAAAACAAGGAACAATTATGATAATCTAGTCTGACCTCCTGTATAATGAAAGTCACAGAAATTCCTCCAAACAATTTCTAGAGTATGTCTGGGTGTATTGTTAATTTGCACAACAGGTCAAAATTAATCCTTTGGTCTCATAAATGGTTATTTCAATAAAGAAATGCCAACTGTGGTGATAAGAGGGTATGAGAGTGATTAATGGCTTTAGAAGATAAAAAGAGAGGGTGCCTAGTGAAATTATAATCTAAAAACATTCATAAATGCATATAGTTTTATTTAAGAGGACATCTCTATGAACAGCTAATGAGTGAGCCATCACTAATGATATTGTCTTGCTTCACTGAAAACTCTACAGCTATGTCTACACTGGCAGCTTTTTGAGCAAGAATGGCCGTTCTTGCACGAAAACTTGTGGAGCATCTACACTGCACGTGTGTTCTTGCACAAGTAAATTTACAGTAAAGAATCAGACAAGAGGGCTTCTTGTGCAAGAGTTATTTCTCTCCCCCATGAGTAATAAGCCCTCTTGCTCAAGAGCTTTTCCACAAGAAGGCAGTGTGGAAGGGCAACAGGGGTTTCTTGCGCAAGAGAGCGTCCACACCACCATTGATGTTCTTGCACAAAAGCACATCTCTCGCGCAAAAGCATATGGCAGTGTTGACACGCTCTTGCACAAGACCTTTTGCCCAAGAACTCTTGCACAAAATAGTTCTTGCGCAAGAAGCCTGCAGAGTAGACACAGCCTACCAGCTTTTATTAGTAGCATTATGCTTAAAGTTGTGTATGTCTCTTTCTGGTCATGATCAGCCAGTATAAAGACATGGAAAATTCATCTGTTTAAATTTGGTAAAATTTGGTAAAAGTTTCAAACCCATGGTATTTCAGCCAATGAGATTAAGAAGGGTGAAACCAATGTTCCATCTAGTCCAGTGTCCTATACAGTAGCAGATGCTTGGTACTTCAGAGGGAATGAAGAGAACAGACAATCACTGAGTGACCCATTCCCTGTCATCTGCTCCCAGTTTCTGACAATCAGAAATGCTTCACAGGACAAGTATTGCAAAAGCAGGTCTTGAATGAAGTTTTTACTCCTTTGTATTTGTTAGCACTCCAGATCAAATTCAACTCTGAAAGAGAGAGTTGATTCTAACCTACATTTGGTGTCAACAACAGACTGTTTAAATTTTTAAATTGTTGTGGGCAATGCATGGCTAAGTTCCCAAGATATGTTTCTAGGGTTGGCAGGTAGGAAAGAATCTTTACTTAAAAATTAGTAAATTTGATGTAGAATCAGTAAGAAAGAAAAATATCACAGTTTTTTCTTTTGTTTTTAAGTCATTTTTCAGACTAAAAAAATCACATTTTAAATTTCCGTCTTCTCATAGTATCTGGCATGTAATGTGACCTACTGATACACAATTATAAGGTGGAGAAATATGCACTACATTAGCACTCTTATTACAAAAAATATTCAAATATTGACTTGCCTTAAAATCTTCATGCCTCCTTCTGTTTTTTTCACTCTATGCAAGGACAAAGGCAAAAGAAAACCGATGATACTTAACAGTGACCCAGAATGCTGACTCATTTACGACAGTGATTAGCTACATTTTTTTCCACTTCCACTTTCTTTGTTTTGTTCCAGAACATGTCTGTGGCATCTGTTAGAAAGTTTTTATTACTAGCTATCACAATTATTGCAGCTGTACATAGCATTGTGTATAAAATCAATCAGGCTTTATGACATACTTATTACCTATTAGCCTTATGTCCAATGTTTAGCATTGGTTTGATGTGTAACTTTTTATTTATCTCTATTAAAAAATCTCAAAAATATAAAATTATAATTATAAATCAGCTTGGCCAAAATTAGGATGCACAGTTCTACAAGTGGTTACTTAAGTGTATTAGGCTCTGATCTGAACACACTAATCCAGGGATGGGCATGTCATTATATTAAAGGCCTATATAATCAAAGCTTTAAAAGTCTGTATTGGCATCCCTAATGTCACTATATTAGCAGGACATCCAGGAAAGGGGTCAGTTAAACTCATATTTCAAGACAGGCAGACAGACTGAGAAACAAGAACCACAAAAAACACAATGAATTATTTGGATTCTGCAGGGAGAAACACAAAATAAAAAAATCAGCTATATCTTTCTCTCAGAGCCAGAACTGATCAAAGAAGTCAGCGATGTTACTACTGGCCTCTTTGGACTCTAAATTGGCTTTCGGTGCACAGTGATCTGTTGTAGAGTAGGTTACATAACCACAGGTGAACCAGTTACTGGGGCTGCAACATACACATGGCAGAAGAGCTGCCCAAACACATAAACAGGCCAAGGTATTTGAGAGTTTCTTATTTCAATCATGAACCCTTATAGGGAGTGTCAAAAATGGCTACTTTTTAAGATTGTGTCAGTGTAAATAGAGAAAGAATGAGAAAATTAGGCTAAAAAAGAAACTGAAAAACACACTCTCTTTAGATCAGTGGTTCTCAAAGTGCAGTGCTGCCTCCCAGGTGGTCCGTGGCTCAAGCTCAGCCCCCCTCTTTTCTGACACAGCAGGAAGCCTCATGGTCAGCGCACAGCCGTGAGGCTGCAGCACCCGCTCTGGCTTTGGGGGTCAGCACCCGCTCTGGCTTTGGGGGTATGTGGGATGAGAAGGGAGGTGGAAGAAAGCAAACTCATCCCCACCCCATGGGGCACAGAGCTACAGGTGCATACTCTGAACCCCTCATTTTTGTTCCCACCCAAGAGCTTAAGGGGGGGCCCATAAAATCCACTAACTCCGGAACCCCAGAAAAGTAAATCTGAACTGAGGCCTTGAACCTCAGTCTTCCCTTCCCCTCACCCCATGGGGCTGAAGTGCCAGAGGAGTGAGGAGTCTTAGTTGGGGGCTACATCGGTGAGGGTTGGGGGTTTCAAACTTGTTTTTTTGCTTCTCGCTTGTATGGTCCCCAGCTGATTTTTCTGTGAGTCAGTGAACCCCGACCCAAAAGGGTTCCCCACACCTGCCTTGAATAAAGAAAATATTGAAACCTTTTGTGTTGGTCATAAATTAATATTTTACTTTAGTTAAAATGAAGTTTGATAAACTAACATGAGAAAGTTAATACATTTCATCTGTTGAATCATTTAAATTAAACCATTCTCCCTAGCTGCAGCACTAACAAAATGGCTCGGGTGTAATTATGTGATTAACGGTAAGTTTCTATTAGCAACTGGTGGTCCGTGGAAAGGTTTACATTCAGCCAAGTGGTCCATGGGCCAAGTTTGAGAACCGCTGCTTTGGATCCTCTCTCATAAAACATGCACAAGGAACTACAGTAGCATGTTTAGCATTGGGAAAGTAGCAAAAAAGTGCACTGATATAGCAAAGTACTGAGACTCTGGAATACCCCATGTATTGCCTCTCACTTCCTCCCACACCAACCCTAGAAGTCAGCACTCCCATTAACCAACATGCAATATCAGAATATTGTGATTGGATTTACAATAGACATCATTTAATTGTGTACATAGGAAATTGCGTACATAGTCCTCATCATAGTGCAATTAGCTATGAAACCCTTTGTTTTCTGTATATGGAACCTTTAACTCTAAGCATAATCCTTGGTTCCATGCAAAGCTTACTGAAGGTCAATGAGACCCTTTCCATTGAGTTTAGCAGGCCATTTAGATCAGGCCCTCTGTGTGCAAAAACAGAAACTGCCTTTGCTCTCATTACTGACTACAAGAAGAAACATACACTGTGTCCTCATGGGGTCTGTTTGCTCCTTTCATATAGAGAAATATAACAGCACACAGGTTCAGAGTGTCTACACAAGTGGTGTTTTCAGGATACCCACGTCCAAATGCAGTACTTTGTGATTAAATACGACTACCACATATTTTTATAGCACTTTCTATCCAATTGGTATTTGGTTGCTATTAATTGAGTAAAAAGAAAACAGGATAGCTTTTTTTAAGATGATTGATTATGAGAGAGATATAGGTTGATTCCTGCATGTGCAGCTGCCAAGAAGCTGAGAGTTTTAAAGCATTTTCAATAAGCTGAAACCTGTTTAGATATGTAATAAAATATTTTGTGCGAGTTTGAGGAGATAAAGAGGTCTCATTCTTTAGCAGAATCCTGTAGCTTCATGAACAAGCAGAATGGGATCAGTAAGTTTAATGTATTCATGTAACAGTAGCACGAACAAATCTCTATGCCCTATTGGCACAGTTCATTTTATTCTGTGCTCTTCTACTTTCTGTCCACTCGTAGAATGTATTCAGTTTTTATACAAACAGAGGCACAGGAAAAATAAATAAAAATCAAATATAACTATAGAAATAATTTCCTCGTATAACTTTAGATTATTTTTCAGAACATTAAATGGGAGGCTGGTATTAAACTGTTGGCAAAAAATTCCATCTTTTCTCATGAGTGGCCAAGCACATGCACAATGTAATGAGCTAATCTGAGAAAAACATATAAGGCATTCCCCCTCTCACCCATCCCCCCCAAAAAAGCTGGTGTTTTTGGTAGGCTAGTTTCTGTTCAAGGCATATATATAAAGTCTGGGTCTTAAATTGATTTTATAGACATATACCTATTTTCACAAACTTCTGATATATTTTCATTCTTAAGTGCAAACATTTACCTGACATGCTGGAAACCCAAACAGAAGCCTGGTGCTAAATAGAAGCACCAGATAGGGAAATTGATTATGAACAGATATGCTTATTTTCTTGTATATAGTGAATATGCAAATCATAAAAACATATAACTTATGGAAAGAAGAAAACGGGCTTTTAAAAAGTTATTTCAGTTTTACTATTATAGGCCCCCAGCCTACAAATTGCTCCATATAAACAGATTCCTGTGCCAAACTGTGGCCAATTGGAGCTGTGAGCGGCCCTACCTGTGGAACTCAGGTGAATCAAGCATCCGGTGGCCCACTAGAGGTTAATCCTGACGAACCATATCGGGCCTATGGGCTGCTTATTGCCCACTCCTATTCTAATCCTACAGGGCTTGTCCTGCCACCTTCTACTCATACAAGTTGCCTTTATTGCCACAAATATTCCCATCAAAGTTACTAGGACTAATTGTGTGAGTAAAGACTACTCACACGAGGGTAAGTTTATAGATCAAACCAATGGAAAAATATTTTGCAGTCAAATAGTAACTTTCCTCAACGTTGAAGTTTGATATAACCTGAACTGAGATTTGAACGCTGCAATTTCCTGAAACAATTTTAGACTTTCATTCCCATTTACTATAAATGGAGTTATTTTATAAAGGAGAATAGAGAAAGAGATCATTGAGGGATAGGAATTTATCTTCAAACACCTTCCATTGCAAATGGAAAACTAAGGCACAGGCTAAAGTCCAGATTTTTTAAGGCATTTGGATGTTCATGTCCTCAGCATTGCAACTCCTCACCGGTTTAGGTGTCTAAAGCTTTTCAAAAACAGATTTATGACCCTAAATCACATTGGCTAACATTAGGATTTTAGCTCCTCCTTGCCTACATCCCTTTTAAAAATTAGTTTAAACACCTAACTCAATTAGGCATTACACAGCTGATTACCACAGTGCCTCAATACTTTTATACATCTGGGTCCAGGTGTCTTATCCAAGATCACACAACAAATCCATGGCAGACCAAGGAATTGCACCTAGGTCTACATGAACGCTAGTGACTGAACCACTTTCTCTCTCTTTAGTACAATGCAAACAGCTTCCATTCCACAAAATCTTTATCTTCTTCTCCCATTGACTTCAGTGAGACTTTGATCAAGCTCTTTGACAGTGTCCTTGCAAAATGACTTCAGTGGATTGTGAGCTTGGTCTAGTGTGTATAAAATATATTGGTTTAATAAAAGTCCTGATCCTTTGACAATATACTCTTCTAATTGGTTTCTATTGTGCTATAAAGTCAAGACTCCTCAGGACTGCAAATTTAGCCCATTCCTTCCTGTTCCTCTCCCCTCCCCATTTAAGAGAGAAAAGTTGATTCTAATAATAAAGTTAGTTGTTATCCAAGTTTTATTAGTCTTTTTTGTCAGAAGTTGTCTCATCACAAGAAACCCCGCAGCAAAGTCTCTGCTTATTTAACTGATCACCGATTTCATTTTTTGATTAATTCATTCTCCCTGCCACCACCAGTTTGATTCTAAAGCACAATAAAAATGAAGGCAGACAGGAAGGACAGAAGTCTAGCCAGAAAATTTATGTCGATCCCTGTTGATTATTCCAGGCAGCAGGTGAGCTTTGTCTGGCTACCATGTATATGTTCTTCAGTTTATAATTCTCTAGACATCTGAACTCAAAAACAAATCAGATTAGGGTAATGAATTGGTCTTAGCCAATTCTTCTCTTTCCCATGAATAACATCCCTCAGGAGAAAAAACAGCTGGAAAGTCCCAGACTTACAGAAAATATGTTTCACCTCATGGAATCTCCTATGAAAAGCAGGGAAAGGAATGGAAAAGACAAACTCCTAAGTGGCTGAGCCAGAAGAAAGCCATCCCTTTTGGTTCGCCTCCAAGAACTGCTTTCTAGGCTTCTTCAAGCAAATCTAGGGTCCTGTGCAAAACAGCAGGTTACATAAGAACATAAGAACGACCGTACTGGGTAAGACCAAAGGTCCATCTAGCCCAGTATCCTGTCTGCCAACAGTGGCCAGCACCAGGTGCCCCAGAGAGGGTGGACCGAAGACAATGATCAAGCGATTTGTCTCCTGCCATCCCTCTCCAGCCTCTGACAGAGAGAGGCCAAAGACACCATTTTATCCCCTGGCTAATAGCCTTTTATGGACCTAACCTCCATGAAATTATCTAGCTTCTCTTTAAACTCTATTATCGTCCTAGCCTTCACAGCCTCCTCTGGCAAGGAGTTCCACAGGTTGACTATTTGCTTTGTGAAGAAGAACTTCCTTTTATTAGTTTGAAGCCTGCTACCCATTCATTTCATTTGGTGTCCTCTAGTCCTTATATTATGGGAACTAATGAAGAACTTTTCTTTATGCACCCTCTCCACACCACTCATGATTTTATATACCTCTATCATATCCCCCCTCAGTCTCCTCTTTTCTAAACTGAGAAGTCCCAGTCGCTTTAACCTCTCCTCATATGGGACCCGTTCCAAACCCCTAATCATTTTAGTTGCCCTTTCCTGAACCCTTTCCAAGGCCAAAATATCTTTTTTGAGGTGAGGAGACCACATTTGTACACAGTATTCAAGATGTGGGCATACCATAGTTTTATACAGGAGCAGTAAGATATTCTGGGTCTTATTTTCTATCCCTTTCCTAATAATTCCTAGCATCCTGTTTGCCTTTTTGACCGCCGCTGCACACTGTGTGGAAGTTTTCAGAGAACTGTCCACGATAACTCCAAGATCTCTTTCCTGATTTGTCGTAGCCAAATTAGCCCCCATCATACTGTACGTATAGTTGGGGTTATTTTTCCCGATGTACATTACTTTACACTTATCCACATTAAATTTCATTTGCCATTTTGTTACCCAATCACTCAGTTTGGTGAGATCTTCTTGGAGTCCCTCACAGTCTGCTTCTGTCTTGACTATCCTAAACAGTTTGGTATCATCCGCAAACTTTACTACCTCACTGCTTACCCCTTTTTCCAGATCATTTATGAATAAGTTGAAAAGGTTAGTTTCTATTAAACAGGAAATGTGGAGATCTGCGTTTTATCATAGCCCTGGAGAGGCTGAGGACAGAAAGGAAAACTTCCTGATTTCTCATGGGGAAGTTGTTTAACAGCTACTAAGTTTACCTCAACAAATAGAAGATCTGCGTGGAATATTGCACACAGCCCCTTGAGGTATATTCAATTAATATTTAACAATAAGCCTTTTGTCAAACACATGTTCCTCACAATCAATGGTAGACATAATTGCTCATCATGGTAGCCCTTTTTACAGTCCCTTCTCTTGCTCAAAACAATTAGTACATCATGGATAAAAGATACAAGAACTAAAATTATATTCTAAAACTTCCCTGTAAAGAACAGAGATACAAAATAATGCTGGGGGGGGGGGGAGGGGGCAAGTATTCTTCATTTATTCTCATATGCAAGGTACAGGCTATATCTTCCAGTGCCTAGATTCCCTAGTTGAAGCCAAGAATAAAATCTAGCCATGTTAAATAAAACTACATGTCCTGAGGTCTGGTTCATTATAAAGTCTACAAGTTAGAGGTTCAAAGCTTAGATTTCCTGCTGAAAATTAGAATGAATGTTTATGTATGCTAAAAATATGCTATACGTTGAGCTGGCTGGTAAATACACCATTGTTAAAACTTCTGAGTGTATAGTATAATTAATCCTGAAAAGTGCTGTCAGACCCCTTTCAGAGCATCTTTTAACAATGGGGTGCATTATTGTGCAAAATGGTTCCAAGCTCTGGGGAATCCTGACACATTTTAATGACATAACTTACTAGATATTCCGATTTAACTGAAATTTACCACATATTTTCAAAATACACTTCATGAAATAAAGTGTATAGTGGAAGAGACTGCTATTCAGTCACCTGACTTTGCTTGTTTTGGGGTGATTTGGACTTTGCATTCATTAGATAAACCTGGAGAGAGTGTTCCTCGTATTCAATTCTTAATGCGTAAGAATGGGGAACTGAAATTGGAAACATCACCTAACCAGCTCCTCTAGAAAATGGTTGGCTTTAATGATAAAAATAAGAACATAAGAACATAGGAATGGCCATACTGGGTTAGACCAAAGGTCCATCTAGCCCAGTATACTATCTGCTGACAGTGGCCAGTTCCAGGTGTCCCAGAGGGGGTGGACCAAAGACAATGATCAAGCAATTTGTCTCCTGCCATCCATCTCCAGTCTTTGTCAAACAGGCCAGGGACACCACTCCTTACCCCTTGGCTAATAGCCTTTTATGGACCTAACCTCCATGAATTTATCTAGCTCTTTTTTAAACTCTGTTATAGTCCTAGCCTTCCCAGCCTCCTTTGGCAAGGAGTTCCACAGGTTGCCTATGTGCTATGTAAAGAACTTTCTTTTATTAGTTTTAAACCTCTTACCCATTAATTTCATTTGGTGTCCTCTAGTTCTTATATTATGGGAACAAGTAAATAACTTTTCTTTATTCACCCACACCACTCATGATTTTCATACCTCTATCATATCCCTCCCTCAGTCCCCTATTTTCTAAACTGAAAAGTCCCAGTCTCTTCAGCCTCTCCTTATATGGGACCCATTCCAAACCCCTAATCATTTTAGTTGCCCTTTTCTGAACCTTTTCTAATGCCAAAATATCTTTTTTGAGGTGAGGAGACCACATCTGTATGCGGTATTCAAGATGTGGGCGTGCCATAGTATTATATAGTAAGATATTCTTCATCTTATTTTTTATCCCTTTTTTAATAATTCCTAACATCCTATTTGCTTTTTTGACTGCCGCTGCACTCTGCATGGATGTTTTCATGTGACAAAAATTCTTTACACAGTTGGAAATTAAGGAACCCTTCATGAACACCAACCTGGAACACACACGGTATAGAACACTCCCTGTCCCCACAAGTGTTCAGAAATTAAATCTCACACTTCCTGTCACTCATCAGAGAATGTATGTGGTGCTATCTTGATAAGACTTTCCCACTCATTCATCAAGTCAAATTTCAACATATTGGAACTAAAAGATGCATCTATATATATATCACAATAAAACAGTTACGTAGTTTCCCAAATTCTGCCCAGCATTTTCCTCAGCAATAAAGCAAGGTGCTAGTTTGCAGAATGCCAAATCCTCCCCCGCTAAGGACTCACTATTCTATTTTGAGTTTGCCATCCGCCACTGTTCTCAAAGTGCTCCGGCTGTTTCCACTGCAGCTACAGCTCCCAACTGGAGAACAGGGTAAACAGCAGGTTAATATATACATCTATCTATCTGTATATATTCATTTGCCATAAATGGCCAGCTAAGTCTGAATTGCTACCATGGGAGAACACCTGAACGTATTGTTATACATCCCTTTGAAATGAAAGCAAAACCACAACATCAGTGCTAATAGCCCAACAACACTGGAGTCTATGTGTAGTCACAACGTTAAGCCAAAACATGCACACAGACCTGGCTGAGTGATGAACTTTTATTTCAACCAGGAAACTGAAAATCAGGGAAAATATTCCGTTTGGTTCCAAAAATGTTCAGAATGTGTCAGTAAATTGAATGACTCCATTTTGGGCCAGCAGAGAACAAGATGTTTTATGTGTTTAGCCCAGTGGTTAGGGCACTTCACAGGCATGTGGGAAGGAGACCCATGTTTGAATCCTGACTCTGGAACAGAGACCTCCCCCCTTTGTGCTACAGGCTATTCTGGAATGGGTTGCTCTCAGTTTCTCTTAGTGGAGCTGTTCCACTTCATACCAGTGAGTATTTAAAACAAAGAGAGAAAGACCGAAAATGATTTACCTCCTCTCTGCCTGGTTTAGAGGGATATAAATCCACGTTCCTTAATTACCAAGCAGTAGAGTCATTCTCAGGCCAGGTCTACTCTAGCATAGAAAAATCGATGCAAGACATACAACTCCAGCTATGTGAATTGAGTAGCTGGAGTTGACATGCCTTGCATGGATTTTCCAGGGTGATCTCACAGAAGGAGGATGATGGCAGAAATGTTCCCGTCAACCTCCGCTATTCGTCATGACGAGTACCGTCTACTGAAGGGGACAACCTCAGTGCTTGATTTAGCGGGTCTTTACTAGACCTGCTAAATCAAACCCTGAAGGAAGTGGACACATAGCCTTACTCCCTCTCTTTGGCCCAATAATTACTGTAGTTACAAAGTGGAACAGCTCTAGCAGGAGATGCAGCCCAGGCCACAGTAGCCTAGAACCTGCTGGGCAGGGCACTCAACAGGGAGAAGAAAGAGCTTAGTAAAGTCCCTTTTCAGAATAGGGATTCACACCTTGATCTTTTACACCACAGGCAAGTGCCCAATCACTAGAGTACTGTTCATAAAAAGAGGTGCATACATGTGTGCTGGTTCTGAAAAGCTTTCCCCAAGCTGAAACAATTAGCTCAAATTCAAAACAGTTTCAGTCAACCCAAAACTACATATGTAGTGAATAAATTATTTGTCTAAAGTCTTCTCCCAACCCTGCTGTGGAGAACCCTCCAGTAAGTCGTCATATTGTATTTTACTCATGTTAAAAGATGTGCAGACCTACTTTGAAAGATTAAAAAGAAAAAAGACATTGAGTCATCAGTGAAACTTACCATTATACATTTTTTACCCTGTCCCATAGAAAAGCTATGCCTTCCCCTTTTGGCCTATGACCAAACCTTGAGTTTTCAATGAATGTGACCATTCTCAAAGAGGCAACGACAAGTGTTTTCTACAGGGCACTACTCAGCCACATTTTCAAAAGCTTCTTATGTATTTCCATAAGGTGATTTTAACTGGAGAATCTGAAAGCTATATTTCACATACAGGCAGTCCCTGGGTTATGTACAAGATAGGGACTGTAGGTTTGTTCTTAAGTTGAATTTGTATGTAAGTCGGAACTGGCATCCAGATTCAGCCGCTGCTGAAACTGACCAGCGGCTGACTACAGGAAGTCCGAGGCAGAGTTGCTCTGCCCCGGGCTTCCTGGAATCAGCCGCTGATGAGTTTCAACAGCGGCTGACTTGGGGACGCCTGGGGCAGAGCAGCTGGGGTGCTGCTGGGTTGGTCCAGTAGCGCCGAGGAGCGGCGCTGCGGGACCAACCCGGCAGCACCCCAGCTGCTCTACCCCAGGCGTCCTGATTCAGCCGCTGCTGAAACTGACCAGCAGCAGTTGAATCAGGACGCCTGGGACAGAGCAGCTGGGGCGCTGCCGCGTTGGTCCAGTAGCACCGAGGAGCGGCGCCGTGGGACCAACCCGGCAGTGCCCCAGCTGCTCTACCCCAGGCGTTGGCGAGAAAAGCCTGGTCTGCTGTGGGGGGGTGGCGCACTAGACTTTGCTCTGCGTCTCCCTGGTCTGCTGGGGGCCCCTCCCCCAGCAGACCAGGGAGACGCGGAGCGGCTTTTCTCGCCGCAGAGGAGGCGGGCGGTGGGACCGCGCGCATCTGGGCGGTCCCGCCGCCCGCGTCCTCCGCCGCATCTCCCTGGTCTGCTGGGGGATTCCCCCCAGCAGACCAGGGAGACGGGGAGCAAAGCCGCAGAGGACGCGGGCAGCGGGACCGCGGCATGTCTGGGCGGTCCCGCCTCCCACGTCCTCCGGGGCGAGAAAAGCCCTGTTCGTAAGTACGGATCCGATATAAGTCGAATCCGCGTAACTCGGGGACTGCCTGTATATCCAGTCCTAGAAGGATGCACCTAGTTTTTCAAGGAGGGGAGTGGTTCATTTTTGTATTACATATATATTTGTTGGATCATTAATTGAGCATATACTTGTGTTCAGACATTAAAATGACATCAAAATCATTTATCTTGGAAATTATTACAAGCTCTACTTGTTTTTTTCTTGAGTGCTGTTGTATTATTTTAAATATGATTTATTTTTATGCACAAAAAATATCTTTTTATTAGTAGGGTTTTTATTAGTTAGTCGATTAATCTCAGCAAACACATGTGATTAATTACTCGTGATTAATAATAATTTTCATTGCACTGTCAAGCAATACAATGCCAATTGAAATTTATTAACTATTTGGGGGGGATACATTTTCAAATACAACACAGAATATGAAGTGTACAATGCTCATTATGTTGTTATATATTATAAATTATGGATTTTTACAAATAGTTTAAAAAATCAGTACAAATATTTACAAACAACACATAGTCCTGTAGCACCTTAGACACTAACAAATATATATTTAGTATCATGAGCAAAGTGGATTTCCCCCATAAAAGCTCAGGATACTATACACATTTTTGTTAGTTTCTAAGATGCTACAACAGGACTTCTTGTTTTTAAAACTACAGACTAACACAGCTACCCCTCTGAGACTATATTACAAATATTTGTACGAGTTTGTTTACATTTGCAATAAAGAATGGGGCCTGTGTCTTATTTACAATTTCATCTGAAAGTAAGAACAAGTGATCACGTGACATTACCTGCCAAATATGCTGAACATTTGTATGCCCCCCTTCATCCTTCCTTCTAGAGGACATGCTTCCATGTTTGTTAAAAAAAATAACGTGTTAATTAAATTTGTGACTGAATTCCTTGGGGGAGAATTGTATGTCTCCTGCTCTATTTTACACACCTTTTGCCATATAGTTCATGTTATTGACATCTTGGATGATGACCTATCTCACATGTGGTTCATTTTAAGAACCCTGTCACTGCAGATTTGACAAAATGCAAAGGAGACACCAATGTGAGATTTCTAAAAGTAGCTACAACACTTGCCTCAAAGTTCAAGAATATCAAGTGCCTTTCAAACTCCAAGAAGGACAAAGTGTGGAGCATGCTTTCCGAGGTCTTAAAAGAGCAACACTCTGATGTGTAAACTACAGAACCTGGACCACCAAAAAAAAAATCAACCTTTTGCTGGTGGCATCTGACTCAGATGAAAATTAATGTGTGTCAGTCCATACTGCTTTGGATTATTATCAAGCAGAACCTGTCACTAACATGTAAGCATGTCCTCTGGAATGGTGGTTGAAGCATGAAGGGACATATGAATCATTAGTTCCTCTGGCTCATACATCTTGCACTACAATCTACAGTAGTGCTTTGTGAACATCTATTTTCACTTTCAGATGACTCTGTAAACAAGAAGTGAGTGGCATTATCTCTTGCAAATGTAAACAAACTTGTATGTCCAAGTGATTGACAAAACAAGAAATAGGGTTCAGTTTATTTGTAGATGACAAATCTTTTACTTTTAAATGCAGTTTTTTGTACATAATTCTACATTTGCAAGTTCAATTTTTATGATATAGAGATTGCACCGCACTACAGCTTTTGTTTTAGGTGAATTGGAAAATACTATTTATTTTTTACAGTGCAAATATTTGTAATCAAAAAATAAAGCAAGCACTTTATTGTTATGACTGTTGAAACTGAAATCAATATATAGGAAAATACAGAAGACATCAAAAATATTTAAATAAATGGTACTTTGTTAATCTAACAGTATGTTTAATCAAGCCATTAATCGTGATTATTTTTAATCACATTATTAATTACAGTTACTTTTTAATCACTTAACAGCCCTATTGCTTAGTAAAATAAACTGCCCTAATTTGAAGAACATAAGAAGATCTGTTGAATAAGAAGGTATCATTTTTACCAAGTCAGTTTTCCGGCCATATTCAGCCCACAAGGACATACCAAGGCAATGCTCAATATCCACTCTCTATATTTTCTTATTTCCCTGTTGGAAATATGGTTTGACCTTGAAAACTTGCAACATCTCTAAAACGGTAATCTTGTCTCTGTTCCCTAAAAATCTGTTTAATTTCTATAGACTTAGAAGTAAAAGTGGATGTTTTTGGAGTAGCTTTAGAATTTTTATGTAGAAAACTAATACAAAGTTCTTGATTGGAAAATGTAAGAGAATATGGATTTGCTTTTCTTGGATTCCAGCTATTTGTTCTTCTCCATGCTATTTCTGTCATGGTCACATTGATAGAGATATCTCAGTAATGTGCTGCCAACCCAAGTGTGCACTTAAGGTCCCAATCCTACATCACTGAAATCACCACCTTGGAATACCAAAAGAAACGACACTGTCTCCTTAAAAGCCTCCCCACAGCTACTCGGGAACAAATCCTCACAGAATCACCTTCTGACCCCCGACCAGGATTGTTCTATCTACTTCCCAAGATCCATAAACCTGGGCACCCCAGACATCCCATCATCTCTGGTATTGGCACGCTCACTACTGGTCTATCCAGCTATGTAGACTCTCTTCTCAAACCCTTCGCAACCAATACCCCCAGCTATCTCCGAGACACTACTGACTTCCTAAGGAAACTACAAAACATCGATAACCTCCCCAATAACACCATCCTTGCCACCATGGATGTAGAAGCTCTATATACCAACATCCCACATGAAGACGGATTACAAGCAATTAGAAACACTATCCCAGAGGACACTACTGCCAACCTGATAGCAGACCTATGTAACTTTGTTCTCACCCACAATTATTTCCAGTTTGAGAACAACTTATACCTCCAGATCAGCGGCACAGCCATGGGTACACGCATGGCCCCACAGTACGCTAACATCTTTATGGCTGACCTAGAACAACGTTTCCTCAACTCCCGTCCCCTTTCACCCCTTCTCTAGCTACGGTACATCAATGACATCTTTATGATCTGGACGCATGGCCAAGAAACATTGGAGATATTCCACAGAGATTTCAACAACCTGCACCCCACCATCAACCTCAGCCTGGACCATTCTACACGAGAGATCCACTTCCTGGACACCACAGTACAAATCAACAATGGAAAATTAGACACCACTCTCTACAGAAAACCCACCGACTCATACAGTTACCTACATGCTTCCAGCTCCCATCCAGAACACACCACATGATCCATCATCTATAGCCAAGCCCTTCGATACAACCGCATCTGCTCTAATCCCACTGACAGAGACCAGAAGCTTCAGGATCTCTACCAAGCATTTATAAACCTCAACTACCCACCCGGAGAAATAAAAAAGCAAATTGAAAGAGCCAGACGAATACCTAGAAACCGTCTACTTCAAGACAGACCCAAGAAAACCAACAATAGAACACCACTTGTCATCACCTACAACCCCCAACTTAAACCTGTCCAACACATTATCAATAAACTACAGCCTATACTGGAACAGGATACCATACTCCAAGAGGCTCTGGGAGACAGACCCATAGTCTCCTATAGACAACCACCTAACCTCAAGATGATTCTTACCAACAACCACAGGACATACCACCCTGTTGCCAGCTTTGTCCACATATTCATTCTGCTGATACCATTATTGGACCTAACCAAGTGAGTTATAAGATCAAGAACACATATTCCTGCGCATCCAGAAATATAATCTATGGTATCATGTGCTGAAAGTGTCCGTCTGCTATGTACATTGGACAAACATCTCAGACACTTTGCCAAAGGATTAATGCCCACAAAACAGATATCAGACAAGATCACAAAGAAAAAACAGTTTCTTGCCATTTTAACCAGAAAGGACACTCTCTCAATGACTTAACCACCTGCATTCTGCTACAAAGACCTTTTACATCTGCACTTGAAAGGGAATCCTCTGAACTGTCATTCATGTTAAAATTCGACACTCTCCAAAAAGGAATGAACAAACACTCGAACTATCTTACCCATTACCAAGATAGCTTCCCCAATTATCACCTCTAATACCATTAACTCACAAACATCCCACTCTCCCCACCTCTAATATCATCAATTCACAGACACTTACCTTCCTTCCTCCCCCCCCCCCCGCATCCTCCTCCTGTTCTGCAATGTGATTTGTCCTTTTAATATGTGTTCATTTTTTTAAATTGTATCCTTTGGTATATATGGTTGTGACTATTTTCTTCCACTATTTGATCTGAGGAAGTGGGTCTGGCCCACGAAAACTCATCATCTAATAAACCATCTTGTTAGTCTTTAAAGTGCTACATTGTCCTGCATTTTGCTTCAGCTACCCCAGACTAACACGGCTACATTTCTATCACTGAAATCAATCGGAATTTTGTCTTTGACTTTAGTGGGCACAGGTTTGACCCCTTTTTAGCACTGGATTCAATTTGTTGGCTTTCTCTTTATGATAATTAAGGAAGGACACAACATCACTTGAAAAATAAAACTTCACTGCAAATATTACACTCAAAACCAGACCAATGTAATGAGTAGACTGATATTACTATGCAATGGGGACAAGCAGGCAAGAAAACAGGATTTGGGGATCCCCAAGGTTTCTTTGTTCCTATTTCAAACCAAAGTAAATGACCAATTTTAAAGTGTTTCTTGGTTTCTCTAAGACCAGCAAGTAAATAGTATGTGGTAGGGAGGGATGGTTTCACAGTATCTAGCAGGATGGTGATTTAGATAGAGGCAGACAAATTATCACACAGTCAAATACAAAGTTCCTTGTGGGATGGTCAAGTATTTGTTCTATAACATATGACAAGCCCAGACAGCCACACATGCAGCAGCTGGCATATGAACAATTGTTTCAGGAAATAGGTTTCGTTTTGAAAAGCTATAGGATAGGAAGCAATTTGGGAGGGTTTTCTGAAGGGCTCAGCATTGAACCTAATTCTGCTCCCATTCAAGCCAATGGAAGTTATGAATTCAGTGAGAGGAGAGTTCTGCCAGAGTTCGTCAAATGCAAAACAACTGAAAAATCCCACCTTTCATATTTAAATTGCAACCTGGTCTGTTTCTTAAAGGATGGCAAAAGTATCATCACAGCCAAATAGTGATAGAAATGTAGCCATGTTAGTCTGGTGTAGCTGAAACAAAAACCAGGACTATGTAGCACTTTAAAGACTAACAGGATGGTTGAATAGGTGATGAGCTTTCGTGGGCCAGACCCACTTCCTCAGATGAGGAAATTGTTCCTCTGACAGCACTGAAATTTTTTGCATTTGTTCATTTAAAAAAAAATCCAAATGTGCTGAGCATGATTATATTTCAATATATTGCTAACTGAAGGAAATACAGCTGCAAATATTTCAAACCATATTTACTTCAGAAATATTTTCACCTCCTCCAGATACAGAATTCTCTGAAACTGCGTAAAAGAGGATGTCAGTTAAAGGTTATCAGAAATGCTATAAGCTCAAATAACTACAGGCAGTCCCTGGGTTATGTACAAGATAGGGACTGTAGGTTTGTTCTTAAGTTGAATGTGTATGTAAGTCGGAACTGATCCGTTTCAACAGAGGCTGAATCTGGACGCCAGTTCTGACTTACATACAGATTCAACTTAAGAACCCCAGGCTCCGCGGCTTTGCTCTGCTTTGCTCCCCATCCCACATAAGTCGGATCCGCGTAACTCGGGGACTGCCTGTATCGGATTTGGGATCTGAAAGCTTATCATATAGCCTATGACAGGATGGATAGGCCCTGAGCCTCACTCATGGGCTACATCTACGCTGCAGCGCTATTTCAAAATATAACGGGCTCGCTATTCTGACGTCCCTGTAAAGCTCATGCCATGTTCAGTAAGAGTCATTTCGGAATAGCAACTTATTTTGAAATAAGTGCTGTGTAGACAGTGCCAAATTTTGAAATAAGCTATTGACTCAAAATAAGCTATGCAATTTTCAAAGCTCAAATTACGAAGCTTATTTCGTACTCTGGGTGCATTGGTGACGTACCCATGGAGGCCTTGTTGCCTAGCCCCAACCCACCCCAGGGAACGGCAGAAGAGAGGTCCTCCAAGTTGCTTAGAGTGGCTATGGGGGAAACAACCAGTCAGGACCCAGCAGGCTAGTATAAGAAGTGCCACGGGGCCAGAGTGAATTCAGTTCAGTGTCACCACTTTATTTTGGAGTGGGGACAAAGAGAAACATTACTGAAGGCACGCAGAGAGGCCCTAATGGGACTTGTGCCATAACATTGGAATTTGGAGTTCCAAAGGAGTTTGCTTTGCGTCTATCACACACATGTATGTATGATTTGGCCAGAGTACTGAGTCAGTGAAGACCTACCACAAATGGGAGGTGGGGGGGGGGATAGAGAGCGAGCATGTGTGCAGGCACACACACTCGGACAGGGGGCAGTTGGAAGAGGTAAGTGCAACCTCATCACACATACAATTAACACATAGATACCTCTTTTTCACAACTGCCACTTGTGTATTAAAAGATACACACGTGTTAACAAATACTTCTTTTTTGTTACAAAAATTTAGTAAAATTAGCGAACAGCAGCAAAGCTTGAAAGGCAGAAAAATAAGTTAATTAAGCCAAATTATCAAGTCTTTCCTTACTCAAAGAAGCTAGTATTAAAAAGGGAGTTTTGCATGATTAAAGACAACAAGATTTGAGTCTATACTTATCCAATTTTATTGTCTTCAAGATGTTTTAAAGCAAACTACAATTGGGTAAAAGTTAAGCTAATAACTGACATAACTGACTACAAATATACATGTACAAAAGGGCAGCCAAACAGCTGTTTTCTATTGTGTCTGAGTACTCCCTTGGGTAACTGGTTTATGTAGTTAAAGAAATATTGATCTGAAAGCCTTAAATATTTCTGTATTACTGAAATAGCTACAGTATCTCTAGAGACTATACACAAAGAGAAAAATAGAAATTTCTGCCTCTCGTGTGAGAAAATTAATGTGATTGTTCATTACTGCATGTTACTATAAAATTCCAACTTTAAAAATTACCTTAAATTCCCTGATTTTTAGATTTTTAGGTTTCAAATTCATAAGCAGCTCGCCAATTAACTTTGCTACAATTAACTTTGTTTAGTATAATAAACTTTATAATAGTGTTTAACACTAACAGATAAGCCCAGGCCTGAGCCATAGGCCAATTCATTTGTAGGTGGGCATCAAAGAACTGTTAAGTGTATTGGTATGTATTCAAACTAACAAACGCATATGCTACAAGAGATGTTGATATTATTATATTTTCCTTATCTGTAACTAGCTGTCTGGTACTACATTACATTTACATTTCATATACCCCAGTAGTTACATTTGCATTATGTGTATCCTGGTAATTAGATGATCCTAAAGAGTATGCTTGCATGAGAATGTAGTCAGGTGTTCAATTCATGACAATTAGTAAAATGCTTTATTGTTTGCTATTACAAACATTTGCATTTGTGTATAGATGGGGCGAAAGCAATTTAAATTTTTTACCAGTACAAGGGTCTGGCCTCACGCAGACCAGCCTCCCTTCAGTCAGCCAGTCAGAGCTAATGGCACATGCTGCTTGGAGCTCCAGCAGCAATTTAAAGGGCCTCAGGCTCCAGCTGCTGCAGTGGTAGCAAGAGCGGAGGCTGGGAGCCTACTGGGCTATTTTTAAATGGCTGAGTCCAATAGCAGCTACCCATTTTGCCCCTCCGCTCCTGCTGGCGATCTTGGGCAGGGGGGGAGGACAAGAGAGGCAGAAATGTTGCTGGACTCTACCAACAAGGCTGACGATGGGGGACAAAAGGAGCAGTGACACTGAAGTGCTGCCTCAGAAGCACTTTCGCATTGGCTGTGTATGGGCCATATCAATGACCACTTCTAACTGGTATGCTGTCCCAGCCCAGACGGCCTCACTTCCACCTCTGTGTATAACCCAGTACCTAAATGACTCATGAAAGAAATCTTGCACAGTGCTAGTGAAGGACTTAAGGCCTGTAAAAGGAAATGATCATTACAAAGCAAGTGGCCAGTGCATGAGTAAAACACGTATCCGATTGTGGTCTGGAGAAGAAGCAGTAAGTACGGTTTCAAAGGAAGATCCTTTATTTCTGGACCATTTAGATTCTAACAGGGAAGAACAACTAACATGAAGATGGATCCCCCAAAATCTCTGAGTAGCCCTGAGAAACTTTTGGAAAATTGGCAGTGTTTGCATCCTGCCATCTTTGGAATTATAAACTGTGACTAAACTATGATTTTATCTAGATTATAATGATTTAAAACCACTTTCAGGAGACTATTTTACTGTATTTATTTATTTATTCCACTTATTCTTAGGGCAAATTTCATACAGTCTCGCTGCTGAAACTGCTAGGTTACCATTTGGAGCCAGATGTGGTAGAGGTATGTTTTTCTTTTTATTCTATAAAGATGGATAAGTGAGCTGGACTAACACCACAAAGCAAGTCCTGCTAGCCTGGTACCCAGATGGACAGTCTTACTCTTTCCCTAGTACAAGTTTTTTAAACAACCATTTTCTCATTGGCCTGTTGTAGGAAAATCCAAGACTAGGTGCTCAGATGTACTAGATGAATTCATATTTCAGACACAAGGGTTTATTTTAATATTGGGTAGGCTACCCCAGAATTGGAACTACAACATATTGGGCACAGACAGGCATGGCCAAGCATCTGTCCGGTAATCAATCTGTATGAGAGAACTAAATCTCGGCCCACTTCTCAGCAGAGAATTGTAGCAATTCAGATTTGATTGCAGCCACTGAACCACTGTATGACCTTGGTAAGTCAATTCACCTCTCTGCACTTCTGTTTCTCCTCCAACCCCTTTGTTTGATTTGTCTATTTTGATTGTAAGCTCTTTAGGGAAGGAACTGTTTTCCACTATGTTTGCATACTGCAAAGACTGGGGGGAGGGGCTCTAATCTTAGCTGGGCCTCTTGGCATTATCATAATTCACTTTATACTGCAGATCCCTCAACAGAATATGTGGAAGTGTAGCTTCTTCTTCAGAAACATTTAGACCACCTCCCCGCTACCTGCCCCCACATCCAGGTTGATTAAAGTTTCTTAAAGTTATGCCAAATCTCTCCCCCCCCACACACACAATGTACTTAAATTCTTAGGGGATTCTTTTTTTGAAATCAAAGTTCCTAAATATACAAACCCTCAATGGGGCAATGCTGATCAGACTATGATTTTGATAAGATTTCAGAAGAAAAATATGCACAACTTTGACATCTGAACTGAGTGCGGAGAGCAAGTTAAGAACAATTTACACCTAGCAATCTAGCTTCTCATATGCCCTTAGGAAATAACTTCTTTGAGTGGAAGAAATTCAATCACTAAACGGTTGTATCAAAAAGCTTCTCACCTTCATCATGCTAATATTTCAATGTTGAAAAACGGCCACTGACTACTAGCCATCACTGCTGCTGCTGCATCAAGTCAAAAGGGAGGGGAGAAATAAAAAGATTTCTGACTCATTACTAATAAAGCATCTGTTACTAGCTGTAAAGTAAATTTCAGAGCCTTTTAATTTAAACATGAACTGAGACAGGGGTGCAAGATTAGTTTGCATTATCAGCTGGTTGAATAACTCTCAGTGAATACCTTAGCTAACTTTCCAGCAGAGTACAAAAGAGCAGAAGGGAAATTGAAAGACAAAATGATAGAAAGAGGCTATGTCTACACTTAAAACGCTACAACTTCATCTGTACCTCTGTAGGGCTTCCGTGAAGACATTCAGAATAGGGACAGGAAGGTAGCTACGGTGATGGAAGAATTCTTCCATCAATGTAGTACTGTCTACACTAGGCTTAGGACAGCATGGCTATGTCACTCAGGAGTCTGTAAGCTTGAAAGCTGGTCTCTCTTCCCAGCAGAGGTTGGTCCAATGAAAGATACCACCTTTCCCACCTTTTCTCCCTAATATTCTTGGACTAACACAGCTATAGCAGCCCTGATACTCTCTTTTTCAGGGGACTCTGACAAAAAAAGGTGCAGTATTGTTTATCTGTTTAATGCAAGCGCCTTGAAGTTAGATATTAAAAAAAAAAAATTCTAAGTATAAGGACGGTTAAGTACTGGAATTGGTTGCCGAGAGAAACTGGAATCCCCATCCTTGGAGGTTTCAGAATAGTTCAGACAAAAACCAGTCAGGGATGGTTGCGGTACACTTGTTCCTGCTTCGCTGTCTGGGAAAGTAGGAAAGGGGCTGCACTAGATGACCCTTGATGTCCTTTCCAGCCCTACATTTCTATCTATATATTGTAGAGATGTCTGTCTCTCTATGAATCCATCTCTCTGTGAGTCAGTTTGTTCAAGAACTCCTCCAACATAGTAAGAGCTGGGAGCCCCAAATTTGGTACGCAGCTTCCTCTTATCCTAACTTTAAGCAAGGTCAGAGTTTGGTTGTGCCAGGAAAACAGGATGTGCCTGGAATTTGATTGTTTTTCTATAACATGGAAAGGGAGGGGCTGAATAGAGGGGTGCAATACTGCACAGTCACCACTGGGGGGCAGTGAGCATGTGGGACAGCTATACTGCACAGTGACCTCTGGAGGCATCTGCACCAGGAAAGTTGGGGACAGGGCTTGCCACCTTGCCAGCCGCCAGCCCAGATAAACGGCTCCCCTGCCCCAAATCCCTTCCCCCAGCCCACAGTCACAGCACCAGACCAAGGGAGTGAGGGATCCCTGCTGGCCCCACTGCTGCAGGCCCCACCCAGGGTGCAACTAGGCAGTGCTGCCCCAGCCACCACCCTCCACAGGACCCATAGGCCTCCCCACCCTGCACCACCAGGCCACCCAGCATGGCTGTACAGGCAGGCTTGTGTGAACCCGCTTCCACCCCGGACCTGGAAAGCACCACCAGTAGCCCCCCCCCCCCATCATCTCCTACCCCTGGCTGGCCTATGCTACCCCCTCCCCCCCCCCCCCGGCATGGGCTAGATCCAGGCAATGCCTGGAAAATCTTCTAGAGATTCTATAATCTTGTGTAGGTTACATAAAACATGGCACGATACAAAATGTAGTGGGCAGGCCACATTTCTGGTGCGGTCTAGAAAATAAAACATATGTGGCCTTGCTCTTTTACTATGAGCAGCCTGCTCCATTAGTATTATAAAAAAAGGGGGGGAAGGGTTGTAGTTAATGCAAGCCTTAACTTGCACCCTTACCACTTTCCATAGGGGTTCATAGAAGATAGTGTCAGAGGAGAGTTGTTGGCTCAGGCGCATGTTGGAGAATATGAAATATTTCTCATGAACATTTTCATATAATTCCACCTCTCCCATTTTTCCTTGAACAAACGTAAATGGAAAAAATTCTAGATAGCATATGTCCTTAAAGGACCAAATAAAGCTATTTACTAGGACTACATCTATTGCTAGGCATGGATGTTATTGTGATGATGTCAATACATACAGTGAGAAACCTGGATGATGTTACTGTGACCTGACTAACTACAACTCTTAGGACCAAATTTCTGCTGCAAATGCTCATAGAAATGGTTCCACAAGCACTTGCTTTCCATACTACCCTGTTCTAGTAGAACTCAGCTGTCTGAATTCTCATAGGAAGAAAGCACAAAAGGGAGAGCCAACATGGTTGAAGAAAGTAAATAGATATTTGCTATAATGTTTTGTGCGTGAGACCTTTGGACACTGCATTTCCCCACCCATTATTTAAAAAATTGCTACAAAAGAAGCAAAAACTATGAACAATGCAGTTACTCCACAGGAAATCTGTATACTACAGGCAGTCATTTCTTTTATATATTTTTGGTAGTGGTTCTGTATATAGTGTATGATGACACAAAACAGTGAAAAGAGGTTCTTTTCAGTCCAAAATAAACACAACCTTCAGATTTCACTGCATTTTCTTTACTTTTCATTCCACTGTTTAAAGTTTTCTTGGGATAGGCACAGTGGGGAGGCAAGAAAGAAACTGACAGAAATGTTAACACTTTCTAGAATCCAATTGATCTTTTGGACAAGAAAGAATGTCAGTTTTTAAACCCAGCTCAGAATTCAACAATTAGGATCTCTCTCTCTCTCTCTCTCTCTCTCTCTCTAATAGGTTCAGAATAGAACAGAAGTGTCCAATACAAGTGTCAATGCTGAATAATGGACTCAAATTCCAGATTTAAATTTTGTAAGCAATGGCTATTCCTAATGCATTTACAAACTAAGAGGTTCAGTTCAGAGACAAGTCCCAACTCTACAGTCCCTATGCAAGTAAAATTTCTATTAATTTCAATAGAAGTTAAAGTATTTATATCTGTCAAACAAAACCACCACATTTTCTTTTTAGCTTTTCCTCTCATTACAGATTCAAATACATAGTAAAATCCACTAAAAACTACAAGGCGGTGTTGCTTCTTTAGGGTGCAAAATACTTATTCGGCTTTATAGCAAATGGCTTCTATTTACTGCTTTTATTATTCAGTGAGTGAAAAAAAATCAAGTTTTGAACTGCAACAGAATCAGGGTATAAACTCAGTGGATCCATGTAACTAATTGTTTTGCTTTGGGATATGCATTTGCATTAATTGACCGCTAATGTCATGCTCTGATACCACTGAAGCTATGGTACCTTGTACAAGTAGTGTGATAATTGTGTATTCTACCTCCTTTTTACCCTGAAAACAATTCTTATATTTCTGTTTCAAGAGGTCTAAAATCATCGCCATCTTAGCTTTTCCTTTTATGACGCTCAAAACAATTTTACATTTGTTTCTTACAATGCATGCTGATTTTGTATTTACTAGCTTAATTCTTTTTCATCACATGACCCATTCTACTACATATTTGTTACTAGCTTTGGGATATAGGTTTATTTGGTGGTTCCCCTCCTCTCAAATAACCTCTGATTGACAGATGGCAGTACACATCTAGTGGAACTTCAAGAAAATTGCAACCCTCTTCTCTGCAGAGGGGTAGATAAACTGCAGAATGCCAGTGACTGCAAGTGCTTAGCATAGACTAAAAATTCGAACTGGGATTCTGAATGTCACTGGAAACAGGAAGTGCTGCTTCCACTTCAGTCAGCACTAAAGATTGTCTGTGATAAAGATATGGCAAACTATGCTGGACATCCTGAGAGGGATAGAAAACTATACAGCCTTGGCTGCTGTCTGAATAATTTGGAGAAACTGATAAAGCAAAATATGGGGGACACAAACTGTCTGATGACTATCAAGGCTAGCTAACTGTTACTGGATCCCACAACTAAATTAAGCTCAAAGGTAAAGTTAGGAAGGGGTATATAGTGAGGCAAAGTGGGCACCCCTGGATCCCTTCACTGAGCCCTGGTGAGCAGAGCCAGGTCATACTCACCCCTCCTGCCGGAAGTCGGAGGGGCAGGAAGTACACGTAAGGTCTTCAGGTACATATTCAATGACGAGGTTAGCACAAAATATTTCCTCTGCATATATAAGGTGTAGATTCACCATGCCATAAACATAGGCACGTCAAAACCAATTTCCTAGAGAACTAATCTGCGCACTGCCTTGCAGTGAGGGCTCTCTCATTGCCAAATCGCTGTTTTATTACAAACATGTTTAAAATGTTCCCTGCTCACCTTCTCTCTCTTTCCCCTCAATAGCCAAACTTGTCGATATATAAAATGTATCCATGTCTGGGCAGAGGCTCAGCACAGACAATTTTGCCCCGAGAGGTACAAGTTTCCAGAAAGTTCTGAGTAAATGAATGCAGAGGCTAAGAAAAGAAGCTATTAAGTAGCTTTAAGTAGAAAGTGCTCTGCTACAGACCCTGAAGTTCTATGAACAGCCAGAGTTAACGCTCGTCAAGTTACAATCCTTGTTTTCAGTTGCTTCCGTAGCAGTTTTAGGCAATACTTGATAGTTTGCACAGCTAAAATTGCCACATGTTAAAAGTATGTTGGGGGTGCTATTGGGTGGGTGGTTTTGTTTTTTTTTAAGGTAGGAGGGTGAGTAGCTTTGGGAAGGCAAAGAGCGGGGAAGGCCCAATTTAATACACTCTGATTGACATCAGGCATAAAACAAACGTGCTTCATTGCATTATAAATCACAACGGTTTGACTGCAAATTACCTTTAAAGGGTTATAATTATAGATGCTATTAATACAGCCTAGGGCTTTACTGCTGCTAATGATATTCACATTGTTCATATTGCATTAAACGGTGAAATATATGGTGTTGTGAACCTAGCCAAAAAGTTCTCAACAGGCAGATAGTCAAACTATGCTCAATACATCAATTAAATTACTGGACTGTATCTGATAGCCTATTATATATAAAAAATGAAGCATGGTATTCCTATACAGTTTGTGCTTCCCTTGCTCTCAAATCAGTGGAACCCTGAAGTTCCAATTGCAAAAGAAGTACCATCCACCACCCCCGCAAAGTGGTGGCACCCTACCATCACCAGTAACTGAGTCAGTCACTCTGGAAAGGCGCCCCCTTTGCTCCTTAGACCTGGTGCAACTGCCTGGGTTGCAGGTGCTTAGCACGGCTCTGGGCCCTCAGCCTCCCTGAGGACTCACACCCCTCTGCTCTGCGGTGCATTTGCAAAATCCGACAGCATTGAGCATACTGGAGTTTAAACATGCTGGTAGCAATGTATGTTTCCATAGATATTTCTTGCTGTGGGACACGGAGAACTGTGTGTCTGCTTGCTCCATCCTCTCCCCAGACCCACAGAATTCTTCTCAACTGGCCCCACTCAAGTTCTGCTGGCCTCTGCTAGACTGTGCATAGAAAAATCAACTTTCTTTTCTAGGATTTCTTCTAATAAGCAGCACAAAAGTACACTTTATTTAGGGCTGCCTTTCCAGCTTTTTTCCTTACAAACTACCTTTTTTCATATCTATTTTACAGAATGAAAAAATGCACTTCTTGAATATGTGTATGTCAGGTAGCTTAGTAGAGCTTGAACCTCTCTAGTCCAGTACCCTTGGGACCTGACTGGTTCTGAACCAGAGAATTTTCTGGACCATGGGAGGTCAAATTATCTAGCAGCATTACTAACACTTCCACTGCTTACTGGGCGGTTAGAGAACATTTAGGGGTAAATTAGAGCTAAATAACAGCACAGAACACCGAGAGCCAGGACTGGTGGCTGTAAACAATTTTTATGGGACCACAGGAAACCTGGCCTCAACCATGAAAAGTGGACATCCAGTTAACTAAAAGAATTCTGGATGATGGATGTTTCCAGACCAGAGAATTCTGGATTAGAGAGGTTCATCAACCTGTACATCTTTCAGATTATGCCTACTGTCACATTTAATAGCTGCAGAGGGGTAGCCGAGTTAGTCTTTAAAGTGCTACTAGACTATTTGTTGTTTTTCAAGTTTTTCCTGTTACAGACTAACAAAACATATAGATGGTATCATGAGTTTTTGTGGGCACAACCCACTTCTTCGGATGACAGGAGTATTAGAAGTCCGGATCCAAGAATAAATAAGAGAAGGGGGAAAGGGCATGGGAGGAAAAAAAGAGAAAAAAGTAGGGGAAGGGAATAAAAGAGAGACCGTGAGTAGATGGTTCAAATAGCTACAAGAGGCTGATAAGAACAATTAGCACCTCCATTGTTTGTTTGTTTGGTTAAGTCATTAGGATGTAGAAGGTAGTGTGTGAGCCAGCCCATGTCCCTACTCATACCATTTGCATAAGAATTAAACTTGTGAATGAAGTTAAGTTCCAACCCTTCTCTATGTATTTGGCTTGTGGAATTGGCCTGAAACAAAATGATGACTTAGAGATCCATTAATGAGTGTCCAGGCAGATTAAAGTGTTCTCCAACATGTTTTTGTGTATTACCTTTTTGGATATCTGATTTGTGTCGATTAATTCTTTCCTGTAGAGACTGTCGATTGTCCATTTTGGCCCATATACATTGAAGTGGGGCACTGCTGGCATTTGATGGCATAGATCACATTAGTAGCTGTTTAGGGATACAGAAACTTAAACATCAATGTAGTTAACAGTATTGGAAGAGTATGCTAAAGCCAATGTCTATCCGTGGGAGAAGCAAACATGTGTGACCATATGTGACAACACTAGAGTTTGCAAAGGTTCATAGTTTCCCAATGAATGTTTTGATAAAGGAGCACCTGCAAATTAGGGTTGTGATAGTGTACACACAGTGTAAACAGTTACACACAACGCTCACGTCCCCACCCACCCCCGCCGGGCTGCTACGTCTGTATGGAATAGGAAGCCTAGTCCGAACTATCTAGTTCGTGCCGTGGGCATGGAGTCCGCACTAGCGGACATTTAAAAATGGTGGCGCCCGGCAACATGCAAATGAAGCTCGGGAAATTCAAATCCCGAGCTTCATTTGCAAGTTTGTATGACTACATTAACCACCCTAGTTCGAACTAGGGTGGTAGTGTAGACATACCCATACAGAGGCAGCAGTGCTGGGGGTGGGCAGCAGGTAGGAGTCACCTGCCCCCTCTCCCACACTGCTGCCTCTGAAACAGAGTTTATACAACTGGCAGCTAGACAGAAGCAGTGGTTTCCACTTCAAAGAGCAACTTATCTCCATCTGCTAGCTGTGTGACCATCCCTGGTTCCTCTGGAGTCCTCTGGCCAGCCCTTATATTGCTTGCAACCTCTTGTCCCTTTTACCTGCTCCCCTGAGGTTGCAGGTGACCTTTTGTTTGGATGTTCATAAATTGGATGTTTGTAACTTGGACAGGCCTGTACTAAAAATATTTCTTGACTCAGTCAAAATTGTAGCTCATTTGTCTCCCCTGCCACGGCCACTATGAAGTGCTGGAGAGCAACAATTGTGATATTTGCATGAGCATCAATAAAGTACTTGCAAGACATAGTACAGCTATTGCGTAGCACAGTGGTTCACAACCTGTGGTCCATGCACCTCTGGTGCAATCCTGTGACAGTATTGCAGGTGGTCCGGGGAAAGTTTAAAAATAAGGAATGGGCCAATCATTACTTTTCTTTTCCCTGACTTTTTTTTTTCTCTGCCAGGGGGACGGGTCTGTGAAATTTTAATCGATTGAAAAGGGGTCCGTAAACTCGAAAAAGTTGGGAACCAATGGCCTAGCATATGAACAGCACCAAGAAAATCAAATATCTGAGCAAGATCATTCTTGATGAACTTATTTTTTTATAAGCATCACAAACTCGGAAGTACATACTTAATAGTTGCCAAGAAGCTTTTTTTTTATTGACATTACAGATCTAACTATGGATAGTAGCCATGCTGATCAAATGGCCAATTTGTTTTTCTTTATTAATACTGATCATATTGAAGGAAAAGGAGATATATAAATCAATTTGTAAGGTTTGTGGCAGTAAGTGAGGAAGATGTTGATTCCTTGTGACCCCACATAACATGTTTTATTCTGCAAGTACAAAATTGGACCCCAAATATATGTCCAGACAGTGATATACTGGAACCAGTGTTAAAACCTCCCTGTACACAATCTAGGGAAATGCAACCTAGAGCTACTATACAGAGGTTACATAACAAATTGGAAAATTCTTCCCAGAGTGTAGTTATCAGTGGTTCACAGTTAAGCAGGAAGGATATATTGGGGAATGGGGCCATAAGGATCAGTTCTGTATCTGTTCAATGTCTTATTTAGATAATAATGCAGAAAGTACGCATAAAGTTTGTGGACGATACCTAGCAGGGACGTAAAATCCCATTTCATGCCTGTGGCTGGAGCAACCCCCTTCCCGCAGTGGGTGGGGAGCTGTTCCTCCCCTACTGATTAACCTTTCACAACCCTAATTCCTAGTTGGGAGGGGCTGCAAGTGCTTTGGAGGACAAGAATAAAACTCAAAATAATCTGGATAAACTGGAGAAATGGTCTGAAGTAAATATGATGAAATTCAATAAGAACAAGTGCAAACTATTCCCCTTGGGAAGAAACAATCTCAATGCCTACGAAGGGATACTTCAGAAAGAGATCCAGGATTCATAGTGAACCACAAGCTAAATAGGAGTCAACATGTGACACTGTTGCAAAAAAACCCAAACCCCATTCGGTGATGTGTTAGTAGAGTGATGTAACCGAGACACGAGAAATAATTCTTCTGCTCTACTCCACAGAGATTATCCAGAGAAGAGCAACAAAAATTAAATGCCCACAAAACATGACCTATGAGGGAAGATTGAAAATATTTGGTTTGTTTAGTCTGGAGAAAAGACCGAAGGGCAATATAACAACAGTTTTCAAGTACGTGAAAGGTCATTACAAGGAGGAGGATGAAAAATTATTTTCATTGACTTCTGAGGACAGAACAAGAAACAATGTGCTTAAATTGCAATAAGGGAGGGTTAGGTTAAATATTAGGAGAAACTTCCTGTCAGGATAGTTAAGCACTGGAAAAAACTGCATAGGGAGGCTGTGGAAGCAACACCATTGGAAATTTTTAAGAGCAAGTTAGATAACCACTTATCAGGAATGGTCAAGATCAGGGCTACTCAACACACAGGCCACATGCAGCTCATGGCCTGTTTGTTTGCAGCCCGCGGTGCGGTTTGGGTTCACGCGGGACTCAACAGGCGGCCCGCAGGTGGGAACCTTTGAACATGGCCTCCACTGGGCACATGTTCCACAATGGCGAGCCAATATAATAGTCTTCTATTGATATGTGCTTTAGTAGTTAAATTCTGGGACTGTCATTGCTCATTAAAAGTGCTGTCATATGGGTGGAAATCGGGTAAATAATTGCATTTTATTAATATCATCAGAACTGACTTAAATAGGGCCTGCATGTTGTGTAGTCTTGCCTTAATCTTTGTATTCATGCCCATCATTGTGAAAGAAGCTATCTGCATATATTTGCATATATATTTGCATGTATATGCAACCACACTTAAGTTGCCCTCAGCATGCCCTGTGAGTATTATTGTGGCCCCCAGGGCTTCCAAAGTTGACTAGCCCTGGTCTAGATAATATTTAGTCCTGCCTGCAAGGCAGAGGACTGGACTAGCCTTGAAGTTATCTTAAGGTCTCTTCCCGTGCTACAATTTTACAGCTGGAACTCATGGGGATCTGCAAGCAAAAATGAAAGAATACTTTTCAGGCAAGGGAGACAAAAAGTCTAGCGCATCAAATTAACCTCACATTGGTGCATGCTGCTGAAAGTAAGGCCAATCCAATCACAAAGGTTTTCTTCGCTAGAAGTCAAACAATTTTTACTGACTCTGTCAATGGAAAAAAACTAACCGCTAAGTCTAAAAAGTATCTGCATCTTGAAACTCTTGTGGGAGGGAGTTTTGCAAAAGGAAGAGAAACTTGATGCACTTCAGGCCCTTGAAAAAGTTGACAGGATTGATGCAGCGGATGAAATTGATCGAACATTTGAAGAATGAAGGAGACCTTTACATCTAAAGGTATTCTAAAGCTAAGTGGGCAGCTCGAATGAAAGCCAGAGGCAATGATAGTAAATTTTCAGAGTATAATTGAATGCTTAGAAGATGAAACTATTGCTCAAAGCAGGAATAGCAAAGACATATGTCAAGCAAAAAGCAATGTGTCTTTGATGGCTTGCATGTTCTATCTCGATCAGTTATGGTGGCATAGGACATTAGTTATGGCTGCAGCCTCTGGAATTCTTCAAAGAAAATTGACACATTCCGAGTCCTCTAGACATCTAAGAACACAGAAAATGAGGTCAGCAAACTCAGATCTGAAGAAAAGTATGAGGAAATTGTAAAAAGACTCCCAGAACAGGTAGGAAACAATGGGTTTTGAAAATGCAAACTATCCAAGCCACAGTAGGATGCTGACATCTCATGGATGATAAATTTAGTTATTATGCCTTTGAAGAAAAAGATAACCATCAAAGGAAATGTTTCATGGCCTTCGACAATATGATTAGGGAACTAAAATCACAATATGAGATATTTCCAGAGTTAGCTACTTTATTTGGTTTCCTCCAACTCATGCAATTTCAAAATATAACTTTAGAAAAGCTAAAGGAGGAAGTTCTTAAACTCTTGGGACAATACCAATACTTTTCTTTAGACTTGGTTCAAAAGATTAATTCTGTCGAGTTATATTATTTTAACAAACAAGACAGTGGTATGCATTTTGTCACTTGGCGTCAAGAACTATTTGAATTTCTCTGGAAATCAAGTTCTCTTGATGATGTTTTATTAAAAATGGAAATGCTGTGTCAACTTTTTCTCTCCATGCTAACTGGAATGCCTAGTGCTGATCACACCATCGTACCCAAAGGACTGAAAGTGAACAATCCATTAAGATCAACATACTGTACTGACTACAGTGAAAGACTCTGCCTCACACTATCCAAGATCTGAAATTTGATTTGTCCTTTTCATATGTGTTCATTTTTTTAAAATTGTATCCTTTGGTATATATGGTTGTGACAATTTTCTTTCACTATTTGATCTGAGGAAGTGGGTCTGGCCCACGAAAGCTCATCATCTATTACACCATCTTGTTAGTCTTTAAAGTGCTACATAGTCCTGTATTTTACCATGCATAAAGTGAGACATGCCAAAAACTACATGCATTCAGCATGGGTGACCTTGCTTTCCTTGCAATTAAGAAAAACGAGATAGTTAGATCAAAGCTGGACACCATCACAGAACAATTTGCCAAAGAAACATGTTGCTATAGTGTGACCTTCTAATCATTAGGCATATGCAAGTCAACACATTTGGGGTGATTTTTGTGTAGGCCTGTGATTTTTGTTGTTTTATTTTTAACTTTTTATATTTAAAAAAGCCTAAGATGGAGAGCTCACTGGACCACATAGTTCATGTTACAGTCCATGTTTACTGTCTAGTAAATCCGCCACAAAATCTTCTGTCTTGGCTTCTCACTCTTTCCAGTCTCACTGCTTCATGAACAGTCTCTTCTTCCTGTTTCCAGGCCCTGAAACTTACACAGGGGAAACCCCTAGTCCAAAGTTGCTTATGTCGACTATAAGACCTGGAAAGGGAAACTTAGGCATCTTACCTCCCACTGTGCAGCTATTCCACAACATAAAGGAATCTTGAACCAATTGCTACCCTATTATAATGAACATATACAAGAATTAGAGTTATGGGTAAAGTTACTGTAAGAACCTTAATGCTGAATGTTTGAAATTACCATCTCAAATTTAATGTGATGAAATGTTAGGGATTTTTGCACATACGTTTATTCTGCCTTAAGATATTTGAAAAATATTGTCAAGGGGAAGTACAAGTTCAGAAAAGATTTGCACAGAAGTTGGAGTGACAGGTAGAGAAGCAACTTGGTTTTGTGGAGCTTAAGGATTCAGGAGACCTGTGGACAGGTCTACACTAACCCCCACCATCGATCTAACCTACGTGACTTCAGCTATGCAAATAACATGGCTGAAGTCGATGTACTTACTGCGGTGTCTTATGTGCAGTAAGGTTGGCAGGTCCTGCTCTCCCATTGACACCACCTACTCTTCTCATCCTGGTTGAGTATCAGTGTGGATGGGAGAGCACTTAGATTGATTCATCACATCTAAGCAGATGCAATAAATTGATGGTCGATGGAACGATTGCTGCAGCACTGATCCCGAGCATTGTGGAGACAAGGCCTAAGTGCTATTCCCAGTTCTGCCACAGACTGACTATGCCACCTTGGACAATTCACTTAATCTCTCTGTCTCTATTTTTCCATTTCCACCCTTTTCTCATTCTTGTCTATTTTGATTGTAAGTTCTGTCTTCTACTAAGCGTCTGTACAGTGCCTGCCACAATTAGCCTCTGATCTTGGTTGGGGCCTCTATGGGCTACTGTATTATAAATAAATAATATAGCTACAGTCTAGAACATAAAACATTTTGTGTAGACAAACAGCAGTAAATATTACATGCTGCAGTATTGCATGGCAGACATGAAGTTCACTAAAAGGCAGGAATGTGAATTACTTACCCTGGCAATCGATAAAAGGGCAGGAAAATTCATATTAACACAGACTAAAATTTCCTTCACAATAGCTAAACGAATGTGACTTAAAGAAACAGGTAGTAATATTCTGATGTTTGCCTGATGCTGAAACCTACTTGTGCCTACAAGAGACTAGACTGGATACATTTTTGGAAGACAAGTTGCCAAGGCCAGAGTGAACTCTTGCAAGAGTTGGTCGTGCATATTAAAACAGGTTGGGGAATCTTGGTGATAGTCTAACAATGCATTGTACCTCTACAACAGCACTTTACATCTCAGGATCTTTACACCTTTACAAACATTCACAAATTAATCCTGCCACGTCCTTTGGGAGATTAAATATTGTCCGTCTCATTTTATAGATAACGAAACTAAAGCAGAGGAAGGTTCTATTGCTTGCTCTATCTGAACCTTGTATTGAGTCAACTCCCCTCCCCCACTCTCACCCCAAAAAGCTGGATTTAAAAATCATTCAATTCTTAAAACAATACATGTGATGGGGTTTTATGTGCTTCCTTATTTTTTTTTCTGAGCCTTGGGGATTCATATTTTTAAGCTTCACAACTTCAAAAATGACTAGAGACTGCGTTTTATTTAAAAGTAAGGCTGAGAGCCTCCTGGAATCACAAGAAAATATTGCGAGACTTGTGATAAGAGCTGGCAAAACTGAATCTTAGAGAATGACAATACTGCATAATTGTGAATGAGAGATTCTTGTTGCATCATTTAATTTTTGAATTATTTAAATATACAGAGAGCAAATCAAAGCAAAATAGAACCATTGGATAGTAGCTTTAAAAAAAAGAAATAGAAGCAAGAAATGATCAGCCTACAGAAGTCTGGGTATAATTGCAATTTATGATGTCTGAATCATGAAGCTTTGAATGTTTGGGAATGCCAGTGTTTCAAAATAGAAGGAGAAAGCCATTAAAATGGCACATATGGAGAGATATTATACATACTCTGTTCCAAATCCAAGCTGGATTTAAAGTGATATTAAAATATACCTTCATATACATAA
The DNA here is from genome assembly GCF_052426305.1 of Pelodiscus sinensis. NCBI lineage: Eukaryota > Metazoa > Chordata > Testudines > Trionychidae > Pelodiscus > Pelodiscus sinensis. The sequence goes on from NC_143059.1 coordinate 9,338,715, forward strand.
TCAAGGTAGATTTTTATACCTGCAACTTTTAATATTTAAAACAGTGATAGCTAATGGATGCCTCGTGGAGAGCTCAAAGCATTTTTTAAACAAAACTGTCCACTAGAGAATAATGGAGAAAGAGCAGCCACAGGATGATGGAAGAATGAACCCATCTTTATTTCCTTAATTGTCACTTCAGTAACTGATTCTTGATGTTCAAAAAATTACCTTTGTGGTCAACAATTTTCCACATACCACTGCTCTCCTATTAGCTGTTAGAACAAACACCAAATAGCAGAATTTGTTGCAAAACTGGTTAAGTTGTTCTGTCTGTGATCTCAACAGGTTCTTGTCAAAGCCTTTCATCACTCTAATGACAAGAAGCCAGCTTTGTTTATTTATTTTTGTTTAAACTCAGACAGTTGCCCAGGATAGTTAATAATCCAGGGCCTGCTTCTTTTCTCTGCCCAGCATTTTGTGAAAACTGGGTGTAAAATGAGACCACCAGTGGCAGTGAGCAGAATTCTCAGATTTGATCAGGTTTTTACACTCTTTGCACAGATATAAAAAGACTATAGGAGATGCAAGGCAATAAACAAGTAGGCCCATAGGACATAATTTAAAATATGAGACAGTCCGAGCCAACATGGGATAGCTGGCAAGCATATCTCTCCCACATACTCTTGCTGCACATTTTTTCTTTCGAAGCATCAAGGAAACTTTGTTTCATCCTTAAGAAAGTTTCAGTCAGGGATCAATTTGAGGTTTTCAGAGGCTACACAGGAAAGCACTTTTAAAAAAAAGTATTTTTCCCTTTTCCTACTTTTATCTAGTAGTGCACATGCCTAGACTCATAGGAATATAAGATTAGAAGATACCTCGAGACATCATCAAGTCCGGCCCTCTGTTTACGACCAAGTAAACTTAGACAACCCCTGACAGGTGTTTGTCCAGCTAGATTGGAACAGCTTCCAACAATGGGGACTCCCGTGGTAGTCTATTCCATAGTTCCCTCATTAGTTTTTCAGTGGAAAAGAACAACAATTAATCACTATCCTCTTTATAGCAGCCCTTAGCATAGTAGAAGGCTGCTGTTATCTGGTCTCCCCTCAGTCTTCATTTCTCAAGACTAAACATGCCTAGTTCTTTTACCTTTTCCTCAGAGGTCATAGATAAATATTTTATCATCTTTGTTGCTCTCCGCTAGACTCTCTCCAATGGGACCACATCTGCCCTGAATTTTGGTGTCCAGAACTGGACACAGTATTCCAGCTGAGGCCTCACCAGGGCCTAGTACAGCAAGACAGTGACCTACTGTGTCTTACATAACTCACTCCTGCTGTTAATACAACACAAAATTAGGGGTTTTTTTTGCATCTGCATCACATTGATGACTCATTCAGTTTGTAGCCCACTATAACCCTAGATTCTTTTCAGCAGTATTTCTACCTACATCGTTAATTCCTCCTTTGTTGTGGTGCATTTTATTTTAATTTTATTTTGCTAAGTGAAGTATTTTGCATTTGCCTTTATTGAATTTAATCTTGTTGAATTCAGAAAAATTCTCCAGTTTGTCAAGGTCATGTTGAATTGTAAGCCTCTCCTCCACAGTACTTATAAATCATTTTCAGCTTGATGCCATCCACAAGTTTTATAAGTATGATCTCTTGTCCATTATCCAAGTCATTCACGAAAATTTTGAATAGTGCCAGACCCAAGACTGGTCTCTGTAGGAACTCACTAGATAAGCCCTCCTAGACAGAAAACCACTGATAACTACTCTGAGTACAGTCTTCAACCAGTTCTCCAACCACTTTATAGTAATTTCATCTATACCACATATCCCTATTTTGATTATGAGAATGTTATGCAGAACTGTGTCAAAGGTGTTACTAAAAGCAAGCTATATTATATCTATTCCTTCCTCCATCCATTAAGTTGGTAATCCTATAAAAAAGAAGGAAATTAAGTGGGGTTGGCATGATTTGCTCTTGACAAATCCATGCTGATAATTTTTTAGGGATGTTAAGGACTAGTCGACTATCCGATAAGCAAATGCTTATCTGATAGTCCATCGACTAGTCGACTACTCGATTCCTCCCCCCCCCCTTGCTGTCTCTATCAGTTGGAGGCAGCAAAGGGGGGGGGGGGACGAGGGAGTACTTGAAAGCAGCAGCGCCGCACAGCTGAGTCCGGGATCAGCTGTGCAGCGCTCCATGCATGGAGCCCGGGGTCAGCTGGAGACTCCCCAGCTGATTCTGGTCTCTAGTGTGGCATTTCCGCAGAACCCAGGATCAGCTGGGGAATCCCCAGCTGACCCGGGTTCTGGGGAAATGCTGTGCGGAACCAGCAGTCAGCTAGGGAGTCCCCAGCTGATCCCAGGTTCCGCTAAAATGCCAATGAAATTCCGCTGACCCCAGCTCCTCATGGCATTTCAAATCGGCAGTGCAGAATGGAGCCCAGGTCAGCAGGGGACTCTGAGTTTCCTGCTGACCCCAGGCTCCATGCTGCACTGCCGCTTTGAACTACACAAGAGCCCCTATCTACTACTCGACTAGTCAGTTAACTGCTAGTTAACATCCTTAGATTCTTTACAACTCAATTACTCTCTACATGCTCAAACTAATTGTGTAATCATTTTCCAATATTTTTCCAGTTATTAGAGGTAGGTTTACTGGTCTATAATTTTCAGGACCCTCTGTTCTTCTTTTTATAGACAGGTACTATGTTTTCCCCTGTCCAGTCTTCTGTGACGTCCCTCGTCCTCCAGGAGTTCTCAAAGATAATTGCTAATGGTTCTGGGATTGCTTCAGCTAGATCCTTATGTATGATAGGATGAAATTCATCTGGCCCTGCTGACTTAAAATATTTCACCTATCTAAATACAGTAATATTAATAGTATCTAAATATTGATTTACCTCTTATTACCCTAATTTGGCTTGCTTCCCAGTAGTTGTTAATATTGTGTTAAGTAACTGTCCATGGTTAAAAAGGCTATGAGGAGTAGCCAGGGGAGTCTGTAACTTTAACAACAAGGAGTTCTGTGGCACCTTAGGGTATGTCTACACTACAGCGTTATTTCAAAATATCTTATTTCAAAATAGTTATTTTGAAATATTTATTTCTAAATAGCTTATTTCAAAATAACGTGTCTACACACAAAATGCATTTCAAAATAGCATTTTGCTATTTCAAAATAGCGCATGCATACTGAGTGGACACTGAATCTCATTTAAGGCCGGTCGGAACCTGGTCCGGCAGGGCATCAGGTCAGGAGTTACTTGGTGTGGCTGGTGCCTGAGGCTATCTGAGGCCTGTGCTTAAAGGGACCTGCCCCTGGACAGCCGGTTCTCAGCTTTCCCTGCTTGCTTGCCTACCTCGATGAGGGACAGCAAAGCATTTTGTCTCTGCGTGTTCTGGTTGCCCTCACTCAGGACATCACAGCACTCTGCAACATGGACCCAGAGCTGCCCCTGGGCACTCTGGTGCTTCTCGTGGACACGTTGCTGAGAGCCTGGCTGCACTTTCTGGTTTCACGAGTAATAAGGGATCGGTTGGCAAAGGTTTCCCCAGCCAACAGATCTGTGTCTAGACTGCCGCGCTATGCCAGCCATGTTTTCAGTGCAGCGGCCATGTTTTATTTTAATGAAGCGGGGATTGTTTAAATCCCCGCTTCTTTGCCTATGCTGGGTAAACTAGTTTACATGACTCCATTGACGGAGCCATGTAGACTAGACATACCCTTAAGCTATGTCTATACTGGCGGGTTATTGTGCAAATATGGCAGTTCTTGGGCAAGAATCCACAGAGCGTCTACACTGCCTGCCCGCTCTTGCGCAAGGAAATGTACAGTATGGCGTGATAAGAGATGGCTCCTTGTACAAGAGCTACGCTCTTTTTTAACAGGTGTAAGCCCTCTTGCACAGGAGCTCTTGCTCAAGAGGGCAGTGTGGACGCTCAGCAGGGATTTCTTGCACAAGAAAGCACTATGGCTAAAATGGCCATCAGTGCTTTCTTGCGCAAGATAGCGTCCACACTGTTATGGGCACTCTTGCACAAAAGCACATCTCACACATGGTGGTGTGGACGTTTTCTTGCACAAGAACCCTTGTGCAAGATGTTCTTGCGCAATAAGCCGACGGTGTAGACATAGCCTATGAGACTACCAAAAAATATATATATAGTATCATGAGCTTTTGTGGGCAAAACCCACTTCTTCAGATGAGTTTGAGCCACGATTAACATCTTTAGTGAGGATGAATGCAAAATAGTTATTAAGCATCTCAGCTTTCTTCATGTCATCATTTATTAACACTCCTTTGTGGTTAAGCAGAGGACCTACACTTTCCTTCATTGTTCTCTTGCTCCTTATGTATTTAAAGAACCTCTTTGCATTGCCTTTATGTGCCCCATTTTGTGTCATAGCTTTTCCACATGCGCTGTCCTTTTGTACTCCTCCTTATCAATTTGACCATTTTGCCACTTTTTGCAAGTTTCCTTTTTGATTTTCAGGTCATTAAAGCATTGCTAATGGAGTCATATTGGCCTCCTTCTGGTCTTTCTACCTTTTCTTTGCATTAGAATAGTTTCCACTTATCCTGTTAATATTTTCCGTGAAGAACTGCCAGCTCTGCTGACGAATTTTCTCTTAGATTTTCTTCCCAGGAGACCTTAGCTACCAGTTTTCTGAATTTGTTAACATCTGCTTTTTTGAAGTCCTTTCTTGTTCTTCTGTACCTCTCATTCTTTCCTTTTCTTAGAATCATAAAATCTACCATTTCATGATAGCTGCTACCCAAGTTTCCTTTCTTCTTCAGAATTTTTACCAATTCCTCCTTATTGGTGAGAATCAAGTCTAAAATGGCTGTCCATTTGGTTACTACTTCCACTTTCTGGAACAAAAAGTTGTCCCTAATACATTCCAAGAATTTATTGGAAACTGTGTGTTTTTCAAATGCTGTGGTAGGCACTATCATGCTTTCTACTATACCTTCAGGACAGCATCATTTCACAATATTAAGTGAAGACTAGGGGGCATGTTCATTTAGTCTTTTGCAAATCTGGAGTAACTCCACTGAGAGTCAGACACTGGAACAAAACTGATACAAGTCAGAGGAGAAACCAGTGTTCATTTCAGGGGGTTGCCACTGCCAGGAGCAATTCATATACTGCAATGGAACTTGTGTCCGAGTGGAAGAAACCCCTCAGGTTTATTAGGACGCACTATGGTATAGTGGATTATCATGGTTAACATGGAGTGTGTTACTTTGCGGGGACCACATTTGTTAAATTGCCAAAGTAAAAGATAATTACAGTCGCAGCAAAAAATCCATATGCTAGTTTAGCCTGTAGCGTGCTAAGTTCCCTGGGGGGACACTAGACTCAACAGAGAAAAATCTTCTTTTTAGAATGTCTGCATCAGCTAATACTGCTAAAAAGCAAATAATGGCGGGGAAAGAGGGGAATACTGTTAAAGGTTATATTGGCATATTGCTATATAACAAATCTTACATTTATATTTTGCTTTTTGTCACTAAAGTGGCTCTGGGCTCTGCTTTCATTAGAGGAACTCAAAGCATTTGTGAAATATCAATTATTCCTCACAACAATGCTACTAGGTAAGTAAGGGATTACTTCTCCCAATACAGCTATACCATCACCTTTGAGCAGAGATGGGCAAAAGGGTCTCCGCGGGCCGGATTGGGCCGGCTAAGCAGGTGAATCCAGCCTGCAGAGGCTCTGCCATTCCCCTGCTCCCGGGCCAATTAGGACCTGGCGGGGGTGGAAGCGCATGAAGTTTTCTTTGCCTTACTAGGAGCGCGTGGCTCCTCGCAGGGCGGGAGAAGACTTTGCGCACTTTCCCGCCCCCAAGTCCTAATTGGCCTGGGGGTGGGGGCAGTACACAAAGTTTCCTCTACCCAATCCCTGCCCTGCAAGGAGTGTAAAGCACTTAGAAGTGCCATGCGCTCCTGGCAGGGCCTGGGGGGGGGAGGGGAAGTGCGCAACGTTTCCTCTGCCCTGCCCTTGCACTGTGAGGAGTGCACAGCGCTTAGCCATGCACTCCTGGCAGGGTGGGAGGAGACTTCGCGCACTCCCCCCCACCCCTAGGCCCTGCCAGGGGCGCGTGGCACTTCTAAGGGCTCCAGCAAAGGGGAGCATCCCAAGCCTTTCCTGGCTGCCTTTCCTCACTGGGGAAACAACACTGGTAGAACAAGCAGTGTAAATGGGGAGGTCTGGCTTCAGCAAGCAGAGAACACCTTGGGTATGCACTTGCATACACCCTCCAGGCTTGCATTTAGTCATCTAAGCTGTGCTTCACCTGCTAGACTGTTATTTAAGCTGTGGTAGGCAGCCTGTGCATCTATGGACACACCACTAAAAGAAGCATGCGGCGTAGATGCACCTCAGGGGTATGTCTACATGGCAGCGTTATTTTGGAATAACTGCCATTATTCCAAAATAACAAAGAGCATGTCTACACTACAAGGCTTTATTTCAAAATAATGTTGAGCTGGAGGACTTCTTAGTCTGACTCCTGTAACCCTCATTCTTCTTTCGACTTCCTGCTGTGCAAATGGCACCAAAAGCTGAGTTAAGCTATATCGACTTCAGCTGCACAGTTGACATAGCTGAAGTTGCATAGCTTAATTTAGCTTTAATCCTGCTGTGTAGCTGTACCCTAAGTGACATGCCCACGGTCAAACAGCAAATTAGTGGCAGAGCTAGGAGCATAAACTAGGTCTCTTGACTTCTAATCCTCTGCCCAGTTCATTAGGCCATGTTGTTTTCTCTGTTGTTTGGATTTCTACACTGCTTATCCGACAGAGCTATGGTAGGATGGTGGAACAAAATGTAGTACTCCTGCATTCTCTTTGGACAGCAGAGCCTTTATATTTCCTAAGCAACCCTGTAGACAGCTGGACTGAACATTTAAGTGTGTAATGGTTAAAACATGCCCTGCTGCAACGTAGAGGTAACGTGTCTTACAATTAGTCAGGGCTTCCTAGGTTCTGTTCCTGGCTCTGACACTGACTGTTTACATGTTAATTTGCATACATTACTTTGATACTCCCAGATGAAAAGCACCACCAATACTCTGAATATTAATAGAACTGCAAAGTATTTTCATCTCACATGCCAATTCTCTCCTAAGGCTGCAATGCTCTGTTTAAAAAGTTAACCACTTAAATGTTAAGTTTAACCAGGATCCAACAGGCAGGGAGCCCAGCTGGCCTAGAGTGGCCCCCCCTTCCTGTGGTATGGCCTGGTGGGCCTAGCTGGGCCCTAGCAGACCCCCTGCACCAGTGGACCTGGCTGGGCTAGAGCAGTCCCCTTCTCCCCCCCCCCCCATCCCCACGGCTGTGCCACTGGTGGGGGGGGGGTGCTTCAGCCTGGCCAGGCCTGCCACACTGCAGGCTGCTCAAGCCTGATAACCCTTTACATCCATGTTCTCTCTCTCCTGCCCCCATCAATGAAAGATGTATTGGGCCCCAAATGCCAAATTATCCACCAAAACCGTGCTCTAATTTCCATTCCTCCAATTGCAGTTTTTATAATTTGATAAAATGTCTAGAAGCACCAGTCTCATGGGGGGGAAATGATGGGGAAAAAAGAAAGTATAAAAATAAAATATAAAAACTATGAAATAGCAGCACCAACATCCAGTGTGTTGGAAGGGTAAGTAGCTAACATTGATTTCTAACAGGCCTACCCAACTTATTTGGCCTCAGCTATACTTATCCCATTCATTCATTCATTCATTCATTCATTCATTCATTCATTCATTCATTCATTCTTTAAAAAACCTCACTATTTCAATAACAAGACATAATTGCATAACACACACAGTAATTGATTTTTTTCTCTCTCCCATTCTCCCAAATGGGATTCTTTCTATTCCAATGCAGCCAAGTAATCAAATGATCATTTCATTCTCCCCCATTTCAACTGAATATGACAGCTTACTGAAAAAATTAACAATGATTTCAGGGAATGTAATTGCTTTGCAATTCTAGCCACAGTGCAAAAATAAAATAAGACAACAGGAGGGAGATGGTTTCTTAACACCAGGTCTATATTGAAGCACACATGGGAGTATTTCTGGGATATTGAAAGGAATGACTTCTACATGTAAAGAGGTCACCAGTAAACAAATGCACTAAACACAAGACTGGTTGTCAAATGATTTTTGAGATCTTTAAATTAAAGAATTCAATGTAAGCTACACATCAGATGAGATTTCTTTTTAATACAATTACCTCAGCCATTCACATCTCTGCAGTCTATGAAAACTAGGTCAGGTCATGTAATTCCATTCATATAATTCCATTTTTCTCTCTCCATTCAGCTTTTATTCTTTAGTAGATTCAGCCAAAAGGAAACATTACTGCAGAAAATAAATTAAGACTATGTTGTTTGATATTTCAGACTTTACATGATTGGTTTAAGAATGAGTCAACTTAAACCCTACAGAACCAAAAATGGATCCAAGATCAGTATAGGTTTGTAAATCAAAAACAAACCAGAAAAAAAATTTTAGTTATTGGAATTCTTACACAAAATTAATAGAAGTAGCTAGAAAAACAAAATCATGCTATCTTACATTTAAATCAGACACTTTAGCTGAAGATTCAGGCCTTTGGTTCCTATGCTTGTGGAATTAAATACTGCAGCAAATTATTCAAATTCTGAAGTCAAAATGCTCACTAAAATAATTGTGAGTTTGCAATGAATAAGGACTGAGTTTAACACAAATTAAACAGCACTATGTGGTAATCAAAGTGAATAGGTATTGCAGAATCAGTCCCCAAGTACATGCTACAGGATTTGGACTTATATTTGATAAAAGTAAAGGTTCAGGTAACTACTGGATGGCATAATCCATTATAGCTTATTTTCTGACCATAAGAAAGAATTCAGGGTAATAGCACAAGTCTGGAAAAGGAAAGTCTCAGAAGAAATTAATGGAGTGAACTTAAGGTATCATATCACCAGCACTACATAAGAGAAACTGAGCCCAACTTATTTACAGTGCACTTCAAAGCAAGGGCACCATTTCGAGAGAGCAGGGGAGGCAGCAGCTATGTGGACCGAGACGCGGTTTGCTTTTCCTCCGATGTCCCAAGTATCAGAGAGTGAGAGGAAAGTACTTGATTCTGTGTGTTCCTCTTATTCCTGGATGGTGAAAGGAGGGGACAGAGGAGTAATTCACAAAATACATGTACTTTCCCCTTGCTCCCTGATAGTTGGGGGAATGGGAAGAAAAGCAAGCTGCGTCCTGGTACAGACGGCTGCTGTCCCCCACCTCCCACACTCCACCCCGCTCTCCCAAAATGGCACCCTTGCTTCAGAGGTGTTGATTTGTAATAAAGCTAATTCATTCTTCAGTCCAATTCAAAAATACTATTCCTTTACAAACATAGGGCATTAATCATCCTTATTTCACATGCAATGTCTAATCAAAATATTTGCTGCTTCTTTAATCACTGGAAAAATAAATGCTACATTTAATGGAAAATCATTAATTAACATTACCAGCTCTTGATGGATCAGAAAATGGAGGCTACATTCAGCTGTTACTTAACAAGACTCGTGTGTAAGTCTTGCGATACTCAGTGAAATTATTTTCTGAAAAAATCCTTCCCAACGAATTAATATGCTGACAATCTTTTCCTTCAGCAAGAAAGAATTCAAGGTGCACTTCATCAGGGGTCCACGGACATTAGGACACATTTGGTTTTGGCACTAATTCGCCTCACAAGGATCAATGTAGTGAGCTTAATCCTCTGCAAAAAAGTCAGCACAGAGCATGTTCTGATGATCTGATGTTCTGATCTGACAAACTTTATGAGAAGGAAGATGAAATTGCAGACCTTCCTCCCCCTGAAAAAGCATAAAAGCACTGCAATGTGGAAACACACTTTTCCAGGCCTGCTTGTTGATCAGATATCTCCAAGCCCAGACTTCACTAGGACAAAAGATGTGATTTTATCCCATGGCAGCTAACATATAACTAATATGAAATAAAAAACATAGTGCACACAAGGCATATGTAGTTTTAACATGAGATCACATGTCGAGATGAACCCTACGCTTGACCTGCTAATGCATTAAAAACTACACTAAGATTGTACCTGGTGTTAGTTACCATGTTGGCAAACAAACCTAAAAATAGACATTCTCCCTAGTGAAGGTTGCTCAGAGTTTTCAGGGTAAGCTTTGTTTATTCCATAACAAGAATTTTGACCACACAGTATTCAGAAGTGACAAGAAATTGTGTGTGCCTTCATTTTTTGAATGCTCACCTTGAGATATTTTCAAGAGGCCTGATTTTCAGGAGGTGCTAAATCTTTGCCCTATGTTAACAATGGATGTAGTTCACAGAAGAACAGTAAAAATGATCAGTGAGTTGAAAGTTTTTGTTTAAAATTCAATATTAAAGCAACAAAATGTGTACAGCTTTGCTGATGACTAAGGAGTCAGGATACTCTTTGAATTGCTGATGGGGTAAACGCTGAGACAGATTATGTAAATTAATGTGGCATATGAGGGAAGGAAGGAAGGAAGGAAGGAAGGAAGGAAGAAAGGAAGAAAGGAAGAAAGAAAGGTTAGGTTAGGTTAGGTTAGGTTAGGTTAGGTTAGGTTAGGTTAGGTTAGGTTAGGTTAGGTTATCAAGACAAACTTCCTGGCAAAGAAATATTTTAGTTGTTGTGGATCAGGAAAGTTTGGAAACCCAATTTCTTGGGATGTTTAAAACCTGTCCAGACAGAAAGCAATATACCTGAAGAGCAATTCCTACATTTTTTCAGGATGACAAGTGATAGAAAAGACCTGTTAGATCACCCCCCATCCAACTCTAGGACAATATGATTTTATCTGGCATTTAAGACTTTCTTTGTACAACAAATAATGCAAGATAAAATAGGTCATCATGTTTTAGCAAATTCCCCACTTGCCTTTCCCTATGCCTTTCATCAAGTTGCCCTCAAGGCACTTACCCTGAATTGATAGAGACGATGGATAGAAAGAGAATTACAAAACATGACAAGAAATTTAGCTTGGGCGAGCCAAATCCAGCAAGCTAGATTGCAATCTCCAACATGATTTCCTTGGAGGGTTGTCCTTTCTTCATATGCAGCTAAGCAGTTCACGTACTATCCAAAAGACACACAAAAAATAAAAAAGACAGAGAAATGCAGGAGTCTGCAAACATCCAGACTGGTGAATCCAGTGACATAAGAGATTGATAGTACTGCATTTCTGTTGGCCAGGAAAAAATTCTCTGCTAAACACTTGTGAGGGATGATACAGGACAAAGAGATGGTAGAAACCTTTTATATTGTAAACATCACCGATATATGGATATCCTCCTTAATTCAGATGAAAGTGTTACTGTGGCTCAGTGGTAAGATTAAACACCAGAGTCAGACACACCTTCTGAATGTATTGTGGACTACAACACAGCAAACTGTATTCTTTGACAGTTGGTACACAGTCTGACTGTACCTCACAAACATTCCTCTACGGCAGTTTAGATAAATGTATACAAAGCACAGTTAAAATGCCTACATTCTAAACATGGTTATTTATATAGAATTATAGAGTCAAAATATGCTATGAGTATAAATTGCTGTCAGCATTAGTGGATGTGTTGAGCAGTGTATTCACAAAACAGTGTTCTATTTCATGCGTTGGTCATCTTGTGTCCAATAATGTGAATGCAAAACAAATTAATGTATGCTGCGCAATAAATAAAATAACAGTGCTTATTCACCAAACACCATGTGTCTAACTTGTCCACATAAACAAGGCCAAATGGCAAACAGGAAAGCAGCTCAAGAGAGGTATAATTGGCAACCCACTGAGATCTTGGTTTCTGTGATTCACAACCTCTTAAAAAAAGGTTTTCCTTTCACATAAATATTTTAAGGGAGGCATGATCAAAGCCCTTTCCCTCTTACAGGTATCTCAGAGCCTTCCTCCTAATTAAACATAGAAAGGAAAAAAAGGTTGGAAACTGATGTGCTGAAATGGCGGCTGGCATAACCCTTACCCAGAAAAGAACCGAAACTGGAAATGGTCTAATCCTAATAGGTTGTCTCAGATATCTAACATTTGTGCACTGGACTGGTATCAAATCCAGCCCTCTAAATGCCTTAATCTACCAGATAAATCAGACCACAAGCCAAGGAGGCGCGAATCTCAAGAGGCTCAGAGGTTGGGATAAGCACCCATAAGGAAGGCACATCCAAAAATTACATTAATTGCCTCCATCTTCAGAACGGGGCCAGCAGTCTCATGAGAGTAGGTTCTCTTGCAAGGCTCTTGTGCTTCTTGCATGTGCATGGGAATGGATGTGGGACACTGCTTCACTCCCCAGAACACCACATAGATGAATACCCTGAATCAGGCCAATAAGCAACTACACATCTCCAGCTCCTTGATTCATCCATAGCTCACGTGTCCCACATATGGGCCATGTTCAGGGAGTTCCACTGGACACAGGTGGACAGCTGCTCTGCAGTCAAAGCTATATCACATTGGAACTCTCCTTACAGTCTCAGCAGAAAGGCAGCTGGCTGATCTGACAGAGACTGAATGCCCCTCTAGCACCAGTGAGGTGGAATGATACACAGCCAGATTCGTGCTGAACAACTTGCACTACCATCTGCCTGAGCTGTACTCTGTACGTCTGTTCTATTCGAGTTTCTGACTGTGTTAATCGGGCACTTCCTAAATGTACCTTTAAAAGCATGCCTGCCACGATCTAAGAGCATGGAATCGCACTCCCTTCCTTTCTTTGTGTGTGTGTGTGTGTGTGTGTGTGTGTGTTTGTTTTATTCTTTACAGAAGAAGCCAGAAACCCACACATAAGCCAATTCTGTCAAACTCATACCAACAACTAAGAACTGCAGTTTTTTTGATGTTCAAATAATAGTGTGGGGGGGGGTTCAGATTGTTCTGATTGTCAATTGTCGTTTCGGTGGGGTCTGTTTTTGTTTCTTGCTGAGCAGTAGCATTTGCCTCAGGAAAAACAGCTCTTTACAGTAAAACCCCCAAAAAGCTGATCTTAAGTAACTGATTGCACATGCCCTTAGAACAGGATTAATGGTAGGGATGCTGTATTACTACAAGAGGAGTAGGTATCAAAATCCCAGTGGAACTGTAAGTTGATTGACAAGTTTTCATATTTCACTCATGTCAGTGCTAGAGTAATATATGGTATTTACTTGCTTAGTTATATGAAATATTATAGATTGATTTGGAAAATCACCTTTCCTGGCAACAAAAAAAAAGCTGTTATACAAGAGCAGGGACCGTATGGGATGAAAAGAAAGTAACACAGAATTATAAGCCAGCAGGAAAATACATAACTAAAGTAAGGGATGAGCCTCTGTGAATAGCATGGCATTTTACATTAGCTATGCAGTAAGAAATCACTGTGTATTGCTGTAAAAGCAGCGAGGAGTCCTGTGGCACCTTACAGACTGACCGAAGTGTTGGAGCATAAGCTTTCATGGGCAAAGACCCACTTCGTCAGATGGATGCATCTGACGAAGTGGGTCTTTGCCCTCAAAAGCTTATGCTCCAATACTTCGGTCAGTCTATAAGGTGCCACAGGACTCCTCGCCACTTTTACAGATTTAGACTAACACTCTGATACTCTGTGTATTGCTATATAACTGTTGTTCTGTTAAATATAGCACGGGGATTGAAGAGTTGTATAGCTTTTTATCTGATGTTTTTAAAACATTTTTCTTCCTAAAGGACTCCATATTCTTTTATCAGTGTATATGTAGGAATCCTTCCCACCATTGAAATGCACCCACCATTATTTTAGGAAAAGTAGTGATGGGTAAATTCTCTAAATAAAGCTACAGGGAGAATTTCTGGCTGGGAGAAAGTACATCCCCAAAATGGTCTGTGGCAATTGCCCTAACAGTAGTCACTCTGCAGTCACTTTAAGAAACCAAAATGAATGTGAAATACAACTAGGCCATGGAGTTTCACTACAGGATTGTGTCTGAGGGCTGTGATACCTGAGACAGAGTAGGATATGTTTATAGCAAATTATGAACTCGATTTTGTTTTGTGGGTTGAATACATATCTCAGAGCGCTTGAGGCTAGCCCATGGAATTGCATTACAGAAAGTGGCCCTGTTTTGGAAAGATGATTGACAACTTACTGAAGGACTATCATGGAGAAGTCCTGGCACAGTTGGGCACCGATAGGATTGGGAAAGAAGGTTAGCATTTTCCAGTTGAGCACATGGCAAGGAGACTAATTTCAGAGGGTTAGCTGTGTTCGTCTGGTTCAGCAAAAACAACAAGGAGTCCTGTGGCACCTTAAAGACTAACACATTTATTTGGGCACAAGCTTTTGTGGGTCTGGAAGGTGCATTAGAGCTGCCCAGGTTTCTCCCTCTGATCACGTGCCTGATTTTCATATTATTTTTCTCAAAAACATAAACTCTCATATTGTCATTGCCCAAGATGCTTAGTGCTTTGGTAAATCCCTCTAGGTGCCTATCTGCATTTTCTCACGCCTTGGTAAATCTGGCGCGCCATGCTAAAAATAAAGGTGTCAGACAATTGGCTTTCTACATCTCAAATGTTGCTAGCGCCTGGAGAATTGAATTGATTTTAACTGTTGGAAAGTTCTCTAAGCATAGAAAGGGTCTTTGATGAGGGACTTTCATCCAGTGCCTGCCCAAGGTAATTGGAAATCTTTTTTTTTTTTAATAAGATTGAGATAGGGTGTCAAATAGTTTACCTAAAATGCAAATATACAACATTTGCTCTGTTCCCTTCATCCAGTAATCCTGTAACACTATCCAAAATGAAAGAACAGTTGCTTTAATACAGATGCAAGGGGAACCGAGTCAGTACCATTTCCTGGGTTCTCTTTGGAAATGTGCTGGATCTTGTTTAATTTAGGAGATCTGACAAAAGCTTAGTCTGAAATGGGATGGCTGCTGGAAGAACTTTGCTCTACAGTAACCTCCCTAAAGATAGTACTCGCAGGTCTTATGAGATCATTCTTGATATAGAAAGAAAAGAGAAAGTGGGGAGAGATCAAGAAAATAGGAGATGCCCACTAGAATAGTCTACAGATAGGGTTATAGTTTGACAGCAGCTGGAAATCCCTTCACCTCCTCTGGCAGGTACCCAATTACTGACAATGCACTTGACTGTGGCCAAAATTGAAGTTCCTCCCTATGATCATGCATCATACAATTGCTCCTTGCTTGAGCAAATGGTAAGGAAACAAATTTCAGAGGGGAATGATGCATTAGACTTTGAAGGGCCACAGTTTGCTTTTAAGTGACTTCATGAAACTATCCAATTACTGGGTCACCTCAGTAGCTGCTTTGCTACAACTTTAAATATATTAATTATGCATTATAGTAATAAAAAAAGCCTCTATTCAAAATCATTTATCACAACCACACCTCAAATGAAGAGCAGCAGAATTTTTACTAAGTTCACATTACAATACATAGCTTTGATTACATAGCAATCAGAGATGCAGATGCCAATATTAAAATACGAAAGCAATTTACCATCTTACAAATTTGGTTTAGAACATTTTTTCTTGCTTTCGAATATTGGGAATGGTCGTGCTATGGAAGGTGGTTGGACTCAATGACCTCCTGAGGTGTCTTCCAACCCTATGAACCTAAAATACTCTCAAGTAAGTGGTAATATGACAAAATAAAATGCTGGATCAGTGTTTATCACCTGCTGGAAAGGATCTGGCCCTGGAAGTTTAAGACAAATTCAAATTTGCAGAAGGGGTAGGTTAGCCAAATAAATGCACTGTTTAGAGTGCTTCTGCTGATGATAGGTTAATTAGAAATATAGTGCTTTCTAAAGATAAAAGTTTAGCTTATGCCAAGTTTCAGAAAACACAGAGCACATTTAACAAAACCTGGCACTCTTTTCTCAAAATCTAGTTTATGACAAATCCTACCAATCATACTGATTGACCTTAGAATTTGATCTTCTTCACCAATCTTATCTTCAGCTGCCTGTTAGGTAGAGAAGCAGAGGGTGGAGGGGGTTAGGAAAGTGCCACTTTGTAGAAATCCAGATAATTCTTATCAGTAGCTTCAATTAAAAGAAAAAACTTCCCTGAGAGATTCAGCTGTATCAGCAAGTCTTTCTATGGGGAGGCTAACATCTTATTTTAAAATACTCCAGCATTCCTCTAAAAAGATTTCTGGTTGGAAATCTGGTGAGACAGTATGCAAGAGGCTTTGGTCAGGTTTCCACTTACATGAGAACTACAAATCCCATCTTCCTATACATGCTGTTCATCTAGTCTTGTAGCTACAATATGTGCAAATCCGTCCATCTCAAAAAACTTGTCAAGTCACAGATTGCGAAAGGAATCAACATAAGGTAAAGTCTTTCTTCCAGTTCACCTCTCAAACCTCTGTTAAATTCTATTAATAATTTCTGTCTATCTTACTTAGCAGCCTGCCATTACTGTAGTTAAGTCATGAGGCTTTTCCCTTAAAAAACATGCAAATACTTTCAGATTTTCCTTTGCTAGAACTGGGTCACCTTAAGTTTTTATTATATCCCGTTAATTATCTCTATTTAAAATAAATTAGAATAGACCAGAAAGAGCAGGAGGAAAAGAAAGATCCCAGCACCATAAGAACCGTTGCTGAAAACACAGGGGCCAGAATCAGGGATGAGACACAAACGAAACCAACCCTCTTAAAAATGAACATTATGCTTCACTAGCTTTTGGAACACAAGACACACTCTGTATTAGTGTCCTCACTCAGCCCATTCCTGCAGTAACTTCAACTAAACATAAACCTCAGCATAAGAACTTAACAGCTGTACTGGGTCAGACCACAGGTCCATCTAGCCCAGACTCCTTTCTTCCAACAGTGGCCAATGCCAGGTGCCCCAGAGGGAATCAACAGAACAGGTAACCATGATGTGATGCACCCCTTGTTGCTCATTCCCAGCTTCTGAAAACAGAGGCTAGGGATGCCATTCCCGCCTATCCTAGGTAATAGCCACTGATGGAACCTAACATTCATGAATTTATCATTTTTTGAACCCTGTTAAAGTCCTGGTCTTCTCAACATCCTCTGTCAAGGAGTTCCACAGGTTGACTGTGTGAAGAAATACTTCCTTTTGTTTCTTGTAAACTTACTACCTGTTAATTTCATATGGTGACCCATAGTTCCTGTGTTACGGGAACAAATAAATAACTTTTCCTTATTTAGTTTCTCTATACCAGTCATGATCTTGTAGACTACTACCATATTCCTACTTGATTTCCTCTTTTCTAAGCTGAAAAGTCCCCGTTTTATTAATCTCTCCTTGTTTGGCAACCATTCCAAACCCCTAACCATTTCTGTTGCCCCTTTCTGAACTTTTTCCAATGCAAAGATATCTCTTTAGAGATGAGGAGACATCTGTACACAGTATTCAAGATGTGGGCATAACATGGATTTATATAGAGGAAATAAGATATTCTCTGTCTTACTCTCTATCTTTTATTGTAATGATTCCTGATATTCTGCTTGCTTTCTTGACTGCTGCTGCACACTCACTGGAACCATCCACAGTGATGCCAAGATCTCTCTCTTGAGTGCTAACAGCTAATTTAGTCCCCATCATTTTATACATATAACTATAATTAAGATTATGTTTCCAATATGCATTACTTACAAAGTTAAAATTCATCTGCCATTTTGTTGCCCAGTCACCTAATACTGTGACATCATTTTGAAGCTCTTTACAGTCTGCTATGGACTTCACTATCTTGATCAGTTGTTATCTACAAATGTTGATGCCTCGCTGTTTACCCCTCTCTCCAGATCGTTTATGAGTATGTTGAATAGGATTGGTTCCAGTACAGACCCTGTGGGACACCACTAGTTACCTATCATCATTCTAAAAATTGACCATTTATTCCTACCCTTTGTTTGCTATCTTTAACTATTTATCAGTGCATGACAAGATATTCCCTCTTATCTCTTGACAGCTTACTTTGCTTAAGAACTTTTGGCAAAGGTTTTCTGGAAATCTAAGTACACTACAGCCACTGGATCCCACTTGTCCACATGCTGGTTAACCAACTCACTGAATTATAGTAGATTAGTGAGGCATGATTTTCCTTCACAGAAACCATGCTGACTGTTCCCCCAACAAATTAGGCTCATCTATGTGTATGACAATTCTGCTCTTTACTACAGGTTCAACTCATTCGCCCAGTACTGAAGTTAGACTTGCCAGTCTGTAATTACCAGGATCACCTTTAGAGCCCTTTTTTAAAAATTGGCATCACATTAGCTATCCTCTAGTCATGTGGTACAGAAGATGATTTAAAGGATAGGTTACAAGCCACAATTAGTAGTACCCCAATTTCACATCTGAGTTCTTTCAGAACTCTTGAGTGATTTGTTACTGTTTAGTTTATCAATTTGCTCCAAAATCTCCTCTAATAACATTTCAGTCTGGGACAATTCCTCAGATTTGTCACCTAAACTTAACAGCATAAACGTTCTGTGCTCCCAACGTGGTGCAAGTTCCACTGCCTTCTAATCCACTCTGCCCTCAATTTCCCTCCAAAAGATGATGCTTAATGCACACAAACACACACAATAAAATTTTGACAGCATGAGCTATCAAGTCTTCCAAAATCTGCATCATATTTCTGTGCTTTGCGAGCTCTGCCCTAATTTTGTTATAGATTATTTTAATCACAGTAGCAACTACAAACCCTGGTTCCCACTGTGTTAGGCTCTGTACTCATACCGAGGTGGAGAGAGTTTACAATTCTAACAGGCATGTGAAACTAATATGCAAGTGACAGTATACAAAGTATTAGCAAAACTACGCCTCCACAGTTTGCTGTATCTACTGTCTTGTTTCCAACTCCAAGAGATTGACGGGGTTCCTGTTTGAAGACCACTCCCTCGGGTGTCATCTCTTGTTCACAGAGCTCCCCTGTCAAGCACAGATGGCCAACAGGACGCAACAAACCCATTAGAAATATTGTAAAGATAAGCATTTATTTTTAGATATGGTCACAGTTGGGATGAAGCCATCTGTTTCCACTGGTTCCAGAGCCTGCCAAGAGTTATAAGGGGCAGGGGCAAGAGACAGACCCTGCACGAAAAAGAAATTGTGAGAATGTTTTGTACCAAAAAAGGGAAGAGCAGGGTAAAAATTACAACAGAGTAAAATGGGCAACCAACGAACTAGCAACCTGAAGCAACCCCCGCTGTCACCTCAGCCTCCATTTATAGAGTCTATGCAGCCCATGTAGCAAGAAATGTAGCTATTTTCATCTGTCTCAAAACTGCATTGTGTAACATCTGCCAAAAACACTAGTAATGCTCAGGTCTAAGAGGAGGCAGAGTCAGCTCTGCTAGCACTGAGCGATTAACGGCACATGGGACTGCAATCATCCTATAGCCTGAGATTTGAGTTCAAAGAGCCTAGGCACATTTAAACTAGTCATTTCTGTGTCAGCAGCATCTTTCTGCCACTGCTTATAATGCTAAGCTATTTCTGAGATGCTGGAGGAAGTGATCAAAGAGACGAACAGAATAAAATAAATAATCAGCCTCATAAATGAAGTGACTCCTCCTTCAGTTTGTGTGTGTTACAAAACATGACATCTTCAAGAAATGATGTATTTACTAGTTGTGTCACTGAGTTCTAGTAGGTATGCCTTGATTTTCACCTACATGACCTATTTTTAATAAGGGTGACTACAGATGTGCTTATTTCTTTTTAACGGTGGAAGGAAAGTCGTTACAAATAGCTCCTGAAACCGCATCAGATTCATGTCCAGTTCAATTTTAGCAAATACAGAGCTATTTCAAAGCGCAGCATAACAAGAAAGTGGGCCAATATGTCCCCACCACAAAAACTAATGCACATTTTTTCCCCAAACTATTTCTCTTCAAGTTACATTGCTTTTGGATTCAGAATAGTCATGAAACCAACCATACGTCTGTCCAGACAACTGTTAGAATAACATCATAAATACTTAGAAAGCAAGTTAAAAACAATCCACCCATTTAATTCAAATTATTGAAGAACATTTGGAAAGAAATATGTCTGTGTTACAGATTTAATATTCCTTGCATTCAAGTAAAAGCCACAGGCATCAACATTTTCATATCCTATACCTAACCGAGGATATTCACAAATCTAAAGAACACAAAATTTAGACATAAAAATGGAAAATAAAAACGTGGCGGTCAGGCCTTTTAAAGTATAGCATTAAAAACAAACAAAAAAGTGCAAATTCTTTTCTCTCTCTTGTTGCAGATCACTTTTAATATTTCTTTATCATCAGGCTGCATAGGCCTCCATCTTTCAGGCCAGCCAACTGTGTTAACTTGTGAGTGCTCCTGAACACCTCTGACTGAGAAATCTAGGAAACCTTTCCCACTTCAATCAAGCAGTCAGACACATACTACTTGAGAGGAAAAGGGTAGAAACCTCATGATGGATTCCTTAAAAGGCAAGGAGCTGGAATAAGAAATAATCACAGGGAGAAAAGGGAAGGTTGTGGAGAGAGACTTGGACAGAAAAGCAGAAAAATGACGTTCTCCCCCTTTTGAAGGAAAGTGCTTGGGTTAAGGTAGGAATGGATGCCAAGGTCAGACAGTGGTTGTCTCAATGTCGGACTATACAAATCACTGAAACAGCATCATCTACTTGGTGTTTTGATCTGGCTCTTTCAAAATATAAATCTTCCTTTTATGCAAAACATTAGGATTCCACAGCCATGGAGACTTCTTGGTATGTTAGTCTTAAAGCACATACTCTCTTGGCTGTGTCCAGAAACATCACAGCAGAACTAACCAATGTCTTGCAGGTCCATTCATAGCTACATTCTGTGACATTCAAAAGAAAAGCCATTGTGTCAAACACACCTCCTCACAAGGACTGCTGGGAGCCTGCTATTCTATATTCTAACCACTAGAAATCCCTGATACATGTAAGGGATATTAATCTAAAACATGTCAAAAAGGGCAGCTACAAAAGGAATACAGATCGCAAATTGAAAACCAAAACAACTCAACTGATATTTTTAAACTCAGCTGTTGTCAGCATTTCTCACACAGCAAACGTTTTTCTCATTAGACTTCCCTTGCCTGTCTCCTCCATAATCCTCTTCAGACCTTTGCCTCAGGATAACTCCAGGCTCTTTGATTCTTCGATATGACCCATGTCATTCCCCAGCAATGCCACTTCCCAGGAGTGGGCATTTCCTCTCTAGCCCTGTTCGTTTATTCACTCCCAGGCTCTGATGCTTATCTGTCATATACCCGTTTTGTGGCTAGCCATGGCGATGTATTGATTAAATCCATTTTTGTCCCCCAAGCACAGTAGCATATTAATAATCCTGAGATTACTTCAGCAAGTCACAGCTCCCTGAAGCAACCTGGCAAACTCATTTACTACTTTGGACAACAGAATAAAGCTGTTCAGATAATAGAGCTAAAAAGGGTAACTCACGACACTAAACTAGTTAGCATCAATTGATTCACACTGCAGTGTTCAGTAAATGGAGATTTAATAGCTAGTCTCTGCCTAGGGAGGCCAACTCACTAAGCCAAAAAATAATTCAATAATCTCATCAGGTGTGTGAAGCTCTAGCAAGAATGATTTGTCTTGCTTTTCTTTTGTCCAGACACTAACGGTGGCTGCAAACTCCTTAGCAACCATTATTTACATGACAAAATAAGGAGAAGATGAGGTTGGTAATGGTCTTGGGACGCCTTGGACCACATTTATTTTCCTCCTTCTTTCTTGGAAACTTTAACAAAAGACAAAGAAGAATGCACAATTGCAGTTAATAGCTAAGTTCCCCTCTACCCGCCCCCCACATGAGGATAATCAAATGTCATGATCAGGCAATGGGAAGAGTTGTAATTGTAATTAATGCTGGGTTCATATACCTGCCACTTTAATGGCCTATATTAGCTGCCCTTAAAGGGTCATCATCTTAGGACCTTCTTTAAAGATAATTTTTATGGGACTGTCTTGAGCTACTTTGGAATTATTTTTGCTCACTTTACTATGCAAGTGAATTTTAATGCTGGTGAAATATGCCAGAGAGACATCAAGACCCCCACCCTGCTTCCCTGTAAGTCAATAGCAAAAGTCCCACTGAGTTCAGTGGTGTAGTATTATAGTTACCCTCAGAACAGTTACCCCATAGCCCAGGAGATACATGCAGGCTTACCCATCGCCAGTTCTCCAATAAGCCTTTACTTAGAGGAGGGGAAATCACATCGTGGAGCAAGAAGATATTTCAGTTTAATTCAGTTTAATCCTTATTCTTTCTGCTAAGACTGCCAACAGAACAGCCAGGTAGCAAGGTGGCTTTGTGACATGGAATCTCATCCAGTAGTAAATGGACTGATGGCACCATATTAGAACTACAAGCCCCTGGAAACGTCTATGGTTAACAGTTTGATTTCATGACATGGTCTATTATCTTTTCAATGCATGCGTGTAATTCATCAGCTTTAAGCTCTATCAAAACATACCTATGTTAACCCTTAAGGGCCTCACCGCATGTCCCATAGAAGTGTTGGTGAGCACATCGTGAATCAAGTATTGCCATTTAACTCAATGGAACTGCTCACACGAGGAAGCACAGCCTCCCCAACATCCAACTCATCGGAGGAAGTGGGTTTTACTCGTGATCCTATATATTTGTTAGTTTCTAAGGTGCCACAGGACTCCTCCTTGTCCCCCATGTAAGTAAAGGCTACACAACTGGGGTCTTTATGTCCCACACTGCATGTTGGAATAGGAAATAAAACAACAGTGTATTCTCCAAAACTAAAATGTCTCTAAATCGTGTCTCGTTTATTACAAACCAACAGGATTTAAATGCTGTATTTCTCATAGACTACATTATTCCATGGTAAATAACAAACTCAAGACTATGTTAGCAATAATAACTTCCATGAATAGATCAGCAGGTTAGCTCTAATTCAAATAATTCTGGTCTGAGGTGCATGGATAAAATGTCCTTTACCAGTAGACGTAGGCCAAAACCATGGTGTGCTCTGAGGTTTATGATGACAATCCAAAAACAATTTATTTCAGAGTGCAGAAATGAATACTTAAGTCCCTCCATTTTATTTAATCAAAGCAAAGAATTCATTATAGATTTTATACAGTCTATTCATCAGACTGAATTAAATATTTGATGACCCATGGTTTAATTTTTTATAATATAATGAACTGCAATAGATCTTCCTGTGTCTTCCCCATTTCCACACAATCTGCTGGAATCAAAGGTCAAGCCCAAGTAATAAGAGAAAGTTCAGCTTCCACATGCTGAATACCTGGACTGTAGGAAGCAGCATGAGAATAAAACTGCAAACCAAGCTACAATATTTGCACATCCCCAAATGCGCAATAGGAGGGCTGCTTTTCTAAGACTTACAATGGCTATCTGCACAACAATTCTGTAACACCTTTTCACCAAGCATCTTAACAACTGCTTTACAAAAACATTAGACAAGCTTCATAATGCCTCATGAAGCATTTTTGTGCCATTATGCAGCCAAAGAAACTGATGGACAGACCAGTTAATTGACTTGCCCTAAGTCGGTGGCACAACCAAGATTAATATCCAGGGCTTCTGTCTCTTGGTCTCCTGCATAACATACGGAGAATCACTAAGGGCAGAGGGGGGAAATGTCCCCCTCAAGTTTTTATTCTCTTATTACAACTTACGGCAGCTACGGGTGTTACATATTCTCTTACCTGTTCCCCCAGACAAACATCCAATACCTGCACTAATTACACAAGTGGAGCCCTTGCATCTACTACAAATATGTCATTCCACCATGTTATTAGCACAAATGAAAACCTAATGATGAAGTGAATGTAATTACCAAAATTAAAGCAATTCCTGACTTAGCCTTATTTCTGGTCTCTGAAGGTGGCATTCATTTCAGTCCCAGAATAGATTCATTTGGCAGCAGGAAGAGGTAGGTGTCTGTGAAGTTCTCAGATGGGTGAACTTCACTGGTACCCCTTTCAGCACATATCTAATTAATTTGCTCAAGTGCTTAGAGAGGCCAGAAGAGGAACCTTTTTTTAATGCAGGCAGTCACCAGAGATTTACACTTTAATTTCTTTATAATTGGATGCGCTGATAACAATGCATGGAAAATGTCTTTTAAACCACTCCCTCCCTCCCTCCCACTCTTTTCTTTCTCAATCACTCTTTTAGTAGCAACACACATTAGTTGCTGAGTGACTAGTTGGAAAATCAACTAAATATTTTTTCATTCTGACTCAATTCAATAATGAGGGGTATTAGCTGGACTTCATAAGCTTGTGGACCCATTTCAACAATTAACTGATAGTAAAATGATAGCCGCTCACTTCATAGGCCTTGTGGCGATTAATGGTAAAAATCTATTTAAACTGCAGGTATTTCACAGTAGCCTCATTAGGCTAAGGGTGTGTTTCCCTCTTTTGCGCTGATCCCCAGTGAAGGTACAGGACCAGAATCAATGAGTTCTGACGGTTACAAACAGAAAAGAGAATAGGCCCAAATTCTGTGGAGGTAATCACACCTGAGATTAATCCAATCTGGATGCTTAGTAGACGACACTAGAGATGTATTTGTACATCTCCTCATATTTTTTAAAATACAGTATAACTATGATATGCTGTTTGCTACATGTAAGGGGACTGTGTTACCCCTTACTAAAACTCTGTGGGAGTTTTTTTGGTTTACCAGCTTCAGAAGGGGAAGGGTTCATGAGACTGACAGACCCCAGAGACAATGGAAAGCAGTCAACACTCCAGCTCAGCCTGACTGACAGGTTGTAAGTGGGGATTGTTCTGGCTCTGTCTCTGAACAAACAAGCTGTGTGCAGAAGAGGTCCTGCAAAGACAGAGAGCTGAAAGAGGAGTACAAGAGAAGTCCTGCAGCGACAGAACCAGACACAGACTGGCCAAGCAGTGCAGACCCTGTGTTGAGCAGCAGACTGGCAGTGCTCAGAAAGCCAAAAGGAACAGAGAAACAACACAAGGAGCTGGAACTGGCCAAGCAGCACAGCCTGCAGCTGGATGTGGTGAGCTACTGGGACCTGCAAAGTGTGGGGAAAGGCTCTGGACTGGGAGAGGGGTCTGGCCACTTAGAGACTGAGGCTGTGTGGTCACTGCCAGTGCAAGTGTGTCCAGCCTGCAGCCCCTTGCAGCACTTCCAGGGCTTCTAAGGAAGAGACTGTGAACTGTCCTTACACTCTGCAGACTGCTGTGTTGATGTCCCTGTGCTACAGAGCAGGGCTGTGTGTTCTCATTTAACCATTCTCATTGTTTCTTATTCTATTCTCTTTAATCAGTTGATGTTTAATAAATTGTATTTGCTTTGAACCTTATGAAGTGATCACTGGGCCAAGAAGGCCTGCAGTGTAAAGAGAGCACCTCGGAGTGGGGACACCCTAACTCCTGCCCTTAGTGACTACAAGGTCAGGGATTAAGCCCCAGGAAACCTGGGCCCAGCCTTGTTGGGGTTTCAAGGGCTCTGCTACTCAGGAGAGTGGAGGGGGAGCCCTCAGGATCAGGGAGCCGTGGGGTAAAGGAAGTGGGAGCGGGGACTCAGATCCTTTCGCTGGTTCATTTCACCGGGGTGTATAGAAGCCAGGAAAGTTCCCCACAAGAGCGGGACCATTCCCCCGCTTACATACATGAATAAAATATACCTTCTCAGCAGCCATTTGATATAACATAGTCCACTCAGTGTCTTTCAGTGCTACCAGAAGTCTCAAATATATGGTTTCAGCCATCCCTTTAATCCATCTCCCATTGATGCAAACATTCCTTTTTACATACATATATTTGTGTCCACGAACTTGGGCATGCCCTTTAATTATTCACATGCATATGACAGAATTCATGCCTGAAAAACATAGTGGCACCTAATCTGTTTTGCAAATACAGAGTCTAACACTTCCCTACATACTTGCCCAGTGGTTTGTATCTGCAAAGTACAGGCACATACAATTCTATGTGCAAATTGAAAATTTTGCCCATGACATCACATATATTTCCACAATTAGTGCATTTGAAACTGGAGCATTGGCATGTAGACAAGAAATAAGCCTCAGTCATGATGCATGGGTCTGGATTGAAACATTTTGAAAGTTTGGAGTGCTTGGATCAGATTTCCTGGTATACAGCCACTTCAAACTTAAAGAGAATTTACTTATAATCCAAATTCATTATAGACCTGTTCCATTGTATAACCACCTTGGCACAGTTTCTTAATTGAGACACCATAGTGGATGGCCTAGTAGCCCAATTAAGCAGCTGCCCTACTTAAGTCAAGGTACCTTTAAAAAAACTGAAGAAAAAAGTTAAATGAAATAAGGAATTGTTCTGACTCAGATGCAAGAAGAAATGCATTCAACTTTATGTTTTGTTCCTTGAAATGTTTTCAGCCAGCTTCTCTATGAAAAGACAGAGGTCAGAATTTCACATTGAGAGAGATGTGGAGCTTCTCTGTCATATTTTATAAATACTGTAGGTTGGGGGATTCTATATGACTGCTGGTTTAACACAATAGGTGTCTGGGAAAACAGCCAGAGGAAAAGCCGTGATTATTCAGGAGAAACAGAGGGAACACAGAGAACTGCAGGAGGTAGCTGAAGAAAATGGTGCTGGCTAGGTTATCATCAGGGTCTGGGGAGCTTCTAGGTGAAACAGAAGAGTACAGGCTACTCGTGGTATTAAAAATCCTTTTTCTCCCTGGAAGCATAGATCCTTCTGCTAAACCAGCAATACTTTGGTTCCGAGAGGGCTGCCCAAACACTGTAGCCTAGCGATCATAGATTCCTGAAGGGGAGCTGCTTGAACTCAGTTACACCTCCAGGGCAAATATGGTTGATACTGAAGCCCAGAACCTGGTCTAGGGGCAGGAGGATTGAAACTAAGTAGACCTAAAGAAGAGGAAAATTAATAAAAGGCCTCTAGGACCGTCTGTAGAAAGAAATTATCTGATCTGTCCAATGTAGAACTATCTAGCATTAATGTTAAAGATTAAACAAGAGTAAGTGTGGTCTATGTATATTAATAGCTGAGATGCATTTTTAAAGGAAATTAATTGTGAGAAAATTATGAATTCATTTTTTTTAAAAAAGATCAAAGAAAGCACTGGCTTGAGCTGAAAAATGGGCAAGCAAATACCAAAAACTCACCCTTTCTAATTCATGGAAAATTCTGACCTTTCGAAAGTTTTTTTGCACAGAAACACTGCAGCAAGACTATGGCTACAGTTTTTACTAAATAAGTTAAACACCACCTTAAGGTGTTGAGAAGTTATCAGTCAAATGACAATATATTAAAACATTTTATGGTTTTGCCTGGGCACATTTTTTTTTCCAGAAGTGAGGATGCTATCAACTGCAAATACTAACATGAATGTTTTCACATGGCGTACTTTTAACTGACAAAGAAACTCAAAGGTTATTATAATATTTTTCTATTTCCATTGAAATTTGCTGATGCGGATGTTTTGGTCCTTGCAGTTCACTACTTTCAAAAAATGAAACAGTATGTGGATTGAAATAGACACCACACAACTGATAAATATCGCTTCATGCCTGTGCATGCACTTTATGATGCACTCACTCCAGTAACACGCATCTAGCTGTCATCCCTATTACCTATTTGATACTGAGAAAACATCGGTGTTTAATGTTGTAAAAAAAATGTTGTTTGCTGCTTCAGATATCTTGCCATATTGGGAGAGTGATGGAAAAGCCACAATTCCTGCAGCAAGTTGGTAGCAGTGCTGTATGACCAGAGACAGTGAGAAAAGGAGACTCGCAGAGACCTGAATTGTTTGAGCTCCCATCTAGCAGTCAAAAATGACAAGTCACAGGCCAAACTACCACCACATGAGGATGATTTTGAAGAGCTTGTCACAACTGCATCTTGTCAAACAAAAATATAGATGTCTTTGCACATTGGTAAACCAGATATTGAATTACCATTGCAATGTGAATGGAAAAATATGGATGATAAAACCATTTGTTGTATTCTTCATACGTAGGACTGTACCAGTAGGGGTCACTGCACAATCAACTGTGCCTCCAGTCAGAATAATCTTCCCTGCACTGAACTGCCTACATACCAAGTCAACAAGACCATGGTAACCCTCATACGCCCAACAAAAATCATAATGATGACTGAGATGATGGTAATGATGTTGTTTAGAAATCTCACTGATGCTATTCCATTACAATGATACTTGTACACGGTTATTATTAGGTTTTGTTTTATCCTTTAAGATTGCTGGTGTGATGCTTTCATGTCACAAAAGATCCAATTTCATGTGTTCAAATAATACGTACAGTTATTAAACTAACAGAAACAAATGCAACTATTTCAGAGTGGTCATTTCAATATGTTGATGATGTCATTATCATCTCAGTTTCTATGGTAATGGCACCACTTGACATCATACATCATCTTGAGGAAGACACCATAAATTTTCAAATGACAGGATGGTCAGCGGGTGTAGAAAGTGGTGGTTGCTGCTTGCTTATTTGATATCTGGCTTCACCTGAACGCCAAAAACTTCCAAACTCCTAGATCCTCGACAGTTCATGTAGCAGGGATGCCCAGAGCTGCAGCTGCTGAAATCTCAGGTCTACAATCTGCCAGGCAAGGAACCAAGTTCTATGAATGAGAAGTCATCAAACCAAGACTGTTTCAATTAAACAATTCTGTTTTGATAAACCGGCATTTTCATTTTCTGACAAAACTGTGTTTCACTGGAAAATTTCTTTACATGCAAGTTTCCCCTCTGCCCTTCATGTAGAATCTGCAATACACCCTATTATGACACCCACAGACTGTTTGAGCAGAACTGCACTGATCTGGTCTACATTAAGATACCAACTCATTTTTACTTATGACCAGGAAGAGACAAGAAGCCAATCCATGAATTTGAGCTTCCCCAAACTTTCGGGGTTTTCAGACCCAGATGTGAACTTCAGACCTCATAATGAGCTGAACCAAAACCCCACATCAAAATACTTCCAAACTTTGGGGAAGCCCAAATCTGCAGCTGAAGTTTGTGAGTTGAATCTCCAGATGCATCTTCATGAGGGAAAATAGGGTATTCAACTGAAGATGGCTAACTCAAGACAACTAACATGAGATAAAATCCTACTGAAAACAAGCCAGTGTGTAGTTTTCACGTGAGTTAGCAGGTCAAGTAAGACGATAGATGATTCTGGGATTTACTCAGACCTGCTAACTCTTATGAAAATTACAAACTACCAGGTCATCACTAGGATTTTACCTAGTGTTTCTTAATTTCAGTTAAGAACACACTTTTTTGTGAACAAAAGGCCTAAAACTGATGAACGTTTATTTATTTTAAGTCAAATTTACCAGAGGTGAGAAGAAAATGCAAACGCCACATCAGCATATGTATATACCAAACCCATATATAAATGTCATTGACCAATCCTATAATCAATCTTTTATCTCATGACGTTAACACACAAAAGAGTCATTAGGCTTCTCATGATGAATAATTTCTATTGCAGATTAGAGGCATTAGAAAGCAAGGTGTGAAAAATGTCCTGCCTACAGCAACTTTCCTAGTTTATTGAACCACTCCCATGAGACTTGTTATAATGAAAATGAACATGTGCCATCCACATAGACAGTTAAGCACCATCTGTATTGGTTAAAACCTGATTTAGTGAGGTTACAAGCTAATTTACATTAAAAGTGATTTCCATTCATCATTCAGTCCTCTCCAGGCAGTAATAAGTCAAACAGACACACTACCAATTGGATATCTAATTAAAGAAGCCCTTCTAGGGGACAATTCAAATGTTGCTTATCCAACTTTAAAACCCACAGTGTTTTGCAACCATTATGAATTCATTTCAGCTTTCTGTTTTGATGCACTTCTTGCTGATGAGAGGGTCGAGTCTTTGGGGTGGGCAGAGGAAGGGGAGTTTCTCCTCCACAACTTCTCCAAGATGAGGACACTAATCAGGATGCTTCAAGAAGACAAAGCAGTTATGGTCCCCATTTATTGAGTTTTCTACCAATATATACAAAAAAAAGATGCCTATCCTTTGCTCTTAGAGGCTCTGACACAAATTAAAAATACAAGAGGCAAGGATTGCTCCTAAATATGTTTGTACGGTGCCTAGCGCAATGGGGCCCTGATCTCAGTTGGGGTTGTGCAACTGTTATACAGATTTAAAAAAAAAACAAAAAAAACAAGAGCTAATCTGCTCCTAAAAAAACTCCTTTCCACACCAAACTTCTGCCCTTTCCCTTCCAGCATAAGCAGACAGGCCTTACCGTACAAGCTCACAAAGCTAAGGAGAGCCTCAAAAGGCCTGTCTACATTGGGAAAACTTGCTACCCGGTTCAGCACTACTGGGCTCAGGCTGCCATAAACTACCAAAAAGTGAGTGTATGTTAAAGGTCAGAGGCTCAAAACTTTTTACAATGGGAACTGGTTTTAAAAATTAAAGTAGCACCTCAGGTAGCCTGCTACAAAAATTAGGCCTACAAATTTACCCTAATTGTGTGGTCAATTGTGACAACCAAGTGAGAGTTCATAAAATGTCATGTTAACTTATCAGAACAAATTCTGAAGGGAAAAGCAGCAAAAGGGAATCAAGAGTGCATTATTCTGAACCAAAAGGCCAACTGATACAACTCCAGGACTGTAAACCTCGTTCGAGGTAGATCCTGGCTTGACTTAAATTGGAAAAGTGATCTTGCGCTTAAAAAGGTTGGAGACCGCTGATATACATACTGTAGTTCAATTGGCTTGTGACAGTTTCCAGATATGTGGAATGAGAGGTGACATATTTCCGACCTGTGATTTTTGCAGAGTTTCAGCAAATCACTGCAATGAAAAGGCACTGGTGTACCATACACACCCAGACATTTAATAAAACTCCAATTGGAGAAAAAGCTTGGGGCAATAACATTAAGTATCTATATCACAATTTTGCTTGGAGTAGTCTAAGATAAAATATCCATAGTTTTCATTTGTTAAGCTAAGATGATATAACTCCTGTTTGGGATTAAAGCTATTTAAATCAGGCCATGACTTACAGGCATTGTAACTTCTACATCTGCATTATTTAATGCTTTTGCAAAGATGATTTTCAAGGCAGGAGGTAAGTTATCTTATCTCCACGTATGCACTCTCCTAATTAAAATCAAGGGCACTGATAGCTTTATTAATTTAAGGGGGCACACAGCCAACACAGGAAGTAAACAAAGGTAATGCTGGTATGTTGTATATTTACAAAGAGCTTCTTTCTTTCCTCCACTATTCCTTTGATTCCTTCATAGTGTCAAAACAGTTCCAGGAATTGCATAATCCCCATGTAATTATTTGGTATTTATCAATGACATGTTTCATGCCATAGATGGTGCAGCTACAACAAACAGAATGGTCGCACTCCCTGAGCTAACATGAAAAAAATCCAGATCCAGGAAACCTTACCTTAGGGTGAAACTTCCTAAAGTCTAAATGGCCTATAACCCTGTGCTTGAAGCAGATGGAATGCAGTCCATTTCAAACAGGAAGCAATGGTTTCATATGGGTTGGTGAGTGTGCTTATGGAGAGTGGGGGTAAAAGAATCATTTGGTTGGAAAGACAATTTATGAGCCTCATACCACTTGAAAACGAGAGAAAAAAGTTCATCTGGCTAACGGAAAATTAGGTGAGCAAATATATCTTCTAAAATTTTCTGCTAGGGGATTTGAAAAGTTAGAAGCTGAAACAACGCAGGCCATATGCCATTTGAATCTCATTTTTAAAAAATAGGAGTTTGGGGCGCAGTTAGTATTATGAATGAAAAGAAGTGGGATATATTAACTCCCATATTAGAGATGTTTTTCAATTTTAGCATAGAATTCCCCACTCTTTTCCTAGAGCTTTACAACAGGAATAGCATGTTGAAGGACCATTTGGAAAACTGGATAATTTAGGAAATTGGTTTTGTGCAATGGAGCTTTTCAACGCTCAGTCGCTAGTTTCAATCCAGCTCAGATCAGCGTTCATCTAGAGTTGCTATCCACTGTCAGCTCTGGTGGCTTATTAATATGTGCAATGGAGCCTTTCAACGCTCAGTCGCTAGTTTCAATCCAGCTCAGATCAGCGTTCATCTAAAGTTGCTATCCACTGTCAGCTCTGGTGGCTTATTAATATATTTCATAAACCTCAGTTTGATTCCTAGCAGACATGTCCACACCACAGAAAAGAAACACCCACAACACATCCAGCACCTCTTTTGTAAGTCTCAGCCAAAGAGCCAAGTACTGAATGGGTGCAGAATCTGAATGAACCTTGGCCTTCCAGATGAAGTGTCAGCAGAAGGTAGCTTGAGACACATTGGCAATATACCATGGGTGAAACTTGTCCCCGCCCTTGCTGGTGCTCAAAAGATTTTTGTGGCTACTCAGGAGCCATGAACTTGCAGTCAGGTACCTTTCACCAAGAATAGTTTCACCTGTGCAGGAAAAGAACATGGTGACTAACAAAATGTGCATCCCTGTGGCTAAGTCCTTGCTGGGCATGTTGCCTGCTCCTTAACTGACCAGTTATGCCTTCATGGGAGCAGCAATTTCACACATCATGTATTCAACTACCATTAACCTCTACAGAAAAGAAAGTAGCTCGTGAGCTGTGACATGATCCCCATACCCCCTGAAAAATACAGCAACCAAGCCAGCTCTTCTCCTGCCCTCTTGTTCTAAGTGCCTTCAAATTGCAGAGGTATCCCTGCGTCCTTTGGAAAGCTATCTGCCAGCACACATTCCTTTGATCATGTTGCCAAACAAACAGCAACCCAACAGGCATAAGTGGTATTTGATGACATTATGTTGTTTAATTTGCTAGGCATAAGTATTACATGGACAGAGCTTGGTAGACTGGGCCGGCTTGCACTTATCAAGTAATGGATACCATCAATCAATAGCAGCTACATCTGTCTCGTTAATCAATATGAGTGGCTGGGCTGTCTGACAGGAAGCAGAGTAGAAGAGTTACATGGGAGGAGAGGGATCACGTTATCACTCAAAAGCGCTGACAGGACCACTTCCAGATTTCTTCTCAACAAAAGTTTTGGTGTCTGAATTCTTCACAATGGATAAGATTACGCGAGGGAACTGTCAGCAGAGGTTATGGTGCTAGCAACGGTCAGCCACTACCTGGCCCAGAACTCCACTCCAAATTTCAATTGCTGACAGAAGTATTTAGGCTGCACTTCTACACATACACACACACCCTCCACATGCACACTTCCTTTACTGTGTTGGTTTTATGTTTCTCTAAAATAAAATACAAAAATACCAGCTAATTGCCAGGTCTGCATAATTGTGCCATGTGAGTCATGAAGAAAATCAGAGGGTAACAGGTGGAACTGAAAGTCATCAAAGTTTTGCACTGAGTAAAAATATGACCTCGTTTTCAGAGGTGTGAGCATCCTCTGTTCCATCTGACTTCAAAGTTCAGTGCCACTGAAAAATCAAGTCACTAGAAGTTACTGAAAACTTCTAATCATTCATCATCCTTTGCCGTCCTCTCTCTCCTCCTTTTCCTCAAAAGATGTGAAACATCTACGTTAGGTCCATTTAAATGATGTACTCCAGAGATTAAATATATCTACCACATCTGCTTGTTAATAAGATCAAGCTCTCACTAAATTTCAGACAGTTCATAAAGGTCATATGATGACAATGAGAAAATGAAGACACAGTGGTGTCTCTAGGGGAGACAGAGAGATGCGATATAACAGACAGATGACTTAATTTCTAATTCTGGTTACGATTTTGATTTGCTGGGGAAGCCATAGGTTAATCTCTCCAATTTCCGTGTACTGGGTTTTTTGTAAAGCATCCTGCTCTTTTGTAAAGCATCCTGAACTGTACAGCTACCAACAAGCAGCCATCTATAGCTGTTACTAAATGCTACAGGTTGAACCTCCCTGATCTGGTACCTGCAGCACCTGAACGGTCCTGGGTGAGGGATTTTGCCAGGCCAGAGGAGGCCATATCTGGCCCCCCTAATACTGTGCTCCCAACTCCTGGCCACTCCCTCCCTGCCACCGCTGCTCTGCCAGTCCCCCAACCCCCACTTCCCTGCTAAACTGGGCAGCCCAGTTCTAGCCCAGCTCCGAGCGCACCAGACTCCTGCCCTAATGGGCAGCTCTGCTAGGGGTGCACTGGGCTCCCTGTCCCGCTGAACACCCCAGCTGGGGCACAACTAGAAGCCCAGCTGCAGGGAGCCCAGTTCCCAACCTTCCACTAGGGCACAGATGTTGCCGGACCAGAGTGTCCCGGTTTACAGAGGTTCAACCTTAAGTAAAGTAAGTTGTCATGGGATAAGAGGGAAGGCCCTTACGTGGATTGATAACTTGTTAAGAGATAGGAAACAAAGGATAGGAATAAATGGTACATTTTCAGAGTGGAGGGAGATAACTAGTGGGGTTCCCCCAGGGTCTGTCCTGAGACCGATCCTATTCACATTATTTATAAATGAACTGGAGAAAGGGGTAAACAGTGAGGAGGCAAAAAGGTGCAGGTGACACTAAACTGCTCAAGATAGTTAAGACCAAAGCAGACCGTGAAGAGCTTCAAAAAGATCTCACAAAGCTAAGTGATTGGGCAGCAAAATGGCAAATGAAATTTAATGTTGATAAATGTAAAGTAATGCACATTGGAAAAAATAATCTCAACTATACATACAATATGGCAGGGACTAACTTGGCTACAACTACTTGAGAGAGAGATCTTGGAGTCATTGTGGATAGTATTCTGAAAAAAATCCACTCGATGTGCAGCAGCAGTCAAAAAAGCAAATAGAAAGTTAGGAGTCATTAAAAAAGGGATAGAGAATAAAACAGAAAATATGTTATTGCCTCTATATAAAACCATGATACGCCCACATCTTGAATACTGTATACAGACGTGGTCGCCTCATCTGAAAAAAAGATATATTTTTGGCATTGTAAAAGGTTCAGAAAAGGGCAACAAAATGATTAGGGGTTTGGAATGGGTCCCAAATGAATAGAGATTAAAAAGACTTGGACTTTTCAGCGTAGAAAAGAGGAGACTAACGGGATATAATAGAGGTCTATAAAATCATGACTGGCATGGAAAAAATGATTATGGAAAAGTTATATACTTATTCCCACACTATAAGAACTAGGGGTCACCAAATGAAATTAATAGTCAGCAGGTTTAAAACAAACAAAAAGAAGTTTTTCTTCACTCAGCGCACAGTCAACCTGTAGAAATCCTTGCCAGATGATGTGGTGAAGACTAGAACTTTAACAGGGTTCAAAAAAGAGCTAGATAGATTCATGGAGGTTAGTTCCATCAATGGCTATTAGCCAGGTTGGCTAGGAATGGTGTCTTTAGCCTCTGTTTTTTTGGAGGTGGGTGACAGGAGAGGGATCACGTGATGATTACCTGTTGTGATCCCTCCCTCTAGGGCATCTGATATTGGCCACTGTCAGCAGACAGAATACTGGGCTAGATGGACCTTTGGTCTGACCCAGTATGGCCGTTCTTATGTTCTTAACCTGTATTATATTTGCATAGGTAGCAGAGTTTAATTCTATCCCATGATGAACTGAAAGTCATCGTTTTCACTCAGCTACTGCAGTTTTAAGATGAAGTCAGTCTTTTTCTGGACAAAGTTCTTGAGGCAGAAACAAAAAGTCATTTGCACGATAGAGCCAAACATGTTTTTGCGGTTTCCTTGGTTTGCGGTACTAGACCCATTTTCTCCTTGTCCTTATCCTTTTGCAGTAGGAGCCTCATGGCCATGCTCAGAAAGCTTCTTTGCCATCAGAGAACAGCACCTGTACCTGGAAAATCAGAGACAGTCTGAAAAGAAGTGTGCTATTCAAAATTTGTCTGAGCTCGTATAGAAACCAGAAATGCAGAACCAGGTAGAAGAGTATTTGCTCTTATCTTCTGTTATTATCAAAGTTAACTCTGTGCTTAACCATCCATTTCAGAGGCAGCTGCCATTGTAAATTGGCCTGTTGGTCCACTACTGTGAATGGTCTTTCTACATGGCGAATGGTGGGTGTATAAATTGCTCACATGTCCATTGTTACAGTCACTCTGAAATTATGTGAAAGTGAGAAACAGGGAAATAAGAAAGCTCCATTTCCCTTCCAGGGTATCTTGATTCCATCCAAGGGCTCCGTAACATTTGGGCACCTTCTGTGGTTCCTGGAAGATGCATTACAGCTTGGTTATTGTCCACCACATGGGAAAGAAAAAGATTTTAAGTCAATACTGTTTCCTCATTCTGACTCCTCTATTCCCCTTGTGTTCACAATACATGCACAATGGAGGTCTCATCTCTTGAACAGAATATTTTCTGATGTTATAGGGTTTAGCTTTTTCCAGAGCCATGTTTAAAGCTAATTCCACTAAGTAGCCAGGTAAATAATTATTCCTTTGAAATGTTTATTCTTTTCCCACCCATTGGCCTGGCTGTGACCGGGGAGGGTGGGGGGAAGCTGTGGAGGGCGGGGCTGGCTATGACCGGGGGGGGGCAGTGAAGAGGCCTGGGGCAGAGTTGCAATCAGGGTGGGGTGACGGGGAGGCTGGCTGTGACTGGGGAGGAGGGTGGAGAAGCTGGGGGGGCAGAGCCGAGAGTCCAGGGCTGGCTGTAGCCTGAGGAGCTGAGAGGCTGGGTCTGGCGCAGTGAGAGGCTAGGTCTGGTGTAGCCCCAGCCCTCCTCAGCGAGCAGGGGGATGTGAAAGGCCTGGTTTGGTGTGGCCCCAGCCCTCCCCAAGTATTGCAAGCAGGGGACACCACCCACTAGTATTAAATTAACAGCATTTGAATCAGTTTGCTCCATTTTCATAGCAGATTTCCATTTTATAAAACATCAGTTTTGCAGTGACATTGAATAAAACTGGATCATATCAAAAGCTCAAGATGCTTACCATGAAAACACAATCATGAAATAAAATGAAATAACACTATGAAAAATATAGGTTCCACCTGATAAATCCTACATTTGGGTAAAATAGCCATAACATACTTTAACGTACATGGATGACTAACCATAATGCAGAAAACATTCCTGGGGGTAAAGGAAAGCTGTATTAAATGAGTAAGTCCAGAAATCTAATTTTAGTTACCATTTCATCTTTTCTAAGTACTTTCCTAGTAGTTATTTTGAAGTTGTTATTAACCGCTCGGTTATTTTTAATGCCCTGCATGTGACAGATGTCTATGAAATAAAAAGGTGGCTGAAGTAAAATCAGTTCTCTCCAGGATATTTTCCATGTAATGTTACAATGAAATCAGTCCCAAAATGGGTCTCTAAAGACCTATGGAGGGGCACACTGGTAATCTTCATTCACATCAATGACAATTTTATAAGACCACTTTTGCTTTTTTTGCTTGAAGACCTGATATTCTCAGCACCTTAATAGCAAAAAGCAACATGCTGAAAACGCACCAAGAGGAGTAGGATCTTGGTTGAATCTGAGCCAGGGAGTCAAGAAGCCAGCATAGAAGTATGTATCACAGATACAAATCTCAGAGTAGCTATCTTAATCTGTAACTGAAAAAAACAACAAATGGTTCTGCAGCACCTTAGAGACTAACAAAAATGTAGATGGTATCCTGAGCTTTCGTGGGCACAACCCACTTCTTTGGATGAATGGAGCAAGGGGTCCAGAGTTGCAAATAAATAGCAGAAAAAGAGGGGATGGGGAGGGAAAGAGAAGGGGAAAAAATTGTGAATTAGAGAATCAGTGCTAGATGAGGCTAATAGAATGGGCTGTAAATGCCCAATACTTAACTTGCAGTGTCATTAGGGTGTTGAATGTAGCTGCCTATCCAAGTAAGGTCTATTTCACATCTTGATTACAGGTGTCAGATTTGGGGACGCAAATCTGTAATTGCTTTTGCTGCAAGTGTCATTGGCAGGCATAGAAGGGCCACCATGTGGTGTTTCCCCATTTAGAACAGAGCCCTAACCACGCTGTCAGGTACAGACCAATTGCTACAGAAAATGAGACAGTGAAGTGGGGAAAAAAATGTTCGTGTCTCTTAGAAATCTGATAAATGGGTTGTCAGCACATGAAAACATTAAAACTTGTGCCAGGAGCTTGCTTTCAAAACCTCCAGAATACAGTACCAACCTGTGTTTATGAGATGTATCCGTCTCACCCAGAATCCCAAATGTGCCAGAGAAACTAACTTCTAAAATGGTGCTCTGTGTGGCCCATCTCGCTGACAAAATTAAACAAACCCACCTCAAAACCACTTTACACAACAGCCAAGTTCTTCCTACAACACCGAAGTGTTTAAAAGAGACATAATTGCGTGTGCCAGGACTGGATTGATGTCTAATTGCTTAGTATCATGCCCACCTGTTTGTGTGCCCACTCAGACAATATTTGGGCTCTCACCCTTGGGTGACAGAGAGAGTTTGCACAATGGTGTACACTCCATCTGTTCGGTGAATGGTCCCTTCTCTGGGTCTCTTCTTTGGTGGTCCCCTATCCATTTTTGGGTGGGAATAGAAGGATAGCTGCACTGCGAGGAATACACAGTCCATTGGTCATTTTTCCAAGTAGGTTTTATTGGCTCTTTTTGATGGTGCCAAGACTGATTGTATGCTATCAAGTGCCAGAAAAATCCATCTGTATTCCTTGGACCACCAGAGTACACATAACAGGGAAATGCTGGCTGGTCACATAAGCAAGTCAGAAAAGGCCTGAAGGAGACAAGGTAAACCACTGACCAGGGAGTCCAGTTGTATTTATGGCAGTGGTTCTTGCTATGATCAGCAGCAACCAGGCAGGTGATGCTCTTATGAGCTCCACAAAGACAGAATATAGACCTCATACCAGGTTGTTCTGCTTGCAGATCTATTCTGATCCATTGTTTGTAGTTGTTGCAGAGAACACACGGGGTAGATCAAGTGATTCAAACCCTACATGGACTGAGATATATTAAGAGATACAATGGTCTGCTACGAACATGAAAACAAGTCTATAAATACTAGTTTAGAAGCATTCAGGCAGACATAAGCTATAATCAAATGTCCTTCTTAAAGTGGGGTTATGGTCAGAAAAAAAATGACTGAGGCAAAGGAAAACTAACAACATCACTTTCCTGAGTACCTACAAGCCAGTTCCATTTATTTGAGAGGTAAAAACATTTTTTTCTGTTTAACTTTTGTTAGCTCTAGAGCATCAATGCTGTAATAGGACAACAACCTGGATTCTATTCTGACTCATGTTACGAGCATATTGTCAGCTGAGTCTTAATGGCAGTGTCTTTATTAGCAGCAATGGTGTGATAGACAGGAGGAATCTCATCTGACTTCTAGAATGCAGGAAAAACTTTAAAAACAACATATAGTCTAGAAGCACCTTAAAGACAAACAAAACCTGTAGATGGTATCATGAGCTTTTGTGGGCACAACCCACTTCTTCAGATGACTGGAGTATTGGAAGTCCAGATTCAAGATTAAATAAGGGAAGAGGTGCAGGGAGGAAAAAAATGGAGGGGAGGAAGAAAAATAGAGACAGTGAATAGATAAGCTTCAGAGGGGTAGCCGAATTAGTCTGTAACAGGAAAAACTTTTAAAACAACAAATAGTCTAGTAGCACCATCAATGACACCTTCATCATACGGACCCATGAGAAAGAGATGCTTGAAGAGTTTCACAGGGATTTCAACAACTTCCACCCCACCATCAACCTTAGTCTGGATCAGTCCACACGAGAAATCCACTTCCTTGACACTATAGTACAATTAAATGATGGACAAATTTCCACCACCCTTTATTGGAAACCTACCGACCACTACACTTACCTTCATGCCTCTAGCTTCTATCCCAGACACATTTCTCAATCTATTTTATATAGCCAAGCCCTAAGATACAACCGAATTTGCTCCAATCCCACAGACAGACACGAACACCTACAGAAGCTATATAGAGCATTCTTAAAACTGATATACCCACCGGGAGAAGTGCAAAAACAGATTGACGGAGCCAAAAAAGTACCCAGATATGAACTACTTCAGGGCAGGCCCAAAAGAGAAAACAACAGAATTCTACTTATCACCTACGATCCATAACTTAAACCCTTCCAATGCATTATCAACAATCTAAAATCTGTCCTTCACTCTCAGAGGCCTTGGGGGAAAGGCCAGTTCTCACTTACAGACAACCCCCTAGCCTCAAACAAATTATTTCCAAGAACCACACAATACACC
Organism: Pelodiscus sinensis; assembly: GCF_052426305.1. NCBI lineage: Eukaryota > Metazoa > Chordata > Testudines > Trionychidae > Pelodiscus > Pelodiscus sinensis. The sequence continues at coordinate 9,379,004 of NC_143059.1, forward strand.
TCCATCATAATAATCCAGGAACCCACCCCTGCAATCGGCCCTGGTGCCAACTCTGCCCACACATCTACACCAGCAATTTCATCACTGGACTCAACCACATCAGCCACCAAATCAGAGGCTCATTTAACTGCACATCCACTAATGTGATCTATGCCATCAAATGCCAGCAATGCCCCACTGCAATGTATATTGGCCAAACTGGAAAGTCTCTATGGGAAAGAATTAATGGACATAAATCAGATATCCAAAAAGGCAATACACAAAAACCTGTTGGAGAACACTTTAATCTTCCTGAACACTCATTAATGGATCTCCAAGTCACTGTTTTGTTTCAGACCAATACCACAAACCAAATACACAGAGAAGAGTTGGAACTTAACTTCATTCACAAGTTTAATTCTTATGCAAATAGTACGAACCAGGATATCGGATGGCTCACATATTATATTCCACATCTTAATGACTAAACTAAACAAACAAACAATGAAGGTGCTAATGGTTCTTGATGTCTGTGCAGAATCTGGTGTTGGTCATCTTCCTTTCCAATGCTAACTAATGGTTTTTATCAGTCTCTTGTCACTATTTAGTCTTTAAGGTGCCACTAGACTATTTGTTGTTTTTTTAAGTTTTTTCTGTTACAGACTAACTGGGCTACCCCTCTGAAGCTTATCTACTCGCTGTCTCTTTTTTTCTTCCTCCCTTCCATTTTTTTCTCCCCCCCCTCTTATTTATTCTTGGATCTGGACTTCCAACACTCCTGTCATCTGAAGAAGTGGATTGTATCCACGAAAGCTCATGATGCCATCATGTTACAGACTAACTTGGATACCTCTCTGAAGTTCTAGAATGCAGATGGAGTTGGCAGAGATGGTGTGGGTCTTCAAATCTGACCAGTGAATTAACATGGGGAATAACGAACACCACAGACTCTCTTCTTTTTACACAGATCTCCTCTGCCTGCACTTGCATCGTCAATTCTTTACATGGGGAGAAAAGAGGAGTCATTGGTCTGTTTCAGGAAGCTCTTATGTATGTGGAGGTCATGTTCTTCTCTCTTACCATGCTCAACAGCTTCACGGATCTCATTAGGTCAGGGCACCAAAAACTGGCTTTACACTCTGAACCCTGATCCACACAAGGGCTTTATTTCAAAATAACCCCCCACCCTTAGGTTGAATTTATAAGGGGAGCCCATACTTTGAAATAATAGGCTACTTATTTTGAAATCTGTACACCTGCTTTTCTCAAGGAATAACAATAATTTTAAAACAGTTATTTTGAAATAACAGTAGTATGGATGCTCCAGTGCTGCTATTTCAAAGTAATGACTCCCCAGAATAATTTGAACTAATTACTCCCCAGTGCTTCCTGCGGCTCTGAGTCGAGGTAGTGCATCCATATTAATGGAGCCTGCCTTGGACTACTTTTGAGGCTTCCTCATAGTGTGGGCATGCTAGCTCAATTTTGTTAAATTGGGAGTTAAGTCAAAATTATTCATTTCAAAATAATTTCCTAGTGTAGACATGGCCTGATAGTCCTATGTCTTTAGGGAGAAAGATCAGGCCTGAATCGCTGCTGCCTCCAGTCAGGCTGTTAGAGGAAAGCAATCTGAAAGGGATTTGTTTTTCTTCTCCTCTGTTCCCATTGCTGGACAAAGATTTCATAACATGAAGGATTCTGAACACAGCAGCAGGTAATAAAAGTCACTTGTTCAGTCTGCATCTAAGATCAACCCTTAAGCCATCATCCATATACATATGGCAAAAGATGGAGAAGTAACTTCATGTTCCACTGCAGTAAAAGGAAGAGGCTGCCAAACCTTTATATATATATGACTTTGTTACTAGAAGATTCCAAAAAACACATGGATTTCAGATCACAAGTCTACATGACACATCTGGGTTTTCACAGCCAATGTAGATTTTTTTTTTAACTTATTTGAATCTTTAGTTTTCACTTGCTACTAAACTGCAAGAGCTAGTAACCAGAATTTGAAGTAATTTTCTAAGAGTTCAGTGACTAAATTTCAGCATTCACACATGTGGCTAGAAGTCCTGGATTCTTATAGGCAATACATTGTAGGCTGCCTTAATTAATATGCTGAAGCCGTTATCTGTGTCTCATTGTCTTTCATTCGTTTATTATAAAAAACCAAACTGCAGGTGTTAAACTGTAGCAAATCAGCGCATTTTTGATTTTGCACAAAGAATACTGCCGATACACTGTAGTATCCCCTTAACTTTCAAACTACCTCATGGAAAAAAAGACATGCTAATGAAGGCGTGATTTCAGCTATCTGAGACTCACAGGCAGAAGGGACTCCAGTTATGCATGGAGATAGTCATGTTTGCTTCATACATTCTTTACAACAACCAACAAACAATAAAACGGCAATATTTAGATAGCACCATTCAGACAAGGATCTAACATCTTTCAAACATTTCAAGCTGTATATAGCACCACCGAGAAATCCTTTTATCCATCACTGAAGTGCACACATTTCCAATGCTGGAAGGTGGCAGCCTTTATCCAAAACACAGCAGCACTCTATAGCTATACACAGAGAACAACATCTCATGTCATTTCCCAGTTAGAATTTAGCAGAACCCTAGCGTTTAATACCCAGATATTTGTAAGGGTAAACAGACTGTGCCTTCTAGAGTACAGTATAATAAGAGGGGGGAGGATCTGATTCTCACTGAAAGAGAATAGTGTCGCCTACAGAATTAACTACCCCCTCTTGCTTTGTGTTCTCTCTAATGATCACTATATCCAAAAGCCCATAAGCAATTTATCCTGAGGCTTTAAAAATTCTAGAATTCCAATAGTTATATAGGTAGAAGAGGGCTGTTGGAATACCATCTCCACCTTAGATACCGATCCGCTCTATGTTAAGAGAGCAGAATCAGAGACATTTTTATGTAAAGTATGACATCAGGGTTTTCCCCCATATTCCGATTTTGTTCCTGCTTTTTCTGAGAAGCACTGTGGTCTGGAGGAATGAGCATGAAACTGTAAGTCAAAAATTCTGGAATTCTAATCCAATCTCAGTCAACAATTGACTATTTGTCCTTAAGCAAATCTCTGCCCCTAGGTTTTCTAAGTATAAACTAGGGCTTAACACAGCTTGTTTGTTCTGTTTTTGTGAAAACTCGCTTTAATTTCTATGAAGAAAACAGTCTGTGGGGGCAGACAGCACATGTTTGCATGTGTAGGACTTCAGTAACATCAGCACTGAAGAAAGTGGCTGCTAAGGCTGCACAGGCTGACCATTAAAAAGTGCAGAAGACAAAATGTAATAGTTCCATGAATCACACCTATGGCACAGAGGCAGTAAGCATAGTTAACAAGTCTGATCTGCTCCTGTTGACCTCAAGCACCAGAAGATTCATTGTAAGCAGGCTCGGCACAATGGTCAGGTGAGGCTTTGGAGATATAAATGGACAAGAAGATTCACCTAGCATTGCCCACATCTTTTACTCAAAAGCCTTTTGTTTTTCTTCATTTAAATCATTGCTCAGGGGGGTTGGGGATGAAGGGTTCATGATGCAGGCGCCCGGAGAAGAGCGGTCCCTTTCTCCACCCCTGCCTGTCCAATGGGGTTATAACTGTTCCTGTCCCCATCTGTGCCCCACCCCCATGATCATTCTGCAGTATAGCTCCTGCAAACCCTCCCCTTTCCATTTTATGAGAAACAATCAAATTCCAGGCACATCCCATTGTCCTGGCACAACCAAGCCTTGGCCTTGCTCTGGGTTATGATAAGGGGAAGCTGCTTACCAAATGTGCAGGTCCTAGCTCTCACGGTTTAGGAGGAGCTCTTGAATGAACAGACTCACCGATGGACAGACACATTTCTACAATACAGAGTTAGAAGATATGCACTGCTGAGTATGCTTTCATTTGTGCATTGGTGAAAACAAAGCCATGTGGGAACCAGCATTTTTCCTAAGGATACTTGTTATATGATCAGAAAATAAATGCTAGCTCTGCCTTCTTACTCCTTATCTCATCCCATCCCCCGATTGTTCTTGCAAGGAGCAACAGAGTTGCTTATCCCCCACATCTTTCTCCACCCCACACACACACAGACTCTGCTTTCCATCTGATTCAGGAACCTATGGCTAATTGCTGTTATGACCTATATGCAAAAGGATTTGTCTCTTGGGTAGAACAGAATCTAAATATCATCCCCACAGCTCACAAAGCCACTACTGCTCCCTGCCTGTTTCTGCTTAACTCCTGTGCAACAGCTTAGCACCATTAATGCAATGGGCTCTCTGGAGCTTTACACAGAGATTTACATTTTCTAGAGAACTCATATTCCATTATAATGATTTGACATTAAGAAACTTAAGAGATCCTCGTTAAGTAATAGCTTTGAATTTGAAGAGCGGAATACTCAAACAGCAGGAGCCCTAACGTAGCGGACATGTCAAAACAATGCTGGGCCTATGTTTTTGCTGCAAGGAAGAATACCAAGTGATTGTCATTTTAGTACATTCTTGGCCCCTTCTCTCTTTACCCAGATGGCATGCAAAGATGTCTGTGGTCATTATCACCAATCTCCCAGTCAAGATTGCCCGAAAAAGTTTGAGTATCTTTGTTCAGTTTGATGGAGGGTGGGGGGACAATTTCATTTTTAAAAAGGAGAATTTGCAAATTATATACGAAGCAAACACAGAATCTTTTTTTTCAATGTATGCATTTACTGGTTTCTTTATAAAGTATTGCACTTATTTTTTAAAAAGTTGAAAATGACAGAATACCACTTTGATATGGACAAAGCACATACTAAAAATTGATGGAAAAAAACATCTTATAGCCAACATGATTCAACTCAGTACATTTTTATTCAGCTTGGAAAATGTGCAGTTAAAGATAGATGCGCACACTTCTTAGAAGGAATATGTTTAAACAGCATCCGGAGTCTGGTTTTATTTGTTCCTTAAACTTCTAGTAAGCTAATCTTGTGGTCCTCCCCAAAATTGTGCTATTTGTTGGGAGGGAGTTCATTATGAAGCACAACAAAAAGTAATCTACAGCATTAAAACAGCTGAAACAGTTTAAACCTATCCTAATCCAAAACCTGCTTTTAAAGCTTTAGATCTGTTTAAATAAGAGAGTTGGAGAGGAGAAAAACAAAACAAAAACAAGAAAAAAGAACACAATTTAAGGGCATAACAGGAAGGCAGAAGGTGGATCGGAGAGGCATTGAGAGGTATATATCTTTCTTATCTATTTCTTATGTGAGCCCACGTATAAAGATACAAAGTAGGCCTGCAATACCAATGAGACACACTGTGACCTAAAGCCTGTTAAATATACCTGTTTGTCATGATCAATAGTAAACTACAGGCACAGACTAATTTTGGCCAGTGAGTACATTCTTTCTGATTACACAACTGGGACCTTTCTTTATTCCTAGTGATGTAGACAATAAAATACAAAAATGTGTGTGATGGGTGCCTAGCCAAGCATTCAAAATTTTGGAACTGCAATAGCTAAGGTTGAACGTGCAACCTTACATTTACTAAAATAGTTTAAAAAAAATGGCCCTGCAGGTTATGCAAATGCAATACCGAGTACAGACAGAGATAAAAGCTAGAATATGTAAGCATTATATTATTATGAATTAGATGCATCAAACTGAACATTTTTTCATACAACTGACTTGCTCTTTTGAGCAACTTAGAATACATTATTAGCAGCCCTTGCTTTTTCTTATGTAGATACCAAACTTCATTAATAAACCTTGGCTAGAATGTTGAACAATACTAATTGTTGCAGAAATCTAAAGAAAAAAAATGTGTCCCTTGCAACTAAAGATTAAGAAAAAAGTTCTTCTTGTGGAACTCATTTTCTAGACAATGAAAGAGAGGCAGGGTGTGTTAAAGAAAGCCCATATCACTAATAGAACTGGGTGAGGAAAAAAATGTGAACATTTTAATGAAAAAAATTTCCTACCCCCACCAATTTGAAATTTTTCAAAATTTGTATTTATTTGACCATCTCTATTAGTGATATTAACCTTCCAGTGACAGAAGATACTACAAACGAGTGTGAATGGGACATCATCAAGGTTCAAGATGCAGACGTCAGGGTTTTTACAATAGCAATTTAGGGAGAGATTTTCAAAGGCTCATATGGGAGCTGGGCTCCATCCACCATTCGCACCTTTAAAAATCTCTCCCGAAACAAGCATTAAGGTCCAAACAACCCAGCCTCGTCCTTCAGGTAAACAGAAAGCACCACTTTGGGCTTCTCTCTTCCTACTGAGAGATCAACATTGTAGATATTGATTTCCTGGTGTTTGATTTAATGGGGCTAGTAAGGACCCGCTAAATTGACCATTGATGGTGCCCCCTTGACTCCACTTACTCCTCACGACTCGGTGGGGTACTGAAGTCAACAAGAGAGTTTCTCCTGTCAACCTCCCACAGTGGGGATACCACAGAAACTCGACCTAAGGTACCTTGACTCCAGCCAAGCTATTCACTTAGCTGGAGTTGTGTATCTTAGATTGACTATTTCTTTTAATGTTGACTTGGCCTATAATGAACCATTTAAGGCCCTCATGCAGGAAAACAGCCTTATTCAGGATAGCATTTCAACATGTGCTCATTATTATTGAGGTCAGTGAGGCTAAAAGCATGTGCTTAAGAGCTTTCCTGAAGCAGGGTCAAGGAGTTTAGTCTCCATTAGACTTCGGTCAAATCTCCATTGGGAAGTTTCCATTAATCAACAATACACAGGAGAGCAGCAAGGTCCCTCAGCCTATCATCCTGTCAGTAGCCTGAAAGGATGGTTCTGTTCAGGTGAAATTCTCATCAGGAGAAAAAACAATGTAACTAATTCAGCTCGGAGATTTTAACTTAATTCAGTCCTGTAGTGCTAATTACCCTTTCCTTTTTAAAGCATTGACACTCCATTAAAAGAGCCTAAAGCGGTTTCCTAGCCAAGTAACATCAATAATTTGGTCCATAATTCATCTTGTTTTTCCCATTACTGCTGAAATGATTGTGGGTCACTCACTGGCTATGGAATCAGAGATCCCTTTTGTTTGTAGCCGTATTCCAAGCTTCATTGGCCTATTTCTTGCACCAAAAGTACTTCCAGAATATTTCAAAGTCACCCAAAGAAACAAAGTTATTTTTGTGCCAGTATTCAAGTGTTCATTATCTGTCTTACATCCTGAGAATAATTAAGGACACACTGTCAAGGTAATTTTTCATAATTAAAAAATATCTGTGCTGTTTATGAATTCTTACAAGCTTGAAACTCAAACCAGTTTCCTCTCTGAAATGCTATTTTCTCTGTATCTCAAACAAACACACAAAGACACCAGTTTGTTACAGAGAATTAGGCTAGTGGAATTTAATTTATTTATACTGATAAACAACAGCACTGAAGCATTTATAATGAAGGAAGAAAAGCAGCACATAAATGGATTACAAAGACTTAGCAAACACATGCAAGGGGTGAGGAAAGGGTAATGGTAGATTTAATTTGGGACCCACAAACCTTGACCATCTCTCTTTAAATTCTTCTGACACCAGCATTTATGTGCCCCACTAGGCATAAGGGAAATGAAACAACTGTTCACTCTAATTAGCTTTTTGTGCTATGAAAGCCTGTTCTTCAGGGAACTAATTCCACTTCGAACATCTGAAGAAGTGGGTTTTACCCACTAAAGCTCATGATCCTATATATTTGTTAGACTCTAAGGTGCCACAGGACTACTTGCTGTTTTTAAATTTTATAATTCAGTTCTAAATAACTAACCAAGTACAGCTACCCATCCTCAGAGATCTGACAGACATGGTCCGGAAATGCCCTTAAAATATTATAGGCATAATATTTCCAACTTTCTTCTCAACTTCTTCTCAGTTGGAAAGAGAGAAGTGGATGTGATCCACCTCCCAATTCAAGCATTACCATGAATGCCTATCAGTTCCCTATCTTAGGTTTGTTTGTTTGTTTTCTTTCAGCACTCCTTGTCTTCCACTGACAGGTACTCTGATCCCAGCATTGTACTTATTCACTAGGGGCCTGATCCAAATCCCTCTGAAGTAAGTAGGAGTCGGATCAGTATGGGTTAACATGTTCCACATAAAGCAAGAACTAACCTCAACCTTCTCACAAATCTTGAATTAAAACATTTCCTGGGGTTCATTAAAAGAATCTGGATAACTTGCTTTTCATTTTTGCATGTCTGAGCAGTTCCTGGTCCTGGCTGGAAGCAGAAGGAGAAATGTAAAAATACCAGGAGGAAAATTACTTTTTCTGAAAATTAGGGCCCAATCAGAACCTGTCTATGGGACCTGTCTATGGCATATTTCAGACTTCTGTGTGCTTAGCCTAGCCTAGCTTCTGAACACTTTCTCCTCACGCTCAGATATTTTATATTTTTACAATCCTAGACACAAAGCTAAACATGGAAGGCCTCATTCAAACCTCTGCTGAAGACTCTGGATCCCAGGAATTTCACTGGGAGTTTTGGGATTTCGTCTCCTCACAAGTTCAGGATGAGGATACTATAGTATGTGCCATCCCCCCAACCTTTTGATGCCACTTTTTGAAAAGACCTGCTTGGATGGAGAAAAGAAACACATACAAGAAAAGAGCCTCATGTACAGTATATATTTATAACAACAAACTTGCATTCACAGAAAAGAACTATGCAGGGTTATTTGGTACCAGGTCATTCCCCATTCTGTGCTGCTCAAAAATTTCACATATTCATCTCTGCTGGATTGTGCTATCAAAATCCACACAGAAGCAGAGATGAACTCCTTCACACGGCAGATACGCGTGAATATCTCTTAGCAACAACCAGTCATGAGCCAGCAAGGAAATCTTACAATCCCACTTAAAACATCCCACGTCTGAATACACTATGATAATGTCATCAGTAAAAACCCAAACTGCTCACTAAAGCCCTTCGCTCCTGAATTAACAGCCTTTCCAAAGAAGCCAGACACCTGAAGGAGATGTGGTCTAAATATGCTTTGTCCCACTGGCTATTGCAAGATCAGTTGTGATGAAATTATTAGTATGCCTCCTCCCACAACTCTTTCATTTTCAAAACCTTAATATTCAAGGCAGCCCTATCATTCACGACACTTGAACCTCCATATTCTGAGTGGCCCTAATCCAGGGACACCTGTGGTATGGAGGAGGAAGCAACTCTTCCCAGCTGAGGGAACACAGCGACAGACGTGCTTCCCCTGCAGCTTTTCCCTACTGCTCTCATAGTGGCAGGGGTTGGTGCCTGGGAGCAACAGGGAGTGCGGAGCCATGTGTGTTCCCAGGTGCAGGGTGCCAGGTAAGCACGCTGCCCCCATTCTCCTCATGCCCAGACCCCACAGCACCCTCCATGGCTCAACAAAATCTGTTCATCTGGCATACCCTGCTTCCCAGGGCTGCCGGATTAAAGAGGTTCCTGTGTATTTATAGAATGTGCCTGTTTTATCACCAATATATAAAGAAATGAAGGGGGAGAAGAGAAGAGGAAAAAGAGAGGCAAATCATTCATAATCACCACAGTGTTATCCAAACAGGGAAATTAATGTAGTCAAACTAGATTACTTGTACCTGCAGCCTCAAAGTCAGATTGGCCCTTGTGGTCCTAGGTAAAAGAGCCTCCTTACCTTCCACACCACACACAAAGACCAAAAACAACTAAAGTCTGCAGCTTCCCCGATACCAGGAAGGAAGCAGGACCATGAGCTGCGTGCTAGGCAGCAGCAAAAGCTTCCACCTAGGGAACAAGTCTGTATATTCCTCCCAGGGACTGAACTGCATCAGGAATGGTGTGGGAAGAGGGTCTACAAGAATAGTCCTTGTTCTCTCCTTGTTCCTTTTTTAGTATGTCAGCCTCTACAGAGGCCCTTGGCTTGATTAGAGCAATAGTTATTGCAAAGCCGATCCTGCAATCCTGGAGAATTCTTGCTGACCTCAGGGAAGTGCAGAGTGACCACTTCCATTGAAAATTATACAACATATTTAGGTGCCTGAATATAAGATCATGAGACTGATGTTAGGACCTACTTTGTTCTTTCAGTCTTGGCCAGAAGCTTAAACTGCCTGGCTGTGTCTTGACTGGCATGATTTTGAAGAAATACTTTTAACGGAAAAGTTTTTCCGTTAAAAGTATTTCTGCAAAAGCGCATCTAGATTGGCAAGGATGCTTTTGCGCAAAAAGTGCTTTTGCGCAAAAGCATCCATGGCCAGTCTAGACGCGATTTTGCACAAGAAAGCCCCGATCGCCATTTTAGCCATTGGGGCTTTTTTGTGCAAAACAGTTCTTCCCTGTCTACACTGGTCCTCTTGCACAAGTATTCTTGCGCAAGAGGGCTTTTTCCCAAGCGGGAGCGTGAAAGTATTTGTGCAAGAAGCACTGATTTTGTACATTACAAAGTCAGTGCTCTTGCGCAAATTCAAGCTGCCAGTGTAGACAGCTGGCAAGTTTTTGCGCAAAAGCAGCTGCTTTTGCACAAAATCTTGCCAGTCTAGACACATCCCCTGTGCTTAAGAGGCAGCAGCCCTGCAAGTTCTGTCATTGCAATGCTGAACGACTAATCTAACCACTCATGTAACATGGTATCCCTGGCTAGATAGTTTTCTCTCCCTCCACCCCAAATATCAACATCCTAGAGGTGGCTTTTCAACCTTCCACGTTCAACATTGCCAGGTTTAATTGATGGAATGGTTATTAAACGGAATAAGCCACTAAAGCAAACAAATGGCATTTTAAATATATTTCTAACTTTTTTCTCTATAAACCTTGTTCACATCTTTCTTTTTATGTTTGCTCCAGATTAAAGACCCTATACTTTATAGCACATTTCTCAAAGGGCTGCTGTTCATTAGACCAATATAATTGCATACTCCCATGTCTACTTGGGCAGAGACGGGGGAGGAATGTTCTTTCTTTAAGAACAAATTGACAAGGTATGAGTGAACTAGTTTAGAGTTGGATTGGATAAGGACTGACCTGAATTTTCACCGTGTTTGGACCATACAAAAGAGGAAAGAATTATAAGAATCAATATTGTGCGGGGTGGGGGGGACAATCTTTAACAAGATAATGTCTCTAAATCTTCATCTATACAATAAAAGGATTGGCTTTAACTCATTTATCCCAATATTACAAAGTCATTTTCCCTTAATTTTCCCATACTTCTGCATTACCTAGTTTCACCTGGAAGGAAAAGTTAAATTTAAGAAGAAAGGCTGCTCCCATGGTATGTGTGGTCTAAATGGAAGCAGGAAATACCAAAAATATTGGGAGGAAATTTGTTCATGGAAGCACTGCCGTCAGGATTTTCACATCCATTTTGGACATCTGAAAAGTTTGTATAAACACTTGAATTGTGGATGTTTATTATCCAAAATAGTTATATTTCAGTCATCGCTGTAAGAGACACTGATCACACAGAGTAGCAGAAGTACTGGCCAGAGTAAACTAGCCCCTACACTATTTCACAGAAACACCTTCCTTTAAAAAGTAAGAAAAAAAACAGCCTATGGGACACCTCATAACTCTAATGCCTACATGGCATTCTTCCACCATGATGGACTCTACCGCAAAATATTAATGTCCTTTACAGTATAATACAAAACACTAATTACAAGCTCAGCAATATTTAGGACCAGCATATTTACCCAGCATTGCTCACATCTTTAACTCAATTTAGTTTTTTTAAATAAAAGGAAAATGTACATGTTATCTTGAAATGATTGTATTTTTTTAAAAAAATGTTCTTTTTATGAAGTTAATTTTATGTTGGATTTCTTTTTAAAAAGGGCTTGTTAAAATGTGTCCATTTAGTTTTTGTTAGTACATTTTTTAAATAAGAATTCCAACAAGTATATGATTTGTCTTCGTCCCTCTAATCATTCACTATGTTTAACAAAAAAGAGCTAGTCAATTTGGTTTTCAATAACATTGTCTTCTAGTTGTGAAACTTTAAGCACTAATTTAGCTGTGCTAAAACAGAGCACTACACCAAAATCTCCATTTTATCTCTTTTTTCAAAGGTTTATTGAGAAGCAATCCTATTTCACATTCATCCGATTTCTCCGGCTCATCTTGCTTCAGTCTCTTTCAACATTTGCTCAGTTATGCCAGTTTTGAAGACTGTTCTTGATTTGGTGATTCTGTCTCTTCTCTGTTTGGTTTTATGACAAGCAATCCCATTCTGGGCACATCCCATTTCCCTGACACAATCAAACCCTTACCTTGCTTTAGATTATGGTAAGAGGAAGCCGTATACCGAATTTGGTGCTCCTAGTTCTTACCATTTAAGAGCTAAAATATACAGTAGATTGTTTATGAAGTGAAACATGAGTTTATAATGAGAGACTTGTGTTATAACTTTAGGCATAGTGTCTTCCCTTAACTGTAGAGCAAAGAAGGAAAGCCGATCAATGATAGTGAAGTCATGAGTAGTTTCAATCACATTGTAAATTATGGGAAATGGGAGTAATTTAAAATATGAAAAAATGTGAATATAGCTTTACCGAGATCATGTGTGGCCTCAAACCTATTGAGTAGCTTCAGTCTCACTGACAGACATTTTCAGTGAGGGAAGATCATGAATGTCATTTGAAAGACAGAAAAATAATGGTTAATAGCTCATTTTTTAAAATATACATTTGAAGATTGAGGACAATAAGTTTTCACAATAGGGAAAGTGTGAATGATAAACAAGCCATTTGTTAGCAACAAGGGCACAAGAATGGATAAGACACTAACAATATCTTAATGTTACTATTTTAAAAATAATTTTTAATTCAAAGAGATTTATTTGAAACTCCTCGGAAAAAGAAGTCTTCACGCCAAAATTGTGTACTACACATTTGGGAGAGATATGCGCTATTTTTCATATAACATAGTCTTTCATTTAAGTGAAAATCAGCCCAACCTTAATACAGAAGCACAAATTCATCTCTAACTCTCTATAATAGAGATGAAATTTCTGCACCATCTAACATCTTGCACATTTTTCCACATTTTTTCTCCGCTACCTTAATTAACTTTTGGGTCATCTTTTATTTTCTTCTGTGTGAAAAATAGATAATTTTTCCACTGGATTTCTTCAGTATATTTCAGAACTTCTCTCAATTATAGTAGTTTTATTGAAAAATATTCCTCTAACTGTGACAGAAATAGCTCTCTGGTTTACTATGTAAGTTAAGTGTCCCCTTCACTGCAGTTCACCCCCATAGCTGCTGCCAGACAATTTATTCAGAATAACCTGGTTTAACCATTGGCTGTGCAGTTTCACTGCTCTTTGGACAGTGCTTGAATACTCTCTTGTGGATAATGGGCAAATTGCTCCTAAATATCCAAAATGCAGAAGTACAAAAAAAATAGTGATGGGTCATAGATTCAATACGTCTATATGTAGTTTAAAACAAACACAACTGAGAAAATTCTAAGCATTCACATAGTATTTCTAAATATATTACTAAGCCGATAATGTGATCCACTTATTAGTAGGCAAGAATAAAACTCATTTTAATAAGATCTTTTACTGAAAAACATTGTTAAATCCTGATTTCAAAGTTACCAGCTGAGTGCTGTTCTATAGCCCAAGTGATGTGTAATGCTCGCTGGCTAATCAGACTAAGACAATGAACAGTGAACTGGTGTCCACAACTCAAAATTACCCACTATTGCAACTAGTAGAGAGGCCAACCATTGCACAAACACAGAGAATGAATTGCCCTCACACACCAAGAGGAGAGCTCAAGAATATGGCTGAAAAACACTGATGGGACCATCTTGGGAAGTTTGCGCTGGCATGACTTCTTTTTGGCGTGCATGGAAGACCTTTCATCTCTAGAGCTGTCCAGCTCTGAGACACTGCATCTTCAGTAAAATTCACTACACACAAATCACATCATAAAACTTTAAATCCTTTCTTGTTCTGAACTATGATGTCTCTCTTCTCGACTTCAAGGATCAAAACTCTCTTTTCTATCTTGCAGAAAGACAAATTTATTTATCACATCTACATAGGATTTATTGAGAATAAAAATCCAGGCATATTCTGATTCGAAGTTTTGAGAATTACGGATATTTGGATGTGCCACAATGCATCTCCCACAGAACTGATCGAGTCAGTACTATTAAAGCCTCCTAACAGCCTTGAAAGAATATCAGACCCAGAAGTGCTATGCTATGAGCACTGCTCCAAACTAAGCACTGAAAAATGCAAGCACTGAAGGCCAGCAAAATGGACAGCAGAAATCAAGCTAAATCTGGGGGGATGTTTTAAGATAAAAATCCCTTAACAACCACCTAGCATATCTAAGACTTAAACGGAGACTATAAACTGCATTTGCAATTAATTTATTCTGGTCTCAATTAGACAAGTAACATACAAGCTGCATACTCTGGTAAAATATAGTCATTAGAAAATGAGTCTGGCCTCTTTTCTGACACAACCAGCAACTGTATGCCATTTATTGTTATGTAGCTGAACTGACTCACATTTATTGCATTAGCCCTCATAGCACAGCCACTTTTACATGCACAATTGCCAACTTGAGTATACTCCCACGTTTGTAACAAGCATGCCATGAAATGGCTGTGAATCACAGATGGTGCCAATGAAGTTCTATCCATTCCTATCTTTAGTCATTCTGCAGGCAGGAAAATCAATTAGCTACACAGTACCCACCTCCTGGAGCTTCACTGCTTCAGCAACTCTGTTTTGCCATAGACATTAGGTTATCTGCATATGCCTGACTCTCTCTTCTGAAATGTTTTCTGCCTCCTCTCCCTCAAAAACCCTCTCCTCTTCCCCAGACGCACCGCCTAGCATTACAGGACTTTCCTTAAACCACGCAAATTCAGAGTCATTTATGCCCTTCAGCTACAAGCCAATTCCTATAGATACAAAGGGGATTTTTAGGTATGGATAATGGGACACTATGAAGACACTATTGCTCCCAAGTCCATATGTGCTCCAGAATTCCCACCATGTAACCATTTCAGCAAGGGGCACCCAAGGCTTTCCCTGGAGGTAACGTGCGAGCGGGAGAATGAGGAGGTGTGAGAAATAATGGATATTATGTGAGCCTGTGTGATAGATAAGTTCAGACAGGATAGACAACAGCTCTTGCTAACGAATGGGGAACTCTGTCCAGAGCTGAAAGTCAGGCCAGAGGGAACTGCAAATTAATTGTTCATGTGCCAATTATAGCTTAGATGTAATAAAATATTGTAGGTATTGAAATTCAAGAAGTGTTTTACATCATTCTGAAGTAACACCATTCATTTCTAACATCTCTGTCTGTTTGGTGACCCTGTTAAATGTAACACTGCATAATTCCACTACCCACACTTTTCTTGATGTACAGTAGGTTTCTAAAGGAATCCACTGAAAATAATTCCTCCTCAATGTAGCCCTTAGAGAAAGCTAAAAAAAGTTCCCATTTCCTTCCAATCTTGTTGAAAGTTATTATCCTATCCTGGTAAACATTTTTGGTCTCTTAATCAGTGTGAATAACTCTGATGTACAGTACTGATTAGCAGTAGGAATTAGGTTACTGTAATATTTCAGACTGCACAAAGCAAGACATATGCCAGCACAAAGTGCTTTATCCAGCTAAGTTCTGGCATGTGTAAGTGTGGCCTGGAACAAGAGAATCAGACTAGCAAATATAGATCATGAGCAGGTTTTTTTTTCAGCAGACAAAATACAAACAAAATTAGGGAACTACCAGCTATCCAGTGGTCTTGCAACAAAGTCAGTTTCAGCTAAACCACTTTCTTCCTCTATGTTATTATGTGTGTTGTCTGCTTTACTACAGCAAAGTAACTATGTCCCTAATCCAAAATTATCAAGTACAGACACAAATCCAAGAACACAATTACCAAAATCAAAGAAAGGAGAAAACAAAAGAGGCTCTTAGCAAGGTCATCAGATTTTTATGAGCTGGCACAGAAAAATAGCACATAACTATCCGGGGAGTAAAACTAGCAATCTGTTTGCTTTAAAAGACTCCTTTCCATTCTTCAAACTGGGCCAGTGCACTTGCAGACACCACTTGGGTTACATCAGCCAGCTGATACATTATGATATCTGTAGCAGCGTTTTACTGCCTTGTTTTTCATCACCAAAAGCTAACCTCAGCTCTTTGAACTCATGCACAGTGGGCCAAAGTTCTCCTTGCTGGAGTTAAGACTCCAGAATCTGAACCTCAATTAGTGAGCATCATATGCGATACTGAACACAAAGAAGAAATTGGACTGTTTCTGAACAGCAGATATCCTTGAGCAATGAAAATGATTAAGGGAGGAAAATTATTTGAATGGGTTGCATCACAGCTTAGAAAGAAGGCACGATGACCAAGTGTATGGCCTACACCTTCACAAAATGTAGCTCCGTAGTATGTTAACTCCTAAACTTTCACCCTCTGTTCATCTGCTGAGATTAAGTCTGGTAAGAGAA
Source organism: Pelodiscus sinensis (assembly GCF_052426305.1). Classification (NCBI taxonomy): domain Eukaryota; kingdom Metazoa; phylum Chordata; order Testudines; family Trionychidae; genus Pelodiscus; species Pelodiscus sinensis. Next base: position 9,395,476 of record NC_143059.1, read on the forward strand.
AAGCAGGACTGGGGGTTTCTTCAGCAACCCATGTAGATGGTAGACTGCACACACCCTCACCTCACTTGTACCCCCAAAATCTCTATGTCCTGGTCTACATTTAAAAATTTAGATCAACCTAGCCCAGGGTTTCCCAAAGTGTGCTCCACACAATGGGTGCAAGAGCTTGACAAGAAAATATTAATGACAGTTGTATGATCTTGTTATTTTCTGATAGTTTTCTTGGGGGAAAAGAATGTATAAGAAATGTGTAAGCAATAAAAATAGAATTACAAGACTTGGTTTATTTGGGTACCTACTGAAGTAAAAAGCATGATATTTTAGGGATCTGACAAGTTTTCAGGATCCCAAAGGGGCTCCATGGCTGAAAGAGTTTGGGAAATCAGCAGTATTAAAAACGCGCACCCCGTAGCGCCATTTTTAAGCCAAACTAACTCCAGTGTAGACACAACTGGGAAAAATCCCATCAATGTAGGAAGTATCTATACTACAGTGCCTACAGCAGCACCCTTGGAATGTGACAGCTCTACTAATACAGTAGAACCCATTGAGCAGACAGGCCATTAGTAAGTTAAGTTTTTTGTATTTCTGAGAACATATTGGGAAGTTCCCCAATCAGCACTCTGATATGAAGCACTCTACTGTCTCGTCGACTCCAGAAACAAATAGAAAAGGATTCATTAAGATTTAAAATAGCTACACAACACATACAATATTTATTACATATACTCACCTGCAATTAACATGACCAGTGCCATCAATTTTCACACCTTCTGTGTTTCTGTAGTTATTGATGCTCATAATTAAAGGGATAAGAATCTGGTACCACATCCTAATTAAAAACTAAATACATAAAAATAGAAATCATCATTGATAAAGAAGTTGAAAAAAAAAAACCATGTCAGTTCTCTTACATTTACATTAATGTGAAGAGCCTGAACCTTTTTTCATTTTATGTATTGTCTTGAGGATTTACCCCTGCATTCCCTTATCATCAGAATACGTAGTGTTTTTGCATTAGTAAAGTGCAGGGTATTTTCATTTAGCATTATTCTGTACACAAATGTTCCTATCATTGTCACTATCCTATGAAATTATCACACCAAGTTCTGTCTGTCAAATGGGAGGCTATTTTTTCAAACAAGAACTAATTTGTTTAAAAGACAAACTGCACCAATGGATTACATCATCTCAGCCAAGAATAAATTGTCACCAGTATGCACAAGTACCATACCGATTCCTTAAACATGTTGCTTATTTTGAACAATGCAATCTGGATTGTCAATAAGGTAATTAAATAACATGAACACATCCAGTGACTACAATGAGGCTCATGCATGAGTGATGACAATCGGGATTTCTGTAGAAAAATTCAGATAAGATTGCAGAAAGTATGTGCTCTTATGGGACTTGTTATGCGGATTAGAAGAGGTCAGTACCGAGGGTTCTCATATTTTCCAAAGCACACACTACATATTAACAGAGATTGTCTTGCAGAAATCTTCTCTCTCAGGCCGCATCCACTCCAAATGCTGATTGCAAAACCTCCCTGTGGCATCTGCATCAGATGCCTTCATGGGAAAGTAGTGTTAAGGAAGTGTTTAATGTGTTTTAGCTGCCTTTACATGCAATTTAGCAACGGGTAATAAAAAGGAAAGACCCTGTCATTAGCTGCTCTCAGCAGACCACAGATTGATATTAGTGCCAACACTTAGCATTCAAACATCATGAGTCAACCACCACAGAAATCAAAAGATTGTCTTCAAAATCATGGGATTTTTAAAATTAACAACATTATTAGTTCCGCTGATTTGGCTTGTTTTTTAGCCTTTGGGGTTCATGTGCTCGTGTTCATCTCCATAACTACGAGAACTAACAATTTATAAAAGCGAGAGATTTTCATGCGATCCCATCACTTCAGAAACTGGGGCTTTAAGGAAAAGAAACACTGCCAGATATAGAGAGATTCACGATAACACAGTGAGAGTTGGCAACTTTAGTGAATCCCTGTGGTGTACAACAGCCTAATTGCAAATAGCTTCCATTATTCGGGATCTACATTTAAATCTGAAATACTTTTCACTATTTACATTATGCTTGCTTTTGCATGTCATTCAATGTGTATTACTCATCAGAATATTTCACTGTCTAGTTTTCATATAAATTAATGTGTAGACAAGTGACACAAAAGTTCAAAATTACTCGCTTTCTCTGAACTGAGCAGGAAACTCTTGCTCATTATATTCATAGATCCCAGTTAAAAAGTCTCTTGCCACTTCAGTCTCACTATTGGATGCTATCATGACCTTCCTTGGGTTCCCAAAAGCAAGCTAATAATCATAATCTGCTGGTAAAACCCATAAAGAACATGTATTTACTTATTTGGTGCTATGTCGTGGGTTTTGGTGGTGGTTGGTTGTTGGTTTTTTTAGATGATTAACAACAAAAAAGCTAACTATTAAAATTGTTTTGTGTTTAGCCAGCTCTTGAAAATAACTTAATATATTTTAATTGCATTGTTTGTGGGGGGTTTCTCTGTTTAACCACAGAAGTGAGTGTTTTATTAAACAATAATCTTGTAACTAACCTTCACACAAGGTCTGTATCTCTCAAAATGTTGAGCATCTATTATTGATGAGAATTATTTTTCTCCAAAGTGAAGAGAGAAAGAAAATCATGCATTAGGAAATACTGCACTGATGTGAAACCCAACCCTCCCTTTAAGGCTGGCAAAACCATTTGGCATCAGAAGAGGATTATTGGAGGTGTGGTGAAAAACTACCTGTGAGGAGCATATCTTCTCTGTGCATGCCCTTCTGCAAGCTTGACAGGAGTACAGTAGACTTCCAATAATCCGGAACCTGTGGGACCTAGGTGGTGCTGGATTATCAAATATGCCGGACTATCAGGAGGTACTATAAGATGGCTATATATATACTGTATACATTATATACTGTATATAAAGTGGTCTTAACCCTTTTTACTGTACATATTGTATACAGTATACTGTAATGTTTTAGTTTTTTTAAGCCTGTTTTACCCTTTTTGCTCAGTTCAGCTGCTGCTGCTGTTACCTTGTGACTCATTTTTTGCCGAAGCTCACTCACTAGGCTCTTGCCATTTTGATGCCGGACTATCAGGAGTGCCGGACTATTGGATGCCGGACTATTGGTGTTTTACTGAATATAGGAGCAGGGAAAGATTACAACTGCTGGGAACTGTATAAGAAGGTACAATAGCTAGTTACTTTTTTTTTTTTTAATAAGTGAAACATTTGGGAAAGACACTGAAAATCAAATGTTAACAGCAATAGCAATTTAGCTATGGAATAATCTGCCTAAAGAGAAAGAGATAAGCCTCCAACCCTAAGAGGGTTTCAGATTAGGTTAGATAGTAAAGGAAACAATATATATAAAAGTACTTCAATCTAAATTTAATATAACTAGAACAGAAATAATCGCTAATTACAGACATAAACCTCAACACGGACTCATGTGAATAATTCTTATGCACACAAACAGTCCTTCACACAAAGCTCAATTAAACCATGAAACTCTTTGCACAAGGCCACTTGGGGAGGTTAAGCCTTTATATGGATGACAAGAGTTTCCAGCGTTGGAACAATAAATGTTAAAAATAAGAGATTAGGACAAAAATTAAAAACCCTCCTATTTCCGGGCTTACCCAATTTATAGCTCTTGGGAGTTAGGAGGAAGTTCTCTCAGGCATAATGTGCCCCACAATTGCTACTGTAGGATTTCTTGCTCATCTTCTGAAAAGCTGGTAATAGTCACTGTTGGTGATAGGATTCTGGAGTAGATGGACACAATCTGAACCAGAATGCCAGTTCCTGTGTTCCTTCTCCCCGTTAACTTAAATGAGATCGCTTACATGAGTAATGAGCACTCCAGTGAGTACTCCTTTGTAAGATAATTACAGGTGACAATAACTAACAATAGACCTTTGAGAAGGAAGCACTCACAAGGAACTGCATAATTCAGGAAATTATTAGAACAGAGGTTGGCAAGCAGCCACTTTCTGGACTTAGGTACATGCGGTGCTCTCTCTGAAATCAATGAGAGCTGCTTTTATGGATTTGCAAGTGGAATTTGGCCTTCAGAGGGGATTGTAGCCTGCTATCTATCGACCAACAAAACTCCCATGCATTTTGATGCCTCTCCGTGATAGGAAAGATAGCAGGCGATAGTCCACAGTTTTTTCATTGGACGTTGTAGAGCATAACGAATAATGGCTCTGCAATAAAAGACTTTTTCCCTACTGATATGATGATTAAGGTTGGTGGCTGCTGGGCCTTCTCGGGTGGTTAAATCCACTCTGCCCACACAGAACCCAAGTACTGGGGCTCTGAAATGGAAGAGCCTGGTGGGGATGAGGAGACTTAATCCACCCCAAGGGGACTTATTCAGCAGCTCCCCATCACTCTGACCTGCTGTTGCTGCAGAGGATGGGTAGGTGAAAGAGCACCGGATCTATATTAACACTGCTGCCCTCTCCACGCAAGATTGAGGTGCACAGCTGCTCTTTTCCTCCTTCTCCCTGCATTCCCCCCATACATCTCCAGTCCACACAGCTGAATTTCATCCTAGTGTATATTCCCCCAATCTAGGAAATTGTCTATCCATAATTGCCCTTTCACCCTGAGATATCGTTATTCTTCGCTGACTCCATTCTCAAGAAATCAGTATTATTGTATATTTAAGCCTGAATGCCCTCCTGCTGCGAAGTTAAAAATTGATTTATTGCACCAAGTCCCAGCTTGACTTCCGACTACCAGTGAAATAATGGAGTGCTAATATCCGTGTGCTACTTCCTGTTAACATTTTTATCTACATAGCAGAACAGAATATATTGACGGTTAACTGCCTAACTGCTTACTAAATTGCATACCTTTGTGTCTCTTGCTCTGAAGCCAAAACAAATGGTAAGAAAACAAGAAAAAAAGACTCAGTGAATTGAAATAGTAGGATAAGTTAAAGGGCTGAGAGCTAGTTTTCCAAAAGGGAGGCAATTTTTAATACTACTGAATACAGGTTGCATTTGCCAAACCCTTTATAATTTTCAGGGCACCATTGTAATACTTTACACGTATACTGTGTCTCACCAACAACATCTGCAATAGTAATCTTTTGTCTTCATGAGGAAAAAAATCAATGTAAACTAAAGCTGTCCAGACAGGGTACAAATCCAAATTAGGATTTTCTCCTCACCAACTAAAATATTTCATAAATAATAGAAGCTTCGCATGCTAAGAGGCCCATTCTCCCATGAATATACAGAGGAGTGAGTCAAAATAAATAGTATTTCTCATTTATAAGAAAAAGTGAGCCTTATAAATAGTACATGGAGCTGGTAACTACAGTTCAACTAGTTTTCTAGTTTCCTGTAAATACAGACATTTGGCAGTTGTCAATAATAAAAGCGATCATCACACACACAAAATGATAAACAGAGATAGCACTTACTGCACCAAATTTAAAAGATTGAAAATGGCCGCCTTTCCCCCTTATAATTAACTTATCAGTATTTCAGTAATGATCACCAAGACGAAGCTAAAGAAAGGCAGCTGGAAATTATGAGCTTGATCCAAGCAATCCTTACTGATCTGAGTAATCCTCAAGGACTGGAGTCCTACAGCAAGCCATATGGCATCACGGAAGGACCTTTGCAAAGGTGTTTCATAGTCGTGGGAACTGACTGGATCTGCTACACATTATCTGCAAAAGTAACCTCCCCCCACTTTTCCATTAATTCTGTAGTTTGCCTGAAGTAACATGCAGAGAGTCTGCTACAGCTCTAATATAAATAGCTTTCTATTTATTTTAATCTCTTCAAAGTAGGAGGCATCTTCAGAAGAACAAAAAGTTCCGCAAACTGATGTGCCATTCCAAGGGAGTGTGAGAATTTAAAGGGAGATCGGCAGGTTAAAATGATTGCACGTCACATGAATAGTCTTCACCTGGCCACAATTGTTTCTACTAGTTTCATGTGTGCTGCCCAATTGTGAGAAGCTGGTGGAGCGCCACTGCTATGACTTATTTAGAGCTGAAGGGCAAGGCAGAATTCCTTTCTCGGGGTTCCCCTCCAATCCACATCATTTCCCTCTCATGCCATGTCATGCTCCATCCAGAAATGACCTTCTCCCCCAGTTTGTAGGGCCCTTCCAAATTCACAGCCCATTTTGGTCAATTTCACACTCATGGGAGTTTAAAAATTACAAGTGTTGTGATTTCAGCAATTTAAATCTGAAATGGCATGGTGTTATCACTGTAGGTGTCCTGACTCAAAAGAAGGTGGTAGAAATGGGGGAGTCCAAGGTTATTGTGGGGGAGGGATTGCAGTATGCCACCATGTGCCAGCAATGCCCCTCTGCCATGTACATTGAACAAATACGACTGTCTCTATGCAAAGGATTAAATGACACAAATCAGACATCAAGAATGGTAACATACTAAAAAAAAACAATAGGAGAAACAATAGGAGAGCACTTCATCCTCCCTGGACATATAGGGTGTCTGTTATTCCAAAATAACTATGTGAGCGTCTACACAGCAATTCCGTTTTTTTGACACAATTTCAAAATAATGGACGGCTTATTCCAACTTCTGGGGGGGTTGATTAACTTCTTTTCCCTGTCCTTTTTGGTTTGTTTTGCTCAACAACTTTACTTTTCCCCGGGGGGTTTTTGGGGGAGGGGAGGATCAACAACTTTTCCCTTAGGAATGATTGCCCTTTTTCTTTTTCTTTTTTTTTTTTTTTGGTTCAACAAAAAAACCGTTCATGTTCCCCATAAAAAAAAGGATTGTTTGGTGTTCCTCAGTTTTAAAAAGTTTAAGAAACACTGCTCTAGAAAGACTGGGAAAGACTAACAATATAATAATAAATGTTCCCCTTTAGGTATTTTCACCTTCGTATCACTATTGGAAGTGAGCCACATCTACCCTGATTGAATTAGCCTCATTAACACTGTTGTAGCACTGTATGGATATATATCCCTGCATTTGAGTCTTTCACATCATGCATCTGATGATGTGAGCTGCAACTCATGAAAGCTTATGCCCTAATATATCTGTTATTCTTTAAAGGTGCCACCAGATGCCTTGTTATTTTTGATCAAACAGACCAACACAGCTACGTCTCTGAAATGTGTCAGTACTGCCACTCTTACTTCTGTGCTGCTGCCTTCCAAGCTGGGCCCTGGACCAGCAGCTGCCTCTCTCCAGCCACCGAGCTCTGAAGGAAATGCAGAGTTAAAACTGGCAATACTGTGACCTCCTTACAATGACCTTGCAACCTGTCCCCAACCTTTTTCTTGGTTCGGACCCCCACTTTCAGAGACATGGGTCTCCCCCATGAATTCTGTATAAAGTAAAATACGCAAAAAGCCAGATTTAAGTCTGAGAAGTGTCTTTCAGGCCCGTGAATTTGGTAGGGCCCCATCCATTTGTTACCAATTCCCTTCTCCTTAGTTCCTAACCCCTCCATTTTTTGCCCCAATCTCTGCAGTTTTCCAGCTCTGACCTGTCTCTCTGGGAGTTACTGCACCAGCTAGTAGTCCCAACTCCTTCTCCTCCCCCTATTCCTCATGGATTGTAGGGAAAACTAAGAATGGAGGAGAGGCTGAAAGGCAGCAGCCTGAGACCTGTGTCTAAAAGCTGCTCTTTAGAATTGAGGTTTTTCTGTGAAATCGTGAAGAGTTTTGACCAGCTCTACATATATGCCAGTTCTAATTTAACCCCGCTGCTAATAAAAGTAACAATGAGTGGGTGCAATGGGTTCAGTCTTAAAACCAGAACTTTCACCAGCTGCATTGGTTGGCATGGGCTAGAGGGTCACCAGCTTTGGTATTTAAGTGCTCCCCAACTTTCCCTAACTAAGGACCCTGCCACCAAGTCTGGATGGAATCCCTCCATTACCTGAACAACCATCGGGCTATTGCAGATAGTTCAGAGGCAAATTTCCTTACCTCCAAAAAAAAAATTGAGTTAAAAAAAATTACGTAATTGAAAAAAGTAGAACTGTAACACAAGTGAAGTGAAGTAACGTTGTAGAATACCACATGGCACTGTTAAAATGGGATAAACTCAGGGTAGGAGTAGTCTTTCAAAGGAACCAGTCAATGGGAGTTAAGTGTCTTTGTCCCATTCAGACTTGGGAAATATCTATCCCGTGATGTTGTTTGTTCACCTAGAAATACAGAGAAAACCACTTGTCTACATGATGGACCTTTTCTAGTAATCACAAGAAACTTCCTGGAAAAACTAACAGAGAAGCATTACCCATCTCACAAAATTACCCTGGTGGAACTAAAACCTGAATTCATGTGCTGTGTGTGGTCACAAAATGAGGCCAGCAGTGGGGTTTACAGATCTTTAAATCTTCAAGATAATTAAAATGTTTTATGATGAGACTTATGCTCCACTGTGCAGATCTTATTCCAAATTGTCTATTGCTGAAGTGCATAACAAAGCGTAAGAACAAAGAAATTAAATTCTAAACCCAGAAGCGCCTTTATGCATACAAGTAGTATCTTCTCTTATCTGCTTGATAGCCCTCCCTTTGAAGAGCCCTTGGAGATTTATTTATTTTTGTCATTATTTCTTTTCTTATTTTTATAGTATTTCAGACATAGCAGCAATAACTAATGATATCATCATGCCAAGTCATATCATATTATGCATTTCTACTACTGCATATCATAACACAACAGACGTGATGTGTTATGACCTAATATACTAGTCTGACTATTTGATTCATTTTATGTGTCATTTTATTTTAAATTCATCAAGGGCATCTGCTACTTAGTACTGATTGAAACATCTTTTCTATAGAAAAGTGTTTCCTGTTAGGGGTAATGAAACAGTTTGATGCTAACACTTTGAACACGAAAGAAAGATAAGCACTCAGTATACTAGTGGGAGGAGTGGTTGGAGTCAATATCCTTGCAATAAGTCGGGAATCTTTTTTTCTAAAAAAATAAGATAAAATGTTTCAATCAGAACTAACTCATGGTATAACGATTTAAATAACAAAATATAAATTTGATAGACTATTTCCATTATTCCACACTAGTAGTTAAGTCATATGGCATGTCTATTATACATTACTACTACACTGAAATAATGTAACAATTATAAAATATAAAAATCAGAAAACTAAAATTCAAAAGAAACATTTCCACAAAGTTTATTTTTCCAAAACCAAAAATGTTTTAACCTATATTTTTCAAAATTTTTCAAAATTTTGTGTTCTGATTTAGAACAAAACATTCTTTTTTTACATTTACATTTCCTGTGAAATGGAAGTTCTCAGGTTTTCCAGTCTACTTGTGACCTACCTAACAACCCCTTTAGAGTTCTGTAGTTAGTGATTTAGAACAGGACTTCAGCTTCTCAGCAGATAGGGACATTTGCACCAGAGCTCTTCCTTCAAGATGAGAAAAACTTATATCATTGTTCTCAAACCCCATCCCACATCTCCCTGAAGTGGTCTAAGACAACAGAATACACAGAGACCTTAAACAAAAATCTGCACTTTTCTGTACAAGTGCAGGTGGGCCACTTAGTGAGGAAACCGGAGACAAATGATAGGTCAAGACACCGCCCCCATGACTGCAGGTGAATCTTTCTCCAGGGAAATACATAGGAGTTGCCAACCTGCCTCCATGAGAGGCCAGTTACTCAATGATCCAAAGAAAGGTGAGTCTGTTACTGTTACCATGGCCTCCCCCTTTTTTATGGCATCCATTTTTTACATCCCATTCTTGGGAACTGCCTCTTTCTATACGTTTGTCCTGCACCTAAAATCATGGACTGCTGAATCCTGGATGGGGACTCCAGGTACCGCTGAAGTGCAAATATGTACAAAGTTCCCACATGAAGCCTCAGTCCAACTGCATAATGCTGACTAAATAAGGAAAAACTTCTTTTTGGACTCCTGCAGGCAAAATGCTCACCTCCTGTAGCTTGAGTTAGAATTACCCATATCCTACCATAGTTACAAATGCTTTTACCAGCTATTCCGACTGTGGTCCTTTTACATATTCAGGCAATGAATTCCACCGCTCCAATGCACACTTTGGGTATGTCTAGACTACATGCCTCTGCCGACAGAGGCATGTAAATTAGACATACCGACATAGTCAATGAAGTGGGGATTTAAGTATCCCCCACTTCATTAGAATAAAAATGGGCACCGCGTCGTGCCGGCTCAGCTGTTTGTCGGCACAAAGCAGCAGTCAAGATGGGGATCGGTCGCCAAGGAAAGCCTTTGTCGACCGATCCCTTATGCCTCGTGAAATGAGGTTTACAGGATCGGTTGACAAAGGCTTTTCTTGGCGACCAGTCCCCGTCTTGACTGCTGCTTTGTGCCAACAAACAGCTGAGCTGGCACAATGCAGTGGCCATTTTTATTCTAATGAAGTGGGGGATATTTAAATCCCCGCTTCATTGACTATGTCGGTATGCCTAATTTACATGCCTCTGTTGGCAGAGGCATGTAGTCCAGACATACCCTTTGTAAAGAAGCATTTCTTTTTGTATTGATTTTAAATGTGCTGTCTTTTAATTTCTATCGGTGTCTCCCCTTTTCTTGCTCTCCCTCCACCCCTCCCATTATCTAATAAGGAAAAGAGAGAGTCCTGATTCTAGGATAAAACTGGAAGATTTTATAGTGAAAAGAGTTATTTTCAGTATTGATTTTTGGAAATATGCAGTATGCTTGATACTGAATTACTAAGAAATGGATTATAAAGACTGGACAGTATATGCAGGACCACACCTACAAGTTACAAATAATGACAGGATTTGGTGACATTTCCAAAATCATATCTAGTGTAGCTATCTGAATTCCTGAAGAATAAAGAGCATCCTATGTCCACTGAGGTAGTATCATTGAATTATTCACCAGCCATTCCCCCTGCAATACCTCTGAAATCCCTCCCACTAATGCGTATATTTTCTTATTTGTCTCTCAGACACATCTGGGAAGGAGACTCTTCTGAATACAGGATCTCAATGAAAAAAATGTAAAGCCAGACGAAGCACTATTTGCCACTAAGAAAGCACTTTCCCCTGGCAGTAGAAAGACACTGGGTTAGGAAACAGAATATATTTGGAGACCTAAGAAAAGATTCCTTATAACTGAAGCATAATCATTTAACATATGATAGCACAGATGTTTGCATTTCTATTTTGTGAACAGCCCACTCGATAGTTCATTTTTTCCCCGCACACGTTCAGCATATCGCACAAAATGCTAACCCAGACACTTAATTACTACTATCTCCTATTGGGTATGAACTGGATACAGAAGTTGCTTGCACATTCAGGGCTAGAGTCTACCTCCCTTACACACAGGGAATGGTACCCAGGTAGTCTCACTGGGTATGTCTACACTACAGAGTTCTTTTTGAAAAAATGGCAGTTTTTCCAAAAAAAACTTCACTTACGTCCACACTGCAATCGTGTTCTTTCGGGAAAAAAATGAAAGAACTGAGGGGTTTTTCTGACATTGGTAAACCTCTTTCTATGAGGTAGAAGCCTTTTTCCAGAGCTCTTTCAGAAAAAGATGTGTGTGGATGGGGAAAAGGGAATTCTTTTGCAAGAAGCGGAAAGAGGAAAAAGCACAGGTGCTCTGGTGGCCATTCTGCCCATAATAATCACAGCTTACATATGAGATACTGTCTATTTAGTGTGGACGCAATCTGTCGAAAAAGGAGATTGCTTTTTCGATGCCCTTTTGCTGTGAGGATACTCTCTTTCAGAAGAAATTTTTTCAGATGATCTCTTTCAGAAAAGCTTCTTCCGAAAGAAGCCTGCAGTCTAGACATAACCTATGAAGTCGGTCACTAATTCCAGTAAGGCCATTTGGTAAGTAAAGTACAATTCAATGTGATTAAGGGTGAGAAAAAAATTGGCCTATAATCCTTATTTATACAATAGTGGTGGCAGTTTCAAACGTACTCCAGTCGATTAGTTGGCAACCTTGTGCTCCTCAGATGCTAACCTGAGAGTCCTCAGGAGTGAAACATAGGCTTCCTGTAATACAATAAACTTTCTCGTGCAGGAAAGGAGACTGCTAAAGTAAGAAGGAAGCAAGAGTCATTCCAGTAGCAAAGCTGCTCAAAAGAACTGCAACCCGTGTATGTCATAGATATCCCTTTTATTCACCATCCATTTTCTGACAAAGCTGTTTCATAAAAAATCTCCTGTAAACAGGGCCGGCTTTAGGCCGATTCCCCCGAATCAGGCCCGGCGCCTAGGGGTGGGTCCTCGCCTAAGAGGGCCCCGCTTCCGGGCACAGAGCGCATGCGCAGCCCTGCCCCCGCAAATCGGGCCCCCACACTTCCTAAAGCCGGTCCTGCCTGTAAACAAGGAAAATTAAAGAACGAATCTGTCAGCGATATGGATTGCAGAGTCTAACACTAACTTGCAAACACCTGGTTTAGACAGGGTCTTTGAATCCACTTCTGATCAGGAACTGCACTAACAGAAAATGAAAAAATAAAGCTCATACAAACATTTAAAAACCTTCAGGTCTTTGTCCTCTACCCTACTGCCATGCCTCCACTCCAGGAATGCAAATAATTACTAATTATGGTCAGCTATAACTTTTGCTTTCCATATTATACCTGCAGATGGCCTCAGTTCCAAAGTTTATTCTTCATTTGCAGCAAATTTACAATACAACTTTGTTTCCCCAAAAGAAGATGACACACTGAGGGTATGTCTACACTAGCTCGGTAGTTCGAGGTAGGTAGGCAAATGAGGGCAACCGGAGTTGCAAATGAAGCCGGGGATTTAAATATCCCGGGCTTCATTTGCATCTTCCCGGGTGCCGCCATTTTTAAATCCCCCTTAGTCCGAACTCCGTGCCCGTGGCTACACGCGGCACAGAATAGGTAGTTCGAATTAGAAAGTACCGGTAGTTCGAATTAGAAATCCTAATTCGAACTACCTACTCCATGCCACGTGTAGCCGGGGGCACGGAGTTCGGACTAAGGGGAATTTAAAAATGGTGGCGCCTGAGAAGATGCAAATGAAGCCCGGGATATTTAAATCCCGGGCTTCATTTGCAACTCCGGTTGCCCTCATTTGCCTAGCTAGCTCGAACTACCGAGCTAATGTAGACATACCCTGAGTCTTTGGAGAGGAAGAGTACTCTCTGGAATAGGTCCAAGATACCTCAGTGCCCTCGCTCAAGGGAAAAGCATCATGGGATCTTTAATGACTACAAGTGGTCAAGATTTCTGTTTTGCATCTCATCTGAAAGTCTGCATCTCTGTCAAGAGAGTGCTCTCAAGTACAACAGTAGAGCACAGGGTCACAGAAGAAAGAATGTCTTACAGTGAGTAAGTCTTGCAATATCTCAGATCCTTGGAGGCCTTCCACTCAAATGCTCATGAGAATTAGCCCCAAATGCTCCATTTTGCTTAATTTCAGAGCAATCATGGGATCCTGGGAACAAGTCAGAGATGGAATGCAGCTAGTTACTCCAGCTACACTTAAGAAGGGAGTAGTCACAGAGATGAAGCAGCTGGGTTAGTTTACAAGCACACTCCACACCAGTCAGGGTGAAACCAAATGGTTTTCCTCAGAAAGAAGAAGCAACTAAAACTAAACAATGGCCTCAAACAAACAGCCAAAAAAAAATCATAAACTTCCTCTGACCTAGGGTCCCCTTTCCAGCCCTAGTCTGATTCCCATGAGGGTCCAGGTTTTGTCGGTGTCTGTGACTCAAATGACTGCCCATTGACTGAAGCCAGGCATTAGCCAAAGTGGCCCATTCTGAAAGGAGCTCTGTGAGGAGAAGCTCCATGCAGGCTTGCCTCCTTAACTCCACCACAAAGCCTAGAAACAATTGGGTCACACACATTTCTAGCCCTTTCAATCACTTCTTAGGTAACATCAATTCTGGTCCACCAATGGGGAAAACAAAGGGGCAATTGCTCCCAGGCCTAGCAATTCAAAGGAGCCCAAAGTTCCTCGCCACCACTGCTGCCAGAGCCCTGGGGGCCTTTAAATTGCTGCTGGAGCACCATGTCTCTGAGCATGGGCAGGGGAGGGAGAAGATGCTGAGAGCTGGCTGCCCCCGGCCACACCCATATCTTGCCCGGGAGCCCACCAAAGCTACCGGCCCCCCGCATGAGTGATTCTTGACTGAGTCTGATTCTTGCCCCAGGGTAGGAATCACTGCCATGGGACTGCTAATAGCATTCAAGGAAGAGGGTTTGTGAGTGTAAGGACTTTATGGCAGGATATGATGAAATGCAGGTCTTAGCAAAAGGCTCTGAGAGTTTATCTTTAGAAAGCAATAAAGTTTGCTTCTAAAGATAAAAGTTATAAAAAAACATGTGGATGGTGGATACATTGTTTTTCTATTGTGCAATTTCTAACACTTGCTATCAAAACCAAACACCAACTGCATATGGAAAAAGAAATACCTGTCTTTCTCGCTGAAGTACCGGGAAGATGAATAATTGATACCTTCAGTATCAGTGGGCCATAAAAGTGTACACGTGAGTGTGGAATGGAGCACACACAAAAACTTCTGCTCCAACCAATTCTCTGTGATAATTTCCCAAGAGCTGTGAGCTGTCTCATAAGAATGCTGGTATTTATATGGCTTTTGGAGGACTCCATACAGTACATAATTACAAACCAAACAGAAGATGGCAAAGCTTTTGAGACAGTCTCCAACAGTATTCTTGCCAGCACATTAAGGAAGTATTAATGGGCTGTAAGGTGGATACAAAGCTGGCTAGATTATTGGGCTCAATGAGTTTGTGATCAATGGCTTGATGTCTGGTTGGCAGTTAGTATAAGGTGGAGTGCCCCAAGGTTTGGTTCTAGAGCTGGTTTTGTTCCACGTCTTTATTAATGACCTGGATGAGGGGATGGATTGCACCCTTAGCAAGTTTGCAGATGACACTAAGCTAGGAGGAGAAGTAGATACGCTGGAGGGTAGAGATAGGGTCCAGAGTGACCTAGACAAATTGGAAGATTGGGCTAAAAGAAATTTGATGAGGTTCGACAAGGACAAGTGAGGAGTCCTGCACTTGGGACGGAAGAATCCCAAGCACTGATACAAGTTGGGGACAGAGTGGCTAAGCAGCAGTTTGGCAGAAAAGGACCTGGGGATTAAAGTGGATGAGAAGCTGGATGAGAGTAAACAGTGTGCCCTTGTAGCCAAGAAGGCTAATGGCATATTAGGTTGCATTAGGAGGAGCATTGCCAGTAGATCTAGAGAAGTGATTATTCCCCTTTATTTAGCTCTGGTGAGGCCACATCTGGAGTATGAGATCCAATTCTGGGCCCCCACTACAGAAAGGATGTGGACGCATTGAAGAAGGTCCAACAGAGGGCAACGAAAATGATGAGGGGGCTAGAGCACATGACGTATGAGGAGAGGCTGAGGGATTTGGATTTATTTAGTCTGCAGAAGAGAAGAGTGAGGGGGGATTTGATAGCATCCTTCAGCTACCTGAAGGGAGGTTCCAAAGAGGATGGAGAGAGGCTGTTCTCAGTAGTGACGGATGGCAGAACAAGGAGCAATAGTCTCAAGTTACAGTGGGGGGAGGTCTAGGTTGGACATTAGGAAAAACTATTTCCCTAGGAGGGTGGTGAAGCATTGGAATGGATTCCCTGGGGACGTAGTGGAAACTCCATCCCTAGAGGTTTTTAAGTCCCAGCTTGACAAAGCCCTGGCTGGGATGATTTAGTTGGGATTGGTCCTGCTTTGGGCAGGGGGTTGGACTCGACTTCCTGAGGTCTCTTCCAACCGTACAGTTCTATAATTCTGTGATTCTATGGGCAAGTTTCATTGTTACCCCACGAAGAGCACTGAAAGGCATATATCGTCAATGATCAACTACAAAGTCATGTGACATGCATGGCAGAATGCACAGCCAACACAATCTCATCACAGTGGAGGTCACAAAATTCCTGCACTAAATTATGAGACGGGCTCAAGTTCTACTTCCTCTTCATTTGCAAAAGATCTCTGAAATAGACACACACCTTGTGGTTAGTTTTTGGGTTTTTTTTTTAAAGAAAAAACAGAACTTTTTAGTTTATTGTCATGGATCTGCCATAATTTTGCAAAAATTTCTATCATACTTTGTACGTTGTCTGACTCTAAGGCCAAGAAGGGATTTGCACACCCACCACCAATAACTCTGAGACAAAACACAACTCTGCTTCCATCTTACCTGCTCAGAGTAATTCAGCCCACGCTGTCGGCAGAGCATATAGCTGGTTATCAACACATACCAAAGGCACAGACTCTGAGTGCTCCGGGGCTGGAACACCCAGGGGGAAAAAGTTTGCGGGTACTTCCCTCCCTCCAGGGCCTCTCGCCCACCGACAGCCCCACTGATCACCATCTCCCGAGGCCTACTGATGGAGAGGGAAAGGAGGCTACTTCCCTGGAGCCTGGGAATTCTAAAGGGCCCAGGGCCTTCTACTGTGGCTGTGGTGGTGCCCAAAGCCATGGGCCCTTGAAACTGCTGCCAGGCAGTTCTCAGGGCTGTGGGGGGCCGGCATGGCACGCTCCGGGCAGCACCGAGGCTGCGGGGGAGTTGGCATGGTGCACTCACTGGCCCTGGCCTCACTCCTTCCATCTGAGGCACTGTCCATTCCGGGAACACGGAGCCAGGTCCCCCAGACACCTTGCGCAGGGTCCAGGTGTGGCTGTCTTCTCCCTTGCTCCTCCTTCTCCCTTCCTGCACCTTCCACAAACCACAAATGGCTGTTTCACGGCATTCAGAAGCTCCTGGAGGAGCTGGGGGAGTGGGGAAGGCGTGGACTTGGCGGAGGAGGTGGAATAGAAGCAGAGTAAGGGGCCGGGGCTTGAGGGAGCTAGAATTACATTGGTTGCAGGAAGGACTTCAATGGACGATACCTGTGATTCTATCTACCAGTATTTTATCAGTTTCCCCCATCAAAGGCATGGGCTTCATTCTCATCTCACTGACACCGGATTTGTGTTGTGGTAAATTAATAGATTTCAGCAGGCTTTTTTATAACAATAAAAAACACAGCACAGTTCAGTTTATGTTCTTGGTCATTCAAACCAGCCATGTATTCTGTAAACCTCCCGCCATGAAGTTTACACTGTCTTAATCCAATAGTTCACAATCGGGATAGGAGTACCATGTGGGTCTGCAGAAGTCTTCCAGAGGGCACATCAACTCATCTAGATAGATATCTGCCTACTTTTACAACAGCCTACTTTTTTTTTTTAATGACAAAGTCAGGAAAAACTAAAATTTCATACAGGTAATGACTTATTTTATACTGTCTATACACTATATATTGAAATGTAAGTACAATGTTTATATTACAACTTATTTAATAATTATATGGTAAAAATGAGAAAGTAAGTAGTTTTTCAGTAATGTTGCTCTAACACTTTTGCATTTTTATTTCTGATTTTGTATGCAAGTAGTTTTTAAATAAGGTGAAACATGAGGCATGAAACACAAATCAGACTTCTGAAAGGGATACAGTAGACTGGAATTGTTGAGCACCACTGTTTTAAACTATTGATTAAACTAGCACTAGACAGTTTTGAATTATTTTATTGTAAAAGAAAAGGAATTGTCTTATTTCAATAATTGTACATCACAAACAACTTAATTATTGGACACCTCCAGATCACCTACTAGAAGTGGGCCTCATCCTCCTTGATTGGATCCACCTCGTCATCTCCAGCCTGATTCTGGCCTGCATATTTATACCTGCCTCTGGAAATTTTTCACTACATGCATCTGACAAAGTGGGTCTTTGCCCACGAAAGCTTATGCTCCAACACTTCGGTTAGTCTATAAGGTGCCACAGGACTCCTTGCCGCTTTTGCAGATTCAGACTAACACGGCTACCCCTCTGAAACTTAATTATTGTGTACCTGGCTTTACCTGATTTTCAAACAAAAATGATGACACTTACATTTTTTACAAGAACACTCCCCCCCCCCCTTTTTTTTCCTGTTACTAATAGCCCAACTGAATCACTTTAACTTGGTAGCATAGGGTATGTCTACACAGCAGGGATAAAGTCAAAATAAGCTCCGCAACTTCAGCTATGTCAATTTGCATAGCTTACGTTGAAATAACTAAATTCGGCTTCTGGCACTGTCAACATAGCAGGAAGTCAAAGGAAGAACACTCTTCCTTTGACTTCCTTTGCTCCTTGTGAAATGAGGGTTATGGGAGTCGAAGTAAGAAGTCCTCCAACTTGCCGTTATTTCGAAATAAAGGCTTGTAGTGTAGACGCGCATTATGTTATTTCAGAATAACGTCAGTTATTCCAAAATAACACTGCTGTGTAGACATACCCTTAGAGTTGATGCATGTAAAAGGACTGATTTCCTTGATTTATAGCAATCATATTGGTAGGAGATTCATTTAACTTCGCTCCCACCCTTGACTCCCATGTACTATAATATTTGCCAACCTCGGTCTCCACATAGTCTCTTAAATTGATCTCAAACCATTCCAAAAGAGCCTTCTGCTCCTGCTGCTCTGTACAAAGAACTTCAGAGGAAGTACTGCTTGCACATTCACTACAGATTCTAACCTTCAAACTTCTCACCTCTCAAATCAAAAGGAGCGGGGGTGGTCTGTCTCTATCTGACACATCTCTTGACATTTTTAGTGGAAGGGGGGGAGTAAGAGGTAGCAATTAATTTATGTCATGTTATTTCTCCCACTTAGGGAATTTCTCTACCCCTCCCTACTGCATTAAAAATTAATAACACCTTTTAATGTATGGGCACCCACACCCGACTGTTTCTAAAATCCAAATGCTCATATGCAAAGGCAATCGGCCTATTTGAAGCAGAACAGCAAGCTAGGGGCCACTAAGCCCAAAACGAGAAAGGGAAAAGAAAGTTTTGCTTGGAAGGAAGCGGCAGATATGTTTTGGTATTAGCAAAGAAAGGGAACACTTTTGAGCTGGGAGGACTGGTGTCACCAGTTCTAACCAAATAACCGTAATTCTGAGACTGGCATAGAGCAGCAGCTAGTAGTCCAGGCAAAATGCTCTTTTTATTATGTAGATCAGAGATTTTTCAAAGGCACCTACTAGATTAGGACTCCCACATCTCATCAATTCCAAATGCCCTAGGGGAGCTTTAAAAGATTTCCGCTTGAAGATTTAAGTATTATACTACCGGGAAAGAACCAGTGGACACTTGCTTGATAAGAGGCAGGCAGAGAAGGTCACAAATCCCAGCGAGTGAAAACCCTGCAGATATTCTGCTTCTATTGCAATGCAATAGCTGCAATCTGAAACCATCTTCATTCATTTCAGTGCATTGGTTGTTTTTTGCATCCTTCTCAGGTTTGTCATATGTTTGCCCCCTTGGCACTTTTATCAAGTTTAAAAGTATCTAACCAATTTAGAAACAATTTTGATTATATTATTTCCATGCTTCCTAATTCATCCTTCCAAGCAAATTTAGTCTTTCTGTATCCAAATCCTCATTTGTTAATGCCGATAAGGAACCAGCCTTCAGTCATTTAAACACACGATAAACTTCATCCACATGGGTCTCTTCTAAGAGAATTAATCAAATGAACCCGGGTATGTTTTCAGGGAAGATAAACTCATTGGGACCGACAGTACAAAAACTGGGTTTTTTTTCTCATTTGCTAGCAAGACTTCCTATTTTCAGCATGCATTCCACACCTAATAAACTAGAAAGATAAGCTGTGCTTTATGTAAGACTACCTGACTAGTCTGAGAACAGAAGTTGCACAGCACTTCCCTCCCGTCAATAAACTGGGGTTGAACGTGCAGACTTGACTGCCAGCCAACTGTAGCCACTACACATCTTCATCATTTTGAGAAAGCCTCTCCTTTGCACTGTTTTAACTTGTCCAGTAGCAGCTGTATGCTAACCACTAAGGGGAAGAGAGGGATTTCAAATGAAACAGCAAACAAATAGGAGCACAGGAAAAACGAAATGGCTGTTTAGTAATTACTGGCATTTCATCCATTGCATTACAAGGATCACCACACGTGGCAGATCCAAAAATCAAAAGATAGCCCAGAAGGTTTGAGGCTAACACAAAAAGCTGCTCTTTGGCCTTCTAGTATAAGCAAACACAAAAAGCAATTCTGGGCAAATTTCCAGATTGAGGGTGTATTACACAGCTACTTAAATTTGGAGATTCAATGTGTCATTTCTGTTTTATCTACTATTTAATAAGAATATCCTTGAGTTGGCTTTTTTTTAAAAATATTTCTTTATTTTGTTTTCTTCTCAAACAGGATCATTTGAATGTGCAGGATATTCTATGCTGTCAACACACAATGTCATGTAGGTAAAGATCTTTAATTCTCATAAAGTCAGCTTTTTTTTCTAATATTTTCTCTAGAGAATAAAAATCATGTTCTTTAGCGTGCACATGTTGGACAATGATGGATTTTTATTCTCTTTCCGGAATTTTGCATAAATGTATCTGGGCATAAGCCTACGTATTATTAAATCTGTAAGAGCATCATGCTGAAATGAATGAGTGGGTTTATAACTCCTATATAAGGAAATCTTTCTTTGGCTAGAAGATTCCTTCAGATGCAAAAAAATGGTGCATTGCACATATTGTACATTACACACATACAGACCTAGCCCATCTGTGGAATTTCTATTTCAGACAGTTTCTTAATTGCTCCAGCATGTTGTCAGAGTCTTTTAAAAACAGGAGGTACCATCTCCAACCGAGTGGCAGGCTGATAAATTTTGCAATTAACTCTCGGGGGCACTACCTTGTTTCTTACAGTTATTACCTGAAGTAACAACTCCTGTAGATGGTAGGCCAGGTCTGAAAGGGTGTATTCAAGAGTTTACTGTACAAACACTGACAAGCCTGTGCATACAACGCTGCACATAAAATCCAGGGGTTATATGCAGTCATGGTCTTTAGTGTGCACAACGTACAAAAATTGTATTTCTGAAAATATAGTCTTCTATGTCCAGGAATTGCGTATCTGAAATAAAGTTGCTAGTATTGTAATTTCATCCAGAGTAGTGTTTTCTGAAAGCAATATTTCCAGCAGTGACAGAAGAAGAGAAGGCTTGGTAGATGCACGATATTGGGAATACCTCTGTTAGCAGCATCTTATAAAACCCATTTTGAACTCTCTAAATCCTAAGTGCACATCTAATATACACATGCACAGAATACAAAACCTGCCTCCTTATAGCATCACATGTTATAAACATACATAAAGGAGGGCTGGACTAGCCAAGAGGTATGAAGCCCTTTGCTTCTGTACCACTGGTCTGGCTTCTGCAAAGGGAAAGGTTTCCAATCAGCTGTATCCTGAACCTGGCCCAGTGAACCTCTCAACTTGCTGTGACCCAAATGTGGGATACAATGTGTGACAATGGAACCCTTAAAATCAGGGACACACACAAATGATACATGCATGAAACTTAACAGGCTTTGGTTCTAAATAATCCTTGCCTTATCCACAATTCTTCATGTGAGATATGAGTTTTCAACAATAAAGGTGGGCGGGTGGATGCCTAATTTGTGTGGAAAATAAATAATTTTAGGACTAAAACAGGGGAGAGCCCTCAGAATGTAGGAAAACTGAGAGGTATTTGGCCTACAATGGCACAGAACAAAGTTAGTTACCATCTCTCTGACCTATGTGAAGCGACCTGATACTATATTTGTAATGAGCTGATGTCTACCTTAATATTAGAATTAACTAACTAATGGCCTCAGAAAAGAGGCTGAGTGAGTATGGAGAATTCACTCTCCAGTCATGCTGACAGAAATGATCTCTCTGGACTAAGGTCGAGGCAAATTGACAGAGTCACACAGGGAAATTCAATTTGCCACTGTTATACTTGTTTGGTGGGCAGTCTCCTTCAATCTCCTAAGCTGTCAGGACATCACCAGGCATAAGCGCTCAACAGAAACTTAAAAATAAAAAGAAACAGGAAAAAAAGTCTCAAAATTAGTAAGTGAACACCATCCAAATGCTATTTTCCAACACGAACTGAAGACAGAAATGGGTACATATATGCACACAGCTTACAAAGTCTGGGACATTCATTAATCAATAACAGCAAATTCACTTCTGTAAGGAGCTTTGAGTGCTTCCTTTTAGTCTGCTGATACATTATCCAGGGAGATTTTAGATTTGCTGAATCCCAAACCAGTGCATATGTACATGGACAAGTGACTGAACTGTCTGTGATTTTTTCAACCTGTGACTCTGAAGCAACATTAGCAACTTTGGACTTGATTTCTTTGGTGAATCCCATCATACTGCAATGGAAATGGAATCACCACTAATTAACACATCTTATTACATAACCTTCAGAAATAAGGGCTTCTTCAATGAACTACACTCTGTATGCAGTCTGAAAAAGCATATGGTAATGTAGACTTTTCGTGAATTCCTCTCTGGCTGTACCTTAAAAACATATCCATAGTAAATTTAAAGTGAACAGCATACCTGAATTTAAACCAACCCTGAGGATATAAATGTAATTATGGACAATGCTCCATGGTATTAAACGACTTCATTTAACAACTGCTCAGCATGCAGACTATTCAAAGGAAACTATTCCACTGCTTGCAGGAGACAGGAAGCTTTAATAGATATATTTTATTGAGTTTAGACAAATTAAAAGGGTCATAAGCCCCAGACAGTGACCAAATAACCATGAAAATGACAACACATATATCACTCAAAAGAATACTTTAGGGATCCGCTCATAAAATAGTGTATCAACTAGGAGAAGACTGAATTATCACAGATGAAAGATCTTTTTGGTTGGAGGTAAAATATCAGAAAAGTTGCTACAAGGCTACAATTTTACAGGGCTGAGTTTGTTTGAACAGAAATGCTGTAAACTCCTCAAGTCACTGTAAGACTCTGAAATGCCTATGTCATTTCTGAATGTAAAGTATTTGGTGATTCCTGTAATATAATATCATGAAGAGTTACGTTTTCTGCTGGTGGTTTAAACTCTCACAAGTTTGTCTGGCCCATGAAAGCTCATCATCTAATAAACCATCTTGTTAGTCTTTAAAGTGCTACATAGTCCTGTATTTTCCTTCAAGTTTGTAAAACGTTATCATTGGAAATCGTGAAGATTCCAGCTTTATTTTGTTTTAGAAATAAGCCATGTAAGTAGGTGGGGTTCAAATTTGGAGTTGATAGAGGTTGACAGTTCGGATCAGCAACATCTTGGTTTAAAAATTATTTAACTGTTTATTGTTAGTACAGATCTGATCAAATGTAGCCTATGTGGTGATGAGCAGGGGAGGGAAGCCGTTTATATTACCCTGTCAAATACCAAATGGAGGTATAAAATTCTGACCTTTGTCCTTTATTCATCTGCCTGATAATTCAATCTTCCACACACACAACAATAATTTCAGCAGAATTGTCAATACCTTACTTTTCAATTTTGGTAATTGGTTCCTTTTTGTTAAATGCAATTCACACATATCTTTCTTTAGAATTCCTGTTCTAGATCTTACTTCCAATCACAGTTCAAAACCTGTGACTTAGGAGGAAGATAAAATATGACCTTCCATTATATTACTTTGTTCTAAGATGTGGGTTGGCTTAGTACCTGCCTGAGAGAAATTGAGGTTGCTACAGGTTCAGTAGGTGGCACTTCTTCATTTGCAAAAGCACCTACACCTCAATCAGCAAAAATTCAGCTCACATGGTTTGGTCCTGCAGCCATTTCCATGAGAGTTGAAATGTTCAAGGAATACCTCCTGCTTAGTTCGTGCCTGAAGTGTAGGTTCATGGATAGAAAACCTAACAACAGAAATATTGCCGTGCCTTTTAAAAAATTCCACTGGGAAAATTTTGCATTACAAAAAGCCTTCCTCTACTATGGAATGCTAAAGTGGTATGCTACTGCATAAGGACTTGAAAGTGAAATTGGAGAGAAGAAATAGAAAAGAGACAACATATATACCGCATTCTTTCAATGTTAATAATCTAAGATGCCATTAGCTTCACAAACATTTAAAAAATCATGGTATAATAATGTCCTCCCAACTCTCTTGGCCAAACTTCAATAGAGGGATTCCAGCTGGCTAATTTCCCACTGATATTTCAAGTGAAGATGATATTCTTCACCACTTCCCCACCACAAACCTCAGTGGAATGTTGATACACACTATTGACACACTATTGTATTCCACCCCAGAGAAAGATGTGTGAAAAAGGAGTGTGGTATGGTTGCAAAGCTCCTGGATATTCTTGGCTAATGAAAAACAAAGACATTAGTACTTCAAAGCTCATGAATTACAAATATAAGATTTTAATAGGCTGTTTACATACATACATATAGGCTCTCACACTTTTCAGGCTGTGGTTTCCCACCGTTTTACAGAGGTCACTAGCACATCAAGAAGAGGTGTTATGCAGAATTCCTTCCTGATGTTGCCCTTTACGCACAATCACATTAAGGACTCAATTGGGTCCAGTCAAAAATCATTGGCAAAATTCCCATTGCTGTTAGCAGGATCATGCTTGAACCTACAGGTCATAAATATGTAAGAGCTTGAATAGGTTTTCAATCCATACATTCATCTCAGCTCCATGTGGATGACCTACATCAAGAATTCTGTACCAGGAAATGGAGACCCTAGTACAGTGAAATGTGATTAGACTCAACATTTGAAGATGAGTTCTCGGGTAGGGAATCCAGCAGTAATCAGCAATTCTAGGAATGGTAAATCCTATCAAGGAACAGACTTTTCCATTCTTGAGTATAAGGATGCCAACGTATTTACCACCCATCCAGTGACAGGTTAAATTCCTAACAACAGGATTATGTTCTTCATCTCTTTCCTGAAATAGCTCTATTTTTAAAATAACCCACCAAGGTGCAAATACTGCTTCTTCCCCCTCTCATCCCCCCCACTTCACCTCATTAATTCCAACTCTGTTACACTCCTTTGTTGTTACAAAAAGGATGTTGAAATCCACCGCTCCGGGGAAAAAAAACAAAAAACAAAACACCTCCTTTCAAGGAAAATGTGCTGTATTAAGTGATGGATCTGCTAATGCAAAATAAAACCATAAACCAATCAATCCATCCATGCAGGTTAATAAGTGTGCAAACACTATGCCGCTTGCTGAACCAGAGCTGGTGAAATCACCAATGATCAATGCCCCTCAGCTATTTATTTGTGGTTGAATTGAAGGATGGTTGGGGTGAGAGGATTAACATGGCCACAGACAGTTTTGATACTCAAGATACCTTACCAACAGAATAATATAGGAGGGGAATTTTCTGGGGGATTTTTTTTTAATCCTGGCACAGCAGGGCATATGGGAGGCCATTCCCTGAGAGGTCAAACAGCAAAATCTGCCAGGGTTCTGCTACAGAGAAGCTGACTGGTAGGTCACCAGCTCTACAGACAAATGTGCTTTTAAAGCCAAGGTAAATGATTGAATCTTTCCAGGAGCAACGAAAGACCAAAATGGGGAGGGATGTGATTAAATAATGGGAAAAAACCAAGGCATAGTTCTTATTATCTACTTTATTCTCCTGGGGTTAAAATAGTTGCCACCAAACATGCACACAAGTGCATGCTGCTGCTAGAAAGGCATTGTTTTTGAGATGTTAATTCTGTTTTTAATCATTAGGGCTTTACTGTGTCCTGCACTACGGTGTGAAGGAAAATTCCTGATATTAAGAACTAGGAAGACTCTTTCCATTCAGGATTAAATCAGTTTCTCATTGGAGCCCACAAAAAGACCGAAGTCCCTGCACAGTGTTCCTCCATGCTGAACAACAGGGACAAAGTCCTGGGAGTAGATGACCTCCTATACAAGTCTGTCTTGCACAACTTAGCATGGAGTAGAACAATTCAACCTTCACACCAAACACAGTGCCACCACCCTTAAGGTAGTCATTCTGTTAGGGGTTGCAGTCTTGCATCCATCACCTCCTAGAGGCCAATCAAATGCCTTGCACATCTGTCTGGCAGGATATCGGATGCACCCCATCCAAACAGGAACTGTACCAAGAAAGAACAGAGACATTCCAACACAACAGTAAGGGGGGCTTGATTTACTCATCACCGTCTGATTTCAGAAATGTTTATTGAGAGACTCCTATGCTAAACATCTAAATACTGCTTCTTCCCCTCCCCCCATTCCACCCCACTAACTCCAACTCTCTGTTTGTTACACTCCTTTGCTGTTACAAAAAGGATGTTGAAATCCACCACACTGGGAAAAAACAAAAACTGAAACACTTCCTTCCAATGCACGGAATGAAAAAGAAAAGCTTTAGCTTCTGACCAGATGATGTCTGAACCACACAGAGGTTTATATTCTCCTCTACAGGTGGGACCCTAGCTCCAATTAGCATTTAGGAGAGTTGTAGATGTTCAGTGACTGGAAAATATACCCCAGCATTCTTACACCCTTTGATATGAATAGGTCTCTCTTGTTCAAGGATCGATTAAGTCAATTTTGCCTTACAGGAAAATGACAGCCATTCTGTTCAGCTCTGCTGTCTGAAAAAGTTCACATGGCGAGAAGCACTTCTCACCATGAGGAAGCTGTGAAATGTAACTTGAAAAGAAAGTGTCTGGTTACAAGTGGCATTTCTGGAGCAGCCTACTGTTGGTAGCATCTATCTTGCTGGAGGAAAGTGACTTTGTTTGTGACACCAACAGAATGGGAGTTCAGCATCAAACTGTGCAAACACCTTGCCATCCTGCTTTCTTGCTGTTTTAAACCGTCTTAAAAAGCTCCTTAAATCCTTTATAAAATGGGCACAGCTTTCTTTTAATATCTCGATTTTTAAGCCTGCCCAGTCATTTGTATGTACCGTGTATTTGTACCTATCCAAAGGCTTTATGGAACAAAGCATGAATGAAGTGTTGCTCTCTTACTGTGTTTATCTACTGTAAATACAGAATGGATCTACTAGCTCACAGCCCCTACTGCACACTGATCTACTAAAACCTTGGGCAGAACGCCAAATTCTGTCCTCAGATGTATACATGTGCCTCCCACCGATTTCAACGTGAGCCACAAGTGTGCATCTGAAGGCACTAATCCATGTTTTAAATGCCTAATGATGCAGCAACAGTCATGTTTACTGTTCTTTTTAGAAGCCTGACTAGCAGGCCAATCTTTTTTATTTTTATCTATATGTGTTGTTAGTACAAAAAAAGCAAAGGAAGCAAAGACATATAGGCAGAAATTTCCAGTAAAATAGACCTAATGCTGAGGTCACTTGTACTGGCATAAAATCAGGAGTATTCTCATTGAAGTCAAAGGAATTAGATCAGTGTCAAACCCATACTAGCAAAATCAGAATCCATGGTATTTTTCAATACCTGTTCTGATCAAGCTCATGTTTTAAATGTCATGAGTAATAAGAATACTATATTCTTAAATTCTTACATAGATTTGGGAGGTGGGAATAGACTAAGTAATAAGCACGTTAAATACTAAAGTCATCTCTAATTTTGAAGCAATTTCTTTTTATTGTATTAATTACTTTCTGATCTGTTTAATTCTTAATATATAAATATAGTCATTAAAATGATCATTTGTGCTTAAATGAGTCAGATTAAAAATCTTGTAGTTAAAAAAATCTTCTTAGCTGTGTTACACATAATACTTTAGATTAATAGAAGTAAACTAGATTTTTAAAATTTTCGTCACCATGTGTTTGCTTTGTGTGTCATTCTGCCTGAACAATGAAAAATAGACCACTCATTTCACTTCTGTTTGTAATCAGTTGCATTTTCTTGCTCTCCTGCAGTAGTATAATGTCTGCTTGCAAACAATGCAAGAAGATATTTAAATCCAAACTATTCATCTGACGCAAAACCCACTGAACTCAATGGAAAGACTCCCTTTTGTTTAAGTAGATTTTGGATCATCATGGAGGATACTATCTTGCAAACACTAACAAGCATACCATTTACCGGATGTCATCTTAATGCCTTTCCTTGGATTATTCCAAACACAAAGCAACATGCCGGGAGGTGTTTTTGTTTGATTGACGTTTTTTTCTTATGTTATGAGAACATTTCTAGTCATACTAGATTTTTTTTGGCACAAAACCTGAAATTTGGGCTTAACCTGCCTAAGAACATTGTTTTTATAGAAGGGTTGTGTCTGATTATCCAATAACACTTTACAAGTTTTCACCTCAATAGTCAGGTGAGAAAGATCAGTATTAACCACATTCACATTTCAAAACAGCTAAGTTGAAGGACAGAAAGATATTGTCCAAGATCACACAGGAAGTCAAAGGTTATGCCAAAACCCCATGATTCTAACTCCGAGATCTCTGCTGCAGTCACTAGACTAAAGAGCTGAAAAAGGCAGAGGGTTAGAGAAAGCGATATAAAATACAAGCAGAATGAACAGAGGTGACATGTTAGTTCTATCATTTTTAAAATAATTCTTGGTGGATTTTAGTTCATTTTACTTCATTTATTGAATGGCAGGGTGCATTATAGGGCTACGGGATCAGCTAAAGGAAAGAACCACATAAAGAAGAGGGGCATTGACGGGAAGGATGTAAAGAGGAATGGAAGGGACCATGGAGTGAAAGCAAGTGAAGAGTCTATGTGAAGGGATGGTTGCAGAGTGGAGCAAGAAGCCAAGAGGGGAAAGAATGAATGTGTCTAGTAAACTCTGTAGAATGTATGACATCAGACAATGGAGCAGTAATGCAATTTATGTTGAGGTTGGGAATTAAACAAGATGCTTCAAAGTACTTACTACATTTGCCCACTTCTGTTTCCAGTGGCCAAGGCTTACATGCTCGTAGGCTGACTCTGAAAAAGATTTGGGGTGATGGTGGATAGCCAGCTGAACATGCCCTTCCATTGTGAGACTGGCTTAAAAAGCGAATGTGATCCTTGGGTGTATAAACAGCTGAAATCTTGAGTAGCTGTACAGAAGTTATTTTGCCTCTGTGTTTGGCGCTGGTGTAACCACTGATGGAATGCTGGGTCCGGTTCTGTTGTCCGCACTTCAAGAAAGATGTTGATTAATTGGAGAAGATTCAGAGAAGAGACATGAAAATAATTAAAGGGTGAGAAGCTAAGCCCTTATAGCGATAGACTCAAAGAGCTCAATCTATTTCTCTTAACAAAAGGAAGATTAAGGGGTAACTT
The DNA here is from genome assembly GCF_052426305.1 of Pelodiscus sinensis. Classification (NCBI taxonomy): domain Eukaryota; kingdom Metazoa; phylum Chordata; order Testudines; family Trionychidae; genus Pelodiscus; species Pelodiscus sinensis. The sequence continues at coordinate 9,424,649 of NC_143059.1, forward strand.
GATTGCAATCTATAAATACCTACATGGGGAACAAATATTTAATAATGGACTTTTCAGCCTAGCAGAGAGAGGCAGAACACAATCCAATGGCTAGATGCTGACACTAGACACATTCAAATGGGAAATAAGGTTAGTGGTGAGGGGTGTGGTGAATTCTCCACCATTGACAAATTAAATTAAGGTTAGATGGGGGTTTTTAAAAGCTCTGATTTAGGAAATATTTTTAGTAACTTCTATGGCCTGTGTTATACCTTCGACCAGATGATGAGATGCCTCCGTGCCCACACCACATATCAATTTGCTGTTCACTTCATGTTATTAAGGGAAAACTGGTAAAGCCAAAAATAAGGTGATTCCTTAGATGCTTATTTTTATCTTATGTGACCTCAAGAGCCAAAACAGGCCAAAGTACAGACAGTAAAATTAATCCAGGGTGTTGCATAGCAAAGCCAACTTGAGCTTGGTCTACATTTACAGTACTGCAGTGGCACGGCTACACCAGCGTATCACTTAGTGAAAATGTCTGCTATGGAAGTTTGGTGAGTATAACTACATGGCTTTTGAATGTGGATTTTTCTACACCACTGAACAATGTAGTTATGCCAAAATAAGTTGATAGCATAGACCAAATCGTGGTCTAATACGAGACCTGAAGCTGAGAGGGTCAGAAGATTTGTGTTTTTAACACAACTGACATTTGATTTCTTGGTGTGATCTTGGATAAAAACAACTTCAACTTTCTCCTCTACAAAACAGGAATGATACTTACCCACCTTGTGAGATCTTCAGCGTGCTAAGATTTATAATAGCCTGAGCAAGACCATCAACCCTCTAATATGGATGCTGTTTGCTAATCGCGGTAAAGAAGATTAGTAATACAACACTGGTTACTGTAACAATTTGCAATTAATCTGACTGAAAATGCTGTATTACAGCCATCAACATCCATCTTGGTGGGTAACTTGTAATCTCTGCCATTGATTTCTAAATAAATATATTTTAACCATTCTGCATTTAATGGTCCCTTGAGGAACTATTGGCACATATAACACAATTAATCCTGATTCATTTATAGGAACAATTTAATTAAATGAGTAATGGGAGGGCATTTTCCCAGCTGAGTTAGAAGAGTAAAGGAAAACATCTCTATTCCTTTACAGAGTTTGTACTTAAACAGCAACATTTAGGAGTAGATTTAAATTTTCTCTTTTCTACTGATGCAGTGGGAGATGGCATTTCGAAGACCCCCATAGTATCTGTTGACTGCTTATTTACAACAAAAAAAGCTTCCAAAAAAACCCAGCTTCTTATATGAAAAATATAAAAAGAACAACATTGGGATTTCTGGTTTTTAGCATGGCGTAGATTAACAAAGAGTAATGTCTTAAAGCACTAAATAACAGAGATGACTGGGAAACCGCTCTCATCCCTCCTCCTTGGAAAAGTTTCCATTAAAGCAAAACTATTTTCATCCACATTTTTCAAGTTTTAAGCCCCAAACATTCACATTTGAGTTTTGCTGTGTTTTCAATGAAAACCCCAAATACACCAATGGAAATGGACATTTTCCACAAAAAATGTTTTGACAGAAAAATGTTGTATTGATTTTTTACAAAATCAATGATAATAAAACACCCAGTATTATCTGCTTCCCTCCCTGCTCCCCTTTTTCTTCTATTCCCCTAACCTAAGACCTTTCCTCGCTAAGTGCCACACCCAACAGGACAATACCCTCACACTGTCCACCTCCAGCCCCACCTTTCATCTACTTCACTACTGCCTCCATACATCTGCTTCCCTGCCCTGATACTCAAAGTGATTTGCCTCCTCCCTGCTAGTCCCACCCTAGGCTTGAGGGAGGGATGGCTCAGTGGTTTGGGCATTAGCCTGCATAAACCCAGGGTTGTGAGTTCAATCCTGGAGGGGGCCATTTAGGGATGTAGGGCAATTCTGTTGGGGATAGTATTTAGTCCTACGGTGAGGGCAGGGGACCAGACTCCACCTCTCAAGGTCCCTCCCAGTTCTATGAAATGATTTATTTTATATCAAGATATACACCTATAAGAGACACCAGGGCTGTGTCTACACTGCACCCCTTTTCCGGAAAAGGGATGCAGATTAGACACTTCGGAATTGCAAATCCGCGGGGGATTTAAATATCCCCCGCGGCATTTGCATTTACATGGCTGCCGCTTTTTTCCGGCTTGGGGATAAGCCGGAGAAAAGCGCCAGTCTAGACGCGATTCTTTCAAGTAGGAATAAGAAATCCTCCGGAAAAGGGCTTATTTTCCGGAGAATCGCGTCTAGACTGGCGCTTTTCTCTGGCTTATCCCCAAGCCGGAAAAAAGCGGCAGCCATGTAAATGCAAATGCCGCGGGGGATATTTAAATCCCCCGCGGATTTGCAATTCCGAAGTGTCTAATCTGCATCCCTTTTCCGAAAAAGGGGTGCAGTGTAGACACAGCCCAGGAGAAGGAGGACCACAATAGGAAAGCAGGCTTGGGAGAAGTAGAAGGATCCTCATCTCAGATTGTGAGATGCAACAGGGTCCTCTCGAGTAGCTTTGCAAAAGCGTTGCTTTATCACTAGGTGCAAAATCCCTACACAGCTGCTGCGGCCATAAGCAGTCAGTCAGTCTAAGCTGTTATGGGATTTATATTTTTGAATAGCTATTATTTCCATACCACCTGCAGAAACACAATGTTGAGCATTCCCCTCTCCCATCACACTCCTGTTGGCAGGTAGCTGGTTTTTTATTTCCTCAAAATGCCCTCTCCCTCCCCCCCAAATTTTCAGAGCTGTGTTGGCTGACAGCAAAAGACGCTAGTGTATGAACTAAAATGCTGCGGCATGACAAGACCCTAGAATGTAAATAAGTGGTAACAGTTGCTCATTTCAGTTCGGAATGCAAAGACAGAAAAGGGGGAGAAGCAGATGAGAAAAGACAAAACTCACAAGGAAAACAAAATTACTTTCAAGCTGTGGATTGGGACCCTGGAACACCAAGAAACACTCCTTCCCTTAGTCCCTGCATTTGACTTCTATTTAAAACCAGAATTTAATTCTCTGTAGCACTGGCCTTCTAAAAAAATAATAATCCCACCTTTCTGCAGAAGCTTTCTTGTCTGCAGTCTGAATGCTATTATAGAATACTGAAAACTAGTAAAAGAAGAAACTCCCTTTTATCCTGATGGAGCCTAGCCCACTTTTACATGTAACCCTACATGTTCAATACCACAGGCAGATTAAAAAGACACACACTCACAAAGCAACCACTTCAGCTTCCATTATAATGCAGCCACCTCTTGGGCCCAGCAACTATTAACAGCCCTCACCAACAGTGGGTGTCCCCTCAAAAATAAAATCAGTCTGTTACAAACAAGGGCTGGCTCAATATTGGAACACGGGCTCATCAGTCCAGGTGACTAATAATTCTATCTTTGATTTGATATGAACCCATAACTCTAGGCTGTTTACTTTGCTCTCCCTCCTAGCTCCTTTACTGAGAGCAAGTGGGGAGCTGAAACAAGCTTCACTAGAACACTCTCGTTTTGGTTGTTGGGTTTTGGGGATGGGGGAGGAAAGGAGGAGGAGGCTGTTTCTTGAAAAACCAAGTTGGAACATTGACCATCACCAGACTCAAATGCACATTCACTGTACACTTTCCTTGCATGTGTTCCAGCGTCATGATCTGCACTGAAAGATGTGCAAAATAAGTCAATATACACTCAGTGTCATGTTCCTCTACCTCTGAGGAACTAAGTTTAATAAGCAACCTTTTGTTCCTGTTATTTTTAATTTTGCACCACACAGATAGCACACTGACAGATGCAACATAAAAAAGTTAAGGCAGATATATAGTGCTGTCGCTATTGTTAAAGCACTTATCTAAGTATCTGATTATGTGTTTTGTGTTCTTTCAAATCATTGTACAAATGCTGGCCTTTTGCCAGGCTGGTAGCATTTGCTTTTTAGGTGACCTGTCCAAGGAAAACCAGGATCTAGAGTTTGATTTTGTGGATGACAAGAAAATAGGAGTTGTCATTTTATATATTTTAATGCCTATGTGCACTAGCCAGAAGCAGTTTTCTCTGTGTTCAGTATGGGGTGCAGCTGGTCGACTCTGAAGTCAAATAGGAGCAAGAGCCACCATTTTTTTTGCTATGCAGAACCATTTACCAAGAAATAAACAATTTGCATTGTTTTAATCCTCAGCCTCAGGTCAGAGGCACCATGTCATTGCTGGTCTGCAGCCAACAGGCAATAAACGATCACATTTCACTTAACCAGCCCAGGTTTTATTTGTCCTGAGTCAATAGGATTTTTCTAATCATTTAAAAAAAGACAGAGTGTTCCCCCCAGCGCTCTCAATATGACAACACATCAGCAGCTGTTTAGACGCATGCATTACGTTTAAAAGGTCCATTTACAGTTGGTCAAACACTACACCATTATCTATGTATTTGCTTATGTGCAAAGTCCTAAAATGGTAACCATACATCATAGGTCTCACTGATTCCGATATAAGCTTGTGCACCATTTTTCCCATTGAAAGGGTTCACAATATTTTATTCCCCCTTGACACTAATATGAGGAGCGTCTGTCTTTTTCTAAAATGGAGCTATCACACATCTGGCAGCCAGTCATGATAGCGTTATCAATTGCTCCTTCCTTTGTACTCTGACCTAGCAGAAACAGCATGTGTTCTGGGGACAGCTTAACTCTAGTTAATCTAGAAAATTCTAGTAATTATTTTCTTCCAGCATCTCCTACGACCTATGCAGAAAGGTCCCAATTCCTCCACATCGTCTCCAGCTTTTATGAGTGCGTTTTAATATATCCTGAGCTCAAATGGAGAGAGCTGCTATTGATAAAGCAGGTTATAAGAAATTTCATTTAATGATTCCAAAAAATAAAATAGTTTTGGTCTTCTTTCAGATATTTCCAGTTGCCAAAGGGAGCTATCTGTTTGTAAATCCATTTTCCCATAAAGGTAAACTTATCTCCTAGCTACACTGGTATTAATACATCATGGCATAATCTCTTGGATGGCCTTTGCCATAATTAGTTATCTAGACTCATTAAAGGCTACCACATGGTGTTTGACATTATAACTGGCTCCCCACCCCCTGCTGTCTGGGTGGCAGGTGGGTGTGGCTTGAAAAAGAAGATGAGGGAATAGGACCGAATAAGAAGTCTTACTATGGTGGGAAGTGTCAGCCAGTGCCAGCTGTGGGGGAGGAAAGTGTTGCTACTCTGTTAGAGCGCTGCATGAAAACTGGGTGGAGGTTTAGATAATATGGATTCACCTCCTTCCTTCAGATACCTCTAATGTTGTACGTAATGTGTGGGTGGAAAATAAGTTCACACTGGTATATTACTATTCCCCCTGAGTTCTCGGATAGTATAGATTTCCATAATGTTATCGTTATGAAAGACCTGGCCAATAGCTGTGGACCCCTTTTTCCTCTCTCATGTTATTTAGGGGACTGATAACCCTGGTTGAAATTCTGGATGGCCTCTAAACAGGGAAGAGAATGAGCTCTCAATGAAGTCTCTGATTGGCAGGCAGCTATTCCAAGGAAGTGCTCTCGTGGTAAACACCAATTATTGTGATGGAGGTTTGAACTCTCATAACAGAATGAAACTGGATGGGCATGACAGTCCATTAGCAATCTTCCTCCCCTGCTCAATTCGGATGTGACAGAACTGGACCAAATCCAACAGCATACCTGCCCAGCGGGGACTGTCGTACGGGACTGTCGACTAACACCACAAGCAAATCTGTCCCATCCCTTCGCTACCTGACACTGATCTGTGCTCCCAATAGGCAGTGTTCCTCCATTCCAGAAACAGCACCCTCTTTCTGCCCCTCAGAAAGGTGCCAGTCAAAAGGGAGGAGGGGGAAAAGAGCAATTTATAATTGCCTAGAACAGCTTTAAGTTGCTTGCTTCTTACTTACATATAATAATAATAAATGCTGATTTTAGAGGGGATCACATACACCCTGAGTATGGCTCTATTTTGGATGTACATACTAACTTCTCTTGCGGAGCACGCAACTCACAAGCAACCTATAGACACTGCTTTCCATATACGCATGCTCATGAGGGCAGCAAGTGGGTGTAATGTTTGTGAGTCTGTCTGTCTGTCTGGACCTTTCATCTACCAGGCTGTCGGTAATTGGTTTACTTTCCTTCATTGTCATGCACATGACAGCAGGGATAGGGCTTGTAGCACATCATTTACACTGCAACCTATATTGAGCAAGGGCGCGAAACCCAGCTAGCCAGTCAAATTAGCTTTCTAATGCTAAGAACACACAATAAATCCAGTAAATGTACATCTGAATGAATCCTGCTGCTACACAATACATTCTGCTGTCCCCTACTCCCTCTTAATGAAGGAAAAATCAACCACCAGAGGTACGGGTCTAATAGGCAGTGAAATAATTAATAACAGGGTTTGAGTTTAGGTCTTCTTTTAAATAAAGCCACTGATGATTAGTTCTGTTAATATAAATCCTTATGCTAATGTTTATAATGACGTTGTTGAGCAATCACATGCTGGAGGATTACTTAAGGAAAGTATTTCTGCAAACTCTTTTTGCTGCCTCCGTGAAGGGAGAAAGGGGCTGGACGTTCTGTGAGCACCACCACCAGTGCAATGAGCCAGATGAAAGTTATCTTTTAACTTCCCCCCAAACCAATAAACACAAAGCCACAGAACAACTTAAACTAGGTACTAGCATCCTAAGAGCATAAGAACGACCATACTGGGTCAGACCAAAGATCTATCTAGCCCAGTATCTGGTCTTTCGATAATGGCCAATTTTAGGTGCCCCCAGAGGAAGAAAACAGAACAGGTTCATCGAGTGATCCCACTCCTGTCACCATTCCCAACTTCTGACAGAGGCTAGGGACACCATTCCTACCCACCCTGACCTATAGCCATTAATGGACCTATCCTCCATGAATTTATCAAGCTCCTTTTTGGACCCTGTTGAAGTCCTGGCCACTCACCCCACCCTCCTCACCATGGAATCTGATTACACAATGTAGACTCATAACACCTTTGTATATTACTATTATCCCCATTTTACAAGTGGGAACTGAGGCACAGAGAGATTACGGTCATATGAAAACTCTTATTGTAAAGCCAAGTCCTTTGGAGTTGCACTCCGGTGTCTTAAACATGAGGCCAACCAGCACTCTGAGCAATTCAACAGAGAGACAGGGGCCAGTTTACTCCCCCCGTTAGTGCATACGCAAACTTCTAGCGTCAAACACAGTCATACAAGAGCACCCACAGGCCAAAAGACTCATCCCCACACCTGTGCTCTCACCAAAGGGAGAAGTGACCCTGTGGCTCTGCCACACCAGGAGGAGAAGAAATCCTCAGCCAGAAATTCTGCTTGGGAGAGGAGAACATCCCCTAGTGTTTGCATAAAGGAGGACAGCCCCTAGTGCACAGTCTTATCTCCTGTCCCAGTGGTAGAGTTCTGTAGTATACACAATATTAGTCCTAGAATTTCTAACAAAATCTGGGTACCCCCAATTCCCACTGCAAGGTAGGATTCCAAAAATAATTTGGGTCAATAAAAGAGCTTATTCTCCCCAGCTCACCCTGCAGCCTCAAGTACCAAATAAGTGGAGCGGAACAGAATGGAGAAAGGCACTTGCAGCAGTGCCAAGCACCCTATTCAGATCACTTAAACTAGGACAGCAGAGATATAATAGTATGGCTATACTTCAAGTAAAACTATATTAAACAACCAGAGTGAAAGCAGAAAAAAACCTGAACACAGTTGGTGGAAAAGAAAAAAAAAATCCAACTCTGATGGAGTTTAGGCACTGGAAAACAACATGTTGGTATGACAAGTAGCGAGGCCTGAATTCCCTGATCTACATTTAAGCTTAAGCATTGAAACCAATTTGTTTACTTTGTTTTAAAATTCAGAGACGCCCTCTGGTCTCCCACATCATTCACATTTTACAAAATGAAACACAGAGTCTCCACGTGTCAGGGAATAAGAAAAAGCACTTTTCATCACTCAATCATCCATTCAGATCTAGCCCCTGTGCATGAGAAACATTCTCTGCTGCTTCATGGCCAATGTGAAATCAGTTGATCGTTTTGCTGCAGACGTGGGCATAGGTCTCCAGGTTTGTCAATTTGAAATCTATTTTAAGGGTCACAGAGGGAAGGGAACCAGCAGAATTCCTTTGTGGACTCAGCACAACAACTCAAATTTCCACAGAACTATGCGATGTGGAATCCAAGCATGATGTGGCAAAGGATACAGAAAGCTCATGCCATGGTAACCTCTTTTTACATTAGGGTCCTTAAAACGGGGGTATTTTCAATCTCTTAAAATGTGTATTTCCGGAATATGCTTCAGTTTCTGCAATGGCGTGTTGCAGGCCAGACACTGTACCACTGAATGCAATGGAAGTTCGCTATTGACATCAGTGGGCACAGGATCAGGCCCAGGAATCTTTATACTGCAAATTACTTATGCAGATATTTTTCCAAATAAGATTAAGGCTCCACAGAAAGCTTCCCTAATGGACTTTTAGACAAATAACTCTTGCCGCTTTCATTCCCCCTATTTGCCTCTCCAATAGAAAGTTTATTAAGAAGATGGCTCCTCCCCGCACACCAAACGTACACACCATTAATGCCCTGAGAAACCACTGTGAAAGAAGGCTGTATCAAGGCAAAAGCATTTCCTATGGAATTAGTAACTCATGCTTTATTGTGCTACTGACCGGAAAAGGCTTTTCCAGTATTTTTTTTTAAAGACTTGGTTAGTTTTTGTGTGTTTACTGGCAAGTCGGACCAGAAACAAAAGATAGGCCACCGTGCCAAAAAAGATTTTATGACAACTTGCCATCTCTATCCTATAGATGTTTAGTGTTGAAGAAGAGCAAAATACTCTACCAAGGGTTTAGGAGGAAAGAAGAAACCCTGATCTGGGGGAAACAACAAAATGCTAATCAGAACACCTTTTGTTTTGTTTTTTTAAAGGGATGCCCACACACATGATTATTATTTTAATAAACTAAGCATCTCAGTCTTCATCTAAAAGCAATTATTTAAGGGTCACTACTCAAGCATTAAGAACAGCTTGCTCAAAAGCTCAGCACTTGAAGAATCACCTTAAGGAAATATATTCATCTCATTCTGTCATTCCTCCACCCCCTCCTTTTGATACACATGGACATCGAGACAGATGGGAAAGGTCACTGCGTCCTAAATCGTAATCCACTTGCCAGACATGACAAGATCCAGAAACGCTCTGCTAATTCTTTTTAGCTTAATCTCTGAAACTGGAATCAATTTACACAAGACCACAGGTGCAGAAGGAGCGGGGAGCATTAATTTGCAGGAACAGAAACAGGTTTCTCCCAGGCTGAAAGGGGCTTTCATCCAAATGATGAATATACCTGCACAGAGCCTTGTTTGGTGGTGGCAAAGCCGGGGGTGGGGGGGGAGGGTGTGCATGTGACAGAAACACAACTGTATCCTCATGATACCAGTTTCATTTGTGCTAGAGAGAGAGGAGAAGTAACATGTGTGCCACATTTTTTTTGCCAAGATGCAACACCCCTTCTTGTATACACATCTTCCTTTCCCTCTCATAGCCTTGTACATAAACACTGGTGACAGCGCTCATTTAAAAGCCAACAGCAGCTGAAAGCCCTTTATGCTGTGAAGCAGGCTACAGTCATCTATCACGCAGCACTCCCCTGGGATCAGCCTAATTGTCAGAATGCTTTGTATGTAACGTCAACCACTTACCAACACCCCCTTTACAACATGGAATTGGGGGGAATGGCATCACAGTGGAAACCCTTCTTCATTCCTTACCCCCCTTCCTTGTCCCCACTGACCCCATGTTATAGGAATTCTCCCGCCCCTCCAGAACTCCCAGAGGCGGAGCGAAGGTGTTATGTGCCCGGGGCAAAGGCAAAATTTGCACCACCACCCCGCCGCCATGCAGCAGGGCCCTGAACCTGGCGTACGGCTCAGCCCGACCCTGGGAGATGGGGGGGAGCTTGTACCGCGTCTCCCCTCGGTCCCCTCCAGTCTGGGGCCAGCACTCCGCATGTATTAAATCGCCAGCAGAGATGGAGGAGGGTTGGGGACGGAGAGGCAGAGAGGAAGCTATAGCCATCGGTAGCAGGCAGAGGAGGAGCAGGTGATCTTAGGGATGACTGGGGGAGTGGAGGGAGACTAAATTGGCACCCCCCATAGCATGGCACCCGGGGGACAACTACTGCCCTCCCCAGGCAAATGCCCTATCTGCTAGGCCGCTCCAGAACCCATCCCACTTCCCTACCTTCAGCAGCTCCCTTCTCGCTATGCCACTGAGGACTCCAGTCTTTTTAGAGCAAAGCAAAGTACCCTTCTACCCGACATTTACGGAGTCATTTCAGCACTAAAACAACACATATGGGTACGTCTACACTGCCCACTTATTTCGAAATAAGCTATTTCAGAAAAACTATTCCAAAATAGCATGTTTCAAAATAGCACGTCTACACTGCAGGGAAGCCTCAAAACTAGTCCAAGGCAGGTTTCCCTAATGTAGATGTGCTATCTCGATTTAAAGTCCCAGGAGACACTGGGGAGGAATAACTTAGAATGGCCCTGGTTTATTCTAGTTATAAATAGACTATTTCAAAATAGCAGCAGCGGAGTATCTATACACACCTGTATTTGAAATAGCTATTTCGGAATAGGCATTATTCCTTGTAGAATGAGGTTTACAGATTTTGGAATAAGCCATCCGTTATTTCGAAATTGTTTCAAAATAACAGAATGGCTGTGTAGACGCTTGCATTGTTATTTCAAAATAATGCTAGTTATCTCAAAATAACGGTGCAGTGCAGACGCACCTATAGAGGCCGAACCTAGCCCACTTCTTCTTATTCACCAAACAGCACTGCAAACTAGGAGAGTCCTTGTGCCAAAGTGTTTGGAATGCATAATTTTGCCTCGCTGCATAGCACTTAGGCTAAAAATAAATCTATTTAATATTTAAAGTTCAGAAGGTTTTTGTTTTTCTGGGACAATTTAATTTTCTCATCATGAGGGATATATTTGTAATTCATTGCAATATCACTTTTCCTCATGCATTCCCTCTCTATAGATGTGGCTGGCAGACAGATCCCCACAGGATAGCCATTAGACTTTAACATTGGCTAATGGACATACTTAAAGTTTCAAATATCCAAAACTATCCCCACCTCCACTACCCCACTGCAAAGAGAAAAACCCAACAATCTGTTGCTGTTATTACTGTATCAGATCAGACTCTTTGCTCTAAAGGTAAATGCATAGGCTTCAGGACAACGTTAAATATCACAGATTTTTGAAATGATTAGAAGGATTTTGATTATTTGCACAGCACAGCTTTTTTTAATTTTACAATCTAATTCTGGTTGTACAGTCTGTGCTGACAGGTAATTAAGTGAATAGCTTTGAAACACTGCTTATACCAGCTACTTTAGCTACTAAATTTAAATTGCAGTTTATAGCATGTATCATCACAATGGTTGCAATTTATAAAAAAATCCATTTTTATTTTGCTAGGTATTAATTAGAATTAGTGGTGCCAGACTGACAAGCTGCTGATGTCTCTTCTCTATCCACAGAACAGGTTTAGCCAAGCCAGCAATATTACAAGCTTCCCCTAGAGTTAGCTTTCAATGTACCTTATCCTGTGGTATACTGAAAACCATTAAGATCGTGATCATTTTAAGTTTTATGGTGTTTTTCTGGTCCTGACAACAGCCTAGGGGCCTCTTTTGGGAACCATTTGATTGGTCTAGAAATAGACAGCCAAGAAAATGGTGGGTTGAGTTATGGCCCAGTCTGTCTTATTTTTGAACCATCTGCCTGCTTCATCTCTCTGGTTTTGTGCAGTGGGTATAAGAGGTGGGGGAAGGCAACGCCTTTGCAAATGGCCAGGCATGGCCCCGCCCACACTCCATCCCCAGAACGCCTACTGCTTGAGCAGAGCGCCTGCCAGGAGCTGTGCTGAAATAGTAGCCATTCTGGGGGGAGGAGTGTTGCTTCCCTTGGGCTCCAGCCACGCTGAGGCTGCAGACGCTGAGGCAGTATGCCCTCCCTGTGTTGCGCTGGGACCAGGGAGACTGAGACTGCACACTGCCCACCCTCCCCATGGTGCTCCGGGGTCAGGGAGGCTCCCTTGGGGGGCTGAAGGCTTGCCCCTGTGCCGAGGGGGGGCTTGGCTCCTCTGGGGGGTGAGGCAACAATACTTCATGTTTTTATCTCCCTTCTTTTCTCATGCCATGAACATAACACATCGGAGACCTGAAGAGAGCATCTTCTCAAGATGAAGAAGGGATTTGTGCCCAATCAAGCTCCAGTCTGCATGCTGAGACTATCAGCAATGGAGCTAATTGGTAGGAGTTGTGAAGGTGATGTCTGCTGTGTGTACAACTGACATGGTCTCCAAACACATTTCTTTATAGTGCCAATAAATACATCATTCAGATTCACCACATGTCAGAGCAGCCTTTCCTAAAATGCCCATCTGTATTCCTGAAGCAATTTTTCTTAAGCGAGGGGAAACAAAGAAGTCGGATGCTGCATAAAAATTGAGGCATACAAAATAGTACCTTGCATTTCTATGGCAATTTTCATGCTCGAGGTTCCTAAATTACTTCAGACTTTCAACTATATGATCATCCACCTCTGAAATGCACAGCCCTAGGGTGGAGGTGGCTTTGGAACTTTGGAACCCTACACAACAGTGTTAGGAACTGAAAAGTAACCTGAAGTTCAAGGAGATTTCACTGTAGCTAAACAGAGCAGTTTAACCAAAAATATAAACACGGGATGGGAACCTCACCCCCTGCAAATCTATTTACTTCAAACAATGGCTAAACTTCTGGCCATCAATAGTTAGTTCATATTACACCACAATACTGTCTTTTGGTGGAGACCCTAGTAACCCACCAGCACACACCCTGTCGTGTAGTCTTTTGGTGGAGGACTTGGTAATTCACCACTGTGCCCATTTATTTTAACTTCAGCAAGTTGCCAACTGAATATATATAGCAACTTTTTCCATTATAAGTCAAAGAAAAACATCCCACTTCTCCAGCTTATATTGATTAGAAAAAGAAAAGTATGAGAGCCTAAATAATAGAATTTTACTGTCAGGGGGATTGGTTGTCAGATAAGCAGGAAAAAAACAATATTTGCTTGGGACAGAATGCTTGTTACAGTTCAGATGAAAAGCAGAGCATTTGACGTCTGAAACATTTTCACGAGGATTTCTGTTATTAAAATAGCCTTACTCAGAGGAAGATCTTTAGTTCAGGTCCTGAGTTTTGAGCTCCTTGGGTCAACTGCAAAGTGATGATGGAATATCTTTAATCCTTCTTAAATGCCCCCACACTGACTGGCACTTGAAGAAGAGTTGCTGGGCTCCAAAGGGTTTTGACACAGACGTATCCCATGCGGGGAGACCTTGGAGATGGCAGACTCAGTGTGTCTGAGGAAGACGGCAGATCTTAGAGAACATTCCCAAAAGAAAGCCTGGAAATATTTGGAATGACTAAATGGTTCAAATCTAAGTGTAATTATGAAAGCTAGGCATGGCTTCATGCCAGCACATAGAAATGAGATTTAATCATAATCAAGTCACACAGCATGACACTGTTAGCCCCACAGCATTTTGCAATTTAAATACGGAGTACACAGGACTCATTCCTTCCACCAAGGAAATGTAAGACACTGGGGTGCATGGGTTTGCGGCCCTGACTCAGCAAAACATCTAAACACATGGGCTGTGTCTACACTGGGCCACTTATTCTGGAAAATCAGCTGCTTTTCCGGAATAAGCTGCGAGCTGTCTACACTGGCCATTGAATTTCCGGAAAAGCAACGACGCTCTACTGTACAAAATCAGCCGCTATTCCGGAAAAGCTACGCTGCTCCCGCTCGGGCATAAGTCCTTATTCCGGAACACTGTTCCGGAAAAGGGCCAGTGTAGACAGCCCAGTAGTCTTGTCCGGAAAAAAGCCCCGATCGCGAAAATGACGAAAAGGGCTTTTCCGGAAAAGCAGCCTGCCAATGTAGACGCTCTTTTTCCGGAAATACTTATAACGAAAACTATTCTGTTTTAAGCATTTCCGGAAATTCATGCCAGTGTAGACACAGCCATGTTTAAGTCTCTTTGATTTCAATGGGCCTTAAAAGCATAGGCTTGGAGTATGTATGTGATTCAGTATGTGGCTGAATTAGGGTCTTGGAGCACAACACTTTATAAAGAGTTTAAAACAGGAAGCTAATTACAAAACTGTACCCAACAAAAACTAAAAGGCAGATGGGGAGCTAGGGAGCAGATCTGATAGGCAGGTCCTAACTCCCCAATTTGGAACACTGAAGCTGACACCACTAGCCATGTGAAGTAGTAGCAGGTGATATTTTTATGATCGCTAGTGATCAGAACCTCTGTTTCATCTGTGTTTCTAATGATGGCACCTCTAAATGCACAATTCCTCCTAAAAGCACACAGGTTCTCTCCACAACCTTATTTAGCCTGCTAGATCTTATGAAATCATAGCTGAATGTTAAAAATATGAGTCCTTGTTATTATCGCTACAATTAATGAAATTAATGGTATTCTCCTTTGTTAATATTCAAAAGTAGCAAGGTAGTCCTAATCATATCCTATTGTATGTAAACTAAAGCTCTGCCCTATACAGATGTGCTCTTTTCCTGTGGATATGGAAATAAAGCAATAGTTAGAACTATTTGTTTTCTAACCTCCAGTTTCAATGAACAAAATTCATTTATTTAAAGCAAGATACAGATTTTATATTATTTTGGTGAGCCAGTGAATAGTTTAAATAGGGCTTCATTCTGTTACTGTCAATTTATTCATGTATTGGGTCATTATTATCTTTTTAATCTGCTACTCATGGTAGCTAGTACAAGGCATGAAATAGCTATTGTGTGAAGCACAAAGGCAAAAACCAATATAACTGGCATATTATGTTTGTATGTACCAGCTCTGCTCCCCGGGATTTATAGGCAACTGCTCAGAGTGTTGCTGAATGTTCCTGAATTTAGTGCTTACAATTTTGAACCAGCTTATTTTATTGGAATACTCTACTGAGTAAGTTACGACATTGTGGGCCTGATTCTGCCCAACAGGAACAGTGAGAGACACTGGACAGCCTATACTGCATGGTAGGCTGGGACTTCAGGAAACGAATTAATAGCAACTTTTCAGGCAGCGCTCTCAAGAAGTCTATGGGAGTTTCACGCACAAAAGCAGCTAAAAGCACCATGTAAAAAGAGTATAAACTACAGAAGACATTTAAATATCATACAAATAAGCAAATAATGCTGCATGCTATCACCAATATTTCTCTCTCTCGTATAAAAACCAAAACAAAGAACAAGAGCCACAAACACCAAAAGAGTCAAAGGACTTCTGGTGTTTGTCAGAAGAGACACGGACAGTAGTTATTTTCCAGGTCCTCTCTCTAGATCTGGCTTCTTTTCCTTGACTATTTTAGCATAGGCTCCTGCTCTTCCTTTCCCACTGCTCCTCATGACCCTTTACGTGGTTCTCTCCTCTTCTTTCTTTGCTCACTTTCCTATGGCGACAACACTCCTTTGCTGACACAGTTTTAACTGGCATCTCTCCTGTTGCACTAACTGCCAAAATCTATCCTCCAGCTCTAACCTCTCCTCACTACATCCTTATCTCCGGGCTGCCTCTCTGGTATATGCATCTGGATGTCCCACTGCCTTTACATATTCTGCAAGGTTAAAACTGGCCTTTATAACTTTAGGGACTCTCTCTCTCCTCTCTCCCTTGCCCATCCTTGTGCAGAGCATCATCATCCTTTCCACCAGTTTAAATCTTGTCTCTCCCTCTCCTCCTCATTTTAGCTCTCATCACTTTGTCATTTCTTTTTCTGCAAACTCATTGGTATTTACCCTGAAATGCAGAGGTCTTGGTAGTTCTCTTGGATCTACTGCTACATCCTCCCCATTTCAAGTCTCCCTTGCCCAGTCATCAGTATTAAACACAAAGACCATTTGCCTCTTCCACCATTCTGACTACTTCACACCTTCTTTTAGCTTCCTCAGCCTGTTACCTCTTTGGGTACGTCTAGACAGCAGCGTAATTTCAAAATAACTTAGACCGCGTCAAAACAGCTGGCAGTTATTCTGAAATAGTGTCAAAATACTGTCAAGCTGGAGGAGTGCTTACTCCGACTCCTGTAACCCCCATTGTACGAGGAGTAAGGGAAGTCAGAAGAACAGTGATCTAGTTCGAAATCAGCGCTGTGTAGACGCTCCCTATTTCAAAATAAGCTATGCAATCGATGTAGTTCAATTTGAGTAGCTTATTTCAAGTTAAGCCCTGCCCTTATTATCCACAGGAAGTGCACTTCTTCATCCCACTTCTTAAATGCCTGCATGGCTCCCCAGTGACTCCTCCCCCTGTCCACGCGCCTTTCTCCCTCTCTCCTACTCCTCTTCACAAGCAGCTAACGTTGATTGTCCCATTCATATCCTCCTCCAGATTGGCACCTTCACAGTTCTTTCTGCATATGAATTCCTTCTTTGAAAAGGGTGCAGCTGATGTTTTTACTTAAATCACTTGCCTCCAGCAGCCAGGGCATTAAGAAAAATACTAACGTTGTGAGTCTTGAAATAAAATTGCAAAGCAATTGCTGGCGCCACTGCTTATAGCACCAGATGCACAATCTCACGCTACAATAACATTTCTTTTGAGTTCTCGGCGCGCCAGTAACATATCTGGTGCATCTCTGAAGTGGAGGAAATGTAGCACTTCCATGGGCGAGAGAGAAGAATGGAAAGGATTTTCAAGGACTCCACACCAGTGCAAAAAAGGAGATAAATCAATTAGTGATTCCCCAAATATCTGTAAGTGACAGTTATGAAAGAAGAACATATTTATTTTGAAATGCATCCTTAAGTGATTTTTTCAGATGATTACAGAGGAATTTGCTTCCTCTTACTACATAAGCTGAACAAGACAATTTCACAGCAGCATTTTAAAATAGATGGACATTTATTAAAGTACCCTCTAATCCATGAGACACTTGTGTAAAATCTAGAGTCTGCCACTCCCCCATTATTTAAACGAGGAATACCTGGCACTTGCACCTCCTCACAGTGGATGTGAAATGGTACCACTAATATATCAGAGGTTGGAAACCACAGATGTGGTAGCACCTTACCCATATAAATAGGTACACAAGGTGAAAGACAGCAGAGAATCAGAACAAAAGCGAACAGAAAGAGTGAAGTCTATGGGAGTTTTGGCAAAAACTTCAACAGGACCAGGATTTCACTCCAGGATTCTTCAGAGATGACATGATACACTCTCTCCACAGAGTCCTGACCCTCAGAAGGAATGTAAGTGCTACACAGATGAACTCATGAGCCAAAATTTCAAGAGGGGGAGTAGGCAGAACTGGAGAGTCTGTCAATAAAACCCAAATCCTGCTGTTCCCTGTG
The DNA here is from genome assembly GCF_052426305.1 of Pelodiscus sinensis. NCBI lineage: Eukaryota > Metazoa > Chordata > Testudines > Trionychidae > Pelodiscus > Pelodiscus sinensis. The sequence goes on from NC_143059.1 coordinate 9,442,199, forward strand.
TCTGTGCCTGCAGCTTTTCTATTTCTGAATTCCTTATAGACATCATCTAGCTGGCCAAGTGTTTGATTCCTGCTTAGCTGCATCATAGTCAGATGTTTATCGAATAGTAATGATTTAACCACTTTTTACCTTAGATCACATGGTTGGAAACTTGTTTATTTTATTGTAATTTCCCCCCTCTATTTTCCTATTAAAAAGATGGTTAAGACTTCTTGGAATCAGCTGTTCCCACTTTGGGGAAGGGAGAAGACTTCCAGTTATTTGTCCAAATTATTGCTGCTCGCTACATTTCCTGCCCTCCCCCTCCTGCATGTGTACACACACGCACATCAGGATCTCTATGATTGTGACTGCTCTTTTGCATGGGACAGGAATGGGTTTTTCTGAAATATATTAGAAGGCTCCCTTAAATCTGTCCCATGTTAGCTTTAGGTCTACCGTAAGTTTAGTTCTACACTTTGCAATATGCCATTGGGGTTATGTTTTATTTGTGCAACTGTTTAAAACTGCTCTTCTTCTTCGCTGCATTTTATGGTTTTGTTTGCCTCTTACACTCCTTAATAAAATATGTGAACTCTAAGACATCCAGAGTACCAAAGCTGATTTGTTCAGTATTGATTGTTGCACTGGACTGATTAAGTATGCTTAGTCCTGAGAAATGATGTGCAATTCCTGTCCCGTAGAGCAGCATACATGGTTTAATGCACCTTTCCTGTAGCCATATGTATCTTTCTGTCTTGTGTTTCTCTCTGATGGAATATACAACAATTCTTAAACTGGGCCAATCTGTTACATTTCTCCGCATATATTTTGAATGTGTCTAAAAGCTCTACCCAGGGGGGCCTTTTCCATTTACTCAAGTAAATCGCACAATATTGAACTGCAAGGGAAAAAAGCCTTTTCATAGAGTTTAGGCAGGATGCATTGTAGACAGCTCTGCCCTGGCTTCAGCAAGGTTCAAGACAAATCACCCCTACGTAGCACATTACTTGTGAAATGTATGAGTGCTTATAAATATTTTCATAGTGACTCCATGGAAAGGCAAACAGGAATGTTTCATCTTTCTAAAATAAGTTCTCCTTTTCAAGTAAACTCTGAAAAGATGCAATGTGAGAGCACTCCCTTCAGTGCTAGAGTGACTTTCCAAACACGAATCATTAACACCAAATGCTAGGGAAGAATGCTTTTTTTAGGCTATGAACTGATGGCTCATGTAAACAGCCAACACAACTTGTGAAGCGGAGACTGAAAGTTCGCACTTCAATCCAAACATTTCACATTTAAAAAACAAAACTCAATGAGACACGTTAAACGCTCTTCTAATCCTTAAATAGCTAAAGATATAGCTTGTTTCTAACAGAAGAGATACATTTGTGAATCTCAAATATTCTGTTGACAGGTGGAATTTTTCACCTAGGAATAGTCGTGAAAAACAAGAGATATCATTATACCAGAACGGCAATGAGAGTTTTCCCCACAATCCTCGCTACGCCCACGGCTATCTCTTGAAGGTACAGAACGTGGGTTGGAATCCAAGTCCCAAAAAGTTTTTTCTGGCTCTTTTAGTGAAGACAAAGTCACAGTCCTGTGTTTATGACATCATAAAGGGCAGTCAAAGAAATTAATAACTATAATAATAGCTTTTATTTTCTAAGCCCCTATCTGCCATGGAATTCTTAGCACCTTATATAAAGAGAGCAATAAAACAATCAAAAGCTCATTAAAACATAACAATAAACATAAATAAATCTTTACCAATAAAATAGCAGACACTGAATTTCTTTCAATATAAAAACAAAGAGTTTAAGGCCTCATTGCATAAGATTAAATTTGTCCCCCTCCTGAAGGACCAGAGAGAAAGCATCTCATGCAGCCTTTCCTGCAAAGGTGAAGACAGAACAGCTGGATAAATCCAGTGTGTTAAGCGCTTTAAAAACCATTAGGAAGGCCGGGTATCTGCTCCAAAGCATTTCTAACCTTGTTACACAACATCATACAAACACAGAAAGGGAAATGGAGAGGATCCAAAACAAAGAGACTGAGAAGTGGAGCATAATAATTGTTTTGAGTGGTTGCATGACTTTTGTTTGCATTTTCTCCTAAAATAAAAGGAGTTGAAGTTATGAGCCGTATCTCTTCCAGCCTGGACAGCACCAAGATCACCAGCTATAGATCATGCACTAATGGGCACTTTAGACTGATAGATTTTAAGGCCAAAGGGACCATTCTGATCATGTGGCCTGTCCTCCAGCATATCACAGGCCAGAGATGGGCCAGTCTGTATTATGCCCAATAACTTCTAGCTGAACCAGAGCACATCTTTTAGAAATTCAGAGGGGTAGCTGAGTTAGTCTATAACAGGAAAAACTTTAAAATATTTAAGTTTTTCTTTTCTACAGGAAAGAATGAATGGACACAAATCAGATACCCGAAAAGACAATACGCAAAAACCTGTTGGAGAACACTTTAATCTTCCTGGACACTCATTAATGGATCTCCAAGGCTACATCTACATTGCAGGCTTCTTGCACAAGAACTTTTTGCGGAAGAGATCTTCTACAAAAAGTTCTTGAACAAGAGAGCGTCCACACTGCCATGGACACTCTTGCGCAAGAAAGCGCTGATGGCCATTCACAGAATGGCCATTAGTGCACCTGTGCTTTTTCCATAGGGGTTTCTTGTGCAATAAACCCCTAATATCCGTCCACACACACCTTTTTGTGTAAGAGCTCTTGTGCAAAAAGGCTTATTCCTTGTAGAAAGAGCCCTGTCTTCTGATGATCTATTGTACTTTTTCTTGCACAAACACGCTTGTAGTGTGGATGCTCTGTGAGTTTTTGCACAAAAACTCTCCATTTTTGCACAAAAACTCTGTAGTGTAGACGTAGCCCAAATCACCTTTTTGTTTCAGACCAATTCCACAAGCCAAATACACAGAGAAGGGTTGGAACTTAACTTCATTCACAAGTTTAATTATTATGCAAATGGTATGAACCAGGATATCAGATGGCTCGCACATTATCTTACACATTTAATGACTTAACCAAACAAACAAACAATCAAGGTGCTAATGGTTCTTGATGTCTGTGTAGAATCTGGTGTTGGTCATCTTCCTTTCCAAGTGCAAACTAATGGTTCTTATCAGCCTCTTGTAACTATTTAGAATAGTGATAGAAATGTAGCCATGTTAGTCTGGTATAGCTGAAACAAAATACAGGACTATGTAGCACTTTAAAGACTAACAAGATGGTTTATTAGATGATGAGCTTTCGTGGGCCAGACCCACTTCCTCAGATCAAATAGTGGAAGAAAATAGTCACAACCATATATACCAAAGGATACAATTAAAAAAATGAACACATATGAAAAGGACAAATCACATTTCAGAACAGAAGGGGGATGCGGGGGTAAGGTAGTTGGGGTCTTTGTTCAGCCCCCTGCGGAGAGTGTCGAATTTTAGCATGAATGCCAGTTCAGAGGATTCCCTTTCAAGTGCAGATTTGAATGTCTTCTGAAGTAGGATGCATGTGATTAGGTCATTGAAACAGTGTCCTTTCTGGTTGAAATGGCAAGAAACTGTTTTTTCTTTGTGATCCTGTCTAACGTCTGTTTTGTGGGCATTGATGCTTTGGCGAAGTGTCTGAGACGTTTGTCCAATGTACATAGCAGACGGACACTTTAAGCACATGATAGCATAGATTAGATTTCTGGATGTTCTGAAATGTGATTTGTCCTTTTCATATGTGTTCACTTTTTAAATTGTATCCTTTGGTATATATGGTTGTGACGATTTTCTTCCACTATTTGATCTGAGGAAGTGGGTCTGACCCATGAAAGCTCATCATCTAATAAACCATCTTGTTAGTCTTTAAAGTGCTACATAGTCCTGTATTTTGTAACTATTTAGTCTTTAAGGCGCTACTAGACCAGTGGTTCTCAACTCCTTTCAGTTCACAAACCACCAGGCCAATCAAAAAATTTTCATGGATGACCTCCTTTTTGAGACTTGATAAAAAAAGAGCAGACAAAAAGGCATAAAACAGCCTACTGGCAGTGCCTGCTCATGCCATGTGGCTTTGGACAATGCTCCTGTGGACCACCAGTTGAGAACCACAGTACTAGACTACGTTGTTTTTTAAGTTTTTCCTGTTACAGACTCACTCGGCTATCCCTCTGAAGCTTATCTACTCACTGTCTCTTTTTTCTTCCTCCCCTCCATTTTTTTTCCTTCCTCCTCCCTCCCTTTCCCTTATTTATTCTTGGATCTGGACTTCCAACACTCCTGTTATCTGAAGAAGTGGGTTGTGCCCACAAAAGCTCATGATACCATCTACATGTTTTAGGTATCAGAGGGGTAGCCGTATTAGTCTGAATCTGCAAAAGCGACAAGGAGTCCTGTGGCACGTTACAGACTAACAGATTTAGTGGAGCATAAGCTTTCGTGGGCAAAGACCCACTTCGTTACATGCATCTGATGAAGTAGGATGCCACAGGACTCCTCATCGCATCTACATGTTTTGTTAGTCTTTAAGATGCTACTAGACTATTTGTTGTTTTTTAAGTTTTATCTTTTAGAAAGACATCCAAAGGTAGGATAGCAGATAAAGGAAACCAGACCCTTTCAATCCTAGCCCCTTGTGCCTCAAACACAAGACCATTCTTCCATGGCACCAGCTTTATGATTTCACTGCAGAATCAAGTACAGAAGAACAAGAGAACTCTGAAAGAGAAGATCTGCACATAAATAACGCTGATAATATACTAGTCTTCCTTAGTTTGGAAAAGCATAAGTCATGACTATGTAACTCAGACACCTACTGGGTGTGGTTCACTGTCCCATGTAACAGCACTGAGACCACTTACAAAGAGAGAGCATGAGTCTGCTTTACAGCCTTAGCTGAGCATGACCTGACTTTTAGCTTAAGCAGTAGTGGCTCATGCACTAAGCTCTAGAGGTCCCAAGTTCAGTTCCTACTGCCAGGCTAATAAAAAAAATCTACCATACCTTTCAATAAATGTATTTAAGTGTTCTCCAGTTCCTTAAACAATCTCTCTGCTGAATTCAGATCATTAGCCAACGGTTTTAATAGTGTAGGCACAAATGTATTAAGAAGCAGAAATGAATCTGTGCTATTTTCACTATTATTTGTGCCAGGCCAGGTAGAATCATTAAAATGTGAATAACAAACTTTCCTTTATTAAACAACTTCTAGTCAAATGAATTCCAAAGTGTTTTATCAACTGACTGGACAGCCATAACTGTAGGAACCATTCTGATAGGCTGAAGTGCAGGAACTTGGTGGGAGTGAATGCAACAGAGACAGAATACTGCACTGCAAAACTAATAGTTTAGAATAGCATGTTTATAATGCCAACATCACTGCAGGTAGGACAGTCAGAATGTAATTACTCAAGCTGGAATGTGGCCAAGACAAAATGTAGCATCCAACAATAAGTTTCTCCTTCTAGCGTTACTTATTGCTAAGAGATGGATTCTAAAGAAGTGGAAATTTCCTGCAATGATGAATATTAGTCACTCGTACACTGTGGTCAGGGTGAGCTCAGTGTCCTACAGCAGATTCATTTCTGAGGTAACTAATTATATATTGGCTTTGAACACACACACGATCCAGACATTCAACCCAAAGTTCTTTTGCTCTTCCTGAGTATAGCTGTGTGTGGGGCCTCATGGCTTCTTTCTCACCCTCAACCTACCCTATGTAATCATGCTAGAATGCAGGGAAAAGAAAGGGGAGAGGACTGGCCAGATTTCACCTTTTAAAAATGGAGAGACATTTAACTTCCACCCCCAACACACGCACTATGGATCTGATTCTACCCATTTCCCTGAAGAGGCCCTACAGAAACTAGCTACTCAGTACACGTCAGGAAAGCAGATTCTGGCCTTCTGATAGAAGACTGAGCTTTTCTCCTCTCCATTCCTGTACATCTCTTTGATCTGGTCCCTAATAAAACAGCTATCTGCCCTTGCTGAGATCTACTATTTATTACATTACAGGCAGAGTATAAGCATCTCAAATCTCCCTCAAACCAGGGAGGAAAATGTTATAATTAAATTGCAGGGGATGGGGCAAAACTATATATAATAGATAATAGAGAATAATATGTATTAGACTATATAAATAAATAATAAACTATAATATATCTACATCTATATCAGAGAATTTGCGCGTCTGTCTGTCCATGAGTCTGCTTGTTTATGAACTCCTCCTAAACAGTGAGAGCTAGTACCACCAAATTTGGTGGCCAGCTTCCTCTTATCCTAACTTAAAACAAGGTCAGGATTTGGTTGTGCCACACCACTAGTCCTCTGCCCTGAAGGACCAGAGCCATGCCGGATATGTCATCTAGTAGTTCTTATATTTATATTTAAATAGACCGTATCCAGTCTACAACTGAACCTGATCCCATTTTTATTCTTGAAACAAACACTAGGATCAGTGACATGAAACATCTGGAACTTGGCATAGAGTTGGGACTTCTGTCTGCCACTGGATGATTAGTCACCCTCCTTGAATTAACCACAGACCACCTTTGGAGTCCAAAGGGATTGGCTCTTTTCCCTGGGTCATTTATTCTACTCTCAATTTCCCTTTTCTTTGGGCTTAAATAGCACTGTTGAGGGGATGTCATCTCAGAAAAAAATAGGGGTGAAGGAGAAGGCAAAGTTATAGCGGTGTATAGAACAATATATGTGATTATATTATAACCTACAACATCTGGAGGGAGACACAAAGCGTGCTAAAAATGGAAAACATCACTGTACATGTTGTGGGGAAGTAGAGAAAACTGCCTACCTTGCTCCATAACAAAAGAGTGCCTTTGCTAGCCTCATAACAACTGAACTGAGGTAATTTACATTAACATTATATTAATAAATAAGTACGTCATGCAATGCCATGTTAGGCTGCTATATAAATAAAATGAGAATGGCTGAAAACAAGGCGGTCCCGCTTTCTTTAAATCAGTTACAGCTTTGCATGTACAAACATAACATTGGTCTCACATCTTTTTCTCCGTCCCTCTATCATTTGCCATTATCTCTGATAGCACAATCCTGCATTTGCCTTCCTTTTGCTGGGAATTTAGAAAGAACCATCTTTCCTTCTACATTACACCCTCATCACAACTTGTCGCTCCTTTGGCCACCCAGCAAGATTTTTTTAATGCATTTTCTTTTTAAACCATGTTAAAATGTGGATGATCCCAGCTAAGGTTCCTCAGTGGAAGCAGTTATATTAGAGTGAGCTTTACTCTGGGCTGCATATTGGCAACAAACACAGCTGTACATGTTGTATTGAAATCCTGCTCCCTCACTAGCCTCCACTGGCTTTCAGTGCTAGTAAAGCTGCAACAAAAATAGTTAGGGGACTGAAGCACATGACTTATAAGGAGAGGCTGAGGGATTTAGGCTTATTTAGTCTGCAGAAGAGAAGAGTGAGGGGGGATTTGATAGCAGCCTTCAACTTCCTGAAGGGGGGTTCCAAAGAGGATGGAGAGAGGCTGTTCTCAGTAGTGACTGATGACAGAAGGAGGAGCAATGGTCTCAAGTTGCAGGGAGAGAGGTCTAGATTGGATATTAGGAAATACACTATTTCTCTAGGAGGATGGTGAAGCACTGGAATGGGTTGCCTAGGAAGGTAGTGGAATCTCCATCCTTATTCGTTTTTAAATCCAGGCTTGACAAAGACCTGACTGGAATGATTTAGTTGGGGTTGGTCCTGCCTTGGGCAGGGGGGTGGATTAACTAACCTCCTGAGGTCTCTTCCAACACGAATCTTCTACGATGTCATCCACTTTGATGTAGCAAAGTCACAATGCTATGATCCAGTGAGACCAATATTCATGCAAATCACAAGAAAGAACATTACTGACCAGCATAATAAAAGGGGCATGTGCATAACTTAGGGTATGTCTACACTAGCCCCCTAGTTCAAACTAGGGAGGCTAATGTAAGCATTCAAACTTGCAAATGAAGCAGTGTAACAGTTAACTCGAACTAAGGACTTAGTTCGAGTTAACGTTTGACTGCCGCGTGTAGCCGCGGGCAGTTAGTTCAGACTAAGGGGATTTTAAAATGGCGTCCGGATGGGAAGATGCAAATAAAGCCCGGGATATTTAAATCCCGGGCTTCATTTGCAATTTCGAATGTCTATATTAGCCTCCTTAGTTCAAACTATGGGGCTAGTGTAGACATACCCTCAGGAAGTGACAGGGTGTAAATTAATTTCTGTATACTGCGTTGGTGTAGGAACTATTTTCTGTATGTTTTAAAATAAGTGCAATACAGGCAACCTGCCACAGCTGCATCTTTAGGCTTTCATCTAAGATGTTATTGTACCATCTATTACCACTGCTAAACGCTACAGCCATTAACTTTCTCTTCGTATGGTCACGTGCTGTATTATGTGAAAGAACAAGATGGAGCCATATGTCTTCACCCGGCTTCCCTTTTTTCACGTGGTAACAGATGGTCACTTGGAGCTATATATGCTAAGATTGCTACTAACATTTTTATAGCTTCTGCTCTCAGCCACACAGTGGGTTGTTGTTACCATACAGAAAAGTGCTGCTGATGGAGGTGGGCAGAGAGACTCTGTTTTCTAGCCACCTGCTGGTGAAATAACATGAGCTGAACCAGCTGATTCCCAGAGGAACCAAGAAGTTGCCATTCTAAGATAATGACTTTTAGTTACCTTGTTCAAAGCCCTAAGTGAACTGGGTCTTATATCCAATGACATGGCAGGAACATTCAGAGAGAGGGAAAATTTGATTCTTAAGGGCATTCGGGGGTCTCAATGGTTCATACACCTCATATCATCTAGAGCTCCAGAGTCTGACTTGATCTTGTATCCTAACACAAGAACTGCCCAGCCCCCTTTAGTGCTATGCGGGGAGGATAGGTGACAAAGTTCATTTTACTGTATTTAGCAAGGATTTATCTATAGCACCATGGTTTCATTTACTTTTAATGTCTGCTCATGGAATATGGGTTTGCAAGACTGGGGATTTCATTCAGTATTTTAATTCCTGTTTCAGCCATTTTCTCTAAATGCTACAGCTGCTTCACAGAATCCTAAAAGTTTGAAACAGAAAGGGCATTAAATCAGCTAGCCTATCTCTGTGCCAGGTGCCTAAAGAGTGGGCAAAATTATCTGACCCATCCTGCAGAACAGGCCAGCTATGCTTCATGACAGCCCAGCTTATGAGAGATTTCATTTGAGAATTTAAATCACAAATATTTATGGGCTAACAGTAGAAAAAAAATAACAAATACTTTGCTGCAAAGATGATCTGATTCCCTTACCTTGAATAAAGCCGTGCAAGAAGTGATAGACCTATAACTAGGAACATCTCTACTCATTGGTATTCTACAGGCTTCTCTGATGCGTCAGCTAATACGATTCACTACACTGTGAGCTTCCCAAAATTCAGAAACATAAAAAGAGTTCATTGGGTTAATTCAAGCCTTTTGGTTACAATAGCCAGAGATTTAAAAACAAACACACACCTCAATCAAAAACCTGTCCTTTGCTCACACTTCCACCCACTCTCAGGATCTTGGGGATGTTTTTCTTCAAACCTCTGCTCCTGGAGTTATATGATTATGGGACATTTTCAACTTTTATTTTAGAACAACAAGGTAAATTTCCAGCCCTTGTGGTCTCAGGGGGAAAGGCTGAAAATCTGAACCTCAACAGCTAAGAGGGAAAAGGCAAATAAAAACACATTTATTCTTTTTTAAAAAAAATCTCATTATTTTTAAGACAACCTCATGGTTTCTGAATATTTTGGGATTGTCAATGCTGTAGTCACTGCTTGCTTCCTAGTTCCTTTCCTCCCAAACATACAGAAACCAGAAGCAGACCTGCTACTACCTCTAGTATAAATAGCATTCATGTCTTAGGTGAAAACATACTTGTGCCTGTTGTTCACAGATGATTACTTATAATCACATGAATTTTAAAAGTTCCTCCCCAAGCATCTGTGAGAACAAGTTCAGTTGCCTGAACAGTTGGCAGAAATTAGTATTTTTTTAAAGGATAACAAAGATGGCTGGGTCAAACCACAAGCTGGGTTTAATGAACATGACTGCGAATAAATTGGCTTGCTATTTACTCAGCTCTACTCTTTACAACATCTCCATGAGGCAGATTAGTATTATTTCCATTTTGTTACCCCCCAGACTTCTGCTCAGTGAGCCATGCCACTCTGAAAAAAGCGGCCTTTTCAGAGGCTTTTTCTGCAGTCCACCAGAGAGAGACCTAAATAAATTTTACTGGCAAACTATTAAAGGGGACTAGTCTTCAAATGCCAGCAAGAAAATAAAATCTGTCTTTTGGATAGCTATGCAAGGGTCCCATTGAATTAGAATCTGGCCCTTAAGATGGTTGTAAGAGGGACCCAAGCCTTTCCTATTTACACTGGATGAAAGGAGCACACTGTACTTTGAATAAGCAAATCAATAAACATTCTGGGTTTTAGCAAAGAGCTACCAGCAGTCAACCAGTATTTCCCCTCCCTCTGTGCCACATTTATCATGCTGCATGATGTGCATGTGCTGCCCTGCTGTTTTTCTTTTCTTTGGTCCTAGTATTTTAGGACAGGCCCCACAGGGAAGCCAGAGGCCAGGGTGTGTGCCCCCTTCACCAGCAATGGGAAGAAGCTGGTGGCCCACCCCCTAGTCCAGGTGAACCCAGGGAGAAGCCAGCAGCCTGAATGTGCCACCCCATCCCTGCCTCTGGCTGGACCTGGGCAACGAGGGGTAAATCCTCTCGTATGTACATAGGTGAGTCAGGATTTTAACAGTGTGACCTGACAAAATTTCATTTTGGATAATCACATCAGCCTACTGAAAGCTTCTATGAAGTTCCGGTTGGACAGAATAATCTTTGCTTCCCTGAACAGCAGTGTGTCCGTGTGCTGTTATATAGATGCTGCATTCTCTCTCGGTCATGGATGTGCTTCAGTGCTATTCAAGACGGCTACGTCTAGACTGGCATGATTTTGCAGAAATACTTTTGACGGAAAAGTTTTCCGTTAAAAATATTGCTGCAAAAGCGCGTCTAGATTGGCAAGGATGCTTTTGCGCAAAAAGTGCTCTTGCGCAAAAGCATCCATGGCCAGTCTAGATGCGATTTTGCGCAGAAAGCCCCGATTGCCATTTTAGCTGTCGGGGCTTTTTTGCGCAAAATAATTCTTCCCTGTCTACACTGGCCCTCTTGAACAAGTATTCTTGCACAAGAGGGCTTTTTCCCGAACAGGAGCGTGAAAGTATTTGCGCAAGAAGCACTGATTTTGTACATTACAAAGTCAGTGTTCTTGCGCAAATTCAAGTGGCCAGTGTAGACATCTGGCAAGTTTTTGCGCAAAAGTGACTACTTTTGCGCAAAATCTTGCCAGTCTAGATGCACCCGACATGTGTGTGTGTGAGAGAGAGAGAGAGAGAGACACAAACACACACAAACACACACACTTACTTTTCTTTGAGTCCTATTTTAGCTCAACTTTTATTAACTCACCTTTTTCCAGTGTAATCCATTGTATTACGTTTTCTTACCAATCTTGCGGGAAAAGCATATTTTTTGCCAAGAAAACTCATAGTGTAGATGTAGGCTCAGTGTGCAACCCTGGGAAGAGCTGAGGACTTCAACTCCCATTGACTTAATTGGAAGATTAAAGTACTCAGTGCCAGGCAAAACTGGATCATACTGCCAAATTTAGCCTTGGTAATTCATCAAAATGCTGCCAATACATGTATAAATTTCAATGCATGAGGCCCTGTGCACCACTTAAGTCCCACTGAAAACTTTTGCCCAGGAATGCATTTCAGCCTGACAGCAGGGAAACTTAAGATGTCACCGTCTTCTGTACATCCTACCGTTTGTCACACTGACTGTCATACTATTCCTAATGTTTATCTGAGCCAGAGCTACTTTGCTTTTGTTTAGTTCTATTCTCTCAAAGCACTAGAATTCCAGCCAAAACCAGAACATTAATATTAGGCATTTGTTTATTGAGGCAAACATTCCTTCAGGCAAAGGTAATCCAACATCATGAGCTGAATCCCAGAGAGTCTTACGGATATGTAGGTACTGATCCCAAGTGCCACTTTGAAATGGATTATATCTGATTATAGCTGTAATACACCAACTCTGACTTCTGTCTAGTTCAACATTACCTAGTGAAAAGGTACATAACAGGACAACAAGAATTCTTTTCATTAAGCCGAAGAATGTCTCCTCTTACTGTAAGGAAAGAGGAGAAAAAAATGAGAGGAAATGGATGTGTAACCTAATTGATGCTTGCCCGCACAAACTGCAGAGCTTTTAGATCTAGGATGACGTCAGTATTTTATAGGAAAATGAATCAGGCTAAGAAAAAGAATGAATTGTTTTGCCATTAAGACAGGAAAAATAAAACAGCTAGTGAGTAGTATACAGAAGCAATACAATACCATTTATTGTTATAAAGCATCCTTTCTGCACTATACTAGATCTTTATAGTGCCACAGTTTAGAGGCAAGCACAAGGGGGAAAAAGACACGAAAGAATATTAACATATCTGAATTAATCTAGCTGATGGGGGGATAGGTGGGTGTGTGTGCATGCACATGTGAGCGTGTGTCCTGTTTGTTTGCTTGGTAGGGCTAAGAGGCCCCGGTCAAGATTTCCCTAGATATTGTGGTTAAATTTTTTTAAAGTTAAATGATGTAGGAGCCTATGGACATGTCTACACCAATATTTAGTTACAGCAAGGTATGTTGTAAAACTATCCTGCAGTAGCCTACGACACTCTAAGGTTATGTCTACTAGCGTTATTTCAAAATAATATAACTGCCAGCTGTGTAGACATGGACTATTTTGACAGAATGTTGAAATACTGTCATGGTGGAGGACTTCTTACTCTGACTCCCGTCACCCTCATTTTATGACGAGTAAGGGAAGTCGGAGGAAGAGTGCTCTATTTCCAAGTAAGTGCTGTGTAGACAGTGCCAAAACTCGAAATAAGCTATTTCAAAGTAACCTACGCAATTGACGTAGCTCAATTTGCTAGCTTCTTTGGAGTTAAGCCCTGCTGTGTAGATGCACCCAAAATGTCCATGTGAATCCTGTGGCCCATTTTGAAAGTCCTGTGGCAGTTTGACCTAGTCTCATTTTAAAACAGTAGTAGATCAAAGCACAGTAGTGCACTTTTAGTGCATGTCAGAAGGATCCACACAGACATAAGAACGTAACATAAGAACAGCCGTACTGGGTCAGACCAAAGGTCCATCTAGCCCAGTAGCCTGTCTGCCAACAGTGGCCAGCACCAGAGAGGGTGGACCGAAGACAATGATCAAGCGATTTGTCTCCTGCCATCCTTCTCCAGCCTGACAAACAGAGGCCAGGGACACCATTTCTATCCCCTGGGTTATAGCCTTTTAAAATGACATTTAATGAATGGCAGGCTACATCAGGGCAGATTTAAACCCAAACCCCAGTGTGCTACAAACTAAGGACTTGTATACTGTATACAAATGAAAAAGTCATTTGAGCACTTTTGAAAATGTTAATTTGTGTAAACATATTGAAACACAGTTCCTGCCCCAAACCGTCTAAATAAGATCATACACAAAGAGGCATGCGGGAACTTTCATTCCATTTCACGTTGAACAGTTTTACTGTATCTGAGTTTGCTATAAGTTTTCACTGTATTCATTTAGGTCCCTGTCACAGTATTCTAGAGCATCTGCCCTTTTGACTTAACGCATCCAGTGTCATTGTCATATGGTGCCAATAAAACACAGTCCCCTTGGAGACTTCTACAAGGTAATTACAGTTATTGGTTTTAAGGACTGCTTTGAAGCTGGAATTGTATTACAGTGAAAGCTTTGTTACCTGGCACTCATAAGGTATGGGGGCTACTGGTACTTTAATGTGTAGGGTAACAAATCTTATTGTTCTGCCCCCATCCCCTACCAGCACACACAGGCTGAGGGGAAGGAGGCACTTGCTGATGATGTCAGCCAGCAGTGCCAGCTGTCAGAAGCTCTGCAACAGCTGGCTAGAAAGGCGAGAGTCAGGCCCATGCATCTGAAGACACAGTACTGTGGCTGGGGGCAACACCAGTTAAAGGTATCCACTTAGCAGAGTGCCGGATAACAAAGCTTCCACCGTACATTATTTTGTATGTTTTTGTTAACTCCCCGGGCATCAAATCAAATGATATTTTCCCTATTCTTCCCAGGTAGCTACATAATTATAAACACATACGCGTTCCTCTGACATCATTCTGGCTGACTAAGTAGTGTTATCTACACATGGATGACAGAACACAGACTCAAGTTTTCAATCCAAATAAAACACTCTCTCAAATTGACCACATGCTCTGCACTATACTAGGCAACAATTGCCCTCTTATTTAAAAAAAAAAAGTCACTGATTGCTTACAAATCTTCTTGGCTAACGACATAATCCAAGCACCCTCCATACAGTGACATCTGAACCCAAGGTAACCCGCAGGTCACCATTTTAGGATGTGTATTCATCATGTGTTGTTAGGGTCCTGTAATAATATTTAATAAAATACAGTATTTCTTATTCTAACCAAGCTCACAAGGAACAGTTTTAAACAAACCTCAGTCACACTGCTTTTTAATTGCAAAGTACTATACCTTTTATGCTGCTAATTTCTAAAAGAAATTTCCACCAATAATAATTGTATTTTTAAACCACAAACCTTAGCTCTTTATTCTTTCTTTGCCACAGATTTTATCAGCATGTCAAAAGTATTACAGCAATTCAATTAGCCCCAATTTAACCCAGTTAGTCAGCAGGGGGGTGTTACTGCAAAGTTTCTGTTAAAAAATGTTCTAGTATCCATTTTTCTGAAGTTATGGTACATTTCAAAAGTCTAAAACAATTAACATTTAATATGCAGTGTTACTCCTTTTGTCTTCCAAACAGAATACAAAGCATAAAAATATTGTCCAGCTCCCAAGACAACCATAAAGACACTTGGAGAAGTAAAATGGAGTTACTTAGAATCTGATTTCTCACAAACTCGCATGTGCTAGAACAGCCACTTGGGCAAATAAATCACAGTACATTCCTGACAAACAATGAAGTTATGAAAATGAAAAGATTGTTAATTAAGCACAAGGCAACACACCAAATACAGAGCTCCGCTTTTGTAGTCACTTAGGCCTTTTCTATATTAAAAGGAAGACTGCCTCTGCCATGACTGATCTTCCAAATTTCAATTTAGCGAGTCTAGTTAAGCCTTACTAAATCAAACTCAGAGGGTGCCGGCATCTGGTACTCCTCTTTTTGTGAAGAGTAAGGGAAGCCATCAGGAACATTTGCTCCTGTCAGCCTCGCACCTTGGGATGCCGCAAAGCTCAGTTTAAGGTAAGCTGACTCCAGCTAAGGTATTCTACGTACCTGGAGTTGAGTACCTTAAACTGAGCTGCTGGTTCTGGCCTTAGGGTGTGCCCATGCTGAGGCAGGTGGGGGGAGAAGAAAAGCATGTTTTTAACTCAGGTTAACGACTGGTTAAAACAGCAGTGAAGACACAGCAACCTGACTTTTAACTCAAGTGAGCAGCTTTTAACTCAAGTGAGCAGTATAACCCCTGGCTTTACTTTCCTACCACTTGTGGAACAAAACTGGAACAAGGAGCCAGCCAGACTCCAGACCAGTGGTACCCAACCTATATCCCACTTGCGGGCTAATCAACATACAGTTGCAGCCCATCTGATATCCTCAGAGCCATGCAGGTAGTGTATATATACTGTGTGGATGTGGCCGACACAACACAGATGTGCATGTGTGTCCTACAATGGTAAATGGGTTGATAACTATTGCTCCAGATGGCAGGAGCAGAAGCAGGAATCTCTTATCGGGGCATTCAGGGAACTTTCTACAGTTTTGAATGGACTCTGCCCTGTGCTAATTGGCTGTTTGCTCCCCTTTCTTCCTTCCACAGTCTCTTTACCTCCGCTTTATTGCACAGCTGCCCCTCTCACCCTCTTCTCCTCAGGTCTGTCCTCCTCACCCCCTTTCCAATTAGTTTATCCCCTTAGAGCTAAACCCACAGCAAAAAGAAAGAGAATGGGGGGGGAAGGCACCTTAGCTCCACACCCATTTCTCCCTTCCCACCACAAAATGAAATTTCAGTTAAATTGGCACAATTTGGGGAATCATTTCACTTTTCACCAAACTGCATATTTTGGCAGAAAATGGCTCAGTCCATTTCCACTCCTCCCACCGACACTCAGCTGTATTATTGCTAGAGCATTCTGTGAATAAGTATTTCCTATGTTTTCTAGTACTCTACGTTCATCAGTGTTTGCTCATAGCCACTATTAATTATTATTATTACATAATTACTGATCTATACAAGAATGTCAAAGTATCTGTCATTTCTGCCAAAAAGGGAACCATGATCATTGCAAAGAGCTATTGGCAAGAGTTGGTCTGCATGCTCTTCACTAACAATCTAGTAAATAATTTGTTTCTGTTCCTTGCACTTAAAGGGACACTGGTCAAAGCATTTTATATATCTCATATCACAATTAATTTCTTAATTTGAATGCATATTTAGTCTTTTCCACTTATGGTCATATTGGATTAATCCCATTTATTATGGTTTAAAGATGTTAAAATACTAGGCATCTTTCATGTGGGGATTTGAAAATGCTTTTCCGAGCAACGACGGATCAACCCTCACAACTTTCCGGTGAGGTAAGAAGTATTATTATCCTAACTGTGTAGACAGACATGTGGCAGAGAGAAATCAAGACACAGAAAAAGGTAAGTGACTTAACAAGCCAGTTGAAGAGTTGGAAATAAAAAACAGGGTCAGCATTTTCAAAGTTAATTAGGGAATTTAATCACTGAACTCCTATCAATTTCACCAGGAACTGGTATGGCTCAATTCCCTCATATATGAAAAATCTCTGACTCCCAGTCACGCACTCTGTTCATGAGGAAACAACATCACCTGCTAGCTTGTACCTAAGAATACTGGTATTAGCAGATACTGAATGTTACAGGCAATGATATTTGAACCAAACCTGCCTGTCTTTGATCCATAGAAAGTATAAGTTAGGGTAAGCAAAACAGAAACTGATTAATTGGTTAATAGATAAGTATCAGTTTAACTCTCTATCCCTAGTCAAAATTAGAAATAATAGATTGGAAATACCGCTATTTTTATGTGGATACAAATAACCATTTTTCTACAACTTTTCAGAGCATATGCTGTTTATATTTTGCACTCCTACCGACAGGGACGAACGCAATTTCATTTTTGTTTGCAATCTCTCCCCCTTGCAGTGTTTGCAATGCAGAATTAGAAGGACTGGGAATGCCTGTTTCTTAAAAACATCATACTCTTGCCCAGAGAAATTAAGAAAAAGGATTTTTATTTTTACAAAGCCTGCTTTTACATTAATCTAAATTGGGGGAATGGGAAGGAATGAGTTGTTCAAAAATTCAAAACTATATAAGATTTGTGCTTGTGTTGGACTCTTTCTGTGAACGAAGCTACTTTGTTATTTCCAATGCATCACTAATACATTATATACAGTTCCCTAAGTTTTCATAAAACAAAATATAATAATGTGAAGTGTTTAAAATGGAATATTGCATGAAGTCTATTTGCCTTTATAAATGCTATTCTGAACAAAAGGAGATGGATTTTCAAGCTGAGTTGTTTATCATCTACCATGTATCGCACAACAATATGATGGGCTGTAAAATGTTTTTCATGTTTATTTTGGCTCAGATCCTTTCACCTGTTCTCCTCCCACATCATTGTTTGCATTAACTCAAGGCAAATGGGTACAGTTTAGATACAATGCATGTATTATTAATTGTTATCTTCAGCCTTGTCTTCCAGGCTTTCAAAGAAATAAAACACTGACAAGACACCCTGAGTCTTTCCTTTCTTGGTTACAAAGAAAGAACCTTGACATTGAGATATTTTCCTCTTAAGAACAGAATACTACAGCTGTGAATAATATCTGGGAACAGCATGTGTTGTTCAAAGGAACTAAAAATCGTACAATCAACAAGCTTATGTTTAACTGGAAACCCCCTTAAGTTCTAGAAGCAGCATTATTTTTGGAGATTTCCACATGCTTTAAAATTTAGACAGATTATATAAATAAAGGTATAACACAGGAATCAACTCTCTCCTTTGAGAGATGCTACAAATGGAATAAAAGAAGATTTTTACTTAATGAAAAGAAAAAATACCTTTACCAATTGAAGGGATAAAAAAAGATACTTTTACATGGTGTTATGACCTATTTATGCAAATACACTGCATGTATACAAGATAGTTCAAGAACTCTCTTTGCTATGAATAGTCTTTTTATTACAGCAGTAGAGCAGTGCTTATCCAAGCACATCCTAAGAATGTTTACGTACATAGACAGCAAACACTGTACAACATGCATGGCTTTGTGACATAGACTCTCTTCTTATGAAAGAAAAGATGACTCAGAACTGCTGTGAAGCGCATGTCTCCATGTAAGTAAACAGAATAAATCTCATAACTTACAGCAGCCAAAGACTGAATTTACACCAAAAATCGGAATTTTTACGGTTGTCATTTTCATGGGCCTTTTTGGTTTATTAGCAGAATCTAGTTGCAGTACAACATTGCACATGCTGGCATGAAGCAAGTGGTGATATTACTCCCCTAGAAGCTGAGCTTTTCATTACTTGTACCCCCTTCAATCCCGTGGCTTCTGCCTGTGCCAGTATTTGCATTTTTTGGGTGGGCCAGCATCATTTACTCCACTGTAACCACCTCCCGCCCCACATGCTTAGGGCTGACATGATCATTCTGAGGAGGATTAGCAATATAATTCTTTCAAATATAAAAACTCCAGTGATTTGTCAAGGAGCCAACCAGGGTGGGAATGAGCAGAGCTTTGATGTACAGTCTGATGAATTCTAACACTTCATAGTTCTTTGTAAAATGAAGATAATAGAGACAGAGAAGGGTCTAGCACAGTGGTCACCAACCAGTCGATTGGGATCGACTGGTAGATCTTGGAGCCTCTGACATGTGATCCTGACTGGTTAGGCCAAAAGGCTGTCAAGTGCTGGCCCCTCCCCCTTCTGCTGTGCACCTCCTGCCCTTTGCCTTAGGGCTGCCTCCCCCTCCCCCAACCCTGGGAGCCTCCTGCTTGTTGTGCAGGGCAGGGGAGGGAGAAGAGGGGCACTGATATCAAGGTGCCCCCTCTCCCGCCTTGTATCCTATCTCCACAGAGTGGGGGGAGCAGGGAAGGGGAGCACAACAGGGCTTGGGAGGGAGTTTGCTGGCTGTTTTTGGGAGAGGTGCAGGCCCAGGGCAGGGGTGAGTCTGCCTCAGCCCAACTGCACCACCAACCAGGAGCCACCTGAGGTAAACAGTGCCCAGTCGAAGCCTACATCTGGAACTCCTACCCCAGTTATGAACCCCCTCCTGCACCCCAAGAATCCCTGCATCCAAACACCCTCCCACAGCCTGCACCTAGAATCCCTTTGCCTAACCCAAGATCAAATCAGAGCCCCTCCTGCACTCCAAATCCCTTAATCTAAGTCCAGAGCCTGCCCCACAACCTGCTGCCCTTGCCTCGTGAGGGAGGATGGGGGAGGGAGGGAGAATGGAGTGAGCAGGGGTGGGGCCTTGGAGAAGGGGCAAGGATAATTGGGTTTGAGGTCGCTCTTGGATTGCACTTATATTCAAAAAGTGATCTCACACTTAAAAAGGTGGAGACCTCTGGTCTAGCAGACATCAAAGTGGCCTGCAAGCGAGAGAATCTCAGTTCTCATCTTGACTTTGCCACTAAGTGCTGAGTGGACTTTGCCAGGCATGACACAGATGTACTCAGAATGGTACATTATACTTGTGTCCAACCATTCTCATTATACTTCTCCGAAGGAGGCCATGTCTGGTCTCTGCTATCAACTAGCTGAGCATCATGGTTATTGTTTATAGAGAAAATATTTTAAGACAGATGTAAAATGTACAGTATTGTGTTCTGAAACCACTGTAGATGAGCTATGCTATCTGAGGCTAAGGGGAGGGAGATGTCTCTGGTAATTTAATCAAAAAATGAGAACACTCAACAACTTTCAACCCACCCAGCCCTGTGTTTACAGCCTGGACCAGACATAGGTCTAATATAACTGTCCCTATGCTTGCCGTCCCCCTACGGTCATTCCAGAGTATAACTCTCTCTGCTATCACACCCCTCCCTTTCTGT
The DNA here is from genome assembly GCF_052426305.1 of Pelodiscus sinensis. NCBI lineage: Eukaryota > Metazoa > Chordata > Testudines > Trionychidae > Pelodiscus > Pelodiscus sinensis. The sequence goes on from NC_143059.1 coordinate 9,462,468, forward strand.
TTGATGAGAAACAATCGCATTCCACTCACACCTAATTTTCCTGGCACAAGAAGAGCCTGACCTTTCTTTAAGTTATGAGAAGAGGAAGCTGCATACAAGATTTGGTGGAAATTTAGCTCTTACTGTTTAGGACGAGTTCTTGAACAAACAAACAGACTCTCTCAAATATACAGTAGATTTAACAAGTGTGCATCATGCTCTCTATAAAGAAAAAAAAAGCAGCAGCAGCAGCAGTTCCTGTCCTTAAGAACTTACTGCCTACGTTCCCAATCCTGTAAGTACAGGCAGTCCCCGACTTACGCGGCTCCGACTTATGTCGGATCCGCACTTACGAACGGGGCTTTCTCGCCCCGGAAGTCGGGGCGAGAAAGTCCCGTTCGTAAGCTGCTCCGGTGCCCCTGGTCTGCTGGAGACCGTCTCCAGCAGACCAGGGGCACCGGGCGGGTTCCCGCGCTTCTGAGGCTTTGCCAGAGCAAAGCCTCAGAGGCGCGGGGAACCGCCGCTGCTGCCGCTTCAATCTGGGTGCCTGTGGTCTGCTGGGGACCGTCCCCAGCAGACCACAGGCTCCCGGACTGAAGCCGCAGCCGCGGGGGGGGGTCCCGCGCCTCTGAGGCTTTGCCAGAGCAAAGCCTCAGAGGCTCTGCTCCCCGTGTCTCTGGTCTGCTGGGGAGGGGGGGGGGGCGCAGCTAGTGTGCTCCCCCCCCCCCAGCAGACCAGGCTTTTGTTTTGGACTCTGGGGCAGAGCAGCTGGGGCGCTGCCGATTGGTCCTGCAGCGCCCGCTCTGGGCACTACTGGACCAACCCGGCAGCACCCCAGCTGCTCTGCCCCAGGTCCTGATTCAGCCGCTGCTGGTCAGTTTCAGCAGCGGCTGAATCAGGACCCTGGGGCAGAGCAGATGAGGTGTTGCTAGGTTGGTCCAGTAGCACCCAGGAGCGGCTCTACTGGAGCAACCCAGCAGCACCCCAGCTGCTCTGCCCCAGGCTCCCCAAGTCAGCTTCTGCTGAAACTGACCAGCGCTGACTACAGGAAGCCCCAGGCAGAGTTGCTCTGCCCCGGGCTTCCTGGAATCAGCTGCTGATCAGTTTCAGCAGCAGCTGACTTGGGGACGCCTGGGGTTCTTAAGTTGATTCTGTATGTAAGTCAGAACTGGCGGTCAGTTTCAGCAGTGTCTGAATCTGGATGCCAGTTCTGACTTACATACAGATTCAACTTAAGAACAAACCTACAGCCCCTATCTTGTACGTAACCCGGGGACTGCCTGTACTCAATGTGCAGAAATTCTTCCCCGGTCCTAGAAGCGCTCCATGCATGTCCCCCCGTGTCAGACATACTAGTATCAGCAGACCCACCAATGGGGTATCCAAAGGGGTAATTGTCCCAGGGCCCAGCAATTTAAAGGGGCCCAGACTCCTAGCTTCCTCCATTGCTCCTGCAGCAGCGGCCAGATCCCCAGGCCCTTGTAATGGCTGCTACAGCGCTGTGCTATCATTCCAGGTGGCTCTAAGAGCTGGGGGGAGAGGGGAGAGCATGGTGTGCTCCAGGTGGTGTGGCGGGCTGGCTGCTGTGCCCCCGCTCCTTCTATTTAAGGCCCCACTCCTTCCAGGAGTGCAGAGCCACCCGCTCAACTTGCCTTGGGGCCCACGGAAGCTGTCGGCACCTCTCAGTACCAGAATATTATATCAGTTTTTGGGAACTGAACTGTATTTACCAGTCCGTATCCGCCTTCTCGACACAGCATTCTAATTCACGGAATGTGACCTTACTCCAACGTTTTCTGGTGTTTGGATTTATTAATAACTCTAAGTCAGTTCAATATAGGCTACCCCTCTGCACTAATTCCCATCAGACAGAAGGGACAATCCCATCCCTTTATGCCCTAGCTGGAGATAATGTGACCCATCTGTTGGCATGAGTTGACTCAATATTAATCACCATGAATCAGGGTTTTAGCAATATATGAGAATGTGCCACCATTTTGCAGTACATTGACCTGTTTCAAAAACAAATGTTAGCCATGTGCAAATTAAATATTTTACTTCCATGTGTATAAAAGAATATAGTAAATGTTCAATCCCATTAAATTTGATCTCGTGGTTTTAGCAAAAAGCCACACAAGTCCCACTTTTAGAATGTTACCAGAACGCCTCTGCGTTTTTATAACCTGGCATTGCACAAGTCTCTTATCCTTTCATATATTAATGGTGGAGTGTCTTTATTTCTGCAGGCATTTTATACATTCAGTTCCAGAAATGTGTTCTAGTTTTATAGAAAACCTCTCTATTTCTGGCATAGGAGTTGAATGTAGGTCTTCTATATTTAAGCCATTCCTTTTCTTAAAAAGAAACACTGAAAGACCGCATGCACCCACACGCACAAAGGTGGGTGAATAACCCTACAGCCCATAAAGGGAATAAGTGCAGCCATTCATGACATATTCTTGTCAGAATAAGCCCCACAAATTAAAGAAAATAAAGAGAACCAAAAAATACCAAACAAATACATTGTCACATAAATAAACGAACGGCTTTAAACAAAACCTTCCTTTGTGTGGGAGCGATACCTAATTCTCAGTCTGGAGGAAATTTAGAGCTAGACATATGTAACTTCCACAGGCTAATGTACTTGAAGCATTTGTAAAATTATACATAAGCTAATAGGATATTGAGGCAGACTCTCTTGTGCGCATGTGTGTGTGACGTGCATAACATGCTGAATTTTATGCATAAATCAGAAACATGCAGGGAACACTGTCAGATCAACATTTTCAAAGAAGGCGTCTAAATTTCAGGTCTTAAAGTCATATTCGGGTACCTCAATAAGCAACCACATTTTCAGAATGCTGAGTATCCAGAATTTCCCATTGATGTCAAATGAAGCTGCAAAGAGCTCACAATTTTTGAAAATCAGGCCACTGATTTAGGTGCCTAAATATGAACTTAAGAACCTACCTTCAAGCATCTATTTCTGATACACTTGGCTTAAGTGCCATGTGTCAACAAAAATAGCACATATGCTACATAATGCACAATTTCCAACAGAAAGCAAGCACACTTCACCAACAGAATTGAAGTAAGAGTACTATGAGATCAGCACAAAGTATAATATTGTTATAATTATTACTAACTGAAACTTCAAGGGAATTAAATGTTCCTTTCTTCTTCATTTCCTGCCTGAGAGGTGTTCAGCCACCTCCATTCCCAGGAAGTATTTAAGTACCGCATAGGATCAGGTCAAAAACAAACAGCTGGGTAGTACTGTTAACAATGGACAGTACTGAACATTTTTCATTCTAGAGGTGGATACAGTCTACCGCTGCACTAACAATCAGATGTTTAAAGGTATTTAAGTGTAAAGAATTTGTAAAGTTTTTTGTGATCTTCCCAGAGTATAAGACATAGGGTAAAAACCTTGTTCTCTTTTCTTATACAAAACCACTGTACAATTAAAGGGGAGATGATTTAGCCTTATTATAATTTAACACATGGAGTAACTTCTCCCAAAGGAGCATTTGAGTATCATGCACACTACACAAATTTTTGGAAGATTTAGCTGTTAGGGGTTCATTCATTTTGGGTATTTTGCATATTTTAGGCACCATGAACTAAATTTATCACTGGCATACTTTACTTGAAGTCAATAGGATATTATCAATCTTAGGGATATAGGATCGACCAATGACCCACTGAGATCCCAGCATCTAATCAACAGAACTAACACCAAAGATAGGCCTGAGTTTTATTTTTAAAGCCAAAGTCAGACTATTCCTACTGAAATATTTCACTTCTTGGACATATAATTCATACCTCTCTTGAAAGCACCTGTACAGAAGAATAAATGCAGTATAGTCCTATAAATGTAAGGTGAAAATAAATCAGACAAACAAAAACAAATATTATAATAAAGAACTGCAAATTATGCAAAAATATATAGGTGTTGTTGATACAAACTGACACACTGACAGATATAACTATGTATGGAACAGAGGGAAACTGGATTCTAATTAGGCTACATCTACACTGGCATGATTTTGCGCAAGAACACTTTTGCGGAAGAGTTCTTATGCAAAAACTCTTCCAGAAGAGAGCGTCTACACTGGCATGTGCCTTTGCGCAAGAGATGTGCTTTTGCATAAGAGCATCCATGCCAGTGTAGACGCTCTCTTGCACAAGAAAGCTCTGATGGCCATTTTAACCATAGGGCTTTCTTGAGCAAGAAATTCATGTTGCCTGTCTACACTAGCCTCTTGCGCAAGAACAGTTGCGCAAGAGGGCTTATTCCTGAGCGGGAGCATCATAGTTCTTGCGTAAGAAGCACTGATTTCATACATTAGAATGTCAGTGTTCTTGCGCAAGAACTCGCGGCCAGTGTAGACAGGCAGCAAGTTTTGGCGCAAAAGCGGCTGCTTTTGTGCAAGATCGCATCAATGTAGACACAGCCTAAAATTAAAGGCTGCCCCACATAATAAAGACAGTTCAGTCTAACAGAATGTTAGAAATATTCATTTACACAAAAGTGACAAAAAGTTAAGGATATTCAGAAAATCATTGTCTAGCCAAAAAAAGGGAGAGGGTGTTTGTACCACATATAATTTAGGAGCCAGACACTCACTTATGTTGGCGGAAGAGGGAACGTGAGTAATCTAGATTATTTAAATGGTATTATACACATGAGAAAGGTTTGCAGGTGATAACACAAAACCTGTAGTGATGCAACCCCACAAACCAATAGCACCATATATATTTATGATTAGCAAACGGGCTTTGTAATTCAAGTGACTCCAATCAATTGACAACAGCTGACCAGAGACTTGTATCACTCATGGCTAATGATAAAATTTTATTATGGAGGTCACGCCGTGACTTTCAGAGACCATGGTGGTGGTGGCTGGAGGTTTTAGTTCCCACTCATAAAATGAGCCCACTTAGGTTTAGTAAAAGTCACAGACAGGTCACAGACTTCCGTGAATTTTTTGTTTATTGCCAGCAGCATGTCCATGACTTTTAAAAATAACCATGACAAAATTTTAACCCATGGCCAATATCATCCAAATAAGCTAACTCTCCAGACACTGGGACATCAGTTCATTTATTTATGCTCAATGGAATACTCACACAAATAAATTCATCAGCAGGGCTCTTAAAAAAAAACATTAAGATGCTTGACGAAAACACTATACTATGACACATTTTATTTGAAATACTATGTGCCGCTATGTACAAATAGCCATCATTTACAAATAGCTACTATGGAGCTTCTGAAATACAATAGTATTTCCCTATTTAGAGAATGGAAATTAACCACAGTATTACTGATATTGTGATTACTCTGAACTTATCAATAGCAACCTTTGAACATATCTCCCTTTGAGGTTAAACAAAAGGAGACCAAAGAGTTATCTAAGTGTAACCCAGAAACTCTAAGAGTGAAGACAGCAAAGTCTGCTCTGTGGTCTTCACTGAGAGGCAGTTAGTTCTAGCTTTTAGTTCATGCTCTACAGGCACATGGCTTTAATCCATAAGGGTATGTCTAGACTACATGGCTCCATCGACGGAGCCATGTAGATGAGTTTACTAGACATAGCAAAATAAAGCGGCAATTTAAATAATCGAGCTTCATTTACATCAATATGGCCGCAGCGCTGTGCCGACGATCAGCTGATCCGGCACAGCGGGGCAGTCTAGACGCACCATGGTCGACAAGGGAAGCCTTTGTTGACCGCTCTGGTAAACCTGGTAAACCAGAGCAGTCAACAAAGGCTTCTCTTGTCAACCGCGGCACGTCTAGACTGCCCCGCTGTGCCGGATCAGCTGATCGTCGGCACAGCGCGGCGGCCATTTTGATGTAGAGCATGAACTAGACACACCTTAAGGTTGCAGGTTTAATCCCCCCTGCAAGAACCAGGGTCCCTGGCCTTTACATAAGTACTAAAGTATTTTATGTATAGTAGATAGAGTGTAAGAAGGCAAAGCACACAGAAAAAAAGAAGAAATATTTAGCCACCATTTTCCTGGACAAGAGAAATACATATTCTCTGAACATAAACCAGACAATAAATGTGTAGCACGGTGGAATTTTATCTGATGGTTTTAGTGACAAGCTCCACTCCTGTGGTTTATAATTTTACCATAATTCCTCAGTGGCATTATGACCTGGCACTAATGGGCATTTGCTTATCCCATTATATATTAATATTGAGGTCATATTGTTTGCCCATATATTTTATATTCATTTCTGCATAGGAATTCCAGGTTTTCCATGAATACTTGATAACAGAAAATTTAGGTCGGCATTTATTTGATGCCATTACATATACTCAAATAAAGGACATAAAACACTGAAGGATTCCCTTTATAGGAAATAAATAGAATACTAGCTTTAACATAAGGTTTTTCCACCATAGATCTCAAAGCATTTTACTCAAAAAAGCACCATTATTCCTAATTTACAGATGGAAACACTGAGGAACACAAAGGTGACATGACTTGTACAATGAGTACCCATGTTTATTAAAATATTGGCAAGGAAACATAGAATACTCTATTTCAGATTCACCAACTGAAGGCCCCAATCCTGCAAATACTTTTACATACCGTATATACTCGAGTATAAGCCGAGTTTTTCAGCACAGTTTTTGTGCTGAAAAATGCCCCCCTCGGCTTATACTCGAGTCAGCATCTCGAGAACTGAGGCGGGCAAAGCCTCAGAGGCGGGGACCCCCCCGGCCCCCCCCGCGGCTGCGGCTTCAGTCCGGGAGCCTATGGTCTGCTGGGGACGGTCCCCAGCAGACCACAGGCACCCAGATTGAAGCGGCAGCCGCGGCGGTTCCCCGCGCCTCTGAGGCTTTGCAAATGTTAACAGATATTTTTACAAGGTTTAAAGTCCATAATACTCATCCAGAGCCTGGACTAAAGCCCACTGAAGTCAGTGGAACTGTTTCCATCAAATTCAACAGGCTTTAGTTAAAGCTCTCAGTTTCTGGAGCTATCAAATTGACAAATACAAATCACAGACCACAAAGACAGGGCCAAATCAAATTGAGCCCTTCTTGCAACACATCATCTTTTGCCTCCACCTTCCTTTCAGTTCCTGAATTCAAACATGCAGGACAATAATATCTCCATCCCTTAAAGCAGATGTTTTACATGGGCATCTAGACTATCTTTTATTTTTGAAAAAGAATATGCAAATTCCGCGGGAATTTTCAAAAAACCACGTATAACCTTTTTCGAAAAACCACGTAAACCTCCATTTTTAAGGAACAGCGATTTTTCGAAAGAGGGTTTTTTTCCCCGGAAAAAAACATGTCCAGACTACTTTCACTTTCAAAAGACCCACTTTCAAAAAAGCAATCGGAAGATACGCAAATTCCTGCAGAATTTGCATATTCTCTTTCGAAAATAAAATGTAGTCTAGACATGCCCTTTGTGTATTTGTTTATATATATTACACACACACATAAACATACGCATACAAACACACACTATATTTCCTCTGACAAGAAACTCTACCAAATGTATGTTAAGAGTACAGCTTTTCCGGGGGCAAACTGCAATTGGGAATCTGAAAACCTGAATTTAATATTCAGCTTCACAAAATTCCAGGATCTTCATGCAATTCCAGGGGGGATGACTTTTCATCCAAGCTGACAAAGGATCTCCTCACCTTCTTCCCCTCAAGGTCCTGCTGGAATATTCTGTATAGTCTGTATCTAGCAATTTCTGAGGCTTCCATTCTACAATCTAGCACATTAGAATATGTAGCCACAGCGTGTTTCATGCCTGATCAGGCAAAGGGACCTGCAAAGGCAAACCCCTTACACTCACACAGAATCTCACTCATGTTATGTGGATTCTTTAAGAAAAGAAGGCTCAGGATCAGGACCTTAAATTCTGACTGTGGTTCCATAGTTTACATGTTGGTCACCACATGCTCCACACTCAGATGATCTGTTGAAATAAGGAGCTTTGATGAGAGAAATGGACAAGCCAGTTTCCTTCCAGAGCTTTTATGTTTTTCAGTGTAGGATTCTACAGATGACTCCACTGTTCAGAAAATTAAGGTCACAAGATAGATGGATTTAAAAGGTCTTTTAAGAGCTTTTAAGAGGTCTTACAGCAATGCTTCACACACCTTCTCTATTACAGACCAACAAGCAACTGTCAGAGGTTATATACAGACCTAATGAAATGTCATAGTGAATTTACATTTAGGGTTATATATTGTATGCAGGAATCCCACAGGCATCAGACTTGCGTATACGGATCAATATTAAACAGCCCAAATCTCCTGATCACAGTTGTTGCTTCAACTGTGCTATGCTGGGAAAAAGTGTGATGTCTAATGGTTTCCATAGTAACACTTTACAGCTATGTGATGTGATGGGGGTAATCCAGTGATATATTAGAGCACTTCACCTTAGAAAAAATAAGAAGCAAAATCTTTGTCAAACATATTTGTTGCAAAAGCCACTCCATAGTGCTACTTCAGAACAGCAATTGAGACCTGCTAATAGACTTTTAGTTTGCCTTTTAAAGCACTGTCCATGTCCTGGATATTGTGGGTGTGTGTCTATTTTTACCATTTACATTTTTAATATTGAAATGAATTGGGTAATGAATTAGGAACTTTGGAGACTGACAGCACATTTTTTCCACAGCAAATGTATGGCCCAGACAACAGCAGTGTATTGCACTGCAGGTGCCCAATTGCTGTTCTGGAATGAATAGCTAATGTTTGAAGATAGTTCTGCCTTCAAGGGGCTTTTCCTGCCTGACCGCTCTCGTGACATATTCACATCACAACTGGCAACCTGCTCACTAGAAAGAGAACTCACACTCACCAAGTGGTTTCATACAGTCAGGCAGAGGATGGGAAATGTCTCAATCACTAACCATCTTGGCCAGCTATGACCTCTAACCTAAAAGCAAATGTTCTGTAGTTCACTATTAATCTCATGAGCCTCCAATCCTCTTCTGTTCCTTTGCTTCTGTTTAATACGTATTAAAGAGAGGCAAGACAGGCTTTGTATTGGAAGCTTTGAACCAAGGAAGCGCCTACGTTACAGGTATGTGCATGTATGCATTTTGTTATACATGGGTACTGGGAGGGGTGTCCACAGGTTAAGGCAACACTAAATACAAATCTAGAATGTGATCTTGAACGGATAAGAAAATGGGGTTTCCTCTTCTAGGGAAATTTTTGACCATTCATTGGGAATGGTTTGTTGTTGTTTTTTCCAGTTTGGGGTTTAGTTTGTTGATGAAAATTCTAACATTTTCAAGAAAAACAGATGCTGCATGAAAATGTTAGTTTCACTGAAAATCCAATGTCCCCATCACAAACAGTGGAGAGAATATTTTTTTTCAACCAGCCTTAACAGGGTTTGATTTTTTTTTTAATTTACTGAAATAAGTGGCTATGATAATTGCAACGAGAAGTTTTTTATGGTTAGTAGTTAGCAAGTTACACTGAGATGACTATTTTAGTAGTCATACCTGAGCCAAGCAAATTCCCGAAAACATCTGGTTTTAGAGCAACAGCTGTGAAGCATAACTAAAGCACAATGCCTTCTGAGGATCCAGAGACCATCACGGGTGAGGTGCCAGTGCCCCACCCTTCCAGAGGACACAGTGCCGCTTCACTCTGCACCTGGTAACCTCCAATTGAGCCCACTCCCTGCCTTGCATACCCAAGGGAAAGACATTCTGCATGTCCTCTCTTTCCATTGCAAACCTGTGCAAGGGTCAGGAAGTCTGATTAGCTTGTGTATAGGTTAACTGATGTAAAACTGAACACTCTGAAGGTAGAAAAGTAATTCAGGAACATAGGCATTGCTAGCAGCAGGTACATTGATTTCAGTAACAGGTGCTTCAAAAGAAGTTGAAAGAAAACCTGAAACAGGCAATTATGTCCATGAAGGAAGGGGTTCCATCCTAACCTTGGACAGGGAGTGATCAGTTTATACCTCAAAACACAAAGGATTATATCCCTCATTGTTTTAATCCCATCCAGTGTAAATGATACAATGCCAATTGTTATTATTCATATTTGAATCTTTTTATTGTATTGCTATATAAAAACAAGTCTAATAGCCAGAGAGTCCAATCCACCTGATTCCTATCTCATGAACTTCCATTTTAAATACTAATTTAGAAACTTAACTGAATGGGTTTGCCAAAGAGGACAGAGAAAAAGAATCTCATCCTAATTCTTAATAAGAAAAAAAGCTACTTACTATTTAAAGTGCTGTGCTAAACACAAGGCATTGAGAAATAAACAGCACTTTACAATTCCCTTAAAGCAAGACTAAAGGCATCGTTGCAAAATTTAAAATAAATAAAATGTGTAACTTGTAAAATACAGAACAAAAACAACAAATAGTGGCTTAAAACTGCAGTGACTTTTATATTGTCTGAAATACTAATTAACATAGATCAGAATTTACATCATTCTTTCTGGCAGACTGGAAGAAAAAGAAAAAGTGTCACCTTTCAAATTAAGTCTACAGTCCACAATAAACTGTAACTTCAAGAATTAAGAACAAAAATGGTGAATATTGATTTCATATTACTCTGCAACAGTTTTGGAACTTTGAAAAGCATTCTATTGGATATTATCATTCCCTTCTTTTTTGTTGTACACATCCCTAAGAAAAGTGAAACACAGTAGCTACAAATTTGTAACACATAAAGGGTTATATACAGTGTGTTTAATATCCTTTTTTTAAAAAGTTTAAAAAAAACTGTCAACACAATACAGTTAAAACCAAAAAAGAAAGAAAAAAGAACTGTAGCTCCAAACAATGCATCCATTAAAAAGAGTTAGGTCCGTAAAGTGAACTTGACAAAGTCCTGCAGGAATATTAAGTACAGCACTCTAAACTGGAGTTCTAAGGAAAAGCATATGGTAACTGATTTGCTGCTACTGGAATAACAGGTGATGGAATTCCTGGAATCTGCATAAACTTGATGTACTGATCAGCTGCTGACAAAGTAATTCTGCTCCCTGTGACTTTTAATAGGTGAGCAAATGATTTGGTATAAGTCATAGAAGTGAGAGATGGAAAAGATTTATTAGAACACCGTGAACACTCCTTATGTGGATACAAAGCGTAGGATATTTTAACTCTGACCCATCCACAGGGGAAGGAAAAGGGACGTACTAGTGAGGAAGGGTCCCAGCACATACTAAGTCTCATGCCAGACACAGGGGTCAGTCCCAGTATTTCTGTTGGGGATTCGAAGTCGAGGACATAACATACATATGAATCTGTGAATATTTACACATCTACTGCGGCAGCTTTTCCTAGGTGGCCATAGGAATAAGACTGGTGCAGAAGTTTAAGAAGATTTCTTTTGAAATTTCAGCTGGTATCTGTTGCAGGCTCTTTTTCTAGCATTTGCGATATAATCGTGCACTTTTTGAAATTGGTGGGACTCCTGGGTGCCCCAGGAATGGTGGACTGGGGACTTGTTAATTATTCTTTCCCAAATGCTAGAAAACCTGCACTAATTTAAGAAGTGCATAGTAAAAAGGGTGCACATCTCCCCCTGCCTGAAGCGTCCTTCATTACCTCCCTAACTTCTTCCATAGACGGTCATAGAGCTGGGTATTTTAGCGCCAAGATGTGTAAGCTCCTGGTTTACTTCTGGATGAGGTTTCTCCTGCACACAGTAAGCCCGGAGACAACTCAAACACAAAAAGGTTCGGGCCTGTGGTGGCAAACAATCATTTAACTCAGTAAATACATTCGGTCTGTTTAAAATGTATGTTTAGAAGACCATTTAGTTGTACCTTTCCTAATTTTCCCTGCAAGACACATGAGCTGCTGCTGCTGCTGCTGCAACTGACCATCTCCTAAAACTGGATTGTCAGTCCAAGGACATTTATGAAAACACTATAATAAACCGTTCGTTAAAAGGCAGCTTGCTCTAGCTTTTGACTCTCGAGGGTGACGTAGTAGGTGATTATGTCAATCACCCTTTAGAACTGTCTATATCCTATGTGCCTTATGGCCACCAGCAGAGGCAAGGACTAAAAATATAGAGGGGAAACTCCAGACAAATCTAGCTACATACCCCTTGCTTGGGAATTTGGTTTTATCTTTTCATAGGAACCAGTATTTTCCAAAAGATACATAAAATACAACTATGTTTGTAAACACACCCACCAAACCTCTCCTTCCACAAGGTGATATTTCAGTTACTTTTATTAAACAAGAAATCTCCAAGGTATCTGCTTTGCCAGGTATTTTTTCTCTAAGTCAGACCTGTATTAAAAGTTTTACTTTACCCATCTATTTAATTGCCACATTTTCCATTGATAGCACAATTGTTATATACCCAAGTTATTCCAAACTGAAATTAAGAGGCTCTTCTTAAGGCAACTTTACCTTAAGCTACCTGGACACCCCAAGAAAGATACTAATGAACTGTATCACATTTCCCAAGATGCTACATAATTACCTTACTTTATAACTTTTTCCTGTCTCCAGTTAAAGAAAAAAAACCAACCCTCTTGTGTAGCCAGGTTATGCCAGATCATATGGGGGTGGAGGTTGGGGGAAAGCAGGCAGCTCACTGTACGTCAAAGCAAACTAGCAACCTAGCAACCATATATTAAAAGGTGTGTGTGTTCTTGTCAGTGTTTGTGTGCCAGGAATAACTAAAGCAGATATTATTCCATGTGTAATCCAAAAAATGTGAAAAGGGAAGGGGAGAAACTCCAGCTGCCAGTCTATTTTGGGGTCTTAAATTGCCTGTCAAAATCCACTTTAGTAAATTTGGAGCCTTAACGCTTTATGTCCCATTTCTCTGAAAATGAAGAAAAAAAGTGGAAAGGATCATACCGATCTGTATTTAGCCAGGATCAGACTCCTACTTTGGGGTATGAAGAGGAAGGGAAGCTGGCATTTCTGCAAGCATGTTCATTGCACTCCTTGGGAAGGTGCAAATGGAGGGAGGACTCCAAAGCACCTTGAGGTACTCTGTCCCCGGAAGATTACAGAGGAAAATTGGATCCAGAGCGGTGACTTACAACATCACAAAACACACTACATTTACCACACCAAACAGAAGCCAAGAGCGCTGGGGGAGCCTGTCCTGCGGACCTAGCCTCAGCAGGGAAGGAATCAATTCGGCCAAGTTTTTCCTTCTTGGTGCCATGGAAGAAAACAACTTCATTCAGCCAAGGCTAACCACCCACTAACCTCCCCCCTCCGAGGTTTCTCAAATCTAGGGGCGAGTCCGTTTAGGGAACCATCTCCGCGGTCCTGTCCCGCTGTGTCCATGGGCAGGATCGACCCTGGCCAACAGAAGGGGAGATGCGGGACGCTCCTGCTATTCTGGGAGGACACTTCCTAACGAGGACACCCAAGAGAGCCACCCTCAGCCGGCGGCTCCGTTCTGGACGGCGACCCTACCACAACACCGCCGCCGCCACGCGCTGCGCAACCCCAGGGCGACCCTACCATAAACACGCGCGCGCCAAACACCCTGCGCTCGCCGCTCTTTGGAGAACGCCCCTGGTCGAGGGAGGGGAAGGAAAAGTGAGGGAGGGGGAGGTCTCACCTTGTTTTTGACCCCGCAGTGGCAGCAGACGGTCCACAGGTACTTGAGGGTCCTCCAGAGCAGGATGATAAAGAGCCCGCCAAAGAAGGTGACCATGGACGAGGCGAGGAAAGCCCACCACATGCGCTGGCCGCGGCTGTCGCAGGGCACCTCCACGGTCACCGGGATGATGAGCGCATCCATCTTGGGCACGCTGAGCGGGGACGAGGACGAGCCCGTGTGGAGGTGGCTGGCGCCGAGGCTGTTACTCATTCTAGCGCCGCCGCCGCCGCCTCCCGAGGCGCTGCTGCTGCTGCTGCTGCCGACGCCGCTGCCATTGGCCATGGCTAACACCCAGCAGGGTGCGCGGGGGCCCCGGGGAGCGCCCCCCGCCGCCAGCGCCCCCCAAAGCGCCCCCCGCCGGCCATGCCCAAGGCCCCCCTCCTGCTGCTGCTGCTCCGCTCAGACCCGCCCCACCGGGCCGCCCCCTGCCCGCCTCCAGCCGGCTAATGCGTCCGCGCCACCCGCGAGGGAGCCAGCGCTGCGCCCCCGCCGCGGGGCTGTGCCAGCTGCTGCCCGGGCTCTCCCCGGCGCTGGCTGAGTCTTGAACTTGTTTATGATGAATAATCCGCCCCCCCCCTTTTCCCCGCCGCCGCACGCGCGCACACCCTCCTCCTCCGCCAAGCCCAGCCCCTTCCTCGCCTCCCCCGGGGGCGCCTAACGCCTCCCGAGCCGGCCCGGCTGCGCCGCCTCTCCCATGCTGCAGGCTCCTCCCGTGGGGCTGGAGCGGCGCCCCCCTCGACCTGCCCGCGGCAGCCCCCGCCAGGCGTGTGGCGCGGGCGGGGCCGCCGAGCGCATGAAGCGGGGTGTCCCCCCCCCTTCTTCCCGGGGGGCGCGCGCGCGCCGCTCAGCAGGGGCCGCCGAGCTCCGGCTGCCGGCGGCTCCCCATGCCCGCGCCGCGGCCCTGGCTGGTCCTGCTGCCGGGCGCGTCCTTCCCCCGGCTCTCCAGCCTGCCCCGGGGGCAGCGAGCCGCGTCCCAGGTGGCGAGGCGCAGCCCAACAAGTCCCGCCGGCCGCGCAGCCACCGGAGCCAAGATGGGGATGGAGAGGGAGGGCGCAGAGAAAATCCCCCCCGCGCACGCACACACACACACACACACACACGCTTCAAAGCCAATGTGCTCCTGGCTGCTTTGGTGGCTGCCGTGACGTACCGGCTAACGCACGGTGCCTGTCACGGCTCCGGGCCTGGCTCCCCCCACCCCGCCAGCCGCTCCGTGCAGGGGGAGAGCTGGGACTGGCATCCCCAATGCAGGGCGCAGGGAGAGAGGCGCGCATGGAGATGGCAACCCGGCCTCTTTCTTCCCCCGGCAGCAGCGAGGCCCGCGTAATGGACCAGGCGCAGCGAAAGGCAGAGGGAGCGCAGGGGCGCTAATGCTGCGGGGGAGCGGGGAGGGGAGATGAACGAGCATTTCTGCCCTGTTGAATCGGATCATCCTCCTAACGCGCTGTTTTGTTGGGCGGGGAAGGGGGGAGAAGCTGCTCTCCCCGGGGCTGCTGGGGCCGGTTGAGTTGCAGCAGCAGGTGCCAGAGGATACGGGGCGGAGCTGCTGTGCGCACAGCTCGCTGGAAAGAAACGGGGGGGAAAAGCAAGGCAGGGAGAAGCGACGGGGCTGCGCGCGTGGCCCGCGAGACGGTCCAAACCCAGCGAGCCCAAACCCGGTCCAAGGCAGGCGCCCCCAGGAACCGCAACCCAACCCCCGGGCGGGCCACGCAGCCCCACACATCGGCTGCGACGCGGGGCTTTCTCGGCTCCCGCTCGCAACGCCACCCGAGAGCCTCCACCGAGTGGGGTTGAAGCCCCTCTTGGCCACATGCCCCTCTCCCCCTGGCATCTGAGCGACGCGCGGGGCAGACCCGCACCCCAGCGCATCCGGCTGTCGGCGCGCACCGAGCCACCATTATAAAAGAATCAATGTTTCGCCTTGGCCATGAAGCGTGTCCTTTTCTGCAGCTGTCAGGGAGACACTCAACAAAAATCGAAATAACCGCACGGGAAGGCTGCATTAAGCTGCTGTACGGGGCCACGTCTGAAAAATGCACTAACCCGGCCTGGGCTAAGCACAGGGCGATGTGAGCCAACTGGGCACATGTATTAGTGCCATCTGCTCCCCAAAACACCGCCCATGTTCCACCACAGAGGCGGCTTCGTCTCAGGGACAGGCTGATGGCTTCCATACCTAGGAGACCTCCTCCAGGGAAGCATGGAGGTTAGGAAATACAGGTCTACACACCTGGCCCCTTAGGAAACTGGCTGAGGGCCAGATTTCTAACACCTGGGCACCAAAAGCTTAGCAGCGGAGGGCTCTGACAAGGCAGGAGAAAGGGATCTAACTGGCGGCAAGTAGGTCAGGTTATGAAGAGCTCTCCCCCCCATTACGGTGGCGTCATTAGCCTCCCCCCTTTGCTAACAGTTATTGACTGGGCATAAATTCTTAAAAGCCCGCAGAGACGCTAGACAGGGTGTAAAGGTGTAATTATTAAGTAATCCCACACATGAGCTAGGACTAGAACCTGGATAGCAGCTCAAGTAGATTAGAAATGAAGGAGAGAGCAAGCACCCTTCAACCGGGGTTCTACATACATAGGAATCTGTGCAGGATAAATTTTATGAGCACTGAGGCATGGGTGGATGTGCACCTCCTATAAATACACAGTGCTGGCTGGCTGTGGATTGTCTGTTGATCAACTGAGCTGCATTAGAAACTCCCAGGTGGCCACTCAAGTGCTCAGCATACAGAGAACACTAGTCACCAGCAACTTTGGAAAAGGGGGGAAGGGGAAGAAAGAGAGATCAGTAGATTTCCCAGTAACCATCTCTGGACACTGGGATTTGCTGTGCAGACTGGTCTGTTCTCTCTCAATGGCAGTGGCCACATCTACAAAGAATCCTCTTATTAAAAGACTAGGATCAGGATAGATCTTAGACTGCACTAATCCCTAATTAAGGTGAGGTTTCTTTAAAAATTGGCCTAAGCCCATTCATACTCCTTTATATCAATATTCTAGCATTCAGCTTATTGTAGATATTTGTAAAAAGTTAAGTTGAGACTTCTGCTGGTCAAATATTAGTATTACATAACTAGCCAAACAGTACAGAGGAAACTATACATTGTAATTTCATCCTAGATATCCAGTTTGAAATCCTTCCTGCTGTGTACTTACATAAGGTCACAATCCTGCAAAAGCTTATGCCGATGCTGAACTTCATGCTCTGTGTAAACTAACTAACTTCAAATGATATGATTTAGGTAATCAGTTAACGGAGAGTAAATGGCAAATTTTGAATCGTTGCTCTGAATTCTTCATAAAGCATCAGTGAGCAAGAACTATCAGATGAAGAAATTTATGAGTATCACAAGCCACACAGAAAGCAGATAATTTTGCAGTTAGGGCATTGATTTCTGAATTCATAGAAATAAAATTTGTAATGAATTATTCAGACTAACCAGATCAAGAAAAGCCACTTCTTTGCATACATTTACATACATAGATTAGAAAAAAGTGCACAGAAGCTGCAATCTTAATTAACTTGTATTAACAGCTGCATTTGAAGTTGCATTCAACTAGGTATTTAAGGCTACATTTTCTAGAGTCATCTTTTCTGAGTAAACAAACCTATACACAGGTTCCTTTACTTAGTATTTCAACAAAGAAGAGCTGAAAAGCTTGTTTACATAACCACCAATGTTTAAATATCTAATGAATACTATATTTTATTTTACTTTTGTCTGTGGCTAGCAGGTAATAAAATCTGAGACATGATCCTGACAAGGTGATATAAATCAAGATGGTCTGGTTTTGGAAAGCAATATTTCAAAAGCAAGAAAACAAGTCTTCTTTATGTAAAACAGTTCCCTCTTGTGGATATTCTGTGTACTCTCTCAGATAGGAAGTATTTAAAATATTCCTCAAATGCCTACAGTTTTTTTAAAACTTGCCTAAATCCAAATTAGAGATGTTCCCAGCAAACAAGACAATTCTTCTTAGGGTTTAAATATATAGGATTCAGAGAAATGGATGAAGGAAACCAAAGGAGTCTATTTTAGCAGAAATATTTGCTCTTAAATATTTCTTCATATATCATCAATTATGAAGTATTAAATTAGAAATAAATAACACAAGCAAGAGCCAGAAACAGGCTGGAGGACTGGACACATGTATAGGCATATATTACAATATTCTTCTCTGATGCTTGTAGGAAAGAAGCTTTTTCACATTGCTATGAATGGGAACAAAAGAAGAGAAGGAAAACATATCAAAAGGGGAGAGTAGATAACAGAATTTGGAATGTGAGTGTTGATTTCTCACTCACCTCTAAACTCAAATACTGAGCAAGGGTGCATAAGCAGAACTCTCAATACCAAAAAGACCAAATTCATGCCTGGAATAATTCCATTGGTGTCCATTAATTTATACCCAAGACTGTTTTTAGCAACCTGTTGCTTCCATTTATTATTAAATTTAAATAATGTCAGGTTGACAATCTGCACATTTGAAGGAAAGGGCAATTTTAAATGGCACATTTTGCTCTCTACAGTTTAATTATAGCATATATGGAGAAATTAAAAAAAATAAGGAAATAGGTTAATAGGAGAGCAAGTGTGACCATTTGTATTTGTTATCTGCCCACATTTGAACCAAATTTTACCTAATCAGTGATTGGAGCCTAGGACCTGAAGCTTATAAGACTCCTTGGCTAGATCTACATTACAGTCATACTTTGTTATAATTACAATGCACAGGCTTGTGAAAAATCAATATCACTAAGCAATGTAGCTAGCCCAACCATATCTTCCATGCCTTCTGTAGATAGTGGGACAAGCTTTCCCATCAACCCAGCTGCCAGGTGGAGTTATTAAACCAACATGGGAGCTCTCTCCAGTTGCTTAGAGCATTTTCCCAGAACCTGTTAAGCGGGGTAGCTGCACCAGTATAAATGTGCAGTCTTGATCTAGTTTCTATGCCACATTATGACATCAGGCAAATCATTCAGTCTTCCTGGATAGAATCCACAAAGGTACTCTGTGGCACCTGCGAGCCGCATAACTCTTGCTCATTGCTGCCTAATCCTGTATGCTTCTCAATACACAAGATGCCTACATTTTTGTAATTAAAGTTCCCTAGGAGCCTGTGTTTCTGTCACTGAACGCACCAACTGCAGACTCCCTCTTATCTAGATGCCCATCTCCTGCCTGAACTCCAGAGCTAGTCACAGACTGGGAGATATAGACGCTCAGTCACCTACTTGGTGTGTGGGGCCCAATCTGGTAGGTGTGCTCAGAGCCAGTGTTCCCTCTTTTTTCATCCATGTGCAGAACACATTTTGTTATGTGCACTGAGGCACGTGTGGATGTGCACCACCAGTAGACACACTTGCTGCCAGCTGTGGGCACTCTGCCAATCAGCTGCATGGCATTTGAATCTCTCCTAGACAGCCACCCAACTGCTCAGCTTATAGGGAACACTCCTCAGATCCCACCTACCGGATTAGGCTCCGTAGGTGAGTTCGCACAAAAAAGCAGGATGGGTTAGGACCTCCGTTATAGCTGTCCCCCTGTAATTAAATACTTGCATAGTTAAATAGCGATTGAGCCTGAGGAAGCGTTTGTGACTTTAGAGTCTAGTGGTTATACCACTCACTTGAGAGGTAGCACAGCCCTTTTCCCCAGGGGGGAGTCCTTACCACCAGACTGGCACCTCTTTCCTGCTTGTGCTAGGGCAGGGGTCTCCAACCTTTTTAAGCACAAGATCCCTTTTTTGAATTTAAGTGCAATCCAGGATCTACCTCACACCCAGATACCTGACCCCACCCTTCCTCACTCCCTTCTCCCTCACTCCCCCATCCTTCCTCCCTTTCATCAAGCAGGGGTAGAGGGTTGAAGTGCAGACCCTGGTCTTGGGTTAAAGGATTTGGAGTTGCTCTGAGCTGAGCCTGGGGCAGAGAGTTGGGGTGCAGGAGGGGGCTCAGGCTCTGTAAGGGAGTTTGGGTCTGGGAGGGCTCGGGGGTAGGGCAAGGACTTGGGGTGCAGGCGGGTGTTTGACTGGGGCAGGGGTTCAGGATGCAGGCTCCAACTGGACACTGCATGGTGCAGTGGGGCTGAGGCAGGCTTACCTCTGCCCTGGCCCTGCACCACTCTCAAAAGCAGCCAGCAAACTCCCTCCATCCCAACCCCTGTGTTGCCCCCCTCCATTCTGTGGAGATAAACTATAGGGTGAGAGAGGGGGCACCCTGACATCAGCACCCCCTCCTCTTCCTTCCCTGCCCAGCAAGTGGGGAAAGGCGGGGGCAGCTCAAGGCAAAGGGCAGGAGGTGCACAGCAGGGGGGGAGGGGCAGCGGAAGTGCTGGCACTTGACAGCCTCTTGGCCAAAGCAGTCAGGATCCCGTCAGAGGCTCCAAGATCTACCGGCAGATCCCGATTGACTGCTTGGTGAGCACTGTTCTAGGGATTAGCTTGAGGCCAGTGCCCATGTCCGCGGTCTGCACCCCAGCGGTGAGTCAGGGGAGGGAGGAACTGGGCCCACCCTCTGCTTTGGCTCTCACTGCTGCTTCTCTAACCTTGGTCAATCCTGGTCTGTTTCCCTGGGCCACTTCCCCATGGCGCCCCCAGCACATTCTTTGCCCTCACTTCAGCACGTTCAGCGGCTCGGTCCCAGGAGCCAGACACTGTCCTGACCAAGGTGTTTACAGATCTCAGCCCTCCAGGGACACAGTCCTGATTCCCTGGGCTCCCACCAGCAAGTGATGCTACTCCACACTGCAGCTCCCTTTTATCTGAGCCTGCCTGGCCCTTGGTTGCCCCGTGACAGGCAAGGTCTCTCTCAGCCTCTCTGGGCCCTTGGAGGACTCACCTCCTTTACTCCTTCTAGGACAGCTTATGACTAACTCCTTCCATGACTGTGTGAGGTAGGCACCCTATCACATCCCTGTTCAAAATCCCCTCTCCTCAGGCAGAGGACTTGAGTCAGGGGTCTCTGACCACCGGCCTACAAGTTATGAAGCCTCCTCCCCCGGAGGTGTGAACTTGTGTGCAGGGCCTGAGTCAGTGGGCAGCCTCTGGAGTAGGCCCCGCATGTGACTAAGGGGGCAAAATGTCTTTCTTCTCCAGCTTCATAATCAGGAGCACAAATGGGCATTTCCCTGCAGAGTGTGGACTTAGCACCTAACTCCAGGAGAAGGATGGGGGTTAGTTCACACCTCTTTACTTAGCATCTTCCATTAGCCAATGACTTAGGCAGCCTCCCGCAGGCTTTGTGGACTGTATTGCAAGGTGCCTATATCTTCTCAATCCTTGTATAGGAAGTCTGGGTGCCCAATTCAGGCTTTGTGGATTGCAATGTTGTTTCTGTGATTGTCTAGCTGCCTAAAATTAGGTGTGAATATCTAGTCCCTTTTATAGATCTGGGGCCCTCTGCTTCCCAGTATGTGGAACTGGAATAATACTGGAACTGGAATAATATTCCCCTGCCTCACATACATGCTAGGAGCTTTATTAACAATGTTCACAAAATGCTTAACAGCTCTGGATATGTACTATATAATTTCAAGGCATTATAGCTTCATATAAAAAATATCTGGGCATTGTCAATAGTGTAGAAGAGAAATGTTCTGTAGTTATAATTTAACATAAAATAAACACCACATTAAATACAAAGGGGTTTAGATTACAGAAAAACCTACACAGTTTCACACTTTGGAAACTGGCTAGTTCCGGGAATTCCTGCCAAAAAAGCACAAGGACCAGGGAAGGATTCCAGTTTGTTTAAGAAACATTCACTGGGCTAAAGGGAGACTGACTCTAAAGCCCCATGTTTAAAGTACTCACCTGGGATGTTGGAAAGCGAGAGTCAAGTCCCTATCCCGAATCAGAAAGAGCAGGGACTTGAATCTGGGTTTCTGATGTTCCACATGAGTATCCTAACCATCAGACTGTTCTAGGATGGATGCTGTGTCTCTCATTTTCATTCTGCATTGTATCAAAACAAAAATATTTAAACACTATCATTTTTTACAAAAAATTTTTTTTTCCAACCAGCCCTCTTTTTTGGACTACTTGAGGCCTATAGTTGGGGGAGAAGGCGGCAGTCTCATTTTACCACAAAGAGGGATGATGAAGAGAATGCTTTTAGCCTAAGGGCTCTTAGAACATCCTATGAAACCACAAATGCCACAACTGTTTGCTTCATGGCCATTTCAGAAAAGGTTATATTTAAAATGAGATTATGGGTCCAATAGCAATAGTGACCAAGCAGCCTCAGGTGCATTAAGCAAATATTTTTCCAACATGAAACATGTCAGTGTTGCAACCATTAGGTATGTAGAGTCCAGTTGGTACAGCAAGGGCTAGGTTACCACCAGTGAGATTTCTTACAGTTGTGGTTTCACCCATGTGAGTTGAGTAATTTATGACCAAGTCCCCACTTTGAATTTCTGTCATAATTGTGGGACAAGCTAACGGTTTATAATACATGTGTGATGCAAAAATGATCAAAAATGAAAAGACTAAAGAAAGGAATAATAATAATATTGATTGGTTAAAGGCCTGTATTACCAGTTAAGGCCTTTGATTTCAAATTATGTAGAATTGGGTTCTAAATACACATCCATATGTTCAAGCTAATTTTACATTTATCTCATCCTTTCCTTGTATTGGTAATTCTGAAGCCACTTTGAAATGTTGTCTTTTGCCTTTGCTCCAGAGGCTACCTTCCCATTTTGGTCGTGTGTGTGTGTGTGTGTGTGTGTGTGTGTCTCTCTCTCTCTCTCTCTCTCTCTCTCTCTCACACACACACACACACACACACACACACACACACACAACCTTTTAGCCCCTTTATGCAGGCAAAATCTCTGTCAATTTCGGTGAGATTTTTATTGAAATACTAGATCCCACACCATGGCCTTGATTCATCATTTAAAAGCTGACACCTGATTCAAAGAGAGCTGCATGGATATTAGTAACAGCAAGACATTTTTCTAAACACTAAGCAAACACAAAAAGTGTAGTGTAGACACAGCTAGAGAAACAGAAAACTAACTTGCAATGATTCTCAGCTAGAACTCTTAAACACGTTAAGCTCTTGATCTCTGTGACAACAGACCAAATCCTCTGCGGGTGCAAATCAGTGTAACACCACTGACTTGGATGGAGCTGTACACATTTACACCAGCTGAGGATTTCAGAGCTTTTAGAGTGTAAAATATTTAGTTACGTGGTGAGAATAGAATTGTCTATATGTGGAGCTAGCTTGAGAGAGAGAGTAAGAGCATGAGCATTTAACCAGTAAACACTATCTACAGTATTACTACTTCTTGTAGACTACAGAGGACCTATGCCAGTAGACACCAGCTAAAGACCTACTCCATTGCACTGTGTCTACCTCTAGTCCTTGTTCAAAGAACAAAATAAGTCTCTCTCCTGGCAATATACCACTTTTATAATGTCCTCCCAGTAACGTTATCAAGGAAATTGACAAATATTATATGAATTCAGCCTCATCAGTCCCCTGTGAAACACAGCAGCTGAGTATTACTATCCTCACTTTTCAAGCAAGACTAACAAGCAATATCAATTCTTTAATACTGGGTTCTCCCACTGGTTGGGCCTGCTTATTAGCTGGACAGCAGTATTTCTCAGCAGAATGGCTTGAGTAGGTTTCCTACCACTCTTGGTGGTTCTCTTCAAAAGATGCTGTAATCCACAAACTCAAACAAACAGAAAATTGGCCTCATCCATAGCAATCCAGAAAATACCTACATAGACTAAATAAAGAGTAGTGTCTGCATCTGTGGAGTATCTCCCTCCACCTTCTACTTACACTCTTCCCTCTCCCTTGGGTCTTCTTACATGTATCAACCCCACATAATATATGTCCTTTAATAATGATATAAGTGGGCCCTGGAGTTAATGGGCCCTTATTTTCCTCTTAAAAATACCAGTTTATTGTTATTCAATTCGGTGGAGTTATTTGGTTCTCTCAAATCTTACCTATGTAAGACGACTATCAGCCCCCACCCAATGGAAAACGGTATATAGTGTAATGCTAATACTAACATTGCATTAATGTATTACTGGGGATTCAATTAAAATACAAAAATATCAATAGCAGCCAAAATGAAGGTGCTGGTGTAATCACCACTAGGTGGATTTGAACCTAGAACCTCTAGAGCTTAATGGAGGAGCTTCTACAGTTTGAGTTATAAAACCAGCTGGCTCTCAGCTTGGGCTGTAGAGCTCCCTTGTTCTTATCTCTGGCTGTAAGAGACCTAAGTGCCACTACATGTGACAGTGACCCACACAAGGTACGTGGGTTACACTAGCAGCAACATTAACTTGGCCACCTTTTACAGACTGATGTCCTATAGTGTGCACTTAAGAACAAACAATAGTAATATTATGCTACATACGTAAGGAAAGCATGCTAGGCTCCCCAGAATCAGACAAATAGCACAGGTATGAAGAAAGCCCTGTCATTACTGTGAACGTCAGTCAGTCCTTGTTCCAGCCAGTATTTTCCCCAGGAATTGAAATTCAGGTGGGGTTGTTTGAATATACCGGGGAAAGGGGGGCTTGAAGGCTAATCACTGTTGACATCATGAGAGCAAGGGTGAGCTGTAGGGTATCATAGTAAAAACTGAAATACATTTCATGACAATTTTATTAGCTTTCACTCATGGTTTAAAATCACAGAAATTAAAGTTGGCTACTCAAACCTATTATGAAGCATTACATGTAGATCCTTCTTGGTGTCTTATAAATCTGCACTACTCTTTGGTGTCTTCTTGGATGCCCGTTACTTCCAGTCCTTCATGATATACTCATGATCAGGCATAGGAGACTTTTCTGAAAACACAAAATTCTATTCAATGAGGGGAAAGAATGATCAACTGTAGCTGTTGAGATTAGGAGCAGAAAGAGCTGAATTTCTACTTCTGTCATCCCAGGAAACATAGCACAAGGATTGGGTCAAGCCATTAGTGATGATAAATAAGAAGTTGAATCTTCATTCGTTTGTCATATGATATTCTACTTTGTGTTCAAAATTCTCTATTCTGTCCTGATCACATGGCAGCCCCGTTGCTGGGAGTGCCTCACTCCAGTAAACTGTTCGTGTTTTATAAAACCGGCATCTGTAAAAGCTATGTGCGGATTGAGTAGAATCCAGAAATTGCTATTGTAGATTTGTAAGACTCAAGTCTGTGTACTTTTCCAGCTGGCTTAACCACTTCTTGTTCTCTTCACTTAAGGAATCAATATAAGTGTCTGCATTAGTCAACTTCTGGACTGAAGTCTTTACTTCTTCCAGTAATTTTTCAGTGGCTCTCTCTCCCATCGACTTCCCTTACTCCTTGCAGAAGCAAGACTACCAGCATCGACAGGAGCACCCCCTCAGTTCGAATTAGTGTGTCTTTACTAGACCCACTAATTCAAACCCCAGAAGATTGACAGTAGCTGCTTCAATTTTTATCTGTAGTATAGGCGTGGCCTGGCTGATCGAAGGATAGCTTATATTTCCGGACAAAGAGCATTTTAATTGGGTTTTATGACCCAAGTGGTTTCAACAGTAGATTTAGAAGAGAGAGTGTGGAATAGTCTTCTATGAACTTGGTAACAAAATAGTCCACCAGACTCACTACTTAAATCTGTCCTATCTAGGTAAATACTTTTTCCAAAGCCAGTAACAACAGTTGCAGTCATTTTAGGACAATAGAGAAGAATCATTCATGAGAAAGCCAGCAGGTTTTCCCAGGCTGCACTAATTTAAACTTGAGCCCCAGTGTACCTTTGTTTCCAAGATGTTCAGTTGTTTGGATTCTTGCTGGGGAAAAAAAATAGTATAACACCGCCATTGCATTTATGGCTTTTTGATGTTTTTTGAAGATTTAGCCACACATACTAGTACTAGCTAAGCAGATGGCCTCCGCAGTGTATATAGGGGAGATTAGGGTTATCCTTTTCTCTTAGGAAAGCTTGTACTCCACTATATCTTCCAGAGAAGTTTGTAGCTCCATTGAATGCATAAGCAGCCATCTGTTTGGGGTTCAGTTCACAAGCATTTAACTCTAAGATGTCACAGATGCAGCTGATGTGTCGTCGATAACCCGAACATCTAGAATACATCTATGGGCCTACCACAGACATTTGGGTAACATGCAATGATTTCATACTTCATGCCTATTTGCATTTGGTGTCATTAGCAGCCATGCATGCACATTTTTTTAATATGGTGAGAGAGTTCTTCAGTTTTTCAACAGCTGAGTCTTTCACTGTTGCACTACACGCTCCTAGAGAGTCAGCTGAGTTTTTTGCAGAAAGAGAGAGTGCATTTGTCAGTCTTGTTCAGAACCAAATGTCCAACTTCAGGGTTAACAAGTGCAATGCCCTTCACTTTTTTCTCCAGTTTGTAGCCTGTGGTATCTCTTGCATACATAGAAAGTATGATGCAATAGTCAGGATTTCCACTCTTCAGCGTATTCACTAATAATCTAGAAAAGAAGGTGAACAGAGAAGTGGCAAAGTTTGCGGAAGATACAAAGCTACTCAACAATGTTAAGTCCAATGCAGAAGGTAAAAAGCTACAAAGGAATCTCTCAAACCGGGGTGGCTGGTCAACAAAATGGCAGATGAAATTCAACATTGAGACGTGCAAAATAATACTCATTGGAAAAAATTATCCCAGCTATAATACAGTGATGGGTATACAATGATGGGTTCTACAGTAGCTGTTATGCCAGAAAGAGACCTTGGAGTCACCATGGGTAATTTTCTGAAAGCTTCTACTCCTTGTGCAGCAGCAACCAGAAAGGCTTTTGGTATGTTAGGGATTATTAGGAAAGGGATAAAAATAAAATACAAAATCTCATCATGCCACGATAAATTCACCGAATGCCTACACGCAGAATACTCTGTCCAGTTTGGGGTGACATCTCAAAAAGCAGACAGTGGAACTGGAAAAGATTCAGAGAAGGCTACTTGCTAGTAGCGGTCTGAAGAGGCTCTCAAGAACCGATGATTTCAGTAACTGCGATCATTGAACTGAAAGAAAATATGAAATCACTGCTGACAACAGGTGTAGGTGACAAAATAGGAGCAGCATGGTAAATAAGGCTGAGACCAGGGCAGTGACATAGAGTGAGCGCTGGGGAAGCTGGACCCAGGCAAACCATCAAGATTTCACGGAGCCAAATGCAAGGTTCTACCCTAACCCCAAAGCATGCAGGCCACACCCCTAGAATGGGGAACTGTCTCCAGACAAACAGTGACTCTGAGAAGGATTTTGGGGATCATGCTAGGCAAGCCAATCAACTAGGGTTACCAGATGGCTTAAAAAAAAATACCAGACTCACTTGATCTCAGATGGGGGCAGGGACCGGAGGTGGGGGGGAAGCAGGGCTGGCCAGGGGAGATTGGAGGGGGGAAACAGTTGGTGGGAAGCAGGGCTGGCCGGGAGGGGGTCGTGGGGAGCAGGGCTGGCTGGAGGAGATTGGGGGAGGGGGAGGGAACTGGCTGGCGGGAAGCAGGGCTGGTCAGGAGGGGGTCGGGGTGAGCGGGGCTGTGGAGGGAGAACCAGCCAGGATGGGAACAGGGCTGGCTGGGGGGGAGGGAGAAATTGAGGGGAGCAGGGTTGGCCAGGCGGGGGGGGGGGGGAGAACCTGCCAGTGGGAAGCAAGGCCAGCCGGAAGGGGGCCGAGGGGAACAGGGCTGGCTGGGGGGGAAGAGAGAATCGGCCAGCAGGGAGCGGGACTGACCCAGGCGCACACAGATACCAGGGTGCTGCTCGTCCCGCACGCGGTCCTAGCGACGCACGAGCGAGTCCAGCCCCAGGGATTCCATTCTGCCCCAGCTCCGTACCCCCCCCCCCCCCGCGTAATTGCGTACTGCCTGACTGGTAGACACACTCATGCAACATGAGCATGTCTATCAGCCAGGCAGTATGCAACTATGTATCGATACTGCTGAGAATAAAACTTAATTAGAAAATACCGGACATTTATATGTCCAGTATTTTCTCAATTTGTTTCCCGGAGAGAAACCTCAAATACCAGACTGTCCAGTTCAAAACTGGACACCTGGCAATGCTACAATCAACAGGCATTTCCAGGGGGATGCTGTGGTGAACACAGCGTAAGTCATCATTACACATGAGCAGAGGAATGAATAGGGCAGGGAGGTGACAGTATAAGAGGGACTGAGGTTGGATATTGCAGCCTGTTTAAGGGGCCACATAAAAAGATGTTGAAAAATAGGAGATGGGGCAGCAAAGGGCCCAGTGTTTTGAGGGATGAAGAAAAACACCTTGTGAGCTACTAAAAGGAGCACAATCTGTTGAGCTTCCACAAAAAAAGGCTGAGAGGTGACTTTGAAGTGTATAAGTGCCTTCCTCGAGAGAAAATGTCAGGTATTAAAGGGCTGTTTAATGTTGCATAAAAAGGTATAATAAGACCAGTGGCTGGAAGGTGAACACAGACAAATTAGTATTGGAAACAAGGCACAAATATTTCACAGTGTGGATGATTCACCATTGGAACAAACGACTAAAAGTGAGTGGCAGAGTCTCCATTTCTTCAGTGTCTTCTAATGAAGACTAGTTATCTTTCTGGTGTGCGCTTGGATCAAAACGTAGCTACTGTGATACACAGGAGGGCTGGCATATGCAAGGTCAGATTCAATATTCTAATGGTCCCTTCTGGCCTTAAAGTCTGCTAATTAATGAAAAACAGAGTATGGCATAGGGAGCAACCTCCGGGGCTTTGTTGTGCAGCCAGCTTAATCCCCAGGTGGGTGTGGCAGTGACATCACAAAGGCCTGTTACAGGACTTCAGTCTATGGGGGGACAGCGGTGGGGAGGTGCTGACCTCACAGAGACCCTGACATCAGCTAGGCAGGACAGAGGTACAAGGCAGGGGCTTTGAAGCAACAAGTCTCCTTCTCCAGGTCTCTCCTTGGGGACGGAGAGAGAATTAGAATTAAAGTACGTGAGCGTGGGGAGCAACCTCATCCTTCCCTACCACTGATTTTGTAGCCCCTGTTTAGAAGGCAAGAGCCTCAGAGAGATTTGGAACCTGTTTGGTCTGATCCACCTGGTACCAGATGAATTCTAGGCCTAGAATTCACTAGGTTAAGGTGATTTGGTTTCTTACCAAGGACTTTGTCCTGTAGAATCACTGGGGCACTGGGGGGTGTTTCCTTTTAGCTTTCATTTTTCCTCCTTCCTTCCCTCTTTTTTCTCTTGCTTCTTTTCCCCTTTTTATTCCTCCCTGCCTCCACCAAGGACATAGATGGGGGGGGGGGGAAGAGGTTGCTATTACTGTGGAAGGCCCTCACAAAGAGGTATACTTGGAGACTGATCCCCTCTGGTAACGACCTGAGCCATCCTTAGGGACGCTTAGACCTGTCAGCCTCCCACTTCTCAGATTCTTGATGCTGATTGGCCAAGCAGGGGCCTGTTAGCAGGGAGGGACATTTTTCCCAATACAACAACTGTGACCCTTGGCTGTCCCTTCCTTTGTAGGCTCTGCACAAGGCCTTGTCTGACCTCAGGCGTGCCATGGTTGGAAATGTGCTGGCAGAGCCCCAGACACAGACTGGCTCCAATACATTTTGGAGGTGAGCATGGTCAGGAGGAGCAGGGGGCACATTTACCTTAGCGCTGGGGAGAACTGGAAAGGAGAGACTGGAAATCCATGTTCCCATCTGTTCGCCTAACCTACACCCCGGTGGCCATCCTTGGTCAGGGCAGTGCTACGTTGGACCCTAACCTCCTCCAAGTCAGGCTCTGGCTAGCTGTGGTAGTGAGAGCCTCAAATCCCCTGCCCAACCTTACGCACTCCTGCCATGGGATCCAAGACATGGTGATCACAGAAGAGTCACAGACTCCTTCCTAGACAATTGAGTGGGCCTGAAGGGAACCAGCTCTTCTACCAGCACTGAGCTTTTGGGTTGTGGGAGAAACTGTCCTCACAGTCACCCCCTTCCTCTGATCATGGGCTTTTGAACCAGTGAGAGTCAAGGCATCACTCTCCATCCGATGAGCTGTACATGAATCAGGAGCTCAGGATGAATAGGTCCAGCTCAGACCAGGGTTCATCTACTCTGCCCCCGTATCTTGAAATAAGCTGTGTGATTTGAGCTACACAAATTGCATTGCTTATTTCCAGTGTCAAAATAGCTTACTTTGAAATTTGGCGCTGTCCATACAGCACCAAGTTTTGAACTAGAGCACTGTTCTGAAATGTCCCTTAATCCTTGTGGAATGAGGTTTATAAGGAAGTTGGAATAGCAATCCTGTTATATTTTGAAAGAATGGGCTTGCTCAAAAGATGAGAAATAGCTATTTCAGGACATTTCTGGTATCCCGAAATAGCTCCATAGTGTAGACGTAGCCACGCTGAAAACTGGCCCAGTCTAGAGAGATAAAGACAAATTGTGACAATCCCCTTCTCAAGCACCAGGATCAGTGAATCAGATATTCCACCCTAAACAAAATCTGTCACCCGCGGGGATGCGGGTAGGCTTGTTTGCACAGCATATGCATCACTCTATTGATCCTAATCTACCTCATTCCCCCCCATTGTGTCAACTTCAGCAGCAGGTCTGAGCAACATAGGCTGTGTCTAGACTATGAAGATAATTTGGAAAAAGAAACAATTTTCAGTACGCAAATTGCGTATCTTTTTCTGATTTACTGCCGAAAGAGGCTTTTCTGACATTTGGCCCATCTACACGTAGCCAATTGTCAGAAAAATACTCTCTTTCGGAACATCCCTTCTTCCCCGTAAAATGAGGTTTACAGGGATGCTGACAAAATGCATCCACTTTGCCGACTTTTTTTTCGGAGAAGCAGATGCGTTCCTTCGACGCGGCAGAGCTTTTCCAGGATACCTCTGGTGTCTCGGAAAAAGCTTTGTAGTCTAGACGTATCTTATAGAGTGAAACGATTAGACTTTTCTTACAATTTTCCATATAAATATTGGAAAAGGCTTTTTTGTGCATTCAGATTTTCCCGTTGCGTCCTTGCGATTCAGTTGTGAGTAGGGTTGGACAATGTCTATGTTCCATAGCGTGACTTTTTTTGCATGAAAACAAAACCTGGGTATATTTTTTGTTGAGTTTTTTTTCCATTTGTTTTTCTTCCCTTCTTTTCATTTGTCTTTTACCGCACATTTGCTACTCAAAAAGAGGAGGGATAAGAGAAAAATGGCCGTGGATCTCTCTTTTGATATGGTTGTGAGAGACCTGCTCTAGCTAGCTACTCTGTAAGAAGCCATTGTGGTTAGGAGTTCTGTAAAATTTAGCACTTTTCTACAATGACATAAAACAGCTGAATCTCCAGTAAATTTGATTGAATTATTTTGAAATCCTGCTTCCAGTTTCAGCACATTTTTGGTTAAAATATCTATTGTGTTTCAAAGAGTGAAGAAAAACCCTTCCTTTGTTTTTGTTCTGCTGCTAATGGTGAAGTGTCCCCTATTGTTCCGAGTTTTTGTAATAGAAATGAAGCCTTTAGGTTAATAATAGATCACTCGGGGATTTTTGGTGTGTGAATCCTTTTAAGCAGTCTCTCTTCATTCAGATATATAAAACTTCATTGTGAATAGCATGGTCGAGCAGGTGTTCCAGGCCTGAACGTTTTTTTTTTTTTAAGACTCTCTCTGCACAGTGTCTGGAGAATCTGTACGACTTCACCTTGCTGAGCTGAAAGGGAAAGCTAAGGATGGTGATGCATCTTGGCATCCTTTGAAGGCTGTGTGCGCACTAGGAGAGACCTCTCTTGTTTAACATTGATAAGATGTGGCAGGAGATCTATTAAGGTTCTCTCTTGCAGTGTAGCGGTACTAAATGAAAGAGTCTAATGAGGCCACGTCCTCCATGTGCTGGGACCTAGGAATCAAGTATCTAGTTTCCCGCCCAAGCACCCCCGGCCATTTCACATGATAAAACTTGAGTCCGATTTAGAATCATAATGGAGGAAATATTCAGTTTTAGAAGGGTGAAGAGTTATATGTCCTCGTAAAGACTAAAAGGACCATTCTAATAGAAGTGAGTTCTATTAGATTGAAGAGTCTCTTAAGTGAAATGCTGGCATCCACATGCTTTGAGCCACTTAAAATTAGATTGGACAAAACACTGAAAAGTATACTAGTGGGGACAATGCTTGGGTGGTGGCAGAATGAAGAAGGTGACCTCATAGATCCTTTCCAGCTCTAATTTTTATGACATAAATCTTAGACAAATCATTTGGTTTAAGCTTTAGGGAGGCTGTGTAGTCTCAGAGGAGGAAGGCTGTAATCTCTAATCACAGATGATCCACTGCTCTGTGCGATGATTATGAAATTTTTGACCTTTTTGGGGGGGGGAGGGGTGAAGGCAACCCTATCAGATAATAGGATAGAAAGAAGAGCCATCAGGGAAGAACAAATGGTTCATCATCAGAGCTGAATTTCCCTAGGTAAATATACTGTATTCAGACCAGATAAGGCTACATACATTTCGGGTGTAGACTTTCAAAGCTACTTTCTTCGGGTATGTCTACACCGCAAAGTTTTTTTTGGAAAAAATTGCCATTTTCTTGAAAAACTTCACTTATGTCCACACTGCAATCATGTTCTTTCAAATAAAAAAAATCAAAAGAACACAGTGATTTTTCCGACATTGGAAAATCTCTTTCTATGAGGAAGAAGCCTTTTTCCCCAAAGAGCTCTTTCGGAAAAAGGTGTTTGTGGACGGGCAAGAGGGAGTTCTTTCAAAAGAAGAGGAAAGAGGAAAAAGCACAGGTGCCCTGATGGCCACTCCATCCATAGTAATCACAGTTTAAATGTGAGATAGCATCCATGCTGAATGGACGCTATCTTTTGAAAAAGTAGATTGCTTTTTCGATGCACTTTTGCTGTGTAGACGCTCTCTTTTGGAAGAAGTTTTTTCAGAAGATCTCTTCCGGAAAAGCTTCTTCTAAAAAAAAGCCTGCAGTCTAGACATAGCTTTCTGCTGTCACCTTCTGGGGCTTGACATGAGTTATATGTTCCATTGCTTTCTCTTGAAAGCGTAGTGTTGGGAGGTGATATATATTCTTTATGATCTTCTCTGTTAAGAGGAACCCATCTCTAATTTGTCTGGAAAAGAGCATGTAAATGAGCTGTCTTCATTCTTTCTCCATACAGCAGATGGTTCAGCCTATAAGCCTAGCATGGACAGCTAAGGGGATTTGGTAATGGGTATGTCACCTGCCACTTCTAAGTCATTAGGTCAAACGAGGTCCATAGGAGAATGTTTGAAGTCACTTCTATCCATTGGTTTTCCTTTGAAGGCTTTTTGTGCCTTGCAAAATGACATGGTGATCTTGGTTTAAGTCCCAGAGAACTAGTATCTACATCACTCAGTACGAACTGGCATCTTTGTGGCCAGTGTCTGAAGAGATGCGAAAGCTGGAATGGGCTGGTAAACACCACTCCCGTTTACGTACAGGTTATTGTTCCAGAAAGCTGACACAATGGCATTAGAAAGTTTGTACGATCCAGGCTGTATCTCTTTAGCAGTTAAAGAAGAGTTCTCAACCTCGGCATAGATCAAGTCAGTCAACAAGTGTGACATTTATACTTCATTTTTAATATCTTACTTGGCTGGAAATTCTATGGTGGACATTATGAGCTAGTTTCATTTTTTGCTTGTTAAGCGAAACCAAAATCTTTTTTTTTTTAAGTTCACCCCTATAATGCTAATAGATCAGAAGTCATATTAACAACAGCTGCAACCATGGACTGTCTCCAAAGCAAGCCAGTAAGCTTTGGAATATGTGAAATCATCTTTTTGTCACTTCTGTCCCTGGGATATTTATTAGTGGAGTATGGCTATAATGCTAGCTACACAGATGGATTTGAGGCTAAGTACCAGCCTGACAACTAAAAGCTGATTAGAAAACAGAGGTAAATGTTGTTCTGAAATCCTCAATCTTTTCCCATAAAAGTGCTACGCAATTTGCTACATCAAACTGAAGAATTCCAACATTATTGGTTCTTGTCAATAGCACGTTCCGTAATTTACTGTAACATTCTGCACTGTGGTGAGAATGCATCGTTTCTGAGAGTGGTTCTGCATTATTAAAGTTTTTCAAATAGCAAATGGTTTTAAAAAGCAAAATCACAAATCTGGAAATCCAAACGGAACTTGGCTCTTGTCCTTAAAAAACCAGAGGTTTTAATTCACTCAGCCATCTAACTGTCAGTGCTGGCACATTCTTATTAAACGTGACAGTCATGAACAGAGTCATCTCTTATAGATTGCAGATTTATGACTTGCAGCCAGATGCTCACATAAGCACGGAAGAAAAAAGTTCATTCATCAAAAAAGGCACTTCGTTCAAGTGACACCTTTCTGTTTCCCATCTAGTCACGTACCCCGTCTTTGTAGGTCTAATCATATTTTCCTCACTTTACTGTCTCAGAACAACTTTTCCTCGCAATCAGTCCTGCACATTAACCTATAAAAAGCAATTTGTCTGCCTCAGAGATCGTTTCCAAAATCTATTGCAGAACGAATGGAAGTAAAGGGAGGATTGATTCATATAATTTATTAAAGGACCTAGGAAATGCTTATGTTAGGACTCTGCACTTCTAGTCTCTGATTTCTTAAAAAAAAAACTTTAGTTTTGTATTGTAATCTGTCAGTACAAGCAGATCCGACCATATTTTAACTGTTTCACAGTGGCATCCATTATCCCTAGCTACAGATGCGGTTTGTTCTGCAGTTATCATAGTTTATGGAGTGAAACTGAAGATCCTGATTAGACTTGGTACAGCTGTTTTTTCTGAGACTATCTTTTCAAGGGGATACAATCGATACCTAGAAAGAATTCATATGGCTTAAAATGCAGTATTTGCCTTGCCTAGCAATGCAATACTCTCTCTCCTCTTGGTTAGAGGCATGCAGGAAGTAGTAAGCAGATTACAAAAAAAGAGAAAGCTAGGTAAACTGTGCTGAAGACAAAGTAGCCAGAGACTAGGTCTTACACTGGGAACTCAAGGTACTTATGGCCAGACTAAACCAGAATGGAGCTACTAGTGCCTTGCACAGTTCACTTCTACAAAACGTGAATGCTAGTGCTAGATAATATTCCAAGTGCAGCAGCTGAGGAAAGAATAAATGAATCAGGTACACAAGAAAGACTGCAGGTTCCACTCACAGTCTTGCATTATCTATGCAAGTACGGGGAACAAGTGGGGCAAAATGAATCAAAAGTTTCAGTGCTATCCTGGGGTGTCATCAATGCTAATATGGTAAGTTAATAGCCAATCAATCACACACCGTACAAACAGGCTAGGATTAATAGTAGAGGATCTGGAGTCCTAAAACTAGGCAGTCTGAACTGTAGTTGTCAGCTGGGCATCATTCATTAAATGGCTTGTTCTGTCTTGAGCGTGGAATGAAGCTGGCTGATATATTAGTGTAACATAGCTTTCCCCCAAAAGATATATGGTGTTAGGCTTGCAGACCTCCAAAGCCGGAAGAAGAATAGAGCTCAGGATTTCTTATTAAAGAATCAGCATGAGACAAATGAAACCACAAGGTGCTTACAGGGAGCTGAAAATCGATAGGACAGGATGAGAAAATTATTGGCTAAAATGATAAAATTATTTAATCTCTGAATTATACCCACTTCAGGGAATCTGATCTAGTCGGTGGTTTTCATCCCTTTGTTTTCTGGTCATCATTGTGCCCAGTGCGTATTTCATGTGGTAAACACTGTTTTTGCTCTGAGGCATGGTTGCTCAAAGACAATTCTCTTTTAAGCACGTGCAGCATTTGTCATTTTTTCCCCCGGGGATTTTTCAACCCAAAACTAAAGTAAGTTAAAAATGTTGCTGGGAGACCAGCTTGCCACATTTTGAAACACACACAAATGAGTAAAGTCAACTTCTGACACCTCCCCACAAGAAGGGAACACTGGGGACCCTGTTCGATTGACACTCCTTCCCCCCTCCCTACAGCCCCTCCACAGTTGATGCTACCAGGGGATCCCCAGTCCAGAGTGGTGCCATGCCATAAACAGGCTTGTCCTGGCCAGGCTTCCTAGTGGTTAAAGCAGATTGAAACAGGAAGGGGAGTGCCTCTCTTACTCTCTATGGCAGATGCCTCAAAAGATAGAGTATCTGTGAGTGCAGGACTTCTTGTGTATCTCCCTCTACCCATCTCTAAACCTTAGAGGTGGAAGTCCAAGAGAAGGCCTCTGCAGGTGGGTGGAGAAGAGCATTCTGCAGAAATGAGGGGGCTTCCCCCCCAGCAGACCAGGGAGACGCGGAGCAGCTTTTCTTGCCCCAGAGGATGCGGACGGTGCGACCGCGGTGCATCTGGGCATCCCACCGCTCGTGTCCTCCGGGGCGAGAAAAGCCCCGGTTCGTAACTGCGGATCCGACATAAGTCGGATCCGCG
The DNA here is from genome assembly GCF_052426305.1 of Pelodiscus sinensis. NCBI lineage: Eukaryota > Metazoa > Chordata > Testudines > Trionychidae > Pelodiscus > Pelodiscus sinensis. The sequence goes on from NC_143059.1 coordinate 9,498,500, forward strand.
TAACTCGGGGACTGCCTGTAGTGGTATATAGTGATTTTTGGTGAAAACACTATAATCCTCCATTAAGAGGGGACATTCTTCATTTGGCCATTCCCCACACACGACCAACGTGTGACCAATGGTAATTGGGAGACGCGTCCATGCTGGGATCATGTGCTGGATCCACTGCCCTTGGCCACCACGTTAGGACTTATCCCTAGGTGAAGAATTTGCTAAGGGGCCCAAAGTCCAATGTGAGTATCCCCGCTGCTTGAAAATGTACTGAGCTTCATTGCATTCGAGAGGCAAAAGCACAGAGAAATGAAGCTGTGGGCCAAAATATTGATGTGACTAGTGATTTGGGGTGCTTCCATTTTTGAGCACTCAACCTAACACCTTGAGGAGGACTTGATTTTTTTTTCCAGGGGGCAGATGCTCGGCCCTTTCTAAAAGTAGGGTTCTATAAGGGTGTCTTATTTCGTTGCTGCAGCCAAGTGGAACTCGGGGAGGGGCTCCTCCCCCACTGTGTCAGTGGGCAGCCACTCCGCCCCACTACACCCTGCTTAGACTCTTTGGGGAATTCGCTGTGGCTTTTCGGCTCGGGGGCAGTCCACAGCCTCAGCTGTCAGCGGCCAGCAGTGCTCAGGCCTGACCCTGACTCAGGCCGGCAGCAGGTAAGTAGGCCTGTCCCCAGACCCTTAGTTCAGGGCGGGGCGGCAAACACACAGTTCTGAGTCCCGGTTCAAGTAGACAGAGAGACAGTTCTCAAGTCCCAGTCGTTGAGGCGGCGGACAAACAGTGCTGAACCCAAACCCTCGTTCAGGGCAAGGTGGCAACACACTGTTCTGTGCCCAGGTCCTTGGTTCAGAACGCGGCGGCAAACAAACTCAGAAACCGTCTGAATAGGAGGACCCGTCCGGATCCTCTTGCTAAGGCAGGGGTCTGGCAGATGCGGGCTGCGGTCCTGGAACAGCCAAGGGGGGAGACTGCCATCCAGGAGTGGAGTGGCAGGGGGGACACAGGCCCACCCACTCCACTGCATCCCAGCCCAGGGCCCTAGGAGCAGCAGAGCAGTCTGCTGCTGGGTCAGCGGGGACCCATACTGCAACACGCTGACTGGGCGCTGGTTCAGCTAAACGGTGATCGGCTATCCCTGGGCTCTTTCTGCTCTCCCCCTCGGGCTGTGCCTGGGTCCCGTGCGGGTCCTCTGGGCTCCATCACGCTGGAACCCCTGGCCAGGTAAGCAGACCTTCCAAGCAGTCATCCAGCGGTAGACCCGGCGACCCAGGCCAGTCTTCGGCTTCCCCTGGGTCTAGCTTCTGTTTGGGTGCACAGGGGAAGCTTCTGGCTCCTTTGGTTGCTGGGCTCTCTGGCAGGCCTTTTATATTCCTGGTCCTGCCCCCTGGCTTCCGGTCAGGTGGGTCGCTAAGGCCAGGTGCTGCCCACCAAGGCTCTGAGAGGGGCTCCTCCCCCTCTGGGTCAGTGGGCGGCCTCTCCACCCCACTACAGTTGCCCAGAAATGGAAGATGTTGACCTTCTTTATAAAAATGCAAGTGTTAATAGCTAGGTATTATTATTAAAGGCACCCAAAAAGTATTATGTGAACTTGACTATAATTTGTCCTGGCAAACCGTAGGGTCTTCTTCCATCAACTCTTTGGCTACATCTACACTGCAGCGCTATTTCAGGATACCAGAGTATCCCAAAATAGCTATCCCGCGTCTTCACAGCAAGCCCGTTATTTCAGGCTCACTATTTCAACATCTCTGTAAACCTAATTCTATGAAGAGTAAGGGACATTTCGGAATTGCGCTTTATTTTGAAATTTGGTGCTGTGTAGACAACGCCAAATTACAAAATAAGCCATTTCGAAATTCACTTGAAATAAGCTACATAATTTGTGTAGCTCAAATTGCATATCTTATTTTGAGTTATGGTGCATTGTAGACGCACCCTTACGTAACCTCCAAAGACAGACAGCAAGATTTGGATTTCTTCAAGCAGAAGTCCTACAGTAATTTGATACTGCCTCTGAACACAATCTAGAACTAAATTGGGCAACAAAACTGCGTCATGTAAAAAAACTTAGACTACATTTTGCATTTAGGGCAACTATGTTTCGTTCACTTAATATGTATTATGGACCAAATAAACTTCTTGGAGATGCACTAAAACTCCATCACTCCAACATCGCCATGTAAGAGCTCTTTGACATGTCTAGAACAGAACTTCCAAGTATCAGAGTCAAGGCTTGTTTCAGTTTGTTTTCCAGTTCAGTCATCTGGGGTTCCAGCTATCTCTTAAGTATTATAGAATAGAATCTGGAGATGAATCTTCACTATGGGAATTCTCCTCCAGATCTTGCTCTGGGGCAGTTTGCAGCTCATATATGTTCTGACCAATGCTTACCAGGAATGTCACATGTGTAGGAAGTCAAAGAAGTCTTGATGGATGAAGTTGACATGTTCCTGTACAGGATGAAGAATAAATTGACAGTATTGCATATATATAATAATCAGTAAAACATGCAAATATAACGTACAGGGATGCAGCAAAGTCTAGTAGCTACACTACGGAAATGGGAATTGAGATATCTTCGCTCTGAGGGTGACTCGTTCTGTGACTTCAGGCAAATCACATAATCTACCTCGGTTTTTCTCCAGCCATAAGTGGGGAATAATATTTACCATATCTAATTACTGCCATAATGAATTAGGGACCAATTTTTCCAGAGGTGCTAAGTGGTCAACTCCTGTTTCTCTGATGTAGCATCTTTCCTCTGTTACAGTCCTTGGCAGCTTGCTCTATCTTCCGTGAGAATCTACTGATCAGTCAGCTGTTCTGACTTCAAGTGGAGTTTTGCATGGAGGACATGTACGTTCAGGGACTGATTTCATGGCTTTATTTTGTTTTGTTCAGGTGAAATAATAAGCAAATTGAAAAAGAACAAAGTGGGTGAGTGAAATAACGGCCTCACTTTTCTACAGTGATAATACCCTGAGCTCCAGAACTAGATGGTATCCCAATCCAATAATTATGGGGATGCTTCTCATGACTAGAATATCATTACAATTCAGGGAATAGTGTAATTTTAAATAATCACAACTGAATGTTTAAGATCCCCAAAGCTTATATGCCTGGGTACTAATATAATTGAAATATAGTACTACTACTACAGTTAAACCTAACAAAACAATAAAGGCTACACAAAGCATCAGCATTAACTATAGGTTTTTCTGACAAAAATATGACTGTCCTAACACATTTCTGTTCCCCAGGAGAGCTTTAATCATCACACAGTACGACTCGTGAAACACAACAGTCCAATACAAAGTTTAATTCAGGGAAAGCTTATTGTGAAACAAGTTAGGAAATTAGATGGATATTTTCACTACGATTATACAGGCTAAAAATCAGACCTGAGCAGAGGGAGTCTAGGCAGCATTGCAAGTCTGACTAAAACCTTGTTTTGGGGACGGGCTAACGTGGGACATAAGCCCTCTGTTAGCTCTGCAGTGAATTTGGGCAGACCAGGGGCTTTAGGAAGATTCATTGGTACGAAGCATGGCTCCAGGAGCTCTCTGAGGCCAGGTTTACACTAGGTCAGTTTAAAATACCCAACTCCAACTACATAAAAGACGTAGCTGGAGTCAGCTTATCTTAAGCCAAGCTTGGTGCCGTCTTTACAGTGGGAGGCCAATAGGAGCAAATGCTCCTATCAGCTTCCCTTACTCCTCGCAACTGCAAAGGGTACCAGCACTGACCAGAGCTGCCTTCAGTGTTCAATTCAGCAAGTCTTAACTAGACCTGCTAAATTGAATGCCAGAAGATCCATCTCCAGTGTGGCAAGTGAAGACATGGCCTGAGTATTACAAGATAGGGGAGTTTGCAAAAGGGAGGCTCAGACCACATCTCCACTTGTCACCCTAGGGATCACTCTTCTGGCATTCGATTTAGTGGGTCTAGTTAAGACCTGCTAAATGGAACACTGAGGGCAGCTCTGGCTGGTGCTGGTACTCCTTGAAGTCATGAGGAGTAAGGAAAGCCAATAGGAGCGTTTGCTCCAGTCATCCTCCCACTACGAAAACAGTGCAAAGCTTGACTTAAGGTAAGCTAACTCCAGCACATATTTTACATTGCGTACCTTAAGCTGACCTTCCAGACCAAGTGTAGACCTGGCCTCAGAGTGCATGCAACTGACATCACCATTGTTATGAGGGTACTAGAATCCTCCCTTCATCCAAAAGCGTTATTAGGGCTGCAGATGCTGCACCAACTAGGTACAAAGAATGGCTGCAGAGCAACTCCATAGAATTTGCCCAGTCTTCAGCCCACTTAGTTGGCCAGATGCTAATGCAAGGATTTTGGCCTCTTTAGCCCTAAGTTCCAAGTTAGTTAGTCTGAGTAATCATCCTGTGAATGTGAAGCAAGGGAGCCAAAATAAATATGGCACATACGTTTCACTCTTTATGGTACACGACTGTTCTCTTGTTTTGGTGAAGTCTATACTATGGCAACTACACCAGCTTAGCTTCCTTACCATAACTATGCCAGCATAACCCTGAAATGCTGATACAGCCAACACCAACAGAAAGGGGTATTCTTTCTGTGTAGGAATACCAACAGCCTAAATAATGGCAGCTACATCAATGGATGCATTCTCTTGTTGACATAGCTGCACCTATATGTAGCAAAAATGTAATATTTTAGTACTGCTATAAGAATGTAAGTTTGATGTATAATGATTTGCTTGTAAATTCTGTATGATTGTATTTCACCCTGTTTCTTATGACTAGACCATGTCTGCATTGTAAACTAAATTGTGTCTTCTAGTATCTAAGCCATCCTTTGCTGGAATGTTCTGTCCATTGTTTGGTGTAAGTGGAGAATGTGTAAGAGTCATCAGGAAGGTCCATATGGTCAAGAAAACTTGATGAGAGAACATCCACGGTGCCAGAGGCTGGATGAAGGCTGAAGAAATTAACAGAATAGCTGAGACCTGGAGATGGGCAGACACTCCCGAAGGTGAGACCATAAACAAGAGAGAACAAAGCCTGACCATACACATGGAAGGATAACTGTGAGGAAAGACCAAAATTAACATATCAAGAACTGCAGCATGACACTGCAAAACCCATTGACTCACATGGGAATGTCCATGTATAAGAAGGGGGACTCTTGCCATAAGTGTCTGGGTTTGGTCCTGCAAGCCAAGCCCCAGAGGAACCCTGACTCCTGCCTGGCCAACAAGACGGACTTGAGCCATGACAGACTGGTAGCTATGCACCATCTGCAAGACCTGTGTGTGCGCGTGGGGGGAGGGGCTTGTCCTTATGAAGCATATGGTAGCCGCTTTGATATTTAAGTATGGCATCTTGCCTTGTCCCCTAAAAAGATCCTGTGTGCTTCTTATAAACAGAACATATATTGGGAACTGTGTCAACCTAACTACCTTGTTCAGGGTTCTCCCCTCCCAACACCTGGACTTGCATTGCTAGGCCGACTTAACTTTTAAGTGTAGATCAAGCCTTAGATTGAATTGTGCATTTGATTTTGTTCTCCATAGGACTGCCACTAATGCACGTGAATACTTTTAAAGCCCATCAGTATCCAAACAGCACAACTTGGAAAGGTAGAATTGTTATCATGGACTATCCTTGGGCTCCCTTCCATCAGTCAAATTTGTCCATCCTTATTAATTAAATGACAGCCTTCATTAGCCAGCAATTGAATTATCCTCCAATAGCTTCTTAAATGGATTAAAATTAACTTTTTAAATATGCTCCTTAGAGTATTGATAATGTAAAAGGCAGGATGAGATTAATCAATGATTTTTAGTAAGTGGAAGGACCTAGCTACAATGAAAATGTAACTTTAATTTTAGAACGGATACAATGAACAATAAAAGATAAATTTTTGTGTGTGCTGAGCAGCATGAAAAATTGAGTGCCTGACATGAGCTGTAGAATGTAGGACCTTAAGTATGGCCAAATTGGGTTTGGTTTGGTTGCAGGATATGAAGGGAGATGAAAGCTAAGCATTTTAGCTATGTTTGAAAGATGTCTTTATTGCTAACAAGTAATAGATGATCAAAGCCAAATAAAATAAAGATTGTCCATTCCCTTCATTTCCATCTTGAATGACACCACTTTTTGGCATCTGAAAAGACAAAATTCACATTTTCCTTCCATATGCTCCATGCAAGTTTCCATTTGCTGGTTTGGGGCTAGAGCCAGAAGCAGAAAACCCTCTGCAATACCAAAGCAAGGGGGCATTTTTGGATAGTTCTAATCTGGATGGAACGCAGATTTCTCAGAAGTTTGCTCAAAAGCTTTTGCTCCTGACCTTTTCTAATGTCTTCAAGACTAAGTAGGTTTAAATATACACAGTTACGCCCCCCTCTCCTCATTTTTAGGGAGCTTTGCTTCCAATTCCAGAGACGGTGTGCTCTGAAGAGGGGGTGACCGGTGTCATATGCATAATCTTTGCCCTCCTGCATAGCCAACTTCTTTTGGGGAGGCTTAACTTCCCCAAGCCTCTTACACACACCACTCATGGTTGTTGAATTTCTGTCATTGGAGGTTTACAAGAAATGGTTGGACAAAAACCTGTCTGGGATAACCCAGGTTTACTTGGTTTTGCTTCAGTTCCTACGTTTCTTTGATTTTATGTACTGCTAATGAATTTTTTAATAAAGATGCTAACAAATCCCCACTCCCAAATAGTGATACCCCTCCCCCCCCACACACATACACACCAGGGATTCATAGATTTTAAGATCAGAAGCAACTATCATGATCAACTCATCTGCCCTCCAGCATATTGCAGGTCACAGAACCTCGCTCACCACTCTTACAATAGAGCCCTAACCTCTGGCTGAGTCACTGAGGTCCTCCAATCATGGCTGAGAGCAGTGGTGGGCAACCTGCGGCCTGCAGGCCACACGTGGCCCATCAGGTTCTGTATGGCCCACAAGCCTTTTTTTTTTTTTTTTTTTTTTTTAATACAGTGGCCCATGTGCAGGGTTGCCAGATTCCACTGGTTTCCAGCCGCATTGTTTTTGGTCCAATTATTTAAGCAACACCCTCATAAACCAAGGGCACATGAAGTAAGGTATGTGCACACAACACCGACCATGAGAGCCTTGCACTCTCTCTCTGCATCCAGTCAAAGTGTTGCCACAATTCAATCGGGACATCTTGCACCTTCTAGATATGCAAGCGCAGAGATTGTCCCGGGAGATTGTCTTGGTTACGACAATCTTGCAACCCACTGAAATGAAGAAGGGCCAGTTATACATATATGAGGTCCCACTCATTAGTCTAGGTTGCCCATCACTCGTTTAGAGAATTCATGTTACAGAGAATCCATCCCATAAACCTGCAAGTGACCTAGACTGCAAAGGAAGGCAAAAAAAACCCTAACAAACGAAACAACCAAAAACAATCCAGTGTCTCAGAAAGGACAATGAGAGTACATCTAGACTACAGGCTTCTTTCAAAAGAGATCATCTAGACAGCCACAACTTTTTCAAAAAAGCAATCTGCTTTTTTGAAAGAGAGCACCCAGGCAATCTGTTTGTGGTCAAGAACCCCTTTTTTCCCAAAGAGCTCTTTTGAAAAAAGTCGTTCTTCCTCGTAAAATGAGATTTACCACTGTCAAAAAACCCCGCCACGTTCTTTCAATTTAATTTCGAAAGAACATGGCGGCAGTCTAGATGCAGGTGAGGTTTTTTAAAAAAAAAAAAAAGGCCACTTTTTTCGAAAAAATCCTGTAGTCTAGACATAGCCTGACAGAATAAGTGAAGCTTTTATTTGAAAACTTCATTTAAAGAACAATACCACCGTGACTAAGTAGGGAGGCCGGAACACCATCTGACTCACCAGTTTTCAATCTCTATTGAGTTTACTTGCTGGAAAGATTTACAATGTGTTCCTGAAGGCTACACTCAGAGTGCAATATAGCATTCTACTTAAGGAGTTTACTTGGAGATAGAGTGGATGAAGACCTGCCAGGGATCCACAAGGCCCTGGAGGAAAACAAAAATTAAGATCTTGCAATTCTTTGTGCAATCTGCTCCCCTCCAAAAAAATAAAATAAAATAAAATAAAATAAAATTGCACTTTTATAAGCCCAAGGAATAAGAGATGGTTTAGCAGGATCCAGGGAGAATTTGAGCTCTATTTAAGAGAGAGAAATCATTCCAGCTCTTCCTTCAATTTGTTACTGGTTGCTCCCATGAGCTTACTCTATCCCATCCCTGTAAATAGGAGAGAGGCTATTTAGCAGTCATCTCTTTCAAATAGCACGGGCCTCTCCCCACAATGGGTATGCCACAGCAGGCTTTTCAATTCACACTGCTGTCATGCTGGAAATGATTTACCACACACTTCTTAACCCAGAACTGACATGTTCATATTTCATTGTTTGCAATCAAATAGCGGCTCTGACACATTGGGCACATTTCTAAACGGTTGAATGCCGTGCAACGTACACGGGCTGACACCGTATTATAAGAATGCATATTTTTATTATACAAAAAAATGGCTGCCACGGGCGGACTCACCACCATGGCTCCTCCTGCCAGTCGCACTGGGAATTAACTCACACCTGCTCACCGAACACCTCCTTCTGGCCAGCGTCTCCCCGTCTCAGCTCCAGACCCACGGCACTTTGGGACCGCGGCGCCCTCTTCAGGCCACTGCCGTCCAGCAGTGCCCACTCCAGTGACTCTTGGCCCCCTCCCAGGGAAGAGGGGGTAGGGGGCTAGCAGGCTCTGTACTCCGGGGTCCTACCCTCCCAGGGAACACCCAGTTCCCCTGTACCCTCCTTGCCTCAGTGACCAACTGCCAAGTCTTCATCTAGCCCAACTGCAGTCTGTAATGGCCACTCATCATTGGCAAGGGGGTGGGGACCTGCTGCCTTTACCTACCCTGGCTGGCTCTCTGCAGCCCTAGTAGCCTTAAGCCTTGCTTCAGGCCTTGCAGCCTGGGAGCTTGCCTGACTAGCGCTTCCCGAGCTCTGCCTGCCTTTCCCCAGCACTGTTCTACCTCCAGGAAGCCTCCTGCTTCCCAGGCAGCCAGATCCCTCCTGCTCTTCAGCCAGATCAAGAGTAAGTCCTCCTCTCTCCCTCCAGGAGCCCTTCTTTATATAGCCCCCAGCCAGGCCCTAATTAGCAATAACTGCCTCCCCAGGGGCTTCACTCTCAGCCCTCTCCCAGGGCTGGGTTTTTGCCCTTAAAGGGCCAATGCAGGGCAAATGCCCTATCACAACGGCCTTTTTGCTTGAAGCAAGTATCTACAGCATGCACTGACCTGGAACTAACTGAAAGTTACCCATGTGAACATATCTTCCTGAGCAGTACTACATGAATGTTTAAATAAGCTTAGTATGTTGCAATGATAATAGTTTGGACAATTTGCAACATACATAAAATTATTCCTTCTGGGCAGTTTCATGAGCGCATAACTGGAACAAGCTAGTCTACCCTATAGCGGAGTCTAACGTTATTAGTCCAGAAACAAAAAGAGCGGAGTTAGTTAAGTTAGTAGGTAAGAGATGGTAAAGCAAAAAATCAGTGTACCTAGGAAATAGAACGGAGGGGAATATGACCATCTGGAGATAGTAAAAACAACAAGTAGTACAGTCGTACCTTAGAGACTAATACACAAAGAACGACCATACTCGGTCAGACCGAAGTGCCATCTAACCCAGTATCCGGTCATCCAACAATGGCCAATGCTAGGTGCCTCTATAGGGAATGAACAGAATAGGCAATCACCAAGCAATCCCACCTGTCACCCATTCCCAGCCTCTGACAAACAGAGGCTAGGGACACCATTCCTATCCATCCTGGCTAATAGCCATTAAGGACCTGTCTTCCATGAATTTATCTAGTTCTTTTCTGAACCCTGTTAAATTCCTGACCTTCACAACATCCTCTGGCAAGGAGTTCCACAGGTTGACTGTGCATTGGGTGACGAAGTACCTCCTTTTGTTTGTTTTAAACCTGTCACCTATTCATTTCATATGGTGACCCCTAGTTCTTATCTTATGGGAACAAGTAAATAACTTATGCTTATTCACTAGCTCCACCCCAGTGCCACAGGACTGCTCATTATTTTTAAAAATTAGATGACCATGGTTACTCCTCTGGAAAGAGTCAAGTATTTTAAGCTAATTAAAAGAGATTATGTACTTTTGACTTGTGTTGAGACTATTATGAATAGAACAGGAAACAAAATATGAGGAATAATCTTTACTCTAGAGAGGGTCATTGTCCAAAACTGAGAGATTGGGGGGGGGGGGGGGGAAACAGCGTTTCTGGGAGTGAATTGCTAAACTGTTTGCATCACAGAAGAACAGCTGGAAAGTGGAATTCCATTATTTGGTAACATTGTCTGAAATGGTTTCTGAATTAGTTGTGTGTGTGTGTTGTGATTAGTGTACTATGAATTATACTGCTCGACTGGGTGTTGAAACCTTTTGGTCTTATTTTTCCTGTAGTCACACAAATAGGTAAGCTACATTTCTCCCTTTTTACTCTTGCTCATTAACCTGCTATCCTTCTCATGTTTCCTACACTTCTGCTTTGAACGTATATTTCCAGATGAGCAATTTTAATCTCAACTACGTGTCTCTCACAAATCCTTAAATATCCCTGAAATGAATAGAGTAATGGAAAAATTCTTTTCACTAACCTTAACACAAGAGAAGACTATCACTGGTATCACATGTACATTGCAAATATCAAGGAGAACAGAAATAAACTACCCAGAGAACTTTGTATTGGATGATTAGAAAGCTGGGCAGAAAATAAAATGTGATTCATATTGGAAAAATATGAGCTAATGCATCTTTGAGGTGGAGAATAATCCAAATCGCAACATTAATGGGAGATGGAAATCTTGGAAAACAACAATTCTGAATAGGAATTAGAAGTAGCGATAGATGCCAAATCAAAGATGAGCTTACAATATGATGTAAATTAAACCTCTACGGCTGAATACGCAAAGGTGTCGTAACCCCCTCTCTGTGAGGCTTTTGGTGCAGGAGAACCTGAAATAGCACATTTAGTTGTTGGTACCTCATCATCCGAAAGACAGACAAACCAGAGGGAATTCAGAACAGCTACAAAAATTAATGGGGAACTAGAGGGGAAATTTATTATATACAGCTTATCTAAGACCACTGTGGGGGAGTGTGTTAAATCTGCAAATACTTGAACGGTGTAAACACAAGGGAGAGAGAGGTATTGAGGTTAGTACCTGGGAAGATAGCTAGTAGTAGTTGGACTGAAGGAATTAAGAGCCAGATCCAAAGCCTACTGAAGTCAGAGTCCTTCCTTTGACCTCACTGGGCTTTGGATTAGGTCAGATGAAAGGAAAACTTTAAGATGAATGTCAGGAAAGTCTTGCTGGTTATGACATACTTTTTGGACTGTGACATTCTGTTTAAAGGGAGAGATGGAAGCCTATGTCTTGGGACATTTACAACCATCCTTGACGTAATATAAAATATACAACAATTCTGCACTGGCAGGGAGATGGACGAGGTGACCTAATGGGTTTTTTTTCCATATCTAACCTCTGTGATTTAATTAAAAGATGATAAATTATCCTTCAGCAGACTCCTATGTTTCAAACAGACATGCAGCTGCAGAAAAGTACCTGGCCTCTTTTTAAGAGAAACTTAGAGCTGGGAAGAGCAACGTGGAAAGTTGTTTGCGATCAGGGTTTTGTCATGAACAGCATGCCTGGAGTATTAAGTGCTCCGATTCCAAAAAGGAATGGAGAAAAGTCAAGTGGTAAATGGGGTGGAGGAGAGGGGAAACAAGAAACAAAACATAAACCTCAGTCCCTCCTGCAAGTGTAAATATTTCCAAAAAGGAAACAACAAAACGTGTTCCTCTAGAAAGTGCAATTTGAATAAGAAATAAGATGTGGGTGTGGTCACTCATAAAAGCTACATCTACACTGCACAGTTATTTTGGAATAAGGTATTCCAGAATAGTTATTCTGAAAAAGCTTATTTTGAAGTAGCACGTCTACACTGCAGGGAAGTCTCAAAATTACTCTGAGGCAAGCTTCCCTAATGTAGACGTGCTATCTCGATTTAGAGTCCCAGGAGGAATAACTTGGACTGGCCCTGGTGAGGGGCTATTTCAAAACGGCAGAAGTGGAGCATTTATACATGCCTTATTTTGAAGAAGCTATTTCGGAATAGGCATTATTCTTCATAGAATGAGGTTTACAGAAGTCCAAATAAGCCACCCATTATTTCAAAATTATTTCGAAATAACGGAAATGCTGTGTAGATGCTTTCATAGTTATTTTGGAATAATGGCCATTATTACAAAATAACTTTGCTACGTAGACACACCGGTTGGCTCCACAAATAACATTGTGTAGGCCAGAAGGACTAGAGAATGAGACAGATTGCCTCTAACATGCAGGCTCCATAGCTTTAGAAGGGTGCAAACAACAGAATAATAAATTACATGACCCCACAACCTCCCAGCCTAGTAGATTCACTTCCAACTCCTGCAATGGCAGCTTGTGGCAGGGGTGAGGGTGGGGAGAAGAAGCCCCTTTATGAACCAAACCATGCAAGTTTCACATAGCTCGCCTTGCCGCAGATTGTCATTAAGTACAACAATTGATGTGTGAGGTGAAGAAGAAACGGAATCTAAACATGGAATTAGGAGAATTACAGGATGAGCAAAAATAGCAACTCTTCAAGTCCACTTGGGTTGGACTGACCTACCATCTCAAGAAGCTGCCCTTGGCTAGACCTCTCAATGACAAGGAACCGTCAAATCTGGAACATTCACCCATAGACAGAGACTTGTTCAAATAGGTTTCAATTAGTGAGACTAGTCGGTGCTGTATTATCATGGTAGGTCCGGCATTTTGTAAACTGGGGGCTGTATTCATCAGCCAGTTGACTATCCAGAATAGCCCAATGGGCTATCACTTGGCATTGTTTAAGATAGAAGAGAAAGTGCCTCATTTTTCACAACAGTGGTGTATTTCTGTGGGAAGTTTTTGTGGTCTTGTCCTAGGCGGTTTTAGAATAGGATTTGTGGCCTTCCAGTTTTGACACTGTTCATCTGTGGCTCAATGTGTTCTCTGCAGGGGAGCAGGGAGTACTGAAGAGAAGATGGTGCCAAGAGGTGACGATGTTAATGATTGTGGTTGCTAGGCGGTGATATTGCTTTGTCATGTGATTGTGCACAGGCCCTGTAGTTGAATGACATTCATTTTCCTCTCTTCCAGAAAACATATTGGGTTCATGAGTCTGCAAGGGTAAACACGTCTAGTTGCTCAACTACTCGGGTAAAAGAGAAAAGTAATGAACATGCCTACAACAGGTAGTGATCTCTGCAGGAAAGGGATGAGTTGGCTTTATTTTTAATAGCCAGTCTTGGACTGAAAATCAGATCCAGTAGTATGTGTGTCCATGGACCCAGAGAATCTTCATGGACTTGTCCCCTCATACAGTGCAAACGTTGTGCTCTTTCTCTTCTTTATCTGGACACGTATCTCTGTGCCTTACTGACTCTCCCACTGTTTTCATAACTTGTGTGCAAAGTGTGTCTTTCTCCTCTGTTCATGGGCCTTAGAGTCTATAACAGCAGGAAGGAAGATATTATGAATGAATGCTTGAATTTATTCAGCATGCAAAGCCTTTATCCGAATGCTTTCTGCCAATCCTTGCTGCATTTCTTCTCAGGCTAGTTTCACCTCACCAGGAAATTTTTCACTACTGTAGTTGATAGCTACCAGATGCCAGGAATGGTTACTTGTGCTGGTGATGCGTTTTTGGCTCCATTGATGCACCCTCTGCCCATCCACAGTCTCTGCTAGAGAATATCAGCCAGCTTCAGGCCTAGTTCAGATCACTGAGCTCTGAGTTAAGGATGTAAAATTTCAATTATTTAGCTAATCGAATAATCGATAAAATTCACATCAACTATTCAGTTAGTCGATAAGGGCGCTTCTGCCTTTGAAGTGTACTCTGAGTCCCCAGCTGATCCTGGGCTCCATGCAGCGCTACCGTTTTGAAACGCCATAGGGAGCCCGGCATTAGGCTCCACACGTGTTTCAAAGCGTCAGCACCGCACGGAGCCCGGGGTCAGCTGGGGACTCTCCCGCTGACTCCAAGCTCCACACAGCGCTGATGCTTTGACAACGCCGCATGTAGCCCAGGCCAGGTGCACCAGCTGGCCCCGGGCTGCATGCGGCATTTCAAAGCAGCAGCACCACATGGAACCCAGGATCTGGCTCCTGGCTCCCCACAGCACTGTAGCTTTGAAGCACCCCTTTCTCTTCCCCCCATTGCTGCCTCTTTACGATAGACGCAGCGGGGGGGGAAGCAACTACTTGACCAGCTTGTCAACTATCCGATAAACATTTGCTTATTGGATAGTCGACTAGTCGTTTACATCCCTAATCTGAGTGTCTGGTTCTAGCTGGTCGTCTTCAGACAAAATATTCCCACTCCAGAGATAATCTCCCCATACATTAGCCATTATGTAATTTACCTCCACCTTGCTCTTCCATAAAATCCCAGTTTAAAAGATGGCTACAAATTGCTATAATTCTTCATGCTGGAAATGGACTTTGTCGTTTTTCCAGATTGCAAAATGGAGGTTTAACCAAATCAGATATGTGAAGATGGTGTGAAAGTATGCTCAACTTACGGTAATTAAAAAAAAAATCTGTTTGTCTCCTGACTGAAAAACATTTTGTCGTGTCATTTGTATGAACGACACAAGGCCAAATAATTTTACTTTAAAATAAAATACAGTGCAGCTTTAAGAACTAAGAGTTCCTCTTTCATCTAATCACTATTGCATTTTCTGCACTATACCCAGAACTTCCACACCTCAGTGTGCAATCCATACACTGGGTATGAGGAGTGGGGGGGAAATGGCAATAAAGAACATTCCTAAACATAAAACTCCATGCAAAGTGGGGAAGAGAAGTCTGGAATATGTACAAAGATTCTTTTTTGTCTATGAAACCCAGGAGCAGAGTGTGACCTTATCACGATAAACTTCCTGTGTGCGAGGATTTGTGTATACTGCTTAGGCTGTTTTCAACATATTGTGCATCTGTTCAGTAAATAGCCAAGAGAAGTTTATTATGCTAATCAGCATTTCCAAAGAATTAGCTCACTTGTGCAAAACTGTCTTTGGGACAGTATATTAGTTCTTCACTAGTGGTCTGCAACAGCAATTTCATTTTGTTTGTGTTTACTTGCTTCGAGATAAACAACATCTCAGATGTATCCATATTGTATATATTGACATTTAACAACTTAATAGTGTGCAGGAAAAGTTAAAATTCAGAATGTGCCCATGTCTGTCCTTAGAAATACCTACGTATTCAGGACCAAATTAGGATGTTTTAGAAGTGTATGCAATTCCACTAATTTAATGTTGCCCATGGGTCTTTTTAATTAGAAAGTCTATACGCTACAAAACATTATCAGCAAAGGCTCAGTTGTCTAAACTTGAGTGTGAAATTCATTTGGAATCATTTCCTCTTGTAAACTCCTTTTCAATTAAAACCACTATGGCAAGGGCCTTTCTTTCCCTTGCCAGCTTCTGCAACTCCTTCCAGTTGACAAGATGGGCCTTGAGTCAAGCGCCCCCTATTTGCTGTGTCTGGGTAGTCAGCCTCACCTTCAGCAGAGGTTTAGACTTGGGATAGGGAGCTCAGCCTCTCCTCCTGAAGCTGCTCACTCCCCTGCTGTCTCTGGCTTAGTAGCTATGTGTATGGGGGGTGCTTCTCCTCCTCTTCCACCCAATAGGGCATGAAGGTCACAGGCAGGCCTGAAGTGGAATCAGCTGACTTAAGTGGCCCAAAGTAGCCCTGTCTCAGCTGATCCTACCCTGCCTGAGACAACCCTTATCAGCTGATCCTGACTGACCTGAAGTAACCCATATATACTTCACAGGGGAGTGGGCCTTTCACCCTTCTAGAGCTACCTTGTCTGTCACTGGTGCAGCCCCCTGGCCTGACTTTGTCGCACCATCCAAAGAAGGCAGCAGAGTTACTATCCTTCCTACTCATTTTTCTTTTCCAACATTCAATTAACTCTTCTTCTCCAGACTCTTTGGAGCATGCCCTTTCATGTTTGCATCCCAATTAGTATTCCCATCCACTGCCTGACAGCAAAAGCTGAATCTCCTTGTGGGAAAATTCCCTTCTATTTATTTTACATCTTCTGTTCCAGGACTGAAAGTCCTCACTCTTTCATGCCCATTAAAGTCACCTTCTCACCCTAGTTCTGATCTGTGCGTTATGATCCTTCAGGATGAAAGGGATTAAAGTCTCAACCCTCAGAAACGTTCCATGAGTTCCCAACACATATACAATTTTAAATCATGTTCAGGTTACATCAGCCGATACCTCTAGGGTGGTATTTACAACAGCCACCACCACACTGAAGGCATCTCGTGCTCCAACAACGTGTATGGTTCTGTATGCAATGTAGGACTGATGCTACAGCATCCGTGGACAAGTCAAGGATTAGCAAATCTTTCCTCCAGTGAATTGGGTTTCAGACGGAACACAGCCATTCTGATGGGCAACTCTACTTTTGTAATATGTAACAAAGTTACATCAACAAGTCAGATTTGTACGTAAAAGGTCATGTGGTATTCACTGACTAAGTCCCTGCTAGTCAACTACATTGTTTTTATTAAAACAAACATCTTCAAGAGTTATTTTTTTCCTCAAAGGATTGAGTCTCTGCTATTTGTAGCTCATTAAAATGCAATTCAATCTCTCACTGAAAGTCACTTTGCTCATGGCTTCAGTGTAAGAGTATAGTAACTCCCGCCATTTCTTAATCTTGTACTGGTATTCGGACCATTCGGGGAAGGTGACCTAGGATTGTTCAGACAGGCATTCTGCTAATGCGGTAGCAAAGAACTTTTAAAGAGTAGCTGCTTTAGGCTGCTTGATGAGAGAAGAAATTTATTTTTGTAGAAATAAGCATCCAGGAAGCATCTGAGACAAACTGGAAAGATGTGTGTGGAATAAGATTTTTTGCTTCTCAAGTGCCCTTTATCTGAGGTTCTTGAAGTGCTTTAGAGACATTAACCCCCACAACACCCTTTAGGGACAACTAAATAAGATGCACATGGTACTTATATGATTTGCCCAAAGCCATGCAGTCATGTTTGTGGCAGACTTCTTGCTCTAGGGTCTGCTCTAATCGGTAGACCACCATCCCAAGCATTCAGAAAACAAGAAACAAAGTAAAAACAATATCTTAGTCATTTGTTATGATGGAGTGAAAATGAGGCAAAAGTTATGAAAAAAATTACTAGCTGTATGCGGTATTTGTGATTACAAATGTGTAAATTTGAAACTGACTTTAATTTTCTATGGGCGCTGTAGCAAGATTTAAATGAGATTGAACTCCAATGAATAACAAATTGAGAAATGGTGTGATAATGTTCTCTGGAGTTCAATTAGCCAGTCATCTTTTTTTTTCCCCCCTTTGGTGACAGTTATATATCCAGGGTTACAAGTGATTCAATCCAGTAATAAACCGCCATCTAATTTTAAAGATTTCATGGACATTATTCAAAAGACAATAGGCAATTTGAGGACAATGTACTAGCGTATGCTGGGGTATCAGTGCATCTGAAGTGAGTATGAAGCTAAATTTTGTATTCAAGCCATTGGAGCTGGAATAAATCTTCTGGATAAAATTTAACATGCTGCCACACTGTTCTCTTATAACTTTTGGTGTTGAGTAGCCATGAATATTTCAAACACCTATGTGGTGAAATTAATCTCTCACTGAACCAATTATCTTCTTAAGCATCTATTTCCTGTAGCTTGATACATTTTGGCTTGCTAAGGTAAAGCCTCTTTGTAATTGCCTTCCCTCTGTTTTTAAAAGCACTCTAATGCAATGGTCCTAATGAACAGTTTTGTGACTACAGATGAATTCTATAAAGTCGAAGTCAATAAGCCGCACTGCTGTGGTGAAGTAGGCTACTGAGGTAACAAGTTAGAAGGGTTTAACATGCTGAGAGATTGGCAAGCCTGTGTTTCGTCTGGAGTGGGATGATAAAGGAAGGGTTTTATGTGCTGCTGAAGGGTAGGTGAGACCTTGAGGCCCAAGAACACGGAAGTGATCAAGAAGTTGGAGTAAGCGCATGGCGCGGGACTGATGAGACTGTCAAAGTAACAATTTTCTCCACCCGGCCTTCAAATTTTTATTTCCTTAACATCACCTGAAATGTTGATTTCTTGTCAGAAGAAATTCTGGTTTGGACTTTCTCCTTTGAGCTTCTTGGAGCACTAAGCAAATAAGAAGCGGTCTCGAGTTTGCAAATGGCTTCTTTGCAAGGGTTTGGCAAACAGGAAGGATGCTCTTCCAAACTGCACTAGGGGGAGGGAGGAGGAACCCCTGACAGAGGCACAGAATTATTTTTAGGCAGTTTGCAGCAGACCTCCTCCTGAGTTTCATTTAGGGAGGGCAGCAGGGACTCAAACTTCTCCTACCAGGATGCTGCTTGCACAAATACTTTCCCTGTAGAACCTGGCCTGTAGACAGCGAGGGGGCTGGTCTCAAATCAAACCTGACTGTTCCCCCAGAACAAAAATTCACTTCACAGAATAGCCCAGAAGAGACTTAGAAAGGAGGGAGAAAAGTTTCAATTGGCTCTGCACTGGCCACTCGGTACTGGTTCAAGCAGGAACCATTTTCTTAGCCTTTCACTGCTCAACACATTTCTGATTAGTAAGAGACTGGGCAAAGCAAACACAAGAAATGAGCAATGACACTGAGTCTTTGCAACTACCTTCCCTAGCAAAGATCTAGATGTTGCTATGTACTGTGGTCCGGCGGGACGCCAGACACGCTGAAAAGCTTTGGCTCCAAATAAAGTAGGATATTCTTGTTCTATGAATATATGCAGAAGTCTCCCACAAACCCTCTAGTGGATTGGCTTCTTTTGCCTGCCAAAAAAAGTCTGGGGCACTTCTGATGGCTGGGGAAAAATAGCTAAAAGAACTGTAGCACTATGCTGCAAAGTAACCCTGCTACTATAGTATGTGGCAATGTATAGCTTGGCACTAAGGAATCTGAGAAATGGAGGACGACTCTGGAGGAGGGAGTAACAGAAGATGATGGTCAAAGCTAGATGAATATATGATGAGGGACAGAAGCTACCAAATAAACAGGTCTTCTGTTTAATGTTAACATCCAGTTGCATTCAAACTGAAAACTTGAATACATTTTACACACAAAAATCCCAATGCTGAAAGCCATGACGCAATAGTGGATTTACATTGTGGCGGCAGTTCAAGTCCTACGGGTTCTTTTTCCATGGCACGTCTGTGCTGTTCAGTCTTTGAAGCAATACTTGAAGTATTAATTTGGTTGAGAAGCATTTTCTTTTTGGTGGGCTGTGGCCAGGAGCAAGGGAGTTTGCTCTCTGCCATAAACTTTCTAAGTGGAGTCTGTGTTGTTCCCTGAATGCTGGGTTCTGCAGTTTGAGCCAAATTTCCTGAAAGACAGGATTGCCTGCAGGCTGCTTTTTGACTATGCGTGTCAATGGGTCAGTGCAGAGAGTGTAAAGTGTAAGAAGTTGTAGTAAAAATGCACCCACATTCTGTATTCACTGGTTTTCTTCTAAAGGGAAGCTGACTTGCCAGTCCCTCTTGCTGCTTAACGGAGGAGTCACAGTAGTCTCACAAGGCAACCTAACCACTGCTACCTCTATAGATCAGCCTCGTTTATCTAGCCTACTTCATCACTCTCTAACCCTACAGAGTTTTATGTTGCAAAACATAAAATCGAGTATACAGGCAACCCCCGCACTTACAACCGAATTGGTTCCTGGAGAACGATTGTAAGTCGAGCTGTCATAAGTCGAACCTTTATTTCCCATAGGCATAACATTATAAATGGCGGTTCCGTTCCTGGAAATCCATTTCATACCCTAAAAATACCAAAATTGACTACTAAAATGGAGGAAAACTAAACTAAATAGTTCAAATAATGCACAAAAATAACTAAAAAGTGAAGATCAACGTGGTGGAGACGCGCGCAGTTCAAGCAGCAGCTGCAGACTGGTGAGTCCGACTGACTTTGTACGTTTCCTGTTTTGGGATGATGCATAGAGTCTGCATCGTACACCGTCATAAACGCGAGCTGCAGACAAACTGGGGGGGGGGGGGGGGGTTAGGATAGCTGATGAATTCCTTCATCAGGTAGTTGCTGAACCAACAAGGGGGGATGCTATTTTAGATTTGGTTTTGGTGAATAGCGAGGACCTCATAGATGAAATTGTTGTAGGGGACAACCTTGGTTCGAGTGATCATAAGCTAATTCAGTTCAAATTAAATGGAAGGGAAAAAAAAATATATAACTGAGACTAGGGTTTTTTATTTCAAAAGGGCTAACTTTAATAAATTAAGGAAATTAGTTAGGGAAGTTGATTGGATTAAAGAAATTATGGATCTTGAGGTGGAGGAGGCCTGGGATTATTTTAAGTTAAAGTTGCAGAAGCTGTCAGAAGCCTGTATCCCAAGAAAAGGGAAAAAAAATTATAGGCAGGCGTGTTAGACGAAGATGGATGAGCAAGCATCTCAGAGAGGGGATTAAGAAAAAGCAGAAACCATATAAGGAGTGGAAGATGGGAGGGATCAGTAAAGAAAGCTACCTTATTGAGGTTAGAGCATGTAGGGACAAAGTGAGCAAGGCTAAAAGTCAGGTAGAGTTGGACCTTGAAAAGGGAATTAAAACCAATAGTAAAAGGTTTTATAGCCATATAAATAGGGAAAAAAAACAAAAAAGAAGAAGTAGGACCGCTAATTACTAAGGATGGAGTGGAGGTTAAGGATAATCTAGGAATGGCCCAATATCTAAACAAATACTTTGCTTCAGTCTTTAATGAGGCTAATGAAGAGCTTAGGGATAGTGGTAACATAACAAATGGGACTAAGGATATGGAGGTAGATATTACCATATCTGAGGTAAAAGCCAAACTTGAACAGCTTAATGGGAGTAAATTGGGGGGCCCAGATAATCTTCATCCAAGAATATTAAAGGAACTGGAACATGAAATTGCAAGTCCATTAGCAACAATTGTTAATAAATCTCTAAACTCAGGGGTTGTACCATTTGACTGGAGAATTGCTAATATAGTTCCTATTTTTAAGAAAGGGAAAAAAAGCGAACCGGGTAACTATAGGCCTGTTAGTTTGACATCTGTAGTATGCAAGATCTTGGAAAAAATTTGGAAGGCGAAAGTAGTTAGAGGCCAATGGCAATTGGGACAAATTACAACATGGTTTTACAAAAGGTAGATCGTGCCAAACCAACCTGATCTCCTTTTTTGAGAAAAGTAACAGATTTTTTAGATAAAGGAAATGCAGTGGATCTAATCTACCTCGACTTTAGTAAGGCATTTGATACAGTACCACATGGGGAATTATTGGTTAAATTGGAAAAAATAGGGATTAATATTAAAGCTGAGAGGTGGATAAGCAACACGTTAAAGGGGAGACTACAGTAGGTCATACTGAAAGGTGAACTGTCAGGTTGGAGGAAGGTTACTAGCGGAGTTCCTCAGGGATCAGTTTTGGGGCCAATTTTATTTAATCTTTTTATTGCTGACCTTGGCACCAAAAGTGGAAGTATCCTGATAAAATTTGCAGATGACACAAAGTTGGGAGGTATTGCCAATTCAGAAAAGGATCGGGATATCATACAGGAAGATCTGGATGACCTTGTAAATTGGAGTGATAGCAATCGGATGAAATTTAATAGTGAGAAGTGTATGCATTTAGGGATTAACAACAAGAAATTAGTTATAAACTGGGGGCACATCAGTTGGAAGTAACAGAGGAGGAGAAGGACCTCGGAGTCCTGGTTGATTATAGGATGACTATGAGCCGCCATTGTGACATGGCCATGAAAAAGGCTAATACAGTCTTGGGATGTAGTAGGTGAGGTATTTCCAGTAGGGATAAGGAGGTGTTAGTGCCATTATACAAGGCATTGGTGAGACCCCATTTGGAATACTACGTGCAGTTCTGCTCTCCCGTGTTAAGAAGGATGAATTCAAACTGGAACAGGTACAAAGAAGGGCCACTAGGATGGTCCGAGGAATGGAAAACCTGTCTTATGAAAGAGACTCAAGGAGCTTGGCTTGTTTACCTTAACCAAAAGAAGGCTGAAGGGGGACATGATTGCACTCTTTAAATATATTAGAGGGATAAATACCAGGGAGGGAGAGGAATTATTTAAGCTTAATACCAGAGAGGGAGAGGAATTATTTAAGCTTAATACCAATGTGGACACAAGAACAAATGGATATAAACTGGCTAGTAGGAAGTTTAGACTTGAGATTAGATGAAGGTTTCTAACCATTAGAGGAGTGAGGTTCTGGAACGGCCTTCCAAGGGAAGTAGTGGGGGCAAAAGATCTATCTGGCTGCAAGATTAAACTAGATGGGTTTATGAAGGGGATGGTTTGATGAGATAACATGATCTTGGAACTAACTGACCATTCATTATCAGTGGTAAATAGGTCAATGGAGGGATGATAGGAGTTACTATAGAGAACTTTCTGGGTGTCTGGCTGGTGAGTCTTGCTCACATGCTCAGGGTTCAGCTGATCGCCATATTTGGGGTCAGGAAGGAATTTTCTTCCAGGGTAGATTGGCAGAGACCCTGGGGTTTTTTTGCCTTCCTCTGTAGCATGGGGTACAGATCACAGATGGAGGATTCTCTGCATCTTGGGGTCTTCAAACTATTTGAAGGCTTCAATATCTGGGTTATAGGTGAGAGGATTATTCTAGGAGGGGGTGGGTGAGATTCTGTGGCTTGCATTGTGCAGGGGGTCAGACTAGATGATCATAATGGTCCCTTCTGACCTTAAAGTCTATGAAAGTCTATGAAAGCTCTCTCGCATTAAAAAAATGGTTGTAAATACGGGGGCGGGGGTGGTCGTAAGTCTGGTGTTTGTAAGGCAGGGATCACTTGTATTGAATAGATGGGCCATGCCATGTAGGGTTTAGAAGCATCCTACCTGGGTGATTTGCATTAAAGGGGCACTATACTCATGGAAGGGTAAACAAAATCTTAAGTGGGCAACATTGTGTGGATCTGAGTATAACATGGACCTTGACAGGTGTTTGTTGGTCTATATTTGTGATGTAGCATTTATTTAGTAAATGTTAAACAGGGAAGGGTGTTCTTAGTGGAACACGTTCTACCCATAAAAGCCAGAATCAGATAACACAGTCAAATTCCAGTCTCCATTACCTCTGTGCAAATCTGGATTAATTCAATTGACTCCTAAAGCTACTCCAGAACTACCCTGGAATAACTGAAATAGGATTCTGGCCTGGTATTTCTATACATTACATCTAGCCACTGCCCCAAGTACATCTACATGGGGATTGAAAACAAACGCCAAAAAGACCTGTGGTGCTCCCAGGTCAGCTGATGCACGCTTTCAGGACTTGGGCTCTGGGTCTGAACATCGCAGTGTAGGCATTCAAGTTAGGGCTGGGGCTCTGCAGTGGCTGGAGGGTCCCAGAGCTGAGGCAAGAGCCTGAACCCAAATATCTACACCGGGGCAGTGGGTATACAATGTGGGGGTGGGGGAAGGCATTGCCTTGCCAGACTGCCAGCCTGGCCCCATCCAGCCTCCATCTTAGAACGCCTATCTTAGGCATACTGGAGTGGAGAGTTGCTGCCCCTGAGTGCCCACCCTACTCATGCTGTGGGGCCAAGGAGGCTGGGACCACGTATCAACCTCCCTGTCTTTGCTCCAGGCCAGGGAGGTTGGGGCCACGTGCTGCCCACCCTCCCCGTGGGACGGGGGGCAGGGCTTGGCTCCCATGGGGCATGGGATGAAGGGGGGAGGCTCAGGGCTTGCCCTAAAATCACCCACCACCCACGATCTACACAGTGATTTGATTTTTCCTCCCCCCTGCAACCCAAGTCCCATGGAGCCCAATTCTGCTGACCTAGGCCTGCTGTAACTGGGCTGCAGTGCTTTTTATCCTCATGTTGATATAACCTTAAAGACTTACTATTGTTTGGACAGGGATTGAATTTTAAATGTGGATTTATAATCCTTCCCCGCCGTTCTGCATGTCACTTAACCTCACCAGTCATGGACACAGATATTTGCAGAGTCTCTGCTGTGGAAAACATGCAACACAGATTCAGCAACATTTCTGGTTTAAACAACAAAAAAGCAGCATTTTGACCTATTGTGTACATGAAAATTTGGTGTGTGTGTGGAAATCTCATGATATAAAGCTCAGGGATAGCCCATCACGGTAAAATAGCAGAGATATGACGTTATCGTGTTCACGAAAGAGGTGGAGAAATCGGAGAAGGTCCAGAGAAGGGCAACAAAAATGAGTAAAGGTCTAAAGAACGTGAGCTATGTATCTAACAAAGTGGGTCTTTGCCCACGAAAGCTTATGCTCCAATAAATCTGTTAGTCTATAAACTGCCATGGGACTTCTTGTTGTTTATGCAGATTCAAACACGGCTACCCCTCTGATACATGAGCTATGAGGGAAGACAAAGAATTGGACTTGTTTGGCTTAGAAAAGAGAAGACTCAGAGGGGACAGAGAGCGGTTTTCAAGTACCTAAAAGAGTGTTACAAGGAGGAGGGAGAAAAATTGTTCTCCTTGGCCTCTGAGGATAGGACAAGAAGCAATGGGCTTAAACTGCAGCAAGGGAGGTTTAGGTTGGACATTAGCAAAAACTTCCTGTCAGGGTGGTTAAACACTGGAATAAATTGCCTAGAGAGGTTGTGGAATCTCC
Organism: Pelodiscus sinensis; assembly: GCF_052426305.1. Lineage (NCBI taxonomy): Eukaryota > Metazoa > Chordata > Testudines > Trionychidae > Pelodiscus > Pelodiscus sinensis. Next base: position 9,523,314 of record NC_143059.1, read on the forward strand.
ATCTCTGGAGATAATTAAGAGCAGGTTAGACAGACACCTGTCAGGGATGGTCTAGATGGTCCTTGGTCCTACCGGGAGGGCAGGTGACTGGACTCGATGACCTCTCGAGGTCCCTTCCAGTTCTATGATTCTATGCACGGTAACATGTAAATTAATTATGCAACAATTAAAAATATTGTAATACCAAAGATGCTCATCTACCACGTGCGTTTAGAATTTCTCTACACTGAAGGCAGATAAACAGTAGTTAATGCCATCTGCATAAAAGCATAGCTTCCTGCTAAACCAGGGGGCACTAGGAAAAATCTGGCATGTGAGATAAGGTAGCAAAAATATCAAATGTTATTGACAGGACTTTGAATGAGCTGTGAATGAGCTGATGAGCAGGTAGTAGGTTGGGGTGAGGATTTCCTGTTTTTAATTAAACTTAATATTTCCTTGCCCTAAAACCAAAGTAGAACAACAGTATTTATGGAGAAAATGTTGCCTAGTGGGTAGAACACAGCACTGGGACTCCTGACTTGAGTGTTATTTGGGATTTTTCCACTGGATTTTAAGTGACTTGAGGAAGCCAAGGCCTCTCCCTGGCTTCAGTTTCTCTTTGAAACTGACTGATGAAAAACTGTACATAAGCACTAGTATAATTATTATCATTGTGTTATACTATCTGCAGGATGTCTGTGTTCATTTTGCCGGAACATGCCGGAATGATGTCATGTAATCATTGATCATGCTTCCAAAAATCTACCTATTAAAAAAAGTGCATCATGATACCAATATGCCACTGGCAAGCGAACGCTGATAAATTATGGAGATATATTTTCATTGATCTTTTTTAATTTTCTTTTTCAATAAAGAACATATAGTTTCAAATGGTAAAGGGTTGCCTCTCAGTGCACACTGATATGCAATGCGTGGCAAAAATACAAAAGTCGTCGGAATACTTGCAAGTCCCGGGCTCAGTTTAAGTACGACTAAAGTAAGCACCCAGTCAAAGCTGCAGATCCGGTGCCAACTCTGCTCTCATGAAGAGTTCATTTGTGGAAGTGGCTACATACTCTTGTCCTGAGCCAGCAAAGCACTTCGGCATGTGCTTAACTTTGTACGTGTAGTGCCACTGAAGTCAAAGGGTTTACTCTGCTTTAGTGCTTCACTGGATCAGGGCATGAATGCTTAGCATCTTACAAGAGTAATCCCTAAATGGGGCTGAATCCTTTTTGGAGATCAGCTAGATTATTCTGGGTGCTTATTCAAGCATCTGACATAGTGGGCTTGACCCAGGAGAGCTTATTCCCGAACAAATGTTAGACTTCAAGGTGTCTCAGAACTCTTTGTTGTTTTATCTTTTGTTCCCAGGCTCTCACCTAGTCTTTGCCTGTTTCTTTGGCCCTCAGGGGTGATCCCAAAACACTCCCTGTCTGAAGATCTATTGAGACTAATCTTCCAGATGAGCTCCAAGATACCCAGGTGTTAACACATCCTGGGATGAAAAACTACAGGCATCATAATAAATTGCAAATAAATGGACCTGGTGTTTGTTTGAAAGCAAATGGTCACCCCCTTTATATCCTGTCAGATTTTTAAAAGCCAAGCAGATTTACACCCAGTGTCTGGGCGAATCGCTAGTGTTCCAGATTGTCCCAATGGCTGTTTTGAGCGCATATGTATTTTTCACAAGTCTTTTTTTCCAATAGGTGCTATTATAAAAAGCATAAATGTAATGGGAGTGGTCATTTGGGAGCCAGGTCTTTGATTCCTGCTGCTGTTACTGGCTCAAGTTAATCGGTTAAATCTGTAAATAGTCAGTGTACCCAGCCGACTTTAGGACCCTCTAGAATCTGATGCCTGGCAGCTGATCTCAGGAATGTCTGGCAGTTGAACATTGCAATGTATTCTGACAGCAGACCTTCTACGTAATTGACATGCAGCAAAGATGGCTGCTGGATTTCAAATAGGATCAACCAATAAACAGATGATTCTCACCACATGATTTTTGAGGATGCTGTTTTCCCCTACTATAAGGGCTGAAAACCACACAGGTGGGCTGACCTGGTGGCTTCCTAGAAGAAGTAAGAGGTCACAAGTCGAATCTATAAGATCCTAGAGTTTTTGGTGCGTCTTCAAAAAATCTGCGATAATATAACAATTCTACTCAGCAATCCAATGGATTTGCTTTTAGGATCAATGGGCTAAAAACCACCCATATTTTTCTTTGCCATCATCACCACCATAAGGGAGTCTAAATAGATTTCTGTAGCCATTATTATTCCCCCTATATTAGTGTCCAGATGTCCCAGTCCAGACTGGGGCCCTGTTGTGCTCAATGCTATACAAAGACACGTGAAGACAGTTCCCTCTCCAACGTTTGCATGACGGTTGCACGGTGCTGGTTCAAAAATGTTTGGTTTTACTCTTTCATAGCTATGTCCACTTGGATAAGAAGGGAGGTTGAAAAGAGGGGTTGGTGACCTTGAAGAGCTGAGGAGTGGCTTCCGCAGAGCAGAGTTGCAAAGTAATGCAGACTGAAGGCCTGTTGGGCACAGTGCAATCCGTCATCCCAAACAGACACACCACCACAATACAAGCACCACAACGCAATGCTGAAACATCCTTCTCTGATTTGGTGGCTCCTCTTTCCCTCTCCCCTTCGGTCACATCTGGGAGGGATGAGTCTGTTTCTCCTCCCTTTGGGTGGGAAGAGATACCTCCCTTCTAAGCGTGAAGGGCCAGAATTTCAAAGGTATTTAGGTATCTATGAAAATAGATCCCTACTGGGATTTTCAAAAGTGCCTAAATCTGTTTAGGTACCTTCCATTCTCTCAGAAAGCACTTAAATACCTTTGAAATATGATCTTCAGGGCCTAATTCAAAGCCCACTGCAGTTAGCAGAAAGATGGACATCACCAAGCCCTTTGATTCTCCCAGCTGTTGCTAGCCTGCCAGGGAGCAGTGGGTGGCAGTGGTTGGATTAATCCTTTGGTTTCTGAGCTGGCATGAACATATACCCCATGACAGGCTTCTTCAAACTCCTCCAGCTGGGATCCCAATGACCCAGGCTCCCTACGGTGGGTGAAGTATCCATGGTGCTTGGGAGGAGGGTTGACCCTAAGTGGGGTTGGGGAAGAAGGAGAGAGACAGACTCATCCTCCAGCTGGGGCCCATCTCAAAGGATTTGGTGAGTTTCAACAGGGCTCTCATTACCCAATGAGAGAGACATCTGAGATGGGAGGTGCATCATTTCTTCCAGGGTCCCATTGCCCAGGTTGTCAGTGTCACTCTTCTATTGGGTCCCATTTCCAAGCTGGGTTTCTTACCTCTGGCAGAGCGGCAGTTTGTAGAGCCGGTAATTCCTCTCCCTGGCCAGCTGGCCAATGTCCTTGGCTAGGTCACTGATGGACAGTCAGTCACAGCTAAACCACTGAGTTCCCTAGTTTTCAGAACTTTGCTGAGCTGTAATGGAAAGGGAGGAGAGGGGGCTCCATCAGCATTCCCAACCTCCCCTGGGCCAGGAGTCTTTCTCCCCCAAGTCCCTCAGCTGGAAACATGGGAGGAGAGGAGCTAGAGTAGGGCTGGCCAACCCGGCGCTCGTGAGCCACATGCGGCTCTTCCCCCCTTCAAGTGCAGCTCTCAAAGCCTCCCCTGGGGCTTGTGAAGCTGCCCCTGCGCCCCTGAAAATGGCCCCCGACCTTCGTTTCCCTGTACTCACCATCTGGCATGGCAAAGAAAAATGGTACCAGCAAGATGGCGCCAGCTGACAGGAGCCTGATGTGGCCAAAAATCCACCCAGAGTAGTGTTTAAAGGGGTAGTGTCCTTTTTTTTTTTTTTGCGCTCGACAATGTTTCCCTCCCGGTTCTTTGTGCTATATCCCCAACTATTGTGGTTCTTTGCTTTTAACGGGTTGGCCACCCCTGAGCTAGAGGTAGACCCACAGCTCCTTCTGCCCCCAAGGGACCAAGGAGCAGGACCCTCCATGAGGACTTTCATCCCACCTGCTCCAAGAGAACAAGAAGTTGACCCACAGCCAGGCATAAACCTGGCTGAAGCAGGGGTTGGCACATGGACCCCATAAAATCCCAGGATCTCCACTGAACCAGAAGATGATGAACTTGACTAAAGTCTCTCTCACTCCCTGTTCTGACTCTGCCTTCCTTAACAGGAACATTCCCAACCCACAGCCCTGACCGCTGCAGATCCTACAGCCTATCTGAGCCAGCCTGCCTACGCCTGGCATCAGGAAGCTAAGGACAGAGGTCACTTACGTCAATTTCAGGGAGGGAGCTAGTGAATCCAAATGGGGCTTTGCTGCTCTTCACGAGCTTGGCTCTCTCCTGTTCCCCAATTATCACAGTTTCCCCAATTATCACCTGTAATACCATTAACTCACAAACATCCCACTCTCCCTACCTTTAATATCAGCAATTCACAGACACTTACCTTCCTTCCTCCCCCTTCCCACCCCCCCCCCCCCCCGCATTCCCCTTCTGTTCTGCAATGTGATTTGTCCTTTTCATATTTGTTCTTTTTTTTATTGTATCCTTTGGTATATATGGTTGTGACTACTTTCTTCCACTATTTGATCTGAGGAAGTGGGTCTGGCCCAGAAAGCTCATCATCTAATAAACCATCTTGTTAGTCTTTAAAGTGCTACATTGTCCTGCATTTTGCTTCAACTACCCAAGACTAACACGGCTACATTTCTATCGCTCTCTCCTGAGACACTCTGAACCTGATGCAGAAGTTGACACGCTGTTGGGGAAGGAGGTAGGTTAGGATCAATAGACCAATGCACATGCTGTGCAAACAAGACCAACCCCATCTCCAGGGGCGAGACATTGAGCTCAGGGTGGACTGTCTGATTCACGAATCATGGAGCTTGAGAAGGGGACTGTCACAATGTCTTTGTCTCTCTAGACTAGGACAATGTTCAGCTCCCCCTCTCTGAACTCTTGATCCATGAACAGCTCATCAGGATGGAGACAGACTCCTTACCCCTCACTGACTCGAAAGCCCTTGGTCAGAGGAAGGGAATGACTGTGGGGACAATTCCCCACCCCCTTCCACATTTCAGTGCCGGTTGGAGAGAAGAGCTGAATCCCTTTGGGCCCACTCGATTCACTAGGAAGGAGTTTATGACTGTCCTGTGATCTCTATCTGCTAGATCCCATGGTGGGAGTGGGGGGAGGCTGGGAGTGGGGAAGGAGACAGGGGATTTGAGGCTCTCACTGCCAAAGCCAGACAGAGCCCTGTCCCAGAAAGAGGAAGGGCCCACCATAACACTGCCCTGACCAAGGATGGTGCACAGGTTAGCAGGAGAACCTGGAAAATGGATTTCCAGTCTCTCTTTTCCAGTCATCACTAAGGTAAAATTGCCCCCTGCCCCTCCTGACCCATGCTCACCTCTAAGACGTACTGGAGCCTGTGTTTGGGAGTGCTGCTAGCAGGTCCCCAAGCATGGCACGCCTGAGGTCAGACAAGACCTTGTGCAGAGCCTGGGGTCACAGCTGGGAAACAGGGAATACCTCTCTCTGTCAGCAGCCTGCATGCTCAGCCAATCAGCATTGAGATTCTGAGATGTGGGCGTCTCAGCAGATGCCCCTATGGATGGCCCAGGTCACCACCTGAGGGGATCAGTCTCAGGGCACTATTCCAGCTTCACGTCTTAGGGACGATCTCCCTCAAAGCCATAAAGGGGTTGGGAGTGTCTCTGATTGCCCTTGCCTTGCAACTTTGTCTGGCCTGGCTGATGTCAGGATGTCTCTGTGAGGTCATCACCTCCTCACCACCTTTCCCCAATAGGCTGAGATCTTGGAACAGGTCTTTATGATGTCACTGCCACCAGGGGCGGATGAGAGTGCCATGGGGCCCAGGGCAGCGCTGCGGGGCCCCGGGCAGCAAAATTTTGTGGGCCCCCCCCCCTTTGACACAGTGCATGCGCCGTGGTGCCAAGGCACATGCGCGGGGCCTCGGGAAGCGCGGGGCCCGGGGCAGCCGCCCCGCTCGCCCTGCCCTAAATCCGCCGCTGACTGCCACACCCCTGCCAGGCTGATGACTTATCCCTTGCCAGCCCTAGGGACTCATTGACTGATCAGAAGAAAGTGCTCTCAAATGACAAGCTGACCAACAGTTGTTCCTAGTCATTCTTCAGCAAGTATTTGAGCAGAATTGGCACATTGTACCAGTCCTGATTCTGTCTAATCAAATACATGATTGCTTGTGACTTATTTGTTTGATCTTAAAAGAGTACAGGATGACTCGACTCTTCCCTGTCAACAGCCACCTGCTTATCCAATCAGCATTGGGACTCCGAGATAGAAGATGGAGGGGTCTCAGCAGAAGCCCAATAGGACAGTCCAGGTCACCATGAGAGGGGATAAGTCTCTGAGTGGTACTCCAGCCCCACCTCTTTGTGAGAGCCTTCCCTAGTGACAGCAAATCCCCCCAACACACACATACAACCCTCCTTGGTGTAGACAGGCAGGAATGGAAAAGCAGGGAAAGAAGCAAGAAAAGATAAAGAGGGAAGGGAGGAGAAAAAGAGAAACTTAAAAGGACAATCCCCAAATACCCTAGTGATTCTACAGGACGAAGTCCTTGGCAGGAAACCAAATTACCTTAATCTAGTGATTTCTAGGCCTAGAATTCATCTGGTACCAGGTGAATCAGACTGAACAGGTTCCAAACCTCTTTGAAGCTCTTACCATCTAAACCAGGACTACAAAATCAGTGGTAGGGAAGGAGAAAACTCTGATGTGATTCCTCCTCACGCTCACGTACATTAATCCTAATTCTCTTTCTGTCCTCAAAGGGAGACCTTGAGAAGGAAACTTGCTGCTGCAAAGCCATGGGAGTCTCTGAGGTTACCCCTGCTTTGTACCTCTGTCCTGCCCAGCTGATGTCAGCTTCTCTTTGTGAGGTCATCATCTCCCCACCACTGTCCCCCAATAGGCTCAGAGTCTGTAACAGGCCTTTGTGATGTCACTGCCACACCTACCTCTCCCTTGTAAAGCTGGTGACCTTGCCAGCCTCATGGGATGTTTCAGTGGCTTCCCCCGGATCATCCCATTTAATAACAGCTGAGTCTGGGAATCAAGCTGGCTGCACAGCTAAGTCCCAGAGGATGCTCCCTATGCCACACACTGTTTTTATTAATTAGTGGACTTTAAGGCCAGAAGAAACCATTAGAGCATCAAATCTGACCCTGCGTATCCCAGCCCTCCTGTGTATCACAGTAGCTAAGTTCTGATTCAAGCACATGCTGGAAAGGCATCTAGCCTTCATTAGAAGACAGCAAGAAATGGAGACTCCATCACTTGCTTTAGTGGTTTGTTCCAATGATGAAACATCCTCACTGTGAAATATTGTGCACTTGGCACCTTGCAGAGTTGCTTAGCACCTTGCAGCATCAAACGCTACCAAAACACATCCGAAAGAGTTGCTATAATTTCACAGAAAACTTAGAAAAGCATCTGAGTTGGAGAGCATTCTGACCCCATTGGCTGTAATGTTTACACCAGAGCAACTCCATTGACTAGAAGTCAGTCCTCAAATCTCAGGCTGAGTTTGTTGAGGAAAATCCCTCTCTTGTTTTCTAATAGGGCAACTCTGGTAAGGACAATGTCATTACCCATCCTTGCCCTATTGGCATACTTAAGGCAGTGTCATTGCATGCTTATATTTCTCTCTTTTTTATCCCTTTTCTCTTTATTGGTTTCCTCTGGCTTTCCCAGTAGAGATGACCTATTTTTATGGTAAATCGTGCAGTTGCTTGTGATGCTACCAGGCAATTATAATGCTTCTTTCTTCCACTCTCCTGTAATACAGCTGCTTTGAGGATTAATTCAGTTGCCTGGGAATTTCAAGATAAAGAACGGCTGCTGTTATAATTCACAACCCCACAACTTCTCTAACGAATGAATGGTGGGCACAGCACAGGAATCCAGAACTCCTGAATTATAGTCTGCAAGTAGGCCAGAGTACCTCAGAAGTTGTGCTAGCCTGTGCTTTTTGCTGGTTATCACCGTTATTTGTGACTTTTAGTGGGCGAGGCCAACATCTGTTAATGAGTTATTGCAGAATTGCTGGCGGGAGACCGGACCAAGGCCATTTACCATTTTATATTTCGTTCAAGTGGAAGAATTCTTTCCCGTGGTCACCAACAGTTGAGTAGGCTACACAAAGGATGTTTTTGTAATGGTTGACATCTGCTCCAACGTGTCATTCTTGGTAGGTAACATTAAAACAACATGAACACAGTATGAATGCACTTAATTAGGTCAGGCTTAATCGGCAAGACCAATTCATCAGGACATCTTCCAGACCCTACATCCTCCACACATGTCAAAGTACTTCTTGTCTCTCTGCGACCTCACTTTTATTTGCCTAATGAAGAGTCTATAATGAAGATCACTAAACATACAGAGCTGAGGCTTTTGCAAGGACTCTGTCGGTTCTATGAGAGTCCTTCTAATATCCCTGAATTCTGACCTCCATTGACACTTCCCTGGCATACACTGTGATGTGTCCCAATTTATCACTGCAGTCTCTTTCCAATGCAGCAGGATGGGCATATCTTGGGACGTCCCCTGTCCCAGAGGAGGAAAAGGCACGCCTGGCTCACTTGCATGCACTGAACATGTAGCCCCCGAGACTACAAGGAACAGGAAGTCCCGCAAAGACTGTCATTTAGAGTACTTCTGAAGCTTATTGTATGTTCCCCATTAATCCAGCGGTCACGAAGTTAACAAATGAGTAGAAGTGCAACAAGCAATTCTGAACCTATCCAGGCATAAATTTGACAGTGATTAGGGTATCCAGACCTCCAGTTTTCGACCAGAACATGTGGCCAAAAAGTGACCCTTGCGGATCTGAACAGCATCATTGACCAGGTCATTACAAGACCGGTAGGCAGCACAGTAGGGGCCGGGGCAAGTCAGGGTCCCTACCTGCCCTGCCTCTACAAGGCTTCCAGAAGCAGCTGGCAGGTCCCTGTGGCCTCTGGGAATACGGGCAGTCAAGGAGGCTCTGTATGCTAACCTCAAACACAGGGGTGGGCTCTCATTGGTTGGACCTTGACATGAAAGCGGTCATGGGAAGCTGTGGTAAGCATCACCAGGAGGCACCTCATACACCAAACCCTGACCCACACATCGAGCACCTGCGCCAGCCTTCACACCCTCCATCCTAACTCCCTGACCCAGCCTGGTGAAAGTGAATGAGAGAGCAAGTCAGGGAGGGAGAGGGGATGTGGCAATTGGGGCCTCGGAAAAGGGGCAGGAAGTAGGTCAGTCGAGTTCAGTTTTGTGTCGTTCAAAAGGTAGCAACCTTGTGATATGTCATAGTGAAACCCAAACACCAGAACTCTAGTTTAACACGTTCTCACCAGTGCCACATGGTCACATGGAAGGGGAAAGTCAGTCAAGGGTGGGCAGGGGAAGAAGGAAGCTGGATTTCAAATTCTTTTTTTTTTTTTTTTACACTAACCACTACAGCAAAATGTTAACGATAGCCACAAGGAGTCAGATTAATTTTTAGTTTTAGGCATCAGCTACAAATATACAGATGAGCATGAAGTGCCAGTTCTGTAGCCTCTGGCTTTTACTTTTTTCCAACGAGCTATTCAGCCTTGGCATTGGGAAAAAATTGCTTAAAATAAAAAAAATGTTCTTTTTGCCTATGTGTAGTTCTCTGAGCTAACACAAAAGCAGGTGTGGTTTGATAAAATATCCTAGATCAGTGTTTCTCAACCAGTGGTATGAGTACCCTTAGGGGTACTCGACGGAAGTCTGGGGGTGGGTACATCAATTGAAATTTGGAGAAAACTGATTTTTTTTTAAAAAGTTTTACAGCGTTTCATTATTTTTGTACTTTTTACACCCAAAAATTTCATCATCCGCCCAGCTACAATTAAGTTGTTTAAACAAATGTGTTGCAATGGTAGGGGAAAAAATGGTGTGTCTGAAAACTGTAGGTACTGGGGGATATGTATAATTTTTTTAAAGGGGTACTTTTTTTTTTTATAAAGTTTAAACACTCTCCTAAATAACCTGGGAATTAGCACTTCCAGTTGCTACCACCTCTATGTGCTCTGCTCTTTGCCAGGTTATCTAGGAAATCTCATCAATGTCTTCTTGGCAGGAAGATTTTGGAGCAGCTCAGAGAGGGGGTAACATTTTGTGGCACCTCAGGTCTCTCTCTGGTCTAGTTTTGCTCAGTCATATTTATTATAGTCCCGCACTGGAAAAAAAAAACAAAATTCCCCTTACATATTTACTAAATACCATTCGGGTGGGCATGAGTGATTCTCTGTCACAGTTAAGGGATTATTTTCTAGCCTAACGGTGCTTTAAACGTTTCACATCAGATCTAATTGAAGAGCTTTATAGCGCATGTGACATAACATCTCCGAGAATGAGTTATAAATACTATATGCTAATTTTGAAGAATTTCTTCTTGGAAGGGAACATAAATAGGCTGATGGAACTCCACAGATAACAATTTTTGCAGGATGGAATAAATCACTGTGGCCAAGCTCTTATTAACCTTCTTAAAGGCTGGTTCCTTGACACAGATATGTCTGTAGGTTTTCCTACAAACGGAGAGTTGAGCTCAAAGCTGTGTTCCTATGAAAGCAGAATCTTCCATTAGGCATTGTTTGGTGTGGTCCTGCATCCCTCTATCCCACTGAAAAATTGGCATGGGAATTCATTTGGAAAACTAGATAATTACATTGGTGCAGATGTGTCTTTGTAAAAATTACTGTTTATTGGAGCAAGGGGGGGGGGAAGGGGGTTCTGTATTGACCAGTCTCCATAAAAGGGTGAGCAGTTTGGGCAGGAAGACATATTGTGTGCTCCCAACTGCTTCCTTTTTCACCTTTTCCCACCTTTGGCTCGCTGCAATCACTGGGAGAAATATTTGTTGCTGATAAATTATTGGCCAACGTAGGCTTCTTATGTATCTGTCAGTCACTCTCAAACCAATCCTGCTTTCTACTGAGGGTGACCCCCGACTCCCCAGCCAGAAAGCACATCACACCCCAAGTCTGTTCTAGGATTGCCAGATGGCTCTGACAAAAATAACGAACACACTTGATCTCAGATTGGGGTAGGAGAACTGGCTGTGGGGGGAATGGGGTTGGCAGGGGAGATCAGGGTGGAACCGGCTGGTAGGGAGCAGGGCTGGTTAGGAGGAAGTCGGGGGGAACGGGGCTAGCCAGGGGAGATCGGGGTTGGGGGGGGTGAGGAAATGGCTGGCAGGGGCAGGGCTGGCTGGGAGGAGGTCAAAGGGAGCGGGGATGCCCAGGGTGGAAGATCTGGGGGGAAACAGACGGCGGGAAGTGGGGCTGGCCTGGGCACACGAAGAACCCGGGGCGCTACCCATCCCGTGCATGGTCCCAGCAAAGCACATGGGTGAGTCCGTCCCCAGGGATTACATCCTGCTCCAGCCCAGCCCCCCTTCCACTGCATAGTTGCGTACTGCCTGGCTGGTAGACATGCTCGCGCAGTGTGAGCCGGTCTACCCGCCGGGCAGTATGCAACTACGTACTGATACTCATGATAATAATAAAACTTATTTAATTAGAAAATTCAAGACATTTATATGGCTGGTATTTTCTCAATTTGTTTCCCGGACAGAAAGCTCAAATTATCAAATACCAGACTGTCCGGTTCAAAACTGGACACTTGGCAACCCTAGTCTGTTCTGGTCCATCCTTCAGGGTACAGTCTCATTCAACAAACATAAGGCCCACAAATTAAGACCAAAACACAACTGTTTACCTTATCCAAGCAGGCCACAAGCCTTTCCCCTCATGTCTTTCTCTTCCACATTAAAGACCAAGCCTAAGGCCCAGGGACCCAATTTCCTTACAGTTCTCTTCAACTGAGCCACTTGCTGACTTTTATAATCACTCGGTCTCCTCTTACCTGATAATCGACCATGGCTGGCTGAATCACAGGTCCCCCTTGTCCTTAAAGGGGCAGATCACCTTGTTACAACCAGCAATGCATGTATTATTTGTAACCATTCACCACATCGGTTTTGTAAATATATTTTAGCCTGTGTTCATTTTTGGCCTTTTTCTTATTTACACTGCACCGGCTGAATAAAGAGATTTATACTAGGTTTTGTTGAAAATATTCCATCAAAACCATTTTCTGACAGAAAATTGGGTTTCATTTAAACACATGTTGGGAGAGGGAATGTCTGTTTTCTGGAAGCAATTTTGATGTTTCATTAAAAACACCCTGAACACCTAAAAATTGAAACATGATGATTCTTCAGTGCTGCCTTGGTGCCTCAAAGAAGTTCAGGTGCCATGTTGGTCTCTTCCCTTTGATGGGCCAAGACCCCTGCAGAACTACATCTCCCATGATGCACCACAGCCACACAACTGCCACGATGCACAGCCTCCTTTCACCAAGAGAGGAGTTGTAGTAACATGGGAGCAGATTTTTGATAGCCCAGAGCCCAGTAACATGGTCAAATCATTGCCAGCAGCTGAAATACCAATTGTCGTCCTTATTGCTGAAAATAGCTAAAAGGAGACCTTTCTGACACCTTAGCACAATAACCAGATGTGGTGACAGATGTCACCGGTCCCTAGGCAAGGTGGAGAGGGATCTTGGCTTGGGGGAGGGAGCAGGCAGTGAGAAAGGAAAGGAACAGGGTGGGGAGGGCCTTTGGGCAGGAGGCACGGGGCTAGCCTTCCTACCATGCTGCAACGGGTTCTGGCGGCAATTTAAAGGGCCCACGGCTCTGGCTGCTGTTGCCTTTGCAGTAGCAATGGCCTAGAGCCTCAGACCTGTTTAAATCGCCAGGACCCAGAGCAGCTGCCCCCTTGCTCTCCTCTCCCATTCCCTGTCAACGGTCCTGATCAGACCAGAAGGGAAGGAGCCAGTGAGCGAGCTCAAGGAGTAAACATAACCCTCTGTCTTTTTGACTTATTTTTCCAAAGCATGCTGTTTTTGCAAGATGGAAAGTCTTCCGCTAGGTAACTACCGCTATACAGCTGGTTGTCTGATAGAACATTCTCCTGCTTGACTGATGGAAAATTGCCCACCTGACAGGATGGAAATTTCCACCCCTTAACTTGTTCATTAAGAAAACTGCTGATCAGAAGCTAAGTTATGCAATACTAACAAGTTGGCTATAAAAAGAGGAAGAAATCTGAGATTAATAGACACTCGAATGCTTGGATACCTCTCAAGTTCCCCTGCTGATCGCTGGCTGGCAATGGGATGTTTGCCGTGATCCACTAGGATTGCCCCAAGATCCTGAATAAATATGAATCTGGATTTTTTGGGGGGCGTGGGAGGTGGGGTTCCACTAATCTGTTGCAGATGTGTGTAATTATTTGATGGTAAGTGAAGCTTAGCTTTTAGTGCAAGCACTCCTGTATACTCCTGTTTGTGCCAAATCTATCAGTTGGACGGCCATTTCCTGAAACCATCTTGCACAAAATAAAGATACTACATGTTTTTGGCTGAAAGAAACCCTGGTAACAATGCATCACTGAAAACGTAATCCAACCAAGGAGCCAGGGTCATAGAGGAGAATGAGAGCACAGAGGCATCACTTGGTCAGTTCAATATAGAAATAGTTCTGTTTCCAGCTGAAATATTTAAAAAAAAAAAATCACCAAAAGGTTAATATGCTGTGGAAAATTTCAAATATTTTTTTCCTGATCACCTCCAGCTTATACTCACTTTCCAGACTCTTTTGTCTTGCCAGAATGGTACACGGGGATCTCAGTGCAGATGAGATTTAAGGCAGTGCCATTATTTGTTAGTCACTATTGACGGGGTGTGTTTAGTCACCTCGAACACTTGCTAGGATTTCTGCTTCTTGGTTGAAACAATCCTTTAAACATGGTAAAAAGCCTAACAACAAATAGAAGTTAATGAATCAGAGGATGCATTGGATAAGTAGAAGTAGCAGCTACTGGCCTGTCTAAACCAGGGTGCTCAAACTTGCTAACACAGTGATACTCAGACCGCCAGGATTAAGGAGCCAAATTAGTGATCAACATTACCCTAAAACAGTGGTTCTTAAACTGTGTTCTGTGGAACACCGGTGTGCCGTGAGGCAGTCGGAGGGTGCCGCGGAGAACAACAGAGTTCAAAATAGTCACCCTTAAAGGGGCAGGCAACCTTTTTTTTTTTTTTTTTGGTCAATAACTCTTCCTCTCCCCCCCCCCCCCTTTTCTTGGGGTGTGGGGGGGTTCAACAAAAAAATCCTTGGTGTTCCTGAAAAAAAATTATTTGGTGTTCCTCAGTCTTAAAAAGTTTAAGAAACACTGCCCTAAAACAAACACTCCAGTCATTCTGCTATGAGAATAATATATATATAATTAACTACATGACTGGTTAATAATTAAATTACACCGTATTTTAATATCATGCACTACAACAAGCTGCAAGACACACATTGGCAAGCCACGTGCCGCTTGCTAGCATTGATCTGAGTAACCATGCTGAGTAACTATGCTAACCAGTGTTCCCTGTAAACTCAACACTTGGGCAGCTACCCAGGAGAGATTCAGGTTCCACCTAGTTGATTGGCAGAGCACCGCACAGCCAGCACCATGTCTTTCTATTAGTGGTGCACATCCACACAGGCTTTGGTGCATGTAACAGTATTTATTCTGCATGTGGCTGGAAAACAGAGGGAACATTGGTGCTAACATCTTTGGACTTGAACCAGCATCATAACAGTTGCCTGCAGAGTGCAGTGCCAAGAAAGAAAGATGTAAACACAAAAGTTTTTAAAAATCCCAAACCTAGTTAATTTGTCTGGCTGGCTTAAGAGACTTTTCAAAAATGGCAGCTATCGTATTTCTATACTGGATGAAGAGAAGTCACTCCCAAGGAATCGATTAGGGAGATAATGGATTTCTGAGAAACCTAGAGGGCATACATTTCTTATAATGGAACACATGCATACAAAAATAGACTGTCAATTTTTTCACTCTATAAACACTAGAGAAAATTCACATATTTGTCTTCCTTGTATATTAGGCAAATAGCAATGAGCATCAGGAGAGAGATGGTTGCTACAGAACTATGGGAGGAAGGGGTGACTGGGAAATAATTACCCTATATCAATTAAATTAACAACGGTTGGAAAACTGCAAGGGAATTCTCTTTATATTTCATTTTGCAATCAATTCTACTTGAACGCTATCGTTGGGAAATCCTTTCCTGCCGAAAATGGGAAATTCTAAGAGTGAGCATTTATTGGAGTTGTCTTGGCAACAAGAGCAGTATGGAGTTATAATTCAGACCAAAGGGGAGCTTTTGTTTTTAAAGCTGGCACTCAAATAGGAAAGAAAGAGGCGAAGTCTAGGTACGCAGGTGATTATATGCTCTGCTAAAGCTCTAGGATAATCAAAAAGTCTGAAGTAAATTAAACAAAATGCAAGTAACTGAGATAGTGGTGAATATATGAGTATAGAAATAAGCTTTGCTTTGGGTTTCGTGTCCATTTTCCTGTCTCCGTTGAGACCTGAAAAATATTTTATATTGCTGCTGATTACTGCAAAAGTAATCCAAAAATAATGCTAATTGTTATTATTGGCACTCCTCAATCCACTGGGCTATTAATGAGAGCAGCATGAACCAATCCAAGACTTTCTGTAATATCTCTTTCAAATGAAACTCCGCCCCGCCCTCCCCCACACACACACAAAATGAAAGTTGTTTTCTCTCCCTTGTTGTGTGCACACAACTACAACCCAGCAAATACTGAAGGACAGATTGGCCCAGAGCTACGAAACTATTTAGAATCCTAATGGCCATTTATTTCTGTGGAAATCTGGAACCTAAATCTTTCCAGTTCTGGGGCATTGTTCCTAAAGTAAAGGCAAAGGCTGTGTGTGCACTAGAGAGCTGACAGCAGCCCAGTGGTACCAATGCAGCTGCGCCCCTGCAAGATCTCCCATGTGGCTGCTCTATGCTGATGGGGAAGAGCTCTCTCATCAACATAATTAAACCAGCCCCCAGGAGCAGAGATAGCTATATTGGCAGGAGAGACACTCCCACCTGCATAGCGCTGTACACGCGCTATCACTTACGCTACTGAAACTTATGTCTCTCGGTGTGAACACACACACCCAGAGCAATTTACGTCTTGGCAGCATACGTGGTACTGTGGACACGGCCTAAGGTGCGTACGCCCAGCAGCTGTGGCCAAGCAGAGGAGCATTCTATTTACACAAGATAGACATGGGTACAAAGTCTCTGGAAGCACCTTTTACACCTCCTAATGAAAGGCGTGACGTTCATGCTCCCTCCCTAATAGCAACTGGCAGCTGGTAATAGGAAAAGACTCTCTTACTGCGGATGGTGCTCCACTTTGGGTGCTTTGAAGTGGCTGAATAGGTACCTGCTGACTACAACGGAGATCCTGCAGAGCTTCCTAAATTCCTGCATCTTTGTTCTCTAAGGACTCTCTTCCACTAGCCCCTAGTGCCCGAAAAATCAAAGAACAAGTTCAGAATTGAGCTAAGCTCTTGCCCAATTCGAATCTGTATTAAGACTCATCGAAGTTCAGGTGACTTTTTAATCTTTCCATTTCCAGCCCCTTTGCACGTGTGGTCTGGTGGTCAGGCCTAAAAGCCAGAACCATGCATTGTGATTGTATGGGAGTCACTGAATTTTTTGCCTCCATTCTACCACCTTGAAAATAGATTAGACCCTCCTCCCCTCCACCTTGCAGGTATATTGTGAAACTCCAACAGCAACTTCAAAATCCTTGTTCATGAGTGGCAAAGTATTACTCCTAATTTCAACCACAGCTGGAAGGGAAAGTATTGAGATGCTGAGAGAAAGGGGAACCTACCAACTTGCAACATTTTGCAGACAGAGCCTTGTAATATAGTGCCAAGCTGCTATTAGCTTTACATATTTACATTTAAGACAACAAACTGTACTTTTGGGGAGCTAGAAATAACCAAAGGAGAAATTTTAACTTAGGAGCTAAATGTCTTTGTAAGGGGATGGCTACACTGCAACTCTATTTTGAAATAACTAGCGCTATTCTAAAATAACAGTCTGCATTTACACAGCAGGTAGTTATTTCAAAATAGTATCAAGCTGGAAGACTTCTTACTCCGACTGTTGTAACCCTCATTGTACGAGGAATAAGAAGTTGGAGGAAGAGTGCTCTATTTCGAAATAAGTGCTGTGTAGACACTCCCTATTTCAAAATAAGATACACAATGGATGTAGCTCAATTTGCGTAGCTTATTTCGAGTTAAGCCCTGTTGTGTAGCTGCACCCTAAGTGTGATTATGTCTCAGGATTTTTTTTTTTAAAAAAACTTGCACTAATACATTCACACTTTTTGTTTTGGCCTCGTTGACGGATATCTCAGAAACAATGGGGGACTGATGAAACAGGAGACCACTGTGTAGCTCTCTCAGAGTAATCTATATTCCATTGGCGTTGTCTTCTAACGACTTTTCATTCAACTTGCAAAACTGCTCAAATAAAGAGCCATAACCTCCCGCACTTTCACAATGCTTGACTTATTTTTTTAAGGTGAAAGTCACTATCTCTCTCAAAGCTATTTTAATCCTCTCCCTGCTTTTACCTTGTAGAGCTAAGATGTCATAAAGCAACACTGTGCCATTAAAGCAGCCATACAATACGCACCTGGGATCTTAAAACTTGCTTTTGGCTTCACATCAGATCTGGTAGGGACTACAACACCAGCAGAAAGAAGGGTATTAAGTTTTTATTTTTGCTATATTTCACACGGTACTGCAGTGCAGTACAAAGGAGCCTTTCCTAGGATAAACCCGAGCAGACCAAAGCCAAAGAATAAAGGAGCATTGTAAAAAGACATGGTACTAACGCTTCAGTAAGTTCAAGGAAGAGTTCTTCTAATAAAACTTTTTTCTCTAGAAGCCTGAAGTCCTGTACTGAATGTCACATCTATTACCTGCTGTTCTATTAACAATATATGGCTCAGCTAAATTTGTTAAACAAATAACTCAAGGAAGATAGAGGTTGTTTTAGACACTTACTTTGGTAATACAGACCATATATTTGAGCACCTCCCAGTCTGTAATGTATTTACTGTCACAACCCCGTCTCCCCCATGAGAAAGAGAAGTGTTATTATTCCCATTTTACAGATGGGGAACAGAGCCACAGGAAGTATTTAGATGTCTTAATATCTGGGCCATATTTCCTCTCTGTAAAATTCTGCTATTTTTTTCCTAAATATTCCTGTGTGTTATGTGTAGAAGATCAAGAATGTACAGTAATAACAAGTGGACTGGGTAATCAAACCTTAAACATGAGGTGTACCCCATCTGGGGTCTATCATACCCAATTCTGACAACTACCCATGTGATTTTTGCACTTTGGCAGCACTTGGATTGCTTGCCATGTCACCCTAGTTCAAACTAGGGATGCAAATGTAGGGATTCGAAATAGTCAATGAAGCGGGAATTTAAATATCCTGCATTTCATTAGCATGATCTTGCCGGCGCATTACTCCGATCAACAGCTGTTTCGAAAGTGAAAGTGCGAGCCGGGACGTGTTATTTCGAATCAAACTCCTTGGTTTGAATTAACATTACTCATTTTTTGAGGAGAAACGTTAGTTCGAATCAAGGGATTTGGTTCGAACTAATGCATCCTGGCGCACACTTTCACTTTTGAAACAGCTGTTGAGTGGAGTAACGCGCCGGCAAGATCATGCTAATGAAACGCAGGATATTTAAATCCCCGCTTCATTGACTATTTCGAATCCCTACATTTGCATCCCTAGTTCGAACTAGGGTGCAAGTATAGACATACCCTTACTTAACTGACTAGGACTGTGTCTGAAGCAAATGTTCCGCCCAGTCTCAACAGTTCATCCAAACTCTCCATTGGAATGTGTGCATGTGAAAGAACCATGTTTGACTTCAGGAAGGATACATATTAAGCACTTAGGCTATTTCTCATCACCCAACTATCTTCTATCTGGATTTGTCAAGAACAAATAATGCCAAAATAGCCTGATTTCCATCCCTGACTGGTAACTGACGTAGTGGCTGGAGAGGAGGAGACAGACATAACTAGGCATAACTTACCTTGATTTCAGTAATGTTCTTGAAACAGTCCCAAATGATAGTATCGTAAGCCAAACCAGAGAAATGTAGGTACACAATTAGCTGAAAAATTGAACTTAAAGAGCAGTTATCAATAGCTCACAGTAAACAAAAAACAGGACTATGTAGCACTTTAAAGACTAACAAGATCGTTTATTAAGTGATGAGCTTTCGTGGGCCTGACCCACTTCCTCAGATCAAATAGTGGAAGAAAACTGTCACAACCATATATACCAAAGGATACAACTAAAAAAATGAACACATATGAAAAGGACAAATCAAATTACAGAACAGAAAGGGTATGGGGTGGGGAAGGTAAACGTCTGTGAGCTAATGATATTAGAGGTGATAATTGGGGAAGCTATTTTTGTTTTATTGTTTTATTTTTGTTTCAGCTACACCAGACTAACATGGCTACATTTCTATCACAGTAAACAAAGAGGGTATATCTAGTGGAGTCTATAGGGATCTGTCTTAGGTCCAGTACTGGTCACCATTTTAATTAATGACCTGGAAAATGGAATAGTGATAGAAATGTAGCCGTGTTAGTCTGGGGTAGCTGAAGCAAAATGCAGGACAAAGTAGCACTTTAAAGACTAACAAGATGGTTTATTAGATGATGAGCTTTCGTGGGCCAGACCCACTTCCTCAGATCAAATAGTGGAAGAAAATAGTCACAACCATATATACCAAAGGATACAATTAAAAAAATGAACACATATGAAAAGGACAAATCACATTTCAGAACAGGAGGGGGATGCAGGGGAGGGGGAAGGAAGGAAGGTAAGTGTCTGTGAATTGATGATATTAGAGGTGGGGAGAGTGGGATGTTTGTGAGCTAATGGTATTAGAGGTGATAATTGGGGAAGCTATCTTGGTAATGGGTAAGATAGTTTGAGTGTTTGTTCATTCCTTCTCGGAGAGTGTTGAATTTTAACATGAATGACAGTTCAGAGGATTCCCTTTCAAGTGCAGATGTAAAAGGTCTTTGTAGCAGAATGCAGGAGTGGAGAATAATAAAATTGACAGATGATATTGCACTGGGGGGGACTTGCAAGCCCTTTGGAGGATAGAATTGGAACTCAAAAGGACCTTGATAAACTAGAGAATAGGTCTGAAATCAATAATATGATATTCAATGAAGGCAAGTGCAGAGTCTTGAATAGAAGGGAAGAAAAAAATCAAAGGCTGGCTTTGGCTAGGCAACGATACTACAGAAAAGTATCCAGAATTGATCATAAATTGATGCATTTGTGTAACTCCCATTTTCCTTCTTGGATTACCCGAGAGCAGGCAACACTCACCTGTATGCTCGGCCCCGATGTCAATAGTAAGGGAGATTCTGAGTATCCCAGTAGTGATGCTGGATATTCACTCTCCCGCTGGAGTCTTTTTACTTGTAAAGGAAATTCGTCTTGGTGGTGTCTGCACCAGGGTCAGCCCTATACACACGTACTGGTACACCTTGACAGCCTCCAGGAATAAACCTGAGCTAATTGATGCAATGGGTCTAACTCAAAATACCTATTAAACAATATTCAACAAGTTTATGCTTTGAATTAATGCACCTTAACAACTTAATCTCAATCTGTTATATCCTGGGATTTTTTTTAATTAAATGTCATGAGGACTTCAATACATCAATTAATAAATGGAGTTTGCAGAAGAAAATGAAACTCAGTCAAGTTGCAGTTACGCTGTCACCAGTTACCCCTCCTCTGAGTGTGCACGCCTCAGAATTTCAGAGTTTTGGTACGTGTTTGCATGGGCTGGCGCGCTTGAGGAGCTTGAGGCTGGGGACAGCACTCCATTGGTCCAGCGAAACAGTCCAGTCAAAGCAACAAGGGACAGAGCAATTCTTACTCCGGATCATTCCAAGCTGCACGACCCTCTGAAGCTTCAGAGGGATAGCCAAGAAGTCTGTACCAGGAAACGCTTAGAACACAACCAATCATCTGGTAGCACTTTAAAGACTAACAAAACATGCAGATGGTGGTATGAGCTTTCATGGGCACAGCCCACTTCTTCAGATGACCGGAGTGTTGGAACTTCAGAACCAAAATAAATAAGGGAAGAAGGGGCGGGGAGAGAAGGAAAAAATGTGGGGGGGGGGGGCAGAAAGAGGCAGAGGATAGATAAGTATCAAAGTGAAAGCCGAGAACGTGTGTAACTGGAAAACAACAGATAGTATATTAGCACCTACAAACTAGATTGTTAAAAGAGGCAGATAAGAACCATTAGTTAGCAATTAGAGAGGAAGAGAACTAAAACCAGATTCTACATACACATAAAAAACCATTGGCACCTTCATTGTTTGGTAGGTTGATAATGTCCCAGCCATCCAGTATCTCGATTTAAACCATTAGCATGAGAATTAAACTTGTGAATGAATTGTAGTTCCAACCCTTCTCTGTGTATTTGGCTTGGGGAGTTGGTCTGTAACAAAACAGCAATTTGGAGATCCCTTAATGTGTGTCCAAGTAAGTTAAAGAGATCACCAACAGGTTTCTGTATGTTCCCTTTATGGATATCTGATTTGTGTCCATTAATTCTTTCCTGTAGGGACTGTCCAGTTTGTCCAATGTATATTCCAGTGGGGGCATTGCTGGCATTTGAAGTAATACCCACCACCCTTGACCAGCATCTCAGCTCATCTGGAAGAAGGGGCCCCACCACATGCATCCCTGGAAGTGGAAGTCCCTCTATTCCCCAAGGCATCATGGAACTTGTAGTCTCCAAGGCCGGACTGCAGAACTCAGGAAGATTACCAATCAGTTCAGAGGCCCCTCTAGTAGAGACTGCCTACAGTTGCATTAAAGGTTAATATTCTGGGATGAATTAATAGGTGTATCATATGTAAGACACAGGAGGTAATTGTTGGCTCTCCTAGACGCTGTTGAGACCTCATTGGGAATGTTATATTTAGTTTTGGGCTCCACACTTTAAGAAGGATGTGGACAAATTGAAGCGAGTTCAGAAAAAAATGGCAAAAAGGAAAAAGGACAGAAAACCTGACTATGAGGACAGGTTAACAAACATAGGTAGGTTTAGTTTAGAAAAAAGGAAACCAAGGGAGGATTTTATGAGTCTTCAAGTATGGTAAGGGCTGTTAGAGGACAAGGAACAATTATTCTCCATGTCCACTGAAGAGGACAAAAAAGTCATGGTTTTAATCTGCTGCTGAAATACATCCTAAAATATTCACACTGCCGGAGGGGGCTCTCAGCCATTGTGATTATCTTCAAAAAACCTTGGAAGTTGAGGGAGATATGCCAAAAGACTGGAAAAGAACCAATATGGTGAAAAATCTATAAAAGGGGGAATAAGGACATCCCTGGGAATGGGGATGGGAGCCGAGGAGGGACATTCAATAATAGATTTTAGCCATCCTTGGACCAAAAAACCCTACAAAACCCAATTAGGAAGGGAACCAGCTAAACTGCAATTCATTTGCAAATTCAACACAGTCAAATTAGGAATGAATAAAGATTTAAATTGGTTATCCCACTATAAAGACAATTTCCCCTCTCTTGGTATTCACACCTCCCCATCAACTGCTGTGAGTGAAAGCCACATCCATCCTGACTTAATTGGCCTCATTAACACTGGTATTATACTTGATAGGTAATTTTCTCCTTTTTGTTGTACTATATATAGATACACACCCACATCCCTGGCTCTGTAATTTCCATTCCAATTCATCTGATGAAGTGGATTTTACCAACAAGGTTAAGACCTCATAAATCTGTTAATCTCTAAGGTGCCACAGAACTCCTCATTGTTTTTGCAGATGCAGACTAAACACAGCTAACTCTCTGAGACTTTCCGGCCTTTAAAGGCAGTCAGTGTAACTTTTGCAGACAAAAAACAAAAACAAAACACTTCTACACCCTACAAGCCTATTTCCTTTGTTGCTAGGAAGGCAAAGCTTTTGTCCTTGGGGGGAAGGAGGGGAAGCACCTGTGAACCACAAAAGCTTTATTGCTCAATTGCCAGTGTAAACAAAGCCTGAGGCAGGGAGTCAGAAATGTGTTTATAAACAGAGTGATTAACAGGTGATTAAGATAAGAAAGGGCTATTAGGATGTTTCCTAAAGTTAAATGATCTGTTCCAAGCTTGGTGAACCGCCAAGTGGCCTAACTGATAGGAAGTAATTGTAAGCTTTTCTACTGTCCTTCCAATTATAGTCAAGAGGTGGAAACAAAGTTACAGGTTGCACCCCTATAAACTGGGACTCTCTGGTCCAGCAACATCAGTCAGGTTTTGAGAGTGCCGGACCAGGAAAGTCCAATCTATACTCATATCCTTTGAGATAACTGATTCTTTAGACAAAAGAAATGTAGTAGCCCTAATGTACCCGGATGTCAGTACGACATCTGATGCAGTTCCATGTGAGAAACAGTTAAGTAGGAGAAGATGGGAATTAATATGAGAACTGAAAGGAAAATAAGGGACAAGTTACAGGGAACACTACAACAGATCTGAGAATCCTAGGGCTGGAAGAGACCTCAGGAGGTCATCAAGTCCAGCCCCCTGCTCAAAGCAGGACCAATCCCAACTAAATCAACCCAGCCAGGGCTTTGTCAAGCCAAGACTTAGTAAACTATCAGGCTAGAGGGAGGTTACTAGTGGAGTTCCTCCGGGATTAGAAAGGAGGCCAAGCTTATTAAACATTTTTATTAATGGCCTTAGCACAAAAAGTTGGCATGTGCCAATAAACTTTGCAAAGCACACAAAGTTGGGAGGCTACCCAATACCGAGGAGGACCAAACTATCATACAAGAAGTCCTGGATGGCCTTTCAAACTGGAGTAATAGAAATGGGATGCTATTTCATGGTGCGAAGTGCAAGGTCTAGCATTGAGGGACCAACACCAAGAATTTTTGCTATACAGTACTTAGTTGGAAGTGACAGTGGAGGAGAAAGAGCTCAGTGTCATTACTGATCAAAGAAGAACTAGGAGCTCAGCGTGATGCATCTGTGAAAAATGTTAATGTGATCAAAGATGCATCAGGTGAGGTATTTCCAGCAGAGTCAGGAAAGGGTAAGTGCCATTCTACAAGGCATTGATGAGACTTCATTTATAGCATTGTGTACAGGTCTGGTCTGCCAAGTTTAAGAAAGATGAATTCAAACTGGAACGGGTGCAGACAAAGGCTACTAGAATGATATCAAGGATGGGGGGAGGGACCTATTTTATGAGAAGAGACTCAAAGAGCTTGGCTTGTTTAGGCTAGCCAGTTGAAGACGACAGAGGGCAGATATGATGGCTCTGTGTGAACATACCAGAGAGAGAAATGCCAAGGAGAGAAAGGAGTTATTTAAGGTCAGCATCGCTGTGGATCCCAGAACAGATGCATATGAACTTGCCATCAACAAGTGTAGAAACTTGCATGGACAATTGCAAGTTTAGTTGCAATTAGGCTAAGGTTTTCAAACTACCATAGGAGTGATGGTCTGGAGCCACTTCCCAAGGGGAGCAGGGGAGGGGACAAAAATCCTTGTTGGTTTCAAGATTGAGCTTGCTAAGTTTATGGAGGAAATGGTACGACAGGTCTGCCTACACTGGCTTGTGACCCCTTGGCAACTGCCTGTAGCAAACCCTCCACCCCAGCACCTGGAGACTGGATACTAGACGGGGAAGGCTGTGAGCGACCACAGAGAATTCTTTTCCACATCTGCCTGGTGAGTCTTACCCATATGATCAAGGTCTAACTGAATTGTGGGGGTCAGGCAGGAATTTCCCTGAGTCAGGTTGGCAGAGACCATGCCGGTGGCTTTTCAGCCTATTCTACAGCAAGGGGCACGGCTTTCAGGTTAAAACTAGTGTAAATGGAGAATCCTCTGTAGCATGAAGTCCTTAAACAATGATTTGGGATTTTAGAAAATCAGCCAGAAGTTAGGGGTCTATGGCAGGGGTAGATGGCTGAGATTCTGTGGCCTGCAGTGTGTAGGAGATCAGAGTAGATGATCACAAGAATGGTCCCATCTGACTTTAGTAAGCATGTGTTAGTAAGAATATACATTACAATTTTAAACCTAATCACTGTCCTTTAAATCATTTGCCACAATATGTCAAAACAGGTTAACATTAGAGTAGTCTAATCTTTATTTAATTTTCTGTCTTGATATAGGAATTAGATACAGTGCTCCTGTCATATATTTCTAAATTATCACCTGCACAAACAGAGTTTTTAATTGCCTAAGTAAAGTTGCCTTCCCATATAAAATGGTGCCCCTGTGGGCAGGCATGGAATTTTCCCCCTCCAACTCCACTTACACACAGCCCTATTGGAGCTGCCGTCCAATGAGAAAAGTCAAACGCACCTATGACCTAGAGCAGGGACAGTCAATAAGCAGCCCATGGACCAAATCCAGATTGCTGGACACATCGGCACGGACCCCAGAGCTTTTTAATTACTTATCACTCTTATTTTTCTATTATTTTCTCTGACGTCAGGACCCTGACTATACCTTGATCAAGAAATCGAGACCTTGACAACAAATAATTGACTACCCCGTCCTATAGTAATGTGTTTTCAAAAGATCCTTCCCAAAGGCTGCCTAGCTTTGTCATTTACACGGTCACACAGAGAGAGAGATCATGTCTACATAAAGGTTGCTTGACCCTGAGATCTGAAAAGGCAGCATAATAATAAGCACAGAAGACATTTTAAAATGAAAGTCTTCCTCATCTGCTTCAGTCCCTTTTCTTTCCCTTTGAGCCTTGTGGTTAGAAGCCTTGCTGTATTTTTAGCCTTAATCCTGACTGTGACTGAAAAGTATGAAATCTCTGGTTCAGGTAGCTACAGGGAGGGTGAGCATGGGAAGCAGAGCTGCTGTGAACCTATTACACTGCTATGCCCTAGACCGTTTAGATGTGAGAGATACACTTGTGTCCAGTGTCTTCTATAAGCTGAGCACTAGGGCGACCACCCAGGAGAGGTTCAGGTGCCGCCCAGCTGATTACCGGAACTCCTACAGAGTCCCACAGCTGGTCGCATGCGTTTCTATTGGTGGTGCGCATCTGAACATGTCTTGGTGCACATCACAAAATTTATTCCACATGCAGATTGAAAAAAAATGAGTGGGAATATTACTCGTGTCTGCCTCCTTTGCTTTGCGAACAAAAGCTGGTGCGCTACATGGAGGAATTTCTCTTTATAAAAAAAAAAAAAACCTACTAGCCATAACTTTCTTCACTGCAAAATCATTTTCCTAACTCTTAGCTATCATGGGACACAGAGACCATGCCTGTCTCGTGCAGCTTCAAGACAGCTGCAGGGATCTGACACCAGCTCTTGTTTCATATTAAGGATATGAAATAAGCATCAACGGAGAGCCTGGAAGAAGAAGAAGAAACAGCTGTTATAAAGAACTGGTTATGAAACCCTTGCATCTCAGGCTGTCTGTCGAGCCTTCCTAGTGATCAATTTAGATTTTTTTTCCCCCATTTTTTGATGACCCTTTGATAAATCACAGTTTAACATAGGATATAAATACTCATAACCGATTGCCATAGGCGGACCTGGAAGGAATTTTCCTCAAAGTCAGTTCAGCAGTGACCTTGAGAGGTTTTCACTTTTCTCTGCAATATGAAGCGTGGGTCACCTTGCCAGGATTATTTAGTAAACCTCATGTAATTCACTGCCCTTGGTGCATCCTCAGTCCCCCACTCTACGGTTATGTGCCACAGGAAAGAAACTAGGCATCTGTGGCCTGGGACAATTTAGCTGTTGGGTTTGGTGTGGGTGGGTTTGGTGGCCTATGATGATCTGGGGATCCACTGTGGCTTGAAAGTCCATGACTCTAAAGCTGAGAGCAGAGTCAGAAAATCACTGGCTACGTCTACACTGGCGGCTTCTTGCGCAAGAACTTGCTAGGTGTCTACACTGCACGTGAGCTCTTACACAAGGAAATTTACAGTCTAGCGTCAGAAAACAGGTCTTCTTCCGGAAGAGTTATGCCTCTCCCCACCAGGAATAAGAGCTCTTGCGCAAGGCGGCAATGTAGACAGGCAACATGAATTTCTTGTGCAAGAAACCCCTATAGCTAAAATGGCTTTCTGGAGCAAGAGAGCATCCACACTGTCATGGAAGTTCTTGCACAAAAGCACATGGCCGTGTAGATGTGCTCTTATGGAAGACGTTTTGCTCAAGAACTGTTCCGCGAAACAGTTCTTGTGCAAGAAGCTTCCAGTGTAGACATAGCCACTGTGTCAAACTACTTGTTTCATCATATGTATTAATATTATCGCCATAGTCCTAGGTACAATAAGAGTTTTGTTTTGTTGATTGGAGGTTAATGTGGCCACACTGGTTTAGTGAACGAAGTAACGTTTGTCCAAGAATTGGTGCCTGTGTCCAGTGCTACTTGCTCCTGAAGGCAACTATGTGACGTACTGTGGTTTGGTCAATGATAAGCTGCCAGTCCACTAGAATGAACATGTGAAGTTACCATGCCGTGCTCGCATTGCATGAGCAGATCTCTTGCATTCGCCTTCGGTGGCACTGCCCTTGAGGAATCTTCCCTGTGGTCTGAGTGCCACAAGCCTCACTCTTTGGATTCCAGGACCTATTGGTTTAAAAAGGCAGCGGGGCTTGTGCATTTCACGCTGTTTCAATTCCCCCCAGCAGTAAGGCAGGCCTGCAGGGGGCGGCGGGGGAGGGAGGCAGTGTGGTGCACTCCCAGTAGCACTGAAGTCTCCCCTTTCAGGAGCATGGAGCTGCTCCCCCTTTGCCCAAGGGCCTGGCGTGGCTGTTGGCCCCCTGCTCAGACAGAGGAAAAAAATCCACCCACGGATGGAAAAGCTGAGGGGGAACATTGTTGTGCACCAAACTGATCCCTGCCAGACTACCTGCACCATGACGGAGTCTCTCTTTGTCCCAAAAGATGCTTTGGCCCAGGATGGTGTAGGTCTGGTCAGGATGGAGCACGTCTGCCAGCGTGTATCTGGCCTTTGCTATGACCATGGAGTCCATGCTGAGGAACAAGAGGGTGTGCCCGCCCCCGAGGTAGCAGACTCCGGTCTTGGGGAGCAGAGCAAGCAGCACTGGTTTGGCTGTGGGTTTGCCTCACATCACCCCCCACCTCCGAGGGTGCCTCCCAGGCATCCATGGAGTGGGCTTGTTGGGATGGGACTGGGGACACTTGCAGAGCAGGCTGCAGGCATACATGTTGCTTCCTGGCTCCCAGCAGGGCTGCTCTGGGCCATGATCTTCTTAAATTGACAAGGTGCAGGCACTTCCCTCAGAGAAGCATGGAATCAAGGATTTAATTCACAAGGTGTCCTGCCTCTGCTTGCACCAGGATTAGAGGAGAAGGGGACTGTGTTTGTCACAGTGCAAAGCTGGAAGGGAGAGGGGTGTTTTTTCCTAGGTCAACACAGAACACAAGGTGCACTCGTTTTGCGGGGTGAGTAGCTGGAGGTGGAACATGACCAGGTTAATTTGCTGGGTGATGAGGCAGGGTCTATCTAAGGCAGTGGTCCCCAACCATTTGAGGTTGCCGGGCACCAGGGGGCGTGGCCGTTCGCCCGCCAGGTGCCAGGGGGAGGGGACACTTGCGCGCCTGGGAACAGCCCCCCCCATAGCCGCATGCCCGGGGCCGGCGCCCCCTCCAAGGGCTGCGCGCCCGGGGCCGGCGCCCCCCCCCCGCCAAGCGCCGCACGCCCAGAGCCAGCACTCTCCCCCCCCGCCAAGCGCCGCACGCCCAGAGTGCGGGCGGCCAATCCGCAGCGCTCCCGGGGCCGGCTCCGGCACTATGCATGCGCCATGTGCCCGGGGCCAGGCCAGCCCCGAGCACTTGGCGGGCGCACACAAATGCCCCCGCGGCGCCTGCGGGCACCGTGTTGGGGACCATAGATCAAAGGCATCAGCAGTTTCGTGGAGCCAACTCCCAGTCCTCAAGGGTGGACACTTTCCATGGATCCATACTGAGGTCTGATGGAAACTCTTGAACCCCTTATAAGAAGCCTGTATCAAATTTTACAACATTGCTCCAAAGGCTGGGGATGCCAGAGCTCCTCAGATAGGTCACCAGAAATCCTCAATACAGACCCAGGTGGTCCTGCAGCAGACACTGGGCATGAGACATTTCAGCACGACCACTTAAAGTACAACAAAGTTCTAAGCAACTGCAAACAGAGTCATACAACCGGCAACTTGAATAGGAGGTGGTGCTGTCAATTCAGCTTGCAGCTACACCAATGCGACAAGCTAAGGCTGTAGCCCGCTGCTTTCCGAG
Source organism: Pelodiscus sinensis (assembly GCF_052426305.1). Taxonomy (NCBI): domain Eukaryota; kingdom Metazoa; phylum Chordata; order Testudines; family Trionychidae; genus Pelodiscus; species Pelodiscus sinensis. Next base: position 9,552,664 of record NC_143059.1, read on the forward strand.
CTAGCAGGAGTGTAAATAGCAATGTGGCTGTGGTAGCATGGACAACAGCTGTGGGAGCATGGCTGAGCTGTATCAAGTAGAAACCCATCTGAATCCCCTTCTCTGTACATACTCTGCATGGCTCAGTCAGGCCTCCGCTGCCGCTGTCAGTGGTACATGCCATGGCTACACGGCCATTTCTGTTCACATTGTCTTGATGAGAGAGGGCGTGAGTAGCCATACTGAAGTGGTGGCATTCCACCCCTAGCTCTTAGTGCAGACTTAGGCTTAAATAGCACCACCTCCTGGGACTCAAGTGGTTAGCCAGGCTTGTTGGTTTCCATCAGAAATGAATAAGTCAGTCAGATATTGCTTCGAGGCAATCCTGTTGGTTTACACGTGGTCCTGCTTCACTGACCACAATATAAATCCAACAGCAGGAGACAGTTTCTTTACTTGCTGTTTCGTGCCTCTTTCCAGCCAGCACACTGCCCCAAAATGCTCCCCTTCATTTTTTTTCAGGTCATGTAAGTGCTTTGCTCTCTGGAGCTGCCTCGTTGCCTTCCCCCTGAACTGTTTCTCACTCTCCCTTTCTGTCACTCACACATGGACCTCCCTCACCCAACACTTAGCCCCTTGGATTTGCGGTAAAGATCCTTCAGAAAATTACAGGTGATTCCAAATACCATCCAAAACAGTAGAAAGCCTTAATTACTGCTGTTAGCTCTGCTTAAGCAATGGGGTCGCATCCTGCACCAGTAAAGTCAAATGAGGGTTTTGTCATTGACCTCAGTGGATGCAGGGTGTGAAACAGTCTTTGTTAACAATACTTAGTTTTACACAGAATACTAGAACTGGAAGGGATCTGGAGAGGTCATCAAGTCCAGTTCCTTGTGTTGGAATTTAAAGTTTTATTCTTTTTATATTTGTATTTTAGGATTAATAATGTAGCAATGTAAGGTAACATTATCACATTTAATATTTTATTAAACTAAGCCCTTTAGTAAGATGATATATATATATAAAGTTTAGTAAGTAAAGAGACTGGATCTCATATTGTGTCTATGTCAATGAGATTAGAAGAGTGTTGAAGGCCCGAGCCTTCAGTGTGAATTGTTTTACTTACAAAAATTAGGAAGGCAATTTACAATGCTGTTTGCTTTTGTTCAATATAAAACTTTGCTGTTTGTATCTCTGTGAAAGACTGTTTGTATGAATGAGATAAGAAGGTCATCGTTAGAGCCACATGGTCAAGAGAGAAGGGTGAGAATGCAGGGTGAAGGCAAACTGTAAAAGACAGACTGCAAAGAGACATATTGGGGTCAGAGAAACCATCAGTGCATACCCACAGTCAAGAATTGATCAGATTGGCAGATGGATGGCTCTAAAGGTGAATGCATCCCTAAAAGCAACTGATTAACAATCCAGGATAGGATGAGCCTCTTGGAGATGTTAACATCAACAGGTCACAGACAGAGAAATCCACAGGACTTCAGCAGAGAAAAGGATTATAAAAGCAGGGTGCCTTGCTATGGAACTTTGGGTTCGTTTTGCCACCAACTCCAGAAGAGCATTGGATCACGACTGACAAAAGGCCCTGCTCTCCCTCCGTGATTGATCTGGCTGGCCACTCTGGACTGGTAACTATAACATCGTCTGGCGGGACTGTGTGTGTGTGTAGTGTTTGTGTGTGAATGACTGAAAAGCATATGCAACTGTTGTATTCTCAATAAATGTGGCATACTGCCTTTTCCCCTATAAAAGATCTCATGTGCTTTGTTTAAGCATAACACTTGCCATCATGGCAGGATCAAACACCATCTAGATCATCCCTGACAGGTGTCTAACCTGCTCTTAAATATCTCCAGTCCAGAGATGGAGATTCTACAACCTCCCTAGGCAATTTATTCCAGTGTTTAATCACCCTGACAGGAAGTTTTTTCCTAATGTCCAACCTAAACCTCCCTTGCTTCAATTTAATCCCATTGCTTCTTGTTCTATCCTCAGAGGCCAAAGAGAACAATTTACCTCCCTCCTCCCTGAGACACCCTTTTAGGTATTTGAAAGCTGCTGCTATGTCCCTGCTCTGTTTTCTCTTTCCCAAGCTAAACAAACCCAGTTCTTTGAGTCTTCCCTCGTAGGTCAAATTTTCTAGATCTTTAACCATTTTTGTTGCTCCAATTTCTCACATCTTTCCTGAAATGTGGTGCTCAGAACTGGACATAATACTCCCAACTGAGGTCTAATACCGTACATCAAGGAGCAGTGGGACATGTTAATAGGAGTTTGCAAAGCACTGACAACTTTGGTTGGTGCTTTTACGGATGTGCAAAACAAAAAGCTCATTGAATATAATCAACAGTAATTGTTTTATATCCTAAATACAATTAAGGTACATTTATAGCTCATATGCCATTAGGAATTTCTAGCTCACTAGATAATATTCTAACAGGATGAAGAAATATACAAACATTTCCTCCAGGAGATATTCTGTTATGAGCGTTTAACTTTAAACAAAAATACTGTTGTGACAATGATCACAGAAAGTATTAGAGGCCCAAAATTACTACAGTTGTAGCTAATAGAGAAATCCCCATTGACTTCAATGGCAACAGGATCTGGCCTGTTTTAGCCAGTGTTTCTGCTTACTTTGATTGCAGGCTGAATTATAGCCCTGTAATCTCGGGAACCCATAGTATTTTCCATTACTACATCAACAGCTGTTAGCTAGTGCCCAGACTCTTAAAGTGCATGATTCCTCACTGATACACATAGCTAGCAAGCTACACCGGACTGCATCTTCATTATAAATGCTACGACTTCAGTTGTGTTTTCTCTCCTTTTCTAAAAGATAACCTATACAAAGATGGACACCAAAATAATGAAGTGGTATGAAACTGATGTGACATGACTTATGTTGGAATAAAAGTAGTAACCTTATCTTTAGCTAATGCCAACAAAAAAAAATAAATCAGTGTCACTACTTTTGTTCCAAATACCAGTGGCCATACACAGACTTGCACTGGAGTGCACTAGGTTTCATCCACACCTTTTCCTATTTCTGAGCAAAATTATGTATAGACAGATACTAAGGCACATCCTGGTTGGCTGTGCTCACATGCTGGTCCAGTCACCACAGTTAAGGAAAATACCACGTTGCAATATCTTACTATATATGTTAGAAACTGTTTGTATCTGTCTGAGTCCATTTGTTTAAAAATTTCCTCCTATACGCTAAGAGCTATTTGGTAGGCAGCTTCCTCTTATGACAAAGCATAGTCAGGGGTCGGTCATGTCAGGGCAATGGGATGTGCTTAGACTGCAATTGCTTTTCATAACAAGGAAAAGGAGGGGTCTGATGGCAGGACAGTTATGCTCCAGAATGACCACAAGGGGGCAGCAAGTGCACGGGACAGTTATATTGTAGAGTGACCACAGGGGATGGCCACATGTGTAACAGCATGGCCAGCTGCAGGCCGGGTTTTGAATGCTGCCAGCCATTGGCCCCAAGTAAGTGGTCCCCCATCCTAAAGTTGGAGCCCAAACCAGCCCACCACCCCCAAGCTGTTGGCCCCAGTGTACCAGCCAGCAGCCCCACCAACCAAGGCCCCTCCCCACCGTGGAGCAGGTGCCAACCAGGCAGCACAGTGCCTGCTGGCCCTTGGAGCAGCTGCCGGCTCCCCTGGGAAACAGCCACCAGCCTGGGCTGGGCAGCACAGTCCCGCCACCACCACCCCCTTCGACACCAGATGCCTGCCAGAGCCAGGTAGTGCAGCCAGCACCACTGCAGCCTCCCAGACGTCAGCCAGCTGGCAGGCCTTCGGGCTGCCCTGAACCCATCCCCCAACCCGCTGCGCTGAGCCTCCTCACCTCCCAAGCCCTTGCCCTCACTCCTACACCCCCACACCCTGCCCTAACCTGCATCCCAACCCCCTGCCCTGACTCCTGCACCCCCCATACCCTATACTGACTCCTGCACTCCACACACCCTGCCCTGTGCGCCCCCACCCCATACTAGTTGCTTTAAATGAAGGTACATGCAGTCCCACTAGTGGGAAGTTAAGGAATAACCTACCATAAGCCAGTTTTTCTCACCTATAACATTCCAGCATGTATGGCATGGAACATGAAGGTTTATATGCATAGAGTTGAGCATTCTTAGACACCACAACCCTGTTACCATGTCTGCACACACACACACACACACACACACACACACACACACACACACAGAGAGAATGAGTTACTATGAGCGTGGAAACTCCCATCCCCTCAGCCAAAACCAGTCCTGTCTGAACCCTTTTTTTCCTCCTACCCTCCCCAAAATGGAAAAGCACCTTTATTTGTCCCCCAAATGCAAAAGGCCTTTTGCATCCCCTAGAAATCTAAATGTCACTGACTGACCCACTTGTGAAATTCTTCCACTCCCATTAATGCAATGTAGGTCACCAATTTCTGCTTGATGCCGTGCGTATCTTACTTCGCTTATTGCTTAGCAAAACCTAGGGCCGTGACCAAAAAAACCCCTTTGTTTATCTTTCCCCTGAAATAATTGTCATTGGTATCCATGGCTTCATTTATTTATAAAACACGGGTCTGTCCTCACTCTTTCCCTTCTCTTTATGAACACACCATCTGACTTTCATATTCCTACAATTGGAGGACACGAGCACTCTTTAGCTTTTAGTGTCCTGCCAAGATGCCAGTTATGTCAAGCCCCTCTCCTCAAACAAAGGAAGCCATTTTCCCTATTCTAGATTCCAGTGCTACACATCAAAACCCTGCATTTGCCTGCCTCTCTGCTTCTTCTATTGTCTGGGCTAACACAGAGGACTGTGTGCCGATCCTTTTTAGAGGTAATTGGGAAACGACAAAAGGATAAGCCTGTGTGGTCCTTTCATTGCACACCCTCCCATTGCACGTGGGCCATCCCTTATAATGATGCCATTATCTAAATGTCAAGAGGTAACATTAACCAAAGGGGGAGGGGGGAGAACACTCAGCAAAGCCATAAAACGGGAACATCACAAGGACTCATTATTCGTATTCAGCCTCGTTAATAAGGTATGTGCTCCTGGTGCCAAGACAGCTAGAACAAGTCATCTCAACGAGCTCAAGGTGCCTAGGAAAAGCTGTTGTCATTAGCTAAGATGTTCGCAGCTTTTACCAGTGCTTGCTTTTTAATGGCCGCATACTATATACAAAGATTGTTATGTTTAAATAGGATAAAAGGTTGAGGTAATCATCAAACCCACATGGCTGCTGACATCAACCAGGCAGGCAATTATTTTATTGTGACTATAAATCCTATGTATAGCAATTAAGCAACGTGGGGATTATTTTCCCCATTATATGCATGTGTCATTCTCATCAGTACTTATATGCGTACAAAGTACGAGTAGCACACAGAGCTGGGCAAATGCATGCAGGATTCAATTTGGAAAGGGAGGGTTGGAGGCAGATTAACTCCTGCTGGTTCACAGGGAGGTTTGGAATATGAATTTGGATATCCAAGGAGAACACATTCACATCTTCTCTCCCCTCTGCCACTACCAATTACACAGCACGTGCCCCATCGGGCTTGTCTTCTGAAGCTAGAAAGCCAGCCTGATCCGGTCCGGCACCGTTGGTCTTGTTGAAGTTGGGAGGTGGCGGCTATCCGGGCATGTGACATAGGGCACCTATCAAATCCCATGGCTGCCCAAGCATGCAAGCAAGCTCAACCCATGTTGCCATAACTTCAGTGCATTTGAACTGAGGACTCTTCCTGAATGGGTCTGAGATACAATACATGCCTTTCGTACTGCTAGACAACCACAACCGGCAGCTTCCACCAAAGAGCAACACCCAATTCTTCCTCCAGCCCATCGCACTGGAGCGGTAGCGACTCTTGTGGCTCATAGTGCTTCACGACAAGGACATCAACTATCGTTTGGTTCAGTGCGTTAAAGGCTTGCTGTCAGAGACCTGTCCCGTCACACTCAACATTCTGCTTTGTGAGCTCAGTTCCTGCTGTTCCACTCCCTTCTTTTCCCCCGAGTTTTATGTCCTTGTCTCTGCATCTCGGTAGATTGTAATTTTCTGTCACAGTCTCATTCAGCTTCTGTACATCATAGTGAAGTGAATAATGAGGTTCTGTGCCATTTTTTTCACCCCCTTCCTGCACTTGGTTGACTGCTGGAACACCTCAGGTGCTGGGCTTATGCCCATCGACAGGCACAGCCATCTGTAGTGACCAAATAGCGTCGCAAAGGTTGCTTATTCACGTTTATGGGCAAAACTTATTTCTCACATTACAAACTGTAACAACACTGGCTTTGGCAAGTTTTGGCAAGACATCAATTGTGGATGGTGGTTTCTTTTCAGTGCCTAGGATGTATGTCAATATGTGATTTGTCTGGTGGTTTCTTAAGTACCACCATACAGCTTATCTCAACTGTATTCATCCTGACAGGTGCAAACTTGAGAGCTCCTTGCTTATTGGATTATGTAGTGCCACTGGAATTTTCCTTCGTGGTTAGCAAACAGGTTCCATCGTGGGGCCTGTTTCAGTTGCAGCTTGCCTTGGAAAATATCTCCATGTGCTTTTCAAACTGTTCCCATCGGTCATGGGTCTCCTTTTCCTTCTTGGACTGCACCTATAAAATTGTGAGTCTGGGTTCTGATCCGCTCCATGGCTTGTATGGCTGTATACCCAAAAGGTGTTTGTGAGGCTTACCATCCACCTGCCAAAACTTCCATTGGTACCATCTATTGCTTTCCAGATGTGTTACTAGGTGGTCACATTTTCATACAGGCTGCATTGGGGTCTGTAATAGATTATTAGATTGCCCCAGCTCTTTGTAATGAATATGTTCCAATTCAGTCAACTCGGGAATCTCATTACAGGAGGCCCCAGCTAAAAACACATAGGACATTTTCCTAGTAACCTCCATATTGCATGCACAGAGGCCGCTATTGTCCCTTGTTGTCTTCTTGTCCAAAGAGCTTGAACCTGATATGCTCTGCAAGAAGAGAGACCATCATCTGTCTGATGTGACCAGGCCTGACAACAGAGGCAAGCAAAGGGGGTAGTTGCTCCGGGGACCAGCAGTTCAAAGGGGCACAGGACTTCTGGCAGCCAGAGTCCTTTTATTTGCTGCCAGAGTTCCACGCTGCATGCTCCACGCAGCTGTGCAGGCCGGGGCCCAGTGCTGTTGTGTGGTAGTGCCGATGTATACCGGGGCGACGTACAGCGGGGACGCCCTGTACTCCATTGGTCCATGCAATCTGGTATCCTGCTCTCTGGCAGTGAACCCCAGGCCAAATTCTTCTGAGGAAAGTGAAAACTCCCTTCCCTGAAGGCACCTGGACCATTGCATAGCTAAGGGGAAGGACATGTCCTGGGTGAGTGCAGCTGGTGGGAGCGTATGTCCTGAAGCAGGAGGGTGCATAGCTGTCATCGTCTTCACCGTAAACCAGTGGGGCTGGAGGTGTGCTTTTCCATACAAGTCTCAAGAGAGAGTTATTGGTGTGGGTGGTGTGGTTTTTTTTAAGCTTATAAAATTAAGATAAAAAGGCAGCTGCTTTCCCAGGGAGTTTCTCTCTGCCCAACCCAGCAGGAGCTGTTCTGAGCTGCTCTCGTCGGAGCCTAGTTTTACATATCTTACAAGGAGGCAGCTGAAAGGCAGCCCATGAGTGCAAACCGAGCATGATGCAATGGAGTCTCTGCGCACAAATGCCTCATTGACAAACCTCATAAGAGCCGCGTGTCAAGAAATGATGTTTCCGCTACAGTAAGCACATGCCACAGCAAATGAAAAATCATCTGGACAGTGACAAAACACAAGTGGAGAGGGTGCAGATGCTGTTCTGCGAAGCAAGAGAAATCCACAGCAGCTTGTCGATGAAAATGGGGAATATTTGTAGGCAGGGGATATCAGTCTTACAGACATCACATTGCCTGCTATGAGGCAGGTTAAGCCTCATAAAATAGGAGAGGCAAGCATTAAGAAATCTAAGTTAGAAGAGGAAAAATATGTAGCAACACCTAAATAGTGACATGCGAACAAGATAAGCCAGTGAGGGCTGCCGAATGTTGAGCTCTGGCATGGTGAGTCCATAATGATGTTAATTAACTACAAATGCAGCAGAGCATTGTTAAATGCATTTGGGATATGCACACGCCCCATTTGGGTGGAAAATTAACGAGCTGCTGTTCATGTGGAAAGAGAAAGCATTAAGAAATTGAGTTACAGATGAAAAATCGGGAGCTGCTTCCATGGGGTCCTCCTACCACACATATGTCCTTTAATTAAAAGCAAGCATCTGCCCAAGGACTGCAGCACCTAACCCTTTACTAATTGATGGGCAAGCGTCATCAGTTGTGATAACAGAGCTCTTGATTGCAGATCTAAATTTTTTGACCTTGGAAAACAGGGAGCTTTTGTCCAGGTGTCACTGGGTACTGATGATGGCAACGGCCTTTTTTGTCCTGACCTAAAAAAGGGATTACCATCAGGGCTGGCATTAGGCAACATGGCAGCCCTGGGAAACTTGTGTTTTGGTGTTCTTGGCCTCTGTGGGCCTAGTGCCACCCATTTCCCCTGGCACCCAGGGGCTCCCCAATCCCTGCACCCCCAACTTGTAATCCCTTTACTACTAACCCTTACATTGGGCCCCCTTTACCCCTCACCTCTGCACCGTGCCCCCCACATCCCAGCTCTACCCTGTATCCTCCACCCTCTTCACCCAGCAACACCCATGCCCTATTGCCCCTCATGATCTATGGCACCCTGGGCATTGGCCCAGTTTGCCCAGCCCTGTTACCAACACTCACAGAAACAGGGAGATTTGGGCCATTTTTCTAGGCACCTGCCGTTTAGCAAGTTGGGCACAGCCCTCTGAAGTTTCTCCAGCTGGATGTTAGGTCAGCCATGTTACAGGACAGGTAGAAGACCCTTTGGGGAGCGTGATAGTCCACAGGAAAGGAGGGAGGAGCAGGAATCAGGCAGCACTTTCCCTTGTCACCTGCCTGCAGAAACACAGGCAATGCAATCAAGATATGGTTTTCCCTTCCTAAGTCCTGATGGGGCTGCTGATGGCAGCCACAGAAGGAGTAAGCAGCACAGCCTGAGCCTGCTGGAGACTTCACCCAAAAAGGTGGTGCTGCAAAACGTAAAATAAAACAGCCCCTGCCTCTTTATCTGAGGGGGAAAGGGGTCTGTTCTTGGTGAACACCAACCTTCTACCTTTCCCTGAGTTGTAAGGTGCTGTGTAATGTACGCTACTCAATCACTTTTAGGTTGACCCCCTTGGGCCTGAGTTGGTTCTGTTCCCCTAGCGTAACTCTGTTGGTGTTAGGCCCCACAAAGTGTGGCTGAGCAGCGAGTCTGGCCTGTTAGTTGTGGTAGCTGGAAATACCTTCCCGTTCACTTCAACATCAAACCGATGCATGAAACCATAAATACAGCAAGGAGTTAATTCTTTCAGTCCTCCATGAGAATCTGCATGGTGCCCATTGAGAAATACTGAAGGCTTCCTGCCTTAGAGTGGCCTCGCTACATTCCACTTGCAACCAATACAATATTTTTTACTACTATTCTATCAAGCTGTTGTGAAGGATCACAGGAATGACCTGCCTTATTGGAGCCCAGCAAGGATTCCTCAAGGCCATCTCCCGGAAGAAGCAGTTTCAGATGAAGACAGTCATTCCAGAAAGGATAGGGATGATATAGCCTCGCCATAAGGGAAACATTTTTTCCTGGGCTCCAGCATGCCATCTTGCTCTGAAACGAAGATTTAGACCCTGTATCATGTTTGGGCTGTCGAATCTCTCTCTGCTTTGTCTGTGTTCACATAAATGGGCATGGTTGCTGTGCAGCATCAAGGAGCTGTTGCAGTCCACCAGAAGGTGGCTACATTTCAGTAGATGAAGTGAGGTGTGGCAAAGCTCTGGTTGTGTTCTGAGGGTGGATATTGTATGGCTCGGAGGCTTGGTGTCACCCTCCCCATAGCCTCTGGCCCTTCACTAGAGGAAAAAGTTACAGCCTACTGAGCCACCCTCATCACCCTCACCCTTTGTAGTCCTGGTCTCCCCACTCTGGGGCAGACTCTGTGGTGGTGTGGGGAGGGTTGGGGAGAACCTGGGCCCACCCACTGCTCTGGGTTCTGTCCCAAAGCCCCTAAGGCAGCAGCAACATGGAGTGTTTTCTCTACTCCCAGTCTTGCAGCCTTTCCCTGGGCCACTTCCCCAAACACTCCCCCCAATACCTTCTCTGAGCAAGCCACTCCTGCTCAGCACACTTCCCTCCTTGCAGACCTCCGGCAGCACATCTCTTACTCCCAGCCCTTGGGCTTTTCTCCTCCTCCTGCCTTTCCTGAGGGGAAGCCTTTTAGACTAGTCCCTAGCAGGCCTTAATGAGCTGCAGGTGCCCTGATTAGCCTGCTGCTTCAGGCAAGCTCTTAATTGGCCCCAGGTGCCTGCCTGCCTTGATTATGCCAGTTCACTCAGGGAACCCAAAACTATTTACCTAGTTCCCTGTGTATTTGCCCTCCACCAAACTACTGTAGCCACATGCTTCTTAGTTGTTCTTGCAGGGGTGTTAGGATAGGGCTGGGGGGAGTATTCGGCTCCCTGGCTTAGCTCACTTCTGGATGAATAGATGACTCTGGATGGAACCCCGAAGCCAGCTCCAGAGCCTTTGAAAAAGTTGGAGGCCTATGGAGAGGGAACTCTATTTCCCAAGCATCTTAGTTCGTCCTTGCTGGGATAAAGAGCAGACAGTAAGCAAACAGTGGGCCTTAATCCGGTGACTTCTCCAGCCCCGCGTGCAGTGAGGCTGGCCACGTCCCATCAGCGGAGCAAAAGCAGTGAAACAAGAACGCTGCATCTGGATGGCTCGCAGGTGCGTCTGGAGCAGGGAGAGGAAAAGGCTTCTCTTCGTTTCAGATTCTTACCACGGCAGGCCTTCCAACCCGGTGTGCTATTTCTAGCTGTTCTTGGCTTCCTTTCCCCTCTCTGCAGATAGCCTGGGGGGCTGACTCACAGGTTTTATTATAAACTTAAAAAACAACAAATGGTCTGGTAGCACTTTGTAGACTAACAAAACATACAGATGGTGTCATCTACATGTTTTGTTAGTCTATAAAGTGCTACCAGACCATTTGTTGTATAAGCTTATTCTGTACAGACTAACTTGGCTATCCCCTGAAGGTTTTATTATGGGAGGCTGGTAGCATTGTTATAAAATATTCATGGGCATACGCACATTTTCAGTCAGTTTCACGACCATGGTCCATGTTTTCCTGAAGCTGGTGCTGCTGTCTTTTGGGGGTTTTTTTTGAATCAGTGGCCTGCAGGTCTGCAGTGTGGTGCACTGCTGAGTTCATCACGCAGCTGTGTTTGTGGGCACAGTGCAAGAATCGGCACGGGGGGGAGGGGAGAAAAGAAAGGGGGGGGAGAGACAGGCTGTGAAAGCGTGACAGAGCCTGTGATGGCCGTTGAGGGGCCCCAGTTGGATTGCTTCCTTTAGGGCCACAAAAGAGTAAACATCAGATGGGTTTAAATCAAAGGGTTTGCAGAAGGTTGAAGAAAACCAGACGAGCTGAGTGAAACAAAAACAGCACTGGGGAAAGCCGGCTTTCCTGGCACCACTTTATTAGAAAGTCTGCCAGCCAACTGGAGCGGCCAGGGTCTTCCTGGGGTAAACCCTGTGATGGGACCGGGGCCTTCATTTGTGGCTGTTTTAGGGCTTCTGCCTTCCAAGAGGCAGCTTTACCTGTTAGCTAGAGCAGGGAAGTAGGAATTGGGATTCCTGGGTTCCATTCCTAACAAGTCAGGACCTTAGGCAAATCCCATGATGCTTGCTTTCACAAAGGGGGCAGAGAGAGATGCAGAGCCGGCCAAGCCATCGCCCAACCTGCCCCTCCCCCCCTCAATACCTGGAAAGCCAAGCATATCCGAGGGTTTGGGGTAGCAGTTCTCTCCCCTTCTCTCCCGCCACATAACCAGAGAGGTACTGGTGTGCTTGAGGCAGAGGCTAGAACAGGGGAGGAGGCAACACACGTCAGCATCTGGCTCAGCAGGGCCACTGTCATACAACTGGTCACACAACTAGAGGGTCCACCCCAAGTTACCACCACACACCTGGAGCAGGCTTACCGCTTGTAACCACATGCATTTATGTGTCTATATGCAAAAGCAGCAATATAGGAAAGAATATTTCAACACCATTCAGAGTGAGACATCATGAACAAAGGGTTAAGCCCAGGGTACTCGGGGAAAAAAGGAAGATGCCAGTTTTCAGTTTGCTTCCATGACAGGAACTTATTACAATAGAAGTCAATGTTTCTCAACATGGGTACTGGTCTATTTATAACTCTCAGAAAAATCAAGTGGGTATCACCCACTATAGACCTTTTAATATTCATAACTCTTAAAAGTCAATAGAATGGAATATTGATACTTGAATATTGATGACTTAGAAGTTTACTTTTTCCAAAGACTGTTTCAATCCAATTTCAATGAATGTTTGTCGAGCACTTTGGGGTGTGGGAGGAATGCTTATGTGATTTTTTTTTCATATACTGAGAGAGATTGTCAGTTAAAGCAGGACCCAGTTAAAAATGTACCGCAAAACCTTTTTTGTTGTCTGACTAGGGATTTTAGAGTTATAATTGCAAAGTATTATTACAGAAGTTGCTTCCATCTCAAAACGCTATACACCCATTAAATCAAGCCTAACTAAATGCCTTAGGCACATAGCTGATTATGTACCCAGAGGGGCAAACCACCCCCTGACTAAAATAAAATCAATATTGGGAGATGAAACCGAAATTATCAAATGCGGATGTCTAAAATCCATCCTTAATCACCTCAACAAGGGGCCCGATTTTCAGGAAGTGCTATGGACTTGGGGTTTGACCTAACATTAGAATCCATATTTAGGCTCTAGGGTTGACCAGTTGTGGCTTCTTTGCATCGAGTCAAGTGGCAGAGGTGGTTTTAAAGTCAATGACATTGTGCATGCCTCTGCCATCTCTGATTGTTAAACCATAACCCCACCCATATAGAATGAAGAAACCTGAAACTCACCATGACAGAGCCTGTGGATCTTCACAAAAATTCATGCGAAACTATTCTCGGAGAAAACCAGGCTCACAAGAACCAGTCATCTGGTTCTTTGTACAGTACCCATTAGGGAAGTTAAATAGTGGTTAATTGAATAGTTGGGAGCCCCCTGCCACTACGTGCTGGTCTGTGAGGGGAGCCAGTTTAAAAACCAGTCACACTGTGCTGTTGCATCTGATAGAGGCAGCAGCGCAAGGTGGAAGCAGCCATTGTCTAGAGGGCAGTCTGAGCTGCTGGACCTGGTGTAAACTGGAACTGAGCTTGGCTGTCTGCCTGCCCGACTCCTAATATGCTTTAAATGCAGAGTCACAGCAGAGGTCGGTCCCAGATCCATCCCAAGCCAGGACTGAGCCGGGCTGCTGGCCAGCCTGCTAAAAACTGTACGGTCCAGGGAGGGGATAGAAATGCATGTAGTCTATAGCATAACCAATAAGCAGAAGCTTATAGGTTAATTTGGCTACACTATTACATTCCTAGTACCCACACATTGAACTGTAAATGAACACTAGTTCAATGTGGCTATTGATTTGGCCCTACTGTGGCTGAGTCGTGCCTCTTCTGCACGTGTATCCACGGAGAGGCGAGTATAAATCTCTATGTTGCCTACGCACATTGGGTCAGTCGTCAGAGCCTGTTGCAGAGATTTTCCTTTTAAAGTCATACCTTTGCTCGGTGTAGTTTGACACCAGGCCAGTCAACCCAGCGATCACTCACACTTGCGGCTGACTTGAAAGGCTGGATTGTTATTCTCTCCCGAACTAAAGGCCCATTGCCTTATAAGGCTGAGCCTGTCAACCTATTTCTTAGTCCATTTAGGAGGCTTGTTAAAAGACAAGCTCAGAACGGGTGCTTTTGACTCGCTGCGCTAGGAAAATGATAGTTTCATCGCTAAGCAAGAGTTTTCACCCATGCTAATGGCCTTTAGATTTACTATCCCAACCGTCCAAATGCACTGGGCATTACCTGAGGTTACAGTCATTTGATAATTGGTTCTGTGAGACCAAGAGCTGCGAGTCCCCATGTTTACTAAGCTTGAGAGTTCCCAAGATTTGTTTGGTGGTGCATTATATCTTAAAGACATTGACAAAAAAAATGGACCCCATTTTTTCCCCTTCATAGGTCTGAGTTTGACTGTCTGGATTGCCTCTTAATTTTTTAGGTAGCTTATCTGCTAGAAAATAGTTCACTTGCTTTTCTATCAGACTCACAACCTTGAGGATGCTTTAAATCTTTGCTCTTATCCTACAAGAAAAAAAACCAGCCTGTGGCGCAGACATGATAAAATGATGGTAAGAGAAGCCTTGTAAACGGTGTGAAAAAAATAACAATGTCAGAACTAAATGTATCAATTTGCATGAAGGGAAGAATGTCACATTTTAAAAGGTAGCACGAGACAGCTAAGCACCTCTTTGGGTGATACCCATCTGTTTGCTGTACCATTTTGCTGCATAGAAACAGTTTCCTTCATTTTCTTCATGCATTTTTCATATTAACATTAAACTGGCGGCAGGATCAAAATTTATCTCCTCGCCCACCCCAGCAACAGAATGGTCCCAATCTCCACTTTCTGTAGCTCTGTCTGCACTTGGATCCAAAGCCAAGATGTTTTTAACAAACAGTGACACTGGTTGTGTCCATTTAAGACTACCTGATTTGCAATACCTTTCAGAGGGCCCTGGGTTTTTCAGAAAGTGCTAAGCACTTGCCCTCAAAATATTCAGCTTCTATCAGGTTGAGATATTCAGAATGGCTAGGTCTTAGACATCAGTGGAAACGAACCACTTTCTGCATGGACACAGTTTTGCAAAGGAAAAAATGAAAACCGATTCTCCCCCCCTCTCCCCCCCCCCCCCAGTGGCTTTTACTTTGTTAGAATTCTTTGTTTCAAAATTTTCAGTTTATTGGGGGGAGGGGAGGGGGGGGGGAAGAGGGGAGGAATTGTTTTGGTTCAAAGTCTTTTTAATGAAAATTTGACAAATTCTATTAGTCCCTTTTGAGAAGCTTTCCCATAAACTTTAGAACTTCTAATTAAAAAAAATCTGAAAAATGAAGGAAGGAAGGGTGGATAGGACTGTCCCACAAAGGAAGAAATCCAGCTTCTAGTAAATGTATCCAGATTTGTACATGGGATCTCTCTTCCCTTGCCTCCCTGTTCCAAAAGGGATTATTAGGCACTGGGGAGGGAGTGGAGAAGAAGCATAGAAGCAAACAAGCCTGCGATCTGTTCAACTGGCCCTGGCACTTTTAAGTCGCCCTTTCAAACTTCCACCATCGTGGAAGAAAAGGCTTCCTTTTTTCCTGATCAGCTGCAAGTGTAAACAATGCTTACAAAGAGAATAGAAATCTCCTGTTGTTTAAGATTAAAATACGGTTTCATCAGTATCCTAAGCTCATTTGAATTTTACATTTGAATACTGTAGATTACAGACTGCTTGTTTAAGACTGTCCAGCTATGCAGAAATGGATAGAGCGATTACAAGGCACATAATGCCAGACCAGTATGGGGATTGAAGGGGATTGTTAGCTGTGATGACTTACAGCACTTCACACCTGTACTTGTACAAACGGATGCTCCTAGTTTAGGCACTGTGAGCTATGACTGAACATGTTAAAATGCACTAGCTATTGTATTGCCAATGTAGGTCAGATGTCAGTTGTTCTGGATTTCAGTCACAGTGATGAGTCAGTCATGGCTTTACTACTGCATGCCTTGTTGGTGCTGTGTCATTTCAGAATCTGAGCAGTGTAGGCAAAGCACAAAATTAAATGCCAATATGGCAGTTTACTTAAGCTAGAGGTCACATGTTCGCTTTACAGCAGAGATGGCTCTCAAAAAAAAAAAATCAGTCAGGGGTTGCACACAAGTGAGAAGCCCCCCCAAAAAAAAAAAACACACCAACCAACCCCTCACTTAAGTCTCCCCAGCCTGAGGAGAAAGACACTCCTCATATTCCCCTTACACAGAGCCAAGGGAGCCCAGCCTAGTAGATTTTGTGCACGCCAGCCCTGTGGTGGGGCAGCAGGGAGGCGGGAGTGCCAACATGGCTTCCCCAATGCTAGGGTGGTGCCCTAAGCCTTGGGGAGGGGGGGACAAATCCAGGCAAGCCAGGGGCTGCATCCAAGTTTTCTCCTCCCCCCAACTGCTTTAATCATTTTTGTTGCTCTTCTCTGAACCTTCTCCAATTTCTCCTAGGTTCTCCTCCCCCCCCCCCCCCCCCCCCCCCCCCCGCTTTAGAGGCAGGTATGTGGATTTTCTTAGGATGTATTCCATTGTTTACCAGCTGGGTTCTTTTACCTCAACTGCTAACTCAGTAAAGCATCACTTTTAAAGAGTCCACGTTAAAGCAGTAACCATCAGGATGGGGGTTGTTTGGACAGCTCCCTTGCTACCGTCCACAGCAAAACGACCGAGTGAAGGTTGTAACTAGCGTAGAACATCAAATCAGTTAAACCTGCTCTATTTCATGGAATAAAATGGACTTTACACAATGGCATATGGACTAGACTATTCATTTACATTGGTTCCCTCAGGCTTCAGAACTAGGCATGTTAAAGTTTAAATGGTTAGCCAGTGGGCATGCACCTTACCGGCACGCTCAGCGGGTAACCGGTTAACCCACAGCAGCCCAGCCGGAGCAGGCCCCAGCCTGCGGGGCTGGAGCTGTTCCAGTCACCCGTGGCCATGGCAGGGCTGGAACAGCTGCCTGTGGCTGCAGTGGTCCTAGCTGCAGCAGTCACAGTAGTCCTGGACCCAGACCCAGCTGCCCCATTAAGACCCCCCACCCCCCACCAACAGTTAACAAGTTAAACAATTTTAATCGTTTAACTGTTTTGATCAAAACATTCACTCATATGGATCAAAACGTTCATCCGTATCTGTTCATCTGTATATCCGTATATATGCTGCCTTGGGTCTGTGCAACATCTTTCCTACAAGAGTGAAATACTTCACTGTTAAATAGAGAGGGAGAGGCGACTGCATGAGCACAGAAGAAAACCTCTTCCCCCATGGACACGGAAACAGATGGAGATCAAGGCATTGAAGTGATCCAGGAAAGCGATAGTATATAGTGGGTCATTTTTGAAGAAGGTTCTTGGGCCAACAGTGGCCTGTGTGTGTGGTGTGACAGAAGAAACCAATGCTATAGTAGAACCAGAGTGTGGGAGGATCTGTGATGTACACACAATTTATAAACAAAATAGAGCAGCAGTAATTATTTGGAGTCAAAGGTACTGTGTGTTACTTTCATCTTCCAGCTGGAGAGCACCCGAGAGCTGGTAAGAGACCATCTCTGAGGTTGACCTGACCCTCCAATATAATAGAGCACTTTCTGTGTGTCTTGCTGATGCAAAGCGGCCTTGAATCACGCTTAGGCGGAGCTTTGGAAGGTATAAAGCAGCCAGTGTGGTTCTTACATCATCCCTGATCATAGGTGCTAGTATCAGGGATGTACCCAGGGCATCCCCCGTTGTGTGAGTATCCTATAAAGGCGGCTGTTGCCCATTACAACAGGTGCCAGTGTACTGGGTCAGTGCAGAGTGGCCCTTGGAGTAGATGAGCACAAAGATGTCTTGAAACCATTCTTGTCCCCAGCCTCTATGGCATGCATTGCATCAAACTCTCCTAGCCAAACCCGGGGATCAAAGTCTCAGCCTCCCAACAATGCTTCACCCACAGTCCTGTACACTGTAGCATCAGCACTGGGTAGGTGTCAAAGCCATTGTGTGAACTCTTCTAGCCTCGGAGTAGAAATGTTACCCCCAAAAGGGGCCAACCCCTCTGCCCCCATATCTGCTCTAGAACAGCTCTACTGAAATGCATTTCTAGCAGCAGGACAATCATGTGTCTGCATGTGTCACAAAATGTCAAAGTGCAACTCCAGAGGAATGAATTCTAAATAATTGAATAGCATCTCCATCATCAAGTCTTACCAGCTCACCCCATAATTGCGGCTATTAAAGACCAATTCTTGTGTCACAGTAGGTGTCAGTTTTAAAATATGAATGTTCTCTATGTGATTCAGAGGGAAGATAGGATTGCTGTCTTGAGTTCTATTCAAGTCTTTACAGCATCTCAAGAGCCACTGCAGAACCTGCGTGATGCATGTTTTTAACCATAGGATTGTCCTGGAAACATAGCATTGAAGTACGAAACAGATTTCATGTATCTACAATTTCTTAGCATATCTTCCTGAACCAATGTTCTCAAGTAGTTGGTTGCATGCTGCAAAGCATTTTGGAGCTTGCCTAAAAATGTTGTTCATCTAAAACTTAATTCTTTGACATGAGGCTTTTTTCAAGATTAGTACAGGATTCATTGACTTGCGTGTTGGATTCTGTGTCCCACCTGTGTGATGTTGGCATTAGAAAAATCCAGGAGTCTTGGTTTACATAGGCAAATCAGAGAAAAAAATTCAAAAATACTTGTGTCTTATTGAAAATGCGAGTGGCATATCCATATAAAATCCTGATTGTGTCTTTTCACTGTCAACTGACCAATGCAAACTTGGCACTGAACTGCTTTTACAAGAGAAGCATAAATTACTATTTAGAAAGCATAAAGTAGAAACTGATGAAGATTTTTAATTGATCAGAAAAACCTCGTGATGTAAAAATAATTCAATTATAAATCCTGACATAAGATCAATAAGCAGATGTGCTGCAAAAGAGGCCACTTTTGCTGAAGAGACATGAAGCTGTTGTGGGGTTTGTGTTTTACATTAGAAATTCAGGTTGTGTCTGGCCCCGACAGGTGCCTTAAGTAGCAAAAAAAGGCCTATACAAGGCCAAGTGAAAGCTGAGCAATTTCACAATGATTTTGTTCAACACGTATTTAACCTCAATGAGACGAGAACTTCAACTTTTGGAGAAGGGAATTCATGGTTAAATATTCAACATTCGCATCCCTTCAATAGGATGCAGGAGCTGACAGTACAAATATCCTGAACATCCTGAAGCTTTTTTTTTGGGGGGGGGAGGGGAGGAATTAGGATGAAGAATCAGGGAAAGACTTAACATTTTCATTTCCAGTAGAAACACTGACCCCGCTCTTCTGTGTATAACCAAAAAGGGGGCACAAATTCTCTCTTTACCAAATCTATTACAGGCTTTTTTTAAGCCTCAGGAGATTTGCAAGATGGCGCATAGTGACAGGACCTCTCTCTGCACATGAACATCTATGGGTTAATCTAATGCCAACAGAAATGTAATGAGAAGGGAAATTAAGGCACAAAATACTATATAGATGGATAATACTGTGCAAAAGTTCGAATGAATTATGACTGTTCTCCATGTGACTTCACATCCCAGAGAAGTATATATTTTTGCAAAAAACTTGTAAGATATCATGGGCTGTGTGTGAACTGATTTCTCTGGAATTTTGCATTTTTAAACTTGGAAAAATTAGTTTATCCTTAAATGGCCATACTTATTCAGTGAAAAAAATCTGTAGATTGTACCCATGTGCATAACACAAAGGTTTTGCTAACACAAGCTAGACACTGAATTATGTGAATCCAGAAAGCTAAGTGGATGGGGGACTCTTACCACTTTTCTTGAATGGAGTAACCAAAACATATGACTACCTATGTAACAGAACAAGTCATTGTCCATTGGATAATCAGTCAAGCAAGGGCTTGATCTGACAAACTCATGCTAGTAAATAGCCCTTTGGCAGGTGATGAGACTATTTCTATACTATGTAATCTACAAAACCAATTATAAACCATTGCCAATTCTGCAGCTGTCCTAAAAAACGGGAGCTCTAATGTATCTCCACTCCAGCAGCCGCTTGTGGAACTCGTCAAGTTTGTGTGGTGCTGAAAACTGCTGGCACGAACACCCAGCTACACAATGGATCCCAGCACCATTAACATTTTTTAGCAATGGCAGACAAGGGTATTTATTACTAGGACTACTTTCATGGATACAGATTATGTCAGTAGTATTTCTATAACTAACCGTTCACTTAATACAACTGCATAAAAACACAACGATCAGGGTGAAAGTCACACCATTTTCAGTACTGAAAAACTGTTAGCACGAAAACAGGGCTGCATTTCAAAAGAAGCATGTGCTAAAGTCTTCCAATCTCAGTCAAAATGTAGGGAGGGAGCTTGGAATTTAGGATGAATGAAAACATTGATTTAGTCATCTAGTTGCCTGATGAAATAATTAATCACAGAATACAGAGGCAAAAAACCCAGCTCCATGTAAAGGATTAGAAACCTGACTGTCAACACCACTACCTTGATATCGCACGTGAACAATCCAAATACATTTTCTAAACAAAATAATTTAAGTATAGAAGGAAGGCTGGGAATATATTTTTCCCTGGTAGGGCAACGTAAGTAATACACGTACTATTTTAAAAAACCCTCAAGCCAGAAGAAATGTGAAGAAAGAAGCCAACTATTCTCCCTTCACTGCTCAACTTCTGCCTATGGACTGAGGAGCTTTGCTACCTGTCATGCACAACTCAGGTCTGTTTTGTGGGGTATCTACATGTTGACAGCAGCCTCCTTAATCACAGATCCATGTAACTTCCACTCCAATCTTCCAGTTATGGGTGTCTCCACTACACATTAGGGCCAGGTGTCAATTGTTGAACCTTGAGATTTGAATACTGTTTGTAGATTTTATTACTTGTCACAGAGCGCAAATATTCCAATGGGGAAGTTACAACTTTGTACAGGCAGTCCCTGACTTACGTGGATCCGACTTATGTCGGATCCCTAGCTACGAATGGGGCTTTTCTTGCCGCGGAGGACTCGGGCGGCAGACCATCCAGACATGCTGCAGTCCCGCCGCCCGTGTCCTCCGCGGCGAGAAAAGCCGCTCCGCATCTCCCTGGTCTGCTGGGAGGCCCCCCCAGCAGGCCAGGGAGACGCGGAGCAAAGCCACGGCGAGAAAAGCCTGGTCTGCTGGGGGGGCACTAGCTGTGCCCCCCCAGCAGACCAGGGAGACGTGGGCGGTGGGACCGCAGAGAGGCACGGCGGTCCCACCGCCCATGTCCTCAGAGGCTTTGCTCCCCATCTCCCTGGTCTGCTGGGGGGAGGGGGGGGTGCGCAGCTAGTGCGCGCCCCCCCCCCCAACAGACCAGGGTTTTTTCAATGCTTGGGATAGAGCAGCTCGGGCACTGCCGTGTTGGTCCAGTAGTGCCGAGGAGCGGCGCTGCAGGACCAACCCGGCAGCGCCCCAGCTGCTCTGTCCCAGGTGTCCCCAAGTCAGCTGCTGCTGCAACTGATCAGCGGCTGATTCCAGGAAGCCTGGGGCAGAGCAGCTCTGCCCCGGGCTTCCTGGAATCAGCCGCTGATCAGTTGCAGCAGCAGCTGACTTGGGGACACCTGGGATAGAGCAGCTGGGGCGCTGCCAGGTTGGTCCCCGCAGGGCCGAGGTGCAGCGCTGTGGGAACCTACCCGGCAGCGCCCCAGCTGCTCTGTCCCAGGCGTCCAGATTCAACCATCATTGAAACTGATCAGTGGCTGATTCCAGGAAGCCCGGGGCAGAGCAGCTTTGCCTCGGGCTTCCTGTAGTCAGTCGCTGGTCAGTTTCAAGAGCGGCTGAATCTGGACACCAGTTCCGACTTATATACAAATTCAACTTAAGAACAAACCTACAGTCCCTATCTTGTACGTAACCCGGGGACTGCCTGGATTTGCATCATGAGAAACAAAATATACAGGAATCTTGGACATCACTTTCACTCTTACAGAAGTTTGCTTCAAAAGTGGCATAGGTCATTGTTGGCACTGTTGGTTACAGCTACTGACATTGTGGAAATAAGACAAACTGCGGCCTCTTGGGGGTTAAAATGAGAAATTGAGTCAAGTCCACCCACATTAGCTTTAACCAATTTTTGTCTTTATACATTTTCAGTCAGAATTGTCTCAGTGTCTGAATGCATAATAGCAAGACAAAATGGAATTAGTAGGGTTACCACATTCCAGAAGTTCTTCCATCTTCTTTGATAGTTGTTGCCTCCTCTGATGTGGTCTGGTCCTTTGGTTTCTGTTCTGCATTTATCCAAGCTCCTGGTCACTTGAATTTTTATACATGTCCACATTTGGTATAACATAACCTTTGTCTAGTCAGCTTTTAACACATCCATTTACTTTATGTAACCTGTGAATTACACATGTACATGCTTCATTTTACCCAGGGTCTGCATCTTAACTAGCTAACGTCCTACAAAGGCAATTTCCTCCGACTGATAAGCATTTCCACATCAAATCCTGTGAATGAGACACATCCAGCCTGACTTAATTAGCTTAATTAACACTAGTCCTACAATTGACAGGTAACTGCTTTTGCCTATATATATATATATATACACACCCTGGATTGGGTAATTTCCACTCCAACTCATCTGATGGAGGTTTTGCCCACAAAAGTTCATGACCAAATATCTTAATATATTTGTTAGTCTCTACAGTGCCACAGGACTGCTCATTGTTTTTAAACTTACAGACTAACCTTGCTGC
This sequence comes from Pelodiscus sinensis, assembly GCF_052426305.1. Taxonomy (NCBI): domain Eukaryota; kingdom Metazoa; phylum Chordata; order Testudines; family Trionychidae; genus Pelodiscus; species Pelodiscus sinensis. The sequence goes on from NC_143059.1 coordinate 9,575,236, forward strand.
CCCTCTGAAACTTTTTACCATATCCAGTATGTGTCTATCATGCCCCCTTAACCTATTTGAAAGGGAAGTTTCAGGAACATGGATTACCCTTTTCTATCAAGATTTCTCTTATTTAAAACATGGGTTTTCAAAGGTCTTTTCCATTGAAAGGCCAGTTTTGTTTGTGAAGGATTACAAAAGCCATTAGAAACATATCTGTGACACATTTTCATAGAAACCTAGAACACTAGAACTGGAAAGGACCTTGAGAGGTCACCGAGTCCAGTCCTCTGCCCTCATGGCAGGACCAAGCACCAGACCATCTCTGATAGATGTCTGTCTAAATTGCTCTTAAATATCTCCACGGATGGATATTCCACAACCTCCCTAGGCAATTTATTCTAATGTTTAGGCACCCTGACGGTTAGGAACTTTTTCCTAATGTTCAACCTAAGCCTCCCTTGCTGTAGTTTAAGCCCATTGCTGCTTGTCCTATTATCAGAGGCCAAGGAGAACAATTTTCTCCTTCCTCCTTATAACACTCTTTTAGGTACTTGAAAACCGCATGTCCCCTCTCAGTCTTCTCTTTTCTAAACTAAAGCAGCCTAATTTTTTCAGTCTTCCCTCATAGCTCATGTTCTCTAGAACTTTAATCATTCTTGTTGCTCTTCTCTGGACACTCTCCAATCTCTCCACATTTTTCTGTACCCAGAACTAGACACAATACTCCAATTGATGCCTCATCAGAGCAGAGTAGAGCGGAAGAATGACTTCTCATGTCTTGCTCACAACACTCCTGTTAATGCAGCCCAGAATCATGTTTGTGATGCTGTTGCAAAAAAGCATTGTTGTCTCATATTTAGCTTGTGATCCACTAGGACTATGACACCTAGATCCCTTTCTGCAGTACTCCTTCCTAGACAGTCGCTTCCCATTCTGTATGTCCGAAATGTATTGTTCCTTCCTAAGTAGAGTACTTTGCATTTGTCCTTATTTACCTCAGACCATTTCTCTAGTTTGTTCAGATCATTCTATCCTCCAAAGCAGTTGCAACCCATCTCTGCTTGCTATCATCTGCAAACTTAGTAAGCATACTCTCTATGACAATATCTAAATTGTTGATGAAGCTATTGAACAGAACTGGTCCCAAAACAGACCCCCGCAGAACCCCACTTGTTATGCCCTTCCAAAATTATGAGGGATGTCTCAATTTTTGGGCCTTGATATTTGGTCGCCACAATCTGCTGTGCTCACTGGACACCAACAAGAGGTCTTTGTCTAAAATGGCAGGGCTGGCAGATGCCTGACAGTAAATTTTGGTACCAGTGAGAATCTGCCACTATTTCAAGCCCATGAGGGCAGAGTGCAGAGAACGAGGGTACAAGAGAGCAAGTGTTTGTGAATGGACAGACAGTGGATTAGGAAAGGATAGACAGTTTAAAATCTAGTCAGTTTTGGGTAATGACTAAAGTAGATTCTGGTGCTGCCCAATCCCAGATTCCAACCAAATTCTGTAGCTTTACAATCATATTTAAAATGTTTCCCTCTCCCTTGTTTTCTGTGTGAAAGGAGGAACAGAAACTGACCCTGCATAAACAGCTGCCCACTTAACCATGAAAACAAACAGGGAAATAAACAAACTCTCTCCAGACTTTAAGGTACGGTTACCGTTGGGCGTTCCTTGTAAGTAGAAAAAAATGTTAAGAAAAATGTAAGTTTCTGCTTTATAAGTAGCTTTGAAAAATGCTATTACTTATTGTCATCTCAAGTACAAAAAGAAAAAATATTTCAAGTCACAAGAAACCCTGACGTGGGAAGGGTTAAATATACACTAGCTTTTCTCAGAGAGTACAGATTATGAAAGGAAGAGCATGAAACCCAGTACAACCAAAATGAATCTGTGTCAAAATAGTGGTTAAAACACAGGCTTCTTGGGTCCTTTTCCTAACTCTGCCACTGATGTTGTGCAACTCTGCAACTTTACAGGGGAAATTGGGTAGGAAGCAACCAGATGGGATATGATCCAGGTGGATTCTCTCCCAAAATGGAGGAAATGTCATAAAAAATTTGTGAGGAAATGAGCTGTGAAGTACCCATGACCAATAGCTGCAGAGTAACAGAGCTGGCTATAATTCTGATGCAAGGATCTGGAAGCCTCACACACAAATACAGATACATTCGTCAGGGTGCAAGATAAATTCATGTATTTCTGTTGGGATATTCATCCTGACGGTGCCTGACTGGTACCCCTTTTCTGGAGGAACTTACAATAGAACAGATGCTTAGTGGTAAGGTCTTGTCCAAAGTCTTTACTCAGAAGACGATGAAGCCTATGGTTGCTGGGTCTATATATATCACAAGAGAAGCAAATGCTGAACATTGTGCAATTAGAGTATGGAGTTAATACAAGAAAATATTGTGTTCTGTAAACATTTTATGAATAAAATTGGCATCTGCAGGAACGGCACCAAAAGTCAAATGGCAGATACATAAAATCAGACTCTGGTATAGGCACAGCATATTTGGATCCTAGGAATTCCATGGCCACACAACAAAGCCTTGCATACAATATTTATAATGGTGCAAATTAATTAGCCATAATCTTTCTAGGAAAAAAACTGAGATGTTATTTAAGGAGAATTAGAACATATAGATTTTCTCTCTCATATGCAGCTGCATCAAAAATAGGCTTGATTATACTGTAAGTTATAATACGAGCTGGCTAAAGTGTTGATGGGCAATTTGGACCTCCCCCTTTACAGCCCTCCTCTTTTTATGTATGAATCGTTATTGAAAATGACCCGTTTCTGTGAAAGTGTTATTTGTAGCTATTTGCTAGATGGGCTGTTTGACTAGTCACTACATGTTGGTGGAATGCGACTGATTACCCCTGTATCACCTGGGATTACTTCTGCTCTCTGATAGGGTGGAACTTTTAGCATCAAATGAATAGTAAATACTCTTGTTCCCATATGCAACAATCTGTTGATTGCAGGCGAAAAGGGACATTTATATGAAGAACAATTCTTACCCAAAACATTAGCTGTCAAAAACGTGTTCACAAATGGCATAGTACTCTTAGTATTTCCCATTTTTCATGTCTGAAGCTCAAAAGGATAAATTGGGTGAAGGCTCGAAGTCACTTTTCCTAAAATTCAAAATAGCTTCTTAGCATTATGTGCAAAGAGCCTATAGCCCCCCCCAAACCCGTTTTTACAAACTATTTGAGGGCACAGAGGCTGCACGTTTTAGTTGAGAAAAAAATCATAAAAATATTCATGTTCCTTTCATGCACCATAGAGTTGTTTACAGAACCTGAAGCAGCAACGGTAAAAATCACCCGATAAGGCAGTGCACTGTGAAAAGGAGTGTTATGCTCCATGCGAGTGGATTCCATTTGTGAAGGGCATGCCTACTAACAGCTAAGAAAAGATTCTGAAATATGATAATATTTTGAAAAGGTCACTAGGCAAACCACTGTGCAGTGTGTCTGAGTGCAGGCATATTGCGGGGCATTCAGCCGTAACATCCTCGGAACTCACTTTCTAACTACTGCTGTTTTTACAACAGGCCTACGTGCATTAACTAAACACTGGGTCAAAATTATTTCTTCTGGAATTCATGGCCAATCTAGCTCCAAGGTGGTGGGTATGGCATGAAGACTCTCTCAAAATATGCCGAATGGATGAGAATAGCACCTGCCAATGATTTTCATTTCAGTCTCCTGATAGAGCACAAGGAGAGCGTGCTGTACTCACCCGCATCAGTTTACTTCTCATATTTCAGTTGTCTGCTCGTTGATAATAGGACAATTCTCAGTAACTCTTCAATATTATGTAAATCTCTGAATTCTAAGAGCACAAGGAGAGCGTGCTGTACTCACCCGCATCAGTTTACTTCTCATATTTCAGTTGTCTGCTTGTTGATAATAGGACAATTCTCAGTAACTCTTCAATATTATGTAAATCTCTGTATTCTAAGAGCCATAAGTGGTTAATCAAAGTATAGGGATGCAGACAGAAATTGTCTTAACCACCATGCAGTCTGACTATGGGAGTCTAAAGTTGGCTGCTTGGCATTTAGTTGTCAAGTAACTGCTGAAGCAAGGATATTCGGATATGATCATCTCTAGCTTTTCAGCTTTCAGATAAAGCAATGAACAGAGTAGCGTGTAGTCTGGCTACAGTGTAAAAGCAGGGCTATAGAGTTGCACAGTGGGCCTCAACCTGATGCTGAACATTCTTGTGTGCCATCCTTTCACTCTTTGTATTCCAAGTGTCCCTCTCTAGAAAGAAGCCTCCATCGTGGTAACGTTAGCTTGATCTGTGGTGCAATTACAAGCTCTGTTCATACGGAACCAGCACTGAATTCCTCATGCTGATAAAGTGCTTCTTTCAACCAACCCAGAATTCATTCCTCAAGACAATTGCATCGCCTAGAAGTCTCATGAAATTGCACTATAAATCTGTCCCCAGCCATCGCACCGCATAGATCCCTGCACAATGCTAAAAATAGACTTGGACACAACCAAGGCATTCGGCTGATCAAGTTCACTTTGTGTCCTACCACTTCACTTTAAAAAAGGTACATGTTGTGCGTGTTGGACGAAGGCAAGATTTTCTTCTGCATTCAGGCCATGCTACTTTATCCCTGCGCTCCATGGATTTCTTCACAAAGAATCAAGCAGTTGTCCTCCAAGTCTCACCTGATGGCATTACTGGGAAGTTGGTGTTAGGTTGCTTCACAGAGGGCATGTTGTTCACAGAGTTGCTCATTTTGCTTGCATTAGGCCAAATGGCTTTGATGTCCTTGCTATACATGTCTGGAAAATTACCACTGTATGATTTGGGACACGTCCTGTGTGAAAATCTCTCTACATGCTACCCCCAAAATTCCCTTTCTTCAAGTAGGGACACCAACCCTGCCCTAGCTCAAGTAAGGTATCTCCAATTTGATGTGACCGTCTATTGTAGAACATGAAAACTTGGTTAGATTCATGGTTAGTAGTGTTTTACTTCTAAGGTGGTAATTAGTGCACAGGCTTTTTTAATCAGTTCTCAATTGACAGGGTCTTCAGAAAGGAATGCAACCAAGAGACACCTATTGACAAATCTGAATTCTGCCACTTGGAGTAAGCGTACAAAGTGCCTGCAGAAACTATTATGTAGACAAAGCCTGTATGTGCTAAGCCGCCGCATCACTTTCAGTCTACAGAAGGAAGATTTTTTTTTATGTGCAAATGTTATGGGCACAGCTAAAAACTAAAACTGGCTCCATGTGTCTCAAGAAAAAAGTGAGTAGTTACAATACATAAATAGTTCATATGCACAAGTTCTAGAAATTGACTTATTTAATACAGTAATCCATTTCTTTACTTTAATACAAAGTGACATTTTTGTTTTTAGTACAGAAAATCCAAGTCAGAATCGTACCGTTCTGTTTCAATTGTACCGTGGGAGTCCAACTCTGACCTCAACTTAAAAAAAAATATATAACTGCTGTCCCTCAACATGTGAAGTATTTTAACTAGTATTTTAACTACATTTCCTATATTTATTTTTAAAAAGTATTTAGAACTATAAAACAGTATCTGTAAAACAGAAGTTAAAATTTAGGACCAAATTTTTCTTTGAACAACTGTACAAGAAAAATCCCTTTTTTAATTAAAAACTGCAAATAAAAATGAAACTACACAACTATTGGGTAAAACAAATACTTCTTGCTACATAATGAAATGTTAGGAACAGTCACCGAGAAACAGTTAGACTAAAATGATACTTCAAAAGAATTGAAGTTCAGTACCTACAACGTGACATACAGTTTAGAGAGACAGAAAAACTTCTTGTTAGGAACACAGACTTAGAAGTGCAAAAACAAAAAGGATCTGATACAATGGAGTTTGGTACAATGGGGTACATACGTCTTGTAACCAAAACTAAACAACTGCGTATTTGTTGACAGTGACACCACCAACAATTATGGTACCTCTCTAAAGGCTTTCAATCAAAGCCCTAAAACTGTGACTGTTCTTTTATTAAATAAAAATCTATGTGAATGCTACACACTGAAGTACGACATTTAAGAATTACCCTGCAAAATTGCACCAACATAAGCTTTCAATATTTACAGTCTCTAAAAGTGACACAAATAACATGCTAGGCCTAGTTATCGACTCTCCCCATGTCTACTTAATCCAGGCCCAACAATCAAAAATTATTTCTCAACACACATTAAGCATAGAGTGATCTGATATATTATGATGTTTAAATATTCGATCCATGCATAAAAACAAAAAAACAGTATCCATGACAGACAAATGTTTGCATTTTATCAACAGTGGTCGGCCCTGTAGAGGAGTGCACTTCCTTCTGAGCTCACTCCCAAAAGGTACCATTCACAAAACCCATGCGATTACCCGGTAGTTATGTCAACAGCGGCTTTGGAAATGGTCAGAAATACAAGGTAGAATCACACTGCCCACAACCATTCATTCATATGCAGAAACGTCACTCCATTTTGGAGATATGCCTTGTTTAGGGGAAAAGCAACAAACTTAAAAAAAAAAAAGACATTCAAGTAAACAGCAACAACCAAATACTTGGAAAAGGTTTTTGTAAACTTGTCATTCTAAAGGGTTTTTGTTTCGCAGCATCACTAAATAAATCTCATATGAAAAAGTACACCTACGTCATACCATCCTGTTCTGTATAAAAGCACACCATAAGATACAAGTTCTTCTGATGAAGTGATCTATCCCTTCCAACACACCTTGTGGATTTTTTTAATTCAGTGTATCACTCCCCTTCATGGAAAAAAAAAATCAATCATTTATATCTCTATACAGATATAAATGGATAGTATCCATTGGATGAAAAAAGCCAAATGTGAAGTACATCTGAAGAAGAGTATCTATAGTGGGCCGGCTGGAATCCACAGGACTTTATTTTGTTCTTGATCAACAGTTGTCATAATCTGAGTGCAAATGCTTGAAAGGGCTCCTCCCTGGACAATACCTATAAAAATAATTTAAAAAAACACCAGAGTCACACACATCAGACACTGGAAAAAGCAATTCTTAGCCAGGTATTCTCCTACATAGTATTTATCAATAGATCATAAATAAATTAACCACTTGGATATCTGGCAGATACATGATTGTAGGGAAAACAATAACAAGGATAAACAGAGCAGAGAGGTTAAGTATTTAATATGCAAACTTTCCTGCTAACCCTTAAAATGACACAGGAAAGCAGTCAGAGTCCTGGTTATAATCAGCTAAGACAACTGTTTTGTTACCGAGTCCTCCGTGTGCTATTTTCAGAGGCATGTGCTAAAATTTATTCATTACCTCTAAGGATAGCCAGAACCCTTGTTATATCATAATAAATCCTCACTGCTGGGCAAGTGGTGTTCAAGGTTTAACATTTATGTAGTAATACACAGCGACTATAGCTGTAGCAACTAGGCACTGTTTACAAATATTTTAAACAAACTGTACAGGGCTGAGCTAAATAAAGACACTCTTGCTGCCACCACAAACTAACTGAAACAGCTGGGGAGAGGGAATAGCCCTAAATACACCTGGCATAGTATCGGTCAGTGTGCCAAACTCAGCCTAGGGTGGAATACCAAGCAGAACAAGTTGAAAAGGCCAGGGGCCTTCTTGTTGAGAAATCCCTGATACCTTTCTTGGAGACTGTGCTCAGCCACAAGAACAGCCGCCAGTGTTTTGCATCATGGTGTTAACCCACTTGGATAAGCTTTGCCTGGGACTTTCAAAGCATGCAAAATACCTAGAGCTGGCAGCCAGGAACAGGAAAAGGGACTTCACCAAAATAATAAATTCCCTAAGCTTGGGCTTTGCTTCTCCTAACACCAATCTCCTCGCTCAGCTGCAACAGCATTAGCGTAGGGAAAGAAATCAGTGTAGACAAGGGAAAGCAGATCTTTGGAGCTTTAAAACATTAAAGAGAGCCTTATGTGACTTAATAGTTGTGCCTGAAAAAGCGCCTGTAACGACAGCTAACACCAAGGTCAAGTAACAGGAAAAAACAAGAGGCAGACTTTTTCCCACTTCTGACCTTCGAAGACTGAATACCACTTAAGCAAAAATATATTGTAATGGATGCAGCATGCTGTGCAGTACCAACACCATGAGAATGCATGGACCCAAAAAAAGGACAGGCCTGTACCCAGCAAAAGGGGCACTTAAAAGGCCATGCAAATCACACTAAGTGTACTGTCTCTGAACTCAACATGGCCTTAACAGGCTACTTGCCAAAAACAGTTGGTTACTGAAGCAACCCCTGGGCTTGAGACCTATAGGTCTGCTGCATACCAAGGGAGAAGAAGCTACTGTGTGCAAGATTACATATAGCTCTATGCTCAAACTGCACACTTCTCTCAGAACCCTGTCATGCGAGTTAAGCACTGAATAGGAGCTTAGAGTTTTTAGGTCAAAAGTATAATGCCGTTTCAACATAGCTGCTTTGGTTTGCTGCCTGACTAACATTTAGGAGCCTCCAACTGAGGCACTCAGCGTGCTAGGCACTGTACAGACAGTTTGAGCCTCAGAGAGCTTAGACTGAGGCCTCTCATTGTGCAACGTGTCTGGTCATGCATTTTTTGGGGGGGGGGCAGGATTTGGCTTCAATTAAGGCAACATGCAGCAAGTAGGTGACACACAAGGAATAGAAGGTAGCATGTGGTTATATAAACCAGTTCTGTGCCCATTTTCAAGGTGCACAGTCACGTCTTAGAAAATGAAGTATTTATCTGGGTTAATAAGCTGGAAAACTGCCATTATGACTGAATTTTCTCCACATATAATAGTAATGTCCCTTCTTATGAAGGCTTGTCCCTAAAGATACCTGCATACTGTGTGTGTGTATGACTTGTAGAAATCTAAGTAGAATTTCTTTTAAAGTAAAAGAAACATTGAGGACTGTTGCTCTATATAAGGGCTAGGAATGATTATTATTAAAGGCTTTGTGTTGTGTTCCTAGGCACCTTGTGTAACGTTGGGCCATTCACTTCTACAGTACTAAGCTTTCAGCCTGAATGTTGTGAGTTTGTGCAAAGGAGTTTGGTTCACTGAAGGGAGCTAAAGCATCCTCTAAGTACTGCAGCACTGTCTTGGTAAAAGCATATTAGAAAACAGTCCTCAAATGTCTGGTTGATATTATGAACTATGCCATCAAAATAGACCTCTGATAGGATTATGTACAATGGCTCCACACTCATGGCATAACATGTCATCTCCCTTTGTATTATTCCAAAGCCAGTAAATCCCAATATAGCTTTCTTATGGGAGAACGCCTCAATACACCATATTGGAGCAGGAATAAAAAATATCTCTGTATGTTGTCATGTAATAGTAACATTCATATCTTCCCTATGACTAACACTTACACTTTATGTAGTTTCAGTATAATGCTCCCACTACTACAGGGTCATTTGAATCTAGCCACTTTGAGACGACGGCTCCCTAAATACTAAAACCAAACCAACTCCATTTTGTAGACTAAGCACTTACGATTTTTTTTGAGGGGGGAGGGAAATTATATATTTTCTCTTAAAAGAATCAGAGCGCACACACAATTGGAACCCAGGAGGAGGAACTAACCCTGCTACATACATTAAAGGCTCTTTTGAAACACAATTTAGGTAGGAAAGCCTGCAACTGTGTTCTTACTGAAATGATGATTAAATACTAACCTGTAAAGTACTTGCTATATTCCTGTTCTATTTTTTGAGCGGTCTCAAATTGTTCTTTGGAATGTTTTTGTGTAACCTTGTCCCTCAGAAAGATTGGGTCTTTTTGCTCTCTGTAAGAGAAGAAAAAAATATTTACTCAACAGTCATTCTTTCAACAGACTCCAGATGAATTACATATACTTATGATTATCTCCACGCCTATGATTAATTTTCAGGCATACAAAGAGCGCCATCTGGAGATTCAGTGTAATAGTACCATTAATATGAAATGTAAGTGATAGCCAAGGCATACGAACTGCTGTAATAGGAAACACTACATAACACTGACAAAAATTCACTCATCAGTGAAAGCCAAGAAACCCTCCCCTCAAACTATTCATTTTAAAGGATCTTTTCAGAAGTCTTGGATCATCCTACACTTTGCGAGAAACACTTCTTAGTCAAAGCAACATTAAAGAAACCGCTCTATAAAAGGACTTAAAATCTCAATGCATTTCTCAAACTTTGCAAACAAAGAAACTTTGATACAAGTTGAGGGTGTGAGGGGCTGGAGATTAGCGATAAACTGTGTGTCTCTTCCAGATCAAAATTTCTCCATCATTTAAGAGCATTTTAAATTCATAGTTCTGATTCAGACCTCTCTCTAGAAAAATGCTTTGTTTTGTGAGCATGAAACAAAGATCTGCTATCACATTTTGGATACAGTAGCAACTGGGATTGGTAGGTAAAAAGCCCTAATATAAACAGAGACTCTTCTAGGTATTAGTGAGTAAAGGCAAGTTTCTGTATGAAATGGTAAAGAGCAGTTAGTCTGCTTCTGCACTGCTGAACTAATACATAAAGCTGGGCCAGTGTTGTGGTGCTATCATAGACACTGTCCTAGTATAAAGGTGGTTTTCAAACACATTTAATTGCTCTACAAGACCTGTGCTAAATCACATAAAGCACATCTGAAAATCCTACTTTTAAACTTTTGATGCCCAAAACAGGCACTCCTAAAGTGAACATACAGCTTATTTTGAGGAGCTTTTGCGAAATCATAATTTCTAGTGTTAACAGTTCAATTTTTCACAAAGTTATTATATTGAACTTTCTTTTCAAATAGCTGAGAGCGCTATTGGCCAGTTTTTTCAAGAGTTCAAGAACAGCAGTTTGGTTATCTTTTGAAAATCTGGCCAATAGCTAATACATGAATCATTTTAGGGTTATATTTTAAAAAGATGGTAGGATTTTAACCTCACAACAGAGCTGCAAGGCCTAACTCAATCACATTGATAAAGGTTTTCTGATATACTACAATGAAACAGACTATACAAACTATTATTGTGTAACAAAACAAGTGGCCGAAGGTGACGCTTCTCACTTACTTGATTTGCTTTGCATTTTTGTACCGAATGAAGATGACAATGGGGTAGATATGAACACTGTGGAGCCGTTCAATGGCATGAGGAGCAATGTCCAACAGACAATGACAGTCCTAAAAACAAATATTGCAATAGAAAGCATAAGCAAACTTATAATGTCCCTATTCATCCTCCAGTGAAACCTTGGTAACTCAACAGAATTTCTGCTTTACATTTATATGACAGGTCATTAAGCATATTAGCAACACCTTTTTCACATAAAATACATTGTAGCAGTAACTACCAAGTGAATTGTATGGGAAAGATTTATCAATGTTTAGGAGGACAAAAATATACAAACCAGTAAACCCCATTTAGAGTACTACAATCTATTAACAGAATGAGCACTTAGAGGATATTTGTACTAAATTGAAAATGTAACTTGAAACGGATGGAATCAATTAATCCCAAGCGTTCTGCCATAAAGTATTTAGGTATTCAATCATTTTGTGTTGGAACACAAAACAATAGATGAATAGTCTCTCTTACCTCCTAAATAGACCAAATATGCACCTTTACTCCTTAACTGATAAGAATGTATATCTGCTTTGACAGAACACGTTTTAAATCTTTTAAAGTTAGTTAGGGGGTTTGCAACAAGAACAACAACAAACATCTATATTATAAATTACACTTTCATTGTGAAGAAGAGATTGCACTACACCGTTTGTATGAAGTAAACTGAAAAATACTATTTTGTATGAAGTAAACTAAAAAATACCATTTCTTCTGTTTACCAGTATTTCACTGTATAAATAATTGAAATAGTAGCATAAAATGAGCACTGTACACTTAGTATTCTGAGTTGTAACAGAAGTCAATATATTTGGAAACAGAGAAAGTCATCCAGAAATATTTTATACATTTCATAGTCATAGAACTGGAAGGGACCTCGAGAGGTCATCGAGTCCAGCCCTCCGCCCTCAAGGCAGGACCAAGCTCCGTCTACACCATCCCTGACAGATGTCTATCTAACCTGTTCTTAAATATCTCCAGAGAGGGAGATTCCACCACTTCCCTTGGCAATTTATTCCAATATTTGACCACCCTGACAGGAATTTTTTCCTAATGTCCAATCCAAACGTCCCTTGCTGCACTTTAAGCCCATTACTCCTTGTCCTGTCCTCAGAAACCAAGAGGAACAAATTTTCGCCTTCCTCCTTGTGACACCCTTTTAGATATTTGAAAACCGCTATCATGTCCCCCCTTAATCTTCTTTTTTCCAAACTAAACAAGCCCAGTTCATGAAGCCTGGCTTCATAGGTCATGTTCTCTAGACCTTTAATCATTCTTGTCGCTCTTCTCTGTACCCTTTCCAATTTCTCCACATCTTTCTTGAAATGTGGCGCCCAGAACTGGACACAGTACTCCAGCTGAGGCCTAACTAGTGCAGAGTAGAGCGGCAGAATGACTTCACAAGTTTTGCTTACAACACACCTGTTGATACAACCTAGAATCATATTTGCTTTTTTTGCAACAGCGTCACACTGTTGACTCATATTCAACTTGTGGTCCACGATGACCCCGAGATCCTTTTCCGCCATGCTCCTTCCTAGACAGTCGCTTCCCATCTTGTATGTATGGAACTGATTGTTCCTTCCTAAGTGGAGCACTTTGCATTTCTCTTTATTAAACTTCATCCTGTTTACCTCTGACCATTTCTCTAACTTGCTAAGGTCATTTTGAATTATGTCCCTATCTTGCAAAGAAGTTGCAACCCCACCCAGTTTGGTATCATCTGCAAACTTAATAAGCGTACTCTCTATCCCAATATCTACATCATTGATGAAGATATTGTACAGTACGGGTCCCAAAACAGACCCGTGCGGAACTCCACTTGTTATCCCTTTCCAGCAGGATTTAGCATCGTTAACAACAACAACTCTCTGACTACGGTTATCCAGCCAATTTCAATTGGTAGTCTATTGTTTAACAGTGTGCTTAAACCTAATTAATAATGATTAATTTTAAACCAACATTAATTTTTGAGTTAATCGTGTGAGTTAACTGATTTATCAACAGTCCTGTTAAAAATATTTTTAAAAACAAAAAAATTAATTCAAACTTGTCAATGCATAGACACTGTTTTTAAGTAATATTAAAAAGACTTAAAAAATCACCAACACAACCAGTTTCTCTACATCTAGAACTATAAACGAATCTTGAAATAGTGACATGATAAAACAAGGTAACTGCATTTATATTACCTAGTTTTTCTTAAGAAAATACCCTGGGAACAATTATTTGAGTCTTTTGAAACAGAACAATATCTGTATTGGCAAAACTTTTTCAGGAAACGTATCTGTGGCAGGGTGTTGCCCTTTACTAGCCCTTTAACGGGCTGAGACCTGGAGTCAGGGGGAAGCCTACCTGGAGACTATAAGAGCAGCTTCTGGGAGGAGGAGAGGGACCTGTCTGCCTGCCTGCAATGAGAGAGGCTTCAGCCTAGCAAACCCAGGCTACCCGGCCTGAGGCCCTAGGATCTGCAAGGAGGCTGTCATGGAGGGTGGGGCTCGCATGGAGGCAGCCCTAAAAGGCTGGGCTGCAAGGAGGCAGCCGTGGTTTGCAAGGAAGCAGCTGCGGTAGGCTGGGGGAGTGTGAGCCAGGGAAGCCCCAGGCCATAAGTCCTCAAGGCAGGGTTACAAGAGGCAATCGGGCAGGCAGAGTGGGAGAAGAACTGGGGATCTTAGGGAGTAGGGAGGACCCTGGAGGAGGAGCGGAGGAAGAACAATGACTCCCGCCCCAGAAGGGGGCACGGACCAAGAGCGGAGGGCAGTGCCTTGAAGAAAACACCTCACCCAAAGGGGGCACGTCGGCATAGCTGGTTACTTCCCCAAAGCCACCCTGAGGGAAGAAGCCGTGCTGAAAGTGAGTCGAACCCACTACATATTATATAATAATTATCTGTACATTTTACAGTGAACTGTGGCACAACGAAGATACCATAAGATGACAACCACCTTCTCTGTTATCTCCTTTATCGAAGCTACCGTTGTCACGTCAAAATGTCCACTCCTCCGTTTGTAATCTATAAACAAACAGTCTTTCACTCCCCGTTCAATGGCTTGTTGGGAAGCTTTCATCACTTCTGTTTCAAAAAACAAAAACAGATTCTTAGTTCATTTATATTTCTTAACCACAGCATAAGATTTACAGAATATGCTACGGTTCTACATCTCTTCCCCTCCGCACCCTCCAGGAATTTTTGTGCTACCCTTTCATCCAGTTGTTAGGCCAACATAGCACATAGCAAAACACACATTAGCTCTTATTCCTTGTACACGTACCAAGGGGACATCTGCAAAACTTTCCAGGAGATTCTTTGACTAGCATGTCCTTCACAGCATCAAGTAATGGTCCTAGAATGAGTACAGGTCTGGGAGAGGTACATTCCACCTTCTGTACACGCTGATAAGCCAGACTCACGGAATCTAAAGAGTAACAAAAACAGTTATGTACAATTTAAAAATGTTTTTGTGGTAACGTAAATTTTTAGCAACGGACAAAAAGCCTGTAGTCCTGTTGCGAGAAGCTGGAATCGTCAGGTGCACAAACACACAGCTGTCTCACCCCATTAAGCAGTCTTTGTGACTTAGCATTTTGCTTAGTGTTAATTACGACATGTGAACAATCCTGCCACTTCTACAGATTAAGACAATTTGCAGGGGATCAAAGACATTTTCACTTGTAAAATGCAATCGTGTTTTCAATTAAGCCATAAATGAGCATAAGCCGGGGTGGACAAAAGGGCCTCCGCAGGCTGGATCCGGCCCGCCAAGTGGGTTCATCCAGCCCTCGGAGGTCTAGCTTGTGGCTCCTGAAAGGGTGGAAGAAGACTTGGCGTGCTCCTCCGCTCCCAAGCCCTGACTGGCCTGTGGGCAGAAGGGGGAGAGCACAAAGTCTCCTACCACCGCCAAGGGCATGGGCGCTTTGGGGTAACCCCAGACTGATCATGGTATGAGGGTGGGGAAGCAGGGAAGTATCCCATCCCACCCCACCCCTTCTGCTTGAGGTCCCGCCCCTCCCAGAGCTGCCTGGGATCACTTCAAAATTTCTGCAGTGGCCCCTGGCAAAAAATTATTGCCCACATAAGCAGTATAGAATTCAGTTGTTTGCTCAGGAGCTGTGACTATTCTAATGATTTAGACTCGTCAATTGAGACAGAAATCTCTCAAAGGAGGATTTAAACCATGCTGGTGAATAAATGTCAAAAGGCTTTTACCCCCTACCAATCCTGCTTAGAAGGTACAATTTTAATACAGGTTGAACCTCTCTAGTCTGGCAGGCTCTGGCCCAGCATGATTTTAGCCAGACGTCCACTTATCATGGATGTGGCCAAGTTTCCCGTGGTTCCATCAAGTTTGTTTCCACCCACCAGTCCTGGATCTTGGTGTCCTATGCTGTTATTTAGCTCTAATTTACCGCTAAATGTTTTCTAAAAGCCCAGAATGTGGCAGAAGTGTTGGTAATACTATACAATATTAACTCCCATGGTTCAGCAAATTCTCTGGTTTGGCAATGGTCAGGACCCAAGCATGCCAGACTACCGAGGTTCAACCTATATTTATACATTTCAGGGATGGACTTATTCTTTGTAAATTAAGAAATTACAAGCACTAATCTGAGATGATCTGGTTTCTTATTTAATGCCTACGTTGGTGCCTGAGGACAATAAACGTCATAGGACACAGAGTATACTTCAGTGTTTATATGCAGACTAAGCGGCGTGGAGGGGGAGAGGAAATCACATCTCTCTTAGGAGGTTTCCATAGCCTTAAGAAAACTAAACATAACAAAAGCACTTGCCATCCAAGAAAGGAATGGAGTCGGTACTGATTGTATCGAGAGCCAGTAAATCCTTTCCATCTTTGGAGCCGCTACGCTTGTGTTTATGCTTTCTTCTAAAGAAAGATCTTCGAGCTGCTGCTGACAAAGTCTTAGTGGAGCTGTTTTCATCTTTAGCCTCCGACATACTGTGTCTCCTATAAAACTCCTGGTCCATCCTACAGTGAAATGGATTGAATAATTGTATTCAGGTTGGCACAAACACATGAGGTTTTAAGAGCCATTGTTCACAACAGAGGAGAAAAATCTTAACAGTATGAAAAACTTGTCTAGGACAATTGTCAAATCATCTAAAGCGGCATCAATAGAATGTCCATAACCTGAAAAACTACCCCAAACTACTATTGATCAACACTGGAAGAATATAGCCCATGTATTACATTTAGGTTTGATTTTCTGGGTCTCTCTTCAAGGACACTAGAACATAGGTAAATACAACAGCACTGGAAAAGCTCAGTAAGCTGTGCCTGAGAATTTTGGGGGACATTATTTTCAAGGTAATTAGGTCCCTAATCCCTTGTGAAAAATCCATCTCCTGCTACATACACAAAATTGAAAGTACATATTGAATCACTGTGGTCCGGGACTCTTTGGTCCCGCAACATACATGATATAGAAGGATCACGAATGTTGCTGGACTAGAGAGTCCCAGCAGCAGAGGTTGCCGGCAGTGAAGAGAAGAGCTTGCTGGTAAGGCCAGTGGCAGGGGCGCGATTTCAGATTTTGGAAAGGGTGTGGGGGGGGGGGGGGGGGAGCATGACCAGTGCATGCCATAATGGGGGGGTTGGAAGAGTCAGAGCATGAGGGGCCAGATAAGGACAGTGGCTTCAGTAGTCTTACTCAGCATGCTTAGTACAAGCCAAGCAGCATATTGGGGGGACCAATTCCATTTGCACTGCTGCCACACACGTATCACCTCTTCCTAGGGCTACTAAGGCACTGGAAACCTCTAGGGGTTATGGAAGATAACTCAGCAATTAGCTGACAGGAGCACTGTATCTAATTCCTATATAAAAGAAAGAAAACTTAAATAAATATTAGAGGCACTCAGCTCTAATATTAACCTGTGGAACTCTTCAGCAGGAGATGGTGGAAAGGCCAAACTACAACAGAGTTCCAATAAGAACAAAATAAACTAAAGGAGGAAGCTGGAAATGGGCAACAAAGAATGGATCATTTGATTATTGGGACTTCTGTTGATTAGGGATATTAAATTTTGAATAACTTACTAATTGAATAGTCAAACTTTGTATAGACTATTCGATTAGTCAGTAGGGCACCTCTACCTTTGAAGTGTAGCAACACCCCTAGCAGGTGCACTGGTAAGACGAAAGCACCACATGGAGCCTGGGATCAGCTGGGGCCTTTCAAGTGGCAGCACTGTGTGAAGCCTGGGGCCAGACCCTGGGCTCCACACAGCACTGCCACTTTGAAATGCCTCACCCAGCTGCGATGTCCCCGGCTGCATGCGGCATTTCAAAGCGGCAGTGCTGTGTGGAGCCCAGGGTCAGTGAAGTAGTCCCCAGCTAACTCCAGGCTCCACATGGCATTGCCACTTTAAATGCTGCATGCAGCCTGACGCCGAGCTCCTTGCGGGCGTTTCAAAGCAGCAGCACTGCACAGAGCCCAGGGTCAGCGGGGAGTCACCAGCTGATCCCGGGCTCCACCCGGCGCTTTTGCCTTTCAAGTGTGCCAACTAGGGCTGTTGCTCTACATCTCTAAAATCTCCCTGCTCCCATCCATTAGTCATTTCTTTTCCAAGCTGAAAAATCCCAGTCATTTTAATCTCTCCTATGGAAGCTGTTCCTTACCCCTAATCATTTCTGTTGCCCTTTCTGTACCTTTCACAAATCCAATACATCTTTTTTTAGATGCGGTGATCAAATTTGCATACAATATTCAAGATGTGGGCAGACAGTGACTATATGTAGAGGCAGTATGATATTTTCTGTCTTATCTATTCCTTTCTTATGAATCCCAATATTTGGTTAGTTTTTCAGTTTTTAGACTGACACTGCATATTGAGACTATTTTCAGAGAACTATGCACAATGATTCCAAGATCTCTTTCTTGAGTGGTAACAACTATTCTACATCCCATCATTTTTGCATGTAGACACAGGATTATAGTTTTCCAGGGGCATTACTTTGCATTTCTTAACACTGAACTCCAACGTCCCTTGTGCTGCCCAATCACCCAGCTTGGTGAGATCCCTTTGTAACTCTTCACAGTCAGCTTTTCACTGAACTATTTGAGTAATTCTGTAGTATCTGAATATTTTGCCACCTCACTATTTACCCCCTTTTCAAGAGCATTTAAAGGTGTAACAAGTACTGGTCCAAATGCAAATCCCAGCAACACAACACTCATTGCTACTCTTTCCCCCCCAACCCCGTATCTTTTAAGTGGAGTACCAATATTTTCATGATGATCTAATAATCCTTTAATTACTTGAATGACCAGTCTTTTGTTATTCTTCATCACCTGCCTCTCTCTTTTTATAACAAACTCCCTGACCGAAAGGCAATGCTGCAAGCAGCTTAAACTCTGTTGCAATTAAGACTCACCTTTGGAGCTAGGGCATGCAGCTTTAAGCAGACCTCAAGTATGAAATCCAGAGGTTCAAACTTTCAAGGGGGTGGAGGGCTATTGCCCCCTAGCTCCCCATAAATGGTGCCCTTAACCAGAGGGTCAGTGGATGCTGTGGGGCAGAGAAGCTGGAGTGAGGGGCTGGAGCTCCAGCAGGGTGTCTGGGTCACTGCAAGCTCTGGTGGGGTGGGGTAAGGTCGCCATGAGCTCTGGTGGGGTGGCAGGGCTGCTGCAGCTCATTGGGTGAGGAGGATGGGGAAAGGAGTCCAGAAGGGAAGCTGGCACCCACACCTCCCCTCACGACCTTCCCTGGTGCAGCAAACTCCCTTGTTTGGGACCAGTCAGTTCCCCAGGGTGCTAGACTAGAGAGGTCCAACCTGAACTACTCTTTTGGCAACACAACGCAGTGTTTTGTATTGCCAGTATTGTTTCTACAAACTAAGTGACTAATTCTGTTTAACATTATCAATTAGTATCACGCAGTTGTATTTAAAATGGAAGCAAACAATGTACATACAGTAGTAATCTGTCCACAAAATGGGGTCCATTCCCTCTTATCTCACAAGAACAGTGTCAGGATAGTTAGGTCTACACCGCACTTGCAAAATGTTCTGCAACTGCTAGGGTACGTATTTTAGCGTGGCTTCTTTTGTCAGGAATTGCTTACAAGTTCTCGTGAGGAAAGGAGAGAAAGGAAGGGCAGAAATACTGTGGCAGAAAAATGAGATGGAATGTGACTGCACTAAACAGCTAAAAATTGAGTTATTGACTAAAGATCACGCCATTGATATGGGGGGAAATCTCCCTCAGAGCAGTGGATTGTTGTGGGTACACAGTCCTGAATTTATCATCATCAAAAGGGAGAGGTACTTTCTAACAATGAGTTTGACAGCCCCAGTTTAGATATTTCTGTGTTAAGTCACTTAGGTTACTGTCTGAATCTTCTTTCACAGCGCCAGGTGTTCGTTCCACTTTTAGGAGGTTACTATTAGCAGCATTAAAAATGACTTGGCAGAACATATTGTTTAATTAGATGTTATTAAAACATGCCACCCCTGAAATAACACTTCTAGGAAACTAATACCACACGGGAATCACACAGCTTTGAAGATTCAAACCCAGCTCTCTTTTGTTTATAATTCATCATTCAGGCACTTTAAGCAGCAATTTGTCACTGCGGTTACTTACATATATTTGCTGGGGATCTGTCCTCTCTCTAGCTTTTGAGCATTCTCATCCAGCTGCCAAGCCATCCAGGAACCAAAGTTCCCCTGTGGTAGAGTATCATCAACATACAAAATGTCATCCTTCTTAAAGTTTAAATCCTGCTCCACCTCTGCCAGCCGATCATAAAGTGCTCTGCAAAGAGAGACATAAATAGACGCTATAACTGGAGCCCCACCATCTCAAGATAAGCAAGTGGTGTAGCTACTTAGGAAAATAAATGACTCTCCACTGGAATTGGTCTCTGATGTCCCAAAGGCTCATGTACTCACAGTGAAGTACCTAGTTACACTTACGATGTAGGTTGGAGGCTTTCAACAACTGCCAAGAATCAAGGACTATCTGAGATTGTGCTTTGAATTTCCAATAAAAGCAGGAAAAAAAGACTGACTTGCTAAGCCTCTCTCACTTTGCATATAATGTTCAGCAGACTATTGTAGCCACTTTGTACTTGCCTTTAAATCATTTGCTACCACATGGGATTCTTGCTGGCAAAATAGTTAGGACACTAAGCTATTTAATGAGCATGTGAATACCTGATATAGAATCCATCTCCAGGTAAATCTTTAATCTTGTTGAATTCTTCTATTCTGTACTGAGTCTTTACTCTAATATTTTCTCCTGGCTTCATCATTTCCAGGTAGGCTTCCTCCGCTGTTTTATTTCGCATATCAACAGATCCATACTGTAAAATACAGAAAAACCCAAAACTCATGAGGTCTCAGGGCTCATGCTGTTTCTTAATAGACTGAAGGATTAGAATGGAGCCTGAAGCAGCGTGTGAAGTGGGAATTTGGTTCCCCTAACGGCAAGTAAACATGTAAAAGGAAAACTCACTACAGCATGACAATGAAGGTACCAGTCACAATGGCCAGTAGAGAGAGAGTAGGGCTTTTTAAATCCCTGAAGAAAACACACTAGATATACACAAAAAGGGAAAAAGCCACCTTACGCCCTTTGCTGTTCCAGAAACAAATGCAGAAAATCACAAGATTCCAAGGAGAACTTATTTAGGAATCCTAGAGAGACAAGGTGGATGCGGTAGGCCTGATATACCCTACAGTGTTAGGTCGATGTAAGCCATCTTACAGTGACCTAGCTATGGAAACATTTTTGCTTAAATGTGGCTCCCACAGATATCAATGCCTCTCTATGCTAATTGTAACACCACAAATCTGAGGGGCGTGGATGGTTGATGACACCCACCCCCAGCCAGAGCCTTCACACTTCTCCCCCACACCCTCACCCCTGTGCAGAGCTCTCTCCCATCCTCTGAACCCTTTCATCTCAATTTAGAGTACCCCTCCTCCATCCTAAACCCCTCATCCCCAGCCCCAAACTTGTACTCCTAGCCAGAGCCCTTACCCCCTCCTGCATGCCAACCCTCAGCCCCAGCCCACACATCCTCTTGCACCCTGAGCTCCACATTCCAGGCCCCACCCCACAGCCAGCACCCCAATCCTGATTTTGTGAGCCAAAAAGTTTGCCATTTGTTGCTTACAGCGACTAACTGGTTTTCAGGGGCTGGCCCACAATGCCCACAGTCTAACACTACAACAGATACAAGGGTGTCTAGTAAGGACCAGGGTGGTTGACAGATTTTGTGGGTACCTGAGTAAAGTGTGTGGGGGGGGGGAGGGGCATAAAATGGAAGTGGTGGGGTCTCAAGTGGAAGGGGTGGAGCTAGTAATAGTCTCCCCCAGCCAGCCCTTCAGTGCAGCCCAGCACACGCCACCCAGGGCTCCAGTGGGGATTTGAAAAGCCTGTAGTGGCAGCTGGGAGCCCCAGATTCTTTTCAAAATCACCAGGCCCCGGGGCAGCTGTCCTGCATTGCTCCCCTGCTCCTCCCATCCCTTCCGCCCTCCCCCCAAAATCAGTGGGCCTGGTGAGGACACGTACTGCCAACACAAGGAACCTTGTGTGTGCACATAATCAGGCAATTTTATAACTCTAATAGCTATATGCTTACATAAATCAGAGCTGACAATCCTATAGACAGGGCTGTAATTTCAATGTCATTAGGTGAGAGGGGCAAGCTTTCAAGCCACACAGCTCTTTTGCAGGTCTGGGAAAGGTGCTCCCAGAGTCACAGCAAAAGACATGGTGCAACAGATTGTTTAGCAGAAGCAGTTAGCATCTATGGTAACAGGGCCATTCAAGGCTGAGTGGCCCGTTGGCATCTCTGCAGTCATAGGACAAAATGAGGTTGTTAGTGGCTTACAGGTTGTTTTAAGAAAGCAAAAATCCAGAGTCTTGGTTCAGCACATGATTTTTATTTTAGGATCCCTAGGCAGATTAAGTGGCTTTGATTCAAGGTGTAAACTTAAAAACAAACCCTGCACATCTTCACCATATAAACCAGCCATCCTGCAGCGGCGGGGGGGAGGGGGGGCGGTATAATGGGAACATCTACTCAAGTGCTCAGATGGATTTCATCTCTATAATATTTAGCCAGCTCACTATCAATGAATTTATCCTCCTAACCCGGTGAGGTAGAGAAATATCCCAATTTTATAGATGGAAATAAGGGAAAGATAGATAGGGGGGTTGCTCAAGATCACAAGAGCAATCTATGAGAAGCCCAACCTTCTCTGTTACACAGATCCTTTCCTTCTTGACTCCCTCTCTCCTCTGCCCCCAAGAAGAGGGCTGCATCACAGGAGCTACTGTGTCCATCTACAGAGTCTGGGCTCGAGATTTCCCGTCTACAGCAGGAATTTTCAGCTCCTAATACATGTACCCCAACCCTGGTACTTGGAGCTGGTGTGTGGTTTGTACTGTAAACTCCCTGTCTTTAGCAAAGATAAATCTCCATGAAGTGCCAGGGCCTTCCAACTATTTGTGAGAGTTTAACCAAGGCCCTGGGCCCTCAGTGGTATATAAAGCCCAAGTTATGCATCAGACTCAAGAATCATGGGGTGGTACTTCCCCTCCTCAGTCTGTTCCAGTGGGCACAGAGTTTTCTGCAATTTAGGGTTTTCATATTCATTCCATTTTCTATGCTGTGGCAGCTGTTACTCTTGCAGCATACTACCGATTTTTGTAACTGTTAAGGAGTAAGTACAATGTAAGTCTCAGGACAGTTTTTGTTCTGGAAAGCGGATGCCTTGCCTCACAGCAGTATGTGTCGTCTTCTCTACACTGTACCAATGCAAATTCCTACTGCAGAAACACAGAACTGTGCGAATCATGGCTCACAGAATTTTCATCGTGTCTACACTAGGAGTTATAGCTATGGCTGAAAGAGAGGTTAAACTGACAGTGGTACCTTCAAATGCTCCAGCAACTAGGTGCCCCACTACACTCTGTCCCAGTTGCCACTCCAGCCAGCAATGAAAAATAATCACTTGTCTGCTAAAACGATCACCTGTGAAATAGTTCCTGGTGGCATTTAAATGCTTATGAGACTTAAGTCTCAACACTCCATTGAAATTATGGGGACAAGTCACAGGTCTCAGAGACTCAAGAATTCTCATACCATCACTTAAAAGTTTAGCAGGGCTGTCAATTTGCACTAGGTTTTCCAGGGTTACTAATACTGATGGAAATTAACAGGTCTTCATGGAATTTTTTTCGGGTGTCTCTAGGGCAATCATGAAGTGCAGAAAAGAACACCAGCGGACAGAAATCTAAAAGAGGGGGGGTCCACAACAAAGCAGTTACTCTAGATAACTACATGAAGCTATCACTTGCCAGAAAGTGCCCTGCTGTAAGGACTCTAGAAGCAACAGGAATATGTCGCCTGTATTTTGTGCATCTTCATGGTTTACCTCAAGTATCATGTCTCCCATAACTAGTCCTTCTGGTCCTTTGGCTGGGCTATCATCTTCTACATCAGACACAAATATTCCATACAGGTTTCCACCACAGATCTGGACTCCAAGCTCCACTTGGGATTTTTTAATGACAACATTTCTTGGTTCTGGGGTCCTCTTGTTTGTGTCCACGGGGACCCTTTGAATAGCAATTTTAAAAAATAGATTAGTTGCTCATTTACAGCTCAAGCACCCTTAGTCATCTCAACAAAAGCAATGGATTTCCCTCTATTACATCCCTACAGCACAAGCACCCCATTTTTAACTACAATTTCATGCATCCTGTATTATTCTTAATTCAACTAATCTTGTTTCTATTATTTGTATTTGAAGTGCTTCTCAAACAGGTTTGCAAGAAACATGGAAATGGTTCTCTCCTAGCCCATGTGCTCCTGTCTATTTAAAAATGTCAGTGCACTTCATTTTTGTGTCTTTTCCTCCCCCCCTTTTCAAAAGCAGAAAACGAACAGGTCTGAGTATTTACCTCATGGAATTCCGGGGACTAGTTGTAGGTGTGGTTTGTTTGGATGGAGGTGTCATTGTTCCTTCATCCTGTTCACTCACAGTATCAATTATGGAATGATTGTCGGGGGTTGCCGCCCCACTGCCTTGAGGAGTGGAATGGTTGCTCACTGGTTCTAAACGAGAACTAAACAGACAGACAAAATGGGTAACACACACTGATATAAACGGTTAACAGTTCAACAAATCCCCAACTAACTTCAGACTTGGAGGAACATTAACCATCTAGATACTGATTTTCCCTGGAATCTCAATCTGGGCTATATAATCAAATTGAAATCAACTAAGAAATCTCAAATTATTGCAATCATCAGTATAAGCCTTCCAATATTTTTTTCTAAATTGTATTAATCTTATAGCTAATGTGTCTTTGGGTTTTGTTCTACAATACTTCTCTGTGCAGACCTCCCAGTTAGGTCCTTGGTTTCTACATGCACTGACTTTGCAAGCCAAACCTTTAGTGGTCTTTTGACAGTGTGGATGATACTAGCACTCAGCACCAGCCTCTCCGCCACAGCAAACCAATGTGTGATTACAGTGCTAGAACACTTTTTGGTTTTAGTTTCATATTTCTGAAAAGTTTATTTTCCCTTGTTTACTCTTAAACTAACTAAATAAAACAAATGGATCCCATCACCTTGTTTGGTTTTTCTCTAAGCACTCATATTTCTTATCAAAACAGCTTTAGTGAACAGTCTCCGTTCAGAATGTTTTTAGTATCTTGATAAATGATTCAGACCAAGAGTAGCATTTTCAAGGTCTAGCTAAACTTACCTCGATCGTGAGTGATTGCCAAGTTGATACATATGGGGGTTGTACTGAGCCAGAATAGTAATGGTGTCACATTGCTGCCCAATGATCAGTCGAGCCTGTTGCTCTGTTGCATTTCTCAGATTAATTCCATTAAACTAGAATGAATAAATGTAAGACATTAGAAATCACATTTTCAAAGGAAAAAATGGAAAAATAATTTTAGGACTTGCAGCATCCTGATGTGTTTCAAAAAGCAACATCAACACAAGTCTCAATCTGTGGGAGCGCTGCAGGATGGGTGTCTGAACAAAGGGGAGAAAAAGTAGCTACAGAACTAGTGATTTAATTACTCTTTTGGGGAGAAATCAACACAACTAATGTTTGATAACTTGATGACAATCCTCAAATATGTCTCATTTTTAGATGACAGAAAGCTACCTTCAAAGTAGCATTATCCCTTATACAAAATATGCTTAGCGAAGGAAAAACTTCTGAATAATTTGTGATGAAACTTCACATACAATTAAAACATTATGATCTAGACTATCCCTTGTATTGTATTTATATTTTGAGAGATGACTTCTCGTTCACAAGCTATTACACAACTGCATTTGTTTACTAAAGTAGTAGAAATATTAAGTGAACAAAATTACCTCCAATAACTGATCACCATATTCAAGGCCAGCTTGATGGGCAATGCTCCCACCAGTTACTTTAGACACAAATATGCCACCGTTTTCTCCGCTCACAATGGAAATCCCTAGTGGCTCAGAACCCTTTTGCACTTTAACATGGCGTGGTTCTTCCATATATGGCCTTTAAGAAGAAATTGTTAAAAAATGATTTGGACAAAATGGCACTCAAAGCAAAATATTTAAAAGTGACATGCGCTATGTAATCTGAAGTGGAATATTAAGACTAGTTTTAAAAGCTACTAAAATACTGTAAACAGCCTATGCATTCCTTAAACACCATGCAATGTAGAGTGGTGGAACTAAATGTATATCAGATACACAATTCTAGATACATGACTGCATAAAAAAAGTTACAGCAAAAGTGAATTATAAATACTATGATGGTGAAAGAGGTAGGAAATAAATCTCCACATCCATATTATATAAAAGTAAACCACTCTATATAATATGCAATTTACAAACCATATTCCAGAAAAGTGCCTTACAGTTTATAAATGCTGGGAGTCTTAATATCCAGTGAAAACAAACATTGTAAATAATAACATGGGGAACCAAGAGAAGCCAATAAACACAAAATCAGTTTTATACTTGTACGCAGGGAAACGCAAATTAGTAATGAAAATTAAGCTGTTGCAAACTCAAGCTTTAAGACAGCAGTTTGCATGGTAGCATTACATTTACCATGCAAATTCTCCTTGAGGGAAAATATCAAACATAAAATAGCACAAGGTGCGCAATACTGCTTGAGAAGGACAACCTTATATCAGGCCAACCTCAAACTCCTTAGTGATGAGAACCTAGGCCTAGGAGCCAGAGGGATTCTCAGAAAAGACCTATTACGGAACAGATATCTGAAAGATGCAGAAGATTTGAGAAGAAAAGAACACTTAGACACACAATAGTAACAGGCACTAAAAAGCATAACAATAAAATAGTCTATACATGTTATTTCAGAATGAAAGCCTGGTGTAGTTTTCTCCCCGTCATTCCCTGCATTCACTGTACTCAGATTTGGATGTCTATTTCTCGTTGAATCCCTGAGTGTTATAAAACTTTAGGGAAGGGAAATCAGTCTGTTTATGAGTTTCCCAGACCAACATGCAATTTCTACTCCTTACTCCAAAAGGCAGAAGAAACCACAACTGCTTAAGGCCTATAATTGTTAACGTGGTGCCCAGTCCTAACCCCTTCCACATGACAGAACAACACACACTCACATAACACCTTTTGTGGTACTGACAACAGAAACATCAACCTTCTAGAAAAGTATTTCAACCTGCGGTCAGCAGCTCAGTCAATCTTGTTTTGATGTGATTCACATAACACAGAGAGCTGCATTTGTGGTCCACAGTGATAGAAAGGTTGAGAATCACTGTTCTAGAGAATGCTTATAAAATGGTGCTGCTAGATCCCTAGGTAAAAGTTTCAAAAGCACCTGACCAATGGCTTTGGAAAGAGGGAGGTGGGAGAACAAGGAGGACTTCTTTCCCCTTCATTATCATAAAAACAGCATTTATAGTTGAAAAATCCTTAATGAGATTTCTGTCTGATCTGCTTTTGATTTCTCTCTCCTGCCAATTTTCTCTCCCTGCCCACTGCCTTTGTCAGCATCCCTTTCCAAGGGAACACTCTTCTGGTAACTCTTAGTAGGGGCATTCTTAATGTCATCAGTTTGTATGGATAAAAGAAAGGTCTCATCTAATGACGAGCATAATTACAGAACCCAAGAACTCCTTAATTTGAGTCCTGATTCTAAGACTAACTCCCCTCTGTGGTCCTGGGTGTGTCAGCACTTCCATCTTCTCTCATAACGTGAGAAGTAAAAACAGCACCTTCTTACTCAGCAGATCTTTACCCTCTGTATCTGCTTTTTTCACACCAGCCAAGCAAAGTCAAAATGGCTACGTGAGCAAGATATTACTCTTGCTTGTACAACATATTTTTGATTAAGTTCCCAAGCACGAATACCAGTGTAACCTGATAGCCCATGAATATGACATTACACAGGTAACAATGAACATATCATACTAAACCACTCAAAGTTATGTGCAAAAAGGGGAAAATGCAGTTGGACTTTCAGATTCCAGGGTAAGATTGCATGACTGATCATTAGCAGAAAACATCTTCTGACTTGATAACTGAATACAGTTGTGCTAATCATGGTGAATTAATAAATAAAGCTCCACCATGAGTTTTCTACAATCACTTGCAAAACTGCAATGTATAGTACTATACACACACACACACACACACACACACACACACACACACACAATGGAATAAAAGCTGCTGAAATATCTTCAGTTACAGTGAGATGAAACCTGAAAAGTTCATATAAGATTTAAGAATTAGTTTAATGTTATATAGGATGTCCTTGTTATTCGATTTTATTGCCATTTTAAGGGCCAGGTTGCTATTTTTACCACTCTTGGTGAAGTGCATGTAAATGTAATTTATTCCTACATCAAGGTTCCTTTATATTGCCGAAGTAGTGCAAATAGGCCTCATTGTAAAAGTCCATGGTTAGTTGTTTGATATTCTGAGTTTATGTAAACTCTAACAAATGCAGATATAGCGCATTTACAATACAAGTAAAACCAACAGTCCAAAATTAATTAGCACAAGCTGAAGGAGCATTGTAAGATACAGGGATGTGACATCAATGAAAACTTACATTATATTAAAACCCCAGTATCATACTTAGGCTCCAAACATCCAGCACAACCTGGTATTGGGCACTATTGGCAGACAGGCTACTGGGATAGACGGACCTTTGGTCTGACCCAGTACGGCCATTCTTTTGTTCTTATTACTGCCAATAATCCATTAAAATCTTTGGAACTAACTCATGGTAGTGAAGTTAAGCATGCACAAGCATTTTTGTAGGATCAGGGCCATGATCCTGAATTTAAACCTCGTTGAAGAAATCTGCTTGAACTTGAATCCTTCCAAATCACAGCAAGTAAAAATGAGGGGTAGGCCTGGTGGCTAGTAATGTTAACAAGTTGAGCATTAACCAAAAACTACTTCCAGGTCTTCATTTTCTATTATTGACTCCTAGTGAAAGATTCTGTAAGGGATCAACATCTGAACAAGCCTAGGAGAACAATCCAGTTTAGGAGAAAGTACCCCATCACATGCATCAGCCTAAGAGTTTCTGAAAGTTTTAACACTATCCTGTAACTTCTGAAGGAAGAGTATGCAACACAAGCTTCTTTCACAGCACATAAATCATAACAAAAAAGAAGAGTAACAGGACTTAAAGTACAGCTCAGCACTTAATATATACTCCTGATTTTGTAAAGCCAATTGTTCATATTTTTTCACTTTACTGAATAAGATTATCTTAAGTAGAATTGTATGAAAGATGACAACCACCATCACCTTACCTATCTTTTCTACGCTCTCCAATTGATACAGGGCTAATAGAAATCCTAGGTAATGTAGAAAGGGAGTTCTGTGACTGGCTGCTGGCAAAAGAAGAGGTTTCCAGGTTCAGTGGTGACTGTGGAGGGGTTATCAGACTGGGACTGCTACATTCAGAATGTGATAGTGAACCTGCAATAATGTAAGAAAGGAAATCAGTTTCTGTATAAAGTGCTTATTGTAAATGTCTTACAACAGAGGAATCTGAAGAGGTATTAAAAGACAAGCACACCCATAATATGTGATGTATAATTTACATAAACATAGTTGGGCTCAACTCGAAATAAGCTATGCAACTTGACCTATGCTATCAAATAGCTTAAATCAAAACAGCTTATTTCAAATTTGGGCACGTCTACATAGCACTTATTTCGAAAGAGAGCACTCTTCATCCGATGTCCTTACTCTTCATACAAGGAAGTTTACAGGAGTTGGAGTAAGAAGCCCGTTATTTTGAAATAAGAGGCTTGCTGTGTAGATGTGCAATATATTATTTCGGAATAATATCTATTATTCCAAAATAATGCTACTGTGTAGACGTACCCGAAGATATTTACACATGCAATGTTCCTTTCAAATGTGAGTTGATTTTACTGCTCTAGAAATTGAAAGCATTGGCTTGAAGCAGTAACAGTGAGAATAGCCCGCAGGCCAGCTCCTTCAAATGAATATAGAAATGCACATGAGTAATGGAAAGCCCTGACATCATAATGAAATAAAGAAAACCTAGGGAAAAACAAAAAGATTTAAATGTATGGACAGTCTCAAGAGGATCTTATCCCTTTGCTCCTGAGTCTAGAATGCCTTAAGTAAAGTCCAGACATATAACCTGCAGGTCATGTAGTACAGAAAGTTATTATTGAATATCTAAGGTTTTAAATACTTTGCTTTGACTGTTTTCCTCCTCAAGAATATTTAACTGAAAAAACTGACAGTCAGGAACGTTCAAATCAATCAGTTGCTGCATCAGGGAACATTGCAGAAAATACATTTATAATTATGAATGAGTTAAGAGTTAAGTTTAGTCATGGTATAATAACGTAACATGTGACCTCTATGTATGTCCATTCAAAGTATTTTCAATACTTAATTAAGGATTCAGAAGAGTCAAAGCAATAATAGCAGTCGTCAACTTGCAAGCAGTTTACAGACTGAATTCTACTCATGTAAAATAGTTTTTAAAATATTACAAAGAAAATTTGTTCTGCTTTATACTTCATGAACAGAGATAAGAATTGTTTGCTGAAAATTATTTTCACAATTCCAATATATTTTCAATAATTCAATCAATATTGTTTAAAATATTCAAGTCCTCAGATGAATGCTTTATATAATCAAAATATTAATAATCAAAACCCTTTAAACTCTAAATTTATATCCCGGTTAGAAAGACTGAATTTTCCGAAGAATACGAGGTTTTAGAGTTAACACAATTATATATACACCTTTATGGAATAATTTCACCACTATTATCCACTTAGGATATAACTTCATATTTGCCTACAGAAGACTCGTGATAACTGATGTATTCCATAAAGCTGCAGCTCCTGGAATCAAGTGCTTTCATGCAGAAAAGTAAAAAGGAACATTTTCTATTGCAGTTTTTAAAAATCCCCTAGTTTTTAAAATATTCTTTTGGGACCTGTTTTTTTAATGCTTGGGGTTGGCAATGCTGAAAATATTACCAAAAAAAGTTAAGAATAGAAGATTTTACCCCTGTCGGAGCCCATGATGGACCTTGGATACCTTGGGGTTAAAGGGATCTTAATTCTTTCCGTCCTGTACTGCAAGTTGCTGGAAGAGCCTATTTGTAACAAGAAAATGTTAGAATTTATAACATACTTAAATGCAAACAGATAAAACATATTTAAGTCCTGATTCTTCAAAGGAACGCTAAATGTTCTCTATATGGGTGCAAGAGTCCAGTTCTAGCACAATTAAGGTGTTGCAAAAAAAATAAAATAAAATAAAATAAATTCCAAAACCCTTTTATTCTCCCATTACCGTGGCTAACAAGCTGCCTGGCTCAAACAGCTAATATAGCTATGGAATTGCTTAATGTACATTGCTAATACTCCATTGGGTGCTAAATAACTCTTTAAAATTTTGACCAAATACACAACATGTAAGACAGGTGCTGTTCACTTGTGGTCACTTCTCTTTCAGAATGTGCCAGTGAAAGTTTTTAATTATATTCCAGTTACCTATATTCGTTTCAGTGGATACATCACTTCCTACCCTAACCTGAATGTGGGTTTTGTTGTACTGCTACCATGTTCTGCCATAGACGTAATTGCATTTTGTGATGGATAATGGCATTCTTGAAGATACAATTTTAAAAATACGTTTCAGAATTAAAAGGTCTATGTCATGTTAAAGACTATTGCCATGAAGTGTGTGTATATTTAAGTTTTGCTGGAATAGATACGTACCCAAGTGTAAATATCAAAACTGTGTAAGGTCGATATAAACAATTTAATACACCTTCTTATCTTCCCACAAGATAATACTTTTCAACTAAGTACTACACAGCTATTTGATCAGTGGTAACATCTATGCCTCCCTTCTGGAGCTACCTCCTTTCTCACTTCCCATCATAACTCTGAAACTCAAAATTACATTTAGAAAATCTGTCTACCTGCTGATAACAGTCATCACACAATTGCCTTCCATACAGTAACAGCTGCTTAAAAAGTGTCTCGCACCATTCAACTGTGACATACTAAGCAGCATATAGGCTGAAAAAGGGGTTTCATTCAAATCCTCTCAGTGAGGAGAAATTTTAAGAGCCAGGAATTGGAAGCAAGAAAAAAGATGCATCCTATATGAAGGATCCCTCAAGGATGCTTTGAGTGGGGTTGGAATTTTCTCTGCTTTGTCTTAGAAGTAATGAGAGTGTGAATGAACTTGAAATGCTAATTACCAAGTCTTGCACTGGATGGTAATGAATTTGAACCATGTGATGCCCTCGTCCGTGAGTTTTCAGAATAATCACTGGAGTGCTTGTGACTTAGATCCAAACTCAAGCGACCTTGGTGCTGAGCACTGCATCAAAAACAAAATAAGTTATACTAAATTCCAAACAATGTAGCTCCATGCCACTGATCCTTTGCTTTAGCTCGCTACTACTACTTGGACAGCAACTTTATGCATTTATTTCACTGCAATACATCCTTAAAATCATGAACCATATACAACTGCATTCTGTGAAGTATTCCATAATAAGCACAATAAAGTTACCTCATTATTCAATTCCAGAGAAAACTTTTTTTTTTTTTTAAGAAGACATTTGTACAAGCCAGTCCGAGATAGGACAAACATAGTACTTCCTAACAGGACATTAAATACAATTTTTGATAATGTGATCAAACACATAGCTATTATTGTATACCACAGACTGCAATCTTCAAAAATTCTTTAAGAGTCTTGAGTTATGGCTATTAGGAGAAACATATTTGCTCTTTGTGAAATATGCTAATAAGATTATTACTTAGTTGGAAGGCAGAGACCAAGTGCTCTTACAGATGGTGCACTGAGCCACAGCTCAACAGAAATAATATTTGTGGCCTTTAATTCAGTTCTCTAAGCTTTCAACAGAATATGTCCTTCGTGATAAATTCAATCTTTTTCTAGTAAGCTTTTGGGAACAATTTTAAATATTTGCAAAATATATATTAATCTAACCTAATAATGAACTGTTTGCTTAATCAAGGGAAGCAGGAATTGGGTTTGATCTCTGGCTTTGCCAATGAGAGCCGAGTTGGGCCCAAGAAATTCACAGTAACTATTAATAACTTTGCTTAATTTTAATCTGTCATCTTCAAACACAAGTAGGGTTCAAATTTGCAAAGCCATTTAACTATGGAAATTCCAAATGGAAGAAAGAGTTGAGTCAGTGGGAAACAACAAAAAGTTAAGTCAACATTACAGATAAGGGTTAAGTTTTTAATGACCTTGCTAAATTTTCTACAGATTTAGTAGTCACTTTCTACTTTACTTTCACAGTAAATTATTCTCAGGCAAAAATATACAAGCCAGCGTTGCACGGCTTTTTTCAGAGAAACCCATTACATAGGAAGAAGTCACTGACTTTATACAGTGTTTGTAAAGTGCTTTGAGATTCCCAGGTGTAGGGTGCAACAGAACTACTATTTTACATTATACTGCACTAGTATATAGAGTTGCACTTTGTGTGGACCACAGTGCAGAGCAAGAAGCAGCTTTCTCTTATTGATTTTATTTGTAAATAAAGATCTACAAATGTGATGTTCTGAATATATACCTAGGGTGCAGGTGCTGATGGCAGATTTGGCTGGCAACTGACGGGCAATTGTTGGCATGAACTCTGTGGCTCCAAGCAGTATAAACTGGATTTCTCATTACAGCAGTTACTGCAGGACAGGGTGCTAAACTTCTTGGTACAGTACCTATTTTCAAGTGGAAAAAATATATAGTATGAGTTTTTCCCTAATCAATTCAAATGCTCTAGATATATTCAACATGCTGGGTTCAAGTCATTTATGCAAGTCACTAATCAAGTGGAAAGCTACACACAGCTACAATATGTTCAATGCATTATTTCAGACTGCTTTATTGAACAGCTCAAAAATCTACTTGCCCACCAAAATAGGAAGATTTTTCTGTCTCTTGTCAAGGTCATGAAAGTGTCAAACATTCATATGTAAAGGCAATCGTTCCACACTTCTAGCTGAACTATAATTAGGTAAGAGGTAAAATTTTAGAGAGGTGCACAAAAACTGTTCTTGGCTACAAACATCCTTTTCCCTCGTCAGTTGGCTCATATACTTCCAACTTCTGTAGCATCCTATGGCCATAGACTGACAATTCCCAACACTTTGAAACTGATATTTACACATCAGTCTCATTTAGGATTTTCATTAAAGTACACTTATATTTTACTTTCAGGCAAAATGTTGTTCAACAAATGCTTTGGTAATGTAATTCAGTGGCAGAAATATTTTGAAAGACAATGAATATTTACAGTCAGATATACTGTGAGGTTTGCTGTAAAATTAAGAACACAAATAAAAATAAGGAAACTGCTTTTTAGTGAAAATACCTTCCAATAAAGTCCCAGTTATTAATTTAGTGGAAGATTTAACTGGAGTTACTCAGGTCCCTAACTCAAATAATTTTTGTTTTTCTTCATTTAAATAATTGCTCTGGGATGGAAATGGAGATGAGGGGTTCAGTAGGCAGGTTGTCACAGGGTCAGAGGACTACCCCACCTCCCTCTCTCGGTAGCAGCTTGGGGCCAGGTGAGAAGTGCCTCTCCATGACTGTTGCAGATTGAGTGGGCACAGCCAGGGGAGAGGTTCATGTCCCTTGGCTGAGGCAAGTCCAAGTTTCTCTGCCCCCGCACTCTGCAGTCAAGTGCAAACTGTGCACTTTCCGCTTACTTGCCCCTTGCTCCCTGACAAAGAGGAACACCCAGCAATGTTCGCATGGGAAATGGGTGAGGGGCTTCAGCCCCCACAACTTGCCCTGTCTCAAGGACACCTGGGGGTGGGAAGCTCTGGGCTGAGACAGTACCAGGCAGATAAGTTGTGAGGGAAGAGAGAGAGAGCAGCCAGTCCCTATCACCTGCCTGGTGATTCTCTTTTCTGCTTCTCAGAAACCATATAATCCCATTCTGGGCATATCCCATTTTTTCCTGGTATAACCAAACCCTTACCTTGCTTTAAGTTACAATATGAAGAAGCTGCATACCACATTGGTTGTCCTAGTTCTTACTATTTATATTCTCATATCACAATGTTGTTCAATAAATGCTCACATTTAAATTTTGGTATTTTAATTCACAGTTGCAGAAATACAAAGAAACAAAACAAATATTTACTGTCAGATATACTTTGACATCTGTTCAAAAATTATGGGCATTATTAAGGAAATTGCATTTTTAGTGAAAAGACTTTGCAATAAAGTCCAGTTATTAATTAATAAGTTTCATTATTACATGTTATAATGCTTGGGATGCTACTAGGCTAAAAAATGCTCAATTTTACTAATGTTAATTAAATAATATCCTCTTTACAGCTGGGTAATTTGAGGCACAGAAGTTGAATGAGTGTTCTGTTGTCTCCCAGTAATTATTGATCACCAGGATGAAATCTCAGTAAGCCATAACAAGAACTGTGAATAATATTCAAATTAAACTTCATACCTGCTTGAGCTGGACCATGGTTTTGAGAACTGATGAATGGACATACCTCAGACCCTCACTCAACACAGGCAAATACATAGAGATACATTTTCAGAGATATTCTATGCTAGCAGAAATGCAAACCATATTAAACAAGTATTTTGAAAGACACCAGGGATAGATTTCTACCTACCATTGGTTAGGGGATGCTCTATTGCCTGCATTTCTACATTGTCTGCTTTACACAGCCCCCTCCTCAGCCAGTACATCTATATCAATTCTACAGCATTTTTTTTTAAATAAGGTAGGCAATTTAACTGAAATGTCTGCTTTGTAACATTTCCTGCAGGAAAATGCTCATTTTTGCTATTGATCTCATGCAGTCCTCTCATACTGCCTTTTGTAACTGAAGTAAACCTCTCCAATGAACAGTTTCAATCTGATCGAAGGCAGCAAATTTACTGTTTATAGTAAAATTGCACTCAGAGGCCCCAGTGGGAGAGGTATATTACAAGAGCCTCAAAGGCCTTACAGTCTCATTTGTCAGATCAAACGCTGGAGGTTGAAGAGGCACAGAAAGCAATTTGCTCAAGACTACACAGCAAATTAGTGGCAGTGACAGGATTCAATTCAGGTCTTTTAAAACACATTCCAGTGGTCTCTTCATTTAGTACGAAGCTCCGTTCTGAGATCTCTGTGAATCACCAGTAACCTTCCTGAGTCTCGACATTCATGGGCTCACTCAAAATAAACTCCCTGGTTTCCGGTTACGTATGAACAGTGCGACTTTTGCTGCCCTTGGCGTGCAGCTGCCACTAAGGCCCCCGCTTGCCGTGGCGGCAAGATAGACAGGCGTGCCCAAGTGACTGCCTCTGACTCTATGTTAAGACTGGTATAGTGCTTCAGGAGTTCACATTCAGTACTGAGTTGGTGAAATCTAATTCAAGGGGGTGTCTGCCCTTGTTTTTCTCACCAGACAGCATGACCATCATAATGGTCACTGCTGGCCTTTACGTTTACTAACTGAAGGCTGCTTGGAACGCAAAATGAATATTTCTAGCTTGCAGTCAGAACATTACAACTGACGACAAATTTTCACAATGACATTACAGGCCTTGCCATCCAGGTCGTCATCACTAACCTGATGACATGCCTCCAGCGTACAAGGAGGGAGACACAAAACCATCGCTGTGCCTAGTGGAACGTTTTGGTGAATACGGCGCCCACTCCCGGAGCTCCGGTGAGAGATGCTCTTCGCTGGCTGGAGTGTATTTCTGTATCTGTAAGCAAAGTGCAGAATTCAATCTGCAATTAATCCAGGAAGCTTTGAATAAACTATGACAAAAATAACTTGATGCTGATTATGCTTTGACTCCACCACTTCACGGATATCACTCCTCCCCGTTATTCTTCTCTGTGCCTTCACATTGTCTTTATCTTCAAACTCCTCTGCCTACATCTCAGCTCTCTCTCTCCCAATTAATTACCTATGGACCTTCGGTCACTCCCATAGGCTCTGCAGACTACTCCCATTGTTCTCCTCATGCACTTAGGCATGGGTGTAATTTTAAACATGTCAATAGGAGCTTGTTCAGATACTTAAAAAGTTATGAATCTGCCAAATTATCTTTCTGAATCAAGGCCTATATTGGAAGTCAGCCCCTCTTCACGTAGGCAAAACATCCCCACTACTATTCAAATTCTTCCTAAAAGCACAATGGCCCCACGCTATTTCAACCATAACCCCCTCCAAAAAGAGATGTTTGAAAACAAATTCTACACTCTTTCTCACCTGCCCCTTTCCAACAGAGCACATGACCGCCTAAAACAAGACTGGCTGCTGGACCTGAAGGTGTAGCACTCTGTCTTAGCTTTCACTGACAGGTGGAGCAACGTGGGTTGTGGATAAACATTTCTACATTGTTTGCTTTACTCAGAGTGACTAGGCATGGGTGAATGAGGAAATCTAATGCGGACTGAGAACGCGATGGCCAAAAATTTCAGCAACCATAGGCAGCTGCAAGTACAATTTTTAAGAAATGCATCACCCTCAACACCATTTTCAATGTACACACAGTAGTACATAAAAAGCATATTAAAAATATAATATACAAACTATGAATCATTTAAGGCTGCTCTTCATGTAACAGGGAACTTATTAGTGAGAGAGATTTAATAAAACATACACTGCTCTCACTCCTGCATCAGAGGCAGACACAACTTTTCCCCAGCTTAGAAAAGCCATTTGTAAACCTCTCCTTTTTTCTTGTCGTCTTATTTAATTAAAAGTCTCCAATACACTCATCCTTGATACCTACGTGTTTAATACAAGAAGAAACACAATAACAAATGTATCCATCAACTCCACCACAATGAACACCCTGTATATTTTTGAAGACATGCATTTAATATTAATAGATTCACATTTATATGTAGGGAAGATGGTCTTTCAACCTGAGTAAGGGGCAGTGCATAAGCTGCACCAACCTTAACCTCAGAGTGGCTCCAGACGATGCTGTTCTTGGAGACACTCCTTTACTTCTTGGCATATACCAGCTGATGGGTTCCAAACCTCTGCCCACTTTGCAGAGAGGGAAGGAGGAAGGGTGGGAGGGGGAAATAGCAGGCTTATGACATCTGTACAGCTACATTGGTCTATTTTCAGTCTAGCCACCAGAACAGAAACACACCCTCCATGATACAGGTATTAGCAGCATTACGATGGAAGCCAGCACATTTTCGTTTCTGATATTTAAGTGTATACATTAGAAACTTTAACGTAACTTTTTGTATTTTAAATATCGTCATTTTCATTGTCTCTGCAATTATTACAACTATGAAAGTTAGTGCATAAAAGGCACTTTTGTGAATGCCACACTTTTTAAAAGACACCGCACAAACCCTATTTTAAATCCTGCTCTGAAGCTCACAGCTCAGTTTACAACACAATCCAGAGACAAATGTGTGCGCTCTTGTATCTCTAAGCCTGGAATTCTTGCATAGGCATAACTCAGTCAACATACTTGTACATCAACCACCTCAAAAAAATAAGCGCAAAATTATATGGTTTTCATTATCTGAAAAATACTTGTTGGGGCTGGATGATTTGGAAAATATTAACCACCAACACTAACATGTCCTGATCAGATTCCTACCTCGATTGGTAACAAAGATAAAGGCTTTCTATCCAGAGAATGATTAATGTCACAAATGAGCGCCCTTCAAATTTCTTGTGTTAGCATAAAGATGGCAGGCAACATTTGTCTAGCCATTTAAGGATAATATAAATGTGAGGCACTTAAGGTGACTGATGACTACAGTTAAAATAATAAGCATATAAGTATCAGTGTACATGGATCAACCTGACATTGTGTTTAAGGCAAATTCCTGGCCCTCAAATATGCAATGTTTTCCTGGGTATGAACCAAAAGGCAGGAGTAACCCATATATTAGCTTTATACAGTACAAATCTGTTTTGAAAATAGCATCCTTTTTCTCTGCTCCCTGGGTTTGTTCAATAATCATCTGCTGATGGCAGTTACAAGAGTAAGCTGTTACTAATGCAGTGCAGACAGCAATAAAAAGAGGTAGCAGGGCTCTATTCTAGACCAGATAAAATTATTAAAGGCCCAATTCTGGGAGCTGGCAAGTGTTTCTTGAACCCCCAAATGATATCAAAATAGGAGCAAGAAGTGCTTAGCACAACTGACAGAAATTGCTAAAGTTTCATTTAAAAAAAATCATGACAGTTTTTAAACTAGCACTAGTACCTTGCACCTCACAGCACCGAGCGTCAAATCCTGGTCTCACTTATACCTTTTACTCCATTGTCTGCTCTGTTACACTTTTGCAAAGCCAATGAAAACAGTGGGCCTGATCAGATGTAACTGAGGGAAAATCTTGCCCACAGAATCCTTAAAACTAGAGAGAAACCAGTTTGAATCGCAAGATCCCAGTTAGAAAAAAATTAACTGATAGCTCTGTATGTGCATGTGGTGAGGGGGAAGACTCTTTACTTGGAAACAGAGCAGATCTGATCTGGAGGCCTTGAGCCTCACTAACCCTGTGGCCATTTTTACTTTATCTCTCAGTTAACACCCTACCTTAAATTGACCATCTGCAATCCTTCCTTTGTCTACATCCCTACCATGGATGGATGGTTCATTCACACCTTCCTCTGCAGCAAAACCAAGTGCTTTCCGGTCCACAGTTATTAAATAGTCAACATTTACAGGGTACAATCGCACTTTAACTCTATCTTCTTCAGGCCAGACATAAAAAGGTGTTTAGGCACCTAACGATGTAAATAAGCACCTAACGAGATTCACAGAAATGCGGATATTCAATCAAGAGCCCAACTCCCATCCATTTTCAATTGCTTTTGTGAATCCCAATAGTTGCCCATCTGCATCATTGGACACATACATAGGTTTGTAAACTTGACCCTTCATAATTCAATTTTTGCATCCTGTCAACACATCCTAGAGAACCTAGAATTATCACGGAAAACATCAGCTACCGAAGGGCATGAAACATTCATCAAGTGAGACACTGTTTTTGTAACAATCAGTGCCTTTTGAATACTGTAACTCTGAGAATTACTTTTGTCCTCTGAGAGATAAAAGTATTTTAATGAAAGTTTCAAGGGCCAATATTTTCATTATTATCCATTTTGGGCATCCAATTTGACACACCCTGAAGGGCCCCGATCTTCAGAATGTGCTGAGCATCTCTTCTCTGAAAAATCAGAATCCCTCTGAGGTGTGTCAAGTTAGGCACCCAAACCTGAGTAACTTTTAATATACAGGCCAGCATCTCTGCTTTATGTATATTTAATTTCTACCTGAAGTGAAGGATTAGGAATGGGCACGGGGGTGAGTTTATGTCTCAAAGCAGGTGCTGATTTTGGTCTTGGTCTTTTTATCTCTGGCTCTTCAACTCTTTGAAAGCCAATGTCATCTTCACAAGATTTTCTTGAAGACAGATGAGTACAGTCAAGCCCCTCCTCCCTGTAATAATGCCCAGTGGTCCTGCTGCGCCCCTTGTGAGTGTCTGAGTCTTGCTTAAGTGCCAAGGACGCTGGAGGCTGGGCTGTAGCTGGGCTGGTAGGCGGAGATCCAGTGGTTACCGTAGAGTCTGAGGCAGAACTTGTCTGCTGTTTATGTTTAAATTTAATAGAGTCACTTCTCTTGGGAGGGGTTGGAGGGGTTGAAGCCACTTCAGCTTTTGAGGGCTGAGGCGAATGCCCTGACACCTGATTAGGAGAGAGATAGTCCACTTTGGGAGGAGTCTGTGGTCTTTTGAAAGTGTCAGGATCAAAGATGGACTTCCTTTGTTTTGGCTTCTTGTACACAGAGAACTTTTCAGTTTCTACTGTTGAAATATTGACCATGACTTTAGGCCACGTACCACCACTATGCTTAGCTCCATGCCCTTTGTCTAAAGCAGTCTCTACCATGATGCAGTTGGCTACTGTGGGCTCAAACGGCAGCCTCCTGCCGTCCAAATCAACAAGCCCATAGCCTCGTTCCCCATAAGCATCTGGGCTAAAGGAGCTAAGACTGTGTTCGGAATTACTGTGGCAGCTGTGCACAGCATTCCTGCGCGAGTCTGCCCGTGAAGCGCAGCCGGAAAAGGGCTTGTGATCACAGAACGAGCCACTCCCCTGGTCGCTCTGGTCCTTCTTGCCATCCAGAATGTCTGGATTGAAAATGTCTGTTTGTGTTGAACTGTTGTGTTTCAAGTTTCTTTTATTCTGAGATTGTATCTCTGATGTATGAACCCGGCAGTTGGATATTTTCTCGGAATCCTTCAGGTTTTCAAATATGTTCTGACCACTCCATGATGAGCTCTGAGGAAAAACCTAGAGGGAGAAAAATATTTACTCAACAGTGTGTCAGATTTGAGTTTTGCCCCTGGCTGCCTCAGCTGTCCCCACGAGTTCCCAATTCACACACAGACCATAACACGAAGCTGAACATAAAGGAGCACACCTACGTTCTGGGGGAAATGATGGATGGAGTGTGTGGGGGTGGGAAGAGCTCAATCTCAGAAACCGCTAGTAACAGGGAATCCAATCAATACAGCAATCAGGGAATCAATCCAACAAACCTTTTTGGTCTTTTATAAGTATCTTCACAGAGGCAGCATGGAGTAATGGAGAAGGCCCTTGACCAGGACACCAGAGATTTGGATTTAGTTCTGGATCTACCAGTGGGCAAGTCACTTTTTAGTGTGTCTTTTCACTCTTACCTTTTGTCTGTCCTGTCTATTTAGCCTATCAGGTCTCTGGGGCTGAAACTTTTAGGGTGTGTCGACATAGTAGGGCTTAACTCGAAATTGAATCATGTCAATTACGTAGCTTATTTCAAAATAGGGAGCGTCTACACAGCACTTATTTTAAAATAGAGCACTCTGCCTCTGTCTTCCCTTACTCATCGCACTATGAGGGTTAAGGAATAGGAGTAAGCAGTCCTCCAGCTTGACAGTATTTCGACATTACTTCGAAATAACTGCCTCCTGTGTAGACATGGACTAAGTTATTCCGAAATAATGCTAGTTATTTCAAAATCATGTTGCTGTGTAGATATACCCTTACTCTCTATGGCACACCTAACTTAATTTACCCCCAGCCTCAGTAGAGATTCTGGTTTGAAATGTGTTTCCCTACTGATGGCCGTTGAGAATGAAGAATCCACTATCATGGGAGGAGGCTGCTTTTCCATCAGTGATCCCCACCCCATCTCACAGCAGTGTTCCCTCTAAGCCTCTGACTGGGTGGGGCTGATCAATCACCTGTAAAGCTGTGCTGCCACGCAGTTTAGAGGGAACACTGCTCACCAGGGATCCCTTTCGAGAGGCAAGAGGACAGTTCAGTTTCTATGTGCATGCAGACTTTCTGCAGCTGATGCTAACAAAGGGGCTATATTACCTGTTGCGTTGAGAGGTTTTTGGTTTTTTGCAATGTGTGCGAAATGGAACTGAGAGCAGCCACTGAATTCTACACACTGGAACAGCCATCCAAATGGGCTAATGACCCCATGGACCAATTACTATCAGGGAAAGCCATCTGTTTTCGTTGAATTTCCACATTACTGTATTCATTTTATGAATGCGCTCTTTCCCCTCTTTAGAATTAAAAAAATGTGCATCTTCAAAAAACCTTGCAGCTTTTTCCTTCACCTCCTCCGTTTCTGTCCCCACACTCACCTTCATCAATGAGAGTGTAAGGGAATCCCTACAGTTTCGTAGCAAAGCTTCACATTCAGTCAGTGATTTATTATCAAGTGCAATGCCATTAATCTGCCAAGGAAAACAGCAAAACAAGAGGAAATTACCAAAACAAAGCTAGCAACAAGAATTGTCTTAGTTTACCTTCTATGATATAGGTACATAATGGTTACACAAATACAAACAAAAACAACACTAGAGCAGAAAGAAAAATGACAGTATCTAGGTAAATTGGATCATTTTTGCACATGAGAAGTCAGACAATTTCACTAACTAGAGATTTAATTTAATCAGGGCTGCAATTATGGACTAAAGCTGGCGTTTAATGTTTGATTGCTCCACATTATCTTTATCTATTTGCATGCCTGAGATCTATTCCTGAGATTCTGAGATCTCTGAATAAAACGTATATCTATTCCTCTGAATAAAATGTATAACTAAGATACTAATAATTAAGATACTATTCAACTGATCACGCACACCCAACAGTTCCCAGAAGGGATAAAGTGGCATCCTGGAGGAGACAAGAATTGAAGAATCTCTTTGATTTGGTTCTGGAAGAGCAGGTATCTCAGAGGAAGTCTGAAGATAAAAACAGGCAAATTGCAGGAGCACCTGTAGTTTAACCAGCGCATCCAGAAATGGAATGGAGACACATTGGTCCACTTTTAAAGAAAGAATAGTCACAAAACCATTCCAGATCATTTCTATTTCTAACCTCTAATGGAGATCTAAAGATTCCTTGTATTAACAATACAATTCCTTGCATTAAAGATCCTTGAACTGAAGTCCTTATATTAATAAGTCTTAGATATCACCTATTGTGAAAAGGGAAGGCTGTGTGACTGTCCACAAGTAAGTGTGAAGGATGAGTTACTGCAATCACATTTGCAAAAACTTTACTAATGAAACTACTAAACATGACCTATATTTTCTATTACCCACCCTACAACCCCCAAAACGTTTGTTTATTCCTAAGATCATTACATTTAAAACAGAGAAAAACAACACACAATGAGCCCAACAAGAAGATTCAAGATTTTTAAAGCAAATTAAATGTGTGTTTCATACTCCCTGTAATACTGAAATGATATTTGTTCATTAGACTTACGGCA
Organism: Pelodiscus sinensis; assembly: GCF_052426305.1. Lineage (NCBI taxonomy): Eukaryota > Metazoa > Chordata > Testudines > Trionychidae > Pelodiscus > Pelodiscus sinensis. The sequence continues at coordinate 9,618,712 of NC_143059.1, forward strand.
ATTATTCTATCTCCCACAGCAAGAGACCCGTCTTTGGCAGCTGGGCTACCAGGCACAACAGCAGCAGCAAATACTCCATTTTCTAAACTAATTCCACTATCTGAAATCCATAAAAGATAAAACACAAGTTCACTCCTGTAGTATAGTAAAAGAAATGTAGCCGTGTTAGTCTGGTGTAGCTGAAGCAAAATGCAGGACTATGTAGCACTTTAAAGACTAACAAGATGGTTTATTAGATGAGCTTTCGTGGGCCAGACCCACTTCCTCAGATCAAATAGTGGAAGAAAATAGTCACAACCATATATACCAAAGGATACAATTAAAAAAAATGAACACATAAGAAAAGGACAAGTCACATTTCAGAACACGAGGGGGATGCAGGGGAGGGGGAAGGAAGGAAGGTAAGTGTCTGTGAATTAATGATATTAGAGGTGGGGAAAGTTAGATGTCTGTGAGCTAATGGTATTAGAGGTGATAATTGGGGAAGCTATCCTGGTAATGGGTAAGATAGTTGGGGTCTTTGTTCAATCCGCCCCCCCAGCACTCTCCGGGGGGACGGATTGAACAAAGACCCCAACTATCTTACCCATTACCAGGATAGCTTCCCCAATTATCACCTCTAATACCATTAGCTCACAGACATCTAACTTTCCCCACCTCTAATATCATTAATTCACAGACACTTACCTTCCTTCCTTCCCCCACTCCTGTAGTACAAATCCGTTAGAACATATCTGAAGTTACCTGCATGAAAAACAAACTCGTGTAATAAAAATGCAGTTGAAAATAAATTAGCCTAACTTCGAATACCTTTTAAACACACAGAACGGGAAGAGGGTTTACCGATAGCCCAACATTTAATATAGCCTGACAAGCACTTTCTAGTGGAGAAAAAGATTGCAGGGATTTGCAAGTTTATTCAGCTGAAATCCAGTAAGCCTCCTGAGAAGACAAACTAGATGGGAGAAATGATACATTAGCAATATTTATGCAAGAAATCTCTAAAGTCACTACTACTTGAATAGTGATAGAGATGCAGCCGTGTTAGTCTGGTCTAGCTGAAACAAAAGACTGAACTACTTGATCAGTTCTACAACAGTTAACGAGAACTCTTATCTAGGAAGTCATAACAATTCAGGCAAGTGGACTAATAGCTAGCCCTGAGCATTTAAATATATGTGATTACCTTTATGCCCAGCAAGATTGATGTGCAGAGGTGTTATCACTTTCCCGCCTAAGGACTTCCTTCTCCGAACCACCATATTAATAACTCCACCTCCATTAAGTACAGCTTTTATAACTTGCTTCTTATCCTTATTAGTAAGATCCACATCATTTATCTTCAGCAACCAATCATTCACTCTGGCAGTTAAAACAAAGGCAAGGAAATCCATATTATAAGAATACTTTGCTAATATGCAATAATTAATTACAAGGGCCATAATAGCATTATAACAACTTAGACATTAGGGGTGGCGTGTCAAACACTGCTCATTTCTGAAAAAACATGATGTATCCCATCATCTGTTAATGACTGAGTTAGCTCAAGATCCTCTGGTTCCACCACCAGTGCTTACTAGCCCTTGTAGAGATGACTATCGGGAAGTGACACAAGGGGGCACATGTGACTCCTCCCCACCCTTAGCTCAGGTCCCTTCATTGTCCCCATCCTGTCCCTTCCCCATCTCATGTTAGCTAGGGTGGGGAGAGTTCTGTTCCACTGCTCTGTCCCAGGCAGCAACCAGCATCCTAAGCAGTGTGCCCAGAAGCTGTCTGGGATAGAGCAGCAGTCAGGCACGGTGGCTCGAAGAAGAGAGGCTCTGTCCCCACCAGCTATTGGCCCCTTGTTCCCCCTCGTCCTCCCCATGGCATTTGGGGACTGGGACATGTCCCTTCTGCCACTGCACCTCCCCCCCCCATGCATCACCCCAGTCTCAGCATCTCCTAATCAAGCTGACTCTTGGACATCTCATATCTAAAAACATGGTGGTAACACAGCTGTGAAGGTACATTAAGCAGGATTAGCTCCACATTAGAGGCTGCCTAACTAACCACAGATACCTGAAGCAACATTTGAGAGGTAGGTTCTCCTATAAAGTGAATAAGTCACAGTTATTACCTTAATAATCAGGGCTATGAGATGGATTTTGGCAATTCACTTGACATTTTTCAGTTACCTCAAACATATTATTGTTCTTGAAACCATCTCAGGCATGACCCGCTCTCAAAATCTACCTATGTTTCATGTATTCTGATGCCATTGTGTTGAGCAGACATAGCATTAGGTATGTCCCCAAAATGTCCAGCAAATGACATTTAAAGCCCTTTAATATCAGAGAGTGGTCCCTTAGTTTAAACAAAAATGTCACAATATGTTCCAGCTTTTATTGAGACCTCAACTATACACATCTGAAAACATGAGTTACAAGGCCATTGAAAATTAGCCTTATGAAAGGACTGTGGCTGCAACTTTCTATTGGGGGGGAGGGCTTCATTCCATAATAACCTCTGCACATAGTTCCAGAGTCTGGACAAGAGCTCTGGTTCTGCTGTTTCAAAAACACAAGTCTCCATCACTTCTGCCAAAGGAAGACCTCTTTTAGCTTTCTGTACTGTTAACACAATTTTCTGTAAGCTGGACCAGCCAACAGAAGGACAGACATTTAGTCAACTTTCACTTAAGAGACCCAAAACTCAAACTGACACTATGGCATCAGTACTAGGTCATGAAGTATCCATAATCTTCCATCTCCTCGCTATAGCTTACCCACAAAATTCTCAAGAAGATCTAAGTACTGTAAACGGAAAGTGTGAAGCAACAGAAGTAGGTCATGTGCTAGAGGGCTTCTTACTGCAATTTTCAGATCAAACCAATTTCCCAAGCCTAAGTTATTAGGGAGCTAAAACAGAAGCCACTTAAACTATGCAGAGGTGACCAATTATACATATGATTTTTTTAAACTAAAGCACATTAAAATATGTGTTTACCAGTGGCATGCAAATGATTTACCAGTTAACACTGTACCTTAATCGACCATCCGCAATACTTCCTTTGTCTACTTTGGTGACAAATATTCCACAGTCTCCAGGGAGGTATGGTTCATTCACACCTTCTGCCACATCAAAACCAAGTGCTTTCAAGTCCATATCCTCCTAACAAAAACGCAGTTAATATTAGTGAGCAATTCAACAGCAATTCAATTTAATATGTACTTGTAGGCACAGCAAAATTGTAGAATTGAATTATTTCTTTTGGTGCTTTAACAACATCCCAGATATACAAATTATTATATAGAAATGTCAATTCCTCTCCAAGGGTTAAATATTTATCATTATTAATTAATATTCATTTATTATTCACACACAGTTTTATATATAAGTAACACCTGTGCAGCGTACAAGATCAATGGCAAAGTTATCTATGGTTTGTACTCCACAAAAGCAAGTAGATTTCCTATAACAAATCTTTTTGATAATGGTCTATTGTGTCTTAATGTGTCAGCTTTTCATACCTGACTGATATATTGGTTGTGGATACTGCATTTATGGTATGTAACCACAATGACGATTAATAATGCTTAAAAATACATATTGAACAAACTGCACTATTGTACGACCTATTATACCAGGGATGTAATAACGAAACATCAAGTAATTCGTTCACACAAAACCCTCAAGTCTTCAAATGACAGCTTACTCTGTCTTTTTCAAACTCTACCACTTCAGTTTCCCATTCCAGAGAATCCGTGTCAATGGCTGAATCATGAGAACTGTGGGCCATTAACTGCCGAAACCTGGCTTCCTTTTCCAACTGGTTCTCCATCTTCTCTCTATGGAATAAAAGACAATTGTTTATAAGTGATTCAGCAGTTCCCTTGTAAAAATATGAATGGATGACATTATGTATTTTACAGTTTCTTCTCTAATTTAGCAATACAAATTATGCTCAGTCTAGCCAATCCCAAAAGCTTGGTAGAAACCTCCAACCACTTTTAAAACATATTTCCTACATCCTGTAATAACCTTCTCTTAAATGAATGGGAAGAAACTTATGAATAATTTCTATACATGAACATATCGAAAATATCTTAAGAAACCTAGCAGAAGATTTGCTCCCCTTGCCCTCCAGATAACCTGCTCCAATTACTAGGGGAGAAGTGGATGTGAGTTAGTACTGAAACTAAGATCTCCTATCACCCTGAAATAGTATGAGATACAGGTTTTCTGCTCTTATTTATCATTCAGCGGGAATCTGGTTGTAATGAACAAAGCTACAGAGAAATCCTGACTGCAGTGAAAGAGTTGCTTCCATGCATTTCAACTGATATATTTCATATGTAGACATATTCAGAACAGATTACACTTCTGACCCAACAGTCTAATCTCAATGGAGACTTTCTATTTTCTTATTTCCTGTGGGGCAGGCTCTGCCATAGGGCAAGGCGAGCAAAGCAAGTGACTTGGGCCTCATGTTTTCGGGGGCCCCTGATGCTGAGTATTCACCATCCACTGGCCGTGGCCCCACTCCCAGGGTCCTGCCTTGGGCCCCGCAAACTCTTTGGCCAGGCCTGCTGGGGGGACAGGGCATGACTAATAGGCTCCTTTTGTCGGCATCTTACACAACACTGATATATAAGTTTATCTACATGTGGATCCTTCCCCTTATGCACAATAGGGCTGTGTCTACACTGGGCCACTTATTCCGGAAAATCAGCCACTTTTCCGGAATAAGCTGCGAGCTGTCTACACTGGCCCTCGAATTTCCGGAAAAGCAATGACGTTGAACTGTACAAAATCAGCCGCTATTCCGGAAAAACTATTCTGCTCCCGCTCGGGCATAAGTCCTTATTCCGGAACACTGTTCCGGAAAAGGGCCAGTGTAGACAGCTCAGGAGTCTTTTCCGGAAAAAAGCCCCGATCGCAGAAATGACGATTGTCATTGATTGGCCACGGACGCTTTTCCAGAAAAAGGACTTTTCCGGAAAAGCAGCCTGCCAGTGTAGATGCTCTTTTTCCAGAAATACTAATAATGAAAACTATTCTGTTTTAAGCATTTCCGGAAATTCATGCCAGTGTAGACACAGCCCCGGTGTTTAAGTTCTATTTAATCTTAATGCAAGTGATGGGTATAATGCAAGTGAAAGGCTAGGATTAGCCAGAGGCACATAGATATCAAAATGCTGACTACCTCATCAGTACATGTTGACTTGAATTTTTTTTCTGTTTCTGAACAGCTTTTGAAGGGGCATTAGAAATAAGATACTTTCTTAACCTCAAGCTTAAACAGTCATCAAAAGCCCTGAGTTACTGAAGTAAGCTAAACCAGAGAGCGAGCCCTGCTGTGTCTTCAGGCTTCTACGTAAGGGGGGTTGTGTACTAGTGTTATCTTATTTACACTGATGCAGGCAGACAGGCCTGAAGAGTCAGTGGATTAAAGGTTTTTAGTATAAAAAGAATTCCATACAATTACATCATTTTATAACGTACTTCAGTTCCTTCAATTCACGCACAGCATCATTTTTTTGCTTTCTCATGTCATCAAGATTGCGAAGCGCCTCTGCCAAGTCACTCACAGCTCTGTCTCGCTCTCTCCTCAAGTTGTCACACAAAGTCCTTTGAAAGTAACAGATATTCAGGTAATATTTTAAAGCTTCAACTTACATTCATACAACTCTGAATCTTTAAATCCAGACATGTCCTTTACCTGCTAAAAAAATCCTTCCTGTTTTAGAAATTCTGCTTTTGTACTTAAGTGTTTATCTAGCACAAAAGGGGTGTGAGGTGTTTTATAGACAGTAAGTTAACAACTAGATCCTCGGAAATCATAATTCAGGTCCCTTGCTTTTTAGACCATGGGTACTACATAGTCGGCTACTACGTGCGGAGGAAGATACCTTGTTACCACGCTCTTATGACTGCGCTGATGGGCTGTGGAGGGAGAAGTTAGTGTGGCAAGGAAGGGATTTGTTGTTAAGGTTGTCTTGGAAGACCCTCCCAAATTAAAAAGGGTTATTTTGCCTATTACTTAAGTTAACTGTGATCAAATCATGCACTGGCTCAAAAAGATGAGACACACTATCAAAAGCCGTCCAACTATGAAGGAACATCTAATGTGTTTACCGTATGCTCTCCCTTTCCGCAACTATCTTGTCCCGTTCTTGAAAAGCCCAATCTCGCCGACATTTGGCTACTTCTGCTTCCTGGACAGCCTCCTTTAGCTCTTGTGACATGGCCTCATATTGCTTTCGAAGCATTTCAATTTCTTTGTTAGCTCTTTCTATGTCCAATGTAGCAGAATCTTGGATCTGTAAGTTCAAATATATATAAATATTTATTTTATGAACAATTCATGAGATAAGTATGCACGTTAAGTATTTTAACCCATACTACCCATTTATTATATGAAGGGCTTGATTTTGAAATCCTTCCACCAACTAAATAACTGTTCAGTGAGAATCCCGAAGTCGATGGGAACTTTGCCTGTGTAAAGGGGTCAGGATTGGCTCTATGCATTTTAGCCAAGAGGGAGGCTCAGTGATTTATAGGACTGATTCACAGTAGATTTCCTCATCTTAGAGAAAAATCAATATATATACTTGATATTTCAGTGGCACCTTGCTGACTCATTGATCTATTGTAGCATAGAGACCGAAGATGTCGAAGGACAGCTGGAAATGAGATCAATATAGTGCACTTTCATTGCACAGACTGACTGTTCTAGTGTCTAGACTTAGCCTGTGAGACTGTAAACAGATGCAGATTTACAGTGCACCTACACTGGTGATTCACAATCCCCAATCTCACAAGAGGAATAATGGCTCTCGAAGATGTTTTAGCTTTAATTGAATATTTAAAAATTCAGGATTTTAGAAAAGATTTCACTCTTTTAAAAACATGGAACTCCACCTGTCGTCCAGCGCACATTCTGAACACCAAAGGGAACAGCGACAATGGCAACACCAATTTAAAGAGAAACACCTCCATATTTGCAGCACAAAACAAGCAAGATTATTTTAACATGACTAATTCAAAACCTTTTCTTGCTGTTATATGTGAGCTTGACTTGACATACGTGAGTAGTCCTAATGAACACAAAGGACCACTCATGAAATTATGCAACTATGTGTTCACAGAATCAGAGTCTAAATACACATAGAGGGTTCCTATCAGTTTTAGACGAGTCACTTCCAAAGGACTCTACACATTTAGGGCTGTATGCCTCCCCAAATTGTTTTCAATTGTAGCCATTAATGCTTAAAACCCCTTGGCACATTCCAACCCACCACTTTAAAATGTATAATCCTAATTCAGGAGAATAAACACAAGCCACAATAATATATGTCTTGCCTTTCGTTGTGCTATTTCCTTTGCCACTCTTCTACACACCCCTCATGTCAGCCCACCTCTCAAAATCTCCAAATCAACCCACAAACAACTGAGATCTGTGCCTATATATTATGTATCCATCAGTGATTATGTCAGGGCTCTCCACTCAGCTTGTACAGGATTCTCCTCTCCCCTTCATAAAACAAAAGGTAGATGTGACAAAGTAAAACTTCGCTCCTTCTGAGGGTCTTGTGTCGGAAGAGCCCTACAATTCCTTCTCTGTCTCTTTCCCCACTGTACAGATCCTTAAAATCTGTTGACCCCGTTGCCTCTTTTAGCAGACCATTTAGCAAGGCTCCTCCTTTAGAGTCTATCATATGCAACCCTTTACCTATTTGGGAGGTGGGGGTGCACTGTTGAGTGACAAGATGCTGCCAGACCTGCCTATATGGTATTATGATCAAGGATTGATACTATGATGAAATAAGGTAAATGAAAATATGCCGCACACATAAAACATTCAGAAAGATCTTACTTAAACAATTACTGTAAATCATGTAGTTCCTACACAAGCATAGGGAAGCAGGGCTAGTACATGATTTTTAAATACATGATAGCATAATTACAAACATTGCAAAACTGCAGGAATATTTTAATTCTTCTATATAAATAATTAAAATTAGCAGCCATAACTTGTTCTCTGTAAGTTGTAAGAAATGTGTGCAGAACAGAGAGTCTTTAGTCACACTTTATATTGTTTCACTTACAAATTGCTTTATAAGGATTTATATTAAGTGATTGAGATGAGGCACAGAGGACCAAAGCGCGCTGTATCCACGAAAGCTCATGGCAATCCATATTATAGATAGATAGATTAGATAGATTAGATAGATAAGTCTCACATGCCAAGCCAAGAGGGAGGATAAAAGACCGCCTGGCTCAGGTCAGAGCTAACAGCCCTGCCAGAAGGAGCTTCTCTTGCAGAGCTATAGCAAAGAGTCTGCTCACCAGAGCAGCCATTGCAGGAACAGCCAAACCCCAAGGAGCAAAAAGTCCTCTAATCAGAGACTGGCTGGGGAACCAAAGCCAAAGGAAAAGCCTGGGGTGAATTCCCCCTCCTCTCACTGGAAGACTGGGAAACAGCCTAGTGTTTTGGGGGAGGGTGTTGGGTTTTTATTTGGGGGGTAATTGAACTCTTCTGGAGTTTAGCCCCTCAATCCTGTCCAGAACTGGAAAAAGACTGAAGGGAAAACTGATTGGTGGAACAGAACCTGCCACAATGAGGTCCTGGAAGACGCACAAGGGGGCAATGTTCCAGGCACACCACTACTGGAACCTGATGAACCGTTGGGCTATAACAATCCTGTTAACTATATATTGACATCTATTAATTACTGATTAGCCCTTCATAAAGGTAAACTTAAAAGCTGTGACTGATTTATGAAGTAGCTTAGTTGCACCCCCTCCTAAGAAGTGCATTCTTCATCGAGCTTTTAAAAAAAAAAAAAAAAAAAGTTTTGTACGGAGACCTTACAAGTCTGCCAAATGGTGTTGACTCTCCTTGACCTAAAAGGAAAAAGCCATCTGCGAAGACAGCCAGTACCTGACGAGCTTGGTAATATTCCCTTAGCAGATGGTCTCTCTGGATGATAGCTTCTGTTCTCTCTTTCCTGGCAACATCTCTTTCTTCCTTCACTGTCTCTATATCCTTGCAGGCTTGATCAAGTTCCTTCTGGGCCTCAGCCTTATCCTTCACTTCATGACAGTACTTTTCCAGCAACTCGTTCCTTTCACAGATTGCCCGATCACGTTCCACTAGAGCGGAGTTTAGCTCCTGAAACAAACACATTGTTTGCAGGGTGTTTTGTACAGAGCAATATTTCTTATTTCCAGTTAAATAAACGCTGACACCTTAAGAACCATGGGTGTAGAATAAACTTTCTGCAAAAAGGGGAACTGTACAGCTCTTTGACCATACTAAATGCAGACAACATTCAGGAAAGTTACAACTGCTATATCACCACCTTTAAACACCCTGTCATCTGAATAACAGCACACAATTAGGAAAGTTCATGGTTCTGAGAAACCGAGAGCAAGGACATTTGTTGCGAGTCCACCGGAGTCTTGGATAACCAGTCAGATTTAATACCGGGGATGATAAAAAGTGGTTAATTAGGTAACTATGTAACTGTTAAAAACCTTAGCAGTTACACGGTTACATGCCGTAGGCTCTGCAGAGTAAGCTTTATACTGCAGAACCCACAGAACTGGGCGGCAGCTGGAGCCAGCTGTGAGGGGTGGCAGCTCGTGTGTAACCATTATGGTAACCAATAAGCTCATGCTTATTTAATAGTTTAAACAGTTACACTGTTCATCCCTATTTAATATAAAATGATATTATGTACTTTTAATGTACCTTATTCAGTATCATGCTGCATTACACATCAGCACGATAGCTGAATAGGATGGGAGTATTAAACTGCACAGCAGTGGGAAAACAGGATTTCTGGAGAGGAGTAGGACAACAGACTGCCAGTGTGGAAAGGAAGATTGCTAACATGGCTGTGTGTGTCCAGATCAAGAGAATTTTCTTCTCTTTAGCAAGTAGAAATGGATGCTGTAAATGTACAAAAAAATTAGTCCCAAATCCCAGCTGAAGAGTTTATATATTCTCTTGTTTGCAAACAATACTTCTACAAATTGAAGCATTCAACAGTGCTAATAATGATTGGGCAAATGTTGCTCTTTCTTACTCAATTTGCTTCTGCCTACACATATGTATGTAGGCACTCAAATTACAGTTTGATTACTATATAATCAGATGGAAAATGTAGCTAGTTCACAGGCAGAAAGTGAACAGTGTTTGCATCCGTGATAAACATTTTCACTCTTGTAGGATGTTTTCCAGTGTCAACACATTGTGACTAAGATCCCCAGAAGATACCAGAGTCAAAACAACTTGGTCGGCAAAGGAAAAAAAATCAGCTGAATAGCTGAGAAAGTATTGTATACTCAGGTAGTTGCTTGTGCACCTCCCCATCCTACAAGTAATGTGTTATGGTAGGTTACCTGAGCCTACAAATATAAAGACAAAAAACCCTTATCAAAGCTGTGTGGCTAAAGCCATTGCAATCTTGCCTTAAACTGTCCACAAAAACTCTTAACTAAGCTTTCCCACTTTTGATTTGTTCTGTCACTTGTGTGTGGTATACATTTCAGAAGTGTCTGGATATGGTTTGATCTCTTTGTGTTCAAGCACACAGGGCCCCAGGAAGATTTAGAAACTAGCACTAGGTCTGAGAGTTTATGACTGATTACCTTACATAATTTCAGCTTTTAAAAATTACAACCACCCCCCTAAACTTTAGTAGCTTTTACATTTTAGTAACAACACAAAACCCCCTGTATCATTATGCACAGGAGTACTGCAGGATGAACGTTTAGAACAGTTTAAAAAAAAATGGATGCAGTGCTTGCAGTTCCAAACAAATATTTGTGACCATACTATACATGACCATCATAACTGCAGTTTTTCACTAGGTGGCACTACATACAAGTAAGAGTAACTGCAGTACCAGGCGCAGTCAAACTTGTTGAAGGGATAATCCCATTTACATGGGATTATCATGCATACACCTACAAGCTGAAGTGTTGCTTGATCAATAAACCACTCATACATCCCTCTCAGACTCCTGCCCCAGTACCAGATCCAGGCAGAACCAGATAAATGCAAGCTTATATGATCAGTATTACCTAAAAAAGGAACACACTGCTCATAAGGCAGAATAGCTACATAGTTCTAAAGAGAGAAAAACTCTAAACCCAACACAGTTATTCCAATTTATATAATTAAAATAGTTCTAGCAAAAGGTACTTCAGTGCGCTCAGTATATAGGAATTGTATATGCCCTTGAAAACATCCATAACTTTTTTTTAAAATGTCAGCAATTAGCATCTTGTTGATCGGGGTTCTCTCACTCCTGTCTCTATTAAACCACTCATCCAAGTGGGCTTTCAAGATTGACACAGCTCTCTGGAAAAGCTTGGTTTTTTTTTTTTCGTCCTATGCTTAATCATCCATGCAAATTACTGTAGGAACTGTGTTGATTATTAAAACAAATTATGAACCGTCAGTCAACTTGGAGTGAGATTTACAGAAGAGCTCAAAGTTACCTTTCCTCTGCTTTCATGAAAGTGAGTACTAAAAATATGATTGACTTCAATGGGATCAGAGTTAGGCCAACAATGACAATTTCTGTAAACCCTACCTCTTGACCTGGTCTATACTACAGCAGTGCAGCTAGGCCTCTGTAGAGGCAAAGTTCAGACACGACCCATTCTAATGGAAGGAGTTATTCTATCAATGTAGCTGATAGATTTCCACTTCATATTTCCACTTCATACAGCGGAATCAGTGCTTTGCATGCAAGCGTCTGTCAGTGTAGCAATTCCACCTCTCCAAATGGTGGAACACCAATCAAACAGAAGAATCCAACCATTAACATCACTACATTTACACTTGGTGCAAGATCCCTCACAGGTAGGTTAATTCATTTTTTAAGTGTAGACCGGGAATTCACAATTCAAATTCCGCACAGCTAGCACCAACAACAGTTAGTCCAAACATTTTTCAACTTGGTTGTTTGGGTGTTGGCCACATATATAAACATGGCTTAGGCTACCTAAATAAAAGAAGTCTGTTTTTCAGAAGTGCTGCATTTAGATAACTGTATATGTGATCCTTTACAAGTGTGTGAAAGAAAAGCAAAAAAAAAGGTTTATGAGTGCAGGAAAAGTATTTGGTTGTATGTGAATAACACTAAAAAACTGAAAACCAAATGAGTATTATTAATATTCAGCAGCAAGCTGCATTTGTAAATCCTCTTAACAGCACTAATGTTTTAAACATTAAGACTATATAATGCTTGAATGATACAGCTTTTGGATTAACATGATTTATAAAGCAGTGCCTGCTTTTTTTTTTTTTTTTTTAAATCTTAGTGCCAAATGTCCTCTTTCATTTGAGAGGCTAAAGGATAAAATACAGGGGACATACTTCTAGTCTTTGAGTAGATGTTAAAGGAAACTGAGCGTCTATTTTCTAATGCTAGGTCTTACTTCTTAACAGTTAATACCCCGGTGTTTGTTTCTTTGCTACCAGTTTAAAAAAACAAAGAAATGTATTTGAGTTCTAGCTATTGTTATACAGTGCATCACGTACTGGGTACAAATGGTTGGCTTGTTAAAATGAAGAATCTGAAGTGAACTGAACAGAGCAAGTCAAGTGAATATAGCAGACCGCAGCTGACAGGTACCCAACTGTACTCACACTTGGAATATAATGAGCTGACATGCAAGAGTGCCACCAGCAGAACGTCAACAGGGAATTCCCTTTCCACAATGAAGTCAGGTTTCCAGCTCTCGGGTGCATGCTTATTTTCACAGCTGCAAGGAAGCACCGGTAAAACTCTTGATCCTCCCACCCATAGCAAAATGGTCCCTTGGTACCTGTCTCAAAGCTTCCACCTCCTCACTAGCCACTCTTTTCTCTGAGGACGTGTTTTTCAGTTTGGACTCTGCAAGCTCTAGTTCGGTCTGAAGCTTATCCACCTCTTTAATCACTTGGTCTCTCTCACTCATTATGAGGCGATACTCATTGAAAACAGAGTCTCTCTCTTCCTTGTACTTCTCTGCATCCTTCACTGCCTTCAGCTGCATTGTTTTGAACCGTGTCACCTCTGACTGCAACCGCTCCATCTCTCTCTGCAACTCTTTGTTCTGCGCAGTGGCTTTGCTTAGCTCTTGCTGTATTGACTCAAACCTAAACAAAAAACAAAAACAAGAAACAGAGGTACTTCCATCACTGTGCATTTTTTCTTGTACAAAGCGGTAGAAATGTCCAGCCAGAAGGGACTCAAGAAGTCCAGCCTCTTGACTTGAGGCAAGACCATGTAAGCCTAGAATGTCCTGGACGGGTGTTTGTTGTACCTGTGATTGAAAGCTTCCCATGATGGGGATTCCACAACCTCCTGTGGGAGAGTTTAAACCACTCCTATAATCAAAGGGTTTTTTCTCATGTCTAGTCAATCTCCCTTGTTACAGATTAAGCCCATTACTACTTATTTCACTTTCAGCAGACATGGAAAACCACCAATTACCATCCTGTTTGTAACAGCCCTTAACATAAGTGAAAATTCATCACCTTTTCTCTCTCAAGACTCAAAGGCATACCCAATTTTTTTAGCCTTTCCTCATAGGTTTTCTAAACCTTTTATCATATTTACTGCTCATCTCTGGATAACCTCGTTTTAGTGCACATGTATACAACTAAATGCTTTCCATGTGATCCAGAGTATCCATTAAACAGTGCAGTAAATAGCAAAACTTTGCAGATCACATTTTTTTTTAAAAAGACACCCACCATCTACACTATATAGTCAGGTTAGACCTACACCACAAACTTAGTAAGCAGCATAACTACATAGTTCAGCGGTGTGAACGCCACACCTCTGAGTGGCACAGTTATTCGGACCTCATCCCGGGAGTAGGCAAGATATATTCAAGGGAGAGCTTCTCCCATCAACCTAGCTACTTCCTCACAGAAGTGGATGAACTTGGCCAATGGGAGAAGCTTCCCAGTCAGCATTACGCCCATTTTCACTGAAGTGCTACAGCAGTGCTGTACATGCAGACAAGTCATTAGTGCAATAGCTGTCATCCTTTCCAGACTATTGGACTCCTTTATGGACTCTGATTTGTCTTACATACTAAGGATATTAAATATCAGTTTATTTACTAGTCGAGTAGTTGATGGAATTTCCATCTACTACTTGACTAGTCGATAGGCACTTCCACATTCCTCCTTTGAAATGTAAAAGAGCCCCTTGTGGGGCTCTTGTACATTTCAAAGGAGGAATGTTGTTCTCTGCATGCAGCCCAGGGCCAGGGCTGCACAGGGGTGCCAGCTTTGAAATGTACAAGAGCCCCCAGCAGGGGATCTTGTGCATTTCAAAGCAGAAGCGGCCTCATGGAGCCCGGGATCGGGGCGGGGGGGACTCCCTGAGCTCCGTGTTGCGATGCCTATTGAAATGCCATGCGAAGCCCAGGGTCAGCTGGGGAGTCCCCAGCTGATCTCAGGCTCTGCATGGCAATGCTCCAGAACTTGGGGTCAACAGGGAAGTCCCTAGCTGACCCTGGGCTCCAAGCAACACTGCTGCATTGAAACGCTGCCTCAGTGTTTCAAAGGGGCAGCGCCACACAGCTGATCCTGAGCTCAGCCGTGTGGTGCTGCCACTTTGAAGTACCTCTTCTTCCCCCCTCTCCTTTGTTGCAGCGGGAGGAGGGGGAGAAATTAACTAGTCGACTGACTATCCAATAAGCATTTGCTTATCAGATAGTCGACTAGTCCTTAACATCCTTATTGTGTACCCCCAGTTCCATCTCACTTAAAAACCTACTTGCTTACTGAATCAGACATAATACAAACTGTCACAGCCCACTATTACTAAAAAATGCTTACTTTCTCATTAACCATATTACAAATCAATTGGAATATAAATATTGTACTTATGTTTCAGTGTATTGTATATACAGAAGTACAAACAACTCGTCTGCATGAAAATTAGTCTCTACTCAAGTTACTAGTGTTTTTATGTAGCCTTTTGTAAAACTAGGCACACTTCTAGATGAGATAATGTACACCTTAAAGGCCTCTGCTAATCTGCATCTATACATGTACCCCTGATAAGAACTAAGACAGTGGTTCTCAAACTATTTGTGTACCAGGAACCACACCCCCATCCCTCTTTCCAGAATTCCTGCCCCACATATGCAAAACACACTTAGGGAAATGAGAAGGACAGAGTGGTTGCAAATGAACTGACTACAGATTGGTAATTTAAACAGGGAAAATACGTATTTGATACACAGAAGCTGTAGAAATGAAGTGAATGAAAATAATATTACAACGAGTATAAAATGCGATCAACAACAATACTGAAAATGTGCCGTTATAGAAATTGACTGTCTGCCTTTGCATGAAATAAGGTGTTCCGGATCCAGGCACTCCAACCCACAATGGATATAGCAAAGGCGTGGGAGACGGGAGAAATGGGTTCCCAGATCTGGGCATCGGAAATGATCAGTGTCATGGTCAAGAAAGGATACAAATTAGAGGTATGGAAAATAGCGTGGGGGAAAATGGCAAACTGAATGCTTCTATCTGCCTTACTTTGATGAGAAAACAAAAAGGACAGCAGCTAAATTAAGGGAATCACATTTAACTTTGATTTAAAAATATATTTCTTTTTAACAAAACACTTGGTTCAGCTGTGAATTTTATTGCCAAAATGTATGAGAGACTAAGATCTTAGATTCAGAAAAGCACCACCTGCCCATATGAACATCCAGAGTTATGTTGATAGAATTTAAAAAATAATGAAGCATATAAGCCTTCATGCCTCAGAGCAGACACCACCTGATGGGAGCATGGAAGAAACTTCTATCAGAATATTCTTCCATAATTTTATGAAAAGGGATTTCTTTCGCACCTTTTTTTCTGAAGCATCTGGTTATAGTTAATGTCAGAAACAGGGTTCCTGATTTGGACTTCTAGTCAGATCCAGCATGGCAAATCCTATATGCCTCTGGTATATCTTGTGTTCTCACACACAAACTCGGCATGGTCTAGACATGGTTCTTGTGCAAGCCGATATACTATGAATTAATTCCTGGGACCAGAGCTGTAAGCCTGATCCATTGTGCCAGGCTCTGAACTCATCTGGCAAGCAGGGAATGCTAAGATTTGGGGGGGGGGGGGAGAAAGGGGGCCGGAAGAGAGAGAGAGTCCTGAAAATTTAAAGCTTCTTTCATGCCATTAATGACATCTGTCAGTAATTTCCAAGTGTGTTTCCTGCCATTAGTGCAGCTCGAAGACTCTCCTAACAGATCACCAGTATGGAGAGTACAGAAAGATCTACTCGATTAAGTACCTAATTGTTTTTTTCTTTTAGAGTTGTGGGCAAACATGAAGAGGAGATTGTATTGTAACAGGCACACGTTAAAAGCCTGAGACATACACATCTGTGAAGTGTAACCTTGTAGCAGTGCGCATCCCAAACACCATTCAGGTCAACAGTGGGAGTGTGGAAGGCGAGTGGGGAAAGGGAGAATCAAATCAATAGCTGACAAATGAAACCAGGTCATCGGCTATACAGGATACTTGCTATGAAGGATTTTTTTTTTAAAGCAAGAAAAAATCCAACTCTGAGACATTAGGAATTAGTAAATGGGGCAGGAAAATCATACCTTCTGTAGACATTACTTCTATCTGTGAAACGATCATAGTACAGAATTCTGAGTAGCTATTGAAGAGAAATTCCACACAGAAAATCTGGCTTCAGAACTGACCTTGAACAGTCTGCTCTCTGCTTCCAAGAAGGAAGACAGCTGGCATCACACTTTCACAGCTCAGAGGCTTCCTGTTCTAGAAACTGAGTCAAAGCAATTTTTGCAACAGCTCTTATGAAAGCGGAATAGTGGGGAGTGAGGGAGTTTGAAGAGTAAGAAAGGCTAAATCTGGGGATGGTGGCCAAAACCTATTTACACAGTTATATCCATCATACCAATCTTGACATGTAGTATCGCCTCCATATCACAGATGGAGGAAACAAGGGTGCAGTGTTATGTGCTTTTCCCAGGATGAAAGTAGTAGTCCAGGTCAGAACCATGTTTTTGTGTGCAAAAACAATGCACAATTTAGACTCTGCTTAAACAAGTTTTTAAAAAACTGTAGTTAAAACTTGCTGAAGTTAGCTAGTTTTAGTTCATCATTAACTTAAACTGCAGATTTGGTACGTTTGATACTCTGAAAAATATATTTTGAAAAGAGCAATATTTCATGCTTAAACAATACACTGACCATGCACAAGAATTGTTTTCAAGCTGTTTTCCATACTCAATTCCCCATTCAGTCCAATTAACTTATTTTGCATAGGTTTCTGAGGAACAGGACTGCAGCTCCTCAAATTCCTCAGACTTCAGCATACATCAGTCTGACTATTATATCACAGATTTCACTTACACACTTCATTTCATGAGGACTCTTTTCGTGACTATACAGTAGTAGCTGTGAGCAAAGTATTCCATGTGCCTCATTAAAGGCTAGGATATTATGCAAATCCCCAAGCAAGTAGATTCTCTAATTTATATAGAAATCTGTATATAAAATTTACTCTGAAGGAGTTCTCTAGGACAGGACCATAGCATAGAATCATAAAATACTAGAATTGGAAGGGAGATCATCAAGTCCAGTCCCCTGCTCTTATGGCAGGACCAAACACCGTCTAGATCATCCTTTGGTATATATGGTTGTGACTACTTTCTTCCACTATTTGATCTGAGGAAGTGGGTCTGGCCCACGAAAGCTCATCATCTAATAAACCATCTTGTTAGTCTTTAAAGTGCTACATTGTCCTGCATTTTGCTTCAACTACCCCAGACTAACACGGCTACATTTCTATCACTATCCTTGAAAGATGTCTGTCTAGCCTGCTCTTAGATATCTCCAGTGATGGAGATTTCATAACCTCCCTAAGCAATTTATTCCAGTGCTTAACCACCCTGACAGTTAGGAAGCTGTTCCCCATGTCCAACCTAAACCTTCTTTGCTGCAATTTAAGCCCATTGCTTCTTGTCCTATCCTCAGAGACCAAGGAGAACAATTTCTCTCACTCCTCCTTGTAACACCCTTTTAGATACTTGAAAGTTGCTATCATGTTCCCTCACGGTCTTCTCTTTTCTAAACAAAACATGCCCAGCTGTTTCAGTCTTCCCTTATAGCTCATGCTCTCTGGACCTTTAATCATTTTTGTTGCTCTTCTCTTAACCTTCTCCAATTTCTTCACATCTTTCTTGAAATGTGGTCAGTGAGGCCTAATCAGCGCAAAGTAGAGCGGAAGAATGACTTATCGTCTCTTCCTCACAACACACCTGTTAAAGCACCTAGGATCATGTTTGCTTTTTTTGCAACAGTGTCACACTGTTGACTCATACTTAGCTTGTGGTCCACTATAACCCCTAGATCCCTTTCTGTGGTATTCCTTCCTAGACAGTTGCTTCCCATTCTGTATGTGTGAAATGGATTATTCCTTCCTAAGTGGAGTACTTGGCATTTGTCCTTATTAAACTTCATCCTAGGTATCTCAGACAATTTTTTTTTCTTTAGCAGCTAACTTTTTGCCTCCTGGAAAAATTCTGTTTCTGTGACTGGAAGAGATAGAAATGTTAAGCTTTTGCACACTTCCAGGAATCAAAAGAGTTGTGTATAAAATGTTCTTTTTAGCTGGTTTAAGCCTCCTGTGCATCTCTCACACACAAATGGCACTGTAAAGGTGTTCATTCTGCAGCCTTCATCACAGCCAACAGAGGATTGCATTAATAGGATGAGAGGGAGTAATCTGAAATTGTACATTGATGTTGGACTTTCAGTTAACACATGAGGAATGTAAATATTCCTAAATTAAGTCACTGAAAAGCCATAGCATCTCATCTCACCCACAGATACCTTTTTTAAGCCTTGTCTACACTAGCACTCTTCTTTTAAGCATTTGTGTAAACTATCTGAGTTCAAGCAGAGTAGAGTGAGGCCACATCTTCAATTGCCATACCAGAGATCCATCTTCTGGCACTGGATTTAGCGGGTCGAGTTAAGACTGCTAAATCAAATGCTGAGAACGGCTGCAGTATTGTTGGCAGTCGCAAGGGATTTATTTTTCCCTCTGAGCAATACTATGAACCAAAGGCTCTCGCACATGAACAAAAGGACAGTTTGTACAGGATTTCATATGGGTTAAAACATAATTCTGAGAAAGGGAGCATTTTCCCTCAGTGCTTTTCAATTCCTGAAGTTGTGTGGGCTAATGTAGATTTTTTGGTGTTTTACATATTCATGTAGGTTCCTTTCAACCTACATATGCAAATGTTTGGAAAAATACTGGTTAATCACACCATCTCTTTAAAAATGCCACTCGTCAGCAGAATTATCGCCACTTACATGACGTATATAAGCTACCAAAAGCTGCCTATACCTTCTAAGAGAGGAGGAATACTGCTGCTGGACATGTATGGCTGTGTCCCTTTGTTTCATTAACATGTCGATCTGCTTTTGAAGACGTCTGTTCTCCTCTTCTGTCTGTTCTAGCCGGCTAAGGTCTGTGTTGTGGCTTGCTATTTTCTCATTGTACCGTTTCCTTAATGCATCATAATCCTTTTTCACACCCTCTAGCTTGTCCATTGCTGTATCATAGAGTTTATTTAGTATTTCTGAGGATCCATTCTGTTTCATAACCTTCACAAGAAACAAAAAGACAAATTTAATAAGAGGTACATATTAAAGTCTTTTCACTTTTTTAAAAAGAATATGAATCTCTTAGGAGAGATGTTAATGTGTGACAACTACTTAATATTTTTTGCTTACAGCTACTTTTTAAGTTGCACTAGACCATTTTGAAATGTAAATCTCTACATAGAAAATTCTTACCTTCAGGCTGGTAATACTCATATTCAGTAAGTTTAAATGGGAAAATGTGACCATATCAAAACAATTTTTTTCCAATAGGACTATTGCTAAAGACAAGTAATCTAAATTAAAAAAGGTGTCAATAGTTAACTTTAATACATGGATCTTAAAAAAAATTAAACATCACAAGTAGATAAAAAGAAACTTAATTTATGATGACTAGTTGAACATATATTGACGAAATGTGGAAAGTTAACTCCCAAATTGTAAAATACTTACCAAAACATAGCTTTGGAAGCTAAGATAGCTAGAGGTGTTAAATTTAGATTAATTGGCTAATCGAATAGTCCATGCAATTTGCATGGACTGTTCAATTAGTTAATAAGGGGGCCTATGCTTTTGAAGTATAGCAACAGCCCAGGGGTTGTTGCTACACTTCAAAGGCAAAAGTGCTGCGGGGAGCACGGAGCCAGTGGGGACTCAAATGGTCCCCAGCTGGCCCCATGCTCCCTGCAGCGTTTCAAAGCAGCAGTGCCACACAGAGCCCGGGGTCTCCTCCACTGACCCCGGGCTCCATGTGGTGCTACCACTTTGAAGCACCTCCTCCTCTTCCCCCGCCCCTTGCTGCCTCTTTCTGATAGAGGCGGGGGCGGAAGGGGGAAGTGACTAGTTGTTCACATCCCTAGTGATAACAGTTATTAATGCATCATTTTACAACTGCAGCAACAGTAGTGGTGGCTGGAGCCCTTTAAATTGCCCCTGGAGCACCATGCAGCTCTGAGGGGAAGGATGGGGCGGGGTCTTGCACTACAGTAGGGGCAGCGCTGCAGGCTGGCTGTCCCAGCCCCGCCATTTCCCCCCGACCACTCTGGGGCTACAGAGCCAAGGCTCACCCACACCTTGCCTGGGTCCTTACAGAAGCTGTCAGCCCTCCCTATTTGGGCCATGTCACTGTGCTGATTGGGCCTAAGGTTACGAACCACTGCCTTAGGTGGCAATTCAGAAAAGAACTTTAGCACATTCTTTTACCCACCCCTATTTAGGGGGGTGCATTTTTTTTAGTACTCAACTTCAACACATTTGAATTTAAGCACAAGCTTAAGTGCTGTTACTGGGTAGGGATGTTTTCCTGAATTAGGCCTTGACCATAACTGAACTGTCTAAGAAAAACAACAGATACTGAAAAAACTGAACAAGCGGTACTGAAAACAAGCTGAGCTCCCAGACAGAAGCAAACATTTCCTCACAGCCTCAAATGTATGGAGCCTCTTCTCATTGACAGTATGTTAAACAACTATCCAATAAAGTAAACTAAAAGAGAAAACACACGGCCAAAGATATCAGGAATTTGGCTACATTTAAAATAAAGGCTCTAAAATGCAAACGGAATTTGCAGGGAAGAAGAGAGAAATTGCCACAATCAGGAAGCAGAACAAAAAAGACCATGTCCCATCCAGTGCCCCCATATGAGGAAGAGTAAATAGGCCCAGCTGGACTCAAGGGTACAGCCATGGCAACGGAAAAGTTCATACATGAGCAGTAAAAACTTAAAGGTCAGTCAGCTGCTGTACAGGAAATCAATGGCAATTCCACACCATAGGAGTAATTTGATCAACAATTCATGTTTCTCAAGCAGTTGGGCTGCTGTGTTTTGCAACAACCTGGTGATAGAGTGACATGTCAGAGAGACCGTCCAAAATAGAAATAGATTAATCCAGATGCAAAGTAACCAAGACTGAGATAAGACTGCTGGCATTCCTTCAGGACAATATGATTCACAACAACACAATTAGAAAAGGAGCCACGCACACTCGTCACTGTCTGAGCATAACCAAAAAACTTAGTTGGAATGGATAACAAAGTCTGCACAAACTTTAAAACTGACTGACGTCTATCGTAAGTGTTACATCACCAATTTACAGTGAGAGAAACTAAGGCACAGAAAGACTAAGTAATTTGATCAAACTCGCATAGTGAGTCTGTAGTATAGAAGAAAATGGAATATAAACCCAACCTCCTATAGTCCTAGGAGTTTTACACACAAAGATGTATAGGAGAACCAGTTCAAGCAAACCTGATATCAAAGGAAACGAGCAAGATGAAATACAAAGAAAGTTAAAATAATTTAAAAAATCCCCATAAAAACATGGAAAACACCTCTCAGTATTTGTAGTTTATTGTGACTTTTACACCCTTCAAACCTGGCAAGTAATTATTTTTGTTTGCATAGACTTTGGTTCTAAAGCTTAATCATTTGACTTAAAACTTTGTCTTGTGAATCTGCCCACAGAAAATAGGTAGGGCAGCCTATTTAGCCAGTCAACATGTTACTGTAACTGTTCTAACTAAATGATCACTTTTCTGTATATGAACCGTGGACTAAATGCCACTTCCAAGTTGTTTTTAGTTCCAGCCCTCCTGCCCATTTTTTTCTATAGCACGTTTACTACATTTTAAAAAAAAAAAATCACCTTGGTGTTGAGGCTGCTTAATTGTTAGAAACATCCATTCTTTTTTAAAGTTTGAAGTTGAAAAACATTAATCAACCTGTAGCATTGTTCTAACTGAATAGTGTCTGTGAACCTAAATAACCAAACTTTGTTCAATCATTCCCCTAACCTTTAAAGGTGTCACTGGGAGAAAGAAAAACTGCCACTCATTTTTTGGGATACTTTCCAAATATAAACTGAGTCTGGACTTTTGCATGCCGATAGCTACTCGCAAGAAATACCTTTAGGGACTAACATCATTTTTTTTAGCAATTTGCTTTGCTCTCTCTTTGAACATTAAAATGTACCTTTTCTTTATAAAGTATTTCTGGTTTATAATATAACCCAGTTTATGTAATTTCTAACTTCTAGGAAGGGTATGAGAGGGGTTGTGCAGACATTCCTTCACACCAAGGAAGGAGGCAAGCTTTATATAGCTTCGGGTTTGTACCCCAAAAGCAGGAGACGGGGGGAGAATTTGAGTATCTGGGTGCTGCAATAAGTTCCTTAAACTGAATCTTCCCAGAGCTGATCTCAGCGTCTGTATTTTGTGCAGCTGGGGGAGGCCCTGCCTGTCAGCTTTGCTAGAAGAGGCCTAAGTGTTTGGCTCAGCAATACAAGGTTCAAATGGTGACCAGGCTAGGCTGAATAGGCTGACTCAGTGGTATTTCAGCACCTCAGGTGACGTCCCAGGGGTCCTGACCCATCACACAGGCACTTAAGTGATACCTTGAAGGTTTATTTAACATCTGCCTTTGGCTGACTATGGGGAGTTTAAAACAATGAATTTTCTAGGTGTTAAGCATCCATATTTTCTAGGTCTAAATCATCTAGGGATATGAGAGAAGATCTATATTACATGAAAACAATGTCATGTAACAGATTTGTTTTGTTTTCTCAGTGCATCTTGGCAAATGTTTTCATGTCTCTCTCAAGGTGTCCCTAAGTCTAACTTATCTGTAATGTCTAATAATGTTTTTTTGCTTTCCTACTCTTCCAAGTTTTCCCTTTGCACAGTGTTTTCTCACCATCTCTCCATTACCTAACAGAGGAAAATTACCAAGGAGCGATAGGAGTTATTTAAGTTAAGCACCAATACAGACAAAAGAACACACATCAACCGGCCATAAACAACTTTAGCACTGAAATCAGAAAGGTTTCTAACCATCAGAGAGAAGTTCTAGAACAGCTTTCCAATGGGAACAGTGGGAGAAATAAAACCTGACTGCCTTCAAGAATGAACTTGATAAGTTTATGGAGAGGGTGGTATGATGTGAATGTCTACAAAGACATGGAGCCCATCTGCAACTGCTGGCAGCAAATAGCTGCAAGAGCTGAAGATAGGACACTCCATGAAGAGAGCTCCAAATTACTACACAGAACTCTTTCCCAGATGTCTGGCTGGTGGGTCTTGCCGACATGCTCAGGGTCTGGCTGCCTACTTTGGGGTTGAAAACCAATTTCCCCTCTTCTCCAAGGTGAGACTGGCAGAGACCGTGAGTTGCTTTTATTGCCTTCCTCTGTAGCAATGGGGACAAGTCACTTGCAGGTTTAAACAGGTATAAATGGTGGATTCTTTGTAACCTGCTTTATACCATGATTTGAGGAAGTCAGTAACTCAGCCAGAGGTTAGGGCAGGGCTGAGCAAGAGTCTGTCAGCAGGCTGGATCCGGCCACATTAAGCTCTTTCATCTGGCTCTGCAGCAGCTCTTGACCCTACCTCCTAATGCACGACCTAGGAGCCGGGGAGGTGTGTATCCTTTCAACTCAAGGGCTTGCACCTCCCCCGCAGCTACCCAGCAGGCACAAACCCTTTAAATAGCAGGAGTTGAAAGAGCTCACATCTCCCGGCCCCACTAATGCGTTGCCTGGTTGCCGCAGGGGAGATGCAAGCCCTTTCAACTCCTGCTATTTAAAGCTCTACCCCTCTCACCCGAGGCCCCACCCCTTCCAGGGCAGCCCGTGACCACTTCAAAAAATTTTCAAATGGACCCCCTTTAAATACTATTGCCTGCCCCTGGGTTAGGGGTCTGTTATGGAAGTGGTGGGGTGAGGTTCCATGGCCTGCAACAAGCAGGTGGTCAGACTAGGTGATCATGATGGTCCCTTCTGACCTTCTGTGATTCATCTCTTCCTCCTTACTCCATCTCTCAAACACACTGTTCTCTCCTCTCCCCAAATCCAATCATACGTAAACCTCAATCCACCTCCTTTCTCCTCTTTGCACACCCCCCATGCCAAAATTCTCCTCACACAGCACCAAGCTCCCGGTCACTCCCAGATGACACTAGGGCTAAATTAGGCGTGTGTAAATAGTCTCCTTTTGGGATTTTTTTTTTTTTTTTTTTTTTTTTTAGAGTGCTAAGTAGTACAGCTCTTCGTCCTATTGAGCTATAAGACACTTCATATTGCAGGGCTAGCAGGTTTTCAAAGTAAGATGATTTTGCTAATTAAAAGACATTAGAGATATGGAGTTACGGGAAAAAGAGACAAGTAACCACACACAAAATCAATTTTAGAGAGTCGTTTATCAGAGAACAGTGATAATTAAACAAGCATATTACCATTGGGTTTTAAATGGCAATTAGGTGCTTCGCACCCTCAGATTTTTGACGCACAGGAAAAATTACTGCAACTGGTAGAAAGAAAGGTAAGTGGTCGGCCAGCCTAGCAAGGCTTTATATTCCTTGAAAACATTTGTTGCTCATAGCATTCATGCCAAGAACCGCAGGCTACCTGCTGTTGCTGACTGCGAAGGTCTGTTATTTCTTTCTGATCCTCATCGTGAAGTCTCTTCATTTCCTCACATGACTGTTGGAGATGGTTATGCTCTCGTAACAACTGAGTATTCTTCCTCTTCAAGGTATCCATGTCCTCCTTCAGCTGCGACTGGTCACTCAGCAGTCGACTATGCAACGTACTGGAATGCCACAAAGAAAGAGCATTAGATTGAAACTTTCTAGCAAGCCCACTTCATGCCAATGCACTACTGCACATCAATCCAAGATGACGTTTCAAATTTTAAAAGGCAGACAATTAAGTAATTTCTTCAGCTCTGAATATTCTGTATGTCATGCGCATGTAAATCCCACTGAAGAAAGACTGCACAATGAGAGGCCTTCTGGAATTAAAAGCGATTTGCCAGCACTGTGCAACGTTAAAACAGACACACTTATACAGAACAAGCATAGTCTGCTGGGATAGTAGTGTATTTCAACAAGGAAATTGCTAAACAGATACAAAGTTGATGGCCCTAGGCATAAAAGATTTTCCAGGCAAAATAAATTAGCCTACATATTCAACACACTTGAACAAAAGAAAACCATGCAATACCACAGAATAAGGCATCAATGGAGTAGAAAAGGCTTTCTGCCTTTTTTTTCCTTCCCCAAAAAAATATTGTTGGGACT
Source organism: Pelodiscus sinensis (assembly GCF_052426305.1). Lineage (NCBI taxonomy): Eukaryota > Metazoa > Chordata > Testudines > Trionychidae > Pelodiscus > Pelodiscus sinensis. Next base: position 9,644,454 of record NC_143059.1, read on the forward strand.
TTCCAAACCAGTAATGCTACCAATTGTTATTCCAAATTATGTATACCGCTTGTAATAGCAGACATATGTCTATTTAAATTTAAAAATCACAACTACGTCATATTTCTGAGGATGTAATTCAAACAATAATTCAATGCAATAGCTCAGTGTTTGAGCAGATTCCTGTTGCAGCAGCCCGAGTTAAAATGGTATTAAGTTGCAGTTTAGAGAAAAAACGTGGCCGTGCCAGGTTTTATTGTTAAAACAGATTGAGAACTCATTCTCACACTTACCAGGGAACGGTTTAAAGTCATTGTAAAAAAACTGCTGTTGCCTGTATCTTCTCTTCCCCCCCCCCCCCCAATGGCTCTTTGCACTCCCCCCCTTCACAAGTAAATGACTGAGCTACATAGCCTGTCCTGTGGTAGACATACCAAAATAACGCAAGAGTTTACAGACATAATTCAATTTAAAAAGGTAGCAATAACTCAAGCAAAGAAAATGAAGCCTTTGATAAATTATGTTTTACAGGACTACATATATACAATCCTTACACCTGGGTCAGATTGATCTCAGCATCTGCTACTCAGACTTAACTTAGATGGTAAATTCTTTGGGGGCAGGGACGTTTTTGTCTTGTTTGTACAGCACCTAGCACAATGGGGATCCTGGTCCATAACTGGGGCTCTTAGATGCTACTGCAATGCAAATACATACTTATTACCATGTTAAAATCAACCTTGACTCAAGAGCCCCATCCTCTCTCTTCCAAGAATAATTCATAGTACAAGTACAATGTTTATGCATAGACTTCAAAATTAAGTATTTGGAGAAGACATCCAAACTCACTAGTTACTTGAGAACACTGGCCAACCTGGGTAAAAGTTTCATTGAAACCAGGGTGGTGCAAAACTTTGAAGGTTTCCTAGATCGTTACAAACTTATCAATTTTGCATGGTGCACCATTAGAAAACAGTAACCTCAAAGCTACTTCCAGCATTTTGTTTTTCCTCTATGCTGATTAAAAATTAGAGTGGTCTAAGATATTGTTCATATCATGACACGTTTGTGTCATGTTCATTCTTGCACCGCTAGGTGGTCTGAAGTTTTAATTATTGATCATCATTACAGCTAGAAGCAGATACTGGCAACTTTTCCCCCCATAACTTCATTTTTCACAAGTGTTTGCTGGTGCTCTAACTCTGCTCTCAAAGTATCAAAACTCCCACTGATTTAAATGGGAAATGGAGTCAGGGCAATGCAGAGCCCAACCTCTTATTTCTAGACTTGTCCGATCACTGAATACCTGATTTTAATAACACTTCAGTTGATAGTTTCGGCTCACACTACTCCACCGAAACACAAATTCATTCCTGGCTTTAGAAGTTACTATTAAAAGATCCCTGCAGATAAAACCCAATGCTCTCCCCCTTCTGAAATCATACAACTCCACCTTTCACAGTAGGTGAAATAAATAAAACAATAAAATCCTTTGACTGTGGAAGTTCACAATAACTTGCATTTAGAATGGTAAGAAACCCAAGATGGTGGCAAGAATCATCTAATTTACAATTGGCATATTTTAAACGATCCATTACCTCATGATCCAACAGACGGAAACTTTTCTGGCAGACCAATACTACTGCTTAAGTCACTAGTAAACTTGTAGGCACTGCTCCTGAACCAGCATAGAGAAAACATTGTTTTTTTACCCCTACCGTTTGTGTGTGTTACTTACTGATAAAAATCTGCCTCCTTGGCTGCTTCTTCACATCTTTTTAGTGTCTTGGTATGTTGATTCTGTAGAGACTGTAGGTCTGACATAGCTTTCATACACTGGATCTTCAATCTTTCATAATCATGACTTGGTTTTGGACTAGGCCTGCCAGAGAAGGGAAAAATAAAACCATACTTCATTTATTACATCAGTGGAGCTATTGTGAAGTGACTATCCAGTTATTAACAAGTAATCACTCACATTGCTTTAAGAAATTACACTATTTAGAATCTACTACGGTAACAAATTACATTATTCAAGGAGTGACCCTGCATCTGTTGCTTTTTCTTCCCCTTCATGCTTCTGATGAAGTGAGCTGCTACTCACAAAAGCTTAAGCCATAATACAATTGTTACTCTTTAAGGTGCCACAAGACTCCTTTGTGTTTTTCCTGAAAAAGACTACCCCAGCTATCTCTCTGAAAATTGTGCCCATAATATTTAAACATCTCAGGCTTGAATTTATTCATCCTCAACACCCGTGAAAGGTAGAGATATTAAATTTAGATTAATGAACTAACTGATTTAGTTAGGATTGGTCCTGCAGCCCCTTACCCAAAGGGCTCAATGACCTCCTGAGGGCTCTTCCAGCCCTGGTATTGTATCAATCTATGAACTAATCGAATAGTCCATGGGATTTCCATCGACTATTTGATTAGTCTATAAGGTTGCCTCCGGCTTTGAACTGTGGCAAGAGACCTGTCGCGCTCTTGCTACATTTCAGCAGTGGAAGCTCTGCAGGGATCGCGGGGCCAACACGTGACTGGCTCCACACTCCCTACAGTCAATGGGGCTCTTGTATATTTCAAAAGCAGAATCACAGCAGAAGCGAAGACTGCTTCAGTCCCCACTTGCGTCATTTCATGCTGTGCCTCTACCTCCTTCCGCCCCCCCGAGACAGTGCTGGGGGAGAACCAGCTTTTAAGCCAGCTCCCTCCATTGTTACTTCTGATAGAGGCAGCGGGGGCAGGGAGAAGGGAGGGAGCAACTAGTCACCTCACCAGTTGACTATCCAAAAAGCATAAGCTTATCGGACAGTCAACTAGTCGGTTACATCCCTAATTGAGGTAGAAGTACTAGACATGGAAGCACAGATATACCAAGAGCTTGTCTACTCATGCAGGGCTCCAAGGCTGTGATAGCGATGATGAGGGAAGAAGCCCCTCCATAAACACTGTAACAATAGCTACACCGAGATTTGGGTTGGTGGAACTGCATCACTTGGGGATTACATGTTTGTTGCATAAACCATGGTCAGGTAACTTGCCCAGGGGCATAAAGGCTCTAAGGGATCTGAATGAGGCTCTGTAGCATGTCAGGTTGCACCCTAACCGCCACTAACTACACAATCTCTCCTCTACACACTCTCACTCGAACCGTAACTATTAAAAATTATTTCCATTAACAAGAATTCAAATTTACATGAAGAACAGAGATAGGGATGTAAAATCCTATTTAATCTGTTAAACATAACATTTAACCGGTAAAAAAGTTAATATTTCAACTGGATCCTGCAGGCAGGGGGGCTGCTCCAGCACAGCCGAGCCTACTGCACAGCCTGCTGCTCCGGCCAAGGCGGGCCTGCTGCAGGTGGGCACTGCTCAGGGTTGGCTGGACCTGCCACACCACATCCCAGACGGGGAGGCTGCTCCAGCCGAGCACACTACAATGCAGGTGGGTGGGGAGCTACTCCAGCCAGGCCAAACATTCGCCTCCCCTCCTTCCCTGTGACATGGCAGGCCAGAGCAGTGGGGGAGCTGCTCCAGCCCAGCCGGGCCACCAGTTAACAGATAAGCATCGCCTGGTCAGGTGACATCCTTAAAGCTGAATACCTCTCCCAGGTACAAGAGCATTATTTTACTGAATACAACTTCCCTGCTACATAGATCAGTCATAGTTGACTGCGTTAGCTTGCCAGCTTGTTTTCCTGAATACATTTCAAATGGGTTCCAAAAGCATGCGTCTGTGACAATGTAACTTATCCACTGAATTCATGCTGCTAAATTCAATGTAGTTTTGAAGTATTATGATAATATTTTATGATATTTTAAGTTATTACAAATATATGTAGGGTTGCCAGCTGTTTCAACAAAAATACCGGACACACTTGACATGACATCACAATCTACAGTATATCTTATTTAGAAAATACCAGACATTTATATTTTCTCAATTTGTTTCCCAAACAGAAAGCTCAAATACTGGACTTTCTGGTTCAAAACTGGACACGTGGCAACCATAATTATATAAAGATATCAGTCTCCAATTTAACTATATACAGAGATTCTTCTGCTGAATACTCTGGGAGTTTTATTTTATTTGCATAAAACATCCAGGATCATTTTTAAGAAAACACACCACTAGTAACAGCCTCTAATGTGATATGCAAACTACAAGCCATTTTAAAATCAAGATGACTTCAGAGGCCGGAATTAAAAATTGTACCAGAATGACTAGATAAAAACAACAGTTACAATCATTTGGCTAACAATTGGACTCATTTGTCATGAATTCCCAGCTCTTATATTTTTATTTACTGAGCTAAGAGGCAATGGGAAGTCATGTGAAACTACTAATTTTAGTGTTGGTAACAAACCAAACTAGCAGGATTTTATCCTGTTTGGCCCATTAAACATTTGTAGAAACTCTAAATTCAGCTCTTTGCGGTCTCTGGATAACCACAATGTTTTTGCAAGACTGAATTTGCTGGTTTCACAATGAAACTTTTGATAGTTAGTCACATGATCTGTCTCCTGGGTCCCCTAAAAATCAAACAAGCCTCCTGGCAATGAAGAGAGCTGAGTGAAAGTCACTTCTCTCTCCTTCTGAACCTGTTTAGTCTCCTATCAAGTTTGCTCCACTGCCAGTTCAGAGCACATTTCCCCATCCCCCAAATGCCACCACTCAGCCTGAAAAGTAATCTGGGTTCTTTCTGCTTCATGCATACAAATGGCAGTAAGGATTCTGGAACTGAAATTTAGCTGGCAGCTCGTTTGATGAAGGAGAATGGACGTGGTCTTTACACAGCTGTCATGGTGAGAGTAGTAAAAATAATGTACTAATCATATAACATTCACAGACTCACAAGGAGTCTATGAGCAATACTATTGTATCTTTTTATTTTAACTGATTTTTGTAAAGAATGCAGCTGTATTTGGGTTGATGAATTCATAATAGTGAGCAATTGTGCCCCAGCATGTAACCCCCCTCTCTCCAAACATAAAATTGGTCTTTGGAACAACCTTCTTGCCTGACAAATTGTAACAGGCATTTCAAACTAAACGACATATTACAGATGAACTTCCAATAGAGAAATCAGGAACATTATTTTCACATGTTCCCCTCTCAAAAATGCCAACTGGCAGAATACCCCGTTATTAATAGTGCTGCATGAGTTATCATTATCAACTGTTAAGAGAGTATTTCCCTCTCAAAATGTAATCCAAGTTACTGCAATTATCCACCCCCGTGACAGATGCATTCAGAACCCAAGTATGACTTAAATGAGGCTTTAGGGTGAAATTATTGAAAGCAGACACCATCTGTCCAACAGAGTAATTAAAATGATGTTAACTGAAACACAGTTTAAATCCCAGTGAATACACTATGTTTATTGAGTGCCATCAGCACATGCTCATATTAAGCTTGTAATCAGACATGTTCATTTGGCAAAGTATTTCAGTGTGAGAAATTCAATCAAAAGGCAACTGATAAACCTCTCTCAAAGGCAAACAAATATTTGTTTCACTCTCAAGTAAAGAAAGAATGGAGAAGTATACCTCGAACTCAGCTGAAGTTAATATTAAAAACCTTACGTTAGTTCCAGCTGAGTCTTATAAACAGATAAATATTGTAGTGTACACACTTTAATGTACCTACTGAAAGGTGGCACTAACAGTAACTAGCACTTGTATTCTCAATAGCTGATCCAAGTGTAACCAGAACCATGTTCTACACTGCCAATTTAGAGGTTTAAGCCCCACTAACAGAAGGCAATCAAGATGAAATTATACTGTAGATCAAAAAATCCCAGATCAGCCTATTACAGCAATACACATCCTTTAAAACCAACATAGCCGTCAGATCTGAGTTCAGATCTGATGAATTTTACTTTGTCCTGAAATTGCAGAACTGTATTCCCTAGCATAACGAAGTTATTTTAGTTGAAGACATATTTGTTGTATTTCATAGAAATGTCACAGTTTCAAAGAATTTAAATAAATCTATATATCGAAAATCTAAGAATTGTGGGTCAAATCCTGTTACAAACTGATCAACCACACACGTCATTTGGAACCAGAAATGCACAATCAGGCGTAGGGATGTGAATGGGTAACTGTTTAACAAGTAAACATTAACCTTACTGGATGATGCTTCCCGGTAACTTGTTAGCTGGCAACCCCCGTGGGACCAGGGCCCAATAGTCCCCACCCATGGGATCCTGCTTAATCGGATAACTAGTTACACATTAACTGATTAAACGGGATTTTATATCCCTCATCAGGTAGCAAGAGACAGGAGAAAAGACAGCAAACATTTAAATTAAGATGATTAAAGAAGCATTTTTCTTCTGCACAAGTTTCAAAGCTGTATTAAAACAGCATGCAGTTGCAAACTTTTGAAACCATCATAACACTCAGTTCAAACAACTTCCATTCCCAAGTTGTTTGTAACTGAGGTTCTATTGTATAACCCCCACTAACTCCCTTGATATGCCAATATTACTCCCCTTGGTGTACACATCAGGGCAAGATTGGGATCAGCACTTGTTAAAAGGTAACAGTAACAAGGAACTACAAAACTAAGGCTATGTCTACACTGGAAAGGTTTGGCAACGGAAGTGCTGTTGACATGCAAAAGTCTTCAAAAGTGAAAACTGGTCAAATCCACTCAACAGTTTATCGTCACGTTACTAGTCTCCTGTCGATAGATCAAGCAAAGCAATGTGGGTAAGCATCCCACAGTGCACTGTTGTGGGAAGGCAGGGCTGATCCCTGAGCTTCGTAGCTCTGGGAGTTGTCGGTACTAAGGAATGCCGAAGCAGCACAGCTGTCTCTCCAGCCCTTCTCCTGCAGCAGTAGTTGGCCTGCTACTGTATTCCTAGCAGGGCAGAACAGAAACATTCCAATGAGTTGCTCTTTGTTCCCCAAATGGAACAGCTCATTCAGGTGTGAGATACTTTCCCAAGTTTTCAAAGGGGAGGGGTGCATGCATGCAGAGCAGCAGAGATCAAACACACCGAGCAGTCTCATCAGGGCAGGCATGGTGGGATATTGGTAGAATCCAGTTCTCCTGACAAAACAACAGAATCCACACTGGCTCTCTGTCCACAATAAAAGGAAAGGAAAGAAAAAAAACAAGAGTCTTTCACAAGGCTGGAAGTTTTGTTGCCAAAACTGGGTGTTTTTCCCTACTAAAGTCGCATTGCAGTGTAAACGCTCTCGCTATTGTGTTGCCAAAAGGCAGTTTTTGGCCACAAAAACTTGCTAGTGTACAGAAGCCCTAAGACAAATAGCTGGTGCCACTATTGCTGGCAGTTATCTACCAGCATCTTGAAAATGTTTACACTCACTATTTCCCCCAATATGCAGTAATTGTAACAGACTGTATAATCAGCTCTCAAACGCTGCTTTCACTTGTTTCAAAATCTTTAAAGGAAAAAATATTAAGAAGGGCAATAAAAGCAGTAGATTTTAAGCATGTCAAATATTCCTTCAATGCATACACTGGCTGCACCGCCATGCACATACTGCACAATGTATGTACGTGTGCACACAGTCACTGACAGAAGGTACTGTAGCATGAGCAATACTGCTTTTACTCAGCAGAATGACAAGTGTCAGACAAGCATGGCACACCACAGCCACTATTTTTGCTCTTTTCAGGAACTAAACATGTAGCAACTCTCTGAAGTTCAGCTTGCACTTGCTGGGAAGAAAGCACATGGTACTTTTGAAGCAACCACAACCCTTGTCCAGCGTACTCTAACAGTAGAAGTGTTTTTAAATCCTCTTTATCATGACACACCAGGATCTCGGTTTGTCAATACTACCTATCCACATCTACAGACAAAAGATAAAAGTAAAAAAGCTTTAAAAAAAAAAGAGTTTAGATTCAGAGCTGGGGGAAAAACAGGACAAAACAAACACCCGCCCCTCTACCTACCCCCCCCGCCCCCCCCCACACACACAAAAAGTGGGCTGACCAAAACATTGAAAAAATTTACAATTTGTTTCCATTTAAAAAAAAAATCTGAAACATGCTTTGTTTCAACATTTTCAAAATAAAATGTTTCAGCTTTTTCATGTGAAATAACTTTTCATATTAATTGTATTTCAAATGTTTTACTCAACGAAAAAGGCAAAAAACGCACAAAAGCTAAACAAAATGTACGCTTCCGAGTCAAACAAAATGTCATAATTATTTCTTTTTTTCCTTTGGCCACTGAAAAGGAAGCGGGGGGGAGAGGGGGGGGGGGGGAGAAGAGAGAGAGAGAGAGAGAGAGAGAGAAAAAAGATAATTTGGATATTTTCAAGGCTCTACTTACAAAGCCACGGCCCAACTCTATGGACCTACAAAGATCCATGGGTGTTTTGCACTGAGCAGGACTGAAAAATGGAAAATAAAAGTAACATGACAAGTTTTTTTGTTGTTGTTTTTTTAAGAAAGAAGTCTACTCAACCTGTTAATTTTTGAAATACCTTCAATTGTTTGGAAACTAGTACCTATTAGGGATGTAAATGGTAACCCAGCTGGAGCAACTCCCCACCAGCCCCAGGCAGGGGCTGCTCCAATCCTGCGGGGCCAACTGCAAGCAGGACCAGAGCACCCTTTGCAGCAGGCTAGATGCTGGCTCCCGGGGAGGGGGGGAGCCGGTTACGCAGCCTGCAGCTCATGTAACGGCTAGCATTCTTAGCAGTTATGTGGTTACATTTTTCAATGCCTTTTTACATCCGTAGTACCTATCCCTTTTCTATACAGGCTGTTTCAACAGTGATCAGCCACAATATTTCTTCTTAAAAAGTTAAGACTATTAAAGCTTACAAATATATTTTCCAGCACACACTTCCTGCAGCTAAAGCAGTGGGCTGATTTCTTGTTCAAAAAATGCACACACTTTGGCACTCTACAAGCCCAAAAGAACCTTATAATAATATCCTGACTTGTATTAAAGAAACTGTTATAAAAAAGTCAGGCAGTCAAATCCTTAAGTCAAGCAATCTCCTTCTGCTTCAAATGGGAATTCTGCCTAATTACGGAAGATGTAAAAATGTAACAACAACTTTAGGATTTGGCCAAGTGATACACAAAAATGCTTTGGAGATGCTGAGATGGAATCTATGACAATGTGTTGAATGCTCGTTAAGTCAGTCTCAACGCTCCCCGGGAGATAGGTAGACTGGCTGACTCAACTCCAGTTCAATGGTTCAAATCTTGGCCACTGTCAGAGGGACTGAAAGTTCATAGTTAAGAGTCTTGCTTCTGAACTCCAGCTGGCAAAGATCCTGTCCCAACAGGCCCCAAACCCAACAGAGGAGGAAACGAAGGTGCAGACTAAGATTTGTCTCATGTCTCCCAGGAAGCCTGTGCAGTGCAAATGCACTTCAGCAGCAGTGGCCATGGGACTAATTTACTCTAGAGCAGTGGTTCTCAAACTGCCACCGTGGCCGCCATTCAAGTGGGCCATAGTTCAAAGCTCAGCACCTTCCCCTGCAGCAGGGAGCCTGTGCTGGTGCTCCACCCTGGCCTTCTTTCCCCTGTGAGGTTGGAGCGCCAGCATCGGCTTCCTGCTGGCGGGGGGGAGAAGGGAGAAAGCCCTGAGCCTTGCCCTGGCACGTGGTTTGCAGGGGAACAAGCAGCTCCGCATGCTGCTGCTCCTCCTCCCTTTGGCTCAGAGAACCGTAGCGCATGGACGTGCTGCCTGGAGGCTTTCCCCGCTGCTTCCATTGGCCAGAATCATGACCAATGAGAGCAGCAGGAGGTGGTGCCTGGGACGCAGCGTCTCAGAGCACGATGATTGGCAAGAGCCTTCCCGCTCCATGACCCTGCACCCCCAGCCCACTCCTGGCACCCTCCCTCCCGGAGAGTCACTGCAGCCTCCCTTGCTCTTGCATCCTCCTCCTGGCCAGACTTCACACTCTCACCCCCTCCTGCACCCAAAACTCCTACCCAGAGACCAACTCCCAGCCTGCTGCAGCACCCTACCTCCTACCCACATCCTTAACCTGCACCCCCCATCCTTATCCCACTCTCTCTCAGCCTCCTCCAGCAATGAATCCCTCATTGTTTTACCCCAACCCAGGCCTAGGGGCCTCACAAAATCTACTAATCCCAGGACCTCAGTAGAGTTCACCTGGCCCGTGGGAAACCCTGAACCTTCCCCTCTCTCCTCCTCCTCCATTCTTGCCCCCCCCTTGGGGTTGGAGCACCCGGGGAGTTAGGTGTCTCAGTTGGGGGCCACATTAGTAAGTGTTGGGGTTTGCCTCTCACTTGTGTGATTCCTGACTGATTTTTCTGTGAATCAGTGCCCCCAACCCAAAAAAGGTTTCCCACCCCTGCCGTAAATAAAGACAACGTTGAAACCTTTTGTTTTGAATATAAATTAGTATTTTACTTTATTTAAAACAAAGTTTGGTAAGCTAACTTGATAAAGTTATGGCACTTAATCTGTTCAGTTATTGTGATTTTAATTAATACTTCCTCTTACCAGTTATGTATGCACCTTACGATATAGCTCCAGTACCGCAATATGAATAATTTAGTATTTAAGGTATTTAGAGCTAAGCAAAGGCATTTTGTCATCATGGCTGGTGGTCCCCAGAAAGGTTTGCGTTAAGCAGAAGGGCCACAGACCAAAAAGTTTGAGAACCACTGCTCTAGGGTTCAACATATTTCCTTGACAAGTACTGTAACTAGCCTTGGTGGAAAATACCTATATACCCCTCAAAACCATTTTTCTCTATATTTTCATATCTTCACTCCTCCAAAATAAACCAACCCTTTCTCCATTCCTGCTCACCTCCCTTCAGGACACCACACTCATAATGCTTCCCACTTAATATTGGATTGTTAAACAGCCTCCTCTCCCCCCCTTTCAAATTAAAACCAAAAATATTGGGGTGTCAAGTATTACTGAATGGAAAATTGCATATTAATAGTGTGTGGCCCCCACAATCAGTATATGCTTTCCCCCCATGCCCTGACACACCCCTTTTCCTACAAGAGATTTTATGCTGGGCCATACTTCTAGGCAGGACTCTCTTTTGCCCTTCTCTCACAAAACTCTGGCTTCTTCTTTAACTCCCACGAGGAATGTTTTGGAGAATGCTCTGCTCCTTGGCTCCTCTCCCTTCTTTCTGAGCACAAGTAGCTCCATCCATTCTGCCCACGGCCTTCCCTCTCCCTCCTCAAGAGAAGAGCTGCAGGCAGGCAGCTAAGACTTCTTCACCCTCCTCTCCAAGAAAGGCACCAATGACTAACTCTAAAAAGCCCACTCACTTTGGCCATGTGATTTTGCAAGTGTTTTATATACTCTGCTACCAAAACTCTTGAAGTAGAAGAGCTCTTCACCCCTGTCTTTCTAATCCAGGGCTACTCAACTTTGGAAGCCCTGGGGGCCACAATGATTCTCATAATACATGCCAAGGGCCGCAACGTAAGTGTGGTTGCATATACATGTAAATATATATGCAAATAGCTTCTTTCACATTGACCAGCATGAATACAAAGATTAAGGCAAAATTATACAACACCGAGACCCCATTTAAGTCAGCTCTACTGATATTAACAAAATGGAATATTTACCTGATTTCCACCCATATGACAGCACTTTTAATGAGCAATGACAATCCAGGAACTTAACTAAAACACAAGACCATTATACTGACTCACCATTGAGGAGTGTGTTCCCAGTGGAGGCCATATTCAAAGGATCCTACCAGCGGGCCGCATGGTGAGCCCCATGTAAATCCAAGCCGCACCGGGGGCCGCAAACAAATAGGCTGAGGGCCGCATGTGAAGTAGCTCTGGTCTAATCATTAGCTCAGAATCAATGGACCATAATAGATGGCTCTTAAGCCTACATGTGGCCACCCAGTTTTCCCTGAGGATCCCAAGAAAAAGTTTGGAGGAAAATGTTCCAACGTTCCCAGAAGACAATAGTAGTAGGTCCCCTGTAAGACCCCTGTGGTAGGTCTCTGTTCTCCTCCGCCCCCCCCCCCCCCGTCCCCTCCCCCGCCCGCCCCAAAAACTACAAAGCAAGTGGTGAGAAAAGTCATTTACAACTATGGAGAAGAGGCTTATGTCCAATGACAAATGAATTTCCACAAACTGGAGTACTGCCAATGCCCATTTGAAAACAACCGCAAAATAAGTTTGAAAAAGGCTCTATTTTATAAGCAAAACAGTTGTCTTCTGTTGAGGTAAAACTCAAACTACAAAGCTATATCTTTTCATCATCCATATAAGTCAGCAACAAATACTAGTGCTACTCAGGGAGTAGCAAACACATTTTACAATCTATTCGCTAACCTGTTTTAATTGCAAGAGGAAGTCCATCTACATCATGAAAACCAAAATGCACAGAACACTCTTTCAAGACCCATGTTCACATTATATATTCCTATTATATTTGTACCTGCAGTCGTCGAAGGTTGATCCAGGAGATGAAAGTGCAAGGCGCTTGCGTAACTCATCCCTCTCCCGTGTAACTTGGCGGAGCTGAAATAAAATAGTCTCTAGTTTCTCATTCATCTGCCTTGTGTCTAAGACAGGTGGGGGGGAAGATGTTTTGCCTGTTGTACCTGTTAAGAACAGAGACATTTCGATTAGACTGTAAAATCAGACCAGGGACGTGAATGGTTAACCAATTAACTGGTAAGCCTCGACCGACTAACCAATTAAAGGGGATTTTACATCATTATCTCAGACGTGAATAATTTATTTTCATTATTACGAGCTAGGCTAAATAGATACAAACCATGACTACATCTTTTGGTGTAATCCTTGTTTTAAAAACCATCCAAGCTACTGTCCTGAATGCTGGCTCATGAGGAGCACCAATGAATTCACTCAGAGTATGTCTACACAGCAGTGTTATTTCGGCATAGCTGAAGTTATTCCAAAACAACAAAGAGCGCATCTACACTAAAAGCCTTTATTTCAAAATTACATCAACCTAGAGGACTTACTTTGACTCCTGTAACCCTCATTTTACAAGGAGTAAGGGAAGTCAAAGGAACAGTGTTCATCCTTCGACTTCTGCTGTGTAGACAGCACCTAAAGCGAAGTTAAGCTATTTTGACTTAAGCTATGCAACTGATGTTGCTAAAGTTGCATAGCTTAATTCAATTTTAGCCCTGCTATATAAACGAACACTCAGACTCTGACGAGGTGCAGACTGGTTTGCAAGATGGAGGCTCTTACGTACTTGGCAACACAGTCACCAGAAAATCAAGGTGCTAGAAGTAGCAAGAGCCTTTATTTACATTGGATATTTGCCCCCACTGTTGACAGTGGTTTGCAAATTCCTACTATAGGCAAAGCCATTACTCACAGCAGTAAAGCTTATTGCATAGTTGAAACTGGAGTAAGGTCTATCAGTGCTCACAACAGCTTTGTTAATCTAAACTGGAAACAGCAATAATGCAGCTATTCTAAAAACCACCCACAGACACACTTACCCTAACTCTGTACATTCACTGGTTTGCAAAGTATTATAATTGACTCTCCTTTTAAAACAATGTGACCTTTAGATAACTATTTGCCTCCACTGAAGATATAGGATAAACTCAAAATAAAACATGGAAAGCCAGAGAGATTTGAGACAGTCTCTCAAGCTTTCCTCAATCAGCTGCTGCCAGGACAGAATCCATAACCAAACACCAAGAACTAAGATGGTACAAATATCCATGAAGACATTGAACATTATTTAATAGGGCTGACATTCAAAAAGAAACTGGAATGTAATAATTAATTCAATACCCCAGCAATTCAATATCCCGGGACCCAACGTAACAGATTAATCCAGTACACTTCAAATACTACTTTTTAAAAAATATAAAGGTACATATGCAAGGTATCTTGCACTACATTTTAAATGTCATTTTCTAAAATGAGTTAATCACATATTTATAAAGCTGAATTACATGATAGCTACCTGGATGAATTGTCACACATTAAGTTTATATGACAAACCACCCCTTTTTTAAATTTAATTGGTGACTGATGGTATGTATTCTTTCAGACAGCTAACATGCATCCATCAGGTCACTGTAAGAAGAGGTTAACTTCCTGCCAAGACTTAATGAGAAGTATTTTGTTTCAAAACATCCTGGCATTAAATTCAATTGTAATTTTAGCTCTGCCAGCACACTGCCCGATTCTAATCTTAGAAGCACTATGGTGAATTCTGAGATGCAGGTCACAGATCAGAAGTTAGAATTTAGGTCTATGTTGAGATTTGTAATTCTGTAATTTTCTAATGCAGTTTTCTAAATGGGTGAAAAAAAACTGACAAATTGTTTGAGGTATTTCTTTTTAAATACTACACAGATGCAGGATTTTCAAGTGAAGTCTTATTAAGATGTGTTTTTAATTATAAATCACATCTGCTTTCATTTGAGGCCCTCAAAGCACAGTGTGAAAGGTAGGTGTCTTCCCCCATTTTAAAAGGTAAGTAATCCAAGGCATAAAGAGGTTAAAGCCAAAAATTTCAACAGTGCACCTGATTCTGGGTATAGGACCTGAAATGTGGAATTTCCAATTAGCAACAGCACTCAACAAGAGTAACTTCAAATCGATCCGTGGACTCATTTCTGAAAATTACCCCCAAGGTCTCTCAGATACTGCCCACAAACACTAAGATAACTACAATCAATGGCGATTTTAAAATGTGACTTACCCAAAACAATGTAAGAAATAGTTCACAGCAAAAACAAAAATACATGCTTACACAAACATCAGTCCTTTTTTCACATTCACTAAGAAAGCCTGTGCCTACCACAAGGTAAACTTTTGATTTATAAGCATCAGAAGAAATCCAAAGCAGTGTATGGTTTTGCTAGATTAACGATAATATAAGGCCAAAGCATTTTGCTCTACAAAGCCTACCATCTGCCTTCTTTCTCTAGTATTTTTAGGCTGGAAATTTAGAATCACATTATTTCCTAAGGCACAGTCCCAACATTTGTTGATTTCAAGTCATTGAACAATGTAGATACTAAAGACAATAGTGCAAAAATTCAGTTAGGCAGTATCTCTGCTGTACATAGTTTTACTTTATAAACTCGCCAAAAGCCTCTTTACCGCAGGCAAATGATAACATCTACAGTTCAGCTATTAATATGCTAACCCAATGGTCTGAAATTAATACATGTCGGTGCAGCCCATACTGCTATATTAGGGGAACTTCACCTGTTGTCCCACTGTAATGAGGATCAGGTCCCACTGTACGTGTCCACTACTCAGATACACAATAGGGAGTGACAACACCAGGAATATGCAAGCAGCAGCTATATGACTCATTCCAGCTTGGTTTTAAAAGTACTGGTACAAACCACTGAACTAATTTCTTGAGACTGAACTCTCAGAAGCAGTGATCACCCTTCTACTCTGTGGCCCAGACAGAGAAAAGTACCTAAATATACTTGACTTCACACATGTGAATATTCCCATAGCATAGACTGTAGAGTGACAAATTATGTTTTGAGTTATGCATGCTGAAGGAACTTCCTAGATGAGTACCTATGTTTGTACAGCACCTTGCACACCAAGACCACTGTTTGAGTTCCCTCTAAAGTTGCACTGCTGTGCAGCAGGTTATCAAGAGCTGTGCAGGCATGCAGCCAGAGGGGCATGGAGAGCAGAGAGGAAAACCTGCATGCTTGATGTTCATGAAAAGCCTGTTGCTCAAGAACAACTCATTGCTAAGTTAAGATTAACCCATCCATTACTTCCAGTGGTCAATATTCACTTGGGTTATTAACTGCATAAGTGCAGAACAAGCCCATCAATACATATCAAATGTTGAGCTCTTCATTTCTTCATCTCATTTTTCTTGCTACTGTATCACAAAGGGGGCATGTTCCTTTGCCATCCTGCTTTGAACTAGAAGAATGTCCTTGTGCATAATCAAAAATGTAAGTTCATGAACATCAATTTTCCTCAACTAATGCAGCATGGCAGCTAGCTTTACAGAAAAATCATCATATGCCACCTCAAAATTGGAAAGCAATTGTTTTCAATTTAGTAATTGATCACTTCCATGAATACACTCAGAATAAGAGTTTTCATCTCAGAGTTCTAAAATTAAATATGCAGAACAAAGCTACGTTTTCACGACTGAAGGAACCTCACATTGTGTCTCAAATACTGAAAGCAAAAATAATTACTGAAAGTCTTAGATTAAAAAATTGATTCCCTTTGCCATGTAAAAATGCACACTTATCATTCAAACATCTCCCTCCAAACAAAGACATTAAAAAGCTTGTATTTGCCCAATTTACTAACAACTTTATATTTTCAATAGTGCTAGAAGACCTTTTGTTGTATTATTTGTGAACTGTATATGCTTGAAATAACTTAAGTTAGCCTCTAGCTCTCAAGAAAAATTCAATACTCTTCATTCCCCTTAAAGGGAACTTTTCTAGCTGAATGCTAAAAGTCTTATTTCAAATGACATCTTGATGTACTGTAAGGAAAGTGACCTGTGCTTACTATTCTGTATTTTTTCCACCTGGCTGCATACATTACACAACATTGTTTCCTTTCTGTACTTTAGCCAATCAAATCTGACTTAATGTGCACAAGTTTAAAGGCTAAAGCTCTATTATCTAAATTATGCTGCCCTTCAGTAACTTACCTGCTTTTTTCAGACAAATCAGATTTGTCAAAATGTATTTATACAACTGCTGCCAAGTACAACTTGTTTGTCTGCTTACATAAGCCTCACATTTAGCCTCAAGAAACCAATTAATATGCAGGTCACCTTTTCTGGCCTATCGCCAGGTAATCTGTGTTCCGTTGTTACGTCTGAAATGGCCTTATTGTTCTACTAGGGATATGGTCTATAAGCAAAATTCATAGTGCTTGTATTACACTACATACATAAAATCTCCATGACACATTAACGCTTACACAACATTACATTTTCACAAAGCAAATCACTCCACTTCTGACCTCATTCTCAAAGGAAATCTGGACAACACTTGACGAGTCTGGGAGCTTAAACTCATACATTGGTTAGAGACTGAAAATCATGATTGATGGCTAATTACAGCAATCTGTATCCCACTTCGTCCTACACTTCAGGATGTAAAATCTCGTTTAATTGGTTAACCAGTTAAATGTGATGTTTAAATCGTTAACCAATTAAAGTGGAGACAGGTAAGGGGGGCACTCTAGCCCAGCAGGGCTAGAGCAGCACACACCCCTCCACCCATTGGGGCCCAGGCTGGAGCCGTCCCCCCACCATAGACAGGAGCTGCTCTAGGTTACCCGGTGGACAAGGGCTGCTCCATACTTATGGGCCCTTCAAGACAGGGGCTGATCCAGCCATCCAGATCAACCCCTGTCCACAGTAGGACCCCGGGGCTGGAACAGCCTCCTGTGTGCCTGTGGTAAGCAGGGTCAGCCCCCACTGGTTAAGCAGAACACATAAGCATCATCCATTAAGGGTGATAGTTACCGGTTAACCTTGCACAACCATACCTACAACTGCAGACATGTCAACTGCCCACTTCACCTTGATAAAACAACTGTTCAGCTTCTATTTAGTTGCGATACCCAAAGAACTCTAAGCCCAAAAGCTTGACTAGTTCCCCAACTTTGGTTTAATAGAAGTTGGTCTAATAGATTATATTACCTCACCTACATTTGCATATTAATATCTGAGGAGGAAAAGCAAAATCCACGTCTCAGAGTATCCTTTATAAATGCTTTTAAAAAGAGCGTGAGTAATCATACAGCAAGAAATTAAACATTAAATGTAGACGTTAACAAAAATCCGCAAGACTCCTTTCCTTTTACATGCAAAACATACTGATTGCTCAAAAATGCTGCTCAAAATTAACTCCATTGATTGCATCCTTTAGGTATTTCCTAATATGACAGTCTCTGATCACAATTTGTAAACCAAAAAGGAGGAAATATCTACAGCTAATTGCCTGAGTGACTGAATTAGGAAACAAACTGGCCAGAAAACTATGTAGTGCTGTACCATTTTTAGTGCAATTCTGAAACGAAACTAGCAGGTGAGAAAATAGTAAATTCTAAGTGTTCATGAAAATATGTAATAAACGTATTACTAAACATCATAGGGCAAACCTGCCTGCCACACTGTTGAGGCACACTTGTGAGATCATGGAAGGACTGTGTCATCTAGCTAAAATATAATCCAAGGTCATCCAGCAGAATGCACACTTCAGGTTTTACTGCAAATTAGTTTAAACAAGTGCCAGATGTTATATGCAGACATCAAACCAAAACAAAGTATTTAGTGTCTCTTCAGCATGTTTTACACATGCTGTGTGCCTTCTACTATCTGAATAACCACATGGTGAACTCAAAATTTTCTTCTGTTCCTGTGAATCATAACTCAGAACATTTCAAAGATTCTTGCTGAATGAAGACAAGACGACAAGAGTCTCAAGCCATTAACAGCTGTTTTTTTGTGTAGCCTCCGTTTTAAAAAATGTTTATGCCAAACCAGCAGTTCACTTCAGCAACAGCAAACGGAAACGAGGGCCATGCCCTAAGACAAAGGGCCATCTGGAGGCACTGAATACATTAGAAGCAGTATAACAAGGTAACAGAGGCAAGTAATGAGAAATATTCCAACAGAAAACTATTATGTAGGTTAAATAAAATATTAGTGGAGGCAAGCAACATTCCGTTATAAAGGGAAAGGGAAAGGTACAATACTGAACTGTACCGGCCATATACTGTGACAGGCAGAGACTATAATAAGCTGTGAAAGCAATGGGGATCATGTTTCAGAAGGGTAACCCTGTTAGACTCTGTTAGACCGTTTCAGCAAAAACAATCCGAAGTCCTGTGTGGCACCTTGAACGCCAACAAAACTATTTGGGCATAAGCTTTTGTGGGCTAGAACCTACTTTGTCAGATTCATTAAGTGGAAACTTCAGTTTGGCAGGGATATATACAGATAAACAAAGATGGGAGTGTTCTATCACTGAGGAAGGACCAGTTTTAAGGAGGCCAATTCAATCAGAATGGATGTGGCCCACTCCCAACAGATGGTAAGGTGGTAAGACTACCAAAGGGCAAAAATTACTTTTTGTAATGCGTAAGGCACTCCCAGTCTCTATTCAGACCCAGTCTGATAGGCTCAGAGGGGTAGTTGTGTTCATCTGTAAAAAAACAAAAACCAACAGTGGTTCTGTAGCACCTTAGAATCATAGGGCTGGAAGAGACCTCAGGAGGTCATTGAGTCCAGCCCCCTGCCCAAAGCAAGAACAATCCCAACTAAAGCATCTCAACGAGGGCTTTGTCAAGCCAGGACTTAAAAATCTTTAGGGATGGAGATTCCACCACCTTCCTAGGGAACCCATCCCAGTGCTTCACCATCCTCCTAGTGTAATACTTTATTCTAATATCCAACCTAGACCTGCCCACTGCAATTTGAGACCATTACTCCTTGTTCTTCCATCCGTCACCACTGAGAACAGCCTCTCTGCATCCTCTTTGGAACCTCCCTTCAGGAAGCTGAATTCTGTTGGAGATTAACAAAAATATCAATAGTATCATGAGCTGTTGTGGGCACAACCCACTGCCTCAGATGACAAATATGGAGCCTTGCATTGTTGTTTTCCAATCTGATGGTATCAAGTTTGCATATGAATTCTAGCTCTGCAGTGTCACGCTGCCATCTATTTTAGTATAGCAGGTTTCAAGTGTGTAACTAACTGTCCAAGGAGGCTGAAGTGCTCTCCGACTAGTTTGAGTGTTATCGTTCTTGAGGTCTGATTTGTGTCTGTTTATTCTTGTGTGCAAAGGCCGTCCAGTTTGGCCAATGTAAATGGCAGAGGAGCACTGCTGGTACATGATGGCATGTATCACATTAGTAGATGTGACGATGAAGGAGCCCCTGATGGTATGGCGGATGTAGGGACTTAAATTCACTGTCCATTCTGGTCAATTTCACGGCCATAGGATTTGAAAATTGGTAATTTTCACATGTTTATACTTGACATTTTCATGATATAACAACCATGGAGTCCTGACCCGAACCAGTGATTCCTTTTGTAAAGTCTTTGAAATGGGGAGCCATAAAGCAATGAAGCCTAGGGCACTAAGATGGACTGACATAAGAAAACAGCTGACAAAGAAGTTTTGCAAGGCATGTGAATGTCAAACCGATAGAGAAGTGTGAGGGAAAGATGCAATGGAGACACAAGGACCCTGGATGCTTTTGTCTTTATTTAAAGCAAAGTCGAGTCATTCTGCCCAGACCTGCAAATTGGACTTTCAGGGACACAAATGATGAGCTGACAGATAACATCAATATATTAAATATGAAAAAGGGAAATAGAGGAATCAAAGTGATGAGGGAAACCCTAATTTTCTGGGACAAAAAACCAAAATTCTCTGATAAAATGAAGTTGTGACAAAGTGGGGATTGTATTCACTCTGTTTGCTTTGTTATGTTGTATGTGATTTCTACTGTCCTATGCTATGTTGTAACTGCACGCATGTGCACGCCTGAGTTTCCCTCTGCACTACACGAGTGCCACCTAAGGATGGGAGTTTTGGGCGTGAGACTGAGGGGGAGGCCAACTCTGCCCACACATCTACACTGGAGCAAACAACACTAGTCACAAAATCAAAGGGTCATTTGACTGCTCATCTAGTAATTTGATCTACGGCATCAAATGCCAACAGTGCCCCTCTACTATATATATATATATATATATATATATATATATATGTAGGTCAAACAGGACGTTCTCTACGTGAAAGAATCAATGGACACAAATCGGATATACGTAAAGAAAAATACTCAGAAGCCAGTGGTAGAACATTTCTGTTTACCTAACCATAATCTCACAGATCTGAAGGTGGCGGTCTTGTCACAGGCCATGCAAATTCAATTCAATTAATTATAGACTTAATCAAGATATGGGGTGGTGGAACCTTTTTCAATGAAGGTGCTAACTACTTTCTGAAATGACATCCTTCCTGTCTTATCCATCCACTGACTTTGATCTTTATCTACTAAGGTTTAGCACTGTCTCCTGATACTTTATGCAAAGAGGTAGGGGGGTGGGCGACAGAACATCTTTCTTTCCCCCCCCCCCTTCCCTTCTCCTATTTATTTCGGGTTTCCTTATCCTCTAATCTTAACTCCCGTCATCTGAAGAAGTGGGCTGTGCCCACGAAAGCTCATTATACCATCTACATGTTTTGTTAGTCTATAAAGTGCTGCCAGACCATTTGCTTGCTGTTTTTTTCTGTAACAGACTAACATGGCTACCCCCTGAAGCTCCTGAACAATGGTTCAGGCTCTCTTGCAACCTAAGCCTGGGGGGGGGGGGGGGGGGGGGGGGAGGAAGAGAGAGCAACCAGGTGACATTAGATGACCCCTTTTTGCCCAGGGAAACTGGACAAAGGAGGAGACAGGGCTGCCTGCAGGCTGGGACTAGTTACTAAGTGTGCAGGAGAGGCCCTGCTGGGTTAGGATGCTGGGAGGGGACTCAGGTTCCTGGCTCCCCAAGTTGGATTGTACTGACTGCTTCTGGTTCCTGTGTTAACAAGTCTGTGCACCGTTGTATCCCTGTCAATGACTAAACCTACCATTCTACTTGCTGGCAGAGTCACATCTGACTGCAGATGTGGACGCGGGGCCTAGAGACTCCTCATTCCTCTATGACAACGAATTTTGTGTTTTTGTAGTCACAGAAAAATGTAACACTTAACTTCAGTGTCCCTAGTCACAATAGAGATAGGCAGGGCTCGACAAATCCGTGTATCTACTCGCCCGGGGCTAGTAGATTTCAGCTGGTCGACCCGTTCACCGGCGGCGCACACATGCATAGTGAGAGTCTGGCGCATGCCTGGTGGGAGGCCTGGCAAGTGGATTTCACCGCAGTTTGTCGAGCCCTGGAGATAGGCATCAATTGAATACAATGTTTTGTTGATATTTAGTTTTTAAGATCAAAACCTACCAGTGGCTTCATCATTAGCAAAATTACAACTTACATTTCTTAAATACAGGTTGGACCTCGCTCGTCTGGCACCCTCAGTACCTGACTGGTCCCGAACAAGGAGATTTGCTGGACCAAGGGAGATCCCTCCTTTCCTAACCCGGGCTGTCTCCAGGTTAGGGCTCCAGCCTACTCCTGCTGCTGCTGCTCCAGACACTCTGGGGCTTCGGCCCACACTGCTGGTGTGCTACCCATTCCACCCCTCACACACACAAACTGGGCTCCTGGCTGAGTCACCGGTTCCCCATACTGCACTCCTGACAGACCTCCCTGTTCCTGGGCTCTGTGGTCTAGGGGAGTCCCAGTTACGGGAGGTACAACCTGTACCCAATAGCTCCATGTCTGTGTTCCATATTTTCAAAAAATTGGATTCCCCCCCAAAGCAACAACACTGGAATCATCCAAGCACCTTATGTTTCTTCTTTACTGCAGTTGATGGCCTTGGTGTTTCAGCCTCTTGTTTGTGTTTCTTTTCATTCAGTTTATGTTTAGCCCTTTCCACGTGTTCTGCAATCGTCTGCCTTTGAATATCATCTTTACAGCCTTGTTGTCCACAATACAGAACAGCACATTACCATTAATGTGAAACTTGCTCTTGCCAAACTCAGTGACAAGGTCTTGGGGGGATTTTTAAAGTTTTTGGCATCTTTTCATAAACTCTTTACTCATGTCTGGAAGCTGAAGTGCAATCTGAAATGCATTAAAACACAAAAACTACAAGCCATTGAGTAACCTCTGTGCAGGAAGCAGACTATGAAAGTATGTTTTGCAATGTAAAGGGAAAGCACATTCCAAAAAACTAGCCACAAGAAGGGGAGGATGCAAACACAGAATAAGTAACCCGGGTATTTTCAGTAAAATTTAGTTAACTCAATATGGGGCGGGGAGGGAGGGGAGAGAGATTAGTTCACAAAACAAAAATTACAGTTTCGCTATAAAAAATAATTTTTGCATTTTTGGAGGCAAATTAAATACTAGGATCCCTGGTGATGAGATACCAATGCCTTCCAGCGTATGTTCTGAGCCCTACACTATAGACCTGGGTCTCTAATTAATGGGAATGTACAACTGACTGTCAAAGTACAAATGTGACAGGCCAAGGCAGCTGACTCTAACCTTGAAGAAACACAGGAGGAACTAGGCCAAGAAACAGAACCCATCTCAGGCAGGTCACAATGGTCTGAGAGACGGAAGCCAAAACACTTCTAGGAGGCAAGGGGAGCAAAGTCCAATTCTTTTCCAGTAGGGTAGCCAAGTACCAGAGCAAAAAGACAACAACCTGGTCGAAGATACAGGACCACTTAAGTCCACAAGAAATGAGCTATTTGGGAAGCGTTTTAACTCAACCATTTGCTCAGGCTTAATTTTACAAGGAAGGTATTGAACATTAACTACAGAGTGTGACCAGAGGTTTGGGAAAAATCAAAGGCAATCAAAATTACTGTATTTTGGCTGTTTACAAATATTCTGATGTTGTATAAAGTTAACTTTCTAGGGGAATGTCTACACTATGCATCTTTCAGAGACATGGCTGTGTTGATATAGCCCTGTCACTAAAGGTCAGCAAGTGTCAATGCTATTAAATACTTCCACCCCCAATGAACAGCTTTCACTTTGTCAGCAGGAGAGCCAAACTCTCCGACAAAGCAGAGTTCACACTTGCCAAGACAAAATTTTGCGGTTCATGAGGGTGGGGAGGACGGGGAGAGGAAGGGTTAAGCATCCCTGAACAACAAGAATTGTCCATCAACTGCAAGTGCATCCTAAACAACTCAATGGTTTTCCCATCTGCAGGCTTTCAACAAGCAGTAACACAAATCTGAACATAAGCTGACAAAGCAACGAATGACAAATGTGAGATAGCTTTACCAAATTAAATTCTGTGCTTGTGTTACCATAAAAGAAAAACATTCCCATTAGCTGACCTGGAGAAAAATGGAGGCAGTTATTCAAAAAGCCAAACAAAGAATGTTTGCCCTTGACTGAAAAACAAGCCTTATAAAGCATGTTTATGGGTCTGTTAACACCAAATGTTCAAATGGACACAGAAGCAAGCCACTCTACTCTGCACACAGACACAAACACTGAGGAAATAAAAAAAACCAAAACTGATTAAGACAGTTAAAAATAATGAATCTAATGAACATAAATAAGTTGGACAGCGATAATGCAAGACTAAGATTGTGAAAAATATATAAATAATCTGATCTTTCTTGGGAATGAAGTGTCATTGCTTTGCAGTAACTAAGATTTAAGGACTCAAAATTAAGCAGCCTCCATGGAAGACTGTCAAAACACAGCCTGGAGCAGGCTGGTTAAGCCCACAAAATGGCGGGCATGGTGAACTCACTGAACTAAGGACAAGCCAGGCACCAAAAGATCAAAGTCTTAAACATCACAGTCCCGGAAGCAGTGTATGTTACAGAATGGAATATCAATCATGCTAAGAAAAGCCAATACAGATTGGACTTCCTGGTCTGGTGCCCTCGGGACCTGACCTGTTCTGAACAAGGGAGTCTGCCAGACCAGAAACATCCATGGTCCATTGCTGGACCAGAGTCACCCAGTTTAGAGAGGTTCAATCTGCACAATAAAGAGTGAGGCATCCGTGGCCAATAGAACCCATTGTGAGGAAATATATTGAGATGTAATTAATAGATAAGGAAGACGAGACAACAGAAAGTGACATGAAGCAACTGTGACTCTAGAAACAACCCTGCATGTACAATAAAGGAATGAAGAAAAACTCTATCAAAAGGGAATGACAAGGAACCGAGAGGAAGAGAACATCAGAACTGCCATACCATCCATGGCGAAAAAGAATCTGAAAATAGGAAGAAAAGTAGTTAAGACCATGGGAGAATGTATTTAATGCCACCACATTCAGGGAAATTTATTTTTATTCAGAAATCACAAAACGCTTACGAGCAGATTGTCAACAGACTTAGACACTGCCCTCTAGCTGCACGCTGAATGCTGACATAGCATTGTGTAGAAACTCCAGTTAAGGGGAAGGAGAAAACTCTCTATACCCTGAAATACAGCCAAGATCACAGAGCTAGAGGTAGGATCTGCAAACAAATGTGGATTATACCCTGATCCTGTAAACACAACTGTTTAAATTTTATGTACAGGAGTAATCCTAGTGATTAGGTGTAAAGTTACTCATACACATGTGTGTTTATAGGATTGGGCCCATAGGAGTTACCATTTTTAAGAGGAACACCATTCACAAAACCTAGTTAATGATCCCAACATTTAAGACAGACACTGAGGTCATAGAGATTTGAAGGGGTTCAGGATTTCACTCCTAGACTTTAGCCTGGCTACACAGCTTCACTGGAACCTGATCTTTACCTTGAAACTTTTCAATTAAATTGAACAGAACTTTCCTCTCTCTCTACTGATGTAAGCCTTGAAACAGGTAGTTCTCCAGTGGCTCTCTCGATATACCTTTTTTTAAAAAACGTGGAACTTTAAATACAGCTTTTAAAAATGCATCTCTTAAAACATGTACCTTCTCTTTCCTTTCTGATCCTTGAAATAACATTTTTTCAGTTCACTACTAAAGCATTTCTCTACTCACTGGATCCCTTCCCTTCCCTGTAGGCACTAGGGTTGCCAGATGGTTGGAACAAAAATACCGAACAGCCTCCCCCTCCCCTACCCCCAAAAAAAAACCCACTGGGAAAAATTCTGTTCAAGGGGGGGGACCAAAGTTGAGGGGGGAGGGGGCGGAGGAAAAAAAAAAAAAAGACTCCAAGGACTTAGGCAAAAAAAAAAAAAAAAAAAACACACACACACACCACACCAGCATTATTAAAACAGCATGTCCCCTTTAAGAGTGAGCGCAGGGGAGTTGATGAGCACTAAGACCCAGGGGAAGCATTGCTTCCCCTAGGTCAGTGGTCCCCAACCTTTTGAGGCTGCCACGTGCCCGGAGCCGGGGCTGCCCATGTGCCATGCGCCCAGGGCCAGCCTCCATCACTTGGCAGGCGCACATAAATGCCCCAGCGGGCGCCATGTTGGGAATCACTGCCCTAGGTCTTTTGGCCAGCAGCCATTTTGTACCGGCAGCCTTGGGGAGCCAGATGAGCATGGGGGTTGGGGTTGGTGGAGTGGGGGCACATGCTCAGGGAGGCCGGGCGCTGAGTGTTTGTAGGGTTGCCAGGTGCCCGGCATTTTTGCCTCATGGCGGGGGAAAATTCAGAACACACCAGACATCTCAGGTGTTCGGTATTCTCTGAATTTTTTTTTTTTTTTTTTTTTTTTTTTTTAAAAACAGGACAGGAGGTGAAAATACCCGACTGTCCGGATGAATTCCGGACACCTGGCAACCCTAGCAGGTACATCATCTCTCACGTGCATAATGAGTTGTAACCTACAGCCCAACTGCCTTCATGCCTCACATTAATAAAGCCCTCCATGAACCGACTGTTGGGAAAGCAGGGGGGCGAAAAAATGGACAGGTTTCTCCCTCCCCTCACTCCGCTGCTGTGACTAGCTGCAAAGCACTCTACATTTTCACTTTCTCCAGCACTCACACAGACAGGGACATACTCAGCTGCAGTTACATGCAGGCTCTCAACTCCAGCCTCCCACCCCAGAGCAATGCTATCCTGCTCTGATCAAATCTGGCCAGCGTATGGGTTTGACACCCAGCTGTCTCTCCTTCAATGTGAAACGGTAACCAGTGCTCCCTTAGAGTTGTGGGTTTGTGCAGCTTCTCAGGAGAGATTCAAATGTTGCCCAGCTGATTAGCAGAGCTCCCACTGCTAGGTTTTTTGTTGCTACTGATGGTAAGCATACACATGCCTTGGTGCACATTAAAAAAAAGCATTCCACACATGGATGGAAAAAAATGCACCTAAATGAAAAAGATTCGAGAAAACATTGATGGTAACAACGCTGAGATTTTCCCTTGATAAACACACACTGATTTAGATTATAACATAAAATAAAGTTTATTTAACTTTACAAAAGGATGAGTGATAGCAAACACATCAAAGCAAATTATCTAGTAAATAAACAAAAATGCCAACAGAGCTTTAAGGTATGATATGAATTAGCAAATGTTCACCAAGAGTGATAAACATGCTTGTAGATGCTCAAGGCACAAGCTACCTTTGCTTTGCAGCTGCGTTTCCCAGGTTTTTATACACTGGCTAGCCTGGGGATGATCAAATCCCTTCAGCCTGGGAACCACCTCTTCCCTGAGTTCAGTCTTTATTCCTCAGGTGCTTCCAGATATGGTGTTGTAGTCAGAGTGAGATATCAAGTCATGTTCTCCCCACCCCACCCCCCTTTATATATTCTTCCAATTTTCTGGCAAGTTCTTTTGCTGTGGCTTGGGTCTAAGAGACCCCACTGTGGGGCGCTATCTCAGAGATCCATTGCACACAGTTTCTAAAGTAATCTTTGGGCTTGTATGCATTTCCTCAGTAAGCCATCAATATTGTTTGTTCTTTCTACTGTTGTACCTGAAAGGCTGCTTGTGGGTGTTTAACCTCAACATGTTTTAGTAATGTATAGTCAAAATTCATAACTTCACATGCAATTCAACAAGATATTAATTACCAGCAGATCAAGACTTTCAGAATACTGTACTTCACAAGGCATACTTTGTGCAAAAACACAAACCATAATTATACTGCAGTGCTGATCAAGGGAATGCCAAGGTGTCACACAATCCACTCCTAGACTAATCTTGTGTTTGTGATAAGCCAGACTCACCCCCAACCCCACCAACTGAAATGTAGTCAGCTGGACAAATCTCTCCCCACCCTCTGCCCCCCCCCCTCCCCCCCGGTTTCTCCTTCTCAGCCACAGCTTGAGTAGTTCCTCTTAAGCAAATGTGGTTTAGATGGTTCCTGTTAGATGAACGAATGTGGTTTAAGTAGCTTCCTATTGTGTGAAGCCAATAAGGCCATACGCTTGCTTAGAAATCATATTGCTTAAATAGAACTAATCACATTAAAGCTTATGAATATGTATGTAACCTACGGAATGTGTGAAGTAGTATGAATGGAAAACACCCAATCATAAGGCAGTCCAGCACCTGTTACCTTTTAAGACAAGAAAGGATTCTGCAAAGTGCATACATTAACATAACGAGTGGCCAGGTGGAAATCTCTTCCTCAGAAAGATGTAACAGTATGCCAAGCCCAGGACAGACTGAAAGCAGTAGAGCCCCTCCCTTGGATCCGAAGGGACCCCAGGGAACTCTCATGGCCTCACAGTTGATCTCCAGGAAGCTGACGCCTGGCCAGCTCCAGCAGCCTGTGAATCAAAAGTAATTTATGCTGCACCTGCACTCTGCCTCCAAACTGCCAGCATCAATGTGATGTGTACACCATTAAAAATCTCTTATAATAAACTAGCTTCAGTGCAGCTCAAATTTACCCTTTATCTAAGTTTTTTTCCCTTAGCCGGTCCAAGGACAGCTAACAGTGGTAAGGGAAAAATTCCTTCCCAGCCCCCTTAGAAAGGAGCTAAGCCCACCACAGGTCCTGAACAAACCTGGCATTTTGCTACCTCAAGGGAAAGAAGGGTGGACAAGAGACTTCTTATGCCCAGGTTTGCCCTTTTTAAACTCCTCCATTTTCAGGCAGAGTCTCAGAATCACCACATTGACCAACACTTCACTTTCTGCAGCAGCTTTTTACCTCCCTCCAATCATACCGTTCCCTGTTACCTTTTAAAAGGGCAGTGCAGTCACTTTCTGGGCACTAATGAAAAGCACCTTCAGAAAAGTTATGCACTAGGAATGATTTGGAAATTCTATGACTTGTGTTATAAAGAATTAGACTACAATGGCGGCTCTCAACCTTTTCAGAGTACGGTACCCCTTTCAGGAGTCTCGTGTCTCTTGCATACCCCAAGTTTGTGGGTCTTGTGTACCTCACATAAAAACTAATTGCTTACACTATTAGGCATAAAAATACAAAAGAAGTCACAATACATTATCGAAAAAGGTGCCTATTTTCAGTATTTTTATTGCAGCTGACAGGTTTACAGGTAAAAATGATGTTTACATTTCAGTGTATAGTATATAAAGGAGTATAAACAAGACATTGTCTGTATGAAATTTTAGTTTGTACTAGATTTTGCTAGTGCTTTTTATGTAGCCTGTTGTAAATATCTAGACTAGTAGATGTACACCCAAATGACCTCTGCAAATTCCCAGTAGGAAGTATACCACTGGTTGAGAACCACTCGACTATGTGATCACAAATGTCTCTTTTGGTCTTGAAATCTATCAATCCTCAGATTAAAAGCATATTGTAACAAAATTACAGTATTTCTATGAGCTGCTCTTAAATTGCATTTTAGTCCTGACTTTACTGCTAATCTGAACCAAAGGTTTACAGCTATGTCTTTTCTTCTGCTATCACAACTATAAACTTAATATCTGTCATGTTAGTGGGTTTCACTCTTCATGGAAGCCTTCTCTGTCATTAAAGATCATGTAGGATTTGCTATATTGTTATTTGATCATATTCATTAACATTAATTAATAGCTTTTAATTTGCATAATCAGCATAAACATCCACTGAAGTAGGTTTTACCCACCAAAGCTCATGATTCTATATATTTTTTGTTAGTCTCTAAGGTGCCACAGGACTTGTCATTGTTTGTAAATAAAGAAAATCTTAGTCTTTAGTCTTATTTAGCTTACTATGCCACATTAGGTCAGCTAAATGTTAACAGCACTTTTTCCTAAAGCATAGAAAGAACCATTTCCATTAAAGGCAACCTATATAGATACATGTGTATGAGCGACAGACGCACATAAACACAACTATCCCAGCAATTTTCATACGCAAACTTCTGCGAACTCCTCTTGTAGTTGAAAAAGTATCTGAGTTGTATGACACAGTGCTCGCTCAAAGCAATTAAATTGTCTAAAGAATTCTTTTAATAATCTGGAGAAATTGCTGCCTGTGAGTTTCTAAAATCTCATCTGGATCCTTAAAATTTTGCCAAAAAAAAAAAAAAAAGCTTTCACTTTGAATACTAAACAATGCCCTCTGAAGTTGCTAGGTAAACTACTCCCAGAATCAACAACTCCTTTTATTTTGGATGGAATTATTTTCAAGCACCTTTACAGAATGATGCACTCATGCAGCCATGTGTAGAACCGCCCATGGTAAATCACTAGAGGAAAAGCATTATTTAGATTTGGAATGTAAAAGTACAACTGTTTAAACGGTTAACCGGGGGATGCATGTAGTCAATAGGATTCTCCAATAAGCCCAGGCTTATCAGTTAATCGTGTGCTCAGCTACATGTTGACATCCCAAACCATGACTTGCAGTTCTTCCTGCTTACTCCTTGTATGGAGGACAGGAAGGATGGGTGAGAGCATTAGTTGAGCCCCAAACTCTTATCTTCCTTCCCACAGCTAACATGTAGTCTGCTTAAAGTCATTCTTGGTAGTATAGCTGGTACCCACATGAATAACCAAGAAGGGGGAATAGTGATAGGAATGTAGCTGTGTTAGTCTGGTGTAGCTGAAACAAAAGACAGGACTATGTAGCACTTTAAAGACTAACAAGATGGTTTATTAAATCAAGAGCACACAGGGGAGCAGAGCCGCCTTGCGCTGCTGTGCGATGGAGGCAACAGTGTGAAGCAGCGCCCAGGAGCCCGCTGACTGCCGACTCTGCCCCTGGGTGGGCCATCAAATAATCATGTAACTGCTAAGAGTCGTTGCACTGGTGAATTGTGAAGTCTCCTTCACTGGAGGTTTTCAAAAGGAGGCTGAATGGTTTAGTTCTAACAATCCCTACATCTTGACCGGGGGGGGGGGGGAGAAGAGGGGGGCGGTAAGACTACATGAGCCTTGTGGTCCCTTCTGCCCTATGGTTCTATGATTCTATAACTGTTACAGTAAAAACCTCTGAACATTAAAAAAAGATATGAACAAGCAACGTAACAACTGGGTTTTTGATTGTACCCGCTCTGGAAAGCTACATAGCTTCTCCCCCCAACAGAAATGCTATATCTAACTGAAAAATATTTCATCAACACTCTTAAAAAATTACTTGTGCCTACTTGATAGTCCCTTCCCCATGAGTACTGCCTACCCACAGGGGAGGGCAACCAGAAGCTGTCACCTACATGCTCGGACACTGCTTTCTGCCCAATTCTTTAGTGACAGTACCTCTCAGTGCTTGGTGTATAAGCACTTATCTCCATAAAATTACTCTGATGTCACAGAAGCTGGATTGTATTTCTGCTCATTGATTCTGCCTGGCAGAGGGAGCAGACTCATGAAGGAAGCTTCTGTTCACACACAAGTATCTTTGTGATCAGCTGGGAATGAGAAGAAAGGAAATTCAGCAAGAATATGACAGTTGAATGAAGATTTGTTTGGCGGGAAGAGGAAGGAGGACTGATGCACTGTGGTGGGAGTGCAGGAAAACGAACTGTTGAAGCTTATATCACACCTATTCTGTGGCTAAGAGGATTCCTGACTCCAGTACAGGCCGTCCTTGCTACAGGTCCACCCATTCCTTTCTAAGTGGGCTACTCACACTGCTGGTAACAGCACAGGTGCGAGAGGACATTACCAATTACATGGGATTTTACATCTCTAGTCACAACTCAGTCCCTGCTCTGCTCCCAGGACAGCAGAACTATGTGCTGGCATTCACTCAGGGCAGACTATGAAACTAATTTAATTCTAACATTTATCAATATATCAACATAAGGGAGCTGCGGGGGGTGGGAGACAATTTTTGAACTATTTCCCAGAAATATTAGAAGTAGTAGGCTCTCCCCAAAGCCCATCAATTTACATGCTTCCATTTTTCAGAGCAGTGAATACTTATTGTAGATTATAATTTAAGAGCTCACTTAGAATCGGAATTAACTGTGACTTTTACAACACCCCAGAGGAAAAATGGAACACGGCGTAATTGTTCCAATCCCAATGTATAACACGTACATTCAAATTGCCTCCAAGATGGCTCAGAGTTCATATCAGAAAGCTACAGTATACAGTACATTATAAATAGGTTGGCAACTCCCATCAGAGTGCCAGATGGGCTCCATCTTCCCCTCAAGTCAGATATCTAACTGGGGTGTTTTTAAATAAAACTGAATAAATGGGATTTTCCATATCAGTGTTCACTGAAAAAAATCTGTCCAAGAACACTGCTTTATTCTAATCAAAAAGAAAGTTGGAGCTAAGAAGTAAGTGACCCTGACTCTTCCAATTTACCCCTAAGAATTATTGGATTAGGCCTTAAATATGTAACCTGTAACAACAATGCCATTTCATGCCACCAATGTTAAAGCAAAAAAATCTCCAATGCCTTCGATCGGAAGTTAACATTTTAAAAATAATCGTTAGTATGAGTGTCTGTAGAAATGTTTCATACTATATACACACAAATTAGAGAAGCAAAGGGTTAACCAGTAAGCATCAGCCTTACCTGCACGCTTACTGGGATAGCCAACACACTAGCGGGTCCTTCCCAGCCTGGCTGAAGCAGATCCCCGACTACTGCATGGTGAGGCAGGCCGTACCCAGCCTGAGCAGCTCTCTGCCCGCGGTACCACGAGCTCAGCCCAACTGGGCTGGAGCAGCTCCCTACCTGCAGCAACACATGGTGGATGGGGGACCTTCTCCACCACAACTGGAGGGCCTGCTCCAGCCCAGCTGGGCTAGAGTGGCCCGCTGCCGCCGGGATCTCAATTTAAACAATGTTTAATCGATTAACATTTTTACCTCCATAACACAAATTATTGCCAAGACTGTCTGAGTCAATTTATATCCTTTGCTATATTTTCAATTCATAGTTAACAAAGCCTCAGTCAGGTACAAATTAAGAATTATTCACACACGATTAACAGATTAGTAGAATATTGGGGAAAAACCCAAAACTGTCTCCCCTAGTATACACAACATTTGTATATACAAAGTAAAGGTTCATCAATGGCTGATGAATTGTCTTTTTCAAAGGACATTAAAGAGTTGATTTTCTTCATCTACACGAAAATTACTAGATGTTCATATTTTAACATATTGCTGGAAGCTCCTGTTTGCAAAACCATAGAACAGAATATGTACTGGTTTGGGTGCTAAATATTGCACATTCATTCTTCCGGTAGTAAAACCTAAAAGGCGACCTATGACAATTGTTTTCTAACAAACATTAAGGAAAAAGTTGACAATTGCAATTTATTTTCTTGCTACTCCACTAACACAAAGCAGCAGCATAGAATATTGGCCATCTTAACGAACACTAGTTAAAGAGGCCGCCACTCCAACTCCAGAGAGACATTTTTCTCCTGGCATCCCTTATCAGGAGAGTGTTTGGTAACACACAAGTCTCTTGAGAACTGTTCAAAATATGGGAATGCAGTAAATATCTTGTACAGTGCATACCCTACAATACACCATGTAAAACACATATAATTAATAATATTTGCTCATTTTACTGAAGATAATCTGGAGTCTTACAAGACTTCACAAACAAATTGCAAAGTTGTTTCCAAAACAAAATATGCTGGGTTTGATTACAAAAGTATTGCTCAGACAAATGGGAACCTCATCCCTTCTCATTTTTTGCCTACTGGGTTGGAGTATCCCATGTTTTGAAGTAGAAAAGTGAGTCAAAGAACATGCAGTATTCCTCTTACGGCAGGTCTACACTATCCCTTGTTTGAAAAAAAGACACCCTTTTAGTGACATGTTAGTAACTTCAACACTGTCCGTACCAGCACTATGTCCATGCGTGATGCTCTCCCACCTCTCATGGAGGTCGTGTAACTATGCCTACAGGACAGAGCTCTTCTGTGCACAGAGGGTCTTCACCAGATGTGCTACAACAGAGCATCTGGATCAATGCAGCTCCACTGATCTACACTTGAAGCGCTTTATCGGCCCAGAGATGTGGCAAGAATTCCCTTAGCTGTCCACTGGAGAAAAAGCAGGCTCCAAGCCCACAACAATTAAAGACAGATGATCCTGGCAACAAAACAGCTCTGCTACCAAACTAGTTTTTTCAAAATTATGAGACCTGGGCTCCTCTCAGAGTAATTATCCTCAAATCAGCATCTCTGCCATCTTCCAAGCTGCAATAATTAGAGTAAAGACATACAGACTTATATACTGGAATATCATATGTTGAGCTGACCATTATAACTTCAATGTTCACTTAGCTCCGTTTATGTGCAGTCTCTTTGGAGTCATCTAGAAGCAACTCTATTTTGGAATCCATAACTTGCACGAAGTTGCTTGGTCAAAGGAACAGGGACAGACCCCAAGAGACTGGACTATGGCATGTTTACTTATTCCAGTTTTACAGCATCCTATCTTCTATGCAGAAAGGTGGATTGTGCAGTTGAAAAGCATAGTTAAGAAAATTTAACTGGCAGTGGGAACTAGGTTTTCAAAAGGAAGATCAAAGTTTGCAAGCAACTATAATACTTATATTTCTACTCAAGGGGATAACAAGATATAATCCCTCAGATCTTTTTCATTTGATTATCACTCAGAAAAAAGTCCAAAAGAAAAACAGTTACAAAAATATTTTATATAAAGTATGCTACAAATGAAATTAATTCCTCTGTTTATGTGCCTCAATATTTTCCTTGCTTAATAAAAGCAGTGCATGTCTATGTGGTGAATTGACTAAGCAAGTGGCAAACAGAATACTGAATACAGCTTAGTTGCACATAAACTTTGTGGCTATGAGTTAGTGAGAAACTAATTCTTAAAAAGAAAAAAAAAATTACCCTATCCTTTGCTTGCCTGGAAGTTTGCAGGAATAATGATGACCCAGTTATTTGGCCTAGCAAATTAGCACAGTAGAGAAAGTTAACTGTCAGATTACGTATTTGCTAGCTAACCGCACAAGCAGCATGATTATGACAAAACTATCTTGTGTTCATGGAATTAAAAAGGACAAGAGATGTAATGGGCTGAGAACTGTTCAGTCTCCGGAAACTAGCTGAGATGCTCACAATGACCAATTTCACGCTGAAGGAATATAAAGCAGAAGCTCTTAACCACAGGGCTGGGGCCCCTTGGGGGCTGCAAAAAGGTTTCAAGGAGACTGCCAAACATGGCTGGTTTTAGACTCACTAGGGCCTAGGGCAGACAACTGCAACCTGCCACTAGGACTGCAGTCCGTGACCCTGAGCTGCAGTACCCAGGGCTGAAGCCGAAGCCTGTGCCATGTGCTCCTTGGGGCCCTGCTGGCAATCTCCTTATGTCAGACTGCTCTTTTAAATGGAGAAAAACAGTTGTTGTGGCACAGGTGGCCTGTGGTTTTTGTATAGCACATCGGGAGGCCTCAAAGAAAAAACCTGAGAACCCCTGACAAAGCACAGAACTCAAGGCATGATGTTCATGAGAAGGGGAAGGAAAAAGGATGAGAACTGCACTTCTTGAATAACAACAAGTTCAGGCCTCAGGGAGCAAACCAAAAGCCTGGTATCCACTGATCAAGCTGCGCAGATGAAGTATAGTATTTTTGGCATCTTACTTGCAAGGCCAGTGATGTCGAAGGACTATTGCCCAAGGGTAGCAGTTGTCAAGCATTTGTCTAATCTGGATTACAGAATTAACATGGAAAGAGAGGGGCAATTTTAACAAATTGCCGAAAACAGCCCAACCATTGTAATAAATCAGATGTGTCCCTTTCTGTGAAACTAGTCCTCATGTTCCTAGCAGACTGAATATGATAATGTCTATTTACAAGCCAGGCCCACCATTCCCAAACTACAACCACTGCACTGCTTGATTTCATGGTTCACAGACTTTGAGGGAGAGCAGGGGTGTCCAGGAAAGTCAGTTTAACTGTGCTGGGCTCCATAGCATTGACGTGCATGGATTTCTTTTTCCACAGGGGACACCAAGTTTGCACTCTTTGTGACTGATAGGAGCTTCGTAAACGTGAGCAGTCAGATTAAGAACCATGACATTTCAGCCCGGCATCACCAAAATTTCCCAATGTTGCACTTCCTCAGAGCTGCTGAGAACAAACCCGGACAAAGGGTGGGCTGGAGCAGTATTGCTTTTCAGGTTTACTGGTACCGATTCTTAAGAGTGAAGTGATACTCACACACATACATCACAGTCATGCTGGCAGTTTGGAGACAGGCTACTTTTGATTTCGCTGGTGATTGAGTGCTAGTCAGGCATCAGCTTCCCAGAGACTCAACCATTATATTCCTTGGGAGATCCTTCGGATCTGCAGGAGGCTTTACTTCCTCTGGGCTGGCCCCAGGTTTCTGCTGTGATGCTACATTTTGTCCAAGAGGCAGAGAAACAGATTCTCTGGCCACTTCTCAGTTAATTTATTTGCTTACAGGGTATTTGTCTGCCTTAAAAGGTCAGGGATCCTAAACTGACTTTTTGGTTGTGTATTTCTCATGCACACCTCACACACATCCCACAGCTTACATACATATCCATAAGCAATACGGTTTCTAGGCAAAGCTGGGCCTCATGGTGGCCCTGAGTACAAGAAATTGCATTGTACTACAGTTAACATGCCAAAGGCATGGAAAAAAAAAAGCTTAACAAATTATAGCTAAGAAAGAAGGCAAAAGCAGAGGACTATATGTCTGGTCAGCTAGACACCAGTGAGGGGAAGGGGAGATGTCCGACTGTTTACACCCAATGCCTAGAAGAAACCAGAAGTTATGTGAAAAGCAACTGGCTCAAGCACAATGCAGAGAAGAAACATGTGATGTAGTAGAGAAAGAGTATTGAGGCAACAAAGCAATTTACTAATGCTCTGTTCCTCCCAAACACCTGAAGTCCCCAGACTGCACATTGCCAAAGGAGTGTGCAACTTTAGGATCATGCTGCATTCATTGATACGTCTAGACTTGCAGATTGCCATTGTGACGCTGACCTATCCAATGCAGCCCATGGTTTTATCTCCTCCAGATTATAGTACTGGAGCTCACTCTACTTGGGGCTGAATGCAACCAAAGCAACTGACATTGATCAGGTATGCAGCATTGTGTCTCATGAGTGGACATGAACACATCATATACATGCTTCCTAAATTCCGCTACCTCCCATTCATCATGGAATCAAAAACCCGGTCCCTATCTCCAAAGCCCTGAACAAACTGGCATCCAGCTGCCTCATCCACCACAACTCTGCACAACAGCTACTCTCTCCAAAGACAACACAGCTAGAGAGACTCTGGTTAAGACTACCGTGAGAACGGACACACACTTACCCCGTAGCTGGGGCATAAATGTCCGACAAGCCAGCCGAACCGCCCGCAGCTCCCTGACATGGATATGCAGGTTCCTCTCTGCCTCCAACCACATACCTTGCATATGAAGATCTGCCAGGTGGGCACCTCATCCTGCATCGGACACATCGGCTACCAGCTGGACCGAGCAGGAGGGGTGGTGGATTGGGACCCTTTCGCATACTTCAGAGTCCCTCCGCCACCAATTCAGGGTCAATAACATTGCTGAAGGGACCATCACCACCAGGTCAATATGGTTGCGGGCTGGCCTGTACACTGTCACCAGCCAGTTCTGGAGAGGCCTGCCATGTGACCCAAAACCCTCATGCAGTTCTGCACCATAGTCATAGCCGCATGACTGGAGGCCGCAAATGTCGTCACCCACGGACAGGAACCGTGGACATGGGAGGTACACCCTGCCACATGTCGCATCCAAAAGTGCCCCCACAAACTCTATCACTTGGGTGGGAATAAGGGTGGACTTCTCTTCATTCAGTATGAGCCCCAACCCTAAGAACGTTTCCCTGGCTAGGTCGATGTCGGACAAAAGTTGGTCCCTCAAACGGCCCCTGATCAGCCAGTCGTCAAGGATAAACGTGAAGCCCCTTCCTTCGAAGGAATGCCGCCACTACTGCCATGCACTTGGTGAACACCCTGGGTGCTGTGGAGAGGCCAAACGGCAGCACCGCAAACTGGTAATGGTCTTTGCCCACCATAAACCAAAGGTATTTCCTGTGGTGGGGAACAATCGAGATGCGGAAGTATGAGTCCTTCAAATCGAGGGCCGTGTACCAGTCTCCTAGATCGAGGGAAGGGATGATGGAGGGTAGCGTCACAATCCTGAATTTTGACTTAACAACCTGGAGCCCTCGAAGGGGAGGTCTTACAACGTCACCTGGACCTCCTGCGGTATGCCGGAGATCTGGAGTCACGAGCACCTACGAACAACAATGCCCGTGGCCATGGCCCGAGCTGCCAAGTCCGCGGCATCCAGGGTGGCCTGCAGTGCTGTTGGTGCAACTATTCTTCCTTCCTCCATAAAGGTGGCAAACTCCCGCTGAGAAGCTTGGGTACCTGGTCCTTGAATTTGACCACAGCCACCCAAGAATTGCATGCATACCGGCTGAGCATAGCTTGCTGGTTTGTGATCCTCAGTTGTAGGCCCACCATAGCATATGCCTTCCGCCCCAGCAGGTCCAACTTCTTTGGCTCCTTACTCTTCGGAGTCAGGCCCCACTGCCCCTGCCTCTCCCTCTGGCAAGCTGCCTGAACCACTGCTGAACCCGGTGGTGAATATGCGAAGAGATGCTCATGCCCAGAGTGGGGCACGAAATACCTCCTCTCAACCCCTTTTTATGTCGGGGGAATGGAGGCCGGTGTCTACCGTAAGGGTCTTGGTTATCTTTGCCACCATTTTATTCAGAGACAGGGCGATCTTAGCCAGAGCATCAGCCATAAGAATGTCCACCACAGGGTCCTCCTCAATCTCTTCCGCCTGTATCCCCAGGTTCTGCACAAGGTGCCTGAGGAGGTTCTGATGGGCTCGCATGTCCATCGTAGGCATGCCCGGAGATGGATCTGCTAAGGCCTCATCCATTGATGAGGACGAGGACTCCAGCAGCTGGGGTTGAACCATAACCGTGGCGGCAGGCTCAGTCCTGTGGCCAGGGCTCTGCACAGGGCCTGCTGGAAGGAGATGACAGGGTGGCTCAGCCGCTTCACCTCTCAATCCCGGGGAGCTGGCTCTAGTCTCCAAGCCCGAGTCCCTGGTGAGCGGGGTGGCCGAGGGGGCAGACCTACAGCTAGAGCGCACAGAGGTCGCTAGAGAGCCTGGTCTCAACAGGTCAGGGCTTTGTGCCTGATGATAGGCCCACGGTGTCCAGAAGGGCCACTGCATAGGCAGCTGCCACTGGGGGGGGCCATGTCTGGACCATGGGTTGGATGAGATGCCCCAAGTGATGCCGAGACGAGGACCGGTGGATTGGACCTGAAGCGGTGCGCCGACCTACAAGACGAGCAAGAGACCCTAGATGCAGCTGACCATTGAGAGGAGGCTGATGAGACCCGAGACTCCGCATAGGACTCCAAAGAGTATTCCAACACCCTCCATGGCAGTGCAGAAGACCCTTCTTCCCCCTGAACCACATGGTGAGCCATGGCAGCCCGTTTCCCTCTATGGGGTACAGGCAGTATCGGGGGGGGGGGGGGCGTGGTGTGGGACACCAGTGCCAGAGTGCGCGGTGCCGACTCTGTGGGAAAAGGTGCTCTCCTCCATGGTGCCAAGCCCAGGTCTTGCGTGGGCGATGGCCTAGGCAGTGCTGGCTGCAGTGCCAGGGCCCGCTTAGGCACATGGGTCTTGCAGCCCGCGTGCTCCTGTGCGCTGCATGGATGGCCTCCGGACCTCCTCCAGAGACAGGTCCCGGCCCCCTTGGGCTCCCAATCCTACCAGGCTCCTCCCTTGAAGCACTAGCTCCCGGAGGAAGGCGCTCCAGTCCCATTTCTGTGGCAACCTTTCACTTCGTGCCAGTTACTGGTCGACGGCACCGGCAATTGAGATCCGTACCTCAGTGCAAATCGGTGCGGGGAAGGCACCATGTGCCTTGGAGCCCCCTGTGTCTCTAGTCGATGCTGGTGTGCTCCAGCGGGGGGGGGGGGGGGGGAAGCATTGAAGTACCGACTCCATTAACAGGAGCTTAAGCCTCGAGTCTCTCTCCCTCTGCGTAGACGGCTTAAAGGACCCATGGGGCATGGGTTTGGAGCACTGTTGATAATGTTTGAAGCCCGGGGGCCCCAGCATGCCCTCCCTGAGGGGAGAAGCGGGGGTGGGGAGGTGGTAATGACTAACACCACTATCTAATCCAGTGGTCCCCAACCTTTTGGGGCTGCTGGGCGCCCGGGAGCGGGGCCGCTCACATGCCGGACACCCATGCGCTGCACTCCCGGGGCCGGCGCCGCTCCTCCACTGCATGCCCAGGAGCGGGGATGCCCATACGCCGCGTGCCCGGGGCCGGCACAGCCCTTGCGCCATGCACCTGGGAGCGGGGCCACCCACTCGACGGGCGCACAGAAATGGCCTGGCACCACATTGGGGACCACTGATCTAATCACTGTCTACTAACAATCAACTGCTAACTACTCCTAAGGAGAAAGCTAAGGGCACACTTGCAAAGGCAACCAGAGCGTTCCAGCAACCATCAGGGGCAGAAAGAAGGAACTGAGGGGGTGGAGGGCCAGCACGGGGTTATATGCTAGGATATACTGGCACCACTCCAGAGGACTCCCCTGCTGGCCCAACAGGTACTGCTAAGGGCAAAAAGCTTCCGGAACTTGTGCACAGGGCATGCGCACACACCTGGACAGAATGGACATAAACAAGCACTAGAACCACCACCAGTCTGCTCTTAATTAATCCCTGTGGGGTGCTGCATCACAGAACACCAGATGCCTTTTCCCCTCAGTTTATTGCCCATCTCAAATTGTCCTTCCCCAAGTCTCCTGGAATAAGTAAACACCATTACCCTCAGAGTAAATAAAAAACAAACAGAGCCCAGGTAATTACTAACAAACCCAAAACGAAACAAATCTGTGAAGGAAGATCTGATCTCAGTGAAGGGATATGTGCCGCAAGCAAGAGCGCCGGTAGACAGCACTGCAGATGAATAACTGAGAAGAACGAAGAGAAGCATATAAGTGCATAAAATTGATTTGAAGAACTTTGCTACCATATTCCTATCAGAAAGGTGGAAGGGTTGAAATCTGCAGCCAGCACTGGTGACAAAGATGGCAGGATAGATACATTTATATCCCAAGTTACTTTGGATTCTCTCTTCTCCACACCAGGGATTACCCCACAATCCATTTATGCAGTTTGCAGGGAGATACCACAGGACTCGGCAACTACCAGCTGTTTGATTTGCACACAGATTGGTGCAGCTGCAATGCACAATCAGTATTATAATAAATCAGTCATCAACTAAGACCATGTGCTAGGCACTGTAGGAGCTCTCAAAAAAAAAAAAAAAAGACAAAACAATCCATGTAGAATATTTATACTAATATCAACATGATTTGTGGACACTACAATGTTTTCATACAATCAAACTATCCTGGACAGGATCTACCTACCTCTATTAAAGCAGATTACACTGGGGGAAGATGCCAATACAATTCTGTCTTACTAACTTCTCATGTCCAGGCCTGAAGTTTACTCACCTACTTGCCCCAGCTGGTCATTAGCTTTCCCTGATGAGGAAGGAAAGGATAACAAATCTAAGCCACAATTTACAGCAGGCAAAACTTTTATTTTTCAAAATGAAATTACATTTCCAGACTCTATGCTTGATACAATAGTGTGAAATATCAACTCTTCCCCAGACTACTGACAGAAGAACCTGGACAGTTCCACAACTGCTATTCAGAATCCTAAAGCAGTTGTTCAACTCACAAGTATCTTTTCCATTATACTGTCTCCATTCGTTGGAGCTACTTCAAGACAGAACCACCTAATGAAGACGACCAGGAACTGCACCAAATACACCACCACTCAGCAGCGAGGACGATCTGGCCTACAGAGACAGAGAGAACTTACTCCATTCCAACCAACAAAGAAGGGGGAGGGGGAAGTGACTCACGTTTGTATGACACATTAGGTTAAAGGAGGTTATGAAATACAAAGCCCCCAAGCAGAGTCCAAGGTTAGAACTCTCTTCTAAGCAACTTGGGGCAGGATTTGGATTTCTCACCCATGCGCTTCCCCTAGGCCTTATTAGGGGCTCTCAAATCTTTTGTATTTGCCTCTGGCAACTAGTACTCCCAGTTCTGAACTTTATTTGACAATCAATGGAAATAGGAGGATCACTTGAGGTTATCCCCAGGTGAACAAGTGAGATGGATCCTGGGTGAACCTTTCTTGCCCATCGTGAAAGAGAAACAGATGTACTGAAGAAACACCCTCTCCCCCGGCCCCCACATATGTCCAAGTGGATTTACATTTAATCCAGAGGATATATCTAGCAAACTACTTTTCTCTTTCCTCCATACTGTGTGCATTTCACATCGAAAACTTGTCTGTTTCATTGCACAGCGTGTTCTATTAATGAAAATCTATTTGAATATATGTTTTTATATGTAATTTCTGAAATATTGTAGCTTCATACTGCTAGGATTCCATTCAAGAAAGCCATATGAAGCCTTCAGGGTTCTGGCATGCAAACAGCTTCAGTTGTGACGACCTGTAACTCAACAAATCAAATAGCGTTGAAAGAATTTGGCTGTAGTTGTAAGGTAACTTGCTAACATAAAAAAGCCTTTTTTATATGCTGGTTATTAAGCAGCAAAAATACCGTTACTGGGTTCCAAAAAATAAAGTAAAAAAATATTTAAAATACTGTTCCCTTCTTACAGGAGGAAAAGTGACTGGATACAAATGAATGGAATGTTGTGCCCTATAGTCTGGCCTGTGGAATTAACAAATGGTGGGAGTGTCAAAACACAAAAGAGAATTAATTTACCTATGCAAGCACTATATACCCTATATTAATTTTTTTCCCCCAAGGGAGATGAACTATGAAGAATCCTAAAGTTAGAAATATTGATGGTTTACATGTTTAATAGACTGCCTTCCGTTCATGTTAAGAAATAGTCCACTATTGCCTACTCTTAACAGGATCAACAAATCCACTCAAGAGCTTTGTGCCCTTTAAATACCCAAATCAAAAGTTCAGAGCAAAATGGTGTCAAATGCTAGTTGTTTTTCCACAAACTCTTCATGAAGACCCTGAGTTATATCTTGGACCATTGGATATGTAAAAAAGATCTTGACACACTCTGAAATGAGGATCGTGTCAAATTCTAAAAACATTGCCTCTGGATTTTACAGAATTTAGCAACAATCCACTGTATTTTTAAAAGTAAGGCTCTGATTCCAAGTCATCTGAATTCAACAGAAAGATTCCCATCGACTTGACAGGCTTTGGACTAGATCCTTAATTATTTACATTGCTTTACATATTAGCTTTAATTTCCCTCTCCTTTTTTAAAATTCTCTAACCTTCATGCACTCTTTCATTTCCTCACCCCCAACATTTACCAGTTCCTAACAGATTACACTTTCTTTTCCCTCCACAATGAAAGAGGGAACATACAAAACATTTAATAGACAATACAAGTATTTGTATGTAACACTTAATTTATGTGAAACTTCCTGCGATATGTCTTGCAAATGAATCCAACCACACTGTGTAAAACAAAACAGATGCATGTTTCTGCTAAAAGCAAGCAGCAATGAAATAATTGATATGTTGGCATATGAAACACCACCATTAAGTTTCCGTGTTAACAATTAGGATGTGGAAGCTCATGACTCAGGGCTACTGTTTGTGGCTAACTACAGGTTCTACATGACAATACTAGAATGCTCCACATACAAAAAGAGATCCTGCTGTATCCAGAAAAGCTAGGAAAGTATTTTTGAACACAAACCTGAGTTCTGCAAAAATAACTGGAAATATCTGAAGTCTACAGATATGTCCTAAATCTGCATTAAAGCATAGAATTTCTGGCAACATTTTAAAAAGCGAGATTCGTCCAATTCTAACCAAAATAATGTTGAATTACAAGATCATAAAGATCTTTTTACTGTTATTCCGATTCTAGGTGCTGATCTATCTAGCGAGTGGAACAATTCTTCCGAAGGAAAATAGTTGTATTTCTCTTACATATGATGATAGTCTGGTTTGGATAACAGCACAAATCTTGAGACAAATGATTTAGAACAGAAAATGGAAAAAAAGATTTGACTGTAGCTGCCACAACGCCAGTCTCACTTGTCTCTCACCTGCACTTTCAGAAAATACACACCTGACAGAAAGGCAGAAGGAAAATAGAAGGCATATTAACTATAACTTGGAGGGAGGCAATTCTGGAAAAAGGAATCATGTAAAATGTATTTTATACTCTCCAAAGACTACTTTTAACCCACTCCTCTATTAAAATTTTAAAAATGCAATTTTAAACACTCTTATTCCAACTCTTTAGTATGTGCAAAAAAGGTTAAATATTTATTTTTAAAAAGAAATACGTACACATCTTCTATATGCTAGCAGCCATCCTACAAGTTGAGTCTTGAAAAAAAAAATTCTGAAGTGTCACGGCTTCCCGTTATTTCAGTAAATAGTTTTAGTCAAAACTGAAATCTTGTTCTTGCATGCTGAAGTTAAAGTTCAACCTGATGTCTGAAGACATTCTTTAATAGACAACTGACTTGTCTTGTGCTATCAAGAGAATTCTACGGATGTCTGACGCAACACTGGAACTTTAACATGCAGGAGTCCATGACCTTTATTTAAGATTAATCACGTTTATGCAAATTTCAC
Organism: Pelodiscus sinensis; assembly: GCF_052426305.1. Taxonomy (NCBI): domain Eukaryota; kingdom Metazoa; phylum Chordata; order Testudines; family Trionychidae; genus Pelodiscus; species Pelodiscus sinensis. The sequence goes on from NC_143059.1 coordinate 9,689,037, forward strand.
AAAAATTTGTGTATGTGGAAAGCTGAATAAGCTGGTAGTGAAGCTCGCTATGCCACTCTTGTTTAATTTTAGACCACACTTAACTTTTTCATACGTTTATCAGAGAGTGGTCATGAAAATGATATTTAGAAAGTTGGAGGAAGTGAAGTAACCAATCATATTAAGAACAAAAGATCTATTACAAGTCACTCCCGAAGTTCTGCAGCAGCTGGACAAAGCTTAAGAGTTGGATAACTTGAGCTAAAACTATTTTTCATTCTCTTTCAGGGTTGTTTTAAATCTAGTTATGATTTACATGTTAAATATCACTAATAAAAATATCACTAATAACACTGCTGTAATTATGATCAGTTATGTAACTCAACGGATCTTAAGCACAGATTTTATTGGCTGCTCATCATTACCTTTAGCTATAAAAATGTTTAGCCCTGCAATATTAACTGAGCATAAGCGTTGTCATTGGGAAGACAATTGCAGTTCACTCTCATAATTTAGCCTACATTTACATTTGTTATTATACAAAACCCAGAGAGATCTATTCATGCTTCCAACTGTGATCCTTGAAAAATGTAACCCCACTGAAAGGTGTATACTTTAAGCTCTTTGCTATAATATTTTACTCACCAATGCTACTAAGAGAACTGCTGCTTTCGGAATCAGATGGCATGATTGACAGCACACTGTAAGTGGACCCTGGAATATGAAAAAAAAAAAAAAAAGCAAAAAGTTAGTTCTTTGCCTTCACTCTCTCCCTCCGGTTTTTCTTCAATCCACCAAGAAAATATCAATTTTGCTCTCTCAACAGATCAAACCAGTGGTATCCAACAGACACATCTCTGCTGAGATCCTAAAGACAGTTTGTTATTTACTTAGGTATTTCTAGAACATATCACTAGAATCTCACAGTAACTGGAATACCTGAGGTCACTGGCTTCCTTTATCATGAACCAATCCTATTAATCTGTGTTACTCCTATTCCAAACAATTACTTCCCCTCAAGCACATAAGAGACAGTAACACTCAGCTTAGTTCAAGACTTTCAGAAGGAGGCCTACACTAATTGCACTTTTCAGTTTTTGCAATACATAGGAGCTGCTACCTGGTCATGACACCCGATTACGCTATGACGACCCTCAAGAAACCATTCCCAAGCGTGAAGAACTAATTTCATGCTTGGGCTTCAATAAATCTAGATTCCCTCCATTTGCTTTTTTCAAGTAGCCAGTCTTACAAGAGGAAAGCCTCAACACTGTTTTGCTAATACCGGAGACACGGAAGGGTGGGATCTTTAATTAGCATTGCTATTATGAAAATAAAGTACAATTTATTTACGAGAACAAGCAATAAGATGGGATCTATTTGAAGAGCTGCCTATCAAAAAATTGCATCTCTTCTCTACCCCTCCCTCCAAAAAAAATTCCACCACACAAATGAGAGAGGGAAGGAGGTTATGAACGATAAGGTAAGAGGCACACCAAGGGAATTTCCACTGGCACATATATCAAGTCTATCCTCCAAAAATCTGGCCTTAGTATGAAGGTTTCTGTGCAAGACTCTTTTACTCTCCTAATTCTTTCCACTCATGCTTTAAGGTTTGTTTCTTCCAAACTCCTTGTCACAACGTGTCACACTACAAAACACAGTATCAAAAACCAAGGCCTGGCTCTTCAGCTAGAGTACACTGGTATGGCTTCCTAGATTTCAATAAGCAATTCCAATTTACACTAGTTGAGAAGCCAGCCCTGAATTTGGCACAACAGGAGCAAACGCTGCAACGATGAGAACAAATGTCAGAAAAGTAGGGTGATGCCACAATTAATCCTTTGAAGCAGACTCTCTAGCTTCACTACTAAACCAAAATACCTACAAGAATTGGTTATTTTACCTGACAGCTTTTTGGAAAGAAAGTTTCAACATGCACTGCTTATTGAATAATTCCAATTGATTACACATATTGTAGATTATAAAAAAAACATATCTGACAAGTATGTCACTTTGACAGGTAACTAATGTAGTAGCCTCTATCTTTCCCCCCATACTGTGGACATTTTTGATGCAGTAAAATGAGGAGTTTTGTTATTTGATACTGCTCATTTAAAGGAAGATACTCTAAGCATCAACTAGAGTCCATCAGTGTCTCTTCACTACGTAAGAGTCTTTCACACCTCCATCCTAACCTTCAGCATATTTTGTAGCCCTGGCCTGGGGGCAGGAGTTTGAAGAAAACCTTTATTGGCCACCACCTGTATTTGGAGGAAGTTTTTACAACAGCAAGTATCAGGATGAGATCACGATCTCGCCGCACGTGCGACTAGAGCAGGATCTGAATGCCCATCTTGAAAGGTAAAAGCTAATTAAGCATCTGTTAAAAGTTTACCTCCTCACCAGTTTCCTTTTAGGAACACAAGAAAATAGGCACTGCAAAGGGCTTCTGGCCCTTTTCAAGAGCACCCAATGAATTAAAAACCAGGAGTGCTCCAATTCCAGTAATTCAAATTTTTCTCTAGAAAGAGTTTCATCATGACTCTACAGATAGCTGAACTCACTAGCCTGCAATGTGTCTCAGTGACAAATGGGATGATTGATAGTGGAGAGGGAAGATGTTCTGGCAATTAAGGTAGTGACTTGGAGACAAGATCAGGGTACTATTGCCAGCTTTAACTCATGGCAATAATTTACGTTCCGTATCTCAGTATCCCAATCTATAATATATTTCCCTGTGAAGGAGCACTCAGATATTATAATTAGGGCACCTTTGAGAAGTTAAAAAACCAAACAACTAGCACAGACTGTTCTCCCTGTCACTCCAGTAGTTTGTCCTTTCCAGTGTCTCATTTGATACTCAGACTGAAATTTGTAACAGACACCACGATGATCCAGAATGTCATTTGTCTTCAGCTTAAAAATAATACAACCGACCCTTGTAGATCTGGGCTGAAAATCAAACATTCCCTCTTTCCTAGCTAATGTCAGCTGACAGTTTTGCATACAATGAATACACTGTGGAAACATACCTTAAAGCAGAAGTCAAAAACAGATTATGGGCACAGCATTTATCATCCCTTACACAGTAGTAAACACATGCTAAGGCATTTACGACATATGAGGAGACAGGCCCCTTCCCTCAACAGCCGATAACGTAAGACCCCAAGCCTGCAAATGCATCCAAAGCATCACTAAAGTCAATGTAGTCGGTGCAGGTGTTTGACTGTATACATATGGAGAACCAGGACTTAAGGAGAGAAAGGATACCAGGGTACAAACGTATCTAAGTGATATCTGGTACACATCTTGTGGGTCCAAAAATCATCTCCTCCTCCCCATGTGTCCAGTTGGCCCAATCAATATTTTTTTCAACAGCACTTTGGTTCTGCATCCCTATCTGTTGCAATGTGTTTTTTTCCTTAAAGAAGCACACTCTTTAAAAGATGGGCACTGTTAAAGAGGTTCCCATTGGTAGTTTCACACTGCTTTAAAACCTTACACCCAAGTAAAGCTCCTACTTTTGATATTTAAGAATGATCTGACAAAGTGAAAGATTTGGTCTACTGTTGCTGCTTTTAAACATTTTCAAGTAAACAGCTATACAGGTTAGGTCTCAAAATCCACAACAGATTCTTCAAAAACCAGACAGCATCTCACTGTTAGATCCTTGGTTTTCTTCATCAATAAGCAATCTTGTTTTTTAAAAAGGAGTCAAACTCTCTATAACAAAGTTAGAATAGCGTTTTGTGAAATATATCAAGATGGTCTAGATAAGTAAAGCATGACCTCTTCCTAGAGATAGCGGGAAGATGCAATACAGCTGTTGGTAAGAACTACGAGTGCAAAAATCTGACAGTCAGCATTCTGCCATCTGAACACCCACATCCAAGAAGAAGGTTGCAGTCATCTATCTAATCCTTCATAGCTCATCAGCCCTGCAACCTGAAAAAAAGTTACACCTGGGGTTCTTCTTAGTAATACCTATGGAAAAGAGTTTGTGTCTGCTCCCCTAAAGCATGTGTACCTGATGAGTTCTGTTCTGTTTAAACACAGTGGGGATGAAATAAGGTCAATGTCTGGAACTTGTTACGTTAGTATTCAATATCAATAAATTGGCAGAAATTGTACATGCAACTAGGTGATTTGGTAAATTATTCATAGTGTTAGAATTATCCCTACACCACTATTTTCACATTAGCAAAATAGAGTCTCGTGAATTACTGTACTCATCAACCACCCACTGCCTGAAACCACTCAAAGGGATGCAGCACTGAAACTATTGTTCTAAACTGCTGCTGTTTAATTAGGCTGGGAACTGTATTTGAAAGAGGTAGGAAATATACCAAAAGACAAAACTACTCCAACTTTGGATTTCTTTGCATTTTATCATCACCTTAAGTAGATGTTTTGTAAAGTATGAGACAAAACTGGTCCATTTTTCTAGTGAACAAGTTTAAAGTTACAGATTTTTTTAATTTTGTAAATGGCTACTTCAACTTTAACCGAAAAGTCTTTAATTAGAAGAACATAGAAGGTATGTTTCACTGAAATTATCACTACACCTTTCAACAGGTTGGCTCATGCAGTTCCATAACAACAGCCATATGGGGTCAGACCAAAAGGTCCATCTAGCCCAGTAGCCTATCTTCTGACAATCAGTGTCAGGTGGTTCAGAACCAATCAACAGAATCCATTATCAAGTGATCCATCCCATTGCCCATTCCCAGCCCTAACACCAGAGGCTAGGGACACCATACCTGTCCATCCTGGCTAATAGCCATCGATGGACCTATCCACCATGAATTTAACTCTTTTTTGAACCCTGTTGTAGTCCTGGACTTGACCACATCCTCTGGCAGGAAGTTCCACAGTTTGACCGTGTGTTTTGTGGGGGGAAAAAAAAAACCCTACTTTTTTTGTTGGTTTGTTTATCTTAAACCTGCGCTCTATTAAATTCATTTGGTGACTCCTCATTCTTGTGTTACAGGAAGGAATAAATTAACTTTTCCGTATTAACTTTCTCTCCATATCCCCCATAGTCATCTCTTCCCAAGCTGAAAAGTTCATTTTCACACAGATAGATCTGCTGTTCAGCTGCCACCTGGAAATTTGTTTCATGTTTTTAATAAAGAGGGGAAGTATTTTATTAGGAAAACTCAAATGGAATTTTGCTTTTTCAAAACAAAATTGTAATTGACATTTGCATTTGGAATTATCAACACTATAAAGCAAGTAGAATATTAGCTCAAGCAACTCTCTATAGTCTTTAGAGTCAAGTAGATCTTTCTAAATATGTAACGTTTTTCCTGTGTGTCCTGCAGCCCCTCCCTCCGTCCCCCATGCTGAGGGCCTTGGCCTCCCTGGTGCTAGAGCGGGCAATAGCAATGCAGTCTCCAGCTTCCATGGAACTCGGGGGGGAAGGGGGGCAGCAGCCATGAAGCCTCCCCAATGGGCAGGGCAGCAGCCACATGGCTTCCCTGGTGCTCTGGAGAAGGTCCAGGAGCTGCTCCCCCTTCCTACTTGCGGGGGAGGGGAGGCTGGGAGCCACACACCCTCCCCCTCATGGGGGGGGGGGGGAGGGCGGCACTCGGGAGTCACAAAGTCTCCACCCTCATGGCTTGAGGTATGGCCAGGTTTTGCCCCCTCCCTGGTGGCTGGGGGGGAGGGCAAAGATGCAGGGACAGGGGGCCAAGGGCCTGGTGGCTTTGGTCTTGGGGGGGGGAGGGGGGGGAGAGCCAGGGTGTCTTTGGCCTGAGGGCCTAGGTGGGGGGAGGAAGAGCCAGGGCAGCCTCGGACCCTCCCCACCACAGACTGAAGCTGCTCCAGCATCCCGTACAGCCGCCGCTGCCCTCCCCACTGTTGCTTCTGATAGAGGCAGCAGCACGGGGGACACAGAGGGAGAGGCTGCTCTGTGAAGCCAGTGCTCATGGGGGACCAGCTTTTAAGTCAGCTCCTCAGAGCACCAGCTCCTGCTTGGCCCTCCCCGCACCCACCTCTGCAGGAAGCAGCCGGGGGGGGGGGGGGGGGAGCGGAGGCAGCTTCATGGAGCCTGCTCTCCGCTTGTATCAGCTCACACCTGCCATCCCCAGTGCTGCTGCCTGGGATAGGAAGGCAGCAGCACGGTGGAAGAGCAGCTCCGTGTGAGCGAATACATGCGGGGAGCTGGTTTGAAAGCCAGCTACCTGCAAGTACCAGCTCTCACCTGCCCCCCTCACCTTCCACGCTGCTCCCTCTTTATGAGAGGCAGAGGCAACAAGGGTGGGTGCATATAGTTGTTTGGATAAATCAATAAACCCGAGGTTATCAGTTAATTCTTTAAATGACTATATGCTAACATCCCTAATGCACAGCACCAAAGTCAACAGTAACTTTTATATGCCCTCTCCCTCACTTGGAGTTTTCATGGCTGTATAAAGAAAAACACTAAGGAGGACAACATCAGCCATCTTTGCTCCTGGTACAAATAGGACTGATTATAGTGCAATTTTTATTTTGCTAGTCCACTTCATGATTTAGGCCCTATTTCTGCAATATCTACCTGCCCTACCATTCATCCTGTTTTATTAGGAATTTTAATGTGTCCATCTCCAGCCATTTCTGACTTGCTCACAAGTGTTGTATTTATTGGCGTACTGATTTAGCAGCCTCTTATGTACCTCCAACTAGGCACTGGAGTTAGTCACTGAATGCTGAGAACAGGGTTATACCAGGATTTATTATCCTCAGATCAAACCTGGGAGGCAGCGGATTCATTTCCTTTCTTCCCCCTCCAAAGACCTACAGCACTGAGACACTGACGTCTATTTGAGTTTAATATGACTCCTTCTCCCAGTTTAGGAAAGATAATGATAGCAGGACAGGGAGGGGTTGAGAGAGAGTGTTACACATCCAAAGAGAATGCCAACTGTTAAATGCTGCTAATTCCTCATCAACAATGCCCAGTCAAAAACAAAGCCACTAGGCAATGCAGCTGGATCAATGGAAACAGCTGAAGTGTGTGGGGGAGGGATGTGGGGAGGACAGGGATGCAAGGAAAAGATGGATGCCACTGTAATTAAATGAAAACATTGCTCTTCTTCTGTCTCTCTAATTACAAATCATAAAGCACCAGGCAATACTGAGCATTGGCTGCATTTGGAGTAGACATTAAAATAAAATGAAAACATCCAACAGTTGCTATCCTCAAACAGACCACAAATAGCCTAACCAGAGGGTATCCCTGCAACTGGCTGCTAACTTGCTCCAAGTGGCCAGTTGTCCAAGTCTATCCACGTTAACTCAGTACTGTACAAGGAAGATTTTTAAGGGATACTAGCTCCTCTTGCCTTGGCCCTCACACCAAGCCACCTGTCAGAACTACAGCTCCATTATCTTCTCTCTCACACCTGATCAGTGAAACAATAGACAGAACTATGTAGCACTTTAAAGACTAACAAGATGGTTTATTAGATGATGAGCTTTCGTGGGCCAGACCCACTTCCTCAGATCAATATGTGGAAGAAAATCGGCATAACCTTATATACCAAAGTGATACAATAAAAAAAAATGAACGCATGTGAAATTGACAAATCAAATTTTAGAACAGAGTTGGAGTGAGGGGGGGGAAGATAAGATTCTGTGAGGTAATGACATTAGGGGGTGATAATTGGGGAAGCTATCTTTGTAATGGGTAAGATAATTAGAGTCTTTGTTTAAACCCATACATAAAGTGTCAAATTTAAGCATGAATGACAATTCTGAAGCTTCTCGTTGAAGTCTGGCATTAAAGTCTCTTTGAAGCAATACGCATGTTTTAAGGTAATTGAGGGAATGATCAGTCTGGCTGAAATGGCAGGCAACAGTTTTCTCTGCGAGAGTCTTATGTCTGTTTTATGTGCATTGATCCTTTGGCAAAGTGTCTGAGACGTTTGTCCAATGTACATAGTAGAAGGACACTTTAGGCACCTGATCAGTGTCATTCAACGGGGCCACAGTCACCAGGAGGGGTCTCCGTTAATCAGACTGGTAAACTAAGGTATGGAGAGCTTAAATAAATTGCCCAAACTCTCACAACAAACATACACTGCTAATGCCACTTCTGTTGAAGGACTCTGTTGTCTTGTGCTCTCTCAGTCTCGGGGGCAGAAGGCTTACTGCAAAGCAGCCTTTGCCAACAATGGGCCCGGGCTCCTCACAGACAAAGGCTCTTGTCCATAGGGGGGTCTGAGCTTCCCGTGGGTAGAGGCTGCTCTGCCTGGAGCCTGGACTCGCCACCCCCGACAGGGGGCTGCTGCTGTATCAGAGGCAGCAGCTTGGGGAAACAGGTAGGAGCAGGTCTGTGCAGGCAGCTGGTTTTAAATCCAGCTCCCCTCATGGACTGGCTCCCCCCCGTCACCCCTCGCTGCTGCCTGATATTCCCCTGGGACTATTGAATATTCATATAACCGCTAAAATTTGAGGCATTTATACAACTATTCAATTATACGCTAACACGCACCCTTAAGGGCAAGCACTCTTAATCAGCAAGCTTTGCCTGATTAAGTACACACTTACCTATGATGCACTCCTTCAATGTTAAAGAAGTTCTGTCTGAATGAATCTGCTTCCAACGTAGGAATTTTGAATAATCAAATATCCACAAACATCATCAGAGCTCTACTGCCATTTCAGAGTTTCTAGGGGGTCCAATCCTGCAAAGCGCTGAGTACTCTGGTCCCAATCCTGCAAGCCTTAGGCACATGCCTAACTTTAAACACACGGGTTGTGTCAGGCTTAAAAAGTTAAGCACATGATTAGTGCTTTACTCAACTGAAACCAGGGGACTTAACGTTTTGCAGGGCGGCACCCAAAATGAGCAAGTACTTTTCACATACTGTACTCCTTTCACTACACATCTGAACTACAGTGACATCAAGCAACTTTCTCTTCATACCCCTTTGCTAAAAGTTTCCATTATTACTTTATTAGTAGTAGTATTACTTTACTAAAGTATTATATTACTACTTCACTTCTCTCTTTCTGCTGCCCACTTCCCCACAGGCACTGGCTAATTCAACTTCTTGTCAGCAAACACTTTCTGACAGAGGCCTAATACGCAGGATGAGGGGGCAGTGTGACAAACATTTGTTTATCCACATCTCAGTGACCGAACTAAACTGACTTTGGCAGGACTCCCACTTGCTGTGGGGGAGCTAAAAAGTTTGACTGAAAATTGAAGTGACCCTGTTCACCATTTTCCCATTGCTTTTCACATCACAAGAAAAAAAATGACCAAGGAGCTGAAGAATCACATGGATCTACCATGCTTTAGCTTAGAGTCTATTCTTTTCTTAGAAGCCTGTGTGGTCAGGTTTGTCAGAAGCTGTAAAATGCGTAGTCATTCAAGGGCTAAGTGCTTCTTCTAAGTCATGTGATGCTTACACAAAGCCCTGAATGTACTGCATTAGTTCAACAGGAAATTTGCTTCGGTCTGTGCCATCTTTATTTCAGGTGTTTCACAATCATTTCTCTTCAAGACTGACTGGGATTCCTAATGAAAGGGCTAGAACATGGCAGTGAAGGGTGGGGAAAAAAAGTGTAATAAGTTTAGTTTTAGTTGCATAACCAATGTTCCTCCTCCCCCAACCCAACACTTTTAAAAGCATTTTCTACACTGCAAGATGATCTTGCATACTAAAATTCTGATTCCTTAAAATTATGTCCTGCAGTATAAAATTCTCCCTTTCTATCTTTAGCTCTATGGAAATACAAAATGGAACACTAAATTGCTTTCTAAAACACCAAATGACTAGAATTATCTTCCAAGTGCTGTACAGGCTTTAACCCTCAGTGTCTCTGTGAGCCTGTTAAGAACATTATTTCCCTTTGTACATGCTACACTGTCGTATTTTAACAATACGGGATAGATGCTTTCAGGGCAAAACACTCCTGAATTATTATAGGAGGTTAAAAGTTAATTTTTTCCTGGAGACAGGAATTACCCTAACTGTATGGGGTTTTTTTCTATCTTCCTCAGAAACAGTTAATAGAAGCTGCTACTGGCAATACTGGATTAGACCTGCAGTTGCAACTCCTATGTAACTGGGACACAGGAGGTTAAGAGACTTGCACCAGGCCAGAGATTAGCCAGGATTCAGATTCTGGAGTTCCTAGCTCCCCATCTCGTGTTAGACACAGCATTTGATTATGAGGTGGTAAGTGGCAAAAAACCTGGGCATTTATGCCCAAGAAAGTACTAATTTCCTATCTACTTCTCGGGGCGGGGGGGGGGGGGGGAGAAGGAGGGAGGAGAGAAGAGAAGACTCAATAGTAGATTGAATCAGGCAGGTGCAAGGGAAAAAACCAGGAACTTCTCACCTCTCCATAGCAACAACTGTGCTAGTACTGTGGCGTTTTCTAAAAGATTAGTTGCTGGTAGTGAGTTGTATTGAAAAGAATTCACAATAAAGCTTTTCAGAGGATCTGGGTCACTGGAATGTTCTTGTGAATCATCTGAAGAACAGAAGGCAGCCCCTTCAACAAACAAGTAAAAAGTGAGAGTGGTAGAGAAAAAATGGAAGAGGGATGGGTGGGTGAGGTGGGTGGAGGAGACAGCTTCCTTTGCCTTTTGTGTAACATGATCTGTCATTAGCATACACTCGCAGGATCCACATATTTATTTGTTCTTGTTCCTTGCATTCAAAATAATGTGCCAAGTCATCCCCTTTTCAGGCAATTATGCACCCAGGAGGGAAGCTCCTTAAATCAAAATGTATAGTTTCTGGCATCTACTGTCCACAAGGTAGGAGGCTGGTGCCAGTGATTGGATTGGAAGCACAGGAGCAGTCTGGCCACAGCCTTGCTACTTTATACTCTGGCTTATGAGGGTAGAGGGGGAAAGGGCATTTTTAAAAGCTTAAATGATCATAAATGTTGTAAGTACACCATTGTTTTACCTGCACTCATTTCAAGCATTGTTCGTGCCAGTAGATGGAGCATCTTTCGTATATGATCAGTAAACAATTAGATACATACCCCATAAATATCAAGGCTTACAATAGCAATCATGTATCTAGCTGCTACGGTTCACCACCACTTTTCCTTCTATTCCCTGGGCAACGGACAGAATGACTCGGTGATCAGCCTTGGCCCTTGACTTTGTCAGCACTCAATGCTCCTTCTAATGGGCCTTCACAAAGAGCAGGGGACAAGTTAATATTTCAGGCAACTGTAACTCATGTAGCTACCACTGATGCAGAACAAAAAAAAACCTGTCACATTTCAGATTCAGAATGGAATTTAGCACTGAAAAGCAACTGCTTTTACCTTTGCCTACTTGCTGTTGAAAAGTCTGAGAGGCAGCCATGTTAGTCTGTAACTTGAAATGGGTTGTGCCCGTGATACTCCATATATTTGTTAGTCTCTAAGGTGCCATAGGACTACTCATTACTTGCTGCTGGTTTGTGACCTTTTATTGTCTGCTTCAGTCAGCTCATTTTCTACTTGATGATCTGTAAGACTATATACTACCAGAACATTTCAATAGATGAGAACCTACCTTTATGACAAGACAGTTTTCCCATCACAATCCTGATTTCCACCATGTGGGTGCACTGACCTTGCTTTCTAAAAATCCTTTAAGGCTGGTTCCCAACATACCTAGTCACTCTGAAAACAGTGGAGTACATATTATGCCAGGGATGGGCAAAAGGGCCTCCGTGGGCCAGATGTGGCCCGCCAAGTGGGTTCATCTGGCCTGTGGAGGCCCTGCCACTCCTCCACCCCTAGGCCAATTAGGACCTGGGAGAGTGCACAAAGTTTCCTCCGCCCTTTTAAGTGCTGCACACTCCCAGCAGGGCAGGAGGAGGCTGTGTGTGCTCCCCCACCTCCAGGCCCTGTATTGGCCTGGGGGTGGGCAAGCACTGGAAATCTCTTCCCACAGCCAGGGGCATGGGTGATTAGTGGGAAAGGCTCCCCCATCCCCAGACCAATCATGGTCTGGGGGGTGGGGAAGCCCAAAGCATCCTGGCCATGTCCCTTCCAGTGCAGCCAAGGCCACTTCAATTTTTGAAGTGGCCCCTGACAAAAAATTATTGCCCTCCCTTGTACTACGCTGTGCCGTATGACGGACTAAAATTCTCATTTGTACTATAGCACGTGCTGCATTCATGTAATACATTTCTTACATAAAGAATCCATATTTTAGAGGTATAAACACAGAAGGGGAAAAATGAAGTAAGATTTTCATCCATATCCTAGCCTCCGAGCATTGATTCTTTAACCTTAATGATCAACGCGTAGTCCTGTAGCACTGTAGAGACTAACAAAAATATACCCGATCATGAGCTTTCATGGGTAAAACCCACTTCATCAGATGAGTGGAAGTGTAAATAACAGAACGTGGGTTTTTTTCCATTGAGAGCTATGTGAATAGATACAATATATGTATTATGATAGTGTACCTGTCAAATACAAATTGACATAAATTGCATTCTATGTAAACGCATATGAAAAGTATAGTCCTTGGAAAATCATTACTGGCCCGGTGTTCCACAAAGAAGTGCATCATGGAAGTTAATACCATATCAGAAAAATATCTAAGTAATTCTTCGGGTGATTCCCTAGCGATTCTGAAGAATTAATTAAATTTTAAATACTACTAGTCACCTTATTCTGGGAAATCCATCTCCTGCTTGATTGTAAAATGTCTAGCAGGATTTTTGTGCTATATATAAACCATAATATTCATCATAGCACCCTTTAATTTATTACCACAAACTAAAATATTTAATTAAAATGACCAATTTTGTCCGCCACCATATTACTAAAAACATTTACAGTACTGGTCCAATGTCATGCCAAATGTACTCCTGACTCATTCATGTTTTCAGATTGCTCTAAGTAGCAAGGATCTGACTAAATCAGTCTTTAAATAATTGCTAACATTTCTCAACCATATTCTGATTTCTTAACATTGAACTGTAAACAAGAGAGATACATAAAGGATATTTTTAATCAGTGTCAGGTCACTCCTCAGATGCTGATTAAGCGTTGCCTTTATTTTCAAACAAACAAAAATACATCCCACAATGTGAGCTTACACAATATTACAATACTTTTAAAGAGTGAGAATTTCTTTGAAAGCTTTCCAATATTCTTAAGAGGAAAGCATCCTTATTTGGTCAGCTCCCACAGGAGGCGAAGAAAAAATAATCCAACTAGCATACTGCAAGAATTGCTCTTAACCCTCGTAACATGATTCCTATTGCACTCAATTTACTAAAGTAGCCAACATTGCTTGCTAGGGACATACATATTCACTTGTAGAAATCATTTTCTGGAAAGCTTAAGAAAAAAGGCCTTGCATGATACTAGCTTTCAAGAACTATTACCTTTATTTGCTGGATAATGCATTGCAAGCCAAAGGGAAAAGGAGTAACCTTTTTAAAACAAATGCTTCATAAGGTTTAACATCAGTGCTTCTATGGCAGAGGTGGGCAATAATTTTCACGGAAGGGAAGCGGGGGGGGGCAAGGGGGAGGAGAGAGGCACTTAATGTTTTGGTATGTGGTCATGAGCCAGCTCCACCCTCAGAAGGAGCAGGGCCTGGAGCAGAAGGAGTGGGCTGGGGACTAGCCTCCCCTCCCCCCAGAGTAGTCTTGGGCCAGAGGCTTTGAATTAAACACACAGCTAAGGACTTGTGGCTATGGCCTCACGGCTATCGGGTTGCTGTGGCTATTTAAAGGGCTCACAGGTCTGGCCCCTGCAACCGTGAGCCATTTAAATAGGATTCTGCCGCCAGAGCCAACCCCTACAAATACGGTGGCTCGGGCAGCAGGATATAAATAGAAAGCGGAAAGACCAGGGCTGGGCCAGATGCAGTATGCAGACCGGCTCCAGCCCCTGGGCCACATCTTGCCCAGCTCTGTTCTACAGTCAGTTATAAAAATGCCCTCTTTATCTAGGTTATAAAAATCTATTGTAGAAAACAGCATTAATAGTTACTTCAGATGCATTAAGGAGCAAAGTAACAGTGACCAATGTTTCCTATAAGCTGGGCACTTGTATGGCCACTCAGGAGAAATTCAAATGCCGCCCATCTGATTAGCAGAGCACCAGCAGCTAGGCTTTTTCTTTCTACTAGTGCTACACATTTGCAAATGCTCGGCACACAAAAAATTATTCTGCACATGCATGAAAAAAATCTCCACATGGATGGAAAAAATTAGAGGAAACACTGACAGTGACCCCCATGTTGAACAAGTAAAAAGAAACCCTTAAGTCTCTCTCAGCTAAATAGATAGGTCAGGTCTCTGGGGCAGAATCTGGCCCATTTGTTACTTTTGCCTAGCATTTGTTTGCCTAGCATTTAACACAATGGGGCCTAACCCTTGATTAGACTTTCCAGGCACAACTATTGTAATGGATATAGTCCTTGGAAATTGGGGAAGAGGATCCTTCCTCTCAGTATACTATGAGCAGCTGAAATCCTGGGGAAGCCGGGAGGCAGCCCTTCAACATGCAGTTGGATTGGCTCCAAAATGGTGGATTGGAGGTTTAACATGTTCCCCTTTAACTTAATACCGCTAAGTAAAAAGGAACTTCCTCTAAACACATACCCTGGAGCACCCCTTTTCCTTAAGGCTAGAGGGGAAAGAATGAGAACACCAGTTCTAGGCCTTACCAGTAAAACCACCTTGGATCCACACAGGACCTTAGCAAGAAAGGCTGTCTGTTGAGGACTTGAAATAAAGTTTCCAACATTCCCACATCAATGTCAGAAGGAAATCTATTTTTCCAACTGAACGGTGAATTGGGAGAACAGTTTTTGGTCATCCTTTTGAGATTTAATGACCAAATCAGTATGCCAAATAGCATCCTCACTGACTTTTCTGCTTAGAGTGAGTGGGCCCTGGTCAGTCAATGAAGCCAGACATCACACTGAGGGTGCCCTTCTTGAGGCAATTACTTGTCTCCTTGATGATTTGGATCCATGTTATTGGTTCTGCCACCAAGTTAAAGTACAGTGTGGATCTGGAAGTTAAGATACCCAACCCATAAGGAAACTTAGAAATTAATAACAGATTACCACCACCAAAAGGCAAAGTAGTAAGAAAACTACAAGAAAAATAGTGGCTCATATTATGGAATCATTTTCACCTCCAACAGTAAGCACTTCTATCCTCCCAAAATCCACACTACTGGGACTTTCGGACTGCCAACAGTCAGTATCAAAATTCTTTAAGACCTGAGTGGGAAGACCTGGGCAGCAGAACCTAACGAATCAGAGATGCAACTTGGGAACACTTACCTTCTCTGTCATCAGCTACGTTTGGAGCAAGAAGGCACAAATGAACATTTGATGAGTAGCCTAGCAGTACTAATGAGACTAAAATGGTGGAACACAAATAGGTTGCATACTCATCTGGCCTGGTAACTCCTGCAATCAAGCAAGTCTCCTTATCTTCCCATTTTCTCCACCCCAAAGCAGAAGCCACAAAAAGAACTTGTACTGACCCACCCCGGCCAGTCATTTATGAGCAGGGGAGATCAACTTGATATGGCATAAGAAGTTAGAAGGAAATTTCCACCAGTTGCCAACACCACCATTTTTCATAATTAAAAGCTATCACCAAACAGAAGACAAGAAAACCTAAACCACTTACAAACATGCAAGCTCTGTGGGCTGCATGTCCTCATGTAACAAACATTACCTAGAGCTCCTTCAGAAACTAAGCTTTCATGTAAAAGAAAAATTAAGTTTATAGCCCTTGTATTGGTGTAACAGCCCCTCTTCCTTTCTCATGTGAACCAATGTAGTAGTTTCTTCCTTAATTTGCCAACAGTGGCTCTAAGATCTCACTAGGATGTCAATGTAAATATTCATCAACCAATATAGATTCACCTACAGTAAAACTCCATTAGTCCGGCATCCAATGCTCCGGGACTCCTGATGGTCCGGCACCATCAGGAACCCGGAAGTGCTGGGGCAGTCGGACAGGCTTCCCCCATTCAGCTGCTGCTGAAACTGACCAGCAGCTGAATCGGGGAAGCCGGGAGCAGAGCAGGTGGGGTGCTGCCGGATTGGTCTTGTAGTGCTGCCCCTCGGGGCTGCGGGACCAACCGGGCAGCACCCCAGCTGCTCTTGGGGTCGCCTGGGGCAGAGCAGCTGGGGTGCTGCCGGGTTGGTCCCGAAGTGCCTAGGGGCGGCGCTGCAGGACCAACCGGCAGCACCCCAGCTACTTTGCCCCAGGCGTCGGGATTCAGCTGCTGCTGAAACTGACCAGCAGCGTCAGTTTCACCAGCAGGCTGAATCCGGACGCCTGGGGCAGAGCAGCATGGGTGCTGTGGGGTTGGGCTCATAGCGCCGCCCCTCGGCGCTGCGGGACCAACCCGGCAGGACCCCAGCTGCTCTGCCCCAGGGGTCCCCGAGTCAGCCGCTGCTGAAACAGATCAGCGGCTGATTCCAGGAAGCCCGGGGCAGAGCAGCTCTGCCCCAGGCTTCCTGGAATCAGCCGCTGATCTGTTTCAGCAGCGGCTGACTCGGGGACCCCTGGGGCAGAGCAGCTGGGGTCCTGCCGGGTTGGTCCCGCAGCGCCGTCCTTTGGCGCTGCGGAACCAACCCGGCGGCACTCCAGCTGCTCTGTCCCAGGCATCCCCAAGAGCAGCTGGAGTGCTGCTGGGTTGGTGCCGTAGCACCGCCCCTCCGCGCTGCGGGACCAACCTGGCAGCACCCCAGCTGCTCTAATGCAAGCATCCCCGATTGAGCTGCTACTGAAACTGACCAGCAGCAGCTGAATCAGGGACGCCTGGGGCAGAGCCGGACTATTGTAAGGGGGGGGCTATGAGGGGTCTGGGGTGGCATCCCCTCCCACCCCACTCCAGACCCTTCATAGCCCCCCCTTCAAATATTCCGGCATATCTGATCATCCGGCATCCCCTGGGTCCTAAAGGTGCCGGATTATCGGAAATTTACTGTATTTAGTTTAATACTTATGTTCACACCAACAGTGTTTTATGGGATGTTGTATATCACTGAATTAATGAGAATGTCAATTAAATAGTGTACCCTTAATTTCACTTAATGCCAACTATAAAAATAACATTTTGTTGTAATCTTAATACAATAATTGACTTTAAATCTAATTGTAATCATAATAGCATCTTATCCTGATTGTTGGGTTGCCAGGTTACAGCCTAGAACCTAGATAAAAGAACAAAGGAAAGAGGAAGTACTGACATTGAAATGTCAGATGCTGATGTTCAAGCAGTCAGAACTCTTCTACGTAAGCAGAAAAAGTAAGCATTAATTCCACAAGATTAGCCAGCATCTGGTGCTTTCATTAACCAACTAACGCTTGGAACTGGGCATTTCCCACTACAGAACACTCTGCCAGCAACAGGAGATGTGTGTCACAATCTAACAAGCCATTCTCTAGCAAATTTAAGTCTCTATAGACAGAAGCAAGGTTACAATTCAAACCTTGCCAGGTCACTCATCAGATGTTCATAACAAGCAGGTTTCGATAGACACAGTCTTAGGCACAATCTATACACAGAAGCTGTGCTGCTTTAAACATGGGCTTATCTAGACTACGTGGAACAGTCGAAAGAGGATATGCAAATTGTGGGAATTTGCATATCTTCTTCCGATCGCACTTTCGTTTCAAAAGTGAAAGCAGTTTAGACGCAGCTTTTGTGGCGAACACCCCCCCCTTGTCAAAAAGCCACTCTTCCTCAAAAAATGAGGTTTTGCATATCTTCTTTCGACTGTTCCGTGTAGTCTAGATAAGCCCATAGTGGCACTGTTAAAGCAGTACAAGCCCCTTTTGTAGGTACAGTTATACACCAGTATAAGGTACCGAATATTTACCGATGCAGCTTATTTCCAGTTTTTTATGCTATTAATAGAGGTCTGATAGCTACAGGAACTGGACTAAGTAGTACTGGTATAAGGCTCATTTACACCAGTAAAACTGCAACAGTAAGGGTTGTTGTGTTAACTAAAATGGATTATACACCTGCTTAGTTGAGGAATACCAGGAATAAACAGGTCTGAATCAGACGTAGAGTAGGAACTATGCATTAACATTCCAAACTCCAAGGTTTTTTTAGGATGCCCACCATGACTACATAGAAAAAATTCTAGATATATCTTAATATATCCACCAATCTCCACTGACCATCCCTTTGACAGACTTTCATAGATGTAGTAACTTGATAGAACTATCAAACAAACTCCTAAGAATGATTGAATTACACGGAAAACTGTCTTCATTACAGTACTACAAAACACAGTTTCCATTTGAAAAGGAGGGTTAGCAGTTAATCTCCTTTGCATGGCAGTTCTCCATCTTAAATGATACAGATATTAGAAGATCTTCTAGGGCTTTCTTTTTATGGAGCTCTGTACTTTTCTAATAATTTCCTATACGACTTAAAAATTCCCTCAGTCCCACACCTCAAAGGCCACTTCAGAAGAGATACCAATGAAGTCATCCAAGTTCAAATTAAGGGGGAGTTAATATTCCATATACAGGCAGTCCCCGACTTACGTGGATCCGACTTATGTTGGATCCGCACTTACGAATGTGGCTTTTCTCACCCCGGAGCTTGCGGGCGACAGGACTGCCCAGAGCGCAGCGGTCCCACCACCGCATCCTCCGGGGCAAGAAAAGCTGCTCCGGGTCTCCCTGCTGTGCTGGGGGGGGGACTCCCTCCCAGCACAGCAGGGAGACAGGAGCAAAGCTGCAGAGGGGGGCCTGTGCGGCTTTGCTCGGGTCTCCCTGCTGTGCTGGGGGGAGACGGGGCGCAGCTAGTGCGCCGCCCCGCCCCCGCCCCCCCCAACAGACCAGGCTTTTGTTGCGGGACGCCTGGGGTAGAGCAGCTGGGGTGCTGCCAGGTTGGTCCTGCGGGGGACCTACCCGGCAGCACCTCAGCTGTTCTGTCCCAGGAGTCCAGATTCAGCCGCTGTTGAAACTGATCAGCGGCTGATTCCAGGAAGCTGGGGGCAGAGCAACTCTGCCTAGGGCTTCCTGTAGTCAGCTGCTGATCAGTTTCAGCAGCAGCAGCTGAATCTGGAGCCAGTTCCGACTTACATACAAATTCAACTTAAGAACAAACCTATAGTCCCTATCTTGTACGTAACCCGGGGACTGCCTGTACTACTTCTGAAAAGTAAGTGACATGACCAGAGTGTCCTCTTCTTTAAAATGTACACTTTCCACCAAAGCCGGCACTTCTGAAAGAAAGTGATTCACATTTCCTGGCATAAAACTGAAGTAACTTCTTTCAACCCTGAAATGGCATGCAGCCAACACCATCAGCTGAGACCTGATAAAAAGAATACCTTATAGAGTACTCTAGAACAAGTAAAGTAATGTTCAGGCCACGGCATACAGAAACAGGGAACTATTTCCAAGGACGAGCAGCTTCATTTAAGTATATTCAAATTGGGCTTTGCATTTTATTTGTCTAGTGGTAATAGGAAAAAACAAACTTGTTATAAAGAGTAGCTCATATCCAATTCTCTTCAAGCTACTAATCCAAATTCACAGTGGTCATTAATTGAACGAGGAGTATTTATAAAGATTTTGATATAATGCATACTACAGAATTTGTACTTCTCATGACACTGGTTTAATAAAGCGAACACTTATACAAAAAAATAAGCCAAATCCCCAAACTCAAAGGTGAGGATAAGAAGTCATCAATTCGGAACACACTGAAATCTCTGCTATGGCCAACTGGAATTACTCAACTTTGACAATCAAATGGAGGATGAGACATGCTGGCCGTACATCAATTTAGAAGTCTGAAAAGACTGTACCTAAACTCTGATTTAAAAATGCAGTTAGATTCCTGCCTTAGGGATATTAAATAGCAGTTAGGAAGCTAGTCGAGCGATCCATGGCATTTCCATTGACTACTGTATTAGTCAATAAGGGGGTTCACTGCGGCACTCCTTGTTAGGCTCTTACTACATTTAAAAAGCAGAGGCACAGTGTGTGGGACCCAGAACGAGCCAGGACACCTCAGTCCCAGCTCACGACATTTCCCTTGCTACACCTCTGCCTCCCCTGTGCTCCATAGAGATGGTGCTGGAGGGAAACAGCTTTTAAGCTGATAGAGATGCAGCCATGTTAGTCTGGTCTAGCAGAAACAAAAGACAGGACTATCCAGCACTTTAAAGACTAACAAGATGGTTTATTAGGTGTTGAGCTTTCGTGGGCCAGACCCACTTCCTCAGATCAATCTGTGGGTCAATTTCTTCTGTGACATCAATATGTGGGTCGAGATCCATCTGTTTTTAAAAATTCTGCAAGAATACCTTGGAAAACTCTTCAAAGTAGAAAGAGAAAATTGACCAATATCACCGAACCAAGAAAAATCATTAATGGTAACGGCTTGCCTTCCACCGTGGTGGTGAACATGAACCACTGTGTCAAAAAAACCAAAAGCTCCATTGGCAGCAGGGCATGTACCCGAAATGTGAAATTATTTTCCTACATCACTCACCCTGCTCTGGTGAGGTTTCGACAGAGCAAGGGAAGAGGAGATTCCTTCTGGGTTTGGAAGAATAGAAGATACCTGAACTGGCAGCAGCAGAGGCCATGTGTCATGGGCCCCTCTTTTTCCCCTCCCTTCACTTGCCTTCACCACATGAGGGCTGATTGTCTTCTCCTTTACATCCCTAGATAGCTCACAAGGAAAGGGAAGGAAATAACATTTTAAATGGGTAACTAGTTAAACTACATGTTTAACTGTTAACAGTGAAGGGCTGTAGCCAACCTCGCCTCAAGCGGGGGCTGCTCCAGCCCCGCCTGTCCTCTGGGTAACTCGTTACCACATAAGCATACAGGTAAAGCTAATTCTTACTGGGCAGCCAGTTAACCCACTACATCCCTAGCGCTCTACGTCCCTAGTACTCACATGGCGCATGTGTGTGCTGGAGGGGGCGGAGCGCAGCGAAGTGGGCAGGGCTCTGGAGCTTGTCTTTCTTGTTACCACTGGATTACAGTGCTGGGGCTGAGTGACTGGTTCCCATTTGGTTATGGCAGAGCACGTGCAGGGCTGATACCATTTGCTGCCTTGGTGGAACAGCCATTGTGGGGTGGAGGTAAGACATGGTCTTCTTTCACCAGGATGCTTACAGTACATCTGGGCAATAGGTTCCCATTGTGATTTATACAATAAGTCTCCTGTGCAGTCTAGCATGGTTGCCCCAGTTAGGAAACAGTTTTCAATAAAGCTGCAGCCACTGCATTTAACTATAGTATAGTATCTGTCTCATTGTTTTCATGTCTACAACAGAGACAGAAGTAATGGTACCAATTTTGTCTCCAAGAATAGATTGGTACAGGTCTAAGTGCAGCATTAGACATTGCTTCCCAACTGAAATCTTTATGGATACCAATTTCCTTTCCTTTTTTATTTTTCAATAGAATCATAGAACACTAGAACAGGAAGGGACCTCGAGAGATCATCAAGTCCAGTCCCCTGTCCTCACAGAAGGACCAAGCACCATCTAGATCATCCCTGATACTTGAGAGCAGGTTGGGTAGACCCGTATCTCCAGTGATGGAGATTCCACAGCCTCCCAAGGCAATTTATTCCAGTGCTTAACCACCTTACAGTTAGGAATTTTTTCTAATGTCCAACCTAAACCTCCACTGCTACAGTTTAAGCCCATTGCTTCTTGTCCTAAGGTTTTGCAAATGCACTGTTTTTCAGTGTAGGTAACATCACTAGAAGCAATTAACTGTTTTTGTATGCTTCCCTGTTCACTGGAGGTGACAAAGAAGGGTAAGGGGAGGAACCACAGAAATACAGCCAACAGCATGAACAGAATGGGAGTGCATTACAAAAATAAAGACATCCATTGTTCTATTCATAGTCTTACTGCTGGCATGAAGTGCAAAATGCTTTCATGTACAATTAAATACAAATTCCAGCCCTTCATCCCGATGCTTTAAAATAACATTTTACAATCCAAAGAAACAAGGTTTGATGTGAAACTAGCAACAAATGCATCAAAGCTAATACATTTAGGGTGTGTCTAAACAACAGGGTTTTTTTCTTTTTTTTAAGTGGCCTTTTTCGAAAAAACTTCTCCTGCGTCTAGTAAATCGAAAGAACATGGCCGTTTTTCGACCGCGGAAAATTTTACGAGGAGCAACACCGTTTTTCGAAAGTGCTCTTTTGAAAAAAAGGTGCTATGTAATGCAAACTATGCTTTTTCTAGAGCATCCAGACTGCCTGCGTGCTCTCTCAGCTGCTTTTTCGAAAGTACTAGTTGTAGTCTAGACGCTCTTTTTTCAAAAAAGAGGCTTTTTCGAAAAAGCCTCTTTTGAAAAAGGTGTGCAGCCTAGACGTACCCTTAGAATGAACTGAAAGGAAGTTGAGAAATTTAGTAAATCCATGATCAGTGAGATTCTTTCGAAGTAAGAGTTGCCAGTACCAAGGTTTTTCTACATACAGTATATCTACACTATGCAGTTTTTAGCAACAAGGCTGTGTCAACACCGACCTGTCACTGAAAGTTAGTGCGTGAATGCTGTCTGTTGGCATTTTGTAGACAAAATACTTCCACCCCCAATAAGAACACAAGAATGACCATACAGGGTCAGACCAAAGATCCATCCAGCCAGGTACCCTGTCTGCCAACAGTGGCCAACACCAGGTGTCCCAGAGGGAGTGAACTGAACAGGTTAAAAAAAATCATCAAGCGATCTCTCTCCTGCCATCCATCTCCACCCTCTGACAAACAGAGGCTAGGGACACCACAGGTAATACCTGTATTTTACTTTTGGATGAAGGACAAGATGAAAAAAACATTACCACCTGTCCTTAGAAGACACTAATTGAGGGGAATTTTACAACCAGCATTCAGATGGACACACCAGCTTTAGCTAATAGTGACAAGAAACCTTTGCCAACCATCTGAAAACATTTAATTCATTTATTTGGGGTTTTTTTGATTGACAACTTCCCAGTCAAAGCAACTTTCTGGGAAGTTATAACTTGCATAGCTACAGACCTTCGACTCTGCCTACCTCTTGATTTATTTAAACACACCTCCCAGAGGCATACAACTCCAGAGAAATAATGGAATTTTTAAAAGACAGCGAGAGCTTAAATAACTCATAATTAAGAGAGACAAGAGGGTTCTTAGAGTCAATTTCCAAGAGTGCACTCAGTTTTCTAAATTAAAGGATTTCATTTAGTCCCACATAACTGTTTTTCTTCAGTAAAATTCAGGGCAAAACTCCAAAGGTGGCTGAATTAATTTCTTAGTCCCAAGATAACACCTCAGTATCACTGAGGTTTTAGGCTCAAGAGCTTGTTTTCCTCAACGACCAAGTATCATCACTGCCCCCATTCTACAATCTTTTATACATAACCCCAATATTGTAAGGAAACACAGTAGACCATATTATACAAAGCATGTGTTTAAGAGTGTTACGGGGAAAGTAGGAGCTGGAAGCATCAGGAGAAGATTTCCGTGAGCACATAATATGGTTCATTTAGCACGTACCGTGTGTGTTGCCCTTTCCATAAATGAACAATGCAACTTAAGAGGATAGAGTAAACTTGAAATTTAACCATCACAAAGTTGCATTAAGCAGAAATAGGCACCAACAGCTAGAGTCTGTAAGTCTCAAAGTCTTCCAGAAAGAAACCTTTGCCCACAGAAAATCCTAGAGTGGCAGGGAATGTTTTCTGTCACTTACGGTACAGGGAGCTTTTACTCCAACCCTGAAGATATCAATCTGGCCATATTGGGAAATGCTTAAAGAACCCTGCAAAGAAGGGACTACTCTGCAACAGAGTATACTTGAAGGAACGCCAACTTTTACAGATCACCTACCAGTTCTGGTTGAGATATACAAACTCTCAGTGCTCTGTTCTCTATACTTATTTCTCAAAGAGTAATCAATCAGCACCCAGGCCTCGATTTTAATGTTCTAGGAAGAAAACGGGATTGACCCCAGGCACAGACACCACCTATCTCCATGAACAGGGGGTGTCACAACAGCTGTGCTCATTGTGGATAGCTCTAAGGTACCCAAAGAGTGCAAAGGGACATGCTGTCATAAAGCTCAGAGCTCTATAACCCCTCTTTGCAACAACCACAGATCTGACCACCATCCAAACTTACATGCAAAACTCAGCTCTTTGACTCTTTGGCATTTCCACAACAGTAGACAACAAACAAGGGTAACATGGATGATTACCTGTCCACGAGGCAGGGAGCTTATAAATACAGGAGGTGTAAGGAACTCATGCCCTCAAAGATAGGTTCAGGATCTTGAGGCCAGAGTTGCTGAAGTAGAGGAGCTGAGGTATACAGCAGTGTCATCCCAGCTCCTGTCTGACAGCCTCTGTGCTCCCAAGTTGGATGAATGCCTCAGGCCAGGAGACCATCCATATGGCACAGAGAGCAGTGATTCCATAGTTGGGACCCACTTTCCAGGAGAACTCACAGTATCAGCTTGCACTGAGGTACTGCACTGCAGACTGAACCTCAGTTATTCAGATAGTATAAGCAATAGTAGTGGGCATGTGAATATTAGAAACAGATTGTTGGGTGTGAGATGAAGGAGAATGCTGCATGGTGCTGCCTTCGCACCATCTCATAAGACATTTACACAGCCTCAGAAAAACTGCTACAGAGGAGCCAGTGATCATGGAGTTCATTCATACCAATGCAAGGGGAAGGACATAGGTCCTGGCTGCAAGATCAGAAATTAGTGCAGAACCTCCACGGTAACACTCACGTACAGAGCCAATAAGACAGGCAAAACTGCATGATTTCAATGTGTGGATGAGATGGCATAGGGAAGAGAGATTTAAGTTTATCAGGAATTGGGCAACTTTTGGGGGAAAGGAGTGACCTGTAGAGGAGAAATAGGCTCCACCTAAACCAAAGGGAACCAGATGGCTGGCATTTAAAATTAAAAGAACTGAGGGCTGAGCAAGGGCCGACAGGTGCAGAGGAGCACGTGGTTAGAGTAGTGATATCCTTTAGGAATGAGTTTATTGAAGAAAGAAGTTGATACGGTACAAGCAGAAGTAGCGATGAACAGTCAAATGAAACAGAGCCCCACTTAAATGCACAGAGGGTTGAATTGAATATTGACAAATAGTGCATATATACAAATATTAGGAATCTAAACACTAAGGATATGTCTACACTTGCACCCTCTTTCGATAGAGGGATGCAAATGAAGACGTTCAAAATTGCAAATGAAGCCAGGATTTAAATCTCACACTGCATTTGCATAATCGCGTTATGGAGCTATTTCAAAACAACACGCTGTGTAGAAGCGTTATTTTGAGAGAAAAATCTCTGAAAATAAACTTCATTTTGAGGAATAAGGGTTATTAGTTATTTCGAGAGAAGGGTTTTCTCTTGAAATAACGCATCTACACAGCGTGTTTTATTTCGAAATAGCGCCATAACATGATTATGCAAATGAACTGTGAGAGATTTAAATCCTGGCTTCATTTGCCATTTCAAATTCTTCATTTCCATCCCTCTATCGAAACAGGGTGCAAACGAAGACATACCCTAAGAGAGGTGACCTAGAGTGTGGCACTAAAGGAGGATATTGATATAATAGGCAACATGAACATTTGGTGGAATGAGGATAATCAATGGGATACTAACACCAGGTTACAAAATATATAGGCATGGCATATACATCATGCTGGTCCAGAAGTGACAAAAAAATCAACACCATGAAAAATTCAACATCAGACCTATGAAGGCCCCACTTACATGTGCTATGTGTCATCAATAGGTTGCTAAAAATTCATCTCTCCTCTTAGTGACACGCGTTTTATTAGCCACCTGTCACAGGAAATAATTTCCAAGCTACGTGTGATTAATATAGGAACTCACTATCACCTGCAATATAAAAAGATTACAGAAGTAGTCCATATATACAAAGTCTGGTAAGTGGCCCATTGAAGACAAGTGACTCCATGAAGTATACAGCAAACGCCATTTACTTTATTATCCCTATAAAATAATTTCCTCTTGCAAACAAAAACACTTATCCAACTAAATCAGCTCTGTCTCTCTCTTTGGAAAGCTTTTAAGCAGTCTCTAATCAACCACAGGAAGTCCCTGCGGTTGGGACCTAACCTGAGAGTTGTGCCACTGTCAAAGGGAAGTGGTTATCACACTTGTAATAATCAAACCACAAAAAAGCCTGGTTTTAGCCTTAAAAGGCTTCCACTTCCTCACACTGCAGAAGTCTTGATGAGACTGTATAAAGCCAAGCCCGAACTGTAAGTGTCAGCTTGAAGACAGCTAAGTGATTTGCCAATAAAAATGTTTTTCCTCTTAAGCAAGTTTTAGCCATTCAGTTTGTTTTTAAAAACACTCAGTATTTCATGGATAAATTATAAAACCTGGCTGAAGTATTTGAGAATCAGTTCTCCAAGATAAAGAACAGAGTGAAAAATCAAACACAGGGTCACATTAACCCCTTTTAAGAGACACAAGGAGGAGCAAGGGGGAAAAGACAAGGTAACAGGACTCCTCAAGTGCCTTGTGTATTCTCCATTCTCCTCTCTCCACAAGGGGAAGGAATCAGAAGCCACACAAAAGGAGGGCTGACAAATCTACCCACACAACTTGAAAACTTTAAAAGCATCTGTAGGTCTCAAGAAGCGACTGGTGAAGGTGAGACAGGGGCAGCCCCCAGCCATGAGTTCCCCTCCCCAACGCTGCTACTCCTCTCCATGCCCCTCCTCTTCCCCATCCCCAGAGCCATGTGGCCCAAGGGACCAGCAGGGCGACCCTTACACCCCCCCCCCCGCCACTCACGGACAGCACTGGAGCAAGGGGAGCAACAGCCTCAGCTCATTTTACTCCCCCAGCTGCATCGCTCCACTTCCTGCCAGTGAGTGTGGGGCAGTGCCACCTCCCCAAGCAACACGGACAGAAGAACTCAGTGAGCTGGAGCCACTGATCCATTTGCCCCGTCACTGCCAACGGGGGTGCGTGTGGGGGTCACTGTTGTGGGCACCAGACCCTCCCACTAGTCCCCACCGCTGCTGTCTGTGCCCCTTCTATCCACACCATTTGGGGCACACGTGACCCCTCATGCTTCCCCACATGACCCCTGTGGTAGGACTAATGCATTATCCTAACCTACCCTAACCCCGCCTTCCCTCCCAATTTTTACTTATGCTGTTCCTGTCCACCACCTCATGGGCCCACCTCCAAGGCAGTGCAAGGGGTGGGGGCTCAGGTGAGGGTTAGGGTGCTAGATCAGTGAGGTTCAACCTGTAGTGGCTTCTGGGTGGGTGTATCAGGAAAACAAGTTGTAGAAACCTTAGACCAGGATTATCATGAGCTGCAAACGGGGCCACTAGGTTAGAAAAAAAAAAATCAATGTCAGGAAGACGGCCGGGGCGAAGATAAGATGTGGTTTTTAAAGTGGCCATGCTGCTTTTCCGAACGGCAGAGGACACTGGGGATCTTATAACCTCACGTTGTGTTTCCAGTTTACTCGCACAGTTCTCGGATTTCAAGAAGAGGAAGTAATATCGGAAAACATTAAAGCTACATTAATTAGTTACACTGAGCAACTAAATGGTACTGTACTTGCCTCAACTGCAAACTTCATATCCATTAAAATTACAACACTTTATCAAACTGAATTACTAAGTGACCTCAGGGACAGCATTTCTGAACTGATACAAGTTAATGTATTTATATGGCACATAAATCCTTAATAAATAACCCTTGTATGCAAGTCAGCATCATTTAGATACAAACACCATTTAAGGAACATAAAATCAGCATGCTGTATTTTTCTGCATATTAAATAACTGCTATAAAAGCTATCAAAATAAATCATGGAAATATAAAAAAGAGCCGGAGTATATTCTTCTTTCTAAAATCAAATATATTCTCAGTATTTCATTGCTTGTCTATGCATCTTAAACTATACAGTTTCAGTTAGATATACATAGTCTAGTTGCAACAACACTAAAATAATGGACCCTAAAACAGCCACTTGAATATGATTAGCCCATATACCAACAGCCTAACTACAATAAGCAAAGAAAAAGGTAGACTGCACAAGTGAGTGCTTGCTTAGTACCAACTGTCGCAAGGAATATTCTTCTACAATGGCTCTCAAACATGGGTTACACACACACACACATACACAGCAAGAGTAATTATTCATGGTGTAAAATCCTCACAACAGAGTCCATATATCTACTGTATTTTATGCTACTTGGCAGTGTAAAACAAAAGGGTATAATTTATTGAAGCCCAAGTCACTGGGACACCAACTGACAGGTTCTACAATCAAACACAGCAACCTGCTGACAATGCACATTGGACAGCCAAGCATACAAAAGGCTGTTGTTCTGAACTAGCCCCAGCATAGTGGCTGAACCAGTTGGCCCAGTACTTTATGCTGGTCTATGTTACAACAAAGACTTGCTATGACCTTACCATACAATTAGTATGTTGGTGTAGAATTACAAAGCTCTAAAAAGTCATTCACAGATGGATTTTAGTACTGCAATGCAACTAGTTGCTCTGTTTGTTTGTTTGTTTTTTAAGATTTAGGATTAGTTCCTTTATAGAACATTCAGGACAAAAAAAAAATTGAGGAACTAATAGTGCTACTTTTGTATGAGAATAAATTATACTTCCTATCGCTTATGAACATCTAAGGATTTACATTCTAAATATTCTATTAATATTACACAATAATCATTGTAGTTTACAATAAAAGCATAATGATGTGCACACAACAGCATGCATGCATACCATGAGACGGAAAAAGTCCCTGTCACTCCCAATGTCTACTTTAAGGTGGAGGTTTAATGTGTTGGCCAAATCAATCAGCAAGTAAGGGGGGCATAGCACAGCATGAGAAGCAAAAAATAAATCATTTTAGTTGTCCCAACTGCTGGGAACACTGACAAAAATAAATTTCTCTTCAAACAGAAGATAGGAAGGGTGAGAACAACAGGAAACTCATGGGAAAAAGAAGGGTGAACAGCCCGATGCTTGCCAAATAGGCCAAGAGAAGAGAGATTGAAATAAAAAGCAGAACCTGCAAAAGGATTCTTGAACATTCTCAAAACCACTATAAAGACACACATCTCACCTAAGAACTACTGTATGTTCTCCCTCAAACACACAATTCACCTGCTTCAGCACTAACAGAAGCGTTTAGGCTTTATGATACTAACTAGCCATCTAACTCTACAGCACTGATCCTGCCCCAGTGACATACTCTTAGTGAAAAACTACTTGAAGACAGGCTCCCGTCTCATTGTTATATTTAAACAAAGAAATGGGTGAAGTAATGTTTTATTGGATCAACTAATAGGAAAGGTACTAACAGTATTACAGCTAAATAAGATCAGACTCTTTACCATAAGCAGCTGGCACATACTAAGGTGAAACAGCCTTGAATAGCCCCATAAAAATGTGCCATTTCTTTCCCTCCTTTCATTCCATGGACTTCCTATTTCAATTCATATGGTTTTCAACTGCCCTTGTAAACCATGCACCTGCCACCTCTGCCCAACAGCATAAATGCTAGGCTGTTGACCAGTCTGGTGATGAGCCATATGAACCCAACTTGGACAATCCTGCAGTATTTCATGAGTTCCAAAACATTCACAGAGCAGCTTGTCACATTGGACCATCGATACTGGGCTAAGGACACATGCACTACGTGATAGGATTGTGTCGGGATGCTTGTACGGGATGAGGAGTAGCAAGTGAAGAACTTCTGGATGCACAGATCCATCTTCGTGAAACTATGTGCACAGCTCGCCCCAACACTGTGGCACAAGGACACTGAAATGAAACCTGCCTTCACTGTGGTCAGCATGTGCACACTGTGAACTTCAGACAGCTACCGGTGAGTTGCCAATCAGTTTCGGATTGGCAAGTACACCATGCAGATCGCAGTGATGCAAGCATGCAGGGTCATTAATCGCCTCCTGCTACAGAGGACTGACTCTTGATAATGAAATAATTGATGGCTTTGAGGCAGAGGGATTCCCTAATGCGGCAGGGAGACAAATGGAACTCATATCCTAATTCTGGCCCCATATCATCTTTCAACACTGTATATCAACTGAAAGATACTTCACACTGTGATCTCACAGGCCCTAGTGGACCACTGTGGCCATTTCACTTCACTGACATCAATAGGAATGGGGGGGGAGCAATTAGGGAGCGTGCATGACACGTGCATCTTTTGGAACATTGGATTGTATAGAGCGCTACATGCTGGGACTTAACTTTGAACAAATTAGGGAAATGCAACCTAGATGGAGTTCCTGTATGATGGGTGCAAAACTGGTTGGAAAAAACATTGCCAGAGAATAATCATCAACACTTCACAATCAGCCTGGAAGGGCATAATGAATGGGGTTCTGCAGGGATCAATTATGGGGCCAGTTCTGTTCAGTATCTACATCAATGATTTAGGTAATCATCTTATAAAGTTTGCAGATGATACCAAGTTGGAAGGGGTTGTAAGTGCTTTGGAGGAGAGGGTCCTAATTCAAAAAGATCTGGACAAAATGGAGAAATGGTCTGAAGTAAACAGGATTAAATTGAATAAGGACAAATGCAAAGTATTCTACTTAGGAAGGAATAAGCAGCTGCACATATACAAAATGGCAGAGGACTACCTAGTAAGGAGTGCTTCGGAAAGGGATCTATGGGCTCAAAGTGGACCACAAGCTTAAGATGAGTCAACAATGTGATAGTTACACACACACACGGATGTATTAACAGATGTATTGTAAGCAAGACACAATTAGCAATTCTTCTGCTCTACTATGCACTCATTAGGCCTCAACTGGAATACTGTGTCCAGTTCTAGGCACATTTCAGAACAGATGTGGAGAAATTAGGGATGGTCCAGAGAAGAGAAATAAAAATGATTAAAGGTCTAGAAAACCTATGCATTCCCCACAGACAGCAGCCTCTGTCTGCAGCAGCCCAAGCTGATCCTTAGTCACCTGGGTCCCCACCCCTTTCATAGGAGCCTCCCCTGCTTCCCTCCCTTCCCCCCACGATGACAGAGGCAGCAATGCTTGGGGGGGGGGGGGAAAGAGAGAGGAGGCAGCACCAGAGAGCCGGTGCGGGGGGGGGGGGGGGGAAGTCAGCTTTTAAGTCAGCTCCCTCAGCACTAGCTCCTGTTACTCCTCTCCCCCCCCCCCCCACACACGATCACCCTCTGCCTCTGGTACTAAGGCAACAAGTGGGGGGGAAATGCAAGTAGTTGAGACGATTAACCAGTAAGCCTAGGCTTATCAGTCATATACTCAACTACTAGTTTACATCCCTACTGCCTACAGCTGAAATTTTTGAAATGTTGCAGCAAAAAGTTGTCATTTCTGAGAATGAATTTAGGGGAAAATTTGCTCATGGTCAATATTTCAACCATTTTATCAATTTCTAGCATTTTCCTGCTTTGGAAGAGGGACCAGATCTGGCACAGGACTCACATTAATGTCTGGAATGTGTCTTTCATCATCCCCATCAGAATTTGCTCAAAATTGGACTGTTTATAAACCCCTGAAAATTTAATTGTGCAAATGCTCACAAACATGATTTTGGCAGCTAATTTCCCCAAAGACTTCATCTGAATTGGCTATGCTCTATCCCTACACACCTCCATGCCAACTGGACATGCATGAACCATGCCCACAGCTCTAGGGGCAGAGAAAAACTTCTCTTGTAATTACTCTTCCCAGACAGCTAATGCCTACGTAATCTTAATTTGGTTCCCTTGTATGTATGCATCTTGATTCAATCTTCACATGCACATTTTTCAAAGGCCTGCTTCCTCAAATGTAGGAAAGTGTTCATTTTAACAAAAAAATTTTAAAAAGTCACTGTAGTGAAACTCATCTGCATTAATTTAAGAAAAACAAGCACCTTTTCTAGGTTTCAGACAGTACATTTCAAAGGTTTAATGACTGAGGCCCAAACCAGAGGTGTTTTGTTTAACTAAAACCCGTAATTGAAGAAATATATGCTTTCAGAAATTCTCTCAATTCAATGAAAATGTTTCTTTGAGTTTAAAACCATTTGCCTACAAAACAGGGCTGTGAACCCTGCTCTAAACAGTAATCACCACCCTTACCAGTGATGCTTACCAGTCACGGTTAACTGGCAGAGGCTGGAACAGCCTACAGCCTGATGCAGGCAGGTAGTTGCTCCAGCTCCGCAGGACCCACCACCAGCAAGGGTGCTCCAACCTGGCCGGCACAACTCCCAGCCACCGCAGGCCCAGCCTGGCTGGAGTAGCGCCCAGCTGCCCTCATTTAAGCAGTAACCAATTACACATAACATTCAAGTTAAACATAACCGGTTAAGTGATTAAGCGGGATCCCTATTATAGAGCTTGCCATTCAAACATTGGGCCATGATACCAGAAGGGCTTATTTTCCATGGGCAAGCTAAAGTGCAAAGACACAGGAAAAAATGGTGGAAAGTTAAACTTATTAAAACCAAAAAAAGTAACTGAGTCAACAAATTGCTTACACACATGCCCAATTTTAAGCACATGAGCAGTCCAACTGAAGCCACAAGAAATACTTACGCCTTAAAAGATGGGCACCTGCTTCAGTACTTTACTCAACTGGAGCTTTAAAGGATTCATAATTAAGTAAGGCGGGGGTTCTCAAACTTTGTGATACCACGACCCCCCCGGGGGTCAGGATCCCCAGTTTGCGAAACGCAGAAGAAAGAAATTCTCTTTTCAGGCTCTGGGACAACACTCCAGGAACAGCAGAAGGGCTGGCATTCACCCTGTGAGGCCCAGATAGGAGTTCCACGGGGGAAAGAGGCTGGGTGGCCAGGGACCAGAACCACAGATGTTGTCCGATGAGAGGAAATCCAGACTATAGAGGTCCAAACTTGACATGCATATGGAGATTCAAGATTTGTGAAGCTTTCTGATAAAGACATTTTTTAAATAATATTTACAGTTGAGGAATATTAAGTCCAATACTATCAGCATAATTCTACAGATTTTACTCAGGCAATTTCACCAACATCAGAATTTTGCCCTGTTAAGAACCAAGAACCAAAAAAGTCAATGACAGTATTTTTTGCAACACTCAAACCTTTGAAATTTCACTGCCATCACAGAAATGAGACTTGAATTTTCCCCTTTCTGCTAACTAAATGACAATGATGGGTTTGCAAGATGACAGATGCCACTAGCAAGATGAAAAGGA
Source organism: Pelodiscus sinensis (assembly GCF_052426305.1). Taxonomy (NCBI): domain Eukaryota; kingdom Metazoa; phylum Chordata; order Testudines; family Trionychidae; genus Pelodiscus; species Pelodiscus sinensis. The sequence continues at coordinate 9,722,238 of NC_143059.1, forward strand.
AAATAATATGAGATTGTCAAGGGAATATTTTAATGAAATTCATTTCTAACTTCTGAGAAATGAAGATCAAAATGTTTCAGATTTCAACTTTCTCTGTAAAGTACATTTTACTTTCTAATTAAGATATTTCTGTAAGCACAGTCTCCATTTTGTACAATAATTAATTTTAAGTCATACCTCTAGTAAAATAGCACACAGATAGATGGAGGATATAATGATCAACTCCACCAAATGTATCCCACTGGCATTGGCTAACACATTCACGTTTGAGAATTACTCAGGATTGTTTTCGTAGAGATTCATCAAGAAGGTTCAGATTACCTTACCAACAATCAGTGCGTCCTGTGAGCAGAGTGCTTGAGTAGCCACTCAGGAGAGAATCAAATGCCACCAAGAGTGCCCACAGCCGGCAGCATGTGTTTCCACTTGCGGTGCACATCAAATACCATGGTGCACATAACATTTATTTGCACACGGATTTAAAAAAAAAAAAAAAAAAAAGAGTAGCACTGGCAACAGCCCTTAAAAACTCTCGTTTTACCTTATTTCTGTATTGTTAAAATTCTTCTGTGTTAGACTCCTTTTTTATTTTAACAAAACAATCTCGATTTTTTAAAAAAGAATATAAACTGTACAAGAAAAAAAAGTCACGCAACATGCTAAACCACGTGGGTGCGTCTAGACTGCCAAGATTTTGTGCGAAAGCATTTGCTTTTGCGCAAAATCTTGCCGCCTGTTTACACTGGCCACGAGAATGTGTGCAAGAACGCTGACTTTGTAATGCACAAAATCAGTGCTTCTTGCGCAAATACTTTGATGCTCCCATTCAGGCATAAGCCCTCTTGCGCAAGAATACTTGCCCAAAGGAGCCAGTGTAGACAGGAACATTAATTTCTTGCACAAGAAAGCCTGATGGCTAAAATGGCCATCGGAGCTTTCTTGCGCAAGAGAGCGTCTACACAGGCATGGATACTTTTGTGCAAAAGCAAATCTTTTGCGCAAAGGCACATGCCAGTCTAGATGCATTTTTGCGGAAATACTTTTAACGGAAAAACTTTTCCATTAAAAGTATTGCCGCAAAATCATGCCAGTCTAGACACAGCCTACATGTTTTACAAAAGTGAACCCTGATCTGTTTTAGCACTTCACACCTACAAGATTTCCTTCTCACATATACAGGCAGTCCCCGGGTTACATGGATCCAACTTACATCGGATCCCTACTTACAAACGGGGTGAGGCAACCCCACACTAGCTGCTTCCCTCCAGCAGACCAGGGAGATGCGAAGCTAGAGTCCCCGTCCACCCCCCCCCCCCCCAGCAGACCAGGGAGACGCGGAGTGGCTTTTCTCAGCAGACACCTCAGCTTGAGAATAAAGGACTGAGGGAAGTGAGGTGTGGGAGAATAAAACTGAGCTCTGGAGAAATGTTTGGCTAGAGTTTCCCCTACAATATGTACCAGTTCCGACTTACATACAAATTCAACTTAAGAACAAACCTACAGTCCCTATCTTGTACGTAACCCGGGGACTGCCTGTACCTGCTTTTTAGTCTACAAGTAACACTCTACTGTATTTACTTCTAAATACACTGTTAGACAACTGTGGCGGGGTAGCCCCGCCCCTCCCGGAAACCGCCGGGACACCGCAACCACGGGGGGAGAACCCACCCCCCGGAGGGGAGCGGATCACCGCCCGCCGTCCCCGAACGGCGGGGCCGGCACACCGGCCGGGTGACGAGCCGGGGCCGACAGGCAGTGCAGAGACGGGGGCGCCGGCACACCGGCCGGGTGACGAGCCGGGGCCGGCCGGCAGCGCAGAGAGGGGGCGGGGCCGAGCAGACGTGGCAGAGACGTCACGGGGAGGACGGCCCTGGGAGGGGCCAGAGGCCGACGAGGGGGGTGACGTGATCTGCCTGCGACCGGCGGGCAACTCAAAAGGTCGCAGCGGACCAGCCGTAAGGGGGAATGCCGAGGAGACGCACCCCCCCCGCGAGCCGGCGAGTGGTCGACATTATTGGAGGCCCTGGGCAGGGTCAGAGGAAGGGCCCAGGTGAGCCTATGGGACCTGGGGGAAGAAGCAGCCCAGGGCGGGGACGCGGACCCTGAGGGCAGGGGAGTTTAGGGGTCTCGACCCCCCTGCTAGGTGGGGGAGCCTTTTCCCCGACCTTAGGGCCCTGGGCTGGGGTCCGGAGAGAGGGCGGGCCCGGACCCCCTTCCCCCAACCGCCTAACCAAACCAATTGGAATCGGTCGCGTCAAGGCGTCGATAAATCGGAGAACCGAGGGGGGCGGACGTAAGCCCCTCCGCACAGGGGGAGAACCCCCTACAACAACTTACTGTTATCTTACAATTTAGACATTCATCTGAAACAGTTTGACATTCTTTGAAAAATGGAACAAACCTTTTCCACCTAATGATCACTTTGTTGCACAATCACAGTTGATACACACACACTTTTAAGAAAACCCTTTCATTCCTGTATCAGAATAAAAATCACACAATACACATAAAACTCTGACTCAGCCAGAGTCACAAGACTGTTAGAGCCATAACAACATTTTAACAAGCATAACTACTACTAGGACACTTCATGTTATTTTGCAGTTACCATAGTAGCTGCAACGCTACCAGCACATCTCACTGTCTAGTACACCATAGCAGAAGAAGCTGTCGGTAAATTCTCTATATGATTTTTCAACTATGGACATTTCTTTTTTGGACTACACAGCCCAATATATTTGACAGTTTTCCAAAAAGTACTAGTTTAACTCTCGTTATCTCAGAACTAACACACACGTTTTGATACAGAAAGAGCTGTAAAAGCATTATTCAGCTGCTCCAATCACCAGAAATGCGAAACAACTTGACCTTACCTGAAATCTCCATCAATTTCATCCCAAATTAAAATCATATTGAAGTGATATAAAGGTAGCTGGTAGCCATGCAGATACAAGTTCCCAACAGTACAGTTCTATCAGTTTTCACTGCTCTAATTTTTAACACTCTTCCAATGATTTAATTCTACTCCAATATTGATCAATTTATGTTCATGTCGCCGGACATCCTTAATACATACTGGATTAGCCATTTTAAAGAACAAATCAATGAGTTTTGCTGCCTCAATAAAAATGAGGTCCTAGTGAAGTCAGGCTCCATGCAGCGTTTCAAAGCGGCAGCGCTGTATGGAGCCCAGGGTCTGTCCCCAGGAGCTCCATGTGGTGCTGCTGCTTTGAAGCACCCCATATTCTCCCCCCTCCGCCCCTCTTGCTGCCTCTTTCCAATAGAGGCAGGAAGGGGGGAAAGCAACTAGTCATTCACATCCCCAGGGATGCTGGAACAGTTTTTGTAACTAGGGTGTGGATTATGGAAACGATGTATTTGATGTGTTTGTTATTACTATTTCAAGCCAGAGAGTGCAGGAACACCCCTAGCACCAGCCACCCATTAGCCTACAGACCCCTAAATATCTACTGATCACAGATTAAAACCACTGATTTAGACACTATCTATTGTATCGTAACCCCAACAAAAACATTAAAAGGACATTAAGAGTGCTAAATTATGCATTAAAAATTGAAGGAACGACAAACTTGTATGCACAAGGAGGCTCACATAAGTCTTAACCTATTATATTCTCCACAGGAGCCCAGTCTCATTCAGTGCCCAGGATGCACGATGCTAACTGGATAAGGATTTAAGAGTTTAATTTATCTTCATCCTTCAGTGTGGCCTCATATGTTATGTACTGTATAACATTCAAACTCTCCTGAATACAGAATGATGATTAGTTCCTCGTGGGCTTTCGAAAGTTTCTAATTGCTGTTGTTTCTGAATGCTTCAGAAAGATTAATTTATTTACACAACATCCATTTGAGACAAAGGATTAGTAGTATCTTATTTTACATAAGGGAAACTGAGGCACAGAGAGATAGTGAAAAGAGTCCACTAATTTTGGATGCCGCATCGAGGAGACTTAGGACCTGATTTTTCAGGTTACTTATCAAATTTCATACAACCCTGTGTTCAAAGCACAGCTCCCAGTCCCTTCAGCTGCAGTACTCAATACTCAGGCAATTCAGACTAGGGATGTAAAATCCCGTTTAATTGGTTAACTGGATAAACATGATGTTTAACCAGTTAACCGACTTAAGGGGGCATGGGTGGTGCTGGAGCAGCTCCCTTCCCCTGTGCCTCCCTCTCCCTCCCTCCCCACCTTGCTGCAGTCAGGAACTGCATCGGCCTGGCCCTGTCCATTGCAGCCCCATGCAGAGGCTGCTCCAGATGACTGGAGCAAACCCTGTCCACGTCGGGCCCTCCCCACCCACCGCGGGGCTGTAGCAGCTCCCTGCATCCACCAGTTAACCAGAAACCCTAGTCATTTTGCAGCCACACAAGAGAAACTCCAATGGTGCCCAGCTGCTTAGAAGAGAGCCCACAGCTAGGTAGTATGTTTCTACCCGTGGTGCATATTACACAAATAGATGGAAAAGATTCAAGGGAACATTGATTCAGACACCAGCATCTCAAACTAAATACAGGAAGTCCCCGGGTTACATCAATCCAACTTATGTTGGAGCCCTAGTTACAAACGGGGGGGTGGGGGGGAGAGGCGCGCAGCTAGTGCGGGGTGCCCAGAGGCTGCAGCCCAGCCGGGTGTTGAACAGCAGAGGCGGATTCCCCTTTACATCTCCCGGCCTGCCCCCCCCCCCCCCCGTCTCCCTCTTATCACAATGCACCGGGCACGCCGGGCTTCCTCAGTGCCGCCTGAATGGAAATGCCGCCGCCGGGGCGCAGCTAGTGCGGGGTGCCTCCCCCACTGTCGTCGCCTCCGGCGGCGCGGGGGACGCTTCCCCCCCAGCAGACCAGGGAGACGCGGAGCTAGCGCGTTCCCCCCCCCCTCCCCCCCCCAGCAGACCAGGGAGAGACAGAGCGGCTTTTCTCGCCGCGGAGAACGCGGGCAGCAGGACCAACACGGCAGCGCCCCAGCTGCTCTGTCCCAGGCGTCTCCGATTCAGCCGCTGCTCGTCAGTTTCAACTCACATACAAATTCAACTTAGCATACCAGTTCCGAATTACATAAAAATTCAACTTAAGAACAAACCTACAGTCCCAATTTTGTACGTAACCCAGGGACTTCCTGTACTGAGAAAGAACCATTTGTGGACGTTCAATAGGAACACTGTAGCAGCAGCAGGATTATAATCCAATTCTCCAGGGTGGTATTCAACTGTCGGAAACCATCCTTATATTTCCTGGACTCTCTTTCCCCATTCACCACACTTTCCTCAACAAACGAGGCAGGGGTCCTACAGACAGAACCTCCTTCGCTACACATTCCTGAATCCATGCTAGAGTATAGTCCATCCTTTGCACTGCATGAGCCAGGGGGGCTGTGGAAAAACAGCATGCTGTCATGTAATTAAAGACTCTCTCAATGCAAATACAAAAGTTGGCCAAATGAGGGTTACACGGAAGCAGCTGGCCTGGAAAATTTCAGCCTGAATTATTTAAATTTTGGCAAAACTATAAGCAAAAGAAAACAATCTTACAACGTAAAGAGGGGGTCGCCCTTTAACTATAGGCCAGCGTTTCCCAAACTATGGGCCGCAGCCCAGTACCAGACCACGGGAAAAAAATACCGGGCCTCAGCATGCCTGGAGGCTGCCAGCAGGGCCAGCCTTAGGCCGATTCGATCGAATCGGGCCCTGCTCCACCAATATGTGCAGCTGGGTCTCTCCCCCGGCTCTGCCTAGACCAGGGCCCGGACCCCCCTCCGCGTCCTCCCATCCCGCCCCCAAAGCGTCTCCCCCTGCGGCCCCAGAGCATCCCTGCCATGTGCAGCTCCTCCTCACCGCCTGCTGCTGCCCATGCGCGGTGTTGCACATGGGTGGGGAGGACCCCCTGGCGTGATGTGACATCACGGCACGGGGTTTTAAAACTCTTCGGAGGCACGTGGCGGGGCCACGCTGGCTCCGGGTTCAGCCTCCGGGGCCTGAGCGCGGCCTCCATCCCCGCAACGTGGAAGGCAGAAGGTAGGGAATGGGCTTGTGCGGTGGCAGCAAGGAGGGGAGGGGAGGGGAGGGGAGGGGAGAGAAAGGGGCGGCAGCAGGCTTGGGTAGAGGCAGGGGGAAGGAGAGGAGGCGGTGAGGGAGCAGCGGCTTGGGCAGGGGGAGCGGAAGGTACCAAGGGACAAGGTGCAGGAGAGAGACAAATGCCAGGGGGCCAAGTGCAGACAATGGAACGGGCAGGAGGGGAGGTGTCAGTGGGAGAAGGGACAGGGTGATTCTGGGAGAGGCTAGGAGAGGGGAAGGGCATTGGGGGCTGGAGAAGGTGGTGCTGGGAGATGGCTTGAAAGAAGGGGTGGGCATGAGGATGGCCAGGATGGAGCAAGTCATATGTGAGGGGCAGGAGGGCAATGGGACAGAGTGGTGAGGGGGTGGGTATCAGGGAAAAAGAGGACAAAGGGGGCAGGGGCAGTAAGAGAAGGGGGAGGCTCAAGGAGGGGGCAAGGCTAAGGGAAGGTGCAGGTGCCAGGGGATTCTGGGGTGAAGCAGAAGGGCAGACACCTGCAGGGGAGGGACCAGCACCAGAGGAGAGAGGCAGGGTAGGTGTGTAGAGGGAGGTGTTAGAAGAAAGGTAGCTCACTTGATCAGAGTGGGGCTACTAGAGGAGTGGGCACAGGGGGGGAGAAGGGCTGGTGGAGGGGGGCAGGTCGCAGGAGGGCTGAGGGCAGTGAGAAGGGTAGGAGTCAGAACAGCAGAAGAGGGTGAGGAGTTGGGGAGCAGCAGGCACCAGGGGAGATGATGGAGCAAGGAGAGGAGAGATGGCAGCAGAGAGAAAAGGTAAAAGTTGATAAAATATTTATTAATAACTTGGTATGCTGCCCACGGCCAGTTTGTTTGTGCCTCATGGTGTAGTTTGGGTTTATGTAGGCATCAACACATGGCCGGCGAGTGGGAGCCGAAACAAAAAAGTAGTCAGTGTAATGACCTTCTGTAAATATGCGTTTTAGTAGTTAAATTCTTGGACTGTCATTGCTCATTAAAAGTGCTGTCACATGGGTAGAAATCAGGTAAATATTGAATTTTATTAATATCACCAGAACTGACTTAAATGGGGCCTGTGTGTTGTGTAGTCTTGCCTTAATCTTTGTATTCATGCCTGTCAGTATGAGAGAAGCTATTTGTATATATTTGCTTGCACATGCAACCACAGTTAAGTTGACACTCTCAGCATGTTCTGTAAGTATCAGTGTGGCCCCTGGGGCTTCCAAAGTTGAGTTGCCCTAGCTCATCCCTGACAGGTGTCTGTCTTAAGTATCTCCAGTGATGGAGATTCCGCAATCTCACTAGGCCAGCATTTCCCAAACTATGGGCTGCAGCCCGGTACCGGGCCGCAGGAAAAAACTACAGGGCCTCAGAGTGGTTGCCGGGGTGTTCTGCGCTTCCAGAGTGCCCGTGTGGTGCCGGGTCCCCCAAGCCCTCTGCCAGCCTGGGCAGAGAGTCTGCAGCTGGATGTTCCGGCTCCTGGCAGAGTCCAAGCTAGGGGAGGTGGGGGGAGGGAAGGAAGAAGGAGGAGGGGAGAGCCAGCCACCGGAAGCAGCACTGGACTAGGGAATCAGGGCGGGCTGGGAAGATTGGGGGGGCCGGTGGAAGCAGGGCTGCCGGGGGGGGGGGGGAAGGCACGAGATTGGGGACAGGGAGCTGGCCAGGGAAGATGTGGGTGGGGGTGGGGGGGGGGGGAAGAGAAGCAGCTGCCGAAAGGAGGGTTGGACGCGGACAGCGGAGCTGGCCAAGGGAGACTGGGGGGAGAAGCGTCAGACACACTCATGCAGCCTAAGGACATTTACCAGCCAGGCAGTTCAAAACTAGAAACTGATACATCCAGTAATGATTAAATAAAAATAAAAATTAAAAAAAAACCACACACTTAACTAATGTTATATGTCTTGTATTTTCTCAGTTTGTTTATGTGTTTATATTTTTGGGCTGCAAAAAAGGGTTCCAACTAAAGTAAAAAGTTTGGGAAACCCTGGTCTAACCAGCCTTCTGTCTGTCTTGCAGTCCATTTATCCAATCCATATTCCTTAACTTACTGGCAAGAATATTGTGGGTGACCATATCAAAAGCTTTGCTAAAGCTGGCACTGGGGGTTTTGAGAGGACCAGAAACAATTTGAATATTCATCATTTGATTAATGAATATGCAAATGAACGTTATCAGTCCTCCAAAAGTTCGTGAATGGATTTACTGGTCCCTGTGTCAAAAAGTTCGGGAACCCCTGCTATAGGCAGTGCTACCCACTCCAACTATAATGAAACAATTGAGGATGCACAAATAAGTTGGAAAAGACTACACTAGTGTCACATCTGTCCAGAAACAGGAAGGCATACTGATACATGATCAAGGCTAGAGCTGTTAAAATGTGTTACATTTTAAGTGGATACATCTTCACAAAAAGAATCAGCAGTTACACGTTTACACACAGAGAGTTGGCAGGATGGAGCCAGTGCTCACTGGGAGGCAGCGGCTCCTGTCCCCCTGCGTCTCCCTACCCCTCTGCGTTGCTGCCTGTGGGGAGGGAAGCTGCATGTAAGCATGAGGATTTACTATGTACACCTTCACATCTCTGTTGAACTCACCTATATCAACTCCCAAAACATTAAAATGATACCTTTTGAACTCTGTTCCTGACATGAGCCAACAAGGGACAATTTTGTTATTTTGGCCAAGACAGTTCACTCCTAATAAAAATCCCCCTGAAGTAAGTGGTCAAGTTTATAAATATTTGCTCTGGCTTCTCCCAAATCAGAGTTTAAAACAGTAGGAATATCTGCTTGTTTTTAAAATTAAAGTTTGAAAGTTTAAATAAGATGGCAATATTTCTAAAACACTATTAAACTTTTAGTAATTTCAGTGGACACCTCAGGCCCAAGTACTTATGACAAGCTGAGACTCCTCATAAAAAAATATTGCGGGAGAGGGTCGGGGTAGGAGGGAAGAGACTAGATTAATCCACTCATATCATTCATGTTCCTTATATGTACAAAAAGCTAGACAAATTCTTTTGCCACTATCAGAAATCCCTTGCCAAAAGAACAAAGCTGAAAATATTTAGATATTCAACCACTACTTGGATGCAAAAGCCTAGTTAGAAAAATAACGTTTTGTTACAATTTCACAATACACGTGATCATCAGCTAGTGAAAATTATTAGTTAAAGACATTTTACACATAGCCCACAGCTCAGTAGCTCTACGCTATGACCCATGAACAACCTTCGCATTAGTACTTCTTAATAACACATGCTCTATTTCCTCAGGCATCTATGAAAAGTTCAAATCAAATAAATGCCTTTTTTTTTTTTAAAAGGCCTGAGATGCATTATTCTGGATATACATGCAGACATTTAAGAACAGCACCATCTCTCACACAGGTATCATGTTCTATGATTTACAATGACATTCATGTTCCAAACCTTCCATCTACAAATCATTAGACTTCTGAAAGTAAATGGCTAATGCACATTTATCTGCACAGTTAATATGTTTCATGACCTGAGTTAGGAACATTACAGCTATTGTTCATGTAAAGATATCAAATGAAAAACATATTACCTGTCCTAGAAATGGCAGGTCCTCACATACCTTTTAACTTCTTTGCTCCCCATTTAACAAGATTACTCAAGTACAGAAATGTGGGTTCAACCATTTTTACATATTTCAGTGTTTTCTCTGCATTTTCTTCACTCTCATTGTAAAGCATATTGGGGTGCCTGTCCGAAGGGTGGTACCTAAAACAAGTGACTAGTAAATACTAGTTAAGACTTAGGCACCTGGAGACTCTGCTTTGGCCCTGACTGCTAAATCTGGGAACAATCAAAGATGAGAGGGTGCATTTTAATTAAAATCCTGCAGGCCTTTCAAAGGCACTATTTACTGTACTGACTAATCTTTACGAAGCAATGAATCTATTTTCACATCCATTTGAGACAAAGCAATAGTACTCCTATTTTACAGATGGGAATCTGGGGCATTTTTTGAGTTACAAAAAACTTCATCCGATATTTTCATTTTATTAAAATTAAACAGTCAATGCTACAAGAGGTTTCCTGCCACCAAGGATCCCCAGAGTTGATCTAAGGAAGAACTCTTTGGCAAGCCTGAAGCACTATGTCTTTATGGAGATTTAAATCAAGGAAGCTAAGATGACATCTGCACAACAAACCCTGTTACTACTTGAAAAAGTCATCTTGACAATGAGAAAATAGAAAGCAAAGAAAAACAAAGTGACTGGAGAACACTTTCAGGAAGAGTGCTTAATTTAAGCATGTCACTAAATCCTAGTGATTTCATTTTAAATGCTTTCCTGAATCAGATCCTGACAAGGGAATACCAGAAATCTTTCATACTAAAATAAGATTCCTTGTTAGAAGTACTAGAATCCTACCCAGTACTAGGTACGATTAGAACAACTGATATCAAGATTTCATCGCTGGACTTCCACGGTCTAAATGGTTTTTGTACCCATTCCAAAACATATCGATGACTGCAGCTGAATGAATAATTCAATTTTTTGGTTCAGTAGCAAAAACAAACAATTCAAACAAACACTTAGGTTTTTTTCCTCACCAAAATGAACAAAAAACCTTCATCGTGGTCCATTCAAATCAACATTTTCAGAATTAAGTGTCAATTTGAATCAACATTTATTTTAAAAACTAAGCATTTTGCAAATTCAGAAAATTTTCAAACCCATTATTTTGTCTTTTCTGAAAAAAAGCCTCATATTTGTTTGGCCAAAGCTATGTGCAAAAGTTTGTCACCTGAAGCTGAACAATTAATTTTCCAAAAATGCTAACAAAATGTTTTGCCTCGACTCTATTTGTGACCCCATCTCATAACAATACAGGGAACTTGACTACAAGTTATACCTCCCTAAACCAGGACTTTCTGGTTCACGATGTCCCTGGACCAGAAAGCCCAGGGGTGGGCACCTGCAGCAGCCCAGGCTGGCAGTGAAGAGGCCACTGGCTGGTTAGAGTCAGCTGCCCAGAGGCAGGGGAGGTCAGCAAGCTGGAGAGGGAGGGGCAATAGCAAAGGCCCTTGGTCTGGCAGACTCCCTTGTTTGGGACGGGGGAGGTCCTGAAGTGCAGGACCAGGTGAGTCCCAACCTGTAATACAGAATGATTCATAAAAGTTATTTCCATACTGGTGGCAGGATGGATATGTTATAATGCATTAATAAGCAAGGTAGCATCTCCCTACAGCATGGAATGCACATACGTTTCTCATAACCTCTCCCTGCCCCAACTTACTTAATTATCTCTTCACAGGCCAAACTGACAATGTTACGGTTGGAGTTAGATGGATGATGCAAAACCAGTTAAGCCCACTAAAACATCATGCAGCTTTCAGGCTGGGGGAAGCACTCAAATGTCTAAATCAACAAAACATGACTTCATAGGCTGTAGGGATGCTGTCAATGTAACACTGGCTTTCTTTGATCATCTTGGGTTTTGTGTAAATGCAGAAGTTGAGTGAAAAAACCCCTAATAATGCAACTGTATGGGAATGGGCTTTATGAACTCATAAGGCTCTTTCATAAACATCTACTGCACTCTAGTCACTGCAGTAAGTAGGCAGTTTTCTCCCTCTTGTCTGAAGTCAACAAACGTGCATGGGATTGATGCCAAATGGCCGTCAAATGGCCTTTTTTTCTGGTTTTGATCCCATTCCCATGCAGCTCTCTTGCTAGACAAGCTCAGCCCCTATTCGTGTTTGAAATTAACCTCCCTTTACACATTACGTCTGTTTGCACACTTCAAACTATTCACTTGTGGGAGTCTTCCCCCATTCACCCCTCAAACGAACACCCCACAAAACAAAACCCACATGTTTCTCTACACTCTTTTTAAAACTGTTATTTTGATTAACAGTTGCTCAAAGAGACGTGCATTAAAGATGAAAAAAAGATTGAGAGCTTGCAGAACTGCGTGAAAACATTTGCTAACTCAATGATGACTTTGCAGCCACTTTGCCAGAAGCTGTGCTAGCAGAGGACGTGGCATACAACAGCGATGCTAGGAGAATCAAATTTTTGCTGCAGGGTTCTCCTTGCAGCCAGATCAGACAAGATTTTTTTTTTTTTTACATATATCCAAATCCAAAGGTCATTTCTTCTATGAAACAAGATATTGCCACCAGCATTGCAAGAGAGCTTGCATAGAGATACCATCTCTGCACTGCGTAGGTCAGGGCTGAATAAAATACAGCCCAGGGGCCAAATCCGGCCCACAGTCACTGGATCCGGCCCACAGACCACACCCTGCTGCGACTCTCAGGCATGCAGCTGCCACAGTTTAAACTGAAGTCTGTGCAAGTCTCTGCTCTGCAGGCATAGGGAGGCTTTGTATCATCTTCATGCCCCCATCCTCTGTTCCTATTTGCTGGAAACAGCCAATAGGAGCTAAGAGACTGGCTGGGGGCAACACAAGCCTCTTCCCCCTCACCCCCCAGAGCGGAGAGCCAAGTTGAGGGAGCAGCCTGCAGTTTCAAGCAGTCTGGGGTTGCAACATGCAGGGAGTCTAGCCTGCCTTGTTGGTGCTGCAGGGCTGCTGGCCAGGAGACACTTACCTAAGTGCCTCCCAGCCAAAGCCTGCCTCTGGCACCCTAGCCCCTTCTGCATCCCAACTCCCTCCCCCAGGTCACTATCCAAACCCTCTGTATCCTCTTGTCACAGGTCACAACCCCCTTCCTCACCCAAATTCCCTGTCAGACCTTACACCATCTCCTGTACCCCAGTCCCTTACCCCATTCACCCTTCTACATCCAACCCCCATCCTAGACCCTGCATCTCCTCTACAGTTTAATGTAGCCCTTGACCACTTTTCAAAATCTTGGCGTGGGCTCCCCCCCCACCAAAAATTATTGCCCATCCCTGGCGTAGGTGCTTCTCACACCAGTAACAGAAACTGAACCTTAAGTCGTCTGATTTTGGCTGGTGAAGTGAAAGAGAAACTAAGCAGGTAATCCCAGTTCATGATCTTTCAGAAATATTTTCTAATATTTAATATTGACATCAAAGATAAAATATATCAGGTGGTATAAAAACAGGACACTTTAGATAAAAAGACATTCTGAAGTAACATAATATGGAAGTATCACATCCAAATGAAACCATGTTAAATGAATTCATGTCATGAAAACAGTTGCTTTTCCACTCTCTCATTCTTAATTGGGACAGAACGATTAAAATGCTCACGAGAAGGTCTACCACTCTTATGAAGCTAATTGTGGCATATATTTCCCAACAAAAGAGAAATTAATTTTCACTGCAATTTCACTGAAAATCTCCAACAGAAAAAAATTCTTTCCAGTTTTCTGATTTAAAAAAATTCAGACGCATTTATGCAAAAGTAGTAATAATGCTGTGAAAGGTAAATCGTCAGACGCACAATTTTCTCAAAAAAGTGACTGAAATTTTTTTTACTAATCTTATTATGTGCTAAGACACAGAGCACATTGCACACTCAAAACACTAGGCCATGCTGATTATTGCTAAAGAGATGTAAATTGCAGTAAATACATATCAATGTTTGACTTATATATCATCCCCCCCCAAAAAAAACCCTCTCATTGTACTATATTACTAAGCATTACACATCATAGATAATATAAGTCTATTCAGTGATCCTTAGTTTTTTCCTCCACTCTGCTCCGCTCCCCCCAGTGATGAATTGACTATTTGTTCCCATACAACATTTGATTTCTTTTAAAATTCTCTCTTGTATGAACATGTTTAAGTAAATGTCATGAGTTTTAAAATACTTGGTTGAAGTCATTTCTACAGTGCATAAAACAATCCATTGCTCTCAAAAGGAAGAAGTACATTAAAATCTCACTTTCAGCTCAAGTGCATATTACTTGGTGCCCCTTACTGCCAAGGTTTTTTAAATACATAAAACCACCCATGTAATCAGATAGATTCAAAGATCCACTATACTACTCAAAGCCTCAGATATGAACTCACATGCCCATGAGAAATACAAACATATATATAGTTTTGGTTTTGTTTTTTTTAAAGTAAACACAATAACTGTCACATACATACAGAGAAAATTTTATAGAGAGGTAGCCACGTTAGTCTCATCTTGGTAAAACAAACGGAAAAAATATGTAGCACTTTAAAGACTGAGAAGATAGTTTATTAGTTTCTAATATTTCATCTATCAGTACATCATTTGTTTACTTTCTTCATTGTATTCCTTCGTTATATACGGTCATGTCAATTCACTTTCAGAATATGATCTGAACAAGTGGGTCTGCCCCAGAAAAGCTATATAAACTATCTTGTTAGTCTTTAAAGTGCTACTTTTTTTTGAGAGAAAGAAAATTTGGAGAACTTTCCCACACACTCCTTCCTATATAATCTATCTCCTTATGAAACATACAATACAATGCAGGTAGGAAAAATATTGTGTTCAGTACCGACAGGTAACATTTTAGTAATGGTCTTGACCGCTCCACAACTGTCTTACTGGCATCCTGATAAAAAAGAAAATAAAGAGCCTTATGTGTATTGGAGATAAGTGTATGTTATCATCGGGTTTTTCAACATCCATGCTCTTTTCATAATACTTGGAGAGCATACCTCTGGATCTAAGATGAACTGGCAGTTAAGACCTGGGTAAAAGGGAGGAGTGGGGGAGACAGCCATCTGGAACATTGCACAAACCATTTCTCACATGTACAGAAGGAAGGAGCCATCACAGAAAGATGGATTCATATTTTAGGTTTCATCTGAACAATTCTCAATACAAAAGGACCCCTAACAAACTTGTTTGCCCTAAAGAATGCAAAAGGTCAATCAACAAACAACAAAAAGAGAGTATTTTAAATACCATGGATTTAAGTGGAAATCTTTGACCTGAAAACATGACACTGCTTCCTACCATTATCAACCAGCATTCTCCCTCTCAGTCAAAACATTGCTGTGTCTGTCATTTTCATCTATACCGCAGAACAAAATATTCCAGACGGCTGCAGAGATGCCAAAAAGCTCAATGAGGTTCATGAAACAACAGAATAAGCATGGATTGTGAGATAATGCTGTACATCTTAAAAACACTGACCTAGATATTTTCAAGGCCTATAATTTGGAAAATAAACCACAGCATATAACTTGGGGCTTAATCCTATAGCGCAAACTCAAGTCAACGTCTCAGATACAAATGAGATTTTTGCCTAATTAAGGATTGAAGAAACAGTCCCAGACCCTTAATTTCTGGAATTCTGTTTTTTTACCCCAAAACAGTAAGTACCCAAATCCACAAAAGAGCTATAATTTTGGCCAGATATACTCAAAACAAGATATCCACTCCTCCTCTGCCACAGTTTCAGAAATATGCATGTTCCAGCCAACATCAAAGATGCTTGTGCAGAGAGAGAAAGAAACCATGCTGGCTGCTGTAGCATAACTGTAAATGACACCCCCCCCCCCACCCCCACCCCAAAAAAAACTAGGTAGCCAATGCTGTCTTCAGTCACTGGCAGAATTTTTTTTAAATATATTTACTCACACAAAATCAGGACTATTTAAAATAAAAATATCTTTGCTCTTAAAAAGAATCAGCGAAGTTGAACAACTCTAGAAGTCTTTTCTTCCTAAATGCTTCTTTCCTCTCAAAGAGAAGAGTGATTCAAATTAAAAAAGAAACACCATCCTTAACAAAAAACACACAAAGTTCTGGTCTTGTCTACCTTGTTTACTCTGGCAATTGGAGAACTAAATTATAACACTACCCATATCAAGCAGTTGAGATAGAAAATGTTTTTGTTAAAGCTTTGGTTTGTTTATATATTTTAACCACTCTTATCCAAGTCAAATGCCCTATAAGCAGTTGAAAGAACCAATCTATTAGATTAAACATGCCCGGCTTCTTCAATTAAGGGCTGAGCAAGCTCCCCAAACTACACCAGTCCTCCCAAAAAGGGTGCATCTACACTGCACCCCATAACTTGATATAAGGTACGCAATTTGAACTATGCAAGTTGCATAGCTTATTTCAAAATTTGTCACCGTCTACACAGCACTTATTTCAAAATAAACTGCTATTCCGAAATGTCCCTTACACCGTGTGGAATGAGGTTTAGTGACGTCGGAAAAGCATGCCCGCTATATTTCAAAATAACGGGCATGCTCAAAAGATGTGGAATAACTATTCCCGAAATAGTGCAGCAGTGTAGACGTAGACAAAATGTCCAAGAGTGAAGACCAGCTTAGACATTCCTGATATTTTAAGGTAAACAAATGGATTTACAACAGTAAAAGCTTCACGCCTTCAACAACCCTAGAAGCAAGCAGCAAGAAAAAAGGCATACAACCAAACTGATCCCCACCACCGTTCTTTGCACATCAGCTTTAAGACAACATTTAATTCTGTAGGATCAAGTTGTCAAATAGCCTCTCTCTCCTATCCTGATTTTGAGTTTTGTTAACCTTTTCATTCACTTGGTGTTTTTCAATTACTCTTCCAAAAAGGCTTTTACCTCACTAAGGAACCAGAATCCGGGCAGGGCAGAGGGAGGAGAGAGAAAGAAGAGACGGTAATCTGTGTACATCCTATCAAGCTCCGTTTAGAAAAAGTCACTGACATATGGCCCTGCCCCTTTTTCTTTGAGAAGTTGGAAGGAAAGGGGACCTGGAATGACAACCATGAGACCAGCACTCCAAGAGTGCAAAGACAAATGGCAAATTCATGTTTATATAATTACTGATTTATAAGGACTTTCATTTTTATTTCATCAATAGGAAAACTGGAAGATTTACAAATAATGGGGGAAGAAAGCTGTACATAGGAAAAAAGACACAGGTGAATGACAGGCAAAACATAGAAAGAAAGCTAACTCAAGAGAACAGAAGCAACTAGGGAAATAAGGATGTTAAAATGCAATGATCTGGCTAACCATATAGTCAATACAATCTCTATCACTATACAATTAATCAATAAGTGCTGCTGTGCAGACCCACAGCAGAGGTAGCTCCAAGAACAGACTCCAGAGCCACCTGCACTGATGCTCTGCATTTTAAATATCCTAAGAGCCAGGACTGCTCGGCCCCAGCTCACACTGAGTCCAGCAGCCCTTGTTCGAGGCAAACACAGGGGCCAGGGCTAGCCATGGACAGGGGCTACTGTTTGAGTAGCACCTGGCCACCACAAACAGGGGCTGCTTCATGGGGCTGGGGGGAGGAGACTGGCTTTTAAGCTGGTCCCCCCCGGACACCAGCTCCTATCCTGCCTCTCAGAGGCAGCAAGGAGGGGGGCGGGGGGTGCCGCAGAGAGTACAGGGCGAACAGGGACTGCTTGATTCCCCACTCACCCTATGCTCCCTGTAGCACTTCTGCTTTTGAAATGTACAAGAGTCCGGAGCACTCTTGTACATTTCAAAAGCAGAAGTGCTGGCAGCAGCAGGGACTACAGCAGCCCCCGCTAGCGCTGTTTCCCTGCTGTGCCTCTGCTTCCCCTGCTCCCCTGCGGAGACGATTCTGGGGAGACCAGCTTAAAGCCAGTTTCACCCCAGCACCAGCTCCTGCTCCTCACCCCCCTTGCTGCCCCTCTGATAGAGGCAGGGAGAAGGTGGGGTAGCAACTAGTCAAGTGGCTACTCGACAAGTGACAACTTACACCAGGTATATCAAAATTTGTCAGCTTGTGACCCCAAAAGCTCTCCCGCTGCCATCCCTCCAACAGACATCTGTATTGTCTTGACACTCTCCCCTGCTTTGTTTCCCTAGCTACAGGCATAGTTATACGTAGGCTGAGTTAGAGCTGATTTGAAATAAGACATTATGTCCTATCAGCTGAATTTTCAAAAACAATTCAAGATTTTCTAATACTATCAGAATTATCAGGAGGAAGCCAATTATACTCCACAAGAGTGAGTTACAGCAGAATTTGTTTTAAAATTCATAATTTAAATGTATGAAATGGAAAGGACCTTTCAAATGCAATAAATTATCCTTTGCTTACACTTTAAACGTGCCTTTACAAGTGGAGACCAAGCCTGCAAGAACTTCCACCCCTGCTATAGGCCCCCTGCCCTCCCCACTCCCGAATTCTGCAATATGGAGGAAGAGGTGCAGGAATGAGAGAAGCTGCTGGCTCTGACGTCTGTGGCCAACTTGTTCCCATTTCTAAACACGTGCCTTTTCAGGGACCAAGCTCCAAGCATACAGATGACTACAGGCAGTCCCCGGGTTACGTACAAGATAGGGACTGTAGGTTTGTTCTTAAGTTGAATGTGTATGTAAGTCGGAACTGGCATCCAGATTCAGCCGCTGCTGAAACTGATCAGTTTCAACAGCAGCTGAATCTGGATGCCAGTTCTGACTTACATACACATTCAACTTAAGAACCCCAGGCGTCCCCAAGTCAGCTGCTGCTGAAACTGATCAGCGGCTGATTCCAGGAAGCCAGGGGCAGAGCAACTCTGCCTCGGGCTACCTGTAGTCAGCCGCTGGTCAGTTTCAGCAGCGGCTGACTTGGGGATGCCTGAGGCAGAGCAGCTGGGGTGCTGCCGGGTTGGTCCAGTAGCGCTGAGGAGCGGCGCTGTGGGACCAGCCCAGCAGCGCCCCAGCTGCTCTACCCCAGGCGTCATGGGCAGAAAAGCCTGGTCTGCTGGGGGGCAGGGGGCACTAGCTGCGCCCTCCCGCCCCCCCCCCCCCCCAGCAGACCAGGGAGACGGGGAGCAGCTTTTCTCACCCCTGAGGATGCGGGCGGTGGGACCACGGCTCATCTGGGCGTCCCGCCGCTCCCGTCCTCCGGGGCGAGAAAAGCCCCGTTCGTAAATGCGGATCCGACATAAGTCGGATCCGCGTAACTCGGGGACTGCCTGTATTTCCACAACACTGTAAGCCACCCTCCAACTTGTGGGAATTCCCATCATGACGCTGATGCTGAGAAGGACTAGCATTAACAAAGCTGCCACCCTAGGGTGGGACCTGGGATCCGTTTAAAATAGCAACTGCCATTAGGCTTAGGAAAAGTTTAGATCCACCAGGCTTTTGTACAAAATAGCTCTAGCTTCCAACACAGCTGTGGTTTTCAGGAATTAACCCCTCCCTTCCCCACTCCCCCCACTGCCCTCTTCCAGTTACTAGAGGGCTTGGGAGGGAAGGGGGAAGAGGGGAGGGAAAGCGTGAGAGAAAGGAAGAGCACTGTCCTGTCTCAATGAGCACAAACTTGCCTACTTCCTCGCCCCTACATCAGAAAGATTCAGGATAATTATCGAAGCCATTTACCAAAAAACAAAACCTTCAACCTGCCAACGGTATTTTGATTTTGAGAAGTGGGTCAGCTCATGCTTCCAAATGATGATTAGTCACCATGGAAAATCCCAGAGGAGCCTAAAATAATGTTGCTTCTGAATTATTGTAGCTTTCATTACTAATGTCAAAAATAGTTATCCCAGTAAGTTTTATCAGCAATACTGCACAAAATCTTTACAAAGAAAGGATTCAAAATAAGCATTCACAGAACTTATCAAGAGAGCTCTTAGAGAAAAACTTGGCAACCAATTACTATTTTACTTTAGCAGCAAATTGTGGTAGGTACTGTGGACATACAGGAAGAGACAATCCATATGCCCTGCAGCTTACAATATTACAGGTGTAAGAAGGAAGGAGAAAGAGGAGTACAACATACAAGGAAATGGTCAGGATTAATGACATATTAGATCAGTGTGTAGAAAGATTAATCATTGTAAAGGGAAGAGGGAAACTGGGATGGGAGGGTAGGAAAGGAAGGGAGATTAAGGCTGACAACAGAGCAGAGGTCAGACCAAACATTCAAGAGAAAAGAATACTCAAGAGTTCCAGCTGCAAAACCCAGTGAGCTGACATCACTAGAATTTAACCAGTACATCCAGTGGCTGGTTTTAAGCTCATTCTGTTCTCCATTGAGTCTAGGGGACTGGAACTATAGTCTGATACCTTTGGAATGAGTCACCTGACAGAGTCCTGGTAAGTCTGCAGGAGAGGCCACATAGAAACAAAATGTAACCAATAGTGAAAACATTCTAATAGCTAGATCAGTGACTGAAAATTGAAGAGGGTTATCTTGACTTCCAACACAAACCTCATACCTAGTTCCTCAGGTGACTGATTTCCCTTACTAATTTGGTACCCTCTCTCTTTTTTTTTTTTTTTTTTTTTTTAATAAAGTGACTTTTTGCTATGTATTTTAGTATGATCACTGCTGGATACGCATCACAGCAAAATGCCCAGCTGCAAAGAAGCACTCAATCTTATTAACTATATTTTTACTTCATAGTACCCTAACTACTAAGTAGCAAGTTTCCTTCTTTGAGCTTGGGAGACGACTTCAAAGCAGCTACAACTTGATATTGCGTTTGGGGTTATCCGTTCTGGACATACTTCTTGATTCTCCTAAAATATCTGTGTCATCTGAGCAGGCATTCAGAATTGAAGACTATCAAGAAACCAGGAGACTGCTACCAAGCTGGCTGGCAAATACCTGATCAGTTTCACTGACCACCCAGCAAGCAGCAATGGGAAACCAAGACTAGTGGGCTGGACGAGTAGCTCTCTGTCTCAGCGGGCCCCATATTGCCACAGGTGGATAACCTACAGACCACTAGTGTTCCACCTGAACTCCCATCCCCCTTCCCCTCCCACACACCCCCCAGCACTGGAAACCCACACTTCATACTCCTCCCGCTCCTTCCCAGCGTTTGCAGAGTATTGGCAATCAGCAGACTCAGGGCACTCCAAAAATGCTGGGAGGAACAGGAGAGGAGTAGGAAATGTACGGCTCCGGTGCCCGAGTGCACAAAATATGCCTGGGGTAGAGGAGCAGACAGGAGGCCTGCAGGCCGCAAGTGAAACCACAATATGCCGCACGTTGCCCACCACTGCAGTAGAGCCAAAGGTCTTTCAGTCCCCACCACCAAATAGTGTTTTTTGAATGCTGCCTAACCAAACAGAAGGAGTAACTGCATGACTTCTGAGCTACATAGTGCAAAGAAATCCACAATAGGGTTTCTGGAGTTTTTCCATCTGACTAGTAAGTACTGGATAAGCACTGTGCTATCCCATACACCACTCCTTCCACTTGCAAGGAATAACAACTCTATGCCCTGTTTATTGTTTCACTCAACCATATTTAAATTACAGCAATTTATCTTGCCACTTCTTCACTATCACAGTGCAATTTTTCATCATCTGTTGCTTCTTTCCTTCTCACCATCTACCTCTCTTCTGGGGCAGGGAGGGGGGAGGGAAGAGATGAGTCTTTCACCACCTCCTTCTTACCGATCCCCCCAAATCTCTCAGCCAGTCTCAAATCTTCCACCCACATATTTACCCATTTGATGGCTTCTCTGGCTCTCTGATCCCCACTCCCTTTCTGGGTAAAGAACAGTGGACTCCAGGGTCTCCCTATCTCTCACCTCCTTTCGGGGAAGACATCAGTCATTTCAAAATCATTCTGTCCCAGGGTCCATCACTACCCTCCTGAGAAGTGGCCCCCAAATAATACCTCTGCTTATTAACTCTAATCAAACAGCAACAAGGGAGTGGAAAGACATTTTAAAAGAAAATAAAAAGGATGAAAGTTATCTGTAGAAAACTCACTGTGTGGCAGGGGGTAAAAGCTATTTTTTAAATTGACTGGATTAAGGTGGTGCCATCCCTCTAAAGCTAAAACAGTGAGAGTTTCCATTCAATCTCCATTTTCCATGCACTTAGAGCAGTGGTGGGCAACCTGTGGCCCATCAGATTTCTACATGTGGCCTGCAAGACATTTTGTTTACCAGTGCCTACGCGCAGGGTTGCCAGATTCTGCTGATTTTCATCCATGTAGTTTTTCCTCCTACCCATATTACTAAGTGATATACATGTGAAGCAAGGGCACGTGAAGTGAGGTACATGCTGTTTGCACACAACACTGACAGAGCCATGTGCTCCCTCTACATCCAAAGCAAATTTTAAGCATTCAAATGCCCACTGAGATGGAGGGCTACTCATGCAGCCCACTCACTAGTCTACGTACCCCATCACTGACTTGGAACTTCATAAGATTGCACTAGAGATTAACACATGATGTCTGCCCAAAGATAAGTAAAAAAAAGTTTAAGATGCAACTTCGAGCAACTTTCTTCATTTATTTTTCAAATTAGGTTTACTACATTTTCCCCATCCCCAGGGTTTCCCAACCTATGGGTTGGGACCCAAATATGGGTCGCCATTACACTTCAAAAGGGTTGCCAAGTGTCTCCCCAGGTAGCTTTGCCTCCTCTCCTCCCCCCGTTTTTGATTTGCCTTCCTTCACCAAGTCTTCCTGAATTGTCAAAATGGGTCCCCATCTGGAAAAGATTGGGAACCGCTGCCTTAGAAACAAACTCAGAAATGAGAGAATGGTGGAATTTCAAACATAGTCCGGCAAACACGTAAGCACATGTGTAATTTTATTTACACAAATAATCCTACTGGCTTTCAGTGTTGCTCATCTCATGCCCTATTACATACAGGTCTCACTCAGTAGCACGTGCTCTGTGATGAGTATCTGCAACAAGTACTGAAAGTGCATCAGAAAACTTCTAGTCTATTATTAGCCGCAAACTTCCAGATGGTGCAGTTGGTTGGTTGGTTACAAGAATTTACCAGCCTGGCAGGTAAAGTAAAAGAAAAACGTCAACCTGACAAGCTTAACAACTTTGAAGATATGCAACTACTACATGATTAAAAGTATCTTGGCCAAGTCAGGTACTTTATTAAAATGTCTAAGTTCATAAAGGCAGATAAGAACTTGAAAAAATATATAGGAAGAGAAACTTATCAACTGCTTAAAATAAACAACCGGCACACCTAGTTCGGCATGGCTTTAAAATGCCAAAAAAAACCATCAGATTGATTTTCAAATTGACATTTTCAAGAAATTACTGTAATCAATTGTCTAACAAGGATTAGGGATGGTAAAACTCGTGTATCAGAGGTAGCCAGTGTGCTCCTGGCCCAACTCCTGGAGAGCCCCCTACTATACCATACTGCTCCCTCTATTAGCAGAAGTTTAAAAATTGACACCCTGTGCAGACCGACTCTGGCCTGCTGCTCTCCAGTGCTGTCTCTGATACTTAAGCAGGAGTGCAAGGCTGCAGCAGCCCTTGTCCACAGGAGCCCCGTAAACAGGATCTGCTCTGTGGGACACTGGAGCAGCCTCTGTCAACCGTCAGCTCTGGACCCCCAGATAGGAGTGCAGGGCAGCAGCAGCTGCTAACTATGTATCAGAGACAGCACTGGAGAGCAGCAGGCCAGAGTCCGTCTGCATGGGGTGTTGATTTTTAAACTTCTGTTAATAGAGGCAGCAGTATGGTATAGGAGGGGGCTCTCCAGGCGTTGGGCCAGGAACCAGGAGCACACTGGCTGCTGGGCCCTCTTCTGGGGAAGAGCATTTTAGTAACTATGTAAACGCTAAGAATTGTTATGGCTACACAATTACTAAAATAAATAATTTACAACATCCCTACTTTATACTGCAGAGCCCACAGGGAAGCTGCCTCCCAGGGGCCAGCTGAGTGTAACGGACACCATTAACCAATAAGCATTAGCTTATTGGTTAAACGTTTAATCAGTTAAACTCTAACATCCTGAGCAAGGATACATCTACCCTGACCTTTGAATTGGCCTCTCCAATCTTGAGAGGTACATTAACCATCGACTACTAGAACTGGAAGAGATCATCGTTCAAGTCCAGTCCCCTGCACTCACGGCAGAACCAAGCACAATCTAGACCAGTGATTCCCAACCAGTAGTACACAAACCACTGGCTGCTGGGCCAAAGCACACTGCCAAGCCACACACCCATGGCTTGATAATTGGCTTGGTGGGGGGGAGGGGACGCGCAGGGGGAACCCTGTAAGTTGCATGGCTGTGCAGCTGCTAATTGAGCAGCCGCACCATGGACCTGGTTCCAGCTCTAGGGGCCACTACAACCAATTATTATTCACAATTAATATGTACCCATACAAGGTAGACTGATTTAAATCAATGTGATTCAAATTAAGAAGTGGGTAACTGACTAATCGTGTACTGGATTTAAAAGGCAGAGCCACAGCAGTGGTAAGTCAGGGGCCCAACACGAGCTGCGAATGAAGCAGTCCTGGCTCACGCCAGGGCCCTGACCACTGCTCCTCTGCCATTAAATGTAGTCAAAGCCGGGCTGGGCAGGTCCAGGATCGCGGCGCCTCTGCCTCTGTCTTCCCCCCTCACCACACCACAGAGACAGTGCTGTGGGGGGTGGAGGGGGAAATCAGCTTTTAAGCACCAGCTACTGCTTCTCTGTTGCCCCTTTGTTGCCTCTGATGGGGGGGTAGAAAGTGAGTAGTCAACTGGACTACCCAATAAGCCTAGGCTTATCAGGGAGTCAACTAATCGACTGCTCTTTTACACCCCTAATTTAAATGGCCAAAAAAAATCGTTGATGTAAATCAAGTTACCAACCAGAAGTATAGACTTATTGGAGCATAAAATTTCATGGGCAAAGACCCACTTCATCAGATGCACGGTCCAATAAATCTGTTAGTCTATAAGGTGTCACAGGACTTCTTGTTGTTTATGCAGATTCAAGCTAACACAGCTACCCCTCTGATACAAGTTACCACGAAAACCAAGACTGACGGTGCTTAGAGTTAACAAACAAACAAACCACAGAACAAATGGTCTGGTAGCACTTTATAGACTAACAAAACATGTAATTTTGGAGTAAGACCCATGGTACTTACTAGCACTTCTGGTTTTTTAAGAAAACAAGTATAGAATGGGGCTTCCTTGGAAAATAGGAATGCAAAATCCTGTTTAATTGGTTAACCAGTTAAACGTGAGGGTTAAGCAATTATGAAGGGGGACGGAGCAGCCCCTGCTGTTGAAACACCAGGCCCATCACATACAGTGGCCATGGTGGAAGGAAGCTGCTTCAGCCCATCTGGTTAAACACAAGTGGTAAGCAACACCCTTAATGGTGATGCTTGCCAGTTAACCTTTCACCTCCCTACTAGAAAAGCTGAGTTATGCTTTGGCATCACCGTTATGATCTGTGGTCATGATGTTCCAAAATAAGAGGCATATATGTAATATGAAATAAGTGCCAGTAGCAACTGGCAACTCTAGATATATCTTACAGCAGCTTTCTGCATTATATACTTGAGTGATAGAATCTAAACCTAGTTAACTAATTAAACAAGCCATGAGGATTAGCTAAGCTTAACTTTTTTTCTAGCAACATCCAACACAGTAAACAGCTTGGAAATGTACTTGTCAAATCACACTTATACTAAAAAGACAGAGAGAATCTTGAAGAATGATGCATTGGGTTTTTACCCACAAAAGCTTATGCCCAAATAAATCTGTTAGTCTTTAAGGTGCCACTGAACTCCTTGTAATTTTTTGATTATTTAAGCTACTAATCAGTTGATCCATTCAGCCATATCCACATCTTCATCCACATCATTTTCTCCCAATAAGCAGTTTTCCTTATTATGTGTCATTCTTGCAACTAAGCCCTGCATCAACTTCTTGTACTGCTTACACTTGACATGTACTCGTTTTTCACCCACAGAACAAATTTCTTGAAAATATTCCCTGACAGGGTCTCTCTTATACCCAGAAGCCATGACAGTTTTTCTGTGGCACAAGTGGGGGGGGGGGGGGGGAGGGAGAGAGAAGTAGAAAGCTTTGTGTGAGCTGAATAATATCTTCCTTTTTCTTTCCAATCCACTCCACTGTTCCTTTCTATGTTGACTGCATCCTTTCCTATATATTGTGTCTCACTAAGACAATACCTTAACTAGTGCCTCTATTGCTCTTGGCCAAGGTCCACCACCACATAAGCACAGAACAAAAACAATCCTATCCGTGTGCTACTTTCTCATCTGCTGCAAAACAGAAGGCCCAAATTTTTCAAGAAGCAAGAGCTGGTAGTACGGCTGGATAGACTATGGGGGGAGGGGATCTCCCTGGTCCAACATCCTTAAGACCTGAGAGGTCCTGAACAACAGTTTTCTGGACTGGGGAGGTCCACCCTGCTCCCCGCCGCAGGTCCTCTGCCCCCCCCAGTGCACTGATTCCAGCTGGGGCTGTGCTTTCGCTACAAGGCCAGGCTGTACTCCCAGATACCAGCCCCACTGCCTCTGGTCCAAGTAGGGCTATGCTCCTCACTATGCTGGCCCAGCCAGGACTGTGCTACCAGAACCTGCTGGCCCCACTGCTCCCAGTTGGGTGCAGCTGCACTCCCCACAGTGCAGGTCCCATTGTTGGCAGGTCTGTGCTCTCACCACCAGCCTCAGTGGGGGCTATTCTCCCCACCATAGCAACCCTACTACCACCTGCACTGCACTCACCACTATGAGCCCAGCCCTTGAACCTGGCCAGGCAGGACTCTCTGATCCAGCAGTATCAGTGGTCCAGAATCATGGATTTTAGAGGAGCAATCTGAAGAGCCATTAATTCATTTTTATGTGTGTAGCATGTTGGTGATGAGATTTAATTGTAACTTGTTTTTAAATGAGAAATATAGTATTTTGAGGATTTTAAAAATCTGAATAAAAAAATCTGTTTTAAAATCAATTTTTTTCCACTCCCATACTCTAAGTGTGCAACATGGGTTCAAATCTGAATAGTTATTGAGCTAGTGAAAATGCTATAAAGAAAATCAAACTCTTTGTAAAGCAAATCCATCATGATCCATGTTAGCAGTTCTTTAGTAATTGCTAGAACTCCCAATCTCTCCCTAAAGCATTCAGAACAGTTGTTTACTGGTGTGCAGACTGTCTCAATGGTCCACAAAAGGCTGTTACCATAGAACAGAGGTTTTCTGCCTGTGCTCTGCAGATCCCTGGAGGTCTGGAGACTACGGTTAAGTTTTCCAAAAAGATCTGCACCTCCATTTAAAATACTTTTGGTTTGTAAACAATAAAAGGTTAAAAACCATTGCAATCCACCAATGGATTAGAAATCTCATTGACACCAGCAAGTGGAATGCATGTGTCTAAATGAATGTCTATCAACGTTGATGTAAATTACTGGTTTAAGACCCTCTCTTGAAGAAAAAAAAATAGACCCTTCCAAATTTGTTACATGTAAGTCGTCTGCTGCATATTATTTTAACCCGCAACAAGCATTCAAGATGTATACTGAAGATACATCATGCCTCTGCCAAACAAGCCTGTAATTTAATTGTGCTTGTCCTAAATTCCTTCATTAACTCAACTCTAAATAGTAACTTGAAAAGCTAATTCAGGAAAATACCTTAGATTGAATTAAAGGGACACTTCATTTAGTCCCAACAGCTAGTTTTTACATTACTTTTAAATATAAGCATTTTACAAAACTTATTAATAGAACTGTTTTCACTAGTTTCACTTTTTAAAATTTTGCACATTTTTGTTCAGATACAAACCATGCTCCCTTCAGTGTTTGCTATCCAAACAATGCAGCAACTCAATCTACATGAGAACATGAAACTGATTACAGGTAGTCTATTTTCATTGTCCACATGAATAGAAGTGCAAAAAAAATCAACTACGTAAATGGCAAAGTATGAAGCAGATTCATTTCCAACTTAATATAAAAAGATCATTTTAAAATTTTAAATAGGGCCCCAAATATGCCCTTTCCAAGCGGCTGTGATTAAAGATTAACACCTTTCCTGTAGTATATTCAATATGCAACTGAATATTTAGGTTCTGATCCTCCAAAAAGGTTTGCAAGTACAGGCAGTCCCCGGGTTCCGTACAAGATAGAGACTGTAGGTTTGTTCTTAAGTTGAATTTGTATGTAAGTCGGAACTGGTACATATTGTAGGGGAAACTCTAGCCAAACATTTCTCCAGAGCTCAGTTTTATTCTCCCACACCTCACTTCCCTCAGTCCTTTATTCTCAAGCTGAGGTGTCTGCTGAGAAAAGCCGCTCCGCGTCTCCCTGGTCTGCTGGAGGGAAGCAGCTAGTGCGGGGTTGCCTCACCCCGTTTGTAAGTAGGGATCCGATGTAAGTCGGATCCATGTAACCCGGGGACTGCCTGTAATTATCTTCATGCAGGAACAGACCTACTGTCTTCCCTGATATTCTTAGGCATGCACAGTTAAGCATACGGCAGAATCAGGACCTTAATATTTTAAGGTACATTATGACTGTCACTTCATTATTAAGTCACTTCAATAATATCTGTACTAACTTGTAAAAATTTCAGTTTCAATTAAATGAAAAGTGTAATTTTAAAAAGGTATAATTTTTTATGATAAAAAACTAAAGTGTTCTGAAAAGTACCTGTCAATATGAATGCACTTTACATACAAAGTCTATCTGGATATATTCTTACTAACATTGGCTTCATGAGTTCATGCAGAAAGAAAATCATTTTGCCCATTAACTTCAAATGCCTTCTCCATTGGGATCTCATTATTTTAACACTTGCTGAATCTTACTTTCAGATTATTCACACAATATTATCACACAGAGTGCAAACATCCACTCCATTTTAAACTTTTTTTTTTTTTTTTACGACAGGAATTCAAGTGGCCCAGCACCCTCAGTTCATTGAATAGAGCTTCCAAACCATGGTACACTGAGCATTTAATCACATAAAATATTATGGGTCCTATTCTGCAAAGCAGAACATGCAATAGAAGAAGTCATGAGGTCCATTGTTCCTGTCAACTCCTGATACACGTTCATTAGAGATCATGTTATAATATATGGGGATGTAAAATAAAGTCATGTTTTCTACATGTGAATCTTACAGCTGACAATTAAAAATAAAGTCCACTGCACAGTATATATTACAAAGGCACATCCATAAATATTTTGTAGGTGAAACAGGCAAATTTAAGAATCTGATAATAAAAGGTTTGCATCAATTTTCCTAATAAAATTATATGGTTCACATGAGCCAGGAAGCACCTCTCAAGGATAGTTTCCATACTGTAAACAGGTATGTCGCTCTTTAAATCCATCTCTGATGTAAAAAAGCTTTTTCCTTATTGCCAAATGTTAATAGCCATTATAAAACAGTGCTTGCACATTACTCTAACAAATGCATATTCTTTAAAGCCAATCTACGATAAAGCCTTGAAATTTAGATCAATTGTAGTAGTTAACTTAGAGAAACAGCTGAATCAAAACACTTCAAAAAGCAATACCAACTTCATATTTAAAAAAATAGAACAGAGTCCTGACAGGTTTTCATAAATGAGGAAGTTTACTCTCAAAATTCTCATTGCTACCTAGCTGAAGAGCAACACCAGTTGTGTCTCTCCTCTTTCCCAACGCAGACAAGTTACTACAATGTAGATCCAACCAGAACCAGTAGTCATAATATTTGCCATTCTCCTCAAACAGTAAACGCAAAAAATCCTGTGTTTAACTAGGCCAGCCCAGCTCAATCCATCTGCAACAGAAACAGTAACTTCACAACTGCAACTAGTCACAAAACTTCAACTGTTTAAGGACTTGAACTTTAGTGTATTTACAAACAACAGTGAATCACGCCGCACTATGGGAAACGTTAGCTTCATCTTCACTCATCCCAGGTTCCCAGAGATAGGAATAGTAATAATGAAAGCATGAATGAAGTAATTATGTCACTTTTTCGGGAAAGTAATGCGAGATACAGGCTGAAAGTCGGCATTTACAGTTACCTGAGAACAAGCCGCAGCCCATCTTCCCAAAACAGGAAAAATGGTTGGGAGCAAGAAGGCAGAACAAAAACTCCGAAGCAAAGCCCGAAGAAAACATAAGCAATAGAAGAACAAGGGCCCGCATCCCTAAGTGCCTAACTCAGCTCCTGTTGATCCTAACGATCTGGCAGTATCCAGGCTCAGGTGTGTGCCCCGTTTCATTAAGAGTGGCCTCTCCACAAGTGCGCGTTAAGATTAGCAAGGTGACTTAGTGGCCAAGGACTGGGCTGAGCTTTGGGGTGTGAGTCCCGGCTCTGCAGGGCAAGCCCCTTGCTCTCTCTCCGCCTGCTTCCCTCGGGGTACAATGGAGAGACGGAGGCAGCTCTCTGGGGGGAGAGCAGGACGCAGGGACCACTGCCCGGGGTGGGGGCAGACCCATGCTGGGCTCTTGCTTCCATCCCACCCTGCTCCCCCTCTGGTTTGAAGGGATCAGGACGAAGCCGGTTTCCACACAAGCCCCCCCCCACGCGCCAGCTCCCCCGCCCAAGCCCCGCGCGGCCCCGCGCTCACCGGCCGTCTCGGCGGGCGGCGCCCCCGCCACCCCGTTCAGGTAGAGGATGGCGAGCAGGTGAGGCTGCGTCTTCTCCAGCGCCACCCGCAGGTCTTGGAAATGGTCCCGCTCCTTGGCCAGCAGCAGCTGGAGCAGCAGGTCGGCCTTGGCGGCGGCGCCCCCTCCCCCGCCCCCTTCCTCCAGCTCGCGCCGCTCGCGGGGGCTCAGGGCGCCGGCCGCCTCCAGCAGCTCGATCACCGCGTCCACCTCGCTCATGGCCTGGGCCAGGCTCGGGCGGCACTGGGCCAGCAGCTCCTTGTGCTTGGGCTCCATGGCCGCCCAACTCCGTCCGCTCCCCCGCCCCGCGGGATGCTGCTGAGGCGGCGCCTCCCCGCGCCGGGCTGCTGCCCCCCCGGGGCCGCCCCAGCCTCCTGAGGGGGGCGACTGCTCTCCCGCGCCGCGGCTCCAACGGCTACAGGCCGGGGGCCGCGGGGCGCTGCCGGGGGCCGGGCGGCTTCAGCGCCGCGCGCCGCCTCGCACCCGCGGCCATGTTGGTTGCGCGGGGCCGCGGGCCGCCCCGCGCCCGGGCTGCAGCCGTGCCCCTGCCCGCGCCCCCCCGCCCATGCGGCCAGGCCCGCCCCGCCTAAGTGGCTCCCCCTGGGCTGCTCCCCGCCGCAGCCTCCTCCGCCATAGCCCGGCGGCGGCGGCAGCAGCTGCAGCGCTCGCCTCCGCCCGGCTGCCAATCAGCGCCTCCCCGCCGGCCCATGTACGGGCAGGGGAGGCGGGCCCCGGCGCCGGCTGCGGCCTCTCCCCCGGGCGGGGCGCGCACAACCGGGGGCGGGAGGGGAGGAGTCCCCCACCCGCGGGAGCCCAGCTGCGGGGGCGGGAGAAATAGACAAGTACCCCCCCCAACACACACACACCCGGCTGGGAGACCAGCGCCTGGGGAGGAGAACAAGACACACACTCACCCCCCTCTCTGAGTGGGGCACTAGCTCCCGGGGAAGAAAAACGAGACACACACACACACCCCTCTGACTGGGGCAGCAGCTCCTAGGGAGGAGAACTAGACACACACACACACCCCTCTGACTGGGGCAGCAGCTCCTGGGGCGGAGAACTAGACACACACACACACACACACACACACACACACACCCCTCTGACTGGGGCAGCAGCTCCTGGGGCGGAGAACTAGACACACACACACACACATACACCCCTCTGACTGGGGCAGCAGCTCCTAGGGAGGAGAACTAGACACACACACACACACACACACACCCCTCTGACTGGGGCAGCAGCTCCTGGGGCGGAGAACTAGACACACACACACACACACACATACACCCCTCTGACTGGGGCAGCAGCTCCTAGGGAGGAGAACTAGACACACACACACACATACACCCCTCTGACTGGGGCAGCAGCTCCTAGGGAGGAGAACTAGACACACACACACACATACACCCCTCTGACTGGGGCAGCAGCTCCTAGGGAGGAGAACTAGACACACACACACACACACATACACCCCTCTGACTGGGGCAGCAGTTCCTGGGGATGGAGAACAACATACTAGGGATGTAAGAGTAGTTGAATAGTCGATGTCTCAATAAGCCTAGGCTTATCAGGTTGTCAAGTCGACTACTCATTCCTTCCTCCACATCCCCAGTTAGAGGCACCAAGCCAGGGGCAGGGAGCAGGAGCCAGTGCTAGGAAGAGTCAGCTTAAAAGCCGGTTCCCCCCTGCACTGTCTTTGTGGGAGGCAGAGGCAGAGTGGTGATGTGGCTCTGCCGCCTGGCTCTTAACTACATTTAAAAGGCAGAGCTGCAGCACTGGACCGGGCACAAGCTAGGACTGCTTCAGTCCCTGCTCGTGTCAGGTCCACACTGCTGTGGCTTTGCCTTTTAAATGTAGCAAGAGCCAGGTTGTGCTGCCCCCAAGAGCTAACCCTACTGCATTTAAACTGCAGAGCAGCAGACAGATAGTGATTTGTCCTCCCACCATTGACTAATCAAGTAGTTGATGGAAATACCATCAATTACTCGATTAGCCGATTATGTTCAATTTAACATCCCTACTACACATACATACATCCCTCTGACTGGGGCTCCTGGGGATGGAGAATTAAACACCACCTGGGAGACCAACTCCTAATTGAGAAAACCACCTCACTAGGGAGAAAATCTGCTCCACAGACACAAAGCATCCTCTGGGCGGGAGGGGGAAAAGCAGTTAGCAGAAGAGGGTGGATTCTTCATCCACTCCTTGCCCAGGGATGGGGCAGCAGGTATGGCTTACATAAGTATGGAATTCTGCCTCCCTGCCTGAGAGATTGGCATGGCATGAAGGGGGCTCCCTCCTATTCTCTTTCTCCACTTTGAAGCTAAATATAAACATGTAAATAATGATTTCTTGTAATGTGTATGAATATAATCTGGACAGACCCAAATGGCCATCTGCGATATTACAGCATGCTGTAGCTACTCAGAACTTCACAGCCACCGAGCGAACTGCTCCAACAGGCTAGGCTCCTCCTTCCAATAAAAAAGAAACTCCTATTATCAGTGTGGGGCCTATGACAAGCAACTGTCCAGTTCTGATTCTTTATAGTAGAGGGTCACAGTGCACACACATCCCCACCACTTGATTACAGTATAACATTTGCCTTTTGTTTGGTCTCTCATTGTCAAGATTACATTTGGGAGGAGAAAATTTTTTTTCCTTCCAATTCATTCCCTCCCCATCCCGGCCCATAACAAAAAGAAACACAGACAGGAGATAGGGGGCTCTAACAAAGGGAAAAGGTACAATGAAATAAACTATACACTTGATCCAAAGAGGAAAGAAAAGGTTTAATTAAAAAAAACCAGGAATGTAGATCTACATCTTGTACTATATAAAGTTAGAAAATGAGTGACAGAGCAAAGCTGATTTCAGGTGATCATAATATAATATATGAAATTGTGTGGACATGCCACTGCCATCTACTGGAAAGGCTATGTCACACCTGTTCATAGACATAACCAACAATTGATTTAGCCTATTTGGTGACATTATTAATCCTGAGCTGTGCAGGAATTGAAATGTCCATTGTGATTGAAATACTGTGACTGCAAGATTTGTTGCTGGCCCAAGTTGGAATAAAATCAAAGATTGTTGAAGTTTCTAAGACAGCATACTCATCAGCCGTAGCACCCCTTTGTGCCAGGGTGCAAACTCGCAAGGGACCCTGGCCTCAGGCACCTCCTACAGAAAATCTACCTCCCACCTTGTTTTCTATGACCTGGCCTTCTGGCCAACTCATATAAACTCAGTCCCTTTCTGGAGTAGCTAAAAGGCCAACTGAAAGTCCAAGCTAAACTTCCAAATAACTCTTGGGGCCCACCCTCAGGGCCTCCCCCAAATGAACCTGGCCTGCTCCTATAGTTGGGCTTCCTCAGGTGCTGGTAAGGGAATCCAGGGCCACCTGCTGCTCTGAATTCCAGGTCCCTCTATTAAGCTGCTAAGACTGCTTCTTCATCAAACATGGCGCTGTTTCTCTGGACCACTTCCTATCTCTAAGACCCCTAGAGCTGCTTCTCTACAGCATGTGCTTAACACAACCTACCTTTTCATTCTCAAGCCTCTGGCTTCCCCCTTCTCTGCTGAGCCAGTTTGTCTCCCAACCTCTCAAGTTCCACTAAACTTCTTTTAGCAGTTCTTCCTCAGGATCTTCCCTGAAGGACTCTGACCTCAATCCCAGTGGGTTTTCCAACCTGCAAAAAAGTCCTTCTTTCTCTCCCATTTCTTTTCCGTTATCTACACTGAATTCCCCACTTTACTATGTAAGTAATCTTTCCTGATTCCCAGATGCTGGGGGTTAGCTGGTACTCCGAGCCTTGTTTCTCTTAAAGGCCAGACTTCCTGTGACATTCCTGCATGCCAGCATTTTCTAAACATGTTAATGTTGTTAAAGTCAATCAAAATGTTGTGTTTTGTTTTGATACCGCTGTTAAATCATTTACTTTTTGATTTTAACTTTGTTATCATGTAACTTACAATGTAAAATAAATATCAAAACAACAGGTTGTTACAAAATGGAAGCTCAAAAGATCTTGTTCAGACATCACTGAATTTTTTTCCCCCCAAAATGAAAATTTGTTACATTCAAGGCATTCTGAAGACTATTTAGATGTGGCTGAATCTGCATTTTCAAACATAAAAGCTTTCCATCAGAAGGTTTTTGACGAGCTCTAATGAATTTATTTACATGTTACCTTTCAACAGAATGTTCTTATTAATAACACAGGTTACGTCCACATTGGGAAAAAAACAAACAAAAAAAACCAAAACCCTGCAGCAGCAAGTATCAAAGCTCAACTCAACAGAGTTGGGTTTACACTGCAGGGCTAAAATAGAATGGTAAATGTTTTGTGCTCAGGCTCTGAAACCTGGCAAGGGCAGTGGGTCTCACAGCCTAGGCAGGAACATCTATACTGCTATTTTAAGTTTTGTTGTGTGAGCCTGAGCCAGCTGATTTGAGCTGTGAGATTCGGGGTTGCAGGGGCGAGTGGCGGGTGGGCTGGGCTGCACTGCAGGTGTACCTCTCGGTCACGTCAGACACCCAAAAATGCTGCTTGCTGTAGGTAGAAACATAGCAGCTGTTTACCAGCAATAGTACACAATATTTTAGCCCCAAAGGTGAAGTAATAACCATTTTTCCAGTGGAAGTCAAGAAGAATATTATTAGTTATTTAGGACCAGATTCTGATACACTTTGCAAGAAGCTGGTGACATCTATCAGGAAATCTGTAATGTTTGTAAGTGGTCATGACCTCCTCTTTATATTTTCTCTAAAAGAGAGTGCTTTCCCCAGTGTAATGTATCTGACAGCCCACTATGACATGGCATGTGGTTTAGCAAATGATAGTTTATGTTGCTATACTGGTAATACTTGTGTTGCCCTTTGGCATACTTGAATTAATGCAGATAGAAATGGAATCAGAGACTGTGACATTTGTCTAGACTTAAAAGTCTATTATATTTGAAAGAGACATCTATGTGCCTTTTAAAGGGTTTCCATTCATCTTTGCATATTTGTTTGTAATCTACGCTTAGAAGTTTGAAAATAAAATGTTTTTCCTTTTTCTGATTTAGTTTTCATATTTAGTAAACATAGCTATGTTTAGCAAATGGAAATGCACACAGCTGATTTGGTTTACTTCATTGTTTATACTTCAGCATCTTGAATCATCTCTGAGTGATGTTAATACCCAAACAAAAATCTTTATTTGCTAACAATTAAGGTTGCGAAGTGCTACTCCAAACATGTGCAATTACACACATTATTTAAAAGAAAACAAATGTAAAAGCTATGGGAAATTGCCCAGTAAGGTTAAATATGCAATGCTGACATCAAATCTAATAACTCTATTAATACACAAATGGCTAATTTTCATCAGTATAAAGGCAAAACAAACTTAACTCTCTCCCTGTAATGATGCCAACCTACAATATTTCCTTTCTTAATCTTTTCCTACCTGGATTCTGACCTTAAAAACAATTTTTAATATAATTTAAGGTTTGCAATGTGAAGCACCCATATTGTAAGACCAGCTCCATTTTGACGAATGATTTATTTTAAAGGGTTGTAAGACTATGGTTGAGGACAAACAGAATTTTAAAAAAGTTTTACCACTGCCATCCTTCTATCTCCCTCTCATTAGAAACAATAAAGGGAGAAAAGACATTATCTATGATTGTTTCTTCTTAAATGTATGACTCAAATTCTCTAAATGATATTCATACAGTAAAACACTTCTGGGTCCATTTGTATAAATGTTGGACTTTGACCATGGCTAGTATATCTGTTCCTATTAAAGCTTCAGGATATATCTACACTGCATTCCTCTTTCGAGAGAGGAATGCAAATGCAGCGGAGCAAAATTACAAATGATGCGCGGATTTGAATTTCCCACGCTTCATTGCATAATCGCATCCGGCCGCCATTTCAAAATACCCCATTTTGAAATAAAAAACGCTGTGTAGACGCAGTGATTTTGAAAGAAACCCCTTCTTTCGAAATAACCGTTAAACCTCATTTTTTTTAGCAGTAAGGGTTATTTCAAAAGAAGGGATTTCTTTCAAAATAACCGCATCTACACAGCGGTTTTTATTTCGAAATGGGGTATTTTGAAATAGCATCTGGATGCGATTATGCAAATGAAGAGCGGGAAATTCAAATCCACGCTTCATTTGCAATTTCGCTCAGCTCCATTTGCATTCCTCTCTCAAAAGAGGAATGCCGTGTAGACATACCCTTCAGAGGGGTAGATGAGTTAGTCTGTAACAGGAAAAACTTAAAAAACAACAGATAGTTGAGTAGCACCTTAAAGACTAACAAAACATGTAGATGGTATCATGAGCTTTCGTGGGCACAACCCACTTCTTCAGATAACAGGAGTGTTGGAAGTCCAGATCCAAGAATAAAGACACTGGAGAATCTCTCAGCACCAAACGAGGTCATGATTTCAGATTTATATCTTATCTAAATCACATATATTATCTCTCTCACCTCCTCTATAGCACTATGCTGATAAACTGGTCTCAGCCATGACATGAAAAGAAGCCTACCATGTCCATACCAGTTATACTTATTGTAGGTCCTGACATAATGTTATATTGTTCCTTTCTGGTGATAAGAGTATTATTACTAACGGTCTGATTTTCAGAGGCGCTGGTCACCCACAAATCCGGTTGAAATAAATAGGAGTTAGAGATGCTGAATAAGTTGGACCACAGCTAATGTTTAGAATCTGGAAAAACTATTACATTATGATGTTACATAACATAGGAAAGGAAGACAAGCCATACAGGATCATGAAATACAGGATCAGACCAAAGGCCATGAAATACAGGATCAGACCAAAGGTCTATTAGTGATCAGTGCCTGCTGTTCCAGGAGGAATGAACAGAACAGGTAATCATCAAGCCTTACATCCCTTGTCACCCATTCCCAGTTTCTGGCAAACAGACTAGGGACATCTTCACTGCCCTTCCAGGCTAAAAGCCATGCATGGATCTATCCACCATGAATTTGTCTCGTTCTGTTTTTAACCCTATTATAGACTTGGCCTTTGCAACATCCTCTGACAAAGGTTGACTGAGTAAAAAAATAGTTCCCTTTGTTTGGTTTAAACTTGCTGCCTATTAATTTCCATAGCTCTTGCAGGAGCGGCCTGAGACCGGCTGCAGCAGCTGGCACCCTAGGTAGGGCGGCGCAATCGGCGCCCCTGCCTGCACGGCCAACAATGGCTGTGACATCATTACAGGGTGCCCCGGCGCCCCATGACGTCATCATCGGACGCCCGGGCCACCGGCACCCTAGGCAGCTGCCTACCTTGCCTAGGCTCACGGGCCGCCAGTGAGCTCTTGTGTTATGAGTAGGAGTAAATAACACTTCCTTATTTACTTTCTCCACATCAGTCATGATTTTATAGACCTCTATCATATCCCCCCTTAGTCATCTCTTTTCCTAGTCCCAGTTTTATTAATTTCTCTTCATACAGAAGCCGATCCATACTCCTAATCATTTTTGTTGCCCTTTTCTGTACCTTTTCCAGTTGGATAGATCTTTTCTTGAAATGAGGCAAGCAGATCTGCATGCAGTATTCAAGATGTGGGCGTACCATGGATTTATAGAGAGGCAATAGAATATTTTCTGACTATCCCTTTCTTAATGATTCCTAACAATCTGTTCGTCTTTTTTGACTGCTGCTGCACATTGAGTTGATTTTTTCAGAGAACTCTCCACAATGACTCCAAGATCTCTTTCTTGAGTGTTAACAAGTAATTGAGACCCTATCATTGTTTATATATAGTCAAGATTATGTTTTCCAATGAGGATTATTTTGTATTTATTAACAGGGAATTTCATCTGCCATTTTGTTGCCCAGTCAGCCAGTAATAGGAGATCCCTTTGTAACTCTTAACAGTCTGCTTTGAGCTTAGCTGTCTTGAATAGTTTTGTATCATCTGCAGATGTTGCCACCTCACTGCTTACCCCCTTTTCCAGACATTTATGAATATATTAAATAGTATTGGTCCCAGTACAGACCCCTGGGGGACATCTCTATTTACCTCTCTCCATTCTGAAAACTGATACTTTATTCCCTTTTTTTGTATCTTTTAATCAGTTACTGAACCATAAGAGGATCTTCCCTTTTATCCCAGGACAGTTTACTTAGGGTGAATCTACACAGCAAAGTTATTTCGGAGTAATGGCCATTTTTCCGAAATAACTATGCAAGCATCGACACAGCAATTCTGTTATTTCGAAATAATTTCAAAATAATGAATTGCTTGTTCTGACTTCTGTAAACCTCATTCTACGAAGAATAATGCCTATTCCGAAATAGCTATTTCGAAATAAGGCGTGTATAGATGCTATTTCGAAATAGCCCCTCACCGGGACCATTCTAAGGCTGTGTCCAGACTCCATGCCTCCGTCGACGGAGGCATGTAGATTAGCCAGCTCGGAAGAGGGAAATGAAGCCGCGATTAAAATAATCGCGGCTTCATTTAAATTTAAATGGCTGCCCCGATCTGCCGATCAGCTGTTTGTCGGCAGATCGGGAGAGTCTGGACGCGATGCCCCGACAAAGAAGCCTTTCTTCATCGACACAGGTAAACCTGGTTTCACGAGGCTTACCTGTGTCGATGAAGAAAGGCTTCTTTGTCGGGGCATCGCGTCCAGACTCTCCCGATCTGCCGACAAACAGCTGATCGGCAGATCGGGGCAGCCATTTAAATTTAAATGAAGCCGCGATTATTTTAATCGCGGCTTCATTTCCCTCTTCCGAGCTGGCTAATCTACATGCCTCCGTCGACGGAGGCATGGAGTCTGGACACAGCCTAAGTTATTCCTCCTGGGGCTCTAAATTGAGATAGCACATTTACATTAGGAAAGCCAGCCTCAGACAAATTTTGAGGCTTCCCTGCAGTGCAGATGTGCTATTTCGAAGTAAGCTATTTCAGAATAACTATTCTAGAATAGCTTATTCCGAAATAACTGTGCAGAATAGACGTAGCAGAATTATTTGAGGGACCGTGTGAAAGGCTTTCTGAAAAACTAAGTACACTATATAGCCACTGGACGCCCCTCAAATAATTCTAGTAGATCAGTGAGGCATGATTTCCCTTTACAAAAATCACATTGATTTTTTCCCAGCAAATTAAGTTCACCTACATGTCTGACTGATGCAGAAATAGCTAAGTTCTGAGAGGGCTCAGCTATAGGGCCTTATCAGCTTCTAGAAACACAACCCTCAAAAGGGACCAAAACCCCAAATAAATCTGTCTTATTCAGCATAAAAGTTTTACACGGAGAAAGCTCATAAATTCACCCTCTTTATCAAGGAAAAGGAGATATGCACAGTGGTTGCTTGGGTAACAGTTATTTACACAGGGAGCGATAATAAACAACAGAGGTTTTATTAAGTACAAAAAGTAGCATTTAAGTGATTGCAAGTGAAAACAGACAGATCACAGTAAATTACTATGCCAAAATAAACAAAAGATGCCAGCTATTCATAATACGCCCAGATACATAGTTACAGACCATAATTCTCACCCTACTCCTTATCTCAAATACAATTCTTCACAAGCCAGAGTTGATCTTTCTCTGGCTTGAATCTAACAACCACTTCTGTAACCTCCTCAAGTGGCAAGGCAGTTTCAAAAGCCAACTGAAGATGACTTTTGATCGCTACCCATCCCTTAAATAGAATTTTCTCAGGGCAGGAATCCTTTGTTTATCTTTCCGTCCCCATGAAAAAATACCAGATTGAAGATGGATGGGGCGGGGGAAGGTGCTAACAAAGGCATTTTGGCTTTGTACTGCCTCCAGGAGTTACCTCTGCATGTCCGTGTCTTTTCCCAAACTGTCTTTGGCCAGGGTGATGCTTTCCCAGGCCACTGCAAGCATCTCCATGGAAAGTTCCTTCTCAGATTCCCTCAGGGAATGCCTACACTATAGAGTTTTTTTCAGAAAAATGACGTTCTTAATGTCACATTAAGAATCCTATTCAAAATCAGCAGGTTGCAAGATAGAAGTTTTAGGCTCTGATCTTGCAAAGTCTTTGGTACGTTACATAGGGACTTTCCTAGACACACTATCAGCAGTCCTTGGACTTCAATGAGGTTAATCACAGTATGTAAAATGAAGCACATGCATACGACTTTGCAGAAATTTGAATCTGATGACTAATGGCCCAATCTTGCTCCTATTGAAATTACTAGGAGCAAAATCAGGCCTAGAGGTAATTGCCAATATACAGACTTTTTGCTCTGCAACCTCTACTGGGTCTGCCTGCACAAATTCAGCAGCGAATATTCTGAAATAAGATTCTGCCTACTATGTTTAATAGATAAAGCTTAAAAACTAGAGGTGCGCTGGAAATTTAAATTCACAGGGCAGATGAAATTTTACAGTTTAACAGCCTACAGATTGAAAATATAGCTGATGTGTGAACCATGTCCCTTGGTAGTATGCTTTCCTCTTAGAAATGTATATGCTCAAGTCAATATACGGTACCAGTATAATTCATTACGATGCTGAAAGATCTCCGGATACCTAGAGAGGAACAGAACCCAGTGCATGTATGGAACACCCAGAGTTCATAATCAGCGCAGAACACACTGTTCCTTTGAGACTGTATCTTTAAAAAGGTTCAAAATGTGGGCAGAAAGCAACCTCACAGTATATATTTATTGCCAGAACACAAAGGCTATGTCTACACAGATGCATTATTTTGGAATAACAGATGTTATTTTGAAATAACATTGCGTATCTACACAGCAAGCCATTAACAGCTGGCACGTCTACACAGCATGCTGAAAGACTTCTTACTTGGACTCATGGTAACCCTCATTTCACAAGGGCTACGTCTACATTGCATCCCTTTTTCGTAAAAGGGATGCAAATTAGACGTATCGCAATTGCTAATGAAGCGGGGATTTAAATCTGCCCCACTTCATTAGCATAAAAATGGCTGCCGCTTTTTTTCGTCACGGAGCTTTGCCGGAAAAAAGCGCCAGTCTAGACGTGGATCTTTCGGAAAATAAAGCCTTTTCCAAAAGAACCCTTATCCCTTATTTTAAGGGACCTCGTAGACCTCGGGTATGTCCTTTTACTTGGCCAGCCCTATCCTTCAGAAAGACAGTGGCCAGGCTCTTTTGAATGAAATTGGACCAGACTCTTTAGCTTCTTTAGGAGATCACTTTCCATGGTGGGATTGCTTTTCTCCCCAGCTGGCCGGCTGTAATGCAGCTTCAGAAATTTAAAGAGACGGTTGCTTAAAGTTTGATATGGGAATGTTTCCAGGCTGACAGAACTGCTCTGGAGCTGAGTAACCATTTGCTGTTACTTCTTTTAATGCTGATGGGAAACAGAAGCAAATGGCTGTCATTAACATCTCATGGTGACCGCAAGAATAAGAGAGGAGTAAAGGGGCCATGTGTGTACTGATAATTCAGATAAAGGACAAACAGGCACTTGAAAGAGGCTGGTGACTTTAGTGGTTAAGATTTCTACAGTAAGCCACTAAACAGGCTTCCCAGAGCCCTTACCAAATGCATCCTTTTACTTTATGAAAAAGCTCCTTTTTTTGGTTGCCATAGCAATATATGTATTCAAACTTGATTTAAGTCTAAAGAAGGCTGAAGACAGAGATGGTTTATGATTTTTTTTCCTTTACTCCTTTCACATTTGAACTCCCCCTTCTCCAAAGACATAGCCACATGCTTTAAATTCTACCCGCTGTGACTAGTTCCCTTGTTCTCCAGTGTAGTAGTCTACCCCCAACTCTAAGGCTATGTCTACACTGCTGAGAAAAGTCGGAAAAAGATACGCAAATTGCAAACTTCAATTCACTG
Source organism: Pelodiscus sinensis (assembly GCF_052426305.1). NCBI lineage: Eukaryota > Metazoa > Chordata > Testudines > Trionychidae > Pelodiscus > Pelodiscus sinensis. Next base: position 9,764,392 of record NC_143059.1, read on the forward strand.
CTTTTTTTCCGAAAGAGGCTTTTACACATGGCCAAATTTTGGAAAAAAAGTCCTCTTTCAGAACATCCCGTACGAGAGGAATACAGGGATGCTGAAAAAACATGTCCGCTTTTTTGGAAACCATTCCGAAAAAGTGGACGCGTTCCTTGGATGCCGCAGAACTTTTTCAGGATACCACTGTGGAGTCTAGACATAGCCTTAGTCACCGAGAACATGAGGGTCAGTGGAAGGATCTCGGGCCTGACCCAAAGTCCTTTGAAGTCAACACAAGTCCTGTCATGGACGTTGAACCAGGCCCACAGAGCATTATCTACCAACTTACGAATTTTATTCCACCATTTAAAAAAAATGGATGGAAAATATGTTTTAAAAGAAGTCTACAGTGAGAGATGCGGAGGCTTCTTTGATAGGGCATATAACCTTTACTGTTGGGTACTAAGCCCCTTAGGCGTAATAAAATGTATGGGCAACACACCTGAATTATGAAGTCTTCAAGCATCCTAGGGGGTGGGTCTCAGTAGCAGAGCCAGACAGCCACAAACCATTCAGACAAGCAGAATTTCTTTCCTGACACATCATCCATGACAACTTAGCTCTGAGACGTGAATCATAGAGTAGAATAGAACACTAGAACTGAAAGGCACCTTGAGAGATCATCCAGTCCAGTCCCCTGCCATCATGGCAGGACCAAGGTCTATATCATCCCTGACAGGTGTCTGTCTAACCTGCTCTTAAATATCTCCGGTGATGGAGATGCCACGACCTCCTTAGGCAATTTATTCCAGTGTTTAACCACCCTGACAGTTAGGAAGTTTTTTCCTAATGTCCCACCTAAGCCTCCCTTGCTGCATTTTAAGTCCATTGTTTCTTGTCCTACATGACAGTAGCAAAGAGCTCCATGGCCAGCTTTGGCCCTGATCTAGACCTACTGACATCGATGGAGTCTTACAATTGACTTCCACAGGTGCAGGGTCAGGCCCTGCTGGGCCTCTTTCCGAGGGGGGGTAAAAAGAAGAACTATGCAAGACAGATGATGGTCACCATCATCTAATATGCTTCTGGAAGCTGCTCAGCCCAGGATGATGGACATGCTACAGGAATCTACATTTTAAAAAATTAAAACAAGTGTGCTCATGTCCCAGTCCCACCCAGCTATCTTAGGTACTCACTTGAGGTAAAATTCGTTAGTATGTCATAATCTTTACACTACCCCATGAAAAAGTACAATCGTCACCATTTGACAGATGGGGAACTGAGGCACAGAAAGCTAAATGACTCTCTCAGGGCCCTACAGGAAATCACTGGCAAGGGCAGGGACTGGAACCTTAGTATCCCAAGTCCTAGACTAATGCCCTAACCATCAGACAACCTTCCTTCTGCTAACCTGTGCTTAACTCCTGTTGAGATACGAGTTCAGCAGATGAAAGAACTACGGCATCAGTTCAATGGGAAGAGTCCGGACAAGGAAGGAAGAAAATGTGTGCATTTTGATAAGAACGACAAAAAACACAAAAAATTGATGCACAAAGTACAAACTCTTCTGTGTAACTGGTTATTTCTTCAGAAGTCTCTCAAGTTCAGAGTTGTAAATTTGATGGCAATACATGTAGAGGTGAGGTTTTTTTTTTCCTTGAGCAGCTGAATTGCCCTCAGGGGAAGGGTTCACAGTAACCATGCACAGCTGAGTTAAAGCGAGCCAGCGGCACAATATGGTTGATGTAGCTCTGCTACAAGGAAGTTATTGTCACCACCAATGACAGTCACTGCAGGCCCAGAGGGAGGAAAGTCTGTATGAGAAATGAGACTAGGGAGACACAACTAAATATAAAAAGAAATCACAGAAGATGGGTAGCAGTGGATTCAGAGAGAAGGATTAGAACAAAGACATCCTTCTCCTTAAGAGGAAAGCATTAAGGGTTTCCCAGAAACAAGGAGAAAGCAACATCTGTGTAACCTGCAAATCTCTTTAAGTAAAGCTGATGGAAGGAGGTGATACATCCCTAAAGGATATCCAGAGAAACACACACAAGCCAAAAGTTTTTGCACTGGTACACTGGATGGGTTGTGTGCACAAAGAAGCAGCCTTCTTCTCCTCCCCAGTGCACCCTCGCATGACAAAGGCATTATACCTAGTAGGCTGCGTCTAGATTGGCATGATTTTCCAGAAATGCTTTTAACGGAAAAGTTTTCCGTTAAAAGCATTTTCGGAACAGAGTGTCTAGATTGGCAGGACGCTTTTCCGCAAAAGCACTTTTTGCGGAAAAGCGTCTGTGCCAATCTAGACGCGCTTTTCCGCAAAAAAGCCCCAATCGCCATTTTCGTGATCAGGGCTTTTTTGTGGAAAACAAATCTGAGCTGTTTATACTGGCCCTTTTGCGCAAAAGCTTTGCGCAAAAGGACTTTTGCCCGAACGGGAGCAGAACAGTATTTCCGCAAGAAGCACTGATTTCTTACAGTAGGAAGTCAGTGCTTTTGCGGAAATTCAAGCGGCCAGTGTAGACAGCCGGCAAGTTTTTCCGGAAAAACTGGCCAGTCTAGACACAGCCAGTACTGCCTTGTTACCCGCACACATTTCTCTATCCCTTCCACACTGTAGGGACACACACCTTTACCCAGTTCCAAGGTGCAACCCTGTGAATTTACACAACACCCACCCTTACCCAATTCCTTGGGCTCAGGGCACATTTTCCTGCGGATTTTGCAGGATCTTTAGCCACTGAAAGAGCCTCACACAGTAATGGCCTTATCCTCTATTTATTAATAATTTCCAAACAAGCAGAATACACATGCTAAGCACACAGTGTCATGCTCACCAATCCTGATAAAGGCAGGCAGACTTCGCCTATTGGCCAGGCAACGTCAGTGTCTCTGGATCTTAGCTGCTGCATGTCACGGTTGTGCAGGAAAATCCTGGCAGCTCTTCTTAGGCTGGGTCTTGGAGGTGAGTTCTTCTTCTTGGGGTTCCTTGACTCCCTTTGGTCTTCTTCCAGCCTTTTACTTCCTTCTTTCTGTTTCTGTTACTTCCAATCTCCTTCTTCTCCTTCTTGAACCCCAGTTTAGATGCTGAAATTTGAGTCTTGCTTAGCTAGACCTTAACCAATTATTTTAGTATAATTTTACTAAACAATCATAACAAAATTACCTAACCAATCATACCCCATCCCTGTAATTGATTTACACCTAGCAAAATTAATTATACAGCAGACAGAAACAATTACAAACCAGACAGAGATCACATAGTCAAACAATAGGAAAGTGTCATAGAATGAAGCTTCCACAACATTCTCTATTGATAAGCAGTTTCTTGCCAGACAGCATGGTGTGACTTAAGTTTTCTTTACCCATCTTGGGATCTGCTTCTTTATCTGGTGACAGTGGGGGAGCGATCAGGGCAAAGTCTCCTCCTCACAGCCTGGTGTGACACTTTTTCATACAATTTAGATGGAACTGTGAGGATGTGACTCCAGGCCTTACAGGAATGGCTGCTGCTCTTCAGTCTGGCTACAGAAGGCGGCTTTGGTTCAGGCCTAGCACAGGCCTTCCAACGTGGCTACAGAAAAGCCATTTTGTTACAGTCTCTAGAGCAGTGGTTCTCAAAGTGTGGTCCACGGACCACTAGTGGTCTGCAACTGTCCTGCAGGTGGGCCATGGGTTCGGAGCCCCCCCCCTTCCCCGCCCCGAAATTGGAGTGCCAGCGCTGGTTTCCCTCTGCGGGGATGAGGGAGTCCTCACAGGCTGTATCCGCCTTGTGCACTGTGAGGTGGGACAGGGGCATGGAGCCAGGTAAGTGCCCCCTGATTCCCTTCCCAGTGACACCTCCCAGACCACTCCTGCCCCCTCCCTCCTGCCCAGAGCCCCACATCCTCACCCCTCCTGCAACCTTCCTCTCAGCCAGATCCCCTTCCACCCATAGCCTGCTCCTGCACCTGCACCCTCCCTCCCACCAAGACTCCCCATCCCCACCCTTTCCTGCACCCATTTTGTCATCATGGGTGGCTGGCTGCTGGTCCAAAGGTTTGTGTTGAGTGGGGTAGGTCATGAGCCTAAAAGTTTGAGAACCACTGCTCTAGGGACAAACCATCTTGGCCTACAGGATAAGGTACTTTGAGAACCAAACCCTGCAGGCCGTAAATGAAGAACAGATGTACAGCTATTTTAAAGCAATGTGTCATTTTGGACTGCTACACCATGTTTCTCAGACAGCATCCAGCAAAAGACTGAGAATATCAAAGCAAGACACTAGAATATTTTAAAATCTCATTTCTGCTTAATTTTCGTGTTTCCTGGCATTTGGTGAGCAAAACTGCACAAGCCCGAAGTTGCATTGTGAAAACCGTTAGCAGTTCATTTCCTTGTCTTTATTTGCAGTTTGGTGAAAACTACCCAAACAGCAGGATATTTTAAAAGTATGCACATGGATATAGTAGACACAGCTAACAAAAGAGGCAACTCCTAATAGAAACAGCTCCACAAAAAAAGAGGAAGACGGAGTTAACAAAAGGGTCTTACGTTTAGTAAGATATTAAAATACCTGTATCTAATCAGATGAGTTACTAAAGGTTGCAGAACAGTTTCCCACCTTTGCAATTACTGCTGGGGTAGAAGAGAGATGCTGAAAAGCAACACTGTCCGACCAGGCATCTGTTCAAAAGCCCTGGACATTTTTTGTCTCACTTATCACTTCTTCCATTCCAGCACCTGTTTTCTGCTGCCAATCTGCAATAGTCTCTAATGCCAACCAACCATTTTAACACCCCCTCTTCCCACCTTACCGTCTTCATTTTTCTAGCCCTCGGCAGTTTTATTTCTTCCTCCCTCCATCTTGCATCTTCTCTCCACATGCCACAACCTCACCTCCCTGCTCTCACTTCCTTCTCTGACCAGTTCTTTCTTCCTGCCCAGGTAGATTGGTGTAGAAACAAACCAGGTCCAAGTGCGTTTCCAAAAATATTTTTGCTAAACTGCAATACTCACCCCTAGCCCTCAAGACATGAACACAACTTGCCTCAGCTTCTGCATGGCTTAGCTGTTTTGTTTACACGTTAGAATGTAAGTTCTCTCAGGCAGGGACCACACATCTAGGGTGCATCTACACGGCACAGTTATTTCAAAATAACAATGCGAGTGACTATACAGGAAGTCCGTTTTTTAAAATTAAATTCAAAATAACGGATGGCTTATTCCGACTTCTGTAAACCTCATTCCACGAGGAATAACGCCTGTTCCGAAATAGCTACAGGCAGTCCCCGGGTTACATGGATCCGACTTACATCGGATCCCTACTTACAAACGGGGTGAGGCAACCCCGCACTAGCTGCTTCCCCCCAGCAGACCAGGGAGACGCGGAGGGGCTTTTCTCAGCAGACACCTCAGCTTGAGAATAAAGGACTGAGGGAAGTGAGGTGTGGGAGAATAAAACTGAGCTCTGGAGAAATGTTTGGCTAGAGTTTCCCCTACAATATGTACCAGTTCCGACTTACATACAAATTCAACTTAAGAACAAACCTACAGTCCCTATCTTGTACGGAACCCGGGGACTGCCTGTATTTCAAAATAGCAGTAGTGTGGACACTCCACGGCTGCTATTTCGAAATAGCTCCCCCCAAGGGCCATTCAAACTAATTACTCCCCAGTTCCTCGTAAGACTCTAATCGATATAGCACATCCAGATTAGGGAAGTCTGCCTTGGACTAATTTTGAGGCTTCCCTGTAGTGTAGACGCACTATTTTGAAATAAGCTATTTCACAGTATTTCTTCCAGATTAGTTTATTGTGATGTAAGTGTGCAATGTGTAGACCCTCTCATATTCATCTGTATGGTGTCTAGCACATTTTGGACACTCTGCGAATAAGCAACAGTACTGTGAACTGCAAATTTTCAAAAATCGTGGATCAGAAATCATGAGATGCTTAAAAGCCTGCTTCTGGCTCACCCTCATTGTTATCTACATTACCCTCCAACCTCTTATTTAGGGGCAAGTGTAGGTTGTGTTAAAATCCAGCCTAAGCAGTTTTCACACTGACTACAGCCGTCAAAGTAGCAAATCTGCTGCTTTGGTTTTCGTACAGCTTGTGGAATGAAGAGTGCAGACAAATCATTTATTTGCTGACTGAAGTGAACAATTCAACTCTGTTATTTATCAATATTGTTGCATCACCACCAGAGATGTCATTTCAGAAAAATTCTGGGGGAGGCAGAGTTGTGTCAGCGCATAGAGCTTTCTCCATCCACAACAGCATCTCCAAGGAGGAAAATCAGGCAACTGTGGCTTTCCTATTGACTGTATCCAAAATCTTGGAGGGGAGGGGATAAGGGAGGAAAAGGTACAATAGAACATGTTGACCTCTGACAAGTCTGGAGGGGGGGCAAACGCAGGTTGAAGGAGGGTATGGACAGTGCCTCTCTGGGGTCCTCACTTGGGGTCTGGTGGGGGAACATGTCCTAGTGGTCACAGCCACAGTCCTTCACTACCAATGGGGAGTTGTGGAAGTGGAATTGAGACCCTCCCACTCCACTGGGCTCCATCCCCATAATCCGGTAATCGAGCTGCTTAAAGCTGTCCTCCCTGGGCCTTTTCCTTTCGTTCCTTCCTCCTCCCCCCGCAGGTCAGCTTAGTCCAGTGTTTTCCTCTGGTGGGAAACCCAAGCCTCAATAAGTAAGAGAGAATTACAAAATCCAAGGTCACAGGATACTTCCCTCTCGGGTTGTCTCTGAGGTGGGTCCTCCCTTCCCTGAGGGCGGGCCTCTGTGGGCAGCTGTGTCCGCTCACCTCCAGCTCTGCCATCCAAATGAAGCAAATCCTGCCTTTTTATTCCTCCAGCAGGTGTGGAGTGCGGGGGATGGGAGTGGGAGGGGGCTGAGCCCCAAATAATCCCTTAACCCGTTGTTGCCCAGTATGGGGTTTGTACACCCCATCACAGACTCCTTGTGGAATCACTAATACCCATGTCTCAGGCTACCTGCCTGGAAAGCTTCAGAGGGGTAGCAGAGTTAGTCTGTAGCTTGAAAAACTTGAAAAACAACAAATAGTCTTGCAGCACCTTAAAGTCTAACAAAACATGTAGATGGGTTCATGAGCTATCGTGGGTACAACCCTCTTCTTCAGATGAATGGAGTATTAAAAGCCCAGATCCAAAAATAAATAGGGGATGAGGGGGAGGGGAAAAGAAGGGGAAAAACAGTGAATTAGACTGTTCAAGTTACAAGAGACTGATAGAGTAGATGTAAATTGTTCTTAAGTACCTATTGTTTAGTTGGGTAAGTCATTAGGATGCGGAAGGTAGTGTGCTAGAAAGAGTGCATTTTCACTCTATTGCTTACCACTCGCTCACGCAAGGCGTGAGACTGAGTGCCTTCATGTTTGTACATTGCTTCTGAGACACTGCGCCTCACATCTGCTCTAATTCCACACCCGTCCCCTTGCTTCTTACTCTCTTCCCAGTCTTTTCACAAACTATTTAACAAAATAATTGCAATTAATTGTGAGATTAAAAAATAGTTGGGATTAATTGCAATTTTAATCACACTGTTAAACAGTATGAATCTAAATGCATTATACTTTGGGATTTTTTTTTTACATTTCCAATTATATTGATGTATTCTGTTTATAAAAGAAAAAGTGTTATAATAGAAGAAGTTGTACAGTGATCACTTATATTATTATTTTTGATTGCAAACATTAACACGGCAGAGAAGGTCAACAAAAGAAATGAGTATTTTTCAACTCACCTCATACAAACACTACGGTGCAAACAATCATGAAAGTACAGCTTGCTAATTTTTTACATAACTGCACTCAAAACCAGAACAACGTAAAACTTCAGTGCTTACAAGTTCACTCACTCGTACTTCTTTTCCTGCCAATCCCTCGGCCAAACAGGTTTGTTTACATTTGTGGCAGACAATGCTGCTTTGCTTCTTATTTATAAGGTCACCTCAGAGTGAGAACAGGTATTTGTATAGCACTGTTGCAATATAACATCAGCCCTGTGCACTTTGTATTCTGGTTGATAATTGAAATCAATATATTTGAAATTGTGCAAAAACATCCAAAATATTGACAATACATTTAGAATCATAGAGCTGGAAGATACCTCAGGAGGTCATCAGGTCCAGCCCCCTGCTCAAGGCGGGACCAACCCCAACTAAATCAACCCAGCCAGGGCTTTGTCAAACCGAGACTTAAAATCCTCTAGGGATGGAGATTCCACCCCCTCCCTAGGTAACCCATCCCAGTGCTTCACCACTCTCCTAGTGAAATAGTTTTTCCTAATGTCCAACCTGGACCTCCCCCACTGTAACTGTAACATTTAAATTTGTATTCTGTTATTAACAGTGCTATTAAAACAGCTTAATTGTGCCTTTTAATCGTTTGCATTTCGTTAATCAATTTGCTTGCATTAGCTGTGATTGACAGCTCCACCTTTCACTTCACTGCTTTTTATGGAGCGAAGGAGGTTTAGGTTGGACATTAGAAAAAAACTTGCAATCGGGTGGTTAAACACTAGAATAAATTACCTACAGGGATTGTAGAATCTCCATCATTGGAGATTTTTAAGAGCAGGTTAGACTAACACCTATCTAGGATGGTCTAGTCTCAGTGTTTCTTTTTTTATGAAGTACCCCTTTAAAAAGAAGTATCCCCCAGGACCTACAGTTTTCAGACACACAATATTTTTTTCTACCATTGCAATACATTAGTTTAAACAACTTAATCGGAGCCGGGTGGGTGATGACATTTTGGGGTGTAAAAAGTACAAAAATAATAAAGCGCTGTAAAACTTAAAACAAAGATTCAGTTTTCTCCAAGTTTCAGTTGTGTTGACATACCCCCTAGACTTCTCTCAAGTAGACCTAAGAGTACTCATATCACTGGTTGAGAAACACTGGTCTAGTCTGCCTTGAATTCAGGGGATTGGCTTAAAGACATCTTGAAGTCCCTTCAGGTACGTCTACACAGCAGTGTTATTTTGGAGTAACTGACATTATTCCAAAATAACAGTCTGCATCTACACTACAAGCAGTTATTTCAACATAATGTTGAGATAACAGTGAGAGCTAGAGGACTTCTTACGCCGACTCCTGTAACTCTCACTTTATGAGAAGTAAGGGAAGTCGGAGGAAGAGTACGCTATCTCAGACTTCATGCTGTGTAGATAGCGCCAAAAGCTGAAATAAGCTATTTCAACTTAAGCTACGCAATTGTTGTAGCTCAAGTTATATAGCTTATTTTGGCCTTAGCCCTGCTGTGTAGACGTGCCCTTCCAGTCAGAGGTAACACACGGGGAAGATCATATCCTATTAATTACATTTAACTTAATGTAGGCACCATGACATAGCTTGTGGATGCAGCTTTGCCAGCTTACTGACACCTCAAAAATGTTGGCTTTTCGTTTTTCCATCTACAAAACGGTGAATGATCTATTTGCTAGAAAAAACTCATACTCTGTCGATTGTACTTGCTACATAGCACCTTCCCCAGGAAGTTTTGCTCTTGTTTCCGTAGTTTATTGTAATTTATTAGCACAGATCATTTTTCTTTGCACAACACGTTCACCCTAAATATTCGTTGTATTCAATACAACTCAGGGAACAGTCAAAGTGAATGTGTCAAGGACAGAGACTGGGAGGCCTTAGTCCACTAGTTTGTTATGAGCCTCTTGTGCAACAGTGATAAGGGGGTCAGGTTTGTATACCTATGTCAGAACTAGCCTGGGAAACACGTTAAAGTCATGTAATTCAGCCTTGCATGTCTGATGGGAATATTCCCCAGGTCACTCTTAAAACGAATACCGGCAACCCTCCGCTCACGGAGAGGAGATTTACTCTTATCCCTTCTTCCTACTCTTAGCCAGCCCCTTTGACTGACACACAGGGATGGTAGGTTTGAAGAAATGCTGGTGGTTCCCAGAATGTCCAGAGCCTGCAACCCTCCCCTCTTCAAGGTCCCCCCACACCTGCCTAAGGCTCAGAGAGGGAGTTTGGGTGCTGGGTGCAGGCTCTGGTCTGGAGCAGGGAATTGGGGTGGGGGGGGGCAGGAGCAGCTGCAGGCTCTAGGAGGGAGTTTGGGTGTAGAAGGGGTAAGGGGTGCATGCTCCAGGATGGAGTTTGGGTGCTGGCTCTGGCCTGGGGCAGGGGTCCTGGGTGTAGGATTTAGGAGGGAGTGTGGGTGCAGGCGGGGGTGAGGCTCCAGTCTGGAGTCAGGGATTGGAGTACAAGGCGCAGGCTCTGGGAGGAAGCTCTGGCGCTGGAGGGGGGAGGGAGTTTGGGGTTAGGACGGGCAGGTGTGTGTGGGGGGGGGAGTGTGAAGGCTTTGGAGGGTGGGGGGTGCCACACTTGCCTTGGACACCCCCCTGTGTCTTGAGCCTCTGCTGCTCCTGCACACTCCCCCCCACAGTATGGCTCTAGCCCCACCTGTCACTCACAGTGACGGCCACCACCCCCACCAACAGTGCAGCGTAGCTACAGCAGCTTCCTGCTGCTTGCTCCTCTCAGCTGCTGGCACGTGTGTCCCTGCAGCGCTGGAGGGAACGGGGCTCGGTGGCTCCACACTGTGTGTTGCCCCAGCTTCTGGAAGCAGTGCATGGAGACCCGCCCCCGGCAGCGGGGGCACCCACGCTGGCAGCTGTTGGAAGCAAGCTGCGGAAGCTGCTCTAGCCCTGCTGCACCGCTGGGGGTTGCAGCAGGGTTCCCCAGGCATTTTAAGTCTCTCGGGGGCAGCACCCCTTAATGCTCTGTGCCCACACCACGGCTCAGCGCCTGCCCTAGAGTCCCCTCAGTCCCCCCGTCCACTAACACTCTCCCACCACATCTCTCCTGCCTGCTCCCACAGTCCGTTTGCTTCCCCAAGTCAGGAAATCAGATGAACTGCTGCTGAGAACCAACAGGGGCAGGAGCGGCCTTAGCACCTTCGCATCCCTGCGGGCCCCAATCTTCTCAGCAGCTCTCTCCTCCGTGCTGCATTTGGAGCAGCCCAGAGGGACCAGGGATTCTGCTCTACCAAATGCCCCCCCTAAGGACAGGCCATTAGAGCAGCTGGGATCTTTGCCCCCTAACATGTAGGGCAGCGATCTCCAATCTTTTGAAGCGCGAAATCACTTTTTGAATTTTAGTGCAATCCAGGATCTACCTCAAACCCAAACACCCTTGCACTACCCTCCTGCCTGCCCCTTCTCCGAGGCCCCACCCCACTCATTCCATCTGCCCCCCCCTTCCTCACTCACTTTCATCAGGTTGGGGGCAGGAGTTTGGGGGTGCAAGAGAGGTTCAGGACCAGGGCCCAGGTTCAGAATACAGGCTCCAGCTGGGCACTGCTTACCTCAGGTGGCTCCTGGGTGGGGGTGCAGGGGCCTAAGGCAGGCTCACCCCTACCCTGCCCCTGCCCCACTCTGAAAAGCAGCCAGCACACTCTCTGCACCCACTCTGCTCTGCAGAAATGGAGGGAGGGGCACCATGACATCAGCACCTCACGGCCTCCTCTTTTCATGCCCTGCACAACAAGCAGGAGGCTCCCACGAGCGAGGGGCACCTCCAGAGGGCAGGAGCAGCACGGCAGTGCTGAGAGGGGGAGCAGATGAAGTGCAAGCAGTTGACAGGCTCCTGGCCAAACCTGTCAGGATCACCTGCCAGAGGCTCCAAGATCTACCACTCGATCCCAATCTACCGGTTGGTGACCACTGCTGTAGGTGAGAAAGGAGACAGATTTCATTCCTTAGAAGGGCAGAGGGGGGACAGTCTGTGAGCGAATGGGGCAGGATGGCAGAGGAGGGGGGCTCCAGGACAAGCCTATGTAGTAGAGCTGGTTGGGAAAGCTCCCGCCCCACGACATTTCAATGAATAGTTGTCTAATTTGTCTATAGAATATTGACTTGGAAGTCAGTGTTCCATGCTCCCAGTCTTCTCTTTAGCCCTGCCGGCTGGTCAGACTACAGTCCAGCACCGAGGGCAAGCCTGGACCTAGGGAAGACCGGAAGTGAAGGGTTTCATGGAAGGTGAAAGTCTGCTTGGGGAGCGTGGCCTAGAAGGCCAGTGGGACACGAGACAGCTCAGCGACCACCACCTGAAGCCATGTTGCAATGATACCTTTGCCATCTGAAATGCTACGTTCTCGACTGTTAACCAGGCACGCCTAAAGCCACATCACAAAAGGAAATACCTTTGAAAGTTTAACTTACTGCTCCGGTGGGTCCCATTGTTGGGACTTTGGTTGGACAATAAAGTCAGCATTTGAAACAATTACACATCCCACTAATTAGACACAACCAGATGAGTTTGATGAAAATTGAGACGATCCTGCAACATCAATTTGGTTTTAAAAATGAAGTGAGAAATATGGATGATGGTGACTCATCAGGATGTCACGAAGTCTTGTGAAATTTAGTTTGGGTTTATTGAATTGACCATAACCCCCTCAAATAACTGCTTAGAAACAAAATCAATACCATTAGCTTGATTTTATTTACTTGACAAGATAGAAAACTAATATAAGATTGATTAGCAAGTCATTAAACATTAATTTTGCATTTCCCTTTGCTACTTTTATAGCTATATTCAGTTTTTTTGGTTCAACAGACAGTCAAATACAGAGTCTGGCTAGGAGGGGCATTCAACACTAATGTGTCAAACTCTGTTTGTATCTGGATCTTGCACTACGTATCCACTTCAATTGGTTTCTAAAATCGGACTATTTGTGAAAGCTTTGGAATGGTTAGTTTCTCTTTAGTATTCATGAACTGACTCACAGGTTTTACATTGCTGACATGAATTCCCATGTACTCGTAAGGTGTCACACAGAGCTTTGGTCAGCAGTGTCTTCTAAAAGTAAGATGTGATTTGACATCAAAGATAAGCTGCAGAAATGCACTGCAGCAGGTTGAATTTAAATGCCTGCAGCTCCAACACTTCCCATATATGAATCAAAAGCAAATGAATTTTCTTGTTTTCAATGTATTGAACTCTACTTGTTCATCGCCTACAATTTCAACTTTGCCTTTGTTCCTTTTTCCTCTCATTGTCAGGATAAGCGACTAATAGATTTAACTTAATAAAGACCACTAACGCATGCTTAGAACAGAACACAGAAAAGTTAGTAAATGCTTTATTATGCATATTTACAAAAAACTGAAGCTATACGAGGCCCAACAAAATTACATCTTTAGAAAATCTTTATACATAGCAATACAGTACAGTATTCCAAGAATTTTCCATGCTATACTCAAGTATTTATCTGCAGCAAGAAGGAGTTTATTATCCCGCAATTTATGCCTTCATCGCATCCTTGCAATATCCCTCCCGCAAATAATTTGATATAGATCAACTGGTCCACCAGAGGGCCATCCAGCTGAAGTATTCATATTTACTCTCAAGATTGCATTTTGCTATTGCTTTCAAAATATTTTAAAGTGGCTTGTAATGACGTGAGTACCAATTTTTACACTGCTCATTTTTAGCCATCCAAATCTCTCCCCTTTTACCCTGCCTGAATCTACACATGGATATGCCTCAGTAGCTTGCCTAAAGCTGCAGATTCACATTTTAGGGTAGCAATATAGAGCGTTTCATCTAGGTTTTTTCCTTTCGTCTACTTTTAGTACATCCTCCTCCACACACAGACATCACTGCTTCCTCTCAGATGCTACAGACAGAAAGGCTGATGGTCTCTTAACACATAACTATGTCTTTCAAGTAGCTGCTGCATGTGATAGATATCACAGTGCACATGCATCTCATCCCAGAGACTGAGTCACCTCTGGACACACTCAGGCAAATGGCAGGTTAGACAGTGAGCTGGCTTCTGTTCAGGTCTGTACTATCTTAGCCTTAGAAGAACGCTGCTCTGAAGGCTGTCCTGTTCCTTTCCATCCTGACCAAATTTAATGAAGGTGTTTGAAGCAAATTTGCTGTGCCTGCTTCCAGGCAATATTGTTTACCAAAAACCAACCAACCAATTCTTAAAAGTTCACACTTTTCCCTTACATCACTAGTGTACATTCAGGAAGACTGAATTTATATGCACTAGTTGAAGTGGATCTTCAGTCTAAAGATTATTCCAATAAGTTAAAGGGAAAGTAAAGGCATTATTTTAACTCCAGTGGGTTAAAGGGAACGAAAAGGAACTCTATTTCGGTTTTAATTTCCAGACGTGAGATGACTTTTCTACTTTACTCGTTTTAAAAACAAAAACAAAGTTCAAAGAACCTTTGCTGACTTACAAAAATAAGGCTGCCACATGCTTAGTTTCAGCAATATAACATATGCTATACCATGAACAAAAGTTAGCTTTGTATCATTCTTGTACACAAAGCCTTCTCTCAAACTTTAATGCCAGCTTTGCTTCACATTCTATAAACTCCATTAAATCCTCACTGGAACAGAATCTCTGAGGAAAATACAGCAGTGAATAATAATTTAGTATAAGGAGAGTTTATGGAAACCATAATACAAAAGGTACAATTTTGCACCAAACTTAGAGAGGGTTCTGTTTTCTATTAACAATGGCAATATTCAGTCACTCACATTACACAAGCAAAACAGAAGTGAATTGGTCTTCTGGTATGTTCCTCCCAAAGTCTGATTCTCTTGTATTTTTACTAATACATTCCCTCCTTTGCATTTGGGCAAGCATACAAGGTGTTGTGAATTGGGCATTGGATGCAACTTTCTAGTGCTCATTCCTCATCTTTAGAAATGGCATATTTAGAGATCAGATTTTACAGAGATTTGTTCAAGACACCGAACAGAGAAAATCGCTCAGTAGTACGGATAAAAGCAAACTCAACCTCTGGACAGGACTGTAGGAGTGAGACAGTATCCCACCATACTGCATGAATCTTAAATGGCTATTCGTACACTACAAAACTTAAGATTTCTCAAATGCCCATGGTGTGACTTTTTTCTTCCTCTAGATTTAGTGCTACATCCTCACACACGACGCATGTGTCTCACGCATGGCTCCCACATGTCCAGCTTCCCCCACTTGTCAAAGTTTAGTGTAAACCCAAAAACAGTTAGTCAATATCATGAATAATTGGGACAATACACTTATTATCCTGACTACTACTGTTGCTACCAGGATTTTGCTTGCAAGAAGCCTTCATGTCTGCAGGCCAGTAGACCATGAATATGCAGCAATCATCCACTCTTTGGGTGGGAAAAATCACTAATCAAAGTAGCACCTTCTACTTCCCCCTCTGAAAACAACATCTAATGACAAACCATCACAGGCTACTTGATTTTCCTTGAGCCTTGTCCTGAGAACACCTGAAGTAATGCTATACCTCTTGGCAAGCTCAATAAGGCAGCAAAAAGTGAGAGAGGAAAGAGGACCTGCAGAGATGGTTTTCAGGCCACAAGGCAGTATATTTCTGCCACTATTTAATGATGTCTTACTTTGGCAAAATGCTAATCTCAGTTAGTAGGTTCAACATAAAGGACACATTGTCTCCCTGAGCAAAAGGCTCTTTTTTGCAGACAAATTGCTTACATTGCTTGTTTATATTGCATGGACCAATACATCTTGTAAAACCGAACAACAATTATATTTCTTTTGTAAAGAATATTATTAGATTGAAATCTTGCCATCCTTCATTATCTTACTGCTTTAACATATAATTCTTAGCTTCAACCACCTTATATGCATCTTTTGTAGTCATTTAACCAGTTCTACTAATGACCCTCTAGAGGTAGCAGTCCAAAAACTTCCACTTCTAAAGGCACCAATGAAATTGCATCTGTGCTTCAACTCCCAACACCAAGAAGTTGAGTACATCTTTCAGAAAATGGATGATTTTATATGTGATGATCTAAGAAATAGAAAATCAATTTCTACTACACTGCATCCACCAAATCTTGGGAGTATTTATCATAAATCACGTAATTCCTCCAGCTTTCTTCCAGCCAGTGTGTTGCTGCTTTTACTATTTGTAGCATGGAAACTTCTTAAACATTAACAATGAAGTATAGTCAATGGACATTCATTTTAGACCTGATTTTTAGTTCTCTGTCTAGACGAGTATCTCCTTTAAAAATCTGTATCAACACAGTGCACTGCCGACTCTGGCAACAATATTTCCCTTGCCTGGTCACAGCTCCAACTATCTGAGATACGTGTAGTGAAAACCTTAGTTTGAGCTTTATTTCAAGTTCTTCCAAATTGGTGTTTCCCAGCTCCTATGTGATAAGTGGAATATGGAATTCGTTATCAAAAATAAGAGGTCTCCGAGGAGGATTTGGCTCCTTGTCTGCTTTGTGCAGCAGTTTGAAGAGTCCTGTTCCGATGTTCATGGGAATTCCCATGATGATACACTCAGAAACACCTAGGAGAGAAAACACAGTGACTAAAAGCTTGCCAAAATTACTTGCTCTGCTGATTCTCCTCTGTATACATCCTTAGAGCAAAAACTTGTTCAAACCTTACATAGAAAGCCAAACATGTCAAAAGTGCTTTCCAGCAGACAGAGTTAAGCAAGATGCTCATCACAACTAATAAATGGCAAACATGTTTTCCAAGGAGAAAAAAACAACCAGCTGCAGTGAAGGAGCTTCAGTTATAATATGGATTTATAGCTTTCTGTTTGACAGTGGAATTTACAGTGGACAAGGCACTGCCTATTGTTAAGTACAAACCAAACTCTGTGGGGAATTTATCCTGAATGTTGACCTTTCTACTGTTTGTCACGGCAGCAAGGCTTTTGTGCAGCCAGATCAGGTTCTTTTTGGCTGACAGATTTTCAAGTGGAAGGAAGTCTGGAGTATCTCACCACGATAGCTCTTCTCATTATATTTTTTGCATTTTGATGGCTCAGAAGTGCATGTTTTGCAAGCTATCACTCTTGCCATGGATTTAGCCCTCAGGTGAGCCTCAATGCCTTTGATGTGTCAGTTAGCATATGGTTTGGAAGTAAATCCACAAATGCATGCAATACATGCTGTGTTGATGCAATGTGCTGTATTACTGTGTTTTAGACACACACTCCTAGAACACTCTTCAATGACTATGTATTCAAAGATTTAAACTACTACTGTACACAAAAATAAAAGCAATGTTGTAGCTACTTGACTGGTTGTATTTTTTTGGAGTTTCTACAATCTAACATCATGAGATCCTGGCTTATGAATGAGGACCCAACACATTACAATAAATAATAATGATAATAATGAGTAGGAATAACGTGAGAACCCTTCGAACCAAAATGGCTATGTGCTTTTATTTCCTACTCATATGATGATGTAATTGTGCATAGTTTACTTGTAAGAAAAAAATGTAACACCTCTTTACATTTGGAAATGAGGTAATTGTATGTTTTGTCCATCCCATTTTCTTATTTGAACTAAACTGTTACATGAAGGGGACAGCATGGAAAGGTCCTTAGGACAATATTGATTAAGGGAGAGGGAAATTATCGCAGTCAGAGGGGACTTGGAGCTAAACGTTTTCTTTTCCATGCCATTCAGGATGAAACAAGTTTACCATTGAGCCTTCACTTCAACCTCCATTGAGTGGAGTAAGAGAAAGCTGCTACTGATATGAATTCAATACTTTGAGCCTATAGATATGCATGCACATTTTGAAGATAAATTAAAAAGCTTTTATTTGTTGGAACAAGAGTCCTCTCTAGGAGTTTATACCTTGCTTTCCCCCGCCCCCCATGGCCTCTGAGTGCCTAAGAGATCAAGGCCTTCAGCCTTCTGGTTTGTCTTGTTGCAGTTGATGAAACCCATCATAATTATTCATTATTCAAAGCAAAAGGCTCTACATATCAGGCTGAACCTCTGTTAACTGGGACTCGCTGGTCCAGCAACATCCGTGGTCTGACAGGACCACAGGTGTTCCAGGACCAGGGTCCCCGTGGAAGGCTGCAGTTGGGCTCCCTGCAGCAGCTCTGCCTGGGACATCCAGGACCCTAATGCCTTGCAGTGGGGCTGCCCTGGTGCGCCACAAAAGAGCTGCCAGGTGAAGCCAGGAGCTAGGCTGCCTGGCTTAGCGGGGGACAGGAGAAGGGAAAAGGGGAAACTGGCAGGGCAGCGGCGCTGGCAAGCGGGGGCAGGAGGCCGGCAGTGGGGACAGGACTGGAGGGGCAAGTAGCAGGTCAGATATAATCTCCCCATATCTGGCAAAATCCCTCGTCCGGGACCGGTCAGGTTCCGAGGGTGCCGGACCAGGGAGGTCTGGCCGGAACAAACAAATAGGGAACTTAAAACCAGAAATTGGGAACTATTTCCCTTCATTTAGGTCTTAGTAATGGTCAACTACTTGTACAATGAACACAAGAAAACTGATCTTGGCAGATAACTGAGGAGAGAGACTATTTCCTGCTATTTCATTTAGTTAGAGGGAAAAAATCCCAAGGAAGAAATTGAATCCCAAGCTGTACAGGCTGGCTTTAATAACTGATTTTAATATCTTTGGGTGGAAACAGAATGTGGCTCCTAGGGCAGTGTCCATAGGAGTTATCTAGCCTCACTTCTAAGCTTCCATCATATATGATCTAGTTTCATTTTTGTGTTTTAGGAGGTACACAGAAAGCTCTGGCAGGTGGGCAACACACACACAGTTTTAAGAGCATTTTGCTGAGGCTGAATGAATTCCACATGCTACAGTCTAACCTAAAATACCTACCACACACGGAATCCTTCTGCCCAAAGTAGGCAGCATCAAAGAGATGGTCTGCAGTCTTTTCGAAAGAAGCCAGCATTAGCACACTCTCTTTCATTTTTGCCAGCCCAAACCTAGTAATGCCCAGGACTTCACCCTAAATCAATACAGAAACAGAAAAAAGTCAGTCATGTGTCAGTCCAGGGTTTCAGTTTAATTGATTGACGAATTAAAGTAAGCCGATACGTAGTTTATTTTAACAGTACTGAACAAGTCTAATAGTCTAGAACGTAGCCTCTATTCCGGTGCTTCATGCTTGGAGTCTTTTAAAGGTTTAAGGCTTTGGTAATAATGAAAGTTTAAATAAAACAAAAAATTCATAGGCAGTAGGATCAGCTACAAATCATTTGAAACTGTATGATGCCAAGTAAATGAAGAGCCTTATGGATGACAGAAAAATGTTCAATTATTAACCAACCACTTAAAAACAAAACAAAGCCAATCTTTGCAGAGGCTGCTATCAAGAACTCAATTGAGAGTGTCAGTTATCGTTGGCCAATGAATTGGACCCCAAGTGTAAAATGACTGGATATTGCCAATCCCCCATTTTAGTCACGTTAGAAATTCCACTTGAATTTAAAGATATTAGATCTAATCCTGCTTCTAAATCCATGTTGCTATAGAGCACCGTGACCCTAGTGGAACTAGTATAGTTGTGATATATGGGACGGATGGGTAAGAGAAAGAAGCAGATGCTGGAAATCCAACAAGCTTGCCAACACTATGCTCTGTGCCCCTTCTCCAATGAAGCGGGGCAGCCGACTTGCTGCAACATTTTGCAAAGCTTTCACAACCAGCACAGAAGCTATTAGAGTCCTAAGAGTGCATCAGTAACTGCCCTGCAGCTTTGGGAAGCAAGGAAACGCCTTAGAAAAGTCCTTAGCTGCTTTCCCTAAGGGCAAAGTGCCCCCACATACTCCTGCAATTCTCACTCGACACACGGGAAAGGATTTGCTCCATTATGTACGTTCACACACATTAGCAAGGGTGTGAGCAGCTATTTTCCTTCCCCAAGGAGCACTTCACATTGCATCAACATGGCCAGTGCTATAACCATCCTCCATTATGTAATCTGCTTCCACTTGCAAGGGCTCTACCCTGCTCTCTGCTACGAAGCGCAGCTGCTGCTTTCAAATATATGAACAGATACACACAATGATGCACATACTTGGGTGCCCACACAAACTATGCTCTTTATTGGGACGGGCCAACTAGTTGACCTCCAGGGTGAAATAAAGACACTCCAACCTCTAAATGAAGCTTTTCAAACAGACTGCGGTTCTCAAGTTATGGATTAAATCACCCTTTAAATTTGAGATAAGAAGTCAGTCAAAAGGGTCAGTGTGATAAGCAGTTATTTCGGTATATAGCCTATTAATAAACCTCAAATGAAAATTCTTCCATTGATTCCATAAAGTTAACTTGGATAAAGAGACAAATGTGACAGCAAAAAGAATGCACCACAAACCTTACCTTGTATGTCATCAGATCTGATAGCAGCATAACATGCCTCCTGTCAATGCTCATACCATGGTTTACCATAGTGTACTGAATCTCATTGATAATGGTGGTTCGAGCAGCTTCAATCCCTAGTGTTCTCTCTACCTAGAAGAGAAATCAAATTAGATAAGTGAAGAGGAGAAATGCTTTAAGCACTGAGGCATTTCTTTGTTTGCACATGGGACTGAAGATTTTCTTAGTGATCTAACCAGAAAAATCTGAAGTGATTTTCCTCAGATACAGCTTCTATCAACCCCAGCATTTCTTATTTTTTTAAGACTTGAATTAATAAAACATTTGCTCATTAAAAGTAATTGAAGTCTGCAGCTGAATTAGATTATACACATACACACTGATTACTTGTGAAAATAGAAGGGATTAGTTTTACGTTGCATTAGCCATCTGTAAATGAGCATAAGGAGAATCAAGATGCAGCCAGAAGTAGTGATAACACACTCTTGAGCATTACCTCATAAGTGTTGTTAGAAGTGGTTTTTGTTCCTTTAACTCCATGGGTGGCCATGACAGCTCGTAGGTTATCACCTTCCACCAGAAGTTTGTATTTCTCCTTGCCACTCTGCTCATCAATATGAATGACAGCTCGAGACACTTCTGGGATACCTTGCACTACAATCTTTGTAAAATAAAAAGCTGTGTAAACTCAATTTGTCCACGGAGCTTTAAATAGACAAGGTGAAAAAATGTACATCTTACGACTTTACATCAATCCTCAAAGTGATCTAAAAACTCCACTTACAATATCACAGTGGTCTGATCATTAAAATATACATCAGTGTGATGTCTACTATTTAGAAAGGGCATTCGCCACATTACTGTTTTTACAACTTGTCTTCCTGCCCCCATATTTTGAATTGGGGTCCAGAAAACGAGATCTTTTCCTCTTTC
The DNA here is from genome assembly GCF_052426305.1 of Pelodiscus sinensis. Taxonomy (NCBI): domain Eukaryota; kingdom Metazoa; phylum Chordata; order Testudines; family Trionychidae; genus Pelodiscus; species Pelodiscus sinensis. Next base: position 9,785,451 of record NC_143059.1, read on the forward strand.
TCTGTATGACACACAGCACACACCCTGTCAATTACAGATTTTTATTTGCAACTGTCTCTAAACCTAGACTAGATGTGGCAGATTTTATTATGAGTGGTAGGAAATTTGGTGCTCATAGCACTTTTTATCTTCAAAAGTCTTACAATCAAACATACTCCACAAAAATATCCTAAGAAATCTTCAGTTTACATAGACCACATGGACACTCAATGCAATCAAGAAATAGGAGTATTTCCCACATACAATCTGAAGTGCTTACCAACTGCAAAAGAAAGAACGTCTACTTACCTTTGGTAGCTCTTCTTTAAGGGATTGCAAGACGTAATACATTGAACTCTTACTATTCTCACGAGGGGTCACACATACGACTGCCTCTCCATGGACAGCAACATCCCCTGGCTTTACTCTTAACTTAGATGTGCAGATAGAGTACCGCACAGTCTCTGCATTCACCTGTGGCAAAATGATTCCTTGACTATTAAAACATGTTCTTTAACTAGTTAAAGTCTTCCAGCTCTGCTGAAATCAAATTTCTGCTCCACTCAACTAAAATATTATTGCAGCGGGATGGGTCTAAACAACAGAATGTTCATAGACCATCACTAAATCACTCTCAGAGCGAAACATGCCCCTGTGCAGATTGTCCACATAGGCTTGAGTCTCAGTGTAGTGTTGCATAAGGAGGAACTTTTATTGAACAGGACACAGAACTAAATGGTTTGCCACGCTGCTGCAGTTGTGTTGGTCCCAGGACAGTCAATAATAAAAGAGATATTACTGTGATAGTGGTAAACCAAGTGCCAGCTCTGGCCAGGCTGTACACATTAGCTAAGAACTGATAACCTTGTAGTTGGGAAACCAAACCAGCTTACTGGTATGTTAGTTTTGTTCAACATAAGCATTTGTCTTAACAGAATATACTTAGTGTTTAGACTCTATGAAATGCTTACAAGTTGCTGCATGCATTAATCTCACTTGTAGCGCCTGTCCCTCATGCTCTAAGCAAAGAGGTCAGTATGGCTTTATGGCTCTGAACTTGTGGATCCATGCATGGGAATCATCTCCCACACACTGTAAGGAGGTCTATCAAGATTAAATGGGCCATTAAGAATCAGCATAGTGCACAGAATTGGTGAATGGCCCTATCAGACCTTGGAAATACTATGTACAAGGAGGGTTTGTCTCATGAACTGGAAGGCCAAATGTAAGATATAAAACAGGGTCACATGAGAATTTGTCATCTCTTGGCTGTTTTAACTCACAGGGCCAGAAACATTAAACAAAGGTAGAGGTCCCTCAAGTAAGCAAAGGCTCCACTCAAAGACATTTTGAAGTCACAGATTACTACATCTCTGTCACCTTCAGGAATCATAGATAACTTGAGCGTGTTAAGCGTTTGCTTGCTTTAACTTGTAAACAACTGTTATTTATTTTTCTTATTCAATAAACATTTAGATAGGTTGTTACAGGACTGATACGGGGGCTGATTTTTATGTAAGATCTGGGGTAACTGACTGGTCTCTTTCGACTGGAAGCAACTTGAATAGTGTGTGATGTTTGGTGTCAGTGACCATTTATCACTAAGTCCAGCTTGCCTGGATGGAGCATTTAAGGAGACTGTCTGTGTTTCCCTGATGAGACTGCTACAGTGATCCACTTCAAATTTGTTAATGATGCGATGAAATCTAATTTTAGAGCATTCCGCCAGTTTGAGCTGTCCGCCCTGGTTTTGATAGTTTGCCCCGAGACAGACACTTCTAGATGTGAGCTACGCCAGACAGTGTGACAATTACCTTACTCACTTTCTCAGAACTACACCTGCATTCTAAAAGCCACACTGACCAACAGCTATTCACCTCAGAAGGCTCAAGAGAAAAATACTTTAGCAGTGGTCTGCTTACAAGAGTACCATAATTCTGTGCAACTTAATTGTAAATGCAGACATTAACATAGGTCAGGAAACCAGAACACTTGCTGCCTATGCTATTCCCAGCTCTGGCTCAAATTGCCAAATCTGAGTACTAAATGGAGTTGTCAAATTTGTACGGATGGGACTAGCTTGTCATCTCTGGAAATGGCATCAACCAGTGTGGATAAAGGGACCACTGCTTGTTCTAGTTTACTGGTCAACAAGATGCAGAAAGCTCACCTCTAGTCTCAGCAGTCTAATCCGCTCCAGTGAGAGCTTGACCAGTATAAAGCAATCATCAGGAAGAAACACTTCTTCAATGTACTCTGAAATCTGCAAGTTACAGATCCAGATGGCATAGTTAGAATCTCTCCAAGAACAGTCATCATCTGCTACAACAAAGAGTCGGCAACAGTACAGACTGGAAATTTTAAGTTTAATGTAGGACCAACAATAAAGATTTTCCTACCTCTCCTAATAGGGTTTTCTCAATTCTTCCCTTAACTAGACGGGCAAAATCAGAATCATCATCCATGTCCAAGTGTGCGGTGATAATAGGTGTGCTACACAGAGTAAGACAGAGCTATAAAATTTACTAGCTAGATTATAAAACAGTATCTTTTTGTTACATCCTAGCTCCTGTGGTTAGTCTCAATTACCATCCTCCATCATGACAAATAGGACAAAGAAACTGCTGCTTGCTAGGAAATAACAGTACCCAAAACTGACACAAAGTTTAAGAAAATTATTCTTTAATTACCTCAAGTTTGGAGGAATACCACAGTTATTGGAATTCACACTCCAAGGTATACAAACTCCATGAGGTTATAAGACGTTTTTATTTGCTGAGTTTACTGTAGCAGCGCTAAAATACAGTTCAAGATGAACATCAGAAATATAGCAGTGTTTTAATTACTGCACATGCTAGACTCATCTGATGTAGACTAATCTGTTGACAGTCTGTAGTCTTTACCTCAATATTCTGGATACAAAGCATTCTGCTTTAGTCAGTTATGAAATTATTCATTTTCAGAGGAAATGATTGCCTAATCTTGTGGTTTGGCCCATAGAAGAGTCCTTTTTGGACGGACTGAAATAGGAGATTTTCTTCCGATTAAGATAAAATGTGATGAGTAACTGGGTTCATCACAGTTACATATCTGACAGCATAAACCGTGCATAGTCCTGTAAGGGAGAGGCTACTCTGGGCTGCAGGTTAATCACTTTTCACTAAAGCAGAGGAATAAAAAAAAAAGTTGTTTCAATACCTGATTGCTTTGGAAGCATTTATAATTTCTTTGATTCTTGGAACACCCAAAGTGATGTTCATTGAGGCAACACCAGCGAAGTGGAACGTTTTCAGAGTCATTTGTGTGCCAGGCTCACCAATACTCTGAGCACACAGAGCTCCTACTGCCGAGCCAGGCTCCATCTGTGCCCTGAGAAGAAAACCAAGGGTGGGGGAAAACCCTTCAGATCAAAAAACACACAATAAAACAAACTGCTCATCTATTTATTTTAGAAATGAGTATCTGTCTGTCTTTCCATCTGTCTGTAAATATATTTGCTCAAGAATGCTCCTAAACAGTAAGAGTTCATTATATGGATGATTGTGAACAAGCTTGGGATGTGAATGGTTAACTGGTAAGCCTCACCCATTAAGGGTGAGGCTTACTGGTTCCAGTTAACTGATGGGGGGTGGGGATGGAGCAGCCACCTGTCCACTGTGGGCAAGGGGCTATTCCAGCTTCGTGGCAGGGGAACTCCAGCTCAGCTGAAGCATTGGTTAATTTCAAACAACCAGGTTGTATTGCAGCAACAACACCGTTATTAAGGCTGGTCTGCACTCAAAAACTTATATCGGTATAGCTGTCTCTGTCAGAGACAGTACTGAAAGACTACCTCAGTTCTGATAGAAGTCCTGCATGGTGCTGCTTCTGATAAAACTATAATGTAATTAACAAATAAATGTTTCATAGCAACTAAGCCCAAATTCCAAAATTATAGCATTGTGAATAAATCACAAGGGGAAGATTACTACATCAAAACCTTAATTAAAACCAGAATTTACTTGTGTACCTTGATCACCATCCAAGGCTATACAAACTTATTAACACAAAAAAAGAAGCCATGGAGTAGGTTTGTACATGCTTTGTACGTGAGTAATGATTTCTGGTGAACACAACCTAGTAATTCCAGGCAAGAAAATCAGTTTACTTGTTAATTATCTGCAACATAAATCTAATGCTTCTAAAATGGTGGTTTTCAAATGGCAACCCACAGACTATGTCTCACATTTCTAAAGGGTGCAAAACTCCATTCGAAACATTTTAGGGGTCCTCAAATGAAAAAAAAAAGTTGAAAACCACTGTCCTAGCAGCAAGAAGCTATGAAAATAACCAATGCATGTAGTAAAGCAGAGTAGAGGTCCCCTTCTTTCATATACCAATGAACCAAAACGCAAGGTTTGTGACCCTTCTCTCTTCATATCAATCAACTCACAATGAATAACACAAAGAGAAGAGCCTTCAGACTATCAGTGTTTTCTTACGTTATAGAAGCAACTGCCCAGAAATGAGTATCAGATTCAGGATCAGTGCTGTGCAAAATGGAAGATAACTATTGTCTACAATTTATAAACCAAGATTAACCGTCAAGGTGGTAATGGCCTTCCGATTGACCTAACTTGAACACTACTTCAATACTAAGACCATGTCTACACTACCACTTTTGTCAGTATAACTTGTATCGCTCAGAGGTTTGAAAACAAAAACCACTCCTGTGAGTGATAGAAGTGCTGGTATGGACTGTGCTACATTAGGGGAAGAGCTTCTCCTGCTGACAGAGCTATCACTGCTCATGGAGATGGTTTCATTATGCCTCTCTCCTGTCAGCATACAGTGGCTACATGAGCAATCTTACAGCAATGCAGCTGCATTAGTACAGCTGTGGTGCTTTACGCTCTACTGTAGACATGTTCTCAGTCTATGAAGGTTACCACTGCAATAACCTTGTGAGGAAAGAAGTCTATACATGGCTACCACTTTCCTATTTTCCCTTATGTGTTTCTTGTACTCCCACAAGTAGCATTTGACTAGTATCTCCTGACATTTGCAACCTCCTTTGACTTGAACCTGCTGTGAAACCACAGTCCTTAGGATATGACAAAATAATGTATAGCTGTGGAAAAAAAACGAGACAATTTAAATCATTTAGATAAAGATGGTCTATGGAATACACAAGCTGTGGCTTAAGCAGATAGCTCTTTACAGAGCCAAGAAGAGAGGATTGATGCTCAAGACTGAAGTAATGGAAATATTAAAGTCTCTTATGTAGAAATATTTAAAGTAACAAAATATTACTTCTATTTCTTCAAGAAGAAAATACAAATAAATGAGAAAGGATGGCATTCTGGTTAAGGCACTGGACTGGCACTTGAGCTAAAGCTCAAATTTTAACTGTGCCACAAACTGCCAATGTGACCTTTGGCAACTCAATTTCCCCAGCTGTCAAACAGTGACACTATTACCAGCTTTCTTTGACTCACAACCTGTTTTGTGTGTTTAAGGGCTTTTGGCCAAGGTCTCTTGCTATGCACTGCACAGCACTTAGCACAAGAGTGGGCAATAATTTCTGCAGAGAGGCCACTCCAAGATTTTGTAAGTGGTCACACTTTTCTACTATATTAATGGAGGCAGTGCAGTGTCTAGGATGGAGTTTGGGTGCAGGAGGGAGCTCAAGGCAGGAGACTGGGTGCAGGGCCTGGAAGGGAGTTTGGGTGACGAGGGGTCTGTGACTTGAGGTACGGGAGGGAGTGCAGAAGAGGGTGCCAGGTGCAGGCTCTGACCAAGAAGCACTTATTGTAGGTGACTCCCTGCCGGTGGCCCAGGGGGTCGCTAATGTGAAGGGGTCAGTGGTTCTCTGTGTGTTGCCTATGCCTGCAAATGCTGGCCAATAGGAGCTGTGAGGATGGTGCTGGGGGCAGCAGCAGCGTACAGAGAGCCTCTGCCTCCCCACAAGAGGCACGCAAGCAGACACACACTTGCCCCAGCAGCTTGCCGCTTTGAGCGGCGCGTGAGGCCGTAGCTTGCTTGAACATCCTGCTGGGTAATGAGGGATTAGCAGCCCAGAAGGTGACAGTGGGCTGCATTTGGCCCCTGGGCTGGATTTTAGTCATCCCTCACCTAGTGCAATGTGGCCTTTAGACACTACTGTAACAACAACATATTCAGATTTAAGTCAATCAGTTATAAACTCTTGTTTAATAAGTGGTGAATACTGAATTGATGTAAGCTAACTGGAAGAAAACAATACCCAAAATTTTACCTCATGTATTTATCCCTACAGGTCTCTAGAAACTTCTCTAGCTGTGTTGGAGTAATTCGATCCAATTGGTACAAAACACGTGGCTGAAGAGATGATGAGACAAAAGTTAGAAATCCAATAGGTTATGGAACTTTACTGTAAGTAAATTTGTTGTTGGCCCTCTGAAGACAGTTACCTCTGTTGTGCCATTGTCATTAATGCCATATTTATCCCTGGTTTTCTTGATCTTTTCAGAAACACTTTTGATGAACTTTTTAATCTCCTGAAATTTAAAAAAAGTAATATTTATGCAACAATATACAAGTCTTGTATTGCAGCACTACTATCGTGAATGTTATATGGTTACAGATCTGAAAGAATTGTTTCACAGCAGTAAATAAGCAAAGCACACTATGAGAAAGAGGACTCCAAAACCTATGCATACAGAATGTGGGTACTGAAAACCCAGTTGCCCTTTGCTGTACCGCCACGGATTTTTCAGCTACATCAGGAATTTGTCCCAATACATAGTAAGTATTCTTCCTCAGCACCTGCCTAGAAACTGAAAAACAATTTTGACTTTGCTAACCTGAGAGAGTCCATGTTGGAGGATGCCTGTCCTTCTGACCCACCCTTCATTTAATGTGAATATGCCACTATTACTACTTGGTGAGTTTGTCACTATTTTAAAAGTTAATGGTTCCTGCAGAGTTTAAGTTTTCCACTTGCATACATACAAACAGGAACAGCATAAGCAGTAGCAAAACAACCTTCTCCAAACTCCACTATCATGTCAACATACCTCAGCAGTGACTTGGGAGAACTATTTTCACAACACAGGACAATTCAGTTTTCACAGTCCTTTTAAATCCTTGGCCTCTCTGCTGAGGCAGCCAATTGTGCTGATGACTAGATAATATAGATAGTTAACCACTACTAGTACCAACAACTCTCTGAGGGTATGTCTACACTACAAAGACAATTCGAATTAACAGCCATTAGTTCAAATTAACTTTCATAGGCGCTACACAAACAAACCGCTAGTTCGAACTTAATTCGAACTAGCGGAGCGCTTAATTCGAACGAGGTAAACCTCATTCTACGAGGACTAACGCCTAGTTCGAATTAAGTAGTTCGAATTAAGGGCGGTGTAGCCACTTAATTCGAACTAGTGGGAGGCTAGCCCTTCCTAGCTTGCCCTGGTGGCCACTCTGGGCCAAACCAGGGAAACTCTTCTGCCCCCCTCCTGGCCCGGAGCCCTTAAAGGGGCACGGTCTGGCTACGGTGCTTGTGCCAGGTGCAAGCCTACCAGCACCCAGCCAGCAGACCCTGCACCTGGCACAGCACGAGCCAGCCACCCGCTGCCACCCAGCCCCCTGCCTCTTCCCGGGACCAGGCTGGCGGCTCTCAGGAGCCTGCCCGGAGCCGAAAGAGGCGGGAGCCCGCCTGGTCTAGTGCGGAGATCGTGTACCTCATCGAGGTTTGGGGGGAGGCCTCCAACGTCCACAACCTCTGCACTAGACACAGGAAAGTGGCCATCTAGGGCAGGATAGCTGCCAGCCTGGCCACATGTGAACCCAGGAGCAGGTTTGCATGAAAATCAGGGTGGTCCAGTGAGACCCCCGACCCTGAGCTTAGAACATAAGAACGTAAGAACGGCCGTACTGGGTCAGACCAAAGGTCCATCTAGCCCAGTAGCCTGTCTGCCAACAGCGGCCAACACCAGGTGCCCCGGAAGGGATGGACCAAAGACAATAACCAAGCCATTTGTTTCGTGACATCCATCTCCAGCCTTCCACAAACAGAGTCCAGGGACACCATTCCTACCCCCTGGCTAATAGCACTCCATGGACCCAACCTCCATGACTTTATCTAACTTCTCTTTAAACTCTGTTATAGTTCTAGCCTTCACAGCCTCATGTGGCAAGGAGTTCCACAGGTTGACTATTTGCTTTGTGAAGAAGAATTTCCTTTTATTAGTTTGAAGCCTGCTACCCATTCATTTCATTTGGTGTCCTCTAGTCCTTATATTATGGGAACTAATGAACTTTTCTTTATGCACCCTCTCCACACCACTCATGATTTTATAGACCTCTATCATATCCCCCCTCAGTCTCCTCTTTTCTAAGCTGAAAAGTCCCAGTCTCTTTAGCCTCTCTTCATATGGGACCTGTTCCAAACCCCTAATCATTTTAGTTGCCCTTTTCTGAACACTTTCCAAGGCCAAAACATCTTTTTTGAGGTGAGGAGACCATGTCTGTACACTGTAATGAAGATATGGCGTATCATAGTTTTATACTTCCCCTCCTCCTTCTTCCCCTGGCTTCCCCCTTCCAGCTCCCTCCTCCCAGGTTTCCCCCTCCCTTCTCCCACCCTCTCTCTTCCCCTCTCGCACCTCCTTTTCCCAGTCTCCCCAGAGGTTAAACCCCCCCCTCCCAGTTTTGTTAAATAAAGAGAGTTTCTATTTTTGAACACACGTTTACTTTACCTTTTACATCAGGAAGGAGTGTTAGGGAGGGGTAAATGGAAGGAGGTGAGGGAGGAATGGGGCTCGAGCTCCCGATGGGGAGGACTGGGGTGGCTCTGCAGGCTCCTCAGGGTGGAAGCTCTCCTGCAGGGCCTCCTGGATCCTGACAGCCCCCGACTGACCCCTCCCCCCGGATGGCAGCCTGTGGCAAGTGCAGCCGGGCTGATGACCGAGTGCTGTGATGTGCCGAGTGTGGGCACTCAGGGCACTCCAAGATAGGACTGCTTTGCTGTCCCTCACCGAGGTAGACAAGCAAGTGGGGAATCCTGAGAACTGTCTGTCCAGGGTTGGGGGTCGGGTCCCTTTAAGCACAGTCCTCGGCTAGCCTGAGGCAGCAGCTCCATGCTCTAAGTCCTAACCTGATGCCCTGCTGGCACCTGTTCCGGCCAGCCAAAGTCAAAGTCAAAGTGGAAGAATAATTTGATAAAAGTATAACACAGGACTTGGGAGCTTCAACTTATCCCCATTTAGAAGATACCTTGTTGTGTTGTGTAATTTCTGCCTATTTTAACCTTATGGCATACTTCTCTCCCTTTAATCATATTCAGTCAGAAGTACACTTGTCACTTTTTCAGATCTTTCTATCAGAACATCTCAACCCTTCGTCATTTGTCAATTACCTGTTAGGGAGTAAGTATTAAATAACCATGTGATAAGTAAGCAGCTCCCTATTACAGATAAGCAAATAGAGAGGGAGGTTAATTATTTCATAAGGTTACATACTTCCAACTCTAAGGCAACAAAAAAATATATGATTAAAAGCCATACAATTTTGGGAAGTTTGAGAGCCACCGTTGAAGTGAAACTAACCAAAAGGAGTAGAAATTTACTTTTAAAAAAATACAAGGCAACATTTCACCTAATCAAATGGCTCCCAGAGCTGGGGCATTTTGAAAACAAATATTTGAGACTTGCAATAAAATTACAAGAGTTAGCAAGTGAGTATCTTTGAGACACAGAACTAGGACCCAGACAAGAAAACCCATTTACAGACAATCTTTTCGTTTTAACTGTTCCTGACTACCTAACCAGCTTTCATCAAAACAAACAATTGGAATGCTTCTCTATACAATTTTCTGAGCTGCAAACAACAGGATAGGTGATCAAACCAGAGAACTGGTCTTAATTCAACAAGATGAAATTCAATATGACAAGTGTAAAAATCAAATGCACAACCACATAATATTACTGTAAAGGATCTGGCTGCTACAGGAGATCACAAAGTGAATTAGCCAACATGTGATGAAGTTGTGAAAAGCGCTATCATCACTCTGGAGCGTACTAACAGGAGCATTGTCTGCAAGACATGGCAGGTAACTATGCTATTCTACTTATCAATGGGGAGGTCTCAACTGTACACTATGGACAGTTCTAGTGCTGTACTATGAAGTTCTAGGTGTTATGCTTCAGCTCCACAAACGAAGTGGAGAGAGCCCAAAGGAGAGCAACAAAAATGATAGAAGTCTGGCATACGCAGAAAGGTTAAAGAACCAGGCTTCTTTAGTCTTGAGAAAAGATGCAGGGGAGGAGGGGAAGAGAAGGGGGATTAAGAGAGAACCTGATAATAGCCTTCAACAATGTTAACGACCATTCTAAGAGAGAACTGTGATCAACTGTCCAATGAAGGCTGGAGAAGTAGTTACGAGCCTAATCAGCAGCAACGTTTAAGTTAGATAGCAGGAAATACCTATAATCATGTGCTGGAAAAGGCTTCGGAGGGAGAACAAAGCATTCCCATCACTGGATGTTTTTAAAATGTTGGACAAGCCTATCAGGGATGGTCTAGGTAAACTTGGTCTAGCCTCAGTGTAGGAAGCGGGAATTGAGAACCTCTTCAACTCTCTTCCAGCCCTACCTTTCTATGATTCTCATTTAAATTCCAGTTTTATCCATCATATCAAATAAATATTGGTACAAAATCCAAAGCGAAGAACTGGAGAGAGATTTATTCTCAAGTGTCTTCCACATGTATGAGAAGCAGGGAAAGCTACCATCTAATTTCCAAAGACCTCCCCAATGTCTATGGGAAATTATGCTAAGTTTCCTCCAATTGCCATATACTAGTACTTCTGAAACAAGCTGGACTGTCAAGTTGTTAGACTGAGTTAATAACCTTAGTGAATAAGATGACTGATGAGAGGAGAGAAAACAGTGGTAGCTGAAATAAAGCTTCAAATGGCTAGTTCTTGTAATTTAGCTAGTAGAGACCGTCTTATCACATCTGAGTTTTGTTTTCATGTAAGACATAATAAAAAGAAACCTCCGTGGATTACTGGAGGAGAAATTTTAATTATAATTTGCCAGGCAGTAACGTACCTAGACCTATTTGTTACTATAAGCTCTTGCACAAACATCTTAAGTTAAATAGCACAAACATTAATGCTCACAAAGTGTACACACATGCTAAAATTACCTCATTATACTTTGCATAACCTGTCTCAGTTAATGCCTTCAAGAATGAATGGAAAAAAAAAAGGTAAAAAGAAAAGTGATTATGTCTGCAATTTACTGGTTAGAAATAAATCTTTCGAAAACAGTATTCCAAGGTGATGTACCTACAGCTTCGCATCTTAGTTTGAATTCTGAAAGCAGCATTAAAATATAGTGCAGCTCTAAAAATCAAGAAAATTGACTTTGAACTTTATGATGCTATCAGGTCAGAATTTATTTCTAAAAGCTGCAAAAAATTGTTTGCCATCCCACACAGTAAAGATTTGAATGCACATCTATTTATATTTACAGTAGTCCACTGACTCATCACTGGCATTGGGATAGCAAGTCACATATAGAAAGAGCTTTTTACAGCTCATCACCTTCTGCTCTGGAACATAGGGATCTATCATAAATAGCATAAAGCCACTAGACCTAGTTGCTGAAATTCAGTTTTATCACCAATAACCCAGAGGGCATGCCCTCTGGGTTAACAGATCAGGTTAGTAGTTCTTCTTTGTTGAGGCTCATCTATATTACCCTGCAGTGCAGTCTACTGGGTGTGAATAGCAGAACGCATTGAGGTGCTGTGCCATCACATTCCACTGTGTGGATGCTGCGGGCTCAGATTGACACCTCCCTCTTCATAATTACGTTAATGTCAACTAAGAACCTTTTAGTTCATGCCTGCAGCCTTGAAATGGGCGAGTGACAGTACAGCATTTTGGTGTGCGCTGCTATACACACCTGCATGGCAGCGTAGACATTAGCATTTACCACCAAAGGCTAAAACTCAAATTAGGAGACCGTATATATCTGCTTGCTTCTCTAAATATTTCAGTTATCTAAACACTTTTGTAAAACTTGAACATTACGTTTTGTGAAATCCTAATGCAAGCAGCCTGTGTTCACACTTCCTTTTAGGAGTGTGGGTAAGCCACAAGGAACAGCCCCCAATATAGCAAAGCAAAGCAAGTACTTGACGTGATTTGTTGTATTGGGAACCATAAGAAAATGGGTGTATACTCAAGAAGCAGGGCAAATGACAAAACATGGTTACACAAAAGATTGATAAAAGGGAAGATAAATGTGAATACTTTCACATTTACATCAAATTGATATTAGATAATTCCTTAATATTCCTCTGAGGTAGCCAATTCCTAGAACTATTTTGCAGTTGGTAATGAGTTGGAGAGTAGTCAAAGAGATTTAATTAAGGTGGCTCACCAGATCAATGACTGGCCCCTGCTCAAACCACTAGACTTAACTTTATAAAGAAAGAAATTGTAACAAACACAGATTTACCAAAGAACACAAAGGAAGAAATGAATTATCCATACTGAACTGCATTAATAAGAAATATCTTAAAGACAGGTGAGCAAGTAGGTGTTGCTGCTGGTAATGGATAAAACTTTCCTTTTGAAAATCTTTTTCAATGTGTTTATTGTCCCTGATTTATGAGGGAAGTGATATTTCTTTGTACTGTATGGTTACTAAGGGGCTGCGCCCCCCTTGTTCACTATGCTCTTTCTGGGGGTATATGTCTGGCTGGGGAGGGAGGGGGAATGCAGGAGTGGGCTGGGGGCATAGTGTCTGTCCAGAGGGGGCAGAAGCAGGCTGGGGTAGGTGTCTGCTGGAGGGAGGTGGTGGAGCAGGCTGGGTTGTGGGGTCTTGGTGGAAGGGGTATATGAGGGTGCAGGGTTTTGGTGGAGGGTGTGTCTGAGGGGGCTGGGGGTATGAGGTATCAGCTTGGGGGGTATGAGTGAGTGGGCTGGGGATGCAGGGTCTTGGCAGAGGTGGTGTGTGAGAGAGTTGGGGGTGTGGAGTCTCAGCAGGCAGCAGCTTCAGCTCTGCCCCCAGCAGCCGGGGATATCTGGGCCGAGGCTGCAGCATGGCAGCCTCTCCATGTGGCTGTCGGGAAGGGGAGGGCCGGGCTTAGCCCCAGGGGCAGGGCCTTGGGTACAAAGGGGCAGGGCTAGGGTTTGCCTTCCCCAGCTGGGCTTTCACCACCCATGCCTATCCCCACTGCCTGTGGATGCTGATGACGTCATTCTGTCATCCTGCAGGAAAAAAATGTATAGAGAGAGATTATGGATTAAGAAGTTACCTGCAGGAAACTGTCTCGGCAGCAAAGGAATTCAACCTTCTTCATGATGGACTCAGCAGTTAACACCAATTCATTTTTACTAAGAGCTGGTTCACTTTGACATGGATATACGGCCTTAAGCAATAACAAAGAGTTATACTTCTACATACATAGACCTCACAGGGCCATTGCATTAATTATTTTAGAGATTAGTTCTGTGTCCTACATGGACAATAAAGTCCATTAACACTTCACTGAATAGCATCCCAAATATATGTACTTGGAAAAATATCAACCCGTATTTTAATGATTACACCAATCAAATTATTTCAGCCAGTCACTTAAGTCCAATTTGCCACTTCCACAGAAAAAAAATTGGTCTTAGGCAAGATAAAATATGAACATTCTGCAAACAAGAAGAGATGTTCAGCCTTCAAACATTTCACAATACCTCGTTAGGCTCAGAGACAGCCAACAAGGCTCTTTTTACTTGTGAGCTGAGCAATCCAACAACTCGCTACGGAAGAAAAAATTTTCTTCCCAAAAAGCCCAATCCATCCACCTAATTAATTCAACGGTAGTCCAACCACTGACTTCAATGGGCTATGGGTAAGGCATGAACAGCATACCCTAAAATCTTCCCAAATGATCGTCTATTCATTCAATTTCAAAGGAGCTTTAGCATTCTTTAGTTAACATAAACCTGCTAACAAAGTCCAGCTGATAGATCTGGCAAGAAATTAAGTTTAGAAAGAAATCCTTACAACACTGAGCATCATACTATTTTATCATGATACTTCTCTATGCCCTAAATACTATTTCACGTCTCTGACATCTAGAGAACCTAAACATATTTGCAACAGATGATTTCAGAAAAACTGACTCTGATGTTGTCCAGGACTCGCTTGAATTCCAAAGGCTCATCTTTCCCTTCCATAGCGGCAGGATCTAAGCCATCTCCCCCATAAATGAACTGTATAATGTCACCAGTAGAACTTCTGACAGTCAGATCATATTGAGAACAAAGATCTTCAAGAGATTTCACCAGTCGTCTCTGGAAAAAAGGAGAGGAAGTAAAGATGACTGTTTTTTTAAGACTCTCCAGGCATTTGAGTTACAAAAAACCCCTTATGGAATATGGTGCTGAGAAAATAAAACTTTATTTCATACACTATCCATAAGATTTCATTTTATGTTCCCCTGAGAACAAAACAACTCAGCAGTAATAAATAAGTCAATGCAATATGAAGGTCTGCAAATTTTCCTTCATACACCTCATATAATTTAATTTTGCGCGCGCGCACACACACACACACACACACACAAATTTAATCACCATTAGAGTCTAATACTGTCCACTTTATCTGGAATTTAAAAATACAAATACTTTTTAGGAAAATGTCTTTACAATCACGTGTTTCTAACCAGCTTTGTTTTCTGGTATTATTTTTTAAATGCAAGAACATAGGAGATCTTGCCACAGAAATGGTCTTGCAGGAAGAAAAAAAGAGCACAGTCAGCCTGAACATTGGCCTCTTTTTAAAAAACACAGTGTTCTAATTTATGAGTCAGCCTTCAAGGTATTTGTGGCACATGTTCAAACCCACATAGCTGTGATTAGGCAGGGCTGGGCAAACAGGTCTTAAAAGAACGTGTGCTTACTTCAATTTACATGTAAATAATAACAAGGAGCTTGAGAAGACATGGCAAATCTATACTTTAAGGGTGTGTCTAGACTACAGAGTTTTGTCGACAAAAGTGGACTTTTGTCGACAAAACTATACCTGCGTCTACACTACCGCTGAGTTCTGTCGACAGAAGGTGTTATTGCATGTAGGGTTGTGTCTAGACTACAGGGTTTTGTCGACAAAGCAGCATGCTTTGTCGACAGAACTGAATGTAGTCTAGACGCTCTTTGTTGACAGAAGCTTTGTCGACAACAAAACTTCTGTTGACAAAACCCTGTAGTCTAGACGTAACCTAAGAAAACAGCAGCATGACATCTGGAAGACAGAGTGTGGCTGACTTGCTAACCAATTGCTGGGGTCAAAGTTGCTAGACTAGGGCAGTGGAAGAGACCTGCATGCTGTTTGTGAGTGACCTAGATGGCCACGATAGCTGCAAAATATATGAGGCACCAAAGGTTGGAGGACTGACGGTGACACAGCCCAACACTAGTCTGGATTGCATCCCAGAATGTCATACCTTCTAAATGGGGTCAGAGATTGCACCCAAATAAGAAAATAAGAATGTTTAAGATAGTAAGAATTTAAGTATGTGAATTTCAAGAGCACTCACACTGGCTATGACTATAATCAATGAAAGAGTTCTTATTTACCTAAATAGAGCAAAAGTTAGGCCAGCCTTGAGCTACATTCCAACAAGATCATGCACCTTCAAGTAAGTGTTCATTTTTGTAATAGGAGCCAAATTCTGCTTGCCTTACTTCAGTAGTCCCCTAAAGACTCTGAGATGACTCACACTAGTAAGATAAGCAGATTTGCCCCAGAACAGGCCATGATCACAACTAGGCAATGGAGAGAGCTTTCTTTTTCTTTTGATGGTTTAAACCAGGGATGGGCAACCAGGAATGGTGGGTGGGACACATGAGAAGCCCTCCTTCACCTCAGTGAGCTGCAACAGCCCGTGACCTATTGGGTTTACACCTGTGGTCCTGTGGCCCCCCATCTGCTCCCTCCTCAGCCACATGCCTCATGCACCAAGGCACTGGAGCCCCCTACTCTCCCCCGCAATCAGCAGTTTCGGGGTCTGTGAATCTACTGATTCAGATTCTGTCCCAGCTACTCTCCCTCCCTCCCAGAGCTGGAGCATCATGAGCAGCTGATTCACGGTGTTCCAGCTCTGAAAAAAAGGGGGAAGAGCAGGGACAAAGCACAAATGGGGCAATTCATGGCTTCTCCAAAAATAAGAAGTGTGGGGCTTTGGTGCCTCACTGCGCGAGGTGGAGGATAGCCAGGGGGTCCACAGGCCATAGGTGGAGCCCAAGTGGGCCACATGTGGCCCGCAGGCTGCCCCCTGCTAGTTTAAACCAAGAGTTTCAAGTTTCACTGTTATTATCTTTGTTTCTTAGTCCAAATCTACACTGCAGGGCGAAGGTCAGCTTAAGGTATACAACTCCAGCTACGTAAACAACACAGCTGGAATCGACGTACCTTAAGCCAAACTTGGCACAGTCTCCACAGTGGGAGGACAACAGGAGAAATGCTCCCATCAAGTTCCCTTACTCCTTCCGACAGAGAGGAGTACTGGTGCAGATGGGGGCCGGGACCCCACTCCCGACAGGAGCTGCTGGACCCACACAAGCCGGAACTGAGCAAGCATGGCTCAGTCCCAGCTTACACTGGTCCGGTACCACTGTGGCTCTATTTTAAATGTAGTAAGAGTCAGATGGCTCTTATTAAATTTAAAAATGCAGAGCCACAGCTGTCCTAGCTGTCCCAGCTAGCGCCGGTGTGGGGTCTATCTTCTGCGCGCCCAGCTGCACAGTTTAAATTTAAACTGCAGAGCCGCAGCGGGATAGCGCTGGACTGGCGTGAGCCGGGACAAAGCGCCCTCCCTTAACGACTAATTGGGTAGTTAATAGAAATTGTATCGACTACACGATTAGTCTATTACGCACCTCTTAACATCCTTATTTTAGAAGAGTAATGACTATGTTTTCCAACATCAAACACTAGATCAATGAGGTCTATTCAAGATATGACTGGCAACCATAATAACCCTCTTGCAACACCAAAACTGATATACATCTCTATGCCTTTATCAAGCGTTACCTGCATATATCCAGTTTCAGCTGTTTTTACTGCTGTATCAACTAGACCTTCTCGACCAGCCATTGTATGGAAGAAGAACTCAGTAGGAGTCAAGCCAGAATAGAAACTATTGGCAACAAAACCTTTTGCTGCTGGAAGCTAAAGGAGGAGGAAAAAAAGTTCTGAAGACACATTCTACAAGTCTGCAATAGCAAAACATTTCTTCTAGTGGGGTCTCCTGAGTTGCAACCTGGTTGGAGAACAACATGAATGCTCATTTTTGAGTGGCAATGAGAAAGTATGGCAGAAGCATGACTTCCACTTCTCAGCCTGGCCCTATGGATTGTGGAGTATCTAACATGATTCATACTGATGGGAGTTTCTAACTGTGGTCATTTTACTTTATCAACTTATTTTGGCTACTGATGAGGGTCTGGTCAATAGAATTTATACCGGGATGAGGGAACTTTTTTGGTCTGGGGATTACTGACCAACAGAAAAACACAAAAAGCCCTCACTCAGGTGACCTCCCCCCCCCCACAACTGAGAAGTGGAAAAAAAAGACACTAAGCCTCATGGGGGGAAGTGTGGTGTGCAAGGATCAGGGCTCCATGACTTGGCCCAATCAACTTTTCTAGGGAGCTAATAGATTTTGCGGGCCCCCTCCCCCAGGCTCAGAGGTGGAGCCAAAAGTAAGCAGTTCAGTGTGACGGAGGGAGCTGCCAGGGAACAGATTGGGGGTGAGTGCAGGGTCTGGGTGGGAGGTAGGGTGTAGGAGAGAATTAAGGTTTGGGGTGCCGTGTTTGGGACGGAGAAGGTGGGGCTGTTTCACCTCCGGGGCAGAGGGGAGCACGTCACTCTGCACTGCCTTATGCTTGTGGGCACCGCCCCCCGCTGCTCTCTCTGGCCGTGGGGGAAAAGCCTGCAAGTGAGCACTAGCTTCCCTGCACTGCTGTTTCTCCAGCCAATGGGGGAGGGCGAACGGCAGTGTGCAGAACCACTTCCTTCCCGTCAGGCAGAGCCAGACATGCAGGGGCTTTAGTGCCAGCTCCTTGCTGCTTCCCCCACTTTAGGGGATGGGGTAGTCTCACAGGATCAATCAAGGAAAGCCAGCAGTTGGATCTGGCCTGTGGGCTGTAGGTTTCCCAGCCCTGCTTTACACAAACTGCTCAGAGCCAATTTAGAAGCTTATTAAACTAAAACCCCATCACTAGCATCCAACTCTGCTGGGCTCTTACTACATTCAAAGTGCAGAGCTGCACTTTGCAGGTCAGGTAAACTCCTCGGAGAATGGGGGGGGGGGGATGTTGCACAAGCAGGGATGAGTAGTTCTAGTTCGCACAACTCTGGGACCACTGTGGCTCTTCCTCCCCTGCCCCCAGCACAGACCTGGCTTTAATCCAGCTCCCTCCCCTCCAACTTGCTGCCTCTGATACACAGGCAGGGGGGACAAAGAGTACTGTAGTTCAACAGTCACTTGACTAGTTGCATACATCCCTAGTAAGGACCTATTTGTCAGGACTAAAACCTGTTTCATGCTACTGACCTTACAATGCTTCTCGAAGTGAGGCAGAGACCTATTTTCAAATCCATCAGGCACTCGTGACCCACTGATAGCCTGCTGTCCTACACAGGCAATCATCTGGGATATATTAATGAAGGAACCTAAAGAACCAAGAGACATCAACATTAAAAATCCTCTAATGAAGGATGCTAGTTCAAAGTGGAGATGAATGGCACACCATTTACTAGGTCATAAGCAAATTGTTTTAAATGTGCAGTCAAACTCTTCAGTTATTTCTCCAATTCAAACCTACTTTCACAGGCTGGAGATACCAATCAAAATTAAGACATCCCTACAAGAACTCCTTGCCTGTCAATCAAAAGATTGAGTTTTCTATGGATCAAAGACCTTTATGATTGATTACAAGTTTTATGTTAGCATAATAAAAAATACCAATCAAGTTATCTACAACCCTATAATTCATGTTTATTAAAATCATTTCTTATTATTTCATTATTGGGCATCTCTTTTGCTGTTGACAGATACAATATCAACTGCTTTAAAAACCCATCTTGAATTTAGACCGTTTCTCTACACACATAGCTTCATTTGATTAACTCCTTCTGAAAATGGTCAAAACAACATAGACTTACTATGGCTTTAACTTCAGGATACCAAAATGTTATACAAATATAAATATTAATAAAACTCCTTCCCCTGTGAAGTATTACCTCTCTCCAATACAGATGGAGGCAAAGAGCACAATTAACTTGCTCAAGGTCACACAAGAAATTAATAGCAAAAGATCAGACAATACCCAAGCAAAAGAAGAAAACTAATTGGTTCAACTGATTTAAGCAAATCAGTAGAAATGAGGATCACAAAACATGACATGGAATGACTTGACTTTCCACTGCCATTATCTTCCTGACCAATACTTTTTCAGATAACCCCACAAAAATATGAGTGTATTTGACTCTGAAATAAATGTGTTTATTTGTGTATTTCCATAAGATTCCCTCTGGCAATGTACTGGATGGAGGATCTTTTTGTAGAGCAATAAAAACCTAAATCAATAAAAGAAAGGGTGGTACTGAGTGTGACCATTTACAAGGCAATTTAAAAAGAAGCTAGTTTTACCCTCTCCAAAGGTTCTGATAACGATACATGCTATGTACTTACACAACTGCATGTTTTAGACAAAACATACTTCTTAACGTTTAATGCAAAGGTGGAACAAGCAATTAACAGCAAATGATGTAAGCAGCAACTTCATGCAATATTGTAACTTCACTGATCTTACCTTTAGAACCACAGAGCGCCATGATAAGGGGACTGTTACTCTTATCTAGTTCTCTGAGACAGGCACTGCCAGCGTGGTCTCTGATCACAGAGAGCTCTTTAAGGATTAAGGCCTAAAATCACAGAGTTCAGACATTTAGTATTAGTAACAGGTAACGTGCACATAGTATACTAAGGCTAGCCACCAAAAAACCTTCAGCGATGTTCTGTATGAAGACTACAATAGCATCAAAAAGGCGAGCAAAAATTTGCTAAAATGTAAAAAATTTCTGTTTTCTGAAATGCATGAGAATCTTAGTGAAATGAATTACACAATGGGAGACCCACTATAGATTAGGGATGTAAAATTCCATTTAATCAGTTAGCCAGTTAAACCTTAGGTTTAACTGGTTAAGCAGGATGGGGGGGGGGAGGGGTTCTCTCCCCGGTTACCCATTCACAGCCTTACTATCAAGTTTATCTGTATGTGTTCTATAATGTATTTTGTGCAAGTATTACATTTAATAAGAGATTTTATTCCTCTTCTTCTCTACTTCGAGAAGGTAAAACTACTGCTTTTTGTGACTAGCATCGAATTGATTACTAGCAAAGTGACATCTTATTTTAGCTGTACAGAGCTTCTGAAAAACAGTGATTGAGCACTTCTAGAAATTGACTAGCTAAGGGTATGTCTACACTTGCACCCTCTTTCGATTTAAATATCCCACGCTTCATTTGCATATTCACATTATGGCACAATTTCAAAAGAGTGCTATTTTGAAATAACAGACTCGGTTAAGACGCCGTTATTTTAAGAGAAAACCCCTCTCTCAAAATAACTGGTAAACCTCATTGTCTGAGGAATAAGGGTTATTTCGAGAGAAGGGTTCTCTCTCGAAATAACAGACACTGTTAAGACGCAGTTATTTCAAAATAGCGCTATTTTGAAATAGCACCGTAATGTGAATATGGAAATGAAGATATTTAAATCCCGGCTTAATTTGCAATTTCGAATGTCTTCATTTGCATCCCTCTCTCGAAAGAGGGTGCAGGTGTAGACATACACCTAAGAGAACAAAGGTTTGAAACTTAATGGAGGCGACAGCTACATGATTACCCAGGTTCTTCAAGTTAGGCATGTATATAAGTACAATGATTCATTCCCCATAATTTTTAGGCGAAGTCATATTTAGAACCTGCTGTGTATTTTATAACCTTTTAATCAAATCTTACTGAAAACTATCTTGTAATAGGCTAGTATTGTTGTTTGTTTTACACAGTCCTGCAAGTAAAGCTGGCTTTGGCTTAGTTTGCAGCCTGCCTGACATGAGCTAAATGTTACTTTAAATTGCCTTGTCATCAAGTCAGCTTGTTTACAACAGCTACACAGAACAGAGATGGATATTTAATAAATTAAGATGCGCTTAAATTGAAGATAATGCAGCAATAAATTGTGTTGCCAAAAGCAGTTAGAGAAGTGGACTGAAAGCTAGCAAAAACACCCTATGCAGAGAAACAGGTCAAAGTGGCCTGGCCAAAACACGCATGATTGTGTACTATCAGAGAACACCACGAAAATGACAGCAAAATCTTACATGCCAATTAAAGTTCATACATGAGTATTGTATGAGTGAGATAAAATACTTAACTAATGATATGTAATATGGATGTCTAATTAAAATATGAGAGGCAGGGCTAAGGGAGCAGTTGTCCCAGAGCTCCTGGCTGCCACCACAGTAGCCCTGGACACTTAAAAAAAATCGCATTTGGAGTGCCACACACAGCTGAGAGGGGCCAGCATGGTGTGTTACAGGTGGCTGAGGGCTGACTGTGCCCAGCCCTACTGCTTCCTCCCACAGCCCTGTCCTTTCCAGAAACGGGGAGCCAGGCACATCCCCCACCTTGCCAAGGAGCCCAGCAAGTCTGTCAGCCCCCTGGAAATAGCACTTTAATAATATTTGTACCTGCAAGATATGCTTTCAATTAAAATAAAGTTTTGATTTAATAAACCTGGCCTGAGTGTGTGGCACCCTCATTCAACGCTATTATGACCAACCAAGTACCACTCACCTCTAATGTCTCTTCTGCGGTGCAGCCAGGCTGCTGCTGCAGCTTGCCAGTGTTCAAAGCTTCAATGTACTCATCACATTTCTTATAGCCGGCATTTAGCAGCTCATATTTAGCCTTTAGCAGCCCCTGTCCTGGAGTTACATCACCAATCCCAATTGAGAACCCTCGGTTAGCTACAGTAAAATTACAAAAAAAGATACTGATATATGTAAAAGAAGTTCACTGAGTTCTTTGCAGATAATTTTGTTCCATTATATGGCATTTGCAAATCCATCTCCTGAGTTAAAAACGAAATTGTGAACAGATGCACTTTTTCCATTTCCATCAAGTATCTTACTAATTTTATTTGTTTGAATAAGCTACATTTTAATAGCAAACTTCCTGGATTTAAGTTACAATATTACAGTAAAATATTGTTAGAACAAAAGGCTCCCCCTCCCGCCCCTCGCCAAGCTACTTACAGAGGTAGACAGGAGCAAGCCTAGCTAACCGTGACATAGCATCTGCTGCTTCCACCTGTCCCCAGTCTCTCAGCAGAATGTAAAAAATATTTTTCTTGGATCCGGATCCTAATGTTCCTTTGTCCATACTACCACTCATCAACTGGCTATTCTGGATTGTAACATCTGGAGGCACAAAAGGAAAATACTGAAAGCCTAACACCCTAAAAGACCAAGAGTTTAACTTAGGTTACCAGTCATTTAATAGTATTTCATCATAAATATGTTATCTGTCAAAGCAAAAAGCTGGAAAAAACCCCACATGCATTTGTTATGCCCACAGAAGTATAACACTGAATGAAAGAAGATACAGTCCAAGGCTATGTCTACACTGGCACCTTTTTCCGGAAATGCTTAAAACGGAATACTATTCCGTTTTCAGTTTTTCCGGAAAAGGAGCGTCTACATTGGCAGGCTGCTTTTCCGGAAAAGCCCTTTTTCCGGAAAAGCGTCTGTGGCCAATGTAGACGCGCTTTTCCGGAAAAGAGCCCCGAGTGTCATTTTCGCGATCGGGGCTTTTTTCCGGAAAAGACTACTGGGCTGTCTACACTGGCCCTTTTCCGGAACAGTGTTCCAGAATAAGGACTTATGCCCGAGCGGGAGCAGAATAGTTTTTCCGGAATAGCGGCTGATTTTGTACAGTAGAGCGTCGTTGCTTTTCCGGAAAAGCAAGCGGCCAGTGTAGACAGCTCGCAGCTTATTCTGGAAAAGCGGCTGCTTTTCCGGAATAAGTGGCCCAGTGTAGACACAGCCCCAAGTGTCTCAGAAACTGTCCTCCCCTGCAACTCCATTTCCCACATACTTTTAAGTCTATTTCCCATCCCTTTCCCAGGTAAATGCTTAAATTGCCCGATTTTCTTTTAAGAAACAGTAGTAGCCTGTAACTTAAAAGCAATCTTAATGCTGCACATCTTCTCTACAAGCCCTGCTCAAGTCTCTCACCAGTCCCTTCATTTCAGTGCTTTGTCGTTCTCCACCCACACTTGCTGTGCGTCCACCCCACTGCTCTCCAACACTGGACTGACATATCAAGTGTTTGCATTGTCCATTCAAAGCCCACTTTCCTCCACTGCCTTGCACCTTGATCCCAATTTTAAAAACACTAGAGAATTTTCTGTCAGTAAGTAACTGTTTTTGAGCAGTCTCTACTTTCCTTATCACCTTCCTTTGTCTTGCTTCAAGAGCCGCACTTCCCAAGTTAAACACGGTAAGATCTTTGGGGCAAAGATCGTGCTTGCCCCCATCTCTGTAAGGGGTCATGGAAAGGTAATTGCTACATAAATGTTTTATCGCTAAAATTAATGATTTTTCCTTAGTGTTGTATGTCTGAGAAAACATCAACTTTTGAGAAATATCCTAATTTGTGTATGAAACAAATATTCATCACACCCTTACATTTTTACTCAGCCTCATGCTTACCAGTGAAAACAGCATTTAACAGTGAAAAGTGCATTTGACAGCATTTTCCTCAGTCACATTTCCCTGTTGTGACACAACTCTAGCTAGTAACAGTAATCACTGGGGTGCATTTTTAACAAACAGTTGAACAGTCAAGGACACTCACAAGAATCATTGGTACAAAGATCTTCCCCTCTGCCACAATACTGTTTTCCTTTGGTTCGGAGATTGGCTTTCACAGGACAGTCATCGCTAGGTTTCAGAATCAGGCTGAAGACCTGCTTTCCTGTCCACAGGGTTACAGGCTGAAGGCAACAAAGGGAAAGAATCAGACACGGTTTTCAATAGGGTTACAGTTCCCAAACAGCCAATTTTTATACGCTGCTCTAAAACAGTGTTTAACATATTGGTGGAACAACATGTGGAAGTCAGGTTGCTGGAAGGGCTGCCATTAGTCAATCATAGAATACTAGAACTAGAAGGGACCTTGAGAGGTCATCAAGTCCAGTCCCCTGCCCTCATGGCAGGACCCAGTACTGTCTAGACCATCCCTGATATAGACATTTATCTAACCTACTCCCAGAGATGGAGATTCCACAACCTCCCTTGGCAATATATTCCAGAATTTAACCACTCTGACTGTTAGGAAGTTTTTCCTAATGTCCAACCTAAACCTCTCTTGCTGAAGTTTAAGCCCATTGCTTCTTGTCCTATCATCAGAGGCCAAGGAGAACAATTTTTCTCCGTCCTCCTTGTAACATCCTTTTAGAAGAGAGAGAGGGCAGGGAGGAGAAGGATGTTAAAAGTTACCTACCCCCAGGCTCCTGTCTGCCCGTTCCCCCCCGCACATGTAAACATATAATCGCTGAAAAGTCCAGCGGTTATATGTTTAAACAAATACATGTTAGTTAACACCCCTAAACCCCACTACTTTCAATTTTCCCCCACAATCCCTATGACATTTTCATTGTCTTAAATGCTCTAGACTCCCTACGGTGCTGCTGTGTATTGTAGTGAAGGAGCTGAGGACAAGTCAGTAGGATCTGGAAACAGGAAGGAGGCAGAAGATTTAATGGGAAAGTGGAGGATCGAATTCCTTCTCATCAAGCCATTCGTGCTGAACGCACAGGGCCCCAATGCAGGTGGCAGCAGCTAAAGCATCAGCACCAGATACTCCATTCAAGTTCTAACACTCCAATATGCAGCTCTAACAAGTTGAGACTCACTGCCATGGCATCTCCTGCTGGTGAGTCCAGGAAATAGCTCTCCCCCAGCTCTGGAGTGTCCTCTTCCAGTTGACATTTCACCTGCTGTTACCTATCCATTCCCTGTTCTCCACCACATTCCACCAGGCCACATGTCCTCCCAGACTGTGATGCCTTTTCCCCATGGCGCCCATGCTTTGGGGTCCTCGTCTCCTGAGGAGCCCAATCACCCCTAAAACAGCACTTGCCTCAGTGATCTGCTCCTGTTGGTCAGTCTGAACTGGACATGTCCCCAGAATTGCCTTTTGGTGGCTGCTGAATGGGTCAAGTATGCACTATAGCAGGGGTGGGCAATAATGTTTGATGGGGGGGCATTACAAGAATTTGGTAAGTGGTAAAGGGTCACTCTTTCATGATATTAATGGAAGAGATACAGGGTCTGAGATGGAGATTGGATGCAGAAGGGAGCTTGGGGCAAGGAACTGGGGTACAGGAGAGGGTGTTGGGTCTGGGAAGAAATTTGGGTGAAGGAACGGGTTCTCACCTGGGACAGGGGATTGGGGTACAGGAGGGGACACAAGGGTTTGGGTTGTGACCCAGGGCAGAAGAGGGTTGTGACCAGAGAAGGGGATTGAGGTGCAAGGTCTGGGAACGGGTAAAGCTGCAGGATGGGCAGGGCAGAAGACTGGGGGGAGGCAGGGCGGAAGATTGGGGTGGTAGAGGCAGGCTCTGGCTGGGAGACACTTACCTGAGCAACTCCCAGTCAGCAGCCCAGCAGGTTCTCTGCCTTCCATACTCTGGAAGGTTGCTCAGAGCAGCCGCTGTGTGTGATGTGCATCGGAACAGCTGCGAGTCCAAAGGGAGGGGCAGGGAGAGGTAACTTGCCTGCTGCCTGTTCTTCCAACAGGCAGCTCCCATTGGCCCGTTTCTGGTCAATGGGAGCTGCATGATTATGCTGGGCTTTGTGCCCTCCTCCCCCACCAGGCTAGCAGCTGTTCAGAAACTGGGTCCCGCAGCCAGCTTTTCTGAGCAGCTTGAGGAGCAGGGAAGGCAGGGAGCTGGCCTGCGGACTGCATTTTGCCTGGCCCTGCACTAAATCCAATAGAAATCATGGACAAACTTCTTTGCAACAGTTAAAAAACCCCATAGGATCACAAACCTTTAAGATTGCTGGGTGTGGAAGGCGAACTTTAATCTTCTCATCCTTGCCAACCAGGATAGAAGCAATAATTTGACAGGCCTTGGCACGGTCAAAGAAGGTGTCTTTTAGTGTGAGAAGATAGGCACCTAAAAGGCAAAAAAGATTAACCTGTCAGGCTCAAGTGGAATTTAAAAAGGACTGCATGTTGAGCGATATTCTGACCACTAGTTATCCAACTGATCCAGAGGACATTTAAATTCTAAAAGGCCATACTGACAACTGCTATCAAACATCCTCTTCTTTATTAGGTCTCTGGCCACAGATAAATCCACTAAGCATTTTCTATAACATTAAGTAACCTTCTAGACACATAAGTGACACCATCAACTTTTTTTAACCCTACTATTATTACAAGTAACTCTCTGATGTCAGATCATAACTGAAAAACACGGTGTAGATCAATTTAATTGCAATTTAGCTGGGGAATCCATTTTAATAGGTCTTGCAAGAGGACAAAAAAACATTTTTACAAGTTGAAAATTGGGTTGCAAAACCTCAAAAACTGTGAAGGGGCTTCAGACAGGTACACTCTCATCATGGGTGAAGGAATGATTTTCAGATTTATAGGTTTTAAAACACTTGCTGTGTTTATTTAGGTAATTTGATTTGTGAAAAAAACAGATTTATAGATTAACATGGGACATTATTCATTGCACATCTGACAAAATGGGGTTTTGCCAATGAAAGCTTATGCCCAAATACATCTGTTAGTCTGTAAAGTGTCACAGGACTCTTCCTTGTTTTTATGGGACATTACTGATTTTTTAAAAAAAGTGTGTAAGTCATACCTACACATTTCTAAAATGACCTTTACATACTTACCTGTAAGAAAATCTTGAATAGCAGCAATCAGAGGCTCTCCATTTCTTGGTGTTACCAAGTTTGCTTTGGTCTGCAGAATGTAGGAAAGAAAATTAAGTATTACTTGAAATATTCTGTGGAAATGATTAACTTAATATACATTAACACTGCTATACAGAACTTTCAAGAAAAGGGCCACTCACATAGTTTAACGTTAGCATTTACTCTAGCACGGTTTTTCCCAAATGGTGCTCTGCAAAGTGCAAGTAAGGGTTCCACGAGAACTTTACTGCTCCCCCGCCTCCTCCCCAAAGAGACAGATGAAAACCCAGGTTTCTCTGGTGGTGGGTGGGGGTTTTGCTTGATAAATTCCTCCCCTCCCCCAGCTGTAGGGATTCCTCGGAATTCTTCTCAGTTTAAAAGGGTTCCGTGGCCAAATTAAATTGGGAAACACTGCTCTAGTATGTAGCACAAATCTGTGAACTCGAGGGTCTATAAGCAGAGATTCCTTTCATATCCCTACAGCCAATACACATCTAAGATATGGATTAGCTTTGGGAAAGACTGAAGGTATGTACACCTTTACAAGTTGTGTGCTCAGTAAAACGAGTTTTACTCATAAAAGAAAAATGGCACCCAAATGTAGCATGTCTGGAAGTTTACTTCTCAATCATTTGTGGTGGAATTAACTGATGCTAGAAAGGTAGATTCCCAAGGACACAAATAAAACCTCATAGTGACATTAACAACAAATCTATGACACATGGCTGTTCAGCAAGACTGTTGAGTAGGATTGTAACAGATCTTTGGTCAGAAAGGGAGGAATAGTTTCTACTGATGTATTGGTTGAAGTGAGTTAGTCAAGTTACAAATACAAGGGATAGTATTGCAGGCATTCCTTATAAAGTTGTGAGTTTGGTGACCCCATCATTAATCTGTTTCATTAAGTGGCTACCTTAGCTACCACCTCACTTCTTAACTCTGATCTGCACCCTGTATGGCTGTAATCTGGACAGCCAGGATATATGGGAGATCTACTATACCTTCAAACGCCTCCCACGAGTAATTGCTAGTCTGGAAGTGAAATAATTGCCAGTGATCTCCCTTATAATTGGAGCCAGTATCAGGGTATAGCATGAGACTTCCCTGACACAATTGCCACTCCTTTACATGTAACTCAATAGCCTCCTAAGGTCTGGTCTACACTCAAAATTTGGTCGAGATACCAACAGCCCTTGGGATGAAAAATCCACACCGGAGTATCATAGCTATACCAATCTAACCCCCAGTATGGAGACAGATAAATCTATGGAAGAATGCTTCCATTAACCTAGCTACTGGCACTCAGGAATATGGTGTTCCGACAGCGATTGAAAGCCTTCCCTCACTGCTACGGTCTGCATCTACACTGTGGGTTTACGACAACATACTATGGCACTGCTGTAGGTCACATCTACACTATGGATGCAATGTCCCAACCTACTTTTGAAAAGAGAACTCAGTGCTCCACTGTTGCCCTGTCAGTTGGAGGGGAGATTAGATGATGTGGCAGAAAGTAAAATACCATAGATCCCAAAGCAAAAGCCCTTTGTTTCTGCAGTCTGTCACTACAGGAAGGCACGCAGCTTAATAGTCTCTGCAAATGTGGGTTTTTTTTAAGTAGTTATCACAATGATGCGTCTACTTCTGTTTAAAATCCCCTTGGTTTCTGAAAGTTTTCCATGCCATAGCACTAGTCCCAAATAACTAGTTAGCTGCAGAATAGAGCATTGGTCTCCTGAAGCAGTCCAAAGGCCTACCCAAAGAATGCAGATCTCATGGGCAACTCAAAAATACAAGGTGTTTTTTCATTCAGAAATGCAAGCTCACATTACCACAAGCCAGAAGTAAAATACTCCATTTACCCCCATCAGAATCAATGCTTCTGCTTTGGCTTCCTCCGTTTGAGGAAGATGAAGGTTCATTTCATCTCCATCAAAATCAGCATTGTATGGTGTGCAGACACATTCGTTAAACCTGAAGGTCCTGTGGGGCTTTACTCTAGCCTGCAAGAGATGAAAAAATGATGCCACAAAGACCATGAACCACACTGAGATTCAGAAAGTTCCAGAATCTGCAAGTTTTGAGTGGGTTTTCTTCGCAAATGATACTTTTACTTTTTCTTAAATATGAAGACTCTTAAAATGCTACATCTAATTATTTACTTTAATTTACACAGAAACTGATGGAGGCTCACCAAGTGAATTTACTTACTAACCCCTTAACCTTGTGCTTGCAAAGTACAAAATGCATCATTCTTAGGTATCAGAGCTCTTACTAATGCTACAAATGTTGTTACTTTTACATCTACTTCTATGCTGCATGCATACACCAATGTAAGTCAGTGGAATTTGAACAAGACTACTCATGTAGTGTTGCTCTAAGATGAAGGGGGCCAAAAAAAAACAGTTTGGCCGAGAGATTAACAAATAAAACTAAACCACCAAAGGTTAAAGTTGCAAGTTAGCCAGGCTGTGCGGATACTCACTATGTGAGCCATTATGCTTAGCTTGTGCAGAGAGGGCTGTCGGTTGAACAGAACTATATCCCCATCTATGAGATGTCTCTCTACTATGTCACCATACTTGAGCTCCTGAGCCATCTTCTCACGGTTTCCATATTTCAAAAACCTTATATAAAAACACAACAAGAGAGCCAAAATCCCATGGAAAAAGGAAACCCAGAAAAACAGACAAAGAGGATTTCTTATACTCTGATTTGTTAAAAAGCCTCCAGTGACAGTCACTTTGAAGCAGACATGCATTCTGCAAGTTTATTAAATATTAACAGAGTGTCTGTCATCGAGCAGAACTGAGAGGTAATGTCTTTCACGCAAGTTTTAGATTAAGACTGAGGTCAGTTGAATAACAAAGATACAGCAGAGTTACATAATCCATTAGCAAATAACTACATCATTATTCCCCACGGCAAAGGTGGATCCGTCACCAAAGACGGCACATCCATGAAAATCAATGTTTTAAAGAAAAAAATTAGTTTTAAGTTCCCAGGGAACAGGCCTATGTCATCCACAAATTGCTTGCTAACAAGAACACTGAAATCTATGCCTATCAAAATGTTCTAAATAGGAGAGCTTATCTATGTTCACATTTGCTTCTACAAGCTATCCTTAGGTCATGGAATATTGTTTTATTTGTTACCAAAGATGACAAACCAAAAACTTCAAAGAAGTCCCTATGGTGAATAATCTGCTGGTTTCAGTTCAGCAGTGAGACCTACCAGGTAGCAGTGGTAGGTGGCAAGTGAACCTTTACAGATAAGTACCTTTTCATTTGCGTGTGCCTCTGCTGAATGAAATTGGCACCAGGGTGAACTTCAGGACCGTTCCGTACAAGTTTCCTCATAAAATTTAGGTTAGCTTTGTTCACCTGCAGCATAAAAGGTATCAGTTAGAAACAAGCAAAACATTTTACCGCCACTTGCTATTCCTTGGGTTTGTACTTTGGGATTTTTTGGTTTAACTTCCATTTCTATACTGGTTGCCCCCCCATATTTTAAGCTCCTGAAGGGACATGAAAAGAAGAAAAATACAAGCCAATTTTGACCTTATGGAGGAAAGACTATTGACTGAATTGGAATGAATAACTTGCTGGCCAAATTCACAAATAGAGGGAAGCTTCAGAAGCTTTCTAAAATGCTGAGATCTATGTTAAATGCGAACACAGTTTCCATTAGCAAAGCTGACATCCTCATTGTACAGCTGGTCTGTTTTATGCTACACAATCAAAGCAATGAGAAAACAAAGTGCAGACAGGATCACAGATAAATTATGTCTTCTGCATTTTAATCTATTAGGAACAAAGTATAAAATCACAGACACACTGTAATGTGAAGTCATGCAAAATTTCTAACAGATTGGACAAAATTGACTTGGTTGTTTTTCCATGACTGTCCCTTCATGCCTCCCTCCTTATAGTCTGCAACAAACATCCCCTCTGCCTTGCTCTTTGAAACAAATCAGCTTTACAATGGACAATGAATCTATGCCTCTATGACCTTCTGGTGCTAAAGGCACTGAGCACCTGAAACTATATGACATTCTTTCCCAGTACACACTCTATTGATTCCCTTTCTCTCCAGTGATTTGAACTGCACAATGAACAATGTAGGTATCTGGAGAAACATGCATGAAAAGAATTTCAGTTTTACACTACTTACTTTTTCAGGGAATGTTAAAATTTTGGCAACGTGAACAGGCACAGCCACTTCGTCTATTCGTAAGTTGGGGTCAGGGGAAATGACAGTTCTGCCTGAGAAGTCCACTCGCTTTCCAGACAGATTGCCTCTAAACCGACCTAACAAAGCAAATTAAAGCTAGTTGGGGAAAGTTATACCGTATAAAATGACATTTGGGACAACAAAGTGTTAATACAGCATAGTAGGCACATCATATAGGGAAACACTGCTAATTTGATCTGCCAACACTGCTCTGACCACCACGCAGTGGAAAAGGTTTTGGCTTTAAAAAAAAAAAAAAAAAATTTGGGAGGTGGAAAAGGAACAGTTTCAACATACCTTGCTTCCCTTTCAGTCTTTGAACAAAACCTCGGGTCCATTTCTTGGGTGCCATATTAAGAGGAATTCCAGAAAGCTCACTGTTAATGTACAGGGCACACTGTAGCTGTAGGAAGTCCCAGTCTTCCATTATCATCTGTGTTTTGGCTCCCGATATCCTATGCTAAACAAAACAGTTACCCATTTCAGAAAACAAATGTAGCGACACACACAAAATTGGCATTGAATACATTTTTCAGAAAGATTCGCACCACCTTAAGCTGCAAAAGCAACAAGACATTGGTACCCTCACCATAAGTAATAACGGGCCACATTCTGTTCATGCATAAGGTTGCATGGATGTAACAGAACAGAACCCGGCAAAACACATTTTCCTTCTGGCAAGGCCAGCTTCTGATTAATGACAAACTAAAGGATTTGTGCCTGTTTGAATGTGTAATGCAAACAGCATGCTGTGGAAACACATTACAATTCATTAAACATGACTAATATAGCAGAGAGGTCGCATACAAAATTACACTGTATTTCGCACTCTTCTAGATGAAGATCATCGTTCAAAGTTTCACTCCTGCATTTCTGAAGCATGAATTAAGACAAAACAACAGGTTAAGCAAGTACTAATTTCTCTATTTCCCAGGGAAGAGCACACATGCTCTAGAGCAGTGATTCTCAACCTTTTTTTTGCTCATGGCCCCCTTCTGAGCCTCATTCATCATACACCTGGCAGTTAAGTTTGGGTGGCCCCCTCAGAAACTTACTGTGGCCCGCTAATGTTCTGGTTTTCTCCATGTGGCCCCCTAGAAGTAAGGCGTGGCCCCGTGAGGAGCCATATGACCCACGTTGAGAACCACTGCTATAGAGCACCATTTCCCACGATGGGAGAAAAATAGGACATACAAAGGGCTAGTTTCTGGGGGACGTATGGTAAACAAAACTCTCCAATTGCATTGAGAATTAAATTGTTCTCCGATTTATGTTTTTGTTTAAAAACCATTCTAGCTGTAATCATTTCAAATACAACCTTGAAAGCATGACCTGAATATAACCAATGTCTGAGTTTTCAGAGAGTGGAAACAATAGCTCTGAACTGTGAAGTGCCCCTTTTATTTCAATGGGTACTGACTGACTTTGTGCAGTTTTCTTGACAGGTTTCATTTCACTGGGCTAAATTACATTTCTATTTAGCTTAAACCCGGGCCTAATCAATTTAAACTAAACCAAGTAAATCTGGTTTAATCCAAAAAGAAATCAGGTAATATATTGCAGCAGTTTAAAAAAATTAAATTGGTGAAATTCTACAAGCCCAATAAGCTGTTCATATTGGGTAGGATTTTAAGACCACCTGGAAGAGTATAAAGAGAGATGAGAAGGAGACATGAGCCTCTCTCATTTGGGAAGAACTGGTTTGGAGTCAAAAGAATACTGCCCAATTCACAACAGACCTTCCAGCAACGTAACAGACTTCTAGCTCTAGCATCCCTTTCAGTCCTTGATGAAGGAAAAATGGTAATAGATCTGAATTCTTACGAATGAGTGATAGGGTAGAGTAAGAGGGAAAAGACAGGTGCCTCTAAACACAAAAAGAGAAGTTGGAAGAGCCTTCTGGCAAAGAGAGACAGAGGGATATACAATAAGAAATGAGATGAGTGAGAGAATTTCTGGGCTTATGAATCTTAATTATATGCTTGTGCTACTGTCAAGCACAAAAGACATCCCAAAACATGAGAAATGTAGTGTAATCTACACTGAAACTGAAAAATACTTAAGAACAAGAATTAGTCTAGTCCATGTTTAGCAGGTCTCTAACATAGTGGTCTGACACCAAGAGCCAAATAGACAGCACCATCCGAGTCCAGCATTCCTATGCCATTTTGCATAGGACCAGATACCACAGCTGACTCTTACACTGAAGTCAATGCAACACTAGGCCCAGCAGCAACAAGCAAAATCAATTCCATCCTTCCTCCCAAGTCGAATACATTGTTTTATTTACTAGCAGATGTACCTGGCATTGCTTTGGTCTTTAAGAGAAGTAATGGGTTTTGGGGTTTGTTTGGAAAATATACATACTTTATTTAAACAAGTGTATTTTTCAATAGTGAAGGGAAAAGAGTTTGTATTAAAGAAGGAAGGTGATTCAAACAGACAGAGCTTGTTTGCAGACAGTATTTGCAGCTCTTCTTTTTCTACAGTAAAAAGAAGGTGGGGTGCAGGAGTGTGGACAGAAGGTAGGGGGGTGCTGAAGTCCGGGTAGGGGGTGGGAGGCCAGAGGAGCTTACCGGGGCCACATGTGGCGGCAAGGGTGGTTCTGATCTGGCAGAGGAGCCAAGGGTGCAGTCCCCACCCAGTGGCTTCTCCGGGGGGCCAGGGCTGCACTCTCCAGTAGGTGGCTCACCTCGATCTCCAGCTTGTTCGGAGCGGGGGGAGCAGGACTGTGTGGGCCAGCCCCAGCCTCCAGATGCTCCTCCCCTACTCCCTGCTGTGCAGCTGGTCTCGGGGGGTAAGGCACAGTCCCAGCCCACCCACCCCAGTCCCAGCCCACCTGTCTGGGGACAGGGGGCTTGGAGACTGGCCCTAGTCTCTAGCTGTGCCCCCTATGCTGAAGCTGGTCTGGGCCTCATGGAGGGAGAGGGAGAGTTCCTGGTCTCTCTTTGGGGGCAGAGGGGGGAATCACCTGGATGGGGTCTGGCTTCCATTGCCTAGCCCTGGAGGTGGTCCTGAAGTGGGGCCACAGTATGTGGGCTGAGGGGGACTTCCCCCCTCCTTCCAGCACTGTGTGGAGCAGGGGGATCACTTACCAGTGGCCTGTCCCCAGCTGGACACACTCCTGCTGGTGCAGCTGCCTCCAATCATCACTCAGCAGTATAAAACTGTTCCCAGTAGTCACTCGGCAGTATCGCTGTCCTTCTGATCAGCACCCTCCTTTTCCATGTTATAGAAAACAATCCCTTTCCAGGCACTTTCCATTTTCCTAGCCCAATCAAACCCTGACCTTGCTTTAAGTTTGGATAAGAGGAAGCAGCACACCAAATTTGGTCGTCTTGGCTCTTTCCATTTGCTCAAGAATGTCTCCTAAACGGTCTTGTAGACAGACACTCACAGATTCACAAACTCTAAAATACATATAGATTTTTGAAAAGCAGCAGCAGCAGCTTCAGGTAGGCAGAGTGACTCACCTTTTTGATTACATCATTGAGAAAAATTATCTCTGTAAGCTTCATTGTCAAGTCATCTTCATTGGTGCCAGATTTCAAGTCACTCACAACAGAGGGTCGGATGCACAATGGAGGTACCAGCAGTCGTGTCAGGATCAAATCGGAAGGCTTTCCTGCTTCTGGGTTCATCAGAAGCAGAGGGATATCTTCTGCTGGGATTCTTTTAAAGAGGTTTAATACCACTAAAGGAGTCAAGTTCTCCTGCAAAATTCAATGAAAACAGTTATAACGACCTCCAAGGGAGTAACAGCTCACTTTTGGCTATACAGGCAACCCCCAACTTACGACCACTCGACTTACGACCCTCCGCATTTATGACGGCATATGACGCAGACTCCATGCGTCAGCAGCAGTACCAGCCAGCAGCGGGTGGCGTTTGGACTGGCACCCCGCCAGGCCAGTGCCTTGCCCCGGGGTACCAATCAGCGCTGCTGCAGGCCTGGGACATTTGTGCGACATCCTTGGAGACTGCCCTGCTCCACCCCAGCGTGGCCTCTCAAACCTGGTATGCTGGGAACTTCAATTCCCAGGAGGCAAAGTGGGCAGCTGTTTCTCCCGCCACATGGCCTCATGGGAATCGCAGTGGGTGGGGCTGGGAGCTGTGGCTGGCTCTGTTACAGTAGTGCTCCGCCTGGTTGTATTTTTAGGGTATGAAATGGGTTTCCAGGAACGGAATCGCCATTTATAACATTGCGCCTATGGGAAATAAGGGTTCAACTTACGATGGCTTGACTTACGATGGTTCTCCAGGAACCAATTAGGTTGTAAGTGTAAGCGGGGTCAGGGTAAACTTTATTCTGACATCTGGTGGTGGACTGTGGCAAGTGGTGCAAAGAGACCTCAGGTGTATGTAAGATTTCCCAGGTCACTGGGTGGGGGCTCGAGCCGGTGTTGTATTACCTTGTTGGGAGGAGACCCCTAGATACTGAACCCGGCCCTTGCTGCTATTTACTCGGCCTGGCAGAAGGGTTACATAAGCATGGGGTTCGCCTGTATCTTACTAATGTTTATTTCACTTGTCACTCGACTACTAATTGTACAAGTGAAAAAAACATTTAAAAAACCAAAACCATACATAGAGGAAGACTTTATGAATGCAAACAAAACCAAATTTCAGCGGTCCCAGCAAATATGGCTTGTTGATTCTTTCCCTTAAGCTTCTCCTCTTGCACTAGGTTTCTGTCTATACAGATTAATTGTTACAGAAGTCTGCTTTCTACAGCAATATGAGCATTTCTTAATTACTTGCCAAAGCAATGCAGTCAGCTTGCAACATACCTGCAGTAATGTGTAATGACCACCCATTTTAATAATTAGAGTTCACATGGATTACAGCACTATATTCTTTCATTATGTTTAGCAATTTGTTTTTTAAAAAAATGTTAAGTATTTTTCCTGAAGGAAGACTATATTGCTAACATATTTCAGATTAATTAATTACCACAAAGCTTACAAGCAGTGACTGTCTTTTGTAAAGTTGATTTATTATCACTGAAGAGAGATGCTTACATTCTGCATCACAATGTCTTCTACTTGCATTTTCCAAATATCTCTACCGAGAACTGACTGACCCATTAAGACCGCAGGGGAAAACCCCATACAATGCCAACCACAGCAAAGCACCAAAAACTATATATTCCAGTACAGGTTGAACCTCTGTGGTCCAGGACTCTCTGGTCCGGCAACATCTGTGGACACTAGTGCCCAGCATATGAAGAGCATCAAAACGGGGCAGCAGAGGCTGCACCTGGCAGGGCAGGGAAACCAGTGGGGCCACTGGGAGTTGTGGTGGGGGCTGGCTGCAGCTTGTGGGGCCAGAAGGCTAGAAGAGGAGGCTAGAGAGAGGAGCCTAGTGGGGAGACTGACACCTCCTGCATCCCAGACCTCTCCTGGTCCAGCAAACTTCCTTGTCAAGGACCAGTCAGGTCCCACGGCTGCCAGATCCAATCTGTATTATACTTGGGTCATTTCCTCCCACCCAGTTGTCAGCTCTTCCAATCACAGATAGGGTTTATGAGTATTATAAATATTCAAGACAGTTACTCAAGGAAACTGTCTCCGGGAGCCTAAATTTTTTGTCCCCTTGCCATCACCATGATTTCCTCACTAAGATTTGTTCACTGACAGCCACTGATTAGAGCATCCCTGTCCTTTGAATGCAGAAGACTGTGTCCCACAATAACCTGACTAGGTAAAGATGCTGCTCCTTGCAGAAACCATATAATAACTTGTTCAGATTCTCCTCTCCATGTATTTAAAGGCTAAACCAGCACCAGTCCTTTACCCTCTATACAAAATACTTTAGCTCAGTATTCAGAAATATATGCATCAAAATTAGCAGAATTCAAGCACTGGCAGATATACTCATTTACCTGAGCTCTCCCCAGCAAGGATTCCACTTCTTTGTTGTGTTCTATGGCAGTTTCAAAGGACTGCAGGAAACTGGATACTATTGGATCCACCACTTTCTTATTGGTCTTGTACTTCTCATGGATTATCTTCAATAACCCACACTTCTTTACAGTACCTGCAAGATAATTTTTGTTAGAAAAAAAATCAATTTTTGAGCTCTTCTAAATTTTTTTAAAAATAATTTCCCCATAAACACAGCGTTAGGGAGAAGGCGCTGGCTCTGGTGACCTTTAGATACCAAGTTACTCTCTTCATGGAAAGAGGAGCTGCAGTTATGACAGTTTCCCAATGTTGCCTCGTCAGTGGATCTCACCTTCACTTGGACTACTTCTGAGGATGAAATGGTGGCTCACTCTGTGTGTCCATTTCACCTCTCCTCAAGAGTGGTAGGGATTTTTGCAACATACATGCTCTTGCACTAGGGACTGGACCCACAGTGCAAAAACTTGTTTCACTCACAAGTCATTCAGAGAGTAGCTTTTGCTCTTTACCAACCTAGAATGGATTTGAGCTAGTGGCCTAATGGTATAAGACATTATAACCATTTCTGTTCGAGACAGTTAGTCCTCTCAAATTGTGCTGTTCTATTGTACTCGTTAAGAAAGAGGACAAACTGATTTGGAAAACAAAACAAAGCCACAACTAAAAACTGACAATAGCTGGAATAAGTTCAAAGAACCAGAAATCTCCCAAAGAACAAATTTCCACTTCTGATGCATGTGAGCATTTGACTCCAGAAGGGACACTACATTAACTAATTTCCCCCACCACTTCAATTAACCTCTCGATAGCTTCACAACACAGATGAGGCAGTTTTTCCTGTGTGTTTTTTAACTGCATGGCTTTTTTGCACATCCACATTAGATTGAGATTCTAATTTGATGAGCATTTCACCTTCTCACTATCTGTTTCTGTGTATGTGTAAAAAGAAACTGGAGGTTCTGCAAAACGAATAGCAGTGTGTTATATCTCCGGATGACAAAATACAATGAAAAAAAATTTAAAAGATTACCTCAAATGTTTTTCTTAGGGACATATACAGCTTCAAAAACAACAACAAATATTGACTTGTATATGAAACCTCACATATACACTAGGGATGTAAAACCCAATTAAAGAGGATAACTGTTTAAACCTCATGCTGGTTTTTAAACTGGCTACCCTTGCGGGCCAACTCCCACCTGGCACTCCACGTACCTGCCTCTTATACAGAGGCAGCAGTGCGGAATGGCATGATTCTCTTCGGCAGTGGGGCAGAAACACTGGCTGCCGGCCCCAACCTGGGGACTATAGAATAGTCGAGTAGATTATAAGAATTCATTACATTCAATTAACGGATATTTAACATCCAAACTGGGTGCTAGTGTCCACACTCACCATTGAAAGCGCTACAGTAGGGGCAGGTGCTTTTCTTTCTGCACTTCTCTGAGACTTTCTTTTTCAATCCTCGTTTTTGTAGGTAGGTCAGACCAGGCCTCTTCAGATAATCCAAAAACTGTTTCCTCTCCTCAAAGGACAATAGGATACGGCAACAGGTCTTGCAGATCATCTTAAATGTAAACAACTGATCAACCCTCATTCTTTTATTAGAAATAAATAAATATGTGATTAAGGACAAATTATAATGAGGGGCGCCACAGTTCTTCTTAAACCGTTATGCATGAAGTTTTATGGAGGAAATTCCATAGCCTTAGCAGGGAAACCCAATTAGTTCACAGGACACAGCCCAACAGACTGGAGCAATTGGGAAAACTGTGGCCAATAGGACAAAATCTAACGATTAAGTAAAGTTCAGGAACTTATATGTCCATGCAAAGAGACATAACTTTTATTGGCATCACTTAAAAGACAAACTTTGAAGAAACTTTGCAGCTTGAAAAGAGGTTACTCTATAAACATTGTAAATCAGGTACTTAGACAATTGAGGATTCTATCAAAGGGGAACACTTATGTAAAACATAAAGACATCAATACTGACCAAAGTGTTCTGCCAACGAACAAAACAAAAACAAACACAAAAAGCAAACAAAAAACCCAGCACCATCTTTTTCATAGTTCCCAAAGGGATAATTCAAATGAAGTGAAATCTCATCTTCTCTGACATCTCCCCCTTCTTCTTAGGCTGGGTATAATAATTGCTGCCTGGGAAATTAAGGGAAATTATGTTACCTGTAAGATGCCTATGACAGCTTTAAAGTACCCAACATGGAAACATGGCAGCTCCAAGTCAATGTAGCCATAATGCCCCAAACACTCGGCTAGATTCTTTCCACAGGTTTCACATGGACGGTCCTTTTCACTTGTACCCTTTGAAAAATATACACACAGAAACATTATAGCTGCAACTATCAAATTGGGGAGCCAAAAGAAGCTATCACAGCTGTTTTTAAATTAGTTCATATTCCTGTGAACAGTGCACTGTACACTCACATGAAAGGATGTCAGATCATTTTAACTCTGAACTCTTGCTGTCAGTCAGCAAGAGCTAAGAACACACTGAAAGCATCATACGCAATAGCCAATCCTTACAGAAACAGAGCATCTTGCACTGCTCCTACTAATGCAAGTAGTGTTAACTCATCCAGTCTTATTCATCTGGAAAGACTACAATAGTGACAAGGCACTAAAAGTATGCCCACACTATAGATGGCATAATTTGCAGCTTGTGTAGATGTACCCACATTACTCGGTAACAGCAGTTAGGATGCACCAGCAAGGGTTTCAGTGCAGATTGCACAACCCCACCTGATCCCCCTGAGTGCATACTAGCAATGACAACACATGCTAAAACCCACAACGTTATCTACACAAGCTGCAAATAAGTCTCCAGATACAAGGCAGAGATTACCCATAGAGGGTGCATATGTTGTGGTCATGTGAAAAGCACAGCGAGTAATTTGTATCCAGCTTCGAAAGTGAGTCTAACTGATCTCTCCAACAGTGTAAAATGCCTGATGGCAGAAATCACATTCCAATTCAAGAGCAGCGTGTATCAAAAGACACTATTGTAATTGGCAATTTCAGCAAAAGAGCCAAGGAAACATAACTATCTTCTTCCTCTCAGCTCATGTAGTTTAAGGGGAAGTTTGCGTAGGCACCACTTTTCTATGGCTAGATAGTGGAATTCAGTTTTTATTTCAGTACTATCCATAAACATTAAAAATATTTCTGTTAAAAAAACATACAAACTAGGAAGTAGCAATGATCCTTACCATTCGGTGGTCCAGTACTCCATACAGCAGTGGAGAGTGGTGGTTGTCCTGGCTGTACAAATTCTTACTAACCACCTGAATATGAGCCTGTTGACGCATCTCTTCTGGAGATTTCATCCCAAAGCAGATGTGGCTTCTAGAATAGGAAAAAGCACAAAACTTGATTTAAAAAAGATATACAAGAAGCTAATCTGAGTTACAATAAAGTTATACTTCCATATTGGGGGAGCGGGGGTGTGTGGAAGGGATCATGATGCTTATGTATTTTTACTTTACAGTGGTCCCCAAACTGTGGGGCACTCCAAGGAGAATGGAAGAGCCCAAGCCAGCAGGAAAGGAGAGCCATCCAGACCTACTCTGCCCCCAGCTCAGCTTCTCTCAGTCTCCCCAGCTCCAGGCCCTCCAACAGAAGTGCCAACCCTGGCTCTGGACTGCAGCTCTGGGGAGTGTGTGCGGGGGAGGGGAAGAATCCATTATTTGTAAAGAGGGGGGACACAACAGAAAAAGTTTGGGGGCCCCTGCTGTCGAGTTTGTCACATGGACGTGCTCTGCGCACAGAGTCAAGAGCCTCTCTCAGCAATACTCATGCAAAGCAATTACCAACTCCCAATGAGGTCAGCTTGCAGGAAATGTGGATGAGATACCCCCACCAGTATCCCCTCAAGGGGCACAGCCCTTCCCCCCCCAGGGTCTGACCCCTCCCCCACCCCGCCTGGAGCTGAACCCCTCCCCCACCCAGCCTCCCCTCAAGGGGCACAGCCCCTCCCCCCGCGGGGTCTGACCCCCCCCCCTGCCTGGAGCTGAACCCCTCCCCCACCCAGCCTCCCGTCAAGGGGCACAGACCCTCCCCCCCGGGGTCTGACCCCCCCCCTGCCTGGAGCTGAACCCCTCCCCCACCCAGCCTCCCCTCAAGGGGCACAGCCCCTCCCCCCCGGGGTCTGACCCCCCCCCCTGCCTGGAGCTGAACCCCTCCCCCACCCAGCCTC
The DNA here is from genome assembly GCF_052426305.1 of Pelodiscus sinensis. NCBI lineage: Eukaryota > Metazoa > Chordata > Testudines > Trionychidae > Pelodiscus > Pelodiscus sinensis. Next base: position 9,826,838 of record NC_143059.1, read on the forward strand.
CCCTCAAGGGGCACAGCCCCTCCCCCCCGGGGTCTGACCCCCCCCCCCCGCCTGGAGCTGAACCCCTCCCCCACCCAGCCTCCCGTCAAGGGGCACAGACCCTCCCCCCCGGGGTCTGACCCCCCCCCTGCCTGGAGCTGAACCCCTCCCCCACCCAGCCTCCCCTCAAGGGGCACAGCCCCTCCCCCCCGGGGTCTGACCCCCCCCCTGCCTGGAGCTGAACCCCTCCCCCACCCAGCCTCCCCTCAAGGGGCACAGCCCCTCCCCCCCGGGGTCTGACCCCCCCCCCCGCCTGGAGCTGAACCCCTCCCCCACCCAGCCTCCCCTCAAGGGGCACAGCCCCTCCCCCCCGGGGTCTGACCCCCCCCGCCTGGATCTGAACCCCTCCCCCACCCAGCCTCCCCTCAAGGGGCACAGCCCCTCCCCCCCCGGGGTCTGACCTCCCCTGCCTGGAGCTGAACCCCTCCCCCACCCAGCCTCCCCTCAAAGGGCACAGCCCCTCCCCCCCGGGGTCTGACCCCCCCCTGCCTAGAGCTGAACCCCTCCCCCACCCAGCCTCCGCTCAAGGGGCACAGCCCCTCCCCCCCCGGGGTCTGACCCCCCCCCCTACCCAGCCTCCCCTCAAGGGGCACAGCCCCTCCCCCCCGGGGTCTGACCCCTCCCCTCAAGGGGCACAGCACAGGTGCCCGGGCAGCCCCCTCCTCACATTTTCTTGGCCACGTCGGTCTCGCGGAACTGCTCCTTCACCATGATGGCGGCGGGCGCGGGGCGCTGCCCGCGCGGCGGGAGGGGGAGGGGAGGGAGCTGAGAAGCCGGGAGCCGCGCGCCCCGCCGCACTGCAGCGCTGCTGCCCCGGCCGCCGGCCTCGCGTCCTCCTGGCTCCGCCCCCCGCGCCAAGGCGAGGCGGAGCCGGCGCAGGCCCACAGGGAAGCGCAGCGCGGCGGCCGCCCCCGACAGCGACACCTGGTGGCCAGAAGGGGCAGGCCCGCCCGGGCTCCCCAGACCTGGTGCAGAGCCCGCAGTGTCCTCGCTCCAACCCCTGGTGCAGCCCCCGGGCAGTGCAAAGCACCCGGCACCGCAGCCCCCGGGAGAGCCCCCAGCGCCCATCCCGCACCCCCAGGATAATCCCCGACAGACCCCCCCCAGCTCCCGGGAGAGCCCCCAGCGCCCATCCCGCACCCCCAGGATAATCCCCGACAGACCCCCCCCAGCTCCCGGGAGAGCCCCCAGCGCCCATCCCGCACCCCCAGGATAATCCCCGACAGACCCCCCCCAGCTCCCGGGAGAGCCCCCAGCGCCCATCCCGCACCCCCAGGATAATCCCCGACAGACCCCCCCAGCTCCCGGGAGAGCCCCCAGCGCCCATCCCGCACCCCCAGGATAATCCCCGACAGACCCCCCCAGCTCCCGGGAGAGCCCCCAGCGCCCATCCCGCACCCCCAGGATAATCCCCGACAGACCCCCCCGGCTCGCGGGAGAGCCCCCAGCGCCCATCCCGCACCCCCAGGATAATCCCCGACAGACCCCCCCCGGCTCGCGGGAGAGCCCCCAGCGCCCATCCCGCACCCCCAGGGTAATCCCCGACAGACCCCCCAGCTCCCGGGAGAGCCCCCTGCGCCCATCCCGCACCCCCAGGATAATCCCCGACAGACCCCCCAGCTCCCGGGAGAGCCCCCAGCGCCCATCCCGCACCCCCAGGATAATCCCCGACAGACCCCCCCCGGCTCCCGGGAGAGCCCCCAGCGCCCATCCCGCACCCCCAGGATAATCCCCGACAGACCCCCCCCGGCTCCCGGGAGAGCCCCCAGCGCCCGTCCCGCACCCCCAGGATAATCCCCGACAGACCCCCCCAGCTCGCGGGAGAGCCCCCAGCGCCCATCCCGCACCCCCAGGATAATCCCCGACAGACCCCCCCCAGCTCGCGGGAGAGCCCCCAGCCCCCATCCCGCACCCCCAGGATAATCCCCGACAGACCCCCCCCGGCTCCCGGGAGAGCCCCCAGCGCCCATCCCGCACCCCCAGGATAATCCCCGACAGACCCCCCCCGGCTCCCGGGAGAGCCCCCAGCGCCCATCCCGCACCCCCAAGGATAATCCCCGACAGACCCCCCAGCTCCCGGGAGAGCCCCCAGCGCCCATCCCGCACCCCCAGGATAATCCCCGACAGACCCCCCCAGCTCCCGGGAGAGCCCCCAGCGCCCATCCCGCACCCCCAGGATAATCCCCGACAGACCCCCCCAGCTCCCGGGAGAGCCCCCAGCGCCCATCCCGCACCCCCAGGATAATCCCCGACAGACCCCCCCCCCAGCTCCCGGGAGAGCCCCCAGCGCCCATCCCGCACCCCCAGGATAATCCCCGACAGACCCCCCAGCTCCCGGGAGAGCCCCCAGCGCCCGTCCCGCACCCCCAGGATAATCCCCGACAGACCCCCCCAGCTCCCGGGAGAGCCCCCAGCGCCCATCCCGCACCCCCAGGATAATCCCCGACAGACCCCCCCCAGCTCCCGGGAGAGCCCCCAGCGCCCATCCCGCACCCCCAGGATAATCCCCGACAGACCCCCCCCGGCTCGCGGGAGAGCCCCCAGCGCCCATCCCGCACCCCCAGGATAATCCCCGACAGACCCCCCCCGGCTCGCGGGAGAGCCCCCAGCGCCCATCCCGCACCCCCAGGGTAATCCCCGACAGACCCCCCAGCTCCCGGGAGAGCCCCCTGCGCCCATCCCGCACCCCCAGGATAATCCCCGACAGACCCCCCAGCTCCCGGGAGAGCCCCCAGCGCCCATCCCGCACCCCCAGGATAATCCCCGACAGACCCCCCCCGGCTCCCGGGAGAGCCCCCAGCCCCCATCCCGCACCCCCAGGATAATCCCCGACAGACCCCCCCCGGCTCCCGGGAGAGCCCCCAGCGCCCATCCCGCACCCCCAGGATAATCCCCGACAGACCCCCCCCGGCTCCCGGGAGAGCCCCCAGCGCCCATCCCGCACCCCCAAGGATAATCCCCGACAGACCCCCCAGCTCCCGGGAGAGCCCCCAGCGCCCATCCCGCACCCCCAGGATAATCCCCGACAGACCCCCCCAGCTCCCGGGAGAGCCCCCAGCGCCCATCCCGCACCCCCAGGATAATCCCCGACAGACCCCCCCCAGCTCCCGGGAGAGCCCCCAGCGCCCATCCCGCACCCCCAAGGATAATCCCCGACAGACCCCCCCAGCTCCCGGGAGAGCCCCCAGCGCCCATCCCGCACCCCCAGGATAATCCCCGACAGACCCCCCCCAGCTCCCGGGAGAGCCCCCAGCGCCCATCCCGCACCCCCAGGATAATCCCCGACAGACCCCCCAGCTCCCGGGAGAGCCCCCAGCGCCCGTCCCGCACCCCCAGGATAATCCCCGACAGACCCCCCCAGCTCCCGGGAGAGCCCCCAGCGCCCATCCCGCACCCCCAGGATAATCCCCGACAGACCCCCCCCAGCTCCCGGGAGAGCCCCCAGCGCCCATCCCGCACCCCCAGGATAATCCCCGACAGACCCCCCCGGCTCGCGGGAGAGCCCCCAGCGCCCATCCCGCACCCCCAGGATAATCCCCGACAGACCCCCCCCGGCTCGCGGGAGAGCCCCCAGCGCCCATCCCGCACCCCCAGGATAATCCCCGACAGACCCCCCAGCTCCCGGGAGAGCCCCCAGCGCCCATCCCGCACCCCCAGGATAATCCCCGACAGACCCCCCCCCGGCTCCCGGGAGAGCCCCCAGCGCCCATCCCGCACCCCCAGGATAATCCCCGACAGACCCCCCCCGGCTCCCGGGAGAGCCCCCAGCGCCCGTCCCGCACCCCCAGGATAATCCCCGACAGACCCCCCCAGCTCGCGGGAGAGCCCCCAGCGCCCATCCCGCACCCCCAGGATAATCCCCGACAGACCCCCCCCAGCTCGCGGGAGAGCCCCCAGCGCCCATCCCGCACCCCCAGGATAATCCCCGACAGACCCCCCCCGGCTCCCGGGAGAGCCCCCAGCCCCCATCCCGCACCCCCAGGATAATCCCCGACAGACCCCCCCCGGCTCCCGGGAGAGCCCCCAGCGCCCATCCCGCACCCCCAAGGATAATCCCCGACAGACCCCCCAGCTCCCGGGAGAGCCCCCAGCGCCCATCCCGCACCCCCAGGATAATCCCCGACAGACCCCCCCAGCTCCCGGGAGAGCCCCCAGCGCCCATCCCGCACCCCCAGGATAATCCCCGACAGACCCCCCCCAGCTCCCGGGAGAGCCCCCAGCGCCCATCCCGCACCCCCAGGATAATCCCCGACAGACCCCCCCAGCTCCCGGGAGAGCCCCCAGCGCCCATCCCGCACCCCCAGGATAATCCCCGACCGACCCCCCCCCCAGCTCCCGGGAGAGCCCCCAGCGCCCATCCCGCACCCCCAGGATAATCCCCGACAGACCCCCCAGCTCCCGGGAGAGCCCCCAGCGCCCGTCCCGCACCCCCAGGATAATCCCCGACAGACCCCCCCAGCTCCCGGGAGAGCCCCCAGCGCCCATCCCGCACCCCCAGGATAATCCCCGACAGACCCCCCCAGCTCCCGGGAGAGCCCCCAGCGCCCATCCCGCACCCCCAGGATAATCCCCGACAGACCCCCCCCAGCTCCCGGGAGAGCCCCCAGCGCCCATCCCGCACCCCCAAGGATAATCCCCGACAGACCCCCCCCGGCTCCCGGGAGAGCCCCCAGCGCCCATCCCGCACCCCCCAGGGTAATCCCCGACAGACCCTCCCCAGCTCCCGGGAGAGGCCCCAGCGCCCATCCCGCACCCCCAAGGATAATCCCCGACAGACCCCCCCAGCTCCCGGGAGAGCCCCCAGCGCCCATCCCGCACCCCCAGGATAATCCCCGACAGACCCCCCCCGGCTCCCGGGAGAGCCCCCAGCGCCCATCCCGCACCCCCAGGATAATCCCCGACAGACCCCCCCCGGCTCCCGGGAGAGCCCCCAGCGCCCATCCCGCACCCCCAAGGATAATCCCCGACAGACCCCCCCAGCTCCCGGGAGAGCCCCCAGCGCCCATCCCGCACCCCCAGGATAATCCCCGACAGACCCCCCCAGCTCCCGGGAGAGCCCCCAGCGCCCATCCCGCACCCCAAGGATAATCCCCGACAGACCCCCCCCAGCTCCCGGGAGAGCCCCCAGCGCCCATCCCGCACCCCCAGGATAATCCCCGACAGACCCCCCCAGCTCCCGGGAGAGCCCCCAGCGCCCATCCCGCACCCCCAGGATAATCCCCGACAGACCCCCCCAGCTCCCGGGAGAGCCCCCAGCGCCCATCCCGCACCCCCAAGGATAATCCCCGACAGACCCCCCCCCGGCTCCCGGGAGAGCCCCCAGCGCCCATCCCGCACCCCCCAGGGTAATCCCCGACAGACCCTCCCCACCTCCCGGGAGAGCCCCCAGCGCCCATCCCGCACCCCCAAGGATAATCCCCGACAGACCCCCCCAGCTCCCGGGAGAGCCCCCAGCGCCCATCCCGCACCCCCAGGATAATCCCCGACAGACCCCCCCAGCTCCCGGGAGAGCCCCCAGCGCCCATCCCGCACCCCCAGGATAATCCCCGACAGACCCCCCCCAGCTCGCGGGAGAGCCCCCAGCGCCCATCCCGCACCCCCAGGATAATCCCCGACAGACCCCCCCCGGCTCCCGGGAGAGCCCCCAGCGCCCATCCCGCACCCCCCAGGGTAATCCCTGACAGACCCTCCCCAGCTCCCGGGAGAGCCCCCAGCGCCCATCCCGCACCCCCAAGGATAATCCCCGACAGACCCCCCCAGCTCCCGGGAGAGCCCCCAGCGCCCATCCCGCACCCCCAGGATAATCCCCGACAGACCCCCCCCAGCTCCCGGGAGAGCCCCCAGCGCCCATCCCGCACCCCCAGGATAATCCCCGACAGACCCCCCCCAGCTCGCGGGAGAGCCCCCAGCGCCCATCCCGCACTCCCAGGATAATCCCCGACAGACCCCCCCCGGCTCCCGGGAGAGCCCCCAGCGCCCATCCCGCACCCCCAGGATAATCCCCGACAGACCCCCCCCGGCTCCCGGGAGAGCCCCCAGCGCCCATCCCGCACCCCCAGGATAATCCCCGACAGACCCCCCCCGGCTCCCGGGAGAGCCCCCAGCGTCCATCCCGCACCCCCAGCATAATCCCCGACAGACCCCCCCCAGCTCCCGGGAGAGCCCCCAGCGCCCATCCCGCACCCCCAGGATAATCCCCGACAGACCCCCCCAGCTCCCGGGAGAGCCCCCAGCGCCCATCCCGCACCCCCAGGATAATCCCCGACAGACCCCCCCAGCTCCCGGGAGAGCCCCCAGCGCCCATCCCGCACCCCCAAGGATAATCCCCGACAGACCCCCCCCGGCTCCCGGGAGAGCCCCCAGCGCCCATCTCGCACCCCCCAGGGTAATCCCCGACAGACCCTCCCCAGCTCCCGGGAGAGCCCCCAGCGCCCATCCCGCACCCCCAAGGATAATCCCCGACAGACCCCCCCAGCTCCCGGGAGAGCCCCCAGAGCCCATCCCGCACCCCCAGGATAATCCCCGACAGACCCCCCCAGCTCCCGGGAGAGCCCCCAGCGCCCATCCCGCACCCCCAAGGATAATCCCCGACAGACCCCCCCCAGCTCCCGGGAGAGCCCCCAGCGCCCATCCCGCACCCCCAAGGATAATCCCCGACAGACCCCCCCAGCTCCCGGGAGAGCCCCCAGCGCCCATCCCGCACCCCCAAGGATAATCCCGGACAGACCCCCCCAGCTCCCGGGAGAGCCCCCAGCGCCCATCCCGCACCCCCAAGGATAATCCCCGACAGACCCCCCCAGCTCCCGGGAGAGCCCCCAGCACCCATCCCGCACCCCCAAGGATAATCCCCGACAGACCCCCCCAGCTCCCGGGAGAGCCCCCAGCGCCCATCCCGCACCCCCAAGGATAATCCCCGACAGACCCCCCTAGCTCCCGGGAGAGCCCCCAGCGCCCATCCTGCACCCCAACTCTCCCTGGATATAAATCCTAGCACCGCTTCCAGTGCATCTGCCAGTACAACCTCCCAACACTGTCAGCGCTTCATAGAATCCTAGGGCTGGAAGAGACCTCAGAGGTCATTGAGTCCAGCCCCCTGCCCAAAGCAGGACCAATCCCAACTAAATCGTCCCAGCCAGGGTTTTGTCAAACTGGGATTTACAAACCTCTAGGGATGGAGATGCCACCCCCCTCCCTAGGTAACCCATTCCAGTGCTTCACCACCCTCCTAGTGAAATAGTTTTTCTTAAGATCAAACCTAGACCTCCCCCCACTGCAACTTGAGGCCATTGCTCCTTGTTCTGCCATCCGTCACCACAGAGAACAGCCTCTCTCCATCCTCTTTGGAACCTCCCTTAAGGGAGTTGAAGGCTGCTATCAAATCCGCCCTCCCCCCCACTCTTCTGCAGACTAAATAAACCCACATCCCTCAGCCACTCTTCATAGGTCATGTGCTCCAGCCCCCTAATAACTTCCCTCAATAACTCCACATCTTCCTCCAGTGCAGTCACCCAGAATAACCCCCATCTACTGCACTCTGTCCAAATTACCCCTACACTGCATCTCCCTAATGCAGTCTCTCATAATCCCCCTCCTCTATCCCAATTCACACACTTCTTCATTGCTCTGAGAAAGTCAGTGGTGTTAAAATGCCAGTGATACACCTACACCATTATATGTAATGACTAAGGAGGTTAATATGTTGTCACGCATGTTTCTAGTGAAAGTTATGGACAGGTCATGGGCAATCTAATAAGGGAAAATTGATGTGGCAAGGGGACTCTGCAGCACTGTGTGCTGAGCTCATGGATTCGTGACTTCTGCTAACAAAGGGACATTTTAAAATAGCTTACCGTTGTTTAGACAGTGCTCACTCTTATTCAATGAAATAATTTTTCTACTGTAATTAGTATGTAACTGAGTAAAGAAAAATGCAGGCTGTGCAAAAGTTAGATATTTAAGATCAGATTGTATTTTGTGCCCTTCAGAGAAAAGACAATACTGCAAGTTTACATCACCTGTATCATTGTACTTGACAATCTTTTTGCTGTGTGTATACAGTGCCTTGTACAATGGTCCAGGAAAGGAGCTTGTTAGTGCTATCATTATACAATTAAATAAAAAATAAAAAATATTTTAATGGGGAATGAATAATTACGAAGGCAGCCATGAAAATTCCTAGAATTTCCTGCTTATAGTAATCACCAGTGCATCCAACAAAAATGAAGAAATGATCAAATTTCTGCTCAAATGCTCAGCAATGAAAAATGTAAAATGGCCATAGAAATGGTGTCCTTGGCCTCTGTTTGTCAGAGGCTGGAGAGGGATGGCACGAGACAAATCACCTGATCATTGTGTTCTGTCCACCCCCTCTGGGGCACCTGGTGTTGGCCGCTGTCGGCAGACAGGCTACTGGGCTAGATGGACCTTTGGTCTGAACCCGTTTGGCCATTCTTATATTCTTATGCCATCTTACATTTAAATTATCATTAACATTTAGAAAGCTCCTCAATAAGCCATTTGGAGCAGTTTGCAGCTTATGCAGGAGACACAATCAGAAAGGCTAAATATTAATATTTAAAAAATAAAATCTTAACATCTACAGAATTTGGGAAATTAACCTGCAACACCAAACATTTGTCAGCAACAGATCTTGAATCAGTACTGAAAACAGTTTGACTTCAACCATTTCCTGCACCATAACAGACAGTGATTTCGGTACCATGTGGGGAAGATGGAAACAGTGCAAACTTTTCTCATTCTGAAGACCAGTAGTCCCTGTGGCATCTTAGAGATTAACAAATATATTGGATCATGAGCTTTCATGGGTAACACCCACTTCTTTGTAGAGTTTTTGAAGGAGACTCTACAGCTCATCGCCTGCAGTAAATTCAACCAATCTGTTTCCCAGTGCGGATACTCCATACAGAGCAATGGAAAATGGGCAGAGAACTCCACCCCACCCCCTGCTGTGCTCCTGCTGCGCTCTCCCCTGCCAGAGTCCAGTTGAAGCAAGATGCCTCATCCCTGTATTTTCAGTCAGGCGCTGGGCTAGTCGCCTCACTCCTGCACTTTTACTCAGGCTCCGAGCAGGGCACCCTCGAGTTCGGCTCCGGCCTCCACGAAGCCCCCGCGCGCCGGGATATGATTGGCTGCGGCGGGGGCCTCTTTCTTTTCCTCGCTCCCTCGGAGAGAGCCAGCCGCAGAGATGGTGAGTGTCCGGGACGCGCTCCGCGTCTATCCGTCCTGCATCGTCGCCATCCCGCCGCCTCGGGGCTCGCGGGCTCCCCGGCCTCTCGGGGCCCCCTAGCCGGGGCCTCCAGGCCGGGTATTGCCCCGCCCGGCGGCAGGGCAGTGGTGGGGCCGCGTCCCCCTCCAGCCCGGCCTGTAGGCTGGGGTGCGGGTGGGGGGGGGTCTCCCCGCGCGGCGCGGCGCGGCTCTCGGCTGTGTGCGGGTGAGCGCAGCCGGGCCGGCGGGGGCAGGACGTGCCCTGCAGCCCAGCTGTAGCCGCTGTGGGGTCCGTGTGTTCACGTTCTCTGCACCGCCCCTGCATGTGCTCTCAGTCCCATTTCGCATCCCGTTGCGTCTCTGCCCCAAACCCTGCTCTCTGCAGGAGCTGGGATAAGGAGCAGCTGCTGGCCAGGTGTGCTTAGGCAAGTGATGGTTTCCCTCTGTATCCTAGCACACGAGTTAGTAGTCAGCTCCCTTACTCCCATCCCCCGACCTGCGTTCGGGTTCACACACAACTCGTTTCCTGTGCACTTGTTGGATACACTTATGTTTCACGTTTAAGGGTTGTATTTACCTTGTGTAACCCACCACCTAGGGGTAGTGGCACAGAGACCACTCATGGAGAGAGGTGGAGAGTCTGCTCTACATTCTTAGCTAAGAGCTGGCTGACTTTTAGCTTATACAGTAGAGTATCATGTGCCAAACTCCACAGGTTTAACTCCACCTGTCTGTGTTACACTTGTGTCATGTTTGAGTTAGTGTGGTATGAAAAATTCTTGCTTCTATGTGTGGGTCAAATCTGAACTGTTCATGCAACAAACATGATTTGAAAGTGTCCCAGTTTCCTATAACCCTAGTTCAGTTTCCCAGTTTTTGAGGACAAACACTGGTGGGTGTGAAGTGTTTGACATGATCTGTGGGTTGCAAACCTGAATTGTTTCTATAAGTATCGGGACAGCTTTTTCTCTGTCTGGTTGGTATAGATCTCCTACCACAGGTTGTGTTGGATAGTAGTAGCATCTTGCCATGAGTTTCAGGCCCAGATTTTAATCCGTTTTGCAAACCGCCTGATAGATTATTTGAACTGCTGTGTCATTGGGCCATTTTGGTGTAAAAGATCATGGAATAACTCAAATGCATATTAATGGGTTTTCTGAATTGTCTTGTAGAATGACACGGTGACTATCAGAACCAGGAAGTTCATGACAAATAGACTGCTTCAGCGGAAGCAGATGGTAAGAAATATTGTGTTCTGCCTCTGTTTATTTGTTTATGCTTGGGTATGTGTGTTTTCTATTTAGCTTATGTGTGTAATAGGGATGTAAAAATATAGAAGAATACTATCTTTAATCAGTTACAGGGTTAAACATTTTAGGGGATGTAGCTGTTGGGAGGAAGGGTCACGGCCCCTCACTGCAGGCTCTCCTTGTCTCCCAGATCCGGCTGCTGGCCCTGTGGCTAACCCTGCTCCTGGCCAGGGAGTTTAACCATTTAAGTAAATGGTTAAACCCGACCAATAAAAGTTACAAACTAGGGATCTTAAGCATGAGGTTTAATGGTATGCTTACCAGTTAACTGTTTTTTGCCAACCAGTTGTGCTGGAGTGGAGCAGACCTGGCCAGTGGGGGTACCCTATGGTTGCAGCACTACTCAAGTTAAAACAGTTAATCATTTAGTTGGTTAACAGTTTTAGCATTCCTAGTAGCCAAGGGCAACAGTATAGAGTGATTTCAGTAATTGGGTATTACATATGAAAACCTCATTCAGCCTTTGGTATATTATTTTTTCAACTACCCATCTTCTAATAGTATGCTAGGAAAAACATGAATGATTCTTTTTATCGGCTAACAAAAATGCATGTCGAAGCCACCCTTTGTTTATGTCCATAGCTGCGTGCTCCATTGGTACTTGATTTAGTCCATTCGTGACAGAATGTCCAGGCATCTTTAACATACATTCATCTCTTTCAGTTTCCAAAAACTAGTTGCCCAACTGGGGTGAGCTTTAAATCTTTTCTACTTCAGAATAAGAAGTTAATAGGGAGTAATGTTTCATATATGAAACATGGCAGTAAAATGTGCCTGGGTCATTAGTTAATAGTTGTATAGCTAGTGAGTTGATGAGCTTGTCAACCTTCAGTTAGTTTTTCTTGAAAGTCAGACCCCCTGTTACATCTTCCTCATGATACAAGCCAGTTTTATATTTGACTGCGAAAGCTTGTGGTATGTGAAACCAGAAAACATCTATAAGGAATTATCCCCTCACTTTAGGATTAGTTATCTGACCATAATCCCAAATTCTTGGTTATGTGATGCAATTTAAATGCAGAGAATGGAGATATGCGTGTTACTGTTTCCTTGTGATTTTAAGTTCTAGTAACGTGACCAATTACAAAATGTATATATCCTCTCATATATGTATATATCCTATAAATGCTCTTATTCTGTCTATTGTGTGTCTTAAAATAAATTATTCTAATTTTGCAAAAGTGTCAAGGAGTCCTGTAGCACCTTCTAGACTAACAGATGTATTGGAGCATAAGCTTTCGTGGGCATGTGACGAAGTGGGTCTTTGCCCACGAAAGCTTATGCTCCAATACATCTGTTAGTCTAGAAGGTGCTACAGGACTCCTTATCTCTTTTGCAGATCCAGACTAACACGGCTACCCCTCTGATATTCTAATTTTGTAATTGTTAGATCAAAAAGACATATTTAGGTTTGCAACTCTAAATGGTAATTGTTGCTGAAATTTCTCATGCTGACCTCAATTCTAAAGATTGCATTAACTTGTTTTACAGACAGAGTTTCTGTTTGAGAACTCTGCAACAATAACGATGTAAAGTGGTGGGAGAAATGTTGCGCTTTAAGAATAACCATTTACCCCTGAATTTTTTTGAGCCTCTTTATAGTGAAATATATACCAAATAGGAATTGCTGGCCTCTATTGTTGCTGTGATGAGTTAACTGTAGATGCCAACCTGTGGGTAGTGATATTTTCCTTATTATATGCTATAAGACTCTTTAGACATAATCATTATGAATGGAATATGTTTATACCCATGGTGTCCAACCAGTTGTGAAGCAGTGGCCACAATCAACCGGCCAAATAGCCACATGTGGCTAGTGTGTTGGACGTCATGGATTTATACCATAGGTGCTGACTCTGGGTGCTTTGGGGCTGGAGCATTTACAGAGAAAAATGAAGCAGGTACTTAGTAGCCAAGCTTCCCCCCCTTTGTGGGAGGGAAGAGGCAGAGTGGGAGCTGGAAGAAGTGGGGTTGGGGCTTTGGAGAAGAGGCAGAGGCAAGGTCAAGGGATCAAGCACCTGCCAAGGTGGTGCCTGTGGTTTATACCATTTATAAATTGTGGATATTTCTAACTGAGAAAAACTTGCATCTGTAGGTGATTGATGTTCTTCATCCTGGAAAGGCCACAGTTCCCAAAACTGAAATCAGGGAAAAGCTGGCAAAAATGTACAAGACAACCCCAGATGTAATTTTTGTCTTCGGCTTCAGAACCCATTTTGGTGGTGGCAAGACAACAGGCTTCGGCATGATTTATGATTCCCTGGACTATGCAAAGAAGAATGAACCAAAGCACAGACTGGCACGGGTAAATTTCTTGCTCGCAGTTTTTACAGTGGCAAGAAGGTGGTTGTTGGTACTAAAGTGCATTTTATGTGCTTAGTTATGATTTAAAAACATGAAATATTGAAGCTAAGTTCAACTCTTACCTCTAGGTTTTTATTGAGATCGAAAGGTGAGCTCTCTAAATAAAAATCCCTTCTCTGTATTCATGAATTTACAGAGGCAAACAAACTTCTTGAAGTAATGGAGATGAAGGAGAATGAAGTGTTTTTTGTTGTTGTTGTTGTTTTTTTAAATCAGTTGTGGATTTTTAGTATGTTCTTAAATGTACTCAACTGCATTGTCATCACAAAATACAAAGTAAGGCAACTTGAGGTGAGGTTTTAGTTGTTTGTTGAACATTGAAAATTTTTTTTAAGGGGTAAATTAGTCATACTTGATTAAAGCTTTTGATATGTGTAAAATATTTAAAGTAGAAGCACTTTATAGATATTGTTTAGTAATTGTGTTCATAATTCTGTTACTACTAGCATGGTTTGTATGAAAAAAAGAAGACTTCAAGAAAACAGCGAAAGGAGCGTAAGAACAGAATGAAGAAAGTCAGAGGCACAGCTAAAGCAACTGTTGGTGCTGGCAAGAAGGTATGATGACATCTGCAGGCGAGAGTGTAGATACTGGAGTTTGTTTCATTGGTAGACAGGTTTCTTCCTCAACACAATAATCTTTCCCTTTCTCTAACTTTTTTTTACCTTTCCTACTGGATAATAGAAGGTAACTTATGAGATCCTGTGTAGCTGTAACTCCTCAGTAGTTTACAGTAGAACCTTGAGTTACGAACACCAAAGTTACAAACTGATCAGTTAACCATACACTTCATTGGAAACTAGAAGTGTGTAGTCCAGCAGCAGGAAAGACTAAAGTGTAAATACAGTACTGTTAAATGTACACTATTAAAAAGGAAAGCAGCATTTCTCCTCTGCAGAGGAAAGTTTCAGAGCTGTAATAAATCAGTGTTCAGTTACAAATCTTTCAATAACTAGAGTTCATATCTTTGAAATGTTCATAACAACCTTCATTTCCGAGGTGTTCCTAACTCTTATGGGTGTGCTGTAGTTTTGCTCAGCTGATTAAGCTCCTACTGAGCAGTAATGTGAAGATTTATTATAGTTAATCTATGAGTTTGAAACCTTACAGAACTGAGCTTTGTTTCAATCAAAGTAAGTGACACCTCACTTTAATTACTAGATAACACCAATAATACACAGTGTCTCTCCAGACTTGAATTTTGTTTGTTAAATTGCCTCCGCTCCACCATGCTCAAGAACTCAAGCTAGCCTGATGCTGCCACAAAGGAATTTGGAGTTGGGAGCCATGTGTTTGAGGCAGTGCCCTCCACCATTTGTAGACTGAGAGGAGGGGAGGATGTCTGTCTGGGATTGCTGTTTGCTTCTGCCTGTTTAGTCATAGTTGCCCAACTTCTGGTGGGAGCTATGTCAATCCTTCAGAAAGATGGAAAGCCAGGCCGACAAACAGGTTGGAGGGGACCTTGGAATGTTTTCAAGCAGAATGAAAAACTGTTACAGTGCAGAAATTAAAGTTTAAAGACAGAACAGCATTATTCAAAGTATTTTAGAGGTACAAAATAGGCAAGGCATACTTAAAATCGGTTTTAGAGTTTTTAGCACTGCTCCAGTGGTAAAGGTGGTGGGTAATAGAAAAAGCTGATTTTCGAGTAAATAGTTTGTAGTTGCTAATGTGTTATAAATAACCAAATAGCCTTTCTGCAATCTTAATAACCTTTACTTTAACTTTTCTTACTTTCTTGGAATTCATCAGAAATGACGTGACTAGCAGGTACTGAATGAGCATGGATATGGTGGTGGCTGTATGAATTATGGATCACTTAGACACTTGAGATGTATTTTAATAGAAACACCTTGTGTATTGCTTTGCATGCTTGTGCTTTCACATGGAACTTGAGTTCATTTCTGCCATTCAGTATATGGTAATATGCTACAAATTTAAATACTGCTACAGAAATAAAGGGTGGCTAACAGTAAAACTGGTGCAGAAATGAAATCTGGTTTTCTGTCACTGCTCATCCAAGTTCACCCAGTGCATCGTGACAAGCTCACAAAATATTTGTGCATATTATGAAATACCGGTGAATACTGCCTCAACATTATGTATTGAAGTGAAAAGTATTGGCCCAAATTTTTTTTTTTTTTTTAACAACTCCGTATTCAAAATACAACTGCATGTGTTACTTGGGCTTATTAGTAATGCACCATGCTTTTTTAAATATAAGCCATAGTGCCATAAGGGGTGTGCATATGCCATAACCATATACCCATGCAACTATTGTGTGAATAAATACTTTTTGGCCTCTGGATTCCTGAACTTTTAAAGGTATGAATTGTTATGTAGTTCAAATTCTTTATTGGGTTACTTACTCATTGTAATCAATTTTATGAAAGATGCGCTTACTATCTTGCATCAATTTTCTGATAGTATCAATTCTGACTGAATCCAAGTGCTTGAATCTTGAATTTCAAATGGAGGCTTCATTTGGATGCTTTTTTCTTTTCATTTAAACACTGTAATAAAGAGGAAGCCCTGGCAATATTAACTACATCAGTGAATGCACTTGAATAAGAGTTCTTAGTGGTTTGTAGTTTGATAGCTTGTCTCTTTCACCAATAGCAGGTCCAATAAGAGATTGCCTCACCTGCCTTGTGTGCAAATGTAGTCAATTTCAAGGATGGAATGTAATCTGCAAATTTAATCAATGTATTTTGATGTTTGCTGGCTAAATTCATTCCATGGCAACTGTGAAATTCACACTTTGCCATTTAAACTCATGAGTTTCCAAAAAATAATCTCATACCTCATGATCAGCACAGTCCTTGTAACTTATTTCAGGCTAGGTAGGAAAGTATAGGATAATTAGTTTAATGCTACTTTGTTGACAGTTGTGTTATCTGCCTGACTAGTTCAGTGATATAGTGTATAACCCTTGAAAGTGAAATAATTGTTCTAATCGATTTTGTTCTCATTTGAGGCTGACCAAAGCTTAAAAATTGGCTTGGGACCTTCACTTAGAGCAGTGGTGATCAACCTTATTATACAGGAGGGACATGCAGCCTATTTGGATGCATACAAAAACAATTTGTTTAGCCCATGTCGGGTTGTACTTAGGCTTTTGTGCAATACTGTGTAGTTAAAAACCAAGAAATTGGTGCTTAAAATGTGTGTTGAGATGGTAGAAAATGTGCATGGGACTGAATGTAAAGAATGCACAACTAGATTAAGATTGTCAAAGTCAAAATACTGATTAATCTGCCTTTAATGTATTGTGTTGAAGCAGGCTTTGGACCTTATGAATTGTTCTTGTGGGCTATAAATACATAGAGGATCTACTTCTGACTAGTTGAACAGCCTAATCCATATTGATTATCCTTTCTAATTTATAAAACACATGGCCAGTATTTATTATTATAGTTGTGTCTCTAGAGGCCAGAATCAAGTCCCCATTTTGCTAGGTTATGAATACATGTAACAAACAGCCTCTGCTCTAAAGAATGTAACGTCTCAATTAAAGGATCGGTTTGAGGTATACTATGTTACTTGAAATTTATGTAGTTTAAGTAGACATTAAAAATCTTTGAAATAATTTTAGGAAAAAGTGAAGCGTTAGTGGCATTTCTGTATAATTTCTGAGAAGGTTTGTGGATGGAGGAATAACAGGAAAGGCACTGAGTTGAGTAGGAGTAGATGTCCATGCCTTCATTTGGTTAATAAGTTCTTAGGAACAAAAAGCAGAGCAGTCGCTTTAATTGACTGTAACTGGTAACTTAAGGAAGCTATAAGTAAATTTAGTTACTTGTAGTAATCTTAACTTGGTGGAAATATGGTTGTTGCTAAATCAGTTATGTCTTTGTATATACTTAACCTTTTCTTTTTGAAGATGCATGTCTGAACTCTGTGCTAAGTGTATCTGAAAATGTAAATCCATGTACACATTCAATTGCTTTCATTTGCCCTTCCTATTGTGGACATAGGGTTTATACCACACTGCTTTCTCTAGCTTTTGATGGCTTGAGTTGGCTTGTCTGTGTCTTCATAATACCCTTTGTAAAGTGTTGTTAACACTGAGAAATAGTCTAGGGTGTAGACACTGGTGTGGCTGTACAGAAGCAAACTCCTGACAAAGGAAAAGCTGCCATTTTTCACATGTGAAGCTTACCCTTGAAAGTGGGGTGAATTGTGTCCGTTATTGTAAATTTTTGGCTCTGGTGCCAATGAGGTGTGATTGGCCAATGAGGGCTGGAGTTTGGGGAGGGCTGTGGCTACACTTAGTTTCTTTGCATCATCTGTACTTGCAGTCTTATAGTGGCACTTCTGTGCCGATACAGCTGTGCTGCAGTAAGATGGCTCACGGAGCTGTTATGCTGAAGAATGTTAAGTAGTATAATGGTGACGTGAAATCATTCAGATAAGAAACAAGTTTTGCTGACATATGTGGACATGGTCTTATTCTTGCTTTTAAATGGCGAAGGCACAAAGCAAGTAACTGTTTGCTTTTCTCTTTCCATAGCTTGCTTTCACTTTCCCTGGCTTGACTGTTGCACCCACAATAACCTCTTTACGTTACTTTTCACAGATTTGAGCTGAATCTCCCTTGCATTGTTGCATGACTATTTTTACTCTTCCGTACTGCACATAAATCTACCGCATCTCTGGGTGCCAAAAAGATACCTTTATAGTAAAATGGCACTAACCGCTCTCCTTGTATCTTATTTAAGTGCTTTTTTACATTCACAGCTTTCATTATGTTTTGAGATATTACCGTAGCTTGATTTTATTGTAACGTGTAAACTAGTCACCACACAAGCACATGAATGGCCTAACTGGCCATTTGTGTTTTCAGCACTGTTGTATAGTTGTGAAAATGGATCCCTGATGTTTGTAACGAATGAAGAGCAGAAGACTCTCAAAAGAAGCCTTATCGGCTTCTTCAGCCATGACTACTTCTCTCTCCTTCCTGCCTCTTCTTGCCCCCCCCCCCCCCCCCCCCCCGGCCCCGGACATTGTCACACTCTTTTTGCAGCCACTGTCCCATGGAACTTTTCAAGATCCATTTCTCCTATACATTTTTGAAATGTCTTTATGACTTATCCTTTTCTTAAACCTTCTACCCTTCATTTCTATGTTACTTGTATTATTGTTGTCCATGACAGGAGCTGCTTTTTGTATGTGGGTAGTGCTTACTATATCATTCGCTATTGGCATACAAACATTAAACATAATTTGGGCTGTGGTGACACAGGTGACCAGTCCTTCATATGTGGCACTCTAGTTGACTGCAGTAGCTCTGAATGTGCAGG
The DNA here is from genome assembly GCF_052426305.1 of Pelodiscus sinensis. Taxonomy (NCBI): domain Eukaryota; kingdom Metazoa; phylum Chordata; order Testudines; family Trionychidae; genus Pelodiscus; species Pelodiscus sinensis. The sequence goes on from NC_143059.1 coordinate 9,845,079, forward strand.
ACTTGCTTGATCATGGTTTTAAGGCTGCTATAACTTTATTTTGTTATGTGTAATCCTAGGATGTATGTAGATCCTTGTATTTTCTCAAGTGCAGATGCACTCAAGAAACGAAGCATGTAAAAATGGAAACTGTAGTTGCTTCCCTTCCTCTTGTTAAGTTATATCTGGTTGTAACTTTGACAAGGTAGACTTCGATTTGCTATATGGGCTCTACGAGGTTAAGAAGAAAAATTGAATTGTTCTCTGGTTCGTGCATTGAATTGCCTGGTTTCCATTTGCAGAATATCTTGAAGGTGCAGGCATGTGTGATCCAGAGTGCACCTTTCACTTTCCAGGACCTAGTAGAGCCCGCAGTGCTGATAGTTAAAGCAAGCCACTCCTCCCCTGTGGGGTGTTTTTTGGGAGTGGGCTAACTTGTTAGGAAAGTTACCGAAAATAATATGATAACCATCAGTGCTATTAGCACTCTTGAGAACACATCCACAGCAAACAGGCTGGATTTTCTAGGGTAGTAAGACCATGTGAGTGTTTAAACCATTTACTGATTATTTTCTGTTTTGTTTTTTTCTTGTTTCAGTGAGCTGACAAATGGAAGCAACAGGTAAAAATTCTTAAATGAGTGGCTTTCTGCTATGCTGGTAATATGGCTTTTCTCTAAGAATTCATCTTTAATCAAAGTGTTTTATTGTGCTGTGGCCTAATGTTCAAAGTCAGCACAAGTAAGTTTTACCACAAGATTTTAAAGCGAACACTCAATTTTTGCATATGTTATCTGTCCTGAGTTCAACTGCCAGGTTTTGTGGGCATCTTCCCCGTGACATTCCCCTGTGGGAAAGATGCAAGGAAATAATGTGTTTTACAGTCAACAAAGTGGACTTGCATACTCAGAGTAATGCTGAAAAAAGAGATTTCCTTCAATCTCATCATAATAGAATTGTGACTCCTCAAAATTTGTCCTATAAAATTTCATTAGTAACTAATATAATGGGATGATGCACAATATTTTTACTGCTGCTTATGTTGATAAATATTTATCATTTTAGCTCAGATTACAAGCAGTTTATTTCCCTGATTAAAGTTACGATTGTAAAACTGTCAATTTCTATCTTAATATCAGCAAAAAGTGTCTCAAATGGAATGATGAGGCTATCAAGCCAACTTCAAATTCTGCTGTTTGTTATAGCTATTATGACTTGGGTCTTTTTACTGCTTGAATGTTCTTATTTTCTTAGGTAACTGATAAAGCAGTTGCTTCTGATCTTATGGCTTCATAATTGTTCAAAACACTTTTCAAAAGTTGAGTGTCTGAAGCCCTGATCTTTTAGTCCTCTTTCTGCATAGGACTAATTACAGGATAAGAACCTTAGTCATTTTTCTAATGTAAAATAAGCTGACTACATTCCATTCCAAAGCTAATATTACAGGGCTGGCTTTTTCTCTCCCCCTCCCTCTTTTTTTCCTTTCCAGAGCCTATATTATCCTTATGCTAAGGTAACAAGAGAAGATGGTGCTGATCTATCAGAAGCTCATCAAATAAACTATACAAACAGAAATGCTCTTCTTTTGTTTTTTGTTTTTTACAATTTTAAATCTACAATAAAGATTTTATAAACTTAATGTCAAAGATACAGGATTGTTCAGTTCCAGTACCTTGTTCATATTATATTAATAATTCTTTTCAGATAATGCTGAGACTTATTTTACAGCTTAAATTTCTACTTGAAGATAGTTGTTCATGAATCAATTTGAAATATTTGGACACAATAGGAACTAGACCAAAGCACTTAGTGGTCTATATTTCACATTTTTTGAAAGCTGAGAAACTTACAAAGCGTTGTATGTGATAAGCAATAAAACTTCATCCCTGGGCTAGAACTTTGCAAGCAATGTTCATTTATTAGCAAGTGCTGGATTTTATTAATAGGTGTTCAGATACTTTCATTTATACTCAGGTGAACATATTAAACAAATATACAGATCACTGTATTGGCAAATCATGACATTCTTGCACCCATGGAAGTCAATGAAAGAATTCAGAACCATCTTTTTAGACTTCCCTGTTAAGCAAACTAGAAGTATGTGAGGTGGGGACTTATCAATGAGGTCAGAGCTGTTTTTACTAAAACCGTAACCAGACTCTCTTGTACCTCCTGTATAAATACATAATGGACTTCTAGTATCAATACATGGGTTTCTATCCTAAGAACCACAAAACTGAGGCACAAACATGTTGCTGCAGCAAAGACACTTAGCTGTTTTGAGAGGTAGGGGAATATTGCCATAATCCCACTGAACTTGGACAAAATACATACATACAGTAAAAGCACTGAATTGGGTTCTGGTGAGCCAGAAGTGAGTGTTAAAGGTTATTTAAAATCTAGAAGGTAAGTCAACTTTTATGTGTCAGAAATTTAACTTGTCTTTTATCTGGTAATTGCACTCGCAAACCCTTTGGCTTTGGGAAACATGAGTCAAAACACTCAGAATAAAGGATTTCCTACAGCTTGTAGTGTAGAAAAAGGGGCTGTTTTCATGCTTTTAGAGCTAACTCTCAATGTGCATGGTGAAATTTCCCCGCATAGGAAGAGGATGGAGAATAGGGGCAGTCTTCTCAAAGTTAGCTGCATGTTAAACTCCTTTTGAGTTCTCTGCAGTGAAGTTTAGAAGCCTTGGGCTTCTCTAAAAAATGAAGTAATTTGTCTCCTTGCAGTCTTGTTTACAATATATTGTGGGAATAATGGAAAATACCCCTGTGTACAATAAACAGATGGTTGGCCCTTTACACAGCAAGTCCTGTTCACCACCCCGTCCAAGTCAACCACTGATTGGCTCCTCGGTATTGTTTTGCTGAAATCACAGGGGAGCCTCTGGGCCTCAGTTTCCCCAATTGTAAAATGGCTTAATTATGGGAGTTCATAAGAGAACCTTCTGAAAGTTAGTTTTTCATGGGTAGAATGCTGAGGAGTTGTCCCATTTTAAAAAGTTACAGCCGTTACAGTGAATAGGGAGAAAGATTAGCTGTAAGTTCAAACAGGTGCCAGAAGCTGTGGCTTTTTTGGGGAGGGCGGGAGGGGGGGATTACTTACTGTAACTGCTCCACAATAACTGGTTTTGATTAACTCCAGGGCTGGATGCTCCTGATTAGGATAATGCACTCATTTTGCCATGCATGGAGTTACTTAGGAATAGTGATTTGGAAAGAACTACTGTAGGGAAGTGTTAGAGGATACTCAGTTATAGACTTGCAGACTTAATGGGAGTGCCTTGCATGTCATTTCACAATGAGATCAAGGCACTAGCCTTGACTGGCTAATCTTGCACTCTGCTGCCTATGTTCTGACAACTTAAGCAAAATGTGATATGCATTGGGGGTCTAGAGTGTAGCATCCTCAGGCTAGTCAGGGTGTCAATGACTTTCCATGCAAATGTGACTCGCTTCACAAGAACGGCTTTTTTTTTTTTTCCTGTAAATTCATGTTGGGGTCTGAGAACCTAACCCCAACAAAGCTCAGGCTGACTGCCAGATTTTTAGGCTTCTATTTTCCCTGGATTTCAGTGACAGGTGCTTGAACACTCTTGTGGCACAGGGCTGGCCTTATTGCGTGATAGCATTATTGCTTCCAAATGTTGCCCCATAATTGTATTATTTTTTAAATAATCGTTGAAAAAAATGATTGGAGTGAGGAAAAAGCCCTAGCCAGCAGGGGAGACAAGTATAACGGAAGGTGGCAGTGATATATTGTGTCGTCAGAAGTGTTTTAATAAGGCGGGAGAGTGGAAAACGCTAGAGGGTGAAAGATGAGTGAAAAGGAAGTCTTAAAATCCTGCTTCTTAGTGCATATCAAAATAAGGTCCTGTTTTATTTGGGCCCCGGTGCTGCTTAGGCAGTTCCAACAATCCTACTGCTGTTAACTTTGGCCTTAGGGTCGCTTATGGAGATTAGAAAGTGCTATGTTTCTACAGGCTTTAAGGAAGGCTATGAAGGTTCAGGCTCAAAAAAGGGACATCTGTGAATAGACAGGTACATAAGAAATGGCATAAAGCCATTAAGATGGGGGGAAATCTATACTTGAAGGTAATGGGTGTTGCCTTTAATCAATTAGCCTATGTCTACACTGCACAGTTACTTTGGTATAAGCTATTCTGGAACAGTTATTCCAAAATAGCTTATTTTGAAATAGCATGTCTATTCTGCAGGCAAGCCTCAAAATTAGTCTGGAGCAGGCTTCCCTAATGGAGATGTGCTCTCGATTTAGAACCCCAGGAGGAATCACTTGGAATGACCCTGGTGTGGGTCTATTTCGAAATAGCAGAAGTAGAGCCTTTACACGCGCTTTATTTCAAAATACCTATTTTGGAATAGGGGTTATTCTTCGTTGAATGAGGTTTATAGAAGTTGGAATAAGCCATCTGTTGTTTTGAAATTATTTCGAAATAATGGAATGGCTGTGTAGATGCTTGCATAGTTATTTTGGAATAATGGCTGTTATAAAATTTCGGAAAAGCAGATGTGTTTTTTGGCATCCCTGTAAGCCTCGTTCTGCGAGAAAGAAGGGATGTTCTGAAAGGGGGGTTTTCTGACCTTTGGCCCTGTGTAGATGGGCCAAATGTTGGAAAAGCCTTGTTCGGAAGAAAAGCAGAAAAAGGTACGTAAGTTGTGGTTTGCAATTTGTGTATCTTTTCCCGTCTTTTCCTTGTAGTGTAGATATGGCCTTGTTTAGCACTGTGGAGCAAAGAGGAGCCTTCCTATAAAATATATTAGAATCATCACTAGAGGGTACTGTGAACACAGCAATGCACAGCTACTTTCAAGGCTGCTATTAAGACCTTAACACACAAACCTGAAAGAAACCACCTTGTGCTGAAGAGAAAGGGGCCAACTCTACATAGAAGCTTCACAGGAGTGGGAGGGCAGAAAGTGGTGTGTGCGGAGTAAGGGGTAATAAGGCTGTTTAAGTGTGTCAGGAGAAACAAAAAGTAAAATGTACTAAGCATTTCAAATATTAAAAAGACTTCACTAGAGCACTGATGTAAATCTATATTGCTTGTCCTTTGACTCATTACTTTAGGGCTACATATATATTGGCATGATTTTCCGGAAATGCTTTAACGGAAAAGTTTTCCGTTAAAAGCATTTTCGGAAAAGCGCGTCTAGATGGGCAAGACACTTTTGCGGAAAAGCATCTGTGGCCAATCTAGGCGCGTTTTCCCACAAAAAAGCCCTGATCGTCATTTTCGCGATTGGGGCTTTTTTGCGGAAAACAGAACTATGCTGTCTACACTGGCCCTTTCGGGCAAAAGTCTTTTGGAAAAAGACTTTTGCCCGAACGGGAGCAGCATAGTTTTACCGGAAAAGCACTGATAATTTTACATAAGATCGTCAGTGCTGTTGCGGAAATTCAAGCGGCCAGTGTAGACAGCTGGCAAGTTTTTCCGCAAAATCAGATGATTTTCCAGAAAAACTTGCCAGTGTAGACTCAGCCTAGCTGCAAACAAGAAACCAAAAGCTTTTTGATAAAAGGTGATTGTACAAATATTTAAAAAAAGACAAAAAAGCTTTTTCAGGGGCTCTCTTAGGCTATGTCTACATTACACTGATCTGTCGGAAAAAGATATGCAAATTGCACTCTGTAATTTGCTTATCTTTTTCCTGTTAGTTTTTTCGGAAGAGGCTTTTCTGAAATTTGGCCTGTCTACACTGGGCCAAATTTCAGAAAAGCCTCCTTTTTCGGAAGAACCCTTCCTTGTAGGAGGAGGAAGACAGGGCTTCTGAAAAAGCGCCTCTGCTCTTCCGCAAAAAAAGCAGAAGTGTTCCTGGACAGCAACCCCCATAGTGTAGACATCGCCATAGTGGCAAAAATTCTGTGACTTCTTGGGAAGAACACAAGTTGCAGAAGGGATGTACCTATAGTTCACACAGGATTAAAGACAGAGTTTTAGGATGCCATTTTTCACTTGAAAGAGCAGTTTTTTTTTAATTCCAGGATTGCTTATGGAACAACTTTTTATGAAAAATAAACTGTCAAAGCAGAGTGTGTGTGCGTGCGTGCGCAACCCTGTGATATTCTTCCAGCAGAACTTGTGGCATGTATCTGTGATGGTCCACTGTGGTATGTTCTGATCTGTCTCAGTCTCTCCAGAAATGGGCTTGCCATTGAATTAATGGGGCAAAAGCCTCCTCCCCCCCCCCCCCAACAAAATGTTTTTAATTGTCATTTGAAAGTTATCCATCCAGTTGGGACACTAAACACTTCCAGTGGGAATCGCCTCCTAGGAGAAATATAGCAAGCCAGCTTGAAATACAGGTAGTTTGAAGAGAATGTACCATTTTGGACATGACCTCTACTGTTACCCGACTGTATCTTCATTGCTTCAGAATCTTTTTTGGAGCTAAAAGTCTAAGGTCCCTGGGAATGTTCTCTCCACCCGCTGTAGAATATAGCAGGCAAGCAGCTTGGTAATAGAAAACTTTCTGCTTTGAAATTCTTCAGAAACAATCAGCATTCTCCCTCTGTGATATTTTGTTCTGGCAATATTTTTCTTTCCTCTAGTACAATTGAAACTAGAAGTAGCAGCTGTTCTGTAACTCAAAATTGAACACACATGCACACACAATGCATGCTGTGATGATACTCTAAGGTAACTCCTTTTCCTCTGGGAGGTAAATCTATTATGTATAAGGGAATGGTGAAGGGAGGAATCTTGATGCCATTCATGCTGTGTACTGAAGACACCTTTGTGTCTCCGGCTGATCCTAATGCACCTTATCTTCTGCAGAATCCATAGTTTTAGCAATAGCTACCTGCATTTGGATTCTCTTTTTCTTGGGCTTCAATATTAGCTACTTAGTGTTTTTTTTTTAAAATATAGAAGTTTCCTTAATAGGCCATCTTCAACCATCAATATCTTTCTTATGACTTTCATGGAGGCCCAACTAAAATCCATGAAAGATTTATGGGGTAGAGACCTCTAAATTAAACTCCTAGTTGGTCAATAGTCCCAGGTCGGGGCTTACGGTCAGATTTTCATTAACCCTTCACCATCATTTCAGACCCAGAAATAGCAGGACATATGCTTCGGGGAGCTATTCTTATGGTTAGAGGAGGGATAAAATGATACATCCCTTCTATTTCTAATTTGTCGTGTTCTATCAATATACATAGGATACGCTCAAATCTATTTCAGAGCAAACTTGCAGCAAAAAAATAAAAATCAGGGACTTCTTCAACTAGCCTGTTAGGGCAGTGTATCGTATTCTAGAAAAAAGTATGTGTGGGGAGGGGAGGTATACAGAACTACATTAGGGCAGCTGTGGATGCAAGATACATATTAGAAACGAATTCGATTTAAAACTCCAAATTTGAACATCACTGAAATTTGTGTTGGATCAGATCTAAGTCACAGCTTAATGGTCTTAGCTGGATATTTTGGTTGAGGAAAAACTCCTGATATTGACAGCCTGTCTTCCCCCTACATTTTTGAGAACTGCATTAGCACATGGGAACTTTGCATCTGTCGCATGCAATTCTGCCTGACTAAAAATACAAATTAGGTGCTGTGGTGATGGTCTGTTTTAAGTAGGCTTTCACAACTCTGATGTTAGGACTGGGCTTCTGGCATGCTAAAGCTTTTGAGCTTCCTCGTTTTAAGGCCGTGGTGTCCAACTAATTCTGAAGCCAACTAGCCACATTCATCCGGTCAAGTAGCCATACATGCCTTGTGGCTAGCATGCTGGACACCATGGCTTTAAGGGCTTAACTGGGACTACAGTTGTGCATTGGTAATACTTGGTGAACCCTGATAATGTGATCTCCAAAACTGACTTTTTCTTAAAGCTTAAAATTCATATTCTCCCATGAAGTTTATCCTCATCTGAAATTCAGTAAATTCTGTTCTAATTTTAGCTTTCACTCTAAAAAAGGTGTGGCTAATGAAACAGCTGCACAAGTGGCTAAAAGGCATCTGGAGCCCTAGAAGATAATTGTATTTTTTCCAGGAGTTGGCCGTGGGCAACAAATACTATAATAAGAAGCCTTTGTGGTGGTTGTTCATACATACAGAAATCATAAACAGGGTCAAGTAGCAAGCTTAGGTAGGCAAAATGCACAATTCCATTCCTTGACTATGGGCAGATGAAAGTGTTTTATACCTGCATTTTTTTTAGGTTAAATATTATCTAATAAGGCTGGCAGGAATTGAAACTGATTAAGTTCAGAGAAACATGCTTCATTGTGTTTCATGATGATCTGATCTGGTCGTACTGCCCTGACGTTTTCTGTCAATAGTTGGCTAGCCCGATTGTCGACAAAGGCATCATGTGTTGATCTTGTAGCAGGTTTTTAATCATGGGAAATGGGCCTTTTCTACAACAACGTTGACTGTAGGTAGGTAAAAGACTAGCTCAAATGCTTTCCTGGTTTAACTTTTGCTGGCTAGTTTAAACGGACACTGTCCACTTAAAAATCACACCAAAAATTTATCTTGTGACACTATTGTTACAAGAAAAGAAAGTGCTCATTTTATGAATTTCACAGCAATTTGTGAGCTTCATACTTTCCCTGGTCATTTGTGTGGATCATTCCATGCAGCAAAAAGGAAGAGAGAAGTATTTTTGAAGGGCAGACACATGTCACTATAAAAGAAAAACAAACAAAAACCTCCAAAAATTGGCCAATGGCTAAGGCAGTTTGAATAGTTCAAACTACTTTTTTTTGTTCTTTGTTTTAGTTCAGTAGGTTTCAAGCTGATGGTTGCACTTAAACTAAATATGAAAGAGGAGGGTCAGTTTGACTTGGGCTCAACTTCAGGGTTCTGTAAAAATGAGTCTTTTACAAGATTGGAAAGTGTACCGAAATGTTTGAACTCTTTTAAAAAAGGCAGTTTTTGTCTGCCATTGAACATTCCTCCAGCGTAGCCCATGACACCGAGGCAGCATAGTGCATGAGAAGTAGGAAAACACACCAATTATAAACAAAAAGGCAAACTGATTAGTGAAGCTCCTGTGTCCAAACTAAGAGAAACTCAGACGTGAACTCACAGCTGATGTCTGGCTGCCACATTTCACCAACCCCACATTAACTATTAATGATACATAGGGCCACCCGGAGAGGAGAGGGGCAAGGTAGATAAAAGGGTCAGCTGCCACGGGGCCCAGTGGTTTAAAAAACAACCAGGGCTCATGGCTGCTGGAACTCTGACAGCAGCAGCAGCCTGAGTCCTGGGCCTTTTAAATTGTCACCACAGTCTCGGGCAACAGGCGCCTGCTAGTGCTGCAGGGCTGTCTGGACGAGGGTAGACCCCAGCCTCACCCTCCTGCCCAAAGCCCTGCCCCTGGGCCCAGTGCAATCTGACCTGCGCTCTGACGATACAGACTAAACCCAGCTGTATTCCTTAATTCAAGAAATGTAAACAGCGTGTGTTTGCTAATGCAAACTCAGTGGTATGTGCTTGTACCTAGGAGCAACAGGAGCCTGCTCCTGCAGGCAGCTCTACCTAATCAACGGTAACCACTTAACCCACTCTCTCTCTCTCTCTCTCTCAGGTCTTTCCTTCAGTCAGTAGGAAGTGCTAGGTGCTATTAAAGCTTTGTGAACGCTGCAGGGAGAGAACAAGAGCCCAAAATCTCAGGTGTAGTGATGTTTCCCTTTCTGGCTTTCAACTCTGTCTCAGCCCCCTCTTTCTTATTTGTGTCACTGCCTAAGCAGCTGCCCTGGAAACTGACCCATGTCAAATCTGGATGAATCAGTTAACTGGTTAAATGTTAGGTTAACCTAATGTTAACTGGTTAACCGACTAAGGCTACGTGTACACTGCGGCAGTTTTTCGGAAGAGGCAATGCAAATGGAGTGCGAGATTTGCATATCTTCTTCTGATCCTTTTTGCAATAAAAAGCCCTGTGTAGACGGGGCCGTTTGTTGGAAAAAAACCCTTTTGCACAAGAGCCTGTAAACCTCATTTTTTGAGGAATAAGGGATCTTGCGCAAAATGGGGGTTTTCCGACAAATGGTCCCATCTGCACAGGGCTTTTTATCTCAAAAACCTCTTCTGCAAAAAGGATCGGAGGAGAATATGCAAATGAGAGCGTGAGATTTGCATTTCCTTTTCCGTAAAACTGCCGCAGTGTAGACATAGCCTAAGTGGGATCGCAGGTGGGGGACTGCTCCAGCCCGGTTTCCCCCAGCTCTGCACGGGTATGGCTGCCAGCTCTCTGCCCCAGCAGTGTGTGTGTGTGTGGGGGGGGGGGAGTGGGGAGCCAGCAGTGCTGGATCAGCTCTCCACCTGTGGGGGGCAGCTCCTGGGGAACCGGTTAACTATTACCCAGTAAGTATCACCCTGTAAGGGTGATGCTCACCGGTTAACTGGTTACCTGTTCACATCCTTAACTCATAGCAGGTTCTATAAAATACTTTTCCCCTAACCTTGCTGAGCAGTGACAATGCCTCACACAGCACAGGGCAGTTCCAGTCTATGACAACACCAAGGCTGTGTCCAGACTCCATGCCTCCGTCGACGGAGGCATGTAGATTAGCCAGATCGGAAGAGGGAAATGAAGCCGCGATTAAAATAATCGCGGCTTCATTTAAATTTAAATGGCTGCCCCGATCTGCCGATCAGCTGTTTGTCGGCAGATCGGGAGAGTCTGGACGCGATGCCCCGACAAAGAAGCCTTTCTTCATCGACACAGGTAAGCCTCGTGAAACCAGGTTTACCTGTGTCGATGAAGAAAGGCTTCTTTGTCGGGGCATCGCGTCCAGACTCTCCCGATCTGCCGACAAACAGCTGATCGGCAGATCGGGGCAGCCATTTAAATTTAAATGAAGCCGCGATTATTTTAATCGCGGCTTCATTTCCCTCTTCCGATCTGGCTAATCTACATGCCTCCGTCGACGGAGGCATGGAGTCTGGACACAGCCCAAGAGCAAGCACTTCCCCTCCCGCTTTTTGGGGAAAAGGCCCAAGAGAAATTAGCCTGATTCTCCAAGAGCTTGTGCAAGGCAGCCATTTAACCAGCAGAGGACTGTAGAGCCACATGGCACACAGTGTTGTGAAATTGTCTAATCACAAAGGAGAGGGGAGGTAGAATGAATAGATTTTATAAGCCACGATAAAATCCTGAAAAGGGAGAGCCGTCTTCCTTGTTTGTTCCTTATTAAAGTGTTCAATTTGCCCGAGCGTCCCCTCCCCCTGGAAGATTTATGGGAATTTTGTTTACATTTTGAAGAGTGTTGTCACAAGCACTTCACACATGAAATATACCTAGCCCTTTGGGGGCTCACCACACCGCGCTGATACAGAAATGGTGGCGCAGTCCCTAAAGGAAAACATACTTCATTTGTAACAAACATTACGTCTGCAGAAAGTAATGGCACAACCTCCCATTCAGTTGATGTAAAATAAAACAGGCCATATGTTGCTGCTTTTAGAGTTTGGGTGTTTAATTTAAATGTTGTTTAATGAATATTCAAGCCCATTTGCTCAAAAGTTTTGCTCAACGTGACTCCCCACCCCCAAATCTTACCTAGAGTATTAAGCCATTACAACAGAGTGCTAAAAACTAGGCATCTGTCTTCTAACTCAAATGTGGATATTAAAATGCTACAGCAGATGAGAGGATAAATAAAGACATACAGTAAGAGGATCATATTATTTTTGGTTTTGTAATTAAGACTGAGGAAGGTTCGACATGCTTGCCACCCTTTAAGGAACAGGAAAATTCTCCCTTATTACAACAGCTGGGGTTTTGGATACATTATAGCAGTTTATATATACACTCCTCTCTAGACTGCAGGCTTCTTTCAGAATAAGCTTTTCCGAAAGAGATCTTCTGAAAAAAACTTCTTCTGAAAGAGAGCGTTCACGCTGCAAAAGCACATCAAAAAAGCGATCTGCTTTTTCGAAAGATAGCGTCCACATTCATTGGACTCGATCTCGCATTTAAGTTGTGATTAGTGTGGATGGAGTGGCTGCCAAGGCACCTGCACTTTTTCCTCTTTCCTCTTTTTTCAAAAGAACTCCCTCTTCCCGGTCCGCACATGTCTTTTTGCTAAAGAGCTCTTTCGGAAAAAGGCTTCTTCCTCAGAGAATGAGGATTACCAATGTCGGAAAAACCCCTCTGTTCATTCGATTTTCTTTCAAAAGAACACGATTGCAGTGTGGATGGAACTCAAGTTTTTTTCAGAAAAATGGCTGTTTTTCCAAAAAAACTTTTTAGTGTAGGCACACCCCCCCCCATTGCCTAAAGATATGTTAGCCTTTTCATCATCAACGACTGAGGGAGGCGCTCTCTCAGTGGAATAGAAGCCCTGTATTGCGTACCGGATGCTAAGTTTAGTCTTTATAGTGAGACTCATGTCAATTTAGCCAGGGCCTGATTCAGGAAAGCCCTTAAACACGTGCTTAAGCCCATCCCTATTTAGGAAAGCTCCTTAACTTTAAGCACATGAGTTAAGTGTGTGCTGAAGTGATTTCCTAAACTGGGGCTGCAAGTCCAGAATTGACTCTTTATTTTGAAATAGCATGAAAACAATTCTCATTTGAAGACAGCTGGTGCGTAAAAGCAAATCATAGTAATTGCCTTTCGCATGTTTTCATAAGGGTTCTTGAGATGCTTGTTTTTGCTGCACAAGTGCAATAAGATTGTCGAAATATAGTGAAGCCCTCTTAAGAGAATAACAGATACATCAATAAAATGTTTAAAACATTCCCCAGCACTATGCCTGTTTATAAAAACCTGAGTGGGAGCTATGACTGCTAAATGAGAAAAACAAACAACCCCCAAAGAAATTTTGAAAAATCCTTTGTTATTCATTAAGCTTTTCAGTGCCTTGCTTGTTCTGACAGTATAATCTCTGGCTATATCTAGACTGCAGGCTTCTTCTGGAAGAAGCTTTTCCAGAGGAGATCTTCCGAAAAAACTTTTTCCAAAAGAGAGCGTCCACACTGCCAAAGTGCATCGAAAAAGCGATCTACTTTTTCGAAAGATAGCCTCCACACTGAATGGACACTATCTCGCATGTAAGCTGTGATTACTTTGGGCAGAATGGCCACCATAGCACCTGTGCTTTTTCCTGGAGACCTCTTCTTTCGAAAAAACCCCCATACAAGCCATTTTCCAAAAGAGCTCTTTTGGAAAAAGGCTTCTTCCTCGAAGAAAGAGGTTTACTGCTTTTGGAAACCCCCCTGGATTCTTTTGGTTTTCTGTCAAAAGAATGCAATTGCAGTGTGGACATAAGTGTAGTTTTTCTGGAAAAATGGTGGTTTTTCCAGAAAAACAGTGCAGCGTAGACATACCCTCTGTGTGATTAGCCAGGTCGTTATGCTCCCATCCATGCTAAAAGGGAGCAAGACTTTATTTATCCTACTATAGACTTGTCACCTGAACCTAGTTAACATCTCAGCAGGTGGTATGGCCAAGTCTGTAGGGCATATACATTTATTGTTGGTCAGATGACTGCACCATTTCTCTGGTTCAACAGAGTATTTGAATATTGGTTCCTTCTAGGAAAAAGAAATATGCATATGAATAAAACATAAATAATGAATAAACATAGGAAAACATGAATAAAAATGAACAATATATCTACAGATAATGAGAACTTTCTGAATGAACCAATTTTGAACTTTTCATAGACTTTTACAAGTCGAAAGTGAGGCTGTATGTTATTGAAAAATTAATTTTCTCCAGATTTATTTGTATCATAGTAGTGCTTAGTGACTTCAAGCATGATTGGGAAGGGAGACTATAGGATTAGGTACTGAACACTCACAAAGTAGGAGACAAAACTTAAAAATATAATGAATCACCTTGCAGCACCTTAGAGACTAACAAAAAACGGAAATAGTATTGTTAGCTGTCGTGGGCACAACCCACTTCTTCAGATGAATGGAGGTTAAGAGTTCAAGCTCCAAATAAATAGAGTAGGAGACGATGCTGATTCAGTTTTGGTTGACCATTGACCTTGATGACCTCTGAGCTTGAGGGTATCGTAGATGTACCACAGGCAAATAAGTGAGTTATTATTTCCTAAACATGCTATAGTGTTGGTAAGGAGCCTTCGTAGAGCTAATGAATTATTTTGGTTTTAAAAAGTAATTCTACACACAGGCTACTTTTTATTTAGTAGATCTGCTCTTGGTGCATATTCATAGTCCTATATGCTTCCAGCAGCGGAAAGCCCCAGTTCTTCAAAGGTATTTAGGTACCTAAATCCCATTGAAATCAATGACAGTTAGGCACTTAAATATCTTTGAGGATCTGGGCAAAAGATCTTAAGTGCTCTTAACTCCTGGTAGCACCATCAATGAAAGTCAGCTATCACTTCTTGCCTACTTCTACCAGAGCTCTTTACTTAGTTGAAATCAGGGACGCTGTGCAAACCCACTGAAGGTATGGGACTGCACACCTTTGACGGATGCACAGGGCTGCTTTTTTTGAGAGAAGCTGAATTCAAAGCCTTTACAAGGGCTTTACCAGTGGGGAGCCTTCCATTTTCCTTTTATCCACTTAACTGATACCGAGTGGACGAGGTTAAGGAAACATCCTCAGATTGATCCGCTGAGAGTGCTTAGCTCTGACTTTGAAGGATAACCCTCGCAGGTTAGTTCAGGCTCTCAGTCCTTTGTGTGTCTGCTGAAACTTCCAATGCGGAGTCAATTAGTGCTAGTTGTGAGGGTGGCTTTGTGGTGTGGACACTTTTCTACCAGGAAGTAGACCGAGACACTAAGCAGTCACTGGTTGGGGGCAACTTCTGGCTACTTGTGCCCAGGAGGCTAGTTTGGTGTGTGTGTGACTCCCATTGAAAAGGTTGCCAACTGTCTAATTTCACAAACCCAGACACTGTGGTTCCATCCCTTCTCCAAGGCCCTGCCCCGCTCACTTCATCCTCCCTTCCTCTGTCGCTCGCTGTCTCCCACCCTCGCTTGTGTTCATTGGATTGGGGTGCAGGCTGTGAGCTGAGGCTGGAGTGCAAGAGGGGGTTCAGGCTCTGGGAAGGAGTTTGGGTGCAGGAGGGGGCTCAGGGCTAGGGCAGGGGGTTGGAGAGCAGGAGCCGGTGAGTGGTGCTGGGCTTCCCAGCCAATGGGAGCTGTGGAGCTAGCGCTTAGGTTGGGGATAGCTCAGAGTCCCCTGCTCCCTCCTCTCAGGGATGTGCCGGCCACTACTGGGAGTGGCTCAGCGCCAGGGTAGGGAGAGAGCTTGCCTACTCCTCTGCACCACCAGACTTTTAGTGGCCTAAAATCTCCCAGTTTGGCTTCAGTAGCCTGCAGTGGAGAGAGCTCAATTCCAAAAAAAATTGGGAGGGTTGACAACCCTACCCATAAATGTCAAAGGGCGAGCCACAAACCCTCACTAGACAACATTATTCCTTTGGCTGGGAGTAAGGCTTACTGGAGCAGTGTTTCTCAACCAGTGGTATTCTCAGGGGTACTAGAGAGAAGTCGGGGGGGGGGGAGGGTATTATAACACAACTGAAATTTGGAGAAAACTGAATTTTTGTTTTAAGTTTTACAGCGCTTTATTATTTTCATACTTTTTACGCCCAAAAATTTCATTGCCCGCCCGGCTACGATTAAGTTGTTTAAACAAATGTGTTGCAATGGTAGAAAAAAAGTTTTGTGTGTCTGAAAACTGTAGGCACTGGGGTACTTTTTTTTTTGAAAAAGGGGGTACTTTTAATTTTTTTAAAAAAAGGGGTACTTCATAAAAAAAGGTTGAGAAACACTGCATCAGAGTGCTAAAGTATAACAAACGTGTGTTTTCTTTGGCACGAGCTCTCCATTGAAACATTTTCCACTGTCTGGTGAGACATCCTTGGGTGTCATTGCCCTGCCTGGATAGTTACCCAGAGGAGAGTGAGCGGACATATTTTAGGAGATTGGGAGGAAAATTATGGCCGTAATCAGTGTTCCCTCTAATCTGGGCAGTTTCCTTGCATGGAGCCCTGAGTCTCTGACTGGGCAGTGCTGATTAATCACCTGTGAAGCTGTACTGCCCCCAGCTAGAGGGAACACTGGCTGTGGTAATTGAAATGAAACTTTTGGAGGAAGTTGTGTGAGGGCACCTATAACCCAATTAGAGCATTCACACTATTTTAGTCCAGTGGTTTTTCATCTCTGACACCAGAAAGAAAGGACAGTTCATATTCAAAATGAGAGAGTTGTGAGGAATCTTTTTCTCAGTGAAAGTCCTATTAGATAGGCAATGGCCAAGAAATGGCTATCAATCATATATACCATGGAGGGATTTGGAGACTTCCCCAGTGGTGGTGTTCAAGTTGGCATGTGTGGTTAAAATGGGAATGTTTTTTATGATACATTGTGCTGTGTCTACATTGCGGTGCTATTTTGGAATACTGGAAGTATCCCAAAATAGCTATTCTGCATCTTTAGGAGTGCGCCCTTTATTTCAAAATACAATGGGCTTGCTATTCCAACGTTCCTATAAACATCACTCCACGAGGGTTAAGGGATGTTTCGGAATAGTGCTTTATTTGAAATTCAGCACTGTGTAGACAGTGCCAAATTTTGAAATAAGCTATTTCGAAATTACCTTGCATAACACAAATTGCATAGCTTATATCGAGGGAAGCGTGCAATTTAGATGCGCCCTTGGTGTTTGCTTAGGCACAGCGGGGTTAGCCTTGCTGACATGGATAAAACCTTGCTTCTTTAAAAAAACCATGCTAACCATCTCAAGGAGGCTTGGAAGACATCAGATGCCAGATGATTAAATTAAAAGGAGGTGGGAGAAGTCTGTGGAGTTTGTATTTCCATGCAAAACATTGTTTTCAGAAAAGGCTTTTTCTCCTCATGAGTTTCTACTGAAAAATTTTGAACAGCTTTCCTCATGAGTCATCCCATACTAGCGGCAATGAATCTTTGCACCACACCACAGTTATTACTGCAATGCTGGCTGATATGTATAGCCCAAAGAACTTGGGTCAGTAGAACTCAAAATGGCACCCGTGGTTATTAACTTTTTTGACCCTCCCCCCCCAACTTTGATTGTTTCAGGCTGAGATGGTGTTTTGGTTTGTGCTGGTAGTTCCTGGCCGTTGGCTGATGAAATGGGATCTCACTGAAATACCGTCCATGCAATAAAGAGTAAGAAAATGGGTAGACAAATCGACAGACTTGCAATGTACCAGAAATAAATTCCTTACAAAACATTTCACAGTAGACAGGACAATCCTGAGCCTATAGATAGACTCGGCATGAAAGATGAGTGCTAGCTTCCAAAACTGTATTCATTTAACACATAATTTAGAGTAAATGTGGACTCACTGGCATATGGATTACTGGCATATGGATTACTATGTCTCTCTTTTCTTGGATTTATGGATGAAGAGCTTGATCCAAGGCTCAGTGAGGGTCATTGATAGTCCTTCCAGTGACTTTAGTAAACTTTGGGTCAGCTGTAAATTCCTTTCATCATCCTTATCCGGACAAAATTCACACTGATTTGGGACTTCAGAACTTGAGCCACATTTCTATTGTGTTTTACTCTCTCTGTTCCTCCTCCTAACTCATTCCCTTCCTCACCCAGCTGACTTCAAGATACCAATTGCAAAGGCTAAGCTCAGCTGTGAACATGAGAAGACACAGCTAAAAAGGCATGATATAGCTCTCTCCTGTGCTTCTGAACACAGATGTCTTTTCTTCCTTCCCTTTCTCTTTCCCAGATATCACAAACAAGCTGTCCCTAAGGAAAAAACCAAACACTTGTTTTAGTAAGCTGTGAATTTGTACTGAAAGAGTGTTTCAGGACCAAATTAAAATCCAGTCTCCTGCACTGGATAGCATTTCTTCCCAGCTCTCTCTGCAGCCTCTTCCAGGTTAATGTGTAGATGCTAATACACACTCAACACCCTCGTTCCAATAGCGTACGTGTTAAAACATTGAAATTTTTCTCCATCTTCCTTAATACTGTATAGGAAAGATAAAGAGCTGTGGAGGACAATTGCATATATAGTACCAATCCTCAGGATGTGAACGGCACTGATGACAGCTGGTTGAAACACCAAACTTCTGTTATTGCATGGATAAAAGAGAAAATGAAAATGAGGACTAAAGCAATCCAAATACTTTTGGTTGGGCATTGGGGATTTTCTAGCAGCAGACTTTCGAAGTTCATTCAGGCCACTAGTGATTACCATGGAAGTCAGATATTCTGCTACTGTGGGGATCTAAAAATGCCCCTATACTAGATTCTGCAAATCACAGTAGTAAGGTTTGGTTTGTTATAGCCTTTGAAAAGGCTTTTAAACCCTCATGGAATCATAGAATACTAGGACTGGAAGGGACCTCGAGAGGTCATCGAGTCCAGTCCTCATGGCAGGACCCAGTACTGTCTAGACCATCCCTTATAAACATTTATCTAACCTACTCTTAAATATTTCCAGAGATGGAGATTCCACAACCTCCCTAGGCAACTTATTCCAGGTTGCATCTACAATGCAACGGCCATTCTTGCGCAAAAACTTGCAGAGCGTCTACACGGCACACATGTTCTTGCACCTGATTACCTACTGACTCCAAGATTTATCTAGCCTTCACTAGAAAAGTTATTTATCCCATTTATCTCCAGTATACACACATTCTGGCTCTGTGTACATGAAAAAGTTGGGTTGAGTTAACTAAAAAAGCGTTGGGTTAGAACCAATCTAGTTGTAAAGATGTAAAGTCACACATAGACACTCTTAATTTGGTTTAAGAGAACCTTGTATCAACTTACCTTAAGATAGTTAAGTAGTCAAATTAGTGCAACCTTCTCATGGAAAGTTTTCTGATCATGGTACCTGACCTATCTCATGTGTCTTACCAGCAAAATTCCCATTCACTATATTGTGAGCAAGTTGCCTCAATTTCTGAAAATATATCTCCATACTTTATAGCATATCGGGGCCAATGGCATTTAATACCTAAGCCCCTTCTAAAAGACAGCCTACAACTATTGTAGAGAGTCCCAGTAGCCGATGCCCTGCAAATAAAGATGGGGGTTGCAAGTTTTTTATCCCAGCCCTGACATCTATTGGACAGCTCAGTGCAATTACAGATATTCAATCAGGTAAACAACAGTGGATAGAATCTAGAATCAATATGAAAGGAGAAGCCTGATATTTTCCAGGTTCCAATCCACTTATATACTCCCCTTGAGAGCTGGCCCAAGGATTTTTGGAGCCCTCGGTGAAGGATGTCTTTGGCGCACCCCCATTCACTATAGAGGAAAGTGAGATGTCTAAACTAGACTAAAAGATACATGAATCAAAGTGATGAGTAAGAATGATTAAATGTGGAGTAAATAATGCACGGAAAAACTATGAATTTGCAATGCCAACAGGACAACAGTGCATGTAGCTCTCTACCTACTGAAACCTTTCCCGATGAATTACTGTGCATGTAATGACATCATAGTAACATAAATCTGGTAAATTTTAATTTATGTTATCATTTCAACATTCACTTAGAGTTATATGACAATTAAACAGAAGGCCAGAATTTCTGTTCTTATCAAATATTATTGAATTAGAACAGAAAGGAATATTTATGTTAAGTGGTATTTGTTAACATTTGTAATCAGGTGTTCGAAAAATCAGAGCTTTATGTTACTTTACCAGTAATAGTCTACAATTAATACACAATCTTAATCTTACAAGTACTTGTGAATCTCCTTTTACAATGTTGCTAAAACCTCTTACCAACTGTTACAAGCCCAACACAATACAAATGCTTCGTGGGCACAAAGTCTTTGAAATCACGGCGTGTAACATGGCAGAACACCTGTTGTGGGTCTCTGACTGGCCTTTACTAAGCGGCAAGCAACACTGACTCAACTATATGACTGGCTGACATTGGGCTACAGAGAATGACTCATCTGCTAGACTCTACCCTCTTGGGATATGTAAAAATGAATAGGTCTGAAATGGCTCTACATTAGTGGTTCAGGGGCCAGCCACAGAGTTACCCTTTAAACGTGCTTTTTCCTTTTGTTTTGTAGTTTGGGAAGATAGATTTAGGGTCTGGTCAAAACCAGTATTATCCTTTCTGATGTATAAACATGTTGGCTACGTCTACATTGGCATGATTTTGCGCAAGAACTCTTTTGCAGAAGAGTTCTTGTGCAAAAACTCTTCCAGAAGAGAGCGTCTACACTGGCATGTGCCTTTGCGCAAGAGATGTGCTTTTGCGCAAGAGCATCCATGCCAGTGTAGACGCTCTCTTGCGCAAGAAAGCTCTGATGGCCATTTTAACCATAGGGCTTTCTTGCGCAAGAAATTCATGTTGCCTGTCTACACTGGCCTTTTGCACAAGAACAGTTGCGCAAGAGGGCTTCTTCCTGAGCGGGAGCATCATAGTTCCTGTGCAAGAAGCACTGATTTCATACATTAGAACGTCAGTGTTCTTGCACAAGAACTCGTGGCCAGTGTAGACAGGCAGCAAGTTTCTGCGCAAAAGTGGCTGCACCAATGATTGCACCAATGTAGACACAGCCGTTCTCTCTCTTTGTGCTTGTAGCCTAGAAAACTAGATAAGTATGGAGTTGCTCTATTTTGTTATGTCTCTTGCTTTTCCTCATTGGCTCTGCATAACATATCTTCAGGGTCAAATTCCTTGTAATCTCTGTACTCTGTTAGTTTGTAGTATAGGAAAGTGTTGATTCAATTAGAAATTATATAAATAGTAATTAGGGGTGGGTATAATTGTATTCATTATTTGCTTATTAATATTCATTTTATGGGAGTTAATATTACTAAATAAGGTTTTAGGAAAAGTAGTGATAGATGTGTGAATTAACATCCTAAAATAGATAAAAGAGTCTGACTACTTCCAATTTGTTGCCACTTGGATATGGTGTTGAATGTCTGAGGTAAACGCGTGTAGGCATTAAAGCAGTTCCGTTTACCCCATCCTCTCCTGGATCGTCTGTCTGTTCTATAACATACCCCTAGGCAGCAAACCCAGGCAACATTCATTTGAAGCTGTACTGTGACAAATGTTAACTGTAATTAGATACAATCTACTATATATTTGAGAGAATTTGTCTGTGAATGTGTCTGTCTGTTTGCTCAAGAAATCCTTATAAACTGTAAGGCTACATCTAGACTGGCATGATTTTCCAGAAATGCTTTTAACAGAAAAGTTTTCCATTAAAAGCATTTTCAGAAAAGAGCGTCTAGATTGGCACAGACGCTTTTCTGCAAAAGCACTTTTAGCAGAAAAGCGTCTGTGCCAATCTAGACGCGCTTTTGCGCAAAAAAGCCCCAATCGCCATTTTAGCCATTGGGCTTTTTTGCGCAAAACAGTTTTCAGCTGTCTACACTGGCCCTCTTGTGCAAATCTTACATGAGATCGTCAGTGTTCTTGTGGAAATTCAAGCGGCCAGTGTAGACAGGTGGCAAGTTTTTCCGCAAAAGCAGATGATTTTGTGGAAAAACTGGCCAGTCTAGACACAGCCTAAGAGTTAGGACCACCAGATTTGCAATGTAGCTTCCTCTTAACATAACTTACAGCAAGGTCAGGGTTTGGTGGTGCCAGGAAAATGGGGCGTGCCTGGAATGGGATTGTTTCTCATAAAATGGAAAGAGAGGCTTCTGCTATATAATGACCACATGGGGCAGCAAAGTATATGAGATGGAAAGCAGGGACAGTTATATTAATGAATGAGGGGGACGGGGCAAGGCGCCAGGGATGGGGACCAGGGACAGCTCTAACCTTATTGGGGCAGCAGAGGGCAGGAGTGGAAAAGGGATAGCTATCTCCTACATATCCAAGGAAGCGGGTGTGTGTCTGTCTGTCTGTCCCCCAGCTGTGAGACATGCACCCCTCCCCCGACTGTGCCAGCTCGAGCTGAAGCAGCTTCACACCTGGCCCCAAGCTGCTGCGGTGAGAGAGGCTGAACCCCACATCTTCAGCCCCACCCCAGAGCAATGGTTTAAATGAAGAAAAACAAAAATTATTTGCATTAAGGGCCTGAGTAACGCTGGGTAAATCTTCTGGGTTTTTTTTCAATGAAGAAAAAAAATCACTTCCATCTAATTTGGTGCCCCTTAAAGGCTGGCTCCTTAGGCGGCCACCCAGTTTGCCTGTATGTTCAGGCTGGCCCTGCTTCACACTCTCTTGTCAGCAGACCATTTAAAAAAAACAGTTGCATGTGACAAGCTGGGAGCAGAGCAGTCTTGATTTATTACTTCATCCATTAAGCCACACATAAAATGTAAGTTAAGATAAGGATCAGAAATCCTCACTCTGACATGTTCTCACATATTTGATAAACGCTTCCTCTGGGCGTCCCCAATGAATTTTGCTGAGATCAATTTTTGAAAACATTTTCCCATTTTCCTATCAAATGAGAGGCCAAGGGGAAGTGTTAGTGTTTCTATCACTGAGGTGCATGGCTCCTCATTCACAAGAATGGACGAGTACAAATTAGCAGCACCATCAAAAGTTGCAACCTTGATAGCATGCCCTTCTCTCCCCAGGCTTTCTGCAAGTTATTGAATGATTTGAAGATTCTGAGGGAATTATATTCTTCTATACGTATTCATTTACTCCAATGCTTTTTTCTTTAGGGTCCCAACTGAGTTATTTTAGGCAGAACATGAATTTATATGGTAAAGTTAAGCTGGGTAACTTTATTATGGGGAATACAAGGTAACACACAGGCATGGGATGCTGTGGACATTTTGTGCCCAGAGACCACTTTCTTTGGACGATAGAGGGTTAGATGGCAGAAGGCGCTCTGGACTTCCCCCGCAGGGCCAGGAGAAGCAATACCACCGATCCTGGAGCTCTTTCCTATCTCCCACACTTGGTTTTCATTGCCCCGTGGTAAGACTTTTTTCTCTCTAGCCGTTCTATTTCCAATTTTTTTCCTTTCCCTTCTCCATCTCCAAGCAAGACTGTATTGCCTCCACTTATCTTCTCCTTCCTTCCCCCTCTGCCACAGTTGAGACTCTCTCTCAGTTCTACCGCCCCACCTTCGGAGGGCCTCAGAAGAAGGTACTGGCATTAGTATGGAGTTTTATGGGAGTAATAGCTAAGTGAGGCATCCATTTCTGCGCTAACCATCCAATAGATGCTATTGTCAAATGGCTGGATCCAGTCGACTTAGTTATACTTGTCCCCCTGTCACAGGCCGACTCACCACCACGGTGCCTCCTGCCAGTAGCACTGGCAATTAGCTCATATCTGGCCCCTGGATGCCTCCCTCGATGGGTGTCTCCCTGTGTCAGCTCTGGACCCACGATACTCCCAGACCTCAGGGCCCACGATGGTTGACTCTCATCTCCCTTCCGCATGTGTGTGGGGTGTTTATCAGTCTCGGCAGTCTGGGGTCTTCCCGTCCCAAGGAACCTCCAATTCCCCTATGCCCACCTTGCGTCAGTGACCCACCGGTAAACGGCAGTCTGCAGTGGCCACTCATCAGTGGCAAGGGGGTGTGACCTGCTGCCTTTGCCTACCCTGGCTGCCTCTCTGCAGCCCTAGCACTCTGAGGCCTTGCTTCAGGCCCTGTTGGCCTGGGAGTGAGGTCAGGCCAGAGCTTCCCTGCTCTGCCTGCCTTTCCCTAGCCCTATTCTGTGTTGGGGAGCCTCCAAGCTTCCATAGCAGCCAAGTTCTTCCTGCTCCTCAGCTAAAGCAAGCGACTCTCCCTTCCTCCTTCTGAAAGCCCTTCTTCAGAGAGGTCCTAGCTGGGGGCTAATTGCCAGTACCTGCCTCAGCTGTGGGCTTTGCTCTCGGCCCTCTCCCGGGGCTGGGTTTTACCCTGAAAGGGCCAGTGGGCCCCCATTTTCCATTCTCAAGCAAGGCCAAAAGAAAAGTGTTAGTTCTGTAAATGGCAGCCTCTACTTTTTAAATGGTGTCCGATTTTTCAAACAGCTTATGTCATTTCAATAGACACTCCCCCCTCCCCGTTGACAAGCCGGCCTACCTCCTCGCAAGTTTATGCTAACACCTTGTCCAAAGTGGTGCTGACAACAGGGGGCTAGCAAGTGGCGCAGCTGGACTGGTGCTAGCCAAGATTTGACTCCCAAGTGCTGGCGCCAACCCTACGAAGAGTGGATTGGACAAGGACAAGAATGGCTGTCATGTGCACACGTTTTATCACTACCCCCTGTGTTACTGCAAAGCAGCGTAACTTCCCAACAGGGACAGATTCTTTCCTGAGTGCGGCACACAAACAAAAGAAAGAGCTTCTGGAGAGACAATTATATCTCCACAATAGCATGGGCTAGCCTAGGATAACCCCCAGTGATAATTAGAACAGCCTAGAGAACAAACTCTGTGGGGTACTAATTCATCTGCAGACACCCCAGGTCATTTTGCAAGGATACATAAGGCTTTTGAGATTCATCTCTGCACAGAAAAAAAGCTAGAGATATTTTAAAAATGAAAACGTTAGGTCTCCAGCGGCATGTGGTCTCATATTTTAAGCTCAGCGCTATTGAGCTATTTGGATAAAACTATTTAACTTATTAAAAAACAAAAAGAGTTAAATCAACTAAATTTAGGACCTATGTCTGAGCCTAGTAAACTCAGTTCTATTTCTCCCCTTCCTTGGTTTATTTTTACTTGCTTAAAAGTGGCAGGTAAGTTACATTCAGAATTCCAGTGAATTCCCCTCTCTCATGTCTTTTTAAGGAGACTTTTTTCCCCCACTCCTGGAGGCACTGCAAAAATACCAGGCCAATGCACAGAGTGGACAGAGCAAGCTGCTGTTCCCAACCCCTGATGCAAAAAATCATTTTATATCAAGCTCTCAGGTCAAGACCATATCAGATATTAAACTGATAAGAACAGACACTACACAAAACCCTTTGTCCAACACATTGAACTTATGGAGCAAATATTCCATTGCACCCCCAGCCCTTCTGTTCTAGTGCAGAGCTTAGTGTGATGTCATTTTCGGATTGTGAGTGTTGAATTCTAATGCAAAATCAGTTTCAACCTTAACCCACATCAGCCATTGGCAGTCTGTAACAAACATGGTATGCTACAGCCCTTACTCAGGGGCTGCGTCTAAAAGTTTTTCCGTTAAAAGCATTTGCGGAAAAGAGCATCTAGATTGGCATGGACGCTTTTGCGCAAAAGCACTTTTGGCAGAAAAGCGTCCGTGCCAATCTAAATGCGGTTTTGCGCAAGAAATCCCTGATCGCCATTTTCACCATCGGGGCTTTTTTGCGCAAAACACTTTTTAGCTGTCTACATTGGCCCTTTTGCTCAAATACATCTGTGCAAGAGAGCTTTTTCCTGAACGGGAGCAGCATAGTATTTGTGCAAGAACACTGACAATCTTACATTAGATCGTGTAGCACTTTACAGACTAACAAGATGGTTTATTAGGTGATGAGCTTTCATGGGCCAGACCCACTTCCTCAGATCAAATAGTGGAAGAAAATTGTCACAACCATATATACCAAAGGATACAATTAAAAAAATTAACACATTGTATCCTTTGGTATATACGGTTGTTACAATTTTCTTCCACTTTTTGATCTGAGGAAGTGGGTCTGGCCCACGAAAGCTCATCACCTATTAAACCATCTTGTTAGTCTTTAAAGTGCTACATAGTCCTGGTTTTTGTTTCAGCTGCACCAGACTAACACAGCTACATTTCTACCACTATTTTACATTAGATCGTCAGTGTTCTTGTGCAAATTCAAGTGGCCAGTGTAGACAGCTGGCAAGTTTTTCCGCAAAAGCAGCTGCTTTTGCGTCTAAACTTGCCAGTTTAGACATAGCCATGTATTTAAATGCTCTCTTACTATATATATATTTACTCCTGTGCAACAGAAACCTTTGTCATCCTTGAGCAGTATCCTTTAGCTTTACTCAGCCTGAGAATATTTATCTGAAAGTCATTTGCAGCTGTTTTGTTTGCACACCGCTTTAATATTTTTAAATATTTTTTTCATATTTTAATGTCAGCACCGCAATAGCTTAATGAATCTAATGAATGAATGGCTCTTTAATATTAACTAGTTAATTAACATATGGGTGCACTATGTAAGATGTTAGGTCAAACTGGCCCAGATCACAAGCCAAAAGCATTCTAAGTGGATGATTTTTTTAAAAAAATGCTTGACCTATTGTTCTCTACAGAAAAAATTACAAACTAATTCTTGTGGTTCTGCTACATAAAAGCTTCTCGAGGCAACTGGGCTTCATAAACAGCGCACCACTCCTACCCCACCAGCTTCATAGGCAGAGAATCCTGAATATTTCCATCCATGCAATTTTCCTGGCTCTGTCCTGTGGAAAAGGTGGGATGCCACTCAAGAATTGCACTCTCACAAGGGCTGGTGATCAGTTTAATGAGCTACTGTGATGGGGCATAACCCCTGTCACCTGGAAAGCCAGGGAAAGAACCTTAATGAGTCATGTGCTACACCTGGAGGAAGTGAGTAACTCATCACCTCATGGCCAGAGGAGATGGAGTGCATGTTAGAAGTAGACTGAGGGAGGTTAATGGAGGAGAGAAAAGTCCTGGGATAATGTTTAACTAAACAAGCAATAGAAAAGGAAGAATGCTACAGGAGCAGGTAGGCTAACAAGGGAACTGTAGTGAGACCGGAAAGGGAGGAATGACTGTCAGTTTGAAGATGTTTGGGTTTTCATTTTGACTTCTTTGCCCTCTCCTGGAAGGGGTTTCAAGATTTATGTGAACTGTCCTGAGAGTCAAGATGAAGACTCAGAAATGCTCATTGTAAGGTCTGAGGGGGGAAGTGATGGTCTGGAGATGACACCTCCTGGTCGTGACATGCTCAAATGTGGGGGGTACACTGACAGACAACTGGGGGTAATAAGGACATTGAAGGAGCAGCCCCATAGAAAATACACAAAGAGTTGTGGCCTTGTTTTAACTACAATCAGCGGCGGAGCTCATGTTGATTTTGAATCTGAAAACAAGGTGACTGAATAATGAAGGAAAAAGCCTATCAGGAGCCCTATGGCTGCTGTCATTGTAGAACAAAGCAATGTGGGTGTCAAGGCAGGCCCCTGGCAAATGGAGAATTACTCATTATACCACGTTATACTTCAGATGTCCAATGAACTGAAGAAGTGGGTTTTGCCTACGAAAGCTCATGATACCATCTACATATTTTGTTAGTCCTTAAGGTGCTGCAGGACTATTAGTTGTTTTTTTAAGTTTTTCCTGATACAGACTAACTTGGCTACCCCTCTGAAGCTTTTATATCACTAGGCTACGTCTACATTGGCAAGATTTTGTGCAAATACTTTTAACGCAAGAGTTTTTGCATTAAAATATTTGCGCAAGAGAGCGTCTACACTGGCATGTGCTTTTGTGCAAAAGCTTCTGTGCCAGTGCAGATGCTCTCTTGCACAAGAAAGCTCCGATGGCCATTTTAGCCATCAGGCTTTCTTGCGCAAGAAATTCATGTTGCCTGTCTACACTGGCCTCTTGTGCAAGAACAGTTGCGCAAGAGGGCTTATTTCTCAGTGGGAGCATCATAGTTCTTGTGCAAGACGCCCTGATTTCACACATCAGAATATCAGTGTTCTTGCTCAAGAACTCCCTGCCAGTGTAGACAGGCAGCAAGTTTTTGTGCAAAAACGGCTGCCTTTGCGCAAAATCATGCCAATGTAGACACAGCCCAAGTGTTAGTGCTGGCTCCTGCCCTTAGGATCTCTGGTCATCTTTCTTTCCCCCCGTTCCTCCCGCCTCTGGGCTCAAAAATATTAATTCCTTAATAATACTATACTGGAGTATGTGCACTGTTGGTCCAACTTCAAGGCCTTGGTAAACTTCAGTTACTTGGCCCTTGCCATAGGCCCAGGTGTAAATAAGCAAATAGGGCCATCCCTGTTTTAAAACCAGGGAAACTTGGTTCTTGGTCCGTTCCCAAACCACACTGACATCACACCTTTGGATACTAGTAATCATGGACCTTGTGCCTTGGGAAGTCGTGCTTTCTCAGGAGCTGGCCCAAGTGTGTGGAACGCACTTTCCCCTGGAAAGAAAGGGCCTTCCCAAATCTCACTGCTTTGTCCTTTGATTTGCCCCCTCTATTAAATTGCCCAAACAATTTGCGTACTTTTTTCCACAAAACCCCAACAGCGTAGACATAGCCTGAGGGGAAACATGATAGTGGTTTTCAGATCTCTAAAAGGGTGTCACGGAGACGAAGGGGGAAAATAGTTCTCCTTGGCCTCTGAGGATAGGACAAGAAGCAATGGGCTTAAATTGCAGCAAGGGAGGTTTAGGTTGGACATTAGGAAAAAGTTCCTAACTGTCAGGGTGGTGAAACACTGGAATAAATTGCCTAGGAGGGTTGTGGAATCTTCATCACTGGAGATATTTAAGAGCAGGTTAGACAGACACCTGTCAGGGATGATTTAGACAGTGCTTGGTCCTGCCATGAGGGCAGGGACTGGACTCGATGACCTCTCGAGGTCCCTTCCAGTTCTAGCGTTCTATGATTCGATGACTGTGCAACAGTCAAGGCAGGGTGCAGCTTTTGCTACCCCAGTCCTCAAGTCATCCACATTCTGATTCCAACCTCTCCTCCTGGGTAAGGCTTGCGAATCACATAATTGGAATAGATATGAGCAAGCACTGGAAGAAGAAACAGTTACTCCCCTTTGTAACTTGTTCTTTGAGAGGTATTGCTCATATCTATTCCATACCCACTCTCCTTCCTCATTGTCAGAGTAGCTAGAAAGAAGGAACGGAGGGGTGGCTGGGTTATCAGGGTCATATATAGGACGTCACATAGGCGCCACTGCAGGGTGTTTCACAACCAACCTGCTGGGCAGTAGCTAGGGTAAAACTTTCTGGCAGCCATGCCCACAGCGTGTGCATGCTTAGTTAGAATAGATATGAGCAACACATCTTGAAGGACAACAATTATAAAGGCGAGTCACCGTTTTTCCCAAATACAGGTATTTATCCTTTTCATTATTTCGTCTTCCCTACCAAGCTGTGCGTAAGGAGGGGCTATGCTGAAATAAGTTTGAATCCCACTTGGCAAATATTAATATGTGTTCACCCATCAGTCCCAGCACTTCCTGTTATCTTGGCACTTCAAGTGCCAATAGAGTAATTTCCGATTTTTTTTTCACCACATCAATATACATTCACATAAATTTGTGTGGCAGTTTAGAGCCAATTAAAATTTATAAGCCACAAGTAGGGAGTGAAATTCTGAGGATTAATTTACTCACTGGAGTATTAATCTGTGTAATGTAGTAGGTTATCCTTCAGTAAACTTGGCTATATGGGGATAGGGAGATGCATTTCCTTGCATGTTTTACTGTAAATGGAGTAATTAGTCCCACTGGGCCATCGAGCTTGAACGGCTGCAGCCAGCGCAGCCTTGGTTTGAACTCTGGGAAAAAGAACCCAATCAGCAATTTGAACTCTAGTTGTTTATTCTAGCAGAATCCGTTTTGCCTTCCCTGCTGTGAGTGTGAGATCAAGGAAGGGGAAAAGGTTTAAAAAGTGCTATGATTATTGAAAGGTAGATTTCTTCTCTTTTCCCCATTCCTGACGTGCCACAGGGGAGAAGGAAGAGGGATACTAAGCTATGAAATAAGGTCAGTCTGGATTGGCTAGTTAGAATCCTTCATGATTGCAATACTTAACTGATCCGCCCTAAAGAATCCGTTCAGGGACTTAGGTGCCCTCATATCAGTCAAATGACGTCTCAATTGTTAATGGATTTTTATTCTCACAATGTTCCTGTGAGGTGGGGGAATATTTATTCTCACTTTACCAAGTGGGGACAGAGAGGTTCTGGCTCAGATTTAGGCCTTGCTGTGCTCCGTATTGCAACACTTAATGGACCGAAGTAATGGGCGTAATCTGGAGAGAGGGATATTAGGGAAAAAAGTCTTACTGGAAGGGTGGTTTAAGTTCTGGAATAGGCATCCAAGGGAGACTGTAGATTCCCCGTTTTTGGAGGGCTTTAAAACAGGTCGGACAAACACCTCTCAGGAATGGTCTAGGTTTACTTGCTCCTATTTGAAACTATAGTAAAGAATAAATTGTCAGGCACCTAGATGAACATAATTTGTTGAGGAAAAGCCAACATGGTTTCTGTAAAGGGAAATCATGCCTTACTAATCTCTTAAAATAAGGAATAAGGGATCTTTCGGAAAAGGCTTTATTTTCCGAAAGATTCACGTCTAGACTGGCACTTTTTTCCGGCAAAGCTCCGAGCGGGAAAAAAAGCGGCAGCCACGTTTATGCAAATGAAGCGGGGGGGATTTAAATCCCCGCTTCATTTGCAATTGCGATGTGTCTAATTTGCATCCCTTTTACGGAAAAGGGATGCAGTCTAGACACAGCCTTGGACTTTTCAGTTTAGAAAAGAGGAGACTAAGGGGGGATATGATAGAGGTCTATAAAATCATGAGTGGTGTGGAAAAAGTGAATAAGGAAAAGTTATTTACTTGTTCCCATAACATAAGAACTAGGGGCCACCAAATGAAATTAATATGTAGCAGGTTTAAAACAAAAAAGGAAGATTTTCTTCACACAGTGCATGGTCAGCCTGTGGAACTCCTTGCCAGTGGAGGTTGTGGTGACCAGGACTTCAACAGGGTTCAAGAAAGAGCTAGATGCATTCATAGAGGTTAGGTCCATCAATGGCTATTAGCCAGATTGGGTAGGAATGGTGTCCCAGTCTCTGTCAGAGGCCGGGAATGGGTGACTGGAGAGGGATCACTTGATGATTCCTTGTTCTATTCACTCGCTCTGGGTATCTGGCATTGGCCACTTTCAGAAGACAGGATACTGGGCTAGATGGACCTTTGATCTGATCCAGCATGACTGTTCTTATGTTCTTGTGTTCTCCTGCCTCAGTGCAGGGGGCTGGACTTGCTGGTCTCTCAAAGTCCCTAGCCATCCTATATTTTTATGATTTAGGTGTTTGGGTCTCATTTTCATAAGGGATTTCTGTGCTTACGAGCCTAAAACCCATTGACGTGTAAAAACCAGGTGCTAACTGACTTTCCCAAAGTCACACACAAAGCCCATGTCTAAACTGAGACCACCCCTCCCAGACCCCAGCCACAAGATGGTTCATCCTCCCATAAAAGTTCTGCCCTGCCTCTGGATTTGCAGCCATGGAGCAACTGCAAGCAGTCCTGCCGAGGGAAGGAAAAAGGGGACAATTGCCTCGGGGACTGGCAGTACAAAAGGGCCCAGAGTTCCTGGCCACTTCTATGTCCAAAACCCAGGGCCCTTCAAGATCTGCCTCGCCTCAGGCCCTGCCCTTTTCACCTGAGGCCCTACCCCTTCTGAGGACGCAAAGCAGGGCTCTGCCTTCCTCACCTTGCCCAGGGGCCTGGCGAGGTTGTTGGCCTGTTGAATCCACTCCTGGGAGTCAGGTGGGAGAAATGAGCTTCCAGGGAGCATTAGAAAGATACTCCCCCCCCCCCCCCCCCCCCCCCCCCAGGATACTGTTGGGGAAACCCACTAAAGAAAAAAGCCCATGGAAAAAAACGTCCTGCAGAAACCCACTGCTCAGGACCACTGAGATCTTAGGATGAGGAGTTGCCATAAAAATTCATGTAAAAAAGATAGCCTTCAACCTATTATTCAGCACTGGCCCTTGGCTTTTGTCATGAGTCCAGTGGCCATGAGTGGGAAAGCTAGCTTCTGTGTTATCACCTCACACGGTTGTGTTTCTCTATCATGTTCCCTGTCAGGGGAGGCAGTACTAGAAGGGCAAAACCTGTTGCATTTATAGTACCTGAACTTTTCCTGGTATTTTCAACTTCTTGGTTTTTTTAGGCCTTATCAGAGATCATACAGTACTACTAATCATTTATAAAAAGCTGCAGAAGTAGATAGTACTTTATAAAACATACAGGAAGATCCACTCATCGGTTGAGTATGCACAAGAATTGTTTTATTTTTATTTTTTAAGCTTAAAATCTTGCCTTATTTCAGGATCGTGGATGGTTTCCATATTTCATTACTCCAGTTTATTTCCCTGCCTCGTTTTTGCTGTGGCTGCTAGTTTCGGGTCTTTCTTCCACAAAGTTCTTCAATAAATGATATCCATAACTTGTACTAACAATATTGCATCTTAGTCATTTCTTTGATTTCATTCCTTTGTGACTTAACCTTAAAATCATTTTTGAGGACCTTTTTGAACTTAATATAAAATAAAGAGGTCCTCACCCCTTGGAAATCAAATTTTGGAATCATTTTACGGGTTGGCATTCTGGATTTTAGGATGTATTTTTACAGTTGCAATCATTGTCAGTTTGTAGTTGGACAAATCCATTTTTATCTCCATGTCCTGAACTGAATTTTTTTATCCTTGAAGTACAGGCAGTCCCCAGGTTACATGGATCCGACTTGCATCGGATCCCTACTTACAAACGGGGTGAGGCAACCCCGCACTAGCTGCTTCCCCCCAGCAGATCAGGGAGACACGAAGCTAGCGCGCCCCCCAGCAGACCAGGGAGACGCAGAGCGGCTTTTCTTAGCAGATACCTCAGCTTGAGAATAAAGGACTGAGGGAAGTGAGGTGTGGGAGAATAAAACTGAGCTCTGGAGAAATGTTTGGCTAGAGTTTCCCCTAAATTATGTACCAGTTCCGACTTACATACAAATTCAACTTAAGAACAAACCTACAGTCCCTATCTTGTACGGAACCCGGGGACTGCCTGTATTGACGATTCCATTTAGTATAAACATACTTGTCAAATAAGGGGCGTCCTCACAGTATCCATCGCTCGAAATAAGCTTATTTTGAGTCTATTTTGAAATAGCTTATTTTGAAATTTGGTGCTGTGTCCACAGCACTTATTTCAAAATTAATCGCTATTCCAAAGTATCCCTTACTCCTCATAGAATGAGGTTTACAGGAACATCAGAATAGCGAGCCTGTTATATTGTGAAATAACAGGCTTGCTCAAAAGATGTGGAATTGCTATTTTGGGATACCTCTGGGATTAATGTGGGCAAAATAGGCATGAGTTTTTTTTAAAGCATTCATGACTTGATCCAAAGTCCACTAAAATCAATGGAACGATTCCAGCTGACTAGTGGCCTTTGGATCAAGCCCTTACCAAGTGTCTTCTCTCTGGAGTGAAGGGAGGAAGATGGATTAGTACTTCTTATCTACTGGTGTTTACTACTTACTTATTTTGCCTTTCATTCCACGTTATGAAGAAGGGGAATGGCAAGACAACAGGTGGATGAGAGACTTTAAGTCAGTTGCAATTGTGAGGTTACTGTCATTTATTTAATGTCACGCTGCAAACAGTTTTGGGGGGCTAGTGGTAACATTGTGCACCAAGCTATTTTCTTCTTTGGTTTGTAAGTGACTTGAATGTCAGTTATGATTTTTGTGTTATTGCCTGGACTATCGTTGAAATATTTATTCTTACTAGTGTGCTCACTTTTTAAAATCACTATATGACACACGCTCTTCCGTCCCAATGCTACCAACCTTTGGCCGTCTCTCTACCGCTGTGTCATTTCACGCAGCACAAAGTGGCCTGTGCTTTGACACAGATAGCAGCTGAGTTTATTGATCTTGGGCTACATCTTTCCTGAATGCCTTCAACGTCTCAGGATTTTCCTCCACTCTTGGATTTGCTCCTTCCTCCCACCCAGTGCAAACTACAACTGTAAAACTATTCTCTGCCGATTAAAAGGCGGGATGAGCTAGCTGACATTGCTTCTAGCAAACATTGCCCTAGCTAGCCATTGGGGGTAGGGTGCAGAGGGGAAAAGGAATAATGAGTTTTAATCTCTGCTAACAGTGCAAAGGAGGCATGCAAGCCCCAATCATCATGTGCTTCTGATTTACCATCTCTTACCTCTTCGAAAAGCAGGGATGAAGACTGATCACTGCTGCCTATCCACTGCCATTTCCTTCTCATTCATTTAGTTGTAGACAGGTGGGTCTCAGGATATTAATGAGGCAAGGTAGGTGATCAGGGTAGTATTAGTGGGCTATGGATCCTAGGAAAGGCATAAGGACCGTTGATTTGAGTCCTTTAGAATGAACCATACAAACAGGGAATATTCCCACACTGAAAGCAGAGACCAGATGACCTGCCCCATTTCTGTTGTTTTGTAATCATGCTGGAACTGCTTCTGTCCTGGGCTAATAGCAGCTGTTAAATATCAGCATCACTCCATTGAGCCAAGAGTACTGTGACAGTTGATACTAGATGAGGATTTGGCCCCCTTAACTGTGTATTTCTTTCTGTTTATGTAAGGACCCGTTATTCAAACTACAGCTGCTATAGAACTCTTTAGCAAATTAAATGTTCAAGTTTTTCTTGACCATTTCCTCACATCCTTCTCCCCCCACCCCTGTTTTTGACAAGCTCTAGTCACCGCTCTTGATTTTGAACTAGGCACTTGTGAAAACAAAGGCATCTCCCCGGGGGGTGGGGAAGGGAAGAGGTATTTCCACAGCTTGAGGATGGTGCGGCTGGATGACTGGGAGAAGATGCAAAGAGAAGGGAAGCAGCAGGAAGGGTTTCTAAATTGTTAAAAGGACACGGTGGTGGATTGTGGTGGTAGTGGAAGAAAGAACTGGAGAGGGAGGATATGGAATGGAACGGAAAGAAAAAGGAATGAAGTGGAAGCGGCTAATATTATGAGCCATTTAGTCATGTCTTAGAACATGGACTTTTTTCCTTCTTGGAAAAATACTTTGTGTGAATTATTGTTCTTCTAAGTTAGGGACTAATAAGTCAGGAGTAAGCTAGACTTACCAGGGCTCTTCTTTGTTCATCTAATCCTTGAGTATCTCACCAGGGCAGCCTGGATCTCATGGATGACAAACCCCCCTCCCTCTGGGCAGTAGCTTGAGTTAATTGATGAGTAGCTATGTCATAAAATTTTCAAGCCTGGTAATCATACCTGGAATTTTCTCCTCCCCCATTTTATTCACTTGTAAAGAAGTTTGGTACCTACAAGTGGCTCAGCTTTTAGGTGGCAACACCACACACTCACTACCCCCTCCCTCCATAGCATCATTACACGCTCTTTGCCCTGAGTGTCTGAAGTTCAAATGCAGTATTCAAACACCTTTCTAGCAGCCCTCTCCCATTACGCTGCAGTACACACTAGTGAGGTAGGTGAAATATGCCCTCAGGGGTTTGTAAACGACCCTTTTTCTTTGTGTGTTTTTTTTTTCAGAGACACACAGAGGAAGCATCACATTTTTCCTCATTACGCGCAGGGCAGGCTATGCCGTGGCTGATGCTCAGGGCTTCTTGCTAAGAATGGATGATGATGTCCCAAACGCAGCAATAACACCTGACATTTGTTGTGAATAAATGGCTTGACTCTTTGCTGGAGTCTACATATGCCTAGTGAATGAATGTACTGCAGTCAGATCACCTCCAGAGTCCTAATAAAACCTTCCCCGTGCTCACTGACGAGCTCAACAGGACCTCTCCTGCCACAAGCCCTTATCTGTGGCCCGTTCCTTCATAATTCCAATGCTGTATAGTAGTTGCCAGTCAGGTGCATCTGCTGGTCTTTTTAGTCCCATTTGTCATGTACGCTGTGCTTTGTTGCTGTTGCTAAATGAAGGGAAAAGACGGCAGGGGCTCTGTTAGAACTGGCACTTCCTAGTCTTCTGCAAGGGCTTGGGGGTAGGGTTGTTAGAAGAAGATTTGTGTTTTCTCAGTGAAATGAGGAGAAATTGGTCTGGTACTAGGTTATAATAAAAATAAGGGCCAGATCCATTGTCCATCTAAGTACAGAGCTCACACATGCGTAGAAGGGCTGCAGGCCCAGGTCCACTAATTAAAAAGGCCAAGTCTTCCCACTGTCTCTGTGTGTGATGGGGCAGGTGTATATTTGGGCAGGGGCGTGTTACTGGGAAGAATGCTTAGGGACAGGGCTCTCCATATGAATCCTGCTGCCCAATTGTGGCCAGACAGCCCGCCTCCATCACATCCATCTTATTTGCCTTCCTGAAGCATACGGGACAGAGAAGGAGCAATAAAATCAGCATAGTCTATGCTGGCTCATCTGATCCTGAGAAGCTGAAACATAGATATGAGGAGAGATCAGGATATGTGAGACTGCCA
The DNA here is from genome assembly GCF_052426305.1 of Pelodiscus sinensis. Taxonomy (NCBI): domain Eukaryota; kingdom Metazoa; phylum Chordata; order Testudines; family Trionychidae; genus Pelodiscus; species Pelodiscus sinensis. Next base: position 9,881,115 of record NC_143059.1, read on the forward strand.
CCGGCTGGCACCTATGTTGATTCGAACACACACACAGTCCCTGAGAGGAATTTCCCACTGAGAAAACAATGTCCAGTACTTCAAAATTTAATCACCTCAAATCTCTCTTACAAGTGTAAATTAAGTTCACAACTTCCTTGTAAGAACTGGTCTCACAGCAGACAGACCAGCATCAATTGGCATTACAGATAAGAAAGAGAAAATACGTGACCCAATGGGTATATAAGATGGGCCCAGCACACACTCACTTTGAGTGTCATTCTACCCTCTACCTGCTGGTCGGGTTAGGTGTTTGACCTCCCGAGGTTCTATGGGGACGCCCACCTCGTATTTTCGTCTTTCCTAGGAATTGAGGGACCGGCCCTGGCCTGACATGCTGGAGTCGAGAGGCACAGAAGGGGGTAAAAATGGTACCTGGATGTGGTCCTCTGTCTTAAGTGTACACATAGCAAGAGTAAGCTGTTACTTGGTACCATTATTTCTATTTTTCTATCTTTATCTTCTTTGTAACCATTTTAAGACCTATATTTTGCTAATAGTTAAGAAATAGAACAATAGCCATTGCAACCATATGATTTATAAGCTTCCTCAATAAACCTGTAACTGTTTAAGCTTTAACCTGCCTCCTTCAGTTGATGTAACAGAACCAAGCACAATTTAAAAGAACTTCAGCCGGTCTAAAGGGACAGATATAGGGAGAGCTTGGGCGTTTGGATTTGTGTCACACCCAGGTGGCAAAATTCAGTTGGGGCGCTTCTCAGTCTCCCCGAGGCTGCCCGCTGCGAAGGAATTATGAAATTCTAGCAGCTGAAATCTGAAGCGTAATAAGCTCTCCCTGTACACTTATTGGGGCACTCGTCAACCTCCTCCAGGTTGCCCGCTGCAAGGGACCCCGGTCTCAGCAGTTAAAGTCTCGAGTGTATAGTATACACACACACACACCACTAACTGCCCTGACCGTCGGCTGACACCAATGCAGTCCAAACACCAGCAGCCTCCCCCGCAGCGGGGTCAGCGGGGGCTGCGTTCAAGGATTGTGGGGGCAGGAGCTGCAGAGGGGCAGGCCCAGGTCTGCAAAGGGGCAGGAGCAGGACAGGGTGGCTGACGGGGGAGTAGGTGGGAAGTGCAAGCGCTAGGCAGGGAGCAGTGAAAGATGTGGGCCGGAAGTGCAGTGGGGGAGGAGGGCAGCCGGCTGGAGATGAGTGTCGGTTTCTGGAAGCAGCTGGTGAGTGGTGGCTGAGCGCAGCCCAGAGGAGAGCTGGGAGATGGGGCTGGCCGCCGGAGCAGGCACCACGTGTAGCATGCAGCTGCCTAGGGCATCACAATATTTGGAGCGATGGAGGCCCAAACTTCATGGTGCTCTAGGCAGCTGCATATTCTGTATATGCCTAGGGGTGGCCTTGCCCTGGGAAAAGTTTCTAGCACCTTTCACTTGCATTAAATCTACTGGGACAGTAGCAGCGCCGGCAGGCTCTCTATGTGAACGATGATTTTGACGCTAGAAAAGGAAGTGTCTGAGTTGTCCCTCACCACTTCAAGGACCTTTGATCCGAACTGCAGATTGGAGCCTATGGCTATCTTGACAAGCCTCAATCTGCAGCCACTCTTCCCACAGGGATGGGGAGAGAAGATGCAGGATTCAAACCCTTGTGTTCTTGGCACAGAACGGCCAGAGGTGCTCACTGGCAACAACGTCACTCTGGTGGGGGCACCTGGGTTCAGGGGGTGAGCCCCAAATTCCAAGCCATGGGCCTGGGTGTAGAGAATCCACTTGCCTCTCTTGAGACCCAAACCCCTTTCACAACCTCACAGGCAGGAATTCTCCCCAGTGCTCCGATAACCTGCCAGAGGCCACCCACTTTACCGGGGCAGGAGCAAACCTCAGTTAATTCAAGACACCATCTGGGAACCCTATGGGCGATGACAGAGAGATATTACAGTGTGCTGAGTCCCCGTATAACTCTGCATATGTGGATTCTCAGCTGGGTAAGACAAGCCCTTGTCTCCTAAGATAAGTCTACACAGAGCACAGAAGGGAGCCTCCAAGCCCTCAAGGACGGACTTGAAGCTCGTCCCCCACCCTAAGCTTTAGGCCTCACACTGAAAGTGATGTCCAGACTCCTCTCTTTTGAACGCTAGTGTACGCCCAGCCAACCTGAGTCTGTCAGCCCACACTGGGAGGCTCATTTTCGAGAGTCATGCAATGCGGGGCAAAGAGAAATTTCCCATGATTGATGATGGTGCGGATGGATTGCTGGGGGAAGATGCAAACAGAAGGGAAGCAGCAGGAAGTGTTTCTAGTCAGAGCTGTCCTTACCCATATGCAGAATATGCAGTTGCATAGGGCACCGCTGGATCTTAATGTCCACCCATCCACCTCTTCCTATCCCTGTTCTGTGGCTCTGCTTTCTCCCAAGAGGGTCTAGTTAACTTACAAGTGACAAAGCCTGCCAGAGCTATGAGCAGAACACGGAACCGGTGAAAGAGCCATTCGAGTGGTAACGAAGCCATGGCACATGTATATACGCCAGTTTCTGAACTGGCTGTGTTAGTGGACAGGACCTTACTTCAAAATGTGTTTGAAAAATATTTCACTAGAGTGTGGCTAGAGATTATAAAATCACATTTCTTAAAAAGAGTCATCACCCCAACCCAGCTGCTATCAGGCACAGGGGCACAAGTTTAATAGTACCGCGGAGGGCCCCACAAATCCCAAGGACGGCCCAGCCGCCAGTGCCCACCTGGGCTACCTCCAGTCTTTTGCAGCGGTCGCTGAGGCGTGGGTGTGATGTAGGCTTGGAATGGTGATACCAGTCTCTGCTCTGGTGCCTGTCACTGTGCAAGTCAGGGCTCCTCTGCTGGGCCTAACCTGGGCCTAATTATGTCTGCTGGGCCCAGACATAGCCTCAGGTATTCCCTGTCTGCAGTGAGAGGCAGGCTGGCAGCAACCCTCCCCTCTCTGCCTGCTCCCTAGCCAAAGAGAGCCTGCCACCACATCCTGTGATTTATAACAGGGTGTAACAAAGCCAAGCTGTCCCATTTCACTCGCTCTCCAGGCACTATTCTTCTGAGACTGGCTGTTGCTCTTCTCCTCCTGTTTTCCCTCCCATCACCTGATGTGTTACAGAGGCTTCAAGCCACATGCTTGTTCTGCCGAGGCAGCAGTACGCTCACATGTACAGTCGTATAACTGCTTCATGCCATCCTATTTGAGCAAACCCAGATGCCATCGACTGGTAGTTTTACCCTGAGCAGGCTCCAGTTAGTGAGCTCACAACAGTGGGCAACCTGCAATCTATTAAAGAAACAAATCCATATGGTTTTACTCTTGATATATTAATACTGCCAAATCCCAGCACCATATTGATCTGCCTGCTTAATTATCTTTTGTAAACAGCATGTACAATGCAGAATTCTGCCTCGTAGACGATAGTTGGAGTTATGCATGGAAACGCATATGAATGCGCTGAAGCCTAGAGCTTTGATTCCTTTAGGGGAACACGGGCTGGCCAGTATTAATCTATATGTGTACATATAAAAGATACTTCCTGTACTCCCAATTCTCAGATTTATTATTGTTTTGACATTATTAGTTAAGAGGGAGTCATTCATTTTTTGGAACAATCATAGAGAGAATGCAGTTTAAATGTTAATCGTTTTTTAACTTCACATTATGTGATCCGTTAACATTAATATTTAATTTAATGCAGTCAAAGGATTAATGCCTGTGTTTATTTCTAAAAAAAGGCCAAGATGCTGCAGGGTAACATCCAGCCCTGTTGTACTTGAGAAAACAGAGTCGAGGAAAATGTATTCATGCTGCAATCAGACAAATAGCCTTTTCCCCTCACCTCCCTCCTGCCATCTCTCCCATTCTTTATTCCTAAAAATAAGCCATAGGGTTCTAATGGGGACACTGATTGAATATGCTGCACTGTAATTTATGCAAAAGCGAATCCCAACAGGAATCAGGGACTCTGAAAATCTGTTGTGAAATAATTATCCGGAATGACATTGTAGAAATGGTCCATGAGGATGTTGTCAATAATACATTACACAAAATCTGTTTGAAATAAGCCTTGAAAATTACATGATATTCACGGGAACCTGAAAGAATTATCAGTAAACAAATTTAATCAGCTTGATGTTATGCATACCACTCAACCTCTTATTATCTGATCATCTAGATTTTAAAAGGCTGTGGGGAATTGAGTGACAATGAATAGCAAGATATGGCTGTAGAAGCTCATGTGACGGTTGTTGGACTACCTGATTCTTTTAATTTTTGCTCAGCTCTCTTCATTTGCATTCATTTGTTGCTGCCCTTATGTCTTCAGTGCCATCCACTGAGGGTGGCCTGGCTGGTTTATTCTTGCAGTCATTCCCTTAACAAGAAAGCACTTGTTAACAAAAGTACGAACTGGCTCCACAGTGCAGCCTTTCTCATTTTTACCATGCAACGTAAGGTCGCCAAGCCCAGGTCTAGACATTTCTTACTGGCTTTGTCTACACTGCAGGATTTTTGCGCAAGAATCTTGCGCAAAAACGTCTTGCACAAAAGCACGTCCACACCTCAAAAGCGCATCACAAAAGCGATGGGCTTCTGCGCAAGAGAGCTTCCAGACTGCATGGACACTCTTGCGCAAGAAAGCTCTGATAGCCATTCACAGAATGGCCTTCACAGCACCTGTGTTTTTTCTGATAGGCTCTTTTTGCACAAGAAAACCCTGCTGAGCGTCCACACGCACCTTTTTGCGGAAGAGCTGTAGCCGAAAAGGAGTTATTCCTTGTGGGGAGAGGAATAACTCTACTGGCAAAAGCCTTCCGTCATGTTGATTTACTGTGGGGTTTTTTGCACAAAACCACGCTTGAGGTCTGGATGCTCCGTCAGTTTTTGTGCAAAAACCTTGTATTGTAGACGTAGCCACTGTGATAGTCAAGGTGTGCATTGTCAGCAGAACCCTCATCACAAAATCAGGTGTGGTAGAAAGCGGTATTAAATCATCGACAGCATTGTTGTCGTGTCTTCCTGAGACTGCGAGAGTTGTGGTGCACGCGCAATAGAACCCTCAGTCTATATCCAGGATTGTCGCTCTGCGTGGTACTTGTGGGGGGGGGGGGGGCAGAAACAGTCGCCTCCATGTGAAGTGATGGAAACAACAGCAGATATGGGTGAGAGCTTGTTTTGCTCAGAATGTCACCGGGTTAAATTGTTGCTGTGATTCGCTGTCTGTTATCACCTTAGTTCTCAGCCATTTGACCGTACAAATTATGTTGGACTGCCTCTAGTCTGCCACAGCCATCGGGCATTGCATACACTGCTATTCAAGCTTTTAGTCTACTGGTGCCTTGGCTCTTCATTTGCAAAACGTGGGCTATGAGAGTCTCCTACTGCCCTGCGAGCGTACGTTGGTTTGGGAGATACCCAAGTAGCATGGTGAGAAGGGGCCACAGAAATCCCTAGACAGATCGAAAAGTGCTACAGGAGTCTCTAATGCCTTCACTGAAGATTTCTGGAGTTTAGGGTAAAAGCACAGTAAGTATTAAATCTGCAGAGCAAACATGAGTAACAAAAAGGGAATTCTAGGAAAAAAGGAATTTCTGACTGTGATGACCGAGTTGTAGTTTGAGGGGGCCTTGCATCCCTCCTATCTACATGGGTTCTATCTACACTGCACGCTACATCTTGGTCTGTAGGAACTAGACTTACCGACTCATGTCCAGATCTGTGCTTGAGCATTCACGCTGCACTGGAAACCTGGGATTATGATTGCTGGACCTAAGTCAGACAGCTGTGCTAACATGTCCATACTGCACTAGGTGGACCTTCTGACTTGGATCTATGGCTTGACCTGTGATCACGCTGCTAAATGACAGGGTTTGGACCCAGGTAGGTCACAGTGGGACTCAGACTCTAACTCGCTTCTCTAGTACACCCCAATGATCTGGGTCCTCCATGCTGGGTGACCTGAGTTGGAGCGATTTGTGTTTGAACAGAAGCAGGACTTATACTCCAACTGAGTCAGACCCTGGGCTTTGTGTGTGCAATGAAAACGGACAGCTGACATGGGGAAATGATCTTCTTCTCAAGACTTTTCCCACTTCCACACTGCCTCTTGTTAACCCACCTGGAGTTTCATGAAATTCAAGAGCTAAAATCAGCAATGAGGAAAGCTATGAAATGCTGCAGGACTTTTCAGGGCCACTGACCTATCGCTGACGAACCTCTATGAACGTATTAGGCTACGAGGTCAGTATCGTTACACATCGCATAGCTGTTGGGTCTCAAAGGGTATTTAGGTGCCTCGGTCTCATTGATTTCAATAGGAATCAGATGCCTAAGTATCTATAAGGATCTGGAATATTGTGTGTATGTCCGTCAGATGTACGCTATGGTATCTTTGGCATTCATCCATGTTTGAGATGGGAGGTATGATGGGGTGGACTAGGCCCCGATATCCCTGCTGGAGTCTGGAAACCTTTCCACACCCTGCCCAGCAACAGGAGCAGAAGAGAGGTCCTTCAAGCAGAACAGTGGCAGCCTCTGCTGCAGCCAGTCAGGGAGCAGCAGTCTGATATAAAAGAAGCTGCTGGAGCTCAACCCAAGCAGACCTAAGTACTGACTGGGGGAACAGCAGTACTCTAGACAGCTTCAAGTGGGAGCTGGACTTCAGACCTGGTTGGAACTAGGTTCAGCAGCTGAAGACGATCCAGTAATACAACGGCAGCACTTTGCAGAACTCTGGACAGGGAGGACTTGACCACAAAGCTCAAAAGAAAGGGCTGGACGGAGCAGCTTCCCAGGGAAGTGGCCCAGGGAACGTGACAACAACCAACTTCTTTTAGACTCAGCAGGTAATTGCTACTTACAGGGTCCCTGAGCCGGGATCCAGAGAAGTGGGCAGGCCTGGGGCCCTCCCCCATAACCTCCAGCAGCCACAACAGTGGGTAAGAAGCCTGGTCCCAGGCCACATACCGGACACTTCCTCTCCCACAGACAGCTGGGTAGAGAGACTACAAGACTCCTCTCTGCCACCGAGGGGGGCTCACAAGAAGAGCAGAGCCCTTTATGGGGGGGGGGGGAAGGGATGAGAATGAAATGAAGATTAAATCATTTTTTTTTAAGCCAAAGCCTATTGTTGCAATACCCCTCCGCCCCCCATTCATCTTAGAGACCCCAACGTGCTGTACTTGGCTGGAGTGATCTAAAACTGTGTTTAACCTTCCTGCCACAAAGGCATGAACAGATGTGCACCGTCAGTAGAAACACGTGCTGCCAGTTGTGAGTGTGCTGCTAATCAGCGGGGCAGCACCTGAACCTGTCCTGGGTGAACCCCCCAAGAGCACAGCTTCCAGGGAACACTGCCCCACTGTGCTCCAGAGGCATTTTGCCAGCCCAAACACTGAATAGGCATCATGCCTCTTGGGCGTGGCTCTGCCTTCCTCTAGCCAGCAGCCACGGCTTGGTGTGTACAAGCCGACAGCAGCGTGCTTTTCTTCCTGCACGAGCAAGACTTGCAATGGTAACCTTGACTTGAAACCGTTTTCTTTGCGGCATAGATGGCCACAACACATGCACATTCATTTAGAGTTAGAAGAGGCATGATGTGACCTTTGAAGAAATATCTTGCTTGATGCTAGGGCTCTGAAGGAATTTGGAATGGAAAGGAAACTGCAAGTTCAGAGTTCTATCTGAGCTGCTAAACCTGGTAGGATTGAAGATACTGAAGATGATACCAGTCCACAGTACTATGCTGTGCATGTAGCGCTGAATAACTATTGATTGAGCCATTAGAATTTGCTTCACAAATTCTTGCTTTTCTCTCTTTCCTTTCTCCGAGTCCCTATTACCTTCCTCTTCCTCTCTGTGGTTTTAGCTGTGCATTTCCCATCATGACCTTAGCTCTGAGACATGCAGACTTGTCAGGAAAACTGACCAGCTCAGCCACAAATCACTCCCCAATTCTTAGACAAGGCTGATACAGAAAAGTAAATGAAATTGTATTCCTTTAAAAGAATACTTATCCCAGGCAGATGGGCGAGTGGGATTTTGTATGGTTGCCTCTCTAGATTATGTTACAAAGGTGGGATACACAAACTGCTTCCTCTGTGGAAAGAGGAAATGGGAAGTAAGCAACAGGGGATAGGAACAGGAGGAGTTAAAAATATTTGCCTTCAAATAATATACAGCCAGTCCCCGGGTTACGTACAAGACAGGGACTGTAGGTTTGTTCTTAAGTTGAATTTGTATGTAAGTCGGAACTGGTACATATTGTAGGGGAAACTCTAGCCAAACATTTCTCCAGAGCTCAGTTTTATTCTCCCACACCTCACTTCCCTCAGTCCTTTAGTCTCAAGCTGAGGTGTCTGCTGAGAAAAGCCGCTCCGCGTCTCCCTGGTCTGCTGGGGGGAAGCAGCTAGTGTGGGGTTGCCTCACCCCGTTTGTAAGTAGGGATCCGATGTAAGTCGGATCCATGTAACCCGGGGACCGCCTGTACTCATTAGTTTTACTGTGAAACTTTTACCTCCTTTCAGCACCATAGTTTTGCCGCAGGATTTACTAATAAAATACTCAAAATACAGATGACCTAGAAGTAGTTTGCACAGACTGGAACGTAATAAATGGGGATTTTAATTCACAAATTTGGGTTATTTTGACCCAAGTCTGTGTATGAACATTCCTATTTAGGATTAAGAATGTTCTATTTCTACTTAGCTTAAGTCAATACAAATATATGTAAATTAAACTGTAAGAGGACAAGTGTTAATCAAAGACAAGGAGCCACAAACAGACGTGTTCCAAAAATAGCTTAAGTTGTGAAATAAAACTCATTTAGTTAGTTTGACTTAGAGTGTGACTGTCCTCCATGTGTGTTTTTTGAGTTGGTTTAACTTTATTTCCCGACGCAAGAAATAATTACTAGAAACACTCTTGTGTTCACACAAGCATGTCCACACTAAATGGTTGCACTGATTTAACTCAGTCACTGAATTAATTGTGTGTAGATAAAGCCCTTAATTCACACGCCAAAATCTAACCAGCAAGGCAAATCTTCCATAATCTCCTTTGACTTATTTTGCTGACCTCCTTGTCCAAGCCTTTGATTTCTCCGATGCCCCAGACTTTTCCATTTTGGGCAACATTTTCAGATGTCCCTGAGTCATTTAGGAACCTATGTCTTATGAGACTTAGTCTCCCATGTCATGTTGGCATTTCTGAATGTTTTGCCATTTGCATCAGTTTGAATGTTCTGGGTTTTCAGTAACTTTCAGGGTTAGTTTGTCCCAAACTCTTCTTGCAGCATGTTTGCAAGGGAATAATAAACACAGAATTTAGTGCACGGTGAATTTTAGTATATATGTTTATGGAGAAATTTACAGACCAATTAATATTCATAAATGGCCCTACTACCTAGATATGTTAGGAGGTGGGATAAGAATATTTCTTTCAGCATTCATGGTGGCACTGAATTGTGGTGCTGCTTAATATAAAGCAGTTTCTCTGCACTGCAAGTTAGAAGATGGAAATTTAAAGGTAAACTTGGCTGGGAATTTTTTCCCCTCCCATTTAAAGTGGCATTTCCATTGCTACAAAGACTCTAGCTCCATGCTCTTTTCACTGAGTACATTGTAAAAGCTTTGCATTGAATCACGTAGTACTTCTTTGTACCTCACTTGACTAGTTTAGTCACGGGAATCCACTTCTTATTGATTTATGTATCCAAATCCCAACTTTACCCGCTCCTCTCCTAGAAACTGGGATCTTTCCGCGCCCTTCTGGGAGCTTCATAAATGTTATTCCCACCACCCCAGCTGGCTTAAGGAAAACAGTGGGCGAAACAAATGCCACATGGCAAAGGTCACATGGTGTCTCATCACATGTTCTAGTCATTGGCAAGCAAAGCCTTCATCTGGTTTTAGCTCAGATATAAGCCTCTGTCTCTTTCTTTGGTCAGCTCGCATACTTTTCCATACAAATTACAAAAGATACAACATTCAAAGCCTGATCCTTCATATACTACCAGGTGCATATACTACCAATCCCCCCTCCACCCAAAAAAACCCCTCACCAACAAACAGGGAATACCGTATCTTCCTGTTCTTGTAAAGAAGTTGTAGTTTGTCTCGCAAAAGCAAAAATCTAAAGTACCCTAGCACCTAAAATAGATAATTTGTGTGTGTGTGTGTGAGAGAGAGAGTGTGTGTGTGCTTGGAATTTACACTATTGAACCCCTAGATTCTGTGTTGACAGTTATAGAAAACAACTTGTTCAACAAGTGTCCAATGTATCTGTGGTAACCAGTATTGAATCTACTGTCTGGGTTTGGATATTCAGGGCAGTAGCACTCATGAGGCTATTGGGGATGGCGCTGTATCATATATACAAGCAAGCCGGTGGTTGACTGAATTTGAGCGTAGGAAAACAATGCAGGTGACATGAATAGCGTTCGACTGGTACTGAATTGATTTAATAAACAGATGTTAAGATTTAGCTGATAATGATGCATTACTATTCAGACCCCAAACTGATAGGGCTGTGCTTATTCCAAGCATTAATTAGTTTATGCTTCATCATTCAGACAGAGGAGAATGTAAATGGTGTTATTAACTGTAGAGTCGTTCTGTTATAAAATTAATTCATTCTATTAAGCAATAAACCCGCAAATCACAGAGTCTAAGATAAAAATAATTGCATTTTGTGTGTATGTGGAACCACGATCATTTGTGTTTCTTCTTCATACACTGGGAAATCCTACATGGAACATAGTACATGGTGGCTGGATATTTAAACATTTTGGTCATGGGCCAGCATCTTCCTGATGCTCTCATTTAAACTTACAGTCTTGGCTGCTGATCTCCTTTGAAACTTGTTGGGTAAATACTACCCTCCGCTAACTCTGACAAGGAAAAGACTGTCCTTAGATCCACTGATGAACTAAAATAAACAGCTGTTCTACCTTGTGTCTGATATTGCCAGCGTCATGTTTTTCTGACTCTGGACTCCCCAGTTCATCCAGATTTTCTCCCCTTTTCCTCAATCACAGTGCTATTTAATTGCAAGTTTCTATGGCATATGTTGCATTTATGCTACCACCAACCTGTTTTTTTTCGTTTACAGCGGGTCTACACTATGGGGACAGGTGGAGTTAAGCGATGCAATTTGAGTGATGTTAGTTCACTAAATGGCTGTGATTTTTAGATGAGTTGCTTTCCCTCTGTGCCTCACTTTACCCCTCAGAATTCTGTGGTTGGGTATTTTGCAGGCATGTCCTTTGAAGTTCATTAATGTTGATGCAGTTCCATCAAATCCTCAGGGACAGCAAGACATGTATATTATACATGCATCAGTTTCATATGCCATTAATCAAATCTGAAAAGAGATGACTAAGCCTCTTGAGGTACAAAACCCAATTACTGCAGAGAACAGAATCATTTTCACTCGCGGTCAGTATCAGCACTTCTTGGGTGGCCCCAAGAGAGCACCTGGAACATAAAATGAAGCAGCCCCATCTTACAAAGTCTGCAGACAGACTGACCTAAATCAGCTTAATATCCAAGTTTTCTTGCCTGACACTATGATCTCATCTTTTCCTTTCATATTATCCACGGACTTCAGCGTCAAGTTAGATTTCTTACACTGACTTTTAAGGGCAGGGGACTGGACTCGATGACCTCTCAAGGTCCTCTAGTGTTCTATGATTAAGTCACTACACAGTTCTGACACAGACTAAAACTGTAACCCTGTCTCCTATCCCACCATTTCATTTTCCAGTGAAGACTAGGTGGTTTGCCAGATGGGCTCCCCAAAAATACCGGACACACGGTATTTTTTTGGTCGAGCAAAAAAAAAAAAAAGAGGAACGTGGGATAATAAGCCCCCCCCCCCCCCGTTGATCTCGCAACCCCACCTCCCAGCTGGGACTCCCAGGCTGGGAGGCGGGGCCACCATCGGTGCTGGGAGCCTGTGATTGTGCAGAAGCCTGGCGGGGGTGGGAGGAGTGGCTGGGCTGTGCGTTGTGTAGTCTCACCTTAATCTTTGTATTCATGCTCATCAGTGCGAAAAGTTATTTGCACATATATTTGCATGTCCATGCAACCTCACTTAAGCTTCAGCCCTCGGCATATGCTCTGAGTATCACTCTGTCCCCCGGGGCTGCCAACGTTGAGTAGCCCTGATCTAGATGGTGCTTGGTCCTGCTGAGAGGGCAGAGGACTGGACTCGTTGACCTCTCGAGGGCCCTTCCAGTTCTAGTGTTCTATGATTCGGTGTTTCTATAAGCGATGAACATGCTGAAATGTGAGGTTGGAACCCCTCTCCCCTCCCACCAGCTCTGCAATGTTTTGTGACTTTGTCACATATCTACAAGGGGTTCAAGCTGGAACAAAGAACCCAACCTACCCCCCATATTCTGGGAGAAGTCACATTTAAGACTCTAAATCCAAATCCCTAGCTCAGGTACCTCTCAAAAGAGTGAAGTGCCAGTCTTCTATGCTTCCTTCCCCCACCCCCAACTCTGTAGTTCCAATCAGATTACCTCACTCCAGCATGCCAGCTATTTTTCTTCATTATTTTGCATCCCGCAGCTGCAGTGGGGCCTGAATATAGCAACTGATTGACTTAGCTGGTGTCGTGGGATAACAAGCTCAAATAATGGCTGAAAAAGGACAGTTGATTTGAATACATGTAGAGCAGCAAAGTCTGCCCAGTTTTCACAGTGGTGAAATCATTTGGCCAAACAGTGACTGCACTGCATTTCCTGTGGCCTATCTAACCTATCTGCCCCTATCCATTCCTGAGCATCCTGGGGAGCCAAACACACACGGTCTTGTCACTCAGACATGAAAATAATGAAGACACAGTGTAGCTTGAGCATATTTCTTTCTCAAATCCAGGAATAAGACAAATCATTGTCATACCCTGAAAGAAAGCCAGGAAGGGCCATGGGAGTGAGTAGCGTTCTCACCTTGCTCCGGATAGTGCACTGCCACTGAATTTGTTCTCGTTTTAGGGCAGCGATGGGCAATAACCGGCCTTTGGCCTGGCCACAGTTCACCAGGATTAGCCCCAGCGGGCTGCCAGCACTATATTTACCTGCTCTTCACAGATACGCATGCTTGAAGCTCCTGTTTGCTGTGGATCGCCATTCTGGGCCGACGGGAATTGCAGGAAACAGTGTGAACTGGGACATGGCTTCCTGCAGCTCCCGTTGGCCAGGAATGGTGAACTGCAGCTAATGGGAATTCCATGCAACCGTGTCTGCAGTGCGCAAGTAAATAAAGCACCGGCAGCCCTCCAGGGGCTTATGGCCCACCCATGTGCTAGGGGCTGGCTTCAATTTTAACTTAAATTACCACAGCACATCCCCTCACGCTGGTTGTCTCTCTCTGCAGGATTGCAGTACCTCATTGCCAGGTGACTCCAAGTGCAAGCTTTTGTAGGGGCTGAGAGCCAGGCATCCCATGAAAGTCTGGCTTAAAAAGTTTTGACAGGAGCTTTTGAAAGTTGCTTTGGTAATTGTCAGAGAGGGACCTGAACGTCTCCTCTACTGAGAAGGAAAGTGTTTTGCTCCTCGGTTTTCACAAGCATAAACGGGCCCTCTGCAATGAACACTAGGAAGACTGCACAAGTGGGAGGGGTAGCCCCTCCTAGTCCCACCCTGTCAAAGCCCCTGTCTCTCCCTTTAATCCTGTCCTCCCAGAGCCGTTTCCCCCCATCCACACACTCTCCTCCTCTTACTCAACCCGAAGCTCTCGAGTGGCAGGTCCTTACTGCTTCCCAGACCTGGCTCCAGTTTTCGTAGCTGGGCTCTCCCTGGGCAGCTACCAGCATGTGGCTCAATGCAGAGTGGGACCTGGGTGTTGGCTAACCAAGCCAGGTCATGGCGTGCTCCTTCCCTGACAGGTTTTAAATGGCGGGAGGTGGGGCACTGGAAACTTTGTAGAAGTGGAGGGGCCAAAGTCAGAGTGATGGAGGAATTAATTCTTAAATATTCCACATGGGTTTCTTTTTATAAATGTAGGGAAGGGTGCATGGTCCCTAGCCTCCTGGTTCCACCAGCAGTACCCTCCAGCCTTGTCACCCTCAATAGTTTGCCCCTCTTACTCCTTCTCTATTGGACTTCTCCAGCTTCATTCCTCCCTGTGACCTTCATTAGTCTTCCTCGGAACACCTCCCTTACCATCACGCTCCCGCCGGGGTGCACTGGGGCCATCGGTGTCTCTTCTGAGTGAGCAAATCCCAAAGCTTTCCAGGGCTTAATCAACCTCCAGTAAGATCTCTCCCAGACTTCAACCTACTTTAGGCAAAGACCGACCCCCATCACCTTCAAAAAGCTTGCAGGGTATCTGTGGCTATTTTTTACTGCTCCCTTCACTTATTATCAAAATATCACTCTCTATCTAGAGCTTATTTTAAGCTCAAAATTTGGGTCCAGATTTTGAGTGTCCCAAAGTCGGGAGGTGTTTGAATCTAGGGCTTGGATGCATCCCGTTGCAAAATTCAGCTCGGAGTATGGACCAAAATGAGGAGATGGGAATCATATTTGGGGATTGGCAGTAAATGTTTTGCACGCATGACCTCAGGATGGTGGATCCAATGTGCACGTGTAATTTAAGCTTCTAAAATTGCATGTGAAAGAGGAGTTGACTCCATGCCTAATATCCTTAGCAACACTTTTTTCATCAGTCATTTGGTCTGAAATATATTGCCTATCTGAAGGCAGGGCCAGAGAAACTATTGTTCTACTCACATGATTTATGTTGAGGCTTATATGAAGAGTAACAGTCTGACTATTGCAAATCATCCACGCTAGGAACCCCACCACCGTCTAATCCCTGTATAGTCTGTAGTTAACTCTTCCATTCCTGGGCCTCCTCCACCCCGGCTGGACTGCCATCACTCCTTGGAATCAACAGAAGCCTTCATGCAGGAGTGGAGGCCACGTTGCACCAGACAGGCACTGGTCTGTGGTAAGGGCTGGGCAAAGCTGCAGTTTTCCAGAGATGATGCCTGAATTGCGGGTATCCAAATATAAATTGACTTGCTATGTCACCCTGTAGGAAAGGGCTCCTTGCTATGTGTGAATTCATTCTGGCATGAAGGAGGGGGTAGGGTCAGGACCTCCTTCTTGGCTCCTTTGAGTAGCTACAGCTGAATAATTTGTTCACCCAAATTTTGTGAAAAATGGGAGCAGCATGCCAATGATTCATGAAAAGAACAAGGGACTTAATTCATAATGAATTACTTGACCAGCTCAAATAATAATTGTACCTAGAAGTTCCCTGGCAATTTTTAAGTAGGCTCCTTCTTTTCTTGATCCAAATTGTTTCAGGCTTTAAAAACCTTCTGTATTTCATCTCAGAGGTGACTGCATCTCTGCTATTGGTATATGGTGCATATAGGTTGATGTAAAGGCTCCAGTTCTGCAATTAAGTACTCACTTCCTCATGTGCTTAATTTCACTGTTGTGAGGATTCCTATTGCAATCATTGAAATGACCTGAACATTGATATTATACTCCTTATGGTAACATTAAATATGTGTATGAGGGTTCGTAGGGTTAGGGCTAGTTTATAGAAAATACTTGGGACTTTTCAAGGCTGAGTGGTGCTACAAAATTTGCACATATCAATAAATGCAGTATGAGGTCATTAGCATAAGGATTACATGTTTTTATTTACCTATTATATATTTGAAAGAGTCTGTCTGTTCAAGAATTCCTCCTAAATGGTAAGAGCTAGGACCACCAAACTCGGTAGGCAGTTTCCTCTTACCATAACTTGTCTTAAAGCAAGGTCAGGGTTTGATTGTGCCAGGAAAATGGGATGTGCCTGGAATACAATTGCTTCTCATCAAACCATACAGCCAACCGTATGAATGGAGGCAGGGAGGGGCGGAGCTTCAGTCCTCCCTAAAAGACACATGGGAGGTGGGAGGCTGAGGAAGTCTCATATGGGAGGGGCATGCCCCCCGCCAACTCCTTTCATGAGTCTGTCTTCCCCTTAATCAGGGAGCAAGGGGAAAGTGCCCAGTTAGCTGCATTTCTCACTCTAGTGGGGAGGGGGAGAGGGCAGATGAATCTGGATTTGCCCCAGCTGGGGGACATGCACCCCTCCCCTGGACGTGCCTGCTGGAGCTGCAGCAGCCATGGAAAGGTGTTTCTCACCTGGCCCCAACCTGCTGTGGTGAGAGTTGTCCTCTTTTCCCGTGACAGCCTGCGTACTGAACCCCTCATCCCCAACTCTTCCCCAGAGCAATTATTTGGACATTTTCATTTTATATTTAAAAAAAACCACACTCAAAAACTGAGTTAAGCACCATAACAATGATAATTAATAACTAATGAAGGAATTGGAGTACATTTCCTTTTGAAGCCTCTCTTCATATGCACATCAATATTTTTTAAAAAAAGCACAGTGTGAATAAGTGGTACAATAAAACAGACTCAGTGGACTGGGAGCATAAACAGCACCTGGTACATGGGGAATGGGTTCAAAGACAACATGTCTGTCTGAAACCTTGGGCACTATGCAAGCAGTTAATACAGCAAAGCTTGCATGTTTTATCCTTGTTTTAGTTGCTCCTTTTTATAAGAACCGTTATTGTCAGTCGAACCATTATCATATTTTAATCAGAGGAGATGTCTAAAACACATCTGTGCTGCAACTATGTAAATAAATAATATTTAGTCCTCTCTCAATGGCAGTAACAATAGCTATGCGAGAGCTCTTTGGGGAGGAGGGAGGTAACTTTCCGTCCAAAGTCGAACTACAGTACGTGGATTTATGGTGCTTTTTCCAAATGGAAGGGGGGAAATATTTTGCTCTGGGAAATGAGAATTTACTAGTAGATTCAAGTGTAACTTTAGAGAACTACGACAGTATTAGATGTGGCAATATCACAATATTGTTTTATTGGCAATTAGATTTCAAACTGGAAGGGATGTATGAAAATAAGCCTCAATTATGGGACTGTAGAGTTTCAGTGCCATCTGTCAACCGTTTGCTCCTTCTGCCACAACATGTGTACTTTTGGAGGGGAAAAAAGATTTAATGGCACGAGAGAAGAGGTAAAACACACCAAATTGTACTTCAGTTTTTGTAAGTAATGCTTTCATTTATGGGATTTGATGTGGTATGAGCAAATTTACATTCACCATGGCCTACCAGCTGCAAGGTCTCCTGGTTCTTGTGATAGATTGTAAAGAAAAGCAAGATATACAGCTTGCGATCTTCTAGATGTGCTTGCAAAATCTGATATAATACATGCATAAAAAAGGTGTCTCATAACTCATAAATCACTGGTGACCGTAAATTATCTGTCTTGTGAATGAGATGGAAAAATTAGGCCCCTCACAACTTGTGGACATTAAAGATTTTCAAGGAACATTTTGTGATGGTCCTGGCCAAATCCTGAGACAATATTATGATTATTTATTATCATTTGACTCTTGTCATTTCTTAGTAGGACAAGTCATTCCAAGACACTGCGCATCTGATTGCCGTTACTTGAACACTTAGGGTACGTCTACACCAGCGTTTCTTAAAGTGTGTTTCGTGGCATAGCAGTGTGCCACCAGCCAGTAAGAGGTGTGCCGCGGAGAGAACAGAATTCAAAATAGCCACCATTAAAAGGACAAGCCTCTTTTTTTTTTTCTTTGCTCAACAACTTTTCTCTGGGGGCTTTTTTTTTTCCTCAAAAAAAAAATCCTTGGTGTTCCCCATAAAAAAAAAATTGTTTGGTGTTCCTCAGTCTTAAAAAGCTTGAGAAACACTGGTCTGCACTATGTGCTTATTTCGGAATAAACCCCCTGAAATAGCTTCTTTTGAAATAGTGTGTCCACACTGATTGGAGGCCGAATCACATTTAACGCTCCCTGGAAGCACTTTGGGCAGGGCATCAGGGCAGTAGACACTTCCTGGAGCTGCTGCCTGAGGCTCATGCTTAAAAGGACTCCCCTGTACAGTTGTGTGTCAGGCTCTTCACCTTAGTCTGCCTCCTTGAGGGACAGCAAACTCATCTCATTGCCTGCTCTGGTTGCCACCACAGCACTCCTGCCATAGAGCTAGACCTGTGGAAAACAGTCGCCAGCTCTGAAACCTGCTGCTGCACCTCCCGGTGCAGTTTTTGCAGGCTGCCCTTGTGGCTCTGCAGGAACAGGACCCGCCGCTCCCTGCAGGGCACCTCCTCGCCTCTCTCCACGTGCTGCACGAGCAGCAAAGCCCCTCCCACCCTTCCCTGCACACCATGCACTGCCGCTTCCGGTGCTGGAACACCGGTTCTGACTGGCGAGACCTCATCGTCCTGGAGCAATGGGACGACCAGCAGTGTCTCCAGAACCTGCGCATGCAGAAGGCTACCGTCCTAGAGCTGTACGAGTGGGCTTGCCCCTGACCTCAGGCGACGGGACACTCACATGCAACCCACCATCTCCCTCTGGAAGTGGGTCACCACTGCACGTTGGAAGCTCTCCACGCCCAACAGCCATCACACGGTCGCGAATCAGTTTGGTATGGGGAGATCAACCGTTGGGGGTGTGCTTATGCAGGTATGACTCTTGTGCCCAGGAAGATGGTGAACTACTGGAATGGGGTCCCCAAGGGAAGGGGGGAGTGGAGGAAGCCCCCTCCCTGGAAAGCTTTTCAGTCCTGCCAAGGGATGGAGTAAGTAGGGATTGGTAATGGTGTGTGGGAAGGGGGGTTGGGCTTGGACGCCCCCCAGCGGCTCTGGGAATCCTGTGCTTTTCTGCTTGTTCCTTCTACAGGTGGTGAGGGCCATCAACACCATCCTGCTGCACAGGGTTATCATCCTGAGCAATGTGGACCCCATCATCGCTGGCTTTGCCATCATGGGTTTCCCCAACTGCAGGTGGGGTCATTGATGGCACCCACATCCCCATCCGGGCCCCTGATCACTGGGCATTCAATGATATCAACTGGAAGGGATACTTTTCGATGATGCTGCAGGCCCTTGTTCTGTTGCTTTGCTTCCTCTGGAGAAGATCCAGTTAACTTAAAAGTGTGAAAGCCTGCCAGAGCTATGAGCAGAACCCGGAAGCTGTGCAAGAGCCATTCCAGTGGTAATGAAGCCATTTAACAGGCATTTGCCAACCCCAGGCATATACTGCCAGTTTCCGAATTGACTGTGTTATTCTATAGGACCTTAGTTTTAAATTGGCTTTAAAACGCTTTCATCGGTGTGTAGCTGAAGTTTATAAAATCACATCTCTAAAACATCATCATCCTCACCCTGGCTTCTATTGGACATTGGGGCACCAGTTTCATAGTACTGCGTGAGGCCCTATCAATCCTAAGGATGACCCTGGCATGTCTTATTTATATAAATACTTAAAACGATGAATTGTTTTAAAATCAGTTTGTTAAATATTTGTAATGCCGTCTGGGCAGTCATCGGTTTCTGCTCAAGAATCCCGGGATCAAGACTGGGAAATGTTGATAGTGAAAGCATCCGTTTGTACAATTTCGTTTTCATCTCTAGGTTGTGGTGCTCTTCTTGGGTTGCTTGGGAGCTGTCATTTAAGACTCCCCTCCAGGATGTATAAGGGAAGGGGTATGTGGAAGTAGATGTTTCTCTTACACTAAACTAAATCAGGATTAATTCCACAGAGTTCAAAAGACTTACGCCAGAGTGAGTAAGAATTACGCCAGAATTACCAATGGGTGAGTAAGAAGAGAATTAGATTCCTTGCAATTCAGTGCTTAGCTGCTTTTGCATGAACTCTGATCATTATTGATTTAAGTGGCTTCCTTTCCTCTTCTCCCACGTAGCACCATAGAGGGTTTTCCCTGCTCTGTAAGGAGGAAAGAAGCAGTAAGGAGTTGGCACCAGCTTAGCTTAATTCAGGCACAGGCTGTGCAAAAAAGAGCATCCCTGCATAGCATGCACAGGCTGAGGGGTGTGTGTGTGTGTGTGTGTGTGTGTGCGCGAGAGAGAGAGTATTAAGGTCCACATCTGGAGAGGAGAGCCTAGATGTGAAGGATAGATGGTGAGGAAACAGATACAGAAATTAACTCAGCTAAAGCAAAAATATGGAAAGGGATCAAAACCGCAGAAGCCAGAACAAAAAAGAAATGCAAGAGAGAGAAGAGAATTACAAGAGGATAAAATTAAACAACAGCAAGTGGTCTGGTAGCACTTTATAGACTAACAAAACATGTAGATGGTATCATGAGCTTTCATGGGCACAGCCCACTTCTTCAGATGTATCAGGTAGGGAGGAGAAAGATGATCGATAAAAAGAAACAGAAACATACACAAATAGATATTTGAAAAGTTATTGAAGATGAGTAAAAGATCAAAGAGGAGGGGGGAAAAGACTTACTAAGAAGTCATCCGATTTCTCACGAATAAGAGCAAAGATTGGCTAGGGTCATCAATCCAATTATTCAAACACTTCTGATATAATTTTTGACATGATTTCATTATATGCACATTGAAAATTGCCATCATATGTTTGGGGTACTTTTCTACACTGGTTCAGATGCTAAGAGCAGAGCTGGTTGAAATATTATAAAAATGTCCCCGCTTCTTGACCAACTATAAAAGTGGGTCCCTTTTTTAATTGTGGGGGAAAAAAATCTTTGAAGTATGCGTACTGAAATTTTCTAAAATTATATTAAAGAGAAAATACTGACACACATTTTTTCCTGTGAAATTGCCCATCTATTTTTGCCCTGCTCTAATTAACAGAGATACAGATCCTAGACCAGGGTTTCCCAACCTATGGGCTGGGACCCAAATATGGGTTGCCATTACATTTCAAAAGGGTCACCACGTGTCTCCCCAGGTGGCTCTGTCGCCTCTCCTCCCGCCGTTTTTGAATTGCCTTGGGTCACCAAGTCTTCCTGAATTGTCAAAATGGGTCCCCATCTGGAAAAGATTGGGAACCGCTGTCCTAGACCTACAAGGAGAAGCTCTTACAGCTTGATCCTTTGCATGCTATGCACTGTTGTAGCAATGCTTTCTGCCCCTCATATTAGATCCAATGTAGCATGTGCTTCGCTCGACCACCTAAGTCAGTGAGGGTATGTCTACACTACCACCCTAGTTTGAACTAGGGTGGTCAATGTAGGCATCTGAAGTTGCAAATGAAGCCCGGGATTTAAATATCCCGGGCTTCATTTGCATCTTGCCAGGCGCCGCCATTTTTAAATGCCCGTTAGTGCAGACTCCATGCCTGCGGCTACACGCGGCATAGAGTAGGTACTTCGGATTAGGCTCTCTATTCCGAACTACCGTTATTCCTCATGGAACGAGGTGTACCGGTAGTTCAGAATAGAGAGCCTAATCTGAACTACCTACTCCGTGCCGCGTGTAGCCATGGGCATGGAGTCCGCACTAATGGGCATTTAAAAATGGCGGTGCCCGGCAAGATGCAAATGAAGCCCGGGATATTTAAATCCCAGGCTTCATTTGCAGCTTCGGATGCCTACATTAACCACCCTAGTTCGAACTAGGGTGGTAGTGTAGACATACCCTGAGACTCTTCAGGTGGTTAAAGTTATGCATGTATTTAAGTCCCTTGCTGAATCTGGATGAAGTAAAATCTATCCACAGGTTGTTTATACAACAACAAAAATCCACACTTTAGTTTAATGGACTGATGATAGTAAGAAAAGATAGTGCCATCTAGTGGTGATTTGCAACATAGCTAGTTCGGGTGTATACCTATTCCTTCTCGTTAATAAAGCTTTTATTGCTCACTGAGGATATGTCTACACTACCGGGTTTTGTCAGAAAAACGGCCATTTTTCCGACAAAACCTGAGTTACGTCCACATTGCAATTGCGTTCTTCCAAAAGTAAATTGAAAGAACAGAGGGGTTTTCCCGGCATTGGTAAACCTCTTTCTATGAGGAAAAAGTCTTTTTCCCAAAGAGCTATTTCAGAAAAAGGCATGTGTGGACCGGGAAGAGGGAGTTCTTTCAAAAGAAGAGGAGAAGGCGGAGGTGCCCGGGTGGCCACTCCGTCCATAGCAATCACAGCTAATGCGAGATAGCGTTCATTCAGTGTGGATGCTATCGAAAATGCAGATCGCTTTTTCAATGCACTTCTGTGTGTGGAGTAGTGATAGAGATGCAGCTGTGTTAGTCTGGTCTAGCTGAAACAATAGACAGAACTATGTAGCACTTTAAAGACTAACAAGATGGTTTATTAGGTGATGAGCTTTGATGGGCCAGACCCACTTCCTCAGATCAATATGTGGAAGAAAATCGGCACAACCATATATACCAAAGTAATACAATCAAAAAAATGAATGCATGTGAAATTGACAATCAAATTTTAGAACAGAGTGGGAGTGAGGGGGGAAGGTTAGTGTCTATGAGGTAATGACATAGGGATGATAATAGGGGAAGTTTCTGTGAGGTAATAACATTAGGGGTGATAATTGGGGAAGCTATCTTTGTAATGGGTGAGATAATTAGAGTCTTTGTTTAAACCCATACATAAAGTGTCTAATTTAAGCATGAATGACAATTCTGAAGCTTCTCGTTGAAGTCTGGAGATGAAGTTTCTTTGAAGCAATATGCATGTTTTAAGGTCATTGAAGGAATGGTCAGTCTGGCTGAAATGGCAAGCAACAGTTTTCTCTCCGTGAGAGAATCTTATGTCTGTTTTGTGTGCATTGATTCTTTGGCAAAGTGTTTGAGATGTTTGTCCAATGTACATAGCAGACGGACACTTTCGGCACATGATGGCATAAATTATATTTCTGGATAAACAGGAATATGTGTTGACGCTCTTTCAGAAGAAGATTTTTCAGAAGATCTCTTCCAAAAAAAAAAAGGTTCTTCAAAAAGAAGCCTGCAGTCTAGACATAGCCTGAAAGTAAGAAAGCAGATTTGTACCTGAATACTAGCTGTTCAAGCTTGCTCTGTTTTTATTCCACCAATGCTGAAATCTCATGAACCTCACAAAAGCGCAGCAAAAGGCCATGCAGAAATACAAGTGGGAGAATATTGGAGCCAAAATTAAGAGATTCATTTGCCATAACACGTGGCACAGAGCCCTTGTCTGCTGCAACTCCTTGTGGAACAGGGTAGTGGTGGCCCTTGGTGCCTGCAAATCCCTCTCCCCTTCCATGCTGAATGGTCACGCATCCCTGGCAGTGGGTGATTCTTGCTCAGGAGAAGGCATAACCAAAGCAATATGCCTGCAATAGCCAGAGAGATCTGTACATCCACTGTAGCTAGGAGAGGGGTGGGCATTAATTTTTTGCCAGGGGCCACTTCAGAAATTTTTGAACTGGCCCTGGGATGCACTGGAAGGGGAGGGGCCTCAAGTGGAAGGGGAGGGGCCAGGATTCTTCCTTGCTTCCCCACCTACAGACCATAATTGGTCTGGGGTAGGGAAGTGCTTCTCCCCACCCCCCAGAGGTTCCTCCTTGGCGCCCATGCCCCTGGCAGTGGGAGGAGACTTCGTGCATGTCCCCAGACCAATCAGGGTTTGGGGGCGGGGGAGCTCATGAGGTCTGCTCCTGGCAGGGCAGAGGAAACTTCATACGCTCCCCCCCTTATCCCCAGGCCCTAATTGACCTAGGGGCGGGGGAGTGGCAGGGCCTCTGGGGGCTGGGCCAACTTGCTTGGCAGGCCGGATCCTGCCCACAGAGGCCCTTTTGCCCATCCCTGAGCTAGGAAACCATACCAGAAAAGTAGCTAGGTTCCCTCCTACAGCCTTTGGTGTAAGTCATGAGACTCAATGGAAGTTGCATCATCTTATACCCCTGCCAAAACTCGGACTGAATATAGACTGTAAACACGAGCACTCTAGATCATGAGGCTGGGCAAGGTGGCACAGTGAAGGGCAGGATCCAACAATTACTGGCTTGCAAACTTTAAAAAATATGTATAGCAGGGATGTTAAATATCGTGTGTTAGGGTAAGCACGTAACTGCTGAACATCTCAGTGTTGGCACAATTAGCCACACAGTTGGCTCCGCAATATAAAGCAGCAGCACTGGCCGCCTAGATCCCGGGGAGGTGGTTGAGTGTAACCAAGACCATTAACCGATGAGCACCAGAAAATACTAATGACAGTTGTATGACCTTGTTACTTTGTTACTAATTTTCAGATGGTTTTCTTGGGGGGGAAGAGTATAAGAAATGTACAAGAAATAAAAATAGAATTCCAATTTGCCTATGTTATTTGGGTACCTATTAAATTAAAAATCACACAATTTTAAGGGCTCTGACAAATTTTCAAGACCCGATGGTAGAAAAAGTTTGGGAAACCCTGCTCTGAAGATTGCCCCCGGATTGAATTTAAATACCCAGAGAAAAGAGGGAAGAATTAGAACCATGGGGTTAGGAGGGACTGCAAGGGTCATGTAGTCTAAACCCCTGCCAAAATGCAGAAGTTGTGATTCTGTCTTCATTGGTTTAGACACCAAAATCATAGAATACTAGAATTGGAAGGGACCTTGAGAGGTCATTAAGTCCAGTCCCCTGCCCTAATGGCAGGACCAAGCACCATCTAGATCATCCCTGACAGATGCCTATCTAATCTGCTCTTAAATATCTCCAGTGAGGGAGATTCCACAACCCCCCTAGACAATTTATTCTAGTGCTTAACCACCCTGATGGTTAGGAAGCTTTTCCTAATGTCCAACCTAAACCTCCCTTGCTGCAATTTAAGCCAGATGGCTATCCAGCCTCTTCCCCTGTTCCTCAAAGGACTCCTCGGAGGGAGCGGGGGGGGGAGTGTAGATGGGAAAGGGGAGAGAGACTCACGTGGAGTATCTGGAGAAGTTAAAGGTTACTGTGGACTTATAGCTAGGATCAATAGAACAAAACAATGGACTAGCACAGATTGAACGACAAGGCAAAATACGTTGACTGGAGTCATCATTACCTGTAATAATAATGCGACAGGAGGAAAAATATCTTGTCAACAGTGCCTGTGAAAAGAACAGGGAATTGAAACGCCAGTAGGCCACAGTACTGCAACATTGTAGACTGTGGCCATGGAAGATATGAATACAGTGGTATAATGGCTGAGGTTCCTTCTTGACCCCGCAGGTTCAGATTTGATTCACCAACATGGGATAGGCAGTGTTGTCAGTTACAACTTCCCCACGAGTCTTCTGGTATTTGAAGTTTATTTTAAAACCTTATTCTAGGAGCTAGTAATCCTGCTTAAATCTCAGCTTTTCATCGAAAATATTTTTCTAGCCCCAGTGGAGTGGAGAAGTTTCAAAACCAGAAACCTAAGGCCTTTTAATATGCTAGAAAATTAAGTTAGTTTAACTCAGTTGGTTAACTCCCCTGAACAGTGTAATTAAGCAGATCCAAGTCCCCATGCTAGGTCAATGAAATATTTCTTCTGTCAACCTAGTTACCACCAATGACTGTTGGTGTGGGTAGTGTCTGCGTTGACGCATGACAGCTGGTATTGCTATAGTGTTGTAAGAGTAAATAATGACCTGGATGTGATGTAATTTCCCCCCCTGTCACTTAAAGAATTACTTGTTCATAAGCAACCATGTGAGTAGAGGATTACAGGCGGATGTACTTATTACAGTTTGTGGTACATGTGTACTTGTCACAGGTATCACTTTACATCCTGAGTTCTAGACGAGTGTGATCTTGAGCTTTCAGAATAGAGATGACTTTTGTCAGGCGGAGCAGGAATGAGACCCAAATGTTAAGGTCGTACATTAATACAAGTTTCTGTAAGAAACAACGTTTTGTCTTTTCCGAGTTCCATGTCACCAACACACATTTTCAGTCAAATCTGATGTTAATATTGTTGAGTTGTGGCTCTCAGATCATCCCTCTCTGGAAATCTGACATGGTGAAAATGCTGCGCATCTGCTGACAGTGTGTGGGATTTCTGAAAAAGGGACCGATAGAATTCAGAACAACTGCAGGTAACTGTCTCTCCTCACAGCGGTGCCACCGCTCAGCTGGTCCCTGTGCCATTCTCAAGCCATCAGACAGAAAAGGGCCAGTATTTGGATTGCCAGCCCAGTCTGGGGCCAGGGCATCTGGAGTCAGTGGACACATGTCTGGGGGCTTGTTTGCCAGCGTAAGAATCCCACGGAAGCAGCAGCGATGACAAAGAGAGAAGCCGTAGTTGACCGATGGAGGCTGCAGGGCCTGGTCTGACTCCTGCTGAAGTCCGTGGAAATCTTTCTATGGGAGGCGGATCAAGCCCTAAAATAAAATGTCGCTTTAAGCAAACCCAGTCCCCCGTTCTGTTAGTTTTACTTACTGATGGTTCCCACAAGCAAGGTAAGGATTGGGGGAAGGGAACAAGAAGGAAAAAAGAGGGGAAAAAAATGAAAGGAAAAGCTCCAAGTGGCTCCTGACAGATGGTGCTAGAAAATGAGTATCTCTTTGGCACTGTGAATGCTCCCTCTGGGCTTCCTCATTCTCCGACATTCTCTCTCTCCTTTTCTTCTTTTCCCTTCGCTTGCTCCCTGACACTTGCCTTCATTTGCTGTTATTTAAATGAGCAGTGCAGAAAAAGGATATTCAATTTTAATATGTAAAGAGCTACTCCTGGGTTTGAAGCAGCCATTTAACATGCAAGCTGAGTGAAAAGAGGAATGGAGACAGGGGCTGCTGGCTGTCAGTTTCTGCCACAGCAGTTGCTGCCCGTTCCTTGGCTGCTCTCAAAGATTCATCAGGGGAAGCCGCTGCTTTTGCAGACAAAAATAACAGATGGTGGTTCATGTTTGCCTGCCTCCAGGGGCCTTGCCACAGTGAGCAAGGTCCAAGAGAATTTGAATAACGAGAGTGGAGGCGGGGGGTGTTCTTTTGTGCGTGTGTGTTGAGATTTTTTGTGTTTGTTTTTGTCTTTGGATTTTTATAAACTTGCTAATGAATTTAATGATGAACCTCTAGATTTCCTGAGATGCTTGCAGGATGTATTTGTTTTGAAGTGAGTTTTAATTAAATTTTTCCAGTTCTCATCCGCCATTTAGTACTGTTCTGTTGCAAAACAAGCAGCTTACCACAGGTGGCAGGGCATTGATGTAGCTTTGAAAACATCGTTTCCTGCTGCCAACCTAAATAAACAGGGGTGTCTCTGGAAAAGTACCCGTAATGCTATCCCTCCGCCCCTTCGGCAAACTAAATGCTGCGTAAGCAAAATAAATATACAGGCCCGTGCACTGGGGGGAGTGATGGGTGCAAATGCACCCCGCTGTGGTCCTCCAAGTAAGAGTGAGGCTGGGGCAACATGTGGGGCAGGGGCGGGGCAGCCACTAGCCCCTCCCACGGCTCACTCCCCTGAAATTTCCGTGTATGGGCCGTATGTGTGTGTCAATGAGAGAGTTTGAGCAGAATAAAATAATCAGGTTCCGTATTTCTCTGTATTTTTAGTTCATTTGAGTCATACCTCCTGCAACTCTGATAATTTGTAGGCTAGTTGGTTTCTTCATTACGGGGATGGTCAGTTACCTACAACTCATCAGCAGTCTGTCTGATCTCAGACATCTAGTACATATTGGAGGTGACAAAAAGGACCCCTCCCCCTTTTTTTTGCCTGTCTTGCCTCTTTTCATGCTCTCATGCTAATAAATGCTGAGATTGTTACATTGTACATAGCTGAAACTCATTGCCAGCTAGTGAAGAATGTCCGTTTGAAGAAATGAGGTTGCAAAGAAGCAAAGTTAGTTATGATTTCCCCTCTGCTTTTTCCGCTGCGTTCCGCGGCAATTTTTCCTTCCTCTAAGTGGCTGTCATGTCCCAAAATTTCAAATGGGGATTAAGGTGCCCAAAGGAGGGATGTAAAATCCTGTTTAATGAACGAATTAAATGTTGAACGAGTTAACTGATGAAACGGGGGTGGCCCTCCTTGTCACGGCCAGGTGGAATGGCCCCCGTGCGGTGGGGAGGGGCTGCTCCGGCCCGGTTGCTTCTGACCCCACACAGGACTGGAAGCACCAGCCCCTCCCCGCTTGTAGCCACTTCCTCCCGGGTAACAGTTAACCGTTACTAGGGGCGGCCCACAACATTTTGGCACCTGAGTCGGGGAGCTCAAATGACGCCCCCTCGCTTGGGCCAAAACTTTGAAAGGTCTCAATTCTCTGGGGCCTAGTGGTGTCCCCCCCCTCCCCTCAGTCTGGCACTTGAGGCAGTTGCCTCAGTTTGCCTCATGGTAAGGCCAACCCTGACCATTACCCAGCAAGCATCACTGGTTAAGGTTACCAGTTCACATCTCGAACCCAAAGAGAGCGAGGCTTCACCCCTTCAGTAAAAATGGCTTCCCCAGGGTGTGGAGGCAAAGGGAAGGGGGTGAGGTCTGCCGCGGCAGCCACGCTAGGTCCAACCCTTGCCCCCACGCTCCTGTGCCTGCGTGAGATGGAGAGGGAATGACATGCAGAAGCACAAGCAGTGTTTCCATTGTGGGGATACCAGCTCTCGTTGCTCCTGAAGGCAGGGGGCTGCCCCTAGCAAAGAAGTTTCCCGTTGTTTTCAGTGGAAGAGAAGCCTCAGATCCTTCTAGAGGAGACGGATACTGTGTCACGCCCGCCAACGAGCTTCTCCGTCTCCCGACCTGCCTGGGAGTGACGCAGGCAATCAAAATGTCTGCAGTGTGGAACGCTTGGCTTTTATTGCCGGCTGTACCCTGACTGAGAGATGATAATGGTAAAGGCTGCTTTCCCAGTGTGTGAATGAGTAAGAGATTCGTACAAAGAAAACATTCTGCCATGTGAGACAATAAGGATTCTCCGTGCAGCGAGCTTTGGACCTTAGATATTGAGTTCCCAGCACTTGAGCTAAAGTTTATCCATTACGTGGAGTAAATATTAGAAGGGGTAGTGTCGAGGGGCGCCTTTCCCATCCCCCTGTGAGGGCGGTGACAGACCCTCCACAGCCCTGTCAAACTGTCTCTCGGGGTAGTGTGGCCTAACAGCCCTCTCCCATTTTGTAGCTTTGTTTGATCTTGAGATCTCAAAGGGCGTCCATTAAGCGTCACAAGGCCCCTCTGAGGAAGGAGTGTTACTATCATCCCCACTCTACAGATGAGGAAACCGATGCACAGAGATGTGTAGACTCATCCAAGTCACTGCCCCAACTCACTGGAAGAGGCCTGACACCCAGACGCATGCGACAACCACCATATACTCCAGCTTGCTTGGCAAACAGGGCTTGGCAAGCAGCAAGAGAAGATGACCCACCATGCACACTGAAATTGATCTGAGCCTCCTTTGTGATACAATTATTTTCATTTTTTAAGGATCTCCGGGAAGGGGGAGAGGTAGCCAAGTTAGTCTGTTACAGAAAAAAACAACAAATGGTCTGGTAGCACTTTATAGATTAACAAAACATCAAAATATATAGATGGTATCATGAGCTTTCGTGGGCACAGCCCACTTCTTCAGATGACTGGAGTTATGAGTAGGGGATATGAAAACTCAGAATAAATAGGAGAGGGGTAGGGGAGGAGGGAGAAGGAGAAAAAGAAAAAAGGAAGGGGTGTGTGAGACAGAGCATCATTAAGTATCTGGAGAACGGGTACTTAAATCTAAGCAGATAAAAATCAAAGTCAATAGATAGATTGCTAGGACAGGAAAGATTTTAAAAATCTGCGTCTGTCTTTCCATTTGTATCCCAAATCCTGTGAGAATCTCTGTTTTCTTAGTATTTCTCCCAGTAGGAAGAATCAAAAAGCTCTCCGGATGGTAGAACAAGATGGAAAACATCTACATTTTGACACAGAATGGAAACAAGATCTTCCTGATATTTCCAATGACACATCCTTTCCCTCTTTCAACAACCTTTCCACATAACTTGGGAGATTCCCAGTACAATACTGCACACTGGTTAGAATCTAAAATTTAGATACTGGTCTTGAAGGAGTACAACAGAATTGAGCTTGACGCAGGAGTAACTGGATGAAATTCTATGGCTTGTGATTTACAGGACACACGCCAAAGGATAGTCTGGTGTTAATGCCCATGAGGAAGCAGCCACATTTTTAGTCAAACCTACAAATAGCTTAGAACTTTATCATAGAATCCTAGGGTTGGAAGAGATCTCAGGAGGCCATCAAGTCCAGCCCCCTGCTCAAAGCAGGATCGACCCCAACTAAATCATCCAACCCAGGGCTTTGTCATGCTAGGACTTACAAATCTCTATTGATGGAGATTCTACCACATCCTTAGGTAACAGGGCCGGACTAAGGGGTGGGCAAGCTGGGCAGCTGCCAGGGGCACCAACCGATGGGGGGCACTTGATGGCAGCTGTAAGGGGTGCGCAGTGACCCCCCATGCCCGCGGCACTGGCCAGCAGCGCCCTTCACCCCACGGCCGCGGGGCCCTGCACAGCCAGGCGCGGCCCACTTCGGGCTGTGCGCCAGCAGCGGTGGCCAGGCTGGGCTGGGCAGCGCATGTGCCATGCGCCCCGGGGGTGGGCCCGTGTGCCCTAAGGGGGGTGGGACCATGCCCCAGAGGCAGGCTCGCGCATGCGCCTTGTGCCCCGGGGTGGCGCCATGTGCCCAGACTCAGGGTGCTAAAATGGCTCCGGCCAGCCCTGCTAGGTAACCCATTCCAGTGCTTCACCAGCCTTCTAGAAAAACAGTTTTTCTTAATATTCAACTGAGACCTTGCAGTTCATAATACTTTGCTCACACTTAGCTGTGAAGCCTTTAAAAGCAGGACTTAGACCAGCATTATTGACAGACTCATAAGTACATGGGCATTATTTGACTTGGCTATAAATTCGTCACACAGAGAACAGTCTCCATATAATACATTAATGTCATCAGCTAATTTATCTGTTTACTGAGTCCAAACAGCCTGACTAATGTAGTGAAATGTATTTTACTACTTGATCATACATACGTGTATCTAAAAATATAAGCCTGATGAGTTTAGCTGATAGATGATCTTGGACTTATGTTACAGTGTTTGCTTTGAGCTACAGTATCTTTCCCCTTTTGATAGTAAAAAGTTTACTACATTCAAAAAACTCCAGTCATCTGAAGAAGTGGGCTGTGCCACGAAAGCTCATGAAACCATCTACAAGTTTTGTTAGTCTATAAAGTGCTTCCAGAACATTTGTTGTTTAAGTTTATCCTGTACAGACTAACTTGGCTACCCCCTGAAGCTCAAAATTACTGTAATGATTTTCACTTACTGAATATATGTCAAAGCCCAAGTCTTTGGTTTATTGTACAGGTTGAACCTCTCTGGTTCAGGACTCTCTGGCTCGGCAACATCTGTGGTCCAGTGGGATCATGGATGTTGCCAAACCAAAGAGCCACAGCAAGTAGGAGCTGGGGCTAGCTGGGAGTTCGGTGTTGGAGTGGCTGGTGGCTCGGAGCCTGGCTAGGAGCAGAGCTGGCCCCACAGCTGGGAGTGAAGTAGGAGGCTAGCCAGGAGCAGAGCCAGTTGCGTGGCTGGGGGGCTGGGAGCAGAGCTGGTGCCGGAGCCTGGCCAGGGGTCAAGGAATAGAGCACGAGTCCAGCTGAGGGGCTGGGCGTGGAGCCATTTCTGTGGCCGGGAGGCTGCTGGCTCTTCTCTACTCCCAGAGCCTGGACAGGGGGCTAGGAGTGGAGTCAGTCTGGCAGCTGGGGGCAGCGGAGCCTGGTGGCTGGGTCCAGCCATGGGGTTGATGGCCTTGAGGGGGATCATGGCAGGGAGCCTGGCAATCCAGGGGGAGCCTGAAGGCTAGCAGCAGAGAGGCCG
Organism: Pelodiscus sinensis; assembly: GCF_052426305.1. Taxonomy (NCBI): domain Eukaryota; kingdom Metazoa; phylum Chordata; order Testudines; family Trionychidae; genus Pelodiscus; species Pelodiscus sinensis. The sequence continues at coordinate 9,912,775 of NC_143059.1, forward strand.
GAATTAACAGCCCATTGTCTAGCAAACTTCCTCGTTCGGGACCAGTTAAGTCCTGAGGGCGCCAGATGAGGGAGGTCCAACCTGTACTTTATACAACAAGGACCAGATGATGCAGTCTTTAGTTTAGCAAAACTCACATTGGAGTCAATAACCCTCATCTAAGAGTTTCCGCTGGTTTACACCTTGTGACGGGGCAGACAGGCCCCGCACTGGCGAACAGGGGATAGCCCAGGCCCAGCTGGCGGAGGAAGCCCCGCCCCTCCGACCCTGCTGGGCATGCTCCCAGCAGCGGCCGGGTATAAAGGCAGAAGGAGCCCGGCAGTCGGAGAGGCCACAGGCTGAGGGAGGAGCCCAGGCCGGGCCAGGGTTCTTGCAGCCGCTGGGACCAGAGTCGCCGCCCGCGCCGGACCCTGACACGGAGGAAGCAGCCGCTGGCCCAGGGCGGCAGGAGCGCGCCCGCAACCCCGGCAGGTACGGCCTGAGAGGCGAAGGGGCCGGGGGGAGCCAGGGCACGGTAGGGAGCAGCCCAGGGCAGGGGAGACAAGGTTTGGCTCGGCCTGTATCGGCCGGATCCCCCGCCGAGCCGGCAGGAGCCACAGACCCTGCCTCAAGGGCCCTGGGCTGGGGCCCGGTGGAGAGGGAGGGCCCGGGTCCCCCTACCACCCATTGTCCCTTCCCTGGACAAGCAAACCCCAGGCCAGGGGAGGCTTCTCAGAGCCGCTAGGCCTCTAGTACCGTAGATGCCCTGATAGAGGGGCCTGGACTTTTACATTGGGACTTTGGTTACCGTATATGCCCTGATAGAGGGGCCTGAACTTTTACACTGGGACTTTGGTTACCGTATATGCCCTGATAGAGGGGCCTGGACTTTTACATTGGGACTTTGGTTACCGTATATGCCCTGATAGAAGGGCCTGGACTTTTACGTTGGGACTTTGGTTACCGTAGATGCCCTGATAGAGGGGCCTGGACTTTTACATTGGGACTTTGGTTACCGTATATGCCCTGATAGAAGGGCCTGGACTTTTACGTTGGGACTTTGGGGTTCTATACAGGCCCGGTAGGAGGGGGCCGAACCCCTTGACAGGGGCGTACCCCCCTGACACACCTATTTTCTAGTCAGCTTTGCACGTAGATTGCATCAGCTTGGATTCTCTCTTAGGCCCAGGTAAACTGATTACCACCCACAAAACCACCATTCTGAGATTTACAAACCCTTACACAGCCACTGTGTAATACTAATAGCTTCCATTGGTGCTATTAATGATCTGGGTTAAGCACAAGCCTCTAAGATACATTTTAAAAACCTACTTTTACCTGACCTATGATAAAAAAGGGGTGGACTTTTGACTAAGGCACAGGCCAGGTCAAAAGAGACACATTTTTACCACAGATTGCTTGTGTGACCTGAAGCAAGTCCCTTAACTGTTCCGTGCCTCAGTTTCCTCATGTATAAAATCTATAGTTAGTGTGAGGATTTATTGTCTATAAAATGCTTCTACATCCATGGAAGGCACAGAAGAAGATATAGAAGAATTATTATAATGTAATAATAATAGTCACAGCCTGGCTTCCAATCAAGTTTCCACTGAAGTCAGTGCTGCTTTGGGAGTTGGATTAGGTCTGTGGAAATCACAGCTGAGTGAAAACAATAAATAATTTGTCAAAATTAATATTTTCCCGTGACACTATCTGTGAACAGATTGAAAAATGGCAATGAATTTATTCATTGCAAAATCATTCCATAATTTCCAGTTGAAATAGTTCTTGCTCTACAGCTCATTTGCTAAATATTTGTTGAAAATATTTGTGTTGTGTGTAACATACCAATACGTCAGGTGGCACAGTTTCTGCTTTCTGGTTGGATGGCTGGTGTAACTAGAATGTGAATGACAAATATAATCAAATATACAATTCAAAATTCAGGCTGCATTTATTAGATGGACCATCCAATTAGGGAGCTGAAACTGTGCCTCTGTAGGTAACATTGACTAATTATATAAACTGCAAGTTGTGCAGTAAATTAGAATGTGCAAATTGAAAAGAGGTTGGTTAGCGAAATATGTCACATGGCATTGCTTCCTTCCCATAGTGGAGGAGTTATGTAACTAACACAATTGCGACTTGAGAATTTTATAATCGTGCATGCAACTCAAAAATCACGTTAAGCAAGTATTTGAAACCCACTTTTTGCAGTGTTCATGGTTACAATGCATGAGTGTTTCCGGAACAAATACCAAAATATACTGCATCATGGATATTTTTGGACAGTTTTTTCTGTTAGGGTCTCAGCTCTGTTGAAGATACCCTTGCACCTAGACAGGGTAAATCTGTCTTTGTATTTGATCCAGTAGAGGACTGCTGCCAAGGATGGTAGAAACATATGAGGACCTTCCAATGGAAGAACTTTAAGTCTGGGATTCCAACAGACTTTTCCAGTATTTTGGCCTTTGTATTCTAGTTAAAAAACAGCCATTTCCGAGTAGAGAATGGGACAGCCCCTGTTTGTGCAGAACATCAAATAGACCTTGTTAATTCACAGGGCACAAAGTGAAATGAAATGATAGCCTGTGCACCAACATTGACCACATATGGCGCTTCACCAAGGTAAGTGTTTCACCGGATGCTATAAACACAGGTGAAAGCGGGGGTGTAGCCATGGGTGGGCCATGGCCCACCCTCTTTGAACCTAGGGTCATCCCCTGGAGCTTACCTCACTCCAACCAGCACTCTGGCTAGAGAGTGGGGGTGAAGTTTACCCCACTCCGCCCCAGTGCTTTGGCTGGGCATGGCTCAGGGCTTACCCCTATCCCTCCTGTCCCATTCCCCTGCTCCTCATTCTTGCCCTCCCACCTGAATTTGGGGCCCACCCACATGGACCCTTCTGGCTACACCACTGGTTAAGAGTACAGCCACCGAGCATCTACATCATTGTTACTTGTCATAAAGCTGCCAATCGAAGGACACAGCTCAGGAAAAAAAAAATCCACAAAGTACCTCACAGAAAAGATGATCAAATGGTGTTAATTAATTAGTATGCGCAATTCATTGGACTTCAAAGCTTATTCTTAAATTGCTTCCTGATGGAGAAGAAATGAGAATAAATGCCTTGTTAACCTTAGACATGCCAGGTTTAGGTCAGGAGAACAGCCAAATAAACTAACGACGAACTGTGTAATAGACAACACTGAATTCATTCCCCGGAATAGGCACGTGCTCTAGCTCTCAGGAATGTACAAAAAAAGAGAGAACTGGTAGAGAGAAGGCCTGGAACCTGCTGTGCAAGGGAGGGCTAGAGGTACATGCTGAACAAAATGGCATAATAACACTAGCTGCTGCACTACTTTGGGGCCTCTTGGGCCATTGGCTCCCTGGCAGCCCCTCCGGAAGAGGTGTGGTCCCAAGAAGTAGGCATGGTTGGTTGCATAATTGCTCCTCCGCACAATGTAAATGGATCATCAAGTAAAGCTGCACAAGACTGTCAGCCCTACCGCTTATCACCAAAGCATTTAGCTAATTTTATTTGTTACTCTTTAGATGGTGATAGGCCTTATGAGCCCTAGTCATGGACTAGGTCTCATTGCGCTATGTGAGCTAAACAAACCATATAGGTAGTATTCAGTAACTGTGTGGCAGCTAATAGTTAACAGCAGGTCTAGCCTTACCAGTGGCTTAGTTTACCACAAAGTATATTATGTAAACACTTCATGACTTTCTGGGTGTATAGCTGCCCTCCTTCCCCTACCTCAGACATTTCCTTGGTAAGATAGCATGGTCTACTTCTTCTGAGCTCTCCTGGGCTACGTCTGGACTACAGGCTTCTTTCGGAAGAAGCTTTTTTTAGAAGAGATCTTCCGAAAAAACTTCTTCCGAAAGAGTATCCATGCTGAAAAAGTGCATTGAAAAAGCAATCTGCTTTTTCGAAAGAGAGTGTCCAGACTGAATGGGCGCTCTTTTGCATGTAAGCTGTGATTGCTATGGATGGAATGGCCACCAGGGCACCTGTGCTTTTTCCTCTTTTTCTGAAAGAACTCCTTCTTCCCTGTCCACGCATGGCTTTTTGTGAAAAGTGTCACAAAACCCATGGCTGAACGGGAGGACCAGACTGGGTGGTGGTAGCAAAATAAGACAGTATTTGCACAAAAGGAATTATTCTCTGCAGAGGTGTAGAAAGACTTCAAAAGCAAGGAAAAACACAATGGGCCAGTGTCTGCTTTTGTTTACATTGCAGGTAAATCTGGAGTAACTCAGAAGCAACTACTCTGACTCTGGGTGTACATGTAGCATTACCTCTGTGCACTTGGAAATTAAATGTATCTCACCTGCTATTTGTATTGGGATGCTGATCTGCAGAAAGGTGGACCGTGTTGCCTAGAATGCGCCGTTCCCCATCCCCAATCTCTACTCCCTTCTTCTTTTAGGACCATGACCTTTGCCTGTTTTTTTTTGTCTGATCTTCAGAGTATGGGAAGATTTTGCCAAAGTTTAGACAAGCTTTTTTGCATCTCAACGGTAGCTTTCCCAGTATTTTCGGTCCCCGCTGTTCTGTGTAGTTCCTGTAAGGAGGTGTATGTGTAGAAATTATGATTTTTATGGCCACTTTACGCTTTACTTTTTCAATGCCCCCCAAACCAAATCAACCAGCCAAACAAAAACAAAACAAAACCCCTTATGGTATTCTATAGTAATGGTCCAAAATGCTATTAACATTTACAAGCTGTAGAATTGTTTAGTAGTTATATAGGGATCTGTAGGGCTGCAATAAGCATGCAGAATACTTTGAGCATACAGAGAGTTAAACATGGAGGGGATGGAACTGGAAAATTAGATAGAAAGGAAATTGCTAAATTTCTTGCAATGTTGCCAGGATCCATCTCTGAAATTATTTATCTCCTTTTCATAGTCATTGGAGACAGCTATGGAAGATAACCAGATGTTCAAGTATCTCTCTCCTTTTTTTTTATCACATTCAAAGGACCTGTGTCTTAGCAACAACAACAGTTAATGTTTAAAAACCCTTTGCTGGCCCAAATCAAGGCAAAATGTTTATATGTGCAAACAAATCCAAAACTCCATAGAAAGTTCTTGTGGTTTGAGGCGATGGAGTAGGAAAATGCACAATGTGCAGTTAAAGCTGAAAATCCCTGCAGACCAGCTCTGTTAGAGGCAAGCCTTTAGCAAGTATGTAAAAGTTCACGGCCATTTCAAAAGCAACCAGTAATGTAAATAAGGGAAGATGCCACCAAAATGTAGAAGATGCTGTTATATATGTAGTGGACATGGTGAGAGTTTTCCTCTTCTTTTGGATTAAGACGAACACCTTTTTTTCCAGAGTGCTTTCAAAACCGAAGCACTTCAAATGTTCTCTGAGGCTCCTCTTCATGAGAAATAGAACCTCCTCCCATGGAAAACAATAGCAAAGTATTGTCAGAAAGTAGCAGTTCAGGTTAATTAGAATGACAATGTTACTGAAATTGTTTTCTCATCTGAAATGAATTTCTTCTAAAAAATGGTCCATCACTAGAAGGGAAAGATCTGTCTGGCTCACACCACAATCTATAGCTATGTCCTTTACTGATTCCTCCCTGCTTGGCAAGTCTGATTAGAAAGAATAGAATTTGCATAGGACTGAAGACTAACCCGGCAGCCTTAGGACAGGGTTGAGGCAAATGGATCAGACAGCGGGAGGATGCTTATGCTGGTGCTGTCCACGCTCTAAGGTTACTATTTATTGAAATTGCAATAGTGCTTAGAGCCGTGGCTTTCATCCTTTCCAGAGTCCAGTTTCAGGAGTTGGATCCATCTTGTATACTCCATGTTTCACCTCACTTTAAAAATGACTTTCTTACAAACTCTGACACCCTACTATGAAAGTGCCACAGCACACTAGTGGATAAGTTTGTGGCTCACAGATTGGGTAATCAGCGATAAATGCAGTGCTTTTATTAAGGCCTGCTCTATACTACGTGGTTCAGCTGACGTAAGCTGCTTTGCACTGATCTAGTTGAAGACATGTCTCCACTTAAATTTGATTCCCACGAACCTAAGTGTCTCTTTATACTTCTTGGGGAAATGGTGTTACTAGTTCGGCATAGAGTCATGGTCAATGTAATTATGTGTATGCAGTGTTAGACTAGATGCTATGTTGCTTAGGTCGACTGTAACTGGCTTTTGGGGCTGTCCCACAACATTCCACACTGACAATAAAATTGGGTACAAGTGTGCCATCAATTTGCATACTCACCAGGGGCAAGGAGCCAAATGTGTGCACACACGAGTGATTTAATAAAGGTAGTAGTCATATGCTGACGTCAATTAGGTCAACGTAGTTTTGCAGTGCAGACATTGCCAAAGACCATGTTTTTTAATGTCTAGGAAAGTTATGAATTTAAGCTCCCAAGCTTGTCTTTGAAAGTGTTCGGCAGATTTTCTTTGAGGATGAGGCCTGCGAGCTCAGATGTAGAGGCACTGTTTTGTGTTCAGCCACCGTGGATGTGTTTTCAAGATTGATCACTTTCCTGTGAGAGTTCATTGGAGAGTGCTGTGATTGACTGGTTTCACCCCCATATTGGGTAATGGGGCATTGAATGCACAGAATGAGGTATGTCACGTGTTGATAGGCATGTGTAGGGCCCATGCATCTTGAAAGGTGTGTTGGAGGGGCTGTTGATCTTATAAAAGCTCACTTCCTGTTGTCTTGCATTTCCCTTGGGAGTAGCTACTGTTGGTGACAGGTAGTTGACTATATAATCAGTGGTCTGTTCCAGTATGGCATTCCTTGTGAATCTGCTCTTTCCAGGAGTAGCTAATGTGACAACGGAGAGTTTCCCAATCAGGGGTGTGATGGTACGATAATCTGTAGGGTAGGCCTAGGAATTGGGCATATCCTGAACATAGAGTTCCCTGTGTGCTGTGACAGTCAAAAAACATAACAGTGTTAGGAACCATTAGGAAATGGGTCGATAATCTACTATGGAGTTGAGAAGTTTGTCTGTGTTTAAGGACTCCTCCTAATGGTAAGAGCTAGGATCATGACACTTGGTATGCAGCATCCTCTTACCATAACTTGAAGCAAGGCCACGGTTTGGTTGTGGCAGGGAAATGGGATATGCCTGGAATGGGATTGCGTCTCATAAAAAAGACAGTCACCCGGTAGGTGAAAAGGGGTGGCTAGGGGTGCCTCCCCATCTGGGACTGCCCCAGCCCTGAGCCTCCCACCCCTCCAAGCACCCTTTAAAGTGGGTGAGGGGGCTGAAGCCCCCCAATTCATATGGGACATTGTTGGCTGTTCCCCTTTGTCAGGGAGCGAGGGGAAAGTGCTCAGCTGGCTGCATTCCTCAGTCTGGCTGGAGAGTTCAGGGGTTAATTTAACGTGGACCTGGGGCATGCATCCCTCCCGTAGACGTGCCTGCTGGAACTGCAGTGCCATGGACAGGTGCTTCTCACCTGGCCCCAAGCTGCTGCAGTGAGAGGGGCCTGGGGTTGTCCTCTCTTCCGGGGGCAGGCTGCGAACGGAACCCTTCCCCAGAGCAATGATTTACATAATGCACGGACATTTTGCTTTTATTTTCCAAAAAACAAGGACCCAAACAACACTGGGTAAATCTTCTAGTTATCAACAAAGCATGTGTTACAGAGTGTGTGAGGGACACAGAGATCTCCACAAGCAGTCGTCATTGGGGGATCATCATTGATTGGGACAGTTTCTAGTAGGATTCAGTAATGATCAATACCTGCCCCGATCAATGACCTGGAAGTCACTCTACAATCACAGATAATAAAACTTGCAGATTGTGTGAAGGTTGGAAGAGAGGTAAATGAGGGATCTGGATTCCTTAGTCCCACAGCCCCCCAAATGCCTTTTAATACTGCCAAATGCAGTTACACACCTAACAACAAGGAGTACATCCTGGACAGCAACGACTCTGGAAAGGATTTAGGAGTAACGATGGACAAGCTTCTCCACAGGAGTTCCCAGTGCAGTTCCATGGCAAAGGATGTTCACATAATGCAATTCCTGGGCTGTGTAAACCAGAGATAGGGAATAGAAGGGAGAAGTGATTTTTGCCTCAGTATGTAGCATTAGTGAGGCCAACACTGGAATACTGAGTGCAGGTCTGGTGTCCACAATGCAAAAAGGATGTAGAAAGTGGAGAGGGTAGGAAAAGAGCCACTAAAATGACTTGAGGGCAAGAGAAAATGCCTTGCAAGGGGAGATGTAGAGCTCAGTTTGCTTATTTTAGAAAAAAGAAAAGTGAGAGGATTAAGGTGTGTAAGTTACAGTCAGTGAGAGAAAACCTAGGTACTGAATGACTAATGACTCTCTAATCCACCATAGATAGACACAGCAAGAACGAGTGGTTGGAAGCTGAAGTGACATAATTTCAAATGGGAAATAAAGTGCTCATTTTTTTATGCGGAGAGTAAAATACCATTGGAATAAACCACTAGGGAAATGGTGGATATTCCATATGTCTTCAAATCACAAATGGGCGGAAGAGACTTCAGCTCAACAGATGACATTCAATGAATGAAATTTTTATCTTTGGGAACGATGCAAAGATGTTGACAGTGGCTGGTTTTGTTTACACCTCTCTACGCATATTGGACAAAATCATTTCAAGCAGCTCTCGATAATAATGGCGCGATGCTTTGCCTGCACCTGTGAATCAGGAAGCCATGTCCTGAGGGGTGAGTCTGGCATTTGATTTCCACCTACAGCTGTTGTCCCCCCCTGAAGCAAATGTGTGAGAGAAATGTTCTCTGGGGCATTTTTAAGTGATGCTGGAAGTTTGTCAGCCAGTACCGGGTTCTACGTGCATTCTAGTGGTTTCATTTCCTCTGCCTTTTCCCATCACCCTTCTAAGATGAAAATGATGTGAAATTCACCATAATGCACAGCCAGTTATCCAGCAGTTGGGGGCCTGGCAGCCTGCAGACTTCAGTTTATGATGAGAATTGTCCCTGGCAAAATTCTTCACACACTGGGGAACCAGGCTCATGCTGTCTCGTTAGGTACCGAGAGGCTCTGACGTGCTTTTATCGCATCTCTGCAGGATAATTGTTGCTTGTTATTGGAGAGTCTAATACCTCCCCCAAGTCTTGGCAGTTCTGTGCAGAGCTCTGCGATTAGAATGTTTCATCAAAGACAGAATCTCTGCGCTTGGAGAGCTTGGTGGATTGATTGGCTTCTGCCGCAGCCGTAGAATGACTTGCACATGCGCATCCTTCAGCTTCTGCATCTTCTTGAGCCTTCATTTCTGAAAGAGCTTCTTTGATGGTCCTCCCTAATGTACAACCTCCACTCTACCACTGAGGAATGGGTGGCAGGGCAGGGGTAAGGGGAAGAGAGAGAAGACACGCAATCTTTAATATTAACCCTTTTGGTTTTGAGAGCATTTTCTGTCTGTGGTGGAGTTGAATGCAAGAGCAAATGTGAGGAGGAAGGATTGCCTACTGGGCCAGGCACTGGTTTGGGACTCAGGGCCCTTGTGTTCTGTTTTTGACTCAGCTATGGATACTCATCTGTAAAAACAGGGATGATACCTTACCTCCCTATTCTACACATATGCCAGAAGGATAAAATCCATTAGTGGATGATGATGCTTTTCAAAGCACTATACACAGGAATACCTACCTCTTCTTTGATGCCTTGTAAATACCAGGATAGGCTAGAATAACACTAAAGTGATGGTCCAATTCAGGTTGGACCTCCCTCATCCGGCACCCCTAGGACCTGATCAGTCCCAAACAAGAGGATTTGCCAGACAAAGGGAGGTTCTTCCCAACATGTTCTGTGCTGCCCTGCTGCCCCTGTCTAGGGCTCCAACCTGTCCTTGCTGCTGCCTGCATAGGCATGGCATCCCCAGGTTGGAACTCTGTGGCTGCCACCAAAGCTGGAGCATTGTGACTGCTGCCACCAGCCCCTTGCTAGTGTCCAGCTACAGGGGCCGGAACTCCCTGTTGCTCCACCCACCTCCACCAACTAAGTTGCTGGCTCCCCATGCTGCTCCTGCCCCACTGCCCGATCTCCCTATGCCTGGGCTCTGTGCTCCAGGAACATCTGTGGTCCTGCCGGACCAGGGATGTTGCTAGACTAGAGAGTCCTGGTTAAGGGAGGTAGACCCTGTAGGAGGTGGTCAATGCATATTTTCCCCATTTGATACATTTATAATCTACAGTGATTCCAAAACGTCTTTAAATTCCACTGATGTAAAATTAAAATTCATTTTAAAAATAGAAGGTCTTATCTGTTACTTTTTCTCTGGGATGTTCTCCTACACAGGTCACATTTTTTAAAAAGTTATTAAAACAGAAAACAATGTTTTTGGATTAAAAGTGCATACAGTCACTGAATTTATTTTAGTTTTTGGTCTCAAAATCACATGTCTCTAGCGTGTGATACAGTAGTGTATTCGTTCAGTGGGAAGGACTAGATAAGCCAGGGAGGCCCCTCGAAAGGAGAAAACGTATCGACAATATATTTGAGAGCGCTTGTGAGTGAGCGAGTCTGTCTGTCCATCTGTCTGTTCAAGAACTCCTCCTAAACGATAAGAGCTAGGACCACCAAATTTGGTACGCATCTTCTTCTTATCATAACTTAAAGTGAGGTCAAGGTTTGGTTGTGCCAGGACAATGGGATGTGCCAGGAATGAGAATGTTTTTCATAACACGGAAAGGGAGGGGGCTGGTAGCAGGGACCGTTATATTGTGTAATGATCACAGGGGGGGCAGCAAGAGGCCAGAGATGGGGACAGGGACAGGGGCAGCTATAACCCCATGGAGACAGGGGAGCAGGTATGCTTCCTGCCTGCCACCTGGGTGTTGTGGCCCCCACTGGTTCCTGACTGCCCCACAACTGCAATCCCATGCTTTGAGCCCCTCCTCAACCCCTACCCTGAGTCCTGCACCTCTCCACATCCCCATCCCTCTGCCCTAAGCCCCACCTCACACCCAAACCCTGATACCTTCACCTCCCAGCCCCTACCCCAATCTCCCACATTGTGAAGCTCCTGTCTGATTCCTGAACCCCCTCTCCTCCTCCCCAAACCCTTAGCCTCCTGCCCTGAAGGACCTGAGCAACATTGGCTAAATCTTCTAGTACAGTTAATTTTTTTAGCATTTTTTTTTCAGCCACATGCCAGTCTTACACACTGCGTTACTTGCATCCTAGCAACACAAACTGCACCAACAGTAAAGACGCGAGGTCTCTGTAATGCAAACTCGAATGGTGATTCATAGATTTAGTTATATTTAACGTTCTCCAGGCAAATGATGCTCACATTTCACGAAACTCCGTCACACTGGATGTGCGTATTCCATTACTCACCGGAGTCGTGTCTCTTTCACAATATTGTCGTCGGCTTCAAGGCTGCGAAACAGGTTGGTCTCCAAAGTGTCAAGCCTCAGGAAAGAGGTAAAATTGCAGGCACAAAAATAGTAAGCTGGAGCTCTGAGAGGCGCTGCGTGTTTCCCCTGAGCTTCCTGAAGCTCCTGATAGTACTGCAGCTCCTCTCGTAGGCTTTGCCGGACCCAACCATGATCCCAGCTCAGTTAATGGCAAAACTCTCATTGACTTTCACAAGGCAGGGGCAGACCTTTCTAGTCCATGTTGCACTTAGAGCCTGTGATGGAAGAATATTGGTGTTAGGGATGTTAAATATTGGTTAATTGAATAGTCGAGTAACCTCATGAATTCTTATTGGTTAATCAACTATTTGAAAGTCCTTGGGGGCGGGGCTGGCAGTAGCGTGGGGTGCAAGGCAGGAGCTAGTCCACAAGGGGAGCTAGTTTAAAAACCAGTTCCTCCTGCAGACCAGCTGCTTGTCGCCCTGTGCTGCTGCCTCTGATAAAGAGGCAGCAGTGTGGGGTGGCAGCAGCTCCTGTCTGGGGGAGCTGGGTCTGAGCTCCTGGACCCGGTGTGAACTGAAACTGAGCCAGCCTTCCTGCCCGCCCAAGTGCTAATACGCTTTAAATGCACAGCCACAGCGGGGATAGGTCCCGGACCCGGTGTGAGCCAGAACTGAGTCGGGTTGCTGGCCAGCCTGCTAAAAAATTTACTAGTTGAGGGGGAGCGAAATACATGTAGTCTATAGCATTGACCTAAAAATAAGCTTTTTCTTATTGGTGAATCGGTTAATCGATTACACTATTACATCCCTAATTGGTGTCGGTGGGTAAATTTCCCTCTTTCCTTAAAACACTTAGGTAGAAGATGTCAGCTGGAAAGTGAGCAAAATACAAGCTGAAAACACTGCTGTGCTGGATCTGCAGATCAGCGAGTGCTGCAACAAAAGAATGTGTCTTGGTTGTTTGAGAGGGTTGTGGGCAGGAGAGCAGTAGAAGTAGGGCTCAGTTGAGGGGCATGCTCCCCCCTCGATGGTACAAGTGTCTCTGCCTAGTGCAAGGCTCTCTCTCTGGGGCAAGCACAGCCTGTAGGCTGTTTTATACCCAATGCCCCTCTACCTGAGAATAGATGGCCCTGATGTCAAGCCCAAAAGTACCTTCCTTTCTCCTGGGGTATTTATGGCCCTGCGGCATGGTCAAAAGTACGTGCCCCTCTACTGGGGTATTTATGGCCCTGCCACCTGGTCAAAAGCACATGCACCCCTATTAGGGTATTTACGGCCCTGAGGCCTATTCACAAGTACTCAGCCCTCTCCCAGGACATGGACAGCCTTCCGGCCTAGTTCATAGTTCATTTTTTGAGGAGTACAAGATCTTTCGAAAAAGGCTTTTGGAAAGAAGTGCATCTAGACCGTGGTTTCACTTTCGTAATAGCGTTTTTTGAAAATGCTGTAATGAAATTATGCAAATGAAGCACGGGAAATTCAAATCCCGGCTTCATTTGCAATTTTGATATGTCTAATTTACATCCCTCTTTTGAAAGAGGAATGTAGACTAGACATAGCCTAGGTCTATCTCCTGCAAAGCATGCAACCTCAGGCCAAACCATGGGACCAGTGTAAGTACCTTATTGAATCAATACCCTGCTCTTTCCATACAGATGCTCTGTGCATGGCCACCTCTGTAGTTCACTATCTGATATTTGCATTTCCTGTGGGGTCTCGTCCAGTAAGGAGCCAAGTCAGCAACTCCCAATCACACTGAGTATTGCCATCAGCTGCTCTCAAAAGTCTGCATCTATGTGAGTAATAATGGCTAGCTCTTTTCATCTGTAGATCCCAATGTGCTTGACCAAAGGGATCAGTATCATTATTCCAATCTGGACCACCGGGAAGTGAAGGGATAGGAATAGAACTCGCATGTTCTGAGTCCCACTGCTGTGTTCTATCTGTTGGGTCACGGAGGGCGTGTCTACACTGGGGAGTTATTTCGAAATAACCCCCTTTTATTTCAAAATAACAAGGTGAGCATCCACACTGCCAAGCCGATTATTTCTAAATAATGGGCTTGTTATTTCGAAATAATAACTCCTGCTTGTGGAGAGGAATAAGCTTATTTCGAAATAGTTATTTTGGGAGTTATTATTTCAAAATGACTTATTTTGAAAGAACTCCCTAGTGTAGTTATAGCCAGAGTGATAACAAGGAGTATGGCACTAGGCCTGTTGGGTGCACAGAATAACTATCACAAGCCCTTGTTTGTCTGACGCTAATCACACATGAACCATTAGCCAAATGCAGTCAGGGGGAGCATGTTTCAGCCTCCCACAGTGGCACAACTGGTGCATACAGTCAAGAGAATGTGTTTAACCCCCCCCCCCCAGCAAACTATCTTGGGCAGTGCAGTGTCTACCGACAGGTTAAGTGCTCACATCGTGGCAGGGTTTGGTGCAGTGCCCAATGCATCCTAGCAGCACTTCGATCCAAGAGGATGGCTTGATCCTTCCGCTACTGTTTGAGTCTGAACCTCCACTTGTCCAGATTAATTTGACAATTGCGTGATATCTAATGCCACAAGCGTCAACCAGACACCTGTTGGCGGCTCAAGCAGGATCAGCCAGCCTCCAATGTCATGCTTCGCGGAGCAGCTAACAAGTGCAGTGATATCTGAGTTTTTTTCGCTACTCTTGTTTTGTGATAATATACCAGCCGCAACAACTTAAACGGGCCCTCTAAAATGTCAAGCTTGGCAAAAGTACTGGGGCAAAACCACAGTCACATGTCATATTAGTTCAGTCACAAAAACGACACAGAATGTTAAGTACACAACAGTCTGTAGGAAAAACATTAGAGTTATCCAAAGTGGGTGAATGGAGGTTTTGCTGTGTTTGATTAGTTCTGAACATCTGCACCCTCTTTAGACCTCATGCAATGGCAGATACCACCAATACTCAATCCCAGGGCAATGCCCTGACTTTTAAGGAGTAAGTCAGAATTTTAATTTCTAATTTTAATTTCTCCTGAGAAGGGTGTGCATACTTGTTTGTGCACTCATATAGGGTTTGCAGGAACAAGTCCATGTGCCCCAAAATGGAGCATTTGCATGCACAGATGGACAGCTGTGTATTTTGGCATGTATAGTTGCACGGTTTACAGGTAGGTATGGCTATGCATGTTTTGTCGTCAGAAAGTTGGTAGACACATTTCACAAATTGGTCCTTAGTATTAATTCAAGGTTAGGATTTTTCTTCTTTTAAAAAAGAAATGTAATAAATACTGTAGGTGACAGTGCACAAGGGCTATGTCTAGACTGCAAGCCTCTTTCGAAAAAGAGCGTCTAGACAACAAGAGGATTTTTTGAAAAAAGCGGCTTGCTTTTTTGAAAGAGTCTGGCCGCTCTCTTTCAAAAAAGCCCTGTTTTCATGCAATAGCGCCTTTTTTCAAAAGATGACTTTAGAAAAAAGGCGTTATTCCTTGTAGAATGAGGTTTACCATCATCGAAAAACCGCCGCGTTCTTTCGATTTACTGTCGACAGAACGTGGAGGTAGTCTAGACGCAGGTAAAGTTTTGTTGAAAAAAGGCTACTTTTTTCGAAAAAACCCTGTAGTCTAGACACACCCAAGGTATCTAGGCATCTCTTCCATTATAAGGACTATGCCTGAGCTGGTGCATCTGAGCTTGGTGGCATTCCCTGTGCACGGTTCCATGCACTGAAGGGTAGAACCCAGTCTAAAAATTGCCTGGTGATGCCTTTGCCCGAGATCAGTCACTGCGTAGGCCTCCATGACAATTAGACATTTGTGGCTGACCTTTAGCTGATTTGGGCTTGCAGGACCCTGGCTAAAGCCAGTCTGTTTAATTGCCGGGTAGGCTTCTATATTTGAGCTGAATTGGGGCTCTACGTCCCAGAAGTAGATAGAGATGTACTAGCCCCCCAGCCCAGGCCCTGGGAGCCTGAGAGAGGGGGCACAGACCATTCGTGGGCTTCTCAGTGTGTAGACCTGCCCTGGTGTGGTACCGTGACTGATGATGATACCAAGCGACAACTGGACTTCAGAGCAACCTCTGTGTGGTGTTTGGGGACAAGACTTCTGGAGGGGAAGAATGTGGTCAATGAAGTTGACAGGTCCTATAGAAACCAAGGCAGGGGAGAGGGCACCATGGGGCTCTGTGTGCAGTGCAGAGCCTCATGCCAGCCCCCCACCAGGCTCTGGATCTGCTGGCCGCTTCCAGGGTGCAGAGAGGGGTCCCAGGACAGGCAGGCACCAGGCAGCCTGTCTTAGCGCTGCTGCCCATGAGCGGCTCAGGTAAGCCTGAGCACCCCACCTTGAGTTCCCCAAACCTCCTGCACCCCAAATCTCTCATCCCTAATCTCCCTCAAAGCCCACACCCTCTGTTAAGAGCCTGTACTTCCTCCTGCACCTTAACCCCCAGCTCAGAGCCTGCATCTCCTCCTACACCCCGCCCCAAGCCTGGAGCCTTCTGGCATTCCAAACCCCACCTCCTGGGCCCACCCTAGAACTTGCACCCCCCTCCTGCACCCAAACCTCCCGCCTCAACCTGCAGCCCCCTCCTGGATTCTAAATCCCTTGGCCCTACCCCCCCAGCCTAGAGCTTCCTCCTGCACCCCAATCCTCTGTCCCAGCCTTGAGCCCCTCAGCCCTGGCCCCAACGTTGAGCTCACACCCCCAGCCATTGCCCTCACACCCCTGCACCCAATGCTCTGCCCCATGAGCCCCCTCCCACACTCAACACCCCTTGGCCCTGCTCCCCATGACATGAGGGCGATGTCTCGCACATCCTCTGTGTCGCACGTCCCCTCCCCACTGGAGCACAGAACCAAATTCACTCCACTCCGGGGTGGGAGGAATGAGAGGGAATGCTGCTCAGGATCTCACAAAGAAGCGACGACAGATTGAAATCAGGCAGGTCTCCGCGGGTGGTGGATTTCAGCAGCAGCCTTGTCTGGGGCAATCCCCAAAGCATAACAATAAGCTGGCACAGGTGAGACACTGCTGCACAGGTGAGTCCCACTCGCAGCTCATGCAGCTTTCTAAGCAAGGCTCCGGACTGGAATAGCAAGCGTAATGGCAGGCCAGGGTGGCCAGACCTGCACTGGAAAGCTGTCTAGTGCCTCATGTTAGAAATGGGCCCACTATAAGTTATCAGAACCAACCTCACTCTGCTTCTTGGAAAAAGCCTGTGTCTGAGGACCATCTCCCCTGCCCTCATAATGCCCAGCTAACCCCAGGATCAAGGCTCCATCGCTGCCATGAGTCCAGAGCCACATCATGCTGCTGCGGTCATATTTTATTTAGCTTGCTGGGCATTGCCATTCTGGCTTAATCACTTGCCATCTAACCTCGCTGCCAACCATTCCTCTGCTCAGGCATCCTAAAATGCCTGAACCCACTTTTAATTTTGGCCCAAAGAGATCTGATTTCTTGAACATCTGAGGAGAGATGATGGTTTGATAGCGATAGCTACCTCAGGAGCATGTAGAAGAAGTCAGCAGGTCTGCTTTCCAGGCCCTGACATCTGGGGTGTGTCTAGACTATAATTTTTTTTTAAAAGTGGACTTTTTTTTGAAAAAACTTCACCTGCATGCAGACTGCAGCTGTGTTCTTTCGAAAGTGAATAAAAAACGTGGCAGTTTTTTCAATCGCGGTAAACCTCAGTTTATGAGGAATAACGCTTTTTTTCAAAAGTACTCTTTTGAAAAAAGGCACTATTGAATGCAAACGGCATTTTTGAAAGAGCGCCTAGACTCTTTCAAAAAAGCGGCTCGCTTTTTCGAAAAACTGCTTGTAGTCTAGACGCTGTCTTTCGAAAGAGGATTTTTCGAAAGAGCCTTTCAAAAAAGCCTCTTTCAGAAGAGGCTTGTAGTCTAGATGTAGCCTCTCAGAATAATGTTACGTAATGAATAAGTGAGTGCTCCTAGCTTGCCTTCTGCTCGTTAGTAAATGCCAGGCATATCTGAATGGCTGCCATTTCCCCTTCCATATGGACCCTCTTGGATTTAACAACACCTTGGGCTACAAGGGGGCCAGGCCACATTGTCTTGGTCTATCAGAGGGTCCAGTTGGCTGGCACAGTGCAACTTTTGAGTCTAGAGTACAAAATGCCATTGGAAATCAAAGAGCGGATGTCATTGCTCTCAGAGCGGATGGAAATCCCTGGGGGTTCCTTAGAATGGGACTGTCTCCATATGCTTGCACTGGCTGCAAGAGGCAGATTGGCAGTAAGGGAGGCTGTGTTAATGACCAGGGACCCAGATGGAGCACTGAGAGGCAGCAGCGACTACAGCAGTTGTTGTCAGTTCAGACAGAAATATTTGGACCTATGGTTTCCCTGCTTCAAGACCATTCCAGACGATCATTTTTGGGAACCTGGGAGAATATGCACAAGGAACTCAGGGATGATGGTGAGTTGAAGGGAACGGGGAGTTAAATAGTACTAGGACAGGAACGCTGACAGGAAGATCTAATGTGGGCTGGACTGAAGGACCATGATACCCTATTGGTAGCTGCTATAGCTTGGAGAGGGGTCCAGAATGAAGAGCAACTCCGAGATTGGAGTGCATTCCAGGAGAAGGAACTAGGAAGCAGGGACAATCAGCTACACTGTGTGTTCTAAAGCAAAGCAACATTTTCCAGTATGTATGAGTCAGGCTGATTTCTGATACGGGTGGGTACATATAAAAGCGTAATTGTTTTACCTGGCCTGGCTGTATTCCTTAATAATCTGATTATAAAGGGAAGATTATACAATATGTGAGACAGACAAAACTAATATCTTGATTCTCATAGCACTTTTAATCTGAGCATCTCAGACGTAAGTGTCAAAGACCTCTACCCTTGTAGGTATCACTTTATTGTTGAAATCTCATTGGATTGCTGAGTGTTAGGTAATAGTATCAGCCCATTTACAGAGGGGCAAACTGAGGCATAGAGGATGGCATTTTCAAAAGCTCTTCTTAAGTGAGCTACAAACCCACTTCCTGTTTTAAAAAGTCACGTAGGGGCTTAGATCCCTTTGAGTTTTGGTGTAAATTGAACTTCTAAGCAAAACTGGCTGGGCATTTTTCAATGTAATGACAAGATTTTGAAGCCAAAACTTCTTGCGGGAAAGGGTTTGTCTCAACAAATTTCTCAACTCACAAATATTTTTGGGAACAAAAGCATTACAATCGTCAAAATCCCATTTCAGCACTTGGGAAATTAAAGATTCTGATTTTCTGATTCAACATGGTTGGTTTACAAATGCAAGCTAATGATAGTACAGAGTCTTTTTTTATTTAAGAAGGATAAAATTGAGGTGAAATATTCCCAGATGATGAAAATGAAGCATTTTGATTGATCCAAACTGATTTTTGGTTAGATTTTTGGTTCATGGAAATTTCAGAGATTTCAAGTTCTTGTTCTGATGAAAGATGGGGAAAAAAATTCAAATCTGTTTCCTATCTTATTGTCCTCTCAAGTCAAGTAGGTGCTTTTGGAAATGCTTCCTGAGGTGGGGTGAGCATCAGATCCTACTAATTTCAACGGGAGTTGGCGTTCTACAATGCCACTACAAAAAAGGTGATCAGTGATTTGCCCAGGATCACATGATGAGTTAATGGCAGTCTTGGGAAAAGAACTTAGAACGTCTAACTAGAAAATCCCATGCTTGATCGTAGCTACCACTCCTGTATGACCTGAGCTAGATGAGTTATCCTATTCCTCAAACACCCCCAAATTTTCTGAAGTGGTGAAAGAATTCCTATCCTGTCTTCTCTATAGCTATTCTCTCTGTATACAGAGCATGTTCCTAGGCTGAGGAGAGGAGATGTTATGTTATGTACATTTAAAGAGCAAATGCAGTTTTGCTGATTTTTTTTTTCTTTTGGTGTGACAATTTCCCCCCACTGCATTTGTTGCCTCTAATCCCCCAAAGCAATCGGTAAAACTGAGATGCTTGCCTTTGGGCTGTGAATTGACTTCTGCCAACAGAGACTTCATTACTGACTCTTAGGAAGCCACTTACTTAATAATGTGGTGTAACTGGGAAGATGTAATTCAAGGCTGTTTTCAAATGGCTTCATCCATCCCTTCAAGTAAAATGTAGAAGGCTTAGTCATTCCTGTTTCTTCCACGTCCCTTTCTGTTATCCTGGCACTCTGCCTGGGGGAGATTTACTGCCCACATCACTTTACAATAAATGTGGGTTTTTCTGCCCCCAGAAATACACATGAACCAGTGTTTGAATCCTTCTCCTGCTTCTCAGCTGGTCTCTTATTTGAATGAACAAGGCATGCAAAAGAGTCTTTCCTGATCCTTATGCAAACATGTGTACACTCGCTTAGAAACCAAACATACTGGGAAAGTGGCTTGTTCTTAGCACCGAATGCCAACTTTCATAGAGAGGCAGTCACATGGCTGGTGTAACTAAGAATAGGATCTGCTTCTCCCCTCTGTTATACACACTGAACCTCTCTAGTCTGGCACCCGTGAGACCTGACGGGTGAGGAACCAGAGAATTTGCTGGACCACAGGAGGTAAATATGGTTTTAAAACATCACCAACACTTCCACTGCTCACTGGGCTCTTAGAAAACATTTAGGGGTAAATTAGAGCTAAATAACAGTACTGAACAGAGAGCCAGAACTGGTGGTTGGAAACAAACATTATGGGACTGAGGGAAACTAGGCCACATCCATGATAAGCGGACAGCTGGCTAACTGAAATCATGCCGGACCATGGATGTTGCTAGACCAGAGTGCGCTGGACTAGAGAGGATCAACCTGTACTGAGTTTATGCTGCTGTAACTTCATGGATGTCAATACATGTTTAAACTTGGCATCAGAGAGTGAAGAAACAGCCCCTGTGTCTTCTATTTGCTTGTACCCGTATATCTATGCTTGAATCTATATGATCGTTTGTCCTGCGAAACTTTGCCTCAGGAATGGAGGCCTGAGGAGCATCTTCCTGTCTGACTGACTGAGCTAATACTGATGTCTTTTGGGCAGCAATGTTAAGATGGATTTAAAAAAATATACTACATGAAAGTAGACTTTGTCTGTCAGGAGAGCAGCAGTCACTACTGGTTACTTCATGGTAACAAAAGGAAAGGGATTCTGAATGTATCTTCACTTTTCAATTGGCATAACTGTAAGGATAAATTAGTTACCATCCCCCACCTAAGACAAAAGGGTTATGGGAACTTACTCGGGAGCTGTGGTTTGGGAATGGGTTCCCTAGGGAAGTAGTGGAGTCTCCATCCCTAGAGGTGTTTAAGTCTCGGCTTGACAAAGCCCTGGCTGGGTTGATTTAATTGGGATTGGTCCTGCCTTGGGCAGGAGGCTGGCCTCTTCCAGCTCTATGGTTCTATGATTCTATGGGAGGGAGGAGGGGCTTTTGGGTAATATGCAGAGGTGCCAACTTGATCCCTACTCTGCCTCAGTCCCAACCCTCACTTCCTCCCTCCCTCCACCCAAACTTCTGCACCCACCCCATCCTGTTCTGCCCTTTCTTTCTGCCTTCTCCTGCCACCACTCCTCTCCCCATTTCCAGTGCCTCTTGAACATCGCTCCACAGCTGATGTCTGGTGGTTGGGCAGCTCTGGACGGAGGGGGAGGAATTGATTGGTGGGCTGTGGATGGGAGGTCTGGGAGGAAAGGGGTAGGAACTGATCCATGGGAGTTCCAGCAGGCTATTTTCCAGCCCTGGAGGAATCACAAAGACAGAGCCAGTGGTAGTGTGTGTGCATGAGGGATGGGAGAACAGCAAAGAGACATACTCAGAGGCACGTAGCAAGAGAGCCAAGCAGCAGCCTGGGAGCAGAGCCTCTGGGGTCTGTTGGACGGTAAGTTAAGAAGCAATCCTTTCCCTCCTGTGTTTGGAGAAGCCAGACCTTGCAGGCTTCTTTTACATAACCAAGTTTGCATCAAAGAAAATATTAGATTCCACCATCGGTTTCCGTCCCATCTAAAACATTGCCAGGGCCTTGTACTTTGACTAGATGCTTGTGGTCATAAGCGGATAACAACATCGTTCATACAACTTGCAAACCCCTTTCTGGAAGAGGAAATCTTTGCAGCGCACTGTGTGCAACGGGTTCGGATCTGCTCCAGTTCTCCATGTCATTCCAATGGGATTCGACTTTTGGAAGGCACATCGGGCACTTCTGCTAGTACACAGGAGACACTCAATTAGTAACCAACCACCGACGAAAGGCCGAGGGGGGCGATTGTGCTAAAACCCAACATGTCCATCCCCTACTAAGAGGTTGCACATAGTGCTCTCTCAAGAGTCCTCGGTTTCCTTAGTAGCTAAATTGCCTTGTTGCCATGTGCACTATCCAGCCCAGTTGCAACCTTGCTTTGAGGGAATGCTCCATCAACTAATTATTATGCCCTCCTTGTCTGGTGTTTGAAAGTCTTCCTCTTGAGGGGGACATGACTACAACTTAACTTGGATCAGAGTGCAACCCAGCTAAAGGGCCATTGGGAGGCTTTCTTAAAGGTACTCCAAGATTATATTAAATGTGTTTTCAAAGGCATTACGTTGGCCTCCAATAAAGTCACTTATTGATTTCATGGTTCTTTCATTTACTTTTAAGCGGCTGAATAGACTTTCTCCATCATAATCGTCTGATCATTTCTCCATTTATATTTTGCATCACCTTTTAAAATTTAGAACTGGCCAGTAATTTATTTTGCCCTGAACTGAATCTAATAACAATGGAGGGGGCTGGAACCATTCTGCATTGATGTACTTTGCACCAGATCTACGGGTGGTGTAAACTCGGGTAGCTCTGTTGAATTCAGCCCTTAACTCTGAAGGAGCTATGTTTAGACTCTTATGATTATTATTATTTTTGTGTGTCACGGCACTATAGTTTTGGCTAGAGACCCCAAACTAGATGGGCCCTCCATTGGGCTAGCCCTTGTAATTATAGCATCTGCGCAGTAGAGGTGTCGTGACATGATTTTGGCCAAAAAAGGGTTTTTTCAGTTTAAATGAAAATTTCCATAGAAATTTGGATTTTCTTGTTTGTTATTCACATGACAAAAAATATCGTTGAATCATTTCATTTTTTTAAAGCTTATGACAACCCAAAATTTTCATCTCACTCCCTCTGCCATTCTTTTCTCTTTTTCTTTTCCTCCTCCCTTTTCGGATATGTTTACACCGCAGAGATTTTTCAGAAAAAAAATTTCACTTACTTCCACACTGCAATCGTGTTCTTTTGATAAAAAATTGAAAGAACAGAGGGGTTATTCCGACATTGGTAATCCTCTTTCTATGAGGCAGAAGCCTTTTCCTGAAAGAGCTCTTTCGGAAAAAGGCATGTGTGGATGGGGAAGAGAGAGTTCTTTTGAAAGAAGAGGAAAGAATAAGAAGCACAGGTGCTCTGGTGGCCACTCCGCCCATAATAATCACAGCTTACATGAGAGAGAGCGTCCATTCAGTGTGGATGCTAACATTCAAAAAAGCAGATTGCTATTTCGATGTGCTTTTGCTATGTAGACGCTCTTTTTCGGAAGAAGGTTTTCGGAAGATCTCTTCCGGAAAAGCTTCTTCCGAAAGCAGCTTGCAGTCTAGACATAACCTTCCAGAGGGGAAAGCCATTAATGTTCAGTTGACTTGCTGTTGGAAATAATATTTTTAGTTTATGTTGAAAAATAATGCAAAATTTTATGGAAAAAATCTCAACAAAATAATTTTTTTCTAGATCGTTTCACGTAAAACACCCTTTTTGACCAGTGTGGCTCAGTGCCTTCCTCTATCCATTAGCCTCTCCCAGTCAGTAGCCGTATTTAAGTGTAGTCTGAAAAACATGGTTGCTTGCTGCTGCTTTGGTTTGTTGTTTATTATGTTGTTTTGTACTGAAGCTGTGCACAGCACTTGGGGGATGTTGTGCGGGATAGTACTGGCTTGTTGAGCTACATCAGGATAAAAAAAAATCAATATAAACGCAGGTAATTATCGTGGGGTTTTTAAAGCATTTGTGTAATTTACAAATCACACAGCGCTTGTAGGCAAACTGTAGAAAAATGACATCGTAAGTGTCGGCACCTACACGGAGAGACACGTTCGCATCTGCCAAATGGCACAGGAAGGTATTTATTTTGTCAGTAATCGGTATAACAGTGTTTATGGCCCCCCTTTCTGTATTTTCTGTGTTTCATGGCAATTAGACTGATCTTCACCCAGTGGCAAAGATGAAAGCAGAATAGATGACTTGTAGTAAGAAACAGTGCCACATCACTGAAAAGGCACTAGCTGCGTAGTGATCAAATTGTATTTGTTTCTGTTCCTCCATCACCCGCCCGTCCTTCCCCCCCCCCCCCAACTATTCTTTATGTATTACACAGTGCCACTGTTCTGCCCAGAGGCTAGGAGAGGGAATGAACACACGCTGCATACCTGCAAGAGGAGCGAAAGACTGGAAAGTTCCAGCTCGAAAACAGCGTCTGTGCAATAAAGACAGGCTCCTACATCTTCTGGCCCTGGTGTCCTTGTTATTTGCAATCAAGGCCCCAGCATGAATCAGTGCAATGCGGCAGCCGTCCAGCCGATGTGACTTGCATTATGATCAGGTACCTGGATGGATGGAGGACTGGATGTGACTAGCATAGCAAAAGGGCCGCTGCCGCCGCTGCGGTGTGATGGCAATCTGCAATGAGGACAGAAGCCCACTCAGCCCCACAGAAAAGTTGGGTGTTCTTTAAGGACACAGTGAACTCCTTCTTGTGATCGGTCCCAAGGATTTTATTCTGCCTTTGATATGCCACCAGCCTGTCTAGAAAATGCCTCAACAAACCCCGTGAGGTTCGGCGAACACAAAGAGGAAGGCAACTGCACTTGGTTCGGAGTCCGCAATTTCAGGTGCTTGATTTTTGACATACAATTAACTTCAAAAATGGCTGACATGGATCCCACCCAGACCAGACTAGACTAGCTCAGAAGCTGGTTCCCAGCATGATACGGAACTATCCTCTTGTCAGATCTCATACTTCACATCGATAATATGACGGCGTCCCTTCCTAAGGCTTTGGGATGATGCTTGTGTTTGGGATGATGCTCACTGCAGTGTAACTCCTCTGTCTTTGGTGGAGCAGCTCTTGGTTTTAAGTGAGAATCGGGCCCATGCTATTGGTGCAATCTGCAATGTGGCAAAAACCACCCGGCCCCTCCCTCTCTCCTAAATTGTGGTGATTATCAGCAGCTGGCAACAGAATTCTGCTTTTGGATTTCCTGCGAAATAGGGCAAGAAGAGCCCCAAAGCCTGTTTTTCTTGAAAGCCCTTTTGAAAATCGAGACAAGTTGTTAACAAAATGAAATGAGTAACATATGAAAGAGGGGGGAGAAATATATTAGGAAAATAAATTTTGGCTCTGAACATGAAGGCAAAACACAGCTTTTCTCAAATATGAAAAAGCACATGTACAGCAGTTAGATGAATGGCTCTTAAACTCCCAGAACTAGGCTCCTCACACGGCACAATAGAGTGCTATACGTATTGCAGTGACCCCGAGAGTGAGTCACTGAAAGATATTGCTTACTTTTAAACCAACCCTCCAATCATCTATTTACATAGGAAATGTGATCTTACGGAACAGAGAAAGAGGATAATCAGAAAGACTTATGTTTATAAAGCACTTGAAGGCGCACACTCCGAGCTGCCAACTTATCATGGGCAACCAGCCCTTCTATTTACCGTATTAAAAAAAAAAGTTAGATAGTTGATATCCGAAACAATGGAGACATTTAATGGAAACGAATAGCATTTTTGCACATTTTATTCCTAGTTTTATGCTTCTGCACGTTGAGACGTATCTTTAATCGTACACGGATAACGTCCGTGTCTGCCTGTTTTCTTTCTTTCTTTCTTTCTTTCTTTCTTTCTTTCTTTCTTTCTTTCTTTCTTTCTTTCTTTCTTTCTTTCTTTCTTTCTTTCTTTCTTTCTTTCTTTCTTTCTTTCTTTCTTTCTTTCTTTCTTTCTTTCTTTCTTTCTTTCTTTCTTTCTTTTCAGAATATTGTCTGAGTTTTACAGGTGGATTAAAAAAAGACCCCAAGGGTTTGCTTGTGGGTCAGTTTTTCATCACATTTGTACATAGTGAAAGATCAGTTCTCAGCCCTGCTGTAAGTTAAATTGGCCGGTTATTTTGGAGAACACAAAATATGCTTTTCATGGACGAATGCTGTGATCAAGAGATACCTCATGGCCTGAAAGAAACAAGGGAAAGACCTCCTTTATTAAGACAGATTTAATCACAGGAAAGTGCTTCCAAATAGCCAAAATATGCAGCAGGAGAACTTGTTTGGAGAGTTGCTTGTGGCATTGATAGTAGGCAATCAGCACTGCACCTAATACAAGGAAGTGAGCAGATTTCTGTCAAAGCACAGGGAATTTAGTGACGTGATAGCTCTGGATATGTTACTGGTACATGAATTGCTAGTCCTGTGAAGTTAGTGGCATGGTCACTCGACACACTGATCCTTATCCTTGTTTGACACCCCCCTGCAAAAAGGCTTCTAAAAGGGCTTTATTGCTGTGATAAGCTTGTTTGTAAGTTAAGTTCTGCCAGCGATGTTTGTTCCATTAGCAATATTGGTTCCTGACCAGTGTTTTCAGCTGACGGTAGCAGATCTGTCTTTACATAAGCAGTTGATAAAACCGCTGGGGTTGATATCCCAGTGATCCAAACAGCCTTATAATTCTCTATCTCTTGGATAGAGGCTCAGCAGTTGGAGCTTGATTAATGTAATGTGACATCCCCAAACAGAAAAGGGAGGTTTGCTGGTAATGGAAGGGGGGGGAGAAAAGAAAAAAGAAAGCAGCTGTAGGAGGCTGTGTCCCTAGCTGACTGGTTACTTCTGTGTAGCCAGGGAGGCCCATGGCTTGGGCTAGACTTGAAAGTTGTATGGCAACACTCTTCACTTGTCCACACAGCCTGGCAGATATCCACACACAATATTGTGCCTTACTGACAAACCCGCTCTGTGAGCTGGCAGCGATTCACCTTTTCAGAGTGCTTTTATCACACTCTGGGCTCCAGTCGTCTGGCCCGTAACGTAACTTTGCATCTTGCCTGCAGTCTAATTCTGTAATCATAAAGTTACCTCTGTCTGTCTACATGCGCAAACTTAATTCTGGTTTTTCCTGATGTGAGAGAGCTTGTCTTAAAAAGCAATGGTAGAAGACCATTACTAGGGCTGTGTAATGTCATTTCCTATGTATTTTAAAAAATGTTTTTAAAAGAATGCAACCATCATGGTCCCAGCCTGGGTCCTTTGCAGCATTGGGATGTTTAGATCCACAGAACAGTCCCCTATCACTTGACTTAAAGGAGTATCTGGCAGTAGCAGCTGCCTGTCACCCATGTAGACCTGCCTGGAGACACACACTTTGACCGTGACTTTTATGGCTATTTGAATGTTGAAACTCACAGGTAACAGGCTCAATTCCAGGTCATGAGTCCTAGTGGTTACTGACTTCCCTTCCTTACATCCTTCCCTGACTTCCTGCCTTTCACCCTCACCCTGCATCTCTTCCCTCCACCCTTCTCCGTTCTTCACCATTCTGCATTCTAGTCAGGTTGCTTCTTTCTTCTCTGCCACATTGCCCGGGGCTCTAACAGGAGCAGCACTGAGAGCACAGGAGAGACAGACTCCTTGCTCTCACTTCCATGGCCCCTGGAGGGCTAGGAGGAGTATTTGCAAGAAAAGCCTGGGCCAGAGCATATTTCAGTTTCCCTATGGGAATGGCACAGACATAATCTGGTTGACACACAGGAGCTGTGACGGGATGGAGCATGCTCAGTGCAGACATAATCTTCTGAGAATTTAGCTGCCAAACTCTCACAAGTCTTGTGTGAATTGAGATTTTTTTAGAGGATCACGATTTGGCCAAAGGTAGGCGAATTTTCACAAGCATAGCAAAAATCACATCCCTGCTTACCACATGTCAAATCCTTGCTCCAAAGTGTTAAAGAGCTAGAGCTTTCACCTAAATGATTCTCAGCAAATGTTTGAAAATGAGCAAAACAATCTGTTTCTCCCTAATCTTAACCTGAGAAATGGGTAAACTGTTTTAGCTGACACATCCTCCCCCAAAATGCAACCTAAGACTCAGCATGGGAAATTTCAGCCCAAATGGCTAAAATATGGCAAAGTTGTATGTGAATAAATACAGAAGGTCTTATAATAGAAAGTGTCAGGCAACCTTATCTCTAAGGGCCTATAATGTTCTCACTAGGGATTTTAAAATATCGGTAGTTGGGTAACTGTGTAACCACTGAAAATCTCAGAGATTACACAGTTACGCACACCTGCAGGGCGGGGCGGCATCCTTCCGGTTCCTCTCTGGGAGATCCAGCTGCCACTCCGCGCTGCTGCCTCTGATGCAGAGCCAGCAGCCTGAGTATTTTGCATGCTCAAAATATGTATGTAAAAATTCCATGTGAGGAAGAAAATATGTATATGAGAACTTTTGGGCACAAATATAGAAGCCAGGTTTCAAAGGTCCCTTTCCTCTCAGATTTTTAGCCCATTTTTTAGACTGTTTGTAATAGAGATCGTAATAGAGGCTTTAGCCAAATCCCCAGCTTCAAATTCCCCCACATTTTGGAGAGATTTAATTCTGAATCCATACTTCATTGCAGGCCTATATACCCATAAAGAGCTAAATCAGAAGCCTGTTTCTGGACAGCCCTAAGTGTTGCTCAGACCCATCTCTAGCTCAATGGTTTAGATAACGATCCAAATGTTTTGATTATTTGTTCTCACACAGAACCACTGCACTTTTTCCACCAGTCAAAGTACATTGTATGGCACTGAGCTGCATGTATCGCCCATCTTGTGACCCAATCTTTGTTAGTTGCATTCTGATAGTTTGCTGAATTATTTATGTCTCCATTTCAGCATCCCCTTTAGATGGTTCACTGGAAACTCCAAGACTCCAAGACAAAAAGCCTGAGGTTCGTGTAGTGCCATGCTAATTTACAATACTGCAGGGAAAGGGAAATGCATGTCTTATAGGTACAAAGTCACAATGTGTAATACAAGCTATTACGACATATAATACATGGTCCTACTGTGAGGGCAGGGGACTGGACTCGATGACCTCTCAAGATCCCTTCCAGTTCTGCGAGATGGTATATCTCCATATATATCTTGATGATAAGGTCGTGCAATGGAGGTAGGTATTTTAATTTCTGTGCAGATAACGGGACCCTAGCAGAGGTCTATAAAATGATTCCATTTTAGTTTGCAGCAGTTGGGGGGGGCGTAATTTCAGGGGAGTGTCTCTCATGCACAGGTGGAGTCAGGCAATCAGCCACTCAAGGCATATGAATGCTCCCTTCCACCCTCCTCACTGTTTACTTGACCCTGGTCGACACTAGGGAGTTATCTCAAAATAACCCCCTTAGGTCGAATTAATAAGTGGAGTGTCCACACTACAAAGCCTACTGTTTTGAAATAATGGGGCTGCTTATTTAGAAATCTGTACTCCTGCTTTCCTTGAGGAATAATGCTAATTTCAAAATAGTTATTTTGAAATAACATTAGTGAGGATGCTATTTGGAAATAATGACTCCCCAGAGTAATTTGAACTAATTACTCCCCAGTGCTTCTTGGGGCTCTGAGTTGAGGTAGCAAGTCCACGTTAATGGAGCCTGCCTCAGACTAATTTTGAGGCTTTCTCTTGGCGTGGACACGCTGTTTCGATTTTGTTATTTCTGGAGTTATTGAATTGATTTTAGTTATTTTTGAAATAGTTTCCTAGTGTAAACACAACCCATAGGTGGGCTATTCCTGATGAACCTCACTGGGTCTCTTGCATTGAGAGTGAAGCATCAGCGCCTGAAGAATTTTTAAATCTGAGTCTTTGAGCCAGAGGAAAATGTAAAGTGTCTGTAGGTCCTGGATCCCACACTGCTCCTGACATGAAAGGTCCTGTGCTCTGGTAGAAGACATCAGGGCTTTTTTTAAAATGGGAACTTAAGAACATAAGTGTAGAGCTGGACTTGGTGATAAATGATCACTTAGAGTGTGTCTACACCGCACTGTAGTTTGAAATAAGATATGCAATTCAAGCTGCGCAAATTGTGTATCTTATTTTGATGTTATTTTGAAATTTGAAATTTGGTGCTGTCTCCACAGTGCCAAATTTCAAAATAACCTGCTATTCCAAATGTCCCTTACTCCATGTAGAGTGAGGTTTACAGGGACGTTGGAATAGTGAGCCCATTATATTTCGAAATAATGGGCTTGCTGTGAAGACACAGGATAGCTACTTCAGGATATCCCAAAATAGTGTTGCAGTGTAGACATAGCCTTACATCAAAAGTTAGACTACATTCAGGTTGCTTTCAGTCCCAAGAAACCAGTCACTTACCCCAGATCATACACTAAAGCCAATCTTACACAAAAGACAAAGATTGGAGCCAATTCTGTAATAACTATCGAAAGACTTATTAAACTAAGAAAAAGGAATTTGCGAGTTATTTACAGAACAAAGCAAACATACACACACAAATGAGTTACTCTCTAAATCCTAAGACTGACAGAAGTCCATGAATTGCTAGCTGGGAGAGGTTAACCTCTACTTCCCCATCTCCCACTGGAGTTGCACTGGACAGAAGCAGGAGATGGGGAGATTGAGGGTGAAATGTGAATGGGGCCACGCCTGGTGATTTGGGGTGGTACAGCCTTCTTCAGTCTATGATACCTGCTGCCCATAAGAGATCTGTGCATTCAAAGTATATTTCAGGGAAGACCCAGAGCTCTCTGGTCCTTCAGAGTTCAAACAGCCAAAAAGATAGGAAATTGTCCGGTGGCTTGGTTTGCTTTCCTTCATTAGTTTCTAAGCTCACAGGATGTAGCATGTAACATTTCCCAGATGCAACAGTGCCATTAACCAGTCCCGTGTACTGCAATGATTCTTGATGATCCATCTGATTTTGATAGTCCTTCTGGATGATTCCCATGCCTGAGTTCACAAGAGTCAAGGCAACATTTTCAAAGTTATAAAGCAAAACGTATGTATTTTCTGTTAGTATGGAATACAGACGTGACATGGGAGACGAATGCCTGCAGGAACTTACAGACAATGCTCAGAGTCTAAACCCTCAATACACTCTTATAAGATGAATACATTCTTATTTTGAGCAAAATTAACATACAGGGAAATCTGAACTCCGGCTTCTAGGTTACCAGTGTTTAGCTAATGCCTGCAGCCTGGGTAAGAGCAGGATTCAAGAGCTGCCCAAAGCGGGTGGTCTTTTGTTTTCAAGGGAACTCAAGTAACTTCTGGGTGAGAAGTGTGGATTCCAGAAGGTGTTAAACGAAGTGCATGCCCAACAGAAATTGAAACTGATTTAGCTGTGGATGAAAAACACTTGGTTGTATCAAATTGTGTCCGTCCACTTCCATTCTGCCATACTGAGTTTCTTTTTAACAGCCGGTTGTTATCTCAGACAAGAACATATGATGGCAAGTGGAAGTAATGTTTTCAAAAGATAGGAGCTATGCTAATGTAGTAGATTCAGAATTGCGAATGCATAAAAAATGAATAGCTAAAACCATTGGAAGAGACATTAGAAAACATTAATGAAGTCTCCAGGGGCAATAACTTAAAACAGATCAAACTGATGGTAGTATTAGTCACTACCTAATGTTTAAATAAACCATCTCCAGGTCTTTGCACCAAACATCTTATGGGCAAATCCTTCTTTTTTCACACTGTGGGGGAGATGGCCAGCTTCTATATGCTGCAGGAGTACTTAGAGGTTCCAAGTAAGATCTGGGCCACCTTTGGGTAGGCACTGGTTATGTATGGAGTAAGAAAATACTAATTCAAAGAGCTCACCTAGATAGATTCGACAGACAACAGGGGGGAGAAAGGAAATAGCCCCTTCCTACTGATGGGAAACCGAGGCACAGAGAGATGCTCATTAGAGAGATTGAGCTGCATGTTCAACATGAAATTAGTGGTACCAGCACATGTGGGTAGCTTGATCAGAACTTTGGTGATATGTTTCCCAAGGTCACACAAATGTCCTAAATCTCAATCCAGGGGCTTCACCATATCACAACACTTCAGAAATTCCATAGTTGAAGAGAATGGCAGCGGGGTACCCCCTGTACACTGTCAGCCTGACTCTGCAGCTCTTCTATGACTTGCTAGCTGGTAAGGTCTTTCAGTCTGAAATCCCTTTCCGGGTACAAAGAATGAAAAGAAAGGCTGTTCCTTGCCCTTCAGGGCTAATTAGAAACAAAATGATCTCTACGCTGCCACTAAAAACCAATGGCTGTCCATGCCCGCTGACTTGGGGTCACAGGGCTCAGGTTGAGGGGCTCTTTAACTGCGTTATAGATGTCTAGGCTGGGCTCAGTCTGAATGTCTACACTGAAATGATCCAGTCCCTTAGCCTGAGCCCCACAAGCCTGAGTCAGTTGGCAGGGGGAGCTGTGAATGTCCAGTTGCAGTGTGATGTTTTCATTCCGAAGGGTTACATCTAATGTTCTTTCTGGCTCCTACTACTGCCTGTGCCCAGCAGTAGGGTCAATTTTGTTTGTTCTGACTGTTGCCGGGGGTATCCAGCCAAGGAATGACTTGCTGGCAGCCAACAGTTCCTTTTAATTCAGCCTGGTGGGCCTTGATTGGCTGTGGAAGGACCCGATCTCACTCATTTCCCCAATGGCTGCTCTTTTCCTCGCAGAGAACTGTTTTCTGGGGAGAGGTGTAGTAGAACAGCGGGGCCTTCAGTAGGAGATCGTGAAGGCCTAGCACACCCCACCACAGAGATAATGCACAAGGTAGGCCAAAGAGTGAAGCAGTAAAATGGCTAATTGAGCATACACAGAGCACTGAACTCAAAATACAGATCACATTGACGTTATATTATTGTTGCATTTGGGGTGCAAATGCACCATGGTTCTGTCAGAGCGAACTTCAGATTAGAGCCCCAGAAGAGAGAGAATACAATGCAGCAAACCACCGCTTGCTTTGGCAAAGTGTCTTGCATGCCAACAGTCTCCCCAAAAGCATCACGGAGTTAGAGAATACCAAGAGAGTTAAATAATAGCCAGCAGAGAGAGAAATTAAACAGGCTAGGCAAGGGGGACAAGACATATCACCAGACGAGATTTGAAGAGTGATGGCAAATCAATGAAACAGAGATATAGGAAGGCTGTTCTAAGCGGGAGGTGCTGCCCCGGCAGGAATGAATGGTGGAAAACTGCATGCACAAACCTATTTGCTAAATTGGCCTCTCTGTTTGATCAGGCCCTGCTTTTCCATCTGCGTGACTATTTTTTTGTTTGCACTAGTGTCTGGGCTGACACGCTGCTTCAATTGGCTTGCGCTGCTTTAACCCCACTGAAATTGCTCCTGATGAAAAGAAACTCAAATCAAGCCCTTGCAGGAGTGAAAGCTGCTCCTCACAGAGCAGTGGGTCTCACTTTTTGGCTCAATGCAAACCTTTCTGTGGACCTCCAGTTGCTAATGGAAATGCACCGTTAATTACACTCAAGCCATTTTGCTAGCAATACAGCTAGGGAGAACGGTTGACCTTCACCAGTAAGAAAGGAAATATTACTTTAAATTACTAAACAGACTAAGCGCTTTAACTTTCTCATGTTAGTTCATCAAACTTCATTTTAAATATAGTAAAATATTAATTTATGTCCAGCACAAAAGATTCCTATGTTTTCCTTATTTATGGCTGGGGTTCAGTGTGCGGGACAGGGCTGCGAGCCCTGGGACAGGGATGTGGAGTGCAGGATCTGGGTGGGAGATGAGGTGCAGGAGGGGATGAGGTACAAGGTCTGTGTGGTAGGTAGGGTGCAGGGGCAACGGTGGGTGCAGGAGCAGGCTGGGGATAGGGTGTCTGGTCAGGGGGGGGGGAGATGCAGGAATGGGCTGTGGGTAGGGTTGTCAGATACTTTCACACAAAATCCCGAACATGCCAGGGAAAAAAATTGGTTGAGAAAAAACAAAAATGGGAGACCAAACTTGTTGAGCAAAAATCCACTGCGCCTTTAAATCCCCACGCGCCGCTCTCCACCTGCCCCTGCCAGATGTGGCAGGGGAAGAATGTCCCAGCCGGCCTTCCGTCTGAGGAAAACAGAAAATACCGGACATTTTACATGCCCAGTATTTTCTGTTTTTTCTTACCGGATGGGGCCACAAATACCGGACTGTCCGAGTAAAAACCAGACACCTGGCAACTCTAGCTGTGGGTCAGGTCTGGCCAGGGGGGAGGGTGCAGGAGCAGGCTTGTGGTAGATATCTGGTCAGTGGAAAGGGTGCAGGAGCAGGCTGAGGCTATGTCTACACTCATGGCTTCTTGCACGAGAAATATGCAAATGAGGCTAAGCATGGAATATCGCCGAGCTTCATTTGCATACCTAATGAGCCGCCATTTTTGCAGAAGAGACTTTTGCGCCAGAAGGAGCTGTCTTCACTGCCCCTTCTTGTGCAAGAAAAACCCTATTGCGCAATCTGTTATTCCTGAATATAATCGGTGTAGCGGCATTGCGCAAGAGGGTTTTTCTTGCGCAAGAAGGCGCAGTGTAGACAGCTCCTTCTGGAGCAAGAGCCTCTTCTGCAAAAATGGTGGCTCATTAGGTATGCAAACGAGGCTCGGCGATATTCCATGCTTAGCCTCATTTGCGTATTTCTCACGCAGGAAGCCGCGAGTATAGACCTAGCCCGAGAGTGCTCAGTATTGCCAGGAGTATGTGTGTGAGGGGGATAGGAGTCTGGACATGAGCGGGTGGGAGGGCATGTACTTGCTTTCGTGCCCCGTGCTACTTCCAGGCATGGCCTCCCACTTCTCCCATTGGCTGGAGTCCAGTGTGGTCTCCCCGCTGTGGGAGGAAGGAGGAGGACTGAGCTTAAGCCACGGACCACCTGGAAGGTGGCCACGGACCACTAGCCGAGCACAGTTTGAGAACCTCTGCTTTAGAAAATACTTGTGTCTTTATTGCTGGTTTGAAACAAAAAATATGACACTTCCTTCTGCCATATGGCTAGCCTCCAACAGCTGGAGATTCATGTCTGCCTCATGTAATACCTTGATGCTCAAGATTTACATTTAGGAGGGCTGGCCATGGGAAAATCGGAATATGTAAGGAATATTGTTGTAATGTTAAGGAGACGATTACAGCAGGTGTTATTAATAGCTGTTTCTTGCAGCTTTCTCCCCTCCCTCTTTGCCCATCTATGTGAGAATAAGATTGAATTTTCTAGCTTGGGTTACTAAATTTTCAGCTCCTGGAACTGCAGTTATTAATCAGCTGTCACAGCACACCGTAAAGAAGTGGCTGTAAAAACCATGTTTGCTTTTCAGGCTGATCGTCCTACAAGGGGAAGCAGGGAGAGTGATGCATACCTTTCCAAGCGCCTAGGATGCTGCTGCAATCTTTAATTTGAACGATTTGTTTTAATTTTCAAAATAAGTATCTGAGATGATTTGCCAACAAACTGATTAACACATTTCTCCCAGCAGATGACTTAATTTATTTGTCATGGCCTCATTTAGAGAGGGTGGTGGTGGTTGTTTTGGATGCTTTTTGATCATTGGTTAAGAGGTGTTGTGAAGCAACAGATTAGAATACAGTAAAACTCCAATAGTCTGGCATCCAATAATCTGGCACTCCTGATAGTCCGGCATCAAAATGGCAAAAGCCTAGTGAGTGAGCTTTGGCAAAAAATGAGTCACAAGGTAACAGCAGCAGCAGCTGAACTGAGCAAAAAGGGTAAAAAAGACTTTAAAAAACCTAAAACATTACAATATACTGTATACAGTATGTACAATAAAAAGGGTTAAGAACACTTTATATACAGTATATAATGTATACAGTGTATATATATATATAACCATCTTATAGTACCTCCTGATAGTCCAGCATATTTGATAATCTGGCACCACCTAGGTCCCATAGGTTCCGGATTATCGGAAGTCTACTGTACAAAGATTCACTGGACATGAAAGAAGCGCTTGGACCAACATGCAAGAAGGGAAAGAGCTCCTCTTGGATTTCCTCAGGCTTCCCCTGTAATGGGGGGTTCAACTGGAGGTGTAGCTACTTCGGTGCACAGAGGAAAAATTGTTCTAAGCCGAAATGGAGTCCTCCATTTATCCACAAAACAAGGGCAGCAGCAGTGTGAATACCTCCTGCTCAGGCCCTTTGGTCTGGGACACCTTCTGGTAC
Source organism: Pelodiscus sinensis (assembly GCF_052426305.1). Classification (NCBI taxonomy): domain Eukaryota; kingdom Metazoa; phylum Chordata; order Testudines; family Trionychidae; genus Pelodiscus; species Pelodiscus sinensis. The sequence continues at coordinate 9,948,334 of NC_143059.1, forward strand.
ACGAATCCACTACAGATGCTTCTGTGCAGTCACCCACACTTTTATTGTTAGTTCCCACCACCTTGTCTTTACAAAGCTTTCAGTCCATTCAGTCGACTCCTCCATCTGCCTGGACGCACACTCAGCCACACCCTGGTTCCTTGATCCTCCTTGCCCCCTCCTGGCTTCCTTCCTCTGCCTTATATAGCCCTCTCCCAGTGAGGCTCACAGGTGCTTCTGATAACCCTTCAGCCTGGGCTTGCTCAGCTGTTTCCCATCAGCCTCTTCAGCCAGGCTACAGTGGCAGAGCTCTGGCTTAACCAGCCGTCTGTCACACCTCCCGAACGTGCTGCAGCCAAAACATGGCATCATCTCTCTTGCCTCAGTTCCCCAAATGTAAGATGGGGATGACACAACTCCCTTTCTCTCAGCCTTTGTTTTTTTGGATTGTGAGCTCTTTAGGCCAGGCACTCTCTCTAGGCATTGGCACAGAGCCTGCCACAAGAGGTCTTGGATCTCAGTGGGAGTCTCTCGGTGCCGCTGAAAGATGAGGAATAAAGAAAAACAACTGAACATTCTTCGCTCCATGTAGGACCTGGCAGCCTGTGTGAGTCTGGTACTTACTTAATAGACAGTAGGATGGTCTCTTTTGGTTACTAAAGGTGTACCCTTTTTTGTTCCCCTGAGCTATAGTAAAAGACCAATTGGATTTTTAAAACAACCTTTCAATTTGATACTGCCCTGTGTGGCTACAATACAATTTTTCATTTGAAATGTACAGCATGCCGTGAAAATTAATTATGATTAAAACGGTATCTTTGCTTCCACAAATTCTTTGTGAGAATAAAAGCGGAGGAGAAGGGTGAGGATAATCTTCAATGACAAATGGATAGAAATGTCAGCAAGGTCTTCTCATCATTAAAAGATACCCATTCAAGGCCTGACTATAAATCTTTAGCACACCTGGCCTCTTTTCAGGAATTCAGCCATTCCTGCTGTTCCGAGCATGGACATTTTTGCAGTTCCGAAACGCAGACTCAGATTTCGGAGAGGAAGGTGAACAATGATTCTCGACAACAGAAAATGAAGATGGCGACTGAGGAACCATTACTGAAGTATTCAGACGCCAGTTGCTTGGGACGTGTTGCTGTTCTGGCAATTTACAAGCAGAAGGCGAGGTTTCAGATGTGCTAACAAACTACCAGTGGGCCAAGAGGGAAAGTGATGTGCCTTGAAACACCTGAAGAGCAAGGTTTGGATGTGCGAGACCTCTGATGGCCCCAAAGATACCATTGCAATGGCATGGGCTTGTTTATCGTAATGGCCCTCCTCCTACCAGTGCGACCTTGCCTATGTGGAGAACGTCTGTGCCCAATCTACTTATAACAGTGCTCCCTCCTGGCCAGCCTGGGTGAAACTTCAATGAGGTCAGTGTAACAACTAGAACTTAAGATCGGCCATATTGGGTCAAACCAATGGTCCATCTGCCCTAGTATCCAGTCTGCTAAAAGTGGCTAGTGCCAAGTGCTTCAGAAAGAATAAACCAAACATGGAATAATCAAGTGAACTATCCCATGTTGCCCATTCCCAGCTTCTGGCAAATAGAGGCTAGGAACACTTCAGAGCATGGTTTTGCATCCTTGCCCATCCTGGTTAATAGCCACTAATGGGCTTCTCTTCCATGAACTTATCTAGCTCTTTTTTTTAGCCCTCTTATAGTCTTGATCTTCACAACATCCTCTGGCAAAGAGTTCCACAGGTTGATTATACATGGCAAGAAGAAAAACTTCCTTTTGCTTTAAACCTGTCTATTAATTTCATTTGGTGACCCCTAGTTCTTGTGTTATGAGGAGGAATAAATAACTCTTTCTTATTCACTTTCTCCATACCGGTCATTATTTATTTTATAGACCTCTATCATATCCCCCCTTATCTGTCTCTTCCCAGCTGAAAATCCCAGTCTTATTAATCTCTCCTCAAATGGCAGCTGTTCCATACCCCTAATCATTTTTGTTGGCCTTTTTCTGGACCTTTTCCAATTTTAATATATCTTTTTTGAGATGGAGAAACCAGATCATCACACGGTATTCAAGATATTGAGCAATGCAAGAACTAAGCACGGATGAAGCCTAGGTGGAAGTAAATTTATAGGGAGCAGTCATTAAAGTTGCATATTTTGTTCATCTGATGTTTTTATAGGTTGGGGGGGAGGGGATTTTCCAAAGTACTCAGTGTTGGCCTAACTCCTCTATTATTTGAAGTAAATGAGTTTTACCATTAACTTCAACTGCAACAGAGTTAGATCAGTGCTGAATGCTTTGGAAAATCCCACCCCTAATGTATTATGGCATAAAGAATGCGATAGTAACAAGTTTGAGCGTGATCCTGTTCACTCTGACACTAGAGCAAATCATAGAAGTCAAAGGAATTGCAGGGCCTTAATGTGTTTTAATTAATTTTCTTCAGATTCACGCCTTTAGTTAATTTGGATTCATTTTCCTGAATGGCCTTGTGTACACAAGCCCTAAAAGTGATGAATAAAAGTCTCCACCAAAAAGTTAAATTTTACACATCATAGCAATGGACCAAAGAATGCCGGGTTAAGATACCTACAAGGATTGTGAAGTTTAAAATTATATGGTACATTTTTATATTAAACTACTAACCAGCTGTACAAATCCTGTGCTTCAAACTTAGTCACTGTGGAAATGGATAACCATCAGCTTGAGTATGAGTGATTCTTTCATTGTATCCATCATTTTTAAATATACTGGCGGAATTTTTGATTCCCTAGTAATTTTTATTGTCTTAATGTCTGCAGCTGACGAGTCTAGGTTAAGTGTACCTCAAACATTCCTTTTGTCCAAAGTGGGGAGCAAACCAATAATGGCTCCAGAAATAGCCAGAATTGGCAATATTTGTTTTCTGTACAATCTTGTTGCATAAAAATGCTAAATAGGGAAAGGGCTGGCTAACATTATGCTCCCAACACAAATACACTAATTCAAAGTCTTGCATGAGGTTGAAACCCCCCCGCAAAGTTCATAACATTAAACCAACTCACATGGAAGCAAATGAAACCAAGTCCTAACAGCAAAACAGAAAACCCACCCAAGGATAAAGCCAGGGAAAGAAAAAGAGAGATTAACAGGGGGACACATTGAAACAGATTGTGGAGAGAGATTTCCTAAGAAAACAGAATGGAAAGTTTTTATCACGAGGAAGATAAAAAAATACCAAAAACTACTGCATGCTAAGTGATCCCACAGGGGAAGATAGGCTTCCAGTGCAGGTGTACTGACTAAAACAGGTTTGCTTATAATAAGCAGATAGGACATTGTCAGAGAAGCTTGGCTATACATTATTTCCATCCTATCATTCACTGTTCCCCTAATAAATTAAATTAATGATGGTTGGCTGACAGAAGCCTCGCAGTCATAAAACTCAAGATCCACCCTTAATAGGCAGATGAGGGAGTCAAAAGCAGCATGTTGCTCATCTCCATTTTTGACCTTGTGCCTAACCAGAGACCTGTCTAAAAGGAGGAGGAGAGCAGGCACTCTGGGACACTAATTCAACTTAATGCGGAATCTGATTGAAACTGTCTCTGTAGGCAGTAAAGTGTACACTCCATAAGGTCTAGGAATAATGACATGCTGTAAATTCATTTCATTTTAGTTTTAAAAGCCCGCTCAAAGGTAGAATTACTGGAAGAGCTTCAGCTTTTGTGGGGAGCTGTGGTTTTTTGTTTTTGAAATCTCTGGCTTCTCTAGGCTGCCTTTATTCAATTACAGCTAGAGCGCCAACTGTCCAATAGTCTGGGTGCAGGTTGTAATACTATTACAGGACCATTCACATTAAGGATCAACAGAATTCTTCTGGCCGTTTGTAGGTTGGTCTTCCCCTCACCCCAGCCATCGTGACGAGCCTCATATAAATTACTAGGAGAGAAAACCTACCAGCTTTTACAAAGGGTATAGAGTGTGTCTGTCTTTGTACGCTCTGGGGGCTGAATTCTGACACCGACACAATTGGCCTGCATGGGGTTAACGGAGAACAGAAAAGGGCCCGTTAAATCGGAGTTGGCTTGTGTTTGCAGCACAAATAATTAGCAGGCTGGGGGCAAGTGAGAAAACTAACAGCGTGAACTCCAGCCCTGCTGCAGGATTTAGAGTGACAGCAAGCTGCAAGAATCACACACCACTTAGGAACACCAAACCTCAGAACATACTCGTAGGGGCTGATTTTACCCTTGGGGCAGGGCATTGTTGGTAGCTGTTTGTGGAAACAGCAGAGTTCCACCAATTAACCCTTTGGTGGGCACCCCAGCCAGTTCCTCACTCTGCTCTCTTCTCTCACAACGAGCCTCCAGAGAGATCAGCAATGCATGGCTTGCCATTACTAGCGCGTTTATGATCTGCCTTTCTAAATCAGCCATCTCTGTGGTGCATCAGAACAGACTAGAACCCTACACATCATTAATCAGGCTTTATTTGCTCCCTGGAGAACACTCCAAGTCTTTCTATCCGTTTTGCCGCTTGGCTCCCACTACCTACAAGGCATTGCACCGTGGCAGCTGTCCTGCTGGTCAGGAAGGGAGCCCATGGGCATTGCTCATGTACCAGCTGGAGGGGTTGCCAAAGAGCGACTCAGAGTGGCAGCCTCATAAGGCAGGCTTTGATTGAGATATGTTATGATCCGTAGTCAGTACTTTACGCTGCCTTCGGGCAAGATCCTTGTGCGTTAGACTTGCCTACCAACTTCCAGTGGTCACTAGCCGTCACGGGTGACACGAAGCAAAGCAATCCATTTCCACCCTGCTGGGCGGGCCGAGACATTCTGCTTTGCGATGCTCCAGGGCCTGCCAGTGCAGGAACGAAGGGTTTCGGTGGAATATTGCTTCTGTATAGTTGAGCTGGCCAGATGGAACTTTGGAAAACTGCATTTCTTAAAGCTGTACAAGAAAGTGCATGTCACAGAGTGCCTCTTTGGTTTTAAATTCCCGTTCCACCGTGTTTTCTACCTTGTACATCCCATTGCAATTATGACTAAGAAGCTGCTGTTCTGCAGTGAAAGCAGATGTACTTTCATGCATTTATCAGAGTGCGTTCTGTGCAGTGAATCGTCAGAGTGGTATTCATTCCCAAAGCGGTCATTCACCAGGAAATCCTTTAATAAGGCCTGGTCTGAATTAATGGGGAAAGTCAACTTAAGATACACAACTCCAGCTACATAATTAACATAGCTGGAGTTGTGTATCTTAAATCACATTTTGGCACCATCCACACAGCATGAAATTGACGGGAGCACATGCTGACAGGAGTGCCCTCTCAGTTTGAATTAGTGGGTCTTCACTAGACTCAGATTCAAATTCAACCCTGGAAGATCGACTGTGGCAGTATTGATCTCCTCCATGGTGTAGACAAGGCCTAAATGAGTTTGCCAGCAGGAATGTTTGTTGAAAGGGGGAATTTGAAGCAAAAGTCAGAATGCCAAGTTTTGATTATATTATTGCCAATATCCAAACAGAAACCTGTTTCTCAGTGTTAATCATCTGGTAATGTAGTCAATACTATGTGACTTGTGCATGCAATCAAAGCAGGTCAAATTTCAAATACTCCCAACAAAGCTACTGGCTATTTTGCAGAAATGATTCAACCAATAATTGTAACAGCTCTTATGTGTTTATGAAGTGCCTACCATATGGGAATCCTTTATCCTGATTGGGTGAAAGGAACTTACATTTCTTACAGGTACTGTCCTATCACAACCCAGGTCCCTGCCAGCTTTTTAAATAGCTCCCTGCTGGCATTTTGCCATGGCTCAGGCAGTTCTTGCTGGAGCTGTGCACCCAGGCACCCCCGCTTACTTTCACCTCTGCTCCTATTCTTAATGTTAATAATGAAGTACATTTGAGAAAATAGCAGTATCTTTGCAGACAGTATGGGAGCAGGAAGAGTGAACTTTGTCCTAAATGAAATGATTATGAATTACTCACCAAGATCTAAAATCGCTGACACACATTGATCTTGTGGCAATGAAGGAGTTAACACACAACTAGACATGGCATGACAGGCTGGACATTTTCCACTGTGAAGTGTCTTAATTTTTTTCATTTGAGGCTACTGATAGGTGAATACTACAAATCCTGGATGATATACACACAATTACGGCAGTGAAACTGGCATTTGGTTTTCAACGGCCTTTTGATTCTGTGGTCCCACAAATGTGTAGAAGAGCCTATTTTTGTTGCCAAAAGTATATGCAGAAAAGAGAAAATTTCCTGAACGCTCTTGTCCATTTGCAATGCTAACTTCATTGGAAGTATGTGTGCAGCCGTCAAGCTCTTTGTGAGTTTGGGGTCATCGAATAAGGGAACACGCTTTAGAAAACCAATGTGCCAGGATTACTAGCAAATACTCAAAAGAGTTGGTCATGGCAAAAAATGCATCAACTGTGCATCAAACAGTGAGCCAAGAGAATTCACAAACCCCCAAAAAGTGTGTGTGAGGGGAGCTAAATTCATCAGATAAATTATTTGCTGGGCATAATCTGCCCAGCTCTATTTAGTCTGAAGGTGACGTTTTATGTTCCTAGTATGCAAGGTCATAAATCTGGCCACAGCTCTAGCTGTGTTAATAACCTCCCTCTTCTTCAATTTGGAACCGGGCTCACCAAGCTGTTTACTCAGCAGAGCTGTCTGATCTAGATAAGATTCACTTATCTGAAATTTCAAACTTTACCGGCCAGCAGAGGCATAGTAGGCTCTGTTCTTAGGGCCCAGTGAGCACTGAAATCTCTTCAACGGCATCCATCTCATGAAGACATAGATAATTTTCAAACCCGTTACCAGAAACTAGAAAAGTCAGAAAGGGAAAAAGCCACAACTGCAGCAGGATTAGGCAATGAGAGTTGAAATGATGGATTGAAAAGAGGGCTAGTCAGAGGGATTCAGGCACCGAGTGAACTTTTTGTCTGATCTTGAACCAGATCTTTACAGAGTTTAAAAACTGTGCCTCTAGCCTGCCTTTTTAGTGTGGTGTTTTCACTGGTCTCTGCACGTGTGGGGATGGGCCATGGCTGGAGATGGACATTGCAATGAAGCCAATCTTTCTTGCAGTATTTCTGGTCCATCTACACGAAGGATGCTGCAGGTCTTGTCTGAGAATTTGCCTTACTACCTGGCAGATAGTTCAGTAGTTCGGGGAAGGTTCAGCCATGCATCCCCTCTCCAGGGGGTTGCCCCAGACTGAATGGAACCTCTCAATGTTCTGAGCGTCCAACAGCTCGAACATCTCTCTGAGGGGATGGGCACTGTGACGGGGCAAAGGTGCCCTGCACTGATGGCGGGGGGAGCTAAGATGCTGTGAGCAGAGGAAGTCCCGCCCTTTTTCCCAGACTGGGCATGCTCCAAATGCTGGAGCAGTATAAAAGCCAGCAGAGCAGCTCAGTCTGGGTAGACCGCCAGCGGGGAAGGAGCTTAGGGCAGCGTGCCCGTCCAGTCTCTGCAGCAGCTGCCGCCCCAAGAGCAGCCGCCGCCGCCGCCGCCACAGTCGCCCCAGGAGCAGCAACCCCGGTAGCACCCGCCACAGTTGCCACAGCCTCTGCAACAACCCCAACAAGGGAAGCCAGCCATGTGAGTCAGACACATGGAGCAGTGGCCAGAGAACTGGACGATGCTAGAGACGGTAGGATGTGACCCAGGGCGGAGGGTTGACCCCCCCCGGGAGCTCAGCGCATTTTGGCGGGAATCCCCACTGAGCAGGCAGTGAAAGCTTTCACTGCCAACAGGGCCCTATGTTGGGACCCGGTGGAGCGGGAGGGCCCGGGTCCCCCTACCCACCTATCCTATGGCACCTGTCTCCCAGACAGCTGGGGGAGACTTACTGGTGGCTTAGGCCTCCAGGCCAGAGAGCGCCTTCCTGAGACAGGGAACGGTACTTTTGGGACTAGGCCTATAGGGCTGTATTTACTCTGAAAGAGGAAACAGTACTTTTTGGACTCTACTGTCCTTGTGGAAAAGGGGCACCAGCCTCGCCTTTGGGGAGTCCTTTGGGGGGAACTTGAAATGACAGAACGTTAAGTCCTGCTCTGACCTGGAGTCTCCCTGTAGCCATGGATGTGTCAGGTGGGGCTAAAACATGAATCACGTCCAATGATGGAAGGCACAGAGTGCCCTGATCGCCCATTGAGTTCAGCATCTTCAGTGACTCGCAGGCCTGGCAATGAACCTTGCTTCCTCAGTCTCCCAATCTATAATATGGAGCTCATACGTATGTATCTACAAACCTGTCACATAGGAGTGCTAACCCTAACCCTAAGGACTCCAATTCAGGAAAGCAATTAAGTATGTGCTTTACTTCATGCCTATTCAGGAAAGCAGTTAAATCACGTTAAACCTAATACCAATCCCAAGAGAGGAGCACATTCCGAAAAACCGTGTTAAAGGTGGCATGAATCCATGATAAGGAAAGACTGATGCACAATTGGCTGGGAAGCTGCTGTCTTGCTGTGAGACTAGCCTGTCTATATTACCTCTGTGTTTGGCACTGGTGCGACCTCTGTTGTGATACTATGTCCTCTTCTGGTGCTCACAGTTCAAGAAGGGTATTGATGGACTGGAGAGGGTTTGGAGGAGAGACACAAGAATAACTAAAGAATAGGGAAACAAGACCTATAGTGAAAGACTGAAGGAGCTTGGTCTATTGAGTTTATCAAAAAGACTGTTTTCAGAAGTGACCTGAGATCAGTCTGCGGGTATCTATATGGCAACAGAAATTTGAGAAGAGAGGGCTCTTTATTCTAGCAGTTAAAGCTTTAACAAGATCCAGTGAAGCTAGACAAATTCAGACTAGACAGGTGGTGTAAATTCTTGACATTCCTGTGGATTCTCCATCATTAGATATTTCAAAATCCAGATTTAAATAAAAAATGTGATGCAGTTCAAATCCGAATTAATTCAGATAAGCCCTACATCTGTTATGCAGGATGTTAGAGGTCAAATCTGTTATGCACGATGTTAAGGGACCTTGATGATCCCAAGGTTCCTTCTGGCCTTGTTTCCTTGAATCTACTTTATGGATATTCACAGGTATGTAACTAAATGTAGTTATCTCTGGTGCAAACCCCTTCTGTGAATGCACTGCACAGGTACACATGGGGCTTACAGTCTTGCAGCTAAATCTAAGGGGAAAGTAAAGTGTGCTGCTTTCATCAAGTATGCCTTTCTTTAACAGAGAGGGGGCCTAAGACTCAAATAATTCTGCTCACTTTTGAATGCATGAGAAAGCAGAGACTTTCAAAACTGGTGCAGAATAGATTTAATTGTTAAAAAACAAAATTGGCCTAATAACTTGTCTTTGGCTCCTTGCATTCCAGAAGGAATCACATTCAATGTTTCCTCTAACTTTTTCCATCAATGTACAGAATAAATTTTGTTATGTGCACCAAAGCATGTACAGATGTGCACCACCAGTAGAAACACATGCTGTTGGTTGTGGGTGCTCTGCTAGTAAGCTGGGTGGCATTTGAATCTCTGCTGGGTGGCTGCCTAAGCACTCACATCACAGGGAACACAGTTCATGCTCCTATTTTGCACCATTAAATTGGGCCTCCTACCAAGCAGTTTGGGCAGCAAGATGTCAGCTTCCAGTGAGAGACCATTTACACCAAAGGGAGGTAGGTGTCTAACAGGTGTTCTGACAATTCTTTCTGAAGGATGTATGTATGTCCATTTTGTGTGTGTGTGTGTGTGTGTGCGCGCGTTTCTGTTTCTACACAGCTTTTCATTTAAAAGAACCTTTCCAGCTACTGGCTCTACAAATCACATCCTTTTCAATTTCATGAAAAGGAAAAGAAGCCATATGCCTCTGTGTAAAGCAAGTTTAATTTATCCAAGAGCAAATTAGCATGCCTGGATTGTCCTAAGTGCAGTAATGAATTACATGGCTGTTGCTGGAAAAACGCTGGATTACAGTACCCTTCACTCTCAGAAAAAATAACCTCTTATCTATTTGCAAATGGGCCCTTTATTACTGAGATCTAAAGAGCATCAATATTGAAGAAGTTTGTCTTTTTTCCTTTTTTTCCATGACTCGCTCTCAATAGCCATACAGAGCAAGCACACCTACCCCATTCCACAGAGTGTCTTCACAGAAGTGGCTCAGCAGGGATGTTCAATCCTGCTTGACCTCTGACAATCTCTTAAACTCTTGCAAAGGCAGAAAATCCCTTAATATGAACATTCTTGTGGCGGAGTCTTTTTTTTAAACTGCTACTCTACATGTTTCAAAATGGCAAGTTCAGTTCTTAATTCTAAGGAGAGGATCAAGTGACAAGGGAAGTGAACTCCATGCTTAACTTGCAGCTACTTTCTGGAATAGTTTGTTCCACAGCTTGACATTTTGCACAGGGGAGACTATATCACACCCCATGCATCAGGCTGTTCTAATTTCAGAAACCTGCCAGGTCTGACATTTTGTAAATCCATCTATATGTGTGATTCCTTCCTATTACCCGGAAAAATCCATGGGCGTGGGATACTCTGCTATGAACCAGAGGACTGAGGGCAATTGTGTCAGTTCTTTTTAGGGAAAAGGGTAAAATCTCATCTCACTTTCTGTGTCTATGTAATAGAGAGCATTCTGAGTCTAGTAAAGCAACATGACTCTCGTGATGAGCGTTTTTAAACGGAGCCAAACAAATATAAGATGAACTTAAAAAAACAACAAATGGTCTGGTAGCACTTTATAGACTAACAAAACCTGTAGATGGTATCATGAGCTTTTGTGGGCACGGCCCACTTCTTCAGATGACCAGAGTGTTGGATGTCCAGAAATAAAGTATAAGATGTTCATTAAAAAAAAAAAAAAAAAAAAAGCGAACACCCCACCCCTACAACTTTTGCCATTTTGTTCAGACCAGATAGACTGGACACCTTTGCTGCAAATAGAGTCCAGTCCTCTGACTGAGTTAGCAACCTACTGTCATGCAACCTCTATACTACGAGCTAGAGATGCGATTCCCAGTAGTCTCTTGAGCTTGAGGAGAGCTAGTGCTGGTGTGAATAGTGGTGTAGCGCTGGTAGGCATGGGTTGCAGCAACAAGAGCATGGCTTAGCCATGCTAAGTACAAACCTATCTGAATCCTGTGGGTACGTAGCTGGCACAACTAAGCTATGGGTCTGTTGCCTCTTCTACTGCTGCTACGCTACTGTTTATACTTGCATGAGCTTTCATTGAGGAGCGTGAGTAAGTCTCTGTGAGCTGGGAATCACAGCCCTAGCTCATAACGTACACATAGCTTTAGTACAACCTATGCAGCGAACCCTTTGTTCTGAGTTCCTTGGACATGTGGGCTTAACCGTGCAGATCTGCACTGCAGAACACTCAAATGCTGTCGTTCCAGCACCTCTGCAAAAAGAGGCTGATGTCTGGGACATGTTTCTAAGAACATGTCCTCTGCTGCACTTCAAACTATGAACCTGGTAATGGCTCTGGGAAAAATCAGACTCTGTTGTGGCAGCCTGATGGAGCACAACGTTGTGGGAAACTGAAAACAAGCTGCTTCCTGTCTCATTTCTATTTGCTTTCCTGGTTTTTTAGGTGTTTTTTTTTACTTTTGATGTACATCAAAAAGTCTGTTCCATTCAAATGATGTATGAATCCAGGGGGATTGATGTGGCTCACAGAAATGATAATAAAATAGAAATCTATGGCAACAGAACAATACAAATATTTATAGATCCAGATTGTCTGTGCTCCTGCAGACAGCTTCATGGAGCCCTGATCCCAATATAAGTTAGAGCAGTCTCGGGGCTGCTCTAATTTAAGACAGTGGGCAGTAATTGCCAAGTGACCCTGTGCCAGATATGAGCTGGAGTAGTCGAGCAGAGCTCCACTCCACATTTTGCCTATCCATATCGTGCCCACTTTCCCATTCCCCTATCCTGGACTGGGGTGTTGGCTGATGGAAGAACCATAGCTACCAGCTTTATGGCAAGAAAGAATTCCCCTTTGCCAGAGGAAAGATCACCTTGGCAGCTGCAACTGGTTCCTGGCTCATAGCAACTTTCATCTCCAAAGACCTTTACACAGTTCTTAACTACTTAATCCTCCCAAAGCGACCTGAAATATAAGTAGCAGTATGAGTAATAAGGGTGTATGAAATGCAAACCCCTCCCCATTTGTAAAAACGAGCCCATTTTGCACAAACCCTGGAATTTCATAGTTTCCTGCTGCAAAATAGAACCATTTTTGAGTGGAAACGACTTGTCCAATACCACAGCGGGAGCCATTGTCAACTGTTACAGAGCATCCTCAGAGCAAACACATGCACTCTGCACGGTGACAGTAGGCAACAGAACTCAACCAAGCTTCGGTAACATGACTTATGTGTGAAATTAAATATGTTGACAGGGGTCTGCAGGATAGATGCCAGAGACAGGGTTAGACTTCAGTCCACACAGTGGTCAGACCATGTAGCTCTCTTCATCACAAGATGGGATGGAAGATAATTTGTTCAGGGCCTAGCACAATGGGATCATGGGCCATGCCCCAGGAGCTGCTTTTGGCTCCCTGGTCCTCTACCAGCAGCACTTGCTGCTCTCCACCTGCAAGGCAGACAGTCATCCTCCCTCTTCAAGCTCCAGGGAGTAACTACAGCTACTCTGCACTGCAGCTTTTCTTATATGGACTGCATGGCTCTATTTGGTTTCTCCAATAAGCTCTTCTGTGATTGGCTGCCTCCTGTGCAGCCTCCCTAGGGCTCTATTAACCCCTGAGAGGCCAGTGTGTGGCAGATGTCCCATCACAATAGGGAATAGAATCCAGATCTCCTGACACCCACTCCAGTGTATTGCCCACTAGACAATATAGACTACAGCTGAATCATATCACCAGGAGTTTGCCCATGTGCTGTAGTAGAACCAGGAGCACCTTTTAAAAAATAGTATTTATTTAGGAAAGAAAATAAAAACTTGTTAAATTTGGCAGGGGTAAGGGAAGATATAATTTTGCTGGAAAATAAAACATTTTCACTCCTCCTCAGGCGTTATAATTTGAAAAAAACATGAGCATAAATATAGGCATATCTCTGTATTGAGAATGCACAATATTTTTGCCAAAGGGTGCTGCTTCTTCAGTCAACCTCCTATGCCTCAAACTGACAGTAATTAGGATTACTATAATAAAAGGGACCCTGAAGAATATTACAACGAAGCCTGGGCTAAAATATGTCTAAGCGGCATAGATTAGACCTAGCATTTTGAATGTCCTTTTGGAACGAGGAATGGCCTGAAATATAGAAAACGTCAGATTCAAATAAAAACCCTTTGGGGTAGGACAATGTTTGGATGACATGATTTTGATTTCCATAGGGGCAAGCACTGTGGGCAAATGTGGAATCGGAACTGCAATGTCTCTGAGGTAAAATTACCCAGCTCTGTCAAACTGAAAAACTAAGCTTTTGCCTTGAACTGTTTTGTCCCAAATTGCTGATAGGAGAGGCTGGTGTGAAAAGTGAACTTTCCCCCTCCTTAAACTATCTTTCTACATTCAGTAAATGGGAAGTGAGTAATGCAAATTTCACAAACAAACAAGATGTAGCCATGACAAGAGAATGATTCAGCCCAATTTGGTGACCATTACAACGTCGCAAATGAGAACTAAACACTGATGTTGCTAAAGGGCTGACAGTCTCCAATGGTATGAGGGCTTTTTATTTGATTATCTTCCTTTACATGGCTCCACATCCTTGAGGTCTCAGTAATGGAAAACCTCCCAAGGTGAAGTCAGGGAACATAATTTCTGGTCCCTGTATTTTTATTAGTTTTCTCCCAGGTCCCAATTCAGCAAAGCATTTTAGCACATACTTAAGTCCACTCCTGTTCAGCAAACCACTTAAACATATGCTTAAAAACAATGAGATTGAGTTACCTTTGGAAATCTGCCTCATCATGCTTTGTTGAAGAGGTATAGACTGTTGAAACGAAGCCTAAGAAATCCAGCTTACTGCGTGGACTATTCAGCTGCTTGGTATTTCTTAAATCAGCAGCCAAAAACTGGCAATGTTCTTAGGCTATGTCTACACAGCAGCTGGAGGTATCCCGAAAATAGCTATCCTGCATCTTAACAGCAAGCCCATTATTTTGAAATATAACGTGCTCGCTATTCAGACACCCCTGTAAACCTCGTTCCACAAGGAGTACGGGATGTTTTGGAATAGTGGGTTATTTTGAAATTTGGCTCTGTTTAAACCGCGCCAAATTACGAAATAAGCTATTTTGAAATTGACTTGAAATAAGCTACGCAATTTACGTAGCTCAAAATGTGCAGCTTATTTCAAGCTCCGGGTGCAATGCAGACGCACCTTTAAAGACCTTCCCTTATTTAAATCGCTAAGTATGTCCTCAATTAGTGTAACTCAGCGTAGCTCCAATGAAGTCAAAGCCATGAATATGGAGTTATCCATCCAGATGCTCAGAGCCCTCAAGACAGTTGGTCGTAGTATGTTGAGACATGATCTCTCCATGATCAAGAACTTCTCCAAAAAGCTTTTGTGGGCAAAATCCATTTCTCAGATGAGCTTGAATGGAACTTCCCTGACCGCTACTGACTCCACATTGGTCAGCTGTCATAGGGCTTGGATTTAGCCTATGCAATTATCTCCCACTAGAGAAAAGGATAACCACTCACCATTTTCAATGCCGATCTTATGTCTTTGGCTTCACTTGCCCTGAGGCATTTCTTAACCCAGATACGTATAAAGAGAACCTTCTACATATATTAACCAGGCTATTTCTCTTTCAGGCTGAAAGTTTGAAGGAGAGCAGAGATTGTTATTGTTTGTATTTTCTTGGGAGGCATATGGGAGGTGACTAACACCACAGATAGTGTAAACAACGTAGTGTCAAAAACCATTCATTTTAATGTAGACTAATCAGATACAAAGACCTGTATATGGAATTTGCAGAGAGCTGAGTAAAATGGTGTTTAGACTCTGATATTGGGTAGGCTCCTGCAAGGAATTTACTTGCTAACACCATTGCAATCGTTTATTGACTCTAAGAAAGAGACAGGAGCATTACAATTTGCAGCAACTGCATAGCGTTCTGCATCTTTGGCACATGCATTGATCACACTGTGTGTAAGCTGCTGCTCTTTCTTTGCCGTTAACAGATCTTATACATAATCGTACATAGCTCATAATTTCCCAAGCTTATGAATTCCTAAGCCGTTTTCCATTTTGTCCAATAAGCGTGTGATTGTGCAAACAATATGCACAAGTTTCCTCATGTCTGTAATTAGGATGTTCTCGAAAACTGACTTCTGCACAGTGCTCTGATGTGTTTCCATTCCTTACACTTGTACCTGTCAGAAAAGCAACTGGTTTATCCTTGAGAAGTTCTCTCCTTTGTCTTCTCCCTGGAAGTGGAGTTGAACTGGGTCCTTTCTTGGTATTTCCTGTTTAACGTGAGCTCCTATGTGTTTAGTCACATGAAACCAAACCTCACAGTTAGGTAATTGCCTCATTTCAAAGAAGAAAAGAAAAAAACCCTGTTGAAATAAACTATTCGGAATTTTAAGATTGCATTCTGTGATATCCATTTATAAAAATTGGACAGACGTTTGCTGTTTAAATGAACAATATTAACACTATTTATAGCTAGAAACTGTCACTATTAAATTGGCTCCTTTTAACTGCTACTTACTGTTAAAATGCACATTTTTAACAATTACATTAACAGTGCAAATTATAAACTTGATTTATGGCTTAAACAGTTAATTTACTGTGCTTGATTGTGCACACTAGCTGACAATTATCCATCTGTAAATTTACAGGATTTCATATCTATGTTTCAAACAGTGCATTGGCACTCAGAGAAAAAGCTGATCCACAAACAAATTAAACAGACAGAGCTGAGACAGAAGCTATGCATTTGCCATGAGATGAAAAGCCACTAGGGACAACTGACCAAAGATCCCAGTTCTTTTGGACTGCTCAAATGCCTTTGATACTATTATATTCATGGCATACAAACAGGGAGCTTAGATCAAAGCATACAATACTTTTTCTGGAAGGTTGCAAGGTAACACTACTTTAATTTGTAGATTCTGGAACACCACTACCACAAAACCAGAGAGCGGCAAAGCAAGCTACTTCCTAAGTCAGAGATGCACAACTCAATCAAACCTCATTTTCGGCTGTTTTTTTTCCCCAGACTGATTCCGATCACACACTTCTTGCCAGAGCCCCGAGCCTGCAAACTGGAAAAGAGAATCCCCACATTCTGGAAGTGTGAGCTTAAAATTCCAGCAGAATTCTCAGTGTAGCACCAGACACCACTAGCTATCCACCCCCTGTAGAGGTGAGTGACTCTATTTTTTCCTCATCAAAAGTTTCTACTGTTTTTATGTCCTTTCCTAACAAAATTGTTACTGAATGTGGTGTCTGGGTGATTGCTCGTCCCCCCCCAAGGACTCTCTGGGGCATGCTCAGTTGGGTTTTGTGACAGGGTGTACACATCTCACACTGGGTCTGAAAACAGAGGTGAAAGTGGGCTGGTATGACGCACTGGTAAGAACCACCTGCCAGCACCCCCTGCTGGTCATCCTAGGAATTAGCTCTGTGCAGCTCAATTGCTCCTGTAATCTCAAGGGCTACGTCTAGATTGCATCCTTGTTTTGTAAAAGGGATGCAAATTAGACGTATCGCAATTGCTAATGAAGCGGGGATTTAAATCTCCCCCGCTTCCTTAGCATAAAAGTGGCTGCCGCTTTTTTTCGGCACGGAGCTTTGCCGGAAAAAAATGCCAGTCTAGACACGGATCTTTCAGAAAATAAAGCCTTTTCCGAAAGATCCCTTATCCCTTATTTTAAAATAAGGGATGCAATCTAGATGTAGCCAAGATGCATATCGTAGCTGAGAGAGCCCGCTTCAGATTCACTTGTGCTAACAGGCCGCAGATCTGAAGTGGGGTAGCAAGTTCATTTTAAAGTAAAGCCTTACCTCTGGGATTGTCGGTTGAGCACAGTCAGCACTTGTTAACCATCAGGACACCATGCAAAGTCCAGCTGTTTACTTAGCCTTTGCACCTACCGTTGTGCAGACTACTTGTTCTATATAGACAGGCATCTGTTATGTGGGAAGCCTACTGTTATGTTTTGTACTGTTTGCAGTTGCACATGTGCACAGAGACGGCAAGAGACTTTCAAAACATTAAAAAATAAAATAACATTGACTGAGCAGCAACAGACTGCAGAAGGACCTTCCTCTCCCCAAAGACTCGAGCGATGTCTGTTATGTCTCAGGCCAGTGTCTGGTGGCGTAGGCCATGGCGCAAGTGATGCGAGATCAGTTGTCTGCTATCCACAGCTGGATAGAATCACCAGGTGCCAGTGTTTGGAAATTCCAAATGGAAAGGATATGTTCATTCAGTGAGCAATAGAGCACATCATAACTTTGGGCAGTGATAGTACGGAGCAGTTAAACAGTGTACACATAAATCAGAATTCATTGACCCTCTGAAACTTGGGCTGTTTAGATGCCTGAATGTGGATCTGTACACCCAACATTTGTCCTCCAGCTTTGAAAATGTTGGTCGTCCTATCTCAATGCCTCAGTTTATCCATTTGGGAAATGAAGATATGAAAACTTCCCTGCCTCATAGGGATGTTGTAGGATTTCATTCCATAATGTCTGCAAAACACTTTCATAGTCTTAGACACATTGCAAGGTTGATCTAGAAACCGGTCTAGTACTGAGCAACCCAGTCTTGACATGAAATATCCCAGAGAAGAGCTTAGATGCAGATATGGAATCTTGATATGCAAGGATGTGTTGGTGAGTAAGCAGGGGGTCTTTTCTCCAAGGCGTCTCATCTTTTCATGGCTCACGATCTGCATTAGTTCTGCACACATGCAATATGGTGTGCAATAATGACACTAAAAGGGGTACTGATGTGGTACACAAATGCACTTAGCACGGCTGAAAATAGTCTAAGATGCATCACGCTATCCGTTCTTTGTCAAAGCTGGACATCAGTTTGGTGATGGGGGATAGTCGCAGCCTTTCACCTTTACTTCAGTGGTTCTAGTATAGGCCTCCTTGTTAATGACAGAAAGATAGTATCAACTTTTGGCTGTTTGACGTATAGACTACATGGATAGGTCTCAGTCGAGTTCCCAGTAGACAGGTACCCACCTCCACAACAAAGGGCACTAACAGCCACCGTTGCTAGTGTTGACAGAAGACCAGAGACCTGGTGGTTGAGGTATTCTTATTTCCTGGGAGCACCTTTTAAGAGCAGGTTCGAGGTGTACTGGCATGGTAAATTGGGAAGGCTTGGTTTTCGACTGGCCAGCCTATTCCGTGAATAAAAACAAGATTCCAGGGCTCATTTACAGTCCAACCCCTTTTACCCAGCTCTGGCAGAGTGGGCAAACGTAGCATTTATACTTGCTTAAGGGCCATTTACACTGTCAGAGAAGAGTGACGGGAGTCTTGTGTAAATGAGAATCAGACACTCTAGTCTTCACTTCTATCAGCCCAGCACTGTTCCTACGAACGGAGCTCATGCATGAGGAGAGTAGCGTCACTGGGTAAGTGTGGCACCGTAAAGGCAAAAGCAATTAAGACGGATACTTTTTCATTCCTGTCACGGTCTCTATGGCTTTTAATAGAGCTTCACCTGTGACATGCCACCTTTCACTTCAATTTCATTGTGAATTAAAAAATGTAAATCAATCTGTATTTAATTAACCTGTTTTTACAAAAGTAAAAGTTGCGTGGCGGTGTGAGTGAAATATTGCCAGGAGATGTGGGAGCATCAACATCCCCTCGTTTCTGGGAACACCAACCGCTAATATTTATATCGCGCCTCTCCTCCCAAAGGATAGTAATATTTCAGGAACTACTGTCTGTGCCACTGAACTGCAGCCACTTCGGAGGTTCAAGTGACAACATACAGAACTGCAGGAAAGGGGGAAAAGGAAAGTTTGGCCCTGGAAAATAGATCCAACCCCCCCAATCATGTGAAAAGTGCAGCATAGTCTTTAGTATCTCTCTAGAGCAGACAGGGCCTATGTCTGATGCCAAAAGCATCCATTCAATTAACGGATATAATTTGTATAGTTTGAATAAAGATGAAGTTTTCCTGGATGGGATTTGAAGCTGTGGTATCCAGCGGCGGCTCTGTGGGGGACTGGAGTAGGAGTTAGGAGGTATGAGTTCTGTTCCCAGCTTTATGGATTCATGGGTCATTTGGGAAAGTCATTTAATCATCATCAGCCCTAGCACTGACATAGCATGTTTCCTCCATAGTGCTCAAAGTACTTTACAATGGAGGTCAGTATCATTAACCCCATTTTATAGATGGGGAAACTGAGTCGGCAAGATGTGAAGTGACTTGCCCAAACTCTGCCCATAGGGCAGCTGGGAACAAAACCCAGACCCGCTCAGTCTCTGTCCCGTGCTCCATCTATTAGGCTGCACTGCCTTGCTCACTTTTTCAAAAGCAGCTTGTAATCTTTGGATGCCAGAACTATTGGTTGCCCAGGGTGGGTCCTACCAAACTACCAGGAGCTGATTTCCAGAGTGAACAAGTGACTTGCTGCTCTGATTCCCGTTTTTGCTGATGTGTGGAGGCAATGGGTTTGAAAATAAAAATACCTCAGATGGGGCACTCAATAATCATGCCACCTGACATTTGTATTTTATAAAACATGGACGGCCTTAATTTCTCTGTGCCTCATTCTTATGATTATTTTTCCTTGTGCTTAGTACCATGGTAGATGGGTGCTCAAAATAAGACGCCGCTGCATAGTTTGCCAAGGATATTAGTCCCTGGGTTTCTAGTCCATGGGTAAGCATCAATATGGTAGGCAAGCACATCTGAGCTGAAATACCAAAGGCATGTTTGGTACAAATAGGCTCATGATCACAGAAATGGGAGGTAAGGACCCCTTTGTATGAGTTCTTAACACGTTTTTGGGGCTGAATACCCTTGTAGTCCAGCTGTTACATTAGGAGGGATATGAGGAGTCATGGGTGGATTTATGAATTCCAGTGGTTCTCTATCTGGGAGTTAAAGCGGGTCTTGAGAGAGTCGCAGTCACCCTGTGCTGGGTTACTAACTCAGTGGGGGTTTGAGGCTAGATGGGAGGGAAGTCCTATTGTGGGAAAGAGTGAGAACATCTGCCTTGAAATAGTGGTCTGATGCTTTATTCAGACTTTTATTTTTTTTGCTATTGATTTCTATAGAAGCTGGTCTGATTGTTCTTTTTCCTAAACGGCAAAGTCTTTTAATCTGGCAGTCAGAGGGATCTCCTCTTCCAGTCTCAGCTGGAACATTTCCCTTGTATTAATCAGCTGACTGTGAGTTACAGTCCTATAGGCATTTACCTGGCGTGTATATATCTTTGTTTGCATTATGATTTCTGTACGCAGACTATTAACTATTCACAGGTCCTGGAGATACTACAATAGCAGAAAGGCATAATAGACTCTTTAGTTCTTTCTGATTCCAGAAGAGCTCAGTTAAATTATGTTTGTTTCTTTGTTCCTTCTTCTCTCTATAGCTCTTTAGTTTCAAATTTGAACGAATCGGTCGAGCTCTGTAATATTTTAACCAGTGAGTTGAAGGTAATTGAGAATTGTGATGCATAGGGCTGTAAAACAGTAATGAGCAGTCTACGGTAGGTGGCACTGTTTGGTGGGTTTTGGCATGAAAGCTTTTGTTATTTAAATATATTTGAACATATTGATATTTGATAATTTCTTTATTGGCCTGCTCCCGGAAATGTTAAACAAGCGACATAGTATAAACAGGAATATACAGAAATGCCTAGTGAGTAATAATTTGACTTGCCTTCTTAGATACACACATACATACTATATTGGAGACTGATGTACCTTCCATTACATTAATTGTGCGTTAGCCTTGCTTTGTTAATCATTGGAGTGATGCTTCGACTCGAGTAGGATTAACATCTGACTTCACAGTGAGGCTTAATTAATGCTTCTCAAAGTGCTTTGAGATGGCTACACAAAAAGTGTTGTTTAAGGGCTCAGTTTTATTATAATTCCCTCTTTACAGTTGTTACTGTCTTACAAGGGTGACACTGAAATTGAGAGACCAGACACTGCGTAGATGAGATTTCATTTGTAGTGTTTTTGCCTTCAGAGAATATCCCAATTTTGTGGTACTCTTTCAGCATGGTAACTTGTACGGTTAATGTATGTTCCATTTGGCAGTCACGAATAAATGCTGGTTTGCATGTATGCAAACATATATTCTTCCTGTTTCTGCACTCAGACTAATTTAGTCGAGTTATTCCAGATTTACATGGAGAGGACAGAATCAAGCTCACTATACACACACAAGTGCACACACACACACACACACACACACACACACACAGCCTTTCAATCTCATCTTTCACATACGTAGTATTGCTGTTGAACAGCTGTGGTTACCCTAAAGAAGTCTGCAGCACCACAGATAAAATGCTGCCCTCTTTAAAAAAAAATTGCCTGCACGTACTGGTTTCTGCTGCTGCTCCTTTTCTAATGTAACACGGAGTTATTTTTAGCAGTAGAATGTGCAAAACATGTCTAAGAGAAGTAGAGTGGAAAATGTGACATGCATAGCCCATCTTTGTGGGTGGACGAGGTTTCTCTATCAGGGCTGCTCTCTTCGGTCTCATTTGCATCCTCTTGCCAAGCTCCTCTGAATTAAAGATGCGTTACCTGGCTTAGAAACTATCCAAGCTCATCTCAGCAAGGGTGGGAAAGTATATTTAAATGCTCTAACATCACGGCTAGTGATGTGGTTCGAATCCAGTCAGGAAGAAATCATTTTTGACACTGTGACTCAGTGTTTTCACTTTGTAGTTACCACCCTAAGACTAATAAGGAATTAGGATAGGTTAAAGCCGCTGTATATGACATAGGCGCAGGGGAAAGACAAGTGCTGCAAGCTTTTTACTAAATGGGGGGAGGGGAGGGAGGTTGCAGGTGGGAAGTCAGGAGCTTGCTCCCGTTTCTATACTGGCTCTATTCTTGGTTCTGACATTGGTCAGCTCGATGAGCTTTGACAAGTCACTTCACTTCATTGTGCCTCTCTTTCCCCACCTATAGAATGGGAATAATGATACTTGCCTTCTTTTGTAAAGCTGCAGCGGCACAGAACTATACAAGTACAAGGTGTTGTTCTTAATTGCCACTATCTGCATTTGCCATCCAATATAAGGTCTGTATGTCCACGTACCTGCTCGTTTGACGGGATGGACCCACCTGGACTTTGGGAGCATTCAAATTTTGGAGGTGTGGGTCACGCCCACTCCTACCGACTTAACGTTGTCCCTGGGAGAGCCATCTCTGCAAGGCGGTATGTGTCACAGCTATAACTTTATAGCCAATGGAGGGCAAACACTCAGTCAGCTGATCTGGACCCTGCACTCCAAAGGACTCTATAAGTGTTTGGCACCATCCTTGCCTATGCCAGGACACTGTTGGATGCTTCATTTGGCTTATTCTTATCAGAGGAACGAAATCTTCCTTTCCAAATTAACATTGATGTCCTCTGCATGTTGCTGACCACTGCCCAAAACTTCTTCTCCATTTGCCATTGAGAGGGCAGATCAGATGATCCATGGCTTTGTTGTGAAAACTACATGGCCTTTTCCTTACCTCTCCCAGTTTCTGATCCCTGATGTCTTTGTCCCCCATTTCTGATATGAAGGGGTTCTTAGGGTTGGGATCAAAACCCTCGCTGCAGGTAACCTTAATGCATCCAATCACAGTGCCAAGCCCCGGAACATGGTCAGTCCTGTCACATCCGATTTTTCTCAGATGCGTTGGTGGATGCAATCGGCTTCACAGAGAATGACGTTCTAAAAGCAAGGGCATTTCCCTTCCACGGCACACCCAATTTTCCTTAGGTTCAGAGGGTCAGTTGCCAGAGAGGTGCATGGACCACCACCAAACCTTGATCTGAAAAGCAAAAACGGTGATGCGATCTTAATCTCAGGCAACTCTCGAGGGAGGAAAACGCATTCTCATGAAATCTATCCAAAGCCATTGCGTTTTTTCTTGAGAGATTTTGCAGATAGGAAGGTGACATTGAGCTGTGCTTCCCTGGGTTGCGAACACAGATGTTTTACCATATTGATAATTTTTTTAAAAAAAAGAGAATAAGAGCCTATCCATTAACAGTATTTGTTCATTCCGCCCTTCTTGTCCTTGCAGCTGACTCACAGGACTGCTAAATGTTTTTCTGGTAATGAAAATTGGTTCCACAACCCCCATCTAAGCAGATCCGCCAGTCCCTACCCAGAATCATGTCATTCTTCCACTTGTTAGCTCTGATACTGTGTACATCTGAATACAGAATATAACATGATATCATGTATATAAGACTTGCTATGTTGGCATAGACCTGGGGTGAGGAACCTTTTTGGGGCCGGGGGCCACTGACCCACAGAAAAATCAGTCAGGAGCTGAACATAAGTGAGAAGCTATAAAAGCCCCCTTCATTGAGGAGAGACACTCCCCCACAACAGAGGAGAAAGGCACTCCCCACATTCTCCTTGCCGACCAGAGCCTAGGAGGGCCCAGCCTAGTAGATTATGGGTGCTCCACGCCTGTAGTGAGGCACCAGTGGGGCTGGAACACCAATGTGGGCTCCCCAATGTTGGGGGGGCTCTGAGCCTCGGGGGGGGGGGAAGGATCCAGGCAAGCCAGGGGCCGCATCCAGCCCCCAGGCCTGAGGTTTCCCACCCCTGGCATAGACTGTTATCAGTCAAATTTTGTGTCCTGCCTCCAATGTTGGCTGATCCTAGATGTTGCGGAGAAAAAGCACAACTGAGCTGTTGCGGTATGTATTGGGGTTCTTATTAGCTTTGTAATGAGCTAAGCAGGCCTGGGCTGGATCAGTGCTTAGGGCTTGTTTATACTTACTGGGAGATTGACATTCCGGAGATCAATCTCCTGGGATTCGATTTAGCAGGTCTAGTAAGGACATGCTAAATCAACCTCTGATCGCACCACCATCGACTCTGGTACTCCACTGGGTCATAAGGGTTAAGGACGTTGATGGGAGAGTTTCTCCCATTGACCTCCCACTGAGGGGATGCTGAAGAAATTCAGCTTAAGGTATGTCAATTCCAGCTATGTGAATAACGTAGCTGGAATTGAATATCTTAAGTCGACTTTTTCTTTGTGACACAGTCTTCTGTGACTGCACCCCGTCACACTCCCTAAGTGTAGACCTGGACTCAGACACACAACCTCCAAGGACAGGAAGTGGTGTTGTTGATACTATGGGTACGTCTAGACTACATGCCTCTGTCGCCAGAGGCATGTAGATTAGGCTACCAGACATAGGAAAATGAAGCAGCGATTTAAATAATCGCCGCTTCATTTAAATTTACATGGCTGACGCGCTGAGCCGACAAACAGCTGATCAGCTGTTTGTCGGCTCAGCACTGTAGTCTGGACGCGTGGGTGTCGACATTAAAGGCATTTGTCGACTGCTCAGGTATGCCTCCTGGGATGTCGACCTGATCAGCTGTTTGTCGGCTCAGCGCGGCAGCCATGTAAATTTAAATGAAGCGGTGATTATTTAAATCGCCGCTTCATTTTCCTATGTCTGGTAGCCTAATCTACATGCCTCTGGTGACAGAGGCATGTAGTCTAGATGTACCCTATGTCTACACTACGGAGTTTTTCCGGGATACCAGAGGTATCCCGGAAAAACTCCGCCATGTCCAGGGAACATGTCTGCTCTTCTGCTTTTTTTGTGTAAGAGCAGATGGGCTCGTTTGGAAGCCCTTTAAAACTAATTTCACAAGGAAGAAGGTCTCTTCCGAAAGAGGAGGCTAGTCTGAAATTTGTCCCAGTGTAGACGGGCCATATTTCGGAAAAGCTTCTTCCGAAAAAACAATCAGACATAAGCGGAGTGAATAAGCGCTATGCTTGTGAGGAGCTGGTGTTGAACTAAGGCTCACTGATAGGATTAGGAGATGCTCTTCTGCTGGAAGTTTCTTCTTTTAGATGCAGTGTAAAAACCTAAGATCCTGCTCACTTCATATTGGATTCTGCAGGTATTGGATGAACTCTGGAAGATTTTTCTAAATGGCGCTTGTCTTTGTAACAGGCTAAAGTAAAGCCATGGATGTGAACATCTTTCAGTTTTTGGATGCTTAGAATTTGACTCTGAATTTTGAAGTACAAGTTCATCTCTAAGGGTACGTCTACACAGCAGCATTATTTCGGAATAATTGATCTTATTTAAAAATAAAAAAGAGTGTGTCTACACCGCAAGCCATTATTTCAAAATAATAGTGACCTGGCGGACTTCTTTCTGTGACTCTCGTAACCTTCATTTTACGAGGAGTAAGGGAATTCAAAGGAAGAGTGCTCTTCCTTCCATTTCCTGCTGTGTAGAGAGTGTCAAAAGCCGAATTAAGCTATTTCGACTTTAGCTACACAGTTAACATAGCTCAAGTTGCGGACCTTAATTCGACTTTTGCCCTGCTGTGTAGACCTGCCCTAGCACATAGAAGCACTAGTACCCATGACTATGCCTGCCAGGTATAGGACTTTACAAAGTTGTGTATCTCGAATCTGATATTTCTCTTAAAGGGCAACTTTTGGCAGAGGGGAAGTAGTAACTGGCTGCACCCACTTCCCATGAGTCAGAAGGTGAAAGAAGAAGAACTTAACTTTGTTTTGTATTTGTGTATGGAACCACTTTGATTATTTGTACCTCAATTATGCAAAATTTTGTTTGCAGAACAGGGTTATGTCCCCTGACACCTTTTAATTACACGGAAAATAGCCTCGATTACCTAAAATTTCTAGTGATCTAAATATATTCACTGGCTCCAATGACTTTTAGCCAGTCAAGGTATGTAAATTAGAAACTAAGAATTTTGGGTCATTCTTTGAGGCTCCTCAAGGCCTCTGTCATAGGCCTCTGTTTAGGGGGGTTGAATGAAGTGGCAAGAGAGCATATTATAGCATTCATCATGGAGAGAGGCACCATTCTAAGTCGGTGGGCAAAGGTCACTGGAACGGTCTCCTGAGGATGGGTGACAGTGCTCTCAGCAGGCAGGCAGATGGAGTGCTATCATCAGCCATCAAAATTTGAGGAGAATCAATGTTTTCAGTTACCTTCCCATCCACAAATCCTTTCACCCTATCACCTCTTCACGTAGCTCGGTTGTATGAGCTAAGATGGAAAAAATAAGGGCCAGGATAAACCCCATGGAATTTATAAATAAGAGTTCTTAAATATACCACACACTCGTGTTTAGAAATAACAAGCACAATATCCTGCCCTTCTTATGTGGCTCTATTGACTCTGACATTTTCAGAAGATCTGGGTGCCCAATCTGAGACCTCTTATAGCTCCCTGGTTTTCCTAAGGTCAGGCATTCATCAACAATTTAGATGATGGCATAGAGAATAAGCTTGTAAAGTTTGCAGATGATACCAAGCTGGGAGGGGTTGAAAGTGCTTTGGAGAATAGGGGCATAAATCAAAATGATCTGGACAAACTGGAAAAATGGTCTGAGGTAAATAGGATGACGTTTAAAAGGACAAATACACAGTACTCCACTTAGGAAGGAACAATCAGTTATATACATACAGAATGGGAAGCGACTGTCTAGGAAGGAGTACTGCAGAAAGGGGTCTAGGGTGTCATAGTGACCACAAGCTAAATAGGAGTCAACAATGTGACACTGTTGCAAAAAAAGCAAACATGATTCTGGGATACATTAACAGGAGTGTTGTGAGCAAGACGTAAGAAGTCATTCTTCTGCTCTACTCTGCACTGATGAGGCCTCAGTTAGAGTATTGTGTCCAGTTCAGGGCACCACATTTCAAGAAAGGTGTGGAGAAATTGTAGACGGTCCAAAGAAGAGCAACTACAATGATGAAAAGTCTAGAGAACATAAGCCTATGAGGGAAGACTGAAAGAACTGGGCTTGTTTAGTTTGGAAAAGAGAAGACTGAGAGGAGACATGATAGCAGCTTTCAAGTACTGAAAAGGGTGTCACAAGGAGGAGGGAGAAATATTGTTCTCGTTGACCTCTGATGATAGGACAAGATGCAATGAGCTTAAATTGCAGCAAGGGAGGTTTAGGTTGGACATTAAGAAAAACTTCCTAACTGTCAGGGTGGTTAAGCATTGGAATAAATTGCCAAGGGAGATTGTGGAATCTCCATCTTTGGAGCTACTTAAGAGCAGGTTAGATAAATATCCATCAGGGATAATCTAGAGGGTGTTTGGTCCTGCCATGAGGACAGGGGACTGGACTTGATGACCTCTCAAGGTCCCTTCCGGTTATAATATTTTCTGATTCTATGATTCAGTATGTGCTGAGAAAACAGTCCCTTTTACAGTGTCTCCAAAATGTAAAGGCTCCCAAATCCTCTTTTGTATGTGTGGACTGTGCAGATTTGACAGCATTGCTTTGCTCAATGCATTGTATTCTGTTTTTTGTTTTAACTGCTTCCATGAGACTATGAATGATTGAAGTTCAGAGAGGCAGGCAGAAGGCAAATGAAATAACAGAGGCTCATTATCCTAGTTGGAGCCATTTGTAAAATAACCACTTTGCCAGGGTTTGCAGTTTGCACAGCACTGTGAATATTGGTATGAATTTCTCCTTGCTCCTCCAGGTGCTGGTTTCCACAGGCAAATAGAACCTCCAATTCCCAGCACAGTGATCTGTCTAAACACAATTTGACATGCGTTACTATTAGCTTAGCACCTTATCAAATAATGTGCCCTGATAGAGATAAAAGGTTTTACAACCTTGCCGCCTTTGTTTCTGTGTGCGTTCACCCACAGAGACAGCTCTGCAGCAGCTAATAATTAACACAAAAGACAAAGACAAATCTATATGGCTCAGTGTTGGAGGCACCCATGTGCATGTTAAGTAGTTGAGGCAGTGAAATCTACAACATGGGGTCTGAAATGGGATCTTCAGCTATGTCTTGAAAATGAATTGAGGTTGGTCTTTGTTCAGTCTGGTGTTTGCACGATGGAGCAGATGTCAGCACACTGGAAATCGGCACAGTTCTGCATGTCCGAGCGATTATTGAAGTCTTCAGAGAAGCTTGCCTTGTAGAAATGCTGTATCAACTTGCACACTAAGTGTAAGACCAAAACTTTGAGATGTGGAAATCAATGTGCAAAGAAAATCATGCAAGGAGATAATGTGGAATCTATACAGTAGTGGTCCCTCCCTTTTTTGGCTTCCCCAATGGAAGGGTGTGGGTTTGCAATTTTATAGGTGGGGGAGTTGGGCATTAAGCCAGGGGCTTTTACTAGCATTGCAGTGATTTGTGCAAGTGGCCACTGTGTAATGCATCTGAAGCCTGCAGCTCCCCTGCCTTTCCTGGAATATGATGAGTGACCCGGGCCAGAGAGACGATCCAAAATGATGGCTCGTTATTGAGCAGGACTGTGAAGCCATTTTGCAAAGAATAAAGTATATCTATACTGCACAACTATTTGGGGATATCCTGAAATAGCTCCCTGGTGTCTACACAAGCTGCCCATTATTTCAAAATATTTTTTGAAATAATGGGCGCTCTATGTCACCATCCTGGCAAACCTCATTGCACGAGGGATAAGGGATGGCTCGAAAAGCACGTTATTTCGAAACTTGGCGCTGTGTGGACACACCAAATTCCAAAATAAGCTATTTCAAAATAGATCCTAGATAAGATATGCCATTTGCATAGCGCAAATGGCATATCTTACTTTGAGTTTAGGGTGTTGTGTAGATGCACCCTAAAAGTTGGCTAGATTTATCAAAATAGGAGCCCAGATTTCTGCATCTAAGTGCACTGATTTTCAAAAGTGCTGAGCACTTAGCAGTTCCCATTAAACTCAGTGGGTATGTCAACACCACAGTGTTATTTCAAAATATCTAATTCTGAAATAGTTATTGTGAAATATCTTATTTTGAAATAACATGTGTACATACAAAATGCATTTTGAAATAGCTTTTTGCTATTTCACAATAGCACGTCCACACTGATTGGACGCTGAATCACATTTAAGGCCAGCTGGAACTGGTTCCAGCAGGACATCAGGCCTGAAATTACCTTGTGGTCAGGGCAGCCAGCAGGGCACCCTGGGAAGGGTTAGAGGCCCCCTATTTCGAAATAAGCATCTACACAGTGCTTATTTTGAAATAGCAGCTTCAAAATTGGCGTTATTCCTTGTGGAATGAGGTTGACCAATTTCGAAATAAGCCCCCCGCTATTTCAAATTAATTTCAAAATAGCAGTTGGCTCGTGTAGATGCTAGGAAAGTTATTTCGAAATAATGGCTGTTATTTTGAAATAACTTTGCTATGTAGACATACCAGTGAGAGTAGATGAGTGACCAGGGCTTTTTGAAAACCAGGTCAGAAATTTATGGAAAGGTAAGTTTTCAAACATTCTTCTATATCCTTTAGGACCAGATTTTTAAGGTATTCTGGCACATGAAGAAGCAGATAGATGTCTGGTCATATTTTTTTAAAGTATCTAACTATGGGAGCCTATTTTTCCAAAGTATCTAACTAGGCACCTATGATCATCTTGAGGTACCGATAGACTTTTCAACATCTAACACCACAGATGCTTTTTGAAAATTTGCTCACAGTACCTAAATATAGATCTAGTAGCTTAATATTATGCTCCCATTTTTGAAAAATTTTCCCTCTGTTTCTCAACTTCCTAAGCAGAGAGGAGAGGCCAAAGCATGAAGATCTTGCAAACTCCAGAAATCTCATGTGAGAAACTACTTTTGATGGGGAAACACTGAAAACTGTGGGGATTTTGTCCTGCTGTAGGAATGGGTGACACTTCAGCACCTTTGCTTACTCATCCACCTATAATTGAAAATATTTCCTCTGTCGAAATAATACAAAAATAAAGTCTCCAGACCTAATTGGGCTGAAGCTCCAGACTCCAGAAGAGGTGGCGCTTCTGTAGGGAATAAGGAAGTTACGGTGACTCTACAGAACACAAGGCAGAATGTGTTACTGCTGTGCAGAAAGCCATGGTATCACAACACCCTCTGCATTCACCTCACGCTTCTCCTGAGCCAGATCCTCAAAGGACCTATGGGAGTTAGGTGTCCAAATCTCACTGAGTTTCAGAGGGCCCAGGACAACTCCCACTCCTTTTGACTATCTCAGCCGTTATTGTTATTACTACTATGATTTATTACTGGCTTTTCTTGAGGCCTGTGGTAAATGCAGTTCTTACAGCCTGGCTGAAGTAAACTTCCGTAGTGCCTATATTGCTAGAACATGCTTTTGCTAGAAACAAGTGTGGGATAACCTACCGGTGCAGCTGAAGAGGTCTGTCACTATCTATCCTTAACCACTTTTTTTTACCCTTCCAAGGTTTAGTATTTCTGCACGTGTGTTCTGTGTGCTGTAGTAATGTGACACCAGGCCACAAAACTAGCTACCTCTAAGAGGCTGCCAAATGTGCAAGGGAACCTGGTTGTAGTAATGCTTATTGCCTAATTAAATCTTTGGTTTTGCTGTTGTCATATAATATGATAGCCTTGGTATTAAAACAGAACTGTCAAGCCTCCTCAGTTTATCATGTGACCAAGGCCTGCAGTGGTCTATTTATTAACTGAACTAGAAACATAAGCCAGCAGCGGTATGAAATGCATCCTTCTTACCAAATTCTTCGCAGTCTTCGCACAGACTGCTTCCACCCTTGAAGACTGTATTTTAATCCGCTGTGTTAATCTGACCTGTATTTTAATTTGCTATTTCAATCTGACTCAAACCTGTATAGGGAAACGAAATGTAGGATCTGTTCAGGGGGAAGGCACTGTAATTTTTCTATAAAGAGGAGCTAGCACCTCTCTGAGGGTACGTCTACACTACAACGTTAATTCGAACTAACGGATCTAGACTAAAAAACTAGATTGAATTAGCGTTTTGCTAATTCGAACTAGCATGACCACATTAAGTGGACCCTGAACCAGGCTTAATGATGGCCGGAAGCAGTGCCGGCAGGGCATCAGAGGAGGACTTAGAGCGTGGACATGCTGTCTCAGGCTAGCCGAGGACTGCGCTTAAAGGGTCCCGACCCCCACCCCGGACAGACAGTTCTCAGGGGTGCCCCGCTTGCAAAGCAGTCCTGGCTTGGAGTGCCCTGAGTACCCACACTGGGCACATCACAGCACTCGGCCATCAGACCGGCTGCACTTGCCGCAGGCTGCCATCTGGGGAGAGGGGGCAATCGGGGGGCTGCAGGAGAGCTTCCACCCAAAAAGCCCGCAGAGCCAGCCCAGTCCTCCCCATCAGGGGCTCGTGCCCCATTCCTCCCTCACCTCCTTCCACTTACCCTTCCCTAGCCCCTTTTCTTGATGTACAAAATAAAGGACAATTGTGTTCAAAAATGGAATCTGTCTTTATTGAACAAAACTGGGGGAGACTGGGAAAAGAAGGTGGGAGAGGGGAAGAGAGAGGCTGGGAGAGGGGAGGGCAACTAAAATGATCAGGGGTTGGGAACAGGTCCCATATGAAGAGAGGCTAAAGAGACCGGGACTTTTCAGCTTAGAAAAGAGGAGACGGAGGGGGGACAGGATAGAGGTCTCTAAAAGCAGGAGTTGGGTGGAGAGGGTGCATACAGAAAAGTTCTTCATTAGTTCCCATAAAGAAGGACTAGAGGACACCAAAGGAAAGGAATGGGTAGCAGGCTTCAAACTAGTAACAGAAAGTTGTTCTTCACAAAGCAAAGAGTCAACCTGTGGAACTCCTTGCTGCAGGAGGCTGTGAAGGCTAGAACTAGAACAGAGTTTAAAGGGAAGTGAGATCAAGTCATGGAGGTTGGGTCCATGGAGTTCTATTAGCCAGGGGGTAGGAGTGGTGTCCCTGCCCAAGGTTTGTGGAAGGCTGGAGAGGGATGGCATGAGACAAATGGCTTGGTCACTGTCTTCGGTCCATCCCCTCCAGGGTCCCTAGGGTTGGCCGCTGTCGGCAGACAGGCTACTGGGCTAGATGGACCTTTGGTCTGACCCAGGACGGCCATTGTAAGCTCAGGGCTCAGGGTCGGGGGTCTCAGTGGACCCCCTTGATTTTCATGTACACCTACTCCTGGGTGGCCAGGCTGGCAGCTATCCTGCCCATGCCGGCCACTTTCCTGTGCCTAGTGTGGAGATCGTGGACAAGGTCCACGATGTCCGCACTAGCCCAGGCGGGTTCCCCTCCTCTTGCGGTCCCGGGCAAGCTCCCGGGAGCCGCCAGCCTGGTCCCGGGAAGAGGGGGAGGGCTGGGGGGCATTGGGTGGGTGGCTCGATCCGTGCCAGGTGCAGGGTCTGCTGGCTGGGTGCTGGCAGGCTTGCACCTGGCACGGGCACCATAGCCAGCCCGTGCCCCTTTAAGGGGTCTGGGGCCGGGAGGGGGGCAATAGAGTTTCCCTGGTGTTGGCCAGAGTGGCCACCAGGGAAACCTGGGGAGGGCTAGCCTCCCACTAGTTCGAATTAAGGGTCTACACAGCCCTTAATTCGAACTAGTAAATCCGAACTAGGCTTAATCCTCGTGGAATGAGGATTACCTAGTTCGAACTAAGTGCTCCGTTAGTTCGAATTAAATTCGAACTAACGGAGCGCTAGTGTAGCGCCTATGAAAGTTAGTTCGAACTAACTTCCGTTAGTTTGAACTAACTTTGTAGTGTAGACATACCCTGAGAGAGTGAAAGGAGGTGGCCTCTCCCCTCAGAGCAGTGGTGAGCAACCTGGGGCCCATCTGGGTAATCTGGATGTGGGCCATGAGACATTTTGATGACGTTGAACATCTGCTAGCACCACTCTGCAGCTCCAGTGGCCACGGTTCTCTCTTCCCAACCAATGGGAGGTGTGAAGACAGTGCCTACAAGCAAAGGGCTGCAGGGATGTGCTGGCTGCTGTTTCCCATGACTCCCAGTGGCTGGAGATGGAAAATCGCAGCCAATGGGAGCTGCGGGGGGGAGTGTCAGCAGACGGTCAACATCAGCAGAATGTCTCTTGGCCCACATCACATTACCCTGCAGGGCCTCAGGCAGCCCATGGGTCACAGGTAGCCTACTAGTGCCTCAGAGGGAGTGGAAGTATCAACGGGAGGAGAAGATGGGGAGAAACATTTTGCTGGAGCTCAATATTCAGACATTCTAATGATGTGTCCAATCCAGCGTAACTGGGCTTGTATCAGCCTGGCCTCAGGGCTTGTGGGATTTGAGTTTTGGAGAACCTCCAAGTTGGATAATTTTGTCCTGCCAGCAGATCTCCATAATGGCATACAGAGACCACATACAGAAGGCCTCTACTTATTTGCAAGGGAGCTATTTTGGGAGGGTAGCAGGGGCAGCAACCATGTGCTCTGGGATGTGGCTTGCTTTTCATCCTGTTCTCCTGACGCTAAGGGAGTGAAGGGGATGTGCTTGCATTCTGTGTATGCCTAGCACCTGGCTGGTGAGCTCTCTTCAAGTACTTTCCCCTCGCTCCCTGACAGTCTGGGGAACAGGATGAAAAGCAAGCTGCATCCTGGAGCGCACGGCGGCTGTCCCACTACTCTCCTGTAATGGTGCCCTTGATACGCCAGTTATATGGTGTCCAGGGCTCGCAGCCGTAGAGGGGAGATGTGACCCCAGAAACATTATAAAGTTTTATTTTTGTTGAGATTGTTATATTGTGGGGTATCGGGACATTGTTACGTACGTTTCCTAGTGATTGAGTCATTTTCAGTATCCTGTTCATGATCTCTTTGTCAAGAGAGCCATCATTGGAGATCTTACTGCTCAGGTAGGTAGCATTGGAGATCTCAGGCTGGGTCTCTCCTCTGGCCAGACCTGCTGCCTCTATGCATTCCCCCATGTGACCTCCGGGCCCACCTGCCACCCCTGGGTGAGAGCCTGCACCCAGACTCCATCCCAGAGGCTGCATCCCAGACTCCTACCTGCACCCAAACTCCCTACTACTGGTGCCTGCACTCCCTTGTCCACCCCAATACCCTGCCTCAGCTCCGAGCCTGCACCTAGCACACAAACTCCCTCCCAGAGCTTGCAACCCTTCCCCACCCAATAACTCTCTCCCGCATCCGTAGTCAGGTGTGGGCAGGAGAGGAGGTGTGGGCTCTGGGCATTCTGGGTCATTCTGGGCACCACCAAAAATTCTGCAAACCTGCTGTTCCTGCTCCCTTTGGTTTTTGATTATATGTTCCTGGTCATCCATCCCTGTTCCTGATCATCAGCGTGGTCCTGCAGATTTGGAGCCGGAAAGCCAAAGATCCTTGAGATCCTGTGGGTCTAGTCTAATGGGAAGGCCCACAAGCAAGCGTCACTGGAGTTGAAGCCTTCCCTTCAGGAAGTCATGAGAGGCACTTGAATATCCCATTCAGAATCCAATGAATGTTCTGGGAACTGATAGTAATAATAGCCTGTATATATAATACACACACACACACACACACACACACACACACACACACACACACACACACACTCTCTCTCTCTCTCTCTCTCTCTCTCTTAGCTAGGGCTGTAGCTATACATGGTCTGGGCATACTTGCTTTATAAGATTGGGCTAAGTATTTGTCATATGGACATACTGAAGACGTGAAGATAGCCATGAAAGAGCAGAAGGCTACCCCAAACAAAACAGTCTTAGTTGTTGTGGGCTCTAGGTAAAGCCATTTTTTGATGCCTAAACTGGAAGTGAAAGGTTGGCCTATCCCTAATGATCTGGTGCGGCTCCCACTACTCACAGAGAACATTTGGCTTCCACAACCAAATTCCCCAGACTGCTCAGATGGTGAATAGACACCAAGTATCTGGAGCCCTCCATTGCGATGATTATTTCCAACCAGCTGCTTCCTGTCTAAACTGAAGGCTAACAGGCCAACATCTGCTTTGAAAAGTCATTCCATTCACATACATTTGAGAAGAACGGTAAGTATCTTGCATCATTTTTATGAAGACGACATATTTGTGTTTTGATCTTTTCTTTCCTATGAGCCGGTGACAAACTGGGAGATTTACCTTTTGTGACGCAACCAGTCCAAGACACTCCTTATCTTTCTCCTTGATTTACAGCTTGCAGAAAGAGGGCGGATCAGTCACCAAGTTGTGATTTATCTTCCCACTGACCCATGCCTGGCAATTTAGCTTTGTTTCAAGGCTTTTTATTTTGTGTGTGTGGCTTGTTGGGCAGGGTGCTAACAATCTGTGGAGTCAGTCTCATAGCTCCAGTAGTTCCCTGACACGGTTTCATGCTGTGGGCTGACTACTTTATGGGAAGCCGTGCACTGAGGAGGCCCTGTACATGGATTTGTATTTCCTATTATTTATTTAGTAATAAATAATCCATGTACTGGGGTTGAGGGCCTATTTTGCTAGAAACTGTACACACTTCTTTACTGAAAAGTTGGTTCCTTCTCCAAAGGGGTCACAATCTAAGAATATGAGGGGAGACAACAGGTGCATACTACAAACAGATGAGAAGCACAGGTTAATAACAGCAGGACTATGTTTAGCATAATGTAGTGGTGGTAGGCAGCCTAACAAAACGCTAGTAGTAATCGAATACAATAAGAGCGCCTGTGATTGGATGCAAACACAGAAATCAAATTCTGAGGCAGTGTTGACACGAGGGATGTAAAATCTCATTTCATTAGTTAACCAATTAAATGGGGGTGAGCGGGGAGGGGAGACAGGCTGGAGTGCCCCTCCCGCACCGTGACCAGCGTTGCCCTGACTGGACTGGAGTGCCCTTGCCCGTGGCGTGCCAAGGCTGGGCCTGTTGTGGACCAGGGCTGCTCCGGCTGGACTGGAGCACCCTCACCCTGTGGTGGGCCCCACAGGCCTGGGGCAGCCCCCACTGGATAACCATAACTGGTAAAGCATTCACATCCCTAGTTGAACCCTTCTATTTTCCCAGAGTCAATGTCCCTCTTGGAAGGTGTAGACCTTTGCTCCACCAGCACTGAGAACTAGTCGGGAATGTTAACGCAGCAGGCAGAGCACCTTGGTACTTTGGCACCACTTGAAAAGGGAGTGGGGGAAGATCCAGCTTGAGGAGTATTATGATCCATGAATTGCAAACCTGGGTGTGGACACAGATGCTCTCCAACTCTCTGTCTGCAGCCTGCTGGCAATAACTTAGCAGAGACCCACAAAGCCCAGCCCCTGTGTGAGGCTCCGACCCAGAGGTCCAGGTGGTGGAGTCCCAGAGTGGCAGATTAGTCCACTAGCTCTAGTAAACCCAGGAACAGGAGGCTGTCTGAGCACCTGGGCTCTGGTCTGTGTGCCTTGAGAGTCCCACTGCCATGCTTGCTCCTCCAGCTTGACTCCTGGCATCTGACTTAGGGTCTGTTACCTCTGGTGGTCTTCTGCTTCTGACCTCATGGTATTGTGACCCATGACTGGGGACTCTGTCTCCGACTATTAGGCTTGACTAACCAGGTAGTTGCTTGGCCACAATGTCTCCTCGTCTTCAAGGGACCAGGTGAGGGGAAACAGGAACCCCAAATTCACTACTGAAAAACAAGGCCTTCCAATAAGAGTCATGGTTTTTGAAGACAGCCCCTCCCTTCTCTTTGTAGGTTCTGTGGGCAAGAAAGAGGAAATGCTGTTTTCCTCCTGGGAAAAATCATGAAGGGAACCTCGGAAATTTCTCCTCTTGCTCCAATCCTCATAATTGGTTTTGGCATAGGAGGGGATTATCTAGAAGGTTCATCTAGTAGGTTATCTAGTTAAGTGTCCTTAGATACACCAGAGGGAGGTCAGATGTGTAACTAGACTCATCCAATACCTCAGTCTAGAGTGAAATCGTAGAAGTTAATGATAGCTCTGTAATTCAGTGATGTTTCTGTGCATTTTTAAAAGCTAATACATGGAGAAAATAAGCAGGCCATTGCTTTGGATTAAATTGCAATAGACATGATCTCTCTGTGAATTTCATGATTTCCTGTGTTTCAGATAAAGTTAATTCACTTTTATGAGAGCTCTCCCATCAGAGTCTTGGAGTTTCACAGACAGTTTTGTGATCATTTACATAATTATCTAAATGGGCCACTCTTTGTCATCCATCATATTTTCCCCCCTGAGGACCTTCTGATTTTCTCTGCAGTCTTTTGAAGTCCAGCCCACAATTTCTGGGGTGTAGGTATTGTTTTGATGAACTTCAAAGAGACCCGCCACTGACTATCACATCTGCTTGTCAGTTGGCCTCCAGCAGACTTTATGCTTGTGAAAGGGACTAAGTGATGGTACCATAGGTATCTTTTTCTGAGCAGCGGCAAAATAATTACAGATGAAGGTTAAACAATGTCATTTTAAAATGTGCTGCATTGCTGACTTCCAGCAACTCCTGTAGCTTTAAATGGAGTGGCAGAGAAAATAAAGAAACTCCAAGCTATTTTCAGTGTCTGCAGCACCTCCATTACTCACTGTTTGTCCCTGGGTCTGTGTTGGAGATGGAACAGAATTAGCAACCATTCTTCTAAATCCCTCTCTCTGAACTTTGGGAGTTTGGAATAAAATAGGGTCTGGAAGTGTGCTATCCCTTGCTTTTGATACCATAAAATTGACAGAAGAGTTTTTGTAAACCCCACACTATTGTGTGTTCCCTACCATCTCAGGACTAAAAGAGAAACCCGCTTTCCCTTTTGCATACTGGTAAAATTATAAATGTATGCCCTGCTTATTAGTAATTTGCCCCAGGCAGTTTTGCTAGGAGAGATCTAAAGATGACAGCTGGCCCAGCAGAGAGCACCAGAACTGTTTAATTGTGGGATATAAGCAAAATATTGAGGTAATGTTGGCAGAGGACTTAGAGGAAAAAGGAGGAGGATATTTTCTGAATGACTTCAAACTTAAAGTAGGCTTATTTTCACATTCTAGTGTTTAGGTCCATATTTGAGTTGGTTTCTATTTCACACACCCCCCTTTCCAAAAAAATCTCTAATTTCTATCCGCCAGGAAGAAACAGATCTGCACATTAGCACACTTGGCAAATTGAACCTGATTCTATTTAAGTTGCCAATTGGTTTGGAGAAACCTTCCCATGAGAAGGACGATACTTACGGTCAATGCGGGGATTAATCTCCATGGGACTTTTGTATGGGCACGGTGGAGAAATTACACAATTGTGCTAACAAGAAATGGATTATTTGGGGAGATCAGACATTAGCACTTATAATTGGTGTGCCTGGGCAGCCAGAGGAAAATAAAAATGCTAATAGGAGATATACATGGGTGTAGTCATTGAGCTATTTCTCTAGTGACGTGAACGGAATGGAATATAAGATGCTTAATGA
Source organism: Pelodiscus sinensis (assembly GCF_052426305.1). Lineage (NCBI taxonomy): Eukaryota > Metazoa > Chordata > Testudines > Trionychidae > Pelodiscus > Pelodiscus sinensis. Next base: position 9,986,643 of record NC_143059.1, read on the forward strand.
GAAACTATCCTTGTAATTGGAAATGAGTCTGGAATTCTGAATAGCCACTGAATTAACCAAACTGTAACCATAATGGTCACAGACTGTCTAATGGTTTCTACCAAAGTACCAAATAGTACACATTGCTTTTGACAGAACTATATTTTAGATACAAAAATAAGGTATTTCCTTGACTCTCCTGTTGGTGTGTAGCACATTTCAGTCGCTTCTATTATTTAAGATCTGTGAGTACATTACAGCATGGTCAGTGTACAAAACAATTGGATGCCATACAACTTCATATAGGGTCTCTTGTACAAGAAGTAAACTGCAGGGTGTTACAGTTAGAGGGTTATGTACTACAATGTTAAAAAAGATACAGTGATAGAAGTAGCGGGAAACTATTCAAGTCAATGGAGCTACTTATGGGGCAAGTTAAGCTATTTGCAGAATTAGGATTTAATTTTAAAACAGTTAAATCATTGATTTATATATATTTTGGTAAGAATTCAGAGTTTCCTTTGCTCACATCAAGGTAGATGTAATTAAATTAGTGATTTTAATAGTAATTTAAACTAACAAGCAGGAAACCTTGATTTAAATAATTGATTTTAAATCTTGTTTTGCATTTGTATTTTAGCTATTTTTCCTACAGAAAGGTTCACTCTCACTGATTGGTAACCATTAAAACATGTTAACTCGCATCAAAATATGGCCTTTGCACTAAATTTAGTGTGTGGGGTTGGTTTTTTTTGGTTTGGTGTCAGAATGAAAAGTTCCCCCTTCCTTTATTTGTCCCACCCTCTGCCAAAACATTATTTAAAATGAAAACAGATTTTTTTTTCTTTTTGAATTGAAAAGAAAAAAATATTTGGATTGAAACAAAATTCTTTGTATGTTCAATTGAAATATTTTTGTAATTTTTTTGACTGAAAATGTCATTTCCATTTGGCTTTTCATTAAAATAATGCTTTTTTGAAATGACATTTTCAAAATGGTTTATTTAGTTTTTCTAAACGAATTATTTGAAATTATTTCTTTCTGATAAAGCTGTCCACCAAACTTGACCCAAATCATTGATGCACTGAAAAAATTCTTTAGCTTTAATATTTAATGAAACCGAAACTTTAGGGTACATCTACACAGCAATATTATTTCGAAATAACTAGCGTTATTTTGAAATAATGTTGAAATACTATCAAGCTGGAGGACTCCTTATGCTGACTCCTGTAACCCTCATTGTACGAGGAATAAGGGAAATCGGAGAAAGAGTTCTTTCTTTCAAAGTAAGTGCTGTGTAGATGCTTCTAATTTCAAAATAAGCAATTTCTAAATAACCTACGCAATTGACGAGCTCAGTTTGTGTCACTCATTTTGAGTTAAGCCCTGCTGTGTAGATGCACCCTTTGCTCTCTAAAATTTGATGCAGGGTATTTATTTAAATGATTGTAATGATTTGAGTTAGGTAAATTTAGGCCTTAGAAATGTTAATTCCAATTTAGGATTATTTTTAAATGTATTTAATTTAAATAAAATGTCCAATTTAAATAAAAAAAATGGATAAAATCTGATTTCAATCATCCAGCTCACAGAACTTACTGCATAAAAATGAAGCTGATAATCAAGAATTCATGCTAGGAACTTGTTATGCTCTATTTGATCAATGACCCTTGAACTAAAAAATCCCCAACTATAAGCTCTAAAAGGTCATTATGGTCAATCCAGTAAATAATATACTTTGTGAAAAGATTGTAATTATGGTCTTGTGAGTAAATAATACATTCTTTATAAGGTCTGTAATTATGTATTTAGCTGACTTGTAATTAAGGCGGGGTTTAAAAAAAAATGTGTATCATATAGTAGATAACCTATAAACAAAGCACACAAAAGCACAAGGGAAAGCCAATACAAAAAGCATGCCTATGTAAGATTAAATATTAGACACAAATTACTCAAGCAAGAGTAGAGAGTTACAGTTAAAACTCAGGCTGACTATCTCTGACATATACAGTGTTCTCTCTGGGAGGTATTTGCAGCAAATGTGATGGAAGAATATGAGACTCTGGCCTCAAGTCTATGCAATAACCAGGCGCAGTGTTGTCAATTCCAGCGTGAGTTGTGACTCTGAAATGCCAGGTTTTATGCTTTATATTAGATTCCCACTTTTATAGTCACTATTTTTTTCCACCGAACAAATTCATGGTGACCCTGATCCTCCAGTCTTGCCTGAGGTTGCGCTATACATGGGGCCCAAACAAAACAGTGATGAGTCTAATCCTCTCCTTGTGCTCCCCTCACTCCCAACATTGAGCTGGACTGGTTAGTATCACAGAGTGTATTAGAGCACCCTAATTTATGGCTGCATGCAGGCATGACTCAGAGGCTGCTTTGGAAGCCAGAGATTAGTGTATTGAGACCACATTTCATTCTACCTACCTGCCCACCGGTTGCCATATGTCTTCTGCTGGGAGCTCTTAAAGACGAGGGGAAAGAGATGGCTATGCCAGTTTTAAACCGTCAGGGAAGGGAATCCCACTTGGCCACTTTGGCAAGCTGTAAGGCTCCCTTGAGCTCCATGAGCAGCACAAAGCAGCCATGTCAGGGATGGTGGGGAAGGGCGGCTGGAGCCCCGGGGCCTTTAAATCACCGCTGGAGCACTGCACTACGTGCTCCAGGCAGCCCCAAGGGCTGGGAGGTGGGGTGCGCCATGCTCTGGGCAGCGCTGAGGGCTTGCTGTCCCGGCCTCCCCCCTTCTGCTCCAGGCCCCGCCTCTTCTGGCGGCATGGAGAAGAGACCCCTCCCCCCTTGCCCGACTCAACGGCCTGGCGAGGCTGTTGGCTCCTCTGTGTCAGGATCAGGATCTGACCCGACATGTGTTTGTGAGCAGTGTCTGAATGAGCTCTTCTGTGGTGAACCGGTAAAGACAGCCACAGGAGCGGTGTTTGCACAGAGCAGGGCTACTCAACATGCGGCCCACAGGCTGCGTGCGGCCCACAGCCCATTTGTTTGTGGCCCGTGGTGCGGTTTGGGTTTACATAGGACTCAACATACAGTCCGCAGGTGGGAGCCAAAACAAAAAAGTAATCAATACAATGGTCTTCTATTGATATGCTTTTTAGTAGTTAAATTCCTGGACTGTCATTGCTCATTAAAAGTGCTGTCATAAAGGTGGAAATTGGGTAACTATTGCATTTTATTAATAGCAGCAGAACTGACTTAAATGGGGCCTGCGTGTTGTGTAGGCTTGCCTTAATCTTTGTATTCATGCCCATCAGTGTGAAAGAAGCTATCCGCATATTGATTTGCATGTATATGCAATAGCATTTAAGTTGCAGCCCTCGGCATGTGCTGAGAGTATCATCGTGGCCCCCTGGGCTTCCAAAGTTAAATAGCCCTGGCATAGACACAACTCCTCTGCCTAGGTGAGCTCCTCCTCGGGACACTGGAGTGGCAGCAGTGCCTTTCTACAGAGGCTACTCTACCTTTACTGTTGGAGCGGCCTTTGTGGTCCCATGGGGAGGGTCTTGGCTGCATCTACACACCAGCTGGGAGGTGCAATTCTCAGTGCAGATAGGCTTACGCTTCCTAATCTTGCACCTAAATAGCACCATGGCAGCCCAGCTGGGCCATCCTGAGGTGGGCGTGGGGACTTCTCAATGTTCATGAGGCTGTGCTGTCATCATGTCTCCCCACCACAGTCCCAGCTCCACCCTGTCCCATCCCTGTACCCTCTCTCCCAAGCAACGTGGCCCAGAGGATTATGCAAGCAGGTGCAGTGGCCAGAGGGGTTGTCTCCCTCTTACCACATGGGCGGTGGGACCCAAAGCATCCTGAGTTGGGGCACTTTGCTTCATGCCACCGCTGAAAAACCACACGCCACCAGGCTGGGAGAGGGCAGCAGAGCGGGGTGGGACAGGCTATCGGGCCAATCCAGCTCCCGCCCTGACCACCCACGAAGTGTATGTGGAGGGAGGCGACCTCTGCTGTTGCCACTGTGCCAGGCTCCCATAATTCCCAGGTCCCTCCCATTCATAGAATGGTGGGGCAGCTGCCACGGGACCCCCAAAAGTGTGGGGGCTGGGGCAGCGGCTCCGATTTGTCCTATGGATGGGATGGCTCCACAGCCCAGGAACTTCTCCAGGTAGCTAGTCTGAGCCTCTGCCTTGCTGCCGCGGCCACACTGCTGCCGCTATCACTCTAGCGCAAGCAGAGTTAGCACGTGTATGCCAACCCTCACCAGGAGCTACAACCCAGCTACTGTGCAGACACGCCCCAATGGGCACAGTGCGGAGCTCCACTCAGGACAGTGTGTTCATGTGGCTTTAACTCACCTGGGCACCCTCCAGATCCTGGGCTCTGGCAGGGGCTGGAGAGGCCTCCAGCATAACAAAGACAACCTTGAGGGCATAGCTAAGTTAGAGTGGCTAGTGGGAGCTGTCTGCGGTCTCTGCAGCCCCACTTTTAGAAGACACTCATGTCCTCTGTGCCTCGGCTTGGGAGGGGGTCCTTGAAAAGCAGCCATGTAGCTGTTGGCAGCAGTGCCTGTCCTAGGGGAAATTGTCCTCTGTCTAGGCAGCTTTTAGAGCCACTTTGTGGTACTGCAGGTGGCAAATCTGGTGGTGAACATCTCTCCCCTCCTGGTTCCTACTCTTCTCTAAGCCACTCCTCGTCCAACCTCGTCTCCTGTCCCCATGCAAAGAACTGGGCGCGGTGCTGCATGAGGGCTGTTGTACCAGTCACACTGCGAGAGCGCCCACGGAGGAGGTAGGGTTTGCTCCCACAAGAGGAGTGCCATTTTCCCATAATAACAGGGAAGACTTTGGGATTTTCGTTCCATTTCACAGCAGGAGGAGTTTCATTCGAAGCCAGGCCAGCTCTTGATACCGAGCTGAATGGTGTTATGACTTAGGAAGAAATGCAAATGTGCAGTCTCAGCACTAAGACCCTTGATCTTAGTGGTCATGACAGCTCAACCTTCATGAGGCTGGCCTGTCACTATGGGAGGCAGTATAACAGAATATGGCAGTGCTCCTCAGAGTTTTTCCTTTCTTCCCCTCCCACAGGACGTTTTAGTTATTAAATATGGTTAAGGGCTCTCTTGTCTCAAAGATGAATACAGAAAAATCTACACCAAGGAGGCCTTTGCCCTTTTATTCCTTGGGTAGTTTCCCTCAGTGCCGGGTTTAGTAGCAAAAAGGAAAGTCGTGTAAAGAAACGAGGATTAGGAAGGGGCAGAGCTTCAGTAATACCATCCAAGGTGGAAAATAGTCAAGGTAGATTATACAGCTCTCATGTGAATTTGTCAGCACTTCTACCCGTTGCTGATCTAACAGAGAGAATTCAGGCGACAACTCAGGTATATAGTGGTAGAGGCTACAACTACAGGTAGGCCGCAAGTTGGGTCTTCTGATAATTCTCTTGAATATCGTCATTTTTCCCTCTAGCATCTCAACAGCCAAATGATTCCCTTTATATTCAGACCTCTTTCTCTCTGTCTCTCTCTCTCTCGGCTCCCCAAAATGAGCTTCATCACCAGGAGGGTTACCCCACCAGCTCCTGTAGCCTTAATCAACATACACCTTCAGCCTGGCAGCCAGGTGCCATGGTATGGTCGGTTACGAGGTAAGTATGTATGAGAAGTGACAAGACCAGAATTAGTAATGCAATTCTCCTGTCATTTCTATCATTGGACCCTGCAGGGAGGATCTGACTAAATGGATATTCAACTCTTTGCATTAATGTGAGCCCAATTTTAATTTGCATTTCATTAACAGCACTAAAAGCTTAATTTTATTATTTGCTGTTGGAAAGCAGATCACTGCTAACAAGCAGCTACACATAGTTACCAAAATATGATACGAGAGACTTTATCTGGTAGCTTTCTCCCTTTTCTTTTCCTTTTCTCCTGCACGATTTCACTTCAGTTTCTCTTCTGCTTGATATGAAATATAACATACAGGTCCTCTCCAAACTAATTTACTTCACATATTGTTTTGTCTTGTAGATCCTCTGAGCCTAAGGGATCTCTAAATGCCCTAAGCAACATTCACTGGGAAGCTGGTAATACAATGTCCATTGGTCAATTGATGACATTGGTATGTTGGTGAATTTGCACAAAACACAGAGCACAAAAAATACCAAGCCTTATCAGAAAACTGGCTGCAACATCATGGGACTCCAGTACATAGACCTTACGAACTGCTGCAATTGCCTTGGTATATTTTGCATCTGAATTTTATGCACTAGTGTGGCCTCACAAAGTCACACTGTGTTCCTAGATACTCGAGAAAGCTATGCACATAGTGGAAGGAATTCTCAAATCCACTCCAGTCGACTGGTTCCCCGTCCTATCACACATCCAGCCTCTACAGATTAGAAGAGCTGCTCAGACATCTGACTTTCTTAACTATGTCAATGGAAAAATGAAGATCCCGCAGCATGATGACCTACAGAACCAGCCAAAGATAAGATTAAATCCTGCAACTCTTTATGGAACTGCATCAAGACCCTTACACCCAACATCAATGCCACAAATCACGATGCTGCCAAAGAGCCACCAGGTTTTGATTTATGTCAGAAATCCTGGTGCAGATTGAGTTGCAACAGGGCCAATGTTTCCTCTAATCTTTTCCATCCACATGTGAATTTTTTCCATCCATGTGCAGAATAATTTTATGTGCACTGAAGCATGTGCAAATGTGCACCACCAGTAGAAACAAAAACCTAGCTGTGGACACTCTGCTAATCAGTTGGGTGGTGTCTGAATCTCTCCTCAGCAGCCACACAAGCCCCCAGCTTATGGGGAACACTGGATATCTCATGAGAGATGTGGACAAACCCTTTTTAAATGGAAAATGAAGCAGGCGCTTGTATGTGAGTTGGTCACCGGGCACAAATGATGGAGCACATCATATTTGAGTATCCCCTGGGTCCTTTTGCTAGGGGATGAAGGACATTCACCACCTCACTGCTCCAGCAATGTGCTGGCTATCGATCTTAGCTATAAATCTGTAGTCATTGCTCCCTACCCCAGCCATTCGAAGGATGAATGCTCCATGTGATTTAGTTAAACAAAAGATGGATCATGTTTAGAAGTAAAGAGTCCAAACTGGGAATGGTGGTTTATGAAGAATGGAGCACTGATGAAAAATCTGAGTTCCTATTGTGTCTGCTTTGTCCATTTACACTTAACATTTTGAGAAAGGGACTCTCTCTAGAGGGTATGTCTACACTACAAAGTTAATTCGAACTAATGGACGTTAGTTCGAATTAACTTTGATAGGCACTACACATGCAAACCGCTAGTTCGAACTTAATTCGAACTAGCGGTGCGCTTAATTCGAACTAGGTAAACCTCATAGTACGAGGACTAAGCCTAGTTCGAATTAAGTAGTTCGAATTAAGGGTTGTGTAGCCCCTTAATTCGAACTAGTGGGAGGCTAGCCCTCCCCAGCTTTCCCTGGTGGCCACTCTGGGTACCACCAGGGAAACTCTTCTGCCCCCCTCCCGGCCCCGGAGCCCTTAAAGGACCACGGTCTGGCTATGGTGCCCGTGCCAGGTGCAAGCCTGCCAGCACCCAGCCAGCAGACCCTGCACCTGGCACAGCTCGAGCCGGCCACCCGCTGCCACCCAGCCCTCCACCTCTTTCCGGGACCAGGCTGGCGGCTCCCGGGAGCCTGCTCAGGTCCGCAAGAGGCGGGCGCCCGCCTGGTCTAGTGCGGACATCGTGGACCTCGTCCACGACCTCCGCACTAGGCACAGGAAAGTGGCCGTCTAGGGCAGGAGAGCTGCCAGCCTGGCCACCCAGGAGCAGGTTTGCATGAAAATCAAGGTGGTCCACTGAGACCCCCGACCCTGAGCCCTGAGCTTAGAATGGCCGTACTGGGTCAGACCAAAGGTCCATCTAGCCCAGTAGCCTGTCTGCCGACAGTGGCCAACACTAGGTACCCTGGAGGGGTTGGACTGAAGACAATGACCAAGCCATTTGTCTCGTACCATCCATCTCCAGCCTTCCACAAACAGACGCCAGGAACACCATTCCTACCCCCTGGCTAATACCACTCCATGGACCCAACCTCCATGACTTGATCTCACTTCTCTTTAAACTCTGTTCTAGTTCTAGCCTTCACAGCCTCCTGCAGCAAGGAGTTCCAGAGGTTGACTATTTGCTTTGTGAAGAAGAACTTTCTGTTGTTAGTTTGAAGCCTGCTACCTATTCATTTCATTTGGTGTCCTCTAGTCCTTCTATTATGGGTACTAATGAAGAACTTTTCTGTATGCACCCTCTTCACACCACTCATGCTTTTATAGACTTCTATCATATCCCCCCTCAGTCTCCTCTTTTCTAAGCTGAGAAGTCCCAGTCTCTTTAGCCTCTCTTCATATGGGACCTGTTCCAAATCCCTGATCATTTTAATTGCCCTCCCCTCTCCCACCCTCTCTCTTCCCCTCTCCCACCTTCTTTTCCCAGTTTCCCCGAGTTTTGTTCAATAAAGAGAGTTTCTATTTTTGAACAAACGTGTCCTTTATTTTGTACATCAGGAAGGGGGGCTAGGGAGGGGTAAGTGGAAGGAGGTGAGGGAGGAATGGGGTACGAGCCCCCGATGGGGAGGACTGGGCCGGCTCTGCGGGCTCCTCGGGGTGGAAACTCTCCTGAAGCCCCTTGATTGACCCCCCCCCCTCCGGATGGCAGCCTGCGGCAAGTGCAGCCGGGCTGATGGCTGAGTGCTGTGATGTGCCCAGTGTGGGCACTCAGGGAACTCCAAGTCAGGACTGCTTTGCAAGCGGGGAACCCCTGAGAACTGTCTGTCCGGGGTGGGGGTTGGGTCCCTTTAAGCACAGCCCTCGGCTAGCCTGAGGCAGCAGCTCCACGCTATAAGTCCTAATCTGATGCCCTGCTGGCACTGCTTCCGGCCAGCCTTAACCTCAGTTCAGGGTCCACTCAGTGTGGACATGCTAGTTCGAATTAGCAAATTGCTAATTCGAACTAGTTTTAAGTCTAGATGCGCTAATTCGAATTAGCTTAGTTCGAATTAACTAATTCGAACTAAGTTAGTTTTAATTAGTGCTGTAGTGTAGACATACCCTCCCAGTGTATGTTTGCCTGGCACAATGGAGCTTTGATCTTGGGCCACATCTTCACTCTGTGGAAGATAGATGCTGCTGTGATCCATGTTCCTGAGTTTGATTTAGTGAGTCTAGTTAAGACTCGCTAAATTGAATTTGGAGCACGTCCCTGTCGGCATCCGATACTCCTGCTTTTGTGAGGAATAAGGGAAACTGACAAGAATGTTTGCCTCCATCAGTCTCGCATTGTGGGGTCACTACAAGGTAAGCTGACTCCAGCTACATATTTTGTATAGCTGGAGTAGTGTACCTTACGCCCAGCTGCCAAGTCTAGTGTAGACCTGGCTTTGGTGGGGGCCTCTAGTTGCTTCTGTAATACAAATAAATAATATTTCAGGAGTTAAGCCAAAGCTAACAAATTATTCCACAAAACAGCTTCTATTATGAGCCTTAGAATTATATTTTTCATCACCCAAAATAAGGACATGTCAAAGCATCCAGCCATTGCAATACACATCTTAAAGACATGACTGCATTTCTCAAAAAGCTCAGTGTAATGCAATATTGCTTATTTTCTAGTCTGGTCTGATTCAAAATGGAAACATTTTGTTTTCTCTTTCTTATATGCTTATATATTGTCATTACTACATTAGTGGTACAGAAGGTCTGAGAATTTAATACCTCTGGAACTGGGGTAAGTATTTTAATAATTTGAGGCATTTAACCATTTATTAAATGTGTTGGATAAGGATGCTGATAAGACTACTCTTAATATCTCGGTCTCAGTATGTGGCGAGTTAGGATTACAAAAGGCTAAACCATATCACATAGTAGGGACTGCTATTTATTGACTTTGGTGGATACTCCTAGGGTACGTCTAAACTACATGGCTCCGTCGATGGAGCCATGTAGATTAGACACATGGGCAAAGGCAAATGAAGCCGTGATTTAAATGATTGTGGCTTCATTTAAATTTACATGGCTGCTGCGCTGAGCCGACAAACAGCTGATCAGCTGTTTGTCCGCTCAGCGCGCTAGTCTGGACTCTCCCCTGCCGACATCAAAGCCCTTCGTCGGCAGCCCCGGTAAACCTCATCCCACGAGGAATAGCGGGGCTGCCGACAAAGGGCTTTGATGTCGGCAGGGGAGCGTCCAAACTAGCGCGCTGAGCGGACAAACAGCTGATTAGCTGTTTGTCGGCTCAGCGCGGCAGCCATGTAAATTTAAATGAAGCCCCGATCATTTAAATCGCGGCTTCATTTGCCTTTGCCCATGTGTCTAATCTACATGCCTCTGCCGACAGAGGCATGTAGTCTAGACACAGCCCTATAGGTTAAAGAAATTGAGCTGGAAACTGGGTTTACCTGCCAAACATGGTTGAAAACTTTTGAGACCAGCCAGAATGCCTACTGGAAGAGCAGATATAGCCTTGCAATATTTAATCCAAACACCATACAAATATGTGGATGGGGTGGTGGGGATGGGTTTTGATTCTGTGTGTCAAACTTGTAGTTTTATTTTATGCTTAAGGCTTAAACAAAAGGTTTTCTCTCCGCACACAGAGAGGGAACCTTAAATTGGAAACCCCATGGAGTGAGATATCCTACAACACAAAGTAAGTACTCCGGCATTTCAAAGTCTTTGAATTATTTAAAATGCAGAAGACAAAAAGTGGGGATTAAGAAGATCTGATACACTCTCCAGACTGCAATATCAATTATACATACTTACACTCTTAAAACCTTGTTTGTAAGATTAAGAATTTACCATCTAACTAAAGCATTAATTACAAGGTTTTCCCATTAAGACTCATGGGTCTTTTAAATTTTATTATTACTTGATCCTTTCTTAGTCTACTAGAATCCTAACACATTCTCCTAAGGGGAGGCCTGCTGGAGTGATTTTGGGCATAATATCCCCTTTATTGCCATCAACAAACATACCAGGGAAGTCTATAGGGAAGATCTTCTGTATCACCAAAAAAACCTCAAAAAAAACAAAACAACAACAACAACCCCTCATTCCCTGCCAAGAGATAAAACTTACTCATTTTCACTAATGCATTATCTGAAGTAAGCATGTTGTCTTACAAAGGGAGATTAGATAGGAGCAGTGTGCTGGGTGTTTTTAAACCATGTACAGCACTAATTTTTTAAAGTGCAGTAAGCATAGTATATGATTTTTTTATGTATCTAAATGACCTAATTCTTCACTGTTCTGAACTTTGCATTGCCTTTTATACTAATTGTGAAGCAGTCGCAGACCAGGATTCAGAAAGGTGGCAATATCATACCACACCATACCATGCCATCCTTCCCTTTGTGCTGCTGCTGGCGGCAGCGTTGACTTCCCAGCTGGGTGTCCTATCAGTAACCGCCACTCTCCAGCCCCTCAGCATGGGAAGCAGTGGCACAGAAGGAAGGGTGGCAGTAGCAGACCATGCTGCCTTCCTACTCTGCTGGTGTTGGTGGCGGGGTTGCCTTCCAGGCCACGTGCCTGACCAGTTGCTACCAATTTTCAACGACCCCCCTGTCAGGGCTGTTCCCGACTCTGGCACTCCGAGTGCATAAGGTAGGGGCCTGCAGAAGTCATTAATACCTTGCTTCTGTGGGCTCTGCTTACCAAACCAAACCAAAACAAAAAAATCAAACCAAAACAAAAAAAACCTCCCTAGAGACAACAAAGACTCTGGAAGATAGGCTGCCACCATCAAGTGATTTAAACCCTGAAAAACCAGGAAGAAACCCTTGATTTTCTTCCTTAGGGGTACCCCAAGCTCTTTTGCCACAAGAGAACTTGGAAAAAGAAACCGAAAGCACAGAAAACAAACTGTGTCTCTGGTAGCTGACCTCTCATGCTAGGTAGACATACACAGAGACTTTTTGTTACCTTCCAGGAGACAAGAATCAAATCATCATCTTAAACAGATGATTTTTATTAACAAAAACCAAAAAGATATCCTTCATAAAGCATACTTGGTTGGTAGGCGTTAGAGCATCTGAGAAAAGCAAATTAAAATACTATATTTAAGCTGTATCTCTGGGTACAGCTTAAATATAGTGAATGGTGAGGAGAGCACATGGATTTTACACGGAGAAGCTTAAGCAAACAACCAAAACAAAGAAAAATACCCTGATTGCGACTAAACACACATTCCTCTCCCTACTCCCAATCTGTGCTGATCATGGCCCAGTTCACTCCCATGCGCAATATTCCTTGTAAGCATGGTCATTCTGATTACAGCATTTTGTGCCCTCCAGCCCTTACCTTAGAACTCACGCAAAAGAAGAGCAGCCAGGTATCTCCATACAACTCAAATTTCAGTAGTCTTTCCCGTTGGCTTTCCTGGCTTTCTGCCAACACCCCCCGCTAGCTTCCCGAGTTTAAGCCTTTAGTCACCAGCTGCTGGCCAGCACTCCTCCTATCCATCACTCTCCTTCCCCCGCCCCCCGGAAAGCAATGCTGCTGCCACCAGTGGTACACGAGGAAGGGAGGCCATGCCACCCTCTTCCTTCTCCGCCACTGCTGGTGGTGGCACTGCCGTTCCAGCTGCCCAGATTAGAAGATAGTGCTGCCACCAGCAGTGGTGCAGAAGGAAGGACACGAAAACCTTCCCCTGCCTCTCTTTGTTATGCGCTGCTGTGGGTGGCCATGCTGCCTTCCGAGCAAGGTGCCTTGCCAGAGCCTCTAAGTTTGGAATTCAGCACTGCCATCAGCAGTGGCGCAGAAGGAAGAGTGGCAATACCACACAGTGCCACTTGTCCTTTTGTGTCGCTGCTGACAGTGGCACTGCCTTCTGAGGTGGGCACCTGGCCAGTGGCACCTGCTCTCCGGTCACCCCATTTGGAAGGCAGGGCTGCCACCAGAAAGTGGAAAACCATGGGCAGCTGGTAATGTAGGCAAGGAAAGATATTGCCTACCTACGATTGCTGACACTGCCCACCCACCTGGAAGGGGCTGAGGCCAAGCTGTGTGGCAGTTCAGCAACCAGGGAAGGCTAGGGCCGGGCTGTGTAGCTCCTCAGCAGCCAGAAAAGGCTGGGGCCACACCACGTGGAAACACAGCTTCCCGATGGCCAGGGAAGGCTGGGGTGGGGCCGCATGGCAGCCTGGATCCCCAGCAGCTGGGGAAGGCTGGAGCTGTGCCACAGGGCAGCCCAGCTCCCTAATGGCCAGGGAAGGCTGGAGTGACTTCCCTTGGATCATCCCACTTAATAACAGCTGAGTCTGGGGATCAAGCTGGCTGCACAGCAATGCCCCAGAGGCTGCTCTCTATGTCGCACTCAGTTTTCATTAATTAGTACACGTTAAGGCCAGAAGGGACCAGTAGAGCATCAAATTGATCCCTGCCCTCCTGTATATAATAGTACTAGGTTTTGATCCAAGCACACGCCAGAAAGGCATCTAGTCTTTTATTAGAAGACATCAAGAATTGGAAAATCCACCACTTGCTTTGGTAGTTTATTCCAATGGTGAATCATTCTCCCTGTGAAATATTTGTGCCTTATTTCTAATACGAATGTGTCTGTTTACATCTTCCAGACACTGGACTAATTCTGCCATTTTCTGTGACATTAAACAGGCCTTTAATAAATACCTGACATTTTCTCTCCAGGAAGACACTTAGACACTTACGTGAAGTCACCTCTCAGCCTCCTTTTGTAGAAGCTAACCAGTTTGGGCTCCTTTTCATGGCTCACAAGAAGGCATTTTCTTTTCCCTCATCTCTTCAGAAGTGGAGTTTAGTTTCTCCAGCAGTTGAATCTCCAGCCCTCCCTCAGAGCCCCAGCCTGCATTCTCAAAGAGCTGCCTCATTTCACCACTTCAGTGCCACCCTGGTAACAGATCTGCTACCCTTGTGAGATGGAAGTGGGTGCAGCTGGATGCAGAGGAGTGAGGCAAAGACAGCCAGGGATGCAGCAGCCAGTGTGGGCAGGAGAGCAGAGACGAAGGCAAGTTGGCTGCCTTAGCGTCACAGGAGATTAATGGGTTTCTTTCTTCAGACTGAAGTGATGGACAGGATTCACCTATTTGCTTTGGTTGCTTTACACTACTCCAGCCCAGCACATCAGCCTATGACTGGCCCTGCACCCACCTGGGGCCCTGAGACAGTCCAGGAGGAGGCTGGGGCAAGAAGCTCATGGATGTAGGACCCTGGATTATTAGGCAAAGGCTCATGGATGGGGACAGCAGTGAGCTGGAATACGTCAGCTTGCCAGAGGCCCAGGTGGGGCCTATAGAGGGGGAAGTGAAGACAGGGGCAGCAGTTTGCAGAGAATGATGGGGGTGGGCAGTGGGCAATTGTTGTGGGAGAACAGCCTGGGCTTTGTTTGGGACTCTAAGGAGAGGAGACTTGCAAGGCAGCCTGATCTGACCCTGGCAGGATGCTTGTTTGTATCACAGGCTGTGGCTGTAGAAGCAACCTTTGCTTTATGTCGCTTTCTTGATTTGTTGGTTTATTTTGTAGCTGCAAGATACCCCAAAGACCCAGTTCAGCCAGCCAGCCAGCCAGCCTGGGTCTGCAGCTGCTTTGTGCTGGCAGGACCTCCTGATAAATCTGTCCCCAAACATGTATAATGCATTCACTGGCTTGCTAACTGGTGATGGTTAAGAACGCTGTCTCCTGCTGATGTTTGCTCTTTGCATTTATCCCATTGTGGAGGATGGGGGGGGGGGGTCAGTTTCATGCTTAGTTTCTGGTCAGTTTCATGTCTTGGTGTCCACAGACTAGCCAAATGCAGCAGCACTGAAGTCTGCAGGGGAGGATCAGGTGTTTGCTGCAGTCTCGTGGTATTTATTCTTTTAAAAATTGCATGGAAATGTCTCAGGGCCTGGAAATGGCTTAGTGGGTGGGGCACAGGACAGGCCCTGAGGAGACGTGAGCTCTTTTCCTGATCTGGCTTGTGGAGTGGTTTGCTCAAGTTGTTTCCCCTCTCTGCCCCTCGTTTGGCCCAGCTATAAAGTGAGAAGAATGCCCGTGCCCTCGTCTGTAAGGCCTTTGGAGATCTGCTGGTGCCCAGAGCTGTGCCGGAGCCAAGTATCATTAAATGGGGTCTTACAGGCCTGAGCTGTGCCCCCTGGGAGTCTGGCTAATCATTTCCCATAAGAAGCTCAGGCTGTGTGTGTGACCAGGGGCAAGCACTAGGTGCAGCCCCCAGCCTGCCCCGGCCTTCCACCTGACCCACCAGAGGGCAGGATAATATATGAGCAGAGTGCAGAGAGCGAATGGGTGTGTCTAGTGTCTTGTGCTGCTAATGAGCAGTTAGTTTCATGCTAGGCAGGAGCGAACTGGTGGCTGTGCAGCAGCTTCCCAGTGAAGTCGAGCTCAGCTTCCTCTGCTGTCCCCGTCACGTGAAGCACTTTCTGCCTTGCTTTATTGCATCTGGCACTCGGCGTCTGCCCTGCAGCAGGGCCCAGCCATCAATTTGTCCAAAATCTGCTGGGCCCAGCTGGGCAGAGTTGTGAGGCAGGCTTGGGTGGGAGAGGCCATGATTGTTATGTGGAGTGGGGCAGTTATGGGATTGTTTTTTTTTTCTGGGGCTTATGCTCCCTGTGGCTAGTGCAATGTTCTGTGGTTCTCTCCACTCAGCAAGGAAACATCCGTAAGGTTAAACCATCAGGGTCTCTCCTGAACAGGCAGGCTGTGTCAGTGGGTGAGTTCCATTGCCACCCCTTATGACATGTCCTGGCTAACCCTGCTATGCAGAGGCTGCTTTCACATGGAAAGGGGGTGGCTCAGGATCGGTGGATGTTGCTCATTAGGGTTGCCAGGCAGATGGGCACAGTCCATGCACTTGCCAACACTGAGGTTCAATTATGTAACAGCAGTGACATCATGTAGGTGAACCTCCCCTACGTCAGTGGATGTAGGTTGTCTTAAGCCTACATGGTACCTCCATGAATGTGGAGAGGGGCTAGCTACCTCCGACCGTCTTCCATCCACAAAGTGGATACTCTGGATGGAGTTTTGCCTGTTGCTCATTATTAGTCAGTGCATGTTTCTTCCCTATGTTTAAGTCCTCTGTCGGTGTGTCTTTGAATTGTCAGATCCATGGCTGGACATGGTGTCTGACTGTCTGTCCAGCCATGATATGAAACAACAAAGCAGAGATTAAATACATGTTTCAGGCTCATCTGGTTCATAATTGGGATGATTCTGTAACCATGATTTTGTGACTGAAACTTATTAATAATCATTAATAATTAGCATACTATAATTGTATTCATAAAGCGTCTCCCTCCCAAGACACTTGGGATGCTGTAGAACATAATGAAAGCAAATTACAATACAATAAACAATTAAGGTAAAAATGTAAATCTGGCAATTAAGTTAAAAGATGTAACCCTGTTATTCCTTTGTCCATCAACAAATCAAGCTGGCCAGAATGTACATGCTAATGTGGTACTTTAACATGTCTAAGAATGAATGCTGGCATCATAAATAATAGGAGATTATCGTAGTTGCTGTTTATACTATACAGGACAGAAGCTGGATTTTCATAAGTAATTTACATGATCATAAGGCAGAAGCATTAACAGTGAATTGATGCCTGTACTTGGTTTCTAAAGCTATGCAGTAATCTCAGAGTTGCCCCGAGGAAGGGGCAGCCAATGGTTATATTGTTCTGGGAGTACAATGGGGAACATATTCTGTGACTGTAAGAGGCACACATTTGTTCCTTTGTTCCCATTTTGTTCTAGGGGGTCAGTAATTAGTTACTGCTCGTGGTCAGCAGCTGATTATTCCCTGTTCTATGCGACTGGCCTGCTGGACAGTATTCTGCAGGAGGAAATCCAAGGATCTTTTTCTTTCCCATTTGCATCACAGCTCTTATTTGGCACATCTTATTTTTCTCTAGGGACTACGTCTACACTGGCAGTTTCTTGTGGAAGAGTTCTTGTGCAAAAACTCTTCCAGAAGAGAGCGTCTACACTGGCATGTGCCTTTGCGCAAGAGATGTGCTTTTGTGCAAGAGCATCCATGCCAGTGTAGACGCTCTCTTGCGCAAGAAAGCTCTGATGGCCATTTTAACCATAGGGCTTTCTTGCGCAAGAAATTCATGTTGCCTGTCTACACTGGCCTCTTCTGGAAGAGCTCTTGCACAAAAGGGCTTCTTCCTGAGTGGGAACATCAGAGTTCTGGTGCAAGGAGCCCTGATTTTATACATTAGAACGTCAGTTTACTTGCGCAAGAACACGCGGCCAGTGTAGACAGGCAGCAAGTTTTTGCGCAAGAGCGGCCGCTTTTGCACGGGATCGCACCAGTGTAGACACAGGCTAGGTGGTAGAGTTAGAAAAGGCACAACCTTTCCCTAGGTTGTCAGGTGGGACATGCTAGAGCTCCTAAGTGATTCTGGAGTGCAAACTGCCTTTGATTTGGATTTCTGCTCCTGAATTGCTTTTGAAATTACTACCCAGAATTGCTTAAAAATACGTCTCTCTATAGTATATTCCTAAAATCGTAGGGCTGGAAGAGACCTCAGGAGGTCATCAAGTCCAGCCCCCTGCCCAAAGCAGGGCCAATCCCAACTAAATCATCCCAGCCAGGGTTTTGTCAAGCCAAGACTTAAAAACCTCTAGGAATGGAGATTTCACCACCTCCCTAGGTAACCCATCCCAGTGCTTCACCACTCTCCTAGGGAAATAGTTCTTCCTAATTTCCAACCTAGACCATCCCCACTGTAACTTAAGACCATTGCTTCTTGTTCTGCCATCCATCAGTACTGAGAACAGCCTCTCTCCATCCTCTTTGGAACCTCCCTTCAGGTAGCTGAAGACTGCTATCAAATTCGCCCCTCACTCTTCTCTTCTGCAGACTAAATAAGCCCAAATCCCTCAGCCTCTCTTCTAGGTCATGTGCTCCAGCCCCTTAATCATTTTGGTTTCCCTCCGCTGGACCCTCTCCAATGTATCCACGACCTTTCGGTAGTGGGGCCCCCAGAATTGGATACAATACTCCAGATGTGGCCTCACCAGAGCCGAATAAAGGGGAAGAATAACTTCTCTAGATCTGCTGGCAATGCTCCTCCTAATGCACCCCAATATGCCATTAGCTTTCTTGGCTACAAGTGCACACTGTTGACTCATATCCAGCTTCCCATCCACTGTAACCCCCAGGTCCTTTTCTGCTGAACTGCTACTTAGCCAGTTGGTTCCCAGCCTGTAACAGAGGGATTCTTCTGTCCCAAGCGCAGAATTCTGCATTGTCCTTGTTGAACCTCATCAGATTTCTTTTGGCCCAATCCTCCAATTTGTCTAGGTCACTCTGGACTCTATCCCTGCCCTCCAGCGTATCTACCTCTCCCCCTACCTTACTGTCGTCTGAAAAATTGGTGAGGGTGCAATCCATCCCCTCCTCCAGGTCATTAATAATGATGTTGAACAAAACCAGCCCTAGGGGTGTGTCTAGACTACATTGTGTTTTCGAAAAAACTTCAAATGTGTACATCGAAAGAACACGGCAGTTTTGTCGACAGCAGTAAACTTCATTTTACGAGGAATAATGCCTTTTTCAACAGTGTTCTGTCAAAAAAGGCATGTGTGGACCCATTTTTTTTGTCCCCGTCTCCTCCCCTCCTCCCAAAAAAGCAGACCTCTAGGGAAAAGCCCCTGGTGGACAGTCCATCTGCAGGGAAAACCTCTGTTGTTCCTGTCTGTAGCCATGTTTTAAAGGCACAGACACCCTTGGCAGCCTCTGACAGAAAGCTGGCCACAGAGCAAGCCTGTCAGAACATGGCTCTCCCTGCCACATGCTCATGGCACAAGCACAAGACCCTCGAGGCTCCCAAGGACCTGCCAGGGAGCCATTCCAGCTGCCCTCTAGGGGGAAGAGGAGAGTTCCAGCCTGGTCAGGCTCAAGGTCCTGACCCTGCTTGAACTGTGGGGAGAGGAGGAAGCGCTTCAGGCTCTGCACACCTGGTGCAGAAATACGGAGAGCTATGGCCACATGGCTGAGGGGCTGGCCAAAAAAAGGCACCACCCCAGGACATTAGACCAAGTGAGGGCTAAAGTGAAGGAGCTCAGGCAGGGCTACGCCAAGGCCGGCGAGCGCAGCTCCAGCTCAGGTGCAGCACCTCACCACTACTACCAAGAGCTGGATCACATCCTGGGTGCTCAGGAACCCCTGTCTGCCCCGGTGCTAGTCCAGACGGGGTTGCAGACACCTGTGCAGCACTGCCAGGAGGGCAGAGAGGACACAGAGGAGCAGCTGCCAGGAGGAGGAGGACCCCAACCTAACATAGGTGACCCTGACCCTCGAGCTGGTCCCTGAGACCCAGGAGGCCTCGCAGGCATCCTCCGATGCAGGCGAAGGAACATCAGGTGAGTGCAGGCAGGGTCACACACACAGAAGGGGGGAGGTGGGAGCACAGAGGATGCGGAGCAATCTGCACATGTCATGTTCTTCCTGGACAGCTTGAATCTCTCTGTGCTTGTGCAAGCAGGCGAGCAGGCAGTGGGTATGCGGGTGGGGGCCCTGGGAGACCCAAGCTGCTCCAGGCCCCTGTCCTACGTCTTGTGACCCACTGTGGCTGCACACTTCCATGGCATGTATGGCCATGGTGGAGGAGGGGCTGTTGGAGGGGGCAGACATTGCTTTGGCCACCTCGGGGCCCCTGTGAGGCCGGGGCGGCTGGCAACGCCAGACGAGGGCTTGCAGTGACAACATTCCCATCCCTTGTTGTAATACATTCCGCACGGTTTTATTTTTTTACAGACAGTTATTTATGTGCACGTTAATTGTTAATAAACATTGTTTTTGATATGTAGCCTGGTGTGTGTGTGTGTTCACTGTCAGGAGGCTGGTGCAGGGATAGGTAGTGGGAGGGAAGATTTTGGGCCGGGGGGCCCAGGACCACGGGCCTCATTGCGGAGAAAGTCATTGGGCTCCAGCTAAGAAGCGCTCACGCAGAGGCTCCCGGATACAGACCTCCACCAGATGTGCTTGGCGAATGGCTGCTCTTTGAGGCTGCGCGAACTGCCTCCCCTCCACTTCAGCCCTTGCCCCCCAGCCTGGGAGGGAGGCCCTCCTTTGCTCTCCACCAGGTTGTGGAGGACGTAACACGCAGCCACCACCTCTGGGATATTGCATTCCCACCTGCAAATGCGCCCGGGTCAGCTGCATGTTAGAGTTCCCTGCTCAGGTTCAGATGCTCAGTACACGGCTTCATGAGCCAGGGCATGAGGGGATATGCTGCATCGACCACAATGCAGACTGGCATCTCCATGTCTCCAACAGCAAAGTTTCAACAGGGGAAGAAGGTTCCAGCCTGCAGCCTTTGGTAAAGGTAGGAATTGTGGAAGATCCGAGCATCATGTGCCCCGCCTGACCACCCCACACAAATGTCTGAGAATAGTTCATAGTGGTCAACCAGGTGCTGCAGCACCATGGAGAAGTACTCTTTTCTGTTGATAGACCAGGCTGCTCAATGGAGTGGTGCATGGATGGGAATGTAAGTTCCATCGAGTGATCCTCCACAGTTTGGGAATCCCAGCCCAGCAAAACCAGCCATGATGGTGTCTAGGTCTCTGAGGTAGACAATCTTGTTCAGCAGCTCCGAGTTGATGGCCCTCACCACCTGCAGAAATAGACACATACAAAGACAGAGAATAGGAAGTTAGAGGGGTTGCCTGAGTCCTTGGGAGGTTCCTCCCATCCCTCTCCCCAAGACCACAGGACTCCTCCTCCGGTGGCCGCTTCCAGCAGTAGGGTGGAGTGAGGCCAGAAGCCTTGCACAACCTTCCTTCCACTGCCCCCCCGCCCTTTCCTGTTACAGTGTCCTTACCCCTCATGGGCTGCCCCCCCAGAGGGACTTGCCTCCATCAACACAGCGCCAACAGTAGATCTCCCCACGCCAAATTGGTGTCCCACCAACTGGTAGCTCTTGGGGGTGGCCAGCTTCCAGAGGGCAATAGCCACCCTCTTCTCCAGTGGGATGGCAGGGTGCAGGTGGGTGTCCTGTCATTGCAGGGCGGGGTGAGCCAGGTACAGAGCTCCTGGAAGGTGGACTTCCGCATCCTGAAGTTTCGGAGCCAAGCCTGGGCATCCCACTGCTCCATTACCAGCCGGCCCCACCAGTCTGAACTTGTCTCCAGCCTCCAAAATCGCCTCTTGTGGAAGAAGTTTGGTGGAAAGAACAGTGTTGCTGCAGCCCAAATGAGGGGCTCAAGGCTGGGTTCAGAATCTGGACCGGGCATGAACAGCATGAAGGTCTCATGGAGTTGCAGCAGCACTTGAAGCACTACAGTGTGGAGCCATCGCCTGCCCGGGGCAGCTCCAGCTCCATGGCAAAAAACCAAAACCAAAACCAAACCAAAACAAAACACACACACACACACATAAACAATTCAAAGCACAAAAACCAACCAGGAAAAAAAATGCTGTGGTGTCCCACAAAGCAGGGCACTCAGAGCAAGCACCGCAGAAGCTTTGCTGTCCCTCTAGGAGGTAGACAAGCCAGCTGCAGGAGCAGAGCAATGGCTGTTCAGGAGGATCCCTTAAAGCACGCATCTCTGCAAAGAGCACACAGCAGGACCAGGAAGGAAAGGCTGCCCCCATGCTCTCGCACAAGTACTTCCAGGTGGCCTATGTCGACAGAGTGTCCAGGCAGTCTGTGCAATCTAGACGTGCTTTTTCGAAAGAGGTTTTTTTGAAAGATACTTTCAAAAAAGCCTCTTTCGAAAAAGGCGTGTAGTCTAGATGTACCCTAGAACTGATACTTGGGGCGCTCCACTTGAAACCAACTGCTAACCTGTCATAGAACCGTTGATCACTACCCATTGGGCCCAAAAGTCTAGCCAACTTTCTATCCCCTTTACAGTCTGTTTATTCAATCCACACCACCTGGATCACCTGGATCGATTGGTCTTCAGCTATCGTTAAGATTGTACCGATCACAACACGTCCACCATTCCAATCCATACTGTCTTCCAATCCAATCCATACTGTCTTAACTTGCTGGCAAGAATATTGTGGGAGACTGTATTGAAAGCTTTGCTAGAGTCAAGGTATATCACATCCATTGACTTCCCCATGTCCACAGAAGCAGTGACCTCATCATAGAAGCTAATCAGATTGGTCAGGCAGGACTTGTCCTTGGTGAATACAAGTTGAGTGTTCCTGATCACTTTCCCCTCTTCCAAGTGCTTCAAAATGGATTCCTTGAGGTTCCCCTCCATGATTTTTCTGGGGACTGAGGTAAAGATAGTCATGTTAAATGTATCTTTATGTGCAGGAGTGCATTGCCAATAAACCTTTCAAAGGAACCTTTTCACTTATATTACAATGTGTGGTCTGAGTGAATAATTAACAATAACAATATAAAGGAGAGTATGGAGGGAGACTCATTTTCTGTCCAAATACATTTGCAACTTTATTTGGATTAGAGGGAAAAAATGTTTGGATTAAGAAATCAATAGAACAGCAGTGCTACGAGATTGGGTGCTACCTACGATGTTGAGATATGCTGTGTAAACCAAGCATAGATTAACTACTGCAAGGCTATGGTTTTGAAAATACGTGAATAAAACATCATAATTTATTTTGCAAGCTATGACTGAAAAAAATACTTTCTCCAATATTGGGTGTTCTAATTTAGCGAAGGAAGGCTTTTACATGGTTGTCGTTGCCAAGGTAACCACTGCCTTCATATCCATGTGTTCAGCATATGTGTATCACTTTATCTTTTAGCTCTCTGAGGCAATATCATGGCACTGCATTTGGGAAATGATTTTTTTTTTAAAAAGCGTATAAAACCTCTTAACATCTAGAAGATTCATTAAATGATCTCACTCAAGAGAGGCTTAAATTATTCTTTTTGGGCTCTTTTATGCTGAGGCTGTGAATGTGACTGAGTCCTTGTTATCTCTTCAAGCTCAGCTTGGTGCTATGAAAGGAAAAAAACAACAACTCCAAAAGCAATAAACAAATCAATGTGTGTGTATATTTTTATATATTATAAAATTGCGTGTGGCCTCCTTATAAATCTACAGATGGTTTTCTATAGGCACACAGGGGCGCGTGCATGTATGGCTTAGACTGGGAAACCAAATCCATTTGGTTCACCTAAAAGTCCTTGCTCCTGTGATTACTACAGTAATCCACTAATGACAAATTTTATTGACTACCCAGGCACTCACTGAATCCAGGTCATGTGGTGCTGTGATTTAAAACAAAGAAACCTGCATGATAGGTTAAGTCTGATACTATTGGGAAACAAACAATACAAGGCTTGGTGCATTTGGCAGTGAGTGAAAATTTGGAGTTTGTTTGGCCACAAGGAAGACTAAAAGCTAAAGTGTCTATTGGTTGTCTCTGCTTTTGGGTGCCTACCTTGAGACACCCTATGCCTAATTTTCACAGAAGGTAAACACCTACAGCTTCCATTGACTTCAGTGGGATTGGTGGGTGCTTGAAACATCTGGAAATCATCTCCCAGATGTCTGCATTCACCCTAAAAGTGAAGCACCCTAGGTTAGCAAACACTTGGAAATGTCATTCTCTGTTCACCTTCTGCATTGGATGGAAGTAAGTCTTAATTCCCCTATGTACTGTATCCCTACTGTCAAGTACATTGGGTGAGAGAGGCTAGGTGTGCACTGAACATGGACATATCTGACTGTGTGCATGGCATTGTACCTTTAGTTCAGCATTTGGGGCTTTATTACGTGACATTCACTTTGGCTGCTTTTGCGGCTTGTGAGCCGCTTCTGTGAAAAACAGATAATTCCGGAGAAATAAAAGCACAAAAGTTCAAAGTATCTTTAAGTTTGATAATAATAGATGGAGAATTGTTTCCATTATAATTCTGTTCTGCCCTCTCTGACCCTTTGAAAACACTTATCTGTCAATATGTAACTTTCTATGCAGCAGCTCTATCCAGTTTTTTCAAGTTTTTGTGTGTGCAAAATGTGGGCTAGTTATGTGCTTCTTGAAGCAAACGGAAAGGCTCCCAGTTGACTTCAGTGGTCATTCGATCACACACATTAGAAATCACGCCTGAATGAAAAATAACGATACTTTCTCCATATTTAGAAATGCTAAGTTCCTTGTTTTCTCCTAAGTTGGATGATGTAACAGAAAGAGAAATCTGAGCGTGGTATTGGCCTGTTGAGAGGGAAGAGTGTAATTGTGACTGATCTGCTGAGCCCCTGTGAGGATTAGGAGAAAACTCATGGGCCTAAAGCAGTGGTTCTCCAATTTTTTGGCCCATGGACCACCTGGCTCAATGTAAACCTTTCTGTGGACCACTAGTTGCTAAAGAAAACTCATAGTTAATTACATAATTATGCCCGAGCCATTTTGTTAGTGCTGCAGCTAGGGAGACTAGTTTAATTTAAATTATTAAACAGATTAAGCATTTTAACTTTCTCATGTTAGTTTATCAAACTTCATTTTAACTAAAGTAAAATATTAATTTATATCCAACACAAAGGGTTTCAATGTTTTCTTTATTTAAGGCAGGTGTGGAGAACCATTTTTGTGTTGGGGGCCACTGACTCACAGAAAAATCACAAAGGGTATGGCTACACTAGCCCCCTAGTTCGGACTAGGGTGGCTGATGTAGTCATTCGAACTTGCAAATGAAGCCCGGGATTTAAATATCCCAGGCTTCATTTGCACGTTCCCGGGCGCCACCATTTTTAAATGCCTGGTAGTTCGAACTACCTGCCCGCGGCTACACGCGGCACGTGTAGGAGGAGTAACAGTAGTTCGAATTAAGAGTGTTAATTCGAACTACCTAGCCCGTGCTGCGTGTAGCCGCGGGCAGGTAGTTCGAGCTACTGGGCATTTAAAAATGGTGGTGCTCGGGAACATGCGAATGAAGCCCGGGATATTTAAATCCTGGGTTTCATTTGCAAGTTCGAATGACTACATCAGCCACCCTAGTCCAAACTAGGGTGGCTGTGTAGACATACCCGTATTGAGCTGTGTGCTGGCACTTGAGGTGCAATATTCATAGATGACACTGTGAGATGGTTGGCATTTGCTTAGGAGTGTACGAGAAATAGTCATGAGGAGCTCCGAGACGGGAAACCTAGAATGTTTCGGTTTGTGTGTCTGTGTGGGTGCTCTGAGAGGATGTCCCTATGAGACAGGCCTTTTATTTTTTGCTGTTTACATATTGGCTCCTTACCTGCAGAGTTCTTTTGTTTAAATACTATTTATTAAGCTCTCAGACTTATGCCGTGCCAAATTGCTATTTTTATATATGCTGAGATTTTCTGTTTCTTACCATGTATTGCTCACAGAAACATAGGGCTTCATGGGACTTTGAGATATCATGAATCCAGTTCCCTACATCAAGGCTGGACCAAGTAACCTTAGACCATCTATGACAGGTGCTTGTCCAACCTGTTTTTAAAAACCTCCAGTAATAGGAATTCTACAACCCTCCTTCGGAAACTTATCTCTGAGCTTAACTATACGTATAGTTAGAAAGCTTTTCCTAACGTCTAACCTAAATCTCTTCTGCTGCCGATTTAAGCCCATTACTTCTTGCCTATTTGTGGACATGGAGTGCACTTGATCACCATCCTCTTTATAACAGCCCTTAGCACATTTGAAGATTGTTATCAGGTCCCTCTCAGTCTTTTTTTTCTCAGGCCTAAATATGCCCGTTTTTTCTTAAACCCAATCCCCAGTCTCTTCATTGCTCTTCATTGCTCTCCAATTTGTCTGTGTCTTTGCTAATGTTTGGCATCCAAAAGTGGTCGCAGTACTGCAGCCCAGGCCTCATTAATGCGGAGTAGCACGGGACCATTACCATTTGCGTCTTACGTAGAACAACCCTGTCAATACATCTCACAATTACTTTGATTTACAACCGGATCACACTTTTGCCTCATTCAGTTTGTGATCCACTGTTACTTATATTACAGAGCCTTTTCAGCAGGACTCCCACTTATCCAGTTATTCTCCATTTTGTATATATGCCTTTGATTCCGCCCCCCCCCTCCCCCAAGTGGACACACTGTGCTTGTCTTTATTTAATTCCATCTTGTTGACTTCAGGCCAATACTCCAATTTGTCAGACATTTGGAATTCTAATCCTGTCCTCCAAAATGCTTGTATTCTCTCCCGATTTGGTGTCTCCTGCAAATTTCATCAGCATATTCTCTACTTTAGTATCCAAGGTTGATTTTAAGTACTGAAGAGTACTAGATACAAGACTTACCCCAATTAGTTTAGCTTTCCCAGGATGACAATGAACCACTTGTTGAGTAAGGTCTTTCAGTCTGTCATGTACCCACCTCATAGTAATTTCATCTAGACTACGTTTTCCTAGTTTGCGTGTGAGAATGTCCACGTGGGGTTACATGTCAAAAGCTTGCTTAAATCACCATTTAGTCTGTCTGCTGCTTCCCCTCATCCTCTGGGCCAGGATCCCTGTCAAACAAGCGAATTAACTTGGCATGACTCGTTCTAGACAAATCAGGCTGTCTAGTCTCCTATAAACACTTATAGGTGCTTATGAATGATTGTCTAATAATTTGCTTGGTATCTTTCAAAGTAGGCCAAATGGTTTATAATTCCCTTCGTCTCCTTTGTTCCTCCATTCCTTATATTTCACAATGTACTGGCTTGTGTGATGAAACCTCACTGAAGTAATTATTCTGTGCGTAGAGATGCCCCTTTCATTCCGTTCATATTGAATATTCCTCCCACTTTATCTTTAGACTCTTCCCTATCTTTGATATTATATGACACAGGTACAGCACTCGTCTGAGAAGGTTGTTTCTGAAGAGTTGTCAACATTTAGCTTCTCTGAATCATACTTATATTTATTACCTTCTGAAAGATTTAAGTATTTGAATTGATAATCTGTCTCTATTTAACTTTGGGTTAGATCTTCATATCCTGGATGATTGGTCCATTTGTAATTAGCCGGTTCATTCATTTGCTGTCCTCTTTGCTCTTTGGTTTATTTTTCCAGTGAATGGGTGATGTGTGTGTGTGGGGGCGGGAGAGGTGTCATTCAAACATACCTGGCTATTAAACATTGCTTAAAATGTTATGAAAAAATATGTGTGTGGGGAGGAGGTTTGCCATAATCTGCGTAATGCAACTTTGGCTGCCTCTCACTGACCAGCATGATTTAAAAAAAAAAAAATGTATGTTGCTGGGTTTATGACTAAAGCTAAGATTTTGTCACGGTTATTTTTAGAAAAAGTCACGGACAGATCATAGGCGATAGCCAAATTCATGGAAGCCTGTGACTTGTCCCTAACTTGTATTCAAAATAACTATGGGAAAATGAGGAGGGAGGAGAGTCCAGCACACATCACTGTTGGGGCTGTCAGATTCCCCTCACCCACAGCAGCTGAAAGCGCCGGGTCTCTCCTGCTTCCAGAAGTGCGGAGTCTGCCTGTGGCTATGAGGAGACCTCTCCGGCTAACAGGTCCAGTCCTGATGCCTGGAGGATGAAGCAAAAACATCAAAGGGACCTTTGGAAGCTGTACATTCTGTAACTTACATGGCCTCAGTGACAAAATCGAAGTCTTATTCATGACCCTTTACAACCTCCCACACTTTAAGAACTGTCCCTATATGCCTGATTTTCAGGGTTCATGTGCACCTCAGCTCACTTTGATTTAAGTTGGGGTCGCAGGTCCTCACCTCCTTTGAAAACTAGACTTTATGAGTTGTGTCTGTTTTACCAGCATTACTGAAGTTATCGTTAGCAAAGTGACTGTGTATAAATAAACATGTTGTTACATAGTATTATGTATTCTGCTCCACATTTAACTAGCTTAATATACAAATCAAGAACATAGTTCACTCATCAAAGTTCATTTATAGGACTCAGACACCCAGAGTAAGTGTACTGAAACAGAAAGGAGAACCCCATTTTGGTATTTGATGTCCTGCTGTAACTCCATTTCAAATGCTGAAATTATGAACAGATGGGGCATTGCTTGAGAAGCTGACCAAAAATTTGTTGTGTTACCAGAACTGGAATGTGCATGAGTTTTATTATGTCCTTGTTTTACTATTTGAGATACCAATAAAGCCAAGGCCCAAAGAGGAGATAAATTTGATTTTGATGCATACTTTATAAGGTCACTTGAAATAGGGTGGGAATGCCGCTTGCTTTTAGTCCTCATAATGGAAAAATCAAACTGTAATGAAGTCCATATTACACAGTGAAAACAAAATTGGGGGGAAATACTTACAGATGTTTCCAAATGTTACCTTTTCACTGGATTCATCTACTTACTTGATTTTTGTGGTGTAATCTGTAGCCCAAATTTTAACTGCTCGCCAATTGAAAGTAATAATTCACAATAAGCAAGTCTCTTTAAATGAGCCACAAATGCCACTATTCTGCCTTCATTTGAAAACACTCCTTTTTTTTGGTTTTGCTACCAAATGTCACTGTATATCAGTATTAATGAGTAGTGAGTTGGGGGCTGATTTAAAACCCAGGTGCTGAGCAATTTAAGAAGCATCCGTTTCCCACAGTGAAGCAATTAGTCCCTGGAGTTTCTTTGTGTCTTTATCATGCCATGAATTCTGCTCAAGTTAAATGTAAACACACCACTTTATTACCTAAACCAACCAAACCCAGCTTTCTGTGTTGAAAAACTTCAAAGGACAAAGAGAATCTTTCCTCTACATTTTTATTTTAAAGAGTTGGAGGTTTTACTTCCTACTCTCTTTTCAGACTGGTTTTCTCAGGCTTGAGGGGCAGGTGTGCTGTGGCTTCCCTCATTTTTTAGGGGGGCACGGCGATGTTAATTAGAGAAGGCAAAACCTCCAAACATTTGCAGTTAGTTCTGTATGGATAAGCATCCCAAAGCACAGGTACTCATCTGAACCTCTTTTCTGCAAACTGGACAGAAACTTATTGTCATGTACCATTCTAATCTGTACACTGTAAGCAATGACATCTGTATTTCTGGGTTATCTAGGTTTTTGAGTCTCTGAGTGCTTTTGGATCAGATTCTATTAGAAATTGGGCAAAAGTGAAGGGAAAAGGCCCCATTGTCTTGTGTTATACAAGCATTGTTTATCCATTCCTTGTTTTAAAATCATCACTTGTACCAGTTTTCCAAGACGGGCTGGGTTGAACTCTCTTGCAGCTCCTTACTTGGCCACTGGGATTGATGTCGAGCAGCAAGAGACAACTTGCTCCCCCTAACGAATAAATATTAGAGCTGCATGAAATGTTTACAATAAAGCTCAAAGCTAGAAGAAACTCACCTGGGTTTCAAGCCTCATTAAATTCTCAAAATAGACCAGACCCATGAAAGGTTCAGAAACCTTTTGAGTGAACAAAGGCCCAGCTTTCACAGACCTGTGGGAAATGTTATGATTTTTGTATTGAAATCATGCTGCATTTGTGGTTTTCATGGGTTTGCCTACAGCTGGGAAAACTACTAATAGCTTAATTATCTAATCTTGCCTTTTTAGTCTGTCCAAATCAACCACAAAGAACCTTTGATTTTGATTTATTTACAAATGTTTGCTGTTCAGAACTTCTTTGTAACCAGTGTTTCAGATTAGGTTACTTGGGCTGCTAAATATTAACAATAAAATTAACTTGTGCGTGCCAGTGCCATTCCTTACTTTGTCTTTAATAGTTCTTTCACTTTTTAAAATTGCTGCTAGCCAAGCTTCCTTTCTTCATTGAATGTGCTAGTTGCTTCTTTAAGTAGAAGCTATTTTAAAAAGTAAAATCATTTCAGATTAGTGCAAGTCAAAAATGGTTTCTACGGTCATAGAAATAATAGATGGTAGTTACTTTAAGCATGTACCTACATGCAAAATTGTATAGTTCTGACTATACTAGCAAAAAGGCTCTAGTCTCAGTGCATTTATACCAGTATAAAGGTGCTTATACCAGAGTAGCTTATTCTAGGAAGGGAAGGGGAATATGCTGTAAAGATATAAGGTACCTTTATATGAATATAATTACAGCCATGCTAATGGTGGTTTCAGTACAAAAATTGGGTGAAAATCAGGCCTGTGAGTCAAAACAGATAGCGCCTCCTGGCACAATAAATTGCACCTACACTCTCAGGCTACGTCTACACTGGCACCCTTTTCCGGAAATGCTTAAAACGGAACAGTTTTCCATTATAAGTATTTCCGGAAAAAGCGCATCTACATTGGCAAGATGCTTTTCCGGAAAAGCACTTTTTCCGGAAAAGTGTCCATGCCAATGTAGACGTGCTTTTCCGCAAAAAAGCCCTGATCGTCATTTTCGCGATCGGGGCTTTTTTGTGGAAAACACTACTGTGCTGTCTACACTGGCCCTTTTCTGGAACAGTTTTCTGGAAAAGGACTTTTGCCCGAACGGGAGCAGCATAGTTTTTCCGGAAAAGCACTGATGATTTTACAGTAGATCGTCAGTGCTTTTCCGGAAATTCAAGGGGCCAGTGTAGACAGCTGGCAAGTTATTCCGGAAAAGCGGCTGATTTTCCGGAATAAGTGGCCAGTGTAGACACAGCCTCAGAGTCTTTTTAAAGAATAAGCATTGTCCTATCTAGAAACAGAAAATCTAGACATGATCACGACTTGGTACCAAGGGGCTATCGGTGGGACTCTTTCCATAGATTTGACATAGGTTGGGGCAGACTCTTAGGAACGGTTCTGTGCACATTTTTCTAGAACACAAAGCCAAATGGAAATGCATATTCATAGCAAGCAGAGAACAGGTATGCCGCCTGTGTGTGCTTTACAAGTGTGATGGTCATCAGACTCTCACACTTCTCACAAAGCTGCCGGAGTGCTGTAAATCTTTTCAGATAGGTTTTCCCACTTTAGTTTTGTTTTCAATTTACAGGATTTTTCTGGAACGTACAGTCCAGCAGCAACAATTCCCACCACGGAGAAATCATAAACATCCTCCATTGAATTACTAAGTTAATAACTAGCTAATTATTCATTTAAAAAGTAGGGGTGGGGTAATTGTTTTGCAAAAATGGCCTCAAATCAAGTTATAAATGGACTCCTGATTCCAGCCTCTCCCAATAGACACAAATAGACTTGAATCTTCAAGATGTTAATTCAGAGTTTGTGCAGCTCTGAATTATGGCAAAGAGTATAGCTAAGCTGGCAAGGAATAGAACTGAGCAGTTAATTCACGTGCAATTTATTCAATGAATTCATCCTTTCATTCCATTTGGGCCAGATCCAGTGACCATCAAAGTCAATAGCAATATTTCCATTGACTTCCGTGGGTGCTATATTACATCCTTTTGGATCTGTGTCAATATGTTTGCTATTGCAAAATATTTTGTTGTGTTTCTGTGAACAATTTTCAGCATATGGATTGCAGGCTAATTGTGTCCTCTGAGTATTAATTTGTGCATTTGACATTTGCAATCCAGTACTTCAGATGTATGCCACATGACACAAGTCATACAGGTCCTGATTCCACTCTGCTATTGTAAACCAATCATTGCTCCAGTGAAGTCAAAGGAGTTACCTCAGGGTAGGTGCAAAGAGAACCAGGCCGCAGTGTGCTTTCTGAGAGTTGTGTGAGTGCCTCTGGTGTGAACCTTTGCCAAGATGAGTATTCATGAAAACTGAGCTGCCTGCAAATCAAGAGAGTCACTCGCAGGAGGGGGGTGAGGAAAACAAGCATGGTGTGTCAAAGGAGATGTAAGTCAACTCTGCTTTCTCCCATCCACTGTAAAGAACATGGTGATTTCCTTCTTCCATAGCTATAAGCTTATTCGGTCCTTTAGCACCTGTTCTGAAGCGTAAATATCCAAGATACTGACAGATGATACTGAGAGAGAGAGAGAGAGGGATGTTAAGTAAGAAACACTTTATTGAAGAGAGAGATTGTAAATGGAAATACATAGCAAAACATTTAAATACTTTCATGTTGGTTTTCATTTTACAAATCTGATTTTTATGAAGGGTTTCACGTTTTACTTCAAGACATTGCAAAATTGAGGTCCAACTCTGCTAATGTATGTCTCTAAATATGCTAAATAATATGAAGTTATAGACCACAGTAGCATTTGCAGCCTGGGCTAGAAGACCTCTAAAATTATTCCTGAGCAGCTGCCTGTGGATAATATTCCTTTTGCTTTCTTGGCTGTGGGGTCTTTCTCCTTGTCCTGAGGCCTCTCAAATGTTTTTCTGTGGAGAACACTCAATTTAATGGGTTTCTGCTTCTGTCCACGTTAGTCCTTCAGCTAGTCTCTATGGCTACATCCACACTGCAAGGTTTTTGCACAAGAAGTCTTTTGCGAAAGAGTTCTTGCACAAAAACACGTCCACATCTCAAAGCGCATCGCAAAAGTGATGTGCTTTTGCGCAAGAGAGAGTCCACACTGCATCGACGCTCTTGCACAACAAAGCTCTGATGGACATTCATAGAATGGGCATCAGAGCACCTGTGCTTTTTCCCACAGGGGTTTCTAGCACAAGAAACCCCTCTGGAGCGTCCACACTTGCCTTTTTGCACAATAGCTGTAGTGCAAAAGGGAGTTATGCCTTGTAAAAGGAGGTTTACCTACACCGGCAAAAGCCCTCTGTTCTGCCATTTTACTGCTGATTTTACTTGCACAAAAGCGCATTTGAGGTGTGGACACTCCACAGGTTTTTGCACAAAAACAGCTATTTTTGTGCAAAAACCTTGCAGTGTAGACATTGCTTAGGTGTAAACTACACTTCTGATCGTAAGGGCCCAAATTAGTGAAACCATCAGGTTTTGTTTGCATGAGGAGGTGGGCACATTGGGAGATCCCAAACAGCTCTACTTAGTGGAGATCAGGTGCAGGCTAAATATAAATAGACTCATACCTGGGAAGAAGTAGAGATGTGAGGATAGTAGGTACTGGGTCAGTAGTCCTGGCACACTATACCATGCTGCCAGGACTGCTGACAGGGGAATGCAAAGGTGGGAATTGCCCCTGTTACTCAAGCAAGTAGTTGCACTGACATCCCTGGGATTACTTAAATGAGCAATGGGAATGAGATTTAGCCAATGCTGAGTTTCAAGTTAAATGCTTCATTTTAGAGGCCTTGGTTCAGCAAATCACTTAGGCACGGGTTTAAATGCTTTCCTGGATTGGGACTGTAATGGACAGCAGTGGGCTATGAATGGAATAAAAATTATGGCTTCAAATCCTTAATCTCTGTTCCAGTAATGGTTGATTTTATGCTGTGGTTGTAATCTGATCTACAATGGGTAGAAGACTCTATCGCAGCCTGACGCCGAAAGTCAGAGGGAGTCAAACCTGAAACCTCTTTCATGGCTAAAACCAAACTAGGATTACACCATTATTAAAAGAAAACAAGTGGCTGTGTGTTAATTCATTGCTAGGGAGGCAGCTGTGCGCACTGCGGCTGAAAGAGGGTGAAATTGCTACCCTTCTGAGGTTTGAGTGTGTGGATGTCATGTTGGGTATGAGTTTCTCAAATCATTTTCCTGCAAGCCAGGTAGGGTGTACGCTGTCTGTTTTCTGAGCATATAATTATTCATTCAGGCAGTAATTAAAAAAGGCTGTTGCAGTTTTGAGTCCTAGTAAATCAGCAATTTATTTCCTTGGCTTACCTGGAAAGAATTGATGCCCCCTATTAAACTCCACTGAGCTGGCTCTTCATTTCTTCTCGTGCTTGTGAGTAATGGCAGTTTTCCAATTTAAGTACACAGAACAAAAATTATGCTTTTACGTTACCATGGACAAACAAATGCTTTATTAAGTGGGGACTGAAATCTCGATGGCTGGGAGAAAGTAACAGGGTCTGTGCTACAAAACTGTGGCTTTCGAATGGTTGTATTCTTGTTTTTCCTTGGCAATTGGTTTCCCCTTTAAATATTGCAACAGTCTAAGAATCTCATATGCATTAATTGGAGAGGTTAGCTTTGTACCTGCACACTTCATTAACAGCTGTTACTAATTAGTGGAGCTTAGTCACTGAGGAACCTGCTGGGGTTTGAGCAAAGTAGTTCTCTATTTTTTTCATGGCATTTAAGCACACAGCACACTTGCGAGTCAGAACTTCACAGGGGAGCATTGGGGTTGAGAGGAATTAGCATATCCGTGGTGTCTGTAAAGCAAAAGCCCTGCGGTAGAAGGCTGCAAAGGCTCACTGGTCCAGGAGTTGCTCCTGGAGGGTTAATTCAGAGCAGCCTTCTGGAACGGAGCTGATGATGCATTGGAGAAGGGACTGGGGGCAGGCTGGCTTTGCTGCAGGCGCTAGTCACAAACAGTCTGCCCATTCTTGGGGCTAGACAGTGCAATTCCCACACAGCCCCGCGTAGGGAGTGATGTGCAGCCACATCCCTTCTGAGGGTGCAGCGGGAGGGATGGTTCCTCACAGGCTTTCCCTGGGCTGCGCAGCATCACCCTTTCTGTCAGGATAGGGCAGATCGTTCCTTTTGGACGGACCTTGGTCCGTCTTCCTGCTCTCGCTATTGTGATCAGCCCTTAGGCTAGCTTCACAAAGGCAGGAGGCATTCCCTGCATGCATCTGTGCTGTGCTCCTGTGCCAAGTCTGATCAGAACCTGGCTTGCCCGGTGAAAGGACTGTGACTAGCTCCTCCAGGAGGGGCAAGGGGGAGATACGAAGGAGGAAGGCTTCTTGTGGTCTGTCCTCTCTCTTGAGCACCTCCCTGGAGCAAGGCACTGGACCACGGGTTAAACGCAGCCCTGGGAGAGGGCTGAGACTGTGGTGCAAGCAGAGGCACATAACAGTCAATTAGGGCACAGTTGGGGTAGTATTAACAGGGACTCCAAGAGAGGAGAAGGACCTGGCTGCTGGTAGGATGGAGAGGGTACCTGAGACTGAGCAGTGCTGGGAAGGGCAGGCAGGGTTGGGGAGCTCTGGTCAGGCAAACTCCCAGGCTGAGACCTTACCCACAAGACCTGAGAGCACTAGGGCTGCAGGGAGACAGCCAGGGCAGCAGAAGGAAGTAGGTCCACCCCCTTGCCAATGAGGAGAGGCCATTTCAGACTGCAGTTTGCCCCTGGGGCAGTGGGTCACTGAGGCTAGGTGGAGGGTATAGGGGACTGGGGTTCCCGGAGAGGGCAGTACCGTGAGGAAAGGGCACCATGGGCTGGGAGGGACACAGGGCCTGAACCAGCGCAGAAGAAGATAGGAATACACCAGCCAGCAGATGGAGAGCTGAGGCTGAAGAGCTAGTTCCTGAGGAGACCAGCAGGAGGCGCTGCAGTGGTGAGCCCAGAACCTGTGTACTGCCTAGGACAAGTCACAGGTTCTTAGCCTTCAAGTTTAATGTTAAGAATGTTGTCTTAAGCTATTTTTATAATGACATTTTAGTTCAGTGCAGTTGGTAATAAGACACTGGAGAGTTAATCAGAAGATGCTGTTCCACATGGCATGGTGAGAGCTGTCTGAATGTACAGGCGTTGGATCCTAGAGAAATGCTGATTGTGGGTCACGGTGCGCTTCTGAAGGATGCTGAACATGTCACCACTTTAGTCTCCTTTTGATGAAGAACAATTTTCTTGGAGGTTCCTGCAGACTATAGGCTATACTCACACAAAGTAACCAAACATTACAGCTTCGCATTCCCGTTTTATGAGCGTGATAGAGGGAAATTGATATTCATTCCCCATATCCAGTCTTATTAATCGCACATGACTGTGGGGACAATCAAAACAAGCAAAGATGATCAAGTGACTGAATTTACCTAGTGACCCAAAAAATGCTAAAGAGAACAACTGTGGAATTGGCTTACTGTTAGCATGTTGCTTCTATTAACAAGGGAAGGCTCCAAAGATTTTTTTTCCATCTGAGCCTGTAGTAAATCTTGTTGTGGAATCTATGTCTGCTGACAAAATGGACTGTAGGCTGGTGAATTTATTCATTTGTTTCCCCATTTGAATGAAGATGCTTTCTGTTTACTATATGCCAGTAACAAGAAGAGAAGCAACACCACGTGGCAAACATGAAGAACATTCACTCTGCTGTATTTTAGTGTTGTTGTTGAACACTATAGGGAGCATATGATAGTTTAAGAGTCTCTCATATTTCCCATTTGATACAATCTGGTTATTCCAAAGACCGAAACCACTTATTTTCTAGAAGTATTTTTCTGAGCTCCAGAAAACTTGGCCATACCCATGAAAAGTAGACATCCGGTTAACTAAAATCATTCTGGATAACAGATGTTTCTGGACTAAAGAGGGTCAATCTGTTATTAGCCATAAACAAAACTCTCCTGCAGAACAACAGCCTGTACTGAAGAGACGGAGAATTAACATGGGTCCTGCACCACCGGGAAACACAGAATGAATCTCCAAGAGGCCTTCCTAACGTTGAGAACAAAGACAATTCTTTGGGAATAGGAGAAGAGAGAATCCACCTTTATGTTGCACATAAAACAAGGGAAAGTAGCACCTTGTGTTTCCATGAAAGATTCTGACCTAGAGAGTCAGTCATGCTGGACAAAGAATAATTGGTGAGAAACCATCTTAAATGAAGACCGTAACTTGCTAGATTCAGTTTTAGGCTTTTATGTCTGACACTTTTATTTCTTTTACTTGGCATCGTGTGACCTCTGTTCTTTATTGGAATCTAAGCCAACCCAGTGCTGTGTTTTGAATTGAAGTAGCTGTGAACTCCAGTTAATGGGGCAAGCTGCTGGGTGTTGTCTTCTTCAGAGGAACAAATAAACCATATTCTGTTTCTGAGAGGTCTTTCAGAGAGCTGGACACTGTCAGGAAGACAGTTTGGGGCAAAAATGGGACTTGGAGCTGTGCTGAGCTCACTGGCTTACTACTAGCTAAGGCTGGCGGAGAACAAAGTGTGGTCGTGTCATAACAATCAGAGAAAAAACATCTCCTCTGACATTCATAGACCCTCTGCTAGGATAGAAGCAGCATGTGGTAGCCTGGAAAACACTGCCATGTGTTAGGGGGGTGTTAGGTTCTTCACCTACTGCAAAGGACTTACAAATGTCAGCTATTTCCATATGGGAAAGACTCATATGTCCCTTTTCTAAAAGATCTTTATTTCTACTTTTTTAAAATTCTGTAAATGGAACATACTCTCAGCTCCCCCCAAGGTGTTTGCTTTTATATGAATAATTCTTCAGAGAAAATTTGTCTGATTGATTTAGAATTTGACTCCTGCCTCCTAACACGATCTTTAGAACATTTACAATCAGTATTAGCCCACCATCAGTCATTTGTATGGAACGTTGCCATGTGATAGTTGCAAACACAGCAGCTACTTTGTGGCTCCTTCATTGACATTTCAAGCATATGAACATAACAGAATCCAGATAATAATGTTCCAACAGTAAATGCGTTCCTTGTAGCATTTCCCCCCAATTTTCTAACAGCAACAGCATTGTAAGTAAAAAAAATATCTTTCACATCAGCTTGTTGCTGACCTATTTGCCATGAAGGCAAACTTCTTTTCCAGAGTTTAAAAAGTGAACGGAGTGCCCGTGAAGTGTGTATGATCGACTGCCTTGGAAACCAAACTCCTGTAACCACAGAGGAGATGCATCAGCAATGAAAACTTCCCCATTACCACCTTTGCCTCAACCTGACCTGGCGTCTCTGCAGAATAGAAAAAGAGACTCATTTTCCATTCTGGTTAAATTCTTTAGTTTCTCTGCTGAAATTGCCAAGAAAGATGGCCTCTAGTGGCAGTTCTGATAGGTCAAACACTCTTATTGCTATGGTTACCCATAAAACCTTTATAGCGTTGCCTGTGTAGGTAAATAATGATACTGTATTATTTGTGATACTCAGATGGATGCTGTGGATACAGTTCAAGTTGAGTCCATTTTGAGTTATTAGATACTGTAGTTAACATTGGGAATAACTCTGGGCATCTTTAAAACAGAATGAACATTTAAAGTTCACTATGCCAAACTGTCGGGAATGCTTAGAAATACTGTGAATAATGGCGTACTACAGTGAAGGCTGGGCTGACACTTTGGACTTCTTCAGATGTAACTCTGTCAGTGAGGGGAGTGATTTATGAGTGACATAACTCAACTGGCAGAAGTTCCTAATATAGACACGGTTGTATGGGCAGAACTGCACTATTTACTGGCTCAGTTTTGTTCAAGAGTTGTGGAATAAACTATACCGGTAAAAAATATAGATTTGCTGGCACAGTCATGACCACATTAGGTGCACTTCAATTTAACACGTGTATTTCTATATAAGTAAAGAGTTGATAGTGTAGGCATAGCCTAAATTTCATAGGCAAAGCTTTACCATTTTTAAATGCTACCACAGTGGTGCTACCACAGTGGTGCTCTAAGTCATTTGGTAAAGGCCACCCAGCAATTGTCTGTAATTTAAAACCAGGTCTATACTATACCCGGAAGGTCAGCTTAAGGTTTGCAACTCCAGCTATGTAAATAACATAGCAAGAGTCAACCTACCTTAATCTGAGCTTGGCACCATCTCCACAGTGGGAGATTGATGGGAGAAATTTTCCCATTGACTTCCTTTACTCCAGGCACTGCTGGGAGTGTCCTCATCATTTGATTGAGCAGGGCTTTACTAGACCCGCTCAATCAAATGCTAGAAGCTCAACCACCGCAGCATCTATCTTCCCACAAGTGTAGACATGGCCTAAGATAATCTTATACTAATCATATACTTAGGCTGCTGTCCCGGTTCCATTTGCAATGGAGTTGTTGGCATTGACTTGAATGTGGCCAGAATTTCATATCTGAATGGGCGTTGTGCCAGTGCAAATATCCTAGATGTTTTGTGTGTATGTGTGTTTGGAAGGTTCTCAGCCTATTTGAATTCCCAACTTTTTAAGACTGCAACAGAAAAATGTCTGGGCTATTATTGAAAGGATGGTATGGGTTTAAAACAGGAGGAGGCTCAGATTGCTTGCTTAGCTAGCTGCAAGATGTCTCAGTGTGTGGGCGTGAATAGAGTTCAGAACCATCCAACTCTATGATATTGCTGAATCAGAGGAATCTCAGTGAGAACTACGGATGGCTTCCTCCCCCTCCCTCCAAAAACCCAGTGTAGGCCAGGGCAGGCACAATACAGTCTGTGGGCTGGATTTGGCCCACCAAACATTCAGAGATAGCCTGCCATTGACCTACAGTCCAGTGGGTCCCTCGGCAGGCATATAAGAACATAAGAATGGCCGTACTGGGTCAGACCAAAGGTCCATCTAGCCCAGTATCCTGTCTGCCGACAGTGGCCAGCACCAGGTGCCCCAGAGAGGGTGGACCGAAGACAATGATCAAGCGATTTGTCTCCTGCCATCCCTCTCCAGCCTCTGACAAGCAGAGGCCAAGGACACCATTTTATCCCCAAAATTAATGGAGATTGCCTATCTCCTAGAACTGGAAGGGACCTTGAAGGTCATTGAGTCCAGTCCCCTGTCTTCACAGCAGGACTAAGTACCATTCCTGACAATTTTTGCCCCAAATCCCTAAATAGCCTCCACAAGGATTGAACTCACAACTCTAGGTTTAGCAAGCCAATGCTCAAACCACTGAGCTATCCCTCCCTAGTCATAAGCCTCTCACAGACGCTGCACCCTGTTCTGCACTCCAACCTCCTGCCCCTAGTCACAACATCCTCTGAAACCCAATCCTGAGCTCATTTCTGCACCCAACCTCCACCCCAGACCCCACACCTCCACTGATATCCTCAAAGACCCTTACCAAATTCTTGGAGCACCCTCCACATCAAAAATTGCCTACCCCATTGTAGGCTTTCATCAGAATCAAAGTAATCCTACCTCCATTAAAAATACTGGGCCAAATATTGCATTCCTTAATGAAACTACTCTCTGTGGAATTGATACAACCTTTCTTGATTAAGGACTGTGGAATGCTTAAGGAAAGATCTGCAGATTAAAGGCTGGAGAATAAGGCCTTTTGGATTTGATTATCAAAGCGGCTTTATTTTTTACTAGCTATTTGCTCTCTCCCCCTCTTCACCTCTATCTGAATGGCATCTCACTCATGCTCTAATTCAGTGTGAATTTGGGAATGCACAATATCGGAATGCATGTGAGGTTAGCCAGAGTGAGTTCCCCCCACCTTGCGTGAAGATCAGTGCCCTCTCCTGTGCATGGTGGTGAAGTTAGTGGAACTGCAGATCTTTATGCCAGCCTAGAGTCTGGCCCTGTAACTCTGATCAGTGCTGAGTAACAATTTTTCATCTACGCTAATGGTTAGAGGAACTCTCTGTTACGGCTGTGACTGGTTTTTATTTTTTGTAATTGTTTTCTGTGGGCATTCAGCTGGACGCTAGACACCTCTTATTGGAAAAAATCTAAATAAAATAACAACTCCTGGCTCCCAGACTGCCAGTGCCACCAATCAAAGGCTGCTCTAATGAGGAGTCTTCACACGAGGCAAAAAGCCCTTTCTGAAGAAATCATTACAATGTGCTTAGATATATCTGAAAAATATAGAACAAGAAAAAGACGTGGAATAGGAATAATATGGTGTTTGGAAAGTTCAGAGGAATGAAGTAATAATGAGATGAAGGTTGTGGGAGCTGATTAATATTAAATAGCAACATGGATTGAGGGGTAAGGCCGGAAGGGAGTAAGTACCATCTATTCTGACTGCTGTATGACACACGGCAGAGAATTTCACCAGAGGAGTCCTGCATCAAGGCCGACACCTTGTTTCCGAAAGTCCTCGAGCATGTTTTAAGTACTCCAAATGATGGAGAATTTACTTCATCCCTTGGCACTCTGTTCATGGTTAACTGGTTTTCCTGTTAAAAATGGGTCCTTTCCAGTTTGAGCTCTGCCGACATCCACTTCCAGCCAATGGATCTTGGTATGTGTTTGGGCTTGTCTACACTTAAAATGCTACCGTGGCACAGCTGAGTGATGATAGCTGAATTGCTATAGTGCTTCAGTGTAGACTCTCATCTACACTAATGGGAGGTGTTCTCCATTGGTGTAGGTAATTCAGGAGAGGCAGCAGTTAGCTCGGTGGAAGAATTCTCTTTTAGATCTAGCACTGTCTGCATTGGGGTGGGCAATAATTTTTGATAAGGGGCCACTCTTCCATGATATTAAGGGAAGAGGTGCAGGGTCTGGGCTGGAGGCTGGGTGCAGAAGGGAGCTTGGAGTAAGGGACTGGGGTGAAGGAGGCAGTTGTGACCTGGGGCAGGGAACCAGGATGCAGGTTTTGGGATGTGACCTAGGGTAGGAGGGGATTGTGATCTTGGGCAGAAGATTGGGGTGCCAGATCTAGGAGGGAGTATGGGTACATATGGAGTAGCAGGACAGGAATGGGGGGCAAAGGGTTGGGGAAGGGAAGGGCTGGCGTGCCAGAGGTGGGTTCTGGCCAGTATACTTATCAGTTAGCAGCCAAACCAGCCTGCTTGCAGAGCTTAAAATGTTTCTGCCTACTACCATGCACCTGGGTGAGTAAGCAGGAGGGTGGCTGCCTGTTATTTAAACAGGCAGCTCCCACTGGCCAGTTTCTGTCCAGAAACTGGCCAATAGGATTGTGCTGGGGGCAGGAATAGCGTCTGAATCTTCCCCCTCTCCTCCGGACTCAAAGAGAAAGGGCCCCGCAGATGCATTTCTGAGCAGCGTGCGGGGCAAGCAGGGGAGCCTGCTTGAGGCTCCCCACTGCCTCCATGGGCTGGATCCGGTAGCTTGGCGGGCGGGATGCAGCCCACGGGCCATATTTTGCCCATGCCTGGTCTACATGGAGACTTAGATAGGCTAACTGTCGTTTTTCACACTCCAGACCAACATAGTTAAACTGACCTTCTTTTCCAGTGTAGAGCAGGCCTCTGTTTACTAGATTAATCCTGTGTCCCCATCAGTATCAGAAAACGGCCAACACTGTGCAACAATGTAGTACAGGAAGTGAGAGAGAATATAGCCAACTAAAACCTCACAAGGATATTTTCTAGTAAAATTTTGAGCAATTCTGTTGATTTTTTTGGGGGGGAGAGGAGGTTTCTTCTTGGAACATTACTTTTAAATAGTTATAT
The DNA here is from genome assembly GCF_052426305.1 of Pelodiscus sinensis. Taxonomy (NCBI): domain Eukaryota; kingdom Metazoa; phylum Chordata; order Testudines; family Trionychidae; genus Pelodiscus; species Pelodiscus sinensis. The sequence continues at coordinate 10,028,591 of NC_143059.1, forward strand.
TTGCTATGTAGGATGCCATATGACATCATAGAAAAGCAGGAATCATTATTTCATTAGGATCAAGGCAATCAACTCAAACCTCTCTTTGATCAGGAGGTGGAATTTTTAGCTGATGTACTTGAGAGTCCCCGCCCATACAGCAGTGCTGTACCCCACTCCGACGGCCCTCCTTCAGCTGATGCAAATCAAAGTACTGTGGAAGCCAATGAAGGTTTGCAAAAAAGCACATGTGGGGGATCTGGCTCACAGTGTATTTTTAACAATGAAGGAAGAGAGGCTCTTAGTCACAGGATTCTGTGCCTGGTTCTCTGTTGCCCTGGCCCATCTGCAGTCATTTAGTGGGTATAGACTAAAATCAGGCTGGTAGCATTTTACACTCACTTTGCACTGCTTTCCACCCACTTTATACTCAATTTTGCATTGATGTCAATGACTGCATAAGACTCAGAAAAATGTGGAATCAGAGACTGGGTTTACAATGTCTACATTCGCTGTCAGTTTAATAACGGTGTCCCCAAAATGCAGTTATGGGCGTGTTACCATTGACTGAAGTGGGATAAAGGTCTAACCCTGTGACTTTAATGTTCATGGTATTTATCCCTGAGCACCGAGAGGAGACTGGACTGCAGCCTGATTGTCAAAAAGTCTTTTGACTTCAGTGGTATTACTCCTCATTTACTCCAGTATAATGGGAAGAAAATCCAGCCCTACATTTTCTGTGGGATTATTACCATTACTTTCCATATTAGGCATTTACCCCCAGAACTTCCCACTGTGGCTAGCATCAGTCAGTGCCAATTCAGTGAGAGTAAGGATGGGGATATAGTTGTGGACAAGAAACTTGGAGTCTTGCCACAATGCATTTTATGCCGGGGTTAAATTTTCAAAGAGCTTAAGTCCCATTTTCAAAAGGGAGTTGGGCACTTAGGACCACATTCTCGAAGACCTTATGGAGCCTGGGAATTAGGTGCCTAAATATTTTTGCAGAGTGAGTCTTATGGCTTACATCCCATTGACTTTAGTCAGACTAAGGGCTGGTCTCCACTATTCAGGTCAACCTTAGGCAGCTTATGTTGACCTAATTATGTCAGGCCAGGTCTATACAGGACCTGGAAGGTCAGCTTAAGGTATGCAACTCCAGCTATGTAAATAATGTAGCTGGAGTCGACATATGTTAAGCTGAGCTTGGCCCTGTCTTCACAGTGGAAGGCTTCCAGGAGCAGACTCCCATCAACTTCTCTTATTTGTGTGACTATGAGGAGTACCGGTGCTGATTGGGGGTGCCCTCAGCAATTGATTTAGTGGGTCTTTACTAGACATGCTAAATCGAACACCAGAAGATCAATCTCTAACGCTAAATAAGAGGTGTGGCCTCAGTATCTACATTACTGCTTCCCTCCCACACTACTACCGCAACATAATAACTCCTGCTCATGAGTGGTATGAGATGTATGTTGGTGTTGTCAGGGTCATGCAGGAGCCCTGAAATTGATGAGAAAGTTGGCAGCTAGAGCCCTGCTCCTCTGGAGAGCTGGGTAGCCTGACCGTGCTCCTGGGTGGGAGTTGGGGCAAGAAGCTCACAGTGGGGTGGAAATGACAGGACTGCCAGATTCCAGGCAGGAAATGGGCAAAGCTCAAAGCCACTGGACCCATGGAGTTGAGAATCCTCAGGAGGTTTCCCCCCAGCTCCTGGCAGGGTATGGGGCAGGGGATGAGAAGCCCTGGGCAGGTCACTTCTCCCAGCTGTTGGCAGGGAATAGGGAGCAGGAGGCAGCCTGCCTGGATCCCAGGCTCTTGGCAGCGAGCTGCCAGCAGAGTTGAGAGATCAGGCTTTCAGGTCCCCACACTGCCCCTCTTACGTTGGTGGAAGTATGTGCAGCAGCAACTCAAGGAGGTTAGTGTGGACATGCACCCACCTTAGTAAGTCCTATGGTGGCTATATTAGGTCAATTTAGGTTTGCAGTGCCTAAGTCACGTTTAAAAAGGGGGGGGGGGTTAGGCTCCTAAATCACTCAGGTATATTTTTTAAATCTATATCCCTGTTCTGAGCAGTGGCAGAGAAATTGGGGAAAATAAGGGAAAAGGCTAGTGGAAATGTAACCTTATTGTGCCCTGGACAAAGGGTCAGGTGAAAAAAAAAAAGATGATTGGATTACCCCTAAATCAAACAACACCATTAAGAAAATACAAATCACAACTCCTCTGAACTCTTGTGGGGGAAGGAAGAAATCAATGCAATCAAATGCACAACCAAAAATGTTTATCATCACAGCAAACCTTATGAAGCGTTTCTTCCTCCTTTTCTTTTCTAACAAAGTGCCTTTTTTGCTCCCTGTGCAGCATGTACCTCTTAATGTCTAGGACTCTAATCCTGTTGCAGAATTTCTGATCTTGTTGAAGAAGTTTCTTTGTCTAACAATGATTGCTTTAAGAAGTACAAAACATCCCATACTTTCCCATTTTCTCTGGCTGGTTGGTATCTCTTCCCTCACAAAAACAAGGTCCCGGGTTTAGCTGAACTGGATAATTAATCTGGAGATAAGAGTCAGGTAATTCTCATTGCAGGTCACTTTTTCTATTAGGTATTGAAAGCAGACTATTGAGTGCCTGGTTTTATCTAGAAAGTGAAAAATTAGCGGTAAGCAGCCATTGTGCAGTTCTTTACCTCAGTTTTATTGTCCTGGTTATATATTAACCCACACCTATGACAAGAAAAAGAGCAGCTATTGAAATCCTAAAATCTTTCTCTCTTGGTCATTTTGCAACATTTACAGTCATTTAGTGAAGTTATTTCACACATTAATATATCAATTAATAAATATTGGTGCAAATACAATCTGTGGCCCTGATCCTACAAAGACTCATGCACGTGCGTAAGCTTAGGGGCATGACATAGCCTTCAACGGGGCTGTTTATCTGTGAAGCGAAGCATGTTCGTGAACTTTGCAGCACTAAGCCCATCACTACCTGCATGTGAATAGCAAAGGAGTTAGTTGTGATTGGTGCGGTTGCCTTGAAAATGAAAGTCAGGCATAACAAATACGTCTGGGTGCACCTGTTTGAGATACAGAATCACTCGACAGAGCATTTAAAAATGAACAACGCAATCGCCAGTTACTGGCAGGCCCAAACTGAGACCCGTTGTAAACATCTGCAGAGGGAACTGTACCAAGACACACCAGGGATGAATTTAATCCTCACCAGCTCTCTATTTGTCTTACTATCTTACCTATCTACAGGCAGTCCCCGACTTACGTCGGATCCGCACTTACGAACGGGGCATTTCTCGCCCCGGAGCTCACGGGCGGCGGGTCGCCACCCGTGTCCTCCGGGGAGAGAAAAGCTTCTCCCGGTCTCCCTGGTCTGCTGGGGGGGTCCAGCAAAGCCGCTGGACCCCCCCCAGCAGACCAGGGACACCCGAGCAAAGCTGCCGCCTGCTTTGCTCGGGTGTCCCTGGTCTGCTGGGGGGGTCCAGCGGCTTTGCTGGACCCCCCCAGAAGACCAGGGAGACAGGAGCAAAGCCACACGGGCGGCGGGGTCCCTCCGCCTGTGCGGCTTTGCTTGGGTCTCCCTGGTGTGCTGGGGGGGACTCCCCCCAGCACTCCAGGGAGACAGGAGCAAAGCTGCATAGGCAGCGGGGTCCCTCCGCCTGTACGGCTTTGCTCGGGTCTCCCTGGTCTGCTGGGGGGGGAGAGGGGGCACAGCTAGTGCGCCCCCCCCAGCAGACCAGGCTTTTGTTGCGGGACGCCTCGGGTAGAGCAGCTGGGGTGCTGCCGGGTTGGTCCTGTGGGAACCTACTGGGCAGCGCCCCAGCTGTTCTGTCCCAGGCTCCAGATTCAGCAGCTGTTGAAACTGATCAGGCTGATTCCAGGAAGCTGGGGGCAGAGCAACTCTGCCTCCGGCTTCCTGTAGTCAGCCCCTGGTCAGTTTCAGTGGCAACAGCTGAATCTGGAGCCAGTTCCGACTTACATACAAATTCAACTTAAGAACAAACCTACAGTCCCTATCTTGTATGTAACCTGGGGACTGCCTGTACAGTGTATGAACAGAAAGACTGCCCAACAAGGCTGTTACTCAAGCCCTTGAAGGGGGGAGGGACAGGGGGAAATGAACACCTGGATCCCAATAGTTCCGCTTGCAGGGAGGTTGTTTAATTTGCAATCTCCCACAAGTGCTTAAAAACTCCCAGGAGATAGTTTCCCTTTATTTTTGCTCTCGTGCTTTCATTTCTAAAGGGTTACTGCAATACGCTAAGAACAAACTACCACCTGCTCCTACCAGATGGTAAGTTAGAGGGGCTTTATCAGATGCTGAAGCTGCTTCAGTGCATTGCATATAAAGGAACAGGGCATGATCTTTTCTATACCCCGTCTTCTCCCTTCCACACTAATGTCACACAGAGATTTAGCCGCTTGTTAAGTGGACACAAAACCCACCAAATAATCTGGCATTCATTCCCCGAGTCAAGTCAAGAACAGAACGTCAGAGTAGAAGACTCCTTTGGTGTCCAATCTCTCAGTTTTATGCATATAAATCTTCATGGATATTAGGTCTGTCTTTCTACTAGGACACATATGTTGTATAATGCATGGAGTTTCTCTTCCTTTCTCTTCACTGTTATTTGGAATAGCTTTTGGCGTTTTAGATGATTAGAAAGGCTGCAAGGCTAGTATTACCAGCATCTTGTTTGAAGCAATGCTTTCTTTGTAACATTCCCGTTCCTTTCCCCAACCGTCATGTTGTAACACTAATCTGTTATTGTAAGGCCCTCGATGCCCTGTATAGATCTTGGGTGCAACTGCAGCGACTGTGTGTGGATTGCTGATGAATATCGTGCTCAGCAGACACTCCCCATTTTCATTTAGCTTTTCTGAATCCATTTGTGCATGTGATTTTTATAGTTGTTCATATGAATGCTTGGGCAGGAGACTGTTTTTGTGTAAATATGCTTGTTTACTCTAGGAGGCATATTTGCACCAGAAGTGCTCAACTGGAAATCTTGTAGAAATATTTCAGGGGTGGAGGGGAAGGAGAAAATAAACAGATGATCTAGGAGAGAAAGCGTCTCATGGTACAACATAAAAATTACCCCCTTCCAATCAGAAAATGGCAACATTTAGATCACCATTCAGAAGAGCGAATTTTGAATGGGGCAGCCCCCAATGGGTCTGATCCACACCTGTTGAAATCATTGGGAATGGTCGCTTGTCTTCCCTAGGCTCTGGAGCAGGTTCAAGTGAGTAGTCTGAGAACAACCCAATCCAAAATACAGAGAATGTTTTTGAATAACCAGTCCCTAAATACCATGACGTAATATGGAGAGCTCACAAAAAAGAAAAAGGCCCAAGCTTATCGAATGAGATATTGTTCAAATTACTCCAAATAACAGACAATCTTCTTTTGCAGGGGTGATGTACATCACTATACGTCTTAAAATAAGATCCTCAGATGGTGTAAATGATCATAGTACCATTGGCTGACAGTTTACACGAGCTGAGATGCTATTCCTATATATTTATATGGATGTTCCATGCCATGGAAGAGGAAGGAATCATGTATTAGACATTTCTACCCCCATGACTGTACCTTCTTTATTTCTTTAATGGAATAGGTGTGGGAAGTAGGAGTGTGGGGAGGGGGGGGCTGAAGCACCCCTGGGTTTTGCATTCAACTTCCCCGCGCCTGGGGGCCAGCCTGGGGTCCTGGCCTCTGGCCATCCCTGTTGGGGACCTGCTTGCCCCACATACTTTGCTGGCCCCCAGGGTCCTGCCACAGTGGGCTTTTCTGGGCCCCCAGGGTCCCACTGGCCCCCCAGCCCTTGGGGTCTCATCACCCATCACCCCTCGGGGTTCAGCTGCCTGCTGGCCCTGACACATCCCACCGTCCCCACCATCCCAGGGTTCCCACTGCCAGCCCAGGGCTCTGCAGCTGCCTCCCAGCTGTGATCCTAGCCTGGGGCAATGGGCGTTGCCACCTCTCTCAGATTGGACAGACCGGACACCATTTGCAGCAATGGAGTCTAGTCCGGGAGAATTGACAACATGATCTCAACTGGTCCAAAGGGGAGGCAGATCAGCAACCCCAACCCAAAAGTAGTTCTAACACCACTGTTTAAAGCTGGGTGCTTAGCCCATGTCAAATAGTCTGTGCTGTTTCGCGCTCAGGATGTTTTCAGAAAATGAACAGCTCTAAGACCAAGTGTACATTGGACCTGGAAGGTCAGGTTAAGACACGCAACACCAGCTACCTAAAATTCGTAGCTGGAGTTGGCTTGCCTTAAGCTGAACTTGGCACCATCTTCATGACGGAGGCCAACGGAAGCAAATACTCCCATCAGTTTCACTTAGGGTATTTCTACACTACAGTTCGAACTAGGGTGGTAATGTAGGCAACCGGAGTTGCAAATGAAGCCCGGGATTTGAATTTCCCAGGCTTCATTTGCATAAAGCCGGGCGCCGCCATTTTTAAATGTCCGCTAGTGCGGACTCCGTGCCGCACGGCTACATGCGGCACGGACTAGGTAGTTCGGACTAGGATTCCTAGTCTGAACTACCATTACTCCTCGTTTCATGGAAGCCTAGTCCGTGCTGCGTGTAGCCGCGCGGCACGGAGTCCGCACTAGCAGACATTTAAAAATGGCGGCGCCCGGCTTTATGCAAATGAAGCCCGGGAAATTCAAATCCCGGGCTTCATTTGCAACTCTGGTTGCCTACATTACCACCCTAGTTCGAACTAGGGTGGTAGTGTAGACATACCCTTACTTCTTGCAACTGTGAGGAGTACAGGCCCTGGCTGGAACTGCCCTCAGCATTTGATGTAGCAGGTCTTTTCCAGACCTACTAAATCAAATGCCAGAAGATTGATTTCTGGCATGGCGAGTGAAGACATGCCCTAACTTAAATAGAAGAAGGTGACTCCTAGCAAGATCTGTTGAAAGCATTAGGAAGTGTTCTTCATTAAAGGTAATATTTTCCTCTCCTGTGCAGTTCTCCTGATTGACTGCAGTCCCCTGGTTTTGAGCATCAGTCTTGAATTCTTCCCTGCCTGCAATGTGGGTTTTGCCATGCAGATTGCTTTGGTGAGAGAAGGATGTGGTTGGATGGGATGAGTTTCCAGGTGTGCATTTCTCAGGCACAGAAGAAATACTGAAACAGAAATATTTCAGTGAAGCACTCAAGAGCTCAAGTAGTGATCAGTTTTATTGATCTCATGGGAGAATATAGCTCTCAGGGGAAATAGCTGCATTTCCAATGGTTCTGCTCAGAAAAAAAAATTAACCTTTGCTTCCAGTTCAGATAAGTCCCTGACAGTTCAAGGATGAAATCCTGGCCTAGCTGAAGTCAAAGCTCCCACTGATTTCAACGGAACAAGGATTTTGCTACAGTTGCTTATCCAAACCTTTATCTGAACCTCTTGGACTGCCAAAATAGGCGGTGAACTTTTCAAAAGCAGAGTTTCTTCTGAGATTTCTGCTCTTCCTCTGCTACTCCTTGGTAGATCCCAGAAAGACACAAATGTGAAGGGGTAAAAAAAGCATCAATCTCTTTTTAGAAACGCCAGTGAAGTCTTGTTCCAGTTTTGTGTCTGTTTTATTTTGTCTGTAGTAGATTATCCATCCCCAGTGCTATTTTAAAATACATAATGAGGTTAGTGTTTCTTCTGTACATTTAACATTCCATTGCTGTTTGATTTTTTTTATTTGCGAGCTCATAAACTTACTGGATTGATAGTTCATCAAATGGATAAAGAAAAGGGTTGGCGGTTTGTGTTGCTGCCATGCTGCTTTATCCATGTGCACCAAAGTGATCTGGAGTGAGACCGCTTCTATGGGTCATTCAGAGCAATTCAGTTTTCCTAGCCATTCAGTCCTTCCACTCCCTGTTGAGTCTGCCAGCCAAGTTCCCATTAGTGGTGGGTTTGGTGCTGCAAAGAGTTAAGCACAGATTTCTAAAGCTATTTAGGCACTGCTGGGCTCAGGGGTCCCATATCTAACTTATGTCCCTTTGACTCCTAAGTGCCTTTTAAAAATGAGATTTAAGTAATTTAATTGGGGGAAGGGATAGCTCAGTGGTTTGAGCATTGGCCTGCTAAACCCCGGGTTGTGAGTTCAATCCTTGCAGAGACCATTTGGGGGGAAAAATTCATCAGGGATGGTACTTGGTCCTGCTGTGAAGGCAGGGGACTGGACTCAATGACCTTTCAAGGTCCCTTCTAGTTTTAGGAGATAGGCAATCTCCATTATATTATATATTATTATTAAGTCCCTGAGTTGGCAAGGTGTTGTGCCACAACCCCCAAAACTTGACTCCTTAAAGCTGTGTAGGCAGCTAATGCCCATTGAAATCAGTGAAAGTGAGGTGCCTACATTTCTGAGGATCTGAGCCTTATACACTAAGAACAGACTCAGATGCTGTTTTCTATAGGGCTTCATCAACCTTTGCAATCTGTGGTGCCAGGACAGGCAGGTAGCTGCCTTAGTGCCCCTAGTGATCACCTGATCCCCCTGCAGGAACGAGACCCAAAGCCTGCCATTCCATGGTTCTGTCCTGTGTTACTACCCGTAGTTTGAAAACCACCTGCTTTCACCATCCAGCTCCCATTTTTTCTTGTTTGTACACGATATAAAAGTGAGACAAGCTTAGGGGTGGAGAGGAGAAGGAAAATATATAGCAGAAGTGATGAAAAACACCCATCAAGCATAAACAAAAGCATCCAGTATACAAATGCATAATTTGCTTGCCTTAGAGCCCAGGAACAGTCGAGAAATTAAAAAAAAAAAATCATGTAGCACCTCTTCACTTCAATAGAAAAAAGTTACATAGCTGATTCTACAGCAGTTTAAGACATGCTATTCTCTCTCTCTTCACCCTTGAGGAACTCCTGAAACTTTCAAACCTGGGAGTAAAAATTACCTCATGGTGATCTCATTTTTTTTCTCGGCATGAGGTTATGAAATTTCTAATCCAGGCTTTTATCTTGAATCCACAATTATAATGTCAAGATGGAATAATCCGCCTTTGTCTCCAGCGTGACAGCTGTGTAGAGACTTCAAAAGGGACAGTTTTGCCAGCATCTAATGCCTCTTGTTAATTACGATATCATGAAGAAAAGTGAAATGGAGGAGGAATGAAAATGGTATTTCTCTTTGACACCTTGTAAAAACAGAGAAGTAGCAGCACGTGTTAAATGTTTTAACAATGCATTTAACAGAGATCAAGGCTGGTCCCATCATGAAAGGAATTACCAAAACGTGTTCTAGAGAACATGCTATAACAAGGCACACAGACATGATGCCAGTTGGTCAGGGTGTGGCTGATGGTTCATTAAATATTTTACTTGTACTTTGCCAGTTCAAATCCAGTTCAGGTAAATTATCATCTATTTGTAACACATCAACAATGCTGTGTATGCCTGAAAGAGTGAAGGGAGCTGGAAAGGGGCTAATTAACCTGATAGGCTGGGCCTGGGGGGAAGATTAGTCTGGCTAGGCAAACTCCCATAGAAGATGGAGCCCAGCTGCACAGGAAAAGGCTGGGCTGGTCTAGAACTAGGAAAGCGTTAGCAAAGAGGCTATGGTGCAGATGTCTGTAATCACTCTTTAGCCTTAGAGAAGGAAAGGAGATTAGAGAGAGACTAGAAGCCTTGGGGGACTAGTGAAGTCAGAGGAGGGTGGAAAAACAGCCTGAAAGAGGTAAATTGGAAGCAGCCTAAAACAGTAGCAAGGTTTGGGGCAGTACAGAGTTTGGCTCCTGGTATTACAGTTCCTGGCCTGGGGAAATAGCATGGAGTACTTGGAGGAGTGGAAGACTGCCTTGGAGAGTTGTCCACTGGGACTTTAGTAGCCCTAGGAGGGAGGACTAATGTGACTTTACTGGATGGCTGAGAAGAGACCACATAAGTTTCAGAGAGCAAAAGAGGTGGCAAAATGAATGAAGAAGCAGTGGTAGAAGAGGGTGTTGGACCAGGAAGAAGGAAATCCCAAAGCAGCTAGGAGGGGTGCCACTCCTAGCAGTAGTGCCTTGTGAGCAGGTAAGAATACAATGTCTTTGCCCCCAAAGGGGTTAAAACCTGTGGTTTGCCCTTCAGCCATTTATGCATGTGCTCAACTTTATGCCTTGACACTTAAAGTCTCAGGGACTGCTTATAGTGTATTAAATGAAGCATGTGTGCAAATCTTTGCAGGATCAGAGATTAAGGCTAAAGGCTGGTGGGGAGCAGCTATTCAGCAGCCTGATGTTGACTGCAGTTGGGATCGAAGAGTGAAATGGTTTTGAAATGGGGGATGGATAAAATCCATCCTGAGATCTACTGCCTTTGTATGCTTTGAAAAGTGATAGTAGGTTTGCTTGAGCACAGATTTGACCACCCTTGCGCTTTGGGCCCATTCAGTGGAAAATGTTAGGGCGAGAGATACTTCTATAACATAGGTGCACTGTATGTGTGCATTCAGGAAGTCAGGTGTGAGGCTTCTTGTTCACCTTCCATGCACAGATAGCCCAATTGAATTCAGTGGTGGAATTCAGATGTGTAGACCAAATCCTGCTCAGTTTATCAGCTTCACCAGCTCCAATGCACTTTAGCAAGGAGCTCCACTGATCATGTCAGGTGAGCTTGTCAGGGCTACAACCAAACCCTGTGGGCTGTTTGTCTTTTTCTTTTTAAAACTCTTATTACTCTTTGTGTAAGCAGCCTTTGAAAGCTAAATGAATCTAAGCAAACAAAACCACCCCATGTGCTAATGCAATAAATAATCCTCAAGTGAAAATTGCAAAAATTTAAGATTTCAACTGCGAGACTATCTTGTGCATGAGTATTATTTCCTGGGTTTTTTTCCCCCCGTGTTCCATGTGTCGCATAACATGCCACTATTCATGTCCTAAAATATATGCCATAAAAAGCCCAGGAAGTTCAATTAGGCTGAATTCATGTTGCTCTAGGAACCTTATGTCTTCCATTTTTTTCACTTCTTCCAATGATTAAACCCATGTTTTGAATTGTGCTAAAGAAATAAAATAGTAAGTATCATGGCAGGCTATGGAATCCATGTACCTCATAGCCTGACTCCAGTAGTGGGCAGTAAATACACAGAGCTTTTGAGAGAGGTGCTATCAGCATGTGTATTAACAGACAGGCAAGTAAGAATGGTGTACATGCAGGGGGAAACATTTCTCTCTGGTTTATACCTTAAAACATTAATTTTTGATAAATATTACTCATAGCTTGCTGTTTGGCTCAATAACATTTACACTTGAGAGGAGATTTCTCATGACATATTTTGGCAAACCATCTGCAGCCATTTATTGGGCAAGAACCAATGTTTTAGGTCTTAGCATAACTTCATTAGTGCTGTTAAATTGAAGGGGTTTCTCAGACTGGAAGTAAGATGTAAATTTTTAATCGTGAGCAGAATTAACTGGTGGAACAAGTTATCAAGGGCTGTGGTTGACTTTTCCATCGCTGACCATTTTAAAATCAGTTGAATGTATTTGTAAAAGATGCACTAGGAATTATTTTTGGGGCAGTTCTATAGCTTCTGTCTGTATAGGCCAGTGTTCTCAACCAGAGTACACATACCCCTGGGAATATGTGGAGGTCTTTCAGCACTACATGAACTCATTGACCTATTGGCCTAGTTTTACATCAGACTTTTTTTTTAAAAAAAAAGCACTGGCAAAGTCAGTGCAAACCAAAATTTCACACATAGGATGCAGCAGGGCTTAACTCGAAACTGAGCTTATTTGCATAGCTTATTTTGAAATACCTTGTTTCAAAATTGGCGGCATCTACATAGCACTTATTTTGAAATAGAGCACGCTTCCTCTGATTTCCCTTACTCCTCATACAAAGAAGGTTACAGGGGTTGAAGTAAGAAATCCTCCAGCTTGACCCTATTTTGACATTATTTCTAAATAATTGCCAGCTGTGTAGACATGGACTAAGTTGAGAAACAATGTTGCTGTGTAGACATACCCACAGTGACTTGTTTTTACTGTTCTACACACTGAAATGTTAGCACAATATTTCTATTCCAATCAATTATTTGATAATTAAATGGTATAAATGAGGAAGCAAGCAATTTTTCAGTAATAGTGAGCTGTGAACCTTGTATTTTATGTCTGATACTGTAAGCAAGTAAATTTTAAGTGAGATGAAACTCTGGGTATGCCCCCCCCCCCCAAAAAAAAAAATCAGATTCCTGAAAGGGGTTCAGTAGTCTGGCAAGGCTGAGAGCCACTGTGGTATATGTGGTCACACTAGATGATCAAGGGTCCCTTCTGGCCATGGAATTTATGAATCATCTGCATTTGGTGGGTTTTTTGGATGTGATGCTATAGACAGCATCTCTAGGGGGGAAAAAAATAAAAGCCCAAATAGTAAAGCATCCTCCTTTACCGTCTGCTGGCTCTGCAGACTCAAAAGCAGCTTTCATTCTATTAAAATAACCTTGCAGTACTGAAGAGTCAGAATTGCAGATATAAAATTTCCAGTCTAGCCTTGGAGTCTCCCAGGCTCTCTTCTTGGAATGGAATGCCAAGTGTCTAACTGTCCTGTCTAGGAGTAATTATTCTTACCTACCGCATGAGAGATTGACAGCAGAATTCTTTAATCTGTCAGAACAAAGCAGCCCTTTGTTTTATCACGCTCGTTTCAGATGAACCATAGCAAATGAAGGCCCTATTCTGAGGTCTTTACAAGCAGAATCCTTGGAAGCAGATGGCTATGAAGAATGTCATGAATAGATATTAAACAGAACAGAGTTTGAAAACTTAACTATCCCTAAAACTTTTGCCTGGAGATAAGATGGAGTTGAGTGGGTGTAAATTTGGTGAGACAGATATTTACCAATTTATAAAACTTGTGATTAAGTGTTTATTATTTGTCTAGTGTGGTGCTTAGGCATCCAAGTCAGAACCAGGATCCTATTGTGCTAGGCAGTGTATGAACACTGAACAAAAGGGTGGTCTCTGCTCCAAAGAGCTTGCAATTAGAATTGGTTCTGTTTCACTAACACACTTTTGTTGGGCAATACCAAGTCACCAAAACTGGAGCATCTTGCAGGAAAGGGTTGACAATTTATTGACTACTGAAAGTGTTTGAAAACATTTGGAAATTTTCCAAGTGAGAAATTTGAGATTTTTCTGGTTCAAAATGACTGGTTTCCAAGTTTCTGCTAACTAAAGTAAATATTATACATATTTCAAAATGATCTAAATGGCTTTTATTGAGCTGAATTTGGTTTTCATCTTGATTGGGATCAGAAAACTTTTCAATATCTAAATTTTTTTCTGTGGGATGGAATATAATTTTCTACCCAGTTCTCCTTATAATCTGTTGGTACTACTGTCTACAGATTGACCTCATTATGGAAACTAATGTGATAGAAAAACAAACTATACAAGATTAGGCTGAGCAGGGTTGGTATTCAATAGATGACCTCCAAGGAATTATTGAGCTGTAGAGTTGAGTGACTAATTAGGGCTGGGGAAGTGGAGAAGGTTGTTTTTTGTTGTTAATTAATATGAGGAGGTTGAAGTGCAAAAGCCAAAGAAAATGGAAACTTTCAGTTCCAAATTTTGAAACCTTTGGGTCAAACAAGATATTTTTCTAAATCTCCCTTCAAAATAAGTTTGTTAGCCCTTTGGGTTTTTTAACTTTCTTATTTGGCTGAAACTATTCACTAAATTTGACTCCAATCTTGCTCCACTTTTAATGATGGACAAGAGTTTGTTTGGTTATCTGTCTACCAGGCAACCAACACAACCACTAGCATATTTCCTCTGTTTATGAAAAGCACCTCTCAAAATGTTTTAAAAGTACCAATGAACTTCCCACAACTCTCACCATCACAGTTTCAAAGGACTTGCCTCTTCCTCTACCAGTGTCTTTCTTAATAATCTTATTTGTAGCTTGTGGCTGCTGTTGAACTAAAGTGGCTACTGGCAATACCTGTGTGTAAATTGCATGATCCAGAACTGTGCTTGGAGGCTGCAGAGCTGGTATTTTCCCTCCAGGGCTGGTAGTTTGCATTATACAGACAATAACGTGGCTTGTAAATATCATGAAATATCACAGAGAATGTCTCAAATATATTTTTACTGCAATTAGCTTAATATTCTAGAGCAGCAGCTCTCAAACTAGGGGTTATGACATCCACTTTAATGGGGTTGCCGGTCCTGGCATTAGGTTTGCTGTGGCCCACGGCTAAAGATGAAGCCTGAACACCACCCCCAGGTGCCCTGGATGCTATGGCTCAGGTTACAAGCTATCTGTCTGGGGCTGAAGCCCTTGGGATTCAGCTTTCTACCCCCCTTCCCCCATTGGGGTGCAGGACTTGGGTGGGCTCAGGTTTTAGTGTACTCTCCTGTGTTACCTAGCAACAGTGGGCAATAACCGGCCTGCGGGCTGGACACAGTTTACCAGGGTTTGCCCCAGCCGGCTGCCACTGCTTTATTTACCTGCACTTCTGCAGGTCCAGGTACTTCCAGCTCACGTTGGCTGCAGATCACCATTCCTGGCCAATAGGAGCTGTGAGAAAGGATGTCCCCGACTGCACTGCTTCTTGCAGCTCCCTTGGCCATGGATTGCCATTTCCAGGCACATGGGAGAGGCAAGAGCCCGTATCTGCAAAGGCACAGGTAAATAAAGCAGCGGCAGCTCACCAGGGGCTAATGCTGGCGAATCACATTCTTCTTCATCTTCCTGCCCACCCCATCCCAGAGCCATCTTCCCTACGTGCCTGGACATGTTTAGAGAGTAGCTTAATGTTGTGCTGAAGAGATCAACCTACAGGGAGTTAAAAAACCGACTAAATGGGGCAATTTTATGTACGGCCACCCTTGCTTTCACATATTTATTTCTCCACACCTGTTCCAGCCTGAATTTTTCCAAGCTGGTTCTGTCACCTCCACAGAAAAGAGGTAGGGGGCCTGGTTCAAAGCCTGTCAGAGAGAGACTTCAATGGGGTTAAGCCCTGAGTTAGAGAGAGAGTGTGATGTAGTTACAGGAGTCTCCGGGGGTGGGGTAGGAGAGACTGAATGCAGACTGAGAACCCATGAGATGAATCCCAGTAATGATCAGACTGGGGAGTAACTGAAAATACCCGTAAACAAGCAATTGCAAGTGTGCTATGTTTCCACAAACACTGTATGACATTCAAATGTATTGTGAAAAGGAGCCGTAGAATGTTTTGTACAAAGTCGTCCACTGAGATAAATCAGAAAAGGAAATCAATGCAATATTTTGTAGCCATCGTTTAATCCAGCTGTTTTCTCTTATAGCCAATAAATGTTTGCCAAATATTTCAGGAATTAAAATCCTGCATGCTAAACTAAATCTATTTTATATTAAACCAAATATTATTGCTCCAACGTAGAGCAGATAATCTTATTCCTATTCAGAACTTTGAAAGGTATAATGAGTTACTGGAGTAACCAACTATTGTGCTTGTGGTCCACTTAATAGGTAGCAGGTTTAAAACAAACAAAAACAAGTAATTTTTTTTCATGCAACACACATTCAACTTATAGAACTCCTTGCCAGAGGATGTTGTGAAGACCGTATACTATAACTTTTTAACTGAATCCCAGGGAAGCAATTCCGTGGTTTTTAATCTTGCCTTCTTCAGCTGCTCTGTAATGCCTGGCAACCAAATAATGTTTCACCAAGTATATCTTCTCTGTTTTGTTAATGAAATCACTTTTTTGACACTATGATCTGATTCCTGTGTCCACGAAGGCAGGAGGTTCTGTGTGTACCTGCCTAAAATTGCAATGTCAGCCATTAGGAATGAGTTGGTTTTCAAACCCTCTCATGAGGGAGGGTTAAAGAGCTTGAGGAAGAAATTATTAAGTACGTCTTCCTGAGTTCTTCCTGGGCTTTTGTATTTGCAGTGTACAACCCAAGGTCAGGGAATCTGTGATCTTGGAGTTTTTTTGAGCAGAAGCCTTTAGTGACAAGGTATGTTAAAGGCTCGTGTGGGGCCCCCATCTTCTGCACTCCAAGTGCCGGAGTGGGAAACAGCCTTGACAGCTTGTCAGAATATGCAGGAAAAACATCCTTTCCCTCCCCTACCTCGCCTGCTGCAAAACCAACTTGATCCTGTCTGGTCAGGCTTTACTTGGATCCAATGCCTTCAGGAAGCACAGATTGGCCCTGTCTTCTATGTCTACAATTTTGTGTCGGTGATGGCAAAACTCCTGCAATGAGGTTGGTACCACTTGAACCTCTGGCAGCTGCTGCTATACATTAGTATTGTAGCATGGGAATACAGCTTCTAAACACTGCACATCAGCAGCATGGAGTAAGCCTGCAAAATGGAGAATATCCTGCCCTGAAATCATGCCTTTCTCCCTGGCTAGAACTGTATCCCATCAGCTCCCCTGGCACCAAACTGTATAACACAAACCTATGAATAATTGTATAAGTTTTGTGGGTAGAACTTTTTGTGTTTCACCTATATATTGGCCTCTGTTTCATTGTAGATTTCCCTATATATCTTTAAACCAAAACCAACTAAGTACACAGAAACAGTGGTATTAGTTTTGTAAACTAAGGCCCAAATGAGAGCAAAATCTTGTTTGGCTGCATGGGGCAGATTAGGAGAGTTCTATTGAATTTCCCAGAATTCCTGTTGACAATAGTGGGAGTTCTTTGCAGTACAGACAGCAGAATACTAGCACTCAGATCTTCCGTATAGATTGCATAGAATTTCAGCTCAATATGTTCACTCACGCTGGGTCCATTATGCATATCCTGCATTCTTTAGGAAAAGGGGAGTACTTGCTCTGGTATAATGAAACTCCTCCATAGGCTACTTCAATACAATAATAATGGATAACATACTTTCCAAGTCCTGGATAAACATTATTAAAGTCAAGATTCATTTAAAATAAGTTAGATGCTGCCTGCTATAGGGGATAAATAAGAACCTCTTGTCATGTTATACACTTGGATAATGCATAAGTGAGCCAGAACAAAAGGGCCCTTTGGAGAGACATTACGTTCGGATTTGGTAGTGTTATGTCATGTGTTGCCATCTCTTGTTAAGTGCAGAAGGCGCTCTCAGAAAAGGTAGCCCCCCTCAAAGAGTATTTGGACATATCAGAGAAGCTCATAGTAAATATATAAGCGTCCAACAGCAAGAATAAGTTGAAATGGTTCTAGGGGAAAATTACAGCTGTTTGTTCTGAGCCTTTATACAAAAAAAACCAAACAATTTTGCAGTGTAGGACTGACCTTTTCATCTACCCAGCTAAGCAGTCACAGAAATTGGGTTTCCTGTCAGCTCTTGCAATCTGCTGTTTCTCTCTCTCTCCCTTTTTTCTAGTGGTCAATACTTGGCTTTTTTCTCTGCAGCCTTACTGGAGATATTGTTGTTTCACTTAGACCATAAAGACCCTCACCTGCCACTGCCAACATGTTTCCTAGCCAAAATAGATTAGTTCAAATGACAGGATCCAGCCACAAGTTCAACTCGGTCTGACAGTTTATAGAAAACTAAGCAGTGTGTGCTACCCAGCTTAGCCACGTTGCATTGCCAATATGTTCCTTAGTCAAGGTTCTTAGATTTAAAAAAAAAAAAAAGACATGAGAGTTGGGGGAGTGTTAAAATTGTGAGTCTGGCTTGCAGCAAAACAAGCTGACAGGAAAAGGCAGATGCAAAGCATAGGAGAATGACGGAGAAAATATTAGACATAAACGAGATCAATTAAATGCATCAGCCTGATTTGCAAAATTGATTAAATTAGAAAAAATATTCAAGTCAAAGGGGAATATTATTTACTGAGGCTGATTTATAGGAGCTTGGACAACTGGGAGACTCATTTGTTCTTTTTTTTTTTTTTTAATTGGGAAAGCTCTTAAGTGTGGAAACGTTAACAATTACCTGACATAAATGAAGAAATGGGACCTCCTCACTCGAAATGAGTTATTGTTGGTGTCACTGTTGGGAGGTGGCTAAAAGCAAAGGCTCTGTTTCCAAATGATAATTAAACCTATTCTATCAGCAGCAATACAAATATGAATAAACAGGCGAACAGCGACCAGCCCTTGGAAATGCCGATTTGTTAACGCATCTATTGTGATCTGCAGCTCTTCCTCCCCTCTGCGACACTGTAATTAATTTAAGAGAATTAATTACCATGTTGCATTGTTGGAATAAATGCTGGTAATGAGACTGTGTATGTACAATGGAGGAAGCAATAAAGGGTATTCTACTTTGTCTCTTCTAGCCACCCCCACTTTCCATCACCCTGCAGAAAATAAACAACACTTGGAAATATTTAGGTAGGGCTGAATCTGTAGGTAATGCTAAAAAGACAGGGACAGGGAGGTGCAGGGGATGTTGCAACATTAAAACACAGCAGATGGAGGAGAGCTGGGGAATTCCGACATAATGTGGGAGCACCATGAGGCACAGGATGAAGAACCTCATTCTCTCTCAATTTCCTTTCTTTCAGAGTTTTGGGAGAACACAGCAATATATTTCTAGTAAGAAAGCATCTGCCAACCCCTGCTGAGAATAGAGGCCTCGTAACAGACGCCGTACTAACAAGACACAAGGAACCCAGGCCTGGACCACAAAGGAACTGGGGTGTTGCAATGCTCAGGTGCCTTCAAAACCACTGGGCTCCACCAAGCCTGAAGTGAGTGCCCAGCAGGGCTGGATTACTCAACAGGCAGACGAAGCATGTGCTTAGGGCACCAGCAAAGCAGGGGCATAAAAAAAAGAAGAGATTTTTACGGTATAGTATTGTTTTTATTTTGAATTACATATGGGGGGCATCATATTTTCAGTGCTTAGGGCCTCTAAAGGTCTTAATCCAGCCCTGGTGACCAGGTTCCTTCTCCAGTACTTTGGGGGAGAGGCACTTATGAATGGGATCCACACAAGCCTGCAGGAGAAGCAAGGAGTCACCTAAGCGAGCCAATAGGCGATACCAATGAAAAGGTTGTGTCCTAAGCCTCTCCCCTTTCATGGAATCAGGCACCTACCTCTGCTAGCAACCCACCGCTCCTTTTCTGGAGTCATGTAGTTTAGGTCCCTCATCCAACTCCACAAAGAAAGGTCAGAGGAGGCTGCTTTTGCAGCCTGGAGCTGCATCTTAGTGGCTAGTCCATCAGTTGTCTGAGGAGAGAGGGGTTTGACCGGGCCCCCCATCTCTCTGGTAACCAGTGGACTGCACAGGGATTCTCACTCTGGTCCAATTAATTTTAAATGACCGTGGACTGGATTGAACACAGTTCCACATCACACCATCACCTAGTCCAGTGTTTAGGCTGCTCCTTGGATATGGGAGAGCCACACTCAAATCCCTTCTCCTCATCAGGCCTTCCCAATCCCAGGTGAGTACCTAACCACTGGGCTGAAGAGCAGAGCCGTCTGCCGCCACCATTTTGTGTGCAGCATGCATATCAGATTAGCTCTTCAGGGAAGATCGGCGTTCCTTGCCTGTCTTCCCTTCGTTTGAGGATCATGCTGGCCTTAGGGATGAAATAGTTGTCCAGAAACCTGCTTGAAGCAGCAATGTGCATGCTCAGAGATGGACAGTTGGATTTTTACAGTGAAAAATTGGGCACCAACTGAACTGAGGTGCCTCCTGGTAGCCGAGAGGGGGTTTTGTGTATCACAGCAGTGCTTGAAAACAGGATTTAGGCTCCTCAAGCCAAAGGTTACTTCCTGGATCCTGACCACAGGGCCGTGGCCAGGGGGTTTACTATTTGTGTCAGACAGGAAACAGAAGTAACGGGGAATGAGGGAACAATGGAATGGACAATGTGAAAGCAGAAGTCCCAAAGTAGGTAGAGATGGGAGAAGCAAACCAACTGTTTAGAGACCAATAAGCAAACCTGGTCAAGGTTGAGTCCCTTTCAAGTGTATCCGTCTGTCGTCAAGGGTAGCACAGCGTGAGATGTTGGCTCAGGACAGGGTCCAAAAACAACCATGCTGTAACACGGTGGCTTACTCCTTGAGGGTTGGGGCTAACCAGCTCTGGTGACGGAGTTAGCCATGCAGCACAGACAGCAGGCGGATTGCCCTTTAAAGAGCAGCAGGAGGCTACAGTGAAGGCTAATGGACTGTGACTGACTCTTCAGTGATCATAGACAATTAGGAGCGAGCAGGCTCTGGCAAAGAGTCCTGGGAGTTGGGACAGATCCTGGCCAGAGGGAGTCGGGAGTGGCTTGCCAAAGCAGGGAGGTGTGGGAGGAGGAAAACAGACTTGAATTTGGGACCCTGAGGTGTTTTCCTTTGTCCAGTGGATAAACCCAGCCGACCCTTAAAGGGGAAGGAGGGAGAGAGTTTTCTGACCACAGAAAACATGCGTGGACTCTACGTAAGGGCCATTACATAAAGGGGAGCTCGTGACAGAGCATTGCAGATCCCTCTCTAGCCTCGAGGGGACCCTTAGGAGCCAGCCAACCCTTTATGCTCCACGTGATGGGCCTGCTCCTCCCATTGAACTCATCCCAGACGCCAAGAGATGCAGAATCAGGCCCAAGATGGAACAGGCCCTCTCACTGATTGGTGTGTTAAATGGCCCGGAAGTTTTCATTGGTTCCTTTCTTTCCTGTCTCTCTGTCTTTTTTTGACGTCACGATGCAAAAAGCTGAACCCAAATCCATGTTACCAGCTGGCGGCACTGTTTGCAAAATGGGCCCCGTCCTGTTCCTACCGGACAGGCATCCCCCTTAGTGGTGCCCCAGAACCCAGCTGGCCGTTAGCCTCCTTTTTGACTGTCTCCGCTGGGAAGCCCTGGGTACAGGGAAGGCCAAGCACTGCTCTTGCCCTCCGTGGTGGCCCTGACATCTGGATATTGATGAGACAGGCTGGGGATGAATGCGTCGCTGCTGCCTGAGCTGTACATAATCGGAGACTGCAGAGATAGGACTGTGGTCCCCAGGGCTATTTATCAGGCACAGGTCATTGGCACTAAGCTCACAAAGAAAAGAGAAAAGGCAGAAGGGGAACAAGCATGGTACAGAGGAAAGGTGGTGGTGTGAGGGAGCATTTCGCTTAGAAAGGACCGAGGAATATCAAACCAATTCCCAGGACTACACCGTAGGCCTATCGGTGGCAACAAATGGAGGGAGCAGCTCTGTGTGTTGCTTTCATTTTCTTCAGCCTGAGATTGACTGGTGGCCGCTGCTTGTTTCCCGTCCCCTTTGTTTTCCTATCGCCCTGCTGTAGTCATTTGTCACTGACAGCATGCTGCAAGTATAGGAGGATCAGCAAGAGGCCAGGGCAAGAATGTGAACCACCACACTACACCCCAAAGCCGCTGAAAGCCCCAGGCAGTAAGGGTGGAAAGATGATGCAAAGGAAGGTGATGCAGCAGCTAAATGCGCTGCAGTGCGTGGCATGTGGGAGCCGAGGTGTGTTCGTATCCCCGTAGAGGTGGCTTTTGGCACGTGTTCTTTAGCGACAGAACAGGGGCTCTGTGGATGAGCCTCCAGAGGCTAAGCAGTGGAAAGCCGAGCCCCCATGAGAGGTCATATCTGTCCTACCTTGAGCGTAAAGTAGGAATTATCAGCCCTTGAGGGAGGAGATGAAAGCTAGGCCTGAGAGGTAAGTAGGCCTGTCAACTGCTGTACCCACTGTTAGAAAATCTGTGTGTAGGGACTAGGTGTGGACCAGGGACGTAAAATCCGGGTTAACCGATGAAGCGGGATCCCATGGGAGGGAGGCTGCTGGCTGCTGGCCCCACAGGGCTGCTGGTTAACTGGTTACTCTTTCGCATCCCTAGTTTGGACCGCACTGAGGACAAGGGATTCAGGAGCTGATTCTGCTCGTGAGGGGTGTGTGTCTAACCTTACGTTGTTTTCAATGGGAGCGGAATAGAACCTTTGCCTGCTATGGATGCATAAGAGTGTGCAGACCTCTGGGTTAACCCACTAATGGCAGGGTCCAGACGAGAGTACAGTCCTGGAAGCTGCTCTCCGTTGGCCTCAGTCAGGCTGCCACTTGAATCCTGACAGAGGAAGAGATGCCAGCCTAGCAGAAAGAGAAGGCATGGCAAATGGACCCTTTATACATTGGGAACCCTTAATCTGGCTGTGACCGACACAGTTGTGTTTCTCTGTCCATGCTGCCGAAAGTGGTATCTCCTGTCAGGGTGCAGTGCTTGATGAAACAAAAGCCTAGTAGGTACTGTTGATAACTTTTTCCCCACTCCCCTTCCCCGAACCCACTGATACAGGGAGCTTTTGTTTAATTGTCTTTCTCCCTTTTTGTCTGCATTTCCTAGTTAGACTGTAAACTCTTAAGGGCAAAGGGCTGTGGGGGAAAAAAATGAAAAAGATGCAGTAAAATTTGGTTACTAATTAAAGTTCCAATAGAGATTATTCAGTGTGTGCGTAACCTCCCCCTCTTGTGGCTGACTTCTGAATATGCTTTAAATTTACATCAATAAACTACTTCTGCCATAGAGATTGCTCAGTGGTGCATAGGGGGCTCATGTTTTCATGCAGCTCAAATTTCACTTGTTAGTTATATTAAAAAAAATTACCGCTAAAGACCACATCACTGAGTTTGGCAAGGACACATTTCACACTGATGGTCATGAGAGGTTACGTACTGTGTGCAACAAGGTTGTAGGTCATGTTCAAAGTCAGAAAATTTAGAACACTTAAAGTGCTAACCACAGACTGAATGGGAGGAATATACACAAATGAGGCTGGAACAGTAAAGAGACAATGCACTGTAACAGGATGATTCCAGTGTCTTACAGCTGACAATAACGATTATTCTCTGTCGTTTAACTCTCTATTGTGGCAAGAGAAACACAAGTTTCACCTTTGATTTTAAGTGTGTGTGTGGGGGGGGGGGGGATATTTATGGGGTGTTTTAAGTCACAGGAAATTAGGATCCCTCACTCTAACCTCTGTCATACACCCCTGTGAAACCACAGCAGTGAGAACATAACACGAGCCTGATATTTACATTGCTGTTAATCTAGAGTAACTCCATTGGAACCTCTGTTTTTGCACAGTTTAGAATGGTTTTATGATTTAAAAAGCTCTTGATTTATAACAATCCATATGTAAGGCAAGGCCCGTGTGGGAATACTATCTAAGAAACAGAACTATCTATGCTGGCTGCCGGAGAGAGATGGTTATCTGTTAACCTTACTCCGGACGGAAGAAGTCCTCATGGCTAAGAGATTGCATTCAGGCTCTGACCATATTTCCTATTCCCGATGAGAATGAATGTTTCCCTGTTCTCAGTCAGTTAGCTCAGCCTTGATTTTTGTATACAAAGAAGCCGAATGATGGCACATTCTGCGATGTCTGAGAAATATGAACAATCCCTACTGTGACTTTTATGGTAGAGGTATTAGCATGCATGTTGCCGACAAAGGGATGAGGTGGCTTTCATAGCATGAATTGTCAGCTTTCAAAGGACTTTAACAATGTTTTGTGTAATCTTTTTGAAGTTTTTAAAACTTTGTCCTGCATTTTGCTTCAAAAGGAGACAACACATCCATGCAGTTGAGGTATACTATGCATAGTATTTTTTAAGACAATGTAGCACTTTAAAGACTAACAAGATGGTTTATTAGATGATGAGCTTTCGTGGGCCAGACCCACTTCCTCAGATCAAATAGTGGAAGAAAATAGTCACAACCATATATACCAAAGGATACAATTAAAAAAAAATGAACACATATGAAAAGGACAAATCACATTTCAGAACAGGAGGGGGATGCGGGGGGGGGGGGGGGGGGGGGAGGGGAAGGAAGGAAGGTAAGTGTCTGTGAATTGATATTAGAGGTGGGGAGAGTGGGATGTCTGTGAGCTAATGGTATTAGCTTCCCCAATTATCACCTCTATCTTGGTAATGGGTAAGATAGTTTGAGTGTTTGCTCATTCCTTCTCGGAGAGTGTCGAATTTTAACATGAATGACAGTTCAGGTGATTCCCTTTCAAGTGCAGATGTAAAAGGTCTTTGTAGCAGAATGCAGGTGGTTAAGTCATTGAGAGAGTGTCCTTTCTGGTTAACCTCCCCCCCCCCCCCCCGCATCCCCCTCCTGTTCTGAAATGTGATTTGTCCTTTTCATATGTGTTCATTTTTTTTTAATTGTATCCTTTGGTATATATGGTTGTGACTATTTTCTTCCACTATTTGATCTGAGGAAGTGGGTCTGGCCCACGAAAGCTCATCATCTAATAAACCATCTTGTTAGTCTTTAAAGTGCTACATAGTCCTGCATTTTGCTTCAGCTACCCCAGACTAATATGGCTACATTTCTATCACTTGTCTCCTTTTGACATCTCACCACTGATGGTGTGGGGTCCAGGAGACAAATGAATGGGCATAGCAGGGAGAGGGCAGTTCCTTAGCTCAGCCTTTTGGAACACTTCATGTTTCTTTATCTGAAGCACGATTAACCAGAGGTGACCTGGCTAATGTTGGGGCAAGCATGTATGGCTGGCTGGTTGCCTTGCAGAGCAGTCTAAGCAAGTTGTTGTTGAACTCAACTATGACCTGTGTGACTGTACCTCACAGACGTAATTTGGTTTGTGCTTTTTCTCTGGGGGTGAATAAAGCTGCATTGCCCCTGTTGCTGGCACGGATCGCCAGTGCCCAGTTCGGTATGCAGAGAAACCAAAGCTCTCCCCAGTCTCCATCCATGGGTTATTTATTCCCTGCTTGGGATGGGAAATGGCCACTAGATGATGGCTGCTGTCCCCATGGTCTAGTGATACAGGAGCTCAAGCAAAAAATTAGGAGGCTCCTAATCTTCCTACAGGGGCATGCAACCTGGCTTGTGATTTAGCCTCCAGGAAACCGTGTTCCATGTACCACAAGGAGTACTCAAGAACCAGCAATATTTAGAGAGTCACATTAGTTGCATCATGTTATCTCCCAGGGCGCGTCTACACTTCTCCCATAGCTCAAAATAAGATACGCAATTTGAGTTTTGCAAATTGCGTATCTTATGTCGATCTAATTATGAAATAGCACCAACTTTTGAAATAAGCTATCTACACAGCACCAAATTTCAAAATAAAAGGCTATTCTGAAATGTCCCTTAAGCCTTGTGGAACAAGGGTTACAGAGATGTCAGAATAGCAAGCTTGTTGTTTCGAAATAGATTTCGAAGTAACAGGCTTGTTCAAAAGATGAAGAATTTTGGGATACCTCTGGTATCGTGAAATAGCACCGCAATCTAGACATGCCTCCAATGTAAAAAATCTTCCTGGTCACTACCACTATGCACAATGCAGTGGGCTGGTGGTGACAGGAAAATGACCCAGCTAAACAGTCTCATTGACGTGTCTCAACTTCTTCCTGTTCAAAGCCATAAGATTTCCAAAGACACAGAGATTAGCTAAGGCTGATATCTTGTCTCACATCTGTTGTGTGACAGTGAAATGGGCAAATGCTTTTTACTACTGAATTGTTGGTTGCAAGCAAAGGAAATGAACTCTTGAACTTACAAAACCAGCACATCATTTGTTTTTGTGGCTGCGTCAATAGAAATCCTACAGGATTTTGGATAGTTTTGTTTGCCAAGGTTTAAACCCTTTTAAGTTGTCGTCATATATCTACTATATATTCGAAAGAGTTCACCTGTCTGCCTGTTCAAGAACTCCTCCTAAATGGTAAGAGGTACGACCACCACATTTGGTAGGCAGCTTCCTTGTATCACAACTGAAAACAAGGTCCGGGTTAGGTTGTGCCAGAAAAATGGGAAGTGCCTGGAATGGGATTGCTTCTCATAGTACCATACAGAAGGGAGAATCAGCAGGTAGGTGAAAGGGGCTTCCCCAACCAGGACTGCCCCAGCCCCAAGCGTCCTATCCTCCAGGCAACTTTAGGGACGGTATGGAGGGGTGAAACCCTCTCGCTCCTCCTGAATTTGTACAGGTGGCTGTTCTCCTTTGTCAATGAGTAAGGGGAAAGTGCATAGTTGGCTGCATTCCTCACTCTGGCTGGGGAACACAGGGGGCAGATGAACCAGGACCTTCCCTGGCCAGGGGACATGCACCCGTCTCCTAGTTGTGCCAGCTGGAGCTGCAGCAGCCGTAGGGAGGTATGTCTCATCTGGCCCCAAGCTGCTGTGGAGAGAGGGAGGTCTAGGGTAGTTGTATTTCCCTGCAGCAGTCTGCCTACTGAACCCCTCAGCCCCACCCCAGAACAAGGATTCAAACGGAGCATGGACATTTTCATTTCACTTCTCTCCTCCCCCCCCCCCCCCACTAAAAAAATTGAGTTAAGGACCCAAGCAGCACAGGGTAAATCTAGTATCTGGTACGTGTGAGCATGTAGTTTCATGTAATATACTTGTAGAGCCATCATGGGTCTCTAACCCTCATTCTGGGCAGGAGATCATGACCCCTTGCAATCATCCCTCTGGGAGCAACTCAGTCAGGGGTTCTAGCCTATGGCTGGATTGAGTGGTAGGGAGTCTGTGCCAGGCCCTCTCATAGGGCTGGATAGTCCTCTCCTGGTGGTCCTGGGTTGTGAGCAGCCTGGATAACCTAATTGCTATCTGCCCACTTCAGTCAGGATGGGGCAGCCAGCACTTACTAGCTCTGGTCCAAGTCCACTCAAAGCATTGCAGTACTTTGGGGAAAATCAGCTTTCAGGGCAGGAGCAATAATTCAATTCTCCTGGTATCCTTTCTCTGATGGGCATCAGGCCAAAAGGCGCAGGTGATCATGCGCTACAGATGGAGTGGCTGGGATAGGGGATGTAGGCCCTCCTGTTCTTCTGTGTCAATAGGGACCTGCCCAGAACACGCTCTCCATTTTACACTTACTCCCATAGCCGAGCACACTTTGGCTTCCCTGGGCTCCTTCCTATCTCTCATTCTTGGGGTACCTTCAATTCCAGGGTCGTTCACGGTCTTGGCTGGGTAAGCAGCAAGTGGTAGTTCCACCAGCTCCTCAGGATTCTCAGGGTCTCTCAGCCCTGGCAGTCCTTCCAATTGTTCAGCACAGCAGCAGCCTTGATAAGCTCCAGGCCCTTCTGGTCTCAGGGAGAGGCAATTTACTTTCCCAACAGCTCTTCCCTTTACTGAGCAAGAGGGTTGGTCTCTTTACAGTTCAGTTCCTATCTGGCCCTTGTACTTCCAGTGGTACAGCCATGAAGGTTCAAATTCTGCCCACCTACAAGCCACGCAGGTCTCTCCTCATCCATCTGTACAGGAGACCACAACCCTCACTAAAATACTACATCTGAAGAAGTGGGCTGTGCCTGCGAAAGCTCATGATACCATCTATATGTTTTGTTAGTCTGGTAGCATTTTAAAGACTATTTGTTGTTTTTTAAGTTTATGCTATACAGACTCACTCAGCTATCCCTCTGAAGCTTTTAAAATACTATTGTACGTCTTGAGTGCTAACAGAGTTATGGGTCTTACAGAGCAGGAAATAATGCACAGCAGGCTTTTTTTAATACAAAAATTGAATTGTTTAGAGTCTCAAATACCAAATTCAGCTATCACAGCATTGGGTGCCATAGAAAAACATATTTAAGGCTGTTTCCTTCAATGATATCTGAAGCAAACATCATTGTGTATCTCAAACAACCCCGCCCCTAAACCCTTTTGCACTTACGCAAACAAGCATCGGAAAGGGTATTTTGAGGCAACCAATGATGCGTATCAGCTGATGCTGTTAAGCTTTATCTGTCTGTATAGCAGAGAGACTCAATAAATAGGACAGCATTTGGAAGAAAGCAACAAAAATGACTTAACTGCTTGGAGGAATAGTTTTGAGCGAAGGTTTAGAAGACTAGATGTGTATTGTGCAGCTTGGCCAAAAAAAGACCATACAGATGTAATGGCCGCACAAGTGTATGAAGTCTGTAGGCACCAAGGAAGGTGAAGTGGTGTAGTCTGAAGTAGGAAAAAATAGATATTCTCCAATTTTAAAGCTGCTCATTGGCTGATACTCACCTCCTGTTTTATCATGTGGTGTTTGGCATAAATCAGTAGCATCCTATCCCAAATGGAATTGTTTCTTTGGTGTATAAAAGTTGACAAGACAGAGGCAAACATGCAACATTGGCTGGTTATCCAGTTAAAATATCCCCCATTTCTTGCTTTTATTTTTTCAATTGTTCTCTTAATCAAACAGATTGAGGTAGTAACGATTGTGAAGTACTCAACACTAGCTGGGATAGGATTGGACAGAAGTGGTGTTTGTAAATTGCCACATACACCTATGACACCATTGTCCCTGGCTTATAAAGACATGAGAACTTGGGTTTAGTTTGAGGCCAGTCTCGGCAGCTATATTTCAAGCAGGTGTCGGCTGTATTTTTGAGCACATCAAATAATAATATGGGGCGGCTGTCCAGTTATGCATAAATATCAGTATATATTGCAGAAACATGAACCACTAATACAATGTAGCAGGGTCACCATTACTGTTGATTTAGGCTGGATCGAACCAACTCTCAAATGGTCCAGTCATTAAAATTAACTTTTAAGCTAAGCAGAATGTTGGAAAATATATTGCACAGTTTGGCTATTATATTGGGTGTCACTTGTCAAGGATTACCTGGCCACAGTGTATTTGGCTTCACGTGAAATGGGAAAGAAATGCAGCAAAAATGCCCTGGAAATACATCTGTAAATTAAATATTTTAGTTTATAATAGCAATAATGACCTTGGTGCAAAGTATTTCCTAGAGATTAATGAGCAGCTGGGGTTAATGGAATCAACTCCTCCCAACGAGTCATTAATTCACAGCAAATGCCCCAGACTTTGATCATTAGTGCTAAAAACAAAATCAATTTTACATGGTTTTGGGCACCTTTTGACCAGCAATCGCAACAATAAAGAGACTTAATTTTGAAAATGACCTTGTTAGTCTCACTTATCTACTAGATTTTCTCTGTGTGTTTCCTTCCTCTGACTCAGAAATCACTTCCAGGTGCTAAACTAGCATGCCAAGGTTTAGCCTGCTATGTTTTGAAAGACTCTGGTTGATTTTAAAATGGGGGGGTTATAATGAAAACTAAAGAGCCTTTTACTGGGGCATTGGTAGATTCTAGAGCCATAGGAATGACAGTCCTAAATGGCTCTAGAGAGTAGCAGTGTTAATCGTTATATCTCAAGTGGCTTTGAATGAATTGGATTAATTCCTCCTTCCTGTGCCTGTTCTGCAGCTGTTTCACAAACCAAGTGCTGGTAGATGATGTCTAAGATTCTGGTCCTGTAAACTCTTGAGCCCAGGAGTGTTAATACCGTCCGGAGTGGCTCCTGGCCAAAAGTGCCATCCTCCGGCTAGAGGACAGGTCAGGAACCCCGAACATATGTTCAGTATTTTATAATTAGATTTCACCAACCCAGCAACAAGCGTGAGCCTCCTAAACAGGGCTGGGGAACCTTTTTTGGGTCAGTGGCCACTGACATGCTGAAAAATCAATCAGGGAGGGGAGCATGCAGGAGTGAGAAACAAAACCCCCAACTCCTCCCTGATGTGGCCCCCAAATGAGAAGGGAAAAGACACTCCACATTCCCTTCCCACACCAGAGTCAGGGGGCCCAGCCTAGTAGATTTGGTGTGCGCCAGCATGGGTTCACCAATGTTGGTGGGGGCAGGGAGGGGAGGCTAAGCATCAGGTGCCAGATCCCGGCAATCCGGGGACCACAGGTTGCCTACCCCTGCTCTAAAACGGCTTCCCTATGGAGTCAGTCAACTTGGTTGGGCATTCGAGTCTGTCTTGCCACCCAAGTAAGTTGAACCTAATGCTAGTTGGTTCTTGTATACATTGAAGATGACAAAATAAGCAAATTGCTCCCAGTTCCAAGAGACTAGTCACTTACCCCAGGTCGGTTAATACCTTAGATCTCTCATCACAGATGATGCTTGTAGCCAGTCCTGTAAAAAAGCTAAGTAAAGGTGTATTACCTAAGAAAAGAATGGAAAATTATTACAAGGTTAAAGCAGGCAAACACATATACAAATGAGTGAGTTAGCCTGTGGTTTTAAAAGGTGAAAGAATTGTAGAAATCTGTCTGCTCTGAATCTCTTTTAGAGTTAACCCCAGTTGATGTGGAGGGTTTTTGCTTCTGTTTCATAGCTCCAGCCATGTCCGAGTCCAAATTTTTTTGTCAGCGGTTTAGTCCTTCCTTAATTCAAGGTGATTTGGAAGTACTCTCTTTCCCATAGCCTCTTAATGGTGTGAGGGGGTAATGAACAAAGTCTTTGTCTCGTGATGTTCGCCAATGGTCCCTTTAGTTTTGATAGTCCTTTGTGGGCAGGAGGCATTCCTCCTGGCTGGGTACTCAGTTTCAGAGTCAACATTCTTTGCAGTTATAAAGCAAAAACTTAAATATTGCCTTGTAGCAAGTGATAAAATTGCTCTGGAATTAATGCATGCAGCAATTTACCAGCATTTCATAAAGTCTAAACACATCATTAGAAGATCAATAGCCATCCTAAACCTAACACACAGGTGAAACAAAGGGGTACCCGCAATGGAGGAATGTCACTGTTTGTCTGAAGCCTGGTCTGCCAGCGTCGCACTGGGTGTTGGCTTCCTCAAATACAGTTCTGTCAGTGCATTATGTCTTGGGCCAAGCAGTGGGACTCCTGCTATGGTAAGAAGGATGTTCTTGTACTTAAGACACAGGTCTAGGATCCAGGAGACATCAGGCAACACTTCCTAATGCTCTTTAGGAACAGTTGAGACTCCTACAGCCTAATTTTTCAGAGGTGCTGACCAGACACGACTCCAGTTGCCTGGAAGCTCTCCGATTTAGGGGACATTCAGGAAAATTTTTGGGACAGGCCTCTGGCAGAAATAAAAGCACAACTCAGAGTAACAACATAAACCCTCAGGGTTAAGGATCTGTATTGCTGCGCGTTCCACCCACATCTCATGTGTTCGCTTCTGGCTGCTTAGGCCGGTCTATGAGGAGCGAGGCTATGAACAAATGTCGCATAGGAATGTGTGGGTGTTCACTGAAAATTTGCACGATGCTCAGACCTTTTTAACATCTGTTTTGTGCTTCTGCCTTTCTCAAAGGGTTTGTTTATTGATAGTTGCCCTCCCTTCATCTGTCATTGGTGATGTCTTTGAAAAGACCAGTGTCTGTGCCATATGAGTTGAAATTCTACTTATGGTGTCTTTGAAGTAGATATTTTGACTGGTCTTTCTGAGTTTTAGCTCTCTATAGGTGATTTTTTTTTTTCACCCCAGAAGTCTCATAATCATGGCCTTGTTTCACCCTATTAGGCATGGGGAATGGCTTAGAGAAACCATCATCTGTCAGTACTTTCCCAGTTCTGTCTCTGTGGAATGTACATAGGATGCTGACAAATTTGGTGAGGCAGCCAAACTATTCTAGAACTTTCCAGAGGCCAGTTCCACTCAGAGTCAAATACTTCCTTTAGATCGATGACCACAGCATACGGTTGGTTCCATGTTCAATGCATTTTTTTCCTCAATCTGACAACAAAAATCATGACTCTGCGTGCTCCAAGCTGATGTAAATCCACACTGAGTTTCTGGATGGTAGAAACTTCTCTGTGTATTTTACTTGCCTTGTTGAAAGAGCGAGGATTTTGCCACCAACAGATAGCGGGCAGGTATTGTGGCAGCCTCGGGAGCCAGATCTGTTTTGTTTCTGTATAATGTAACTATGACTCCATCTCTGATGTCCCAATGAACATTCTCAGTTCCCCAGATTGCCTTAATGTCTTGACAGTTTGGGGACTCAAAGTGTACAGATTGCAGTCTCTATCAGGGAAGAAAGGAAGTCACTAGGAGGGTGGTAAAGCACTGGAATGGGTTACCGAGGGAGGTGATGGAATCTCTATCCCTAGAGATTTTTAAATCCTACCTTGACAAAATCCTGGCTGGGATCATTTAATTGGGGTTGTCCCTGCTTTCAGTAGGGGGTTGGACTTGATGACCTCCTGAGGTCTCTTCCAACCCAAGGACTCTATTGGTTCTATTATTTTCCTTCCAGCCCAGGCTATGCCTTGTAAAATGAGAAGGGGCAGCTCTACATTGCAAAGGAAAATACTTATGATGTATCATTGTTGCCTCTGCATGTTAGCTCACATTAATAGCCTCTGAGTAACATGCAGACATTTGATGCTGCAGCAGCCTCTCCCATTCACAGGGGAAGCTATTCTGTTGTGTAAATTTAGCTGTACTGCTCCAGTTCCAAGGCAGGGCAGACTATGAGCTGTGCCAGGACAGCAGAGCTGTGCAAATAAGTCCTCTCCTATCTACAGTCTTGTAAGTCCTCATTCCCAGTGCGCCACTCCAGGTGGACAAGGAATTGCTGGGTATGGTTCTAGGCAGGGCTCAACAAATAATGCAATCTATTTGCCCGTGGCGAGTAGATCGCAACCCAGAAGAGCTGGGTTCGGGTGATCTGCACGTACTCAGATCGCCGGACAGCGCGGCTGGCGAGCGGGGCTCACTACAGTTCAGCAAGCCCTGGTTCTAGGCATCTTGCTCCAGGCAGAATATCTCTTAATATGAGGAGCCCAAGGTTCCAAAATGAGCATCTGACTCATTGGCCCCAACTCTTCGACCTCCGTGGACAATGATATCAAGTCAGTGTAGGAAACAGCAGGACTGGTCCTGTGGAAAATCTATGAGGATGCCCACGTTTGAAAGCGGAGCTCTGCATGGGTATGTCTACACTACGGTGTTGTTTTGAAATATCTTATTTCAAAATAGTTATTTCGAAATAAGATATTTCAAAATAACGCGTCTACACACAAAATGCATTTTGAAATAGCATTTTGCGATTTCGAAATAGCGCGTCTACACTGAGTATACTCTGAATAGCATTTAAGGCTGGCCGGAACCAGTTCCGGCAGGGCACCAGGTCAGGACTTACTGTGTGGGGCTGCTGCCTGAGGCTATCTGAGGTCTGTGCTTAAAGGGACCCACCCGGACAGCAAGTTCTCAGGTTTCCCTGCTTTCTTGTCTACCTTGCTGAGGGACAACAAAGTATTTTGTCTCTGCATGCTCTGGTTGCCCTCACTCAGGACACTACAGCACTCTGTGACATGGAGCCAGAGCTGTCCCTGGGCACTCTGGTGCTTCTCTTGAACGTGTTGCTGTAAGCCTGGCTGCAGTTTCTGCAGGCTGCCATCTGGGAGGTCCATCGGGGGGCTGTCAGTATCCAGGAGGCCCTGTGGGAGAGCTTCCACCCTGAGGAGCACCAAGAGCCTCCCTGGTGTGCTCCACTGGAGGCTTGTGCCTCATTTCTCCCTCACGTCCTTCCACTTGCCCCTCCCTAATCCCCTTTCCTGATGTCAAATAAAATACATGTATTTTCATGAACACAAACTCTCTTTATTTAACAAAACTGGGCTGGGCGGGGGGGAATGAAACTCTGGTGAGACTGGGGAAAGGAGGTGGCAGAGGGGAGGAGAGCGGGTGGGACAGGGGAGGAAGAAACCTGAGAGGAGGGAGCTGGAAGGGGGAAGCAAGGGGAAGGGGAAGCCCAGGGTTGGGTGTCTTGCCGGACCAACTTGATTTCCATGCACACTTGATCCTGGGTTCGCATGTGGCCTTTGGTGGCCAGACTGGAAGCTATTCTGCCATAGATGGCTTCGTTCCTCCATCTAGTGTGGAGCTCATGGACATTGGGGGCATCCCCCCCCCCAACCTGAATAAGATCCATGATCTCCACCCTGAACCGGGAAGGCACCTGCCTTCTCCAGGACCTGGCAGGCTCCTGGGAGCTGGAAGACTGTTCCTTGGGCTGGCTGCCAGTGGCTTGCTGGCTCATGTTGTGGGGCCACTGGGTCAGGGGCAGTGACTGCTGGCTCTGGGCTGGCAGGCTTGGAGCTGGCACAGGCACTGTGGCCAGAGTCTACCCCCTTTAAGGGCTCCGGGTGTGGGGGGAGAGAGGAGTGTTCTTGGTTGAGGCTGGAGTGGCCACCAGGGCACCCTGAGAAGGCTGGCGGCCCCCTATTTCGATGTGTGTCTACACAGCACTTATTTCAAAATAGCTATTTCAAGGTTGGTGTTATTCCTCATGGAACGGGGTTTACCAAATTGGAAATAAGCGCTCCACTATTTCAAATTAATTTTGAAATAGCGGTTTGGCTGTGTAGATGCTAGTAAAGCTATTTTATTTTGCAATAACTTTGCTGTGTAGACATACCCGATCTTATCTTAAACTTGAATATGGAGGATATTTTTTTTAAAAAAAGTCAATTTTAAATATCACACCATAGTACAAAGATATTTCACTTATTTAAAATCAAAGCCTTCATTTAAAAACTACTGCTCCTATATCAGTAGGTCAAAATCTATTTTGAGACAAAATAGCTTGATTCTTTCATGTTACATGTGTCACGCTGGTTTCTTGGAAAAGTTTCATGGGTGAAATCTTGTGTAACTTGAAGTCCATAGCAAAACATTCACTGTCTGCAATGTGATCAGGATTTCACCCTCTACGTAAGAGGGATTATATGTTGCTTCAATGCAACGTGATCTTAAACATCCACAAATTAACTAAATGTTGAGGGCTAGTCCCCCCCCCCCCCCCCCAGCACTGCAAGTACTATGGTGTTGATTCAAATCACAACATAGTAACCGTATCCTATGCTTGTTTAGGGACGTTTCTATCTTCTTTATCTGGACAGAAATTGGTATGAAAGCTGCACCCATCTAGCTCAGCAGTTTTTTTTTTTTTAATGATTTTTAATCTATAGTACACTTCATAGCATTCTCCTCCCAGGGATTGTTTTGCCCCCCTTTCTCCCTGCATAAAATAGCACGACAATCTCCTACTAGAAACTGTGTGGCTCTTTATAGTGAAAGCAGCCCTGGATACGCTCGGTGCTCTGAAAGGAAGCACTGATGCAGAGAATGTGGCTTACCAGCGTGAAGCACCCTCTACAGTGTATTTTGCAAACCCGTAAACAACTTGCTAACAAATGCTAGAGAATGGTAGTGGCCACAACTGAGATTCTACACTCCATTTTCCAGCAATCGAGCTGGGATTTAAAGATGTACGTCTTTTAAAACCCGGCAATTGGATACAGCATTTCTAGGGGGGAAACAAATAATTTGGTTGTGATCTACTGCCCCTGTTTTAATAACGTGGGGTTTTTTTTTTGATGGGCCCCACACAGCAGAAGATGAAATGAGTTCAGCAAATGCAGAAGTCAATTCCGAGGCCAACTACAATCAATTAAATCTTCGGTGCGGAGGGGCTTCTTAGCGAAACAGCCCACTGTGCGGCTCGTGGAAAAAAACCTCTCAGGATGGGGCTGTCATTCTAACCCATTGAGCTGTCCACATTATTGAATGAGTCGGCATTCAGATGTTCAGCATGCATGGGACATTGTCTGCCTGGCTGTTTGAAGCGCTGGCAGCAGAAGGTGACATCTGGTGACTAATGGGCTCAGATGTGAAAGCCGTTCCCACAGTTCTCTGGGCTGCAGCTGCTCTGCAGCCGCAAGAGACGCAGGAAACGGAGGGGAGAGTATCAGTAGAAAAAATCAATACCTTCTGATTTCAGAGGAAGGAAAACATGGCCTCGGCTGCAGACATTTTCTCCTCCCAAACCTTCTGATAAATGAACAGACCACACAGCTAAGCAGGGCAGTTTATTTTGTTGCCTATTTTGCCTACTTAAACTGATCAACCTTAAATGAAATGGCTGCAGCTTATGCAACAAAGAGAGATGAGAATTCTCTCTCTTATCCCAGCAATGTTTTTACACTTCCCTACAGCCTGGTCCAGCAGTGCTTTTACATACATACTGCCCCTGCCTCAGCAGTGCTTTTTTTGCACAAGCGTGCGTACACACCCAGCAGTGCTTGTGCACACTTACACAGATCCTGTAGCAGGGCACACTTGCACTGGCCCCCTCTGATGGCTGGTGAACACGTGCATTTGACACAAGTACATCCATCCATTAGTGGTGCTTACACAAACACAGTTTACCTCCCTCCTCCTCCCCTCGACATCACTCGCACACACAGAGCCGAAACCTTCCTCCATTATTTGTTGGGAATTTGTCTGAGGAGAAGCTCATGTTGTTGTTTCAAATCCCTGAAACAAAACTGAAGGTGTAGCGTGATAAGCAAATATTTCATGTGTGATTACTGGTATACTTGTGAAATTCCTATAGGATGGCAGAGGGTAACCACAGGAAACTTGTAGTGATGCATATGGAGGTAAATCGTGTTTCATTAGCAAATGATAGTGGAAACCAAAAAGAAACAGAGGGAGGAGCAAATACATTGCTGGTTGGAAGTAAGTCAGGGATTAGAGCAGAACCAGAGGGCGTGTTTCAGTTTTTAGAGGAGAATGGGGAGAGTCTTTTTTTACTCTTATGCCCCCCTATGTGGTCACGAAGTCCTTGAACACGGCGAACAATAATGAGAAAGAACAGTAGGAAACTGGAAAGTGATGCCTTTTGCTGTGCATGCATATGCGTGTCCACAAAACCACATGACTTTTCTATTGTCCAAACCTCTGGTGTGATGGAGGGAGAGTGAGTAGTCGTACGCATAGGCCTCATAAAAATCTGCAAAGGCACCACTCTTGGTTCAGCCATCAGCGGCTTCCAGACCTCACGCAGAGAACTGGAGTGAAATTCTATTTGCAGCCCGAAATCCTTAATTCTACTGTGTCCTTATGTTTACTTCAGTTATCTGTCATCCCTTATAAAATGAACTGTACCACAGCTATGGCCAGGGTAAAAAATAATAATAAAAAAAAAACCTCTATTGGGGTAGCTGCTACAGTGAGAGATTTGAGAGACATATAAATAGAAGTATCTGGGGAAATAAAAAAGGAAAAAGAGAGACCTATTGCATGATGCAAAGCTCAAAAACGGGATCATTCAGTTCTTGTTTTCAGCACATTTCTTGGTTTTAGCTGTGGCTGATAAAATATTTAACAGCCATCTTAGCACTCAGCATACCAATAATCACAGAACATCCCGTGCACTCAGCCTCCGCTGAGACAGAAATCCACTGACGTGAAGTTTTCTTCCTTTCCCTGCAGATATTACGTGCCATCCATCCTACCTCTGTGTGAGTCCCCAGATAAGTCCTTATTTCAGGAGGCCTCTTTATTGGCACAAACATCCACACCTCTGAAAACCACGAGCTAGAGAGCTTCCCCAGTGTCAGCATGTCTTATATGAAGACATGCTGCTCCCTATGTCTGCCTGCTTGCTGAAATACAAATACAAATTCATTTAGTTTGTAGTATTGTAATGTCAAGGGGCCCAGGTGCTCTACTCTGTGCTAGGGGTTGTGTGGACGTGGAGTCAGAGACCGTCCTGTCCCTCAGAGTTTATGATCTTAAATAGACAAGATGGGGGAGGGAGTGAGTTGTGTTCAGTTTATACACGTGAGGTACTGATGTGCAAAGACTGAGATTTGATGGAGGTATCAAACCAAGCCCTTGACAAAGCCAGGAACTGAACAAAGGACTGTTTGGCTTCAGCCAGAGGGGTGGACAATTTTCATGGGCCCACAGGCAAGATATGGGAGAGCCATGCTCCTAGAAGGGGTGGAGCCTTGGGCGGAAAGGATGGGGGCAGGCCAGACAGTCCTCAGCCCCACCTGGGCCATGGCACAGAATCTTCCCCCCTTCCTGAGCCCTCAGAACTGTGCAGAGCGTGTGGTGCAGCACTCCTTAATCATTCAAGGTGCCCAGGCCTCTTCGAATCATCAGGTCCCAGGGAAACTGTCTCCTTTGCCTCCCCTCTCGCTGTCGCTTGGTCCGGTCTCAGCCCAGGTCTCAGCCACAATATTGGCTTCCCTGTTTGTATGTGTGTGATTCCATAGATCTAATCTATGATCAGGCTAATGTTGCTGTACTAGAAGCATCTGATTTTCAGAATTTCTGAGCACTCGAAACTTGGGATCCATAGGAGGAAAAGTTGTTCAGCAAGCTGAAAATCAGGCACTCTTGTCATCTCTCAGTATTTGGTGTTTGAATAAAGCCCCAGCTGCGAGAATCGAGAAATGGCACAAGAGTCTCAGCTTTCGTTACCAAAATATTAAGTTTCTAGCTGTAGAGAACGGCTTGAAAATGTGATGTGAGCACATTGTAAAGGCTCAAACAAGAAGACAAATGAAGCTAGCCGAAGACTGATGGATTTCTTTAAAAGCAATTGTTTTTCAAGCTTGTCATTTCGAGGAGGGAAAGCTAGTTCCATGATTTTTGAATACTGAGGTTAGTGATGCAGTTGTTTTTTAAACTATAGGCAGAGCTGGTGGAGATGCCTGTAGGAAAGGTTGCCTAACACTTCTGATTCTAAGGCCCTGTTATCAATTGTATACAGCCTTCCCAAACTTTAAGGCTGTGTCTACACTGGCGCGATCTCGCTCAAAAGCGGCGGCTCTTGCGCAAAAACTGGCTGCGTGTTCTTGCGCAAGTAAACTGATATAATGTATAAAATCAGGGCTTCTTATGCAAGAATTCTGATGCTCCCGCTCAGGAAGAAGCCCTTTTGTTCAAGAGTTCGTCCAGAAGAGGCCAGTGTAGACAGGCAACATGAATTTCTTGCACAAGAAAGCCCTATGATTAAAATGGCCATGAGAGCTTTCTTGCGCAAGAGCGCGTCTACACTGGCATGGATGCTCTTGCGCAAAAGCACATCTCTTGTGCAAAAGCACATGCCAGTGTAGACGCTCTCTTCTGGAAGAGTTTTTGCACAAGAACTCTTCCGCAAAAGAGTTCTTGCGCAAGAAGCTGCCAGTGTAGATGTAGCCCAACTTTTTGGGCTGCAACTTTTCATGTTGGGGTGCCTGTCTCGCACATCAATATTTGATTTTTAAAATTTTATTTGTATGAAGTTTCCACTAAAACAGTTAAGTCTTTGCTCCAAATGAAAGTAGGAAAACTCTTACAACCATGGATACTGAGAAGATCTACCATCTCCCTCCTTTGGAGCAGGGACTTCAAATTTGTCAGCCTAAGATTGCTCTAGCATCAGAAATATGCCTGTGGTTTCTCCTGTGAAAACCAACTTGTCCTGGTTCAGGGATGAATCGGGCCTGTGATCTCTCTGGACCCCTATTTGCTCCACTCATTTGAAAATATTTTCAAAAATACTCAGTCCTGTTTCCTCCATAAACTTTCCTCCATAAAGCTTTTTATCTTTTTGGGCTTCTCACCCTTACCCTGCACATCTTGCAGAGGAAAGAAGATGACACTGGTTCTTATGAAAACTAATATATTCTGAGTGGTATGGGGAGTCCCAAAGATCTCTTCTCTGGGTATCAGCTGCCTGTGTCTTTCTGAGAGAGAAGAATTTTCCACTGGCTAGATAAAGGAACTGATGATCAATAGACGTGACCCATGCTCCTTCCTCTGATCTGTACCTATGATGTGACCTTAGGGAAATGATTAAAACTGTGCACCACAGGTAGACATCCAGCATGGGAAAGCTGCCTGTGTTTCCACATCTGCAAAATAGGGATAATACATACCAAGTAAAATCAGTTTGAGACGGAGCTGGAAAAAGATATCTACAGAGGCACAAAGTTTTATTACAATGAGTCTCCCAGAATAACTCTAGCATTTTTGGGCCCTGGTTTCATTCCATACACATTAAAAGTAGACCACTTTTTTGTTTGAAATGATTTTTCAACCAAAAAAGAGGGCTTTTTTGATCAAACCAGAAATTGCATGAGGAAATTAATGTCCTCCTTAATGTTTTATTTTGGGTGCAGGGAGGGTTTAGTTGAAAAACAATATTTTTTAGCAACCTGGGGTGAACATTTTTTGTAAAACCAAAAGATTTGCCCAAATCCGACTCTCTTTTTTTTATATCAGTGAAGTGAATATTCTTGGTTTTTGTTGAAAGCCCTAAAACCTTTGTTAAAAAAATCAGTTTTCTTCCCTTCAACATTTTTTTGAGTAACACTTTTTCTGATCAGTTTTATATACAAGTTCTTCATGAAGTGCTGGGCTAGTGTATGTTGTCCGTCCCTTTCTCTGTCTCTCTCTGCCCTTCCTTCTCTGGAAAACATTCCTAACGAGGCTGGAACGGCCATTGATTTAAAGGTGGTCTTGAAAACTTAACATGGCTATTGTGCATAGTGCTAGTGCATTAGGTAGCAATCCTTTGAGGCTGCTTTTATATTAGGTAGAACCCTGATCCTTTGCTACTGTGTGGCTGGGTAAATTCCTCAGTTTTGACACTCATAATCTGGAAGTAGCTCCACAAGCAAACTGTGGAAACCTTTTCCTCAGTTCCTCCAAAATATTCAAAGATTTTTTTAAAACTTTGCCTGATTGGTTGGCAGGTTTGATTGGTTGGTTTGGTTTTAAAGCACATTTCCAGTCAATGAAACCTGTTGGCAAGGTCAACCATCTTCATGAAAAGTTTGTGGGTTTTTTTCTTAAATATTGCTTTCGTATCGGCGTGTCTCTGACGAAAGAAGTGTACAGATCATATGGTGATGGGTGTTACAGAAAACCTAGCAAAACAGATTGTTAGCTTAACAGTATTGAGTCCTTTTGTAACTATGCATAGAACATTTACTTTTTAATGTCTGATTAAACCATGCTTTTCTGGTATCCTCAACCACAGCAAGAGATGGGAAGGAAGATTGTAGTCCCTTATCTTGATGCTGAGGATTGATAGATTCCAATACTGAGAGATCAGAACTTCCCATTTCCAGCCTTTTGTAGGGCAGTAGAGTTGCTCCATGGACACTGAAGCTTCCTCCATAAGAAATCTTGTTGAAGTGATGAACAAAGAGGAAAAGGGGACTGAATACCTAGGAGACATGGTAGAACATGTATATGAAGAATAACTTGGCCCTTTTCCCACACTGGGACTGAGTTGGCTAGCAGGAGCTATGATCAGCAGTAAGCATACCTCCCCATTGTTACTTGATTACACCAGGCATAGACCTAAGGTTATGGGCTGCTGTTGATGCATCTCCTTCTTCCCCCTCCCCAACCCCACACAGGTGAAAAGGCTTGGAGATACACCCTTAGTCCCCACAGATCCCCATCATTCCATTATTTAAATACAAGAACAAAATTCACACCTAAAATTGAGAGTACCCGAGAGGAAATTCCAGGCCATCCTATCAGATGCCTTTCCAACCTTGAGAGAGATGATCATCATGGTTTTGGTCAATTTTTTTTGTCAGTGTGATTATAATCCTCAATTGCCACAGATGACTTTGAAGTATCGCTTTTGTACAAAGCCTGCCTAATTGGGGAGAGTACCATGAATTAATCTTGTTCTTTGGGCCTGGACTCTTTGTTAATATTTTAGTCTATACTTTATTAAAGAAATAAGTCTGTAATTGGCACATCTGTTTGGTCATTGATTTAGTTTTCATAGTACAAGCAGAGACACTCTCTGAAGGAAGCTCTTCTTGATCCTTAAGTTCTTTGAAGATACTTGTGAATATACAGGTGTGTTTGTTTGGAGATGCTTTGAAGTTTTCTGAGGAGGCCACCTGTGCCTGCCAATAATCACCATTCAACCAGTGGTTGAAAATTTTCCACTTGAAACATTTATCTACTGCTATTGGCTTGAGGGGAAAAAGGAAACTGCTGAGATCTAATCTTCTTTGTGAAAATGGCATTTTTGGTGGGGAAAAAAAAATTAGACTTTGAATTTTTTGGCGAACCCCCCAAAAATGTAAAAGAAAATTTGATATGTAACTAGACTAATGGGTTGGTTTGGCTTACATTTGTTGCCATGGAAACAAGATTGTCCCAATTAGTTCTAGTTGTGATAGCTACCCTCTACGTAATCAGTGCTACCAGGGAGGAGTTTTCTTAATTTGGGAAGGGACAGTTGATTTCAGGAGCACTGAATTGGCTGAGTAACATTTTTTGTAAAACATATTAAAAAGCATTTCTGGCTAGTTGGAATGTATTTAAGTCTTTGCCTGCAACCTCATACCACCACTAAACCTTACTCTGTGCCCTGAGTCAATGAGCCAATAGTTTGCCTGGCTTTTTCTTCAGTTCTGGTACATTTGCAGAAAGCTAAACAAGGTAAATGTAGCCTGCACTATACTCCCTTCTTATGTAATACTGATAAACTTTCACAGCTTTTCCTGAGATGGTGCACCAACATAGACAGGATCAAGTTTCTCAGAACATTCTCTTATTTTGGTTTAATTTTCCCAACCAATGAGTGAAAGAACGAAGCTGCTGAAAGATAGTTATGTGAATGTTACGGTTCTGTCAATCTACTATGCTGCCAATTGTCCTACTGCCCTCTGTGGATTTGTAACTTGGGCAGTTGCCCAGGTAAGAAAGGGGGAGAAAAAACCCTTGAAAAACACAAGGAGAAGACACATGTAGAAAAAGAAATGAAAAAGTTAAAAGCAAGACTACTTCTGAGCTTTCAGGCTGCTGTTACACCCAGATTAATATACACACAAATTTACCTCAGCCCTTGCTGCTACCCCAGGCTCTTCTTTTTATCTTGATTGTCCCCTTTGCTTATGCCCGTTTAGTTGGATATTCCTTAAAACCACAATTTTCTACCCATCTGTGCCGATTGCTATAGAAGATACATTTGTACGTTCTATCCAGAGGTATCTAAAAGTGACTGGAAAAGTGTTGGGTCCCATTCCATGATGTGATTGTGACAGAGCATAACCCTGTGTTCACACCCTACATGCTATTGCAGTCATTTTTGCACAAGCCATGTCTTGTGACGTATCACGTAAAAATGCGTGTAGTAGTGCTACGTGTGATGTTCTAACCAGAAATTGAGGTGTTGACTCAAAGTGTATTTTCCAAATAAGTCTGG
This sequence comes from Pelodiscus sinensis, assembly GCF_052426305.1. NCBI lineage: Eukaryota > Metazoa > Chordata > Testudines > Trionychidae > Pelodiscus > Pelodiscus sinensis. Next base: position 10,071,298 of record NC_143059.1, read on the forward strand.
GGAGTGGCCAGACCTCTGTTCCTTGGAGAGAAAGGAAGCTGGCACCTCAGCCAGGCATAAACAAGGCTGATGAACCTTCTAAGAGATGGTTCTTTGGCAGCATGTAGGGCAGGGACAAAAATCTTCATATGAGTGGAAAAAATCCAGCAGGGAATATGCTTCCACAGAGACTGGGTCCCATTAACATTTTTCAAGTGGGCAAATGAAACTATCAGAACAAGGGACCAACACCCTTCTTTCTCTCCCTGCCCATTGCATTCACTGCTGCTGAATAGAAAGGAAACCCCCATTGGACTCGGGGGAAGGGATCCTGACCTGAGAGTTTGGTCACTAATCTGCTGAAGCTTTTCTTTGACTCTAATGCAGTTTGTTAGGCACCAGTGAGCATTTGATCTTTTTCTTCTCACCATTTCTGACTTTTGTGCCTCATTCCTTTATAGCTGCTTAAAAATCTACCTAGTTGTAGTTGTTAATCCACTTAGAAAAGTAATGATTAACTACAAGTAATCCAACATGTTCAGGTTAGTGTCTGGGTAACACCATCTGGGATAACAAGTTGTGTGCATAATTATTCCCTTTAAAGAACAATAGACTCAGTATATTTGTACTGCCCTGGAGAGCTCTGGGCACTACAGGACTCTTGTTTTCAGGGGTGGGGAGAAATTTGGGAGTGCGCTAGGGTCACCCTACTCATTCAGGCTGGTAAGATCCAAGCAGTAGCAGACTGGCTGCAGCGCATATCTGGACATAGCCTCTAGCCTGTAAGGCACTTCTGGCTGTCAGTGAGTGATCCAGATTAGAGACTTCAGACCCAAGCAGTGTAAAGGGCACCCAAGTTGCAGGGCAGGCGTGATGCAGCTACGCATTGATCTAGACCAGTGGTTCTCAACCGTGGGCCATATGGCTCCCCAGGGGCCACGCCCTACCTCTAGGGGGCCACATGGAAAAAATGGAACATTAGGTAAATTATGTACCTTTTTTTCCCAACTAACAGAGGGGGGGAGGGGCACAGAGGTAAACGAGGCTCAGAAGGGGACCATGAGCAAAAAAAGGTTGAGAAACACTGATGTAGACTTTACCCTGGTATTTCACACCCTAGTACAGGTTTGGAAGGTAGGGAAGAGAGGGAAAATCTTGTCTTATTCTGCACCCTCAAGAGCTAGGGAGGCTTGCATTAATTGTGCCCAGTGGCACGCAAGGAACACTAAGAGCTAGCTCTAGCCGCTCAAGCCACCTGTACAGGAAGGAGTTGAAGCCCGGGCTCCACTTCCTGCAGCGCTGGTTGCTAGCGCTAGAGAAATATGGAGGAGATGACATGCACCATCCTGTTAGTTGGTTGTGTGTCTTGTGCTCACTAGGGAGTTGTTATCTCTGTAAGGCAACCGCTGGGGTGGGGAGATTCAGCCTGCCCTGCAACGTGGTCTTGTGCCTTTAAACTACCATAGAGCCCATAAAGGGAGCTGAATGTCATGTATTCCAGGCACATTGCTCTGTCTATGATGCAAACAGCATCCTAGACTGTAAGGAATGAAAGAACTATAACAATCCAAAGACCTTCTCCCTTGATTTCCAGTGGTGGAATCCCTCCTACAGCCCCCTCCATAGCTGGCATTAATCATCCGGCTGTCATCTGCAATGCACAGGCTAACATGGCAATGGAGGCTGACCTGTTCTGTCACTCCTCCAGGTGCTCCACATAGGACAAAGCCCATTGTGTAGGCAGCATGGGGAAGCTTGCGCTACCTTGTTGGCTTTGCTGAGATGCTCTATTGACTTGAGTCGAACAAATGCTTAAGGGCAGTTTTTGAAAAGTGCTTTTTTGTGCCACATGATGGTTGCTGAGCTATTCAGTGTTGTTTTCCTTCTGATGCTTAGGAGCCCTACACTGGTGCGTGATCTTCCCTGTGAAAGAGTCAGTCTGCCGAACCAACAGCTGTGATTGGTGCACTGAATTGGGATGATGGTACCATGCCTTTGCCTGATTTTTCTTTTCACAGTGGCTCTGTTCTCTTGCTGCAGAGTCTCTATTAGCCCTCCAATTGCAAGTGTTGTAACTGCTCTCAACCTAAAAACTGACAATTCACATTTCGTAGGAACTAAATTTACTTATAAAGACATGTAAGGAGTGAATACTTGAAATCCTCGGTAATCAGAGCCTTTTAAGGTTTGGCCATCACTTTATCAACACTTGCTAGGCACTCTCAAACCGTAACACAAGGAGCTCAGCCTAAATTCAGTGTACGAGATGTATTTTTTTCTTCGATAATGACCACAGAACTCCCATTGTGCAACCTAAATTGAAACCAATGAGGATTGCATGCGTCTAATAGAGTGGATTTGGTTCCATGTTTCCATTTATATTGTATAGTGTTCAATTCTAAGGGTTTAAAAATGTCAGACAAGATGCACTGTGCTCAAAGTCATCTGAATCCCAGCATTAATTGTCCTAGTTATGTGGTGCAATTTCCTTCTCTGCATTTGGAAGTTACCTTTGTTGGTAAACAAGCCCATATTTCAGTATTAGCTTTCATTCTCTGCGATGCATGACACAGAGGATACTAACAAGCTCTCCTAGAGTTAACTTCCCGAGGAAAACAACTGCAGAAAACAGCATGCTTGGGGTGCTGAAACGCATGACACAAACACACTTTCTCCCATACACAAAACAACATTGGGCAGGTCTGAATGTAACCCTTAAATTGTGGAATAATGATATCGTTTGTCTTTATGGAATCAGGTGTGCTTTAAACACTTGTCTGGGGTTCATTTTTAACATTTAACTGGTTGTGGAAGATCTTCATTTTTTGTGTTCGTTTTTTGTGTTCGTGTCTTTTTTCCCCCTTCTTTGTTACAATTCCCAAATGACAAATTTACCAGGGCTATTTAGCTGAGCTATGAATGCATCAATGTGTCTCCAGAAATGTTTAGATTAATTTTGCAGGTATGAATAGTCCACTGAGTCTGTCTAGAGAAATGAATGCAGTTAATAATGTTACACTAAGTCATTTACTATTTACCAACCCTGCCTCCCCCAAAACAACAACAACAACAAACAAAACCCATTTGGATCATGCATCTCTGGGGATTGATTTGGAATATCAGTATTTTCACAGCTGCAAAAGGCAGGTGGCATAGGATGTTGGTGAATGAGTACGACGTGCTTTCCAAAGGCAGAAAAATGAAGTCAACAGTCACACAACTAATTGACAGTCATTAGTGAGTTGATCTTTTGCACCAATTGTTGGTTTAAGGCTCGAAAAATCTATCAATATCCCTGACAGCAAAAATTAGTCTGAGATTCCAGCTCTCAGTTGACTAATTAACCTCTCTAATGCTGATAGACTTCTAGCAGGTACATCCAGGAAATACACGTAACTGGTCTAAGTACCCTGAGATGTTTAGTTTCATTCCAATGGACATTTCATTGGGGAAATGCAACCAAGGTGTATGAACAGTTCTTCAGGTATGAAAACATTAAGGTAGAGAGAGTTTTCATGGTTGCATTAGAAAAGGAGCTGGTTGTGCATAAGTCGAAATATCTTTGTATCCAGTGTCTTCATTATCAGTCTGAGAAATTGGCATCTAGATTAGCACGCAGTATCTTAAGACTAGATACCATTCTGTAGATGCTGCTTTTTAAAAATATCAGTACAATTTTTTGAAGCGCAGTGTAGCGAATCTACGGCATTCATGTTCCAAATGTGAGGGAGAGTCTGCAATTGTTCATCAGGAAAATCTTTCTGAAAAATACGTGTTCAGCTGGACATTGTGAGCTATATAACAAGACTCCTAAAGGAAAATGGTTGTGACTGATCATAAATAAGAGCTAAGGTAAACATTGGAATATTTATTGATCTCAAATGAGTTTCCAAACCCCTTATACTGTGTGAATAGCTATATAGGTATTTGTGAATACTGATGGTGTATTTCAGCGGTACTGCTATTTGGCTGGTATTTCCCAGTAAGAATTTCAGTCTAATGATAAATGATTTGGGGCAGAGGAGTTCAGGCTGCAGGCTTCCCCAGGGAGAGAGGACTACTCCAGCCCCCTCTTACTGCAGCAGCTTGGGGCCAGGTGAAAATGCCTCCCCATGGTTGCTGCAGCTCCAGTTGGGGGAGGAGTGCAGGTCGAGGTTCCTCTGGCTCTGTTTTAATTTATTAACATCACAGGTTGTTTAGAGTGGGTGCGCATGCACTGGTGAGTTATGTTTATATGTCTGGCTCTAATCTTGCATAGACCAAGGGCAGGCAAATACCAGCCCATGGACTAAATCCGGTCCACCAGGATTAGCCCCTAGTGGAACGCTACCACTCTATTTACCGTGCATCCATAGGTATGGGCGATTGCAGCTCCTGTTGGCCATGGTTTGCCATTCCTGGCCAATGGGAGCTGCAGGGAGCAGTGTCCCGGTCCGCCCCACTTCCCATTGGTCAGGAGTGGTGATCTATGACCAACGGCAGCTGCATTTGTTTCTACCTGCAGAGGAGCAGGTAAATATAGTGGCAGCTAACCCTAGTGAACGCCTGCCATTTTATTGCCCACCTTCGGCATAGACTGTACTTGAAGGCCTGAGAAATTAGTAATAGCTAAGTTCTTGATTTTTGCACTTGCAGATTACTTACCTTGCCGTGCTGTATCTTTTTTTGGAAGTGGTATGAGCAGAAATATTGGCTGCCTGTCTCCTGTCCACACAGGTTTCTATCTGCTCTCAGTAATGATTTAGCAACTATGTTTATCTGATGGGCCAGGTTATCTAGTGCCTGCTCCAGCTTTTCAGTTAAGGAATAATCACAACGGGTAGAAGCTCTGGGATTCTCATAACATTTCCATGCAAACTACTTGGTATAAATAAGCTCAGGATTTAGCCCTATTTAACCAAATTATACAGAACAGAGAGAAGAAAATAATGGTGTCCTCCAGAGATCTGTACTGGGACAAGTGCTGTTCAACATAGTCCTAGACAATCAGGAAAAGGGGAAAATAGTGAGGTGGCAAAGTTTGCAGAGGATCCAGAATAACTCAAGCTAGTTAAGTTCCAAGCAGACTCTGAAAAGTTACGAAGGGATCTCACAAAACTGTGTGATGAGCAAAATGGCAGATGAAATCCAATGTTAATAAATGCAAAGTAATGCACACTGAAGAACATAATCCTGACTCTACACTCAAAATGATGGTGTCTAAATTAGCTGTTACCACTCAAGAAAGAGATCTTGGAGTCATTGTGTGGGTAGTTTTTCTGAAAACATCTGTTCAATGTGCAGCGGCAGACAAAAAAAGCACACAATGTTTGGAACCATTAGAAAAAGGATAGATAAGACAGAAAACATCCTAGTGACTCTCTAAATCTGTGCCCACCTTTTGAATTCTGTGTAAGGTCAATGAAGAATCCTATGTCTAATTCTGCTTTCATGACTCAAGTAAAGCTTTACTGTCTTCATGAATGGAAAATTTCTGCCGGTCAGAGCGTATCGCATCAATTCTTTCACCCTCCCTTGACTTCCTATCTTTTACCTTAAAAGTGTCCAACTACTTGCTATCACCAATACTCTATGATGAACTTGCTCCCACTCACCGCTCTGCTCTAATATTCTCCTCACCCCCAAAACTCCTCCTATCTGTCTTACTGTGTCTGTTAACACCATCTAGTGCTCTTGGTCCTTGGCCAGTTCCAGCAGTGTCTGAAGAAACTGGGCTAGGTTATCATTAGGGAATGGCGAGCCATTGGGCAAGATAGACATGATGTAAAATCCCCTTTTCTCTTCATGCTTTGTTCCCTGTGTTAAAATAATTCTCTTTTCTGAAGAAGGCTGACCCATCGCTGAATTTCTGAGACGCCTCCAGTTCTTTCCTTTGGGAATCAAAACTCTTTAGGACCTGCTAGCTACACATGATTGATACCCAGGATTCTGTAGCCCTGGGTCTGGTCTAGGACTGGGAAAATTGAGGCATTCCATCCCATAGGTCAAGACATGAGGCCAGACATCAGAAGGGATGCACTCTCAAAGAGACCAGGTAGGGGACAAAGGGCCAGCTAGTCCTGTTACTGTAAGTTGTTCTTGTATTCCCTCCTCCCAACTCTCCCTTGCAGGAACTGTCCATGACTTACGGCTATTATTAGTTTAATTCTTAGTCCCCAGTTGTGCATGTATTTGTCTGCCTGCTACATTTCAACATGCACACGTGTCTTACTTTTATATGATTCCTTGCCGTCTCCAAGTCTGTACATGAGTGCAATAGGGTAGGTCAGCAGCCCCACAGACCAACACAGTAGCCATTACACAATGTGTAAATGGCCTATATCTAGCGCTTTTGGTGCCTCAGTCTCTGATACAGAAGAGTGCCCGTAGATGACCGCTAGAGTTTGTCTGTAGAAAGCTTGTTTACATTCGTTAGTGATCGCTCATACAAGGCCTAGGATCTTCACATTTATTTTTATTGAGAAGGGAAGTTGCCCAAAAGACTACGGTTAGACTGAGAGCCACATGGTCTTTGACTTGTACGTGGACATCTACAGGGACTTTTGTGTATTCTATGCAGAGGACCTCATTACAACAGGAACAAGTGTATCTTGCAAGGCTTTAGTGACACAGTAGTATTATAATTTGTGCTATAGAAGTGTATCCATAGAAATCTCTGCTAAAAAGATTTGAAATGCCATTTCAGAATTTATACTAGATGACAGGAGAAATAAGACAGCTTGCATATTACTCTCTGCTTAATGCCACCTAGATTCATGTTACACTAATGAATACCCAAGAAATGTAAACATGATTTGTTGCAAAGTGTGGCCGTGTATGGTTATCCATTTTCCACTTCCCATGAAAGAAGCTTGGTCTCTCAATGAGATCTCATCAGAGAAGGTAGTATCTTCATAAAAATGCCTCTTCCTACCATTAACATAAATGTTCTAATAATATCAAAACTGGCTAAGTCCCATCAGGTTAGCAGAAGACAGAAGACCTCAGTTGGATTTTTAATGTGGTGATTTGAGGCTCAAAGTCTCTCTCCAATGGGTTAAGTTTGTGCTGCGTTGAACTTGAGAGAGTCATTCATTGACTACACTATTCTTCACTGTCGTGTCCTGTGAGCAGATGGAATGGTCACTAGGTCACAAGATGACCTGCTGGAAAAGGTCAAAATGTGACAGGATGCCACTGCGCCTCATCTGTCTTACGATTATTATATCTTGTTCTAGTATCGAAAAGCACAATGCGGACATTAATGAATACAGTTTAAATCTACTCCTCTCACCCAGATGCTGAAAAACAAGGGGTGGGTGAATTTGTTCTAATAAATAACCAGATCCTGCAATCTTCAGCCACCCTATCTCAGTTAGACATGTTGAATTCAAAAGATTCCTCAGATGAGCGAGGACTGCAAGACTGAGCCCAAGATGAGGTCTCACTTGAACCCTCATCCAGAACTTGATCTACATTTGCACTGGAATATTGTTTATGCTTGTAGGATGGTCTCCTTGTTAGAATATCGGGCTGCAATTCAGGAAATATGGGTTTGATTCCTAGTTCTGTCAGACTGTGTGTGACTTGGGGTCATCGCTCTAATGGCTGTCCATGATGCGATCAGGAGCATCTTGTATGCCAGGGATACGCAACTTTGGAAGCCCTGGGGGGCCACAATGATACCTACAGCACGTGCCAAGGGCGGCAACTTTAGTGTGGTTGCATATACATGCAAATATAGATGCAAATAGCTTATTTCGCACTGATGGGTATGAATACAAAGATTTATGCCAGGGATACGCAACTTTGGAAGCCCTGGGGGGGGGGCCACAATGATACTTACAGCACGTGCCAAGGGCAGCAACTTTAGTGTGGTTGCATATACATGCAAATATAGATGCAAATAGCTTATTTTGCACTGATGGGTATGAATACAAAGATTAAGGCAAGACTAAACAACACACAGGCCCCATTTAAGTCAGTTCTGCTGATATTAATAAAATGCAATATTTACCTGATTTCCACCCATATGACAGCACTTCTAATGAGTAATGACAGTTCAGGAATTTAACTACTAAACCACATATCAACAGAAGACTATTACATTGACTACTTTTTTGTTTTGGCTCCCACCCTCGGGCTGCGTGTTGAGCCCCACATGAAGCAAAACCCCACCGTGGGCCGCAAACAGGATGTGGACCACATGCGGCCTGAGCATGAGTAGCTCTGTCCTGTGCGGTCTGGACACGGTCACTTGAAACAGGCAAAGTGGACCTCAACTTGGTGAATTTAAAGTTCTGTGTTTTCCTGGCGCTCTTGTGCTATCAACATAATTCCAATCTGAATACAGACAACACTGTGGATCCCAGCCAAGACTGGTATCCCCTTACGTTAGGTGATGTACCTAGTCTTCTCCCCCCCCCCCCCCCCCCACACACACAGCAAAGGATAGCAGGGGAAACAGGCTTAGAGAAATCTAGTGACTTGGCCAAGGCTTCCTAGCCAATGACAGGCAGAAGCAGGACTGGAAGCTAGGTTGCCAGACGCTGTCTAGCCCCCGATCCATTATCCTCCCACTGGAGGCTATGGTGCTATGCTGAGCTACACTAGTGGAGGATCTTGCTCATTGTTACGCTGTCTCCTCTAGTTATTCCTACTGACACTGTGTATTTTTCCTCAATGGCATTCTTGTCACTTGGAGAAAAGCATCTTTGAGAGACTGAAAAGCTTGTGTATTTAAGTGTAATGTGAATCACAAGAGATTGACAGCACACTGAGCATTTTACATACATAAATAGAGAAAGCAAACACTTTCAGTGTGGAAAATGCTGGTGTTTGTAAGTATGTTACACTACATTTGATACTGGCTGCTTTCTGTGCAGATCACTTCAACCCATTATCTTATGCCTTGTGACTAGTGTAAGGGGCTGATTCTGTTCACATGGGCTTAATGATGCAGGATCAGACCTCAGCTAGTGATGACTGGTTAAATATGGCTGGGGGGAAGAAAACCACATGGGTTTTCATTTGATTCCTGGAGGGGGTGTTCACAGAGTGATAGCATGGTTGTGTGTATGGTGAGGGGAAAGGTTCTGGAGTATTTATGATCCTAGGAAATTACATTTTTTTTTTAAATGAGCTGACCTCAGGTTTGGGTTGTAGTAGTTTGATTTTCATAAAACACCATAGAGGATGAAAGCATGTTAGATAATCCAAACCATTGCCCCGCAAGCGCACAGTTATTACTGTCAGAATGTCTTCTAATGCTCTGTCTACCCTTTTCATAGCTTTAAATAACCCAAATGATGGGGACTTGCACTATTTCTGGGAAACTCACCCACTGTTTTCAAACTTCAGACAGTGGAGCACTGAGTTGTGGTTAGCAGGATGATGCACTTGAGAGCCAATTAGAGGGAGGCTGGAGTTGTGGAGAGATGTAGGAGAGGGCTGTTCAAGGTGGGTCACAGGAAGAAACTCCTGGTGAATTCTCAGCCTGGTATATCTGTCATGGCAAGTTTTCCCTGACCTGACATTGAAATCCGACACTCTTGTTATGAACTTTCTGCTTTACAAAAGGTCTGCTGCAAAACTGACTCTTTCTTGGCATATGTTTAAAGGCCAGAGACTGTTACCATTTGTAATGGACCAGGACAGGTTTGGGCACGGCTGAGGGCATCCACTCAGGGTGAATTGCTCAAATTTGGGGCCCCTTACAGCCCCTGACTGAAGGCCCTTCTCAAAGAGGCCACAAACCAGTCCCACAGAGCACTTCAGCTGCCTGTCTGGCCAGCCAGAAGCCTCATGAGCAAAACCCCTCTGACACCCCAGCTTTCTCCGTGCCCCAAACAGCCCCGGGCCTAACACACAGGTGAGAGGTTATAGGATCCAATCTCCCCTACCCCGAACAGGTTCTCTGGTCCCAAGAAACCAGCCACAGTTCCCAGGTCAATTTATACTCTGGATCTTACCCACAAGATTGCGCTGAGCCACTCCTTTAGGATCTAAAAATCTAAAGGTTTATTATTAAAATAAAGAAAAGCATATGAGTAAGTTTGTGAAAGGATATTACATTACATGCATCGAATCTCCCAGTTCTCGATGCAGGCTATTAGCAGAGATGTGTTAAACTGCTATCGTAAAAGTCTCTGGTGTTCATCCTATGTCAGGATGGGTCCACAGTTCTTTCCGGCTCGTGGTTCCTTGCAAGGCTGCATCTGGGATCAAGAGCTGAGCTGAAGACCCCGATGGAGGCTGCCACATGTCATTTTATATCCATCCTTCCTAGCATCATCTTGGCCAAAGAAGGTCACATGGTCCGTTAACCTATCATTGTGTCCAGAGTCAGCAACCTTCCTGAAGTGTATATTGGCACTCAGAGATCCATTTTCCGTGGAGCCTTGCTAATTAGTATAGCCTTTGCTGAGCATTCCTTGCCCATTGCTCTGCCTCAGACAGAGAATTTTACAGCATCCATACAGTGTGTGTATAACTTCACATATAGATATTATACAATTACATGAATAGCATATATAGAATCAGAAGATCAGCTTTCTTTTGACACCTCACATGGCCCCCTTTGTATAAACTGTGGGGCAAATACCCCCTCCATGGGTGCAGCAGTGATCTGGCTGCTCCCTTTAAAATCCAGTAACGTGACACCATAGCTCAGATCTCTCTACATGCTTGCTTCACGAGTAGCTCCCATTGAGGCAACGTGCAAAAACCTCAAGAAGTTGGAAAGGCAACATAGATGTGCAGTGTTGTCAGGCCTGTTCAATGTATATCTCTGGCTCTGCAACTTGCTGGAGGGAAAATGATGGACTGTACTGTGTGTCTTTCTCACACTTTTAAGAGAAGTCCATTATATTGGAATTCATGCTCATGTGTTTATCGTCCACCAGCAAATCTCAAACACCATATATCAAATTCTTCAGTCTTTGACTCACCTATCAAAGACTTTGCACCTGAATCAAGATGTGCCTAAATATTTCCTACAATACATCTACGGGGCAGTAGAGACAATCTTGGTGTTGACTAGGATCCAGGTTAGAATTATCTTTTAAAAGCTGTAAATATAGAAGATCTGAAGGTGAGTAAGAACTTGAATACCTAAGCCAAAAAAAAAGCTTCAAATAGTAATTAGCTGAAATCATCTGAATTTTTAATTTTTTTTCAGATTTTATTTAAAATTGCCCCATTTTTTTTTAAATGAATGAGACTGTTGAGGGTTTTGGGGGGAGGGGGAGCAGCTCTGCATATTACCACTCAAAAGGAGCTGTGCTGGATGCAAAAATTGGACATTTCTGTGTTTAAAAAGCCCATGCTGTGGTGTATTAGTACATGGAATATTTCTGAGTGTTTGGGACTGGTTTAGAATGAATTCTCCCTTTTGTTCTTTGCTTTGGGAATTTAAGCCTTTCACAAAATAAACAAGAATCCAGCTGATAGTTGAGTGTCTTATCCTGATGGCGTTGACAGCAAAATGACTAACTCCTCAGATCTGCAATGTTTTTGGGGGTGGACCCATGACAAGATTGGGAACCTGGAGGGTATGGTCCATGGAAACCTCTGTGTGTGTGTGTGTGTGTGTGTGTGTGTGTGTGTGGTGCAAAAAGCATATCCATTGAATTCAAGTGTTGCCATAAGACACTCCAGCAGAAATCACATAGAATTGTGTAGGATTAGTTATTTACCTAGTCCATTTGAGTGTTCACTAGAATTAAAAAGGGTGTGTGGGGGGGAATCGCAATATGATCCTGGTCAGAGAATGATTTTCCATGTAGCTTTCCCAGGTTATAATAATACTGTTTGCTTTCGTGCAGGGTAGGGGAGGGTGATATGAGAGAGAAGGTTCCATGATAATGAAAGGGTTGTTTTATTAGGTTGCAGTGTTGCTGTAAATGTTCGCTAATTACCTATGTTATGGTAGGAATCTGAAAAAGTATAAATTGAGTGTTTTGCATAATTTATAAAAGCTGAATGTTTCCTAATTAGTTCTGTTAGGTTAATGATATTGCAGCCTCATTTTTCCATGGCCCTAGGCAATGACCTTTACCCTCCTCAATTTTAACACTTTCTTTTAGTTCAAAACCATGCCCCATCTTGAGGAGTATTTGGGAGACGTAATGCTTTGGAAAATGTTACAAATCCCTTCTCCTCCTCCCCCTTTTAAAGCAAAGAAATGGCCTGCTTTATAGAGGCGTAGTAAAAGACTGATTTATACAGATCCTCTGAAGAATGCTGGTGAAGTGCATTCCTTCAGTGTCTTCATAGAAACTGATGTGAGCTGCATTAGCAGAAGATGTGAAAATGGTGAGGGGTGGGGGGCGGGGAGAAAAGCCGCTCTCAAAAGAATTCTAAAATAACATTTTGCATCCTCAAGTAATTCCCAGCTCTCCCTGGCAACCATTCATTTCTTCCGAACGGCAGAAATTTGCAATATGAAAGTGGATTGGCTTGCTTTTCCCATGGGGTCCTGTATCTCTTCATCCACCGCCTAGGGTAAAAAGCAATGCATACGTTTACAATATAAATGTGATTTAATCGACCTCCCTGTCAGCGAGAAATGGCAAGCATATCAAACAAGCCCAAGATGCTAGGAAGAAAAAAATCATAAATTATTCCAGTGATGAGTTTCTGAGCCGCATTTTGGACTACTAGATGATTCCATGTAAGGCTGTTCCTTGAAACAATAATTAAGATAATTCTGTATGACAAGGAGAAAAATGTTCAGCTTTGTATGAGATGTGCTTTCTGTTTAGCAAGCTGAACGCTCTCTCTATTGATTAGAATTCCCCTTAGCCACTGCAATGCAAAGCTGAAATTAATTCAATGATGCACCATCTTTTCTTGCCTACTATATCCTGTGCATAGAAGGTTGGCGTCTAAGTCAGGAAATGGAGAGAGAGAGAGACGGGTGTATCTAAAAGTCTTCGGTACCTGTATTTTTAGGCACACTGAATGTTGAGAATTTCTACTGGTTCTGAATGCATTTGTTAGAAACAGAAGCTGACCTCAATGATAAATATTCAGATTTGTTAATTACTGAAAATGGTTTATGTGTAAGAGTCCCTAATACAATTATGGAAAAAATGTAAAAAACCGCAAATGTTCCTGCAGCACCTTAGAGACTAACAAAAAATGTAGATGGTATCATGAGCTTTCCTGGGATGTGCCCACGAGATACTAGTTACATTTTTGGTTAGTTTCTAAGCTGCTGAAGGACCATTTGTTTAAGTTTTTTCAGTTACAGACTACCATGGCTACCCGTCTGAGCCCCTATTAAAATCATGTTCTAGTTTTAGGCAGAACTGAGAGATTCCTAATTTTCCTCTAAATATTTTACGGTCACCCTAAGCTGAACACCAATTTTCCGTCAGCCTTTTTCCAGATGATTTAGTTTCAAAAACCACTGACACTGGCTGGTATCGTGGTGCTGATGGACTATGAATCCGTCCCTAAGCACCTTGGTACGGTAACACTACTTGCTATGCTGTACTGGCTTGTTTAGCTCTTCATCCATCCAATATCTAGTATTATATAGGTAGGATAAATATAGGGAGCATGTGGTATTAAGCATAGGTCTACTATCAGTTGCCTTCCAGCCAAAATATTAGTCCTGAAGACACTTAAACACGAGACTAACTTTACCTGTGCAAGTAATGCAGTTGATTTCATGGGGACACTTGCACGCACAAAGCCCTTTATGTGCTTCAGTGTTTTCAGAATGGGGGCTCAAGTTGGTATATTTCAGACAGATCTCATGATAGCTCTAAGCCTTTCCAGCTACAACAGGCTCCACAGGCTATTTTGACTTCCATCTTTTAATATATTGGTGATGGGGTACAGTCACAAAAGTCCTTCTGGGCTTGTTTCCCAGTGTGCTGCTGATCATGTCCCTGACACCTGCTGCCTTGCTCTCCCCACTACGCTCTCCTGTTGGGCCACATCCTCTGGCTTCCCCTAGAAAAGGCACAAAGTTGGAGTTACCCCCTCTAGATCCCTACAGAGCAAAGCAGACACTGAACCACTTCGGCTCTGGGAGGTTGCAGTTCTAGGGCACAGCACTCAGGAAACCCCTCACCCCCATGAGATCAAAACCTCCCAAACAAATCTGTTTTCCTCTGTGTAAAGTTTTATATAGTGAAAGCTCCTCAGGTAAGTCCACTCAATCAATGCAAGTGGGATATGCCAACAGGTATTCCCCCAGGTAACAATTATTTACACTGGGCTTGATAACAAGCAAAAGTGTTTTTTATTAAGTACAAACAGTAAGATTTAAGTGGTTGTAAGTGAAACCAGTCAGATGAAAGTAAGTTTACTACATTACAATGAGTAAAAACTGCATAACTAGTTCTAATTAAAAAAATGTATTGTGTACATATTCTTACCCTAAAGAGCTGTTTTTATTTCAGACCTAATCTTCAAATCAGGGACAAACTCTCTTATCCTGATTTGGGTCTCCAGTCCTCTTTGTATTCTAGTATGCTAGGCTGTTCTTCAGTCCAGCTGAGGACAAAAGACTGATCGCTTCCTATTCCTGAAATAGATTCTCCCTCAAGGTGAGAAACTTCCAAGTCTTTTGTTTTACACTCTCCCCCTGCCCCACCTTCCATGGAAATATACCGGGGTCAATATGGAATCTCAGGATCAGGTCACAAGTTTTCCTACGACCAACCACCTTCTAGACTTAAAGGACAAACAAGGCTGTTGACAAGTCATTAAGGCTTCCAGGAAGTGGGAGTACCAGTAATGGCTCACATTAGCACATTCTGAAATTAAGAATGATATAGGCACCAAAATAGGGTACACCGATCTAGGAGATTGTAACATAAAAATGCATGGTCTCCTGAGGTAATTTTCTCAAAGCATCTCTGAGTTATGCATATTCCTAAATCATATGCATATGGAGTCATCCTATGGAGCTTTACCAGCATAATACAGCACCATGGATTATAGAGGCAAAACTTAAGTGGAGTCAGGGCTAGTTTATGGCTAGAGAGTGGGACTTACGAGACCTGGGCTCTATTTGTGACTCTACTACTGGACTCCTGAGTGACCTTGGGTGAGCCACTTCACTGCTCTATGCCTCAGTTTCCCAGTCTGGAAAATGGGAATAGTGATTCTGACCTCCTTTGGGAAGTGCTTTAGATGCTATGGTGGAAAAGGCCTACACAAGTACTTCCCCAATCATCAGTGTGTGAGAAGATAAGCTTGACCCTGCAGCAAACAGATGCCCACTGTTCTTCTGCACTGTTTGGGTAGGTCTGCCCCCTTAACCTTGTTGGTATGGTGCTCCTGCTGCTATTGCTGTTCACTGTGAAAGAGATTGGTTTGTTTTGCATTCTATCCTTCAACTAGGCCTAAGCCTTTCAGGGTTGAATGTGTATGTTACACATTTGGCTATTGCTTCCCCCACATCAGTGCCTTAGATTTTATCTACTACCTTGTTCCACCCTGGCCGACTTCGTGTTCCCTTGCTACAAACTAAGGTTCCCTTGCTTCAAACTACAAACCATTCCAATCTGATGGCTTTTCATAAGCCAGACACTGTGTTTTTATGTTTTGACCTGGAGAAATGTATTCCTTTCAAATTCCTCTGACAGAATGTGTCATTTGTGATCTTTGTACTTGGTTTTTTGCCTCTGACACACATTGAGTTACAGCATTTCTCCCCCTCTCCTGAATAAATTATTGTTCCCACCTCTTAGAGGACTGCCATGTGTCTCCATTCCTGACCTCCCCTTTTTACCTCCCCTTTTTAATTCACTTGAAAATGTCTTGTTATTTAGCTTAACCTCTTGTGCAGATTTTCTTGCTGCCTGTGCAGCTTCCCCAACCTTTTCTGCTCCTCGTGTTTTACTTCATACCAGGCCTTTGCAGCAGAAGTATCCTGGCTAGATTCCAATCTGAGTAATTACATTGTCTCCCTAAATTCTCCTTGCCCTTTCAATTGAATATGGTGGCTCTTCACTTCCTGCCCTCATCTAGTGTGTGCACAGCTAAGCAGGCTCTGTGTTTCACCCTAGAGCTCTCCTGCTTTCTTTGACTATCTTGCTTTGGGACAGAAGGTGAACATAAGTCACCATTTATCATTATTTTAACGTTCATGTGTGTCTTCTTTGTTTTTACATGGCTTACAATTACTTTCCATTAAATGTTTTTTCCATTCCCCTTGTGTGGGGTTTCACGTGTAACCACCGCCGGGCAGATTCAAACTTGGGACCTCTGGAGCACAGTGTAGGAGGTTCTACAGCTTGAGATTTAAAGCCAGCTGCCTCTCAGCTTCGACTATAGAGCTCACTCATTCTTATCTCTTCCTGGAAGTGGTCTAAGTCCCATTACTTTGGTCAGTGAATCACACCCACTAGATGTGTGGGTTACACGTACATTTTTTTTGCTACAGGATTACTGCTAGAACTTGCTTGCTACCTTCAAAACAAGTTCCTTTAAGATTCAGTGCCCTCACTTTACCTCCTTTTTGATCTTAGGTTTGTCCTATCGTGGATATTGTTTCATGCTTTTACACGCAAGCTGAAAAAAAAAGGGCCAAGTTTAGAAGATAAGTCTTCCTTGACCGTGCTCACAAATGTCTTTCCTGCCTTAATTGTTTTCATTATGTAAGTCTCAGTGGACGGCCTCCTAGGTAGAATGTCCCAGAACGCTAAAGCTCAGTGGAAAGATTCTCACTCATGGACCAGGGTTCAGATCAGACGTGTATAGTCTTTGATTTGCATTCACACTCCACAGTGGTATCTGTTGGAAGTGGGGAATTTTGTTGGGTTCACTGTTTGAAGGAATTCATGACAGTAGGAAGCAGCCAACAGCGGGTTTATTTTAAAATTAAATATAAAAGATGCACACAATTCATATGAAGAATTCGTCTTCCTTAGAGTGGTTTTTCGTTGGGCCTACCTTGGCTGGAGGAGGGCCAGTCTATTTACATGGGTGTGAGGCCAGTAGTATTAGATATTTCTGGAAAAGGGACATGTAACATTTTGGTTGGAAAGGACTCAACAGGAGCAGTCACATAGCTGTTGCGTAACCCAATGGCTACCACTCATGACACAACCAGACTCTGAGAGAGGAAACTGAAGTTCTTGGATGACGTGGTCAATGATGTGTACAACGCCAAATATCCTAGTGCAGGCCATGCTTCTCGAAGCATTGAGCGATGAGGGAAGCCCCTACAGGAACTTCAAACCCCAGAGTCATCCTTATTTCAATGGTAGAATGAGTGGTGATATAGGATTTCACATCCTGAAAATGCTAGGTGAGCAGGGTAGAATGCAACATGGCTGACAGGATTGCATCACTGTGCAGAGGAGGTGTGCTAATGAGTAACACAATGTATTCCATAGCCGTGTAACACTCCCACCTTTGTGTGTGTGCATATATTGGCCAAAGGGGTGTTTCCCTTTCATGCATCTGACAAAGTGGAGTCCAGCCCACAAAAGCCTATGCCCAAATAATGTTTTTAGTCTTTAAAGTGTCACAGCACACTTTGTGCTTTTTGCTGAAACAGGCTCACATGGCTAACCCTCCTAAACTTGATAATTCAGGGTTTTTCACCCTTTCATTGTCCTGAATGCCAGAGTTTTAAAAGCTGGTTGTGGCCCTTGGCATCTATTATTGCATTTCTTTTTGCCTATAATATTTTTAGCTGAACAAAGATGATTGCTTTAGTTTTTGTTAACGTCCTCAGACCTTGCTGCCAGGAATCTAATGCTGGGACTAGATCACATAGGGCGTCCGAGAGCAACGTATATAATTAAATGAAAGCAATAAAATATGGCATAACCATAGAAACAGTCTAGTTAAACGGCAGGCATGAAATGGTTCTTGTGAATTTGAGGCAGATCAGTATGACAGTCCGGGTGTGCACTGTGAGACGGATTCAAGAAGAATAATTGAAGTCTTAGAGAGATGCAAACCAGCATGTGGGAGAACACTTAGTAGCAAGTGGAAATAAAATACACTGCGGGGAAATGCTTGTTTCTGCGCCTGGAGGGATTATTCAGATATTCAAATCTAGATGTCGATCCTACCCTTATTGAGTAAATTAGCAGTAGCCAACAGTCACTGCACCAAAATCAGTGGTACAGAGGAGTCGTTTACTTTTTTTTTCTCTTCTTCATAAAACTAGTGCTGGGGAGAGAGAGAGAGGTTACAAATCAGCATTAAGTGGTAGGCAAGCTATCTATGTCTTGAACAATAAACACTGTAGCATTGCTGAATTGTATCGTTAGAAACCTGGTGCATTGTGGATATTGCTGTGAGCAGATGGACCATAAGTGTATTGACTGCCAAGACTTTTTAAACCCCACAGACCTGGCAGCATGTCTGGAAGTGGGAGTGAGAAGCAACTTGCTAACTTCTCCCTTTGCTCTGTTTCCATTCTCTGATTTATAGCGCCAAAAGTGTTTTTCCCCCCCTTTGCCTTGAAAATGAATAAATGACAACAAGGATTCCTCTGGTACCTTAGGCTATGTCTACAGTACCAGGTGATTTCAAAATAAGTTATTTCAAAATAATTCCAGAAATAACTTTTTTGAAATAAGCTTATTCCTCTTCACAAGCAGGAGTTATTTCAAAATTTTGAATTAACAGATCGGTAGTGTAGACGTTCGCCTGTTATTTGGAAACAACATTGTAAACATGCCCTTAGAGTACTATAGTGTCCAGGAAGTGGATCTCTTGTGTAGATTGATAGTGGGGAGGAAATTGCTGAAATTTTTGTCTCCAAGTCATCTCATAAAGTAGGTTTTTCCCCACGAAAGCTTCTTCTCTAATAAATATATTCGTCTCCAAGGTGCCACAGGACTCCTCGTTTTTTCAGATACAGATTAACACGACAGATTAACTCTGAGACTTGAAAAGGAGTATTGATGGCAATCTTGCTGTTATACAGCATTTTTTCCTCCAGGCAGATAGCTAGCCGCGTGACAGATATTACTGACTTGCTGTGAAGATGGGGGCCCAAATCTGGACCTGCGATTGTGACTTCTGCCTCACACATTCTGTCAGTGGAGGCAGGATTCCAAGCAGAAGGCCTGAGCATGGTAGCGTGGGTGCAGAACGAGCCATATGCATGCCTTCCATCTTGGCTTCCTAAATGGCTTTAATGCTGGTTGGGCACTCATGAATATCAGGCCAGGTTCTGTCCTTGGCTTTGGCTGCTTTGGGACATTCCGGTGGTGCAGAGTGCTTGGAAATCCAGTGAAAAAGGCTGCTAGGAGATTGCTTACCTCTTCCATGTCCCTTCATGAGATTGGGCCCATGTAAGAGAAAGGGGTGAAGTCAGTGCTCTAGCCTTGTTTGCTGAAATGACCCGTAGGCTGCTTTGAGACTTCTGGGACAGACCTGCTAAGGTGTCATAAAATCACATCATAGTCCTGTTTTTTGTTTCAGCTGCACCAGACTAACACGGCTACATTTCTACCACTATCATAGTCCCCATAATTCAGACACCCCAAACAATCTTGCCAATAGGCATTGGGGACGTTAGTGTGTTGTAGTTGACACGATTAACCAATAAACTTGGGCTTATTAGTTAATCCTAACAACTGTATCAGACACATCAAGGGACGGGGGGAAGTGGGAACCGATGCCCGTGGGGAGCCAGCCACAGAAGCAGCAGTGCAGGGGAACAGGAGGGAGCCGGTACACACGAGAAACAGCTTCCAAGATGTCTCCTTGTGCGTATTGGCTCCTGTGGAGCTGCCAACCCCTTGCGATGTTGCTTCTTATCACAGGCAGCAGGTGGGTAGGAGGCAGTGAAGGCAGGACCTAGTGCTTGCGGGGAGCCATCTTTAAAGTTGGCTCCCTCTGAACACCAGCTCCCGCTTGCCACACCCACATGTAAACATGTAACTGCTAAAAAATCCAGCAGTTACACGCTTATACAATTACATGTTAGTTAATATCTCTAACAGGCATACCTCTGAAATGGCCTTCATTTCAAGGGATATTGAAAATTTTACCCGGAAATTTCATAATTTCAAGACAAATTTGGTATTGCTTCACTTTTATAGAACAACAAATTGCAACAGAAGGCAGAACCATAGAACCGAGGTTATAGACAACTATTGATAGCAAAGGGATGAGTCCTACTGCAGTATAAGTTTCTTATATTAATTTGTAGAGTTGAATCAAGATTTAGGTGTGGGATTTTTTTTTTTTGAATAGCAAATGTATTATGAGAGCACCAAGACTACTAACTAATGTGAGTCATGTTTTTTTAGCTACCTCTCTCCCCAACATATTTCATTTCAACATTTTCTTAAAAAAAAAAAAATTGACCTTTGCCATGTAAACATTTGTAAAACGTTGCTGGAATCAACATTTTTTTCTAAACACGATGTTAATTCAAATCTTGATTTTTTTTTTAATTTTATTTTTTTTTGTTTCAGCAAGAGGGGAAAGTTTTACAAATTTTTCCCCATCAGTTTTTTTTATTGTAACTGAAAAATCCATTATTTGCTTAGCTCTAAATGTGTCCGCTATTTGCAGCCTTTGTTAAGCATATCCTCACCCACTTGGGCTTTGATAGAAAAGGTCCTTCAGTTCCTCCTGTTGGCTGCCCAAATTGTTGTAGCTGTAAAATGGCAGAGCGTATGACCATCTACAATGGAGAAACCGATTTTAGGAATATCTAGGAAAGGCCGTTTTCTCCAGGAACAGTCTTAAACCACTCCATCCTACACGGGCTACCTGACTCTCTGTAGCATCCTTTCAAAACATTCCACACATGAAAACAATAGTATGCCTGGGAAAAATGCTCCCTTGACAAACTTTTCAATGACAACCTTAAAGTGGGAATCTTTCTAAATCTTGCATTTTTAAAAATTCCTGCTGCCCATTTGTAGCAGGTGGATTTAATTTATCTCCCGGTTCAGTGTAATACCTATTAGTCCCATTCATTTCACTTTTGGCTACGAATAGTTGTTTCCCCCTCCATTCTTGCTTAGCGTACATCTAGACTGTGTTTTTTCTTTTCCTTTTTTTTTTTCCAAAGGAGATATTCAGACTTGGTGCTAATTTGCATATCTTCCGATTGCTTTTTCAAAAGTGGGTTTTTCGAAAGTGAAAGTCTGGATGTGGGTTTTTTTTCCCCCTTCAGGAAAAAAATCCTTTTTCGGAAAAAATCCACTCTTCCTTAAAAAAAAAAAAAAAAAAAAGTTGATGTAATTTTTTGAAAAATGGTTTTTTTTCTGAAAAAACAACAACACATCCAGACTACTTTCACTTTCAAAAAAGTGATTGGAAGAAGATATGCAAATCTGGTGCTAATTTGCATATCTCCTTTCAGGGGAAAAAACCAGTCTAGACATTAGAGACCTAGAGATAGAAGTTGGTGTCTTTCCATTGACTTCAGTGGACTCTTACAAGCTTTTGGTCTGTATTGATGTGACATGACAAAAGGATACGAAGATAAACTTGAGTTGCAGCAGTGAAAGCGTCCTAACAGCAGAATGTGCAAAGAATACAAGATTCCTTCTGACTACAAGAAGGCATGAAGTGCAAATCACCAAGACTCCATGCTGCAAGTGGAGAAGCGGGCGGCAAAACAAGTGGAGATACATGAATAAATGCTGATCTGCTATTGTGGTGCGTGCTCACCTAAATCAAGCACTGCTTCCCCTATTAAATGTCTCTCTAATATACAGAATGCAGAGTTGCTTGGTTGATTGGTGTTTATAGCTATAAAAGAAGAGTTGAACCAGAGACACTTACAAGGTTCTATTTGCTCTTAGCGTTTGGGATCGGTTCATCACATGTTGTCAGATTTACAGCTCCCCTCTTTTCATCAATACTGGCAAATAATTCTCTAGACATTTATCATTTTAAAGTGTCACAGTCCAGTGCTTTTTCTGAGGACCAAAATCAATACTGATCTTGGTTTGAATACTTTTCTGACAAGGTTCTTATTTGTAGATTCACAAGTAGAACTAATGTGTGTTAAAGCTATTCAGCTTGGCATTTTGCAGCCTCATTGACATATTAAATATGGGCATTCACCATGACTATTAACCTTACAACTATTAAGTAATAAAAATCCTGCATACATATTTATTAGCTGAATATTATACTGATGTATTACAGAAGAGAGAAGCGTGAAGAGAGATACCATAGAAGACTGGACTCGCAATGGCTTTACTTTAGACATAGAAGCACACAATGGATTTAGGAGCTTTGTCGTGTTAGGAACCGTGCATTTAAGGGCCAAATACTGACCACTAAATGGGAAGATTGGCTAATAGATGCTCTATTGTGGTGGATTTAATGTAAAAGAAAGCAGTCAATTCACTCAGACTACATCCTAGAAATTAAAAGGAAGGTGGCAGTAAGGTGTCTTTTGAGACCTAGGAAGGGCAAATGATCACCCAGGTGGTCAAGAGAACTACCCTAACACTGTTCTTCAGGAGAGGACTTCGATTGATCAGTAGCATCAATGGAGAGAATATACTGAGTGGAACCCTTACGGGATGACCCTGCCTAGTGCTTAGCTGTTCTTGACCCCATGCATAGACTCTGCTCACTCATCCTTGTCCTGCAGTGCCGCACTAGCCTACCTTGCTGCACACTGAGAAGGGGCTTATAGGAGCAAGTCTCTACTGTTTAACTTTTGCCATGATTTCAGTGATTTTGAAAGGCTTTGTAGCAACACCCATGGAGACCTGGTCATCTGTCTGTAGAATAAACATAGCAGAGGCATCTGTAGTGTAAACTTCCTCAAACCACGTGGCTCAAGTACTTCAGTGATAAGCATCTCGGACCTCCTTTAGGATCAGTCTCCATTCCCTTTCTGGATTTTTGATTCACTTTGATTTACTGTTCAGACTTCCATCCCATAAGTCAAAAAGAACTAGTTGTCATGGCAACTCCCCCCCACCCCAATATCAATCCCTGGAGCTGCTATCAGTTCTTCTTTAGTTCCTGTTTTTTTGAGATTTTTTTCTTCATTAGCCCTTATTTTACAGATGCACCCTGTAAAATCACATGATGATGTGAGTCTGCCCATATCTGAGACTTTTTTGCATCCATAGATTTCTGCATTGAACCAAGTGGAGGAAACAAAAACAAATGAGGAAGTTGTACGTCACACAATATACAGTCAACCTGTGGAGCTCCTTGCCAGAGGATGTTGTAAAAGCCAAGACTATAACAGGGTTCGAGAGAGAGAGAGAGAGAAATTAATGGAAGATAGGTCCACCAATGGTTATAAGCAGGGATGAGGCCTCTGTTTATCAGAAGCTGGGAATGGATGACTAGGGATGGCTCACTTGATTCCTTGTGCTGTCCATTCCCTCTGTGGCATGTGGCATTGGCCACTGTCAGAAGACCGAACACTGGACTAGATGGAGTTTTGGTCTGCCCCACTACGGCCATTCTCCATTTTATCGGTGATGTAAGTGGTGAAGAATTTAAAGGACCCACACAGCAAGACATTAACAGAACCACACCCTCCCAGCTCTCGATTCCGTGTTCAAACCACTAGATCCCAGCTTCTACATCAACATTTTGCAAGTCACTTGTGCTTTGTTTCTTTCTGAGCCCAAATACAAGTGGGCCTTTCCTTAGCTTTTTCTCCGAAACTATGATGGTTAAAAACCTTGGTGGTGGAACTGAGTGAATAATTCATAGTGAGTAGTTTATTTGATGAATTCTGGAAGCCCCTTTTCCTGTTCATGTGGAAAGTCTCCTAGACAATGACAATTGCTTTTGAAGGGCATGTTGTTCAATTTTTCTCCGGCAATTGTTGGTGAGTTTGCCAAGGTTGCAAATAGCTTTCTAGTACTGAGTAGAAACAAGTATTTGAAAATGGTGCTGGGTTGACTATGGTATTTGAGATTGGTCAGTGAAGTCACATGGGTTTGTTTCTGTTCCCTGACACACTAGAGAGGAAGAGAGCTTGAAAAAGGTGACACTCAAGCGTTGAATGTCACATGAAGAGGCAGCAATTGATTGGGGAATTAGAGCATTTTACACCTCGTCCTTTCAGCATCGTGCAGACATTGTGTGGGATGTCATTCTTGTTAATAAAAGGCTAATGTAAGATTTATTGCCTGTGTGGAGAGTGCAGATTTGAATTTCTCCTGTCTTCAACAGAATAATTGCCTGTGCATTCACAGCCTTTGTAGTGAAAGATGCAGCCAGAGTTTTCTCTGATGCATGTAATGGTATTCAGACTGGGGCTGTAGAGGAGGGGCAGCTCGTATGTAGAAAGGATTGGAGCACTGCCCCACCTAATCAAAGCACGCACCTTTTAAAAATTTTTACCTGCTCATCAGCTCATGCCCTTTTGGCATTTGTCTTCCTTCACACGGACACGGACACACCTGCCTTCCACTGCTTGTCCCCCACTGGGCTGTGAGACTAAATATGGATCATTGAACCTAGCAAGCTTGCAAGGTTCTTGGTATGTATTTACTGGCATGGCTTTCCTCTCCACCACCACCCCTGTGGCATGTGACTTCAGGCTCACAGGAAACAAAGCCGCAGTGCTTTTACATGGAGTTTGAAGGAGCTGGATCCATCGCCCAAACCTCAGCGTGCCATGACAGGAGACTCCCTAAGAGTGTGCCAGGGAAGCTCCTGTAGCTTGGATGATGGGCTTCGGTTCCCTGTCTTGGACTTGGATGGCTGGGGTTGTGTGGCTCCGTACTGCAAGGAAGACAGTAGAATTCCTGGAGGAGACCTCACTGGGCAGGGGGAAGTGGCAGTGGGGTAGACTGTGACAAGAAAAAGAGGAGGATCCTGGGAAAAAAAAGTCCAGGCTATCCAGGACTGACTAAAGGTAATGAAGGGCCTTAGACAGCATAGAAGGGCCATTCTTCTAATTGCTATTGTCAGCTCATACATGGAACCTACGTGTAGCTACAGTGATGTTCCCTTGCTCTAGGTTTGGGGGTTGGGAAGACGCCGAGAGGGAAAGTGGCCATGGATTTTTTTTCATCTCCCTTTCCCTGACGTCCATTTTTTCTAAGTTGTGGCATGTGTGCTGTAGGCAGCGTGCTACGGTAGGATGGGCAACTGTGCAGGGAACGCAGCAGGAGGTGTGGCTAGCAGGACTGCTGGGGTCTGGGAATGGAGGGGTTTCAGGGTGCTGTGAGGTAGTGGCTCCTCTGGGTCACAGTAAGAATAGCAGGTGAGCCAAGCGGTAGGTGTGGTGGTTAACACTAGAGAAGGGAAGATGGATGTGACAGCCATTTGAGGGCAGTTGGCTGGAGAGCCTTGGGGTCTGTCTCTAGATGGACAGGACCTTGGAGTGCATCGGGGCTGTCTCAAAGGGTGGCAGCAGTAGAAATGGAAGTCTGCTCTAGCAAACGTTTTCCTGGAATCACTCCACCTGCCCCACGCACAGAAAGGAGCTTGGCCATTCAATGTTCTACCCAAGGAAACTGGATTTTGGGTTCATAGTCTTGGTTCAGATGAGAACTTATTTTGAGGTGATAGGCCCTATGGAAGGAGGCTGATCTGACTGGTGAGTGTATGTTTCTCTTTAATCTCAGAAATGTGGGGTTTGTTAATGGAATTCCCTGGGGAACGTATGAAGCAGAAAAAATTCAGGACGTAGTATCCTGGTGGCCCCCTTCTAATATGAAGGACCCAAAGAGGTGAACAAGAGAAGAACAAAAATTAAATTGGATGGATAGGAGAGCGATTTAAATCTTCCCTTATCTGGAGGATTTTGGTCAGTACAGAATTGCTTAAAAGGTTACACTTGCCTGGCAGATCATGCCTGTTCTTTCACCGCTGAGTTTTTCTTCCCCCAATATAAAAATGGAAGTAATATGTACCCAAGACAACCTTTTTCGTGTCCCTTCAATTCTGAGGAAGCTAGGAGGACTCTATGATGCGGGAATCTCTTTTAATAAAGTATCCGATGATCCCATCCTTCTCTCTTCCACGTATACTGTTGTAATAAGAAATCTGGGTTATGCACTCAAAGTGTGGTGATTGAAGGAAGCCAAAGGGAAAAATTTGGTACTGCCAGGTCATACATGGAACATATGTGCAGCTAAGAGCCGAATTGACAGACATAGGAGTGGACAAGTTAAAAGTGATGTTTCAACAAGAGTTCCAACCTGTGTCACAAGAAATTATGTGGAGTTTTACTTGACTTCTCCACTCTGATTTCCCTGAGAAATGAATTGTTACCATAGTAACTGCCACATACCTTTGAGACACAGACCAGCTCCACGAAGAAATACTTCTCAATGTCATAAAAATCCCAAATAAATCCTGCTTTCCAAAAACCTGAGAGTTTACAGACTATGGTTAATTTTATTTACAGTCTGTTTTTTCCTTTTTGTAGGCAGGGCTGGTGGCACTATCTATGCCTAAGCTTGACTGGCATATCATCTTCTCACTTACTTAATACTTTGACAAACTTCAACCACTTGTGCTGAAATATTCCATGCTGAGTAAAATATTTTTGGAAAAATGTCGGCATTTTTGCCATGGGAGATCCTGGGAATGTAAGGGGGAGGGTTTGGCTCAGCTTGGAAGTGTACACATTTCAATTACGCCCTTAGGATGTCCCACTTTCTGTGCCTCAAATAAACACTTGTATGTTCTTAACATACAAACAGCCAAAGTTGGTCAGACCAAAGGTCCTCTATCTCAGTATCCTGTCTTCCAACAGTGGCCAATGGCAGGTGCCACAGAGGGAATGAACAGAACAAGTAATCATCAAGTGATACCTCTCCTGTCACCCAAACAGAGACTAGGGACACCACTCCTGTCCATCCTTGGTAATAGCCATTGATTGACCTATCCTTCATGAATTCTCTAGTTCTTTCTTGAACCTTGTTAATGTCCCAGTCTTACCAACATCCTCTGGCAAGGAGTTCCACAGGTTGATGGTACATTGTGTGAAGAAGTACTTCCTTTTAAACCTGCTACCTATGAATTTCATTTGTTGACCCCTAGTTCTTGTGTTATGGGAGCAAATAAATAACTTTTCCTTATTTATTTTCTCCACACTGGTCATGATTTTATAGACCTCTATTATATCTCCCCCATGCTCTCCTCTTTTCTAAGCTGAAATGCCCAGTCTTACTAATCTCTCCTCGTATGACAGCTGTTTCCAAACCCTAATTGTTGTTTCTTTCTGATCTCCCTAACAATTGCCAATGTACAGGACAAAAGTCTCCTCTGAGCATAGCCAGAATAACACCATTGACCCTGTCTGCATTAGTTTACCCCCTTTCCTTCTTGCAGTTTCAACTTTGCCTTCTGAGGGATGGGATAGTGTGTGTTTCTCATAGGCAAGCAGCTGACCAGAGAATGAATGTAGGATGTCGTAGAAGCATAGAATACTATAACTGGAAGGAACCTTGAGAGAGCATCGAGTCCAGTCTCCTGCCCTCATGACAGGACCAAGCACGGTCTATATAATCCCTAAGTTATGTCTGTCTAACCTGTTCTTAAATATCTCCAGTGATGGAAATGCCACAACCTCCCTAGGCAATTTATTCCAGTGCTTAACCATACTGATAGTTAGGAAGTTTTTCCTAATTTCCAAACTCAACCTCCCTTGCTGCAATTTAAGCCCATTGCTTTTTGTCCTATCATCAGAGGCCAAGGAGAACAATTCCCCCGTCCCACCCCCCGTTACACCCTTCTAGATATTTGAAAACCACTATCGTGTCCCCTCTGTCTTCCCTTTTCCAAAATAAACAAGTCCAATTCCTTCAGCCTTCCTTCATAGCTCATGTTTTCTAGACCTTTAATCATTTTTGTTTGCGCTTCTCTGCACCGTCTCCAATTTCTCCACATCTTTCTTGAAATGTGGTACCCAGAACTGGTCACAGTACTCCAATTGAGGCTTAATCAGTGCAGAGCAGAGCGAAAGAATGACTTCTCGTGTCTTGATTACTACACTCCTGTTAATGCCTCGCACAATCACGTTGGCACTTTTTGCAACAGTGTTACACTGTTGGCTCATATTTAGCTTGTGGTCCACTATGACCCTTAGATCCCTTTCTGAAGTACTCCTTCCTAGACAATCGCTTCCCATTCTGTATGTGTGAAATGGATTGTTCCTTCCTAAGTGGAGTACTTTGCATTTGTCCTTATTGAACTTCATCCTATTTACCTCAGATCATTTCTCCAGTTTGTCCAGATGATTTTGAATTATGACCCTAGCTTCCAAAGCAGTTGCAATCTCCACTGGTTTTGAGGATCTGCCCATGTGGGTTTGTTCGCAGGATCAGGCCCCTGGTTTTCTTCACAGTTCTGAGAGTATTTATAATTGTGATCCAAAAGGACTGAATTTGTCCCAGAAGTGGTATTTTAGGATGGGGTGAAAATAAATAGGAGTGTATGTGGCTATGTCCTGAGCTCACGGAAATCAGTGCAGTTAAGAACTATGTAGACTTAAACCTATTAAAGTCCTAAGCCAGAGTATATATATAGGTCTATTAGTTTAAATTTTATTTAATTAATATACAGCAAAATGTTTAATATTTTACACCGGTTTATTTCTGGGCTAGGCATCGTTAGGTAAAACCAGTCAACTATTTTTTGTATTGAAGCTGTATACATGTATGCAGAGAGGCACACAATTAGACTGTAGTGGAAGAAATAAAAGCATATGTAATTCCTACAAAGTGTGCACACAAGGGGAAGTGTGAACACGGTCTTATAAATGCTGTTAGGTGACAGGTTCTCATATAGTAAAAACTGAATGTAGTCCCACTGACCTCAACAGCATGATGTCTGTTTACATCAGCTGAGTCTCTGGGCCCAAAAGTGGAAGTTGATGAATTATTGTTCTATATCATTCCAATAGGCTTCTAAATAATGGGAAGAGAAAGCACAAAAAGAAAGAAAAAAAATCAGTCTGTCTCTGGTCAGTTGAACGACTATGTGACCAAGGGTTTCAGGATTATGTCTTAGATCTATATTTAAAGTGTCTGTTCATTCCTTAGTCCAGTATCTTGTGGTTACAGATGTACATGAGGATCACACTCACTTTTACTGTTGATGTTTATATTTTAGCAATGGGTCCTAGCTAAGTCCAAACTGTATTTATCCAACTTACCTACTATACTTGTCTGTCTGTGTGTCTGTCGGTTCAAGAACTCCTCCTCTTAGATGGTAAGAGCTTGGATGGTCCAATTTGGTAGGCAGCATCCTCTTAGCCTAACTTAAAGCAAGTCAGGGCTTGAGTGTGTCAGGACAATGGGATGTGCCAGGAATTCAACTGCTGAAATGGAAACGGCGGGGTCTGCTAGCAGTGGCACTCATGCTGTTGAATGACCACAGGAGGGTGGCCACACCGGGAACAGAGTGCCCAGCTGGGGGTAGGGATGGCTCAGTGGTTTGAACATTGGCCTGCTAAACCTAGGGGTTGTGAGTTCAGTCCTTGAGGGAGCCATTTAGGGATCTGGGGCAAGTCTGTCAAGGGTGGTACTTGGTCCTGCCATGGGGGCAGCAGACTGGACTTGATGATTTCTCCACATTCCTTCCAGCTCTACAAGATAGGAATACCTCCATATATTATTATTAGCTCTAGCTGTTATTGGCCACTGTACCCAGTGCCCCCACCTTGCCACCCCAGGAAGCAGTCGCTCAGCCCCTGCTGCCCCAGCCAGCCCTTGGGGTCTACCAATTGGCCAACACAGCCCCAGCCAGCTCTGGGGATCCACTGGTTGGCCAGCATGGTAACAACAATCCCAATCCAAACACTTGCCCTGAGCCCCCACAGACACTCAACCTCCTGCCCTAAATCCCGCATTCTCTCATATTTCTACCCTGAGCTCCCTATCTCCTGTTCTGAGTCCCCCCACATCTCCCAACTTGTTGCCCTGATGCCTGCACCCCCACAGCCTCTTGACATCAATGGAAAGACCCAATGACTTGAGTGGGTTTTGGATCAGGCTCTTAAAGATAGTTCTTGCTAATTTGAAAGATATTAATATGCAGTAGCTCTTCTGTATAGAACAGTTCATTCACACGGCTCGGCGTCCAAGGGCATTCAGATGCCAGTTCCAGGGTCAGGTTATCGAAACCAAAATCTTGACTCCAAGTTGGATGCCCTATCCAGGAGAACACTTTGCCCTTTCGCAACAGGATTTGGTGAGTCATGGCACGAATGTTCTAAATACATCCTGGCTTATCTGCTACTCTACTCCATAGCCGAAGGAATGCAACCAAGTTGAGTGGTATTTCAGTACTTTCATTCAGCCACCAAAATTAGTACTTCAAACAATACGTCGCTCTCGGTAAGGGTACATTCTCTCGGGGCTTCCTCCTGGCAAAAAGGCACAGGACAGCATTCAGCAAAGCCATGGGGGCGGTGTCGTTCGCTTTTAATGACAACTGCAGATGAAGTGACTCTAGTTGGTGATGTGAAACATAGCCAGGATAGTGGCTCTGCAATCTAGTTGCATGCTGTGTCTGCACCTGTTTTACCAATTATTATCATATGCAAAAGGCCAGTGAATTATCAGGAAGAATGTTATACAATTCCACTTGGCTAGTTCTCTTGCTGCTTTCTACATAATAAAGAAAACCCCTTGAAAAGTAGGGCAGTCATTATTTCTCATTTACAATTTTTTTTAACAAGCTGTAGCTTAGAAAAATCTCTTAAAACAGACAGTGGTTTCTTCTCTGTCTCCCATCTCAGGCTGCTCCCTGGTTCGTTATTACCTGGCTGCTGACCTTGTCTTTTAATATATAGAATTACAGGATAGGAACATTTGAAAGGGTAGTGTGTGGAATAAATAATTAGGGACTCTGTCCCTGACATCACGATGACCGAGGTCGATCTGGTACCATCTTTTTAAATGTCCCCATTGCCAACTCCTTATTTTTGATCTGGAGAAGCCAGGTGTGGGAAGATGATTGTTTAGTATCCATGAATATACACACGTTTCGGCCTCCGTGCTTTACAGTCAACAGGCTTGGTGAGCAGTGCCCATTGTGGGGCAGGTGTCTGTGGCGAGACTACTTGTTCACTGAGATACAACTGGAGACTGTGCTTTCCTGACACAGCAGTTCCCCCAACAGTGGTCCAGGGGTTATCAGTGGTTTGGTTGACTGTAGAGGTCTGACTGGGGACACAGTGCTGACTCCTCCATATTTCAACCAGATGCTTTACAAATACTAACTTTCCATGGCAGCCATTCCTTTAAGTGCCACAGAAATGTTATTTGTTCATCAGTTGAAGAAGTGGCCCATGAACTCTTCAATGGAAGGGGAAGTGGTCCACAAGCTGACATGTCTATTAAAGTGTGGTCCATGCCGTCAACCTTTTAAGGAACTAACTGCCAAATTATTCTTTCCTTTAGTGCCATTTTTGCATAGATTTTAACGGTGCTGGGGGCAGTATATGTCACCAGAGGGAAATTTAGCCTTCAGGTCTTATTTATCTTTTGGCACTCAACTCTGACTGAAGATTCATGGAGTGGGAGTCTGGTTTCTCATAAGCAAATGACTGGGAAGACATAAGGCATGAAGAGATGTAACAAGGAGTTACTCAAACATTTGGAGCCATGCCTGTGTGAACAGACCAAGCATCTGTCTTCCCTGTGCTTGCATGGGTGTTCCTGGGATACTTTAGTGGGAGAGAGAGTTTAGCTGCTTATTCTTTGTCTTTATGTTCTGAAAGTGATGTTGGCAGGGATTTAGGCACATAGCTTCTGTTCAAGTCAGTAACAATTCTGCTGCTAATACACTGACAATATTAGCTACTGCACAGTGAAGTTCCGCCTAGACCAGATGTGGTTGCTCAGTCATTGCTTTTGAGAAGCAGCTAGCTAAAGGTAATGCACAGTCATGAATGGAAAGGCATGCTGCTCCCAAGAGAATAAGCTGATTTCAATCAGCGTGGCATGTTCAAAGACCGACATTTACTAGGATTGGGTTTACCATAGGGAACAAACACACCCATCCAGCCTAGATTTCTGTATTACATGTCTAAAGAATGGCTTAATCAAGGACCGTGTTTGTTTCTTTTATAACATGAAGAGCCAAATTCTGACCAGATTTGCACCACGGAACCTGAGCCTACTAAAGATGTAAGTCAGGGCAGAAATTAACCCTGACTGTGGAATATAGAGACTAGCTCTGCTACTCTAAATGAAACTTGGATTCACTTGCTGTTAGTCATTGCTATCATCGTTTCTTGTTGTATGAGATTTTTGAGCGTGAATAGGGAGATTGGAATGTAAACAATCCAATTTCTTTGGGAGCTAGTATAAAAGTGCATTACTACTTGCACATTTTACCTTTCAGATTGTATCTCAGCGATATCAATCTCTTCATTTGCAAGGTCCACTGGGGACACTGTTCCATTTTTTTATTTGCATACTGTATCACAATTAAGCAGACCTATTATTTCCCCTTACCTCCACCATATACCTTCCTCCCCCAAACAAAAAAACCCTCTAACAACCAAAGCTACCTATTTCTGTAGAGAAGCTACTGAGAGGAGCATGCACACATGCAGCCGCTCTGATGATATCCTTAAGTTGTTTTCCAATTCTCACAAAATACTTTGTTCTTAGTAGAACAATAAGGGATTATGGAGAGTGATACTGAGTTGGGGGGAGAGATGTTGCAGCAAATCAGAGACCATGTCTTCACTCGGCAGAAGATAGCTACTGCTGCGATAATATTCTAGAGTTTGATTTAGTGAGTCTAATTAAGACTCTCTAAATCAAACTCCGAGAGCACCCCTGCTGGCATCCAGCACTCCTGCTCTTGCCAGGAGTAAGAGAAACCAATGAGAGCATTTGTTCCCATAGCCCTCCTGCTGTGGGGGACGCTGCCAAGCTCAACTTAAGGTAAGACAATTCCAGCTACGTAGTCTCTGTAGCTGGAGTTACGTATCTTAAGCTGAGCTGCCCAGCCTTGTGTAGATCTGACCTTAGTCTCATGATGACTTACCAGGCCCCTACTATGTTAAGTACAGCCATTGCAAAGCAATGCTGGAGGCTAGCCTAGGAAAAGTAGTGAGAATTTGAAACTCGGAGGCCCTGAGCTCAAACTGACCCTCTCCACACTGAATGACCTTTCCTAAAAAGACCAGAACTGACTGACAATATCAATTATTGCCTTATTGTATATGACAAATGATACCTTGACTATAGCTCCCAATGACTTTTCTTGGTGGAAGCAGGGATGTTCCATCTTCTGGATACAATAGATCAAGCCCCATAGTTTGTTTTTCCACAATAGATTGAAGACCTGTTGAAGTCGATGGGAGTCATTCCATAGCTTTAGTGGGCAGTAGAGTGGCTCCTAACCTCGCAGTAATGCATGCATCCAAAAGTACTAGTCACTTGAAAGTCTTAGCTGTAATATCAGGAAAAGAGGACATGAACTTTCAAATATTCAAAGGTCTTGAGACCCTTAATGGCCTGGAGCCTCCTGACAGTTGACCAGTTTGCCAAGATGCATCCCATACTGGGGGACTGCAAGTACCACTAGAATGTACAGGAGTAATAAGTTTCTTACATCTGTTCCTTTTTTGTCTCTCATGTATTCGAGGGATAGCCCAGAAAATAAATTTCATTAGAATATGGCATGTTGAAGACTCAGCCGGTATTAATTTGGGGGCATTTCTTCATTGTTACTACTTGTGTGGTGACAACAGCAGTGCACAGATGTCAAAAAGCAGAGTCCAAAGTCTCCATGAGAACGACATCCCTCTCTTGTGTCCTGAGGCAGGGAACGGGTGGCGTGAATTGCATCCTACCTGCAGCGCCAGGAGCAGCATGACAAGTGCTGTTCTGAAGTGGTGACACCTCCGAACTGGGGTGTATAGATGGCAGAGAAGGAAATGGGACCCAGCACCCTGGACACAGTCCCCAGTCTAACCATTAGCCCAGATTCCTTCCCAAGGCTTGGCAGAGGCTATGCAGTTATTTGTAAGGGAAAAGAGCGGAAACAACTCTAATTACAGTGCAGTTTATCGACTTTGTAACCTCTTGGCATCACTGGCTGATGAACTGCTGGCCCCATTACACATGCTGACATGACTGAGTTCTAGATACACACGATTATATTTATTTGGGGGCTTTCCAACAATAGTGAACAAATTATTCTTTCGTCTAGTGCAATTTTTGCATAGATTCTGATGATGTTGAGGTCAGTGTGTGTGACCAGAGGGGAGTACAGCCTTCAGGTCTGACTTATCTTTTGGCGTTTAACTCTGACTGCAGATTCATAGAGCCTGGTTTCCCAGAGGCAAGTGGCTGGGAAGACATGGGGCATGGAGAAGAGATGTGACCCCCTCCGCCAGCCCAGCTTGTTTTGTTTGTCAACACCTATACAAAACAATAGGTGAACTATCCCCAGTCAATAGAACCTTCAGTCATTGTCTATTAATGGGCCATCAATTCTGAGGTGTTTTTAAAGAAACTCTTCAGTGCTGGGAACAAAAGATAATTATTTCTGTGAGAAGCTGCGCCAGGCTGACAATAACACATGACCAAATGGAACAGGCTTTTAAGTGTACCCAGCACTGTTCAATACATCTGCCCTCCAGCGAGGCAGGGCTTCTTAAATTTCTGATGTATGAGGTTAACATGTGGCAGCTGTGTGATACCAGTTGGATTCCTACAGGCTGGGGGGAGGGGAATAAAAATGTCCTGCCCGAAAGATCTATACGTGGCAAGCATTTCAACCCCATGACCTATACCTGGAAATGCTAGTCAGTAAGTGTCTGGATGGTACAGTGCTGTTTTTCTCTCATCCACTGCTATAGTAAAAGAGCACAAAGGCTAGAAGAAAGGACATTTTCACACTGTTCCCTATTGGACCATTCTACTCAGTGTATCAGACCCCAATGCAAAACCATGGCTGCTCTTTGGTACCTTTAATAGGACTAGTGTAAAATGGGCATTTTGGGGCCTTACTACTGCCCAGTGTAACACAATAAATCACCACCACATTGTGGATAATGTATCTTGAAGGCTGCATTAGGCCTCCTTTTCCTCATGGGGAGTAGAACCTTGTTCCTCAAGTGATCCCATTAGTTTCAGCAACTGATTGTGGAGAAGGTGTTCCTCAGAGTGAGTAAGCATAGCCGAATCCAGTCTGTAGAATACTCCGCGCTGTGTTACACAGAGCCACTGCTCAACAGTCATAGGTAATAGGGCCAGAGGAGATGGAGGGGACCCTAGACTGGTGCGTATGACAGCGCGCTCCCACTGGGCCAAACGGTGAAGCGCTTCATGCCACTGAGGAGCCCGTTACTCAGCTGAGTGCTCCTGTTGACGTCTGTGGGGGCCAGTTGTGCAAATGGCTGCTCACCATTGAAATGACAAGGTTGACCATCGACCGCCATAGGTGGGATTTCCTACAGGGCTCAGCATTACCAGTCTCACTTTGCTCCTAAGTAACTCCCACATCGAATCATTGACTTCAGCATGAGCAGAGCTATGCCATTGCCAAGTACCTGTGCCACTCCCATGCCATGGGGCTTGGGCGTTACAGCATCAGGAAAGTAAATGTCATTGCTTTTAAGGATGGCAAACATTTGAGAGTGTTTATCCTTTCTCCTGCCAATGAAAGATACACAGTCCCCATATCACTAATCAAACTGATACTTGACTTGACCACCCATCCAGGCATGCTGGTGAGGCGGGGTGGGGACAAAGGGAGCAGTTGCCCTGGTGATTCAATGGGGCTTGGGACTCTGGACTGCTGCTGCTACGGCAGTGGTGGTGGCCGAACGCAGGGCCCTTTAAATTGCCTTCGGAGCATTGCCTAGTCCTGAGGGCTGGAGGGTGGAAAGCTGCCTGCCCCACCCCTACCCCTTCCGCCTGAGGCTCTGCCCCTTCTAGGAGTGCAGCACCAACCCCTCCCACCTTGGAGGGAGTCCATGGAGGCTGTCGGCTCTCCTGCACACATTGCAACCAAATGGCCAACCACAGCATAGCGTGTCCTCCTATATTCTGTAAGGGTTGGAGTCGGGTTTCCCCTATGCACTTTCACGTGGCATTAAGGGGACCACGCCCTCCTTGAAACAAAGGGCAAGGCATGAGCAGAGCCTTAGCTCCACCTTCTCCGACGTGAGGGCAGAGCAGGTGCCAGAGAAGTAATCAGGGATCAGTAATATGATGGTACATACAACTCTTTCCCGCCCCGGAGGAAACAGAGACCCACATAAGAAAGATCAACTCTAGACGCCTGAATTCCTTCTCTGGCCTGCGGCTAGGATGGTGCAGCTGTATCCCACTTCTAACGTCCTCTTCACCATGCAGGCTAATCCTAGCCCCGAATATGCAAAATTGGTTTGGACAGTTCTGAAATGAATTGTGTGATCACGTGTCTCTGTCCTCCTGCCTGTAAAATCAGATTTCTCTATAAAATATTTGTCTTAAGTTGGAGACCCATTCTACCTGTGTTCCTTGCATAATGTGCGTAAGGTGATTGAGGATAATGTATGTAAGGTGGATGGGGGAAGAAGGGAGAGAGAAATGTTCCAACCTATTTTACAACAAAACATTTCAAGAGAAACTTGCTATAGAACAGAGAATTTACATACCCAGCTTCATCTTAATGTTAAGGTATTTTATTTCAAGAAAAGAAAAGGGGGAGGGAGGAAAACCCTAGATCTTCAACTTCAATAGTTCTTGTTAGACACGAAAAGCATTATGGTTATTAGGAATGGTTTATTTTTTGGAAAAATTTGCTTGATCAAACCATATGAATATTACCAATGAGTGATATCCTTAAAATGGATACTATTTGATTTCATCCTTTATTCTTGTCCCTTTTTTCCCTTCACTTATTTCATTTTTGCATTTAACTGGACTGTTAAGCTACGGTGACCAGTTTCCAGTTTGTTTCACTTCTTGGTTCTCACAAACTAGTATAATGCTTCAGTGAGTGGTTTATATGCCCCACTCATGAAGAAACCATTTTATTAATTTATTTGAAAAATAATGCCTTCATGGCTCATCAGTATTAGGATGGCAAATTGGATTTATTTCAGAGCTTAAGGCTCCAATCCTTCAAAGAGTCACAATGTTTAACTTGCACACTAGGAACAGTAATAATACCTATCTCTTAT
The DNA here is from genome assembly GCF_052426305.1 of Pelodiscus sinensis. Taxonomy (NCBI): domain Eukaryota; kingdom Metazoa; phylum Chordata; order Testudines; family Trionychidae; genus Pelodiscus; species Pelodiscus sinensis. Next base: position 10,108,298 of record NC_143059.1, read on the forward strand.
GTAATGATTTTTTCATCAGTAGGTCTCAAAGCATTTTACAAAGGGGTGTGTGTGTTCAGTATCACTAACCCCATTTTATAGGTGGGAAAACTGAGGCACAGAGGTGATTTAACTTGCCCATCTTTACCCAGAAGGCCAGTAACCAAGCCTGGAATATAGCCAGCCAGTGGTGCTGGAATTATTTTTAGGGTGGGGGTGCTGAGCTGTGCCCCCCTTTAAACCTCTTTGCATCTCTCACCATTACCCCAGGCTGGGATCATACCTAGGACTGCCAGCTCTCCCAAACCGGATGGAGTGAATGGTGTTGCTGTAAATGGTATCCGGTACATCCGGTCTGGAAGAGTTGGCAACCTAGCTACATCTGGAGGTGCCTGTGGAGCCCTGTCTTAGGCCAGGAACAGAGCTCTGAGCAGGCAGTGGGACTCTGAGCAGCAGCAGAACTTCCAAGGCCAGTGGATTGGATCCCAGGGATGATGGCTGGATCAACCCTGGGGTGGAAGGAATGGAGGGGCCTTGTAGGGGGCACCCAGGGGCCAGGATCTGGGTCTGGTGGAGCACCCTCTGCACCCCTGCTTCCCAAACCTATGTAGCCAGCTCCCCTGAGTCCCATCTAGTGCTTCTCCACTGGGCCATTCTGTCTTCTTTCTGACTTCTGTGGGACTCCTCACAGAGTGTGAAGGTGATGCGTACATCTTGGCAAAACTGGGACTAGAATTTGGAATTGATACCATTCCACATTATGATTCCTTTAAAACTGCTGGTTGTAACTATTAAATGTTTCTTGAAATACGCTTCTAAGCTAATCCCCATTCTGTTGGCAAATGTTCCATGGGGACACAGGGCGGCCACTTCTGCAAAGAAGTTTATACCTTTTTATAAACAATTGCCAAGCAGGGCCGGCCCACAACATTTTGGCACCTGAGGTGGGGAGCTCAAATGACGCCCCCATGCCCTCTTTTCTCCTGACTGCCTGTTACGTCTCTTGTGCCCTCCTTCCTCCAGCACAGCACTCCACCATCTCTGTGCATCTAGAGCAGAGAGAATACATATGCACCAGCAGCAGACACAATTTTCTACACCCTGGGTCCTAGTGGGTCCTGGGTTCTTAGTCTGGCACCTGAGGTGGCTGCCTCAGTTCGCCTAATGGTAAGGCCAGCCCTGTTGCCAAGTCTTTCATTTCTCCCAGTCTCTCGGCACAAATCAGTGAATCTAGCTCTTGTTAACCAGCCATCAGGTTGGTAATGGTGCCAAGTGGAGGAGAAGAGAAGAAATAATTTTATATGTTGAACTCTTTCTCAGATGCAGTAATTGTAGGCATTATCACATGCTGACATTTAGTGTAGACTGTGTTCCAGTAGTTAGAGTGGCGATTGGAAGCCAACATGACTGGATTCTCTTTTTTAATTTGGCATTCAAAGGATCTTGGACAAGTCAACTTAATCACTGAGCCTCAGTTTCTTCTTCACCTATGCTGTCTCTGCTGCTTAGCCAAACGGTTGGTATCAAGGCTGCCCCTTCCATGAGGAGTAACGGTAGTTCGAATTAGAGATCCTAATTCGAACTACCTACTCCGTGCCGTGTGTAGCCACAGGCATGGAGTTCGGACTAAGGGGGATTTAAAAATGGTGGTGTCCGGGAAGATGCAAATGAAGCCTGGGATATTTAAATCCCGGGCTTCATTTGCAACTCCGGTTGCCCTCATTTGCCTACCTAGCTCGAACTACCGAGCTAGTGTAGACATACCCTAGGAACCACTGTCTATGGTTTTAATCCATACAGGCAAGACATTATGGGTTAGGTCTCGAGAGTTAATTACCGTGAAAAGCCTTTAGTTAACTGAATGGATAGAATGTCCAGAAATGGGTACAACTCCTCCAATTCATGGTCATTGGCTCTAGTGATTGTTTGCCATTTGATCCTCTCATGTGTGTGTGTCCGCAAGGGCTTGATGGTTCAAGAACCAAATATTGGAACACACTTAATGCACCCAGATAATAGGGGTTTGCTTCTAGACTGCCACCACCTTTCAGATGATGGGATTTATACTGGATATTACAAAGCACCTGGAGAAAAGCCTTCACCCGACCGTCTTGTGTCATTCTCACAATATGTCTGAAAAATACAAGATGCTTTCTGTGGAGAATGGCCTCACTGAGCTACAAACCGGAGCAACCATAAGCATCTGTGTTTCAAATGAAATCATTCCACTTTGTGACCAATATACAACACTGGCATTTTGCGTGGAAAGCCTCCTGTTTTGCCCAGTCTGAGTGGCAGAAGATCCATGTTTTGCAACTATACAGCAGTACAGAGAGGATTCAGCTTGAATAGATCCTAAACTTCGTTGTTGCACTGGTCTGATCTTAATTCTATTTTCGTTGTAAATCACCCATGGCAGATACAGTGATCCCAGTGGGGAACCCCCATAGGAGAGTTGGAGGAACTGATGAGAATAGAACCTGCATAGCAAAAGCTGGAGACTGCTTTGGTAGCTTCAGAGTTCAAAGAGACTGGAGTCATATCTTCAACCGTGAAACACAAAGGCTGATCTAAGCCTCTGACTCCTCCATTTGCTGGAGTGCGGTGGGAAACTTACGGGCTTTAGCTTACTCATCGCTATTTGATATGGGCATAATAAAATTACCTCTCCGGATTGGATGACTCTTCATCAATCAATGTTTGTCAAGGACTTTGAATTCTTGAATAAAAGGCACCATGTTCTATAAATGTGAAGTATCATTATCCTAAGTGTTGGACAGGAAGGAAGAGTATTTAGAACTCTCACTGATGGATGCTAGCCGTCATGCCGACATATTTTAGAGAAGTCATCAGTCTTAGTCAAAACTCCAGTTAGATCGGCTGGTTAATGGGGGGGAAAAAAGGTAGGGGAGGGGGAGAGAGAATTTATTAGGGATGCTGATTCTGTTTTTTGTAAAGTTTTGTTTTGAGATGCAAGATGACAGTTATTTTCCTCTGTAACTATTTTCTAAATAGTTGGAGGCCAAAGTGTGTTTTGTCCTACTTAGAAAATTAAGCTATTGAAAGCAAGGCTCTCCAGTGCTCAGTACTTGTCCAACTCTATGAATAACAACACCAAGCATAGGTGTTGCTTATTAATTAAATCCAGATACCTAAGAGGGACCATTTTGGGGCACTAGGGGAAGGAGATTGTGTTTGAGCAGCAAGCCAAAACATTCCTAGGCATGCCTCGAAACTTTCAGACCTGAGTGAACCCAAGACTGATGTTCCAGAGAGCACACACTTGAAAGAATCTGCATCGACCTTTTATAGCAGGAGATTTTAGAGCATGGACTTTGTTTTGAGAGCAAGAGGACATCTCTTGAAGAGTTCCCTTCTGAGTCTTAGTCACAAGCTAGTTGGCAGACTCAGGGCACCTTTCAGCAACTGTTGATATGTGAAAACATGGAGAGCATTTTGGTATTTTGCTTGTCAGTGCAAGAAGTATTTTGTCCTTTTTGAAGCAACAATTGCCCTCTTTCCTTTCTCCTCCATGGTTCCCCCCCGCCCCCAGTGGTGATTGCTGGTAGAAATTGGTAGTCCCAGTTCTACAAACAACTGAGACAGGTTGCTCCTTACTATTAACTAGAAGACTTATCCCATTGACCGGGTCCTTAAAGGGAGGGGGCTGGCGGTGTGTGTGTGTGTGTGTGTGGGGGGGGGGGGTGTATGCGCAGGAGTCATGGCAGGGTGTTGGGGATGTGGGGAGGGGCAGGGCAGGAGGCTGGAAGTGTGTGAGAGGGAGGGTTTGAGAGGTAAGAAGGGGCTCAGGGTGGAGGGGGGGATACTAGCGGGTGGGGCTTTCTCTTGCCCTTCCTGGCCAATAGGGGCCATCTCCCTCCCCCAACCCTGCAGCCTAGGGCCAAGCCTGGGAGCGGGGAGGGTTTGGTGCAGGAGAGCTAGTTACCTAGTCTGGTGGCAGTCAAGATAGCAAGCCCCATCCCCAGCTTGTCACTCTTTTGTTGCTGGAGCAGCTGCCTCCTCAGCAGAATCGTGTTCCTCTGTACAGCAGCCCCTGCCCTTTCCATGTTCTTGAAAACAGTCCCATTCCTAGCACTTCCCATTTTCCTGGCACAACCAACCCTGACCTTGCTTTAAGTTAGGGTAAGTGGAAGCTGCACATGATATTTGGTAGCCTAGCTCTTGAATAAATGGACTCTCCAATAGAAAAGTCTCTGTTTGTCTGTCTGTCTGTCTCTCCTTCTGTGTCTCACATACACCGCCCCCCTGAATAGACAACCTAGAGTCAGGTCCTAGGCTGGCTCGGGCTTACAAACACAGAATAGTAGAGGATCCCTGCTCTGAATAACTTACCATTTAAATGGACAATTCTGACAGCTGGTGTTTTCCACAACGTTCCCCATGCTCTGAGTGAACCATGTGGTGGACACCTAGGTCCGGTGTGGGTTTTTTAAATTTTTGTTCCTAGAGTAGGTTTAGGTAGGCGGGGATAAGCCTATACAGAAACAAAGGAAAGGTAAAAAAGGACACAGCAAGGGAAACTGAGGTGAAGAAAGTGGGGTGGGGTATGACTGGAGTAAAGTGTCAATTGGCTCAGGTCACAAAATGTTTCAACATTCTAAAGGTTGGACTGGGCTGTGAAGAGGTTCCTCTTTCAACTGCTCCTGTTGGCTGGAGTCTCAACCAAAGCCACTGGTGACAAGAAGTCCACAGGACATGACCTTGCAACCCTCTACAGATAAGCAATAAATGCTCCTCAGTGTCCTGGTGATACAGAGACCAAATGGAAAACAATTCCTGTAGAACACCATACAATAAAAGATGGATCCATGTAAATTGGCCCAAAGGTCTTCTCATCCTCCAGAGTAAAACTCCTTGGCTACGTCTATACTGGCATGAATTTCCGGAACTGCTTAAAACGGAATACTATTCCGTTTTCAGTTTTTCCGGAAAAGGAGCGTCTACATTGGCAGGCTGCTTTTCCGGAAAAGCCCTTTTCCCGGAAAAGCGTCTGTGGCCAATGTAGATGCGCTTTTCCGGAAAAGAGCCCCGAGCATCATTTTCGCGATCGGGGCTTTTTTCCGGAAGAGACTACGGAGCTGTCTACACTGGCCCTTTTCCGGAACAGTGTTCCGGAATAAGGACTTATGCCCGAGCAGGAGCAGAATAGTTTTTTCGGAATAGTGGCTGATTTTGTACAGTAGAGAATTGTTGCTTTTCTGGAAATTCAAGGGCCAGTGTAGACAGCTCGCAGCTTATTCCAGAAAATCGGCTGATTTTCTGGAATAAGTGGCCCAGTGTAGACACAGCCCTTATGTTTGAGAATAGATCATGCTCAGTTGGACCTCACAATTCTTTAGAACTCCCAACTTCTCTTTTGTGTGTTTAATTCCCCAAGGAATCTAATGTTCTTTGTGACTATCATATCTTAACATTGGACAAGTAGATTAAAGGACCTACCTAAAAATCTCTTGCACGTAAATCCAAATATTTGTAACATGGTTGCTATAGATAATTCACATCCTCTAGAGGCACAGCTAGATCGATAGAAGAATTCTCCCATTGACCTAGGTTGATTTCATTGCACTTCTGAGCGACGTTGTTATACCAACGTAACTTTCTAGTGTAGACCGGGCCAAAGACTGACACAAGTAAACAAAATTTCATACAGTGTATAGCAACGAGTTTCATAGGCTGACTATAGGAAACCATTGAGGCCTAGTAGGAAATCAAATGAGCTATTTAATTAGCTAAAGGGAGTCATGGTACAAAACGTTAATAATAATTCGTGAGATTTGCTAGTTCAATGTATATCCCAGTCAGTCTTCTTTGGAGCCCTGACTCAGATCTGTGGTATCTACGCTGCTAAAAGACCAGGCTTAGATCTGAGCCACAGTGTGACTTGGGCTCTGAGACTCCCCAACCTGAGCCTAGCTTGAGTGCTTGCTGACTGATTTGTGTGTGGGAAGGAGGGACTTTTGGGCTGAAATTTGAGACAGCCAGGGCTTAGTATGCACTATAAGGCACACTCTGACAGACTAATGGTGCAACCACCATCTGTCCTTGGCCCAATCTGGTGCGGCGTGTAAATCATGGTAAGGCCATAGTGCCAGTGCCAAGGACACCAATACATATACTAGTCATGCTGGTAAGCAGGCACATCTCCCGCACGTCTTGAAGGATCTAATTCAGACACCATTATTCCTTCTTGACGGTTGCAAAGGTGTCAGGGTGAATTAGCTTATAATCATTTGGCTGAAAAGGGACAAGGCTGATGAAGAGGGAAAAGCTTCCTCTTTCTCAGGCTCACCGTTAAGCGTTTCCCTAGCTGTGATGTGAAAGGGTAGTACACAAATAGCTGGCGGTACCTCACTGAGAGTAGATTTTCTCCTTCATGATTGAATGTGACAGAGAATAAAAATGAGGTACATTTTTTAAATGAACTGTTACAAAGTGCATACACTGTAACATTACTAGGCTAAATGTTCCCCAAACCCACACAATCTTTCTAGTCTCCCTGGACACAGCAGCTGGTTGAAACAGAGTTTGTTCTAAATCCCACCTGGTTTTGAGATCCTCAGGTAAAAGGAGGCATGGGCATGCAGTTGTATTTAGGTAGGCACGGAAGTCCCAGTCATTTTCCTCTTATTCCAACTGTATTAGTATAGCAGAGAGAACGTAGGGGCTATGTTAAATTTATGTCTGGTAAACAGGAGTGGTGAGGGACCAGGAATCAATTAACTCAAATTGGTGAGTCAGAAATAGGCCCAATTGGTGGGCAAAATCAGGTGATAGGCTGTTACTCAAAGCATTCTTTTTTGGAGTCTTCAAGAAGAGGAAAAATAGAAGCAGCAAAGCAAATTGCAACACTGTTGGATCGAAAGAAGGGCCAGGAGAGAGCTCCACCATCATGGCTGCCTCCACCTTGTGTCCTGGGACCTCATCATAATCCTGAGTGGTGTTCTCAGTTGACTAGACCAGATGACACCTCCACCTCCCCCAGCCTGGCTAAATGCAAAACCTTTATGCCTGGCCTTTCCCACCCACATCTTTCTTTGCTTTCCTAGCCTTCTCTGTTGGCCTCCTGTTTAATAAGAGGCTGGTTGAGAGAGCCAGCACTGTATACTTTGCAACACTGAGGTAAGCCAATGACTGGAAAGGCAACTAAAACCAACGCCAGAATTAGCCTCTTGCTGATACAAATTTGCCAGATCTCAGAGTGGCTAGTAAGTCAATGGGGGTGATGCTTTTTCCAAAAATTCAGTGAGGCATGAAAGTCAACATGACTGACAGGGAGTGGTCTTCTGTCTTCGCTGTTCTTTTCTTGTCCCTTCTGCGTGTGGTTTTGTTTTGTCATCTTCATTTAGGAAATGGGATTGAAGTTTAACCATGACATCTCCCGCTCATCTCCACTGCCTTCTCTTTCACCACAAGGATAGATAGCTATTGCCATCTTTAATACTGTATAAGAGACTGTCAAATAGGAATAATTTTCTTCTCCAAACTCCTTATGGCTAAAGGGAAAAGGAACAAGGGATGTTGTTGAAATGAAAGCCTTATTTAATACTTCGCATTTCAGTGGTGTGAACTGTTTTTTCCTCTATTTTTGCTGTATCTGGAAAAGAAGGCAGATTTTTAATGGTGTGATTGCCCATGGCATTAAACTGCCAGAGGACTCTGTAAACCAGATCCCAAACTAAGTTAAAACTGTTGTATGTTGGACAGTGGTAGGGTTCTGTTAGCACCTCTAGCTCTTTGGGCCCATGTACAGTATTCCATCTAAATTAACACAAGAGCCCATAAGGGAGCCTCCTTCTGGTCCCTTCTCAGGAGCTCCTACCTCAGCAGGTGCTGAATTCCTCTAAATATCAGACTCCTTAAGTGACTTGTCCAAGGTCACCAACAAAGTCAATGTCAAAGGATGATAATTTGGCTTCAAAAGTCATTGGATCAGGGCCTACGGAGTGTTAGATCACCTTGAAGCCTGAAGGTAGAAGAAACAAAGACATATAAGACAGCAGTTAAAGTTAAAACCAGCTGTATTGTGTACAAAGAATTAGGCCCATGTAAGTGTTCATAAATGCAAAGTTGTAAGGAAATAGGAAATTGGATTAAAAGTGAGGACTAAAAACAGAAGGAAAACAAATCTCTCCCCTCAGAGTATGCTTATTGAAAGGAATTCATTTTCTTATTGTAACTTGAACAACAGGAAGAAAAAAAAAAGGCCCCCAAATCTGTTTGTTCTGAATTGATAAAAAGTATTCTGCTTGAGTAAGGTGTGTACTAGGAGTCATGTACAGGTTGTATAGTCTAATGGTTATAACACAAGGCTGGGGACTCAAGTGTTGGGGATTATATTCCCAGTGCCTGATTTATTGTATGACTGTGGATGACTCATGTGGTTCCTCAGTGCCTTAGTTTCTTTATATATAACAAATAGGGTTATAATTGTGACTTAAAACCCTTTTGCTGCCTGGCAGAAGGCAAAGGAATATAGAGGGTTGCAGGGATCACCAAAATAATGTGCAGTCTCTGCTAAAAGCCACTGTCATACTGGTAGTCATAATCCTGGTGAGATGTATGTATGGAAAATAGAAGAGGCGCTGGAGAATATATTACAATTATATTCTCTAGGTATGTAGTTTAAAATCTGCTTTCAAAGGTAGCATATTTTGAGACAAATTTCTCCAGACAGAGTGAGAGAGGCCATCCAGGAGATAATTGTATTGTGTGGTGGATGTCATTCAGTAGAATTTTATTAGCTTTGTAAAATAAAAGCTAATAAAGAGCTGTCAGGGACTTGGGAAGGAAATTAATAGGAAGAGGTAAACTGTAGGGTGGGAGAACACCCTGTGTTGAAGTGAACATCAGTGGTCCGTTGTGGTGCATTTACAGATGCAGGGACAACTGGTCTTCCTCACCAGGCAGTAAACTGACTACAGGTTACTTAATGAAAAAGGGCGCTCTGTCAATCCTGACTGAAAACTCTGGTGAAAGTTCTGGGAGGGACAAGCTTCTTTAGGCAGAAGCTTATTGAAATTTCACTGGTTAGTGAAGTTCAGGCTTTAGAATGTGTGTAGCAATGCTGTTTTTATATGTAACCCATTTGTTCCCCTTCTCTCTCCCCCAAGGGATGTGTGTGTGTATTTTTAAATCTCTATTCTTTCTTAAATAAATTCCCTTTTCCTTGATAATTTTCAAGTAGGCTATAAAATCAAATGCTATGCATACTATAGGGGTGATGGTCTAAGATAAAGGCGGTACACTGAGGTACACTATTAATTTGCAAAGGGAGGATTTGGGATCACTGTGGGTCTCAAGTAATAAGAGGCTGGACATCCCTAGGGTACATTTTGAAGGGACTTAGCATCTGGGGGGCATCTATTGTCAACTTGCCGAGGCAACCACAGGGCTGGTGTAGCCCGAAAAAAAGTGCTTGAATGGCTAACAGGATGATTTTCTTGGGACATGGATCATGCATTCCCTGTCCCCTTTGGGATGGGGCATGGGTCATTATAGGCCATGCTCAAGTCTGCACAACTCCTCTAGATCCTAGAGTGATTGTATTCCTGAGTGCCCAGTCACAGAACAGCCCTCACAATTGGGTTGTGCAGCCTAGCAGCCAGTCAATAGAGCTGGTGAGGTAGTCCACCTCCCCATGCCCCTTCCCTCTGGATGGGCAGTGGTGAGGACAGAGGGACCTGGGTCCTCATTCTCCACCAGGGCCCTGTCGGTGGTGGGGTTATCTATCCACAGATTGGTGGGGATCTGGCTGAAATATGCCAAACTAGTCTCCAGTTAGAGTTCTTTGAAGGGGTCAACAAACATGTGGACAAGGGGGATCCAGAAGATATAGTGTACTTAGATTTCCAGAAAGCCTTTGACAAGGTCCCTCACCAAAGGCTCTTACTTAAATTAAGTTGTCATGTGATAAGAGGGAAGATCCTTTCATGGACTGAGAACTGGTTAAAAGACCGAAAACACAGGTTAGGAATAAAGAGTAAATTTTCAGAATGGAGAGGGGTAACTAGTGGTGTTCCCCAAAGGTCAGTCCTAAGACCAATCCTATTCAACTTATTCATAAATGATCTGGACAAAGGGATAAACGATGAGGTGGCAAAGTTTGCAGACGATACTAAACTGCTCAAGGTAGTTAAGACCAAAGCAGACTGTGAAGAACTTCAAAAGATCTCACAAAACTAAGTGATTGGGCAACAAAATGGCAAATTAAATTTAATGAGGATAAATGTAAAGTAATGCACATTGGAAAAATAACCCCAACTATATATAGAATATGATGGGGACTAATTTAGCTACAACTAATCAGGAAAGAGATCTTGGAGTCATCGTAGATAGTTCTCTGAACATGTCCATGCAGTGTTCAGCGGCAGTCAAAAAAGCAAACAGGATGTTAGGAATCATTAAAAAAGATATAAAGAATAAGACGGAGAATACCTTATTGCCCTTATATAAATCCATGGTACTCCACATCTTTGAATACTGCGTACAGATGTGGTGGCCTCATCTCAAAAAAGATATTGGCATTAGACAAGGTTCAGAGAAGGGCAACTAAAATGATCAGGTGTTTGGAATGGGTCCCATATGAGGAGAGATTAAAGAGACTGGGACTTTTCAGCTTGGAAAAGAGGCGACTCGGGGGGATATGATAGAGGTCTATAAAATCATGAGTGGTGTGGAGAAAGTGAATAAGGAAAAGTTATTTACTTGTTCCCATAATACAAGAACTAGGGGCCACCAAATGAAACTAATGGGCAGCAGGTTTAAAACAAATAAAAGGACGTTCTTCTTCACACAGTGTGTAGTCAATCTGTGGAACTCCTTGCCTGAGGAGGCTGTGAAGGCTAGGACTATAACAGGGTTTAAAAGAGAACTAGATAAATTCATGGAGGTTAAGTCCATTAATGGCTATTAGCCAGTATGGGTAAGGAATGGTGTCCCTAGCTTCTGTTTGTCAGAGGGTGGAGATGGATGGCAGGAGAGAGATCGCTTGATCAGTACCTGTCCAGTTCACTTCCTCTGGGACACCTGGCATTGGCCACTGTTGGCAGACAGGGTACTGGGCTGGATGGACCTTTGGTCTGACCCAGTATGGCCATTCTTATGTTTTTATATTCTTAGTTGTCCAACCTCCTCCTTGCAGTGATTCCCTGGGTCACTTTCAACCTGCTTCTTTGCAGCTTGTGGTCTCCTGGTTCCTCCAGTCTCTCCTCCCTCTGTGGTGTCCGGAGCCTGAGGATTAGATATGCTTATCAGGTAGTCAAGTGGTGAATAGATTAGTACAATGTTTCTCAACCATTTTTTTATAAAGTACCCCCCCCAAAAAACCCCCACCAAACTCTAGTACCTGCAGTTTTCAGACCCACAACATTTTTTTCTATCATTGCGACACATTTGTTTAAACAACTTGATCGTAGTTGAGTGGGGAATGAAATTTTTGGGTGTAAAAAGTACAAAAATAATAAAGCGCTGTAAAACTTAACAAAAATTGTTTTCTCCAAATGTCAGTTGTTTTGATGTACCCCACAGACTTCTCTTGAGTACCCCTGAGGTTATTCATACCATTGGTTGAGAAACACTGGATTTGTCAATTCTCTCCCCCTCCCCTTTGCTGATGCTATCAGAGAGAGGCAGCAAGGGGGCGGGGGGAGCAGGAGCTGGTGCTGCGGGGAGCAGGTTTAAAAGCTGACTCCCCCAGCACCATCTCAGCGGGGGGGAGAGGGGACAGAAGGAAGGAGAGGGAAAGGCGTAGTATCTGGGACCAGGCGCAAGCTGGTCCCTCTGCTAGGCCTCTGCCTTTTAAATGTATTAAGCTGCCAGGTTCTTAATACATTTAAAAGGCAGAGCCACAGTGGAGTTAGCTCCCGGGGCTGGGAGCTAACTCTGTGCAGCTCTGCAGTTTCCCCCCTGATCGACTAACCAAGTAGTGGATGGAAATTCCATCGACTGCTCGATTAGCTGATGAAACGCAATTTAACATCCCTACTGGGGGTCACAGGTGGCTACTGGTTGGCTGGCCCTATGTTGTGACGTGCTGGTGGTTCTTCATCAGGATTATGCCATGCGCTTCCTTCCTCAGCTCCAAATGAACTAGGCTGCTTCCTTTTATATCTGGCTTCTAGCCAGAGCATGCCCAGTAGGGTCAAGGGGGCATGGCCTCTTTAGCCCAGAGAAAGGAATTAACTCCTGCAGTACCAGTACAGGTCATGCATGCCCCATCACGCCATGTCTACACTACAAAGTTAGGTCAACTAATAGCCTGCTGGCTGACTCCCTTTCTCTAGAGGCAGCTGTAACAAGGTGACTCGTCGTGTTCCCAGGGAAGCATTAGAGCAGAATTTATCTACGTCATAAGGATGCTGTGAGCTTGATGAACAAACGTCTGCCTTTTGGCTTTTGAGATCTTCAGGTTAAAAGTCCAAAGGGAATTTCCAGTCTGTCTCTTCATTCCAAGTATATTAGCACAGCCAATTAAAGAAATCCTGGTTTGCTGAAGATTGTGTAGCGTAGTTTCTGCATATTAAATGGGAAAAGGAATCCTTATGAGCACTAGATACACTATACACTGGGTTGCTATCCGCTCCTCCTCTACCACAAAAAATAATTCTTGCTATGGCTCTTTGACTGTGAAACCAAAGGGCACAGCTATTGAGTTTTTCTACATCACTAATTGACAGTCAACCCTCACATGGAATGATGTCAAATCCATCAGCACAATGAAAACAGGCTGTTCAACAGCCTTTCCAGTGCATTGAGTCTGGTTGAAGATTGTTCAGAAACTGCAATTGTACACTTGCATAAACACTAAGGCATGGGATTGGGCTGTGGCTTAAAGCCACAGCCAGCATTATGTGCTTCAATTCCATGGAGGCCTCTGTGACGGGCCCTGCCAAAATACCATCAGGAATCTTAGCGGATATGCAAGCTGCAGCATGTTGCAGGAACAAGCACTCTCCTTGCATCAGTTTGGCTCTGCTAGGTAACGGCATGTTGCAACCCAATTGATACTACTACATTTGGGTCTGTTTGGGCCCAATGGAGTACTTAGGGTCTTAGGTTTAATATTGGTATTTTGCAGTAATGGTCCTAAAAATGACAGGTTACAATAATGGCACAGCAGTCGTTTTGCACTACCAGTGTGATATACTCTCATCTTTTTCAAAAGTAAAAGTTACATGGTTCTGCCTTTGCAGTATTCCCCAGTTAGCTACCTGAGAAGATTTTCTCTGGTACCATGAAGAATTTGCATTCTATATGCAGACGGGGAAAGCAAGTCAGATCAGTAAGAGCTGTCCTGAACCGTTACCTCAGACACAAAATGAACGTGAGGTTTCAAAAGGTTGAATCACTTTTTGATGTCATTCTTCTTACCTATTTTCATTTTCTGGTTATAAGCCAAAGGGGAGATGTCTGAAATTTCGAGTCTAATTAGAAATGTCCCGCATGTCACAAAGCTTTTTCCCCAGAAGTTTCCCGACCTTGTTCCCAAAGCAGCACATGTTTGGATAATTCTGTGTGATGATCAGAACTAAACCTCTATCATTTTGGAGACTTACCATTGGCAATTTGTATATTAAAAGAATAAACAAAGCATTGAGAAATTTTAGTTTTCATGTGATCTGGGAGCACCAGGTAATGCCTCTGTCAGGAAAATTATTTTATATGAACCACTTTCCTCTTATGTACTGCAGGATATTGCCATTAAGAAATATATATGCAGTATGGCCATATAGGTTACTGAAACTGGAGGAAGGCTGTAACCAGGCATGGAGCCTTGGAGAACATATGAGTATATTGTATGTCTAGGAGGGTCCTCATGCCTTTTAGAACTAAGAACTATATTTGCAGGACATATGGCTAGGAACAAGCACTTGTAGGAAACTGATCTTGTCTCTTACATAAGAAACAAACAGGAGGGAGGGACCCTGGGAAGGTTTAATAAGGTCTCTGCATACCAGTGAAAAGAGATCATCTAAAAATGGAAGATTTATCCATCACCTTTCTTAGCACTTCTAATAAAGACTCAGTGCGTCAAATTAGACATTGTGAGATCTGAACCCCAATGTTTTCCACTTCTTCCCCCAGTGACTCCAGGCTGAATCCATTGCCTTAATGAGTTGGTGCACATGCAACCAACTGGAGCTTACAGTAATAAACAATTAGCGCGTAACAAAGAATAGAATCTGAGTCATTTTCATTTTGGTGTTGATACTGCAGTGCTCACAGTTGTGTAAGTTAGTAAAATACATTTGTTGTCCCTAACGTAAGCGTTTGCAATTCTGGGGCCACGTGAAAAGGAGATCTATTGAGCAGGATGGTGTCATGTGCACATACTCAATCTTGGGAGTAAAATCACAGTTTAAATAGAACAGGCAGTTTTGTGCACCAAACTGGTATAAATGTAGGTATGCCTGAAGTATAGTACATAGAGTGAGTACCAGGATTTTGTTATGCATGAAATCCACATAGTAAGATCCACTAAATTATGCACATCAAAAGGGGAACTTGTTAAAACAAATGAGCTCACGTTAACCAGGTTACTTCTGAAATGTATCTTTCACATCGGTTCCCGGAGTGCTCTAGATTACAGGATGATCTGTTTCCTAATCATCTCCTACTATCGTGATGCTATAATGCTATATAGGCAGGACTGGTTCCAGTAAGTGGTGGAATTCCAAAAAAACAAATGGATTTAAACCTATCTGGGGGATTGTGTGGCTCAGGGCTTGGTTGTGCAATACAGAGCCGATCATCTCCTGATCACTAGTTCAGCCATCTGCTTGGCTGATACCATTTGCAATTCTATCAACAGTACAGGTTGAACCTCTCTAGTCTAGCACCATCAGGGCTTGACCAGTGCAAATCGGAAAATTTGCCGGACGACAGGAGGTCAATAGTGTTAAGCAGCATTACCAACACCTCCACTGCTTCCTGGGCTCTTAGAAAACATCTATGGGGAAATTAGAGCTAAATAACAGCTCAGAACACTGAGCGATGGGACTACTGGCTGTAAACAAATGTTATGGGACTCCTGGAAGCTTAGCCAGACCCATGATAAGTGGACATCCGACAAACTAAAATCATGCTGGACCATGGATGTTGCCAGACCAAATAGTGCTGGACTAAAGAGGTTCAACCTATACCCTGGTACATTATCACTGTATGGGAAGTATTTTCTAGTACTAATCTATTCTGTGCTTAAATCTACACTGCCACAGAAAATGGACTTAAGGTACCTACCTCTAGCTACATGAGTATCATAGCTAGAGTCACTGTACCTTAAGTTGAGTTACCGCAGGGTTTCCACTGTGGGAGATTAATGGAAGAAACAGTTCTATCAATTTATCTTACTCTTCTCATCTGTGGTAGAGAAACAGGGTTAACTGGACAGTGATCTGCAGTTGATTTGGCAGGTTCTTGCTAGGTCTGCTAAATCGACTGCCAGTGGATTGATTTCAGAGCACCGATCCCTACTGTAGCGTGTATGTAGCCTGTATTTTTTACAAGCCCTAAACAGACTTTAGAGGCAATACATAATTACATGGACATCTTCGAACTCATAGGAGAAATAGCTCAACATTCAGTCAGAAGAGCAACACTGCCTAGTGGGCTAAGTGTTGGGTCTGCCAGGAGAATGAGAGAACTTAAAACATCCCTGCCTATCAGTGTACTCTCTAATCTTTTCCATCCATGTGAGGATTTTTTCCATCTAAATTTTTATATGCACCGAGGCATGTTCTAATGTGCAGCACCAGTAAAACGAAACCTAGCTTTGCATGCTTTGCTGATGACTTGGGTAGCATTTGAATTTCTCCTGAGTGGCCGCACAAGTGCAAAGCATACAGGGAACACTGCTGCCTATGTTGTCTTAGCTCGTCTCCCTTAGTCAATGTATGAATTTTGACTTGCTTCTAAGCCATCTGCCGCCTCTGTTGTCTAGAGTGATGCTGTAAAGCTTGGAAACCTGCCATACTGGCTCTACATTGGACTTCTGCTATCTGGCTGACTTTTTTCCTATATGAACAAGCAACAAATAGATTCTATCCCGAGCCCTGTGTCCCTCCCCCGGTCTCTTTAAGGGCTTGAAAGGCAGGCAGTAAATAGAACATGTAGAGAGTTCTAACTCCCAACTCCCCATTAGGGCTTTGCAAAATTCATGCACTTCCAGAGTCATAATCTAATTTAGGACAAATCAGTGGGGCGATTTAGTGACTGACCACTTCCATTTGATAGGATTTGCCTCTGAGGCAGATTTTAGGTTTTGTCTGACTTTAGTGTTGCCAAAATTCTCAATATTTACTGAAAAACAAAGGGAGAGACGCAATATTTTCCTTCTGTGGGATAATTGCAAAGCTAGCTCCCTGTTGCAAACCCTTGCTAAGGGACAGATGTAAAAATCACTGCTCTTCCTACCTGTATGCCAGTGTTTCTCAAAATGATCCACTCCGAAAAAGCTGCTACTAGGTCACTCTCATTTGTTTACTTACCGGCTCCACCACCATAGTCTGGCGGCTCCCATTGGCTGTGATTCACCATTTGCAGCCAATAGGAACCGCGAGAAGCTGCATGGTGGAGTGGGCTGCTGCTTCCCGTGGCTCGCATTGGCTGCCAACAGGGAACTGCAGCCAATGGGAGCCACGAAGCTCTGTGGCTATGGAGCCGGTAAGTAAACGAACCAGAGACCACTTTGAGAAACGCTGCTTTATGCAAACTCCCTGCCTTGCATCACACTGTCTGAAGGAAGTTTTCAGCCCTGGCTTGTAACTTTTCCCTGAACAGTTTGGCTTTGGTCTCTACTCATTCTGTAGACTGTGGATATTCCTAGTTGCTTTTCCTCGTTGTTAGGGAATGTAAAGCTGGTGATAAGTGAATTGGGTGGCAGCCCTGGGGCTGGATGCTATCACGTGCAGCACAATGCTACTCCTCCAATGATCTCTGCACCACCGAGCTGGAGAGATCAATTTTAGAGCACAGGAAAATTCAGTCTCTGTCCATCCCATCATGTATTTCTGACAGGTGCCAGTTATTGAATTATATGTGGGATCATCTACTCCACTAAAGCAGCCATCAAATAGCTCCATCACTGGCAATGGCTTTCGGTGATGGTTGACCTGAGCTGGATTCCCAGTAGTGACCTCGCAATGAAAGGTTCTGTATCCAACGAACAATACCCTGTATGCTTTGTGCACGGCTACCGGAGTGAGCAGGGCCAGACCGAGCCATTCCAGCGCCCCGGGCAGACAGTTTAATTGCTCCCCGGGTGGGGGAAGGGCGCATGTGCAGCCCCGCCCCCACCCGGTGCGTGGGAGAGGGCATGCGGAGCTGGCGGCAGCAGGACACACGTGCCTGGCCCGGCCTGGCTACCACCGCTGGCACGCAGCCCGGGGCTGCCTAGGGTGGGCCGAGCATGGCTGTGCAGGTCCCCATGGCCGTGGGGAGAAGGGCGCTGCTGGGGTTAACGTGGCCCCCACCTTAGGCAGCCGCTGCAGGGTGGCCAATGGGAGCTGCTGCAGCCCGCGATCCGGGAGCCAGGCATGCGGCGCCTGATGGCAGCTATAAGGGGAGCTGTGTGCTCCTTACAGCTGCCGTCAGGCGCCCCCCATAGGTTGGCACCCCAGGCAGTTGCCTGACTAGCCCATGCCTTAATCCAGCCCTGTGTGCGGGTAAAGCCTTTGTGCTTCCTTGTTTAATAGCTATTCATGGGTCTCCGTGTTTTGAACAGTTGAATAATTACTTTTTCTGGGAAACGAGGAATCAGTAACATTGAACTTTTGAAGACTGTCCCTGAAGATATCACAATGTGTGTCTGTTCTGGTGTTTCTAAAACTCTGATCGCATGCTGTTGCATCCAGCAGCTGTTTAATGAGAAGGTGTGTTCACTTTTGTCTGCCTATTCTTTTTCCTGCAGTGGCTGTAACTTTAGAAGTTCTTAGCCAGCCTGGAAAGAATCAAAGCAGGGAATTCAAGGTACATCAGCTAGTCCTGATGAGACCAAAGGTTCAGAACTGTTTGGGTGGACCTCCTATTTTGTTGCACTCCTGCCTTTCAGAACAGGGGAGGCTCCTAGTATTGTGCTTCTCCTGAAATGCACTGCCAACGAAAGTAGAAGGGCTTCTCAAAAAGGCATTGCAGCTGTGAGGCAGGGGAGGTGATCAGACACATTGTGCCTCCAAGAAGAATCACTAGCCATTAAAAATGGGCAGAAGTGATGTTCTTCCAAAATTGTAACATGGGAGTAGTTCATCAGTAGGCAAATCACATGACATGCTTGGAGTAAAATAGATTCCCCTGTCCAATGCCCCAGTCAGTAGCATATTCCCAGACAACTAATGTATTAATCCTAAATAATCATCAGTTCTGTATCTCTCTTCTGTTTTCTCCCCCAAATTACCCACCTCATTGCAGTACCTCTTCATCCTCCATGATTCCCTCAAGACACCCTGAAGGATCCTCTAAATGGCTTCCTTTCCTAGCCATCTGGAACAGCCCATCTGAGCCTCTGTTGTGTGGGTGTGAGGGTGTGGGGGATGGGGTGGATGTCAGCTCTATAGTAGCTGGTTATATAGCAGAGAGACCTCTTTGCAGTCTGGTGGGAAATGGGACTTCTTTGGTTCTTGAAGTTAATGGGTCTGTCCAGCTTGAGTTATTACAGCTGAACTAACAGCAGATCTCTTCTGATTGCTGGCTGGTGGAGTAGGTCTCTGGGGTAGGCCTGGTCATTGGGGCAGAGTCAGGTTACCATGGTTGCAGGACTCGCACTTGGTTGCAGCAACAAGATTGGCCCCTCTTCTCCTGATGCATCACTGGTATAGGCAACAGAGTGTACCTGGGTAATGGGTCATTTCCTTTGCAGCAAGTGTCACTTTCATGGGAGCTGCCAGATGAGCAGCAGCCGGCACAAGTCCTGTCCTTAGAAGGCTAGGAAGCTGAATGAGCAAAGCCGACTTTAGCATATATTGTTGACTTGTGTCATGTCTACTGTCATCACACCGGTTTGCAGGGGTCTTTCCTGATGATTTTGTGTGTGTGTGTGTTTGGGGGGGGGGGGCAGGGTAGGGCTAGCAAGATGATCATTTGGGATATACAGCAAAATTACTCTGATATAAAATGGGTAGGGTGGGAAGGAACTATAGATCCTTCTAGACTTCCTGCTGTAGGAGGGCAGTTGTTCCTTCTCTTCTACCCTAGCACTCCCTTACACTTTCAAGACTATCTTTGAGAGGTGAGATGCTAGAAACTTAGTTTTGAAAAAAGGAACTCTCCATTTACTACTTCTTCATGGGACTCAGAGGGAACCTCCGTTCACAATGCACATGAATATCTGTGAGTCCCTTCCAAACAGCAGTGGTGCCCGAGTGTGGGTCATCAGTGGTGTCACTTGTAACTCTTTCTCCACAGGCTACTCCATGAGTGACATTTTCCACATGCCATTTCAGGGTGCGCAGGGGTGTGTGTCTCTTAGGAACCATCAGATATTACCAGATAACAGCTGCTTGTCTTCTGCCCCATCTTAGAAGATACAACATCATTGCTTTTGTTTCAGCTTATTCAATACATGCATCTCTTTCTCTGTTCTTTTGTTTCTTCTTCCCATTCAATAAACACAATGGTTTGTGTGCTGTGACTTCATAGTCTATGGGTGCTACTAGCCAACATAGGATTATTTGCTTTTCTTCCTCTAAATTCTCCTTCACTGAAACCTTTCATCCAGTGGGGCTGACAGACGTGTCAGGCCCCTGGATAAGGTGGGGAAGGCCCCGGCTCCACATTCCCAGAAGGGCGGGGACCCACACAGAAGCAGCAAGGCTGGGCCGGGGCAGGCAGCCCTCAGTTTGCTTCTCTGTTTCCTCCAAGTAGCCTTCAGAGTAGCGGCGGCCAGGCGCCCTAGACCATTTTGAATCACTGGGCCCCAGGACAGCTGCCCCTCCTTGCCCCATCTCCACTCAGCAAGCTGCTTTCATCCATAAATCTTAGTATTCCCTTATTACCCACATTCAGTTTGACCAAAGTCACTATTCCACTCTTGTAGTCGTTGCTGTCTTTCCTGTAACTGAAAAAGAAAACCGCTATTGATAAAATGCACCAGTAAGCCAAAACTGGACCACGGAATAAATGGTAGTGAACGGTTGGGGTTGTGCAGATTTTTGAGTAAAGGGGACTAAGACCAAACCCTCTAATTAGAGTGAAA
The DNA here is from genome assembly GCF_052426305.1 of Pelodiscus sinensis. Lineage (NCBI taxonomy): Eukaryota > Metazoa > Chordata > Testudines > Trionychidae > Pelodiscus > Pelodiscus sinensis. The sequence continues at coordinate 10,128,483 of NC_143059.1, forward strand.
CAGAGCTCTGGTTTAATCTGCACACTCTGTTCTCTCTGTTTGTATTCCTCTGTACTAGCTGCTAAATGTTTGTGAAGTACATGTTGTCCCGAATGAGTGTATGTTTTGCTTTCTTCAGCACAGTCTTGAAAAATCCCTGAAGACCTGCTGCCTACACATTGGCAAAGCACTTCCTTCTGATTTCTGCTAGCCAGGATCTTCATTCTGAATTTTAAATCAGGTCTCTGCCATATACTTTAGGCACAAAACAAGAACGGAGGTCGGGGGGGGGGGGGGGGAGGAGAGATTACCTTCATGAAAATGGAATATTGTTTTTCAGTCCCTTGATGGATGCATTTTAGATACAGCTCTATCCATTCCATGCGTTTCTGATTAGGTCAACGTGTCGAGGCTTGGATGATTGAAAAGCGACCTGCACCTTGAAATTATACTTGTCCACATATTAAGCCCTTGGTTTTCCTTTCAGATCTCTGCAGATAATTGAAATCTACCCCTTGACAATTAAACATTCACTTATTGGAAGCATTCTTCCTTCGACAGGTTGGGCAGAATAGTGAAGGTACTGCGACAGCGATGCTAATGTTGTTGGAAGGGGCAGCAGGGAGAGGGGAGCATCTGCCTGTTGAAGCTTGACACTATAGAGTGGTGTAGCAAAATATATTAGGCTAAAGGGTTGTTTTTGCTTTATTGATTTCCAGCTCTCCTATGGCCTGATCCAAAGCCCGTTGAAATTAACGGGAGCCGTTCCACTGCCTTCACTGGGAATTTTAAATTGGAGGGACTACACTTGTGCTTGGAACAGGAATGGGCAATGACATGGTGGTGGTTCACCAGGATTAGTCCCTGGCGGGCTGACACCACTATATTTACCTGCATGGCCACAGGCGCCAATGAACACAGCACCTGTTGGCCATGGATCACTTTTTTTCAGCCAATGGCAGCAGCGGGGGTTGGCGTGGATCTGGACACTACTTCTTGCAACTCCCATTGGCTGGGAACAATGATCTGCAACCAACGGAAGCTGATTGCTGGTACCTGTGGCCCAGCAGGTAAATACAGTGGTAGGGGCTCATCAGGAGCTAACACTGGTGGACTGGATCTAGCCTGCATGCCAGTATTTGCCTGTCTCTGCCTTAGAGTTAAGCATGTATGTGAAAACTCTGCATGGTCAGGTGCTTCTGGAGACAATGACATGAAAATGGGTGCTATTTACTAGCAAAGGCTTTGGAATATGTCACAAATGCTATTAACTCCAGAGCTTATGCTGAAGGAAGGGGTTTCTACTCACAAATATGGCACATGGCATATAAGGTACAAGGACTGTTACTGGATGCTTGCAATATCTAGGAGAAACGCTTCCCTTGTGGCCAGGCAAAAGTACTGTGGCTAATCCTCAAAACCTGCACACGAGATGAATAAATACAATTATCCAAGCATTAACTACCCTGTATTTATAATACGGGAAACTGGCATGTGCTGGATAGAAAATACGTGGTAATAACATTCAGAATTGATGAAGTACCAGTTAGCTCTATGGAAGTGTGGTAATTATCACTAGAGATTGTTGTTTAAAATCTATAGTCATGAATTTGAACAATTTATCTAATAAATACAGAGTAAGACTTGGAGAACAGACACGAGAGAGCCCTTGCTAATTCAAGTGGCCTGCCTTCTTTACTAAAGAAACAGCAGAGCGGAGCTAGATTACACCAGCAGAAAACTTGTCCCAATATGGGTTCATATACACAGGAAGATGGTAGTAATTGAGGGCTTTCGCTCTGGATGCTTTTGTGTTGAAGGAGGCTTAACGTGGGGGAGAACGTGGAAACTAAACTGTACCAAGACAAGATCTGGAATCAGGGGCAAGCTTGGAGATGAGCAGAATCCATGGTTTGGAAGAAAAAATCAAGGCAATTGAGTAGTGACACTGATATAGATTATATTAAATTAAATTAAAGGTATGTATGTTGGAACTTGTGCTGCCAAGTCTTGCAATTTTATCCCAAATCTAGAGCTTTTCTTACAGCCTCAACCACTGGAATCAGATCTCTCTCTCCTACTATAATTTGGGGCCAAAACATCCTAACTCATAAATGAGGATTTACCAGTGCCATGTACCCACCCCTCCAATGAACTTAGCCTTGGTCATTGTGTTTATCTGGGAGCAGCAATTTCCTCACTGCCAGAGTGGTTTTGTAAAGTGTTTCAAAAGATGCATGTTTCTTCACCAAGAGGCTATTGCAGTCTTATCAGACATAGGTATCTTTGAGAGACTTTTCTGCCTACGGAAGGTCCAAATGATCATTATATTTCTGGGTGGAGGGAATTTTCAGTAACAGTAAGCGGCTGACTGAGAGAACTCCATAGATGTTGTTGCTACAATGTAATCAAACAATTAACTGAGTAAAAGAGCTTTCTGATGACAATTATGTACATGCGTCATACAAGTGACATATATTTTAATGTGTCTATTATTACAGTGCTTGGATATGTACTTATGAACACAACATACTTGATATGAGTAGGATATTCTGTAGGCGAGGCTGGCTTAAGCAGGTAGCAGAGTAGTGAGATGCATAGATTTTGGAATGAAGTTATTGGAATCAGCAGTCCTTTGAGTATATTACCTCTTGCAATCATGTGAATTCTGTTGATGTGCCTGAGTATATAATTCCTTTTGCTTTGATCTTTTTCACAGCAGAGTCATGCGTGGGCAAAACCACCATTCTCAGTGACAGCAAGAGAGAGATTCCCCACATTATGGTTACTTAAAGATCTAAAAGAAGGTCAGGTAAGGTAAGCCACATTTTTTTTGTCATGTTAAACACTAAAAACTAAGTGATCTTGATCACACGTTGCAATGAAAAGAGCAATCTGTCTTCAATCTTGCTTACGGGCAATGGGGAGGAATGGAAGCAAAAGACACACTTCTAAATGAAAACCACTTACCCGTAACAGTCCTGGTTCTGATGGTCTGATTACCAGTCCACATGTCTATTGCAATATGTACTTCCTGTCCAGAGCCTCCTTCCAGGCCTAGTTAGCCTTTCTTGCAGAGTACCAGACAATTCTGGAATGTTATTGGAAAAACAGCTCCCTGAATAGTTGATCATTGGGAACTGCATAGTGGTGCGCGTATAAAATGCCATATGAGTTCCTACCACTCAATGGATATGTTTTGAATGGAAAAAACAACAGAAGTAATTTGCAGTCATTTCAGAATTTGTTTTTCTCACTTCTAGTTGTTAGCTATATAATAAGAAGCAGAGTTTTTCCCCTGCAATTCAAATGTCTCCTTTAATATGTTTTGTATTTTGATGGATAGAAGAGTGTATTAGCTCTTCCATTTTCTTGAATGCTTTTAGGGAGGGGGGAAAAAGATCTCTGCTTTGATGTATTGTGAACAGGCTGATGTGAGTTTGGGGGATTATGGTTTGAGTTGCTGGGCTCACCATCTGGGGGAATAATTGAACATGCTTGAAAAATGGATTGTGGAAGTCACTGGGGTCAGCAGGGCTTGACAGAAACATTCACCAGGAGTCCAAGTTGAAAGTATTTCACTGGCATTCTAGTTTTATGTGCAGGTGGGAGCATTTCCAAATCTAAAGTAACAGCCTTCAGATTCACTGCCTAAAGATTGTGAACTATATTAGGGATATATGAAGTCTCTAAATCGGGCAAGAGGCCAATGAACAATATAATCTGTGTCCCAGAGCGCGGTGTCCTGGCTGCTGGACCATAGGAGCTTTTCAAGAAAGACCGCTTGTGTCCCTCTCTGTTTTACTCCTGGGCTTGTTTAAGTGTAGTGAGGCCAGTTATCTTTCCGAACTCAGCCAGCTATAAGGGTTCATTCTTTTCTTTTTTGCCAGAGGTGAAAAATTCCCTTATGCGTGTCAGGAGTTCCGCTTCCAAAGAATCATGGAAACCAATTAGTATCTAGATCACAGTATAGCTACACTAGTCGCTGTAACTGGCTGGCTTCCTGGGCAGCCAGTTCTTGGCTTGTAAAAACTCTACATTGCTTACACCAGTGTTTCTTAAACTTTTTTAAGATCAAGAAATGCCAAACAATAATTTTTTTTTAATGTGGAACACCAGGGATTTTTTGTTGAGCAAGAGCAGCAAAAAAAAAAAAAAAAAAAGAAAAGTCGGGGGGGGGGGGGGGAGTTGTTGAGGGGGAAAAAAAAGTCACCTGCCCCTTTAAGGGCAGCCATTTTGAACTCTGTTCTCCACGGCACACCTCTGACTGCCTCGCTGCACACCAGATTCTTCCTGGTAAAAAGCATTCCCTGAAAGAGGGTCCTGTGCACCTCTCAGAAAGACTTACTGAGTAGTTTGTTTTCCTGCTTGATCAAACGTTACATTTATTTTCTCCAGTTGAAAAACATGACGTAAGTTCATTGCATAGTAATGTGAATGCCCAAGGACTTGGCAGCATGGGGATTCTTTCTTAGGGCGTGCTAACTCATTCAGCTCAGTGCTAATATCCTAGTGAAACCATGGTGAAATGAATGATTGAGTTTGTGTGCTGGGAATGATCCAGAACCTTCTTGTTACATCACATGGGAATCCTGGGTCATATGTTCAGTATTCTCTGCTTTTACAATCTAAGACAAAAACTAAAATAAACAAGGCAAAGGGCAAAGAGTACATATGGGAATGGACCTGTATGTTTTTGACTGCATTGGTGCGCCAGTTTGCCTGCCCGCAGATCATACCGGGATAGAGAAGGGAATACCTGGATTCAGTGTGTCATTGCAGTTCTAGGGCAGGGGTGGGGAACCTTTTTTAGGTCAGGGGCCACTGACCCACAGAAAAATCAGTCGAGGGGCACATGCAAGAAGCCAAAAAAAAAAAAAACCCACAACCAAAGCCAACAACCCCTCACTGATGTGGCCCTTGATGGAGAAGGAGAAAGACACTTTTCACATTCCTCATGTGCACCAGAGCCTAAAGGGATGCAGCCTAGTAGATTTTCTGGGCTCTGGCCCCATGGTGGGGCAGAGGAAGGGCAAAGGAGCTGGAGTACCACTGCCAACTTCCCAGTGCTGGTGGTGGGGAGGGGCTGAGCCTTGGGGGCTGGATCCAGGCAATCCAGGGGCTGCATCCGGACTCTGGGACTTAGGTTCCCCGCCCCTGCTCTAGAAGCATGTTCAGAAATGTCTTGCAGACGCAGGGGTATTCCAGCAACCTGGCAAGGAGCTAGGGAAAGACACAGCCAAGTTGTATGGTGCTTGCTAGTAAGGCTGCTATTGGTGAGTTTTGCTGCAACAGCCGAGACTGTCAATGTTGAATTTGATGGCAAGACAAAGCCAAGATTTGTCTCTGCTCAGTTTTTTAAAGCATGTGGAAGGGCAATGCCAGGTCTTCCATCCCTCTTGCACACAAGCCACCTGCAAGAGCCTGCTCTCGGCTCTTACCACACAACACGTGAAGGACCAGTTTGGAGAATCCAAGCTGTTCCTCACATGTACAGCCTGCAGGATAGGCCTGGAACACATCTCAGGGTGGTGGGATTTTGCCCTTTCCTTCTCCAGAAAATGGGCAAAGAGCTGGCCTGCTGATAGAGGGAGGCAAAGGGGCCAGTTGGCCCCAGGCCCAGCAATTCAAAGGGATCCAGGGCTACTGCACTCCCAGCAACTCTAAGGGCTGGATGGGAGGTGGCACAGTGAGGTGTGTTCCAGCTGCTCCTTCCGCCCAAGGCCCCACCCCTTCTGGGAGTGCAAAGCTGCCCCCCCTTTCCCAGGGACCCACAGAGGCTGTCACCCCCTCCCCAGGCTAAGGGAGAAATTCACTTCCAGCTGTATGTTGCTGCACAAGGCAGTACCGGTGAACAATAAACAATCCGTGAGTGTTGATAAAGGTGTGTCCAGCATGGAGGTGGTCCAAAGAGTGCAGAAGGAAGCCTGTTACAAGGCTGAGGGGCCACACCGCCAGTCCCACCTTGCACCATTGTGTTGAATAACAGTCCATATCCATCTCCTCATGTTGCTGGATTGTCCGTCTTTGGAATCACACAAGATGGAAGCAGCAGGTCTTCTCCAGTGTCCCAGAATGGTATTACAGCTCGTGTGAAATCCATTGGGAAGAAACAGGCAGCTGCTACAAACTGACCTTTGCTCATTTAGAGGCAGGGGACTTCTATAGAGGGGCTTTTTAAATCACTGGAAGCAAATCTTTCTTTATCACAGAAAATTAAGAAAATGGCATTATGTCTTGACTTTCATACATCTTCACACAGTGCTGTCCAAGGTATGTTTATCAACCTGACACGGTATAAGGGGCTGTTGAATGGGGATGAAAATGCTGAAAATGACTTGAATGGCAATACTATTAAATCCACAACACCAAAACCTGCACCTAACTCTTTGGGGGTCTCTGCTTCGGTGTTTTGTAGAGTCCAAATACGTGATTGCTGTTAATCTCCCACAAACATGGAGACAGGTGATACTGAGACGACATGGGATGGTGGTGAATGAAAGGAGGAGAGTAAATGCCATTGTGCTGAATAGTCTTGGGATGGCATAAAATAATTCCACTGCTACAATGCAAGCATAATGGGGCTACATTAACATGAATGGCCATATTGCAGGACCATGCGACAAACATCATAGCAGTGTCAAAATGTCTTTCTCGGCTTATTTTTGGCTGTAATGTGTAAATGACTCTCTCTGGTGAGTACTGCTTTAGCGTACAGACCGAGAGACTAGAAAGCTAGCCCTTAAGGATGTGAAAGTGTAAACCTTCATGGTCTAGCTCAGGCCCCCACTCCTGCGCTGCTGCCTCTCATACAGAGGCAGCAGTATGGGAGAGTGCACCTCCCCTGCTGTGTAAATATGTAACCACTACAATTTTCAGCAGTTACACATTTACCTACATTCCTACTAACAATGTTAACTGTGCTTGCTATATCTGTTACTTGTAGAGTTGCCTTTGCCTAGCTTAACTGTACTTTGAAGTACAATAGAAAATGGTGATATTCATTAAGTGCCTTTCAGGGGAAAAAAAACATAGTTAATAGTATTTTTACACATTTAATCACAATGTCAATTAGTGGAGTCAATTAAAAATTAAAGCGAAATTACCCCATTCAGTACCGCAGCTGAATAGTTGTGACTGAACGATCCTGTCGTTGACATGACATTAAAATATTGCACTCTATTGTGTTTGTACTGATCTATTTTACATCATGTCATTATCCAACCAACAAAACATCCTGTCCATCAGATACAATGCGTCTCTGAAAGAGTTTTACGGCTTTGCTTTATAAAGGGAGTAATTTTCCAAGTGTTCCAACTCTACTTATAATATACAATATGGATGTGTCAGCGGGGGGAGCTAGCCGACTCAGCATGTGTAATGGATTTGGTCTAACCCTGAATTTACCAGGGAATGGGTTTTTGACCAGACTGCTGTAATAATTCATTTTTGGGTAAGAGATCTCAGGTTAGATGATAGATCTTAAAATATTCCCAGTGAAATACCATGGAACAGTCCTGTCATTGATTTCCTGCTGAGGAAAACCATCAAAAAAATAGGAGGGAAGGGGGGGGGGAAAGATTTTTAAGGGGAATCATTAATCGAGGGAGAAGAGCAGGAAACTAGGGGGAAATGGAATGGCGAAAAAGAGAAAAGCAAATGGCGAGGAAAAACAGACAAAAGTAGCAAGACACAGAGGAATTGAAGTAAATTAATCCAGGTATCAGGAGAAAAAGGAACTTAAAGCAGAAGAATAAGCTAAATACAGACTATAAAGGGGGGAGGAAAAACAAGGAAATAAAATTCAGAGAGGGAAGAAAGGGAAAAGGTGGATGTAAAGAAAAGTGGAAGGCGGATGACAAGGAATAATGGAGAGAGAGAGACCTAGAGGGCCCAGGCCATATCTTCAGCAGATGTAAAACAAATGGCAAGGCAGCATAGGCTTTTAAAGAGCTGTGATAGTTAATATCTGTTGGGGATCTGGCCTGGTGTTCCAATTTACTCAGAGCTTGTTGACAGAATGCTGTAAGATGAAACAGCCAAGTTGTCAAATACCACATTTGAGCACTTGGAATTCCATGTCCGATGCCTACACTGGGGAAGTGGGTTTGGGAAATTTTGGTGTTTTCTGGTTACTGCTAATAGACACACAAACTTTGGGAATATGATTTGCCTAGGTTGCACATTTGGTATGAAGCCTAGGATGAACAAGAAGTCTCTCTTGTTTAAGGGGTTGTTTTACTCAAGAATGGCAACTCCTATAAGAAAATAGTTGAAAAATGTACTTAATCTCTCCTGTAAAAGCCATGTAGGCTTTCCCCCTGAGTATAAATATGCTTTTTTTTTTTTACTTCAAAGAAACCCTCACAAAATCTAATCCCACAAATATGTACATGCTTGTCTGAGCGTGCCTTTGTTCAGGTTCCATTCTTTCATTCAGGCATTATATAGACACTGTAGTGTGAACAATTGCATGTGGTTAGATGCTCCATCTCCATGTCAAGACCTGCACAGAGGAAGCCATTTGCTGTGCCCAGAAAGGTTAACAGATCCCACCAAGCCCAGGAACTATGCCAGGTATTCTGCTGCCATCTTTGGCACCTTATTCATTAACTAACCGTGACCGATATGCCCATATCTTTTCGGAGATCTCACGGAATTAAGTTTCTGTATCACTTTCAAAGACTCCATGTAATTCCATGGGGTAGGGTAAGCATAGCCTCTCCAAGAACTAAAACCAGTAAGGTATGTCTACACTACAGAGCTTTTTCAGAAAAACGGCTGTTTTTCTGAAAAAACTTCATTTATGTCCATGCTGCAATCGTGTTCTTCCAAAAAAAAATCGAAAGAAGAGAGTTTTTTCTGACCTTGATAAACCTCTTTCTACGAAGAAGAAAACTCTTTCTACGAGGAAAGAGCTCTTTCAGAAAAAGGCATGTGTACATGGTGAAGAGGGTGTTCTTTTGAAAGAAGAGGAAAGAGGAAAAAGCACAGGGGTCCTGGTGGCCACTCCGTGCATAGTAATCACAGCTTACATGCTAGAGAGCATCCATTCAGTGTGAATGCTCTGTCAAAGAAGCAGATTGTTTTTCGATGTGCTTTGGCAGTATGGACGCTCTCTTTCGGAAGAAGTTTTTTTGGAAGATCTCTTCCAGTAAACCTTCTTCCAAAAGAAGCCTGCGGTCTAGATGAAGCGTAAGGGTGCTGAGGCAAATGCTTTCAGGTTGTAACACCTCCAGAGGTACCACCAGTTGAGGAGTTGCAGCAATACTCGCTCCTAGTGAATTCTCCAGGGGCCAACAGAGAAAAAACTCAGGGCCTTCCTTCTGACCCAGCAAACTGGGGCCTTCTCTAGAACAGATGTTCCTATCTATCCATAGGGCAGTGGTTCTCAAAGTGTGGTCTGCGGACCACTAGAGATCTGTGACCATCTTGCAGGTGTGCTGTGGGCTCGGGGCTAACCCCCTGCAATGGGGAGGGTGCACTGGCACTCCAGTCCTGCCACCCCCCACTGAGTGTGCAGCTCCAGCACTGGCTTCCCATTGCAAGGGCGAGTGGGGGGAGGAGTCTTACGAGACAGGTTTGGCTTGCATGGGACGAAAGCAGCTCTATGCGCTGCTGCTCCCCCTTGCCCATGGCTGGAGACATGGCAGTGCAGGAAACCGCTCCCCTGGAGGCTTTCCTCGCTTCTCCCATTAGCTGGGAATCACAGCCAGTGGGAACAGCAGGGGGCAGTGCCTGAGTGCAGTGGGAGGCAGGGAGCCTGGTAAGCCCCCCCCCCCATCCTACTCATGCCCAAACTCCATACCCCCACCGCACTCCTGCACCCTTCACTCCTCCTTGCCAGATCCCTCAGCCCGCTCCTGCACCCTGCCTCCCTCTCACTCACCGCCTCCACCCCGCTCCTGCACCCTGCCTCCCTCTCACTCACCGTCTCCACCCGCTCCTGCACCCTACCTCCCTCGTAGAGTATGTCTACACTGCCACCCTAGTTCGAACTAGGGTGGCTAATGTAGGCATTCGAAGTTGCAAATGAAGCCCGGGATTTAAATATCCCGGGCTTCATTTGCATCTTGCCGGGAGCCATCATTTTTAAATCCCCCTTAGTGCGGACTCTGTACCCGCGTCTACACGCGGCACGGAGTAGGTAGTTCGAATTAGGCTCTCTAATTCGAACTACCGGTACACCTCATTCCACGAGGAGTAACGGTAGTTCGAATTAGCCTAATTCGAACTACCTACTCCGTGCCGCGTGTAGCCGCGGGCACGGAGTCCGCACTAAAGGGGATTTAAAAATGGCGGCGCCCGGCAAGATGCAAATGAAGCCCGGGATATTTAAATCCCGGGCTTCATTTGCAACTTCGAATGCCTACATTAACCACCCTAGTTCGAACTAGGGTGGCAGTGTAGACATACCCATACTTACCTCCTCCTTCCCGCTCCTGCACCCTACCTCCCTCTCACCCACTGTCTCCACCCCACTCCTGCACTCTTCCTCCACCCCTCACCACCTCCACCCCGCTCCTGCACCCTACCTCCCTGCCAGATCCTGCAACCCCACTGCCTCCTGAGCCCATTTTGTCATCATGGGTGATTGTCGGGTGGTCCACAGAAAGGTCTTCATTGAGCGCGGTGGCCATAGGCCAAAAAGTTTGAGAATAGCCGCCTTAGGGAAAGATTGGAGGGAGTCTCACTGACCAGATCCCTTGGAGGAAGTGATCTCTGGTAAGCTTATTCGCAGGTATGCAGGGTTTATTTTTAAAACATTTCCTCTGTAAGAATAAATGTGCATGTTTAGGAAAAGCTGTATTACACTGTTTATATCCTTCTGAGGAGAAAAGCAAGCCAGGCTTCCTTTAGGCAGTTGGCCTTGCTGAGGGATTCACTCTGTAGGCAGAGTCTGACGGTGAATAAGAAGCAAATCTTCCTCTGTTTTTTCCTGTCTTCTGGTACTGGACAAGGAATTGTATTAGAAAATTGTGTTTTCATGAAAACTACTTTGTCTCCTTTTGTCGCATACATCTCTGTAGAATGCCTCAAATTTGCCCTGTCTGACTTTCTGCTACAGATTTAAAGGAACCGTATGCACTTCCTCATATAATTCATTTTTTAATTTATTGTAAAATTTTATTTTGGGCCCTGAGAGTGGGAGGCCTAATGAGAAAAGCAGCTTTTTCAGTCATGCTTATGACATGTAGAACTATACTCCCATTGCAGCAGTAGCAATAGAAATGGTTTGTGCTCATGTTTGTATTTTAAGACGCTTTCTTTGCAGCTTTTGCAATCCATGATTTTACTTTCCCACCCTAGACCTCCCTGAAACAGACCACATGAGATGAAAGGTAAGATTCTGGCAAAAACAGGTGAAGAGCACGATGATATTTTCCCATCATAGAACTTGGAGCATAGTCCTGTTACAGAACAAACGTATCCCGGATATCAGTCTCAGACATTTCTAAAGCAAACTTGCCTGTATTCAAGCACAGGAAATGCTACTGCTGTGATGTTTTCTATTTACTTACATTTTAACGAGGAATGCCTGCTGTACATATTCTTAACATATGTTAACCTCTCTGGCTCAGTTCTTGCCAAGAAGCTGTCACAAAGGTATTTAGCAGAAACCACATAGGAAGTATTCCCATTGTACTGGAGTGTATGGTGCATCTAATTGGGCATGTACAATAGGAGGGTGAAGTTATACAATCTTTCATTTGTTTAAGTAAAGAACACGGTACTTTGCATCATAATCATAGTCAGGTGTTGACACGAATCAAATGAATAGCTGATTTCCAGCAAGGCATAGTAATAATATTAATAAAAACGAAACCAAACAAGCCAATACAAAATATGATTCAGTGTGAGACCCTGTCCACCCCAACACCACTACCACAAGGCAGATTTTTGTGAGGGCCATGTTGCTAAGATGCACAGCAAGGGCAATTTATACCGTCCATTTTTTTCCCTGAGGGTCTCAGCTAAAATCATAACTCCTTTTGGGAGCATGGATGTGTTTTATATGTCTTCAGACAAAGGAAATCATTATGGGTCTGGTCTAGCTCCCTTGAAACGGATGGCATGTTGGAGCATTCAGTTCAGTGGAAACAAGATAGGGCCTATATGTTTTGAGAATCAGAGAAACTCTACCTTTTAATGAAAGCGGGGGGAGGGATGGAGATGGGAGAGGAGAGAGTGCTTTGTGGATGACCTGGAAAGGGTCTTTGAATGTGCACATGTGTTTTCAAAGGGTGCTTCACAGCTAGGGAAGCCTGTAATAATGTGCTGTACACAGGGACGGCGTGTGACTATAGGCCGACTCGGTCATCGCCTAGGGTGCCGCCTTTAACAGGGCGCCTGGGGTGCCTGATGATGACGTCACTCCATTGACGGCTGTGCAGGTGGGGGCGCTGATCGCGTGTTCCGCCTGGGGCGCCAGCTGCCGCAACACACGTTGGGCCACTCCTGGCTGTACAAAACATTTTGCTTTATTGGACAGACCAAAACGGAGAGAGGAGATTGGCAGGGTTGACACACATCAGGAGCACCATCTTCCAGACAGAATACAAAGAAAGATTGGGAAAGAAATCCCAGTTCTTGTCGTATTCTTTTGGCAAGTGAGTGTTAACTGGTAAATGAGATGGCTCTGGGTTACACCCTCTTCTAGACCTGAACCTTGTTTGAATTTGAACATGTATACTTCAGCTCAGGAATGTTGAGAGCTATGTGCTCAGTTAGGGCATGTCTACACTAGGAAATTATTTCAAAATAACTAAATTCAAAATAACTCCCAAAATAACAAAATTGAAATAGCATGCCCATGCTATGGGGGAGCCTTGAAACTAGTCTGAGGCAGGGTCTGTTAATGTGGAGACATTACCTCAACTAAGAGCCCCAGGAAACAATGGGGAGCAATTACTTTAAATTACTCTGGGGAGTAGTTATTCCGAAATAGCAATACTGGAGCATCCACACTAATGCTATTTTGAAGAAACTATTTCACAATAAGCATTGTTCCCCGAGGAAAACAGGAATATAGATTTCGAAATAAGAGGCTTGGTAGTGTGGATGCTCCGCTTATTATTTCAAAATAAGGGGAGTTATTTTGAAATAACTCCCTGTAGGCCCAGGCTTACGGTCCATAGTGGATCAAATGAAACTCTCTCTTAATTAGTAAGGAATAATTCTGGAGGAAATAGACACGGAGGGGATGTTTTTGAAAATATGTAAAGATTTTTGCATACTCCACTGCCTTGCATCTTGTGTTGTTGTGCACACTAGTATAAAGTGAATCTAGAGTGGGTGTGAAACATTACTACATCACTATACACACTTTGCATTCTCTTCACACTGATATACATAACTTCACAAAGTGCAGAGAAACAGAATCAAGCTCCTGGTTTTTACTGGTAGGCTTATTACACAAGGGGTGGGTAATAACAATATGTTTTCATCCAGAGTATTACAAAAGCTACAGCTGCGTACATTTCAATGTCACCATACGTTCCTGGGGCAAACTGTGTGAGGTAATATCTTTTATTGGACCAAGTTCTGATGGCGAGAGAGACAAGCTGTCAGTCTTACCCACAGCTTGTCTCTCACAAACAGAAGATGGTCCAATAAAAGATATTACCTCCTTCTCCTCGGCTCTGTTACCCTGGGACCAACACAGCTTCAACAATACTGCATGCCATAAATTACTCTTACTATAATGTTTCTTACAAATAACAATGATCATAAGAAAAAAATAAACCACGGATTCGGTCACAAACATTATACCAAGCATGTGGGTGGGGGGAGGGTTGCCGATGGGGTGGAGGCAAAAGTGGCAGTTGCCTTGGGGTCCAGTGATTCAAAAATGTAGCAGCAGCCCTCAGGGCCTTTAAATTTGCCTCTGGAATGCTTCACTTTAAGGTGGTTCTGAGGCCTGGCTGCTCCAGCCCTATCTCTTCGTCCTGAGACTCTGCCACTTCTTGGCCCCACATACTTTACCCAGGGGCTCTCAGAAGCTGCCGGCTCCCCAGTGTGTACGCGCATGTGTAAGGCCAGATTTTCAGTTTGTCTGAATCGGCATAGATCCATTTAAGTTGGATGCAGCGATGGAAGTACCTTTGCCGAACACAAAGGTGCAACTAAATACTTGCCTTTACAATTTATAGCCACTGGAGTGAAGAGCGAAGAAGTTGTATTTGGTCAGCTGGGCTGCTGACAAGGATAAACTAACCTGAAGCCTTCAAAACAAATGGCAAGACAACATAGCTCTATGGAATCAATGTATTTATGCATCCTAATCCTAAAGCAATATTGATCCATATCCTTTGCAAAATATGAAGGGGATGGGGACAGACAGAAGAGAATAATAACTTATAGTCTTCAGTTTACATTGTAATTAAGGGAACAATATGATCTGTGTGCGATTAGTTAGGGTTTGACTCTTCCTAACTCGGGTAGTTCTGTTCAGGGAAATAGTTGGGATGAAAGTCCCTTATAGCAATGTGTTAATACAATGCAATATTTAGCTCCAGGACTGTTTAGCTCTGAGATTTTGGTTTGGCCAAGTGCTGAGCGAGTTGTATCCAGGTACTCTCTTTAATACCAAGCTGTACCTCAGTTTCATTGCCTTCCATTGCTCTCTCAATTTTGGAACTCCTCACTCGGTGTATAGAAAGGTAACTGCCAAAGCCCTACATGAAGAATGCACATCTGATGGCAGAAGACGAACTCTCAAGTCTCAGCGTGGTAGTCTAAACGTGGATCAGTTGGCTGGGGAAGCCTTTGCCGACCGATCCCTCGTGAAAGGCGGCTTACAGGATCGGTTGGCAAAGGCTTCCCCAGCCGACCAATCCGTGACAAGACTCCCGCGCTGTGCCAGATCAGCTGATCGTCGTGACAGCGCGGCGGCCATGTTTATTTTAATGAAGCGGGGATTATTTAAATCCCCGCTTTTTCGCCTATGCCGGGTAAACTAGTTTATAAGGCTCCGTCGACAGAGCCATGTAGTCTAGACATAACCTAAATGCCAACACCACTTGGCATTCTTCCAGGAGCTTGTAGCAGTGTTCTGCATGTTCTACAAGTTCTACATGTACAGAAACACACATGATTGAAACAAACCCCATCTCCTTTCTGTTGCCGTTCCCTTTTCTCTAGATTTAAGCAGCGCATCTTTTTTTTTTTTTTTTTTTTTAAAGTAGGTTAGATGTAAGAGCAAACTGCTTTTTAAAGAAAACTGTTTGGGTAGCAAGAATATTCTAAATGAGATGACTGCTCCTGGTAACCATGAAGTTGTGGTACAGCTGTAAATGCCTGTACAAGGCCAGCCAATTCACTGTGTGTTAGCTATTAAGTTTCTGCTGTGCACTGTAATGATTTGCATGCATCCCGCTCAAGCTGACACTGGAATCACTACTTACTTTCTCAGCTCTAACTCTGCTCTGTGGTTCTGAATAGGATATTGTAGCGGTGTGATTTTTTTGAAGCTGTTTTCCGGTCTGTTACTTCAGCTTCTTACAGAATTGGCTGGCATTCCCGGGTCTGAGGGCTATGCATCTTAGCTGACATGCCATCAGGAGGTCCATGCACATTCTGCCTGAAGCTGTCCCTGAGGGCTGTGAAGACTAAGTGAACTTTGGTTTTTAGCTAGCCAGGCTTATAGTGAGGTACAAATGAACCGAGGACATGGGGGCTGTGGGGAAAAAAGCAGGAAAAATCTAAGTAGCTCTGTGTAACTTGGAATACTTTTGGCTTTCTTCATGGGGATTGGAGCATACCCTTTCATGCTTGCTTTTGTACATGTTAATATGTATGTGGAATATTCATATTTGAAAATATATCTCAAGTTCTTGTAACATACCTCACAGTCTAGAAAGTGTGTGTGGGTGGGTGGGGGAGGGTTGTCTTGGGCATGTGTATGGAATTGCCCACAATACTCCATTCAAACTTGAATGTGATTCCTCTGTATTCCCAGCCCTTTCCTCTTGACTTCCAATGAACAGTAGCAAATTTGAACTTTTGTTTTACGTAGTTGAATAGAAAAGGTAGGACTAAGATTGCTGAGCCTATGCGGCTTGGTTACTTGCAAGCGTAATCGAACCCGGGACTTCTGGTGCATCCTGCATGAGCCTCTACTGCAGAAGCTAAGAGCCAGCTGCCCCATAGCTAGGACTGTAGCTCTGACTCGATATTCTCTCTGTAAGTGGTCCTGGTGCCCCTAGATGGGTCAGTGCCCCACACCCAGCAGGTGAGTGGGTTACACAAGCCTGATGCAAAGCTGGTTGAAATCAAAGGACAGACTCCCACTGATTTAACAGGACTTTGCATCAGACCCAAAGGTCCACAATCAGACTGACTAGCATGTTGTCACCTAAAAAGCCTGCAGGGGTTACATTTATATTCTTCTAGGCCAGCTATGAGCTCTGCTGGTGAAAATACCAAGTGTTCTTTATCAGATGGCCTTCATCAGTCGCAACTCCCTATGCTTTCTAGCTAGCTGAGAGCTGAGTATGGGATAAATAACATGACCTTGGTTCTCAGCTCCGTGGAAATGTTGAGTGGCATTGGGCCAACTTGTGCACACTCAGTAAACAGCTAAAGTATAAGATCACGGGAGTCCCGTCCCTCTGGGAGTCTCACCAGGGACCTAGAGCTCGGAGGGTGCCCTGGATTCCCCCACCTACATCCACGTCTGCTGCGGCCTGGTGCAAGGTGACAGGAACAGGATTCCCCGCAGACTAGAGGGGCATAAGTATTTCTAAGTGCCTGTTGCTCACTTTTATGCATTGTTCTGCCTATGCTTATTGATCAGTCACTTTGCAGTAGCTGTGTAACCATCTGGCAGTATTAACTCTGTAATAGTAGTGACGTAGTGAGATTAATAAAAGCAACTATCCCTAATTGACTCTGTCTGAAGCAAATCCGTAATCCTGTTGGGCCCTGGGCCTGTGAGTTGACACACGTGATGTAGTTGGCTAAACTTGGTGCATTTTAAATATCTAGAACAGATTGTTTGCAAGATGGTCACACAGGACCAAATCCAGAGCCCAGTGTACCACCTGCATTACTGAAGTGGGCCCTGGGGAGATATTCAAGAGGCTGGGAGTGAAAAAAAACAAACCTTATCTCAAAGCTGAGAGCTGTTCTGGATTGGGTTCTTCAGCTCATGGGGTGAAGTAGCCTTCACGGGATATTGGGCAACCACTCTGCAGCAGCTGCACTGCATAGCCGTGGATTCTCAGCCCTCCCTCACGACCCTTCTCTCACTCATGCATATTTTGTCTTGCTCCCCGTCTGCCTCTGTGTTGGATGGGGTGACCTGACCCCCGTCTGGGTGCCCAATCTGTTTAATTGACTAAGGGACCTGCATGGCCATGGAGGAAGGGGCAGTTTTATCATACAACAAGGAAAGAATACTTTGTGTAGAAATATTTGAAAAAAATATTTTATAATAAATTAGACTCTTTCGCAATCTGCTCGCAAACTTTTCACAGGCATGGAAGTGAAATTATTCACTCTGTTCCGGTCATACCACCAGCCCTGCCATAGAAGTAAATAATTCCAGTAACTGAATTTGAATGGTAAAATGAGCTGCTATAAATATGTGAAATCACTCAGTTCCTCCATTCCTGCTGGAAGAATTAGTATCCAGTCTTATCTTGTATTTGCTACACTACCACAACAAGTTTGATTTATACTCTCCACCTCCTCACCCCCAAAGCTTCGTCTTTTGAAGCCTTTTTTCAGCTCGATTTCCATGTCTGCTGGTGCTAGAATTTTAACTCTGAGCATCTGGAAGTGGAATTAACCTAAGAATTCTGAAAACTTTAAGCAACAAATAGTTCTGCAGCACCTTAGAGTTGAACAAAAATGTAGATGGTATCATGAGCTTTTGTAGGCACAACCCGCTTCTTCAGATAAAGAACACTGTGTGGGTGTGAGTGTCTATGGTATGGATGACTGTTCATAAAAATGATTGATGTAAAGCATAATTGTTGTACAGAAATCTGTTTGGGAACTTTGTGTTTTTTACTTGGGCTAAATCTACTTTTTACTCCAAGAACCTGGCAGATTGACAAAGAAAAGCTTGTTAGCTTGTATACTTAGCCACGAACAGATTACCAATGTTATATTTTAAAGCATCAATCCTTCTGGCTGATCGTGGTTTTTAACTTGTGCTTTTGCTCCTTCAGTATGAGCAGAGATGAGAGGTTCAAGCAGACATGTATAGTTCTTTCCCCATAATCACAGATCCTGGCTGTTATGAACGTCATCCCCTCAACTTCCTGCTTTTGTTACAATCGCATCACTGTGCCAGGTTTCCCTTTGAAAGCTGAGAAGCGATGCAGAGTGACAAGGTGAGGTTCTGAGTGGAATTTGCTGATGTAAATCCAGAGTTACTCCACATCAGTGACATGACTCCAAATTTACTGCACTATAAATCAGATATGGAACTAGCCACAGAATAATCTTTAATATCCTCAACTTGTTACTTTGCAACACATCAGTGTTATAGGAGTGTAGCCTGAAAATTACTGTGTACATGTGCCTGGATACAGCAAAACACTCAAGCAGCAAGCTGGGCTGCTCACATCCTTAGCAGAAGGATGGTCCAGTGGTTAGGTCACTAACCGGTGAGCTGTGTTCAGTTCCCTGCTTTGCCACTGACTTCTTGTGTGGCCTTGGGTGAGTCTCTCTGCACTTCCGTTCCCCATCTTTACAATGGGGGAAATAGCATAGCCCTGCCTGCCATTATTATGGCGAGGCTAAATACCATAAAGATTATTTGAACCACTTTGAAATGTAGTCATGAGAAATGCGAAGAGCTAGATATTAAAATTACATGTATGTTTAAGAGCTTTGCCTGAGTGCATGGAGCTTTGGAGGATAAATCCCAAGCTATATTAAATTTACTTTTTTAAATTGAACTCTCCATTCTTACCATGGTTCTGAAGTGCATTTGTGGCATTTTTAGGCTGGACATCAAGGAAGCTTAGAGAAAACTTCAGAGTGACACCTGTAGCCTTCTCAGCTTTTTAAGAAAACCATGGCTAGTGACAGTGCTATGCAATTAGCTATCTACAGTTCCATTCAGAAACTCAGAAGTGGTGTACCTACGAGTCCTCTAGCATCCCTACTACTCTGAGATAAAAGCCTCTCGCTGCAATCTTAAACTAAGCAGATGAATTGATTTGCTCTCTAACTGAATGTTAATGGGTTCATTTACACCTATCTCCATGTGTGAAGCATCATTACATGGGGAAAGCAAACTTTGTGCAGCCAATCTCATTCGTATTAAAGATGGTCTTTCCTTCGAAGGCACTCTATTTTCCTAGCTTTGCCTGTTGGCTATTCTCCCATGTGTGAAAGGTAAATGCCAGCAATTTTAATTACAGCCCCTCCCACCCTCTGCGAGCTATTCTTAAAGAAATCAATGTCAGGAACAGTGTTAAAAATTCATTTCCTGGCTTTAAGCATTTATGATGCAACCGTTTGGTAGTGTAATGAACCGCTTCAGTTTAGATGCCAGGAGTCTACAAGGCTAAATTGTCACAGTGGTGACAATGTATTTGTGGAATTTCACTAGAAAACGGTCCTCGTTTCTTAATGGAATCTTAGTTTCACTTTTCCATGGATTTTGAGACACTGGTTATTTTTTGGCTTTGACCCCCTTGACTGTATGACACGCCTGCCTTCTCCCCTCCCCTTTCTCCCCAATTTGCAGCAATATCAGGCTCAGTCAATGCTAAGTGGCAGTGTTACAGAAGCCATTTCCCCCTTCTCTGTGTGTGGAGCGAGAGTTGGAAATAAAGGAAGATTGAGAGAAAGATGTCTAAACATTAGAACAAACTACCGAGAGACACAACGGCGTCTCCACCTTTTGATGTCCTCAAATCCAGATCTGGGCACCTTCTAAAAGATAGGCTGTAGTCAAAACAAATTATTGGGTTCAATGCCGAGATAACTGGCTGAATGGTCTATTAACGAGTCCCTTCTGGCCTTGAAATCTCTGAAAGGCTCATGAAATAAATAAAGCTGCGGTCTCCCTATCCAAATATTTCTTTTCTAAAGCTGATCCATGAAGGTTCATAAAATCTGGCTACTGAACTGGGGAACCTGTGTTACATGCACAACTTCCAGGTCAACAGATGAGAAGAGCAGGAAATCAAGTGCCAGCTGCCCTTTCTTTGTTTTGGAGGAGGAGGAGGTGATGAGAGGCTTGCACTAAGTAGGAGGAATGTGAGATACATACAGTGGAATTGACACCAGATAGACAAAAGATCATCAGCAGGCCCAGGAGCAGAATGGAAAGAACCAGGCAGTGTTTAAATAAGTGAGAATATTAAAACTGTGCACCCAGAGTAGCATCTGACTCAGAAACAATGGCAGAGAGCTGGGCTGCGTCTAGACTGCATGACTTTGCGCAAAAGTGGCCGCTTTTGCGCAGAATCTTGCCGCCTGTCTACACTGGCCGTGAGTATTTGCGCAAGAACACTGACTTTGTAATGTACAAAATCAGTGGTTCTTGCGCAAATACTCTGATGCTCCAACTCAGGGATAAGTCCTCTTGCACAAGTATTCTTGCGCAAGAGGGCCAGTGTAAACAGCAATGTTAATTTCTTGCGCAAGAAAGCCTGATGGCTAAAATGGCCATCGGAGCTTTCTTGAACAAGAGAGCATCTACACTGGCACAGATGCTTTTGCGCAAAAGCAAATCTTTTGCGCAAAGGCACATGCAAGTATAGACGCTCTCTTGCGCAAATACTTTTAACGGAAAAACTTTTCCGTTAAAAGTATTTGCGCAAAATCATGCCAGTCTAGACGCAGCCCTGGTGTATTCAAAGCATTACTCTCTGACCCTTGCAACTGATTGACAGAGATCTGAATCCTAGCTCCGGTATCTTAGACTCTCTCTCGACTCTACTTATGTTGTTACTCTTCATTATAATTATCCAAACCTTTGTAAAATCCAGCCGCTATTAGTGGAAGAAAACTCAACTGGTTGATTCTATGCACTGTATCAAAGAGAATTTCCTTTTATTGGCTCGAAATTTATTGCCCTTTAATTTAATGGCATGTCCCATTGGTCTTGTATAATGGGACAGTGTTAAAAGGAAGACGCTCTTCAGTTTCCACTATTCCCTTCATGTTTTTTGCATATACTAAGGCTTTTAATTTTAAGCCTTTAAAAGCAGCTTTTCAAATGTGGCATTTTTAATGTACCAATTGGCACATTACAGCGGCTTATAGAAGTTGCATGACCGCTGCTGGTAACCCTGGCTGTGAAGTGGTGTGACAAATCCATCCTGATGAGTCAGAGGTAAATGGAAAATATTGCTCACTTCCATTTATTGCTTACATGTTCAATAGGTGATTCAATCTAGGGTATAACTGTCCTGTGATCCTATTAGGATAAAAGAACTATTTTTCCCCCGAATAAGTTTGCACCCATGCGTGCTTTTTAGTAGGCACTCATTTTAGTGGTGTGTGCATCCACTGTGGGGTTGGTAATTAGCTGTGGGTGCATTTTGGCTTGGTTTTCAAGAAACCAAAATAAAAAAATGAGGTGACCAGCTTATCTACTTGAAAGTTTGGCCCCAAGGACTGGCTAGTAGAAGGGTCTGTGAATGATCTAAGCATATACTTACTTGAGGGGAGAAAAAACGAACAGCATATTTCTCACAGCATTTGGGGTTTAGGCTGAGGTCTACATTTGCAGAGTGAGTAAACGAAGGTGCTGCATGAGTTTATGTACTAAGGCCAAACCAGGCCTCTGTTTTGCTGCCAGTGAGATCCCTGGATATAATGGAGCTGAGATTGTTCAATTGCACAGAGGACAGAATTAATAGCCCGCAGTGGGGTCTACAGTTCATGACCCCAATGGCATACCTGATGGCACATAGCAGCTGCTTAACAGGGCAAAGCAAGTTTGGAAAGGATTAATGAAGTGACAATCAATTCCCAACCTCTTTGGAAACCAAAACCCACCTGTACCTTGAACCTGGGTTTTCTTACCAGAGCTCATGAAAATGAATTAACAACTCATCTGCAATTTGAATCTAAAGCATTGTCTGTTTACAAGCACCCTTCTGAGAGCAAAATTGTTTGAGTAGCATGGTCGATATTAATGTAAGTGCACTGGTGCAGAGTATATATGATAAACTGGATTACACCACTGCACCAAAAATATTAATTAGAAAACAAAAACAATATTATCTGTGCAAGGTTCTATACAAGATCCTCACGAAGGCAGTGGCATTCACACTGAATACCGATCTGTAATACTGTGTGCTTAAATTCCCTATTGTAGTTTTCATAGTAATATGTGCAAATTCTTTGATTCTAAGTAGTACACTATGTGCTGGTAATTCCTTCCTTTTAGTGGCTGTTGTGCTCCATGCTAAAAGTGGCTGAATTCCAGTGATGGGTGAAATGACTTAACATTTGGAAGCACATGCACATCTTCGGAGAAAAAGTCTCAGGGACAGTTAAGGAGGAGTCTTTACCAAATCTCACTCGTATTTTGAAAAGCACTTGGCTCTTATTCGGGACAAAAATTTCTATGAAGCTATAACAAAGACATGGGATTATATTTGATCATTATTACTGTAGGCCCAGCAGCATCCGGGGCAGAGTTCAATATCTAGGGATCTATCTCATACAGAACCGGCTCGAGCCCCCACCCAGTAACCTGGGAAATTCACACACCTCTGGGCGCCTCTGAGAGGCAATGCTTCCCCACTCGCAAGCACAGAGTCTGAGTGTAGGAAAGAAACATTTAATGAAACAGAGAGAGAAGTCATATGGCATTAACTTTGGAAAATACCCCAAACAGAGTTCATAGCCCAAACCATGCACTGAGTCCTCCCCCACCCCTGCAGCCAAGAATCATCTGAAGTCCCAAAGTCCAACACCCCAAAAGCTTCTGTCCCTGGTCAGTGTCACCCAGAGTCCAAAAGTTCACCTGCCGGGTTTTACCTCCCAACCTGGGCGGTAAAGGGATTGATAGAGGCACCTTACGTGGTCCGAGGCCGATGGACCCACCTCTCCGTAGGGTTCTGCTGCAGTCTTTAACATGAACCACTCTGCCACACTCCACCAGCTGTCTCGTTCCATTCCACCAGCCACTCCACTGGTTGCCTGCCACCGCTCCTACTGGCTGCTCGTTCCCGCTGGCTGCTCCGCGGGTCGCCTGCTGCCACTCCTACCGGCCACCTGCCAGTCGTTCCCACCAGCCACTCCGCTGGCCGCCGCCGCTCCTACCAGCCGCCTGCCGGTCATTCCTGTCAGCCACTTCGCTGGCTGCAACAGGTATGGCTCCCATCCAAACCAGTGATTTCACCACTTAGACTGGCAAAATATTCCAGCTTCCACTGGAGTAGCAAAAAGACTTCTCATGGGCTGTCTACACCGGCCAGTTTTTCCAGAAAATCAGCTGCTTTTCTGGAAAAACTTGCCAGCTGTCTACACTGGCCGCTTGAATTTCCGCAAAAGCACTGACTTCCTACTGTAAGACATCAGTGCTTTTTGCGGAAATACTATGCTGCTCCTGTTCAGGCAAAAGTCCCTTTTGCACAAAACTTTTGCGCAAAAGGGCCAGTGTAGACAGCTGAGATTTGTTTTGCGCAAAAAAGCTCCGATCGCGAAAATGGCGATTGGGGCTTTTTTGCACAAAAGCGTGTCTAGATTGGCACGGACACTTTTCCGCAAAAAGTGCTTTTGCAGAAAAGCGTCCGTGCCAATCTAGATGCTCTTTTCCTCAAATGCTTTGAAGGGAAAACTTTTCTGTTAAAAGCATTTCCGGAAAATCATGCCAGTCTAGACGTAGCCATGGAGTCTGCTTTAGGTCTGTCCTTAAAACAAAGGGAGAAAGGGGCAGGTTGGGCCAGTCTTATAGCTCACACCTGGTAGGTGTGAAGCAGGCTGACTCAAGCCCTTTAGCCCTTCTCCCCAACTCAGTCCACTCAACTCTGGAAGGGGGGAGGCTTGTTCCTCGGAGACCTCTTACAATGATGGCGTCTCTCCTGCAAGCACTGGTGGCATGTTTTACAGTTCCCACATTTAGGGGTAGCATGATTTTTGACCCCCACAACAGCCCCAAATTATTTACAGTACAACCACATTCCATTCCAACATTGATCTTCCATCAGCCCTGGCTGAGTTGGATTTACATAGCCACACCTCGGATTCCTTCCCACTCCTGACATGAGCTGTATTTACATATCAAGAGTTAACAGTTAATTCTCTTGCAGAGCAACACAATTGGAATGAGCATACCCACGCCCAGGCAGCTCTCTCCTTTTAGCTGGCTGATGACAAGCCCCTGCTTACATTACTATTTGGAATAGTTGAGCACTTGAATGGATTGGGAGCCTTCTCATTGTCACTATATCATAAGAACATAGGAACGTAAGAATGGCCATACTGGCATACTGGGTCAGAACAAAGGTCCATTCAGCCCAGTACCCTGTCTGCCAACAGTGGCCAATGCCAGGTGTCCCAGAGGGAGTGAACCAAACAGGTACTGATCAAGCGATCTCTCTCCTGCCATCCATCTCCAGACAAACAGAAGCTAGGGACACCATTCCTTACCCATCCTGGCTAATAGCCATTTATGGACTTAACCTGCATGAATTTATCTAGTTCTCTTTTAAACCCTGTTATAGTCCTAGCCTTCACAACTTCCTCAGGCAAGGAGTTCCATAGGTTGACTATGCACTGTGTGAAGAACGTCCTTTTATTTGTTTTAAACCTGCTGCCCATTAGTTTCATTTGGTGGCCCCTAGTTCTTATATTATGGGAACAAGTAAATAACTTTTCCTTATTCACTTTCTCCACACCACTCATGATTTTTATATACCTCTATCATATCCCCCCTTAGTCTCCTCTTTTCCAAGCTGAAAAATGCCAGGCTCTTTAATCTCTCCTCAGCCGTCTTCAATGCATATGTTTGGCTGGGTTTGAGCAGTTCTTGCCCTCTTGAACCAACCTTTACTGGTGTAGTTATTGGTTCTTTTGGCTGCTAAAAGATCCTGCAACGTGCTGTCAATTTTTGCAGCGTATTGGAATACCATAGTGATTCCCACCCAGCTCTGTGGTGGCAAGACCCTGGAGCAGCTAAATACATAAAAAGAGAAGGAATGGCTTTTGGAGTGAAGTGTAGGGAGGAAATGATTGGAAGCTATAATAGCATTCTTGGCATCTGCTTCGCAATTTGATATAATCAGATGCCTCCTTTTAGTTAGTGGTTTGTTAAATCACTGGTTTATAGATTTTTAAATGTTTCTCTCTGTCTCTGTGCATCTCCAAGTCTCAATCTTATTGTCCTGGAATTGAAATTGATGATCTGGGAGGCATGCCTTTTTATGGTGTGTTCTTAACCTTTGCTTTTTAAAAGTTATTTGGGGGAGAGGGGAGGGTAAATTGATGAGCAGCATTCCTATTTCAGTGTCATGAAGGTGCTGGAGCAGAAGCATTAGATAATTGTAGCACAAGGAGGAGCCCTGAAATTGAAAGGGTTTGGAGGGCCCCACTTTTAGCAATTGAGAAATCAATGCCCAATTGCAGAGAGCTCAATTAGTAAACTCCCATCTGAACTAGGACCCTACCAACTAATTTCTCACGGGGTGCTGTACCATGATCAGTGGCACTGGAGTCAAAGGTCCCATGTTCTTTGGAGCGGCTGTTGTTGAAGAGAGACAGGGGAACAAGGAATGGGTGGGGTTAGGCTAAAAGCAACTCACCGACTTGGAAAGGGCATTGCACAGAGTTTAATAAGGAGGCACGTGTTTAACTTAACCTTCGTTCACCTTCACTCTTTGCTAATGATAGGGGCACCAAAAGAGCTGTCAGATGGTAATGGCTTTCAGTCATTAGAGACCTTGTCTGGTTTTGAACAAGTGACCTAGAAATTAGATGCTCTACAAGGCTATTGCAAGAGCTGGTAACATTGTTTGCTGCAAATAAATTAAGTGACAAATTGAGCAATCTTTTCTTTGTGTGAATTGTTGGAAATCTAGACTCTCTGTGGACTCCCTCGCTGCTTCTAGCTGTTCCTATCACAGTTTGGACACTGGATGTTCAACCTGTGGGTTCTCCAAAACCTGTAAATTTTGACTAGTTGCTACACTTGGGCTACATCTAGACTGGCCCCTTCTTCGGAAGAGGCATGCTCATTTCTAACTTTGGAATAGGGAAATCCGCGGGGGATTTAAATATCCCCTGCGGGATTTAAATAAACATGGCCGCCGCTTTTTTTCCGGCTTGGGGAAAAGCCGGAAAAGAGCGTCCAGACTGGCGCGATCCTCCGGAATAAAGCCCTTTTCCGGAGGATCTCTTATTCCTCCTTGCAAGAAAAGATTGCTCTATTTGTCACTTAATTTATTTGCAGCAAACAATGTTACCAGCTCCTTGCAAGGAGGAATAAGAGATCCTCCGGAAAAGGGCTTTATTCCGGAGGATCGCACCAGTCTGGATGCTCTTTTCCGGCTTTTCCCCAAGCCGGAAAAAAGCGGCAGCCATGTTTATTTAAATCCCGTGGGGGATATTTAAATCCCCCGCAGATTTCCCTATTCCAAAGTTAGAAATGAGCATGCCTCTTCCGAAGAAGGGGCCAGTCTAGACATAGCCTTGATGTGTGATTAGTCACCGAAGTCACATGAGACTGTTTTTGTTCCCTATCTGCAACCCCAGAACATTGTAAACTGGAGACTAACAGAAAATTAATAGGGCAGGCTGTGATTTCCCTCTATGCCTGGTGCAATGGAGAAAGGGGGAAGGGGTAAAAACTTCCCTTATATCCCTCTATGCGCTATCCAGACCTTAAGTCTGGGCACCTCAGATTCAATTCGGTGCTTCATGGCTGATTCCACACAGAAGAATGAGAGGTGGAGAAGGAATGATTTGTTCTTAGAGGCCAGCAGCTCTCTTCCCTCAAGAGTGGAAGGGAGACTGAAGGGTATCTCCTGAAGCAACTTCTAGGCTTGTGTAGTTGATACACCTCCCTGCCTTGTGCTCAGGGATGTGTCAAAAGGCACAACTTCACCTGGAGACAAAAACTGTATGAACACCCTGGTTACATTTACATGGCAAAAGTGTGAGTTTGTGTAGACAAGAATGGCTGCGCACACAGCCGTGGGAGCAAGCATTCTCTCTGCAAATGTTGTGGATAAAGATGTTACAAGCCAAACAGCTGCTCCCTCTTGCAATACATGTTCACGGACTCTGTATTCTATATTCAACAGTTTCCAATCATTACTCATCCTCCAAGTCATCCTGATCCCAACCTGGTGGAGATTAGCATTAATAATCTCTTTTAACAATGAGGAGTCCTGTGGCACCTTAAAGACTAACAGATTGATTTGGGCTTAAGATTTTGTGGGTAAAAATGACTTCATTTACATCTGACTGTTATTATCCATGAAAGCTTATGCCTAAATAGATTTGTTTGTCTATAAAGTGCCACAGGACTCCTTGTGGTGGTTGTAGGTAGAGACTGCTATGCCTCTGAGACTTGTCAGTGTGTTTTAATGGAGGCAGTAATGCTTAGTGGATACAGCTCTAGAGTGGGACTCAGGAGGCCAGGGTTCTATTCCCAGCAAAGCTACTGGCCGATTGCTTGTCCTTAGACCAAGTCATGTTGCTGCTTTGTGCCTCAGTTTCCCCTCATCTGGTTGGTGATAGTCATCTTCAGAAAGTACAGCTCTGCTGATGAAACACACAGCTATTGCATTAGTCATTTTTATAAGTTCCCTCCATTTTTGGTTCATATGTTGCATTTATCCTCCCGATTTCACATGTTGAAGAGTGTTGCCAGCCTTTGATTCTTAGGTATAGTTTACTATCATAGGGGCTTCTGGAGGAAAACAAAGTGGCACAGTCCATTTTCAGTCATTTTTAATTTGGCCTCTTCCACCTTTTTCCTGAAGCCTCGTTGTATTGCTCTGCAATGGGGATTTGCCAGTGCTGATAAAGAAAGCAAACTAACTGCATCTTTAATTCCCTTTGATGGCCTCTGCCTCTGAAACAGGTTTCAAAACAAGCGGAGCTTCAAGGCAGCCAAAGCACAGAAGGATGGTCCGTGACCATCATACGGCTCCATGTGGACAGGCTCCAAGCTGGTATTTCCAGGGAGTCTTTCTAACCTCTGGATCAGAGTCATTGGTATGCTAATTTTGTATGCTAATAGTATAATGTCAAACCTTCAACACCATTGGAAGGACAGTGGGATGTTTATAGCAGAGCCTGCTACACCAAACACTGATATCTCCGCTGGCTTCCTGACAATTGAAAAGCCAGCGCTCCAGTTTCTCGCTCATGGAGAGTCACGCGGTAGGTCTCCTTGAAGTGAGGGAGGGGAACCCCCAGTAGTGAGTCTCAGAGTTGGGGTTACCTGGTTCAGGCTCTGGCGGCAGGGCTAAAAATAGCAAAGTAACCATTCCCACTTGGCCTGGGCTCAGGCTCTGTGACGTGGCAAGGGGAGAGTATCTTGGACTTCAGGCCCCATCCCATGCCCGAAAATCCATGCACAGCACAAGCCCTGTGAGCCTGAGTCAGGTGGCCGGGGCTCTGAGATGTGCTATTGTGGGGGTTTTTAATGTGTCTGTGATCCTACAATGAGCTGCTAACCAGCTTTGGAGTATGTCCACACAGCAGCTGGGAGGGGGGTCGCCTAGTCTGGGTGAATCATAGAAACCTCAGGAGTCCTTGAGTCCAGCCCCCTGCCCAAGGCAGGACCGATCCCAACTAAAGCATACCAGCCAGGGTTTTGTCAGGCCGAGAATTAAAAACCTCTAGGGATGGAGATTCCGCCACCTCCTCAGGGAACCCGTCCCAGTGCTTCACCACCCTCCTAGTGAAATAGTTTTTCCTAATATCCAATGACTTGTCCTGGGTGGCCAGGCTTGCAGTAGTTCAGCATGAGGTAGGGTGCTAAAAATAGCAATGTGGCTGCTACAGCATGGCCACTATCTCTGGTTAGTCACCCAAGCCCAGGCTGGCACTCAAACCATGATTCCATTGTGCTCGATGCTATTCAGACATATACCTAAAGCCACACACATTTGTGATCTGCTATTGTAACCCCCACACCTCGTGTGGTTACTGAGTACTGCAAGTGGCACCTAGACCACTGCAACAGTTAAGATCAAGAGACCTCTACGGCATGGTCTGGGAGCCAGCTGGCTTTTAGCTCAGAGGGTAGAGGTGCCCGATAGTCAGCTCTGAGGTCCCAGGTTCAAATCTGCTTTGGTGGTGGTTACACTATCACAGTGGAGTGAGTGCTATGTCCTATTGGGATGAGGGACTCTCCCTTCTCTGTAGCTGTGTCTACATTGGCATGATTGGAATACCATAATGATTCCCACCCAGCTCTGTGGTGGCGAGACCTTAGAGCAGCTAAATACATAAAAAGAGAAGGAATGGCTTTTGGAGTGAAGTGTAGGGAAATGATTGGAAGCCATAATAGAGTTCTTGTGCAAGAACACTGACGTTCTAATGTATGAAATCAGGGCTTCTTGCACAAGAACTATGATGCTCCTGCTCAGGAATAAGCCCTTTTGTGCAACTGTTCTTGCACAAGAGGCCTGTGTAGACAGGCAACATGAATTTCTTGCTCAAGAAAGCCCGATGGCTAAAATGGCCATAGGAGCTTTCTTGCGCAAGAGAGCATCTACACTGGCACGGATGCTTTTACGCAAAAGCACATCTCTTGCACAAAGGCACATGCCAGTGTAGACGCTCTCTTGCGCAAATAATTCAACGCAAAAACTCTTGCGTTAAAAGTATTTGCGCAAAATCTGGCCAATGTAGACGTAGCCCAGTGGTGTACTGCTCACTGGCTGGTTTTCAGAGATGTATAAAGAAGCTTATTAGTAGCCCAGATGGAATGTTGTCCTTCCTGGGCCATGGGTTGGGATAATGTTGCAGTAAAAGCTCCACGTTTAAGAGGGAAAATGAAGAAACACTTCTCTGAAATCTTCATCTCAAAATAATAGTTGTTGCCTGAAGTTGCTCAGGGTTTTGCATCATTCTGTGGCACTGTTGCATACAGTTATAACATGCCTTTTTTTCATGTGCAAGCAAGTTTTCAGTCTTGGCAGAAAATTTCATAGTATTCATTTGTGACATGTTTCCTTTGGGTTTTCTGTGGCAAGCAGCAAAGGAGTTGGTGCTCTGCCTTGCTCTCATTCACTAGGCTCCGTTCTGGAGCATAGTTGCTCCCAGGGAACTTTGTGTTCTGGCTGGGAATCCTGAAAGGTGGGATTGCCTAAGTACTGTTCAGACTGACTGGTGTAATTAAAAGTAGCCACGCGCAGAATATGCCTTGACTCCACATCATCGCTTACTTCTTAGCAGGGAGCTGAATCGCAAAGCTCCTGTCCATTATATCAACATCCGTTACATCTCAGCAGTAGGGCAACAAAGTGTTAAAGTCACAGGCAAGTGACTGACGAGCAAAGAATTCCTGAAGTGGACTAAAGTGCACTAAGAATTCCTGAAGTGGACTAAAGCGGACCTAAGATATGGCTGTCCAGTTTCTATTGCAATGAATGGGAATGAGTTCTCCATGTTGCCTGAATAGGTTTGGCTACCTTACTATAGTCTTGACATGGCTCTGAAGCCTATCATACTCCTCCCGCAGAAGTAGTTGCTGTGTGTAGATTTATAGTGTGTGTGTGTGTGTGTGTGTGTGTGTATATATATTATATAATGTACAATTTTAGTTATATAATAGTCATACAGAAAGTGTTTGAATTCTGGTCTCCTGTAAGCCAGTGAAAGTTTATAGTAATTGTTTAGAACTTAAGAGTTGGATTTATTACTAGCATGAGTGAGTTCAAAATCTTGCTCATGCGGTGCACGTATTCATTATTCATATATATCCACACAGAGTTTTGCCTTTTGATGTGGTGTTTTTTTTTTATTGTACACATGCAACATATTGGTGTGTGTATTTTATTTACCTGCAGTATATACATATGTCAGCCTCCAAAACCCTTGGAAATGATTTTTCCTGGTTCTTTTATTAACGTCGCTCTAAGAATGCTGTGTATTTAAAGCTGTGCAAGCACTGAAATCCATTATACTGAACCATCTGTGAATAACAAGTACAGGCTGACCTACGTCTGCTGCATAGCCAGTCTACTAATTATCTACAAAAATTTGGAAGGGTCGCCTGCTGTCCAAATTGTTACCGTGCACCAGAAGGTAATTCTCAGCAGTGAGCAGGAAATGACTCGGAAAACATGGTTAGAGTCAGATACTTAAAAAGATCTTCAGGTACTTGATCCTTAGCTAAACGAAAAGATGACTTGAACCAAGCAAATCCATGTCTCCGCCTGTTACGTGCGTGGAAGAACATAAAATAGGGTGAGGAGGATATGAGGCAAGCACAGCAGAAAATTGTTTTAAAATAGATAACATAATTCTGGCTGTGGGGTTACCTGTTGCTTTACAAGCACAGCTAGTATTTAATAGTGATAGGCTACATTCCAAGGGTTTTGTTTTTACTACACTAAACTTGGCCTGCCTATCGGAATTTGAGCCAAACTTTGTAAATGTGCAGCTGGGCTGGAAAAGGTGTGAAATCTTCCTTTGTGAGATTTCATAACCTGATTCCAGTCCATTCAGACACCATGTGAGAACACAGCCTTTCAGAAATGAATTCATTTCTGGCCCGAGTGTAGAGATGTAGAAAAATGTGAAACAATTCGACAGTCAAGTTGGCGTGTAGGTTATAGGTCTGAATCCTTATCCATATAACTCAAGGGGAATCTTTTCATTGAATTCAAAGGTGTCTGTCTTAATACAACTATTTATGTAACCTTCAATATTTAAATTCAGGAATGGTTTGAGGTTTTGCAGAGCTCGAGGTTCCTGCAAAAAAAGAAAAAAGGCGGTGAATAGTTTTAGACGTTTACATAAATTGACATTAGCCATTTTCATACCCTCCTCCTGTTCATCTTCCATGAATGTTTATGCAGGCCAATACAATTAGTATGAAGCCTCTCAGAAGGGAAAATTTAGGCTCACATGCTCAGATACTTACAGAATGGCACATTTTAAAATTTTCTTGCCTTGAGCTTTTGCCACAAAGGAGTGATGATTAATTATGCTTGGCCAGTTTGAAAAGAGAAGTACCTGTGACTTCAGAGACCAGTCACAATTAAGGCCTGGCCTACACTTGAAAGGTTGTGGGTTTTTTTTCTTTGGCACAGCTATGCCAATTAGAGGTGTGATGTTTGGCTGACATCCTTGTGCCAGCCAAAGCCCTAGAGTAGAAGTATTTATAAGCTAGAACAGCAAAAATACTCTCTCTGCTACAAACAGCATCTGCAGTAGGTGGGTTTGGTGGGACAGCTATGGGGGGCTGAGCAATATAGCTCAGATTTCAAGTTCTAAGTCTCTTTTGTGGTCAATTTTATTCTCCCAGTTTCAATTCAGAAATACATGTTGAGAAGATGTCGATCTTTTTATAGTATTCTGCAAACAGGGGGGGAAAGGCAAAATTAAACACATCAATTGTTTGCTACAGGTTGAGCCTCCCAAATCTGGGACTCTCTGGTCTGGCAACATCTGAGGTCCAAGAGGGCCACCGATGTTTCTGAAAGGTTCGGGAGGTGGGAGCAGGAGCTATCCAGGAAAACGCAGGGACTGGGAAGCCCAGCTGGGCCTGGCAGTGGCCGGGCCCGATAGCGGCCAGGGGGTGCTGACTCTGGATGGGCAGCCCGCTAGCAGCAGCAGGCAGCCCCAGCTGGGGAACCCCCGGAAATCGCAGGTGGGAGTAGAGCCAGCAGCGGCTGAGGCACCTGGGAGAGGAGTCTGGGAGCAGGGCAGCACGTAGGGGAGCATTGACTTCCCCTAGTCCAGAAAACTCCTTGGTCTGGGACAGCTCAGGTCCCGAGGGTGCAAATGGTTCACACAGCCGTTGTTTGGGGAGAAGCCGTGGGGTGGGTTTCATTTGGTCTGATCTTTCTGACAGTATTCAATCAGCTCCCAGTTGCATTTGGTTGCTTTGTGTTCTCTCATGTGCAGAAGTCCAGGCTGATGCATTTGTGTCCCTTTCTGTGGGTTATTCTCTGCCCAGTTGTGCTATTTCCTAGAAGTGATAGCATCTCAAATACGGCTTCCACCCTTGTCTTTGCAAAGTCTGCGTACACAGGTTTTTTCACATGTGCAAAACTGTGCAGTTGCTCAGACAGTGGGGGTGTGCTTCTAGAAACTGCCCCTGACTGCAGGCTCCCTCCCCCCCCCCCACCTCCTCAGGATTGCCGGAGCTCAGCAACTCTCTGCCTTCCATGCCACAATCCTGCACTGGGGGGCTGTGTGTGTGTGTGTGTGCGGGATGGAAGGGGACATGGTGTAGCACTGGGTGTATGCCACCCAAGGATTCCCCAATGAAAGGACTCCCACCTGTTTCCCTGCAGATCAGCATCTCTGGGGAAGTATGATGCACTTTGGGCCAATGTTCCTGTTAATGTTTTCCATTGGCATGTGGAATAATTGTGTGTGCACCAAGGCATGTGTGGATGTGCACCACTAGTAGAAATCCATGCTGTTGGCTGCTGCTAGCTGTGGGCACTCTGCTAATCAGCTGGGTGGAATCTCTCCTGGGCCGCCCCGCAAGCGCTCAGCTTAGAGGGAACACTGCTCTGGCAGTCCGAGTGTGAGACAGTGCAGGGTTCATACCTGGCTTAGTGTGTGTCAGACTGCCAAGGCAGGATCGCTTCCCAGCTTTTAGGTGGGGTTTCCACCACTTCCTTTAGCAGATGGTTCTTGAGGCCACTTGATCGCACACCGGTCAGTTCATGCCGTCTCCTTCATCGCCCCCTCCAGCAGCTTTGCACTAGAGGACGTGGCAATTCTGTGCCTCAGCACCGGTTAAAGCTCCCCTTGGCTCAGGTCTTCACAGTGAAGCGTCAGTGGAATGGTGTTACCAGGTCTTTTCCCCACCAACTGCTGCCTGTGGAACACACTCCACGTCCCAAGGGCAGGGCTGAAGGAAATTTCCTGCTCCAACCAAAAATGTTGGGCAGCTTTGTGGAAAGCCCCACCCCCGACTTCCTCTTCCATCCTCTGTTTCTCCTCTTTCTTGTGCTGCGGGCCCTCTTGGGGTAGGCCCCGAACGGTTGGCATCTTGCAGGTGTCTGGCCTCCTTGTCCACGGAGGAAGGAAGAGACATGAGGATAACTTAGCTGGCTGCTAGAGATTTCCCCCCTGAGATTTAGTCTAAAAGTCTCTTTGGTGTGTTTCTTTGATAGTTCTTTGAGTCAAAGATGCCTCCTAAACCATTCGTCTCCGTTCCTTGCTGTTCACATTCTTCAGATACTTGTGCACTGTACTTCCCGCCCCCTCTTGCCTGTGCTATGTGGAGCATTATCTTCATGCTTTTAAACAAGAGCTGCAGATGCCTCCATTAAGTTTGCAAAACCACAAACTCTTTCCTCCACCCCTCTGTTTAAATATCAAAGATCCTTCCAAGGGAGGGATAAAGGCCAAGTAGCTTGAACCAGAACACATGACCGGGAATATAAACTATATAGTGGCTGTGTGCACAGTGCGCAAAGGGCTAGCGTTACAACCCTGACTCAGCCACAACGTGGGGTAAGAGGGAGCCACGGTCCTCTTTGGGCCCTGCTCAGGTTCTCCCCCCGCCAGTGGGGAGGAGAGCAGGCAGTGCTCGACTGACAAGTGAGCAAGGACAGGGTGGGAATAGGGGAACTGTAGCTTTGCCCCCTTTCCTGCCATCTAGATCGGCTTGTCAGGTGCAAAAGAGGCAGTCAGAGGCTCTATGAGAGGGGGGTGGGAGTACAGAATGAGCAGTGAACACAGTGGTGCTGGAATATTGTTTACAGGGAGGGGCCTAAAAGCCAGTGGGCCTCAACCCCTCCCCCCTGAAGTTCTGCGCGTCCCCCTCCACCTTCCAAAGCTGGGGCCAGGAGCAGGCCTGTGGCTCTAGATAGAGGCTGGGAAATGTGGATAGGGTCCAGGCTGGGACCCTGTGTGCAGGGCCTGTGGTGGCTGGAAGCCCGCGTTTGAATCCCAGGTGTCCAGCAGACCAGGGACACCGCGAGCAAAGCCGCAGCAGCAGCTTCTGAGGCATTGCCAGAGCAAAGCCTCAGAAGCACGGGAACCCGCAGCTGCTGCGGCTTTGCTCCCCGTGTCTCTGGTCTGCTGGGGGGGGGGGGGGGCAGCAGCGGCTTCTGAGGCTTTGCCAGAGCAAAGCCTCAGAAGCGCAGGACCCCTCCGCGGCTGCGGCTTTGCTCCCGGTGCCCCTGGTCTGCTGGAGACGGTCCCCAGCAGACCAGGGGCACCGGGAACAGCTTTTCTCACCCCAGAGGTCGAGGTGGCGGACCGCTGCCTGCGAGCTCCGGGGCGAGAGAGCCCCATTCGTAAGTGCGGATCCGACGTAAGTCAGATCCGCGTAAGTTCCTGTACTTAATTTTAAGCATAATAGTAGAAGTGAAATGAATCAAAAAGGACACTATCAAAATGAAATGCATTGTTAGGCCTAAACTGAAGCTTTTATAAAAGCCTTGGTTCCACCGGAAACCTCAAATGGTTGGCTTTTGTTTCAATGTGGAAACATTTATTTTTTTCACCTAAATGTGAGATTTTCCCTTGGAACAGAAATTCCGGTTCTTGGCCATTTATAGTTACTCCAGTGTCAAAGTGGTGTTATGAGACTTTGTTTTAATACTATTAATTCCACCACAATTGATTATCAGAAAATGAATTAAATAAAAAAAGACCTAATTCACTGCTGTGATCCAACTGCTTTAGGATGCTCTGGGGTTGTAAATTGGGTTCATCACTGTTTACTTCACTGTTAGTTAGCACACACTTTGAATCTGCCTGAATATTTTCATCTTACCAGTTCACTATATAGAATTTCATGCAGGAAAATTCTTTTGACGTAAAACACATGCAGAGAGAGATTAAAACAATGAATAACATTTTCTTGTTAATCTAGGTAGTATTTTCAGATCACAGATTTATTGCAAATCATGTGTTATTTGGTATTTTTCTTAAAGCCCCACCTCCTAGATACAGGTTAATATTGCAAGGATCGTAGCTCTCACTTAAAACAAACACAAATTTTTAAAGACTCAGAAGAGTAGATGGGTTAGTCTGTATTTACAAAAGCAATGAGGAGTCCTGTGGTAGCTTAGAAAGCCATAAGCTTTCACGAGTAAAAACCACTTTGGCAAATGCAAGTGGTTTTGACCTATGAAAGCATATGTCCAAATCTATTTCTCAGTCTTTAAAGTGCCACAGGACTCCTTGTTGTGTTTTAAAAAAAGAATTGGGTTTCTTGCCTTTACAGTTGTAGAGGAAATATTCCCCAGGTGAGTTAGAATGAATGTGGCCCTAGTCCTTCCATGAAATCCACATGGGTGGAATTCTGCCTGCTTGAAACCCCACTAATTTCACTCGGGCCGTGTGTGAGTATGGGGGATCTGTTAGTATGGAACTCTTTGCAGGATCAGGGCTATGTGACCCATTTCACCAAGCTGCGCAGAAACATACCTACAACCAGAGACACTATTCATCTTGGTTGTGTGGGAGGGTCACAAACTGCCCTCCTGCTCGTTGCTGTGCTGTTGAGCGGCCGAGCAGTTTTGTTTTTGTGAATCTAGGCCCATCTGCACGCTTGACGCTTTTTTCATGGAAGCCTGCAGCTGCAGGCTCCCCCCACCCTCCTGCACGACAGCCTGGTTTGGGGGCGGAGGATTTGTTTGTTACAGTTCAAATCTCTGATGAGCAGATCACTGCAGCTCTGCCTAAGAGCCTCCGCTCGTTGAGGAAGACGGAAAACTAAGACTGGCATAAGGAAGCGGATTTTTTTTTCCAAAGCAACACTGAAAGAAATGTGTGCAGTCAAGTGTGTGTGGCTGTGAGCGTGGCTGTGGATGGGGGCGAAGGGGGGGCGGCGAGAGAACAAACCAGACTGTGTATTCCTTCCAGCCATTTCAGATTACCCTTCCCTGGCAAATTTGTGCTCCTCCCTGCAAGGAAGAGAATAGCTTCGCTCTCTCCTCTTTGTGGTAAATTAAAGAATATTTGAATCCCAGGGAAAAAGCTGCATGAAAATAAATATTTTGCTCTTCTGGGTGAATGCATCTGGATAAAACTGCTCTTTGGGGGTCACCGTATTGCTCTGTCTCAGCCCCCCTTTTCATTGCCCCCCCTTTGCATGCAGAACAATGAATCTGTGTAAGCACCACTGTTCAGCTACAGTCAGATGATTCACCTACATGTGAACCCAGGGAAGCTGCAGAAAGCTTTCAGGCAAAGGTGCAGTAGTATAAATATTTTAAATCTCACTGTGAACTGGGAATACTGTGACATATGTTTTACATTCCAGCGCCTGCCATAGTGCCATTATTTTCAAACCTGTCGCCTTTTGTAGGCTATGCACTCATAGACAAATGCCATCACTTCAAAACCAATAGCGAAGCTGCTTCTTTACATACCCATTCCTTTTAGTGCCAGCTGACAGTTTGGAAATGTTTCTCCTTTCTACACCCCCCCTCCCCATGATAACATGATCTGACCTAAAAATAAATAAGCGGCAAGAGGTGGCTGCGATTTAAGATCAAACACCAACATTTCTACTGAAATTTGTAAGCTCCCACTTTGTTGGGGCTACAGTGACAGGGGAAAGGTGAGATGAAAATCGTCGCCTGATAGTGGTACTGAGCAGGACAGCAGGGCTCAAGTATAGATTTTTGTTTTAGCTCTGGAAATGCAGGTTAAAATCTGGTTCAAGTGAAAATAAATGTTGCTAGACAAACTGTGGCACAGTTTGTCCTGATTGGGAATCCTTAAGAGTAGTCTTAAAACTGAAATATGAGCAAGATAGCACAGGGCAAGACAGAGTTATGTGAGGAAGCTTTCAACCCCAAATGACTGAGAAACGACTCGGTGAAATCCATGGCCTGTGTTAAGCAGGGGGTCAGAATAGATGATTGTAATGGGCCCCCTCTAGCTTGAAAACGAAGGGTTATGCATTAGTATACAATCTCAATATTTCACACAGATCGGGGTTTACTGCAAAAGTTTCTCAAGATGAAAAGTGCTAGCCTGGCAGCTCAAACTCTTAGGCTGTATCTACACTGGGCCACTTATTCCGGAATAAGCTGCGAGCTGTCTACACTGGCCCTTGAATTTCCGGAAAAGCAACGATTCTCTACTGTACAAAATCAGCTGCTATTCCGGAAAAACTATTCTGCTCCCGCTCGGGCATAAGTCCTTATTCCGGAACACTGTTCTGGAAAAGGGCCAGTGTAGACAGCCCAGTAATCTTTTCCGGACAAAAGCCCCGATCGCGAAAATGACGCTCGGGGCTCTTTTCCGGAAAAGCGCGTCTACATTGGCCGTGGACGCTTTTCCGGAAAAGGGCTTTTCCGGAAAAGCAGCCTGCCAATGTAGACACTCCTTTTCCGGAAAAACTTAAAACGGAATAGTATTCCATTTTAAGCAGTTCCGGAAATTCATGCCAGTGTAGACACAGCCTTAGGGTATGTCTACACAGCAAAGTTATTTTGAAATAACAGTCCTTATTTCGAAATAATTTTACTAGCACCTACACAGCCAGCTCCCAGGAGCCTGCCAGGGACCAGAGAAGGCAGGTGCCTTCCCAGTCCAGGATGGAGATCATGGACCTTATTCAGGTTTGGGGGGGATGCCCCCAACATCCATGATCTCTGCACTAGATGAAGGAATGAGGCCGTCTATGGCAGGATAGCTTCCAGCCTGGCCACCAAAGGCCACATGTGAACCCAGGAGCAGGTTTGCATGAAAATCAAGTTGGTCTGGCGAGACCCCCAACCCTGAGCTTCCCCTCCCCCTTCTTCCTCTTGCTTCTCCCTTCCAGCTCCCTCCTCCCAGGTTTCCCCCTCCCCTCTCCCACCCTCTCTCTTCTCCTCTCCCACCTCCTTTCCCCAGTCTCACCAGAGTTTCATTCCCCCCCCCCCCCAGTTTTGTTAAATGAAGAGAGTTTGTGTTCATGAAAATATGTGTATTTTATTTTACATCAGGAAGGGGGATTAGGGAGGAGTAAGTGGAAGGATGTGAGGGAGGAATGAGGCACAAGCCCTCAGTGTGTGCAGACGCATTATTTCAAAATAAGTTATTTCGAAATAACACTGTAGAATAGACATACCCTTAGATAAGAGGTTTATTTATTGGAATTCTTTCCCTCATAATACTGGTGGGTTTTAGACAGTTAGACAAATGGATACTGTAGACAGTATCCCTGACTGTCAGGAAAAAATTTCTACTAGCCTGAGGAGTAGTCCCTCATGTAAAGTGGCGGTGTTTATGTACCCTGTGCTGAGTAAGAATGTGAGGACTTCATACTTGTAAAACTGTCTATTGATTTACAGAGATGCTGCCACTGCAGGTAGCATTCTAGCCTTATGTACACAGACTGACTTAACTGAAGCATTCCCACTGATTGAACTGGGGTTGGAATGAGAGTTTCAGTGAATTAATTGTTCTCTTCTAGTTTTGATTTCTGCATTGCTTATTGGAATAGTATGTCCTGTGATACCAACCTGTCACACAGTTAAGATTTAACTCTAGATTTTAAGACTATTTTGCTGTATACATTAAATCACTGGAAAGGTTTGCTGTAATGTGGATGGCACGTTGAAATTTCAACAAAGTTTGTCATAGGTACTGAGACAGCTGCTTATTGAGACGTACCAACATTCAACAGAATGCAAAAAATGCTGGAGACGATCATGAATCCATAATCCACAATAACTGTGCTGATAAAAGGCCCAACAGAAAAGAATTAATAAAATAAAATTAATGGTGCTCAATAACAGAAGATTTTTCTAGCTGCAACTTAGCGTTAGAAAATTTAGACACTGATATACTGGCAAAACCAAACACAGGTTGAAAAGCAGGAGTACTCCTGTGCCTGATTAAAAATCTCATTGAAGTGGTGTTGTTTTTTTAAATATTCAAGTAATGAGGCTATTTGACTGCAAATTCTTCCACAGTTTGGAGGTATCTGGTGAATTGTTCTTGGAAACTATGTCT
This sequence comes from Pelodiscus sinensis, assembly GCF_052426305.1. Lineage (NCBI taxonomy): Eukaryota > Metazoa > Chordata > Testudines > Trionychidae > Pelodiscus > Pelodiscus sinensis. Next base: position 10,168,503 of record NC_143059.1, read on the forward strand.
CTTTAGGCATTTTCTTTGGAGACTATTATTGGAAAAAATAAGTTGAGCAAATTTTGTTGGATTCGTTGAAGAATCAGCCTGTGAGTAAAACTTAAGAAATCCCAGTGGAACAACTGGGCAAAAGGTTGATTGTGTCCAGTTTTAGACACTACATACGTGCTTTGGGCTCTTGCTAGCCGAGAGAAATGTTTGAGATTGTTGGTTTTTAATAAACAATGCACACCGCACGTTCACACCCAACAAGTCTGACCCAGAGGTCAGGGTTTATAGATTTTACTTGAATGTCTTCAAAAGAAATGTGGGATCAAGTAGTCTGTTGTGACTCACTTAAAAATGATTTGGAGCCAGAGGAGAGGTATCCATAATTTCAGCATCCAGATTATCAGAGCAGAGACACGTTGACAAATGTCACCAGATCCTTTCCCATGGAAGAGTAAAGTGCAGAAACATAGATAGAGAAGGGATCACATTTTCAGGTGTGAGTGAGCAACTCAGGTACCTAACTCACATTTGTACCCAGCCAGAGTCAGAGAGGATTAAGTCTGTTCCCTTAAAGGTCAACAGAAAGACTCTGATTGACTTCTGTGGGAGAAGTCCACAGAAAGTCCATAGTAGATCCAAAGAAACATGCTGACTGTTGGAATAAGCCATCACAGTTCTTCTGATGGCTCTGGAGTTGCGGTAGGAAGTCCTCGCCCGGTGAAACGCAATAGCAGTTTTGCCGTTGACTTATTTGGAAGAGACCCTAAGCAGGACCAATTCCAACTCAATCATCACACTCAGGGCTTTGTCAAGAGGGGATTTAAAAATCTCTAGGGATGGGGATTCTACCAGCTCCCTAGGTAATGTATTCCAGTGCTTCACCACCTGTGTAGTGACCTAGTTTTTCCTAATATCTAACCTAGACCTCCCCACTGCAACTTGAGACCATTGCTCCTCCTTCTGCCATCCGTTATCACTGAGAACAATCTCTCTCCAGCCTCGATGGAACTCCCTTTCAGGCAGTTGAAGGTTGCTATCAAATCCCTTCCCCCATATTCTGGTGTAGAATAAATACGCTCAAATTCCTCAGCCTCTCCTCCCAAATCATGTGCTCCAGCTTCTTGGTCATTTTGTTGCTCTCCGCTGGACTTTCTCCCATGTGTCCAGATCCTTTCTGTGACCGGGGCCCCAGAATTGGATGCAGTACTCCAGATGTGGCCTCCCCAGTGCCAAATCAAGGAGAATAATCACTTCCCTAGATCAGCTGGCAATGCTCCTAGTAATATACCCTAATGCACTGTGCTCCCGTTTGGCTAAAAGGGCACACTGTTGACTCCTATCTAGTGTCTCATCCACTGTAATCCCCAGGTCATTCAGAAGAATCAGGATGTTACTCCTGGTTGCTTAAAGCAATGGTAAATGTGGCCCAGATTAGAGGTCAGACTATTGGGTCTTACACCTAAGTAGAAATCAAGAATATACTGAAGTCCTGAGATCAGACTCTCTCACCTATTCCAGTTTCAAAATCTATTCCAAAGGAGTAAATGGTGAACATGCATGCTGGTATGTTTGCCCTCCAATAAATGTCAATATGTTATTGTTTGTGTAGTACTGGTTAATGGCCAAGCCAGCCTCTTTGTTTCTATTATTTAACTCAACACCATGTGTTCATAAGAGGTGCATTTGTGCAGCACCCTTAGCTTGAAATAAGCTACGCAATGTGTGCAAATTGTGTAGTTTATTGCAATGCTATTTCAAAATAGCTTATTTCATAATTTGGCAGTGTCTACTTAGTGCCAAATTGTGAAATAACTCACTATTCCGAAATAGCTCCTCAGTGCAGATGTACCTAAGGAGAGCTGTGCAAAATCCTCAAAATGAAAGCTGAAACCATGTGATCTTTGCCTGATTCTACACCCTCTGGCAAAACCAACCCAGGCTTCCACAACTTTTTTTTTTTGCTTTCTTTCAGCAAGCAGAGAGAGTTGTCCAGAACTTCCCAATGTGATCAGCAATGTGTTTATTATGAAAAACACAGAGTCAGTCAAAGATGCAATGGATCTTGTTTTCCAGTTCCTTCTGTGCCTTATTCATACAAACTTCAGATTGATAGATTTAACTTGGATGTGGGAAAACTGACATGCCAAATGGTTACTCACAAGTAGTGCAAATGGAATCACTGTAGTCACAAACAACGGCGCAAGGAGAATTAGGTCATTGCCATCATAGAATAATGGGATGTACTGACTCAAAGTTGTCTCTATCCCCACAGCACCCTTCTGAAAATCTTTAAGCTTCATTCTTTTATTTTAAGGATGTGGGGATCTTTCCCTGCCTCCCGCCCCCCTGGTGTTAGTTACAACAGCTATAGAGGTTGGTTATTGGTGTATATATACCCCACATTGGTGGTGTAAAAGGGAGCTAGAGGGCTAAGTCAGTGTACTTGATTGTATGTCACATTTAATTCAGGGTAAGACTCATTTGGGATAGAGCTGCATGGCTGGTTTAAGTGGAGGAAAGGCCAGAAGGAGCTGGTACCCTAGGACTGGTCCTGAAGCGAGAAGCACAGCAGGTATGGAGACACCTGAACTAGGGCTGGGAGAAGAAGTCCAGGGAAGAAATCTTTAAGGGTCAAAGGCTTAGAAGGAATTGGGCCACCAGGGAGGAAGTCCTGAGAGGCCATGCTTTGTTGGCACAGCTGGAAAAAACTTTCCCACCTTCCCAGGCTCTGTAAAGAGTTGGCCAAAGGAAGCCCAGACAGAGACTAGGTCTTGGAATGTTCTCTTGAGAAGGGGACTCGGGGGGGAAAAAGCCAGGAGAGAGATGGGAGAAATGCAGGAGTGGAACAAGTTCCTGTCATGGTCACTGACGAAAGGGACAGAAACTAGAACTCCAAGGGATAAAACCTTGGGGAGGTCTTGCTCACTGGAAGAAATGGAAAGGAACTGAAAGGAACTAGAAAGGATGCTAGGGAAAGGGGCTTAGAAAGAGACACACTAAGAATTAATTTAGAGAGGCAGTAAGGCTCCCTGCTTACCGGGTCCCTGGACTACCACCCAGAGGAGAGAGTGGACCCGAGATCCCCTACCAGCTATCGACGTAGGTGGCACAAAACCTTCCTGACTCAAGATGCAAGAACTATTGGAAGTCCCGAGAGAAGGGCCACAAAGTCCAGAATTAGGAGTTAAAGATTTGATACAAAGTCATTGGACTATTCATTTGTGAGACTTTTTTACCCTGGCAAGGGTAGGACTGAACATGACCTGACCAGAAGGCAGAGTCATGAGAAGGAGCAGATAACCAAGAGAGCAGACAGCTGTTGACAGGGGGAGCAGAAGGAGGAGAGTTTGCTATGTCATGAGGTGGTGTGCCAGCTGGTGAATTACTCTTCTATAGGATCAATGTAGAGTAACTGTCATTCTGTGATGTAGTGCCACTGAAATCTATTTAAGATACAAGTTCATCTGCTCCAAACTACAAAATTCCAATTGGAGAGAGGGATTAGGATGGGAATAAAAGGGGAGAGCTGCCTTACCATGGGGGCAGCAAACAGAACAAAAATATTACCTTGAGGTAGTGGAAAGTTAATTTTTTTAGCAATGATGTTCTGACCAAGACATTCCTGGAATCAAAAACTCCAAGTAGTATTGTGCTGCAGCTTGTTATGTTTTTGTATCATTTCTGTGTGGGGGGTGCTGCTGTGAACATGACATGCTAATCAGAGTCTTAGAAGTTAGCGTTAGAAAACATCTATTCGGTCACCTTCTCTATTTCACTTAGGGTTATGGGACTAGTCCTTACAATGTGTTTCCAGTGCCTTGACAACAGGTCCAGATTAACTCTCCTGTGGGTCCAGGTCTATTAGATTTTGTGGGGCCTCTGTATTCAAAACTTTTTCCTAACTGACAACAAAATAATCACCATGATGGCCTCAGGACTATTAATGCTATATGAAACTTGCTTTTTCATTAATATAAAGCTGTTCTGTGGTTACATTTCGGTATTGGCGCCTGTAGAAATATAGCTAAGTCCATCCAATTTCACTTTCTGCCTTTTGCCCACTACTTAACTTAGAAGAGCTGTTATTTGTATTTCTGGGAGGGAGTTTGGGAGCAGGAGGGCCTTCTGACCTGGGGCAGGAAGAGATGAGAGGTCCTCGATCTGTCACAGCAGGCCTCAGGCAGGATACTTGCATGCCATGGCTCCACACCATACTTCACGTTGGTGGGAGGGAGACCGCGTGTCTCCATGTGTAGCCCATGCCCACAAGCGCTGCCCCTGCAGCTCCCATTGGCTGGATACTAGCCAATGGGAGCTGCAGGGATGGTGCTGGGGCTGAGGGAAGTGTGTGGAGTTTCCTCCTTCCCAGCCCCAACAACGGGCTGCAGAGATGTGCCAGCAGCCAGCCACTTCAGGGAACAGCCTGGTGCCATGGGATGTAGGCGTTAGCCTGCACTGCTGGATGCGTAATGGCCTGGGAGATTTATTTTTGCATGGCTCCACTTAGCCTGGAAACCTGGACTTCAGCCCTTAAAACTCCTACATTAATCCATCCCTGCTTGCCAAGTTTCAGTGGTGCTGAGAAGATGGTGGGATAACAAGTGCGGACTAAAAGGATACTGCATACAGTTTAATATGATGTTCAGAGGAAGGGGAGAAGGCCAATACGCCCTGTTGTTTCTTCACTTAGTAGGTCAGATTCACCTGGGCTGGCTCCGGAATATACACACTGCATCGCCTGGCCCTTCGTGTCCCCGCAGAAGTTAATCAGAGGGAGAGCATGCAGTGGTGTTTTCATGGCGAGCCCATCCCACTGGGCAACATGAATCTTGGACAGGCGCCTCTGAGGAACTCTGTGGTCCCGCAGCAGCACTATGAAAGACCACCCTGACTACTTCCCTGCCTGCTTTGGTCACTGCTCACTGCCTGTAGATCTCAGAGCGCAGGGGAGGGAGGGTGTTGTGAGTGGAACTCTCACCAACATGGGCCTTGTCAGGCCCAAGAAGCCCAAGTAAAAACCCAAAGGGCAAAGTGGAGGTAGAAGTAAAAAAGCTGGGGGGATAAGTCAAACCGAGGTCAGCTTTTTATGTAAGATCCTGGGAACATATTCAATTCCGTTGGGTAACTCAACCCATCTTCTGTACACAACTCGGCTTAATTTATGCAGCTTAAATGGCACATGTCACAACATGAGCCATCGGTGTTTGGGAGCAGGGGAAGGAAGGAAAACTAACAAACACGGCTGTTTTGTTTTTTTTTAAACCACAGTTGAACGATACTGTTCTGAAAGCATCTCTCTTTTTGTTTAGGCAAAGCTACACATAAGCTGCACTCCTGTCTGCACTCAGTTCGCTTAGTTACTTGCCAGTAGATGGAGTAGTTAAGTCATCGGTCTCGCTCTCTTCTAGCCAGCAGATCAGTTTTTAATCTGACAATCTCCCTGGTTTCTAGGCGCCATTAAACCCTCACCTCTGTCTTCACAGGACCATGACAGCCACGTCGTCATCGCTAGTAGGAAAAGCTAGCTGCATTTCCTATAGTGACAAAAAGGATGGTTTGTTACCCATCATCTAAAATAAACAGTTTCACTTTCTGCCTTTTGGACATCGGAAATTTATCTGCCCAAGTTTCTGTTCATTTCCCCCTTGTCTCTTTTTAGGAACTTATTCTTCCCAACAGGAGGAAAAGAGATTATAAAAGTGCATTCCAATTGTGACCCTGTTGCCACTATGTAATAAAGAAAGCAAGGCTGTTCTTCAAGGGAAGATGACATTTTAGGCTCTTTATTTTGTCTCGTATTTATGAAATAGTGTAGGCTTTAGCCTTCCACTAGGAGACACATTTTCTATGTGAGAGTGATGTGATTACTGCCATGGAAATCATCCTAGGCCATGTCTACTCTAGGAGATAAGGTCAAATTTATTAAGATCGACTTTTCAGCCCCAGATATTGTAAAGTTGAAAGTGCATGTCCCCACTGTGTGCAAGAATTTGACATAGTTCAAAGTAGAGTGTCCCCAGTAGGGTGGGGGACATTGAAAGCAAAGCACCATGGGTAACTATCCCACAGTGCTTGTACCCCTTGGCATTCTGAGCTATGTTCCCCATGCACACTAGGACCAAAACTATGCAACGAATGGTTGTGAGAACATGTCGTCAGTGTCCCAAAATGCACTTCTTTCCTACGTCTCCCCCTGCTTAAGAAAAACAAACAGTCTTTTCATGCCCTTTTTTCTCTTGGTTATCTGCACAGGAACTCATCATGGATCCTATTGGGCATCACAGCATTATAATGTTGACATTAACCTTGGTGTGCCAAATACTGGAGTATTTCCAGAGCATATCCAGGGTCTGCTGTAACAAAGAAGACTCTTGGGAGGCCATGAACATACTCTTCTGTGAAGCACTTGAGTTAAGCAACTTGCAAATGGTTCATGAAGCCGTACATGGGCAGCCAGGACCACAGTAAGGAGTGGTTCAACTACAGGCTGAGCAAGTGCAGAATGGTTGGTAGAATGTGCTTTTGGACACCGAAAGGGAAGGTTCTGCAGTCTACTAACAAGGTTAGACCTCTGCAAATGCAACATTTCCATGTGGTGGTGCCTTGCTTTGTGCTCCATAATTTGTGAAAGAAAGGGGGAAAGGTATCTGACAGGGTTGGGAGATGAGGCAGACTGCTTAGCAGGGATTTTGAGCAGCCCGACAAGAGGGCAATAAGGAGAGCACAGCAAGGGGCAGCGCAAATAAGAGAGTCATACTTGTTGCTGCATTCAACGTGCTTGCCCATAACTCCTTCCTGCATTCAACACAAGCAATAAAGAGATGGTTGTTCAGAAATTGTGTATTTTTATGTAGGGAACACAGCAGGGATAGAAAAGGAGTCCAGGGTGAAAGCTTCATGCGTGTGTGTGTGTGTGTGTGTGTGTGTGTGTGTGTGTGTGTGTGTGTGTGAAAGAGAGAGAGAGAGATCACAATTGCGAGGACAGCGATTGCTTTCTGATGCATCCCTCAGAATAGTTGTGTGAGGCTGCCCTTGACTTCCCCCACCATGTTCTAGGGCCCCTGGGTGAGGAGACTATGGAACTCAGTGAGGAGGGAATGTTGGTCCGCAAGTGCTGGTCAGGTAGGCATTCTGGAAAGCTGCCAGGTTGTCCATCACATCTGTTGTGGATGACAAGTCTCTCTTCTGGTGCTTCACTTCCAGTTCCCTGGCTGGGTCTCCTGTCCTCACACTCTGCTCGCATCTCCTCCAGCAGCATATTTCTCCACTTGCTTATGTGCTCCCTGTCCAAGTGGGCGGATTGCATTTGCTCCTTGAGCATCTCTTTCCGAGTCTGTTTTCATCTGTGGATTGTGCTAGCCAAATGGCTGGCAGGGGCCGGGAGAGTACGCAGCAGGTTCACCGCTGTTCCCCCTGTAACAAAAAGTGAAGGGCAAACCTTGCAGGAGATGCATTGTAAAGCATAACACTTAATCACTTAGAATGAAAGGCAGGTCTGCCTAAAGACAATAGGGATGTGTTCTGTACCAGGCCAGAGTTATGCTTTTAAGTGGCCACAATGCAGCAGGGACACCTCAGAGTTCTTAGGGGAGCAGATGGGCCTGGTTTGGTGGTAGGCATGATAGGGAATAGGCTGAGGCACATGCCTGAATGAGGGAGACGGGAGGGGGTCTGGATGGGTGGAAGAGCAGGGCAGGTGCTCACGCAGTTCCAGGAGAGTGCAATGTTCCCTTTCCGGAGGAGTAGGTAGGCAGGAGGAGGGAGTCCGACTGTGGCAGCAGAGGAGGGCAGGGGATCACGTGGCACCCATGTGTTCGGCACCCCCATTTAGTGCAACTTTTCCTTCCCACAGAGGCAGACCAGTGGAAGGGTGGAGGGAGGGATCTGGATGGGGCATGGGCTCTAGCCATGCTTTATTGTGAAGAGAAGACAGAAGTTTACTACTGAGGCATCCGCTAGTAGCTTCCCCTGCTCCATCCAGGTTGCCACCTGAGAGATCAGTCTTCTCCGAATGACACAGAGTGATCAGGAGCAGACACTGACTGAATGTGGCCAGAAACGTGGACCTAACCCTGCAATGCTTTATGCTGCAATGGTGCTAGACCACTTACTGCTGGCTTGGTGTGGGAAGGTGTCCTACAGTGGAGCATGGAATAAGGAAAAGCCTCCCCAGAAACCTTGTGAGAGGGATTAAGGGGTTCCTCTATGAGAGCTTTATGGAGATGTGCAGGGAGGATTTCCTCTCCATCTCCAGACACGTTAACAAGCTGTTCCAGGGAGGAATCCATGCACTGGCTGAGGAAGCTGGTCGGATCTCCCCCAAGGATTGCATGCAGCTTCTCATAGAAGTGTCATGTTTGTGGTGAAGCTCCAAGCCATCTGTTGGCTTCCTTTGTCTTTTGTATGACTGCCTCAGCTTTTTTACTTAGCATTGCTAGATGGCCCTGGTGTATCCTTTCTGCTACATTTGTGGCCTTGGCATACGTGCCTGCATGTCTTTTATTGGTTTGTAGTTCTGCAAGTATGGATTCCTTTCCCCACACAGCAATAAGGGCCAGGATCGCATGCATGCTCTATGCTGGGGCTCATCTGAAAAACTGGGAACGCATGAAACGCATGGTCAGTGTGCTGCTCAGGTCAGCTGGCCGGGCTGGCCACACAGGAAATGAAATTCAAATGTTCCTGGGGCTTTTCCTGTTCACCTGGAGAGCAGTGGAGTAGAAAGTCGTGGCCAGTGCGGTCACCATGGGGTGCTGTGGGACAGCTCCCAGAGGCCAACGATGTTGATTGTCAAAGCACTTCATCTGCATCACTGCAAATTCAACCATGCAAGGTCAAATTTAGCGGTTGCTCCTCCTGAAATCAGGAGTGCACAAATCGACGTTAACGGCCCTCGACGTCGACAGAGCTCATTGTTTAGAAAATTGTCCTAATGCAGCTAAGTTTGACCTAAACTCCCAGTATAGAGAAGGCCCTAGTGCTGGTTACACCTCTGAAAACTGGCAACGTCCTTCATCCAGCAACATCTGTGGTCTGAACTAGAGAGCCAGGGAGCCTAAAGGCAGCAGATCTAGTAGTCCGGCTGGGGATCGGAGCCCCATAGCAGCACGGGGCTGGGGCTGGAGCCACAGCTCCTGGCAGCCTCAGCAGCCAATGGCAACCAGGGCTGGAGCAGAGCTTGCAGCAGCCTGATGGGGTTAGGAGGCTGGCGGCAGCTGGATGGGCAGCCTGGCTCGGGCTGGCAGTAGTGGGGGGGACAGAGGCGGGGGCTGGCTGAGGTGGTAGTGCATCAGCAGCACTGAGAGATTGGGGGCTAGTGGCAGGGGACCTTCTCTGCTCCAACAAATTCTTTCATTTGGGATCAATCCTGAAAAAGTGAGGTTTACAGGGTTCTTTCGAAAAACGGTTTGTTTTTTCGAAAGAACTCCGTCTAGACTGCTTTTTTTTTAAATCTCTTCAAAAAAAAGCATAAATTTGTAAATCGGCGCTTTATTTGCATTTTTGATTTCCCTCATTTGCATTTCTCCTTTGAAAGAGGAATGTAGTCTAGATGCACCCCGACTGTGCAGAAGTAGCATCATGAACCCTTCCACAACTGTCCACCACTCCAGAGCTTTCACTGAGATAAAGTTGATACGTTTTGGGGGTGGGGTGTAGGAAGAGGACAGCTAAAACATTTCTGGGCAGATAGTTGCATGTTAGGATTTATTGGCCTCTCCCGTTGCTAATGTTGGTTACTAGTGAATATGAGACTTTTCCAAGCCTTACTGCAGTAGAAATAGCTGGCAAAGGGAATGGTGGGATTTTCCAGCTCATGCCCTGCCAAAAGAAACAATTCCAGACTTGTGAAGGCAGAAGCACCACAAAGACCTTCATGGAGAAAGGTGCCATCAAAGGTGCATTGAAAACAGAAAGGAGCCACCTGTCTCTCTTGACGAAGGAGCACCGTGGAAGGAGGCAGGAGAGTGCTTGTCAAGTTGTCTAGTCAGTGATAGCTGACAAATGAAAAAGAGTGGTCCCAGGATTGCAGGGTAGAGAGGCATGTGGGGGGAAGAGGGAGCCAGCTCTGGGGAGTTCTCCCTTCAACATATACGTTTGTCAATATTTGTGAAAAAGAAAATTTGCAATTGCCTGGTTAGGTTATATTACCCTATATAAAAGAATTATTTTACAGCATACCTCCACAACTGCACAGTAGCCAGATTTAAAACGGCAGTCTTAGATTTTTGTTTATATAACTTCATTTTTTAAACAACAAATGTCATGTATCTGTCAAAGATTTCTTTGTGTGAGATAAGCACTGAACATGAATTGCCAGTAGCGTCAATCTTTTTTTTTTTCTTTCAGTGCAGCTGGTTGAATTATATTTTGTGACTATGATCGCTGATAAATGTAGACCTTTCTGATAAATCCTTCACAAATCAAAACCGATGTCTGCATGTGATATTTGCTGAGTAGTTTGAACACATTTCAGCCTATGGGGTTCCACATGAACAGTATACTTTGCCTACTTGATATTCATTATTGTTGGCATGTGATTGGTGACTTAAATTACGTGGTAAATTCCCTACCCCTTGATTGGATGAAGAGAATATTGAGTAACAAATGCTGAATAGAAAGTAACTAGAATTTTGAACAAGTGTTCCCATTTGTGTGAAAATAATCTTGATTTAATGCTAATATGGCCTTTCCCCAAACAAGTGAATGGAAACTAATTTGTGCATAATAGATAATGTGGTCTATAAACCAAACGGCACTGTGGGATTTATCAGAATACTTTCAGATGGTATTTTTGTGCTATTTGAAAAGGTATAGTTTTTTCATATTTCTAAAACTGTTGATTATGTATATAATATAAATGTAGTTGGGTTAAAAATAAAAGGCTCTCGTCTGAAAGTTCATAAGCCAAACTCCACTCACGATGAATTCCTATCACATAATTATAAAGACCTGAAAAAACCCAGAATGGAAATATAAATCCCATCTAAACGTAATGTAAATGTGGGCAGATCTTTCACTTTAGCTGTACAAATGGTGACAGTATAACAAGCCATTGGTACCGTGACTAGAATGTGTATTTGGAGGTGTAGATTAACAAAAGACCGAACATCATCACATACTTATGAAAATTGGAGATTCAGGACTAGTTAGAAACTCTCAGTTATTAGTATATCAGCTTCTGGAAGTTACACCAGGGATGAATTTGGCTTAATGCATTTGCTAATGATTTGGAAGCAAATTTGCAATGTTCGCTTCATCCAAACGGTGTCAGAATCTGAACCAGAAAAGAATATACATACAACTGCTGGATCCAAACTGCTGTGCTGCACTCTTACAATATGCATATCAATGAACACGGACTGGCGCTTTGTGCAAAAAGCCCATTCAGCTGATAATAGAAAACCATCCAATCTTGGGGCTTGTGTCGGCTGTCCTGTGAAAGAAAGAAAGAGCAAAAGGGGGGAAAAAAAAGGCAGGGGAATGGATACTGGAAAATGAGTGCTCTTAAAATGTCCAGGAAGAACAGATAAAGATGAAAGTGCAGGATCAAAAGTTTCAAAGGGTTGCTTGCAATTGAAATGTGAACATCAGACAATTTCAAACGCCCTTCGAATAGATTTCAGCACGAGATCCTTGTGCTTATTGCCCTGTTCCTAAAGTTTTGTTTGAAGATAAACCTTTCAAGCTCAAATGCATACTCTATTCATTGAATCAAGTCACTTCTAAACAGAACCAGACATATAATCCTTGCCTCCTCCTTTATATACGTCAGGTCAGTGAACTCCTTTTTTTGGTGTGTGTCTCCACCAGAAATATGTGTTAGCCACCTATGTATTCCATTGTCCTTGCGGTGGATCTTGCTTCAGTCACTTTGATACATCAGGAATACAATGAGTTCTCTCCCACACCCAGCTGCTATCTCCCAGGAAGTTGACATTCACTATATGGTTTAGCTGTCCTATGGAGTAAGGAGCGATAATTGTTACACCCTCAAGGGCTCTGTTGTAGGTTTCTCAGAAAGAAAAGATAATATGCTGTCTTTGGGATAGCATTAATGGGAGGTGCTGAAGAAATGTGAAGCGTGTTTATAAACTAGAAGATTTACCCGGCATTGCTCGTAACTCAAATACTTTTTATTTTTCTTGGTTGAAATCATTGTTCTAGAGTGGGGCTGGGGACGAGGGGTTCAGTGTGCAGGCTCCCCAGCCCTCTCTCATCACAGCCACTTGGGGCCCGGGGAGAGGTGCCTCTCCGTGGCTGCTGCAGCTGCAGTAGGCACAACTGAGGGAGAGGTGCATATCCACCGGCTGAGAGACAGACAGATACACAGAGAAACAGACCCACAAACATTCAAACTTTCTGAGATATATAGTAGATAGTCATCCCTTTCACCACTCCTGCCCCTTGCTGGCCCAATGGGGTTATATCTGTCCTGGTCCCCATCTCTGGCCCCTTACTGCCCCCCTGTGGCCATTCTGGCATATTACTGTCCTCTTACCAGACCCCTTCCCTTCCCTTGCCATGAGAAACAAATGAATTTCGGTCACATCCCATTGTCCTGACACAACCAAACCCAGACCTTACTTTAAGTTGTCATAAGAGGACGCTGCCTACCAAATGTGGTGGTCCTAGCTCTCATGGTTTAGGAGAAGCTCTTGAACAGATGGACAGACAGACACAGACATTCACATTTCTAAAATATATAGTAAGAAAATATGCTATTAAATTCTGGCCCCACTGACGTCATTGGGTCGTTATTCAGTTGGAGGGCAACCAGGGGCAGATGACTGTTTTGCGGGGCCCAGGGCAGCATAATTTTGCGGGGTCCCCCTTTGCCACGGCGCATGCGCGGTGATGCAACGTGCATGCGCGGTGGCGCCGCGGCGCATGCACTGGGCTTTTTGAAGCGCGAGGCCCGGGGCGGCCGCCCCGCTCGCCCTGCCGTATATCCGCCCCTGAGGGCAGCTACCTCTCGATTAACCAAATAGTTCAAAGATCTGGCTCTCCTTACTGCTTGAGATCACAGCCTGAGGCGCAATAACGGCTATAGACAATCACTGAAGAGCATGTCTCCTTTTCATGGCAAATTATTAGATTTACCATCTCCTCCTGTGCTAGTGGAGAGATTAAAGATCTCACCCTGACACTCTAGGGTTTACTGGACATTACCAACAAGTCCTTGTTATGTTTTATCTTTCAGAGCAAGTGACTGCAGCTTTGTGAATGTGCTTGTTCTATGTTTAGAAGTCTCAAACTGGCAGAAAAAAAATCTCTTGGATAATATTAGAGTTATCGCTGAGAAAATGCCACATGCATATCCAGGCATAAAAAAAAGCACTTAAAGAAGGCTGTTCAATTATCCGTTTTCTAGATAGTTGTGAGTGTATAGCACTACAAAACAAGGCAGGTGTCATTGCTGACACATTGCTGGAAACAGAGAGTTGATTGAATGTGACTCAGTCCCTCCGTCTCATTGTCCAATTTATCGGTGTATGCACGGCAGGCTCATTGATTATATGTAAGACCAGCAGGAATGCTGGGCTTGCTTCACAGAACTGCCTGAGTTCAGCTATTATGAACTCCCTCTCCTATGAAGTATATGTAAATAAGCCTATATGTAAATGAGTTTGGGCATCACGCATTTGACAGCACAGCCAAGTTTGGGGAGGAGGGGGGGGTTGCTTTATTTTTACATGTATAAAAAGAAGAAATGGCAGACACAGCTCTTTTTGTGAAGAAACCCGATGCCTCCAGAACGCAGATGAGCAAACATTTTTCAATCCCCCACCAACACGCTCTGCTAACCGAAAGACTCTGCATGCTGACTAGCTAAGTTACCAGTGAGAGAGAGAGAGAGGTGAATAAAACGTACCAATGAAAATGATCTTCCTTTTATTAAGCTTGTTTCTGTGGAGCATACAGTCAGAATGAAAGGGAGCTTCCAGTGACTGTCCATGTGTATGGGGGATTGGATTCTTTTGGCCTGTAGCAGCATCTTTTGGGCCATCTGGCATCTGCATACTAGAAGTCTTCATTCTCCACTCGCCCAAGCTGAGGGAAGAATGGGCCCTCAGTTCCTTGTGGCTGCAAATGGCGCATAGTGTCCCAGAAGTGTCTGCCTGCTGCTCCGTACACCATGCCAGTTGATTCAGTGGTGAACCTCGTTGCCCATTGGTGCAACAAAATAAGCCCAACACACTTTGTTGTAGTCAGAACAGACCTGTCCAGGTAGCTACATGAGCCAAATGGCAAAATGAAATCTCTGGAGCTTGGAACCAGCATCTCACTTGATGCTACAAGGCTACTTCCAAATGAGCACTCAAGTTGCCTATTTTGTTGAGGAGTGCACATGTCACTCCTTCTCTAGGTGAATTAGAAAAGCTAGAGGTGCTTGCTTAAAATAGTTCCTTCTCGGGTGCTTTATGCAAGCCTCTTTGGAGACCAACATGTTCTTCTACATGTCCCTTCTCCATTTAGTCCCTCTCCATAAGCACACTGGTGAGATGAGATCACACCCAGAGCTCCGGCGAGGTTGCCAAAGAAGCTCCAGTCATCTGCCTCCATTTTAGCTTCATTGACCTTCAGTAGGGTAGGAAGGAGCAGTGCCCCAGAGTTGAAGCGCAACATAGGTCACTTTCTCCAATGCCTGGTCAGATGCAAGGATCTTAAGTCTGATTCATCTTGGATCATAAGGCTTGGCCTGAGAAGGGCCCTCTTGGTCATCCCCACCCCCCAGTAAGAGAGCCATTAAGCCTACAGACCACATCTTTCTTGGTACCAGACCTTTGGCACATGGACCCTCAGTATTCAACAGCTTGGTACCCAGCACTTCTGTACTGGAAACCTCAGACCCATGTTGTTTGGTACCCAGTGCATTGGTACCTAGTGTATCTGTATCTAGGACATGAACAGTACCAAGTGCTTTCTCCGTGGGCATGGCACCAGAGTCGACTTATCTCCTTGAAAGATTGAGGGTGGTGACAACTAAGCTCTCAGATAACAAGGCATCAGTATGACACATAAAAGAGACCTTTTGGGTTTGGAGTTGACTAATTTAGGGAGAGCAAAAGAGAGTCAGGATGCTTGATAAAGGATGGTCTGGTGACACGCTATTCTCCCTTGTATTCACCTCTTGCACACTATCATAGTAATATTTGCACAAAGAATGCTGAGAATTATTGTAAAATGTGTGATGATAATGTAGGGAAGTCAGACCTCAAGAAACTAGACCTGTTCAGATGTGAAACCAGTCTTCAGATGAACCTGGTTAATTACCAAGCACTGTCTAATGATGATGATTTGATTGGGAACAAACTTCTTCAAATCCATGCTCGGGCTTCCACAAGAATACCAAAAGACGCAAAAACCACCATGTTTAAAGACAACTGATAGTCCACGCGTCTTTCAGGCCCAATGCTGCACCGTAGACTGTAGCTACACTGGCAGCCAAAAGAAGCTCTTCCTGCCTTGGAACATTTTAATTCCAAGTAAATGTGTCCAATTTACCTGGGCTAATTTGGCTACGACAAATCAGGAAAGAGATCTTGGAGTTATCGTGGACAGTTCTCTGAAAACTTCCACACAGAGTGCAGCGGCGGTCAAAAAGGCAAATAGGATGCTAGGAATTATAAGGAAAAGGATAGAAAATAAGACCCAGAACATCTTACTGCCCCTGTATAAAACTATGGTACACCCACATCTTGAATACTGTGTACAGATGTGGTCTCCTCACCTCAAAAAAGGTATTTTGGCCTTAGAAAGGGTTCAGAAAAGGGCAACTAAAATGATTAGGGATTTGGAACGGGTCCCATATGAGGAGAGGCTAAAGAGACTGGGACTTTTCAGTTTAGAAAAGAGGAGACTGAGGGGGGATATGATAGAGGTCTATAAAATCATGAGTGTTGTGGAGAGAGCTGATAAAGAAAAGTTATTTATTAGTTCCCATAATAGAAGAACTAGAGGACACCAAATGAAATTAATGGGTAGCAGGTTTAAAACTAATAAAAGGAAGTTCTTCTTCACACAGCGTGTTGTTAACCTGTGGAACTCCTTGCCAGAGGAGGCTGTGAAGGCTAGGACTATAATAGAGTTTAAAGAGAAGCTGGATAAATTCATGGAGGTTAGGTCCATAAAAGGCTATTAGCCAGGGGATAAAATGGTGTCCTTGGCCTCTGTTTGTCAGAGGCTGGAGAGGGATGGCAGGATACAAATCGCTTGATCATTGTCTTCGGTCCACCCTCTCTGGGGCACCTGGTGCTGGCCACTGTCGGTAGACAGGATACTGGGCTAGATGGACCTTTGGTCTGACCCAGTACGGCCGTTCTTATGTTCTTAAGTCATTAAAAGATGGTTGAGTGACTCTACTCTCCCTGGACCTCGATGTTCCAGGCCTAAGAAGAAGCAAGGAAGACCACAAACTTCCTTCAAGCAGTGCTCTTTTGTCCACTAGTATTAGCCTCAAAGGGCCTCGAAGCAGCAATTCCAGGGAGAAGGACCCTCTGCCTCTTCTACTGCTGCACAGTCTCTCTCCCCCCTCAGGCAGCTGCTCTCCTGAATAAGCAGTTCATGCAGCAGCTGGAGTTGGTAGTACCGACGGCATCCACAACTAACTTCTGTGCTGCCAAGAAGCAGGCTGTGACAAAACGAACTGCCCATCCATTTTTTTTAAAATAGCAAATCAATTGCCCTCAGAAACCAAGGTGTTCCCCGACCCCATGTGGCCGAGGAAATTTCTTTTTCTGAATGTCGAAAGGTGTGTTCTGGTTAACAAATTGGGGTCTTGCTGTATTGTCTTGCTCGCTGTGCAATCCTGACACAATAAATAAGGGCAAGAACTTCCAATTGTTTCCCAGAGGGGTTCTACCAGCAGCCGTGCTGTCAAGACAGCAAAACTGTTCTTTCATGCCCTCTGCTCACTGCCCTATGACTAAATGCAGAGGCAGTGTGGCTGGAGATGTACGACTTGAACTAATGCAAAATAATTTCTGTCAGTCTAAACAGAGATGTCCAGCATGTATGACATGTCCAGCATGTATGCAACTAGGCAATCTTCCTACATCCTAAGGCTCATCTTCAGCTACTTTACATCAGTACAGAGCCATTCTCTTCAGATGAGGACCTGGAGTTGCTATTGAAGATCAATACTCTGTCTTCATATTTCATTTAAGAACATAAAACTGCCCTTCCAAAACGGTCCTCCATTCGCTTAGCATGGTGTTCTGGCCAGAGGAAGAGTATGCAGTGTTTTACTATGGAACTAAAAAAAACCCAACCCTGATCCTGGTTCATAGAATCATAGAATAATAGGACTGGAAGGGACCTCGAGAGGTCATCGAGTCCAGCCCCCCGCCCTCAAGGCAGGACCAAGCTCCACCTACACCATCCCTGACAGATGTCTATCTAACCTGTTCTTAAATATCTCCAGAGAGGGAGATTCCACCACCTCCCTTGGCAATTTATTCCAATATTTGACCACCCTGACAGTTAGGAATTTTTTCCTAATGTCCAATCTAAACCTCCCCTGCTGCACTTTAAGCCCATTACTCCTTGTCCTGTCCTCAGAAACCAAGAGGAACAAATTTTCGCCTTCCTCCTTGTGACACCCTTTTAGATATTTGAAAACCGCTATCATGTCCCCCCTTAATCTTCTTTTTTCCAAACTAAACAAGCCCAGTTCATGAAGCCTGGCTTCATAGGTCATGTTCTCTAGACCTTTAATCATTCTTGTCGCTCTTCTCTGTACCCTTTCCAATTTCTCCACACCTTTCTTGAAATGTGGCGCCCAGAACTGGACACAGTACTCCAGCTGAGGCCTAACTAGTGCAGAGTAGAGCGGCAGAATGACTTCACGAGTTTTGCTTACAACACACCTGTTGATACAACCTAGAATCATATTTGCTTTTTTTGCAACAGCATCACACTGTTGACTCATATTCAACTTGTGGTCCACTATGACCCCTAGATCCCTTTCCGCCATGCTCCTTCCTAGACAGTCGCTTCCCATCTTGTATGTATGGAACTGATTGTTCCTTCCTAAGTGGAGCACTTTGCATTTCTCTTTATTAAACCTCATCCTGTTTACCTCTGACCATTTCTCTAACTTGCTAAGGTCATTTTGAATTATGTCCCTATCCTCCAAAGAAGTCGCAACCCCACCCAGTTTGGTATCATCTGCAAACTTAATAAGAGTACTCTCTATCCCAATATCTACATAATTGATGAAGATATTGAATAGTACGGGTCCCAAAACAGACCCTTGAGGAACTCCACTTGTTATCCCTTTCCAGCAGGATTTAGAACCGTTAACAACAACTCTCTGACTACGGTTATCCAGCCAATTATGCACCCACCTTATCGTGGCCCTATCTAAGTTATATTTGCCTAGTTTATCAATAAGAATATCATGCGAGACCGTATCAAATGCCTTACTAAAGTCTAGGTATATGACATCCACCGCTTCTCCCTTATCCACAAGGCTCGTTATCTTATCAAAGAAAGCTATCAGATTAGTTTGGCATGACTTGTTCTTCACAAACCCATGCTGGCTATTCCCTATCACTTTATTACTTTCCAAGTGTTTGCATACGATTTCCTTAATTACCTGCTCCATTATCTTCCCTGGGACAGACGTTAAACTGACCGGTCTATAATTTCCTGGGTTGTTCTTATTCCCCTTTTTATAGATGGGCACAATATTTGCCCTTTTCCAGTCTTCTGGAATCTCCCCTGTCTGCCATGATTTTTCAAAGATCATAGCTAAAGGCTCAGATACCTCCTCTATCACCTCTATTCATGAGGCACTTATGCCTAGAAGCATAAAAATTGATCACTCCTATACATTTTTCTAATCTGGTTTGGCTGCAGGTACGCTCGTTTGACTTAATGATACCATACAGCAGTAAGTTCTACAGGTTGATTGCACATTAGGGGCATGTCTAGACTTGCTTTCACTTTTGAAAGAAGCTATGCAAATTTGCACCAAATTTGCATATCTTTTTCTGATCGCTTTTTTGAAAGAGGTTCTTTCAAAAAAGAAAGTAGTCTAGATGCAGTTCTTTTGAGGAAAAAAACCCTTTTTCAAAAGAACTGTGTAAACCTCATTTTTTTAGAAAGAACGGTTCTTTCGAAAAAGGGTTTTTTCTTGAAAGAACCGCGTCTAGACTACTTTCTTTTTCGAAAGAACCTCTTTCAAAAAAGTGATCGGAAGAAGATATTCAAATTCACACCGAATTTGCATATCTTCTTTCGAAAGTGAAAGCAAGTCTAGATATGACTGATGTCTGAAATAGTTTCTGTATCCATTTTACATGTTCAGTCTTTTAGAACATAAGAATGGCTGTACTGGGTCAGACCAAAGGTCCATCTAGCCCAGTAGCCTGTCTGCTGACAGTGGCCGGCACCAGGTGCCCCAGAAAGGGTGGACTGAAGACAATGATCAAGCGATTTGTCTCCTGCCATGCTTCTTCAGCCTCTGACAAACAGAGGCCAGAGACACCATTTCTATCCCCTGGTTAATAGCCTTTTATGGACCTAACCTCCTTGAAATTATCTAGCTTCTCTTTAAACTTTGTTATAGTCCTAGCCTTCACAGTCTCCTGTGGCATGGAGTTCCACAGGTTGACTACACACTGTGTAAAGAAGAACTTTCTTTTATTAGTTTTAAATTTGCTACCCATTAATTTCATTTGGTGTTCTCTAGTTCTTCTATTATGGGAACTAATAAATAACTTTTCTTTATCCGCCCTCTCCACGCCACTCATGATTTTATATACCTCTATCATATCCCCCCTCAGTCTCCTTTTTTTTCAACTGAAAAGTCCCACTCGCTTTAACCTCTCTTCATATGTAATTGTCTTGTTATTTATTTGAATTACGGTAGTTCCTACAGCCCTCAGCTGGAATTGGGACCCATTGTACTAGGTGCTGTACATAGTAAGAAACAACTTGTTATTCTGTTATAAGGAAGGGTAAATAAAAGTATTTAACTGGTCTCTCTGCATCACTGACTTTCCTTAATAAGTCTCAGAGGGGTAGTAGTGTTGGTGTGTAACTTCAAAAACAATGAATGGTCCTGTAGCACTTTAGAGATGAACCAAAGTATATAGAGTCATGAGCTTTTGTGGGCAAAACCCACTTCATCAGATGAACTGGAGTGGAAATAACAGAAAACAAGATACAACAGCAGAAGTGCCTGTCAGTTGTAGGACCCGTGTTATTGAGGCTAATTAAGTGGGCTGGATGTGTCCCATACGTAGCTTTTTAAGGAATTGCAGATGTTAATGGCAGGAGAAATTGATTTTATAATGTGCCAGCCAATTAATGTCTTTGTTTAAGCCCAGAATAACTGTGTCAAATCTGTAGATAAAATAGTTCTGCAAACTCTCTCTGAAACTGGTTAGTCAAGCAGTTGTTCCCAAACTTTTCGGCATCATGCCCTCCTTTTTGATTTTTGAGAACCCTCATGCCCCCCCTCCCAAAAAAATAGCAGCAAAACTTGGGGGTGGGATTGGCGGGTGTGTGTGTGTGTGTGGCTGGGTCACCTCGCGCCCCCCCCTTGGAATTTCTTCACATCCCCCAGTTTGGGAACCCATGGGTAAAATTCCTTTGTGGAAGAATGTCTCCTTTTAAATCATGATTGCATGACCAGGCAGGTTAAAATGTTTCCCTACAGCAGGGGTAGGGAACCTCAGCCCCGGGGTCCAGAGGCAGGCTTGCCAGCAGCCCCTGGCTTTCCTGGATCTGGTCCCCAATACTCAGGGCTCCCTCCCCAGCATTGGCAAACTTGGGCTGGCACTCCAACCCCCCGGCTGCACCCAAAATCTAATAGCCTGGTAAATTCTGGCTTCTTCTCAGGTTTAGGTTGGCTGCCCCTGCATTGAGGATGTGCAGGTGTATGAGCCCCTAATGTTGTGGCTTATGTGGCTGGCTCCTGCAATGGTGTCGCTTGTATAGGTGTGTGGACAGAGTTAGCAACAGGGTTTGTTGCAGGGGTAGGCTCCTGGATGAGTGTATCTGAGGTGTGAGGCTGCTGGAAAGGATTTGCTTCAAGATGGGGGTTGTCTGTAGGTGAGGCCTGGCCTGTCTCCCGAGGCCTGTGAGAGTGAGGGGTCATTTTCCAGGAGAGCTTGTAGATTGTCAATGATGAGCTGAAGGGGTTTAAATCAGTGGTGATGACCAGTGATGTTCTGTTGTTTTCCTTGTTGGGCCTGTCTTGAACTAGGTGACTTCTGGGTAACTTGTCTATCCATCTCTTGCCTCACTTCCCCAGGTGGGTATTTAAGTTTTTTATATGCCTGATAAAGCTCTTGTAGGTGTTTGTCTCCTGTCTGTGAGATTGGAGCAAATCCAGCTGTATCTTAGGGCTTGGCAGTTACTATTATGTGTTGTGTTAAAAAGAAAGTGCAGTTGGCAGCGTTCCTCGCTCTGGCTGGGAACCACCAGGGCCAGATGAACCTGGATCTGCTGCAGCCGGGGGACATGCACCCTTACCCAGCAGTGCCTGCTGGAGCTGCAGCAGCCATGGAGAAGCGCTTCTCACCTGGCCCCAATCTGCTGTGGTGAGAGAGGGCTGGGGTAGTCCTCTCACCCCGGGGCAGCCTGCCTACTGAACCCCTCCTTCCCAGCCCCACCCCAGAGAAAACATTGAGTTAAGGACCCCAACAATACTGAGTAAATCTAGTAATGTTTATAAAATGAGTCTGTGCTAAACCAAAATAGCACAGAAATCTGAATACATCCAACTGCTATATATATTTCCAAAAGCAGTGCTCTTTATGTTTGTGAGCAAAATGAGGTGAAAGAAGAATGGGGACGGTATGAGTCTGGATTGAAATATAAAGTGGTCCAAACTTTCTTCATCACATCTAGGGGGGCTGTGTGAAATGAGCATTTTGATTTCACTAATAGCTAGTGTCCATTCTCAAAACCAAATAAAACTTTTGAGGTTCTGAAATGCTCAGCTGACTCTTTCTTTGTTATTCCCACATTTTGTCATTTCTGAGTTTTAGCTGGGGATGGTAGGAAAACTCTCTAAATGCCTTTTTAGGTGGACTGTTGACATTGGTTTTCCATCAAGAATTGGACATGTCAGAAATCTCAAGAGATGTCTTCTGCTCACAAGGAAATTCAAATTTTGCAGAAGCAAAGGCAAGAGTGTGAACTTTGGGGTTTTGAGCATCAAACCTTTTGGAGGTTCATTAAACCACATCCCCAAACAAAGTGTTGCTGCTTTTCTCTTCCATTAAGAAAAGGCCTGAAATTAAAACAAAATTAAACCGTGCCCAGTAGAGATGAGCAGCCGAGTTACTGAACACATACCGCTGTTTGACCTAGGGTGCCTTGAGAATGGTTTAGGTCGCAATTTTCAGGAAGCAATTTGTTGCCATGGCTTCAGATTCCTCCCTAGTGTTTGCTTGGTAGTGGGAGGAGGATTAAGGGTTTGTAGTAAGGACTTGAAACTGTGAATATGTCCAGGAATGGAAAAGAGTGTTTGAGAACAATTTGTATTGGTTGCTTTCCAGTAGAGGTTATGCACAATTGTAAAAGATATTGTAATTGAGAATGCAGACAAATTCTTTAGATGCCTAAAATACATCAGTTAGCTACAAAACAGATAAGGATAGAGTTTGTGAACATAAGATTTTTATTTTAACGTTAAGCATTTCAGGCCTGTAAGTTTCCAGGAAAGCAGAGAAGTGACACTATTAATTGTGAGAATGATCATGGAATGTGGTGGCAACAGGCATCTGCCAGAAATGGATAAAATAAACATAGTCTCTTTCCTTCATGCTTTTCACTAGAGTATTGCAGATTCTTGCAATGAAAATGTGGTGCAGTTGAAGTGCTGACACTAAACAAAGCCAGATGTACCTCAGTAGCAAAATATCTAGAAGAAGCAGTGAGTTAGCATAGAAAGAATGTGTGGATTACAACCCTCCCCCCCCCAAACCTAACAGCCATTGGAATTCGGGCCCCGTAGACCAGCCTGTCACTACAAACCAGTTTACACCTGGTTTTGGCAGGAATGATCCCAAATCGTCACCCATTGAGTTTGTCTTCCAACAATAGAAGCTTGGATCCACAGGTAAAAAGTATCAGTCTCTGAGGTGATATCTACACTACAGGCTTCTTGCGCAAGAAGATTTTGGCAGAAGAGATCTGCCACAAAAACTTCTAGCGCAAGGGAGCGAAAGAAAGCGCTGATAGGGTATCCATAGAATGGCCACCAGGGCACCTGTGCTTTTTTGTGTGCAAAAAACCCCTGTTGCCCATCCACACACACCTTTTTGCCTAAGAACTCTTATGCAAAAAGGAGTTATTCTTTATAGAAGGAAGAATACCTACACTGGAAAACCCCCACTGTTCTTTTGTTTTACTTGCGCAAAAATGGATTTGAGGTGTGGACACCCCTTGAGTTTTTGCACAAGACCAGCCATTTTTTGCAAAAACTCTATAGTGTAGACCTAGCCAGAATGTAGTGTTTTCTTCTTCCCAGAGTAAGGAGGTAGGGTCATCATTTTACTGCTGCTTTTGACACTTTGTCTAATGTGCAGTAGAGAGGAAAAAGTACTTTAAGAGTAGTGGTGTGTTTATAGTCAGGTCTGTTAAATCATCTTTTCTTAACTACAGGTCACAAAAATCTAACTTGGAAACAGTCTGGCCCCTTTCCATGTGCTTGGAAAGGGTATTTTACAATCTCAGCTCACATTTATTTACTCTTCAGATCATCTCTTTTAAAAAATTTCATGTTTCATAAGATAATCTTGAACATTTCACATTGGATAGCAGTTCAGGCTCGGAGAGATGGGAAGCCCATGGCATTACCTTTCTATGACTTCAATTACAGGGTGGGTAAAGAAATGGTTGAACTTAGAAGTTTTAGTCAGAGAAATATTTACAGATGCCTAGGTCCCAAGCCTACTTGCACGGAGCTGTTCAAATTGGATTAATACAGTGGTCAGTGTGACTCCCCCACTTGTAATTCATTAAACCTGCAAAAAACTTCATGTGCATTTCAATATCCAGAACTTTGCATGATGACTCCCAGATGCTCGAAAGAAAACACTGTGCAGATGATGCTAGATTAACAGATGACAATGGGGGACAAAACAGGGAGTATTTTGTTGTATTCTTTTAGCGTAAAGGGGGCCAATTTATTTGGGCTACTTGATTTAGATGTCAGTAAAGATACTTGACTGCTAAATATGTAGAAGGCCCAGGAGTCTCCTAAATAGATATATTACATTGTTCTTTAAAGGAGTGACCAGTTATATGCATAATTTTGTTGTCTTGGTTCAATGTAATTGGCCACTCTGTTCTGCTGCCATCCAGAATTAAATGTTTCTGTAATACATAGATGTCCCCATGACCTTTATATGATTTGTTTGTATCCTAAATTGCCTCTCATTGGCTACTCATTCTACAGCTCACCGTTCCACCAGGATCTACTGCTTGCTTTCAGCTTCTGGGTACTGATTTCAGGGCCATGAATGCTCCTACTTCTGGAAGAGGAGGCTGCTGATATGTCTCCATTAATGGACTGAAGGTGGCCTTGTCATTATGCAGTATTAACTCATAGGTCATGTCTAATTAAATTGATTACAGGCGGCGCCAACTGTGTGCCAAATCACGAGTGGTGGGAGTTTCTGTAACAGGGTTGAATGGGGAGGGCTGTGGTGAAAAAGACACGAGCACTGTGGAACTGTTCCCCTTGCACCATCTGGCTAACCTCTACTTCTCTGTCTCTCGCTCGCTTTCTTTCTCCCCACCCCGTCAGGTGAACAAGAACAACTTCTCCTTAATCCTGGAGAACGGCTGGTGCTAGCAATAAATAAATAGAAAACAACCAGGTCTGGGCTCCATTCCTGCAATCTCCTGATTACTTTGAGCTCTCTAGTGCCAATAAGCAGGATGTGAGATCCCAGCGTAATTCTCCTGTACAAATGCATTTAAACAACTAATTAAAGGGAGAAAATTATGACATGAATCAGAGTACAGCAGGGAGGGGGAGGGAGGGAGGCTGGCTGCAAATATTAGCGCACATCATTTAAAGGGAATAACTAGGAAAGAACTAGTGACTGATTTAAAATGTTGTGATCCCTGCTGTGCCTCATTTCCTAAAACCAGGATATGCTGTCTGGCGTAACATCTGTTTTTTCTATTTCTCTGCACTAGGCAAAGATCCTATAGCTGGTTTTGATTTTTGTTGGACACAGTTTAAATTTACACTTCAGTTATTGTTTAGGCTCAGTGATGTCATGCTTTGGTGTCCATTGGAATCAAAGACACCCAAATTCCTGATTTTTATAGCATTTCACTGGCATTTGAACTTAGAAAGCTAAATGTGAGGGAGAGTTAAACTTCAAAGGGTTTCTTGACTGTATTTCTGTCTAGTGCTGCTTCAGAAGTAGAATGGTAAAGGTGGCCACAAGCTGGATGTAAGGGGTTTTCTTTGTGCGCTCTCGCAAAACGCAAGGGGGAAGAAACACATTGATTTCTCCTACAAAGGGTTTCTTAAATGCACTTCTTCTAGTTGAAAATGCAGCAGTAAATGGCGCCAATGATGAGAAACAAAAACTCATTATTCTCTCCAGCTACGGCAACATAAGAGCTTTAGGCAGCATGGAAATTGGAAAAACAAACAAGCCCCAAGTTTTCTTGAGCAACTTCAGAATTTGGCAGGAGAGGGTGCTTCCATATTTTTAAGAGGCAGATTCTGCTGGCCCTGGTTTATATAGAATATTCCCTTCTTCTGTGACTACAAGCCCCATTGGTTTCTGGTAGGATGTGAACCACAGTGTGGCCTTACATTCATCTTCACGTCAGAGTAAAGTGGATCAAAATATCTTCCGTGTCAGCTTAAAGCAAGACTGGGGTGACACCTCCAACGCTGATGAGGCCATCTTGTTTTGATTGTTAGAAATCCCCTTCCCTCGCTTTTCTGTGAGTTTAATGGCTCTTGAGGAAAACAAAGGATATTCTCAATCCCTGGAGATGTTGAACTTGGTTTTTCCATTGCTCTGCCCCTTCAGTAGTCATTGACGCATGCACAAAGTACTGTAGATGGAACATCATAACTATTCCAATTTGGGGATATTTACTCTCACTGTGTTCTCCCTTTGCCCTGGTTAAGTAACTGTGCAAGGTGAAGGCCAGTATCAGCATCTTCGGTTCCTGGTCTAGTATATTTTATTTCTTGGAATTTACAGTCTAAGGCAATTATACTTGATGTCAAAGCCTCTCATACCATCAAGTCTTACAGATACAGGGCTGGATCTCATAGCTAGCTCCATTGAGATCTAAGCACAGGAGTAACAAACAAAATTATGTCCATTATTAAAATGGAATTACTTTGTAGGGTTGTCTCCACAAACTCTGGATTCCACGTCACATTCTCTGCTTCAACCAGCAGGGCCAACAGGGATGGGCTGAGGGCAGCCAGCCCTTGGCGGTGCCTGGAACGTGGTATGTCCCCCACAGTCCTTAGTGCCACTCGGAACACATGGCCCAGCGCTCCGGCGCAGCGCTCAGAAGGCAATTTACAGGGCCTGGGGCTCCAGCAGTTGCTGCTACTACTGTGACAGTGGCAATGGCTGGAGCCCCAAGCCCATCTGCATCACCAGGCCATTGGGCAATCGCCTCCTTTATTCTCCCTTGGCCCCAAAATATATTCCCAGCCGCTCTCAAATTTCTATTCTAAAACAACCCACAGCTAACAGAGATTCTTATTCCCCTATTTTTCGTGTGCTCTTGCAACAGATTATATTTGTTCCTAGTTGTCATGCTAATGTTTATTAAGCATACTATCACAGAACAACATAACTCCAGGCTGATCATGACACTGAAGCTGACAATTAGCCTGCTTTCGGCCTATGTCCTGCCCTCAGTTACCTTGTTTACTTTCATGCACGGAAACTGAGATGAGAATTTGATCCTGGGTTACTGACAGTTCAACCTCGGTGAAAAGTGCCATCAATATTCATGCCGTGGCACGACCTGACATGAGTTTCAAGAATCGCAGAGCACAAAGAAAAATCTAAAAGAAAGGCGTGGGGGGAGGGGAATATGAACATATTAACAGTGGCCATGATTTAAAATGTGCTGTTAAGTTGTTGCACATTCAGCAAATGTCTTTTAAAGAGCAATTGTATATGTATTAGGTAAATCACTGTGAGGCAAATGAAAACTTTCCAGTAAGCTAAGCGTGTATAGGCAAGACCATGTGTAATGAAAATGAAAGCAGAGAAAAAGATTTCTAGCGGCCCGATCCATAAACATTTCAGCACTGAAATATTTGCAGGTCTGGGTCCTAGCCTTGAACGCCACTTTTGTCTTGTTTCTTTGATTGAATTGAAGATGTTTCCATGCTGAGTTTCCTTTTTGTTACTTGGGACAGAACAGTGAAGGAACAGGCCACAGGAGCAGGGAGAATATTGTTTCTTCTCTACACTGACTGTAGGAGCGTGCAGGGGTGCTAGTCAGAGGCAGACCGGGAAAGAGACAGTCCATCTTCCCTAGAGCTCACCAGTCAGGCTCAGCTAGATGAGACTCCGGGCAGGAGGAAGTGGTGAAAGGCGGGAGCGGGTAGTAGTAAACTGAACAGTTGACCACCTTGTATACAGAGGTGTCTGAGTACCTGCCCAGGATGCTACAAGATAAAAGAAATGATAACCAAAAGTTAGAGGCGGATGGATGAGTATTCCTTTCCTGTAATGCAGGGGTGAGGAACATCAGGTGAATGCGGCCCCTGGCTTGCTTGGATCCCTCGAGGCTCAGCCCTCCCCCCCAGCTTTGGGGAGCCAGGGCACAAGCCTCGCCGCTGCCCCACCACGGGGCTAGAGCACACAGGATTTACTAGCCTACACCCCCGTACTCTCTGGTGCGTGAGGGAAACATAGGGAGTGTCTTTCTTCTCAGTTGGGGACCACATCAGTGAAGGGTTTTGTTTCTGGTTTTCATTGTGTTTTCTCTCTTTCGTGTCTCACTGGTGTTCAGTCCCCCGACTGATTTTTCTGTGGGTCAGCAGCCCCTGGCCCACAAAAGGGTCCCCACCCCGCTGTAATGAATGATGCAAGATAGTGACCTAAAGAGAGGCTATTTCTGATTTATGTCACGCAGGTGGTTCGTTTCAGAATGCGTCTCAGGCTGTCAACCCTGCATGCAGTGTGTAAGGTTTGGGTGACTACACACCAATAAAGCAGGCTTGGTCCGCACTGGAGTGTATAGCCAGGAGCTGCTGCAGCGTTTCTCTACTGTCTACCCTCGGCTGCAGCTTTTCCTTGTGGCAGGGCAAGGCTAAGACCTACGCTGCTAAATATAGCAGTGTAGACATGGAAAGTGCTGCTGGAGTGTGTGGAGAGCCATGCCGTGTATATACAAGTGGCATGTCTTCATGCACCTACACAGTGCCTAATTATTTCTATTCCTCCTAGGGGACAGTCAGTGTATGTTGTCTACACTCTGCAATAAGGAATGTACAGTGTGGCGGTGCACTCATGAAATAGTCTGGCTCTGAGGATTATTTCCATTTTTAATATAAAATATGAGAAAATATGAGAAAACATATTTTACTCTGGAGTGGATTTTCTCAGTGACATCTGGGGCTGGACACAGCCACCTGGAAGCATAAAGCAGCAAAGAAGTCTTAAAAAAACAAGTTTTCCGTTGACTGGGCCATTTAAAAAGTCACCCCATGTTGGGATGGCAGAAATCCACTAGAGATCGGGCGTCAAAACTTGACCGTGAGTTTCACACAGTCCTTGGAAAAGTTGTCACAGGTCAGTGACCGGAGAAAGTCCATCAAAATTAAGAAGAGGTGAACCTCAGATGGTTTCTAGGATAAGTGTCCACATGCTGGAACGATTACTGAGCCAAACTTTTTGGTGTCGTGCTCTCTAGTCTCAGCTATCTTACCTTCTCTCCTCACAGATTTACTGCTGACTGGAGCCCTGCTCTTTTTTTGACTGGTTGGTCTCCTTAGGTTTAAGAGCTGGCAGCCTGCTATGATCGTTTAGCTGCCATGTCTGGAAACCACACCACTTGTTGTGGTGCTTGTCCCCCCCTTCTCATTGTGCATAAGCCACCTCGAGAGATGGATGAGTTTGTTCATGCCTTGGCTATTAGAAGTGTTCTTCTAGTTCAGACAGCAAGATTCCAACATCCCACAATCCCACACCTGACCTGGCTGCCAATCACCTGTTCTTGGCATTTTTAGAGGGTGATGTGGTGGCCTTCTCTTCTGGTTCTTCTTCTGCTGTGGGTGTCTTGTTCACTCTTGTTGAGGCATCTGTCTTGTAGGTCTCTTCTACTCTAAGCCCTTCCTTGTTGCAGCTCTCCTTTCTTTGCTCTCAGAAGAAACGAGGAGTGTTTCTGCTTCTTGCTCTTGAAACTTTACAGCCATCTGTACCTAAGACACAGAGGACTGCAAATGTGTAGAAAGGCTGTAGTGGAGATAACTTCCCAAGTTTCATGAGGGTGCTTTTCATCAGAAGAGCTAAAAAGAATAAGGAATATAAGGACATAGAATCTGGGGGCATCTCTAGACTACGTTTTACTTTTGAAAGAAGATGAAGGAATTTGCATCTTTCTCTGATTGCTTTTTCAAAAGAGGGTTTTTTTTTTCGAAAAAGCAAGCAGTCTAGATGCGGTTCTTTAAAAAAAAAAAACCATCCTTTTTTCAAAAGAACCTGTAAACCTCATTTTTTGAGGAAGAATGTTTTTTTCAAAAAAGTTTTTTTTTCCCCCAAAAGAACCACATCTGGACTGCTTGCTTTTTCAAAAAACCCTCTTTCAAAAAAGCAATTGGAAGAAGATATGCAAACTACTGCCGAATTTGCATATCTTCTTTCGAAAGTAAAACGTAGTCTAGACATATCCTGAATGATTAACAAAAGGGATGAGTTTTCCTGGAAAGTAATGAAAGATGATGATACAGGACTAGTCCAACATGTTCATCTAGGAATGCAATAATGCAACCTGCAAATATCCACTAAAGCCGCTAACAGTTGTCTATTCTACCTCATGTAGAATACCCTTCATTTAGTATTTTATAGCTCCAAATATTTGGTGGATTCACAAAGGGATATTGATGATTCTGCCATAGGGGAGCAAAGTGGAGGCAAGGACTTTTTTTTTTACCTGTGATATTGATTTAATTGTAGTGGACAACGGCTTAATAGCACATAACAGAAATGAGAAAGAAACTCAATAATGTTCATATTTGTGACTTGAGCTTGAATTCAGATCCCAAGCAGCATAAGTTTTGCCACTATCTTTTATTAGAAGAAATGTAATTATGAAGAGTAAATCACCTTGGCTCTAATTCTAACACCATTAACAAAAGAGTAAATGCAGGACCTGAGACTAAGATGTGTGGCTTGCAATCTAGCAATTTTATTTCTGTGACAATTTTTAACCCTGCCAGAAGATGAACACGTTGGTGACTTGTGACAGGTTTCTCTTACTTCACAAGGACTTGCAGAATATGAATGCACACGCTTATTGTAAAGCATTCGGTCACAGCAGCAACCGAACAGTCAACTTTTGAAGCAGACATTAATTAAATTTCAATCAGAAAAAAAAATTAAATTAAACTGTGCATCATTCATAGTCTTGGTCTTATGATGCTGAGCAATAGCCTGCCAGCCGCTGAGTTCTTCTGGAGATCAGTGACCTTAGATTCAGAGGTGATGAGTAAATCACATATCAGTGGATGGGGCTAAGGGAGTCCGTTTGTAGCTGAAAACACTTTGAGTCTTGAAAAAGGTGCAAGATACATTAATTTAGACTCATTTCTGAGATATTGCTGATAGATGAGCCCCTCGAAAGATATTCTCAAAAGCCTTTAAACAGAGTAAGACACAGCTTCAATTTACTGCCTTTGAATTAACCCTCTGAAGTACCACTGAGTTTGAAGTCTCTTCTATAAATCAAACATTCTCCAGGCGGATCATTCTCTACAGAAGCTAGTTTATTGGCCTCTGTAATAACTATCATTACTGTTATTAAATACTGTGTTTAGTTCCAGCTCGAGGTTCTGTGAACACTCGCATCATGAGATAATAGAAAATGTAAATACACACGGTGTCATGTGTCTTGTGATGTAACCAACATTTTTGTCCAAGATGCTCTCTTCAAATCTCTCCAGAGACCCTTGTCATGGCTTCCGCATGAAGTAAGTGAAAAGACAGCATTGCGGATGAACCAAACATCAGGGACAGAAATGAATAATTGTCTTGTTAGATACTTTTCTTTTCATGTATGTAAGGGCAAATTTTTCCAAGGCTTTTTTCCACACTGCAGCTGACATGTAAAGATAAGTGAACCTGATTTGTTTTTTAAAGTTTGTCTCGGAACAGTATGCTCCATACTAACAAGTAAATGGTTTGTGTTTCAGTCTTTATTAAACAGCCAACAACAAAATGAATTGCTCTATTGACCAACAGCCAGGCCTGAAGACTGTTTCTTGATGGAGGAGGCAGTCACTACCAACTCCTGGTAATAAATACCTGATGCTGTAGGCCCACTTCTGAACATTTGCACTACTCTGTCAAGAGTACCATCCACCTGTTTTGATAGCTTTATCTCATGCTGTTTACGTATAAGGTGCACTAGTACAATCAGAAGAATTTAATCTTTTCTACCAAGCTAAGGAGGGAATAAAGACGTATCAGTTTTGCTTTCCCATCCAACTTTCTCAGTGCTTTTCTTCAGAACCGTTCATTGTTGGTAACATTCTAGAAGTATATATTGCTGCCAAACTTTCACTTGCATCTGCTGCAGTAATGAATCTAAAATCCTCAGCTCTGTGTTCCATGCTAAGTGGGAGTAGGTTTTAGTGTTAGGGTTGATAGGGAAGTAGAGGACGTTCCTAGCTTTCTCCCTTGCATGTTACAGTAATACTGTGGTTGCCTATTATGTCAGTTTAGTGACTTTTTCACCTAGTTTCCTGAGGCTCATCTTAACAACAGAATGGAGAGCTTGCTGTGGTTGCTGCTGTACGTGATTCTTGCTGGATAGCATGGTCTGGCTCTCGGAAAAGAAATGCACCGGTCTGACATTTTTTTTTCTCCCTGCGCGCAATTTGTATTGAGGCGAATGACTTGCAAACACAAGGGTGTGACGTGGAAGTGGGTCTCAGGTGGGTTTGGAAGCCCTGTGCTTTTCACTTTTAAAATAATTTTCTTTTGATTTACCAAACTTTTGAATCATGTCAGAGAAATTTACCAACTCCTTGGAAAAAAATAGAACAGCCTTCACCGTGGTGGTGGTGGTGATGATGATACTTAATGTGTTTTATTTGCCTGTTTTAAAGAAAAATTAAAAATGACCTGCTCTGAGCAAAGTTGATTTAAATAACTTCTGCTTTTATGAGTGAAGGAACCTGTTAGCTCTAGATTCTAGGGCTAATAGGTATTCATAAATGTGGATACTCCTCTTGCCTATGATCCATATCCCCAACAGAGGTGTAGCGAGGGTGTTATGCGCCTGGGGCAAAGGCAAAATTTGTGCTCCCCCACCACCACATGGTGGGGCCCCGAACCTGGTGCACGACTGAGCCCGACCCTGGGGATGGAGGGGAGATTGTATTGCATCTTTCCCTGCCCCCTCCAGTTTGGGGCTGTGCACTAACCCACTGGCAGAGATGGAGGAGACTGGGATACAGCTTGCTTGGACCCATCTGAGAGGAGACTGAGCAGAATGAGCCAAGTAATGTTGCATGCTCATAATCTGATGACCCAGCTCAATGGAGGACAGCTGGAGTGATCTGTTGGTTTCCTGTCTTGGAATAAGTAGAGGTAAGAAGCAGGTAGAAAAAAAGGCCCTGGTGGAAGTGATTAGGTCATGGGTGGGCAAATACCGGCCCATGGGCCAGATCTAGTCTGCCAGGGTTACCCCATGGTGAGCCACCACAGCTATATTTACCTGTGCCAGGTGATTGCAGCTCCTGTTGGCCACATATTGCCAATAGGAGCTGCAGGAAATGGTGTCCCACAGCTCCCATTGGCTGGGAACTGTGATCCACAGCAACGAGAGCTGCAATTACCTGCATCTCCACAGATAGGGGCAAATATAGTGTCAGCAGCCCGTCTTGAGCTAACCCTGGTGAACCGCTGCCCTTTTATTTCCCGCCCCTGGGCTAGACCAAGAGTATTTCTACACAGGTAAAAGTAGATGCGGTAGCACAGGCTAGCAATGAGAGTCAGAGCCATCCCATCCATTAGACAAATCACGGCGCTTCTGGATGGGAGAGGCCAGGGAGGTTACAGGGGGTATTACTGAAAGTGTCCTCAGTGGATGGAGAAAAATTAAACCAAAGTGAGCTGTTGAATAATGTGATCTTGAGGATTCCAGCCAGTCCCTGGGAGTTTTCTGAGGTTGTGAACTTGTTTTCATGCTTTCTGAAACTTTTTTTCTCCCCTGCCAAATCTAAACCAATCTATTTAGGTAGAAGCTGCAGCATATTTGTACTGCAATATTTTAGTCACAAATTAGGCCATAATTTAACATGAGAAAGTCTTTATGTTTAATGAGACATCTTTGAAACCTCCCGGTGATGTAAAACAAATATAATCTAACCTGAAAATCCAATCATGCTTTTGGCAGGCTCTGTTGGGTTAGTATTTGCTGTAAGCGAGAAATTTGCATTATCTATGTAAAGTTTCAAATAAAGATAAATCTATCCCAAACACCTCTCTGTAGAATGAAGCTAAGTTCACCAGTCTGCAGGCCTCTGCTTGCTGTTGGAGTTTATGGCTTGCACATGTGAAATCTGGCTTGGGAATGTGCGCATTTTCAATATGAGCTTTACTTTTTGGTCCTACTAAATATCAACTTACATCCTAACAGAACATAAATTTTTTTAAAGAGGCAAATCATATTACAGGCCTCTGGTTTCGAAGTGGCCTGTGAAAGAACTCAAATGAATTCCTACTTTTGAGTAGCTGTTTTGTCCTCTGCAGAGAAACTTGTTGGGAATTCAGTCCTCTGTGTTGCTACATGCCTACTTTGTGTCCTGAAGCAGTGGCTATGTTGATTAGGGAATGTTTATTTGAGAGAGACAAGCACTTGTGGCAGTCAGTTTTGGATTCTCATATGATTTCGTATGGTGCAATTGAACTTAAACTGAGCTCTTCCACTTCATTGCTTAGTCAGGGCTTAACAGCGACAAAGCCTAGGTTAAAGTAGCCATAGCAAATAGCTGTGACTAATTATTTGTACAGGTTTTTTAAAAATATGGACCGTGATGACTAGGTCTGATTTTATATATGAATGCAACCAGAATCTTTTTGCTGATCCAAGGAATCGTGGGTTTTTTTCCCTTTGGATTCAATGATTCAGCTGGGGAGGCTTTGCTTCATGGTACCCTACCTGTGGAGATAAGATTAACATCTACGCGGAACAGGGCATTCTCAGCTTTTGCTCCCAGGCTGTGGAATTCTCTTCCTCAGGATATTTGCATTGCGCCAACGCTAGCGTTGTTTCGGCGTCAGGCTATAGCCACCCTTTTTATTCTTGCTTTTATTAATGTTTGAGTTTGTATGTGTGTGTTCCTCCTCTCTGTATGTTTTTAGCTGAATATGTCCCTCTGGGGTCTCATATTTAAAATTTTTATATATATTTGTATTGTGGGTTTTTTTGTAAGCCACCTTGAATATTTTACATAGAAAGGTGGGATAAAAATATTTAAATAAATAAATAAATAAATAAATAAAGCCACGAGGAGTCATCTGGCACCTTACAGACAGACAAACATTTATTTGGGCATAAGCTTTTGTGGGCAAAAACCATTTTGTCAGATACAGCTGACACAGTGGCATCTGACAAAGTGGTTTGTACCCATGAGAACTCATGCCCAAATACATTTGTTTGTCTTTCAGGTGCCACAGGGCACTTCACTTCATCACGTGGCTACCCCTCTGATTCAGAGATTAAAATATTGTCAATCCAACCTAGGCCAGTAGTGACTGAAGATTCTTGCTATTTGATGGCTGAGGATTGATGTCTATGTGCCATTTCTGAGTGGTGCATCATGCAAGGACTATATGAGACAATAATCTGAAAGTGTAATGGGCTATGGATAGATTTCCAGGTGCAGTTGACTATTGGAGGCCCCAGTTGAAGACCCGTGTGCTATATAACTTTAACTTCCCAATTGTGGCTGCAGCTACAAATTGTGCCTTGCACCAGGGGCTGGTGGTCTATACGTTCTTCCGCATAAAGGTTTCAATCCTTACTCTTATGAGTAAGGTCTTCTGTGTCTCCTTGAAGTCAACGTCTTCCCTGACCTGTTGATACAAATATTTTCTAACCATCTAGTGCATTGCGTACGGATCCTAAGTGGAAGCCTTGTTATGCGCTGGAAATGGTGTTGTGTTTGGAATGAATTTTGCAGTGAAATACCAAGTCACGCTGATGACTACTTTTAAGACAGCCTCCTTTCTAAAAATAATTTGCTAGATGTACCTTTCTATTGCCTGTTACCTTGCCTTTGGGAGTAAAATACATAATAAGGAAGTTGTGAGTAAAATACAGATCTAGCATACAATCAACATGTTAATTATTACATTGGTAAATAATAATATGCTATTTGTAAAGGAGATATTGCCATCAGGACCAAGAAACTATGCCAAATGACAAAAAGCTGCAAAGTGTGCTACAGGTTGCTGTTTGGCATACACCTGAAAGTGAACTCTTCCTGATAAAATCTCAGAGAGATAGCCATGTTAATTCGTACCTTGAAAAACAATGTGCAGTCCTGTGGTACTTTGGAGAACATTCAATAATGGATTTGAAAATAGCCATTCTTCTACAAAAGAATTTTTTCACCCTATTACAGAGGGAGACATCTGAACTGGAGTTCATTTACAAGTTCAACTCTATCAATTTAGGCTTGAATAAAGATCTTAACTGATAAATGCATTACAAAGGCAATTTCCCTGCCTTGGATATTCACATTTCCACTTCACATCTATGAATGGGACACATCTAGCCTGACTTAATTAGCTTCATTAACACTGGTCCTAGAATTGACAGGTAACTTCTTTTGTTCTTATGTGAACCTTGGATTCTATAATTTCCACTCTAACTCTTCTGATTAAGTGGGTTTTACCCACAAAAGCTCATGACTAATAACTTTGTTAGTTTCTAAGTTGCTACAGGACTGCTCGTTGTCTTCCCAATAAGTTCATCATCGTCATCATCATTTCCCCATGGTACAGGAGGTGAAATTAAGACAGACATTGTTCACACTTACCATTAATTTCTCAGAAAGGAAATCAATCCTGCAGAGCAACAACTAAGTATGGCCAAATAATTTAGCAGTGGTGTGGATAGTCACTGTAGTGCACCTTTAGGCTATGTCTAGACAGCAAGCCTCTTTCGAAAAAGAGCATCTAGACTGCAAGCAGTACTTTCGAAAAAGCAAGCCGCTTTTTCGAAAGAAAGCAGCGAGTGAGTCTGGATGCTCTCTTTCTAAAAAGCCCTGTTGGCATTCAAGAACGCCTTTTTTCGAAAGAGCACTTTCGAAAAAAGACATTCTTCCTCGTGAAATGAGGTTTACCGCCGTCAAAAGAAAAGCCACGTTCTTTCAATTTACTTTCGAAAGAATGCGGCTGCAGTCTAGATGCAGGTGAAGTTTTTTCAAAAAAAGGCTACTTTTTTCGAAAAAACCCCTGAGTCTGGACACAGCCTGAGGTCCATAGATAAACCTAGATGCTTACTTCTCTAGACCTTATAAAATGCAGATAAGGCACCGTAAACCTTATGTAAACAAACATCTAATGGAGGCACCTGGTAACCTAAGCCCTGCAAATCCCATGTGTGATGGGAAACTGCTTAAATAAACATAGGCAGAGTGGGTGGCGAATACCTACATCATCTTGTAGAATGAAGGAAATAGACTTTTCCTGAACCAAATATGCAGGATTTTAAAGCTGTGGTCTGAGGAAATGCCAGGGCCACATTCACTCTTTGGATATGTCTAGATGACACGCTTCTTTCGAAAGAGATCGTCTAGACAGCCACAACTTTTTTCGAAAAAGCGATCCGCTAGGCAATCTGGATGCTCTCTTTTGAAAAAGCCCTGTTTGCGGTCAAGAATACCTTTTTTCAAAAGAGCTGTTTCAAAAAAAGGCATTCCTCCTTGTAAAATGAGGTTTACCACTATCAAAAAAACACCGTGTTCTTTTGATTTAATTTTGAAGGAACGCGGCAGCAGTCTAGACGCAGGTGAAGTTTTTTTGAAAAAAGGCCACTTCTTTCGGAAAAAACCCTGTAGTCTAGACATAGCCCAAGTGTTAGCAGTTGTAATCGTGTGGTCTTCAGTGAAGTTGTGTCCAATGACACTGGGCCCCCGCATAGCAACATGAGTCTGTGCAAGGTTGGGGTGCTGGAAAGAATTCCCATGCAGCTAAGATTTTGTGGTGGGAAAAGTTCACAAGTAGGGTATATGTGGGGAAAAAATGTAATTTGCAAGCAAAGAGATGGCTACAGGGGGAGAATATTTGGAAGGAATTTGTTGGTGTGTTGGAGGGATTTAAAAGGGCTGTTGCAGTTTCCCATTTCAGGGTCCCTTACAGCTCCTGCACTCCCCATCAAAATCCTTTTCTCCTCCACTTGGGGCTGCTTTTTGACCTCAAACAGTCCCACCAATAGAGTCCATCACTACAATCCAAAAGTTCACACTTACCACCGACTCTTCTGCCATCTGAACAGAGCTCTTCCTCTGCTATAGCCTGCCTTACACAGGGTTAACTTTCATAGCTGGCTCTCCTAGGAGGTTAGCCTTCTGGCTCTGTCTTCCTTCCTTGAGGGAGGGACTGCTCAGTGGTTTGAGCATTGGCTTCCTAAATCAAGAGTTGTGAGCTCAATCCTTGAAGTGGCTGTTTAGGGAGCTGGGGCAAATCTGTCAGGGATGGTAGTTGATCCTGCTGTGAGGACAGGGGAGTGGACTCAAGGTCCCTTCCAGCTCTGTGAGATGGTATAATCTCCATATATTATCCTCTTGCCAGTGCCTCTCCTCTTCAAAGGGAGAGGGCAGCTTATAAATAGTGCCCTCACCCAGAAAATTCCTTGTGGTTAGCTGCAAATGGGCCCCCAAGGCTGTGGGTGAAGAGGTCGGAGAGCACATAGGAAATTGCCTCAATAGATGTAACCCAGGTCCATCTAGTCCAGTACCTTGTCTCTGATAATGGTTAGTTCCAGATGCTTTCAGGGAAGGTGTAAGAACCCTGCAAAAGGCAGATGAGGGATCATTTGACCCAGGGATTAGATTTTAATTAGATTTCTAAGAGCTGGAGAACTTAAGACCTGAAACATGAGGTTTAATGTCTCTTCCCAAAGTAATAATTAATTGTGACTTGTTATTCATAGCCATGATGGATCTTCCCCCTCCTCTTTTGATCTTGCAAAATCTTGGCCTCAACAACTTCCAATAGCAGTGGGGTTTTTTGAATGGTCTCCTTTAATGTTCCTGTAACATTCAGGCAGAAGCCCTGCCCTTGAAGTGGCTCATCCAGAGATACTGAGAGATACTGAGGCAAGAAGCCAACTGTGCATAGGCATGAGCTGTAAATGTTAACCTCCTATTAGTTTGAAGAAAACTGCACCACAGATAACCCCACAGAATGTCTCCTGTGACCTTACCATCTTCATGTTCAGAGAAACCGGACTCATGCCAAGTGCTGATGGAAAGGGTTCAAATCCCCCTACTTCTGTGACATTTGTGTTGGAATTTTGACCTAAAAACAGGGGTTAAAATTTGACAGACATTTTTGCGAAAGCATCCCCATTTTTTTTAACCAGCCGTGCTTATTAAGACAGTGGTAATAGCACTGTTTGGTGAATCTCAATCATTTTACAGCCCTCTACTCTGAGCAGCCTTGCTTTACCTGGTGAGTGGGAAAACAGGGTGGGGAGCCAATAATATATACAACAGCTATAGGACTAAACCATAAAGGGAGAGGCAAAGGAGAGAGACAATACATGGTGGCTATGTACATGAGGAAACACAGTTAGCCAGAAAACAGAGGGCAAAGACAGAAGAGGATGAGGGGAGAGGAACAGAGAGAGACTAGACAGAAACAAAAGTGATGGCAGTGACTGTGTTTGTGTGCATCATAAATGAAAGGTCACAGGGTGCAAGACTACCCCTTTGCAAAACCAAGGCTCTCACCTAAAAAGTTAGGAAGTGCAGCTTGAACTTTTTGACAAATCAACTTGTCGCCAACCTCTCTCCTTTTCCCATCCCTGCTTCCCCTTGCCTCAGACCCAGCTGCTCGCTTCACTTCATATCCCACCCACCAGAAGCTTCCTTTTCGCCACACAGCCTCACGTCCCCTGTCTGAGCGCGCTCTGTCATTGGCCTCACCTCTCTTTGTTTTTCCTATTGCCAGTGTCCATTCTGTTTCCTCCCCTCCTCAGTATTGACCTTTCTACTGTTCTCTGTTGCCCCAAACTTCTGCTGGTTCCCACCCTAGAGGTGGGGCTAGGAACCGGCAGCAGGGAAAAGTGAGTCACGCTGGTAGCACGGGCCAGAGGAGATGGGTGGATATGTGGGGGTTTCAAAGGTGGGGCAGGTATTAGTCCATTTTTTCCCTCCAAGGTTTATGAGGGTTTCCCAGGCAGAATGGAATCAGTTGTGTCACAGTTGTATATGGGTGAAGAAATGCTGCCTGTGAAACATTAGCAGTGAAATATGAGCCGTTCCTTCCTTCCCCACTGCTTTGCACACATGCATACACAGAGTGTTTTTCAGGCTGCTTCCAGCAACGTCACCCTCGGTTTCCATTTAAATGATATTTTTCTCAGAGGCACAGATGCCGGATCTTTTCTGACCCTGGTATATGTTGAGTTTGCATCAGGAGCTGCAGGCTTGTGCTTTCCATTAGCTCAACAACATGGCTGCAGTTCCACGTGGGAGGGGGTTTGCTGTGCCCCTAGGGTGTCACCATGGCTGCTTAGTCTCATGTGCATTGCTCCATGTTCTGGGCAGATAACACTTGCTGTCAGGTCTGGACAAAAGAGAGTGAGGAGAAAGCTTGGAGTAGGTTAGCACGGTGCAAAGGGTGCTGCTTGGAGTTGAGCACCAAGTTGTATAAGCGTCATATTAGGCATTACGACAGTGCCTAGAGACCTCAGTTGAGATCAGACCCCATCATGC
This sequence comes from Pelodiscus sinensis, assembly GCF_052426305.1. Lineage (NCBI taxonomy): Eukaryota > Metazoa > Chordata > Testudines > Trionychidae > Pelodiscus > Pelodiscus sinensis. The sequence continues at coordinate 10,208,644 of NC_143059.1, forward strand.
AGTGCTGTGTTCCCATTTTACTCATGGGGAAGGCAAGCGCAGAGGGCTATGCTGTCACAGCCCAATTTGGGCCACACCCTTTACTGGCCAGCACAATCCGTAACTCCTCTAACACTCCCCCATGTGTGGAGATAGGTAGGAGGAACATGGCAGGAAGAAGGAAGTCTGGATACACTCTCCTGACTCACTGGTCAGAGCAGCTTCCCTGGCGCACATACAACTCCCCTTCCTCGGGCACGAGGTGGCACTTCCTTTGTTCCTCGTTTCCTGTGCAGGGAGCCAGTCAACTCAGATGTCCCCAATTCCAAAGCCCAGAGGGAACTCAGGCCTGCTTTCTTTACAAGCATTCATGGGAAGAAACAGTGATAAAATCCTCCCTCCCAAATACACCTTCACCCCAGATAGCCAAGTGCTGTTCTAACCCATCTACCAGGTGGAGCCAGCAACAGCCAGAGCCAGGATCAATATTGAGGGATTCCTCTCCATCCATCCAAAACAGAACTGACTCAAGGGCCCACCCGATAACCAGGGAAGTTCTCCCGCCACTGCTGAGTGCCTCTGTGAGGCAACGCTTCCCCATTTGCAAGCACAGAGTTTGAGTGTAGCAAAGAAACATGTAATAAAAGGGAGGGAAGTAACGTGGCATTAATTTGGGAAAAAACCACAGAGAATTCATAACCAAAACCATGAGTAAATGTCCCACCCCAAGTATGTTGGGCAGTGTCCTTTTCCTCTCAGGTTCTTAAGTCCAGCAATGTGAGTGACCCCTTCACATGTTCAACCTTTCTCTGCCCCCCACTCACAGCCACTGATCAAAGCAGACCCAGAGTGCAGAGATGTATCCTCAGAGTTCACCTCCCAGCCAAAGTGGGGGAGGTAAAGAGGCATCGTACTCACTCCGCTGGTTACTCGCCATCCACCTGCTCAATGATTTCCACTGCCACCCTGCTGGCCGCTTGTTACACCTCTCCACTGCCACCCTGCTGGCCGCTTGTTACACCTCTCCACTGCCACCCTGCTGGCTGCTTGTTACACCTCTCCACTGCCACCCTGCTGGCCTCTTGTTGCATTTGTCTACTGTCACCCAGCTGGAGGTCAGTCACCATCCACCTCTTGGCTGTGACTTCTGTCCGTCAGTATCAAGAGATTTCAGCTCCCACTAATTTCACTCTTAGCAAGCAGGATAGAAGAAACACACAACTCCAACACAATTAACATAAGAAAAGAGGCTCTTATCATAAGAACGACCATACTGGGTCAAACCAAAGGTCCATCTAGCCCAGTGTCCTGTCTGTCCACAGTGGCCAGTGCCAGATGCCCCAGTGGGAATAAACAGAACAGGGAATCATCAAGTGATCCCTCTCCTGTCATCCGTTTCCAGCCCTGACAAACAGAGGCTAAGGACACCCATCCTAGCTAACAGACATTGATGGACCTAAGTCCCATGAATTTATCTAGTTCTTTTTTGAAGCCTGTTAAGTCCTGGTCATCACAACATCAAATTGATGATGATGATCGTGATCTTTAACAATGCCTATTTAACTCTGTTCTTTGAACTGTGTGTGTTGGGATGGAAAAGGGGAAGAAACAGGTCAAACCAGTCCAGGCAAGGGAGGGTATGCAGCCTCCTGACCAGAAATGACCTTCCCTTACTCCCTCTACTTTTAAAGAGCTCTTAATGTCGAGCTCTTAAACCTCCGCTGCCTTGCGGCTATATTCTTCCATGGAAAAGGCTTCAGGAGTAAACCTCGAGGAAAAATCCGGAGTCGGAGTCCCTAAGACAGTTCGACGCTGCTTGCAGCCTCGCTCTGGCAACTCCTGCGACGGCGCCGATGCCAAACTGTAGCAGCCCTGCTGTTCCTTTGGATCCATCGACGACGTGGAGAGGGGGGACCCGCTACGTGGGCAATAGCCTGTTCCTCCATATTACATCGCCCTGGCTAGTATCCGACTACCAACATATCTCGCAACCCTGGAGAGGACACTCCAGCCTCGCTAGCGCTACTAGCGCAGAAACAACACGGGGAGCAACAGTTTACCGGTTATAAGCCACAGCTCAATTGGCGTAGAGCATGGCGCCAGGGGTTGTTCCCGACGGTGGGAGGGATCTTCGGGTCTCACTGGGCAGTTACCGCCCGCCTCAAGCTGGGCAGCCCCCAGACAGTCAGGTACTGCCCCGCCACAGTCTGCTTTCCTCACTGGGTGCATGGGGATTAGGAATATTCCGAACGGCAGGCTGCAACCATCGCACCAGGCAACAAAACACTGAGAAAGAGACCACCTCTTAAACTGGGATGTTGGAATGTCCGTACAATGTTGACGGGCCTCTCCAAAGACGTATGGGACATTGACGACCTACGAAAGACAGCAGTCATCAACAACGAACTTCTGAGGCTGAACGTAGACATCGCCGCCCTACAGGAAACACGACTGGCAGACTCAGGCATTCTGAAAGAAAAAGACTACACCTTCTACTGGCAGGGAAAGGCCCCAGACGAGCACAGACAGCATGGCGTAGCTTTCGCGGTGAAAAATAGCCTACTGAGTATGGTAGAACCAGGCAGTAATGGCTCAGAACGACTCCTCACCCTTCGTCTCAACACCACCACGGGCCCTATCACCCTCGTCAGCGTATACGCCCCAACTCTGAACGCAACATTGGAAACTAAAGACCGGTTCTATGAGAACCTAACATCTGTCATCAACAGCATCCCCGACAAGGAACAACTCATCCTTCTGGGTGACTTCAATGCCAGAGTAGGTGCGGACAATGACTCATGGCCTTCATGCCTCGGAAAATTTGGCGTCGGCAAAATGAACGAGAACGGCCAACGCCTGCTCGAGCTCTGCGCTTTCTACAACCTGTGCATCACCAACTCATACTTTCAGACCAAGCCCCAGCATAAGGTCTCCTGGCGACATCCGCGCTCGAAACACTGGCACCAGTTGGACCTTATACTAGTTCGCCGCTCAGCTATCAATTGCGTCCTGCACGTACGCTCTTATCATAGCGCTGACTGCGACACAGACCACTCCTTAGTGTGCTGCAAGATCAGGCTGAACCCGAAGAGGTTTTATCGTTCAAGGAAACAAGGAAATCCTCGCATCGACGTCAGCAAGATGTCGCAGCCTGACCTGACACAGAAATTCGCAGAAGCGCTTGAGAAGGAACTTGACGCCACACAGACAGGAGACTCTGCCATGGAAAAGTGGGAAACACTGCGGAACATAATGCACTGCCCTGCCCTGGCAACCTTTGGAAAGAGGACCACAAAGACACACGACTGGTTTGAAGCAAAGTCCTCTGTGATGATTCCAGTCATAGAAGCCAAGCGCGCCGCCCTGACAGAATACAAGCGGTCACCAAGCCAGAGGAACCTACAAATTCTCAGGGCTACTAGGAGCAAGGCTCAACAGGTTGCCAGACACTGTGCGAACGAATATTGGCAGCAGCTCAGCAACGACATCCAGAAAGCAGCCATATCAGGGAACACAAGAGGCATGTACGACGGCATCAAGAAAGCGCTGGGCCCTACCAAGAGCAAAACAGCACCCCTCAAGTCATCTACTGGAGAAATAATCTCCGACAAGCAACAACAGTTGGGGAGATGGGTGGAACACTACTCTGACCTCTACTCCAGACGGAATACGGTGACCTCCGCAGCATTAGATGCCATTGAATGCCTGCCAATAATGGAAGAACTTGATGCTGAGCCAACAGTAGAAGAGCTCAGCAAGGCTGTTGATAAACTGGCCTCAAGAAAAGCCCCCGGCAGCGACGGGATTCCTCCAGACCTGCTGAAACAGTGCAAGTGTTCCCTACTGCACCCTCTTCACAAAGTGCTCTGTCAGTGCTGGAAAGAAGGAGCCGTACCGCAGGATATGCGGGATGCTAAGATCGTCACCCTCTACAAGAATAAGGGCGAGAGAAGTGATTGCAACAACTACAGAGGCATCTCCCTTCTTAGCATCGTAGGCAAAGTATTGCTAAGGTCATCTTGACCCGACTGCAGAAGCTGGCTGAACGTGTCTACCCGGAGTCACAGTGTGGTTTCCGCGCAGAACGGTCAACCGTAGACATGATTTTCTCCCTACGACAACTCCAGGAGAAGTGTAGAGAACAGCAGATGCCCCTGTACGTCTCCTTCATTGATCTCACCAAAGCCTTTGACCTGGTCAGCAGAGACGGACTCTTCAAAATCCTTCACAAGATCGGCTGCCCACCAAAACTGCAGAGTTTGATTGAATCCTTCCACACAGACATGAAGGGAACAGTGCAGTTTAACGGCAGTTGCTCCGAGCCTTTCAGCATCAGCAGCGGCGTCAAGCAAGGCTGCGTTCTTGCCCCCACATTGTTTGGGATCTTCTTTGCCCTGCTCCTCAAGCATGCCTTCGGCTCAGAAACGGAAGGAATCTACCTCCGCACCAGATCGGACGGCAAGGTATTCAATCTCTCTCGCCTCAAAGCCAAGACGAAGATACGCGAGACGCTGATCAGGGACATGATATTTGCTGACGACGCAGCAGTCGTCACACACACCCAGGAAGAACTACAGTCGCTGATGAGCCGTTTTTCCATGGCCTGCAAAGACTTTGGGCTGACTATCAGTTTGAAAAAAACAAACGTCCTAAGCCAGGACACTGTCACTCCACCAGCCATCACAGTAGACGACTACCAGCTTGACGTCGTCCACCAGTTCACGTACTTGGGCTCCACCATCACCGATAATCTCTCCCTTGATGCTGAGCTCGACAAGAGGATCGGGAAGGCAGCCTCTACTTTAGCCCGCCTGACAACCCGAGTGTGGACCAACCCCAGGCTGACAACCGCAACAAAGATGGCAGTGTACAACGCCTGCGTCATCAGCACCCTGCTGTACGGGAGCGAGACATGGACCACATACGCGAGACAAGAGCGGAGACTGAACGCCTTCCATCTACGAGGTCTGCGCCGCATCCTGGGTATTACCTGGCAAGACAAAGTCTCCAACCTCGAAGTTCTGACTCGAGCCGGCCTCCCCAGCATGTACACCATGCTCCGACAACGTCGCCTGCGTTGGCTTGGCCATGTACACCGCATGGAGGATGGGAGGATCCCAAAGGACATCCTCTACGGGGAACTGGCATCTGGGAAGAGAACCACAGGGTGCCCGAACCTGCGATTTAAAGATGTCGTGAAGAGGGACATGAAAGCCATCGACATAAACACGCAGTCCTGGGAAGACCTCGCAGCAGACCGCCCAAAGTGGAGGGGCACCCTGACCACACAGCTCAAGTCAGGCGAAACGAACATGATGCGTGCATCAGAAGAAAAGCGAGCCCGCAGGAAGTTACGCAACAACAACAGCCAGGGAACCACCTATAGCTGCGACTTCTGCGGCAAAGAATGCCTGTCCCGGATTGGCCTTTTCAGCCACCAACGACGCTGTCCCCGACGCTGTCCCAGACAATTCGACACGAACCAAGACGAGAACTAGGATACGTCATCCATGGTCAACTGACCGATGGAGGCCAACAATGTCGAGTACCCTGCTGTTCTTTCTGCTAACTGTGAGTCCTTTCCTTTGGAGCAACTTAGTACAATCTTACTTTTCTGTATCCCCCCAACATTACAGACATTGGTAACCATGGTTTAGCTATTCCTGCATGTAATACAAACATAGCTGGTGTTGGGTCACAAATTAAGTTGATTACAATGAGCAAAATACCGCCCCATCTGCTGAATAGCTTACAAATCTCAGCAAAGCCAGAGCAAACTGTATTTACAAGCTCTCCCCTTCCAACTAACTGTAAGGGACACATTCTTTCAGATCCTGCTTCCGCTATAAAGAAGAAAGAAGTGAAGGACATACGTGTTGACAAGAGCTCCCAGAAGTGCTTCTTCTGTCCCCTTCCTGTCAGGCCCATGTATCTCATCGTCATCATCAGGTTAGAAGAAGGGTGGGCAAAGGAACAAGAGATCCCCCCCAAAGAAAGTTGAAATGGGGACGTTTCTCAGTCCAGCTAGTCATTGTATCTGATGCACCATTTGACTGGAACTCTATGGGGAGATGTTTCTGTTAAGCTTCAGGATCAGTTTAATAATAGTCTACTTTCTTTCACCTGAGCTGAATGTTTCCTGGTTCTTATTTGCACCACTGTGGCAGAGCACTCCTTTGCAAAGCAAGACCATTACCATAATGTAAGGAGACTATCCCAGGGAGTATGCAGTAGCAGAATTTCTAGCAACTTCACAGGAAACCATGTATAACCGGCCCACTTGTCCATTCTGCCACATTCTTTCTCCACGTTCCAGTGCAGACTGACTGCTTCTAAATGCCACATCCTTGTAAACACCTGCAAGACACCTCTTTGTCCTCGTTCTAATCCCCTCCTAACATACACCTTTTCTGCGATGCTCACTAGAAACTCAGCAAGATGGGGTGGGCGATGTGACAGCACTACTGGTTTCCCCTCTGAGTAGTATTTTTTCCCCTGCACTCCCCCATCTGTTGTATCTGCCCGTTGTCATGTGTCTTAGGGTATGTCTAGACTACATGCCTCTGCCGGCAGAGGCATGTAAATTAGACTACCTGACATAGTCAGTGATTTAAATATCCCCTGCTTCATTAAAATAAAAATGGCTGCCGCGCTGTGCCGGCAGTCAAGACATGGATTGGTCAGCAAGGAAAGCCTTTGCCGACTGATCCCTTATACCTAGTGAAACGAGGTTTACAGGATCGGTCAGCAAAGGCTTCCTTGCTGACCGATCCACGTCTTGACTGCCACGTTGTGCTGACGATCAGCTGATCCGGCAGAGGCATGTAGTCTAGACATACCCTTAGATTGTTAACTCTTAGGGTATGTCTACACTTGCACCCTAGTTCGAACTAGGGATGCAAATATAGGCATTCGAAATAGTCAATGGAGCCAGGATTTAAATATCCCATGATTCATTAGCATAGTCTCAGCTGTGCGCTATTCCGAACGCCAACTGATTCGAAAATGAAAGCGCTCTCTGAGCCGCGTTAGTTTGAATCAACCCCCTTGGTTCGAACTAACGTTACTCCTCAAAAAATGAGTAACATTAGCTCGAACCAAGGGGTTTGATTTGAACTTTGATTTGAAAGCCTGGAGAGCGCTTTCACTTTCGAATCAGCTTGCGTTCGGAATAGCACGTGGCTAAGATTATGCTAATGAAGCACGGGATATTTAAATTCTGGCTTCATTGACTATTTCAAATGCCTACATTTGCATCCCTAGTTCGAACTAGGGTGCAAGTGTAGACATATCCTCAGAGACAGGGCCTGTCTTTTTGTTATGTGTTTGTACAATCTCTATCATGAGCCGATCCTAGCCCACGATAGGGTGCTACTCAATATAAATAAATAAAAAATAAATATATACATTATTTTATTTCACTTGCTTGGACTTACTGTCTGCATAGCGGAGGATTCTGGTGTTTTATATGAAAACTTCCCCCCGTTGGAAGTTTAGGTAAGAAACAGGAAATAAAAAAATAGTGTTTTCTAAAAAGCACTAAATGGTGACCTCATAGACTAGGAAGAGACTAAAACTGTGAGTTGATAGAAACCCATGTAATTGTACAGATGGGACGGTTTGTGTTCTCTTGATGGCTAATAATAATAATATTGGAACTTGTAATAAGATAGAATTCCCATTTAAAGCTTGTTGCTAACACCTTCATGTTCTGATACAGTTAATTTTATCAAGTAAGATTGAAAAAAACACATCATTTAAAAAAAAGTGTGATGCATGCCACGTTTAATGATTAGCACTCGCATTGGTGTTTTTAATGTCAAATATTTTCATGTAAAATACAAACCTTTGTGTACGCAATGTTTTATTCTAATTATAAACTGGCTTTTTTTTTTAATTAAATATATTTCATAGCGTTTGCCTTTCTTATACACAGAACTACTCCAGCAAAGCTGTTAATTAAAGTCAGTTTGGTAGAGTGCCAAATGGTTAGGGTACTTGGGGCAAGAAGAATCACTAATTTGAAAGAGTGAAGCTGTAATTGGCTATTTATAGCAGAGCTTCTGGCGCCGCATGTTCTGGTTGTTCTAGTCAAAGGAAGCACTTCAGTCACTAAGACAGATATCTGAGCAATATAATTTTGTGTTTGAGGAAAATGTTAAGCCTTTTACACACACACACACACACACACACACACACACACACACACACACACACACACACACACACACACTGCATCAGACATTCTAGATAGTTCACATTGAGAAGAGCCATATATACATAATTGATGTTAATATGATCTATTTCTATGTTAGTTGCCTTGCTTGTAGGACAACTTGAACCTGATTGAATGACTCATCTACAAAATGCTTAAGGAGAAACTTCCATGGGTGTTGAGGGTCATGAGCACTAGGGCTAGATGGGAGAGGAGTCTTGATTTTTTTGGGGGGGGGGGTGGAGGGTGGACATAACATGGAGTAATAGTATGGAAAAGGATGAGAGGCAGTGGTTTAGCTTCAAGGCCAACAGAGCTATGGAAATGCTGCCATTTCCTTTCAGGGCCCTGAATTTGGTATCCGATGAATTCTAGCCATGTCTGCCAGCATAGGTGGGGTGTGTGGGGGTGGGGGTAGAGCCCTTTGTCATTGACAGTTGCTTTAGTGCTCCTGATGACTAAAGGATATATTGTAACACCATTTCACAAAATAACGGAAAACATGAAACCGTTTCTTAATGGAACTCAGCAGAACCAATCATTTTCTCCACAGGTTCTGTCTTACATCCAATTTGGTTTCAGTGAGTGGTTCATCCACACAGATTATACACTGTCAGCTGGTGCTAATATTGTGGCTAATTGTCAATCATATCAGGACCTTTTGACATAAAAGGGGAGGAAGAATGAAAGCAAAGACAAGATGTATTTTCCCTTTGAAGAAACGAGTGATGTGTTTAGAGTGGCAGCATCTCATCTGAGCCTTTCAAGACATTGGCTTGAAAACATCAACATTTATGAAAATGCCAAATACATTTTACGTTTTCTTTTCCTTTTCTTTCTTCTTTATGATCATGTTTCTTTTAAATAAATTCTCGGCTAGGGTTGACATTTCCTCACTGCATGACTTCAGTTCCTGCTAGTTTACTATGTGATCTCATTGGTACAGCTGTATAAGCTTTTAAAACGTTACCTTGACTTCAACTTCTGATTGTATCTTTTAAAAATTCCACAGTGCTTGAATTTAGAAAACGAGGGAGGAAAATAAGCAGAGGTTCGTATCAAAGCACACTTGGAAGTTTAAGATGGCAGGAAAGCAAGCCCAGGATGATTACATGTATAAGGTGAAATTCATATATCTGTATACATGGCAGAAGTAATCAGACATTCTGCATGGAATTCTGTGGGTGTTGGGAGCAGGAGTCTACTCTGCAACACACAAACAGGCTCTGAGATCTCTCTATATCTCTTTGTAGCTGCTATTCAAAGCTAGGATAGTAGCAGCTGTCACAGCCAGTCTCCCCAAGTGCAAAGATTTGAGGTTCGTGGTTTGGCCCTCATCTCTGTGCCTGGGACTTGGATCTATCTTACTTTGCATGTTCTGGATCTCTGATTCCCACTTGGCCTTCATTCATAAACATTTAGACCTTTCTTGCATCTTCATCTTAGTTAGACCCACATGGAGCAATTGAGACCTCAAGTTGAGTGTCACAATTTCATTGTTAAAAGTTATATGAGTCCCATGGGCCTAAATGACTTAAAACTGAGTTCTTTGGCACATTTGAAATTTTCCCTCTTGGTATTAAAGTCAAGGAGTTTAAAATCTCTAACCAGATATACCCAAAAAAGTATGGGAGAAAGGAATTCTCATCATCCCACTTTATCAATGGAGAAATGAGGCTATGTTGTCATGACCCATATTGGGCTGCACATCCTTTACTTCTTGGCACAGCTTGTGGTGCCTGCTTCTATGGGGAGAATTGAGGCATCTCATTGGACACTCTTCCAGGGAGCCAATGGGGTCCCGTGAATAGGGCACTGGACTAGCACTGTGGATCTCCAGGTTCTGTTCTTTGCTCTATTGCTATGTGTGATGTTGAGCGAGTCATTTTACCTGTTGATGCTTCAGTTTCTCTATCTGGAAAGTGGGTACTATCGGAGTTAGGGGTCCAGTTAGGCAAACAGTGTACTCATAGCATTAGCCCTTAACTCCTTTGAAGCCAATAAACTGGGCTTGTGAGGCCAGGTCTATGCTATGGGGCAATGTCGAACTAAAGTACACAACTCCAGCCATGTGAATAGTGTAGCTGGAGTCTACATGCCTTAGCGCAAGTTGTCATGGCGTCTCCACTGTGCGGGGAGTCAATTGGAGAAACTCCCACTCCATTGAAGTATCGGAGTCAACAGGAGTGCCATCGGTGGTCGATTTAGTGGGTCTTCATTAGACATGCTAAATCAACCCCCTGGGAGAAAGATCCCTGCAGCACCTATCTCCCTGTAAGTGTAGACAGGGCCTCAGTAAAGACTTTACAATGAATAAAGGATGGAAGGGTTTACTCCCGGTTAGTCTGGTCTTCCGTCTCTGTCAAGTGCTGTCATTGCTAAAAAGCCCCACCAAGAAAACAGCTGCCAGGCTGCTTTAATGCAGCTTTTTTTATCCAACCTGACACCTATAATATCAAGAAGGTTAAGTGTGAAATGTCTTTAGAATGTGAAGGGATTTTGCTTCCTCCCACCAATCAAGGCTGAGGTTTTTTGTTTTTGTTTTTTCCCTTTTTGATGCCATGATGTGAACCTGCCGGTTTTAATTCACATCTCCTGACCGCAGGGAAATGATCAATGGCACAATTAGGTCACAGATGCTGGAAATACGAGTGTGGCACACAGCCAGAGTCAGACTTTCACTTTGCATCTGACCCTAAGTGGTGGTGGTGCGCGTGTCTGCATCTCCCTTAGAAGTACTGAGCGCTGCGGATGTGGACCGCATTTCAGACTGTGGCCCTGTGTTGCTAACTCCTGTCTCTTATTGCTGAAGCGTATTTTCTAGCATGCCTGTAAACCAGACATAGGTTTGGATTTCCGTTTTTATTCGTGTAAATAAATTATCCTTCCCACCACGTTCTAAGTGTCCTTTTTAAAGTTGTGCAACAGACCAGAAGGAAAAAACCAGCAGGCGGATAATGAAGGGACCTGAAGCATCGTGAAGGATGGTCTTGCAGTTTAGGCACTAAACTGGGATTTGAGTGAGCTAGATCCAGTTCCTAGCTATGCCCTACACTTCCTGTGTGATCTTGGGCAAGCTACTTTGTCTTCAGTGTCCCAAAGTACTTAAGCAGATGCCTAATTGCCATTGTTGTCAATATGACATGAGCATTTGCTTAAAGGCAAACAAGTGCTTGACTGAAGAATCAGGGGCGTATAATCTCTTTGTGCCTTAGTTCCCCTCTGTAAAATGGAGATGAGCATGTGTCCCTCTCTTCCACATGGGACTGTGAGGCATTTGGGATACTCTAGTGACAGGAGCTATTTAAAATGCTAGATAGGCTTGAAAAAATCAAGTTTGTGTGCCTGATTCACAACTGCCTTGCTCGTGTGCTGAGTGACCATAAAGCGCTACCCAGTAACTATGGGAAGATTTTACGTGCAGTCTGCAGGTCACGTTGCAAAAGTGTAACTGACTATACCAAGTGCAAAGCAGTAGAGAATCAGGTGTCAGATCTTTAATGCAGCTTTAGAAATAGAAGCCATTTCAGAACTCCTGCTAACATAGAGCAATACATGAGGACGAGCAGAAAAAGGAATCTTGATCGCTAAAAGAATTTTAGCTGAGTGAGGGAAGTAGCAACAACTCCTGCTTGGAAGATCATATTTGACATAATATATTATATACAATAATTACATGGGAAAGGTAGGTATGCTGGCCTGTGAAATGCTTGACTTATTTTACCAGGCACATACTTACATTCTGCTGAGATTTAAATGGAGTTTTGAGGCAACTGTTAAATGCGTCGGCAGCACAAAACCTAAGAGAGGGTTAAAGCCAAAACCCAACCCATGCAAAGATTCCAGGGGGGAAATGTCCAGGCCTAAACTGGGTTAGTGAACTGGATGCACAGATACAAGATAAGACTGCGAACCAATGCTATACAGGCAGTCCCCGGGTTACGTACAAGATAGGGACTGTAGGTTTGTTCTTAAGTTGAATTTGTATGTAAGTCGGAACTGGTACATATTGTAGGGGAAACTCTAGCCAAACATTTCTCCAGAGCTCAGTTTTATTCTCCCACACCTCACTTCCCTCAGTTCTTTATTCTCAAGCTGAGGTGTCTGCTGAGAAAAGCCACTCCACGTCTGCCTGGTCTGCTGGGAGGGGGGGGTCGCTAGGTTCGCATCTCCCTGGTCTGCTGGGGGGAAGCAGCTAGTGCGGGGTTGCCTCACCCCGTTTGTAAGTAGGGATCCGATGTAAGTCGGATCCATGTAACCCGGGGACTGCCTGTACTTACAGAAGAAGGGACTCTACCATGGGAAGCAGTGACTCTGAAAAAGATGTGGGAGTCATGGTGGATAATCAACTGAGCAGGAGCTCCTGGGATAAAGCTGTGGCCAAAGGGAATCTTGAATAGGAATAGAGACAGAGATGAAAGAGGGAAGGTACGACCTATTGGTAAGAAATTGGCTGAAGCTGTGCAAGGAAGTTGGTCCGATGTGGTATGCTGTACCAGCAAGCCAGCATGGTGTACTGGAAAGACACCTTACTGCCCTCAGTGCCTCCACGGTGCTTCCTCTCAAGAGAAAAGAGCAGGGCTGGGGGGCTGGGAGCAGTATGGCAGCAGGAAGAGCTGCCAGCATTCTGTTCCGTTTCCTGCATGCTGCTGCCCCTCCCAGTGAGGAAAAAGAGCATAGCCCCCAGCCCAATCCTCCGGCTGCCTCTGCTCCATGGAAGCATGGGGGCTGAGATCAGTGGTCTACTCAATTAATTAAGCGATGAGGAGTCCTGTGGCACCTTATAGACTAACTGAAGTGTAGGAGCATAAGCTTTCGTGGGCAAAGACCCACTTCGTCAGATGCATGTGCAATTAATTAAGCTTAACAAACAGAAGATTCAGGGGTGATTTGATCACAGTCCATCAGTACCTACATGGGGAACAAATATTTAAAAATGGACTATTCTATCTAGCAGAGAGAGGTGTGAGTTTTTGACAGTGACAATAATTAATCTTTGGAACAATTTGCCATTGGTTGTGGTGGATTCTCCACCACTGACCATTTAAAATCAAGATTAGATCTTTTGGTAAAAGACTTACTCTAGGAATTACTTTTGAGAAGATCCTCTGACCTTCTAGTCTGGTCACAATGGCCTTGGTATGTGTAAGAAAAAAGATATGACAAAAGAACTTACTTTAAGCTAAAAGTAAAGAGTTATACAAGCTTTCCTTGGAACCCAGAACTGTCCCGTCCACAGGATAGTTTTGGTTGGCCACACTAAGCCCCATGCTTAGGGGTCCTCACAGTGGCTACCTCAACTTCCTATGGAAGGGACAGAGGGGATTTACCTGGGCGCCTGAGTGGAGCAGCAGCAGGGGTCCCCACACACACCACGGTGGCGGGAGTCAGAGCAGCCCGGCAGCCTGCCATACTCCATTCCACCTCACCTGGCCCTCTACACTTGGCTTCTCCATGGCAACAAGAAACAGAATGCTCTGGCCCCGAGCCACTTCACTTCCTGCTGCCATGGAGAAGCCAAGTGCACCAGGCTAGGAGAGGGCAGCGGGTTGGAGTGGAGCAAGCCGCTGGGTGAGGGTAAGGAGGGGTCAAACCTGCTGCCACCCCACACCAGGCCTCTGGTAATTTCCACAAAAGACATGGTGAGTGGGGCTTGTGGGAAGGGATAGAACGGGGCAGGGAGGAGATGAAGCAGGGGCAGGACCTGGTGTATGTGGGGGTGGATAATACCCCAGGCCCTGCACTCGGTTGGCTACGTAGAGCCAAATTCTTATAGGTTCAAAGTTCTTGACATGCCAGTGACAGGTTGTTTGTGGAATATTCTGGATGGGTCAAATAGATGGTACAATATCAAATCAAAATTAGCTCTTCTCCCCAAACATGCATTACAATCCAAATTTTGTTAATGGTACTTGTGTTAAATGCTTGTCTGCCTCTACACGTCCTGGTTCCAGTCAGGACAAGTGGTGAAAATATCAGAAAAGCGCCCCATCTGCCTTAACTCTCTCTGCTCCCTTTGTTTTCGGGTGCTTCCTTTGATGGGGCCAAAGGGACACTTCTGATACTCGGAAGCTGATTCTCAGATGAAAGAGGTTCAGATGGGCGTCTGAATCTCAATGAACTTAATCTCCAAATCTTGGGAGCACCCTTCACCATTCCAAACCCACCTCTTTCAGAGCCATGACCAGAGGTAGGCAAGGTACAATATTGGATGCCTCACAAATAGCACCGAGTTTATCACCCCACCACCCCTGTCATTACTTCTGCTTGTAGATGGGGAACTGTGGCAGATCTGGCAAGTGAACTCACACCTCGCCCATCTCAGTTTAGAAAAAGCCACCCCCGCTCTGCCAATCCCAAGGCCCCTTCATTAGAGCAGTAACATGGGCATTACTGTCGCCATCATGAAATGGCTGCATAGACCACTGGTTGGACATTGGCAGGCTACCTCCCTTGCTCATTCTATCCTCCTGAGTCTGGCGAAATTGAAATTTGTCACATCCTTTCAGCCCACAGGAGGTTATGGGAGGTTTTATCTGACTCGGAGACACAATGGCTCCCCCAGATTATTTTCAGCAGAATGCAGTTTAGCACGGCAGCTCTGCTGTCCAGCGCTCTATTCTCTGCAAATTCAGACTGGGTATGGTACATAGCACCCTTTCCCAAATCTTCTAGGCAGCTTTTTGAAGTCCCGTGTTTTTTGCCTGGCTTATTATTTACACTGCTTTGGAGAGAGCAATGGAGAAAACTCTATTAGCAAAGCTCTTAATTGATTTTCCTTTTATATAGTTGATCATCCATGCTGGTTATTGATGGCAACTGATTATCTTCTGCCCCCCCCCCCCCATGCTCTTCTCCCTTCCCCCCACCCCAAATTGAATCAGAACATAGTGAAGAGGGCACTTTTGTAAAAACCCTGTCTAAGAAACCAAATCATAGACATGAGGAAGTTAAAAAGAAAAATCACCAGTGACTGATACTGGAGCATTAGTAAGTGCTAACCAGCAAAAAAAAAAAAAAAAAAAAAAAAAGGAAGCCTTCAGTTCCATGCAAAAATTGTATTTAAAATTTAAATATTTGACCCTGGTCTATAGAATAAGGGTGTTGTAGATTAAATACTAATTTAGTCTGTTAATTGGTACAGAAGTGCCTGCCTGTACCATACATCTGTGGAATGCCCTGGAATGTCGTGGTGCAAATGGTGCCATGGACCATGAATACTAAATTGTGTCTGAACGTAGAACGTAGAAGGGGGTCTTCAGGAAGGTCTAATGTTCTGATGCTCGGGGTAACAAACAGATCTTTGATGGCAAAAGCCCTGCTAAGGATGCAATCATGTGAGTTGCTGTGCGCTACCTACCAAGTGCTCAGGACTTGCAGTGACAGCATGGAAGGTTGTTGCTCAGGAAAAGCACATCATACTATAGGAAGGCACTAAAAGGCACATGGATGAAGTGGGTTTTTCCCGTGAAAGCTTCTGAATGTGTATATTTTGGTGAGTCTCCTATGTGCCACAGGACCACTCATTTTTGAAGTTAAAGACTAATACGGCTGCCTCTCTGGCCTGAAGGTTAAGCTCTTGGGGATCACTCTGCGAGCTGAATCCAGTTGTTTCCAGCCTCCCCACTCTTCCTCCCACACACTCCCCCCTCCCAAAATCAAACCTCCTCTCCACAATAAACCATGTGCGATGGCCTTCAATTATATAAGTGTAGCCAGCCAAGACTGCTTGCAGATGAAATATTTATGCCAAGGAGCTGAATGTGAGGCTGGAAGAACAATGTGGCCAACTTTCCTAAAACCAGCTGCAAACCTGAAACTCATTTGTGGCAGAAAACTGAAAACTACCCAACCCCCACTATCCCAAACTGCCGATTAGGATTGCTTAGCCCTGCCTTTTGTCAATAACTTCTGAGGTACTTCTTCATCTGAGATGCAAAATGGCAAAAGAAAAAAGAAAGAAAAAGAAATGTAACACAGCCCGTGTGAAATGTTAATGTGTGCTGTTTGCCAAGCACAGATTGCTAGGGGAGTTTGTGGTATAGACTGACTTGATTATATGTAAATACAGACATTAAGGAGCTGTGACAGACCTTTCTGAGTTGACATACAAGAAGGCACATTATTACTTGAGACAAAATCTTGAAAAAAGAGAACCCAAATGCATCTTGATGTGTGATTTTACATTTTGTTAAGTAGTCTGTAGGTTGATTTACTCTTTCCATTCCATGCAGCAGGGTTTCAGGTACATTTATAAACCTGTAGCCATGCTGAAGACCAAGTCCCCCATGAAGATCTTTATGAACTCAGAGCTAACGTTGCCTATACGCTTTTCCTGGCAATACATGCTCTAAAAATCACGGTCATCGCCAGCTAACGGGAGATGAGTATGCAGAAAGTCACTTTATGTCCCTTGCTTCACAAATATGTCTGGACTTAGCAATCATACATGTGAGGGTGATTCCTCCTCTTTCCTACTTGGGCTTGCCTGTGTGGGGAAGGGAGAGTATTGCCATTGAACTGTTAATCTCCTCCTGTGCAGGAGGGAGAAACCTCAGGTTTTGTCTCTTCCTTTTCTCCAGTGCCAAACCCTGGCCAGCACAGGTGATCTGGCATGGAGAGGGAGGTAAGTTACACAAGGCAAAGGGCAGGTTAGTTAATATAAAACACATGGGGTAAGAAAAACTGAACATGGAGTCATAAAATAGCCTTGTAGGGTTATATAGTCTAACCTATTGTATTGTAGCACCATGAAATATTCTTCATTTCTGCAATCAACTTCCTGCCATTCTTAACATATAACCACTCTAATACATGTACATACTTCTGTACATCAGTTATCACCTTAACTCTGACCTCCACAAGCTAATGCTATTCTATCAACGGACATTTTTTGCACTAAAAAAGTCTAAAGTGTTTTATTACTTTAAAAAAGGTCAGAATTATGATTATATGTTTGAGGGACATTCAGAGAAATGGGGCATTGGGTTATGAATGTTTCCTTCCTTGCTAGTCTACCCCTGGTGTGTATTACACTGGAGGCTGCAAAAATAAATCAGAAGGGTGCAGTGACATATCATAAGTTATTCTGTTGTTCACATCTGGGCACATTATGGGACAAATTTTCAGCTAGTGTAGATCAGCTTAGTCTGACTCAATTATCATAGTTCAGACAAGCTAAAAAACAAGAAACAAGTAAGCACACACATACACACACACTAATTTAGGAGGTGCACAAACTTGTGTAAGGGACCTGCAAAAATTGGTAACAAATGATGAAACTCAATTTTTCTGGAAACCGAGAAAATACAATTTTTCAAACTGGTTCCTCCCATCTCTGTCAGAGATATGGCTCAATTAAGGATGATTTGGGGAGTATAATGTACAGCTGTGGGCAACTGGAATTGAAAGCCTTTGAGTTCTTCTTTCACTGTAGATCCAGGATGGGCAACTTGCATGGCTTTTACTTCTCTAGCCATGCAAATCACAGCATGAGAAATAGCTTCCATGCCTCTTCTATAATATAACTTCATTGCACCTGAAATTACATTGCAGAAATACTATTTTGAACTCCACTTTCCCAGTGGAAAGCTTAGGTCAGGCAAAAGTAGCCTGAAGGGATACATTTGCCTGATTAAATTTGATATATTCTATGTATCTTTCCTAGCCTCCAGCCTTCGCTTAGTACATTTATTCTACAAGCACTAAGCCAGTAATCAACTTCAGCACCAACCTATTAGAATTATTATTTTACACTATATATAACTTCTTACCCATGGACCTTGCTGTTTGTTTCATATACACATAAGCTGTGAACTAATGAAATGTATGCCTGGAAATAACTGTGTTTTATCTATCTACAGAAGTGGCATAAGATTTTGTGTTGCCTTTTCAAATTAATGCCTATTAGAAAAATGAATAATTCTCATTCAAGTCACAAAACTTCCAATAATAAATGAAGAGAGCCAGACAAAATCTTTTAAATGAAAAGGGGTTCATATATTTGATAAATTTCCCTTTTAAAAAAATCAATATTTCATGAAAGCTGGTTGATTTTCTCAAAATTGTTCACTTTTTCCCATGAGACTGACACATTTTTGGTTGAAAATTTAAGGAGAAACATTACTGATGTCATTCTAGACATGTTTCATTTATCAAAAATAAGGTTTCTCAGAAAATGACATTTTAATGCTTACCAAATATTAGGATTTTTGGCAAATGAAATTGTTGGTATAAATTTTCATTGAAATTTTTATGAAAAGGTTATTAAAAATGGTCTGCTTCAAATCTTGTAAAATCTTAGCCACTTTGAAATTTTGATTTTCTTTTTCTTAGCAAATGTGCTTCACTTGTTGAAGAGCTTTGAAAACCAGTAACTTTAGGATGGTGGAGGAACAACCAAAATTCTTTTGCCAAACTTAGAGAAAATGAACCAAAAAAAAGAGAGAGGTTTTGTTCTTGTTGCAGCTATGTTCCCTATAATTACAGCATTAAGATCTGATCAATGCCCAGTGACTTCAATGAGTTTTGGATTGAGACTTTTGACTCTCTTAGAGGAAAAGTCCAAAAAAGTTCCCCACACAGCTAGATAAGCCACCTGCTTCTCATATTTAGCATGTGGAAATGGATGAATTATCTTGATTCTGTGCTTTGTGTGTGTGTAAACAAAAAAGGCATTCATTCAGTTACACCAGGTGTTGCACATTTTGGCATCATTTTTGCAAAATCCCCCGTTAATTAACACTGCTTGCTATACTCATGCACAAAGTCTTACTGAGTAATCCAAGCGGGGTTCGGCACAAAGCTTTGCTGCATTGTTCACTGGTACAAACTGCTTTTTGCTATGTTTAAAAATCTTCTAAACCTGTGCTCACAATAGCAGAAATGGCCATTCCACCTCTTCCACGCAGCGATTTTCTCAAAATACTCCTGAAGAGAAATCTGTAAGCATGGCCTAAATGGAGCTTCATTTCCAATCTCTGCTGATAGCAGAGAAGAGCATTTGAGGGGACAACCTATGAATGGTGGGAATAACAGGCTAGGATTTTCAAAGCTATTTAGCGGCCTAAGGATGCAGATAGGCACCTGGGCTGAGTTTTAAAGGCACATAAGCAGGTTAACTGCCGGGTTCCCATTGATTTCCATGGGACTTTGGTGCCTAACCTGATTAGGTGCTTTTGAAAATCTGACTAAGTGGCTGTCTGTATGTTTTAGCTTTGAAAATCTGCCCTTATATGTGCAAGTTGAACCTCTCTAATCCGGCACTCTCTGGTACGGCAACATCCCTGGTCCGGCATGATTTTAGTTAGCGAGGGTGAGGCCAAGTTTACCACGGTCCCATAAAGTTGTTTACAGCCACCAGGCCTGGCTTTCAGTGTTCTGTGCTGTTATTTAGCTCTAATTCGCCCTTCAATGTCCGGAAGTGTTGGAAATGCTGCTAGACAATATTGACTTCCTGTGGTTCGGCAAATCTTCTGATGTGGCACCAGTCAGGTTCTGAGGGGGCTGGACTACAGAGGGTCAACCTGTACTCGATAAAGACAAGTTTTGTCAAAATGGATTAAATCAATATCAGTTCAACAGCTGGTTGAAAATATAAAACTATAATTTCCTCCTATTTTTCTTTTGCCCGTGGCTGTTGCCATGATTCCCTCATTACTGGCTGAGTAGCCTGAAATCTTGGCTTTCTTAAACTTCTGCAGTAAGCAAACAATTTGCCACATCTCAGTGAGAGACAGTCATTTTAATTACTGCATAATTCTGTTAATCTATTGAAGTGCACCCACCTATTTGGTTTGTAATGCCAAGCTCACTATAACCAAGAGGCTGGCTTTAATATACAGTATATGCCACAGGTCCATAAGTGTCCTTTGTAAGAATTACAGTACACCAGGTATTATAGCCCAGGGAATGCACAGGACTAATACAGGATATTGCTTCTCTTGTAAGCAGTAAACAGTTGCATGATCTAAGCAACTTAACAACAGTCTTGAAGAGGGCACCTAATTTATATTTAATAAAGTATTTGTTGTATGTTGACTACCCATGGATTGTAAAAGCAGCACCTATGGAAGTTGAATTAGCATAAAAGGTTGGTGTAATGAACTGCAGATTACATATTCAAATCAATACGTTTGCTAGTGGGATGCTGCAAACTCACAGAGTACTTAGGCATGTAGTCATTAATTAGGAAGATACAGTAGCTGTATCAAATTAGTATAAACAGTTAACTTGTGAAAAGTCTGTTTATATTTTAGGTGATATCAAATAAGTGACATATAAGCAATAAGTGCAGCACCTTTTGTATAGTGGGTGTAATAAAAACTGATTCAGGGCTTGAGTCTCAATTCACTTCAAAGCACCTCTATACTGTTCTGGCCAGATAACAGGGTTTTAACACGGACATAAATATTTAACTTTAAGACAATGTGATCTGAAGAGGCCTTACTGTAAGTGAGCTAGGTTGTCAGTCCCTTAAAACTAGGGCCCTGTCCTGAAGTGAATAGGCCTAATGACCTATGTGCTGCAAATTGCACAGTCATGCCTTAATCTGTTGGATTGCTAATGACAATAATCAATAGCTGATCATAAAAACACTGTTCACTGAGCAGTACATATTCTCTGCTATAGGGAAGAGCCTGTTATTATATATGTTTTCCTCATACAGCTGTTGATATACTGTGATTGTTACCCTAAAACGTCTCTTCATTAGGTTCATTGGATTAAGCTCCTTGAACTTGGCACTACAGAGTTCGTATTCGAACCCTTTGATCACTCTCATGGCTCTTCTTTGAGCCTCCTACAATGTATTAGCATCCTTCTTGAATTGTGGACACCAGAGCAAGAGCCAGTGTTGCGACAGCAGTCACACAAGTGCCAAATACAGAGCTAATATGATCTCTCTACTTCTATTAAAGATTCTCCTGTTTCTGCATGCCAGGGGCACATTAATTCAGGGCCACGGTGTCACACGGGGGATTGTGTTCACCCAATTAACCCCCAGGACTCCCAAAGTGTTCCTGAGTCACTGCTTCCAAGAATATAGTCCTCCATTCTGCAAGTATGAGGCCTTCATGCAGTGTTCCTGGATGTATATACAAGTTGGACCTCCCTAGTCCAGCATCCTCAGGACCTGACCGGTCCTGAAAGGGGGTACTTGCTAGACCAAGGGAAGTCCCCTGCTACCAGTCCCCAGCCCACCACCCCTCAGTGCTGTTGGCTCTGTTGCCCCAGCTAGCTTCCCGGTCTCCAGCCACAAATACAGCTGGCCTTGACCAACCCCACTTCCAGCGGCCTTTGGCCCCAGCTGAACTGCCTGCCAGGCTGTAGCTGGCTCTGGTTGGGCTGCTGGGGTCTGTCGCTGGCCTCAGCCTCACTGCTATAGGCTCCCAGAGGCTGCCACAGGCTGCTGGAGGCTGCAGCCCTGGACCGCTGCCATGGGCTCTGGCCCTGGTCCTGCTTCTGGATGCTAGCCCTCATGCCAGTTGGCTCTTGGGGCTGTCTGGTCCAGGAACATCCATGGTCCTGCTGGATCACAGATGTTGCCGGACCAGAGAGTGCCAATTTTGGGAGACGCTGCCAGTATTGACATTTAGCTGTAGCAAACCAATGAGCAGCCCTAAGGGTGCAACCATACCGTGGCGCAGCACATTGCCAGCATGGAGCAATTGCAGCCTCATGAAGAGCAAATATTAGTTTAAAATATTCCGATGTTCTTAAGTGCTGCAGTTGCACTTGATGTTTTCTCAGCCTAGATCTCCTACGCGGCGTATCTCACGTTAGCGCTGATGTTCAGATTGGTAAGGATAAAGATTTAACAGGTTGAATGGAATGGTATTACTCCAATGCATGAGGGATTTCTTTTCATTGTTCATCTGTGAAATTGAGACAATTAATTACAGGGGGAAGAAATGAAATATTGTGCATTCATGACTAGAGGAGCATGGCAGTTCTTTTAATAGAAGTTTTTTGTTATATGCACTCAGTGCTTGCCCGTCGGCTAGTATTGCTTTTCAGAGGTTCCTGGACTGGTGGTATCGTTTCCCAGATCTCTGGATGGGGGCTCAAACCAATTATTTTTTATTTTTTAATGTTGAAAGAACCCCTAGCACCACCTGGCAGAAGGCTTTATATTCTTGCTATTAGGAAAATTTCAATGCAACAGAACAAGAGGATACTAAAACTAGTGCACACACTTAGCCACACAGCAGACTTTGTGGACCATTTCCTATTAATACTATGATATAATGCAAACCAGTACTTCAGCAGAGCTTTATAATGCGGTGGCACTGATTTGCTGCTCTGTTCTATGAAGTAATGGGACCTCTTTCGTTGTTAGATGCCAATTGACAATTCAGGGCAGGAATAACAAAAGAAGCATGGGTGGTCTGGATTCTTGTGATTCCTGAAAGCTGAAAATCAAGGTGAGCCCAAGGCAAATAATCCACATTCAAATTTCCATTATAAAAACTCTAATTCTCCTACCAAGTCATCAAGAGGTTTGGGGCTTTTTTTTCCCCCTTCTGACAAGCAGCAGTTATTTATCAAATAGTTAAGTATGTCCAAGGTACGGTACATATCTGAAATGAGGTTGTCCTTGAATGATGGATCAAGAGAGAGTTTAAAAGTACAGGTTTCCCCACTGTTTTGTTCTGGGACTATTCAGGAACAAGAAGCCAACCCATGTGTGTTGTCCATAGCTCGATAAGGCCAAAGAAGTTAACAGAGAAAATTCTTTCCTTATAGGAAACTAGAAGTTTTACCCAGCGTTGCTCATGTCCTTAACTCAATTAATTTTTTGTTGAAATGAAAGAAAATGTCCATGCTTCATTGAAATCTTTGTGCTGGGGTGGGGCTGGGGAGGAGAGGTTCAGGATATAGGCTGCCCCAGGGAAAGAGGTCAACCCCAGCCCCCTCTCACTGCAGCAGCTTGGGGCCAGGTGAGAAGCATCTGTACATGGCCATTGCAGTTCCAGCGGGCATAGCTGGGGGAATGGAGTGTCGTCCCCCCCCCCACTGGGGCAGATCCAGGTTTGTCTGCCTCCTTTGCTCTCCTGCCAGAATGCGGAATGCAGCAAATGGGGCACTTTCCCCTTCTTTCACCTGCCTGGTGATTCTGTTTCTTCTCTATCTGGGTTTATGAGAAGCCAGTCCCATTCCAGGCACATGCCATTTTCCTGGCACAACTTGCTTTAAGTTACGATAAGAGGAAGCTGCATACTGAATTTGGTGGTCCTAACTCTTACTGTTTAGGAGAGAAGCTTCAGAGGGGTAGCCGAGTTAGTCTGTACAGGATAAACTTAAAAAACAACAAATAGTCTGGTAGCACCTTAAAGACTAACACAACCTGTAGATGGTGGTATGAGCTTTCGTGGGCACAGCCCACTTCTTCAGATGACCGGAGTGTTGGATGTCCAGAACAAAAAAACAAAAAAAGAGAGTTATTGAACAGACAGGCAGGCGAACTCTCTCAAATATAGTACTAGCATACTTGCATAGTGTTACTAGGGTCCCAGGGCAGGGGACTGGTGGTGTGAAGGGGCATGCGGTGGAGGGAGTGCAGAAGGTGCAAACGGGGTGCAAGAGTGAGGGTTGAGGGATGAGGAGAAGCTCAGGGTGGAGGAGTCCCATCTAGCACAGGCCTTTTCTCTCCCCCAGCCCTCCTTCCAGCTGCCAAGGATGTTTCTCTCCTCCCCCCTTCCCCTGCCTCCCGCCCAGACCTCTTCTCAGAAGCCAGGGGCATTTTTTTCTCCCCTCAACGTGCCCCCCAGCTATTAGGTGCATTTTCTCTCCTGCCAGCCTCTCTCCCTGTCCCAGCTGCTGGAGCCTTTTTTCTCCTCCAACCCACCCCAGCTGCCAGAGGCTGTTTCTGTCACCCCCTCCAGCACTGTGACCAAGGGCTGGAAGGGCAGGGAAGGGTTTGGGGCACGGGGGCTACTTACTGGGTATGCTGGCAGAACCTGAGCCCTTCTGACCTCTGGCTTGGTGGTACGGCTGCCCCTAGTGGACACTGCAGGATAGTTCTCCCCAGCAGGCTGGCTGGCCCCAAGGGCCACTCTCCTATCATGTCTCTCTGGACAGCAGCCCTTCCCTTTGCATGTTATGGAAAACTCTCCTTTTCCCCAGGCTTTTGGTTGTCCTGGCACAACCAGACTCTGACCTTGCGTTAAGTTAGGAAAAGAGGAAGCTCCATAGCAAATTTGGTGGCCCTGGCTCTTTCCGTTTAGGAAAAGTTCTTGAACAAATGTTCTTCCAGATAGATGGACAGACACACTCTAAAACATAACTATAGAGATACATGATCAATACAGTCGAAGATCCATATGCTTTATGTGCGTTTTAAATTTTTTTTCATATGTGCAAAAATGTAGGGAGGGAATAAAGCCACCACCGGATAGTGCAAACAAAAACCACGCCAGCTGTCCCCACTTCTCCGCTAAGGCACCTGGCTGCCGACCTGCAGTGTCTGAGTGTTTGAGTTCCAGGTCCCTTTCTGGGCAGACTGCCAATCACAGCTGACAAAGCCCGCATGCGCAGGGGTTGTGTGGTGTGTACACGCATGGAGAAGGACGAGACCACCAAGCTAATCTTAACTTGTGACCTAATCAAGGATCTGAACCTACGTCTCCTGAGATGAAAGGCTATTGCACTTATTTTTCATCTAAAAAGCCATTTGGAGTGCATATAGACTGTTCCCCTCGAGAGAAAGTGTCAGGCTGATGTACGGCAGCACAAAATGGGAGTGTAAATGTAGGTGATGTTCACGGACTAGTGAATAGGGCTAGTTTACTAAGAAATGAATTACTAGCAAAACAAATGCACCAGCTCCAACCTGAGACTCTCTCCTTACTTATTTAAAGATGATTTTATCAGCGCTCACAGAGCTGTTGATTCTGGCAAGTTTCAAAGGACACTGTTGTCTCAAAGAAAGTTTAAGTACAGAGCATTTGTTCTCAATTTTTATTTTTAATTTATAGGGACAGAAAAAGGAGCTGAAGAGGACTTACAGAAATGGAAATGGCTTATTGCTCTCTTGTCAGAATGATAAAAATTCATTTGTTCAAGGGCTCCTTGGTTAATATAGGCATGCTTGAAATTAACCAACCTTCATATTTAATAACCAGGAAGACTTATCGAGCCTGCTCTATTTCAGGAGAATGCAAATAAGCAGTCAGTTTTATTGCATGAGCATTACTGAGTCAAGGCAGATTGCACCAAAGGAATTTTGCTGCTGATGCTAGCGCAGAAAAATAGGCTGGAATTTTTTACAGGACCCCAAGGGAGTTAGGCACCCAAATCTTAGTTCATTTTAGTCCTTAGGCTCCTTTGAAATTCCAGGCCACAGAAGCTTGACCAGCAGTTTATGATCGCGATTCTTTTTCTCTGCAAAGGCTCCTGTTCATGGCCAAGTGTTTATTTTGTGCAGGAGGTGGGCTTCCCGGTTTTCAATTCCTGGGGAGAGAGGCCATTGCACCGTTGTTGAAAGACATCTTCTGGTTCGTTTGGAATCAGGGCTAACAGGATCTGAAAGGAGCAGTGTGTTGCTAGGCCTGGTTCAATCCTACAGGCAAATCAGATAGTCGCTGAGGGCAGGAAAATATTTAGTTAGTTTGTGGGTGATGTACATATTTGTTTTCTTAGGGCAGCAAATAGTCCAGAGTCCAGCCAAGCTTGTCCAAATGGATTGCCCAGTAAGAAGCCATTGAGGGGGAATTGACGAGAAATGAATGGGGAGAATCTACGAAGAGCTGGTGCTCATCTTATAAAAACTAGTCTGGTAAATTCCCAATCTTAAAAATTGGTTCTTTGTATTACAGTAGCAGCTAGAGAAGCCCCAACTATGGGCAGGTCTATACTAGTCCTGGAAAGTCAGCTTAAGATATGCAACTCTTAAGTTGACGTACCTTAAGCCAAACTTGATGCCATCTTCACAGCAGAAGGTCTACGGGAGCAAACTCTCCCATCGGCTTCCCTTAACTTATCGCAAATCGAGGAATATCAGTGCCAACCAGATGCATCCTCAGAGTTCGATTTAGTGGGTCTTTGCTAGACCTGCAAAGTTGGCGTAAGATATGCAGCTTACTAAAGCTGCAAAATGGAACACCAGAAGATTGATCTCCAAGTGGAGGCATGACCTAAGACTGGGACCCCATTTTGCTAGGTACTGTGCAAATACAGAAGTTTTTCCCAGCTACATCAGGATCTACAGTCACTGGTAGAGTTAGCTATTTTCAGTGATAAGTGAACCTCAAATGTTTGAAGGTTCATTTTAGAAAAGACTCCAAAGCGCTGAGGAGAAGAGCAATTTTGTAAGTGTGCCAGTCATAGACCATGCATTGTATTTGGTCTGTTGAAATGTGTAGAGATAATTGGAAGGATTCAAATAAGGAAGAGCAATGAAATTCATACTGAAGAATCTTGAAAACCTCCCAGCAAATGTCAGATGCAGCAACCTAGAGAGAGGTTTGAAATGTGTATTTACTGCAGATCCAGTTAATAGTAAAATCACTGATTCGTTTTTTGATTCCATAATTGCTTCAAAAATTCTCCTCTGGTTAGGCAACTGTATTTGGTGGACATTTGCCACAGTCAGTAGAAAATAGTGTAATCCATAGAATCCCTCCAAAAAAAAATTGCAATGGTGATTTCCATTTGTGCATGAGATTTTGCTTTCATTTCACAGGAGTGACATTAATGAGTGCTAGATTACATGTTACATTTATATTACTATCAAAAGAATGTGCTTTATTTAAGTTCATAAAATGAAAAAAAAAAGATTAAGGAAGATTTGGCACTTGCTGTAAAAGAAAGTATTGCCAAAAATTGCAATGAGAATAGTGTTAAGATGGAAGAAAAAAACTGGAAGCAGGAGCAACAAATTGGGGCAGCAGAATCATTAGTAAAGTTGCACGCTGAATAGAAACATTGATGTGATTACTGTCTTATACTGAAAATACTGTCCACTTTGGCAAAGCGACGATGCCAACTGTACACTGTAATTTTAGTTGGATAGCCTGTGTCATATTACATTTGACTAAGCAGAAGTTCTTTGGGGTAATTTGCTCTGAGGGATTTATACAAACCAGTTCCACAAATCTTCCAATATTTACAGGGTGTTTCCTCAGCAGACCACTGCAGTATACTTCTCTGTGGATTGTTATATAATGACATTTGGAAAATGGGTCATTTTGACTTATACTGAAAATGCCAGATCAAGTCCTGAGGTTTAATGCCAGTCTCAACTGGGATTTAGTTGATCGCCCCTCTGCATGTAAATGACGAGACCATGAGTTTTACCTCTCATGAGGAAACCCAACTTTTTGTAGGGGAAAGAAATATATATGAGAGCTATAGGGAATACTCTAATGTGGAAATTGACACAGATATTGTATGTGTAAATTTACATTATGGATTTGTGTATGTATTTATGCTTATGTATGTAGAGGATATATGATGGTATCATAAAATTATCATCAATTGGGAATAGTTGCATTATTTGTGATTGACTTTTGAACTGAATAGAAGAGGTGATGCCAAATAAAATCATCTAAAAACTTCATACTCCCTATTGATTAAAAGACACAGCCAACTCATGGGCTATGCATGATATTAAGAATGTTAAAGAAACCGAATAACCAAGCGCAGCCAAATTTATTGTCTACAAAGCAATACAGTTTAGAAAAGGCAGAGTGAATACATCCCCAATTCTTCCCAGAAGCCAAGTCTTGCAGCATTTTTAGTTCCCTTTACCCAGAAGATGTGCTTCCCAAATGTCCCTTTAAACTAGGGATAGGGAACCTAAAACCCTGGGGGCCAGATGCAGCTTCCTCACCCCCCCCCCCCCCCAGCTTGTATGGATCTGGCCCCTGAGGCTCAGGGCTCTTCCTAGTATTGGAGAGCCCACACTGGTACTCCATCCCTCCTTCCCCACCGTGAGGCTGGAGAACACAAAATCTACTAGTCATTAGTAAGAACTTCGAGTATTAAAGTCCTTAAATAGCTAAGGTTTTTTATTCTTTGCCTTTCTCACAATGGAAAAAAAGCCCTAAACATGGGTTTTACTGCAATATTAATAGTGTGAACATTACAAACTGAGGTTTATTTCCTCACTTTTATTAGAATTAAAAATACAACCAACAACATATTTTTGTTAGTCACAAATTTCCTAGAAGTTTGTATTTACATCACCTTTATTTTGGACTAAATGTGACCTGATATTGTCCCTATAACTGAGATGGAAAGCTCCAAAATTAGGAGGTGACTGTTTTGAGCAGAATCTTCTGAGCCAGTTCAAACTGGCTGAGAGGCAGATCCGAGCAGAGAGCTCAGTGAAAATGTGAGCAATTTTTCTGGTACAGCCAGCTACAACAGTCAAATGAGCTTGGCAAATATGCGAGCTGGCCCAGGTGCAAACCTATTAAACTAAAAGATGAATTTAACCAGCCTTCTCAAGTGGGCATATGCGCTGCTCTGTTTGGCATGATCTGAGCCTCTCGTGAAAAGCTCTCTGTAGTTCTGAAAAACAACACCACTTTCACTGATGTTGTTTGGTATCCTCTCACCCAGCGCGACTTGCCATCAACAGAGCTGTGGAGATAAGATGTGAGGTTTGGGTGACACTCCACTGAGGATTAAACTGAGACCACCAATTTCACCTGAGTTGATATGTTAAAACTGAACCGATTCCTTCTAGTTTTGTATGTCTTGTAGTTACAGCTGTGTTGGTCCCAGGACATTTAAGAGACAAGGCGGATGAAGCTGGTGCAATAAATGATATTACTCACCCAAGTTTATCTCTTTCTCATCTGAATGGTCAAAAAAGGCAGTATTTAACGCTAAGGGTATGTCTACACTACATCGTTATTTTGAAATAGCTTATTTTGAAATAACACATCTAGACACAATGCATTTCGAAATAGCATTTTGCTATTTTGAAATAGCACGTCCACACTGATCGGATGCTGAGTCGCATTTAAGGCTGGCCGGAACTGGTTCTGGCAGGGCATCAGGTCAGGAGTTACCTTGTGTGGCTGCTGCCTGAGGCTAACTGAGACCTGTGCTTAAAGGGGTCCCCCCGGACATCCGGTTCTAAGGTTTCCCTGCTTGCTTGCCTACCTCACTGAGGGACAGCAAAGGATTTTTTTCTCTGTGTGCTCTGATTGCCCTCACTCAGGACACCACAGCACTCTGCAGCATGGAGCCGGAGCCACCCCTGGGCATTCTGGAGCTTCTGAACATGTTGTTGAGAGCCTAGCAGCACATTCTGCAGGCAATAACAGCTTCCCTGGTGTGCCCCACTGGGGGCTTGTGCCTCATTCCTCCCTCAAGTCCTTCCACTTACTCTTTATTGAAAAAAACTGGGATGGGGGAATGAAACTGAGGTGAGACTGGGGAAAAAAAGTGGGAGAGGGGAGGAGGAAACCTGGGAGGAGGGAGCTGTCGGGGGAGGCAAGGGGAGGCAGGGGGAAGAGAAGCTCAGGGTTGGGGGCTCTCACCTTGGTGTCCCTAGGGGTGTGGGGAGGGTGTGCAGGAAGACACAGGAAGGGGAGAAGAAGTGGGAGGAGGAGCGGTAGCTAGGGAGGCAGCAGGAGCTGGAGCAGCAGGAGGCAGCAAGTTCTGCCCCAGGGTCAATGACCACCTGGGGGGCACGGACCGTCCTGTCCCCCAGGATGTGGTCCAGGGCATCAAAATAAGGGCAGGAGTATGGGTCTGCTCCTATTTGGGAGCTTCCCCCTGTGGTCCTGGCATAGGCCTGCCGCAGCTCCTTTATTTTCATGTGAACCTGCTTCTAGGTTCGCATGTGGCCTTTGGTGGCCAGGCTGGCAGCTATCCGCCTGTATATGGTTGCGTTCCTCCATTTAGTGCGGAGATTATGGACATTGGAGGCATCCCCCCAAACCTGAATTAGATCCCTGCTCTCCACACTGGACCAGACAGGCGCCCTCCTTTTCCAGCCCCTGGTTGGCTCCTGGGAGCTGGCAGACTAGTCCTGGGGAGTGGTGGAGGGCTGGCTGGCACTGCTGCCTGGCTCATGTTTTGGGGCCACGGGGTCGGGGTCAGGGACAGTGACTGCTGGCTCTGGGCTGGCAGGCTTGGAGCTGGCACGGGCACTGTAGCCAGAGTTTACCCATTTAAGGGCTCCGGGGGGGGGGGGGGGGGCTGGGAGGGAGAGGAGTTTTCTTGGTTGTGCCCAGAGTGGCCACCAGGGCACCTTGGGAAGGGAGGGCTGGAGGCCCCCTATTTCAAAGTAAGCATCTACACAGAGCTTACCAATTTAAAATGAGGTTTACCAATTTAAAAATAAGCCCTCCGTTATTTCGATTTAATTTTGAAATAGCGGTTTGGCTGTATAGTCGCTGTTATTTCAAAATAACTTTGCTGTGTAGACATACCCTAAATAACTCCAGTTTTCAGTTGTATGAGCTGTGTGCTTAGGTCTTGTCTTCACTTACCTGGAGATCGACACAGTGGAGATCAATATCGTGGGGGTCGATTTAGCGGGTCTAGTAAGGACACGCTAACACAATCACTGATGGCACTCTCATCATCTCTGGTACTCCGCTGACTTACAAGAAGTAAGGGGAGTCAACGGGAGTTTCTTGCATCAACGCAATGCAGTTAGGACACCGTGGTAAGTCCAACTAAGGTACATCGACTCCCGCTATGCTATTCATGTAGGTGGAGTTGCGTATCTTAGCTCAGCTTTGCACTGTACTGTAGAACTAGCCCTTAATGTGGATTACAGCCATCGCCTTGCAGGGATGTTCCTCAGAGGAACCACTTTCAAGTGCATGGTAGCTATCCCATGGTATATACTCATGAGGGGCTTCTCCTTTGGCTTCCTTCTGCTGTTTTCCATAGTGCAGCATTTTCAAGAAATCTCACCTTGGCTCAGAGATTAGATGCAACCAGATGCCCACAGTTGGCAGGTCTGTAGCACAACTTGGGTTCAGGCTGTGGGGCTGTTCTGTTTCAACAGCTGGACTTGAGCTGGAATCTTGGGTCTAGGACCCTGCAAGGTCAGAGGTTCCCAGAGTTCGGCTTCCAGCCTGAGCCCATAAGTCTTCACAGCAAGGAAACGTCCCTCCAGCCTGAATCAGCCGGCATAGGCCAGTGGTAGGTAGTTTTCTCTGATGAGTAGGCATTTCCAGATTCTTTTTGCCGAGGCTTCGGCAAGATAAGACAATGGAGTAAGTCTGGAGCTGGAAAATTCCCCGACAAACCAACGGGCTGTCCAAAACGTGGATTGTATGCAAATAGAAATGTTCCTCCGGAGCGTGGTGATGTCCTTCGAGCATTCAGCAATAAGCGGGCAGGGAGGCAGGCTTTCATGCATCTCTTCCTGCTTACCTGCTATCCTGCCTGAGGGAAACAGGCTGGGTCTGCTCGCCTAGCAGGCTTCTGGGATCCCCAGCATTCCAGTATGCCCATCTGAGTAGCTACCCAACTCCCAGGGATTCCCTCTTTGTGAGCTGCTATGGAGCTGGGGAGGGGGAGGTCCTCAGGCATTCAGGCTTTCCTCTGCTGTGTGTCAGCCCTCATGATGGGGAGATGAGAGACAGGCCATGTATGCAGAAAAGGGACCATGGATGGGGAGGAGTAAGGAGCTTCCCTCTCCCCAATGAGAATGGCATGAAAGGGGATGGAAGATTGGAAGGGGAGTTCCTGCAGGAGCCATTCCCCTTTTCAGCAGTAAACGAGACACTTTTTGCCAGGTCTGTAGCACAGCACTGGGCTTGCCCGCAGAGGGAGAATGAGGATTCAGAAAGCCTGAGGAGCGCCCGGCGATCCTTTCCGTGTCTGGCTTGAACGTTCACGGGCAGAAAACCGCTCTTCCTGGAATGAAGGGCAGTGGAGGACATTTTTAGCAACAAAGGGCTCAAGCTGTGGATTGGGGTTTCAAAGAGCATTCTGGGAAACGCAGTCCAGAGCCACGTTTTGTTACAGGGCCAGTTTGTCGCTTGTGTGCGCCCTCACGGGCGGCAGAGGGTGCAAGGAGCCATGTGGCCTCTGAACAGGGGCTGGCCACAACTACGGTCCTCGCGTGAGGTCCTGGCACTGCTGAGATCAGTGGGAATTCTGAAATTCATGTCTGTGGAGCCGGGATTTCACCCCACGTTCTCCAGAGGGGAGCGGTTGCTCCTTAAAAATCCTGGGTGCAGAAGGAGAGGGAGGAAGTGGGCTTGGAAGGGAGAGCATGCTGCACTCTGGGGTACACTCCACTGTCACCACACTGGGTGATTTTCAAAGGCACAAAGGGAGTTAGGCGCTCCACTCCTTCCACATTCAGTGGGAATTGGGCACCTCCATCTTCCACGTAAGCCTTTCAAAATCTCCCCTCTTTATACAGGTTGCACCTCCCAAAACCAGAACTCTCCCTGGATCAGAAATCCTCAGTATCCTAGTGGCAGGAGGGCAATCCAGGAGCTAGGCCAGGCTGACATGGTGGGATGGGGCAGGAGCTGGAGTTTGTGGCAGTCCCCAGCAGCGGGGCTGGAGCTGGCAGCAGCCCCCGGCAGCATTGAGACTGGATCCAGGACAGCCCCTGGTAGTGCAGGGCCAGAGCCAGAGCCCCGGGCAGCTCACAGAAGTGGTGCCAGAGCCTGCAGGCTGCTGCGGGGCAGGAGCCTGAGCCCTCGGCAGCCTCTGGAAGCACAACCAGAGCCAGAGCCAGCCTCCGCAGCTCATGGTAGCAGCGCTGGAGCCTTTGTCAGCCGGTCCGTGCGGGCTGCTGGAGCCAAGTAGACAGTCCAGCCAGAGCAGCAGGCTAGCAACCCAGCAGGCAGCCAGGCTGGGGCTGGAGGCAGTGGGGTGGGGGGCTCCCTGGAGCTGGCAGTGCTAAGAATTGGCAGCTGGGGGCTGTGGCAGGGAACCTTCCCTGGTCTGGCGAATTCCCTGGTTTGGGACCAGTCCAGTCCGGAGGGTGCCAGGCCAGGGAGGTCCAACCTGTCACAAAGATGCAGTTTAACTACAAGACTGGTTTTGCACTGCTACAAGATTCAAGCCTTCATGGGTATGTGGACAGAGCCCTGCAAAATCAGTATCCGCATCTGCAACAATGAGCTCCAGGTATCTGCAAGCACGGATGCGGATACCCACAGATATAAAGAGAGATCCACTTACTTGCAGGGCGCTTCTTGTGCATGTGGCTTGGGCCCATGTCTAATGTCTGTAGGTTCCAAATGTTGAGTTTCACTTTCTTTTTCATTTGCCTCAGCACATTCGTGCTTCAGAAGGGACCAGAAGCAGCTGTGCTGGGACAATACAGGATTGTTCTTGCTCCGTTTCTGGCACAAATATGCTGAAGAAGCACCAGAGAATCCTCTGGCTGAACCTGTAATTAGACTGGCAGCTTAGAACCAGTTGGTATAAGCATCTGATTGTGTAGCTGCTTGCTTGTGCTGAGCCTGACTGACTTCCAGCCCTTTTAAGGCTCACCCGTTGGTACTTCAAACACCTCTTATCACCTGAAAGTCCTTGCCAAGAAATCAGTTGCGATGTTAATTAAAAATGCTGCTGTTTCCAGTATGTCTTCTCACTTCCACCGATGAAAACTTGTGGTAGCTTCTGCCTAATCCTTGTGGTTCTGATGCAGACGGCAAGAGAGAAGTCATCTGCCTGCTTATGACACCGATTGCAGCATTCCTTCTTTCAGGGTGCATCTGCCTTCATGGCAGACAAGACAACAGAAACAAAAGCGCTCTCTGTCACTTGCAATTAGAGAAGCTTGGTTGAAGATCTTTGAATTGGTTGATTGCTTTACACCCGGTGACCACACATTCATTAACACATTATGCCCGCTCCTAAACCGAACATCCTGCAGAAGTAACGATTTCCTTGCAAATTCTGCCGTCTCTTGCTTTTGACATCCAGGCATTGAACAGTCAAGAGAAGACACAATAGTTTTACCCATGCTGTCGAAAATGAGTAACCATTCTAATGGGCTTTGAAGAACTACCCTGGGTTGGGAAGGGAGCAGAGATGTGAAAATGGAGTAATAAATAAAAATAAATGGCATAGAACAGCTTATGGGAGGAGACAGGACCAAAGAAGAGAGACTGCTCCCTGAAGAATGTGGTGCAGAAATCTAGATAGAACCTTGCAGTTGACTTTGGGGGTTTAGAGGTAAAAATGGAACACAGATGCATGGTTGTCGTTT
Organism: Pelodiscus sinensis; assembly: GCF_052426305.1. Taxonomy (NCBI): domain Eukaryota; kingdom Metazoa; phylum Chordata; order Testudines; family Trionychidae; genus Pelodiscus; species Pelodiscus sinensis. The sequence continues at coordinate 10,242,996 of NC_143059.1, forward strand.
TCCAAGTCCCAACCACCAAACTCCTCCGAATACGACAGCCTGTCATTAGCAAGGTCCCCATTCTCCTTGCCCCGCAGTGAATCCCACTGAAAAGCGCATGTTGTATAAAAGTGTGAAACGTGTGCTTGCCAGCAACTATGGGAAATGCATCGTAGCCTCATGCCAGGGCTGGCATTGCTGTAATGCGCTATTTTACAGGGTCCCTTTTTCTAAAATGTTCCAATTTTTCTTAAATTGGAAACAGCCCATGAAGGTGTGCAGCTCTCCCCTGTGGTCTCAAGCTCTCCTATTCAGCATGCTACATCCTATCTAAAACAAATGCATTCGGATCTGACGGCATCTTCCCTCTTGTTTGGCTGTAACTTGCCGTCAAGTTCCTTTTCCTTGCTGATTATACTACAAGGGAAGTTTTGAGGATGCCTGTTTGTAAATCAGACATCCAGGGTTTCCGCTCCACAGATTGATGTGTGTGCCTTTGATAACAACGTACCTATCGACTGTCCCATGACACACTTTGCTTCTGGCACTGCCATTCATTTTTTGTGTTTTTTAGCAATCCTTCCACCCTGCCAAGTAAAGGATTTGGCTATGGACATGTAAATTGTATATTATTAATATTGTTATGAGAGCACGATGAAGGACAAGTCAGTGCCGTCACACTACTTTGGCCATCCAGGCGGGAGTCAACAAAAGCAGGCCTAGGATGGCTGGTCTTTGTACAAGATGTTCCTGCTGTGGGTTTTTATTGTGCAGCGTTTGCTTGGCTGGTATTGTATGGCGAGGGATGGGAGGTCTGGAGGCTGTAGAGCCGTGTGAGAAATGTATGGGGTAAGTGCGTGTCATGTCTTTGTTCTAAAGCTGGCTTCCATTAATGTCGGAGCCGGGTGGTCCTCTTTTCGCTCAGCAGCCCGGGCTTTTGAAACGCAAAAGGTCCTGCATTCTGTCACTGTCACTTCCACATCAGTGCAGCTTAACTGGCGACTGTTTTTCAGCCCTTTTTACCAGCGGCGTTGTTACAAACCGATGCCGGGCTCTTGGAACTGATTTCCTATTTACCTCAAGTGCCCAGGGAGTGTTTAATGGAGGAGGGGAGGTTTGTAATTCCCTCTAACCTTTTCTGACTCTGCGATTTCAAGGTCATATCTTCCTACTCTAGTGTCCAATACATTATCCTGTGAGGGGGTTAATATAGTACTGAAGATGCTCTGTCCTTTACAGCCTGGCCTGAAGAACCATCACTGCTCAGTCAGCTGTGACAGCTGCACCCTTTGGATACCCACCATTTTGCAGGGCAGAGGAGCAGTTTGAGGCCAAGGTAGTTGTTAAGTTCACCGCTGCTCCTAACCAAGCACTGGAGAGTGCCCCTGACTTTGCACCATTTATCAAATCCTTGTTGGATGACTTGTTGGGTCCTCTACGAGCTCAGCTTTCTGCAGTCAGGTTCGTCGTTCCCCGTGAGTCGAGAGAGGGTCAGGAAGTCATTATAGCTGTGGCCATGTCTTTTGCAAGAGCTACTTCCCTAGGCTGGACCTGAATTGCACTTAGCTGAATGTGTCCGATTGCTCTGAGAATCTCAGCATTGGGTTACATTTGTGTACAGACCTTCAGATTTCCAAGCAGGACTTGGTGAAACCACCCTCTTGTATGGAGCAGTAACCATCTGTAGAGTTCTGCAAAGCCACATATAGCCATGGTTTAGCTGCAGATATCCACAGATATGGATGCGGATATCTGTGGCTCATTTTTGTGGAGGCAGATACAAATTTTGCATCCGCACAGGGCTCTGACGATCTGTCTCGAGCAATCTCTCTTTCTCAGTGCCTTGTGGCTCCAAGGTGCCACACACAACTCCTTCCCCTTGGCCCACAGGAGGTTGCAGTGAGATGTAATGAGATGGTTTGGGCTCCATTGACATCACTGTGCCAAGGACACCCAGATTTCTGTCACTTTCATGTCAGACCCAGCTGATCCAGTTTCCTGCCTGCCTGCCAATAAGAGTGAATTGACTCGAGCCGAATCCAGAGAAAAGAGAGATGATGCGGATTGATAGGACGGAACAGAACCAAGACGTAGTGGGACGCAAACTAGGGTGTCTCCCTTTTGTGGTTCCGGTGGTGTTTTTAACTGTTTAACAGGGACCCAGAGATTTTGTTGGGCACGTTTTTACAAATTAAAAATGTGCTAATGACAATATCCTGATTCCCCCCCCCCCCCCACTCCTCCTTTTCAGAATAGATTTGTCCCTTGTGCATTTATCTGACAACCTCCCTAGGAAAGGAAGCATAGTAATGTTATTGTAAGGATTGCGACAAGGGCCAGCTACCATGAATATCAATTGTTGTTCAGATCACATTGCTCTGTGGGGCACGGCAGCAGTGCTGACATACATCATCCAGACTGTGCTATGGGGACTAATATAACCACTACCTTCTCTGTGTTTGGGGCTTCTAATCTCTGCAGGGTAAGCCCAAGTTCCCGTAACACTATAGTACTCCTAATGATCCAATGTCTTTTCCTCCAAGGTTGTCTTTCCTCATATCTGTGACTAAGCACTGCTTGCGAGTGCTGAAGATCCCTCACCTTCCCTGACGTGACTTGCTGAAGGCCTCACGTTTCAGCCACCATCCCTCCCAGCCAAAGGAGAGTGGAGAGGCCATCCCACAAAAGCACAGCAAAAGCTGTGACGTTAATCGACTTATGCTATACTCAGAGCAAAAGAAATTAAAGTTCCTGAGATGAGTCACCAACAGAACTGAGTTGAATAAGATCTTAATCATAATGCCCTGGGGACAAAGTTTCCTGTGGGCTACAGAGGAACAACCCACTCATCTATTGCTAAAAACATTGCAGATCTTCATTTACTGCCCGTCTCTTTAGGTTATTATACAGCTTTAACTATCTTATCCCATGAATGTACCTTTGTCAGCAGGCTGACTCGTACATTAGAACCTTAGTGATTTTTTTTGCCAGTATTGCGCCACATATACGATATTTTAACCCCAAAACAGAGCCCATAAACAGGGAAGTTTTCAGAAAAACTGGTGTTCTATAGGTAAAAGGGAACATTTCTGACAAAACGTGAAGTGGATCAGACTTGCCTCCCCACTGAGTTGTTTAGATGAAGAAATTCTACTTCAGCTTCGCCTTGTCTTTGGAAGGAGACGTTCTTTTGTGCCTTTACTTCCATGATTTGAAAGGGTTTCAGGAGTTTCTGACATCTTTATGTTTGTATTTTAGTGACTTCTCATCTGTGCAGATCTCAGCTTACATCAGGGGTCGGTTCCAAGGCTCCAGTCATATTTCATGGGTTTTGCAGGCATTGCCGTATTGGAAACTGGAAACTATTATATGTTATGTGTTTTCATTCTTCCCCACCTGCCAAGATGTGTCCTTGATGGCTTCAGCCAAGAAAACCATTACAGATGAAGATTAGATTAAAATAGATTGATTTAGAGGATTGAGGATGCCTTCTTCTGAGAGATTTTTCTATATCGAAAGATTTATATATATTTTTATATATGTGTGTGTTCTGTACATACAGTGCAACAGGATGCAATAAGAGATAAATCAAATGTGTTTGGAAGGGGGTAGGGATGTCTAGACTTGGCAGTGGGGATGAGATGGCTGCATATTTATGAGATGTGGCTGTTTCATTGCTTGTGATGGGCCTGCTTTTTTAAAGGGGCTTCAACCTCCTTTCCTTTTGTGTCTTTACAACTGTGCCCAGGCAAACAACTGTCCCTCCCGTTTGCGGTGGAATGAATTTCTGAGCACACAGTTTACAAGAGGTTAGCAGCTGCACAAGTCAGTGAAAGAATTTTCAGTGATTAAACCCTATTTTAGTGCATAAAATGCTATATGTAGGAGCAAAGGCATGTATGTTTAAATGGAGGATGTCTCCTAGAAATATATACTACTCTATGCACTACTTACAAGTTTAACACAAACAAAAGGAAGTATTTCTTCACGCAGTGCACAGTCAACCTGCAGAACTCCTTGCCAGAGGATGTAGTGAAGACCAGGATTTTAACAGTGTTCATAAAAGAACTAGATAAATTCCTGAAGGATAGGTCCATCAATACTTATTAGTCAGGATGGGTAGGGATGGCGTCCCTCGCCACTGTTTGTCAGAGGCTGGATATGGGTGACAGGGCAGGGATCAAATGAGGATTACCTGTTGTGTTCACTCTCTCTGGGGCATCTGACACTGACCACTGTTGGCAGGCAGGACACTGGGCTAGATGGACCTTTGGTCTGACCTAATATGGCCGCTCTGATGTTCCTACTTGGTGAAGAGCTCTAGGAGCTTTCAGGCAACTGTTAGGCCCCTGATCCTGCAGCATGCTCTGCACAAACAGCACAGACCCCTGTTGGCTCCAGCAGGGACTCCGTGTGGGTGCAGGGTTTTGCTTCTCCCCGGGTGGCAGGATTGATGGCTGAGATTCCAATCTCAAATCTGAGTTTGGGAACCAGGATCTGTGGGCCACTTTGGCCCCCTTTTGGCTTTTCACTTGAGGGGCACATGGTTTTTCCCCCTGGGCTAATGTAATGAAGCGCAATGATGCTGGTGAGCTATTAAAATGAGTGCTTTGTCAATATCGGACAATTAGGCATTGTACATAATAATTAATGATTGTTTTTTCACCCCACCCCTCTGCCAAAGTAGCCAGTGCACTGAACAGTAGAATAACAACAATGCGATGTAGTAAAAACCAGAACAAAATAGCTCCCTCTGCAAACACCCAGCAACAAATGAGGAAGGATTGGAAGAGAAGGCGATGAAATGTAGCGCTATCAGCAGCACAGCCATAGCTCTCCATAATGGGGGATGGGAAGGGGAAAATTGTTGCGTCTTTATCTGCAACCAGCTCCCGCCTTTCGTGCTTCTGTCCTAATCACAGTCTCAGCCGTCTGCTCGGTCTTTTAAATGGCCCAGACACTTTGTGTGTGGTTGGGGAAAGGGAGGGAGCTGTGCTTAGTTTTTCTCAGCACACTCTTGTGGCTGGATTTATTTATGTTTTAAGATTGTCACATGTAACATTCGTCAGTCACACCTGCCTTCTGTCATAACCCCTTGTGTGTGTGTGAGAGAGAGAGAGAGAGAGAGAGAGAGGAAAACAAGCTCATTTTCCTTCCATTTTCCAAACCATGATAGGAGAAGCAACAGAACTGCTGGCCATTTTTATCATTTTTTTGCAGTGTTTTTTCTACTTTCTCCCCCTTCTCTCCCTCTCTGCCCTCCCAAGAAAGTGGCTTTCTTCTGCTCCCAGAGAATTCACCCAGAGGCAGTGTGGTCCCTGGGCTAGGATTCACTTCCTGGTTCTGTCACTGTCCTGATTGGCTGACCTCAGGAAAATCACACTGCCTCTTTGGGCTTTGCCTCCCCATCTCTAAAATGGTGCTAATGGTGCACGTCTCTGTCATGTCTTTTGAGGTCTGCTGAGGGAAAGCGTGACACGAGCTATGTGCGCTGTTGTTGTAGCTGGGTTAGTCCCAGGATAGTAGCGAGACCTTCTCATAAAATGCACTTACAAGCTATTTGGGCCACGTACAATAAAAACGTTTCAACCTTTCACTGGGCTGTCAGTTCAGGAAGCCCATTTCCTGGATAAGGGTGTCTAGAAACAGCTTGCACCAGACACCCAGAGTTCATTCTCACGCCACATACCATTAAATCCTAGCCTCAAAAAAATGGGGGCAGCATATTTTCTAGGCAAATCTTTGAGCTGGCTTGCTTAAGTCTCCATCCCCCCTTTTCCTTTCAAATACAAGAACAAAAGTGATTTGTGGTTAGAGAAATACTAGCTGAGATGAAGCCAACCTAAGAGTGAGCAAAACAACCAGCTGACCATTATACACTGGCTCGTCTAATGTAAGGAGAGTTATTTTAAGCCTCACTGAACTGTATTGGCTTTCATTTAACTACAAGGTAAAGCTTTCTCCCGTCCTTGTACTTCTTATAATCATGGGAATCCACCATTGTTAGTATTAAAAACATTGGAAACTGCTCTATCACAGAGCTGAGCAGGCTGCTAAGTAATGACCAAATACTCCATAGGGATTCAAGCAATCACCCTTTGCAAGGAGAGGTTTCTTTAAGCAAGAGGTGAGACTCCCCAATGTTTGAAGGTGCAGTATAGATTAGCCCATTAAGCCTTCTGACTGAGGGCATTGTTCCTACCAGGAGATTGGCGCTGCATCGATTGATTCCTGGGGATCGATTTAGCGGGTCTAGTAAAGACCTGCTAAATCAACCCTTGATCACCCTCTTGTCAACTCTGGTAATCCACTGGAATGAGAAGTGTAAGGGAAGTTAATGGGAGTCTTCCTGTCATCAGCCCCCCGCAGTGAAGACCCCGCAGCAACTCAACATAAGGTTGGTCAACTTCAGCTATGCTGTTCATGTAGATGGAGTTGAACATATTAGGCCAACATTGTCACATAGTGTAGACCTGTCCTGAATTACAGAAAACGTTGAGTTACAAATCTGGGCTGGGACAAGATCAGGCTTTAGAATGATGTGGTCCTAAATGGCCAAAGTCCCTTGGGGTTGGAAAGTCCTCAATATCTTCTTTCTTACTGTACTTCAGAAGTGCATCCAGAAAAGAGCATGGACGTGGTCAGGCTAGCAAAGGCTAAGGAGAGTGTGAAGGTGTGTTCACCCCACCCCTGCCTGAAGGGCCTCAGATGGTGCAGAGAAGGTCAGTTAACCTTATAGGCTGTACCTGGTGGAAAGTCTAGCTTGACTGAAAATGACCAATGGCTGCTGAAGCCCAGATGGAGAAGAAGCTGGCTAAGGTACAAAGCTAGAAAGTTTGCAGCCGTACTAGCTGCAGTGTGAATGCTGGTGGTTGCTTTTTAGGTTTAGCGAGGGGAAAGCCCTACGATCTTGTTTCTGAGGGAAGGGTTTACCTAGGAAGAAGGAGAAAGCCAGTGGGGAGCAGAGTAGGAGGCAAATCAGAGAAAGAACAGTAAGGATAGAGATCGTGCAGGCCTTGGCTGCTGATTGTAGGGTCTCTGGGCTGGACCCTGGAGTAGCCAGTGAGCCCAGGTTCCTCTCCAGCTTCTGAAAAGTAGCACAGAATTGTGGAGTCAGCAATTGGACAGCTGGTACAGAGGGACATAGAGACCCCAGAATGGGGGACTACACAGTAATTTAGGTGGCAGGCTGAGTCACAAGGAGAGAGAGAGAGAGAGAGGAACTATGGGATGAGCAAATGGTAGAAGTGGGTACCATGTTAGACAACCGCTAACTCCCCAGACACAGCAATGAGGTGTAGTGTCCCAGTACAGAGTGAACCCTGCTACGGAGAGGAAAAGCTAGCCAGACATTTTTCCAATGTTGAAAATAACTTGGTTTGCTTTTAATTAGGGGTGATGAAGGTTTAGTTCTGGGCTCATTTAATCGGACTCCAAGAAGCCAAGGAACTGCCAAAGGGTAGGCTGTTTACTTTGTCCTGCTTCAGTGTTAACTAAGGGTTGTTTGTTTTGGTGCGTGTTTCATTTTCCCCAGTCTTCTTGAGTTCCGTGGGCTCAGCAAAGTCCAATATGCCTCGTGATCTGCGGATGGTAATTTTGGGACAATTGTGCCATTCTTCATTATATTCAGATTTAGTTTTTTCTGGCCAAGAACAAATTCTTCTACTTCTGAGTAAAAGAGCCATTGATACTTTAGCCCTAAACCTCAATTATTAAAAATCTGGTCCTGGGGTAACTGATTACAGTTTTCCTTTTTCTTAGTAATTTTAGATTTTGACCTGAAATTGACCAGCACGCTGCTCTTATCTGAAAGAATTAGGGATTAAAGTGTGTGTGTGTGTGGGGGGGAGGACGGGGCTTCTGAAAAGCAATTATGTAAAACTATCACCCTCTCACTTAGCTGAGCCGCTCTCTGTATGTAATCAGCATCCTTTCTGCTGACTTAGGAACAAAGCTACATTTTTCATATTTTGTGCTGCTATAATACAGCAAAGTCAAAACAGGTAAGAGGGAGTGAGCTAGAATCAATACAGTGTGATAATATACCATCAGCGGAATCATTGATTAAGTTTCAATCAGTAACTCTCATGCACTTAAGTCTCAAAGGGGTAGCCGTGTTAGTCTGTAACTTTAAAAGCAATGAGTAGCCCTGTAGCACCTTAGAGGCTAACAAAATATATATGTAGTATTGTGAGCTTTCGTGGTCACAACCCATGTCCTCACCTGAAAGTCTCCCACAGTGCAAAGTGACACTGGTGCAAAGTGACACTGCAGAGCTACTGTGAAGTGTCTCCTGGCATCAGGGCTTCCCTTTGGATTTACAGGGCCCTACCTAATTCTATTAAAATGGTCCCCCTGTGCCCAGTGGCAGTGGAGATGTGATTTTTATACTCTTCAGCAGTACAGTAATGAAATATTTTTAAAACAAATTGTGAACTGCAGTCCTGTCAACTAACATAGTCAATTGAGAAACTCACAGCAGACCCTTGGGGTTGACAAGTGCTGGCTAAATAGCTTCATTACATGAATGGCTCTTTTACAGGTTTGATAAAAACGAGAACTCCAGCAGCACCTGAAAGACGAACAAAAAATATATATAGTGTCATGGGCTTTCGTGAGCACGACCCACTTCTTCAGATGAGCTTGAAACAGGTCTGATGTTCTGCTCATAGCTCTGGCAGGCTTTTTCACTTTTAAGCCACCTAGATCCTCTCCAGAGGAATCAGAGCCACAGTATAGGGATAGGAAGAGGCAGGTGGGTGGACATTAAGACCCAGCAGTGACCCAAATTGTTGGGTGCCCTTTGCAGCTGCATATGGTGCAAATGGCTAAGGACAGCTTTGCCTGGCATAGCTCTGTGCCATGACTCTTACGACTGGCAATGACCTCTGAGCCAGGTAAGTATCCGGCTTAGTTCACAGACCTCTGCTTGAGTTTGCTGGGCGGTTCGTTAGTAAAACTGTCTTTTCATACTGGTCATCGGGAATACTCAAGAAGCACTACTTCCATGTGAGATGTGCAGTCCGTTTTCAGTAGAGCAAGCCTGTGCTTTGAAGGATGGAGTGTAAGAAACACTGGTGTTACCCTCCACACCTTATTCTTTACTGGGTTGTCCTAATGAGTGAAGCCTCACAGCAAGGAGCAGCCTAGGCTAGTGAATGGGCCGGATGAGTGGCCCTCCTTCATCTCAGTGAGCTTCAAGATTGTCATATTCAAGATGGTCTTCTGGGACAGGGTACTGTTGCTAATGGCGCTTGCACACCTAGTATTTGGGGGAGGTGCCGACTGAACTGTAGCAGCGCTTTGATTGGATGCAGAGGGAGAGCCTGGCTGTCAGTCAATGTTGTGTGCAATCAGCCCATGGCTCACTTCACGTGCCCTTGTTTTACATGGGCATCACTTGGGCTACGTCTACACTATAAGCCTCTTGCAAAAGAGCAAATGCAAATGGAGCACTCATTTGCGTTTGTCGTGCTCTCATTTGCATTTCCTCTTCCTTTCCCTTTTGTGCAAGAGGTTTTTGCACAAAAAAGCACTGTGTTGGTGGCATCTTTTTGCACAACCCCCCCCCCCCAAAGAGGAAGAACGGCTCTTGCACAAAAAGGGGTTTTGCGCAAAAAGGAGCCATCTACATAGCACTTTTTTGCACAAAAACCTCTTGCACAAAAGGGCAAGGAAGAGGAAATGCAAATGACAGCACCACATATGCAAAGTAGTGCTCTGTTTGCATTTGCTCTTCCGCAAGAGGTTCATAGTGTAGATGTAGCCCCAAGTAATAGGAAAAAACCTAAGTGGGAAGAAATCAGCAGGATCTGGCAACCCTTCGGTGTGGGCAGTGGTAAACAAAATATCTTGTGGGCCACACAGAACCCCGATGGACCATATGCTCAACCCCAGACTACAGGCTGCCCACTACTGATCCAACAACTTTGCTGAACAGCTGGAGGCCAAATTCTGATCATAAATATACCCCCAAAATCTTACTGAAGCCAATGGCATTCTCTTGGCGAAACCTAGGGCAGAACCTGGCCCAGAAACTACCGAGAAAGGTCATCATAGTTTTAAGACAATATTCTTATTTTTTTTGTCCATGCACAAATCAATTTAGACTTGGCAAGATGGGATTTGTTATAGCAATGACCATTTCTAGCAAGGCAAAGATCACTCTGACAGTGCCGCTTAAATAAATGTACCCAGATCCTCCAGTTATCCCCGTGTTTTGTCCTATGGACTTTACTGTTTAATTGTTTCCTCTGTGTGTTTGTTAGTTTTGGAATTAAACTGTGCCATTGTGTCAGCTTAGCTCGGTTACTAGTTCTGACTACAAGGGCTCACGGCAATTTTGGCAAGAGTGCATTAACATCTGTTCCTTTTATTTGGCTTTTTTTTTTTTGAAAGACTGCTGTTGAGAGACCCTCACTGGAGAACAATTTTACTTTGTCATGGAGAAATTATTTGTTATGAATGTTGAATACTTTTCTGATTGTATAAGATTTTTATTTCTGTTACTACCAAAAAAAAAAAAGTACATTTAGTGTTGGAGGAAGAGAGAGAGAGATCACTTGAATTCTTTGAGTCTCTCTTGATTGAATCTGAAAGTTCACTTTAATTTTAATAGCACAATTTCAGTGAGAGTGCAGGATCCTAAGCCAGAAATATCTCTAATGCCTCATATGGCTAAATTCTACATAAAAATGCATTAGACTGTCTGGGGGTCTGTTAACTATCAAGCATTACTTAAATAGCAAAAAAAAAAAAAAAAAGTGTTTTTGACCACTTTGAAAGTTTGGAAGCAAACACCTGGCAAAAAAAGGTCTTTTAAGCTCTGAAGCCTCAGGAGTGCATTTAAAAAAAGTTAGCTGACATTACTTCAAAATCCATTTGATCCAGCTTCACTGGGGTGTGTGCTGCCTGTCGGAATTGGAAAGATTTCTTCAGAAAGATTGGACTGCGCCAGAATGTATTTCCTCGGCAGTAGGGGGACAGTCCCCAGAGCAGATACATAATTGAAAATGTGGCGCTGCTGAGAAGTCAGGCCCCTTATGTCACTTCGGAACCCATCCTCGCCTTGCAGCTGCAGCAGCAGAGAAACGAAGGCTCCTGAAAGCGAGGAGCCGTGCTAAAGAAAACCCTCTTTTTCAGGAGCGATCCAGCACAGGAGGCTGCCTGCCATCTGATATTTCTCTGACCCTTCTTCCCCTCTCTGGAAACAGCAGGCACCCACCCCCCACATAGTAAAGGAACGAGCATCTGTGCAAAGGTAGAGAAGAGGGAAGGCAAAGAGAAGGCAAGCTGGTCGATAAGGCTGATCTCTGCTGAAGGCACTCAAGGCAGCAGCTCTGCAATCCAGTCAGTCCACCCGGCACTAAAACGGCAGCTGCGCGCTGTTTGGATTGCATGACGGTGCCCACCGTGGAGGGTCAGGACCTCGGATGGGAAGGATTGTCTTCCTTTGAAGGCTAGGAAGGACCTCATGGACTGAAAATTACTCTAGCAGGTGACCTGAGGCTTAAGCTTGGTGGTTTATTGAAAAGCCCAGTCATTTTGGGCGAGTTATTTATTTCAGCTTCCTATCAGAGTATCCCCATCACAGAAACATGAGGGACAAATTAGGCTCAGCCCCGTTGTAGAGAGGCCCTCTGACAGGGAGAGAAAGGGGACAATTGCCCCATGGACCAGTGATTCAAAAGGGCCCGGGGTTCTGGCTGCCACCACCGCTACCACAGCAGTGACCAGAGGCCCGGGCCTTTTAAATAGCCTCCGGAGTGCTTGGGGGAGGCACCAGGCTCCAGGTGGAGCTCGGGGCTGCCTGAGGGGGAGGGGACATGGTACAGCATCTTTCCTTCCTCCTGAGGCCCCGCCCCTTCCAGAAGCGCGGAACGGGTCCCTCCCACCTTGCCCTGGGGCTGGCGAGCCTGTCGGCCCCGCAAGGTGTGGTCAGGGTGGAGCTCTACCACCTGCATGGGGAACATCCGGAGGTGTCTTGTGTTGCTGTTTGAGGCGTTTCATCTCCCAGTTTGTGGCAGTGTGACCCCCTCTCCTCCTGGCCCATGCAGCATGCACTAGCCAGATCTCACTGTGGCCTACAAGAGGCTCTTCCCAAATACAAGAGGAAGACAATTGGGAAAGTGCTTGTACACCTTCCTGTGCACCTAAGCCTCTCTAGAACTGTAATATTTAAATGCATGCAGCAATAAGCTGTCTAGGTAACACTCACCCGAGTAGCACAATGTTCAGACTTCCCCCTACAGCACAGATGAGGGGCAATTAAACAGCATCTCCATTGTAGCCAGACCAGACACAGGCTTGTCCTCTGTTACTCCAACTGGTGGCGGGGTGGGACGTGAGTTTCTTAGCCAATGACTTCTGCTGGGAGCAACCTGCCACCATTTCCCAGCTGCAAACATCTGGAGCCATCTGCTTGATGGCAGAACACCTGGAATCAGATTCTCTTTTGCTCTGCCCCATGTCTAGCCATTTGCAGGAATGCAAGGTGGGTATAAAATAGTCCCACTGGGAACAGGTAGCACTTTGCGCTCACTTCACAGGAAGCAAGTTGACGGCACAAGGTGCGGGGTAGTCATAGATCAGATGTGAGAGCCTGATTATGCACCAGTTTTATAACTGCCTGAAGGCAGCAGAGTCACTCAGGGACAAAGATGGGGAAGATTCAGAAAGGCCTCATTTGCCAAGCTCAGAGATCAGGTAAACCAAGCCTCTTGAGGCTCTCGAGTTAGAAATCAAACTTCATGCCTCAGCTGACCTGTAATTCCAGTTCCAAGCCTTATAAAAACGCTGCAGACTTTCTCTCCTGTTTCATTCCTCTGCTACCTTCCCTGGTCAAGCCGCTGGCATGCAGCCAGTTCTGCAGATGGTTCTGTGATAGCATGTGTACAGCTGTGTATATCTGGCGTACAGGTCTTTCAGCTTGTATTGGAGAGCTAGAGAGCAACTAGGCAGAAATGGGTCTGATTCTCAGGCGCAGTATGTCCCCGGCTATGTAAAGAGACCTGAAATTTGTTATTAATTACATAGTCATTCAGGTATTGCATCTAATTTCCCTTGGCTGTGTTCATACCTCCGTAGTGTGTCCTTTCTTCCCGTTCTCGTCAATGAGTTTGCTGGAAAGAATCTTAATGAACAAAACAGCAACTGTTAAGTGGATTTTAGGCTATGTTCAGACAGAGCAGTGAAGATCATCATTTACTTTGACCCCACTTGGGAGTTCCACTGCCAGAGGGGTGTAAAGGGGATTAGTACAAATGAAAACCAGTGAATTTGGAATTTGTAAACTTAAGTATTTGTACCAGAAACCTCATTCTTACGGTTATGCTCATCTATTCAGGGGACCAAAAAATGCCATGTTGCCTGTATATTCAGTCGCAACTGGCCAAATGCATCTTAAATTCTAGATATTGGAAACTCACAGCTAATTAATGATGAATGATCCCTAAACGAAGAATGGTGAATAGGCTTGAGATAATTTAAGAGGGGGATGCAATTACTTAAGCTCCTTGTGGGTCTACAATGAACCCTGGGATGAAAATGTAAAGAATAACCAACATGTGGAAACAACTGGATCCCTCCATCCAGGTTCTAATGGCCAAGAGTTCGTATGCTCCCCCACTAACACTACAGCTGCAGGTGGGATTCTTGTTAGCAGTCTCAGAAGAGAGATAAGGCACTAAGGGCTCATTCATACTCTTGTGCTGTAGGATCGACTCTTGAATGGGCTTAATGATAGAGGAGATGGTCTCTATAGGAGAGATGGAGTAGAGAAGTGCGAGGAAGATTTATACAGCTGCTCTGCCCTCCCCCTGCTCCCCATCCTCCGCAGAAGTAAAGGGAGAGCTTCCTTTTGCACGGATGAGATATCAGTCAGGCACTATTCACTGTTACTAAAAATCACTTCAAAATTGAAATAGCTTTTAAAAACACGTCTTTCTTCCTTTTGTATGCAATGGTTTTACCCAATGTGCCTCTGTTTACTTCAGTGGAATTTCTCCTGAATTACACAGATGTGAAAGCAAAATGAGGGTCTGCTATTCTTACACCTGGTAATTAAGTGGCACTTTGGAGCAGAGAGTCTGATGTGAGGTTAAGTATTCCTCATCGCTGTGGGTCTGCTTTACATTTAATGGGGAGGTGAGTTTCAAGATGCACTGATAGTTCTATTGCACATCTTTATTGACGGCCTGCTTCTGCTCCCACTAAATTCAATGACAAAACTCCCATTGACTGCAGTCAGAGTTGAAACAGGCTATTGCGCTGTAGATCCTCATTCTGCCTCTTAGTAAGATGTTGAATAAATCAGAAACACTAAAAACTCAGTTAATCCTGGAACATTCACTAGGCATGCATTCAGTGGCACAGTCTCGAAAGAAAACTGGAACTCTTAGGACACCAATTTCTCTGGGACCAGAGCAAAATGATCCCTCATGGCCTCATTGTCTTGGAAATAATAGGAAATCAAAATCCATTTGGAAAGTGAAGTTTGGATTCAGTGGATTCTTGTCCTTAGGGCTGATACAAATTAAGGTACTGCCTCATTTTATCTCTCAAGGTATAGCTTAGGAAACCAGGAAGAAGGGTAAATTGCAAGGGTTGTTCCAGTAACAAATCAACATCTTTCATTTACTATCCAGAATGCCATTTCTGTGAAACAGTCTTTAGCATATAAATCACCAGGCAGCATATTTAAGCTTATGAAATATGTTCTCTAGGAGGAAAAAAGACCCCTCAGGATTATTTTCTGTTTTCATCTGCTTATATCTCTTGAATTTTTTTTGCTGGAGGAATGTGCTGAAAGAAAAGGTTTTGCCTGGATGATAGGAAATAGGAAATTGTGCAGAACTCGCCTGGTCCCAGATGGAGGGACATGATGTTTAAAGGGTGGGATTTTCAAAAGTGCTCAGTCAATTTGGCTGAACGACAGCGTGTCCTTTCATGAACATGGCGTACCTTTTTAAAGGAAAACTCACATGAAAAACATCAAAATAGAGAACATTACATTTCTCTCACCAGCTGTAGCATTTGGCTGTACTGTTCGCTCATTGCAGTTGTTGGTTACACCCCTCTTCCCCCTCCTTTTAGGCCAACATTGAGTGCTTTGGTAAATCCACGTGCCTATGAAATGTGGAACAAAATGAAATCCCATAACAGAACATCGGAACTCAAGGGAAAACAACCTTCTTTTTTGATAGCAATCACAAAAGGCACATCTAGGCAAGGTTACATGCTGCCAGATTCTGTGCTGATGGCCAAAATTGCCACATTATTCATGTACCAGGAGGAGAAAAGATCATTCAGAACAATATATATTACAAATCCTCTGGAACAGAGTTCATCTTATTGTTCTATTTGTACAGCCCCTACCACAATGGGATATATGCCTGGCATACTTATGCCCTACCGCAATACAAATAATAAAAGGAAAGAGTATCTTCGGAAAAGGAGCAACCGCTAATTGTAGCTAAACACATATTGCTGTAAAACAGGGCTGGACAAATACTGATCCACAGGCTGGATCCGGTCTGCCAAGCTTAGTCCCTGGCAGGCCCTCAAACCACCATATTGACTTGCACCTCCAAAAGTACATGGGATCACAGCTCCCCTTGGCTGCAGATCACCATTTCTTGCCAATGGGAGCTGCAATTGCTCGTACCTGTGGAGAGGCAGGTAAATATAGTGGCAGTGGCCCACCAGGGGCTAACGCTTGTGAATTGCTGCCATATTATTGCCCATCTCTGCATAAAATATGTAAGAGTTCCACAGAGAAGTAGGATTGGCCAAACTATTCCTGCTTACACTGGGTGAAATACACCTGCAAAATTATAATTACTTTTACCAAGGGCAGGGGGCCCAATAACAAATATTTCCATTTTGATCCCATTGAATTTGACTGAAGATGAAGATTTTTTTTTCTTAAATTCATAATTGTTCCGAAAATTTTGGGAACCTTTTTTGGAATAAAATGAAACATTTTCATTGTGTTTTGAAATGTGTAGAGTGCCCCATATTATGACCAAGCCTTTGTGATGGATAAGTGTAAAACTGCATATGGGCCTGCAGGGTGTGAGGCACCTGTAAACTTTCTACTGAAGGTTAATCCTTTATAACACAAATTGCCTTTCTAGCCGCTTCTTCATCGAGTGTGACATTCACATTAATTACACTGAACTCTGAATGCAAGGGCAAATCCATCCTGAGTGATGGGATGATTTGCAATTGCCAGCTTGTGAACTTAGCCATTTTTGTTTGTAGCAAAAGGTTCTGAGCCTGGTTGTCAATATGAAAAACTTCAGTTCTATGTTTTGCCCACAGATGCTCTGCTACCTTTATTTACAATCCGTGTGCCAGTGCCTTGAGCTGACCTTAAGTTTACCTTGAGTTTTGTAGACGGAAGAAACTAATTATGAAGTGGCTAGGAGACGCAAGAAGACAGCCTTGGAAAAAAGCAGGATACGAGATGATTTAAGAAAATGTAAAACAAACCTCACCATGTAACCGAACAGACTTAGCTATTTTTTTGTGGTTAAAGTCAATTATGCTATATTTCTGGGCAAATGCTTCATACCAGCTCTATTGATTATTCTCTGCTGCCTGTAGAATTTTTTTTTTAAATGTGAAACTTGATCTGCAGTTAATGTGGTCTAATATATTGTGATCAATCCAAGGGGAAAATAAGAGGGACATTAGGGGGAATTTATGAACCTTGTTTTTAAGGTGCAGCTTTATATTTTAAAAAGCGTCATTCAACATTCCTGCCTTCGGTGAAAAATGTTTCCCTGACTCTCTGAAAAGGGAGTCCACATGATGCTGAAGTGAAGCATCTGGGGAGAAATACATCAGTTGGCTAACCAATGCCCAGCCAACTTTAAACTTGCACCTGACTGCATATCCTTTGACAGGGTAATAAGGAACCAACCAGCTCCTCAATGTGGTTACAAACAAACAAAACCAAAGCAACCAACACAGAAGCTGCAACTCTGATGTAATTATACTCTCATAAATACAATATTGGAAGAGTAAGAACATGAAATTCCGCAGGCTATGAATAAAGTTTAGTCAGCTTTGTTAATTACTGTGAGACAATGTATTTAGACACAGAGCAGGCTAAAAGGTCTCGAATGAGCAAACTAAACCCAAGACATAACAGTTCAGTTAAAGCATTAAGGAACACAACTGTTAGAGAAGATTCAAGACTGATGACATATCCAAAAAGCCTGTATGTAAATTCTCATGTTGGTCATCAAAAACTTTCTTAATCTACTATAAGTCACAGGAGACCTCTAATGGCTTTAACGAAATTGCCGCAACAAGGGTGATGTATTCTGAGGTGAAAGTCTAACAGCTGGGTTCAATGCTTGTGCTGGATAACAAAAGCATATTTCTCAAAGCAACTTTAGTACTGTAGGTTTCTCTTGCTATGTGCATCTTCGTTGTACATCCATGTACTATCCTACTGCATCGTGGCCCGGCGAGTCTGGGGATGCTGTGCACGATCCAAGTGTATGGGTTGTGTGCACCAGGGAGATCTGCAGAGAGCCCTGGGACAGACAAGGAGTGGAGCAGGCATCCTTTCATATCAAAGAGCACCCAGAGATCCCATCTGCAGCTCCTAAACTTTCCTTTCCATGCAGGGGGTGTGGTGGGCTCCATAGTCACAGATCGACTTACGACCCGCTCTACTTCTCCAGCTCCCTTGTAGGCTAGTATATCCAGTGCTGCTCGGGCTCTGAGTGGAGATGGGCCTTCTCATATGTACAAGCATGACATGCTACTGCTTGAGCTATGGTGCAAAGACCCCCTCAACTCAACCCAGTTCTTGAGCAAATGTGTTTTAACTTTAGACTCACGAGCGATCCCGTAGATGTCAAAGTTAAACCAGTGTCTCAGTGCATAGCCAGAAAGAAGGCCTAAGGCCTTATGTAGCCACTTACTGGAGAGGAACAAAGGCCTACGTTCTCCTGGTGTCCTCATGGAGCTGTGCTCCATGTGCCTAGGGGGTGTGGCCCCTTCAGCAGCAATGTGACTCTTCCGCCCACCATGTCACACAGCAAAAGTCCCCGGGGCTGTTCCACTGGTGGTGCTTTAGGGACTGCAGAAGCAAGGCTGTGTCTTTGGGGTGGGGAGCTAGGATTTGCCTCTCTATATATTGACTAGTCAGAGCAAGAGATGAAAAATGAACCAGCAATCGCCAGACCTCGTGGTGCTGTGAAAACCATCACTGTGGGCTCAAGTTCCCAGCTATTGTGTTTCAATTGTTCACTGAATTGTCCTGTGTCTCTTAAACGGGGAGCTCATCTGAACAAGGGACTCAGCTTACACAGAGCTTTGCACAAACACTGTAAGCATACGCTGCTGTAAGCAGCCATAGTGTTGCCCGTTTGTTGCCCCTTTCCATTTTTTACCTATCATGTACTTACTGAACTTTCCCTGAAATTGTCCAAGATATTCATGTTGAAATCCTAGATTTTTAGGACTGGTAATAATTTTTGAGTATTTGCACACTGCAAAATCTTGTTCTTGATTTATTGTGCGCATTAGAATTCATCTTCTCAGATTGTGGAGTGACTGCTGTTACTAAATAGTTGAGGTTACAACTGAGTTTCCATTGGAACCTTCATTTTGTTCCCTTATCCCTTCAAAAAGAGCTATGGGGCCGCAAAATTGGTAGGCTAGATCTCGATCAAAGGTAGAATTTGAAGGGAATCAGACATGGGGTTATTAAATTATAGCATCCTAGAGCTTTAAAAAGAGTCCGGATTTTTTTTTGTCACTGTGTAGTAAAATAAATTGAAAGAAGATGAGTGACACAACCTACCTTACGGGATTGCCTACTCAATAGCAGAGGTCTTGTAATCCGGATCATTTAGCTGGTTAAAATAAAATGGCCAAAATTGTTGTTTTTTATTAGAGGGTTATTAGTGAAGGTGGGATATCAAAGAACTGGTGGAGACTTCAATTTTGTCATTAAAAAAATCAGCAAAAGAACTCATAGGTGTGCAGAAAATGCATACATAAAAGAGTCCTGCAAGCCTGGGGTAGAGCTGTAAAATCCCCTTTATTCAGCTAATTGGTTAAACGTTATGGTTAACTGCTTAAATGGGATCCTGTGGATGAGAGGCTGCTTCAGCCTGGCCAGGCCACCAGTTAACCAGAAACTAGTTAACTGGTTAACCACTGACATTCTCAGCCCAGGGAGCACAATGGGGCGAGGGCTTGCTTTGGAGTTTCCCTGTCTGCAAAGTTTAGGAGGCCTACCTTCTAATCTGCTCCTTTACTAGCCCCCTGCTTTCATCTGTCATGCCACTTGGTAGATTTGCCCAAGTGTACAGGAGGGAAATCCTTTGTCTACAGCTCTCCAGATATTGGTGCGCATGGGCCAAATTGGGTTCGGGTGCCGGACAGCAGAAGGGTTGGGAAGAAGATTTGGGGTGCCTGACCCTTTTCAGTTAAACGAAATAAAGAAAAGAAGAGTTTCCTATTTTGCCGATTCCATGCAAGCCTCTAAAATATAGGGTAGGGGCGGGAATTAACTGATGTAAGGTCTGGAAAGATTAAGCACAGAACTCCAGTGTGACATCAGTGCACACACCCCAACATACCACTTCTCTTTGTAAGAGTTTTGGTTTTGCAACCGAATTTTGTTTCACTCCAAAAGAGTTCAGCGCAGGGAGGACTTTCCTCTTATCCCATTATTGCTTATTTGGCTTCGCAGTCTTTCATGAGGGATCTTGTCAAAGGCTTTTGGAAAATCAAAGGCCACTTATCCACTCGGCCACACTGGTCCACATTCTTGTTGATACCCTCAATGGGTGAGGCACGAGACTCATTGGGTTTTTTTTTCCCAGTAAAGGAGCAACCAAAGGACAAACGCCTGCACCAATGGGACACAAGTTGCTGACCTCTGTAAATTACAATCTTCGTGACACTGGATTACATTCTGAGCTCTTCATGTTGGCTATTTCAGAGCAAAAGGTTGAAGCAGCATTATCCTAAACGCCTTGTTAATTCGAGCCCTGTTCATCTGGCTCACTAGCCAGAACAATAACATCCACTGACCATTTAGAAGACTTAAGTGCTTGACTCGGCTTGCTAGCAGTTTAGATAGCATCAGCCAATGTTGCGCAGTGCAGAAGAATGATAGACTTGTTCCTGCTGCGCATGGAATGAAATTGCAGAGCCATCGCGCTGTGCTAACCTTGCCTGTAACGTGCTACTGCCATCGTTTGCCATTTCTACATGTGACAGTGCTGGGCAACAGTAGCTGACCCAGCACTCTGCTCCCTGCAATTCTAATTCTAGAGTAGGCCTGGTTAAGAAGAGCCAAGCTTGCTGATTAGTGTGGGGGGAACAAAGAGGGCAGTTGCCCCAGAGCCCAGCGATTCAGAAGGGCCCACTCCTATCTCTGGGGAGGTGTCTGCCAGAGTCCTGGGCCTTTACACCATTGCTGAAGCACCGTGCAGTGTGTTCTAAGTGACTGTGAGGACTAGGGGGGTAAAGGGGATGGTGTGTTCCAGGTGGCACAGATGGCTGGCTGCCTCAGGAGTGTAGAGCCAGCCCCACGCACATCTCAGCATGGGACCCAGCAAATCTGTCGGCCCCCCGGAGAAGAGCTGTACCTAAGTGATGGATGGGGACAGGCAGAGGAATGCTAAGGGGCTATTGAGCCCATTCGACAGAAAATAGAAGGAAGTGCAAAGAGGTAAAGAGGCTTTCAGACTGAGTTGAGAGAGATCTCCTAGGGGGAAGATCATTCCAGACCCTGTCCCCCGGGGAGTTAAGGATTGTGAGCCTGGGGTAATATAGGTCTGCCTAAATCTGTGTGGGTGTATCTACGCAGCACCATCAACCCGAAATAAGATACACAATTTGAGCAATGCGTGTCTATTTCGAAATAGGCTATTTTGAAATTTGGTGCTGTCTACACAGCACCAAATTTGGAAATAAAGTGCTATTTCAAACTGTTCCTTACTCCTCGTACAATGAGGTTTATGGGGATGGCAAAATACCGCTGGTATCCTGAAATAACTTTGATGTGTAGACATACCCTGTGGCTAGGTCTAGACTGAAGGCTTCTTTTGGAAGGAGATTTTCCAGAAGAGATCTTCTGGAAAAACTTCTTCTGAAAGCAAGCATCCACACTGCAAAAGCACAGTGAAAAAGTGATCTGCTTTTTCAAAAGATTGTGTATTCAGTGTGGACACTATCTCACATTTCAGCTGTGATAACTATGGATGGAGTAGCCACCAGGGCCACTGTGCTTTTTTCTCTTTCCTCTTCCTTTGAAAGAATTCCCTCTTTCCCATCCACACACAGCTTTTCCCAAAAGAGCTCTTTCGGAAAAAGGCTCATAGAATGAGGATTATCAATGTCGGAAAAACCTCTCTGCTCTTTTGATTTTCTTTCGAAAGAATGCAATTGCAGTGTCGATGTAATTGAAGTTTTTTTTGGAAAAACGGCCATTTTTCCGAAAAAACTCTGTAGTGTAGACATACCCTAAGTATGGAGAAGAACACTGAAGTACACCACACAAGGGGCATGTCTACACTGGGGAGTTATTTTGAAATAACTCCCCTTATTTCGAAATAACAAGGAGTGTGCCCACACGACTAAGCCCATTATTTCAAAATAACGGGCTTGTTATTTCAGAATAACAACTCCTGCTTCTGAAGAGGAATACGCTTGTTTTGAAATGAAATAAATAACCTGGTAGTGTAGAGACAGCCTGGGTGCTTACCAAAATAAGGTTGTCGGAGCTGTTTGTAATGTGACAAGAGCCATGTGTGGGTCATACTACATCTGAAGGAAGTCGGGTTTCTGTCCTTTTAGCAGCTGGAACAGAAGTGCCGTGTTTTCATACATAAGTTCATTGTCTAGGTCTTCAATCATTAGATAAAATGCAGAGGCATAGGCTGTCTGCATTGTTGCTGTGCAGCTGGATAATTTTGCTTTCAGATTCATGTTATTCAAGCAGAAAGAAAGGCACGTTGAGTGATAACCTCCATCCTGAGCACTCAAGTCTTCCACAGATAATTCTCTGTACCATGTCATCTCCTTTTTGCTGCTTCCCCTGGAAATACCGTACTGCCTTGTGGGTGGTTCTTTTTTTCCCTCAAGCAAGCAATTCAACAGGACCACTCACAGGAGGTTGTGTTTGGTCTGGTGTCTATGGAAGCAGGTGAACATGAAGCTGCCCAATCAGAGTCATAGGCTGGTGGGGGGGGTTGTATGTTCAGTACAACTGAGACAGAAGTCACATATAACTTGCTTTTATATTTCTGAAACTGATCCCCATAATAGAGGAGCTGCTACCAATACTCTGAACTAGACTACACTTCCAGGAGCCATCAATACAGTTCCTCTCTTCTGGCTTTCGCTGCCAGCATCGCAATTTGACTGTTCTGCATTCTTTTGATTCCTCACGATCATTTTCAAAGTGTGTGGCGAGTCTCTCTGATGTAAGCTTTAAGAGATCCTCCATGTCTTTATAAGTAGCTTCGCATACCGTAGAGGTGACATTCCCAGGGTATACTGGTAGCATTACTACCACCACCAGATCTAAAGAGCTTCTTTGTTTTGGGAGTGGCGGGGACTTGTCCATGCAAAACCAATAAAAGGGAATCTTAATACCTTTTTGTCTGGTATCTTTGACCAATGAACACCACATTAAGGTGCTGAAATTAACTTAAACCATAAACACTATAGTTAGAGAGTGCTTCCTCCACTCCCTGGTGTGCAGCGCTATTTGGCCCATTTGTGTGGTCTCTAACTCACAACATACACACAGTCTGTTTCTTTTCCCTATGTGTACCAATCTAATACTTAGATTTCAGGCTGAGCAGAACCTTCCATCCAGTTTCCTCTACCACACTCAGGGTGGCCAATAGAATTGCCAGGTCCCTGGGCCAGGTCAGGGAGAGGGACCAGCTCCTCGCTCCCCAAAGGGGTGGAGCCTCAGGTGGAAGGGGCGGGCCTAGGGATAGCCATTCTTCAGTGCTGCCTGGATTGTGCCATTCCCCCATGTCACAGAAAGGAGCTAACAGGCCAGATGTAATAATAAGCATAAGCAACGGAAAGCTGCGTAACCCATCAGAACGTGGGCATTGTGGTGTTGATGGGCAGTTGTGTAACATGAAGAAGCACGAAAATGTTTCTGAGGTAAGAAATGGAGAGAAAAGGGTAATGTTCGATATTTGTCCGCTGAATGTGTGGGGAATGAGGCATGTAAATGCTGTCTCTTGACACAAGAATGCATGAGCGTTGGGTGAACTTCAGAGAGACAAGCGACCCGAAATTGAGCTGGTACACATTTGTATCACGCTATTCAGTTAATGGAGCTCCTCTTATTTACATTAGTTGACGATCTGGTCTTCAGTTTTAAGGAACTGAATACTGAAATTTAGTTGGCAAGGGGTGGAATTCATTCAGACACTGCAAGTGTACTGTTATTTTTAAAATCAGTGAACTCAGATTTACAAATGAATCCTGGATTCTTCCCACAGCAGCCTCTATTCATTTCCCTGCCTCCTCGAAACCCTCAAGACCCTTCTGTTTATCCTTTTGTTTTCAGAGAGTCCTGGCAGCATCTTCTCCTTCCTGGGCTTGAGTGGCCTGCCCTTTGATGTTCAGTGGTGGTTGCTCCTTTCTCTGGTTTCTTCAGGAGGCTGGCAGCTGGGGATGCACCTCATGAAATGCTTCCATAGACGGAGCAGTGGGAGAAATGCATGGCATGTGGTCTGTAAGATGAGAAACGTTTTTCAGACCTGAAAAGAAAATTAGGGCTTGGCTCAAATTTTGAGAGAAGTTTCAAGTTAGCGATTACTTTCCCCTGAAGGGCTCATCATGCCCCAGGGTGTGTTAGAATATTCTTCGTAGAGTATCTTAACCCGGCAAGAAATGTCCCAAAATGCTCATGCTTTTGTGATACTCTGTTAACTATTTGTTCTGTGTGGTGCTGAATTGTCTGTCTTTACAATGTATTTTTGCCATTTTTCTTTAAAAAAAAAATCACGCTTATCGATTGTCTTGCTCTGTCTGCAGGCTCTTATAAAGAGTTGTTTGCTTACTGCTACTTTCCTTTTAAATTGCAATCCCGGCTAAAAATGCTTTTATTTATAGTAGAGCAGTGGGGGCGCCTGCTCTTGACATGTGAGAACATTTTGATGACATAACTGGCTACCAATAATAGCAACAGCACTCTGGGCCTTCATTATAAGCCATGTGATGCTTCCACAGTCCTGCCAAATCAAACATAATAATTCTACCCCCTGAGAAATAAGTATTCCCTAGACAGAGAGCAAGCAGAAGAGAGATGCGTGTTTGCATAGGGGATGACTTTTAAATATTCCTGTATACTGCAATCTATTTCAGTGTTGGGTATTTGGGAACAATGTGATCTGAGTCTAATGAGATGATTTTGATGTCCTTCTTTCAATTTGTTGTTTCTTTTTACTAATAAACAAAGAGTGCCTGATCGTTCTTGAAGGGAATAAGGAGGTAAAAATGATGGGGAAGATCTTTCTATGGGAATGGAATTCCAGCAATGTGATTGTTTTGGCTTCTTTAGCTCATGGGCAACCAGGTTTTATCCAGGTATTTAAACTGTTGTGAGATTGTTGATTTACACTGGGATTAAATGCCAGCAGTGACTTTAATATCCGTGTAAATGCTTCTGTGCTAAGTTGACCCAGGTGAAGTGCACATTCATTTCACAATAAAGAATGTGAGATTTCATGTGGGCAATAGATTACATTTCTCTAGGTAACAAAGGCTCACTGTCCTGGGAACTTCCTACTCAGAGACACGGGGGCTACATCTACATTGGCCCCTATTACGGAATAGGCATGCAAATGTAGAACTTTGGAAGAGGCAAATGCGCGGGGGATTTAAATATCCCCCGCGGCATTTGCATTTTCATGGCCGCCACTTTTTTCCAGCTTGGAGATAAGCCGGAGAAAAGCGTCCAGACTGGCACGATCCTCCGGAATAAAGCCCTATTCCGGAGGATCTCTTATTCCTACTTGCGGAAAAACATGCCAGTTGTCTACACTGGCCGCTTGAATTTCCGGAAAAGCACTGTAAGATCGTCAATGCTTTTCCGGAAATACTATGCTGCTCCCGTTCGGGCAAAAGTCTTTTTCCGAAAGACTTTTGCGCAAAAGGGCCAGTGTAGACAGCACAGTAGTGTTTTCTGCAAAAAAAGCCCCGATTGCGAAAATGGCGATCAGGGCTTTTTTGCGGAAAACTGCGTCTAGATTGGCCATGGACGCTTTTCCGCAAAAAGTGCTTTTGTGGAAAAGCATCCTGCCAATCTAGATGTGCTTTTCCGAAAATGCTTTTAACGGAAAAATTTTCCGTTAAAAGCATTTTCGGAAAATCATGCCAGTGTAGACGTAGCCCTGTTGTGCCTGGGCTTTGTTCAGTGCTAAAGCTGTGCAGAAATGATCCTAGTGTTTTTTCTGTGAAGGCTTTTTGTATCATCAGGTGTGATGAGGACTGGTTTGAGTTCTGAAGCTCTTTGCTAACATGCTCAAAATAAAATACCCTTTTTTGCAAAGCAACAATTGGGGTGACCTTTCAAGATACTGTGATTGCCAGTCCCAGATTGTACACCCGGGAGAAGTGAAGTAGTGAACTACCAGCATCTTCTCAAATGTGTTACGGGCAAGAGATGCACTGACCTGCATTCGGTAGACCCACATGGAGTATAAAGGAGACCAGAATTTTCCCCATTGTCCGTAATGGGTCTGAGCCCCACAGCAGTTCTGCCTCTTAATTCAAGAACCAGAGTTACTGATGCACTTCCTTAGGAATGAATTTCTTACCTCCATATTTCCAGTTTTCTGTAAATGCCACAACATGCGGAACAAATTTAATTTACATAGTAGATGTGTGATATGGCAAGTTACTACACTTCTCAGAAGTCAGGAAAGAGGACCTATTGCAGAGTCTGCAACTAGCAGTTTGCCTGGCACCCAATCTAGAAGCCAGATGGGCTACAGCAGAGCTACTTGATTGGGTCAGTTTATTACTGATATCTTCAGGGACATGCTGAATCAGTTTGTTTACATCTTGATGGTCACTTCATTTTTTTTTTTCCAAAGAGACAAGCTCTTCAGCACTAAAATGTGCACCATATCTTGGCCTGCTCCACTAGAACCACTTCCATGTGAAACTCAAAGTGCAAATCGGATCAGAACACCAGGGAGTTCTTTGGCTACCTGGTTCACCTGAAGGGTTAACTATTACCTGTGTCAGATAACTCCCATCTCTGACTGGGCTGCTCTGAAGGATATGTGAGCAGTACAAAGATTCATGGGTTTCACCATTTTTCTGGCAGATTATCACCAGGTTTCCATTACATAGCCCATCGGATGGCACTCTTTTGGAACAGTCAGATTCATTTGGTGCTCAAATTCCCAATGCACCTTGGACAGATGGGAAAAGACTATCAATTTGATGCCTATCTTCCTCCGTCTAGACCCCATCAGGCTGATTGCATCAAACTTTGCCCTTGGAGCAGTATTTTCTCACAAATGCATCATGTTGTTGACCCATATGGGCATTTTGTGAGCCCTCAGAGCCTCTTCAGCCTCGCTACCACCTAGCCAGTGGTTCCCCAATTTGTAATTGTGCGTTTGATTTCAGACCAATTCTCCAATATGTCACCGCTGTTTTGAATTCTAATCCTGTCAATGCTTGCAGTTTAGTCTCATTTGCAAATTTTGTAAGCATATGCTCTTCTCCATGATGCAAGTCATTCATGAAAATAATGAATAGGAGCAGACTTAAGACAGACCACTGCAGACCCTCCCTCCACTAGATCTACCACCACAGTTTGACTGCAAGCTGTTGAGGACTATTCTGTGAGAATGGTCTTTGAAATAGTTGTGCACCCACCTCATTGACATTTCTTCTGTCTAGACCACATTTCCCTAGTTTCATGAGGATTTCATGCAGGCTGTGTCAATACTCTGACTGAAATCAGGATATATCACATCTTAACCTTCACTCTGCCCACTAGGCCAATAACCCTACATCATGCAGGTGCCTGAATTTCACTTTTTTCTTCTACTGAGGGCTATTGGGCAAAGAAAGATTTGAGGTTTTTCTCATGTGTGGTTCAGCATGGCTGAGCCAGAGCTTCCAGTGAAGAAATTTCAGTCTGTGCCATTTGTTATTACTGTGATGTTGGCAAAACAGGTGCCAGCTTCTGCCAGCACCCCTACGCCTCAGCTGAACACTGACACATACCCTGCTGGAAACCAGTCTGTCTCACCTGGTGTGTTAATATTGCTAAAATATACGTTAAGTCCATAAGAATGTGTGTAGTGTTTAGACTTTATGAAATGTCTCGGTTAGTGACTTGGCCTTTGGGAATGAATATCAATGGGCCCTTAGCTCAAAAATTACATCTCTCACAAAGGCAAGCTTACCTAAGTGAGCAGACAGATGGGAGTACCCCAGGAGAGAGTCTGTGTCTCCATAGTTAGGCTGCTATAATGCTTTAGGAGTTCACACTTGGTGCCTGGTTGGTGAACTCTAAGACTAGAACTCACAACCAGTTTGGTTTTGTACCTGGTTTTTAACAGTCTGCCCTGAGGTTGGTGGGAAGGCTCTTGAGTCCCTCCAGACAGCTTGCCATTTGCCACAGTGTCTTGGTGCTTAGGAGGGGTCTGTTCTCTGACTGGGTGAGCTTGGCTAAGGAAGAGTTAAGAAGGGAGATCCATGGAATTTTTAGGACATTTAGGGTATGTCCAGACTACATGGCTCCGTCAATGGAGCCATGTAGATTAGAGTTGTAGGCAAAGGGAAATGAAACAGCGATTTAAATAATCGTTGCTTCATTTAAATTAAAATGGCTGCTGCGCTGTGCCGATCAGCTGTTTGGCAGCACAGCACTGTAGTCTGGACGCTCCGCAGTCGACATCAAAGGCATTTGTCAACCTCCCCGGTAAACCTCATCCCATGAGGCATAATGGGGAGGTCGACAAATGTCTTGGATGTCGACCGCGGAGCGTCCAGACTACAGCACTATGCTGCCAAACAGTTGATCTGCACAGCGCAGCAGCCATTTTAATTTAAATGAAGCGGCGATTATTTAAATCACCACTTCATTTCCCTTTGCCCAGTAAACAAATGTACATGGCTCTGTCAACGGAGACATGTAGTTGAGACACTTCTGCTTCCATCCCAAAGGAATTTAGTGTCAGCATGCAATGAATTTCAGCAGTGAGCCCAACATTAATTTCCCATGCCAGTCAGATGAATTAGTGTCTGTATAATCAAAATGTTGCTCAGATGAATGTTTGAAAAAAAAGGAACACAAAAAGGGTGAATAAACACTGAATCAAAATTCCATTTCTAATTCACCTGAAGAGGACTTAGTGCTGATTATTCCCTGCAAAGAAAATTGCTGATTAAAAGGGTTAATCTCCACGGTTTACATCTGTGAGTGTATTGTGCAAGTTACATTTCAGTTTTCTGTGCATTTTCTCATGTGGTATGGAGAGTTTTGGCCTATGTTTTGCTCCCTCCACCCTCCTGTATTTTCTCTTTTCAAGGCTGGTATATTTTCCAAACCTAGCAACAGTAGGGAACAAAGCCAAGCAGCTCTCATGGGGCATAGTTTGATTCCACTTGTCAGTGGTACTCACTTATCACAACGATATCTGTCATGGGACCCCACTTTGCCAAGCTACCATAGGAAGTGCTAGCAAATCCAAACAAAAGCTAACAATAATGCACCACTAGGGACAAATTAGCAGCCATGTGCTGCACATCATTCCTTGGAGGAATCATCTGGGGTTTAAATGATCAGCGCTGTATAGTCACAAGTGGCTGGCATTTTAATACTCCAGATAAATGACTTCTTGTGCTAGCAAAAGATCTCACATGCTAAAAGCCTCCTTTCACAGACTGAAGGGAAAAGGCAGCATACACACAAGGGTGATGGTCTGATTTGTGGCCATTGATTCATGCTGTTCAGTTTTCTAGTTCTACTGGTTGAAAATGCATTGCTAGCTTTTATTTTATTTAGATCGGGGTTTCAAACTAGGGGTCGCGACCCAGTACTGGGTGGTGGAATGTCAGGCACTGGGTCTCACTGCAGGGGGATCAGGTGACGGGGAGGGGCGGGGCTAAGGCAGCTACCTGCCTGTCCTGGCACCACAGACTGTGCCCCAGAAGTGGCCAGCTACAGACCCAGCTCCCATGCATGGCATTTTGGCTACATTGAGGTCAAGGGGAGTTTTGCATTCGCTTAATTGAAACCAGGATTTTGCTTTGGGTTATAAAGTTAGCTCTAGACTGACATAGGGTTGTCAACTTTCTGACAGAAATAACCAAACACCCTTGCCCCACCTTTCTTTTGAGTCTCTCTTGCCCTGCCCACTCGATCCTCTCTGCATTACTCACACTGCCTCAATTGCTCATTTTCAGTGGGCTGACGAGGATCACCTGGAAACCCCATGCCATGGGTTTCACATTGAGATTAACCCTTTAATTTGAATTATTGACCTGTGTGCAGCATAGCTGAATGTGATTCTAAGTGGGGATGGAGGGATCATAGAACCAAATATTTTCATTAGGGGAGGCTGAAAGGGAGACTGAAAAAGAATCACAATTAGCTTAGCCTAGCCAAGGGCTTTAAATGCATCTGTGATTAGTACCTGGATAGTAATTACTGTAGCAAGTAAAATCTTCTGGAAAAGTCTTTGAACCATGACAAATAAATGACTCTAACAAATTTCACCTGGATAAGAAATGCACAGTATTCTCCAGATACTGTAGTCATCACTGCTTGCTCATTCCTGAGTAGAACTGAACACATACATTTTTTACTTCGGGGACTGAACTGAAAAATCTAAAAACAAAAATTCTTTACTTTCTACCAAACCTGAAATTTATACTTTTTTTTGCTGAAACAAAAAAATTGAAATGTTTGCTCTGGATTAAAAAAGCATCTAAAACAAAATGGAAATACCCCAGATAAAACTAATATGTTTCTTATTTCTCTAGTCTTCTGGGCATTTCGAATTCAAATGGATTTTTTTTTTCATTTTGACTTTGGGTGGCTTTTTTCTCTTTATAAAGGTCTAAACAAAATGTTTCAAAATGAGAAATCAAACTGTTTTCTTTTGAAGTGATCAAAATGGATTGTTACATATGTGTGTGTGGGAGGGGTCAACTGAAATTATTTGCTGAATTCATTAATCTTTTCGGTGCCTCCAAGAATGCATTTCGCAAGTCATTTATGATTGGCAAAAAAGACTTCACCCAGCTCTCCACCCTAGCCAATGGCATTTTGACTAAATAAGAAGTGTGATTGGAACCGTACATTGACTGACTTCAGAGGAACAACTCCTAACTTTTCCTAATGTAACTGAGATCAGATTCACTCTCTTTGATTACAGTAGTAAACAATTTTTTAAAAATCTACATTTTGTTTGCCTAACCATTTTAATGATAGTATATTTTTGCAAGATGACTCCAAAAGCAAGGAAGAGAGCATTAAAAACTAAAATATGATAAAATCCTAAGTAAAATGAAATCTAGGATATTCAACTCTACGATCATCTAGGTGAGTCAAGAGTTTATATTCCCACTCTTAGGATATGTCTACACTGAAGAGGTTTTTTGGGAAAAAAACTTCACTGAAGTCCACACTGCAATTGCGTTCTTTTGAAAAAAAAAATAGAGGGGTTTTTCCAACATTGGTAAACCTCTTTCAATGAAGAAAAAGCTTTTTTATGAAAGAGCTCTTTTGGGAAAAGGCGTATGTGGACAGGGAAGAGGGAGTTCATTTCAAAAGAAGAGGAAAGAGGAAAAAGCACAGGTGCCCTGGTGGCTACTCCAACCATAGTAATCAAAGCTTATGTATGAGATAACTTCCATTCAGTGTGGATGCTATCTTTCAAAAAAGATTGTTTTTCAATGTGCTTTTGCTGTATAGACACTCTCTTTCGGAAGAAGGTTTTTCAGAAGATCTCTTCCAGAAAAGCTTCATCCGAAAGAAGCCTGCAGTCTAGACATAGCCTTAGAGAATAGCCTAACAAATGTCTGAAGTTGCATGAAATAGGGATAGTTTAAATGATTCAGAAGAAACTTGAAACTCAGCTGCAACCAGAATCCTTGTCTTGATTTGGATCAAGTCAGGCTCTCTTACCCTTCCGGGAGGGATAAGGGGGATCTCTTATCATAGTCTAGCGAGTTTGGCCATTTCTATTGGTCCTAGCTGTTGTCTTTAGTGCTATGTCTCTGTTGCATCAGAAATGAGCAATGCATTCTGGGATACCTCTGACATGAGGAAGGTGTTCTCTGTTGGAAGACAGTAGCTAACCTAGCAGACAGGGTGAGGTGAACTGAAACCTATTCCAAAGGCATAACAGATATCATGTGGAAGGAAGGGAGGGTTGAGCTCAGTCCTGAGTCAGATCCAGCCTCATAGTGTAGACATCCCCAAGGTGGCTTCAGCTCCTTTCTTCTCTCCTTCTCCTATGCTGAGCACAAATGTGCTGAAATAGGTAATCCGGTGAATGCTGATTAATGGGTGACAAACAATGCTTTCCCTCTACATGTTGTGCTTAGAAGCTGCACTTAACAGGATCCACAGATTCATTCAATTTGTAACAAAATACATTCTGCTCACAATTACCTAGCCCAGGGTTTTCTTTTATTTAACTACATCGTTTTTCACTGTGCTGCAGGGCACATTTTTGAAAATGATGTCACTTCTCATTAGCCATCGAGCCTGACTGATGTTAGGTTGCTGACCTGAGAGGGAAAGTCAATTACTAAAAAGCAAAATCAGATTTGGCTCAGCGCTGTTAGACCCAAAGAAGATCTGTACAAGTCTTAGTTTATTCCTGAGCCCAATGGCTCTGGGAGGACAGGATTCTGTTGAACACGGGGAAGAACATGGGAGAAGTCAGTGACTGGTTTTTGCATTGCTAGAATTTATTAGACGATTTCTATGTTCACATTCCTACGGTTACTTTTATGCTTCTCTTCCTCTTCTTAAGTTTTACAGTCTATATTTAAAATGCCTCAACTGAATTCATGTCCCCTTTGAGGTGTCTCCTGGCATTAGCGCTTTGCTAAGCATGCACCTTACTGTGCACATTGATAGCATCTGTGTCTGAGTCCTAGGTGGAGATGCAAGGAAAAGTGTCTTTGTGCCTTTCTCATTTTTCCTCATCTAAAAAGGGCAGGGTATAACACAGCTCAAATTGCATAGCTGAGTTGTGAACATAGCTGAAAAATACTATGACCAATAGCTTACGTGCTGTAGTCAGCTATGATAAGGCAGCGCTCATGCTTCCTATTATTGATGTGTTGAGAGCAGGAAGGAATTTGCATCTTCCATGTAATTTTGGATAGTTGGAGGTACTAGGAAGGGAGTCACCATTCTCAGTCGCATCCAATTTTGGCCTCTGTTGGAATGCTACGGGACCCTTTGATGGGCCAATGGGAGGGCTAGCATGACAATTCCAATGTTGTTGCATTGTAGTGGTTCCTTCCGAACAAGAGAAATCCATTTGCTCCTCTGAGAGTTACAGATGATAAAGCCCATGAGTCACAAGCTGGGTGTACCAAGTGAATGCTTTACCAGCTCATTCAAGGAGCATATTGGGAGCGAGTAGCTTGAGGGAGCAAGGACATCTATCACTTGGCCGAAAATTTTCAAAGCTGCGCTTTAATGAGAATAAGCGATCTAAGTCAGAGTCATCTGCCCCCCCCCCCAAAAAAGGCAATTTTACTGACTAATTCTGTCAGAACACTGTGTAAAATAAGTGGCAGAACTGAGCTAAAGATGGAGCCATGGGGCATAGCAGTACTGAATGAGTTTTCCACTGTGGACAGTACAGATCAAAAAGCGGTATGTTTTTAATTTTGTGGGTGAACATTACATGGTTTACAAGCACAGGAGATCAAAGTAGAATGTCAGGTGGCCCCAGAGAGACTTTTAAATTACCCCAAGGATTGAAGTAATTTGTGAGATGCTTTTCATTTCCTGTGCTACTAGGAGAAGAGTTTCTGAATTGCGCTTGCGAGGGCTGACAGAAAGGTATCTAGCAGTTCTCTTTGGATAGCAAAGCTGGAGAGGTAGCTGGTTTTCAGAGAGGATTTCTTTCAGCTTGTACATGCTGGTTGAATGATTCTGGCCAGGCTCTGCTAGGCACAAATCTTTGTTATATTTGTGACAGGCTTGAGGTTTCTTTGAGCTGAAAGTTACTCCACACCAATACAAGATATCCATGTTAGTCCATGTTAGGAATTTGTTCCCTGAGCCATTTGTATGACACAACAGACTGTGGAGCTGAAATTTCTAGGGCCATCTTCCCTGAACTGAAAACATGTCCGCATGGAAGGAGACATGTTGGCTGAGCACAGGGCATGCCACTGCAGGTCTCTGCACAAAGAATGCTGTGCAGCTCACCAGGGGTACGTCGACGGAGCCATGTAGATTTGTTGTTTTGGCAAAGGCAAATGAAGCCGCGATTTAAATGATTGCGGCTTCATTTACATTTACATGGCTGCCGCGCTGAGCCGACAAACAGCTGATCAGCTGTTTGTCCGCTCAGCGCGCTAGTCTGGACGCTCCCCTGCCGACATCAAAGCCCTTTGTCGGCAGCCCCGGTAAACCTCATCCCACGAGGAATAACGGGGCTGCCGACAAAGGGCTTTGATGTCGGCAGGGGAGCGTCCAGACTAGCGCGCTGAGCAGACAAACAGCTAATCAGCTGTTTGTTGGCTCAGCGCGGCAGCCATGTAAATGTAAATGAAGCCGCGATCATTTAAATCGCGGCTTCATTTGCCTTTGCCTATGTGTCTAATCTACATGCCTCTGCCGACAGAGGCATGTAATCTAGACACAGCCCAGGAGTGTGGAGCTGGTGTGAGGAAGCAGACATGTCAACTTCCCCAAGATGGCGCTTGCCATTTACACGCACCCAGAACCCCTCCATCTTCAGAAAATTGGAATCTGACTCTGTGCTGCCTAATTGAAATATACAACAAAGCATGGTGTCAGGGAAGTATGGAACATGCAGACAGTCTCATCACTATCTTGAGAGGGAAAAGTTGGCTTCTCAGTAAGCGGATAACCAGGAAAGAGCTGTAGAACAAAACATGGCCTTGATTAAGACTTTGTAGAGCATTCAAGATCGGAGGGTTCTCCCCACTTCCTGTGTGACTTTGGGCAAGACACTTATTCACTGCCTCAGTTCCCCCACCTGTAACATAAGAATAATAATGCTTTCCTCCCTCACCGATATATGAGATGCAAAATCCATCAGTGTGTGTGAGATGATTGTGTACAGTAATGAGCGCCATTGAAAACCTTAATTAAGTATCTTGCCCTTCATGGAGAGGTCAGGCAAAACTCGGTGCAGCTCAGTTTCCCAAAATACACAGCAAAGAAGCAAAAGGTAACAGTACATTGAGCTTTTGCTGAAACAAATTGAATTAAAAAACCGGTTCATTTCAGGCCTGTGAAAAACCATCCAAACCAGTGGGTTTTTCACACGCCTGAAATGAACCAGTTTTTTTATTTCCCCCATTACTTTCAAATAGACTAAGTGGAGCTTTGATTTTTTTTTTTTTTTTTTTTTTTATGAAAGGAGTACAGGTGAAGGAAGACCCATGACTATAACAGTCTATTGGTTCCTCGCCGGAAAGATTCCAACACATCCTACTGCTATTAGAATAAATTAGACAGTACGTCCAAAATATTATATTCCAATATATAAGTGCCTGGTGGAACATATGGAAGTGAACGGATAATTTGCTGTTGTCCTTTTTTTATCACATATCTTGAAAGCCAATTAATCAACAATTCATGTGTAGTCCTGGAAATTTACAAGTACCCTTTATGTAAATACAGTGCAAGGAGAAAAGTCAGCTCTCTAGCCTTAATGTCAAGAATGAACAATCTATTACTCTGAAGAGAATGGCTGCTAGGAGAATCGATGCAAATGCAGTTTCTTTTCTCAGCAGAAAACTCCTAAACAGGGTTCAGCCGAAGTTCAAGGATTCTGTTGTGTTGAAATACAATATGGTTACAGTATGCTTTGCTTGGAGGCTACAGCTTCATCACCTTAGGCCGAGGATACATAACTACTTTGCTGTCAGGCATATGAACATATTGGCTTGACTGCCTTTATCTGGCTTTCATGATATTTGTATTTACTCATTCAGATCTGAGTCTGAACACTCTTAGCTATTCATTGCTTTGCCTTTTCAGACCCTTTTGTGCCTCGCAGATGTGCAAATACTGAAATCCATTTAAATAAAGATGACTTTTGAGGTGATATTAAAATGCACACAGGTCTAAATCTTGAGATCCTCATCTAGTTTTCACTCAGTTCTGACCCAGGGAAATTCCCATTGAGTTAGCGAGCCTGTCTCTCCTGTGATTGCAAATGAAGAATAACTCCATTAGCTTTATACTGGTTTAACATCAATGTAAAGGCATGAAATCCTCAAAACAGATAGATAAATGAGAGAGAAATCAGGCTTGACCTAATTAATAAGTCAGATGTTAACTTTGTCCTTTAGTATGTATGTGACATGTCAGTTAAAAGTCCTACTTATTATTTGCACATTCACATTGGTACTTGAGTAAATGAAGGAAGTTATATTACTGTTTCCCTATTCTGTTTATCCCTGATTACTAAAGGAATTCCTTTGAAGTAGGGTGCTGGATTCTATTCTATTCTGCCTTGCTCATCAATCAAGTTGTAGGACTGTCAGATCCCTGCTTGAATTTGAAATTTCAGGACTGATAGTCAGAAACCTCCCCCATGGTACTTTACTTGTAAACTGAGCATGTTTGATAGGGAAATCCCTGAGACACAATAAACATTGGGCACCTTTTGAGAGGGTCTTTCCCCAGAAAAGAAGGGGCAAATTTCAAAGTCCTAATGAACTATGCTGGTATTCCAGTCATCAGCAACCAGTATTCCAATCATCAGCAATCGTCACTGTAAGATTGAACCAGGATTCCTTTTAAATCAAGTCAGTTTTTCAGGAGGGATGTATTTCTGTACTTTTGTCCTCCCTTTCAAATGAAGACTGGGCTCTCATTTCTAATAGAACATATTCTTGCCTAAAGTTGAGATTTCAACTCTTTGTGCGCGTGTGTGGATTTTTTTCTTCAAAATGTGTAAATCTGTATTTAGAATTGGGCCTGCTTATCATACAATGTCCTAAAATGTTAGGTTATGTCCTATAACAAAGCTCCTAACACAAATAGCATCAGAAAATCACGACTTCAGCAATCAGCATTAATGGATAGGATACTGCAATGGAACTCAGAAGAGCAGGAGTCTCCTAGGTCTACCAATGACCTTAGTCATTACAGACCACAACTGGATTTGAAATGGTCGTTAGGGGTTAAAGGCATCGCATTAATAATTACAAGACTGGAGCTGGTAGGCAAATTATAGTTTTCCCTCAGAAAATTTTTGACACAAGCAAACCAATATTTAGGGTTTGACAAACCTGAATCTTTTCAATAAAAATGGACTTTTTTTGGGGGTCAAATATTGTTAAGTGCAAGTCGGAGCATCTATTTCATATAAGTTAGGGTGCTTTTAAAAGTAAAATAGCTTCATTTTAAATGGAAGATTTAAGGAATTGATGACATATACACACACAAATTTCACTGGGTCTTTTAAAACACATCTTTAAAAAAATCATAGAACATAATACATTAAAAATTAGAACGTTCTGAAAATGTGTAAGCCAGGAGTCAAGATACATGCTGTTAGTGTATATTTAACAGGAAGAGTTCCAGAACAGTAATTTGTAGCTCTAGAGTTAGGGCTAGAAGATTGTAATCAGTAACCTTTAAATACAAAAGGCATTTGAGACCTAAAACAGAGTCATCCCAGTATGACTATTTGAAATCCTGTGGTCCTCTTTACAAGAGGACAGCCTAAAACTATGTGCCTTGACCAAATTCCAGGGTAGTTGGATGGTTGTTTTCTGCCTACCAGAAATTCCTCATGGAATTTCAGTTGGATAAGGTATTCTTTGTATCCTGTCCTAAGCAGCTATGTAGTGTTACCATTGACAGTTAAACATTTGCAGCTGGAGCCGGACAAATAATGTCAACGAGTATTTGTGAATATGTTTGTAAAATAAAAATTACAGCTTGTTCTGGGCATAATCAGATCCAATTTTTTTCAGTTTTGTATGATTATTACTGTAAATAGTTTGGGTTGACATAAATATTTGGGGAGAAGCTTTCATTTGTGCTTATGCTTGATTTCAATAAGTCCACTTGAAATGTAAATTCCAACTCATTGTGAATAAAGATGGCAGAAATGGGTCCTAAATTAGGTGCCTAGATGATGGTCTTCATTTCCCATCTACAAGG
Organism: Pelodiscus sinensis; assembly: GCF_052426305.1. Taxonomy (NCBI): domain Eukaryota; kingdom Metazoa; phylum Chordata; order Testudines; family Trionychidae; genus Pelodiscus; species Pelodiscus sinensis. The sequence goes on from NC_143059.1 coordinate 10,280,368, forward strand.
AATTCTCTCTATGCATTTGTTTATTATACATACTCAGTACAAATTCCATGTTTAAAAAAAAAATCTCACATGAACTAGAATTGAGAAATGTGTTCCCAAGCTGTTTTTCAAATCACAATATTCTGGACAGTTTTTTTAACATTAAAACATATTTCAAAATGAGCTGTTAATGTTTGTCTTAAAAATAAAGCATGACTGAAGCATATTACAGATTTCTCTGAACCGTAAAGAGTAGTAGCTTATTTATTATAACCTCTGATGTGTTTGTATAGTTATATTTTGTGCATCACTTTTTTGTGAATGTTGTTGTGGGGTATAATTTTATGGTAGGAATAATCTTTTAATTCTGACTATTTTTATGGTTTCACTGAAATGTGTAGGTTTTTTTGTCTGAGTTTCTCATTCAGATTTTTTGAAGGGTCTTCTACTGGGAGAGGAATTTTTGCCAACGGGAAGAATAATAATAGCCAATTTCAGAGGGCACATCAATTAGAAGTAAGCTTCATAATGTTAAGTTAGAGTCAGTGGAAGCCGGCTAGATTCAGACTTGGCTCAGGTGTCTTTAAAGCAAGCTCAGCATTCAGGCTAAAGAAAATCCTCTAGTTGAGAGACTGCAATGATGGGAAAGAACCACAACCTACTGGAGTCTTGGAAGGATCATGCAATGCCCATGCCACTTCAAAGTGGGTGACATTGGCTGGGGAAGGAGTAGTACAGGTTGGACCTCCCTGGTTCAGCACTTTCAGGACCTGACTGGCCTCGAATGAGGGAGTTTGCTGGACCAAGGGAGGTCAGTTCTGACCCTCTGTTGATGGACTCCAGGCTCTCCCGGGGTCTATTAACATAGGACTGTGCTGTCCCCACAGCTCCAGGACTGCCGAGGCTGCTGAGGTGGTGGGGATTTGCTGCCTGCTGGGGCTGCCTGGGGTCCTAGGACTCTCTGGTCCTGCCAGAGCACAGATGTTGCAGGACCAGAGTGTCCTGGATGAGAGAGGTTCAATTTGTACTAGGACAGTGAGAGGATACACCTACGCACCATGTTTCCTAAGACAATTCAAACAAAGCTCCGTGGAGGATCTGCTAGAAACAAAAGTTACTCTGACTGTCCAGACTACAGCAAAGGCATTTGTGGAAACTCTGCCTGCTTTCCAGCAGGGTAGTGCTCTTTTGAACACAGTGGGTCTCAGTTGTTGAGAGATGCTCTTATGGCCTGTTGAATTTAATGGGCTTTGGATCAGACCATTGGCTGCCAAAGGTGGATCTTGCTTAGTGAGTGTAATTTACTCACTACTGTGATTGAAAGGTGAGATTTTTAATATTTACTTGCAGTCTAATATTCAGCCACTAATGGCACTGTGTGCTATATAGAGTTCCAAAAAGGGTGTGGAACCTGGTAAACAATCGAGGAAAAGCTGGAAGTCAAGCTGTGTGGGAGGTTGTTTTTTGTAGTAATAGCTTTCAGTCATAATAAATGCCTCATCTCAAATGGACAAAAATTACATCAATTATGATAGGATTATAATGGGAAAGTCAGCCAATGAGACATATAAGAAGGTGTAAGATAAAAGGTGCTGCACTTCTTACTAGAATACTTTTCTTCTTCAGCAACGTGTAAGGTGCAGCCACTAACATTCCCTTACTTATGCTGACTCCTTAAACTCTGATTTACACCTCTGAATTTAGATTTTGATGTTCATAAGGTTTAGCCATCAATTCATTCCTACTCTTGTTGCCTATTCCTAGGGGTTGCTTTTTTAAAATAACCCTACAAAAAGGAGAGTACTAGGGCCAAATTCTGCAAATGTTTGCTACATGTCACCATGCTTACTACCATGAGACATCTTGTTGAGCACATACGGCCCAATCCCATCGCCACCCTCTATAATAACCACTATAACTAGTATTAAATCCTTGGCTGTTTGGGTCATTAGTATTTGCATTTAATAAGTGATTTTAGAGATCAAGGCATTTTTCTGAATTATAGGAATGCCAATAATCTTCCAAAGTGATAATACATCTAGATTATATTTATTCATTTTAAATTTAAAAATTGCACAATTATAAGACTTGATAAGAGAAAATTACCATTTTGAAACCTTTCAGCCTAAAGCAAGATTTTTATAGTGAAGCTCTTCAGAGTTTAGTTATATTTATTTATTTGGTTTAAATTAGTAATATACTGTAGGAGAAAACAGTGACACCTTTATTTTAAGTGAGTGATTGTTACAAATTCATTTGCAATTCACTGTAACAACACTGATTAGAGTGAATTCAGTTCGCATGAATGTGGCTGTCAGAATGTGCTTGCCCTTGGTAGAATTCACAGCTCAATTTGACAAGAGTTGATAGACAGGAGTGCCATTTCCAAAATTTTATTTTAAAGGAACAACGCCTGATTAAAAGTTCTTGCTGTGCTTCACAGAGGTCATTCATTTTCTTCAGGTCTTAATCCAAAGTCCACTGAGGTGAGTGTAGAATTTCATCATCCAATTACAGATCGAGAATGCAGAATTGATATTCATCTGCAAATTTGACACTGTTTCCTTGGGCTTGAACAAAGACATTAGTTGGATGTTGCATTATAAACCCCATCTCCTCTGCTCTTGCCACCTCATTTTTACATGAAAAGTGAAGTACGGAACACATCCAGCTCATTTAATTCGCCTCATTAGCACATGCTCTACAATTCATAGGTAGCTTTTTTTTCTGTTATAAAATGCTTGGTTTCTGTTGTTCTGCGCCAGCTCATCTGATGAAGTGGGCTGTGCCCATGAAAGCTCATTGTACTATATATATTTTTGTTTGTCTCTAAGGTGCCACAGGATTACTCATTTTTAAAGTTACAGACTAAGATTTAGCCCCTTAAAATTTAGGAACAATGGTGTAATGGACAGTGCACTGGACAGAAGCTAAAGACACCTGGTTCAATTTCTAGCTCCACCACACACTAGCTATGCGATCTTGGCATGTCACGTAAGTTACCCTGCACTTTAATTCCCATTTATAAAATGTTTATTATTCTCCCTTAGCTCAATAGTCCTTCTCTATGGGTTACAGCTGCTTCCCGAGTTAAGAACAAGTTATGGACCAACACTTGGTCCGTAACTCGAAGTGTTCTTAACTCGGATCCCATAGAGTTACATGGCGACTGCGCTGTTCGTAAGCGCTGATCACCATTTGTAACTCGGATCCGCATTTACAACCGCTTTGGTCGTAAGTGTGGATGGTCATAAGTGGAGGTGGTCGTAACTCGGGGACCAGCTGTATATCTGTTCCCCTTGCTTTGTGAAAATTGGCTTATGAATAAGAATATAAATAACTCAAAGATGCTTTTGACAAAATGCCTCATGTAACATATAGATTTGAAAGTTATAATCTGCGGAATGTGAGTGTGCTATTTTTGTGCATGGATCCTTCTTCTATATAAAGTTAGAAATATGAAGTGAGAATGTGGTCTTAATTCTTAGGGCACGTGTAGACTACCCTTGGCTTCTAAAAGAAGATATGCAAATAAGGTGCATATTTGCATATCTTTTTCCACTCCCTTTTATGAAAGAGGTTTTTTCAGGAAAAAAAAGCAGTCTAGACGGGAAGGTTTGCGCAAAAAAACCCTTTTTCAAAAAAACCCTGTAAATCTCATTTTTTGAGGAATAAGGATTCTTTCAAAAAAGGGGGGGTTTTCCATGAAAACCCCCATCTAGACTGCTTTTTTTTCCAAAAAAAACTCTTCCGAAAAAGGGAGTGGAAGAACATATGCAAATTTGTACCTAATTTGCATATCTTCTTTTGGAAGCCAAAGGTAGTCTAGACCTGCCCTAAATGTGCTAATGAGGGGCATGAGGGATGCTTTAGGATCTTAATGCCTCTACACTCAGACCTACAGTCTGTGAATAATCTTGTTTGTTCTGTAAGAAAGATGTGTGGCCAGGCCACTTAATGCTGAAACCTATTTTGGACCTTGTACTGTTCCACTCAGGGTGAGAAAAGTTTGAACTGAGCACAAAGAATTCCCACCTTGTGATGTTCCTCTGTTTAGAGCCTGGAAAGGCTAAATCTCAGGATAAGAGTTGAGGGAAGAATCTCTCGTAGACACATTTTGCTGCTGTGAGGCCATGTTGAGCTTCTCTGCCAAAATGTAACTCACCTGCTCATTTGTCATTGCTATCACATGGCAAACAATTTAATGCTTTTTAACACCATTCATTCCCCCAACCCTACATTTTTCTCTCCATACACATTTTCTTTTTAGATACGTTTCCCTTTCAAGTTCGGTTTACTAGGATTTCACCAGGATAAACTGCTTAGCAGTGAATAGTTTGGTATGAAAATATCACACCCACATCACAACCCCAGCTTCTGAAAATACTAACCATTCTGAATTCCAATAAAGAAGAAAACCTTACATTCTGGATATCACTGAGGCAAGACGGCCTTGCGGTTTGTGGAACAGGGGTTCCAGACCTCTGTTGAATTCCCAGCCTTCCCAGGATTGGATTACATGACAATCTTGGTTGTCATGTAATAGCTATGTGCCTCAGTTTCCCATAGGGGGCTGTTAATTCTTCTTTTTGTCTTGTTTATGTAGATTTCAGTCTCTACAGGACATGAACAGCTTGTTGTTACCCAGCAAAATGGGCTCTTTTACGGAGATTCTAGAACTTAGTATGATACAAAGAATAATACCAGAATGAATACTAGAGTGGACATATATTTAGCCTTCATAGTAGTGCATTAATTCCTGTCTTGCCTCTGCTCCATAGTTTATGTAATTAAAAGATAATTTAATTTTTATTAAAGGTTGCTCTGTATATATACCAATCTCATATAGGCCAGAAGGGATCGTCCAGCCTAATGTTCTGTATCTACAGGCTATCTATAGATAAAGTTTATATATATATATATATATATGCAAATAACACACCATTATGGTATAGCAAAGAAATCTCAGGTATTTAAAAGAATGAAATCTAAACATTAAAAATGTTCAGATTACATACAATTTTTTGAACAACATACTATGGGTTTACGCAATCTCTTCAATGGAAATGTGTAAAATATAACATTGCATATTATAACAATTGTAACCTCTGTACTCCCCAGTCACATTTCTTGTATGCAGAGAAACACAGTTAGCATGTCAGTTTTAAGCAGCTACAAATGCAGGCCTGTTCGTGTCAACTGAGTAAATTTTTGAAACAGCATATGGCCAGCACTCTCAGCTGTTGGTCATCTTTATGCATTCTTACCAATCTATAGTTTGATTAATTGCCTTCATTCTTTCCCCAAAAAAGTCTAGTGTACCACCACAAAAAAAGATATATTGGCATTGGAAAAGGTTCAAAAAAGGGCAACAAAAAGATTAGGGGTTTGGAACAGGTACCATATGAAGAGAAATTAAAAAGACTGGAACTGTTCAGCTTAGAACTAAGAGAAGACTACGGAGGGATATGATAGAGGTCTATAAAATCATGACTAGTATGGGAGAAAGTAAATAAGGAAAAGTTATTTACTTGTTCCCATAACATAAGAACTAGGGATCACTAAATGAAATTAATAGGTAGCAGGTTTAAAACAAACAAAAGGAAGTTTTTCTTCACTCAGCGCACAGTCAATGTGTGGAACTCCTTGCCAGAGAATGTTGTGAAGTCTAGGACTTTAATAGGTTAAAAAAAGAGCTAGATAAATTCATGGAGGATAGGTCTGTCAATGGCTATTAGCCAGGATGGGTAGGAATGGTGTCCCTAGCCTCTGTTTGTCTGGAAATGCGAGACAGGAGAGAGGTCATTTGATGATTTCCTGTTCTGTTCACTTCCTCTGGAGCATCTGGCATTGGCCACTGTCAGAAGACAGGATACTGGGTTAGATGGACCTTTGGTCTGATCCAGTATGGCCATTCTTATGTTCTTATGAAAAGAATTGCAAAAATAATTATCCCATGCAGGTATAAAGGACAAGGACTTAGTGCTTAAAATGAAAATTTGATTGCAAACCTGCCTATGGAGCTGCTCTGCAGCAGCTCTGTATTCAGCATAATTAACTGTCTTTAACACAAACAGCTTTGCTAGTGCTTTTCACAGTTGTGTGCCATTTTGTAATGAACCCATTGCTATAAACAAAACATCCTCAATAGAATTATAAGTGAATACACAGATGCTTACAAAACTGGGATTCTAGAACCCCATTCCTTTACTAAAACAAAAGCCTTTACTATTTGAGCTAAGGAAAAATTGCCACCTATAATGCTGAATTATAGGACTCTTCATCCTACATGCATTTATGTCACTACCGCAGCTAGGTACCGCAAGCATTAATATCACTGCTTATTTGCAATCTGTTTTCTTCAAATACGAATTGCACAAGTTTTCAAAGAGCTGTAAGATGAAGAGTCAGAAACAGTGGTAAAATATTATACTTTTAGCTAGAGACAAAAAAATAGGCAGAAGTAAAAACATTTATTTTCTGATAATCTGTAACTCGGACATTGTGATCAAATATTCTCCAGACTTGTCATAAAATTACTCCTCTGCTCCTAGAGTAAACATTGCAAGTTTCAGGATAAAACAATTTTGCTAACACCGGTTCTAAAATTGCTAAATACAGGATTTAGTGGTTCCAACCTTAGCTCTGGCAGTATCGTTATATTTCCACAGTCTCTGATTACCTTGTTCAAGAAAGGTCCCTGGTAAATTAATGAAATAGCGATGCAATAACTTTTGATTGTACATTGATATCCTGAATTGGATCTTGACTAGTGAAGCTCACGCCTGCTTTCTTATAGGACAAAATGTTTTGCTGTGTGGGATCCAGCCAAAGGATGAATTTTACTGCGTTAGAAACAGAACATATAAATTTTCAACTCTCAGCATAACATGCCTTTGATTAATGTATATTGTAATCATCACAGAACACACAGATGTCTATTAATGATGTAACTAACTGAGTTGAAAAGATGATCAAAGAGTGGAAGCAGCGATTACACATAGTTGTTCACTCTTGTCTTCAGTATATTAGACTCTTTATACTTTCGAGGCTGTGACTTCAATTTTGCTGCCAGTCAAAAAAAAAAAAAATCAAATACGTTCAAAGCACTGAGGTTTCTGATCTTGACTGATATATAAAAAAAAGCAAACTGAGGCTATGTCTTGAAATGATCATTCCAAAGGGATAAGAAAGGAGGATAAGATACGAGACTATCCTTTGAGCATGTGTTGCTGGATTTATGGCCCACTGAGTGGAGTAATAGGATAGCGACATTCAAAGAGGTGATGCGGCTTAGTTAGCCTCGGTATTGTACATCGCTGTGGGTACAGCTGCTGATGAGAAGCAAAACAGATACAAAGCAAAGAAAGGGAACATGTGTTAATGAAGATGGAGTTTTTCTGTACTTGCCTCCTGGATTATACCAGGAAGCTTCTGTGTGCTAAAGTAGTAGTAGACTTCACCTATTCATTTGCATTATTTTTTGTTCCAGGTATGGCTGAAATAATCATCCGGCCACCTAGGTACTATCCTGTACTATCCCATATGTAACATATTGTAGCTGTTGTTAATTTTCAAGTGGGAGAATATATAGGCCCTGTAGAAGGATAACTGTAAACCTATAATACCTCTTCAGGTTTGGCCCATTATCTCTCTGAGAATAATTTTATGTTCAGGTTTCTGTGTGGCTGCACATTGAATCTCATATTCAGATCAATGATTTTTCTAATGTAGAGTTTCTGATTCTGGGTTAGGGTTTCACTGCAGGCACAGCTCTGTACAAACATTGTCTCCAGTTCAGCAGTTTCCTAAGCATATGCTTAACTTGAAGCAGGTGAATACTAGTCTTATTAACTAGTCATCTAAAGAGGCAATATTTGCAGAAATTCCAGATTCCATGCAGTATCTGTCAAATTTCAAGTGCCAACGTACCGTGAAAAGTATTTTTGTCTCCAGCGTGGATGCTAATTCGTGTTATTACTGAACAGAAGAGTAGAGTTGTGGAAAAGCAGCAACGTAACACGGAAAACATGCACAAAGGAGAAGGATTAGTTCTAAAGTTCACAGAGCCTGGGAGAATGGGAAGCAACATAGACTCTTCAGGGAACTGTGTGATTGTCTCTCGCAATTGTATGTGAATGGACTTCTTCACTTGATTGTCGGAGAAGTATCTCAAGACGGTGAATGCGATATCTGGAAAAATAATCAGAGTAGCAAAATAGCCAGCTTTGCTGTGATATTTGCATTTAAGCTGTCTGACTGCGTCTAGAGCCACAACCCATAAATGCACTAAGATGAAACTATTCATCAGCCATCCTTGTTAAATCAGAAGGATAGTGGGAAATTTAGCAGCCCAGTCAGATTATAAAATACAATTGTGGAAACACTTGGGAAAAAAATCAAACCTGTAACTTTTTTATTGTGAATCAAGGCATCGTATGTTTCCTTGCATAAGGATTACTCAAGAGAGTTGAGTTGAGGATACACTGATTTTAAACTGTTACTATAAAATGTCTTCGCAATCCCTTAGAAACACCAAAACCTCTGCTTTCTTGAACTTTCTTTTGAAAGATGCCAAGTGTTTATTTCAAATGCCGTACTGTTGATTTTGTGGAGCAGAGACTGCAAGCTTTTGAGTTATAGGGTATGTTTAGACTACATGCCTCTGCCGGCAGAGGCATGTAAATTAGACTACCCGACATAGTCAATGAAGCGGGGATTTAAATATCCCCTGCTTCATTAAAATAAAAATGGCCGCCACGTTGTGTTGGCTCAGCTGATCATCAGCACAACGTGGCAGTCAAGATGCAGATTGGCCGGCAAGGAAAGCCTTTGCTGACTGATCCCTTATGCCTCCTTAAATGAGGTTTACAAGATCGGTCGGCAAAGGTTTTCCTTGCTGACTGATCCACGTCTTGACTGCTGCGTTGTGCCAACGATAAGTTGAGCTGGCACAACGTGGTGGCCATTTTTATTTTAATGAAGCAGGGGATATTTAAATCCCCGCTTCATTGACTATGCTGGCAGAGGCATGTAGTCTAGACAAACCCATAGGCTACGTCTACACTGGCCCCTTTTCCGGAAGGGGCATGTAAATTTCAGCAGTCGTCGTAGGGAAATCCGCGGGGGATTTAAATATCCCCCGCGGCATTTAAATAAAAATGTCCGCCGCTTTTTTCCGGCTTTTAAAAAAGCCGGAAAAGAGCGTCTAGACTGGCCCCGATCCTCCGGAAAAAGTGCCCTTTTCCGGAGGCTCTTATTCTTACTTTGAAGTAAGAATAAGAGCCTCCGGAAAAGGGCACTTTTTCCGGAGGATCGGGGCCAGTCTAGACGCTCTTTTCCGGCTTTTTTAAAAGCCGGAAAAAAGCGGCGGACATTTTTATTTAAATGCCGCGGGGGATATTTAAATCCCCCGCGGATTTCCCTACGACGACTGCTGAAATTTACATGCCCCTTCCGGAAAAGGGGCCAGTGTAGACGTAGCCATAGAGAGCAGGGTGGAGGGATAACGGTTAGGTGGTCTAGAAGTCTTACAGACAGTTGTGAGAAAGTAAACAATTGATGCAGGGATGAATTATAGTTATTGGAAATTTGGAGGAGATTGCCCAGAGTAGTGGGGCTGCTGGGGCACCTTCCCTAGAAATAGACAGTAATGTCGTATTTAATTACTTAAGACAGGTGACAGGAAACAGTTCTGATAAACTTAATCTAAGTAGTCTCTTTGGTCTTACTATTTCTGACACTGCGAGACAGGCACCTGCAAACTGAAAGTCAGATCCTTAGTTGATGTAAATCTGTGCATAATTATTTCAACGGAACTATGAAGATCTGGCCCCATGGATCTGTTTTACGTTATATTTGCATAATACAGTGATATATTCCTGGCCTAGAAATAGGTTCTGGTCATCCTTGGTCACAAAAAAGGAGTCAGCCATTTTCCAGCTCTTATAGTGGTCCAACAACATCTTGTAGCTCAACCATCTTGTTCCTCTTATGCAGTGAACGTCATTTCCTTTACAGAGGAAAAAACTCACTTTAACAATAGATTTCTAGGGAAAAGCTAGACTAGTTCACATCACGAGTACCTTTTTTCAGACCTGTATATAGCAAACAAATACGTATCATTATATGACTTTTCTTAAGGTGCCATCTGCACCTTGCATGTTTCAGACTTGGACAGTTTATATCAGACAGATGTGTTTGAATAATTTTCACACATAGGTTTTAAAACAGAGTGTTGCAACCTTGTTGAGGGATGGTGACAGTTTGATTTGGGAGGAGATGATGATACACAAGTCTAAAAAGGGGGTTCCGGTTGTGCATAAAGAATGGGATTTGGCCCAGAGAGCAAATTAGACATTTTCTTGTCTCAGAATGTTTCGTGACTGAAAAATCTTGGCCAAACTTAGAGTACACTTATCAGTTTATTTGTAGCCAGATCTTGGAATAGATCATTCCCACATGAAGTTCTGTTTAAACGCTAATCGCACAGTATTTATCATCTCTAATATTTCTGCAAATCTAGTTTTTCCCGTCTATGAAAATTGTATTAAAGAAACGGTTTTTATTCTTGCGTCAATATTTTTTTTAGCTTACTCAGTGGCACTTGGGGACTGATCAATACTTTGTACTTGTATCAGAACGTCACATGCATACCTGTTCTGGGGGCTTTTATTTTTCCCCTTTTCCATTTGCAAGAGAATTAGCAATGCTTTTGAAGGTCATTGCCTTGTGGAGTCCAGATGCCCCATGAATATCTCAAGCTCCAGATTTTGAATCACCTGAAGGACTGGTAACTTTTCAGCAAAGACCAGGCCAATAGAAAGGCCAATATGTTTCTAAACTTGAGCTCAATCTGCAAACAGCAGCCTGGCAGCTTGTGTCCAGAAGAACATTGATCAAAAGACACCACGCCTCAATTTGTGAAGTCTGCCAAGGATAAAATATTTCTTTCAATCTGGCTGTGCCATTAAAGCAGTTCTCCACATATTTTAATGTTAGGGTTAAGTCAGGTCTCTTTCATGTTCTATTCAAGCATGTTTTAGCCAGAGAAAACTGTCTCTCTAAAGCCATCAGAATAATGGGGTGATTTTAAAATCTCCCCTGGGTTTAATGAAAGGTGGTAGAATTGGTGAAATTTCTGTGATAAGCACTAACAGAGGGGTCTAGCCAGATAATGTGTCATCCAAATGGTCTGAGCAGAGTGCTTGTGATATTAAGAAGACTTTGTCATGTAGCTTTGCAGATGGTTTTTCCGCACTGTTTTTATGATGAGTTGGGGTTAGAATTTCACAAACTATATTCAGAGGTTGGAGTATTCAGCATGAATCGTGCTATTGAACTCCTGCCAAGGGAAAAGTGGGTTTTTTTAAGGGGGGATTGTTGAAAAGGATTCAGTGGCTGCTGCCAAGAGCCAGTTGATTTAGCATGGTACAAAACTGCTTCTTAGCCTCTTCAATATGTTGTTCGGTGGACATGTATTGACAGTGAATCCAATGTAGAACTGCTTAACAGCCAAGGTGACCAATGTAGGCAAAGATGCTTCAGATATAAGCAGTGGATATTCTCTGCAAGTAGCATACATTTATATTCAATCACTGTAAAGAAAATATGGACCTGATCTTCAGCTAGCGATTCCATGGGGGTCCATTGGAGGTACAATTATATATGTTAACTGACGGAATGGCTTTATCAGAATGGACAAACCTGGAAAAGGATTGGTTCCAATAAGTACCCTAAAGTTTTGATCCTTGTCCAAACTGTCTGAATCTCTTGGGTCAGACTCATGTCTGTTACAGTGACATCAGTCAATGGTGACAAACATTTACAGCAGTGTGGCTGAAATCAGAATGTGACCCATGCTGAAATGGTAAAATAGGACTGGAAATCTCATAGGAAAAAATGTCTGGTTGTTCCTGTTACTAATGGATCTGGAACGATAGAGAAAACATACCTTTTAGCTATAGTCTGGCATGTAAGATGTGCATAACCTGGATTTGCAAAGTTTCATGACAAAAAGAAAAAAATAACCCTGTTAAAACTTCAAGAAAGTTTTGGTCAATTTTTTTCTTTTGCTCATGGGTCCATTCTCCTGCAATCTCACCTATATGGTATGTCTACACTAGCTCGTTAATTCGAGCTAGGTAGGCAAATGAGGTGACCGGTGTTGCAAACGAAGCCTGGGATTTAAATATCCCTGGCTTTATTTGCATGTTCCCATCCGGTCGCCATTTTGAAATTTCACTAGCCCGAACTCAGTGCCGCATGGCTACATGTGGCAGTGAAACATTAATTCGAACTAAGTCCTTTAGTTCAAATTAACTGTTACTCCTCTACAATAGTGTAGAGACGTGGTGCTGGAAGAGGTACAGTTTAATGCTGTGTTTCATTTGACAATTCACCTAGCAAAGTCTGGAAAACCTCTGTCAGCACACTTACATGTGGGTAGAACCTTTCTGAATAGAGCAGTGCAAGCTTGTGAACGTGCCTGTCTTTAATTAAGCTCTCAAATGTTCTGAAGAGCTTGCCCATTCCCATCTGTTTCAGCTTGTCAGCAGATCACAACTTCATTTCACAGCAGTTTGCGCTCAGCATACCTAGAAGCAAGCGCAACAGCCAGGCGACCCAACAAAATTACAACAATGCCCTTCACCATTGCTCTGTTTTTTTCTGTGCTGGGTTATCACCATCTGTGTGGCAGCCTCGCTAGAGGTTAGGTAGCAGACATAGAGGGTCAGGCCCCAGCTAGTGAATAGCTCCACTGACTTCTGTTTACATCAGCTGAGGTCCAAAGTATACATCAGAAAATAGACTTTGCATGCCCCCAAGAAAGCTTTCATAACCTCACTGCCTTGTCGATAAAACACGGGTTTATGTATGTAGAGAAAGAAATTGTATATATGCCCATATACATAGATTGAAGTAATTCTTTCAGTCCATCATAGATATCAAAAGAACACAATACCTTTCCATGTATAGACATTGAATAACTACCCAGCCCTAACAGTGGGCATCTTCACATAAATTCAAATTCTACAATATCGAAAAATAGGAAAATAGTAACTTTTCAAGTAGTTCTTACAAACAGCCACTGTAATATCTATTCTTTCCCTCCCCTCTCATAGCCTCAGCCACAATAGTGGGCTTTACATCAAAGATATGTTCGTGGCTGAGAAACAGCTGTCGTCTTGATACACAAATGGAAAAGATCAGAGCAAATAACAAATATAAATAATTGTAACGTGCACTCATAAAGACAACATAGGATGTAGGATTAGCGGTTATACCTACATTCTGTAAGTTGCTCTTTCAACAAGCAGGGTTGAATTCATGTCTGCTCCCCCATCCTCTGTTGTCAAAATGATCAGATGAAATACAGGAGAATGACCTGATTTCTTAGGACATGCTGACCTGCTTCATTGTTCAGTCTTTAACCATAAGCTTCAAGTACCAAACCTCTAGGGAGCTCTTTGGAAATGTGCAGGAGCATCATCCTATGGATGCAGTTGATGGAAGGAGAAGAATACCACTGAATTCAGTGTTATTAATTTGGTCCAAAAGAATGAAAGGATCCTAAGGCCTACACTAGGTTTGTGTTGTGTTAATCTTAGAAAGAAACCATTAAAGCTGGTAGGAAATTTATAATGGGACAAATCCTCAGCTCGCAGATACTGGCATACACATTTATATCCACTAAGAGCTTGCCCTTTCATTTTTACTGCCTTTTTTTATTTGTTTGATGTATTTTCCAGACAAATCACAGGAAAAACATAATGTGCATTATTTTGTGAACTGTAAGCCCAAAGGAGAAGACATGTTGGACGGTCTCATTTGATGGAGCCCATTGTCTTAGAACAGCTTCCCTGGGAGTTGATTCATTCAAATATTGGGAAATTACATATATTTGAGGGGGTCACATTTCCAATGGATGCAATAATTGGGTAACAAACTTGTGACAGTGCTGGGGAATGTCATGCAAGGAAATTTCATATTGTTTCACTTTGAATAGGTTACACTGAGAAGAGAATCATGAAAGCTTGTATATGTGATTCTATTTGCCACCCTCATTTTCAGCAGTCTCCTCTGACTTTGTGCAGACCAAGTTCTGCTACATGAGAACTTCTCAGGTTGAGGTCTTTGGCAGACTGAGGAGCCATTCCGGGTAGTCCATCAAAAGGCTTCTGTTGCAATCACAAAACATTTTTCAGCAGTCAAATAATGACAGACGCTCGTTATTTCCCAGTCCAAGATTCAATTCAAGATGAGGCTCTCAACTTCGAGTTGGCAACCATTTTGCCGTTCCCATATTGTTGTGTCAGAGATGAAGTCAGAGCTAGATCCCAGTGAAATGGGAAGGAGGTTTGGCATGGAGGGAGGGGTCCTCGGTTGAGAAAGGAAGATGAGAACTATTGAGAGCCACTGTCCTAGATTTCCCTTTTATATTAAATAAATGGAATAAATGAAGCCAAGCTTCCGAGTGCATCCTGTGTGACGGGTACAAGTTGCTTTGGAAGGATTTCCTTTGGTATGAGTTCCACCATGACTGAATTTGCAAATGTGACACCCTGAGGTATCTAGACCCACAGGAGGACAGAACCAAACAGCCAAGTGACCAGCAGTGATTAGAACAATGGCACCTGCAGGCAGCAAGAGACAACTAGCAAAAGTTCTATAATGAAGTAATGGAAATAAACAGCTTCTCTGCTCCCTCCTGGGCTCTCTTAGATTCTTGGACATCACCTTTCTTGGACTGGAATCACATGACACTCTCACTCTCAGAATGGGCCCTGGGTCACTGTGTCCTGTGTATCAAAAGTGATTTACCTCAGCAGGACTGACCTGTGTCCAGGCCTCTGGGGGCAATGACAGCCATGACCCAATACATGTGGAACGAAAGCACTTAGGAGAATGTCTTAAAGTCAAGAATGAACTGACTGCACATGTGTCCAGCTTGCCAGAAGTGTAACCATCTTCCACATGGATAATAGGACTAACTCCCAATAGACTCTTCCATAGGTCCTTTTTCTGCAGCTATTTGTTTCCCTCTCAGAGCCCATTGACAAGTCTCTAGCTACTCGTGCTCTTTCCCTTCCTCAGAAGTCTTTGTCACTGTCCTTTTGATCTTGACTCTCCCAACCTGGCAAAACAATTGCATCACGTTGGCTCGTAAACATGCCATTCTCTTCCAATTGTCCCCCAGTGGCTGGTGGAATGCTACTTAGCTGGGACCATTATGTTGACTTCTGGTTTTTTCTTATCCACAATCCTCTATGACCTAAATCAATGCATTTGTTTGGCAAAATCTTATTACCCCTTTCTACAATAACTTCCCATCACTGCCTAGGACACCTACCATGTTGATAACATTATTTCATTGTGGAATTCATAGCATTATTACAGCTCCACATCTGTCACATGGATATAAACAAACAGCCACCCTTCCAATCATTAAAGTGACTTTGCTGTGAAAGGTGCGACCAAATTTGGGTGGCTTTTCATGGGGAAGGCTATTCACATCAAGAGTGGAGGCTCTAGACCGGTTCAAGGAAAGAGTTGCCAAATTTGTTTGTCATGGGCAGAACAAAGTATTTCCCTAGTTTTATTCTTAGAAACAAATAAACCATTCCGACTAAAAAAAATTCTGAAAAATCAAGGGTGAGGCAGACACAAAGCATGGACAATTTCCACCCAAATGCTTAATGTTTGATAAAGTTAGAAGCAATGGCAAATCTACCTTCACCTATAGTGAAAATCTTTGAGAGAGTTCTGCATGAGAGAATTTACGGATGCAACAGTTTCCACACAATCTCTACTGTGCACTGGGATGTCACAGATTTGGCAGTCACACTGTTATCCAGTTTTTCCACTTTCTCCGGAGTATAATTTGTGATTCTGCCAAACCAACGTAATTCATGGCAACCAGGCCTTGGGGATGGTGGTGTAAAGCCACAGAGCATGTGTAAGACAGTGGAAGCCCTTCGGGGGCTATTGGCTTAGCAGTTGTCTGAAAAAGATATGCCCTCCTGGATTAGCCCACTTGGATTAGCAGTTGGCTGGAAAAGATGTGTAATAAGTCTAGGTTTAGAACTTCTCATTAGACCTGGTTGAAAGTTGGCTGGGTTCCCTGCTTGGACTATATCTCTTATAATGCACTATGGCCAGGGTCTCCCACGTTGCACAACTTTACTCAGGAAGAGGGGCATCCTGAGAAATGCAGTTTTGCCAGAGAACTTGGCCCATACAGTAGAGTAGTCGCAGAGGGTATCCAGTGTACAATTCACATGAGACACTGCAGCAGCATTTATATATTGAAATATTTAGTTTAAAACGGAAAGTGTTCAGCTTTCAAATGTTTTTCTGTAAGGTGCCAATTTTTCATGGGGGACCCCCCCACACCAGTCCTATTTTCAGTAAACTCTGCATCTGAGCTCTAGTCTTGATTTTGCACCTTGTTTTCTGTGTGACCCGTACCAAGTCAATGAACCTCTCAGCTTTGCTTGTGCCACCTGCAAAATGGAGATAACACTTAGAGTGATGTTGTGAGGCCTACTTCATGTATACGAAGAGATTTGATGTCCTCCAATTAGATGCACTGTACTATATGAGTGCCTATTACTTTATTTTATGTTTATTTAACCTTGAAGTATGATTTTTCTCTCTCAAGGACATGATGGATTTTGTATCAAAATATCTTAGCTTGCACTCTGAAATGGTGCTGTGTGCATTTGACAAGGATTTGGAAATTATAACTTAGCATCTGAAATATTTAAATTATATTTGGGTTTCATATAATTTCTTTCTTCTAATTTGTGTGAAATTTGTTGCCTTGCAGTGCTATGCTTACTCGCTTTCAGAGACAACTCTGATGTTATCACTGGAATTTTTCTGAGTATTAATTTAGATTTAGCTGTCAAAGAGAGATGAAAATTATGACTATATTGTACTGCATAATCAAACTAAATCATTGCTGTAAGTCACAAACACACATGAAAAATATTTTGTTTCAATGAGCACTCATAATGAGCTACAAAGTTGAACATGAAGCAAATCACTTTGAGTCAATTATCTTTATTAATGCTGTTTGACTCTTTGCCAGTGCTGGTAGTCTCAATCTATTCTATGCATTAGAAGTGGTGGAATACAAAGCTGTCCCTCAGAAAAGAGAGGGATCTGTCCAGAAAGTGGCTTCACGATGTTGGCCTTCAAAACCTTAGTTTAGGACCTAGAGATACAAAGGCTCAAAACTAAGAATCTTGTCAAACTCTCCTTAATGAGATAATCATGTCACTCCTGGAGTCTCTGTTTGCTCCGATAGCTGCCTTGGATTTGAGCCCCATGGTTAAGTCTATGTTTTGCAATCACTGCACTACATCAAGTACGTTGACAGTAAAAATGGTAATATCGTCTCCTAATCATATATATATACACACACACACAATGAGAGAGAGAGAGCACATAATTATAGTTATACAGATTTTTTGGGGGGGAGGGGGCAAAACCAGTAGAAGAAAGTCAAACTATGTAGGCAATAAGGGCTGGATTTTCTGCAGTTCTGCATCAGTTATTTGAAATATTTCTCTTTTTTTTTTTTTTTTTTCAGAAAAAAGCATGGACTTCTTTTCATGAGCATTTTCACACACACAAAAATAATTCTCTGGTTGTTTTTTGGGGGAGGAGTGTTACCAGCTCTAGATCTGACCATCCATAACACCCATTGAAATCAATAGTAGCTATAAGGGCTAAGCACACTAACCATCAGTCTGTAAGGTCTTACTTTCTGCAGTGATGGAGGTAAAAATCAGTATAGTTATTCAGCTGGTGAACATCCCTCAGAGTTTAATGGACAGTAATATGTGTCAAAGATTGAACTGCCTAGTTCTACTCATGTTCTTATATCACCCTCATCATCACGTTAGCTGGGCGCCTTCCAGTAGTGCAGTGAATGAGATGTGACTAACATGTGACCAGAATAGGGCCTTATGGGAAGACCTTCTATGAGTTACATTTCATCACAGCTACAGCATTATGGAAAGACCCAACAAAACTAACACTTGGTAACTCAATACAGCAAAAGCACATCGCTGATGGCAAGCTGCAGGTTTATATTCCCAGCAAACATGAAGGCAGGTTCGGTGAAGTGAAGGCGTTTCAGAACTGTACTGCAGAACGTTGAAGGCCTGATCCAACAGCCATTGAAACCAATGAATATCTTTTCATTGATTTCAGAAAGCATTGAATTGTACTCTGATGGCCAAAGTCAGCACATGTGTCAGTTTGGGTCCAACTCAGGGACAGATGACAGTACACAGATATTGCATTAAATTAGAGCTGAAACGAAATTTGCCTGGTCTTAAGTTTGATTATTGTACTGATCCATTTGGCTGTAAGGTTCAGGTGACACTTAAAAGCTTTTTGAGTAGCTAGGGCAGTTTCTGGCTATTACATAAGGTTGCCACCAGTTCAGTTTTTCCCAAGAGTCTACTTTTTGTCAGGTAGTTACCCAGGGGAATTTGTAAGGGTGCTTGCTGCAGACTGTCAGCTGTCCAGGTTTACGGGCTCATGGTGTCCCAGGGGTTTTGTTGTATGTCAGTGTTGGCAACCCTATGGCGTCATAATAATAAATTCACAATTTTCCATAGCTTGGGCATGAAACCAGGAGAAAATCTGAGCAAGCCCAATATTTCAAAGAAAAAAAATCAAACCTGAAGCTCGGAATGCCAGCCTACATGAATGGAAATAAGAGAAAATAGACATGGTTTGAAAAATGTCTCATGCCAGAAAGGGGCCAGATTTTGACAACGTGTTGAGCGAGGCTGCAGACAGATTTGCCGAGCACTGGGAAGGGGGCAGGGCTTCATGTAGAAGGGGCTGGGCTGGAGCTTGCCTTTGCCAGATAGCCCTTCAGGGGTTCCTGGGCTCTGGTGGCCATTTAAAGGGCCAAGTCCTCTGTCAGCTGCTGCTGCCACATTAGCGTTGGCAGTGGGCAGGAACCCTCTTTTAAATCACCAGGCCGGGGGCTGGCTGTCCCCTTAACCCCTATGTTCCCAGCCCTCTGTTGGCAGCCCAGTCCCTCAGGTAAACAGGCTGTGCACTGGACATGGCCATGAACTTGGGAGAAGGAATCTTCTTTCCCAGAGGGCCACAGGATGACACTTTGTGCCCAGTATTTTGCAGCCCCTCTCATAGTGGCTTGAGAAATCGACTAGTCCCATCCCTGGTTATCCACTGAGCTGCTGCTGCTGCCCATCTTTCCAGTCCATCGTTCATCACAGCGTGTGCTCCGCAAATGTTGCTCCTTCCTGTGGTGCTGCTGCAGCTAAGGTCCTCGATGCACCCCCCGACCTCAGCTGAAGAACAACTTTTAAAATAGCTCCATGAAACTGGAAATCAAAAACATATGGAAAAGGAGCTGTGGTGTGTGGGTTATGCTCCAGTAAGATGCTGAAATAGAGGGGCATGAATGAGAGAGTGGCACACAGTGAATTCAGAGAGGAGAACGAAGGGAAGCCAGTACCCCATTGTGTGCTTCTGATTTATGAATTATATAAATATCAGAGAGGGAGACCCTTTTCAACCTTTACGTATTTTATCCAAAATAAGTGTGCATTGAATATGACTAAAATAGAACCCAAGGTGTTAGTTTCTTCTCTTTTCAAGAGCAATGTATTCAAAGGAGAATAATAGTTATCACTCATTGTTTTGCTGATAATAATCTTGGTTTGCCGTCTAACTGAATTAAAGTGGAATTAGTAAATATTGTTGCATTTATATCTAGAAGCTACTCTCTGTTTTTAGCACTCTTGACTGGTTTAAAACCTCTGAAGAAGTGAGTTGTGCCCATGAAAGCTCATGACACAAACATATATTTGTTAGTCTCTAAGGTGCTACGGGACTACTCATTGTTTTTAAAAATGTGGAAGTCTTTAATTTGCCCTAGAGTAGATTTGCTTTTCTATTTAGTTTTTAAATACTTTGTTTTTAATTTGTATTTTTCTCTTCCTTCTTAAAGGAAACTAAATCCACCTCAGCACTCCCAAAGAGTTAATCCAGGCTAAAATGTTTTTTAAAGGCCAGAGCCGTCTGCTAAAGTCGTAAGTGACTTGAATTTCCTTGCAAGTAGTAATGTCAATCAGCTTGAGATGTGCTTTGCAAATTCCTAAATGAATGCAAATTCATTCACTGTCAGATGTTGTTTCTTGTCAGATTATCTCGCGCTCCTCCCCAGTTGCAGCAGTTCATGGCAGCTGCATCTCCTGTGCTTTCTTCCTTGATTTTCTTAGCAGTTCTTCTCATGCTCCCGTAATGTTCTTAATGTGGAAGATGTCAGCCCTCTCCACAAAAGAAATTAACAATGGCAATGACTGAAGGATACCTAGTGGTGGAAATGTTGTGTCCAAAGGAGTCATTCTCACAAATAGCACAGTGTAAGCTGCAACACTGGCCCCCTAGACTGCCCACACAGGTTTGTTTTAAAACCGTGCTTGCCCACGGAGTTGAACCTTTGTGTAGCGGTAGTGGGCAATCTGCGGCCCGCGGGCAGCATGCGGCCTCTCAGGGTTCTACGTGTGACCCGTGCAACCGCCCCCCCTTCCCCCACATCTCTTGTGTGCTGGGGGCCCTGCACTTGGCTACACCTCCCCCTCCCTTCCAGAACTTCCGGAGCACTGTGAGCGACATGATTCACAGTATTCAAGCTCTGGAAGGGAGGGGGGAACCAGGATAGGGCTGTAATCAACTGAATCACAGTGCTCCATGAAATGCTGGGACTGGGCATGCTTGAGGGAGGAGGCAGGGAAGAAGCTGGGGGGGCTGAGAGAAGGGGTAGAGTGTGGGGGGGAAGGGTTAAGACGTGACACTCATTTAAAGCAAGGGCACATATGCAGGGCATGCTGATGGCCCACAACATTGTGAGAGATGGGTGCTCCATCTGCTTCTCTGTGCTACTCTTGCCAGCAATTTAATTTGCCCCAGTAATGGATCGCTTGGTGTTGAAAAGGCCTGACAAAGGTGGAGAATGCAGAACACTGTGTTTAACCTTATTC
The DNA here is from genome assembly GCF_052426305.1 of Pelodiscus sinensis. Taxonomy (NCBI): domain Eukaryota; kingdom Metazoa; phylum Chordata; order Testudines; family Trionychidae; genus Pelodiscus; species Pelodiscus sinensis. Next base: position 10,301,388 of record NC_143059.1, read on the forward strand.
TTGGGGTCGTGGTTAGTGCACATGCCCGACTTCAATCTTGCAGCCCACTGAGATGAAGAAGGGGTATTCACATGGCTTTGGTTGCCTATCACAGTGGTACAGTCTTGATCCAGCCAACCATTTAAATACATCCTGAACTTTAAGCCCTGTGGGCTGAAGTATTTGGCTAGATTAAGGACCAAGAATACTTTATGCATCTGGAACCCAAAAGATGAACCGTCTATTTCCCGTGAATTGTAAGGATGTTTTAAGAAAGTCTTAGGCTATGTCTACACTGCTGGCCACAGAGGATATGCTAATGAAGCACTCATTAGCATTTGTCATGCTGTTGTTAGCATATTCTCTGCCCAAGGCTTTTTGCACAAGAGTGTACACAGATCCGTTTTTCGCAAAACCTGCCTTTTGCGCAAGATCTGTATACCTCCTTTTTTGAGGCATAAGGATCTTGAGCAAAAGGGAGTTTTTGCGCAAAACAGAGCCGTCTACTCTGCTTGTTTTTGTGCAAAAAACTCTTGAGCAAAAAGCCTCAGGCAGAGAATATGCTAATGACAGCATGACAAATGCTAATGAGAGCCACATTTGCATACTCTATGCTGGCAAAAGCCAGCAGTGTAGACATACCCTTAATGGAGTAATAGGAATAGTACTGACTTGGGCTTACCATGTTATTTTACAAATGAATTCAGTATAGATTGTTTTGCATCTCTCTGTATTCTTATGCAATTCCTTTCTTAGTAGCACCATCTTTGTTTCCTTTTGCCATTGACCTGGTCACATATTCCTAGTAAATGGAGTCCATTTTGTCTCACTTCCAGGGTCAGTAGGAGGAAATTCCCAATGGCGTTTGCTTGGAGTGTGCTACGCTGGAAGATACCTGGTGAAATCAAGGGCTACGTCTCCACTGCCCTCTCTTGCGCAAAAAAATATGCAAACGAGGCAAAGCGTGGACTTTCACCATGCCTCATTTGCATAATTAATGAGGCTCTATTTTTGCGCAAGAGGCTTTTGCACAAAAAGGAGCTGTCTACCCCTCTCTTGCACAAGAACCGTTCTTCCGCTTTTTTTCAGGAAGACCGGCTCTTGTGCAAGAGGGGTGTTTTGCGCAAAAAGGAGCTGTGTAGATTTAGATACTCTCTTCTATCCTCTTGGGAGATAGTTTCTTTTCCAAAGTTTAAACAGTTAGTTCTGAGTCATCTTCCCATTAGGAGTTGTGCTGGATTGTACCTAATAACAGTGATTGGTGTTGATCTGTAACTCGGAAGGGCAAGGCATGGCTCTTCATGCTGCAAGATTTTCTTGCTCTTTGAACAGCTTTCTCAGCCCCTCTATTCACTTGTGGGTAATCTGGGCTGTTAGTAATGTGATCAAAAGCATGTTTCATTTGGAATAACTTCAGTTCTCCTGCAGTGAATTATGGTCTGTTGTCTGTCACTAGTTTCTTCTGGAATCTGAAAATGAGCAAAAGTGCACTTCAATTTCCTGATAACACTGTGACATGTTCTCTTTTGAGTACATTATTTCTATACATTTGGGGAAATATGATGACCAGGTAATCATGTCCTCTGAATTTGCTAAATTCATCAGCTGGTATGTTGAGAATCTCTCTGGTAGAGGTGTCTGCACACTGGCTATGTCTACACTGGTGTGATCTTGTGCCAGAATCATGCAAATGAGGCTAAGCGTGGAATATTGCCGACTCTCATTTGCATATCTAATGAGCCACCATTTTTGTGGAAGGAGCTGTCTACACTGCCCCTTCTTGCGTAAGAAAACCCCTCTTGCGCAATGCTGTTACGCTGATTATTTTCAAGAATAACGGCATTGCGCAAGAGGGGTTTTCTTGTGCAAGAAGCGGCAGTGTAGACGCTCCTTCTGGCGCAAGAGCCTCTTCCGCAAAAATGGCGGCTCATTAGATATGCAAATGAGGCTCATGGATATTCCATGCTTAGCCTCATTTGCATACTTCTGGAGCAAGATCGCGCCAGTGTAGACATAGCCACTGTGTGGTTCCACATTATCTGTTAAGATGACTTGTACTAGATCTCCTTTCAAAACTCCAGTGTCATCAAATCCTCTGTGTTTTTCCATGATTCTCCTTAGACCCATCCTGGCTGTCACACTGCAGCTGAAAAGGTTGTTGGTCTTTGATCTCATGCCCCCTGAATGTGTAGCCTTTGTATTTTATCAGTTGTTTCTGGGATGAACTGGCCCATGCAATTCAGAAAGCCTCCAGGGTTAGTTGGAATTGTATCAGATGACTTCACCTCTGGGAGAGGTCCACAGTGATTGTAAGCCCTTTCTAAGATGACTGTGATTCAGCTTCTGATTCCGTTTTTTAAGTCAATAGAATTGTCATGAAGATTTGATTTTTTTTCACCCCACTTTCCAGGCCGATTGTATGTCATTGCAAAGAGATAGGTCCCAGATACAACGGCTGTTGACAGTCTGTAATGTGGGTCAACTTCTTGGCAGCTTTGAAGTGGCAAATAGCTACAGAATGTCCACAGATCATACATTCAGTATGCTTCTGGTTGGACATGCATCACCTTGTGCATGTAGGATGGAATTTGTCTCCTTTAGTCTGGGAGTTCTTTCTCCTTGCCTCACGGGTTTTATGATAATGACTTTTAATTCTCAAGTATCTGTTGATACCTTCTAAGCTAGCTTCAAGTTGCTCCTGCCTTTGCTCTGTTTGACTAATTCTGCCTGTTTTGCTATCTGTAGCGATACAGGGAGTATTAAATTTCCCTTCATTTGTAGCTGCTATGAACAGTTTTCATCTGTTAACCTAATAACCAGCTTGTCTCTCATGTTTTCACATTTTGCATTCCCTTAATCACAGTTTTTAGCCAATGTATCCAGAGTTCTTTTGAAACATTCACTATTTCCCTCTGGAGCTTGAATTCCCTGGTGAAACATGCTCTTTCATAAATCACATTTTTCTGCGGTATAAAGTATGCATCAAACATTCAGAGAACCCTTTCACAGTCATCTTTGTGACTGTTTTCAGACAAGTCAAAGGATTTAAACGTATGCTCTGCCTGCTTTCCCACAGCATACATTAAAGACAATACCTGTATATCTGCCGTTTCTTTGTGCAGCTTGGTGGCAAAGAGAAATCTTGCAAAATGTTGATCTCTCTGAGGAACAAATGTTTCTTCTCTTAGTTTACTCCTGTCTCCATGTCATGTTCTACTGTGTCAGATCTGACCTGGCTACCGACTCACCAAAATACACCAGATGTGTTCATCCTAAGGTCTTTGATGCTCTGCCAACCATGGACAAAGTTCATTTAAGCAAGAATTAACTAAGGCAATCTCTCAATGTGTAAGGAAACAAAATGTTGTGAACACAGAGGGGAATTATGCCTGTTCCTGTACAGTCTGTGGCTGAGCCCAGATCTTCTAGGCCTGAGTTTTAGACACTAAACCATACTGCTTACTTGCAAAAAAGAGTTTTGTTGATGTCTCAGTGCATCAGTCCTGGGCATTCCTAAGATCTACAGTGAAGAGAAAAAAATAAACTTAAACCATCTTTTAAACTCCAGAAATATTTGTTTCATACAATCTGAACCATACAATGTAAAAGAACAATTTCATTTTGTCTGGAAAAGGTCTCTAAATAACTAAGCCAGAAAAACTTCTTAAAAATAGAACCATTTTCATTCCCTCATCTTCTTCATTGTTTTCTTCCAAAGATGAGTACTCCACAACATGTTGTATAGACACACATAAAGGCCATATTCAATTTGTCAAACACTTTATTATCAAATGGTTATTTTTAAGTATAAAACAATGTCACCAGCATCATTGTTCTATACTAAAATACTGACACACTACTAGAATAAAAGAATGCTCTGAATCTATTTAAATACAGATAGATTTTTGACTGGATGTAATGAATATTAAAGTCAACTCAATACATTTCATCCACTTAACTTTCAACAAATATAACAGCTCTTCTGAAAGAGGTGGCTAAGGGGCTAAACCATCGTTTCAAGTCACTTCAGGCTGATCTCTGCATAGTTCAGAGTACTAAATCATTGCATATGGCTCTCCAGCCCCAATTACATATGCTCAGTGGCTCATGTTTTCACTTCACCCTGATTTCAGATACACAAGGTGAAAATTCAGAACACTTTCCATACAATAACATTAACATATTGTGTTTCTCCCCCTGCATTAACTGCTTCCATGACTCAGAATATGAAAATCTGTGGCTTGAAAATGTAAAGGTAAGTCCTTTTTTGATGGCATGGCTTGAGTATATTTTGTGTATTTATTTCCAGTGGTTCCCAAACTTTTTGGCATCATGACTCCTTTTTGATTTTTGAGAAACCCTCACACTCTCCCCCCCCCCCCCAAAATTGCATCAAAACTTGTTGAGAAAAATAAAGGAACTAACTGGGGCTGCAAAACAGTTGCAGCCCCTTTAATTCCTGGGACCAGTGTAAAAAAAGGTGCTGGTACTCCAGGGGAAAAGTTGTTGACCAAAAAAAAAAAAAAAAGTTGCAGTTTTAAGAGCAGAGCAGGCATTAGACTTTTAAGGTGGCCATTTTGAAGTCTCCCTGGGATGCTCCATCCTCCCCCAGCCAGCCTGAGCTGTGTGTGTTCTAACGGATGTCTGAGCCAGGAAAAACAGAAAATACCAGATATTTCACATGGTATTTTCTGAATTTTTTTACCGGATGGACCGGGCTCTTTCTTGGGGGAGGGGAGGGCGGGATTGACAGGGGGAGCTGGGTCACCTTGCATTACCCCTGGAATTTCCCCCCCCTCCCCCCGCAGGGAGGCATGTCTCCCAGTTTGGGAACCTATGATTTAAGCAGTATGTGATCCTTGGTTTTGACTTCCATTGCTAATTTGAGAGTGCCAAAACAATTTTAACACTCTGTCTTTTGCTCATAATATTGAGACTCATCCTTCAGTGCAAAGAGCCACAGCAGTTGCCAAAACTCACCCGCTGACCAATGGTAAAACATAGTAGTGTGTGGGTTGATTGGATGTTCTTTAGAGACTAAAGATTTCAGGGTTTTTTTCTCATGCTTTCAAACTTAGCTTCTTCATAGCCACGTATGATGTGGACCTTTCAGTCTGGGTCAAAGATAGACAGAAGGATGAGTTTACGTGGCAAGCAGTACTTTGATTAACTTCACGCTGGAAATGGAATCTCCAACCTGATGCCCCAATACCAACCATTTGAGTGGGTCCAGTGAAGTAGGTCACAGGGCTACCATGATATAATATGTAACTCAGGGTAGAATCTCCTCAGACTACCTCTAGCAGTCAGCTCACTCTTCTAAAGCATCTCACTCTTCCTTCTGCAAAGGGGGAAGGCGGTACAAAAAGGGTCGTTTTAGTCTACGAAGACAGCAGAACTCTCCTTCACCCACAGGGCACATCAGCGAGATCCCAGGTCTCATAACTCCGGAACTGGCCCTATTTGGCTTCAAATCACAGTGAACATTAGTGTCTACTAACTGAACAGTGCTTCCAAACTGAGAAAGGGGGGGGGGGGGAACCACTAGGCCTCTGACAGTTTGTCTCCATGGGAAAAACCCTTCCTAACTCCAAGAAAGAGAATTGACCAGACCCCCAGCATCCTAAATACATAGTTAGGGAAGAGATGGTGGCACAGCTAAAAAAAGGAGCAAGAGGCTCTAAGGACCAGGTTTAAACTGAGGGGAGGAAATAAGAAGGTGATTAGCTCCCATCTGCCTTTGAACAGCCAATGGAAAGCAGAGAACCTCTGGAAAAGGAGCGGCAAGTCCCTTGATTCATAGGCATTTGCCCTTTGGTTGTACTTTCCATTCTACCACATAATCAAGTTTCCAACCTGACGAGGAAGGTGAGCAGCATTGACCTGTGTAAAACAGCCAGTGAGCCAGTACATCTAGAGAGCTCCTTGTGACAAAGCATGGGTACAACCCCATCATGCCAGTCCGTTTCCGATGCCGGGCACAAGGACCACGTGCTTTGATAGTGCCCAGTTACTCGACCACTTTGGAATGGTAATCAGGTATAATAGGCCTCATGGCATCGCAAGTCATTATTGCTCTACCATCTCTGGCCTTGCACCACAGGAGGCTTGGCTAATTCAAACGATCCGCCTCTCCCATTAAACATCGGCACGTAGGATAAAATTAATGATAACTCTGTCTAGGATGGAGAATATTAGCTAGCTTTTAACCCAGATTTCTCAGCTTAGCTTTTGTGAGATGACACCCACACACAGACAAACAGGCAAATAGATGTGGGGGGAAGGGTAAGGAAGAAGAAGACAAACTATTTTTGGGTAGTAGGAGAGTGGTGACCACCTCACGCCCAACAACTGGCTCCTTTCTTGCACAGGCAGTTTCTCTTTTGGTTCCTCTATAGTTGGGAAGGTTGGATGGGGTGGGAGGGATGGGGGGAGAGAAAGAAAGAGAGACGGAGAGACCAGTTCTCTCTGATTCTTGGGTGGGATGCATTTCTCCTTCTCTCCAGGGTTCAGGTTAATTGTCAGCGGAGTCCAGTAAGGTCTATTTGGCATGCTTTGTTAGAGCCTTCATTTTAAGGCAGTCAAATCCTTAATAAGACACATTCTGTTGCTGTCGAGTAAAATGGTGCCCTAAGTGCTTTAGCTGGTTTACCCTCCCACCTGAACCCCCCGTGCTTGATTATTTAAAACTAAACGAGGACAACTCACTGGAGAATATGTGGGGAACAATCCTTTGCGTGAGGAGGTCCAAAGTGGGCGAAATTTGCTTTTTTCTCATTTCTAATGTGCAATGCTGTTCCTGAAACTCTTCCACGTTACAGATGGTCTGGGACCGAGAGAGCCACAATGTTTTCACAGTGCACACTAGCTTTAAAAAGCAACGCATCGTGTGACATGACAGTATTAGGCAATCGCTGCCGCCTTTCAGTTTTGCAGAAACCCTTCAAGTGACACAGAACGAGTGGAAACAGTCATGTGCCAAATTGGCCCTCAAGGGAGAACTCTGGAAATTAGGATAGGAACAGTGGTGTTACTCTGTCTTTGCACACTACCTAGCATAATGGGGCATGGTCCCTGAGTGGGGGTCCTGGGTGCTGCTTGAATACAAAGGAATGAGGGCAATAACAACAATACATCAGAAATGCCTACAGACACATCACGCCCATGCTGGGGATACTGATTGGGATTTTGTGCTCCGCTGCCAACGGCTTTTCCATACTTTAAGTGGGACATGTCATTTCTAGCAGGAGGGGTCATACCTGCACCAGCTCTGATCCAGCAGGTGCACTAGCCACAGCAGTGCAAGAAGTAGGAGGTGCTAGCCATCTCAAGTAGGTACCCATCCAAGACCCTAGTTACATACTTTGGGGGGGGGGGAGGGCTAGTTTAGGTCAGATGGAGCCATCAAGGGTATGTCTTCCTGAGCTGGAAACTACACCTCCAGCTCCAAAGATGGATGAACCATAAGGTGCAACACAGCCTTAGTCCAGAGAAGGGACAGAAGCAACATATATTTGTTATTTTTGTGCCCTCTTGATTCTGAGCTGAGGGAGGCCCTGAAATATTCGCAGGGCTGCCCACAGCTGGCAGGATTTACCGCCCATCTGGTGTGGTATTTGGAAGACAGCCCCTAGCTACCTTCCCCAGTTCCTGCCCTTTTTCTCCCGTTCATTGTTCATTGCCCCGCATACAAGTGAAAAAACTACCATGTAATAATGTACATAACGGATCGCTGAAGACAAACACTGTGTAAGGCATATAAACTGCTCTTACTATGATCAGATCAACTGGCCTTGCAGTGTTAATACAGCTGGAAAGTAGCAGTAAGTAAAAGAAAGTCAATGCAAAACTCAGGTGTTTATGCTAGCACGTAAACACAGATCCATACCTCTTACCTGCCATGAGTAGGCTTTCAGGCAACAGCAAGTGCATCATTTCCAAAGGGTGTTTTGAACTAAATGTGTCATTAGTACAGTGTTTAGTGCTCATCCTACTGTATCTTTTGTTAACTTGCAACCTAAGCACTTAGCACCTACTGAGAGGTCAGGCAAGCTAAATACACCGTTGACTTGAAGGCCAAAGTTGGGAGTTTCTGGATTCTCACTGAAATGGTTTGGCTCATCTTAAATCCAGCTCCTCCTTTTTCTGCCAGGATTCTTCATGGAATTGAGATGGGATGTAAGATCCTGCCTGGGTCTTTATAGTGAAACACTGAACTGCTGCCTCTCTTCTTAATGAGTGAGGGGAAACCTGGAAAAGTTTGATAGCTTCATGAGGCAATACGGATTTTTATCCCTCACAGAAATGGAGGGGACATTAGTCTCATTTACATGAAGACCTCTTTGCACCATGCTGGCAATGGAAACTGGCTTTTCAAGCCAGTAAATATTACAGAGTTTGACACTGCAAGCCCTGGGAACCTCAGCTGAGCATCCAGGGTCTCTGCTCCTCATCAGCCACCCAAAAGGGCTGCCAAGAAGACAAAGGGGTGAGCTGGCAGGAAGCCACCCTGGCAAGCACTTATGAATGCTGGCAGCTCTTTCTAGTATGTGTCAGAGAGGAGTCTTTCAAAACCTGCATGTCAGGCACGGTTCCAGCTGAGCCCTACCTGGGTCCTACTAGAAGCATTTTGATTTGGACTCACCTGCCTCTTCCAAGACAATTGCATTAGAGAATTTCCAACCAGCTCTGACTTTCACCTACTTTCCACTGACAATGTGGGGGGAAAGGGGACTTACTATACAAGGAAATCGGGCTTCAGGTGTTCAGGCTTCCAGTGTCCAGTGTTCATTGGGCCTATTAGAAAAAGGACATTTGCAAAATTTGGGTCGGAGGTTGGATTTTATACACCCCCCCCCCCCAAGTTGGAAATCGTTCAGCTCGGAGGTCTTGGGTGCAGGCTCACCTCTGCCCAAAACTCCATTCCTTGCTTTGTGCTTAAAGGCCAGTTCTGATCATAGCAAAATGTGAAGGAGACCGGTATTTGAAAGGCTAGGAAACAACCGTATTAAGCATTGTCTTAGTCTAGCAAACCAGACTCCAGTTGGATTGCATGTTAGGCCAGCTGTTAATAATTTTACAAGCAGAGCGTGAAATGGAGGCTTGATACCTGACGAAAGGGGAGCTGCGACATTGCACGAGAAAATGTAAATGTACTACCCACAGTGAGCAGCCGTTGAGACCATTTCAATGAGTGTTCGTGAAGAGTCTTTGATACTATGATGGGGATACTTGCTATTACATCCATAGCGACAGCTCCAATTGACAGGATTAAAGAGAGAAAATTTAAAAAGAATTATTTCATGGCCTGAAGTGCAGATAAGAACAGTTGCATCTCTGCTTTGGGTCTTGGCGTGACAGTGATTTTTTTCTTTTGCTTTTCATATTCTGCATGATTCTTAAATTCTCTGCCACTTCTTTTTTCAGTCTCCTCATCTTTCATATTCTTTGTTGTGTGCCAAATCATCCCTTTACGTCCAGTGACCTTTATTTCTGAGTTGTTCATTTGGGGATTTTTTTCATTCCTTCTTGCTTGCTTCCCCCCATTCTCTCTGTATGCTTTGGTCATGACCTAATTCTTCATATTTAATCTGTCAGCTGGCAGTGGGGTTTATATTTTCGGACCACATTCAAAAAGGCATCCCATTACAGACCAGGGAAATTGATCATCTCTTGGGTGTAGGATTTTTGATGTGATGCTTCTTGTACCTCAATGGTTAGCTTTCTGGGCATGTCAACACTAAACATACATTGATAAGTTAGATGGAATTCAGAGAGGAAATAAAAAAAAGGTTAGGAATGACTGAGGAAAGATTAAAAGAAATAAAGTTATCTAATTCTTCTATGCCACTCTTCATCCATAGATGTCAAAGTGCTTTAAAAAGGGTAGTAAAGCCAATTTTCTCTATTTTACAAAGGGGGAAACTGAGGCACGGAGCTATTAAGTAGTTTCCCATGATCACCCAGCAAGCCAAGAACAGTAGCAGGAATAGAGGCCAGGGGTTCTGAAGAGCAATTCGGAGCATTATCCACTGGGGCATCTGACTGCCAAGTAGGCGGATAGAAATAGATACAGCTTAGGCAGATGACTGTGGTGAGACACAACACTAATAATAATGGCCAGATTTTTCAAACATAGGTCCCCATGTGTTAGATGTCTCAATCCAAATTGAGGTGCCTAACACCCTCAAGATGGATGAAAGTTTGCTGGCAGAAACTCAACCCCTGTACAGCTGAGGAGGAGACAGCAAAGGTGATACAGCCCTTTTGGTTGAAGGAGTCTGTCTCCCCTTTGTTAAGCGTTCAAAGCACAGGGGTGATTTTAGACCTCAGATGCTGTTGGAGTATGTCTACACTACAGCGTTAATTCGTGTTAACTTAATACAAAATAGTTAATTCGAATTAAGCTAATTCAAAATAACTCATCTCTACCAAAAACTATTTCAAAATAGCATTTTGCTATTTTGAAATAGCGCGTCCACACTGAGTGGACCCTGAACCAAAGTTAAGCCTGGCCAAAACCAGTGCCGGCAGGGCATCAGGTTAGGACTTAGTGTGTGGGGCTGCTGCCTGAGGCTAACTGAGCTCCGTGCTTAAAGGGACCCTACCCCTACCCCGGACAGACAGTTCTCAGGGTTCCCCGCTTGCTTGTCTATCTCAATGAGGGACAGCAAAGCAGTCCTGTCTTGGAGTACCCTGAATGCCTGCACTCAGCACACCACAGCACTCGGCCACATGGAGCCAGAGCTGCCCCTGGACACACCGGTGCATCTCATGGGGTCGTTGCCATCAGCCCAGCTGCACTTGCTGCAGCTGACATCCGGGGGGGGGGGTCCATTGGGGAGGCTGTCAGGATCCATGGGGCACTGCGAGAGAGCGTCTACCCTGAGGAGCCCTCAGAGCCACCCTGGTCCTCCCCACCGGGGGTTCATGCCCCATTCCTCCCTCATGTCCTTCCACTTACACCTCCCTAGCCCTCCTTCCTGATGTCAAATAAAAGGCACGTTTTTTCATAAACACAAAACTGTCTTTATTTAACAAAACTGGGGGAGGATGAAACTCTGGGGAGACTGGGGAAAGTAGGTGGGAGAGGGGAGAAGAGAGGGTGGGAGAGGAGAGAGGGAAACCTGGGAGGAGGGAGCTGGAAGGGGGAAGCAAGGGAAAGAAGGGGGAGGGGAAGCTCAGGGTTGGGGGTCTTACTAGACCAACTTGATTGTCATGCAGACCTGCTCCTGGGTTCGCATGTGGCCTTTGGTGGCCAGGCTGGCAGCTATCCTCCATCTAGTACGGAGATCATGGACGTTGGAGGTATCCCCCCCAACCCTGAATAAGGTCCATGATCTCCACCCTGGACCAGGAAGAAGCCTGCCTTCTCCAGTCCCTGTCAGGCTCCTGGGAGCTGGTAGACTGCTCCTGGGGAGTGGTGGAGGGTTGGCTGCCAGTGGCTTGCTGGCTCATGTTTTGGGACCACTGGGTCAGGGGCCCCAGGGGCCACTGCTGGCTCTGGGCTTGCAGGCTTGGAGCTGATATAGGCACTGTGGCCAGAGTCTACCCCTTTAATGGTTCGAGGGTTGGGGGAGAGGAGAGTAAGTTTTCCTGGTTGTGCCCAGAGTGGCCACCAAGGCTCCCTGGGAAGGGCTGGCGGCCCCCTATTTCGAATTAAGTGTCTACACAGCACTTAATTCGAAATAGCTATTTCAAATTTGGCTTTACTCCTCGTAGAATGAGGTTTACGAAATTCAAATTAAGCACTCCACTATTTCGAATTAAATTTGAAATAGTGGTTTGCATGTATAATTGCTATTCAAATTAATTCGAAATAACGGCTGTTATTTTGAATTAACTTTGTAGTGTAGATATACCCTTGGAGAATTGGTATTATAGCAGTGACTTAGCTTTTCACCACCTCCGTCTGCCTAGGCAGTTGCAACCCTTCTTTTGAATGCAGACCATGTCACTGTTGTCTGTCACCTCTAGATGAGGCTGTTGCAACATGTTCTAGGTGATGCTACACCTTAAAAACATTTTGTGGCAAAAACTGGTGCAGAATGCAGCAACTTGCTTACTGAGAAGGTCATTTTCCTGGGAGTGCATGGCCTCCATGCTGTGGGATCTGTACTGGCTTCCCATTGGTCCTGGTGGGGAGCTCAAAGTGTTTGGTTATGATCTAAATGACCTGGAACCAGCCCACCTGAAGGATCTCCTCTCTTACTGGGCCATACTGCCACGGATGCAGTCAGCAGAGTTGCTTCTCTGTCAAGCCCCTTCAGGGAAACCTGAGGCACAGAGAGGATGCTGGTCCTTGTGTCTCCTTGTACAGCAGGCCCTGGTTGGCAACATCAAGTGGGGTGCTTACATGGGGTCCTCCTCATTATAAAAAGAGGGTGTGTAGTAGGGTGTTCTCCATGAGGGTTCTAGAACTTGTTCTCTCCCCCTTGCTCAGAAATAGCCTGCATCTGTTTGAGAAGGGCTTTAGAAAGAGCTGAGTTATCTTCTTTGAGGATGAAGGGGATAGGAAGCTGGCTGGCTGATTTCCTGTAGAACTAAAGACTTTAATAGTGCTGAGATTAAAGGTAATCATATCCAGCAGATAATTAATTATGTGTAGGGCCTTGGATAGACATCTTTGTTATTTTAAATCCAAGGGTGTGTCTAGACTACCTAGTTTTGTCGACAAAAGTGGACTTTTGTCGACAAAACTATGGCAGCGTCTACACTACCGCTGAATTCTGTCGACATAATGTCGACAGAACTCAGCAGTTTTGTCGATGCTGGTATACCTCATTTTACGAGGCATAACACCTTCTGTCGACAGAACTCTGTCGACAGAAGGTGTTATTGCCTGTAACATTGCGTCCAGACTACGAAGTTCTGTCGACAAAGCAGCTTGGTTTGTCGACAGAACTCAATGTGTCTGGACGCTCTTTGTCGATGGAAGTTTTGTCGACAGTATCTGTCGACAAAACTTCCGTCGACAAAACGCGGTAGTCTAGACGTACCCCAAGTAACAGAAATGTAATAAAACTAATGTACAGGACTAGTGCTCATGCACTTATTTTACACAGGTATAGGTTGCTAGATTGCACAAGGTACAATGGTAAATCAGGCCCAACACGTATGAATTGATGATGATGTGCCATGCATAACCAACCAACAGAATGCAAATGGTGAGTTGTGTGTTAATTGTAAAATTTGCAACTGGAGAGGTGGGCTATGTTACATAAGTTGCTCCAGGCAGGGAATGGAACTGATACCACATGCGATACCCAACTGACAGACTCAAACAGCACACATGAGAAATGTCAATGTTCCCCAAAGCTTGTTGCAAGTGACCGGCAGACTGTAAAAATTATCCACTGAGGAAATTTGGGCATAACAAATGCATCTGAGAAGCACCAGGCCGCTTTGTGTTCTGCTTGCAGAGAGGATTGTTCCCAAACGTTCAAAAAGGAGAATGTATCCAGTGTACCATTCGTCTGACAATGATTTGATTTGCCTAGGTAGTAACCCCTTTAAGACTGCTCTGTTTACAGTAGAAGCCAAGAAGATTTCTCTTTGATTCCTACTTTCATTCCTGGAATGTTTCTGTCTACAGTCACATTTAACTTTGCTATGATAGCACTAGCAGTGGCTGTTTGAAGTTTGATTGACAGGTTATGACGTGTCAGACTGTCTTTGCTTATGAATAAAGCAAAGGGCAAATTTGTTTACAGAGAGAACAGTCTTTCTAGTGAAGACATTTCAAGAAGGCACGTTCAGATAGTGCTCACTAGGCAGAAATCAAGTTATGAAATAATATCTGGTCCTTCTGGTACACAGCACATTCGATCTGAGGACTTAATGGCCGTATACAACTCTCAGATCACTTAGCCTTGGGAACTCTTGCATGGGAGGAGGAATTTTATAGATCAAGACATTGAACCACAGAAAGGAAGCAACTTGCCCCAAGTCACATGTTGTGTCTATGCGATAGCCACACACGGAACTCATGTCTCCCAGCCCCGTGCCTTACCTGCTAAATCACCCGTTTGGCGAGGCATCACCGAGGATTGTTTGGGCTGAGATATGAGGCCTGTGCCAGCAGCATTAGCTGTGACAATGTCTACATTGGTTTTGCTCAGGTTTTCAACTCCTTGTATGAGAGATTCTGATGTTTAATGATGAATTTGCTGGGGCAGAGGGTTGGTTTAGTAACCCTGTTCATTCATGGTTTCACTCCACCTCCCCATAAAAACTATCTTTCTGTAGAGAGCTTGAAGGATGCAAAAGGAAGGGTAGATTGTCACCTTCAGACTGACCACACTGAGCTTCCAAATGTATTGCAGGCCCCTGCTCCTGCAATGTGCTAAATGAATGCAGTTCTCTATGACCAGATGGGGCCCCAATGACTTTGGTAGGGCTCTGTGCAGCTGAAGGAGTCTACTGGCCCAGAGATCATTGCAGGTTTAGGGCAACCACAAGTGACCCTTTGACAGGCTGTAAGCTTCCTGCTAGCCTCTGCAGTGAGGCCAAGGCCAGACAGGCATAGAAACTGCACTGTGCTTTCATTTGTAGAAGCCACCTGCAATGCAGGCACATCAGAAACTTGTACTGGCCCTGTTCTGTTCTGTCTGTGATGTTGTATTCAGAACTCCAGTGTCCACAGCTATTGCTCTGGCATCTCCCACCAGTGCTAAAGTGACATGAAAAGCTGAAGAGAGCAGCCACCAATCTGGGACCTGAGAGTGTGGAACTCACAACAGGAGGGGGTAAACTTTGGACCGGATTTCCAACACGAAAACTGGCAACTGAAAATTTGGGGAACCACCATGACAGCAAGTTTCCAGGACTGTCTTTTATTCCAGTGAGGCAGAAATATTTAAAAATCAGTCTCTCATGGGTACATTTTGTAGCATTTCTATTAACTGTAAGAGTATTTGGATTTAATATGAGTTTGTGTTGAATGTTGGTGTTAATTCTCAATTTATTTGACTTGGATTCCTCTTTCTTGCTCAGAATAAGGTGGTCTCTCTGGATACTGTAGAATCACTGGTTGTGCAGGTTTAAACAGATATACCAAGTAACTGAGGATTGTTGAATGGCATGTGGAAAAGATAGAAGCTGGCAAATGTGCGACTCTACTTCATGTTTCAGTATGTTAACAATAGTGCAAGTTTCCAAGTGGCATTCTATGGATTATTTCTCTAGATTGTTATGGAGCAAGTGCATGTGTTAAACAGATACTCCTATATTCACCACCGAAAGCATCACCTTCACCTCAAATAGATTTTTTTGTTTTTGACAAATTCATGCAAACTGGCATGAAGCTACAGGCTGGACCTCCCTGGTCTGGCACCCTCAGTACCAGACTGATGCTGGATGAGAGATTTTGCTGGAACAGAGGAACTCATTTCTGGTCCCCCTGTTGTCAGCCTTGCCCCACGAGGACTCCTGGCTCCCCGGGCAGTCCAGACTTCCTGCCCCCCTTCCATTCCTCCCCAGCCCAGGTAGGCCATGCACTGGCCTTCCTGGATCCTGGCCACACACGAGGCTCCTGGGTTCCCCCACTCTCCACAGCTCACGGGGACACTGATCCTGGAACTACAGAAGTTGTTGGACCATAGAGTCCTGGTTTATAGAGATGCAACCTGTACTAAAGGTTTCACGTGTAAACTACTTTAACTGACTCTCATGATTACCAAAAGATTTTTTTCTTTTAAACCAAGCATCAGTTATTGAGCTTTCGTAGGATGGTGTGGAGAACTGATTCTTCACCCCACTCCAAACTGTTCTTGCCCCTGCTGGGCTCTGATCCGGTGACAACACTACTGAAGTCTCAAATGTATCTGGCATTGCTAATCTGAAGTATTTAAAAAATCATGAGTCAATCCCCTTCCTCCCTCCCCAGAAAAGCCCACGAGATTGGATAAAATACCATGACATTTAAAAAGAATACATGTTGAGTTCTTTTTAATTTGTCTTGTGGTTTCTGAGGCTTGGGTACAACTCAGGTCACATTTTCAAGCTTTTCTCTACCAACAAAAGGGCTAGAAATATCCAATATTTTAATAAAAGTTGATATTCTCATTTAATAACTAAACACCTGGAGCTGGGGCTTTAAGAAAAGAACTTTATCTCGTGAGATTTCTAGTAAATTGCAAGCACTAGCAACATTTGAGGTCTGGTTTAAACCGAGTTTCTCACAGAGTTGTTCTTCAAGTCCGTGCACAGCAAACTACTCCCACACCAGCCTTTTCCTGATTATTCCATTCCAGGCTCTCTCTAGACATCCATCAAAGGTCTGGTTCCTTTCCAGAACCTCTCCTCACTAGAAAGAACAACTAACAGCTCTTCACAGTCTAGGTCTGCTCTGGCTGCCTGATAGCCCTTATGCCTTTCCCAGCATGCATTTTGGCAAAGGCTACTTTTCCCATGTTAGCTAAGAAGCACCTGCCCCTCGGCACCTCCCTTTTGGAAAGCTGAAGCTAGAACTTCCCTTACAAAGCCAAGGCAGTGTGTGAAAGATCCATCTTGCTAGTACATTTTACACTCATTTTTATCTCACAAATTACTTTAACAGTAAACACACGCCATAGCCAGCAAATGAACCCCATCCGCTCACTTAGCAACCAGCCCAAATATTTTATTCACAATCCTCCGGTGGAATGTCTCAGATAGTTAGCAACCCGATAAAATTATTATGTAAACAGAATGCTTTATTGAGTGATGTGCCATATCTTGAGAAGAATATTAGAAATCAATAGCAATATAAACCGAAAATTAAGTAATGTGGTTAAGCACCTCTGAATGATGCCATTTTAAAGAGCGGATTAGAAATAAATATGACAATTGCTAGGTAGCCTATATCTGAAATAAAATGATGATAAATCAATTGAAGTCAGTGAGAGAATGAGATTATTTTAACAAGAGCCAGCAAATGTGCTGTTCACGGCTTGCCAAGGAGAGATCGGAGCCTTCGCAACACAGCAGCTGCAGCACAATAGAAAGCACGTGACCACTAAGAGGAACCAGGTACAAAAATAGAAGTCCAAAATCACCATTCAGCTCAATGGAGCTAGAATTGGACAAGGAAAAACTACAAGTAAGTGGATGGCCAGTGAGTTCTGATAGGATTACTTGGTTCAGCAGAGTACAAACTACTTAACCTTCTACCTCTGGATGAAAGGCCAACAAAAAAAATGAAGCGACCATCATAAACTGTCCAAAGCTGTCTGAATTTTGTTTGGGATACCCAAGTATCAATCCACAGAAACAGCTGCACTTTTCAATCAGCCGCAGATTCTCACACGGATTCAGAAGACCACTTATAACCATCAAGGAGTGGGGTATCACTGCCACTTCATGATCTGTCTTCTTCCATTAAAAAAAGTGTAAGCAAAGCTTTCTCATAGTAATGCTTACTTTTATGACTGGCCCCATTGAAGGAAATTGAGTTATTTAGGTGAGGATGGATTACTTATGTGAGTAATGTGTGTGAGAGGGGAGCTTTTAATAAAAGCAGAAGATTCAAACTAGGAGAGCAAATGAG
Source organism: Pelodiscus sinensis (assembly GCF_052426305.1). NCBI lineage: Eukaryota > Metazoa > Chordata > Testudines > Trionychidae > Pelodiscus > Pelodiscus sinensis. Next base: position 10,318,894 of record NC_143059.1, read on the forward strand.
AATGTGATCCACCAGGAAGTGTAATTACTTAAATGTAACTTACTTGGAGGTACCCCTGGTTATTGCTGAATAACATTTGTTGTTGGTTTTTATTATTAATGCATTCTGGATTAGAGGGCCTAATATTATTTTTCATTTGGGGACAAATTCTTGTGTTTTCACTCCCATTGAGTATGCTTTTATGCCTTGAGTAGCTAATCCATTGCCAAGTGAGGGACATCATAAGGGCGGGCAGCAGAATTTGGCCCATAGTGATGTACCAATGTGAAGAAGACAAGGGGAAGGTTTCTCCCTCAACTGCCACTTCTATATGCTGCTGTGGAGACATCAAGAGGGTATAGAGTGCTAGTATGCCCTGATGTCCAGTGTGAGGGTTAATTTAACTCTTGGCATGAGAGTGAACACACTGAGGTTAAATTAAATGATCAATCCCAATCGTAATCTGAGACACCATTGGAGTAAAAAAAAAAGTCCATTTCCACCAAAAGGTTCTTTTAATGTGCTTTGGATGCTGCTCATACCTATTCCAGCAGGAAATTGCAAACACAGATGGCTTTTTAGGAAAACAAAATCCTGCTATGTTGTAACTTCAGCTTTGTAGCAGTTTGTCCTTTTCAGGACTGCCCATGCTTTCAGTTGCTTCCTAGTTCAAGACCTTGCCGAAATCTGATCCACTTGTAGACAAAAAAAAAAAAAAAAAAAAAAAAAGAGAGATCCTTGTAGCTGATCTGCAAAGAAAACCCAAGCAGTTCTGCCACTAGAGGTTGGTGAAGTTAATTCTTTTTTGCATTGCAATTTTCCTAAATTTTTCTATGCTGGCAGAGAGATGAAGTCATCAATGGGATGTAGAATGTACGGGAATAGGGTAGGTAGATTGCACAGATGAGAGAGTGAGAGACAAAGAGGATGAGAATTATTTATAGAAATATGGACCAGCAGCTCTGCAAACTATTCTTCTAAAGTTGGTCCTGGATTAACACAGCTGATATCTCTAGTCCTCAGTAAAATAGACTGAGTATTGCTTTTGGCAGTATGCTGTCTTCTGCATCTCATCCCATTAATGTGGGCCATCTCCACCTGCAGGACCATTGCAAGAGAGTCTAAATTAGTCCCCATGCTTCTACCCTTCACATCTCTTCTGAGCTGACAGGCAAGGTGTATATGGCAATAGATGTTTCTGAGACATGGACACCTGTGGAACTAGATGTTCATGGCAACAATTTCTCAATGAATTCTCTTAGGTCTTGGTGCATACCAGTGCCCCAGAGATTAAAGTTTCTTTGTCCTACTACCAAATCCCTGAGCCATCCAACCCTACTATAAACAAATCTTTATATGTGTTTGGTATTGCACGGTAGCATGCCTTCATTTTTATAATTGTTCTTGGTAAACATCCCACCAAACTTGTCACCACACTCATATGATGGGGCGAATGCTCAACTAGTGTAGCTTTGGCACAGCTCCATCAAAGTCAAAGCTTCACTGATTTATACTAGCTGAGGATTCCTTTGGAAGCAAAAGGGGGGAAAATCTAATCTTGCTTCTTGCAGTATTTGAATACTTCCAATTTTGATCCATTTTTACTATTTTATTATGTTTCCCTGTGTTTCAAAAGATCTGTGCACTTCCGGTCCATAAAATTGCACTAAAAATCCTATTAGAAGAGTCGTTAATAAAGGAACATTGTTCAGGGAAATGCGCTGTGAAGCTAGCGCGCACTAAGTAGATTGGCTCACCTTCAATGCTTCTTTCATTGAGTACTTTGGGGCAGTGTGGGTAAAAGCTTCTCATGTACGGCGTGGCAACCTTGTCTGCTCTTCCCTTCCAGCCCTTCTCCTCCTCCTCTGTTTTATTCAAGAATGTGCCTGCTGGACTCAGAGACCGCCTCCTGCACATCCTTCCCAGGAGGCCCTGTGAAATCAAGTTGCGCACTATGTGCCAACATGGCTTTTGTTCCTTCCAAGACAGAGCTAAGAGCTGGTTCCGTTGCCAAGAACACAGGCAGTGTACACCGAAAAAAAAACCACCCAAGCCCTCCATTTCATTCACTGCACTGTTTCATCTTTTTAAGTAGCTGGCATCTGCCGCAGGTTGCAGTGGGGGTGAAACCTACAAACATTGCACTTGATGTTAATAAATGTGTTTGCCATTAAGTAGCTGTTGTAATGCTCTGCTTGTTTGCCTTCCTGTGTGCACTTTCATCCTTCACTGTAACACTACTACTGCCTTGTAATTTGTCTCAGATGTTTACATTGCTGGCTGCAGGTATACAAACCTCTTAGATCAAGTAACTGTTCAGACACTTGATAAAAGGAGCCATTCAGGGCCTGTGCTAGTTGGTCTGCCAAATTCAAGCGAGGCATTGATGTATGGAATACAAACCACCTTCTAGTTGTGGACCACATTTCACTTCTCCTTGACTCCTAGCGGAATGTGGAAAACCGGTCGATGTTGATGTGAGGTCTTTAATGAGCACATTGCTTTCTCTGATTGCTCGCAAGTCTAAGGGTGTCTCCTGTGGATGCTCTCTATCTCTCCAGAACAGTTGGAGTGGCTATGCCTAGAATTCTCTGAGTGGTGTCCATATTTCAAATGATTGAAAGTGGCTTAATGGGATCCTGGCCTTTATTATCTCTGGAGCAAGCTGGCAGTGGATGGGGTAGTCAACTGAAGAGCATCAGCTCTGGAGAGCCAGGGAATGCTCTGTCTGCTGTTAAGCTGGCCTGTTCCTGACTTTGATATCACACTTTTCTTCCATTTTCCCCTTTACCGCTGCCCCCCAAAACAGGTCTTTCTCTTCTCTTTCAATGCAAAACTCCAATACCAAATTTGGCTTTACAAACCCGGGACACCATGGCATAGCCATGAATAGGCATGGCTCTCTTTTCATCCAGACCCACCCCCTGTGACTTACTCCAATCCACCCAGCAAGCCAGTTGTGGAGCAGGTTTGGGGCTCTGAGGCTTACCCCCCATCCCTCCTGTCTCGCTCCTCCTAGCCCCCATTCTTGCTTCCCACTCAAAGTCAGTGCCCAACCAAGTGGGCCCTTCTGGCTACACCACTGCCATGGTACTGGTAACATGAAGTGCTTCCATCTTCTAGGCCATCCCATGGCTGGTTTCTGAGGTTCAGCAGCCCATCCCTATTCAAGAAACCACTGAAGCATGAGCTTAATGCTCATCAATTTAAGCATATGCTTGAAGTGAAGCACAAACTTATGTACTTTGCTGACTAAGGATGGGCTTAAAACAGTGCTTAAAAGCTTTCCTCATCTGGTACTGAGTGTAGTGATACACAAGCAGCAAGACTGGGAGAGAAAGGTCTGCCATCCATCCTTTCCATTGACTATGACTGGGGCAGGGCAAATGAGAGAGTAAGCAAAGGGAGAAGGTGAGATTGAGGTAATTTGACTCCAGTTGCCACAAATGCTGCAACTAACAGTCATCTTACTGCCTTTGGTTTGAAATAGGATGCTGCAGGATGCTTATAAGGGCCGAGAGGCAGTCAATGTGATTATTACAAAGCATAATAATTAAGATGATTCAGATTAGATTCCACTCTTAAGAAATTGGCCAGTTTCCGGGTGGATACAGCCATTTCCTGGCTTGTAATGAGTTCACTAGGAAATTATTTTGAAATAGCTTACTTTGAAAAAATAATTCCAGAAATAACTATTTTGAAATAAGCTTGTTCCCCGAGGAAAGCAGCAGTACAGATTTCAAAATAAGCAGCCTGTTATTTTGAATAACAAGCGTGGTAGTGTGGACACTCGGTTTGTTATTTCAAAATAAAGGGGGGGTATTTCAAAATACTCCCTAGTGTAGACCAGGGCTCGGGGCTTGCATATGAGGGAGGAAGAAGGGTTTGCGATTGGTGGGAACTGGAGCCAGGCTGAGATGCTTCCTCAGAGTTCCATCCCAGCTGTCCTCGTCAAGGTGGAAGCCACTGACTTTTCCCCAGTCAAGCTCTCTTAGTGAGAGGTGCCAATCCTTCCCCACTTCTCCAGTTCTGTAAGCAGCATGCCCTGCGGAATGGAGCTGAAGAGAGGTGAGCAGGCAGAAAGGGCAGAAGGGAGGGGCTGTTCCAATGATGCTCGTGAGGGCTGCCAGAAGGACTCCTTTTGAAGAGGAGAGAGAAATGGAGGGGACTGTGTTACCAGGAACACAGGTCCCCTGCTGTATTGTTCTGTTTTGGTATGTTCCTGGTACATTACTGCATGTAGAACTCATTGCTAGAGTCGCATTGTGAGGTAAAAAGTTGAGGAGTGTACAAAATCTACGTCCTAATGAAGCGGTCACGCTCATTGCCAATCACGTTCTTCGTGATGGTAACCATGGTGGCCTAAGGGGCCCTAGACAAATGTACTCCTCCGCATCTAACTGCAATTTCCTCAATGTGTGCAGCTTGCCTGGGTGGTCTCGAAGTGAACAGTCAAAGACAAGCCACATTAAACTTGCACCAGGAAGAATATTCTGAGACTCATACAACAAATGGGCTACAGAAGGAAAATTAGACCAAGATTTATTCACAGGGTCAGAAAAGTCAGTAAGTCAAGCAGGTACATCAACAAGATAGTAAAATAGCATGGGGAGAGGGAGGCGGGAGACTCAGATGGGTTTGGGGCTTGGTTCATGATCACCATAGCTACAAGAGTCCCACTGGGGAATACCTCCAACGTCTGGTAGGCTCTGCTGACACACCCCTTCTCCCATAGAACCACATGGTACAGGGGGCATGTTAGGGCAGATTAGGAGTGGAAGAGGCCATCCCAGTTGCCAAGAGGCCCTTAGAGACCATGGCAGTCAGTGCATAAGGTAGAGCAGCTCTTAGGGCTGCCCCAAAACGCACCGAAAGCTGAACCAGCCCTGGCCCCCTGCGGAAAGGAGAAGCACAATCCATCTCTCCTCAGCTCTGTGCCAGTGCAGGTAGAATTAGACCCTCTCTGAGTCAATCTCATTCTTTTCTGTGTCAGCATGTTTTTCTACATGGCAGAGGGAGTTCTGCTTTGCTCCCTTTTAGCTCTGACCACCACATGCACCGGCTTGAAGATCTGCTGCTTCCTTGGGGCTTGCGTACAAATGTTAGTTTCCAGATGAGGCATCTGGAAGCTTCCCAAGAGGTGAAGGCAAATCCTGAGCAGAGCTCTCCGCAGCTCTTTAACCAACTTTTCCATCTCGCATCTTCAGGATACTGACATATCGAAAGGGAATTATCTATTCTTATTCAGCGACTCGGGAGATGTAGGTGGCAGGGAAGTGTACGCTCTGTAAGGTGTAATTATCTCTTTTTAGCACTGAGCTCTTCAATGCCGCTTTGATTGTGATACCTCTACGTAGCCTGATTAAATCAAAGCCAGGTTAGGGCATTAGGATTAAGCACGTAAATGGATTGTAATTACATCAGAGCCAGCCAAATTAGCGAGTCATCAGTAATATAAGCTATGCTAAATGGCATTTAATTCTGAATAATAATTAATTTGGCTCTGTTGTTAAATAAGACTGGACACACCGGTCCTTTATCACCCACTAAGGGCTGGTTAGCCTTAGGCATCTGGGGTGCTTGTTGGCCTGATGTGAATACAGGAGGTCTAACAAACAGGATAAAAACTCCCTTTTTCATCTTGTTTTCCTTTATTTCTTCTACCAACATGTGCACCACCCCACTGGTTCTCCGCCCACTAGTTTCCTCTGCTGCTGATCTCCGTTTCCCTCCAGCTTGTCTGCCATGCTGCTTCTGTTTGCCAGAACCGCACGATGGGCACTGCAAGAACAGAGCTTGGCAAGTTGCAGAGAGGGGAAGGGGACAGAGAAGAGCAACGGGAACGATCAATGGGTTACTGAGGGGGCTGCTCTTAGACAGGGGTGCTGAAGTAATTTGTCCAGCGGAGGTGCTGAGAGACATTGAACCAGACTCTGTATCTAAGGGAAACCATTTCAAGGCAGGGGGTGCAGCAGCAACCTCCACACTATTAGTTCCCGGGCCTATGTTTTGAGGCATGATAAAGAAGCTCATGGTGGAAAATCTGACTATGTGAATAGTAAGAGAGGTCAGCTGAACAGTCCAGACCAGCAGGGCCAACAGCTTCAACAGGGCCAGAGCCTCCAGCAGAAGGGGTGAGGTCGGGGCTACGCAGGCCTCAGCACCACCTGGAAAGTGCTGCACCTCCCCCCAGGCAGCCCTCAGTGCAGCCAGAGCGCACGGCGTGGCATGGCGGCAGTGATTTAAAGGGCCCAGGGCTGCGGCCACCATCACAGACGCAGTAGCTGGAAGGGAGTCCTTTTGTATCACCATGCATCAAGGCAGTTGGCCTCCCCCGCCACCCCCCACGCCCATTGGCAGGCCTGGTCCAGACCCTTCAGAAATATTTGTAAACGCCAAGGAGGGAGAAGAACTCTGGGTGTAACACACGGGGATGAAATGAAGAACTCCAGAATTTAGGATAAATCTCAGGGAACAAGACTTAACTGTGACCTGTGGAATAAAGGAAATTGTGGCGATTCCAATATTTGGGAATTTTGAAATCAGATCAGTGGGGGGAAAAAATCCTAACAAAATACGCGGTAGAAAGCCATCTAGCATTGGCAGGCAGATGGACTGGCAGATCAAAAGGTCATGGCCATTTTTCACAACAGTACTTCTCTTCTCCCATAGCTGTCCAGGAGATGCTGCTGCTGCCCTCTTCCTATTGGGAGTGATTTAGTTTTTGTTTGTCTGCCAGAAGCTGTTCTCTAGCCAGTCTCTCTGAACTCTGGGCCTGATGTCCCAATGCGTCAAGAGCCTTATAATTATAAATCTTGTGCAAAGAACACCCCATTAGCCTGGCCTTGATCTGGACAGCCTGAGCTCAGTGCTGGGCCAGAGGTGAAGCAAAGCTGGCTTTAAACCACCTTGGCATTCCTCAGATGCCTGTAGCTCTGACTGTAGTGGTGGAGTAGCAACTGGGCCACTGGATTGTGAAGGAGAGTTTCTTCCTGACTTTGTGTCAGAGTGGGGTAGGTTTTGTTATGTCTGAAGATGTGTTACACAGCAACCCGCATAATCCTGAGTGCAGCCTTGCGGTGCTAAATATTATACATCAGATCCGTCTGTTAATTTCTATATACGGTTTGGATACATGGCACTCTTTTGTAATGCAGTTTACATGCTCTGGACTGTGGAAACCCTATAAACACATTCAAGTGCTGCTGGGTATTAAACCCATCACCCCCATGCTTTTTGAACAATTGCCTCTAGCAAAGAGGCACTCAGATTAATCAAAACTGGGACACATTAGATCTGCTAATCCAGTTAATTCTTCACGTAATTCAACTTCAGTCATTTAAAAACATTTGGTTTTTTGCTGATTTATTTTAGTGTCTGGCTTTTAGATGGAATATTAAATATTTCTGTCTATAATGATAGTTACTACGTCATGTAAAATGTGTAAACCCCTGGCATGCAATTACTGTTCCCGTGCAGCTCTGCTTACCTGAAAAAAGCTAGCATTCAACGGAGAGAGAAAGTTTAGGGTTTCTAGTGCTATGCCTTGACCTACCAGTACACAGAGACCTGCACAATTTGTAATGCTCCTGAGTGGCCTTCCTAAGAGGTGTGTTTCTCCCTCAATGATGACCCTTCCCCAGGGATGAAAAGGGATATATATGCTTAACATCAGGCACATGCTAAAATGCTTTTCTGAATCAGAGCCTAGAAAGAGAAAATGTCACATCTCCGTATTCTTCCTTCCTTCCTGTCCCATCTCTGTATTCTTCCTTCCTTCCTTCCTTCCTTCCTGTCCCATCTCTGTATTCTTCCTTCCTTCCTTTCTTCCTTCCTGTCCCATCTCTGTATTCTTCCTTCCTTCCTTCCTTCCTGTCCCATCTCTGTATTCTTCCTTCCTTCCTTTCTTCCTTCCTGTCCCATCTCTGTATTCTTCCTTCCTTCCTTCCTGTCCCATCTCTGTATTCTTTCTTTCTCTCTCTCAGGAAGTGACTTGTAGCCCACGAAAGTGTATGCTCTAATACCCTAATAAATATCTTAATCTTTAAAGTGCCACCAGCCTCCTCGCTGTCTCAACTACATTTCCTCTATGTGCTGTAGGATAACAGAAACACTCCGAGACCCTGATCCTGCAAATTCTTACTCATGTGCTTAACCCTGCATACTGTGAGTAGTTCCAGTGAAATTACAGAGACATACATTAGAGCCCTACCTATCTGAAAAATCTTTCCAAAAAATCATCCTAACCAGTTACCATAGGGCCCTTTGCATAGCTACAGAATACACCTGACTCCCACTGGCATTGTCACTGTCCCTTTGTAAGCCTCTCTTGAAAAGTTAACAAGCTAGCCAAAATCCAATGCGTCATAAGAAAATAAACGTAATCATATCACTTTCATCACTTCCCAATCACATCCTCAGTCTCTCATTTTAAACAAGAGAAATTAACATTTGGCTATTATAGCTCAAATGGATTTATCCCCTTCTCCCCCCAGTAATTTTGAACAGAGTTCATTGCAATTGTGTTTTTCTTGTAATTATCCCTATAGAGAAGTTCTATTCATGTTCACTCATGCTACCGCAAGACAGGATATCTATGTAATACATTTGCTTAATTGTCAGATACCATGAATTCAGGAGAAATGGCAACTGGGGTGAGACCTGCTCTGATTTGTTCTACTCGATTTGCTCCAAAGATTGGCTGTTCCTGAATTCACCTCAGAGCATCCTGCTTTTTAAAAACTGCCAGGGCTAGTTCTGCATGAAGTAGAGCCAGAGCTGTGGGATTTTTATAAATAAAATCCAGTGACATTCAGAGGCTCGCAATCAATTACTTGGCCACTTGGCCAAAGATCTGTTGTACTGTAAATGTTTATACACTCAGAGTGCCTCAAGGCCTGCATAATCATTTGGCATACACCATTTGGTCCACAAGTGTAGCGTGGCCTTGCTTACAAAATATGCTCATGACGGCAAGTGGTAATAATGTACTGCAAACTGCTCAGGGTAATGGAACCAGTAAATTTAGTCCTGGATATGACAGAATAGGTGAGAAATCCAAGTATCATTTTAGCTAGAATGCCTTCTTTAGAGGCACATCTGTTTGTCTGCACACCATGCCTGTGTGAATGTGTGTGCACAATCCCCTATGCACACACCTAATTTATATCCACACACAAAATTAGGCTTGCTAGAATTTTTTTATTGTTTTTTTGTAAATTCAGTTGTTGTTTTATTTTTAATCTTTTTAAATAATTTTTATCATTCTTTGTGTAGGTGCTGGACTATGTCATTCTAAATCATCATCATTAACAACAACCATGGGCTCAGAGCCTGTTGGTGTCTGATGCCTCCTTCACTATTTCCTTCCATCTTTCCCTGTCCAGTGCGGAGTGGCTCAGTTTCTGTAGACTAGCTCCGCACCAATCTACTATGTCATCTACCCAGTCTCCGTGGGGTCTGCCTCTCCTATTCAGACCATCCATTATGCTGAATACCAGGGTCTTAACTTTTCGCTTGTTGTTCATTCTTCAGCTATGCCTGAATAGCTGTAACTTCCGTTGTATAACCTTCTGCAGTAGGTTCTCTTTCGGCTGTATCTTCCTATATAATTCCTCATTGGTAACCTTCTGCATCCATCCTATTCTCAGGATCTTTCTATAACAACTCCTCTCGAACGCCAATATCCTTCTCTTTAAATCTTTCATTATCACTCACGTCTCACATCCCTACAACATGTGGGTAAATACACATGTTTTCACAATGCTCAGCTTCGTTCCTAAGCTAATCGCTTTACTTTTCCATATCTTATCCATCTCCTTCAAACTCACTCTTACTTTCACTATTCTAGTTGCTATTTCCTTCTTACAGTCTAGATCATACGTCATGTAGCTCCCCAAATATGTGAACTTCTCTACATTCTCTAGTTTGATCCTATCTACACTGATCTTCCTTCCTATTTCCTTATCTCCAAATACCATTGTCTTTGTTTTATCGATTTTCATAATCAGTCCATACTGCTTCCCTTCCTCATTTAGCACCTGCAACGTTCTCGCTAACTTCTCTTCATCTTCCTGTCATTCTAAAGGTCTGAATTATTTCAAGGTGATCACATGCGGTCAGCTGAGGTTTCTGAAGCTCTAGGCTCAAGGAAGCAAGTGTCGGTAAAAACGTTTTCCAAAAGAGCAATCTTGTATTTCTAGATTTTGTGGTGTTGGGGAAAGTCCCAGTGAAACTTCATTCAAAACCTTAAGGAGCTCTTCTCAGCGCTCACACAGCCTTGGTACACTGTCTTTAAAACTAAGCCAGCAGACTGGGTTGTAATTCAGCAGCACCTTGTATCTCTCACAGCCTATGTCACACAGAGTTATGAATCTCCCTTTCTTGACCCTGCCGGGGTTGACTGTAGTGATGCATTTTTTTCATTATGGATTCAACCTCATCCATACTTTTATCAGTTGTAGTACATATTAACAGGAAGGCTGTGGGGGGGAACTTTCATGGCCCCTGGACAGGTGACACCAAATCCCCACAGAAACAGTGTGTAGGAAGGTGGCAGTCCTGGTGGGACAGTATAGACACCACCCAGCCATGATGGTGAGCCCCCAGCCATGGAAGAGACCACACTGCTGCAGAATAGATCTGGCTTAGGGTCAGCTCCTGCATGCCTAGCCCATGACTGAGTGAGCAAGGCTATGCCAGTGGGTCTGGAGAGAGTTCCCCTCATGGCTAGGATCCTTCAAGTGCTCACCCACGGCTACCAATGGTTTTTTCCCCATTGATTTTAGTGTGTCAGGTAAAATTGACAACTACCAATCTCAACTGAATCCTGCCAAACCTAATCATATGGTATATGAGAAATCATGAATTATCCTCAGTAGATCAGTGGAGACTATGATTAAAACACTGTGTAGAATGTCAGGCACAGGTATATCACACCTCTGCCACAAATATAATTAATATAAAAGGAATGCAGAGAGTCCTCATTCAGCTGCATTCAGAGCAAAAGAGACAAAGCAAGATAGAAACACAATCATAAATAAATAAAATGCTTCCTCTGAGAGAGATTTGTTCCAGCTTTAGTGACTTGTTTGCTGCTTCCTTCATTTCCAGCAGCATATTTGCAACTAGTGGTTAGATGATAAAAGATGTGGTGATGCTTAAAATACACCCAGTGTGGCCAGCTCTCTCAAGTTTACTGAGACTCTTACAATACCAAATGCTTTTCTTCAAGTCCCAGCTCCAGGAGTCCTGTGATTAATGGAGCATTTTTTTTTCTCAATTGCATTTCCATTCTTTGTGCTTGGAGAGGAAAAAAAAAGCTTGCTAAGGGCTCCCATAGCACAGAGCAAATGGGGTTGGGGAATCCTAAATTGATTATTATTATTTTTTAAATCTCATGATTGTCGCACCAACCTCAAGGTTGGTTTATTATTTTCCTTTTTTGCGACATCAACACATAAAGAAAAAAAAAAAAAAAAAAAAGGGACTGTAAAACGGGAAAAGAACAGGCATTGCAGTGAGTATGGAAGAGAACGTTTTCCTAAAGCAGTCAGATTTAATTACTTATCTGCTTTTTTCCTGTGACACATCTATTTTCTTGCTGCTTTAGATAAGCTATGCTTAGAAAATGGCAAATACCCATAACCCAGATCAGTAGCAAAGGGAAGAATTGGCCTGGGTGTGCAAGCTACAAATCTGCCTTGAATATGTGGTAGCTATACACAAGTCACTCATCGAGCAAAGATGCTAAAAAGTGTTGTGAAACTGAAAGGCTGGTTCTGATCTTACTTACGTCAGTTGCAAAACTTCAGTTGAGGATCTGGCCCTGATTTGGCTTAGCTGCTGACAGGAGGAGTAGCCCAATTCTGGCATGTGTGGGGAGACATAAAGTCTGTGTAGCAGGGCCTATGGCATTCCTCTCCTTGTGGTTGCTGTAAGACAGGGGCTGAGGTAAGAACTGGCCAGAGCTGCCCTTTGTCCCGGCAATCACCAGCAGCCGTCACTACCTGGTTGACCTGTGAAGACAAGCTAGAGCAAGTCTCAGGCCCTCATAATGGTGTCAGGAACCCAATCAAGCAATCAGCAGCAAAATGAATAATGAGGAATACTCATCTGTCATGGAATTGGTTGAAAAATCCACCAAAATCAGTTCCAATAAAAAATTGCCAATGCTGTCAATTTGTTTTATGTTGGCAGATGCAAGGAATGGTGGGGTCAGAGCAACGCCACCCAAGAGCTCTGGTGAAGCAGGGAACAGCACCCTAGGATCTCTGTGGGTTGATTCAAGCACTACCATATATCCTGACCACGTAGTCCTGGCTGGCAGAGCATGCCGCATTCCCTGATTGGCCCACGGATGCTATTTAAGGCCTTTGCGGGGGGAGGGGGGAAGCTGGAGGTTGTCTGTGAAACTTCCTGGCTTACTGCTTCAGTCAGATGCTGCCGCACACTCCTGCTGTCTTGCCCTGCTCCCGATACCTGGACTCAGTTCCTAATTCCCAGCTCCACTCCAGACATCTCACCCTGCCTTGACCTCTGGTCCCCTGCTCTGCATCTGATATCTTGCCCTGGTTCTGTTCCACTCACCCTACTTCATCTTTCACGCATGGTGTGGTTCATTGGCCATGACTCCTACAGTGAGACAAGGCTGCTGCTGCTGCTGCTTCTTTGACCCCCTAGACTGACCTAGGCCACGTTCCTGAGTCCTCCCCAACACAGGCCAGGGCCTCAACCTATGTTCCCAGAACTGATATCCGAGAGCCAAGGGATAATAAATTGGATATCTAAGTCTCGTGGTTATCCCAGTCTAAAGAACCAGAGTTTCAAACCCCATGTTTACTGATGCTCTGTTGATTTCATTCCAGCAGTAGGTACTTATCCTCCTGGAAATGGAAGCCTATGTATTGACATCAAATTGTGTCCTTAGTAGCACAAACAACGAGTACAGAGCAGAATAACAGTGGTATCTTCTGTTTCTGCCTCAGGAGGCCTGGGTGAATTGCCATAGATTATATCTGAGCAATCTAGGTAATAAAAAAATGGCTTTTGGGGTCTGCAGTATCTGAACTTTTGCTGTTATTGTCTTCCTCTTCACACTGAAATGGGAAAGGCATAGCTGTTCGGTCTCTCTTTATTTCAGTCTCTATGTCCTGATTACCAGGGAACTCACGGGCAGGATGAATACTGTTAGAAGAAAGTACAGATATAGTCTGGAATCTTATTTTTCTTTATTTCACCTTGTGAGACATCCCTTAAGTCTGTTACATACAAGCAAAAGGGATAGGCTATGGTAGTTGAAAAAATAAGCTGTGCTAAGGATACCTTGTATTTATAGAGTGCTAGACGATTTATCCAGCATTGCTCAGGGCCTTAACTCAATTACTTTTTTTGTGTTGGGGGAGGAAGGGGAGTTGGAAATGAAATGAAAATGTTCATCCTTGATTTGAATCATTGCTCTGGGATGGGGCTGGGAATGTGGGGTTCAGTATGCAGTGTGCCCCATAGAGAGGGTACTACCCCAGCCCTCTCTCACTGAAGAAGCATGGGGCTAGGGGAGAAGCACTTCCCCATGGCCCCTGCAGCTCCAGTTGGCACAGCTTGGGGAGAGGCGCATGTTCCCCGGCTGGGGCAGGTCCAGGTTTGGCTTTCCTTGGGCTCCCCAGCCAGAGAGAGGAACGGAGCAAACTGTGCACTTTCACCTCGCTCCCTGATAAAGGGGAACAGCCAACAATGTCCCCATATGAATTGGGGAGCTTCAGCTCACCCCCACCCTCCCTAAAAGGTTCTTGGGGGGTGGGAGGCTTGGGTTGGTGCAGTCCCAGGGGAGGGTTATTCTGCCACCCATCTGGGCAATTGTGTCTCTTTTGTGTATAGTTTTATGAAAATCAATCCCATTCCAGGCACATTCCATTTTCCTGGCACTCCCAAACCTGGGCCTGACTTTAAGTTTTAAGAGGAAGCTGCATACCAAATGTGGTGGTTCTAGCTCTTACTGTTTAGAAAGAGTCCTTGAACAAACAACAAACAGACACATTCTCTCAAATATATAGCCAATTATTTATGCAGGAATCTTAAAATAGTTCACACACCTGAATTGATATTTCACATCTCCTAGCTGAAGAGGATGCCCCATTTCACAGATGCTTACAGAAATCTCAGGACTTGCCCAAGTTCATGCAACGAGTCATTAGCATAAATAGAAATAGACTCCATCACACTTGACTCCCTGTACTCTGTTGCAACCATCACACTGGCTCTCTGTTCCACAGAACAGCCCCATTTCACACGTGGTGATGCTCATGTGGGGAAAAATCAAATTCTGTGCTTCTTTTAAAATAAATGACATGTTAATAATTATAAGAGCAGAGTTGAAAGAGGAGATAAATCATGGGGAAGAAGAAATTGTAGCTGTTGGGGTTTTTTTCCCCTCCTCGCTAACCTCCCCAGAGGAAACATCTGCATTGTAAGTTTTCAGATGCTGTTGCGCCTTGTGTTGTCCCTCCATTAAAAGCACACCTGTTTTACTAACCCTTCCTCTTTTATACAGATGATGTAGTTAGTGGAAGCAGAAAGAAATATGTCATTTCAAGTGCCTAGGACTTGGGCTGCAGGACATAACTCAATGTTTACCTCAGAATGCGATTCCATGTGACTTTTTTTGTCCCACGGATGGAGCCAGACTTTGAACTGGTATGTGTCATGTGACCCGAATGAAATAAAAATGAGGGAGAAAATGAGACAGGGCATCTGGCTGTAAGTGGTTGTTTCGTGAGATAACAAAGAACTTGAAAGGCGAGCACCAGGGTAAATTGTGAAGGTGGAGGATTGTCTTGTGATTGAGGCCCTGAATTAGACTGCAGAGATCTGAGGGGCTATTCCTGGCTCCGTTAATGGTGATTTGTGTGAAGTTAGGCACGTCACTTCATCTAGTCTGTGCCTCAGATGGCAGTGTGTAAAATGGGCATCAGAACACTTCTTTTTTCTGGTTAGATTGTAATGCTTTGGGGCATTACACTGTGGCCTGTAAATGCTCCTGTATTACAAAGGATAATCCTCCTAATTCTCCAAAGTGTTAACTTTACAATGTCATCATTGACTTTTTCGTATTTGTAGAGACAGAAATAAACAGTAAAGTTCTTGGGCTAGGATAGATGCCCACCTCCCTCCCTTAGCTACCCTAGGTTAGCACTGAAAATGTCAGCCTTAATGCTCTTCCTGACTTGGTTCTGATCAACCATATCCTAGACTCATAACTGGATGAAATCAGAGGGCTGTTTCCTGTTCAAGAACACACCCAATGACCAAGATCACCAGCTGGGTTATCCCAACTTGAAGCTCTTTTAGGGACCACTCCCGTCCCTCAATGCACATAATCTCCATAACTCCCATTAACATTAATGTGTGTTATGTGCACACTTGGGGGTGTGTGGAAGCAGCACTCTACATCTGTGCATCTCTAATTGCTATCGGACATCTATTACAAGTTAGTTTATCAAGCTCCACAGGGGACGATGGGGAAAGGATGAATCACAACCTCTTCGCTCCTTCCACATAACGTAGGCGGTGGTGACAGACAAGAGAAGCAGAGAATTTGTTTGAAGGGGTGGGGGCAGGGCACTGTGGGAAAGGAACTGCTGCCCAACATGAAGAGAGACAAGGATGGAGGACCGGAAGAAATGTGATATCTGGGAGCATAAGGGCCAGCCCAAAGAACACGTTTGCAATTGATCATTTGGATTTCCTTTGTAGTACGCCACCAAGGCATGCTGACGAGAGTGATTATCAGTCGAAACAAGACACCCCACTCTTTTTTTAAAAAAACAACAACCTTCTCCTTTCCTTCCCACAGGAAGCTTGGAAGCTGCAGTGCTACTTTGCACTGACCTTGAATTAGGCTATAGGGTGGAAGCAGACACACAGTACAGGCAGGCTTAAAAATGAATCCCAGTCTCTGAGGGTGTAATATAGATGGAAGAGGTATGCTAGACTAGTGCAAAGTGTCTATTGGCCTGAACATTAGGTGGTCCTGCATTCTAATACCAACTCCAGCTTCTTCTGTAGCGTGGGGCAAGGCAATTCACCTTCATCTCCCCTCTGTTACCTCATTCTGGTCTTGCTGCCTTCCATCCTGCCAGGTGCTGAGCATCCTGGCCTCTGGACAGCACAGTATTTGTGCAGCTGCATAGCTCCACAGATTTCAGCTACAGAAAAATAAGAAAAAAGGCTTCACCGGAGTAGTGTTTTAGGAACAAGTCAGAATGCTGAACGCCTTCCAGGGTCTAACTCTAAGAGACATGGTGGGCCCAATGCTATCTAGTTCTGAGTGGTTCCTGAGCTATCGGGTAGTCTCTGCTTGCCCCCGAAGTCATTCAGAATTGCACATGTTCGGCAAAGCCTAGAGGCGTGAGCCCTAAGTAATGCGCATTATTGTTAGGAGATGGCTAGACCACACAGGGCCAAAGTCAAAGTCTATTTGAAGTCAGTGGTAAGACTTTCATTGACTTGAGTGGACTTTGGAGCAAGCCCATACAGTTCAGATGTGAACCTCATGTTGCTATGGCACAAAGCAGTTCTAATGTTAATGTAGTTGGCCGTGGGGTGAACACCTCACTATAGAAGGATGAAGTCCAATGAGGATGGCTCATGTCCCCTCCATGCGCACACAAATTCGTGTAGCTGGAGCAAAGCGGAGCATGGCTAAGGCTTTTGTACACAGAAAATCAGTAACACACACCCCGCCACCTCATGGAGTACCTTGGGAACATTGGCAGCCCGTGTGTGTCAGAGGTTTGAAGGTTGCACTAAAGTTTATGTGAGGGGGCCAGCCCAAAGCACAGCTTTGTTTCTGGATTGGAGCAGATACCGGAGGCTTTAGGACCCACCCTCTTCTGAGAGGCACACTGTGCCTCTCAGCCACTGCCCTGCATCTGGCCGCCTTGTAGAGTGTTAATACCAGCACTGGGGGCAAGAGTCATGGAATGATGGTGGAACGTGATCCAGTGAATTGATTCGCTTTCAAGGAAGCCGAGTTGCCCCCAGTGTTGAATAACAACCTGTGTGAGCCACTTGTGTGAACCACTTTCTAGACCGTTTCATACCCATGCTGGGTTGAACAGCACAAGTGGCCATCCACAGATGCCCGAGACTGGTTTCAAATGAAAGAACCAGGAGTTCAGAGCTGGAGCTGAACTGGCAATATGCATTCAAAGGCATAGGAACAGCCGCCTCTGGGTTAACGATGTATTATTATACTTCTTTCTCTCGGCGATCTCTTCCTTTTTCTGATGTTAAATATGATCCATATGGGAAATAGATTGAAGTACATTAATTGCCTTATTCATCACATCATTAAAATTATAGGTCTTGCTACGGCGTAGCTGCGATGTCTTATTGTGTTTCTGGTATACATCATTAATAAAAGCACTCCTGTTAGCGGTATGCAAGATGTACTTTCTAAATAACTGCGCAGTGATTTGGGGCTCACTTATGCAACATATTGCTACAAACTATTGCAATACCCCTGGCGCTTGCTTAAACTCATTGGGCTGGTGATGGAATTAATGAGGCTGCCGCTGCAGTATGCTGAGCACGCTCGGTTCCTTTACTGTTCTTTGTCTGCAGTGAGGCTCTTGTCTTTCAGGGCTGGCTGCCACTCTGTCTCCAGGGCTGATCCGAGAATCAGATAATGAACAGGCAGTGCAGCAGAGGGGGCGGGGAGGGGAGAAGACTTATTATTCCTTCACTCTCAAACAAAACAAAATCATTGAACTGTCAGGGTCATTAAGGACCCTGGGGTTGTCATGGAAACGACCTTTGGGGGTTTACGGCTGTTAATGCATGAGTGACTGGCTGCATTATGCGTGTGCGGAAGGGGTCACCGTTTTGTTGGTGGTGTCTAAGAAAACGGGATTGGATGGCTGGCGTTCAAAAAGAAATCGCTGTGCTCCATGGTGTGACTAACTACTTTGGATGTAGCAGGCTTTGGGGCGGGGGATGAAAAGCTTTACTGACAAATATTTAGACAGATACATAATTGCTGGTGGATTTCTTTTTATTGGCAAAGCAACTTTATTTCCAAGTTTTAGTGGGGAGAGTCAGATTTCCTCATGCTGTGTCAGGATATTTACAAAACCACGTATGCGTAATTAGGGGTCAGAGAAATCGTTTTGGGATTGCCCTGTAAGACAATGCCATGAGCAGGACCCTAGGATCAATAGTTTAGGGCTGCTGGAGCTGTTGATCCAGAAAGGAAGGATACACTTTTGCTAAGTCCCTAGATAAGGACTAAGGAGACCTGCATTTAGTGCCTGGCTCTGACACTGATTTCCTGTATGACTTTGGACAGCTCAATCTCTCTGGATGAAATCTTAGCCCCGTTAAAGTCAAAGGCAAAACACTTCACAATCAACTTCAGTGGAGGCCAAGGTTTCACGCTCTCTGTCTCTGTTCCCTGTCCATAAAATTAGAGATAATGATACTCCTTGACATCAAAGGGGTGTTTTAAGGCTAACACATTAATGAACCTGAGGCACTCAGATACTGTGGTGAAAGTATTCAGAAAGGGTGTGTCCAGATTACAGGATTTTTCGGAAAAAGTGGCCTTTTTTCAAAAAAACTTTACCTGCGTCTGGACTGCTGCCGCGTTCTTTCGAAATTAAATCGAAAGAATGTGGCAGTTTTTTCGACCGTGGAAAACCTCATTTTACAAGGAATAGCGTCTTTTTTCGAAAGTGCTCTTTTGAAAAAAGGCGTTATTGAATGCAACCAGTGCTTTTTCGAAAGAGAGCATCCAGACTGCCTGGGTGCTATCTTTCGAAAAAGCAGCTCTCTTTTTCAAAAATACTGGTTGCTGTCTAGATGCTCTCTTTTGAAAGAGGCTTGTAGTCTAGACGTACCCAACGAGAGGATCAAAGTGGAGGTACACCAGAGATCAGTTTTGCCAAATTTCTTTAAGATTTCAGGAGAAAGCCATCTTGGCCTTTTTGCTTTCTCTCCACTGGTTGATTAACAAAGTTAATCTTTGCTCTTTGGTGGAAGATAACATGGTCACCTTTGATGAACCCTTAAAAAGGATGAATGATATAAGGATAGATGGATAGCCACAATAGGAGGGGGAACAAAGTGAACCTAATATGAAGAAATGTTTAAAAACCTGACCACTCACATCTTCAAGGCAGTTCTGGTGAGGAAACATCACTTTAAATATCAGAAATATAGGGAGAAATTAGTGATAAATAACACATTTTTTTAAGTTGGTAGTAATATCCTTTAGTTTTCACTTTTCAACAGTTAATAATTTCAGGTGTCTGTTCCAGTAGACAGCCTATGTTTAAGAATGTCTCTAAGGGCACGTCTACACTTGCACCCTAGTTTGAACTAAGGATGCAAATGTAGGCGACCAAAATTGTTAATGAAGCGGGGATTTAAATATCCCGCACTTCATTAGCATGATCTCGCCAGCGCGTTATTCCGCTCAACAGCTGTTTCAAAAGTGAAAGTGCACGCCGGGACGCGTTAGTTCGAACCAAACCCCTTAGTTCGAACTAACGTTACTTCTTAAATCCCTTGGTTTTATAACATTACTCCTCATTTTTTGAGGAGTAATGTTAGTTCAAACCAAGGTGTTTGGTTCGAACTAACACGTTTGAATCAGCTGTGATTTGAACTAGCACGCCGGCGAGATCATGCTAATAAAGCGCAGGATATTTAAATCCCTGCTTCATTGACAATTTCGAATGCCTGCATTTGCATCCCTAGTTCAAACTAGGGTGCAAGTGTAGACATAACCTAAGAGTGGGCCAGATTCTGTGCTCTGTTACACCTTAGTACTGAGATAACTAATGAGATTGCTGAGTGTAGAATTGGACTTACTCTGGTTTAATATGATCCAATGCTTAGGAGACCTGGGTGCAATTCCTCCCTACCCCACAGGTACCTTATGTTACCTTAATCATTCTGTACTTCCATCTCTCTGTAAAATAGTGATAATACAAGCGATATTGTGAGCAGAAAAGCATTAAAGACTGTGAGGTACCCAGACAATATCCCAATGGGGATCAAAACAGACCAGTAGACTATGACCATGGGACTCTTTCTGACTTTTCAAAGTTTGGTCTCTTGTTGAAGTCTAGGATGACATCCTCAGGCAGCTGGTGCACTAAAAATAGGTAAAAAATACCATCTAATTTATTGCATTCGCTGATCACTTCAGAGCTCATGGTCTCTTGTAATTACAGCAGTTAAAGCACTTCTCTGTAAGAAGTGAGAGTTTTCACTCAAGGAGATTAAGGAGATAGCTGTATCATTAGAGCATTGAATGTGCTTCATCTGCCAGAAATCTGTAATAGTGTAAAGGTTATGGAACTTCGTTTTCAGATACAAATTTTCCTGGCAAATTAAGTTAAATAAACATTCTTGAATCTGGATTCATTGATATAAAAATTTGGGAAAGCAAAAGAATTTGTGCTGTTTGAGTTCCTATTTTCAATATAAATTGATATGTTTTCTTTGCTGCTTGTTTGATTGGCTGTTGGGTTAAGGGTCATTTATATAAGATAGTATGTCTACACTACAAAGTTAGTTCGAACTAACGGATGTTAGTTCGAACTAACTTTCATAGGCGCTACACTAGCGCTCCATTAGTTCGAATTTAATTCGAACTAACGGAGCGCTTAGTTCGAACTAGGTAATCCTCATTCCACGAGGATTAAGCCTAGTTCGAACTAGCTAGTTTGAATTAAGGGGTGTGTAGCCCCTTAATTCGAACTAGTGGGAGGCTAGCCCTCCCCAGGTTTCCCTGGTGGCCATTCTGGCCAACACCAGGGAAACTTGTATGCCCCCCTCCTGGCTCCGGCCCCCTTAAAGGGGCACGGGCTGGCTACGGTGCCCGTGCCGGGTGCAAACCTGCCAGCACCCAGCCAGCAGACCCTGCACCTGGCACGGATCGAGCCACCCACCCGATGCCCCCCAGCCCTCCCCCTCTTCCCGGGACCAGGATGGCGGCTCTCGGGAGCTTGCCCGGGACCGCAAGAGGCGGGCACCCGCCTGGGCTAGTGCGGACATCGTGGACCTCATCCACGATCTCCACACTAGGCCCAGGAAAGTGGCCGGCTTGGGCAGGAGAGCTGCCAGCCTGGCCACCCAGGAGCAGGTGTGCAAGAGAATCAAGGGGGTCCACTGAGACTCCCGACCCTGAGCCCTGAGCTTACAATGGCCGTCCTGGGTCAGACCAAAGGTCCATCTAGCCCAGTAGCCTGTCTGCCGACAGCGGCCAACCCTGGGGACCCTGGAGGGGATGGACCGAAGACAGTGACCAAGCCATTTGTCTCGTGCCATCCCTCTCCAGCCTTCCACAAACCTTGGGCAGGGACACCACTCCTACCCCCTGGCTAATACCATTCCATGGACCCAATCTCCATGACTTGATCTCACTTCCCTTTAAACTCTGTTCCAATTCTAGCCTTCACATCCTCCTGCAGCAAGGAGTTCCACAGGTTGACTCTTTGCTTTGTGAAGAACAACTGTCTCTTACTAGTTTGAAGCCTGCTACCCATTCCTTTCCTTTGGTGTCCTCTAGTCCTTCTTTATGGGAACTAATGAAGAACTTTTCTGTATGCACTATCTCCACCCAACTCCTGCTTTTAGAGACCTCTATCCTGTCCCCCCTCCGTCTCCTCTTTTCTAAGCTGAAAAGTCCCAGTCTCTTTAGCCTCTCTTCATATGGGACCTGTTCCCAACCCCTGATCATTTTAGTTGCCCTCCCCTCTCCCAGCCTCTCTCTTCTCCTCTCCCACCTCTTTTTCCCAGTCTCCCCCTTTTGTTCAATAAAGACAGATTCCATTTTGGAAGACACGTTATCTTTATTTTGTACATCAAGAAGAGGGGCTAGGGAAGGGTAAGTGGAAGGAGGTGAGGGAGGAATGGGGCACGAGCCCCCGATGGGGAGGACTGGGCTGGCTCTGCAGGCTTCTGGGGGTGGAAGCTCTCCTGCAGCCCCCCAATTGCCCCCTCTCCCCAGATGGCAGCCTGCGGCAAGTGCAGCCAGGCTGATGGCCGAGTGCTGTGATGTGCCCAGTGTGGGCACTCAGAGCACTCCAAGCCAGGACTGCTTTGCAAGCGGGGCACCCCTGAGAACTGTCTGTCTGGGGTGGGGGTCAGGACCCTTTAAGCACAGCCCTCAGCTAGCCTGAGACAGCATCTCCACGCTCTAAGTCCTCCTCTGATGCCCTGCCGGCACTGCTTCCGGCCATCCTTAAGCCCGGTTCAGGGTCCACTTAATGTGGACGCGCTAGTTCGAATTAGCAAAACGCTAATTCGAACTAGTTTTTAGTTCTAGATGTGTTAGTTCGAATTAGCTTAGTTCGAATTAACTAATTTGAACTAAGTTAGTTCGAATTAACGTTGTAGTGTAGACGTACCCATATGGAATAAACCTCTTTGGAGAGTTTCCTACACAGACATTTAGGGATCCCTGTGTGAAGCTGGGTAGTTTTGGATGTCAGGCTTACTTGAAAACATTGTCTTCAGTTTCATTTCACAAGGATTTGCATCTTTTAATATTGAGCGACAAATAAACTCCAGAGATTCAAAGTGAAAGTCATTCAAGATAGGAGTTTCATTTGTTTTGATGAAAAACCATAAACTGGCCTAAATCTCCTTGATTCTGAGCCCAGGTTCCCTTCAGAAGGCTTTGCAAGCCATAGTAAACATCCTGGTGAACCTAAGGCGATTCTCAAGTTTGGGATGGAATCCGAAACCACTTGACATTCCTATGGTTTTGGGTTCCATTGTAAACATTCTTCACAGCTCTGGTAACTAATTCAGTTTAGTCACAGTGTGTAGGACGGGTTTAGATAGCCACCAAAAAAAGGCTTCTTCCAATCAAAGTGACTTATTAACCAGTTGATTTCACTCCCAACTCATTACATTAATTTTCCATTGATATTTCTCTGGCATAGATCTTACAGTTCCTCTGCATGCTTTGGAAGCCAGCATGATAGGTTAACATGGTGCAACCATTACTTAGCTCACCAACAGACTGAAAATACCAACTCAGCTACAAAATGTGCATGGATCCTGATCCTGAAGTCTTTCCATATTTTGTTTTCACTCTTCATGCAGTCAGAATTCCCAGTGATCTCCACAAGGAACAAAAATGGCAGGAATTATAATGTGGCTTTTTTCACCTGGAAATCAAGCATCAGTTGCATGACACATTGATCACATAAACTGATCACATTGTACAAATTATCTGTACATATTTATGGGTGTTTGGGGATCAAAAATATTTCCAACATAGAAACAAGCACCTAGTTTCAATTCAGTCCATGAAAGTTAGGTTCCCTTCTGATGTATTATATTTGTCTCCCGTACATATGGTTTTCTAAATCTACACAAAGAGTGAGAAACAGCTTCCTTTGTCCCCATACTGCCATATATTTTAATGTGCTAATGGTACTACCATCTCCTCTTCTTCTCACTGCTGCAGTATTTAAATAAATCGAGCCATAGAATTTTGTGGGGCTTGTTTTGTTTTTATCAATAACATTCTCAAGACCTCTCTTCATTCAATAAAAGTGTTTTCCATCAAGCACCCCCTATCAAGGATATAATTTGGATCAATATAAATTAATTAGGCCCAGATCCTCAGCTAGTGTAAATAGGTGTAATTCCAGTCACCTCAGCGGAGATCTGCTGATTTACCCCACTTAAGGATGTAGCCCTTAATTCCCCCTGCAACAAACTCTCCTGCCTCCTTGGCAGCCTAATGGGGAGCATAGCACAGGAGCACCGCACTAACCAATTGGTGTCTTTAAACTAGATAACATTCATTTTCTCTCTGGGTCTTTGGGGATTGCTTTTGTAATTACTCCAGGTTCTGTAACTGTCTCAGATTTGCTCCGTGCCAGAGAACCTGAATTTGTATCAAATAATGCATAATTCATATGGCATGGACAGCAATTATGAGCTAATTGAGGGGTGTAATGTTTAAAGAAAGGATACATTATGAAGAACATCAGGAATGTCGGAAGGAAGAAAAAGGCTCTTCAGTTCATTGAGTCTCATTTCCTTTAATATTGTTTGCCTTAAAATAGCACTAATTGTCCCTTGAAGGACGCAAGAGAACCCCAAGTTTCCCGCTTCAACAACATTTCTTGGGAGATAACATTGCAGTCATTATTCGTCATGGGAAAAGTAATTCAATTGTCAGGTGTGAAATTATTCCTTTCCGTTTTGCCCACTGTCATGCAATTGGTGCTTGATTATCTACCCAGTGATATTCTTACTCTTAAAACCAGGTGTATTTCAATTAATACATCCCTCTTAATCCTTTCTCATCCTTCAGATTAAGGGATGAAGGGTTTTAAGTTATCTTCTCTGCAATACCTTTTGCTCCTCTGATCACCCGAGTAGTCATGTTTTCCGTGTTTCTTCTCATGTATTATAATTTCTGCTTTTATTCAGATAGATTGAATGGTTTGCTGATAATTTGGACAGAGTTCCTGGCATGTTTCTGTCTTTGGACGATGAGGACAATTAGCTCCCCTAAAAAAAAATACGTGTTTTTCCTTTCAAGAGGCACCATGGCTATATACACTCGGGGATGGGGACTCCATCCCCTCCCCCCACGCCACCTTCCACACAAATCCAGTGGCATCAGGGTTTAAAATGGACTCTCTAGGGGAAAGAAGCAAACCGCCCTTATTGAAGGAGTTGGGAATTTTGTTTTGTTTTGTTGATGGAACATGACCACAGATTAAGAATGATGAAGTTGTGATGAAAACAGTTCACGTATATTAAGCAAAGCAATGTTCTAAGGTATCCTAGTTGAATCTGAGGAGCTCAGGTAGTTTGCCAGGAGAAAGAGTAGGAACTTTGAGTGTCTCTAAGAATTTAGCCGGGAGGGACTGAGGTAAAAGGCAGAGCATTCATGGCTCTAACCGCATTTGGTTTTTAGGAATGATGGTGGCGTATGGGGTTGACTGCATCAGGTACTGAATTGCTAACTCTGCGTCTGAAGGCACATTGGCTTAGCGCCCTGTAAGAAGCGTGAAAGGGAAGAGCTTTGGGGACTTCAGGAGGTGGGTAAACATTCAGTCTCATACCTCTGGACTCAATCCCAGGGATGTAGCCATGGGTGGGACAAAATGGGGCATGATCCACCCACTTTGCACTCAGGACCACGCCCCTCCACCCTGCCTGGCAAGCCAGCCAGTGAGCATGGCTGGGGCATGCCCCCCTCCCCCCATGCCTCTGACCTCACTTTCCCCATCCCATTCTTGCCCACCCATGTGGATTCTTCTGGCTACTGCTCAATCCTCCCTCTTAGGTCTTTGTAGACAGCTGTGTTAGGAGGGAATATGGCACCGATTGAGCTGACAGGCCAGCTGCTTTGATTGCCTGGTTTAGGGAAGCCTGGGAGAAACAATGGTTTTCCTGTGGCCTAGATTCGAGGCTGTATGGTCTAGGTGTGAAACTCAGAGGCTCATCAGAGTGTCAACTGTCAGGTCAGATGCTATTAGAGATTTGTCCTACCCTGGAATGTTGATGTGGTGGTGCTGGATGCTCTGTGCTTTCAGCAATGAAAGCTTATGGCCTAATACATTTGTTAATCTTTCAAGTGCCACTCGACTCTTTGTTGTTTCTCCTGAATTGTTTTTCTCTGGCAACCTGGCTTGTTTTCAAGAACTCACGGTGTGGAAAGTATCAGACCAAGTCTCAAGTCAGTATGTGAGGCTGTCAGGAAACACCGGTTTGCACGATCAATCGCATTATTCAACCAGTTGATTAGCGAGACACAAAAAGGTGCCGTACATTGAGGCTGGTCATTTTCCTCTCTGAGCTCCGCATCATGTCATCTGTCAGCACAAAGCACAGCATTATGAAATCAGTCCTAGAGGAATGTATCAAGATTGTGGCATATGTGGTTCTGTGGTGCTGCCTTCTCTTTCTGGATGAGATTGGAGGGTTCAGTATAGTGGGAACAGAACAGCTGCCTGCTGTCTCCTGGCCTTAGGGAAATACTGTATTTAAGACATAGGCACAAGGGGGCAGAATTAAACATGAAATTTCAATCTTGACTTTGCCATTTCCTTCTATTCCCCCAAAACTATTGCACTGTACAATTATGGATAATTATGGAAAATATAAATTAGGTGCATGTCGCATTGATTTGGCCCTTTAAGAGTCGGTAAACTATGGCGTCACACACCAATAATTGCAGGCATTGAAAAAAATACTTTGGAAAATAATTTCTCAGGAACAGAAAATGTCTGCAATTAATAAAAAAAATATCTTCCCATTTTCCAGTGTAATTGAATATTTGTAAATACTTTTTGGAAAGAATGGTTATGGACTGAGATCTCCATCCCAACCATGTGTGCTCTCCTTTTTTTTTAGCAATGATTGCTTTATGGTTTATATGCTTCCTTTTAGTTTACCTTGTAATATTTCATAAACGTTCTCTACTTCCTTGTTTTGTTTTTCTCTGTTGCTTCCTGGACAGGTTTCTATCACATCACCTGTAGGGGAACCCTATAGCCTCCCTGGACATTCAGTAATGGATTTGATAGTAGCCAGCCTTCTACAAAAGAAATTTAAAAACCAGTTACAAAAGGGAGACATCAGAACTGGAATTTATTGTCACTTTAAACACTATCAACTTAGGACTGAATACAGATCTCAACTTGTTGACACATTACAAAGGTCATTTCCCCTCTCTGGATATTCACATTTCCAGACCAAAGAGAATGACCCACTTCCACCCTGACTTGATTAGCTTCATTAACGGAATTAACTTTTTCCTTAATTATACTCCTGCTTCTTTAACTTCAGGTATGTCTACACTAGCCCCCTAATTCGAATTAGGGTAACTGAAATTGCAAATGAAGTGCAGGATTTAAATATCATTAGAATGTTCCTGGGCAGTCGCCATTTTGGAAATTGACTAGCCCGGAATAACTGCCTGTGTCTACATGCGGCAGTGAAACGGGAGTTTGAAGTAAAGCCCTAACTCTAATTAGCTGTTATTCCTCCTGGAATGATGTTTACCGGCTAATTCAAATTAAGAGCTTTACTTCGAACTCCCATTTCACTGCCGCGTGTAGATGCGGGCAGTTATTCTGGGCTAGTCAATTTCCAAAGTAGCGACCGCCTGAGAACATGTTAATGAAGTGCGGGATATTTAAATCCCGCGCTTCATTTGCAATTTCAGTCGCCCTCATTAGCCTCTCTAATTTGAACTAGGGGGCTAGTGTAGATGTACCCTTCCACTCTGATTGATCTGATGAAATGAGTTTTAGCCCCGAAAGCTCATGCCCTAATAAATCCCCGTTGCTTTAACCTCAAGTTAAAGAAGTTTTGATCCTGGCATTTCCATAGTTTAGCTTCAGAGTATTTGGAACCTGAATGAGTAGCAAGTTAAGCAGAGAGCAGAACGCTTTGTGCAGGAGCTGTGCTGTGGCAGGCAATGGTATAGGACAAATGATGATCCATGGGGAGTCAGGGAATATTTGGCCCTAGATTCACAGGTCCTCTGTCAGCCTCTGAAAATCAGCCACTCCCAATGGTCTGATTGTGTGACCCACACTTACACAGTGTGGCTGTTTGTCCCCAGCTAATGGCTGAACCATAAATAGGATTCTGAATCTGATACAGCCTTTGAAGTAGCGGAGAGGAATGTTTTAGATGAAGAAGTAGATAGATGATCATGCTTTTAAATGCAGAGTTCTCGCATTCCTGTAGAGAGCAACTCATATAGTGGCATTGTATTACGTGTTTATCTGTATAATCCAGTACAGAGACATAGACAGTCTTCTCACATCACTGACTTATGCCAGCCAATGAAAAGGCAACATGCAAATTAAGCCCAGTCTCCACCATTCCACTCCAGTTCTCTGTGATGTCACAAGGATGCTATTTAACAATGACCTGAATTGTTGTTCTGGCCCTCACCCTAATCATAATAATTAGATACAAGAACAGTAATGACTTTGCTTAATTGCATACATAATTTCTTCAAATGCCGCTTACTGTGAAGGTCGAACAGGCAAAAGAGCAGTGCTATTGAGTCTAGCGCTAGGCCTCACTTCGTGCAGCTCCACTGTTGGTAGGGCTAGCAAGAAGTCCTTTGGTATCCAGAGCAGTATGGGGATAAGTGACCTAGTCAGAAAAATTCTTAAAGAGCCGGTTTTTAATTTTCATTCACGAAGGAATTAACAGGTTTGATTGTCAAATTCCAGAAAAAAAACATTGTGAATAATTATTTATTTGAATAATTTTAGATGCAAAATAATGTAATTACAAACACAGAGAGAAAACAAATGCTGTCTGGGGACAGATACACTAGGGTTCTAGTCCTCCAGAGATAGGTTAAGAAGTTAGGCATGTGCATAACTTCACACATGGGAGGAATTTCACTGAAAGTCAATGGGATGGCTTGCATGGCTAAAACTGAGTGGTATGGGCTGAAATCAACAACAAAAAGGCTTCAAGTGCAAAACTCAACTCTATTAGCTATGGAGGCAGAACCTGAATAATGTAATAATTTGGAGCTAGTGGCAAGTTCCTATGCAAAGCAAATTGTCATGCTGTGCCTGTCTTTGCAAGAGCATTTAACTCTGTTATCAAGACTCTTTATTGGGAGCATTGTTTCCTATTTTCAGCATAATTGGTTCAAAAGAATGTGAAGAGATCAATTGGTCTTTGTTAGTAGCAATTTGCTACCATAGAGAAAATAAAAGGAAAATGTGATTGCTTTACAAAGATGGGAAGTAAATATTTTATTGTCTCTTTGTTTCAGGATTTTAGCTTTCCTAGAGATATTGATACTTCTGAAGTGCTCTGTATGGGACCATGACTGACTTGCTAGGTGGGCTGTGCTGCTTCCTGTGATTCACTGATATCTGTTATAACTTCAGATTTAAAAAAACCCCACACTAATTGACAGAAATGGCTTCATGGATTCCGATAATAATAATTAATCTGAACTTTTATCTCATTTGAGGGCTCTTCTTAGCAAAGACCTTATTTATTTCGAAACTGGACTGTTAATAACTCCAGTCATCTGAATAAGTGGGTTGTGGCCACAAAGCTCATGATCCCATCTACATGTTTTGTTAGTCTCTAAGGTGCTGCAAGACTATTTGTTGTTTGTTTCTCCTACACCAATGGGACAGCTTCTCTCATAGGCATAGTTAACCCACCTCCTCAAGAGATGGCAGCTAAGTTAGTGGGAGAAGCCCTCCTGTTAACCTAGCGTTGTCTACGCGGAGGGTTAGTTTGGTGTAACTACGTCGCTCGGGGAAGTGGATTTTTCACAATCCTGAGTGATGTCTTTATAGTCTGTAGTGTAGATCTGGCTTAAGCCAAATGGCGTTCAAGCCATTGCTGACTTTCGAGAGATGGAGTTATCTTTAATAAGCATCTGTACTAAAAATCTTTAATAAACAATGTGATGCCTTGCAAGAATGAGAGGGGAATGTTCTCAGATTTTCTTAATGGTATTCCAGGCTAACTAGGCCATGAAATATTGGAAATATCTGGGAAGAGTTGGGATACATGACAAGTTCAGACTTCCAAAGCGGTTTGAGTAGAAATCAGAAACGTTAGCTATTGTCTGAACTCACTCACCAAAGGGCATATTGTCCATTTGCAATCTAGCCTGGAGTAAGGCTACCAGAGAGTTGCACGGTAGCAGCCTGGGTGGGAAATGTTGACTCAGAGATTCAAACTACCTTCTGCTCCTGGAGAGCATGAGCTGCACTGGCTCTTTGTCTGTCACACTGCATGCTCCCCAGTGTACTGGTTCATGTCACTGACTGTACTGGAAAGGATGGAGTCTAGGTACCTCCCGATTCTGTTCCTTCGTGCCCACCTGAATGAATGTTGAATGTAATGGCTTTGTGGACCTGGTACCCTTGCATGTAGGATGCAGTGGTATAGCACATCAGCACAAGTAAGTAAGTGGGCAATTAATCAGCATCCCTTGGACCCTTGTGCAGGACAGACCATAGTCTGACCCCCAATTTTTGAAGATTGTCCATTAATGCTAATAAACTAAAGGCTGGACCTCCCTCGTCTGGCACCCTCGGGACCTGACTGGTCTCGGATAAGGGGATTTTCCGGACAAGAGGAGGTCCTTCCCAACATGGCCCATGCTGCCCTTCTGCCCCTGGCTAGGGCAGTAGCCTGGCCCCGCTGCTGCATGCCCGGTCGTGGCTCTCCAGGCTGGAGCTACATGGCTGTCACTAGAGCCAGAGCTCCATGGCTACTGCCACCACCCCCCGATCTCTATGACCGGGGCCGTAGCTCCACATGGTCAGTGCCAGCCAGGGCTGGAGTTTTGCGACTGCCGCTGCCGGCCCCTGGCTACTGTCCAGCCGCAGGGCCCGAAACTCCTTGCTGCTCCTCCCCCACTCTGCCCCATGGGTCTCCAGGCTGAGTTGCCAGCCTCTCCTGCCCTACAGCCTGACCTCCCTTTACCTGGGCTCTGTCGTCCAGGAACATGGTCCAGACCATGGATGTTGCTGGACCACAGGTCCTGGGTAAGGGAGGTACAACCTGTAGAAAGACATCCCCACAGTTGGCCCTGACTTGAACTTTTGGGACCCTTCTGTACCCACCTAAATGCTTGGCTTACCTCTGTTCTCCCTGGTCAGCCTACATCTCCCCTCACTCACCATGGCATCCCCTTTAGGAGGCCATGTCACACTGCTGCAGCTCATCAAGACATTGTCCAGATGGGGAGCTGAGCTGGGAGGTGAGAACAAAACAATCAAACTATAACTGTCATGAGGTACCACAGCCGCATTTCGGGAATTGAACTATTCCGGTTCTCACCTGTAATGTATCTGTTTTTGGCTGCTCTGCTTTTTGTCCATGTAAATAGAATCTCAACATTTTCCATGGAAAGAGGCATTTTTCAAGAAAATGTCATGTTGTGGAAAATCCAATTGACACTGAAAAACAGTTTTGATGGAAAATTTCCATGAACAGCTCTAGATGTGGCCCTTCATGTAAGTAAGGATTTCCTGCATGAGTAAATACTTTAGGATAGGCCCTTGTGGATGATTCATGTGAAGAGATGCTTATATCATGAGAGTTAAATCAAGCCCATCCTGGCAACAAAGTTGAACTCTGAGGCTGTCTGGAACTCGAACTAATAGTTTAATCTACAGAGAACCTACGCTGGTCCTAACTTCAAAATTATATATAATTTTGTTCCCTGGAGTAAAGAAAATATTGTTCTCCTAAGAGCAGAAAAGGTTCATATAATGGATAAATAGAGCTTAGTAAGTGAAAATAAAGTGAATGGCTAGCGAGAAAGGCAGCCCTTAATTTGAAATAGCTAACCTGTGATTATTTTTATTTATTGATTTGTAAATATATTTTAAAAAATCCTGGTTGCCCTACACCTGGGCAGGCTGCTCATAGTGAAATCTGGTGCTTTAATGTATGCCACTGTTATTTGAGCTGTACTGAACAAGCCGTCCTAAGTATATGTGCTTTAGTAAGGCTGTAGAGCTGGAAGATTAATGAGATGAGGCTGCTGAAAGGCACAGATTGTTTCACGCTTCTATAGTGCTCCTTAGCTCAGGGCCGGTTTGCAAATGTACAGCATTGTTCACTAAAGCCCATACAGGGTTGCGTGGGTCAGACAGATGTCAGAATAATCCAGTAAGGTACAGACTGTTAGAGACTGCAGTGCTAGCCAACAGGCAGCAGGTTCAAATGTGATTTAAATAGAGTATTAAATGATTAACCCTGAGAGCAATTACTCTGCAGATGAGTAATCTCTCCCACAGATTTGTAGCACTTCCTTTCTTCCGGTTCAGTCCCCAAGGTTGCCCCAGTCATCTTCCAGGTAATACCATTACCATCGCTGGATGAAAGACCTGGTCCTGCTGTTCTCATAGCCCTGCTGAAAACGCTTCTTCCCACCATCCCCCTTCAAACCGTTTCCTTGCTTTGCCACTGCTCGTGTTCTCCAACAGCCCTTGCTGACAGTACTCTGGTCTTTCCATTTCTGGCGTTCTGGTTCCTGATAGAACAATCCCGTTGAAAATCGGCTGCAGAGAGACAGGGTACGGGAGACACCGAGACTGAAGAACAGAGAGTGTTTCTGGTAATGGTAAAGCAAGGCTCCAGGGAAAGTCCTAGCCTATTTCAGTTTCCCTCTGCTGAAAACTTCAGGACCTGAGCAGCAACCAGTGTCTAAAGGGTTAAATGAAAAGCTGGAGAAGTTATTCTTATGCATCAGTTACCTTTTCCCTCTCCCCCACGCCATATCTCCCATTGTGGCCTCTCTTAGAACCTTAACTGGGATTTGAGTTTTTCCACTACAATCAAACAGAGAAACATCCTTCAAGCCTCATCTTTTTCAAGGCCCTGACAACATAACAAGACAAGATCTCTTGGTCACTTCCTTTGTTTTGTTTCTCAGACTGATTTTCAGTTAAGTCCCATGTCACAATGAAGGCATTCTATCATACAAACTATAAGAATATTTTTCTGTTTGATGAATTTTAGTTTTAATTTCCTAAAGTATATCAGGCAGTGTGTTAAGGTAATCTGATATTCACAATATTCCAGATCTCTTTATTACAGCATAAACAATTTGTCCTGGTAATTTTCTGCCAGTATGTAACTTGTGTTTGCATATATAGGTGGATAATGGCTAATTACTACACAGATATTATTAGAGCTGCACAGATAGGTTGGAAACAGTTATTAAATCAGCAGTATGCACATGTTTATGAAAATCGTATGCATTTACAAGCATGCCAATCTAATGAAGTCTGTAAGCAATAATCCTGGAAAATCTAAACAAATATAGTTATAAAAATAGAGAAAGGGATTTGAGGAATGTCTTCCTTTGTTTCCTTTCTAAAAAGGGCAGATTTTTTTTCAAATGACAGATTTGCAAAGGGTTCATGCAGCGCTTTGATTGTTCATGCTTTAATATTCCTTACAAGTGGATTTTAAGAGCCCCAAGTTTAAAAGAACTGTCTGGGCATGTGTGTGATTGCATTGTTTCCTAGCAGTGTGGGTTTCGTAGTAGCAATGCGTGCCACATATTGTGCTATCATCTGTGCTTGTATCCATGTGTATTTAAGTGTAAATCAGATTATCATTTACACCCATAGCTCTGCAGAAAGTAGGACTGCTATTAAAATGGTTGTTTTCATGCATCTATCTGTAAAATGTAATATTATTTTGCAAAACATGTTGATTTTATTTTCACTTGCGGGCTGTTTGTTAAAGAGCAGTGAAAAGCAGATAATCTTGACAATCTAATATGTTCATTTTACTGACCCTACACAGCTACACTGCGGCGCTATTTTGGGATACTGGAAGTATTCTGAAATAGCTATTCTGTGTCTTTTGAGTGTGCCCGTTATTTCAAAATAAGAAGCACGCTATTCCAGCAGCCCTGTAACCCTTGTTCTATGAGGGTTATGGGATGTTTCGGAATAGTGCTTTTTCATTTTGAAATAAGCTATTTTGAAAATACCTTGAAATAAGCGAGGCGATTTGTGTAGCGCAAATTGTGTAGCTTATTTCAAAGTAAGGGTGCAGTGTAGACACACTCGCACTGACTAATTTGCCCCATTTCAGCAAAACACTTAAGCACATATGTGACATCAACTGGAGTTGAGCATGTGATTAAGTACTTTGTTGGATAAGGTTGGATTTAAGCATATGCTTAAGTTTTCTACTGAATATGGGCCTAGTAGTTTTATCTGTGATAATAAATTAGAGCTGCTGAGAAAAGCATTATTATATGGAAATAGTCCTAACCAAACATCTTATTCATAAAACCTATGACAAAATTGAGCATTCCACTCTGAATAGATAGAACTGTGCTTGTTATATTAAATAACACATAGGCATACAGGCAAGAAGAATTTAAAACCTTCGCCATTGCGGGGGAGGTGCTAAAATGCTGGCTTGGGTATATGTGCAAAATTCATCGGATTTCATCTATTATTGTTATAGAGATTTACCACCTGTCTTTGTTCCCAGGATTCCAAACCATTGTCTCTCTTGATTTGGCTAGAAGATTCAGTGGAGTCTCACATTTTATGCCATTTTATAATCTAGGTTACATTAGGGTTTCAGTAACTAGGAGAAGATGATTAATAATGAGGACTCCTCTGGCACCTTGGAGCCTAACAGATTTATTTCGGCATCAGCTTTTGTGGCTAAAAACCTCTTCCTCAGATGCAGATTTTAACCCATGAAAGCTTGTGCCCAAGTAAATCTGTTAGCCTTTAAGGTGCCACAAGACTCCTCGTTAGTTTTGCAGATACAGGCTATCACAGTGATCCCTCTGAGATGTATAACGTAGTTCTTACCACATTTGCAGTCCTTCACTTGCACCTATCCACCTGGGATGGACTGGTTTTTGAGGTGCTCATTGCTTTTAGAAGTGCTTTTCACAGGAGGGTATTTCAGGTATTCAGAATAGCTTTCTCTGTTGAAAAGCATCCAACAGCAGTGAATAGAACAGCTCGATTTATCATATTAGATTTGTACAGGTACATGCAATAGATGCTGCCAATACATTATTATTAATAATTGTTATTTTAAATAGCTGCACTCTTGGACATATTCCCAATAACTGGGAATGCCTGGGGGAGGAAGAGAAGACTTGAAATATGTAGATGAAGAGGGTGGAATAATTACCATCACTGCATCCTTCACAAAATATTTCCTATCAGGAAGCTTTCCACAGCTGTAGTTTTCAGTCTTTATTAGATCTATTATGCAAACACTGAATTCTTCTGAGTCAGCAAAAACACAGCACTGTGGTATGTGGTGTTCACACAGCCATGTAAATTATTCACCTTAATCACCCAAGTGTTGATTGAAGTGGAGGTTAATTGGTTAATTTGTTCTCAACCCCGAAGAACCCATGAAAATTGATTGTTATAGGAGTCGTTTAAAAACATGTATGTCACTCTTTCTTATGGTTCAGCTGCATCCCAAAGACACATAAGAACTCTTAGGCCATTATTAAAAATTAAGTAAATCATGCCAGGCCTTCGCTGGTGTTGCTTCTAAATTTGACAAATTCCTTTTGGTAGAAGTACCTATAAGTTATGTGCAGTGTCTCCCGCTGCATAGCTAGATTACAAAACAGTTCCCAAACAAATCATTGCTGTCATGGACAGGGTAGAGACCTGTGCACATAAGGGAAATATTGTATTTTTTAATATAAATAGCATATGTACCTCAATTTACTTGTGTGCTATTAGTCTGTGTGGCTGCATAGAGTTAAATCAAAGGAGGGGAATCAACAGGAAACAAAAGAATGGCAAAGTTCAGGTACAGTTCTGAGACGATCAAGGATCCTTGGAGAAACCACAAAAAATATGTATTAACTGGGGAATGTCCTGTGTCTGGCTCCTACAAGGCTTCTAAGGTTACCTTCCCTAGCTCTGAGCTTAAAACCTTAAAGATGCTGGCCTAGGGAAGAAAATGAGGCTGAATGACTTGCCAAGGGCTGGCCCAGGAGAGTCCACAAGCACCAACAGGGACTCGAGGATGCAGAGAGAGAGACTATTCTGCAGAAGGGCAGTCTGCTTCTCCCAGCCCAGAGACAGAAGCAGTTGGGTTGATGAGAACTTATTAAAGCTTTAAAGGCAATTTTGGCTTGAATTCATAAAGCTTTGTTCTGGAGTTATTTTAATGAGTTGCTGTCACAGTTTCCCAGAGGAAACGGCCTAACCCAGGTGAGCCTGCCAGGTTAACACAGTTGGCAAGTAGGGGGGCTGTCTACCAGAGAACCATTCCCATAATCATAGAAGCATAGGGTTAGAAGAGACCTCAGGAGGTCATTAAGTCCAACCGTCTGCTAACAGCAGGACCAATCCCAAGTAATAATGGCTGGTCCCTTCCCTAAGAGAGGTGCAGGAAGCCAGTTCCATCACCTTGAGGGGTACACTGCAGAGGGACTAAATGGATCTAAGGTGCAGCTCACTTTGTAACTGTGGCAGAACCACTTGAGAAGACCTAGGACACGTAAGATCTTTTCCATGATTCATTTCACAAAAGGAATCATTATATTTGCCCAAGTACTTGTATGTTGACCCCAGATCTGAAACTACCCGAATTTCTTCCTGACTGAGAGAGTTTCTGGCAGACTGTACATGTAGTTTCCTCTACAGATGCTGACGTGGTAACCAAGTTTTCATCCATCCATCCATCCACTGCTATTTGCAAAGGTTATGGGCAGTTATCTTAGTCTTGCTTGATTGATTGCAGGGAGCTTCCATGCATTCCACCAGCACAATATTCCTCATGGTTTTGAAGTTCATGGGTTGAAGTCATGTCTCCTTTATGCTATGCGACTAGCATCAGTCATTCACTCAAACGATTTATTGTGTATCTCTTTAGATACATGATCACTACTGCAAAGGGTTGTCTCTTGCAGTTTTCTGTCTCTTTATATTAGCTGTATTGGTGCTTATCTCTGACCTTGGCTTAGGTCTGTTTTCTCTCTGTTGCGTGTATATATATATATATAATGATCCAACCAACCTTCATGTAGATCCTGAGTACATTTATTGAATTCACCAGACTCTATTCTCTGATACTATTCGCCACATTTTCTGAGAGTAACAAAAATGTGGTAGTTGCATGTGCATGCTTACTTCTTGGATTAGAAACTAGATGCCTGTAGACATAGGGAACTGCATCTGCTACCTGCCATTCAAATGGCATACCGTTTTTGGTCACCTCTACCACCATTCACAACCGTCATTTTTCTACCCTAGCTGCAAAGGATGAGGAGCTGGGTTCTAACAACCATAGGACAACACTTGCAGCCCAAGCTGTCTGAATGCCGGGCTCTCCCCTACTTGATAGTAAATTTGTGTGCTACGCAGCATGGTTTTTCCCCTGTCAAGAATAATATATTAAATACCCAAGAAATGAAATTGACCATTGCATGCAAACCTGCGATAGCTTCAGCTAGTCCTGTGCAGGAGGTTACATCTTCCAGCAGCTTCAGATGAACAATAAAGTGCCTGCCAATAAATTCTCCTTTTGTATTTGAAATCCCAGTCTTCTAAAGGTCACAATCAAATTGACTAACTCGTGAGAAGTGGCGATCTGCTACCTGCAGCCAGAAGCAAGCACGGTGGCATATTTTCATTTTCAACACGGATCTCGCTTCACTACAGTGTATGCATTTTTCAGCTGGGCTCTGCAGGACCAGTTGATTAGAGGTCTTTGTGCTGATAATTGACAATGAATTGATGCAGATCAAATGTTGTCAATGAAGGCAGATGATTTCCTGTACTGTCTGGGAGGAATTCAGATCCGTGCCTTAAAAGGGAAAGGATTTGCATGCTCTTAACAGTCCTATCCCCATGTTAAAAAAAAATACAAAAATTACAGATTTGTACCCAATTTCTGTTGAGGATTTTTAATTACCTATTTTGTATGGATTTTTTTAAAATTCCATAGAATTATAGAAAACACGATAACCGATTCAGACTCTGTGTTGGAAACTCTGGGAACTGGAGCAGGCATCAGGCAATAGTAACTATCAGCCAATGTTATGCTTCCTGTAATCTGAGGCCGTACAGGGGCCCTTGCAGGTGTAAGTTAACTTATACTCTGTTTATCACAGGCCCTGGAAAGCAGCGATTAGCCGTTGTATGGTGTATGTCAGACACACTTCCCCAAACCACCCTGGACTCTGGAGGTGGGGAGCAGTACATGTGTGAAACTCTTAAACCAATTTTGCTCCAGCTCGGGAGACTTTGTGAGAAGCTATGTTCTCAGGGAGCTATTTATGTCCATGTTAAGGGCCTTATGCTGCCACAGAAGCCCAAAGCAGCTTTAGCATAATGGAGAACCAGGTCTCCAGTCTCTTCCGCAGAATAGCAAATCAGCTCAAACTCCTAGGAAGAGCCTCTTCAGCAGATAACACCTAGTGCTGTCCTCTTCCTGCTCCATTCAGCAGCAGCTGCACTAGCCAACAATTACTATGGAAGGACTAGGTCATTAGAAATCTTTAACCGCAGATGGTGAATTGGTGGCGTCCAAATACTAGCAGGCACCAAACCTCCTCGTGCTGTTCCTGTTCTAAAACTGCAGGAAGGCCAAACCCAGGCCAGTATGCAGGAGGGTTGAGAAGGGTGCCAAAGCACCCCTTGTGGTCCCCCAAGTAAGCATGCTCCAGCCGGCCAGGGGAAGGCAGGAGTGGCACTCTACCCCCACCTCCCTCCCCCATGCTCTGGCCAGCTGAGATTGATTTCCCCACTTACTTGGGTGGCCATGGGGGTGCATTCACACCCTTGCAGTCCACATTTGCAAAAAAAGAGACCCCACCCTCCCCCCCACACACACAGACATTCCTGAGTATGGGCCTGAAACCCTTCCTAATGGGCCTGCCTTTTCTTTTCTCTGGCATGTAATCTCCTGAAAGGAGAAAGGCTGGAAAATATGGTTCTTAATTATATTTGTGATAGTAGTCCCCATGTGCTAGAGGAGCAGACAGTCGCTGCCCTTATGAGCTTACAGTCTACATACACCAGACCGACTCAAGGTGGGAGAAGGGGTATAAACATAAAAGCAACAATCAATCTCCATCTCTCTCTCTCCCCTCTCTCCTTCTCTTCTTCTTTTCTATGGGTTAATGAGAAGGAAACCTGGCAGATCAAGCCCTGAGTAGTGCAGTCTGGCTACTGACCACAAGTGGTATAGTACAGCCTGCAGAACAGAGCAGGTTCTGGTGGGAAGTCCTAGCAAAAGAGCAGGACTTCCCACCAGATTACAGGGCAATGGCCCTGGGAGGGAGGAAAGTCAAGTCAAGCCCATGGAGGGTGAAAATGAACTTTCATTTATAATTTTATGCTGGGATTTTTTTAGGGGATTGCAGGGGCAAGGCCTGTGAATCCTGGCCCTGAAAGAGGAGTGAAGCTAGGAAAAGGAAAAGGTCTGCGACAGGCTGGGTGGGTAAAAGCCCAGAGAGTTAGCAGCAAGGGATGAGACAGAGCAGACCCTAACTGCTGGCTATGAGGTCACTGGGCTGGAATCTGGTGTAGTGGAAGCCCACAGGGGCCCCCTATCAGCCTGTGGAGATGCTGGTATGACGCCCTGGGGAAAGGACCAGCAGGGAACTTTGAGAGAAGGGATGTGAGGACCACAGGGCTCAGTGTTGGGCCCAAAGACTGCTTGATGGAAATATTTTCTTTGTTAATTTGTTGGATGCTATTAGCCCAGAAGGGGTGGCTTGAATTGTCTCTTGGCCAGAAGGTCAGTGAGCATCTGGTAGGGAGAGAGACACTACACCATGCCCAGCCACAAGGAGGTACTGGAACAGCGAGCGAATATCGTCACCATTGAATTTAATTCAGAGAGGATCTGTTACATGGAGGAAAAGTGAAGCAGGGTGAGGGAGACAAGATAGGGGCCAAGAAAGAAAAGAGGGAAATAGGGCCAAGCATGGATTCGGAGTGAGGTGAAATTCCCTTATGGTTACCATATTTACCAGGATGTCACTGATTTTGTTTGGCTATGAAAAGGAGGATTTATCATTCTGTGCTCAGTCACATGCATGATGTTTGACAACATGAAACCAAGATCTGTGGGCAGTCGCTGCTTGTTACGTTTAATCCTCATCGTGTGCTAAGTCTGAGCGGATTTACACATCAGGTGGAGCATGGTCCGTTTCAGTGGGACTGTTCAGGTGTGCAGGAATGTCAGGGCCCTAGACATGAGACTCCGTCTTCCATCAGAATTCTCTTGCTATCTCTTCCTGTCCTGCTCTCATGATAGTGCCAGTCTACTACTGTTGAAGGAAGTCAGTTAATTTGGATAAATACGGTTACTTAGCCAAACTGAATAGGCAACCTTTTCCAATTCAGCTGCAGCTCTATTTTAAGTAACTGATCACCACTCACTCACACACTGACTACCCCAGAGATGGTCTTAGAAATGGGATGTTAAACATACTTTTAATTGTTCCATTTGGGGCTTAACGTGTCTGTACTTTGAGATCCCTTGAGCATGAAAGGTGCTACATAAAACCAAATGCTCTCCTCTTCGGGTATTTCCTTCTGTACTCATGTCACTTAATAAACACAATGTTCCTGCGTAATTACTAATTGCATGTTTCTACTGTCTGGAGATTACAGAGCTGTTCTGCAGGTTGGGTGTAAAAATAATTACCATGTAAATCTGGTGTGCTGAAGATTTAAGCGGGGTGGGGGAGTGCTATTTTCTTTGAGCTAAACCCTGATGCTTTAGAGAAGTCTGGTGAAATGCAGTGGGATTCTTCTGTGTGGGGACGGGTTGAAGGCCTCTGTGAGGCTACACCAAATTGAGGTGTGGCATGGAGTGACTGTGCCAGAGGAGAGAATGAGCTACTGGACCCCTACCTGCAGAAAACCCATGTTTCTCTGTACTCTGCGGTGGGAAAGATGGCATTCTCTTTGTGGTCCCTTCAGATCCGCCCGTCCCATTTACTTGTCCATGTGCTGGGAAGAGAACTTTTCCTTGCCAATAACATGGTACAGAATCCATTGGCTCCCTGTTGCAAGCATATTCCAATAATCAGCTACTCTCTTGAATGACAAGCAAAAAATCACTGCAGCATTTGGCGGCGGGGGCATGTGAAACAGCTGCCTGCTTGAGTGTGACTATTCCTCAGTGGGTATAGCTCTGAAAAGGGGTTCTGAGTTAAATGATGGATAGTGATCAACTGCTAAGGAAAAATCGCAACCCCCTTGTATGGGTAAGTTAAATACAGGCTGAAACGTTAAAATGAATCACTGGCTTAAATCACATCCTTGTACCACCTTCCCTCCGACATGCAATCCCCACGTGTGGAATTAAGGCCAAAGCGGGGATCCACATTTTCTTCTGCACATTACAGAATATTTTTGTATTATTATTAAATGGCACTTCACTTATTTTTTGAATTCCAATCATATTTATTTTTAAAAGTTCCAAGATAAACGCTAACATGAAACGATACTCATAAGAACATAAGAATGGCCATACTGGGTCAGACCAAAGGTCCATCTAGCCCAGTATCCTGTCTGCCGACAGTGGCCAGTACTAGGTGCCCCAGAGAGGGTGGACCAAAGACAATGATCAAACAATTTGTCTCCTGCCATCCTTCTCCAGCCTCTGACAAACAGAGGCCAGGGACACCATTTCTATCCCCTGGCTAATAGCTTTTTATGGCCCTAACCTCCATGAAATTATCTAGCTTCTCTTTAAACTCTGTTATAGTCCTACCCTTCACAGCCTCCTCTGGCAAGGAGTTCCACAGGTTGACTACACGCTGTGTGAAGAAGAACTTTCTTTTATTAGTCTTAAACCTGCTACCCATTAATTTAATTTGGTGTCCTCTAGTTCTTCTATTATGGGAACTAATAAATAACTTTTCTTTATCCGCCCTCTCCACACCACTCATGATTTTATAGACCTCTATCATATCCCCCCTCAGTCTCCTCTTTTCTAAACTGAAAAGTCCCAGTCGCTTTAACCTCTCTTCATATGGGACCCGTTCCAAACCCCTAATCATTTTAGTTGCCCTTTTCTGAACCCTTTCCAAGGCCAAAATATCTTTTTTGAGGTGAGGAGACCACATCTGTACACAGTATTCAAGATGTGGGCGTACCATAGTTTTATATGTTTATATGCAGGCAGACTCTGTTGAACTGAGTGTAAAACTTAGCTCCAGACTGAAAATATGTCTGCACTAGAATGCATTTAGCTAGGGAGCTGGTAGGACAATGCAGTGCCCAAGGAATAATCATGGGCTTTTTCTCTACATTTTGCTGAAACGGTGGGCTTCTTTTGCCTCCTGCTCATCTCTTGAGCTGTCTTCAAACTAAAACTCCCATGCTGACGGCACATTACAAAGTGAATTCAGTCTCTGACAGTTTGCCAGCAGTTTGGATGAACTTTCCTCTGCGCAGCCCAATACCACACAATCCTACTTTCTCTGCTCCAGTATTGCAAAACATGGCCTTGTTAGCATCAAGTTCTTGAGTCCTATAGGCTGCAGCTGTCCTCGGTGTAAGATAATGTCTACTTATAATACAGCAGTCAGTAATGTATGCAGCCATGCTGACCTAACATGACCTAGTTGAAGTAAGAACAGTTTTTAATGGCCAATGGGACCTTCCAAGTTATGTTCCTTGCTGTGTGGATATGTAAAAGAAACTCCTATTGTGGCTTTTCATTGTCCTGAGCCTGATTACATTTTGGTCTGTAAGAAGTGCCCCTTGGGGTAAGTAATATCAGTTATACACCCCGGACATACAGTAAAGACTTGCTTCTCATGCAGCCGCAGCATTTTTCTTAATCAAGCTGTTGTAAAGATTTCCAGCAAGATGAAAGGACTGTCTGGGACAAAACATGGTATCCGGTGATGTAAAAGTGACCCTGGAAAATCAGGCTGTGCTGTCAAAGCACCAGGGTGTGTGTTCAGGGTACAGTTGCACTCCAAGACACTTTGTTTTGACACCTGGACACATCCACTAATTAATTGTTTTGGAGGGGAAGATGAGCATGGCTTATTAGGAAGTTCTCTTATAGATCCGATATACGGTTAAAGCTCTGTGATCCGGCATATTGAGGGTTTAAGGGGGTCCAGTTAATCAAATATTCTGGTTCACTGAGTGTTATATTTTACCAATAGAATAC
Source organism: Pelodiscus sinensis (assembly GCF_052426305.1). NCBI lineage: Eukaryota > Metazoa > Chordata > Testudines > Trionychidae > Pelodiscus > Pelodiscus sinensis. Next base: position 10,361,551 of record NC_143059.1, read on the forward strand.
CATGGGGAGAATTAGAGTATAATCAAATGATTCAAGTATAAAATAGTATACACGGGTAGTCACCAATTCAGTAGTAATACTGCATGCAGGGTGGTTGGTTTCTTGAAGTACTTGGGTGTATGTAGGGTACAGGCTTCTATATAGTAGATTATTTTATGAAATTGAATATCACTATGGGCAGCACAAGTCATACATCCAGATCACCAAAAATACACTTACCAGTGACACTCTACCGAACATAGTTTCATCTTTCTTTGGTGATGCAGAAGGCACTTCTGGATCTCGCAGTGCCTCAAGGTCATCATTATCAACATCAATTATCATTGCAGAGGTAGAAGGGGTTGAAGGTTTAGCTGAATCTGTAATGATCCTCTGATACTTCATAGAAGCTGCTTTCTTGAATCAATCCCTGGATTCAGCTTCCTGTTTTCTGCCTTTTTTGCATATATGTAGAGTGCAGACTATATGGTTGCATAATATGCTTGGCAGTATGCCAGTCCTGGTTATTAGATTGAAGATTTGTATTGGGAGATACCAGAAATGCCAGTTAACTGAACTTTCTGGTTAATTGAGTGCCGGATAACATTGCATTTATAGTATTGTTTTCCCCAGACTCTCATCTGAAACCTTGGTTTAAAAGCCGTTGTCTGGAAGTTTTCACAATTTTTTCTTTATAGACAGATTTATATAGCTATCCTTTTCTCTAGTGGTAAAAGTCAGTGATTCCACATAATAGGATTTTAATTCATACAGTCTGAGTAGGCTTCTGAGCTCATTCATTGAATGAGGTGTCTTCAGGAAAACAGGTGCGGGTGGGGGTGAGGGAAAATGTTTCGTTCAAAATGTTGAAATTTGAAACATTGTCGCTAGCTCTGAAAACACAGACTACCTCCCATGCAGTCAGTGAAGTAATATGTTTTCCAGAAGCTGAAAATCTGACCCATTATCTTTTCATTTTAAAAAAAAATCTTTTTCAGTGCTTTATTGATGGTCACTTTTCAAACATCATACCTCTGAAATATAAATATAAGCTATGGTAGCATTGAGGTTGTGGTGTTCAAATGAACAAGTTGAAAAAAGGAAAAGCAGAGTTATTTCAGTAATATTAATACAGCCGCACTGAACATCAGGTATATTGCATACTGTATATTTTACAACTTAACATCATATGATGCTATACATTTATCTATAAAACAGGGATAGTAAATATTATCTGTAGTGCATCATGGCCAGGTTAACTCTGATATTGGAGTTGTATAACATTTGGGGGAGGGTATATTTTAAATTAAAAATTCAATTATAAATACTTTCAAGTGTGAGCTAATAATTAACAATGGTTAAAATGTTAGACTCCATCAAAGCTCAATTGGTTGATTGGATATATGTCTTATTGCCATCAGTGCTGTATATAGGCATATGTGAAATACGCAGCTGCCTAGGGCGCTCAAATATTGTTTTTAAAGTTACTGACTAACATGGCTACCCGTCTAAAATAATGTTACATGTATGCACAGACAACATTACTTCTAAGTAAAATTTTGATGGATAGAGAGATTAAATCCCCCTGCCCAAGTATAGACAAGATATGACACAAACAGAAAAATTAGCCAAGTTATTGCTTTTCAGAAAAATGTCTTAGAAGAATGGTTGGGGTGTTTTTTGCTTAAATGAGGAACAAATACATCAAATTATTCATCTACAGTTAGCAAAATGCCTGCCCCAGGCAACTATTATCTTGGCTTCTGAAGATTTTGTGGATTTTGGCATTGTTTTTGTTTTTTGCCATGTTTAAGTTACTTGTAACATAGCATAGAGAGCTTAAGATCTTTTTTTTTCTTGTTTATCTCCCGTTCCTTCTTGATTTTCCTCCCACAGCCCCACCTACTAGTTGAAGTTAGAAATTAAAAAGAAAACAACTCTGAAAGGAAATATGTTAGACAAGCGAAAACAAAAGCAAATAGAGTTTTCTCAGCACACATTAGCCTATTGGAATATACATGCTCTGTATTTATATCTTCCCTTCTCTTTATCCCAAATACTCAAAATGCAATGGCCAAATAAAATATCCAGTTTTTACTTTCAGCATATAATCTTCAAAAACTTGTCTGTGTGGGAAGGGGACTTTTTATGACAGAATTTAAAGCTGTTTTCCACCAAAACAGAACAAAAAAGGATGAGTGGTAGGGTCACAGCTATAGTATACTGTGAGCTCTTCATGCAAGGACAGGAAAAGCAGTTCTGGTGAAATAAGAACTTTCATCTCCAACTAAACCCCACAAGACTAGGGAGATAGTGGAATCTCCTTCTCTGGAGATATTTAAGAGCACGTTAGATAGGCATCTGTCACTGTTGATCTAAATGGTGCTTGGTCCTGCTGTGAGGTCAGGGGACTGGACTTGATGACCTTTTGAGGTCCCTTCCAGTTCGAGGGTACGTCTAGACTACAGGCTTTTGTTGACAGTAGTTTTGTCGACAGATACTGTCGACAAAGCTTCTGTCGATAAAGAGCGTCTAGACTACATCCAGTTCTGTCAACAAAGCAAGCCACTTTGTCGACATGAGAGGGTAGACGCAAAGGACAGTGTAGATGCAATAACGCCTTCTGTCGACAGAACTCTGTTGACAAAAGGCGTTATTCCTTGTAGAATGAGGTTTACAGCCATCGACAAACTGCTGAGTTCTGTCGACGTTATGTCGTCAGAACTCAGCAGCAGTGTAGACGCAGGTATAGTTTTGTCGGCAAAACCCTGTAATCTAGCCACACCCCTAGTGTTTTATGCTTCTAAGGCACCAAGCCCTTGCAAACGAGCTTCTCAATCATGCCTGGAAGGCACGATTTGATAAAGCACTTAATTTCAATGGAATTTAACTCTGTTGCTGAAGTTCAGCAAGTATGTAAGGGTATGTCTACACTACCACCCTAGTTCGAACTAGGGTGGTTAATGTAGACATCCGAAGTTGCAAATGAAGCCCGGGATTTAAATATCCCGGGCTTCATTTGCATGTTGCCGGGCGCCGCCATTTTTAAATCCCCGTTAGTGCGGACTCCATGCCCGCGGCTACACGCAGAGTAGGTAGTTCGGATTAGGCTCTCTAATCCGAACTACCATTACTCCTCGTGGAATGAGGTGTACTGGTAGTTTGGATTAGAGAGCCTAATCCGAACTACCTACTCCATGCCACGTGTAGCCGCGGGCACGGAGTCCGCACTAACGGGGATTTAAAAATGGCAGAGCCCGGCAAGATGCAAATGAAGCCCGGGATATTTAAATCCCGGGCTTCATTTGCAACTTCGGATGCCTACATTAACCACCCTAGTTCAAACTAGGGTGGTAGGGTAGACATACCCTAAGTGCTTTGCTGAATCTGGTCCAGAACCTCCAGAGAAAGAGAGAGACAGACAGAGTTAAAAGAAAAGACTTGACACTCTTTCTAAAGTGGTAGGATTCTCACCCCTGTCAGAGGGAGACCCAGTGTGACTTTACATCTGTATCCTAGTATGAGTGATGTTACTGGCTGTAGTGGGGTTCCCCATGTGAAGGCTAGAGATGTCATTTACAAAAATCTTTCTGTTTTGAAAGATCTGGACAAAGTGTGAACTCTGTTTGCTGTATCCTCTTACCCTTCTCTCCGTGAGGCTGAGTTGGCAGTGCTATCATACATGAAGCCCCAAGAGAAAAAACTCTTCCATTCCATCGATAAATACCTTGCAAAAAAAATTGAAGAAATCTCCTTGGCTCACTCACTCTCTTCTCTATCTCCCACCAGCCTGCAAAACCCATACCTCTTCATCCCAGCCCTTCGTGTCCACTCTCTTTCATCTGGTAATTCTCACCCTCCTTCAGTGGCTCCCAGATAATGCATCCTAGCACAAAAGCAGGAAGACACTTAGTTCAATGCATTCTTTTATCAAATCAAGCATTGCTTCCCTGCTCTGCCATCAGACTGGTGCAGGGCGAGGTCCACAGTGGTAAGCAGCACTAAGAAGCAAATCTTCCAATTTGGAGTAGGGGACTACCTCTTGGGGTACTGGTTGTTATATATTTTTTTATTTTAAAGGGCTCTTCCTGGCTTCCCACTTCTGGGTGCTGGTGCTTCCTTTGACTAGTACAGAGAGGGGTGGGGGGTGTTGCCATGGCAAATCGACCCCCATTTCAAATGAAGATTTGTAAGAAGGATGCTGCAATGGTTAGAGCACTACCCTAGGAGTTCAGAGGCAGGGGTTCCATTCCTTGTTCTGCCTCTGATATCCCGTGTGGCATTGGGTAAGTCACTTATCCTCCGTGGCCTCAGTTCTGCATGTGTAAAATGGGGATCATCATTTTTCCCTGTCTTGAATGGGGTTTTGTGAGGATAAACACCCTCCAGGCTGCAAAGTGGTGTGAGAGCCACTCCTGAAAAGCACTGTATATGAGCTAGGTTGTGATCGTTATCGAAGGCATCCAACTCTTACTATGCCCTCTGCTGCTACTGGAAGGACTGTGTGGATAGTCGTCCTTAAACCCTGCCAGTTCGTCAAAGCTCTGAAGCCCTGGCTTGTGTCCCATTTTCCGTAAATGACACTGAAGCATGTGCTCAAATGCTTTGTGGAATAGGGACGGGTTTAAACATTGTTCTGTTAAATCAAGACCCAACTGGGCATGGATGCTCATCTGTGACGGTTTTAATCTTCACTCTTAACCATCAATGACTTATGGTCAGTTCTGGTTGAAATAGTTCTTTTAAAGGAAGAGTCTATCCTCTTCCCAGCTGTGCACCTGGTTAACCAATAGGAGGTACAGCGGGTGAGACAGAGCGCTCCCTGCTCTCTTCCTCCTCATGGGTGGTTTGGGTTGCTTGCATCACTTTTAAATATTGATCCAGGAAGAGCATATTGACTGCTTGTTTCAATACCACCCGGCATCGTTGGCGTAGCACTTGAACTCTCTTAAAGCAAACATGGGCAAGCTCCCACAGAGCCAATCAGCATCAAACCCTCACAGCCTCAAATGTCACCTGGTACCTAGCCACCTACATTATTAACCAGCATCTGGCTCAGAACACAAGGATATAAGTCCAAGCCTACATTATCCCTGCTAGGAGAGAGAGATTCAGAGCTACAACGCGAGCAACCCAGCTTCAGTAGGAATCCGCAACTGAAGCTTCATTAGATGCACAGAAGCAGAGGACAGTTTTTCTAGAGCTAGCTGTTGAACTGCCCTCCGCGGGTCTCTGTTTCAGGTTGTCAGTCACCAGGCAAATAGCTGACTGCAGAATAATAGGCCCTCCTTTTGATAGCTGAATAAAATCTGTGACATTAGGCAGGATGCTCTGTGCTTGGCCTCCTGGTAAGGATGATAATCATAAGGGAATTTCCATCCCATGTCTTTTCATGAGCTTACCCACCAGCGTAAATGTAGGCCTATTAGAAGGGGGGTGACTTCTCTTGCTTTTAGAACAGAAACAGCAAGAGGAGGTTTGGCTACTGCTGACATTTGGTCTGAACCGATTCATTGTCATTTGTCAGCAGGGAAAGCTTCTAATGAGCTACCAGCAGATTCCCCTGGCACTGCTGTAGTTATTGGACAGTGGGGTTGCTGTTGCCAATGATAGGAAAAGCAAGGTTCCCCGTTTCTAAGTCACAGAGCAGAGGTTTGTCTTCATTGGTTTAGCTGGTTTGCTTTTAGCTGCAAAGACTTCTTTAAATTTGGCTTTTTCTGAAAAATGTGTCTGTTGCTGACACCAATGTGAGTTCCTCTAGTGCACAACCAAGATGCTGCAACTTTAGGCATATTTAACCACTGAGCTCCGAGCAGGGTTACACAGCTCTGTGCTTAGAGTGCCGGCAAGCATTGCCACTACCACCAATGCAGCTGCCTGAGGTCTGGTCTATACTAGGTCGGTTTAAGGTACACAACTCCAACTACGCTAATTGGAGTCAGCTTACCTTAAGCCGAGCTGTAGCGTCCACACAGCAGGAGGCCAACAGGAGCGCATGTTCCCATCAGCTTCCCTTACTCCTCACAGAACTAGGAGTACTGGATGCCGGCGGGAGCTGCCCTCAATGTTTGATTTATGGGTCTACATTAGCCCTGCTAAATTGAACGTTAGAAGATCAACCTCCGGGGGGGGGGGGGGGTCGATCTTCTCGCTAGTGTAGACATGCCCTTAAGAGTGTGGGCTGACAATTGTGTCAACATAAAGCCTAATGCAAACACAGCCAGTGAGGTTAGAGTTTTATACACATGACCTCAATCACTACTCAAAGTAACCTACTTAAAAAATCCTTAGTCAGCTTGGGGATGAGAGGTGTGTCTGAATGGATGATGGGCTCAGCAATGGCGAAAACAGTCTTTTCCTCTCTTGGTCACTAGTTCAAATCCCAAGTCCCAGATCAGCAGGACATTAGCAGGAAACACTGTTTAGAATGTGGGCCAATAGATAGCGCACTGGAATGGGCGTCAGGATTTGCCATTGGCTTGTCACGTGACTGAAGGTAAATCACTTCACATGTGTGTCCATTTGTCTCCCCTGTTGTGCACCTTTCAATAATCCTTCATCTTAGTGGCAGGCCTGAATCTGCAGCCCCTCATCAACCAAGGTATTAAATAAAGCTTTTAATGAAATAATTGTGTTGAGACTTTCCGGGCCCTGGATGGTTTGTGAGCACAGGAGTAGCAGTAGTTTTTTTATGATCGATCCCCCAGAAAACCAGATACTCAGATCTGATCAAGTGCCCAAGTAATCTTACTAGGCCTTGCTACTTCAAAGAGACAGCAGTCCAGGAGTTCTGCTCTCAAAGAACGGGGGAATCTCAGGTTTCAGTTAAATACTTACACTTACCTATCATATTTTGTTTTTTCCTTCACCCTCCAAAAATGGTAGAGTAACCAGAATAAAATGAGTGCTGTGTTTTGCTCCAGAGGTAGCTAAGTTTAAATGTATCAAACTTTCCAAAAGTTTGTTTTCTTTGTTCTTTTTCTTACTTGACACCAATCATAAACATACACAAATTTCATGGAGGGATTCTTCTGGGGATATCCCAAGATTGAAAAGCTGCAAAAATTCTGCCAGGTTTCAGGTGAGCTTTACAAATAGCTTATCAGGATGAACATTAAGGCCACCTCTTCACTTCCAGGAAGATTGATGGTATGGCATGCGATCTTCGGCAATTCAATTTAGTGGGTCTAGTAAAGACCCACTAAATCAAATGCTAAGGGCACCTGCATCAACGGTGGTATTCTTCGATTCATGAGGAGTAAAGGAAGTTGATAGGAATGTTGGCTCCCATCAACCTCGCACTGTGGAGATGGTGCCAAAGATTAAGGTAAGTCAACTCTAGCTATGCAATTAACGTAGCTGTAGTTGCATATATTAATTTGACCTTCCAGGTAAACATAGACAAGGCCTAAGTCTTTGGAGAGATCTGGGCTGTGATCTTATTTTATTACTGTGTCCAATGGAGTATATAAGCTCTGGCCAGGGATTTGAAGGGAAAGATTTAACAACCTCACTGAAAGGAAAGACTATGGCTGCATGCCTTAAGTACAGATATGGTCCCTTGGTAGAACTAAGCTGGCTCAGCTGTCAAGAGTTAAGTAATTCCCCTGCACTCTCTACCAGGGAGGTACTCTTGAGGACTGAGTTGGCTCATTGTCAGGGTTAGATGCTTTGCAGGGAAAGTAGAGTGAGAACAAGGCGCTCTTTGTGCTGGAATCAAGCTTTGGCTGCACAAAGATGCCTCATAGTCTCATTTAAAAACCCTCGTTGTAATCAGATTGGATGGTGTGTTTGACCATGACTCTGAAACTCAGTGGAGAATCTCTTGTTGGACTCTTAGGCTGTGTCCAGACTCAGGGGTTTTTTCGAAAAAAGTAGCCTTTTTTCGAAAAAACCTCACCTGCATCTAGACTGCAGCTGCGTTCTTTCGAAATTAAATCGAAAGAACGCGGCTTTTCTTTCGATGGCGGTAAACCTCATTTCACGAGGAAGAACGCCTTCTTTCGAAAGTTCCTCTTTCGAAAGAAGGCGTTCTTGAATGTAAATAGGGCTTCTTCGAAAGAGAGCATCCAGACTCACTGGATGCTTTCTTTCGAAAAAGCAAGCCGCTTTTTCGAAAGTTCAACGTGCAGTCTAGACGCTCTCTTTCAAAAGAGGCTCTTTCGAAAGTATCTCTTTCGAGCTCTCTTTCGAAAGAGGCTTGCAGTCTAGACATAGCCTTAGTTTAAGCCTTAGTTGGGGGACATCTTCAGGGTGCTTCCGCAACATTTAACCCTGGTCAGTGCACTCATTCAAGTGCCCTTTTGAAAACAAGGGCGTTAGCCTCAAATCTCCCTGTGGTATCCATGGCTTGTCATGTGAAATATATTGGCTAGATAAAGAATGAGGTGGAAGAATAAAACGTCATCCTTCCTAGATGGAAAAAGGACACATGGTCTCCCACCTGTGTGAGCCGTGTCAATTGGAACACTCCAAACCATTGCAGAACAGAAATGATGCTTTGCAATTATGTGATATTCCACTAGGTCAAGAAGTTCTCAGCCCTGGTTTACACTAGGGAGTTATTTCAAAATGAGAAGCAGAGTGTCCACACTACCAAGCCCGTTATTTTGAAACAAGGGGCTGGTTATTTTGAAATCTGTGCTCCTGCTTTCCATGAGGAGTAATGCTTCTTTCAAAATAATTATTTCAAAATAGTGATAGTATGGATGCTCCATTGCTCTTATTTTGAAATAACTACGCCCCAGAGTCATTCAAAGTAATTACTCCCCATTGCTTCCTGGGGCTTTAAGTCGAGGTAGCACATCTACATTACGTGAGCCTGCCTTGGACTAATTTTGAGGCTTCCCTGTAATGTGGACATGCTATTTCAAAATAGTTATTTTGGGAGTTATTATTTCAAAATAATTTCCTAGTGTAGACACGCCATCAGATGCTATGGGAAACGGGGAGGAGGAACCAGAGTCAGTGGAAGAGATTAAAATCACCTCATGAATTAAAAGCAGGTTTTAAGCTCTTATTTCGGATGGAGGTTTTAAAGCCTCCAGCCGTACAGGAACCGCGTCCTTTGTTGTGATTTAATCAAAGACATTTTGAAAAACTCCATGAGAAGGTAGCCCTATTACTTCGTTGGTTCTCTGGTGGTACTTGAATGTCATGTGTTTGTAGTAGGCAGCCTGAGGGACTAGTGTGGGCAGTCATAGCTGAATCTTATCTCTTTGAAATGGACAGCCCTATTAACTGTCATGAGGAAAGTATGAGGTTGTTTATTAGAGGATATAGTCATTTTCTCGTTAATATATCAGTTTCAATAATTGCTTAATAGGAAATAATGGGCAAACTCTGAAGCACTAGTGATCATTTGTGTAATTGTTCTTTTTCCAGATTATCATTCAGCCCATCACTGAGTTATTGGAATAGAAAGCAAGAGGTCCACCTCTTCCTTTTTTAAATGCAAGCTTTTTATCCTGGGCCAAAGTGACCCTCCAATAAAATACCAGTGTGTCTGGCGGGTGGATGTCAATCTTCAAAGCATTTGCGTGAAAATGATATCTTCTTTTGCCATGACTGAGACTGCCCTGCTGCTTGACCCCATATAATGCAGACATAATAACCCTGCAATTAGGGCCTGGCTGTCACTTGTTATGCAAATGACTGACATAGTCCGCCCTGGTGACTAAATGGCTGGATCAGGGCGGTGACAAAATCCTTTCTTACAGCTATTGTTGACCGGGAGTCAAAAGTGGCCAGGAACTTCTGAAAACCAAAAAAGGGATGCAAAAATGTATATATGGGGAAATAACTTATTGAGCAAGGAGATCCGGGCTTCCCAGCCAAAGATAAGTGCTCGGCTTGACTGCTAACCTTTGGAATTGTCTGTGATGAGCTAGCTAATGCTTGCTCATGTCAGTGTCATTCCTCTGAGTCATATAAAACACTAGGGTTAATGTGATCTGTGCAGAGGACAGGCTATTCTGACAAAGGCCACATAGCGGGACAACATTTTGGCATTAGTGGTGATTTTCAGGACATTTTAAATACTGTTCAGCCCCTGATCCTCTCATGCCTTTAAGTTCTAAATATTTTCATTCCATTAAAAAAAAAGACTTGGATGTGTTTCCGTGGAGAGGCGGGCCTTTCATCCAAAATGTTCTGCAAACTGTCAGATCCTAGTCGCAGAATCTCTGACTAAGCCCACGTCTCATGGGCTAGTCAACAGTCTGTTGTAATATTACCCCAATTACTTATAGAGGAGGGAGTAGGTGGCATGCTTGACTGGACTGATTCGTGTTCAGTGACACCGGTCGGCCAAAACTGCCGCTGAATGTTTAAACAGCCACTGTTGTACTTGTCACCAGTAAGCAATGGCCTGTCCCCCATCTCCTCAACCAACAGGAAAGGTTGTGTTTGTTTTCCTTCACAAGGCAAACAGCAGCTCTGAGGAGGGTAGATGGTGGTTATAAAATTATCCTGCCCCTATGGATCAGAGAGCACTTGGCTGTGCCTCCTGCCTCATAAGAACCATAGGGTGTAATTACCTCACAATGATAACCTGCCCCCCCGTCATCTTATATTATTTACTGAATCTCATTACACTGTCTTGAAGCTCTGCCTTGTGGTCATCATAAAGAAACTCAGACGTTATCTGTGGTCCTGATTGCATCGGCAATTCCTCTTCTGTTGAAGGTTACCACTGCAATTAGAACAGCATGGGATCTGTGTATAACATGAGCAGGGGAGGGGGCAAGCAAAGCATTTTGAGACCCTGATATAACACTGAGAACCATTGCTGCACATCCTCTGAAGCCTGCTGAATTCAGAATCCGTCTTTCCATTGTCAGGAGCAGGGCCAAATGGATTAAAGCTTTGTGCTGAACTTGATTTCGAACAGAAGTTTCCAATTATTCAGAGATTCACCGAGTTGAAGACCAGAAGCTACCGTTAGATCAGCTAGTGTGAGTAGTATAAATCCCACATTACACAGGCCATTAAATTCTAGTAGAGCTCAAAAACTTGTGTTTGGATAAAGCAGGGGTCTGAAACTCCTGGCCCGTGGGCCATCCCCAGCTGGACAATGGCACAACAGCCTGGGAGTGCATTCGCCCACTGTGCTCCACTTCCCCCATGGCTCCTACCACAGTAGGGAGTGCTGGGGGGAGCGACCACTGTGGCTGTGCTGTGCCAGCCTCCCCCGTGATCTCCAGAGATGTGTGCTTGGGGGACCATGGGGGAGGAGGAAGGGGCGGGGCTTGGGGCTAGTAACAGACAGCCCTGCCCTCCATCCTGCTGGGAGTCCCGGACTGGACTGTGAGATCTCTCTGGCCGGGGAAGGCCTGTGGGCCAGGAGTTTCAGACTCCTGGGCTAAAACATACCTCCCAGAAAGGCACGTTGTCTTAGAATGCCAAAAGGTGGAGAATCGACCACTTCTGGTAATCAGTTCCCTTGGATAATCGTGCTTACTGTTTTAAAATAAGAGGCCTTATTTCCAACTTGAATTTGTCTGGCTTCAGGTTTCAGCCATTGGTTCTTGTTCAGACTTTCCTCATTACATTAAAAGACCCTTTAAGACAGGTGAAGGATAAACTTAACTTTTGTCAATATGACCCCTGCTGTTAAAGTCTGGTCTTTGTAAAGAGGTACGTGCTTGAGCACAGGTATACAAAAGGAGGGGACAGGTGAAACTGGTTTGAACCTGTCGTAAGGCCTGCAAAATGACAGTGAGGGGACAAATGATGATTGGAGGGAATTTGGTGCAAAGGGGCATGATCTGTATATGCATGCAATTGTAAGTGGTCAGCAAAAGGGGGGTAATTACCATGTAAGAAAGTACAAAAGACCTTGCCTTTTGTTTGGGCTTTGCAGAAACTTTGCAGAAACTTTTTTTTCTCCTGAGTATCCTGGAGGTTTTTGCCCTGGAATGCATTCCTGAATAAAGCTGGTTGCTTAAGAAGGGTGTCTGGAATTGATTTGGTAGGGGTTTTGGGCCCCCATCCGAACCCTCGGATTAAATTCTCCGTCATTTATGGTGTCAGAAGCGGGATGGATCGGGACACCAGGTGATTGTGACGAGCCGGACCGGAGAGACTGAACAGAAAGGCGCCATACAAATCGGTAAGAGATCCGTGTTAAAAATCTCACTGTTCTGTTCCTCTCTCCTTGTCCTGAACGGCTGCTTTCACTGGCGGTAAGCGTCCACCCTACGTTAAGAACATCCTTCCCAAGCAACTGTAAGTCTTTCTCTTTTCTTTTTCTTTATTTTTTTTTTATTTTTTATTTTTTTTTTTGGTTTTGAATAAGTTTGTTATAAAGGGGACTGTGGGAAGACACAGAAACAGGGTCAGCTCAGGCTTGAAGCTGAGAGGAAGGCAGGTTAGTGCCGGATTGGAACTGTCTTATAGGTAATAGGACAGGGATTATGGGGAATAAAGGATCTAAGATAGATCCAAAAACCCCATTGGGTAAAATGCTGCAGATTTATAGCCAGCCAGGGAAATTGCCAGCAGGTCTTAAGCTCAGGAAGCTGGCAAAGCTCACACACGCGTGGAATGAATATACTTATGTAGAATCAGAATTGCAATTCCCAGTTCAAGGTACCTTTCAATTAGAGAAATTAAATTATTTAAAGGGTGTCTTAGAGTCCAGTCACCCCTCCCAGATGAATTATTGGCACCTCTGGGATGATCAGGCCTCTAAATTAAGAGATAAATCCATAATGGCTAGCCTAAAGGACTCAAATGAAAAACTAAAAAAACAATTGGCAGAAATAAAGGAGAAATCTGACTCCTCTAAAGTTTGTCCACCTCCGTACGTTCCTACACCAAGCGCGCCCAGCGGAATCTACCCATCCATCTCGAAACCACCAGCTCCGCTGCCAGACCCACCTGAAGATCTATTGGACCTGTGGGTCCCCAATTTCCCGGCTCCCCTTCCCACCGACCTGCCCCAGCATCACCAAATATTGCTTACCGATCATTCAGCTGCATCAGCCCAATTTAAATCTCCTGCACATACTCACACCTCTGCAGGGGCAGTGGGGAATGTCAACCTGGCCAATAAAACTTCAGACTGTGAGCATACTCAGAGTCCAGTAATTCTGAAGCAGTCAGAAGTCTCCTCAGAAATGCTGCAGCGGACATTGGCAAAAGACTTAAAGGACCTGGGGTTTGTTATAACTAAAATAGATCCCGAAAATAACTCAGTGACTATAAGTAATGAAGTAAATAAGGATGTGATTATTGAAGTTGGACCTAAAAGTTTTCCTGGACTGTTTAAAGAGAATATTAATCTTTTCCCACTAAGACAATTTCCTAATCCAGCAGGGGGCGCCCCAGCACTTATCCACGTCCCCTGGACACCTAATGACATCATGAATTTTAGGCTTACTCTCCCAAAAATAAGAGAGGATCCTGTGGGCTTGCAAAGGGAATTGCGCCAGATTTTTGAAGTTTATCAGCCTACCCACAGAGACATTGACATGCTACTCTCGGGAATAATGGAACCCCATGAGAAGCAAGCTCTTTACACCCAAGCAAGGCGAGGCCCTGGGGATACTCCTGCCCACCTGGGTGAGCAATGGCCCCAAGATTTGCCAGGAATTCCTGCTACGGCTGCAGAACGTACCAGGCTAGCAAATGACCGTACAGGTCTCCTGAATGCAATTACCGAAATGGTTCCAGTGCAAACTGATTGGTCTAAAGTATATAACTGCAAACAGAAGCCAGATGAAAGCCCTGTTGATTTTCAGGCAAGGCTCTTTGCAGCCATGAGAAAGTATAGCACCTTTAACCCAAATGATGCCAATATGCGCACTATGGTAGTAACCACCTTTGTGCAGAATTTAAGACCAGAAATTGGAGACAAGATTATTAATAATATGATTGGATGGAAAATGGAAACTACTGAGAAAATTTTGGAAGCTGCAACTCAGTTCTTTGACAACTTGCAAATAGAAAAACAAAAGAAAAAGGAACTTAAAAATACCCTAATGGCACTACAAATACAAGATTTACAAGGCCACGGGCAATCAAAAGGTCAGAGGGAAGGCCCAAACAGACCCCGGCGTGGCCCCCAACCTAATGATGTGTGTAATTACTGTGGTGGGTTTGGCCATTGGAAAAATGAATGCCGTAAAAGACGACAAACTAGATATAACCAGGGCCCCAACAGACAGTCCGGACCATCGCCACAAGAACAGAGGTGGCCCAATACTAACCCCTTTCCAGCAGGTGCACCCAACAGAGACTACCCTCCGGAGGACCGACAAAGGATTAATCCGTTCTGACTATGCCCAGAGGTTATTGATAAAACATTGCAATGCTCTCTGTTACCTTCTGTCTCTCTTTCTGCTACACCTGATGCCTTAGTTTCATTTTCCGTTAATGGAAACAAACATGAATTTCTAATTGATACTGGTGCCTCTCTTTCCACAATAAGAGAGGATGAAGCTCCCAGTCTGGCCAGAACTGGAGAAATAGTAAATGCTGTGGGGGTTGGGGGAGTAACTATCCCCCATGCAATGAGTGAACCGTGTTCCTTAACCATTGGGCCTTTGACAGAGGAACATGCCTTTCTGTTATCTCCCAGTACGCCTGTAAACTTGATGGGTAGAGACCTGCTGTGTAAATTGAATGCTACAATTTATTGTTCCCCTGAAGGGGTCTTTGTTGATATACCCCATAATCAGGCACCAAATTTCCTCATGATGTTAACAACAGACGGACAAGGTATAAACCCAGACTCCAAACTGGAGAGTGTGGAGCTGGACCAGGTACCAACGTCTTTGTGGGCTTCTCACTCCAATGAAGTTGGGAAACTGTTAACAGCAGAGCCTGTACGGATCAGGTATAAACACGGCCGGCCTTACCCTCGAGTGTCTCAGTACCCCTTGTCCCAGGAAGCGGAGGAGGGCATAGCGCCTGTAATCTCCTCCCTGTTGGAACAAGGAGTGCTCATAAGAACGCAGTCTGTGTGTAATACCCCAATACTTCCAGTCAAAAAGGAGGGGAAATTTGATGATCAAGGGAGACAGATATATAGATTTGTGCAGGACCTAAGAGCTGTAAATCAGTTTGTTATCCCCAGATTTCCTGTGGTTCCTAATCCAGCAACAATATTGTCCTCTATCCCTGCAGGTGCTAAATGTTTCTCTGTCATAGATTTATGTTCAGCCTTCTTCTCCATTCCCATTGATAAGGATTCACAGTTTTTGTTTGCTTTTTCCTATAAAGGGGAGCAGCTGACCTGGACCAGACTTCCTCAAGGGTATACTGAAAGTCCCACCCTTTTCTCACAACTGTTAAAAAGGGACCTTGATTCAATTTCTCTGCCAAAAGAGTCTACCCTTGTTCAGTATGTTGATGATTTATTGATAGCCTCACCTAATCATGAAGCATGTAAAACGGATACTGTACATTTGCTGTGTGAATTAGCAAAGAGAGGTCACAAAGCCTCCAAGGCAAAGCTCCAGTTCTGTAAAGCAGAGGTTGAATATTTGGGTCACCTCATATCCCAAGAAGGGCGAAAGCTTACTGATAAACGCATAACCTCTGTTCTTTCTCTCCCTCGCCCAGTAACTAAGAAACAGGTTCGGTCTCTCTTAGGTGCTGCTAGCTATTGCAGACAATGGATTCCTAATTTCTCT
Organism: Pelodiscus sinensis; assembly: GCF_052426305.1. Taxonomy (NCBI): domain Eukaryota; kingdom Metazoa; phylum Chordata; order Testudines; family Trionychidae; genus Pelodiscus; species Pelodiscus sinensis. The sequence goes on from NC_143059.1 coordinate 10,377,171, forward strand.
GGTCTTGTAAAACCTCTTGTATCTCTGACATGTGACAAGGTGAAGGATCCCGTCCCGTGGACAGAGGAGGAAGAAAAATCCTTTCAAAAAGTGAAAGCTGCTTTGGTCTCTCCACCCTCTCTTGGGCTCCCTGATTATGATAAACCCTTTACTCTTTTTTGCCACGAACAGGATCAGGTCGCTTCGGGAGTATTATGTCAGCCATTTGGAAATCGCCTTCGTCCTGTAGCTTATTTTAGTGCTCAGCTTGACCCAGTAGCAAAGGGTTTCCCCCCGTGTCTTAGAGCTGTGGCCGCAGCTGCTGTACTATTAGAAAAAAGTCAATGCCTGGTATTGGGTCACCACCTGACACTTGCTGTACCCCATGCAGTGCAAGCTTTGTTGAATAAGACTAAGACCCAGCATTTGTCAATGCAAAGACTGACTAACTATGAGAAAGCCCTTTTAGGAGCCCAGAATGTCTCTATAGTACGCTGTTCTACTTTAAATCCTGCCACCCTTTTTCCTAACCCTACTGATGGAGAGCCCCATGAGATGGAACCCCACGATTGTTTAGCATTGGTGGACCTCACTTGTACCCCACGATCTGATCTAAGGGACATTCCTTTGTCCAATCCTGATTTAGTGTATTACACTGATGGGTCATGTAAAAGGGATGAAAGGGGAAACCTTATAAGCGGGTATGCTGTTGTTTCTGATCATGCAATAATTGAAGCTCATTCTCTTCCAGGGATAAAAAGTGCACAAGCCGCTGAACTAATTGCTCTCACTCGTGCCTGTATTTTAGGTACTGATCAATCTGTTAACATTTATACTGATTCAATGTATACTTTTAATATCTGTCATTCTGTAGGTCAGATTTGGAAACATCGAGGATTCTTAACATCCTCGGGAAGTGCTATTTCTAATGGATCCCTTGTTAATGACCTCTTGCTTGCTATTCAATTACCTTTTGCTATTTCTATTATGCATTGCAGTGCTCATACTGATAAAACTGATACTATATCAGTAGGAAACAGACGGGCAGATTTTGCAGCCAAGAATGCAGCTGCCAGTGGACCTCCAGCTCCATTTCAAATCCTGGTTGCTGTTTCTGTTCCCCTGACTCTAAATGATTTATCCCTGTTGCAATCTAGGGCACCTGAGAAGGAACAACACAATTGGTACAAAGCTGGGTGTCGTATTCAAGATAATAACATTTGGCTTTCACCAGATGGACGACCTGTGGCTCCTTCTACATTGGTGTCCCACTTGGCTACCATTACCCATGGATTAGGACATATGAACAAAAGGGGGGTAGCAGACCAGATTCTGAAGCATTGGTATGCGCCCGGGATTCACCAAGCTGCTGCTAAAATCAACAGCAATTGCGCTACTTGTCAAAAGTTCTCTACCCAGGGTGGAGAAAAGACTACTCTGAGTGCTCATACTTGGGCCTATGGACCCTTCCAATATTTGCAGATTGATTTTATAGAGTTAACCCTTTCCTGTGGGTTCAAGTATTGTCTGGTTATTGTATGTGTGTTCAGTGGTTGGGTGGAAGCTTTCCCTTGCCGCCGAGCGGACGCCACTACTGTGGTGAAGAAATTAGCTACTGAGGTGGTTCCCAGATTTGGAATCCCTTTAAAAATTGACTCGGATAAGGGAACCCATTTCACGGCCAAAATCCTGCAAGATCTGTGTAGAGCCCTCCACATAGAACAACGATTCCATACTCCATATCATCCCCAAAGTTCAGGGCATGTTGAAAGGAAAAACCTCGATATCAAACGGAAGTTAAGCAAGATTATCTCTGATACTGGACTCAAGTGGCCACAGGCATTGCCCCTTGCCCTCATGCATATCCGAAATACCCCAAACCGCAAACATGGTCTCACCCCTCATGAAATCCTATTTGGGAGGCCAATTTTACTTGGATTTGAGCCTCCTGGAAAAATTAATCCTTCCCACTTGTCTGAATGTTATGACGAACTACTTCAATACTGTATACATCTGTCTAAAATTGCTTTTAGTCTCTCCTCTCAGGTTGCAGAAGCCTTACCTGTCCCAACTGATGTGCCTTGCCATGATGTGCAACCAGGAAACTGGGTCCTGATAAAAGAATTCCGGAGGAAAGACTGCCTATCTCCAAGGTGGAATGGTCCCTTCCAGGTTTTGCTGACTACCAACACGGCTGTGAAGGTAGCCGAGCGAGATTCTTGGATACACGCAAGCCACGTGCGCCGCACCGTTGACCCTCAGAAGTTGTGTGAATTTGCCTCTCCCGACATATCGCCTCCTACTGAACCTGTCAGCCCAGAGCCAGAAGAGAACGACTTTCTACCGCTTTCTGAGAAAGAAATCGAATCACTTCTCCTGAACGAGGGATATACATCATCGGAAATCAAAGACCTGGACCTCATTCACTACGCTCTCACTACAGGCCAGATCCCTTCTGGTCCTATTAGTCAAGCTGACATTCCACAACAATCTGCACCCGACCTTGCCATTGAACCTACCGGCATTTTGTCAGAGGACGGTGGGTTTTCTACTTATAACCTCCGTCCGCGCAAGTGCTGAAAGGATTACAATCCTTGCACAATGGCTAAACTCTTGTTCCTCCTTTGTATAGGCCTTATTTGGCTCCAAGGGGGGAATGGTATTGGTACTAACACCTTTCTGCAGCTGGCAGAAGGTATAGCACGAGCCGCAAACAAAACTAAATGTTGGGTGTGTGCCTGGGCACCACAAAGTGCGCATAGTGGATACCCAATAGGTGCCCTTCCGTTAAACAAAACTGGACTAGTAAGTGATGCATTACTGGAACAAAATGACCAAACTGTGTGGTTCAACCAGACTGGGTGCATCCAATTATCATTCAGTGGTACAAGCCCCCTATGTAGGAATCTTACAGGTACCACCTTTGTCGGGAAATCAAGCTGCACACACATTATAACAAAGCTGAATGGGACACATGTATGGCATAATGGTTCCACTATGTCTACCGCAAACCTTTGGTGCACCCTATTCAAACCAGAAATAACAACCATATGGGGAGGGACCACTAGTACAGACCTTTGCAAGGAAGGTAACACCACCTTTGGGAACCGAGCCATGATGACATATCAGTCTGACTCGTGGAACATGTATAATTATTGGTGGATATGCGGTAAATTTGCCTATAAAAGGCTTCCGCAGAATGCCTCAGGGTTTTGTTACCTCGGTCTTGTGACACCAGCTATGAGAATTGTTGACACTTTGCCACCAGGGCATATCAGGAATAAGCGGGATGGGTCTTGGGAGAAAGCATGGAACTGGATAGAACAAACTGCCCTTGCAGTAGCTGAAACTACCATTCCATGGGTAGGGCAGGCAAAAACAAATCATGATTTAAAAACAATGTCCTTGCTTATGGAAAAATTCATGAATACCACAGAGGGGGCATTAGGTGTGGTACAGGAAAATTTAAATGAATTACGAATCTTTACCCAGCAAAACAGACTGGCTCTTGACTATCTACTAGCAGCTCAAGGAGGGGTATGTGGATTAATAGGCCCAGAGTGTTGTGTTAAAGTTTCTGATGTGAGTTCAAACCTAACCACAAGGATAAAGGAAATCCAAACATTGTCTGTCCAGACAAAAACATTTAGAGAGCAGTTGCAAGACTGGAATCCTTTGAATTGGTTGGAAATAGAGTTAAGCGAACTCATGAAGAAAGTGGTGGGAGGAATATTGATGTTCCTTGTCTTAATATGCTCTATATACATAATGATACAGCTAGCCTTATGCTGTATTAAAAGGTGCTTACAAAAGATAGAAAATGTAGCAGAAAGCAAAGTACAACAGATGCTTCTGCTAAATGTACAGAACCCTCCCAAGAAAGACTACAAAGATACTTGCACGTTTGAGGATGAATGGGAAAGGATGCTTCAGATTAATTGTGATCCACAAGTGGATCAAAGGGGGGAATGAAGGATAAACTTAACTTTTGTCAATATGACCCCTGCTGTTAAAGTCTGGTCTTTGTAAAGAGGTACGTGCTTGAGCACAGGTATACAAAAGGAGGGGACAGGTGAAACTGGTTTGAACCTGTCGTAAGGCCTGCAAAATGACAGTGAGGGGACAAATGATGATTGGAGGGAATTTGGTGCAAAGGGGCATGATCTGTATATGCATGCAATTGTAAGTGGTCAGCAAAAGGGGGGTAATTACCATGTAAGAAAGTACAAAAGACCTTGCCTTTTGTTTGGGCTTTGCAGAAACTTTGCAGAAACTTTTTTTTCTCCTGAGTATCCTGGAGGTTTTTGCCCTGGAATGCATTCCTGAATAAAGCTGGTTGCTTAAGAAGGGTGTCTGGAATTGATTTGGTAGGGGTTTTGGGCCCCCATCCGAACCCTCGGATTAAATTCTCCGTCACAGGGGTGTCCAAACTTTTTTCAAAGAGGGCCAGATTTGATGAAGTGAACATGCGTGAGGGCCGACCATTTTGCCTGACATTCTTTGAACCATTAAAATTAAATGCAAATTAACTATTTTATGCAAAGTTTATTGCAAACGGCATACTTTTCATTTCGTCACATGGATGACAAATCTAAACAGGTGTTAAATCACTCTGCCTTTCATATCTGAAGGCCAGATGAAAAAAAAATCCAGGAAGCTGAAATATATGTCAGGAACATTGTAAAGTACATTACATATTATTGGTAATAAAGGTTGTCTGTCAACTTTTAAGTTCAAAAAATATGAACAGGAACATAACACCAAGTATACATGTTGTGTCCAAATATATTTATAACTGATTTAGACCAACTGACATTAACTGAGATTTTACAATGTATTCATCTCAATACATATGGATTCGTTGGGGGCCATAAAAGATAGATATTGCCAAATTACCTGTGGGGCCGTATTAAACCGGAACACGGGCCGCAATTGGCCCGCGGGCCGGACTTTGGACATGCCTGCTTTAAGAGCTGATATATTCTTCCTGTACAGGTATTTATGCTCTGTCATCCAGTTAACACTCAATCTTTTAGCTAAGCAAAACAGAACGTCACTCTGCTGTTTCATTTATGCTAAGGCTTTCCAAGGCTGAGCCAGGTACCGCTGGGCTTGGCAGTTTATAGTCCCGGTACCTCTGGTCTTGCCATGTGAGTTACCAAAATTAAAAAAAAAAAATGCTTCAGCCCCACCCCCTCTTTCATTACAAATTAAGCACTGCTGAGCTCTCAAAATCTCTCATTGTAAGGCATTGTCTCCAGCCTTTGAATCATTTTTTGTGGCTCTGTTTAAGGCTCTTCTCTCAGACATATTGTTCCAGTTTCAAGTTAATTATTTAATTTTGATTTTACAGCATCTAATACACGAGGCATTTCCCATAAATTAAATTTGCCAGATTTAACTGAAAGATTAAAATAAATACATAGGACAAACCCATCAAATCATTAGAATGCTAAACTCTGCAGATCAAATCCTCATCTCCCCCTCCTCCCAATCTATCAGCCCACATAACACAGCATCCATTAATTATTGTGCTCTGTATGTGGTTAAGAAGGGAAAGCAAACATGAATAAAAGCTCTTCCTTGTATTCTGCATGATCATTTAGGGCTTGATCTCAATGGGAGTATTTCCATTGACTTCAATGGGCTTTAAATCATATGGGAATACTTGTTGTTTTTCCCCTAGAAATCATTGGTAGCAAAATATACAAAGAGTATTTAGCTCAGGTTGCACTCTCTGATCCGACAACATCCATGGTCCAGCGTGATTTAGATGGATGTCCACTTATCGTGGGTGTAGCCAAATTTCCCACAGTCCCATGAAGTTTGTTTATAGCTATCAGTCCCAGTTCTCAGTGTTCTGTGCTGTTATTTCGCTCTAATTTACCCTTAAATGACTTCTAAAAGCCTACTAAGCAGTGGAAGTATTGGTGATGCTGCTTGACAATATTGACCTCCCATGGTTTGGCAAATTCTCTGGTTTGGCAACAGTCATGTCCTGAGGGTGCTGGACTTGCGAGATTCAACCTGTACTTATGAAAAGGATGGGATTAAAAGCTTTTGCGCAAAAGGGCCAGTGTAGACAGCTCAGATTTGTTTTGCGCAAAAAAGCCCCGATTGCGAAAATGGCCATCGGGGCTTTTTTGCGCAAAAGAGCGTCTAGATTGGCACGGACACTTTCCGCAAAAAGTGCTTGTGTGGAAAAGCGTCCATGCCAATCTAGATGCTCTTTTCCACAAATGTTTTTAACGGAAAACTTTTCCATTAAAAGCATTTGCGGAAAATCATGCAACAGGCCTTTATGATGTCACTGCCACACCCACCGCTCCCTTGTGAGGCTGATGTCCTAACATCGGCCAGTCTCTTTTTGAAGGCAGGACAATACTAACCACAGACCAATAGTTAGTCATTTTGAGGGAATGTTCCATCTCTTAAATAAGAGAACACAATCATATTATATTATTGTTGTCTAATGGCAAATATGTTACGTAAACTTGTAATTAGGGATTGTTTGTTTTGTTTTGTTTTGCCCCAAAAGAAATTTTCATTACATAGACATGACAACAGCAAATTATAATAAAAGCCTCAAAGCTAAATACAAAAGTAGGCTTTAATTTCCAGATTTATTTTAGTCTATTGCTTACATCAGCAGTTAGTCAAGTTTGGCTTGCTTCATTAAATAGTCTGCAGTGCCGATGTTTATGTATGTTTTTCCTCATTAAAGAGAAGATAAGATGAGCTATGAAGGGTACACTCTTCATAGCCATGAACTCGGTTCACCAGATGGATAAACTGCCACCAAAAAAAGCATTCAACTTGAGACATGGACAAATTGTTAAAAATGTAGGGGTGAGAGTAACGCATTAAATGTCAACTTTTTGTTCTTCACCTCCACTTTTCCCAAGCTAAAATGGACATATTTTTAATAACGTGTCCAATGTCTGTGTGACGGGGCAAGGCAGCCCCGCACTGAACCTACAGGGCCCAGCCAGGGTTACCTGGCTGCAGAGGCCCCTCCCCCACAGCCCTACCGAGCATGCCCGGGCTGCAGCAGGGCTATAAAAGCCTGGGCCAGGACTCAGTCTGGGGAGACAGCCGAAGGAGAAGGACTGGAGAAGGGAGCTCTCCCTCAGTGGTTGCCAGGGACTTCAGGAGAGGCCGGAAGGAAGGCGGAGGCGAGTTGGTGCAACCTGGAGACTGCCTGCCGAGGGGACGCCGACCTGGAGATCACAGCCAGCTGGGCAAGTCCAGGGGAAGGAAGCCCGGGGGTCCAGGTAGGAAGTGGCCCAGGGCAGGAGTGGGAGCCGCCTCTCCCGGCCCAAGAACCTCGGCGTGTTTCGGCTGGATGGCCCCGCCGAGGGAGTGACCTGGTACCTGGTCGCTCACAGGGCCCTGGGCTGGGACCCGGTGGAGTAGGGTGGGCCCAGGTCCCCCTACCTGGGGTGCATCCCCGCTACAACGATAAACTGCTTTGTGGACTCCGCCTTGCTTAAAGGGCCAGCTATAGACTGTTTTGTGGACTCAGGCCAGTGGGCCTTAGCCCTGCTTAAAGGGCCAGCTGTAGACTGTTTTGGGGACTCAGGCCAGAGGGCCTTTGGCCTGGCTTAAAGGGCCAGGGATAGACTGTATCACAAGGGTGTCGGGAACCCAGGCGGGAGGGGCCCGCCACAGTCTGAAAAATTAATGAAAGGGTTCAAGAGTTAAAAAATGACTTTGCTTTTTGTTAGGAAAACAATTACAAAAATCTGTTTCTTTACAAAAGTGCTAGAGGGGTAACAGTGATCTGAAGTTGATCAGAGAGATCTGTAATTTATGCACTGGCCATTCACTGCATCTAATGGATGCAGCGGGGGACTGAGAGAGGTAAGAGATCTGGATTCTATCACACAAAGCCCTGGTTTTCCGTGTGAGCTTAAACAAGTCCTTTCAGTTCTCTGGGCTCTGTTTCTTCTTTTTGTTTGCCTTTGGCAGAGGGGCTTTCTTCAGGCCCTGATTAATAAATGTGCACGTGATTTACATGTCCAGGTCCCCATCACGAAGAGATAGAGGAAAGAAGGGATAGTGGGGTGGGGAACCTTTTTTCAGTCAGGGGCCACTGACTCACAGAAAAATCAGTCGGGGGCCGCACACAGAGTGAGAATCAGGGGGAAAACCCCCTCACTGTGGCCTCCAACTGAGAAGGAGAAAGATATTTCTCACATTTCCCTTGCACACCAGAGCCTGGGGGGGCCCAGCCTTGAAGATTTTGTACCTCCAGCCCCCAAGGGAACAGCAGGGGAGCTGGAATGCCAGAACGGACTCCCCAATGCTGGGGGGTGGGTCCTGAGACTTGGGGACCGGATCTAGGCAATCCAAGATCTTCCCCACCCCTAGTCTAGGTAATATTTAATCCTGCCTTGAGTGTCAGGGACTCCCTCGAGGTTCCTTCCATTTCTGTGATTCTATATTAGTCCATTTTCTTGTGTCCCCCGTTCCCTTCGGAGGTATTTAAACTGGAGGAAACATTCACATGCAGTCATCCAACACACATGACACATGGCCTCCCTCTCAAGGAGGATGGAAGATTTTGTGGTTAGTGCATTGGGATGGAATTCAGGAGGTCTAGTTCAATTTTCCATGGACTTCCTGGGTGATCATGGGCGAGTCACTTAGTCTCTCTTTGCCTCAGCTCTCTATCTGTATAATGGAGTTAATACGACTTTCCTCTTTCGAAGGGGCATTATGAAGCATAGCTGCATTCAAACACAAGTCACAAGAGAAGAAAAGAAAAAACCCTTCTCACAATCAGAATCACGTTTGAGTTGCAGATGAACACATACCAGATGCACAGAAATAGCCACACCCAGTCAGAGCTCAGTAAAGAATAGAACTTGCATTGATGACATTTTCCCGTAATGTTGGCTTGTGGTTAAGGAAGTGTCACTCCCTATTTTCCCTGGGCAGAGCTCTGCCTTCCCTTTCCCTCTGCTGCCCTGCAAGAAAGATGGTTGCCATTAATCTGACAAGTTGTTTCCAGCTGCTGCAAGCATGTCATTCAACGAACTTCCTAACCCACACATCAATCTTTTTGACATCTGTCATGCAGCTTAGATCATCTATATAATATTTTTCCCAGTGAAAAAGGGTCATGCTGCAAAGATTCTTTCATTCATCTTAGGCGCGTGTCAAAAAGAAACATGGACTTCTTTTCAGCATGTCCAACTTTCCATGCTAATGGTGTCAACAGATCTACAAACACTGCCCATGCTTATCCTTTCCAAGTTACTGACAAGCTTCAGGGAGGAGAGAGATGTAGTCTGCATGAAATCTGCTGCCTACGTGGTGGGCAATATGATAATGAAGCCAATTAGCCCTTGCACTCTGTTTCTTTTCTTTGCTCCCATTGATAGATAGACGAAGAAAGACCTTTGTTAACTGATCTCCAGTTTGGCTCTGGATATTCCCACTGGTATTTATGTTTCTAACCCTCCATTCTCCTGATCTGTTTCTCTTGAAGGTTTAGCGCCTGTACAGTCTATGACTGACAGGATAATTCTTGTATTCCTTTAGCCCTCTCTTTGGTGTGCCATATGCCAGGGACTTTTAGCACCATTCAATCTATATAGCATATAATTATTTCAGTTTGCCATTTTTACACATACACATTCACATTAACATCCAAAATCTGGCATCACTTGTCACTGTAACTCAGATGTCAGGATGGATTGAAGCCATTCCTTGGAGGATGTGCATTTGAACTGGCAGAGAGTAAATGATGGATAATGAACATAAGCATTTATTTTGTCAGGACTTCAGCATATCATTGGATGGGAAGCATAGTCTAATGAATGCCACCCACACCTACCAGATGTGTCATTCGAGATTATGCCAGTTCCCTAACAAGACTATTGTTAGATACCCAATGCCACTCACTGGAGAGAAATTGAGAGTGTCAGAGGACTTTAAATTACTCATTATCTTGTTTGTTAATTTCAAGAATGTTCATGAGATGGTGCAAAAAGCCGGGTGTGGAGTGGGGAATGATCTCATAGATTCATGTTCAGTTGGAAGCAGAAATGGAAATTGATATGTGACTGAAGCAGAATAAAATTCAGCAGTTTCACTTTGCAGGGGTTTGTGTGAACATTTTCTTTGATTTCATAATCCCAGCTTTGGTTTTGAATTTCAAGCCTCTACAACCTCAAATCACCAAAGTGAAATTGCCAAGTTTCAACTTCTCTCATGCCAAAGCCATACAAAACTCTAAATTTTGCATGAGTTTGATGCAAGAGACAGTATCAAGACTTGGTCCCGGAGGTATCTTGTTAACAAATCTTTCAATGAACCTGATTGCAGTTTCAGTTTGTAAGGAAATCACATGAATCAAATGTTAATGTGGACGAGAGTCACGTTTTTGCATCTTGGCAACACCAAGGTGTAAGGTATACATTCAATCGGGCAGTCGGGAGTTGAAAGGTTCTGGGTAATCTTTCAAGAAGTAGGGGAGTATGGGAACTCTACATTGTAATACATGGTTACCTCCTTTCACAGGTTTTTCAGGCATTGATGTGCAATATCAATATTTTCTCTCATACGATTTCCACCACAGATTTGCAGTCTCACGAATTCAGAATATTTGCATGGTAAACTGAACTTCCTGCCACAACCAGGAAGTTCGCAAGGACATTGGGTAGGACAGCTATGGAAGTAGGCTATTGCTTGCCTTCAGTAGGATGTTTGAGCCACAAAACAGTAATGGGAACAGAAGTTGTCCCATTCCCTGTTTTTCCCCAATGCATAACAGGAACACAAAGGCATAAGGAGGAAAAGAAGTCCGGATGGAGGGGATTGTTCACCTGAATGATTACAAATGCCACAGGAGTGAGACATCAGAAAGACTGGGGTTTTTAAAGTTAAAACATTATAAAATGTCAACCCTATCTTGTTTTAATTTTGCATCTTCCCACTGCCCTTTTTATCTTGCTTGCCTTCAATGTAGCTGCCTCGGAACCAACCTGCTGTGAGCTTATGTTGAGTTGTACCTTACTTCCTGTGTGAAATCCCACTGTATTACTCATGGAGTAAAACACCACCAAATCTGAGTAAAGACATTGCAGTAAAAATCTGAAGCTGTTTGGACTTGAAGTTTTGGTTTATACCTATTAGTAATTCTAAAGTTTTAAAATAAGATTTAGTAATTGGTTTTGTGGAGACTCAGAGATGAACATACCTTTTGTCTCTGTGTTGGTCTCATATGCCATACCATGCTTTAGGTGCTTAATGAGAGAGACAGTCTCACAGTTGTCCAACTTTGAGTTCAATGAAATTCCATTGAACTCAGTGAATTCTGATGGCTTAAAACTAATGTGAGGAGGCCTGGAGTTTATAGATTCACTCTGCATTACATCTGTCCCCCACAGTGTCACCCACATAAATGAATCCTCTCTCTAGCTTAGTCCAGTCTGTAATATTCTACTGTTCGTTCCTGTGGTGATCACTTTCACTGGTGCATATGAAAAAAAATGGATTAGATTTTCCTTGTTTCACATTGTTCTCCTTGTATTTTTATGGTTATAGCAGTCAAAGGGCAATAACACCAGCACCATAATATTACCATTGTGTGATATTACTGAAGGAGAAGGAGTGGAGAGCTCATTAGGATTTGCACTCAGCCTTCTCGCAGAGAAGTGGCTTAGATCCCATAATACTCCTTGTGGTCCAGCTGTTGCAGAAATAAGCAAGGGTTTTCTTTTTCCCCCCATTTCTTTCCAACCCTCCCACTATCATTTCTTCACCGTGAACTGTATTTAATATGTAAATAAAAAGAAGGCTTTTAGGAGATTTAACTGTTTCCCTTGGTATTTAAATTATTCAATTATAACTAAAGCTATTAAAATACAGTTAATTAAAATTGTTAGATTGTTTTCCCATGCACTGATCACAGCAATGCCCTACTTCTCCCTCTAGCTGTTTAATTCCTATTAAAAATGATAATGCTTTGCTTTATTCATAAATGCAGTAACCTTACGCACATTCTTCAAGTGATCTCTTTGGTACAAACTGTGCTGGTTTCCTTCTTTTCTACCAGTGAAGCGGAAATTTTGCTGTAGTCTTTAGAGGTTTAATCAGCAATAAAAGGACTCGGAATTTAACATTACCAAGTCGCGAGAAATAATACATCTCCCCAGGACAAAAAAAATCTGCTTTATTTTGATGCAACGTAATGTCATTAGAGACAAAAAGAGAGCCCTGAAGTTTAATAAAAGGTGGAACCTAAATAAAGGTTTCATAACTCACAATATAAAAATACCAGATTTGCACTGTAAATATTTAATTTGAAAGGCTTCACAGCATTCTGGGGGGAATAACAATGTAGTTGAAGTCCAGATGGGTAAGTGCTTTTTCAAAAAATAATAAATAAAGGATGCCAAGCTGAGTTAATATCTTCTTAACTTTAGCTTAGTAGATAAAGAGCACCAAGTGACAATTGTGCCCCTCCTCTCTCCAGCCATCTTCTGTTGCAAAGGAGACACTATAATCACAAGCTGATATCCTAAAGAAGAGGGAACAGAACTAACACAGCATGATTCCCCCTCTTCCCATCCCCAAGGCTCTGGAAGCCCCAGCAACCATCTGGTTCTCCAGGGATTTGGGAAAGCAGGTGAAACCAGAGGGAAGAAGGACCAGAGAAATCTGGAAACCTCATTAATTACATGATGTTCTAGTGCAAAGTCCATTAGTAGTTCCTTGCAATATAAACTTATGATCCTAATTCATATCCCACCATCTCCATAGATGGAGTTGGCAGTGCATGGCACTGGCACAGGGGCAAATGTCTGTGTGGGGACCAAGCAAGCCATGCAGCCAAGGGGGAGCTCAAAAACATCAAATGGAGCTGGGTGATGGGGCATCAAATGTGCTGATTCCGTAAGGGCCACAGGGTTAAATTCCTCCATGAGCATCACACAGTTAGGAGGTCACACACCCAACATCCTTTGCTAGGCTGTGCCCTTTTCCCCAGCCTGTGGTGATAGAACAATGTTAGGGAGGGAGAAAACGCTACAATCAGGGTTGAGTGGAGTAAAAAACTGCCCAGGCTGTAATAGTTGATCTTCTCCTATCAGACTGTGAGGTCTTTAGCTATCCTAGATACAGCCAATCATGAGGCTTTGGTGACTGTAGTGAAATGTGTGGAAGTAGAGAAAGAGGATCCGAGTTTCAGGTGGGACCAAGTTGAGTGCGATTCAAGGGCCCGGAAATGCAGGCAAGGGGTCAGGCTGGTGTCACAATCCCTAGAGCCTCAGCATGTTAAACTGACTAGTCAGGGCACTCAGTAAAGGTCTTTTTCCTTCAACGCTGCCTGGCTGTTGCCTCCATTAGAGGAAATGAAATAGTGACATCTCAAAGAATTCTATCAGGTACAGGATTCCTCTCTTTGCAGGAGATCCTACATGTTCCTTTTAGGAAACTACTCACCTGCCCTGAGAGCATTCATGTAGAATAGCAAAGAGTTCTCACCTGGCTGTCCTTCCATTTAGTGTGTGTGTGTGTGTGTGTGTGTGTGTGTGTGTGTGTGTGTGTGTGTACACTGTGAGGCTGATAGCTATCCTTAAGCAGATGTAGGCAGAGTTACCTCTAATACATTGATAACACTAGCTCTATATTTAAAGCTAGTAAAAAAATCCAATATTTTTAATGGACGTTTTAAAAATAATTGAAGTTTTTGGTCAAAAATTAATTTGGGGGAAAAATTTATGGCAAATGTACAATTTTTGAAAAAATGGCCTCTCTCCATGTCTTTTTCCATTAGGTCTCACCTCAGTGGAGTTGAGTGACTTATAAAGTGTAGGAAATTGCTCAGGGCCTTTAGGTGGACTTGTTAGATGGAGCTCAGCCTAGAGAAAACAAATTGATGCTTATAGATTAGGAGATGCAGTGGACGGAATAGCAGAGACTAGATCCATCCCACTTAATTGCTCAGGTTTACAGTCTGGGCAGAGGGTCATGTGAAATGCCCTAGCAATATCAATGGCTAGGTTCACTGTTTCTCATCTCTACCTGCTGAGAAGAGTGCAGTGCTTCCTTTGTCAACCTGGCTACAAGTATCCATCTGTGGTACAGGCAACAGTAATAGGTCTACACTTGAAGATGACTCTGATGTGCAGAAGAAATTGGCTGCTCACTTAAGTGGTGCCTTGTGCAGAGCTCACATTTCTCTTCACTGGCTTCTGATCCCATTTCAGGGTGGACCTATATATGGTCATTTCATTTACAAGAATCTGACTTTGTTCCACAAGCTCCATCTATAAGTGATGGTTTCTCTTCCAGAGTTAGACAATGATACGGTCAATCACTGGACATGATCCAGTGTCAGCTAATGTTATAATAAGGGGCTGCTATTGGGCATTTTTTGTCCTCATTTTGGGCCCTTCGTTTCTAGAACTTCCTTCCCTTTTTGGCCCTACAAGGTGTGTCTACACTGCACCCGTAGCTCGAAATAAGCTATGCAATTTGAGCTACGCAAATTGCATAGTTTATTTTGAGTCAGTTTTGAAGTAGCTTCTTTCATAATTTGGTGTTGTCTACACTGCGTCAAATTTCAAAGTAACCCACTATTCCAAAATGTCCCTTATGCCTCATGGGATGAGGTTTACAGGGACATCGGAATAGCGAGCCCGATATATTTCAAAATAATGGGCTTGCTGTACCTGTCATTGAGACTTGTTATCCCTTAATGGGTGTTGATATTTGTTCAACACCAATGTTTGTAAAAGGTCCTTTATTAAATCCCAGTAAATACATTCTTGTCCCCACTCTCCTTGGTGAACTGCGTACATATGCTTTTCATAAATAAATCAAGCTCAACTTTTGTTATAAAAAGTGAAAAGTTCATGGTTATTGTTCATTTGCCAAGTATGAGATTCAAGTGCAAATGACAGAAGCTGACAGATAAGGAACGGGTAAGAGCATTAGTGAGATGAAACCTTAAGACTTCATAATGCATTGGCAACTCTGTTCATTTAAGTAGTGTCGTTAAGTTCAGCTGGCCTCATGTTGCTCCAGTTCCAAGCTGTCTGCTCTTACTCTTTCCAATTTAGAGCAAGAGAAGTTGACTCTTCAGAGAATTCAGAGTTCTGGGTTAAATTAAATCACCTGATGTGACCTTAGGCCAGTCATTTGGCTTTCTTGTATCTGGATAAATTTAACTTTTAACATTGGGTAAAAGCAAGGCCTGGCTCCAAGGCAGATCTTACTAGAAGTCAACCTTTCCTATGTGAATTAAATTACACAGCTCTACCTGATGTATCCATCTAGAGGAACATTTAATCATACCATCTTGAGCTGTGGACTTCCTGGATCTTCTAAACAAAGCAAGTCCAAATCGGGTTAGTACTTAGAAGGAAGAAGGAAAACTCGAGGGCTGCAAGACTTGGTCTTGGAAGACTTAGTCTGTGCAGAAAGACTGACATCTTTATATACCAGCATGTTGTTAGGAGGTACTTTTTTCATAAGATGATATCTTTTGCACTGGCCATGCAACACTCCCATGTTTGTAAAAGACCCCAGAGTGTTTCTTACTATCTGATAAAAGTAATATGCTTAGTATCCAGGCCAAATTGCCATTTGTTAGCCAGAACCTGGGTATGGGCGGCAGAGGGTGGATTGCTTGATGATTGCCTTTTCTGTCAATTCCCCCTGGGGCACCTGGCATTGGCCACTGTCCTAAGACAGGCCACTGGGCTAGATGGACCTTTGGTCTGACCCAGGATGGCCATTCTTACATTTAAATTATAACATTTTTCTTAGCCCAAACCCACACATGTATAGTTTCAATTGGACAAAGTATTCTTTACCTCGCCTGCTAAATCCCTGTGCTGTGAAGCTGTGCTCCTGTAGAATGACTGCTCTCTGGAGGTGGCTGCCCTCAATAGATGTTCTGTATATTGAAAGACCCAGTGCTGGGGTCCACCAAATAAAGTTAGTCCAGAATTCTGGCTGAAGTAAAAAATGGAGAGTAGAAAAGAATTCCTGATAGAAGTTTATCCAGGGAAAATCCAGTACAGTATTGAGTTTCTGAAGGTGTCAGTGAGAGCTGGAGAGTTTATAATCCCGTATGGTTGCCCACAGCTGGTGTATCTAACTTTAACTAATTGTGCTCCCTAAGCATCCCTAAAGCACTTAAGCATGAACTTAATGTTAAGCGCCTTCTTAATGGAACTTAAATACATGCTTAAGTGCTTTCTGTATTCAAGACCCTCACGAATGCCCATACTATAATCTGTCCAATAACAAGTTAGTCTCTAATTCTCCACAGGAAATCACTCGAATATATAGAGCCTCTAAAAGACCTTGTCACTCTTCATTGTAAAAGGTGCTTTTTTATATAAAGTTAGAATAATGCATTACTAATATGTAACAACAGGCATAAAATACCAGATGGTCACTTACCAAAGTAAAAACTAATCTCACATCCACAAAGCTTTTATTTATGAGACAATACCTAATCAGAATGCTTCACATCACTTCCCTAGTACCATGAACATACGCCTCGAGCGATACTTATAATACATGATACTTATAATACATATCTCTTTACACTAACATCAGCTTCTACACAGAAAAGCCTGATGCAATAGATAGGTCGTGCCCAGCTCCCAGAAGGAGCCATTTCCAGAGAGGCTCACTATCTACTGAGAACCCTAAGGCCCTGCTTATGAGAGGATCTCATTGGTTCTAATTTCAGCTTGGTATGACTCTTAGAATGTATTTATCCCAGGATGCATTTCCATATCTGCAATATGAGTGTTCTAAAAGTTTGTAATAACATGTCCAGCTGCTACTTTCAGATGACATGCAGGTCTAGCCATTGTTCTGTGCAGTTAGGGTATGTTTTCTACTGGTTGATAGTATCTCTCACTATACTTTTGCTCATGGATAGAGTGCCACTGCATTTCTTCCCCCTCTCCCGCCCCCCAGTGCTCTGCCGCATCATTTTCAAGTATTCAGTCTCCTGCGGCATATGTATATAACTTATTTAGCATCACTTTTCTATCACCTGGGGTTCTGTGGCCTCATTTACATTATGAATCCAATGCTGTATGTGATAGGGCATTCAAAATGAGGTAGCCGCTGGAACAATCATGCCAGAATAGAACAGGTAGAGTTAAATGATCAAGTCTCCTTCCTGACAGCTCTTCCAAACTGAAATATAATTGTACATACATTTTAGCTTTAAAATTATTTTTCTCCGCCAACATATTAAGATTATGGATTTTCTGGTTCTGGAAAAGAATGTTTTCCAGGTGTCACTCAAAGATGAGGAATGCCCTTAGGCAGGGGATAGTCTCGCAGGGTCTCTGAGTGGTGAGGGACGGCTCCACACACTTGGAAGGAGCGGGGTCCAGGGCAGAAGGGGTGGGGCCTGGGGTGGAAGGGGCAGGGCTGGATGCAGGCACCCCTCAGGTCTACCCAGACTGTGCTTCCCTTCCCAGCTCTTAGAGCTACCCAGAGTGCACCACCCTGTGATCTTGCAGCAATTTAAAGGGCCCAGCACTCCATCCATTGCTGCTGCCATAGTATCAGTGTTGACAGCCAGGAGCCCCAAACCTTTTTGAATTATGGGGCCCTAGAGCAATTGCCCCCTTTATCCTCCTTTCCCTTCTCCCCCCCCCCCCCCATCAGCGAGCCTGCCCTTAGGGCTTTCCATACTGGAAGGGATATTGTGTTAGAATACGTTTTAAATACAGACACTGGAATTTTACGTCATCTTTAACGTTGTGCTAGTTAGCGCCTAGTCTAAAGCTATGTAACTTTCAGAGTAGACAGGCCCTTTCTGAGCTGAGACCTCTTACCCACTGGGGAAACCTCACACCACAATCTCCTCCTCGTTGGTGGGCAGGAATCTGTTCTCAGCTCTCCATCTGGATGAAAGGCAGCCACGGCTCTACAAAAACCTCAGTGCAAACCCCTGATTGACTTAATTGTTCACAGATGGAGTCAGTTTTGGTTTTTTTAATATGAAGGCTATGTAACAGTTTTAAGTCTAACCGAGATTTAACCCTTCCTCGTGTAAAGGTTTGGGTACAGCAAGTATGGGTTTCACATACTTGTCACTTCCTAGTAAGGATAGTGTCATATGAATGGGACTGAATGTTCTTGCCCCAAGTTTTATGCCAGTGTAACGCCATTGACTTAAATGGATTTACTCCCAGATTACTCCAATACAGCCTTACAAGGGAATAGGTTCTGCGTCTATGTATGTGTGTGGTACCAGATACACCCAATGCAGCTCCCATTCCTTATGTTGGAAGGTAGTCTGTAGTGGTGCCCAAGAACCGCTATCTTGGCTGATATAGTGGGGCACATCAGAACTACAAGCATGACCTGCAGCTAAAGTTAGTCAATACTGCGGGGCTGGGATTGTAACAGAGGCATCTCCTTTATGGATTGGGTAGAGGACGTGAAGGAGTAGCCAAAAGAGTTGCTTGTGTAGACACAGTTGTGAAAGAACAAGAGCAAGAGGTTCATGTTCGGAGAGATCATGGAGCTGGTTGACATTTTTCAGTCAAAACACCAATATTCTGGAGTCTGAGCCTGGCTCCGCCAGTGTTTGGTGTTATATTTTCTGAGGCGCCCCATGCATAGGAATGACCAGGGAATACTGCTCCAGAACCTGAGCTTTGGGGAGCCCTGCACTTCTGGGAGGCACAGTGTCCAGAGCAACCTATGGAAATATGGGGGCCTTGTGGTGGCACACTTCACTCCACCCCTTTCCCCAAGCTTCTGGCCAGCCTCTTTCCACCTTCTGCCCCATCCCTTTCTCACAAGCAGCACTGGGAGCCAGCAGGGGCGGGCAAAGCGCAGCAGGCTGAGGTAGGTTGTTTGCTGCTGCCAGAGGCAATAGGCCCCCCATTAATTCCTGGACCTGCATCATCCTGAAGCATGGGGCATGGAGGAGTATTCGAGGTGTGTCCTGTGGATGGGACATCTCTGCTTGAAACCTTTCTGGGCATCACCAAAAATGACCTAAACCTGGCACCCAGCCAAATGGAAAATTGTTCAGCTGCTTGGGTGAAAAATGTTGCCCAGTTAGATGGTGTCTTTCACAGGGAAAATATTTCCTGATGAGCTGTGTCAGTCCGTTTTGTTTTTAATTGAAAATCGACTTTGAGTCAGTCTGCATTGGCCTTTGCACAAGCGTGTATGGAGGGCGGAAAGTCAAAGCACACAGCCTTCCCTGAGCCCTGGCACCAGGACTAGTCTACAATCACAGCACAGAACTGCTCTAGGTGACTGCCAACAGCGATGCCAGACTCTCAGGAAAGGCTGAAGACAGAGGAGGGCAAAGCCACTAACTTGATCAGTCAGCAAAGTTAAGCTGGCATGTTGGTCATACATGCTACGCTCATGTCCTTCGAATGTGTGCAATAGCCTGCTTTGGATGAGGTACAAGTGAACGTGGAGGCACTGGGGCTGAGTCAAGGACACTATGCCCTGGTCTACACTAGGGAGTTACTTGGAAATAAACCCCCTTATTTCAAAATAATAAGTGGAGCGTCCACACTACCAAGACTGTTATTGCGAAATAATAGGCTGGTTATTTTGAAACCTGTACTCCAGCTTTCCTGGGGGAATACACTTATTTTGGGAGCAGTTATTTCAAAATAATATTTCCTACTGTGGACATGCTGGATTGATATCCCTTAATACGACTTCTTCCCCCTCCCCTCACTGCAAAGGAATGACATAGCTACACTTCAGCCCATTATTTGATGATTGGATTTTATTCTGCATTGCCTTTTGCTTCCAACAGCATGTACACAGCTTAAATAATAACAGCTTCCACTTAACTTCTTGTAATGGTGCTGCTGCAGTTTTTGCGTATGCATTTGCAAGCTGTTTGTCAAGTCTCTCGCTTGCCCACTGTCTCCCTTGGGCCAGTATGCAAAATCAAGTTGTATAACTAACCTATGAGTCATTCTTCCCCTTGCAAAAATCTCTTTGGGTGGGCCTTTCTGGCTCTCAGTGACACTGTCTGTTATACTACTGGCAATTCTTTATCCTCTTCTCTGGATAGCTGTTCTGTTTTTTTCCATTACTCCCGTGAACGGGTGTCATATTTAATTATAACAGACAATTGAGACTGCCAAATCTATGGCCTAGATATGTAATGCAATAGTGTGGTAGCATATCTGACTGTTTTCTAGCCCCATAAACAACAAACTTCTTAATATTTTCATGACTTCCGTTAAATCATTTTCACTTGTCAAAGCTGTAGAATGACAAACACTAGGAAAACAAATGACTCATTATGTTGATCTCACCAAAGAAACATATCAGTCCATTAATAAAGGCTGAAAGCATGGGCTCCTTATTTTTAGATTAATTAGTACTGATTAGTCAGCATTTGTTTATTTTAAATCCTAATTTTCTATTGTATCAGAGCAAATCGGAAGCCTGCATCACACAGTAACAAGGTGGGCTGTGATTGGTCGGTGCTTGCTCTCTGTCTCGTTGTTGTTATTAAGTGTAATGAAAATACCAACAGCCTTGTTTACTCATGCGCAAGGTGTAGTCGTTGTGAGAAAGTGGTGTGTGAATCAAGTGCGTGTACAAAAACAAAATATGCTTGAACATCACTGCCTCCAGTTAAGCCACATTGGCTTTATACTTTGTGTCAACTTTTACAAAATATTACCTGTTCTGGGAATGGTTTTCATTAACATTTTGGAAAAGCAAAAGTGAGAGGAAGCTTTTCTCAGAACTGGAGAATAAACCCAACAGACATATCCCACTCTGTCCCAGTCTGCAACTCAGATGTGCCATCTCACTTCCTGGATTATTGGCTTTGCTGTCGGATGGAAAGTGCTTGTTGTCTAGAAATGGGGCAAGAATGAGGAACAAATGTGAATTTGTGGACTAATTTGGGAATTCTGTCATGGTTTCAGCCATGCTGCCTTTTCAGCCAGGCTGTGTTCTGGTTTGGCCCTTTTAAAAATAAGATTTCATATGTTTGTGTCAGTAAAGCTTTGTTTGTGTGAATGTTTGTGGAAATAAATTTCAGGTCAGAAGTCAAGAGTTGTTTGATCAGGAAGCAATCTCTTTCTTTCAAAGCAAAATTAATTTGGAGTGAAAGCAGGAGTAGTTCCTGAAGGTTGGGGACTTTTTGTTAAGAAATGGAAGAACACCTCTGCATTCTGACTGAAAGGTTTGCAAACATAGAAACATAGGATACGTCTAAACTACATGGCTCCATCGACGGAGCCATGTAGATTTGTTTTTTTGGCAAAGGCAAATGAAGCCGCGATTTAAATGATCGCGGCTTCATTTAAATTTACATGGCTGCCGTGCTGAGCCGACAAACAGCTGATCAGCTGTTTGTCGGCTCAGCGCGGCAGCCATGTAAATTTAAATGAAGCCGCAATTATTTAAATCGCGGCTTCATTTCCCTTTGCCTATAACCCTAATCTACATGGCTCCGTCGACGGAGCCATGTAGTCTAGACATAGCCTTAGAAATGTAGGGCTGGGAGGGACCTCATGAGGTCATCTAGTTCAGGCCTCTGTGCTGAGGCAGGACCAAGTACACCTAGACCATATCTGACAGGAGCTTGTCTATCCTGTTCTTTAAAAACCTCCAGGGGTAGGGACTTCACAACCTTTCTTGGAAACCTATTCAAGAATTCAAGTATCCTCACAGATAGAAAGGTTTTTTCTAATATCTAACCTGAATCTCCCTTG
Organism: Pelodiscus sinensis; assembly: GCF_052426305.1. NCBI lineage: Eukaryota > Metazoa > Chordata > Testudines > Trionychidae > Pelodiscus > Pelodiscus sinensis. Next base: position 10,398,869 of record NC_143059.1, read on the forward strand.
CAGTATATTATGCTCATTATGTCTTATCCTACCTTCAGTGGACATGGAGAACAATTGATCCCTGTCTTCTTTAAGCCTTTTAATATATTTGAAGACAGTTATTTGGTCCCCTCCTACCTCAGTCTTTTGTCTCAAGATCAAACCTGATCAATTTTTCTAACATTTCCTTAAAGCTCAGGTTTTCTAACCCTTTTATCGTCTTTGTTGCTGTCCTCTGGACTCTCTTCAGTTCATCTATTTCTTTCCTAAAGTGTGATGCCCAGAATTGGACAAAGTTCCCAGCAGAAACTTCACCAGTACCGAGAAAAGCAGAACAATTACCTCCTATGGCTTATGTATGGCACTCATGTATCCTAGAACATTAGTGTTTTTTGCAATTGTATTCAGTTTATGATCCAGTATCAGGCCCTTCTCAGCAGTACTGCCACCTACCCAGTTATTCCCCATTTTGTCATTGTGCATTTGATCTTTCCTTCTACATGTTGTACTTTGCTCTTGACTTTGAGTTTCATCTTTCTGATTTCAGAGTAATTCCCCAATGTGACAAAGTTATTTTTTATTTTAATCCTGTCCTTCAACATGCTTGAAACCCCTCCAAACTTGGTGTTACCCACAATTGTATAAGCATGCTCTCCACTCTATTGTCCAAGTCATTCATGAAAATAGTACTGATTCCTGAATGTCTTCTCTGGATTCCACTAGATACACACTCCGGCTACGTCTAGACTGGCAAGATTTAGTGCAAATACTCTAAACGTAAGAGTTTTTGCGTTAGAGTATTTGAGTAAGAGAGCGTCTATACTGGCATGTGCCTTTGCACAAAAGATTTGCTTTTGCGCAAAAGCATCCATTCCAGTGTAGACGCTCTCTTGCTCAAGAAAGCTCCAATGGCCATTTTAGCCATCGGGCTTTCTTGCGCAAGAAATTGATGTTACCTGTCTACACAATCCTCTTGAGCAAGAACACTTGCGCAAGAGGACTTATCCCTGAGTGGGAGCGTCAGAGAATTTGCGCAAGAAGCACTGATTTCATACAGTAGAACATCAGTGTTCTTGCACAAATACTCACGGCCAGTGTAGACAGGCGGCAAGATCTTGCCAATGTAGACACAGCCTCCAAGTTTGACAACTTTTTAATAGACTTTATTCAATCAGGTTGTTCACTCACTTTATAGTAATTTCATATAGACCACATTTCCCTAATTTGCTTATGAGAATATCACGGAGGATTGTGTCAAAAGCTTTATTAAAATCATGATGTATCGCATCTACAGTTTCCCCCCATCCACTAGACCAGTGACCTTGTCAAAAAAGGAAATTGGTTTGGTCTGATACTATTTTATATTGACAAATCCATGCTGGGTATTCTCCTCTAAATGCTTACAAATTGATTGTTTCAATAGTTTGTTCGAGTATCTGTATAGGTTTCGAAAATAGGCAGCCTAATCCATAATTCTTCACATCCGTTTATTCCACTTTTAAAGAGAGATATGATGTTTGCAAATCTCTAGTCCTCTGGGAACTCATCATTCCCGCCTACCCCCCATGAATTCTTGAAGATAATGACTAAAATGTCTTTGGGTAGTTCCTTAGATACATTTGGAAGAATTTCCCTTCTAAATAGAAGACGTACACATAACTTAGTATTTTTCTTGCTCCTAATGCAGGGCTACTCAACGTGCAGCCTGTTTGTTTGTGGCCTGCGGTGCGGTTTGGGTTTATTCAGGTTTCAACGTGCAGCCCATGGGTGGGATCCTTTGAACATGGCCTCCATTGGGAACATGCTCCATAATAGTAAATCAATATAATGGTCTTCTGTTGATATGTGTTTTAGTAGTTAAATTCCTGGACTGTCACTGCTCATTAAAAGTGCTGTCATATGGGTGGAAATGGGGTAAATATTGCATTTTATTAATATCAGCAGAACTGACTTAAATGGGGCCTGCATGTTGTGTAGTCTTGCCTTAATCTTTGTATTCATGCCCGTCAGTGTGAAAGAAGCTATTTGCATATATTTGCATATATATTTGCCTGTACATTCAATCACACTAAAGTTGTGGCCCTCAGCATGTGCTGTAAGTATCATTGTAGCCCCTGGTGCTTCCAAAATTGAATAGTCCTGTTCTAATGTATTTTTTTAAATCTTGTAATGAGTCTTCACAAGCAATATGGCCTCCCTCTGACCTGGAAGGGGAAGGGCTCTTTAAGACTGCTTGGTGGGCGGGGCCAGAGCAACCTGGCCCCACCCACAGGAAGCAGAAAGGCAGGGCCAGCAGCATAAAAGGCCGGGCTCAGAGCTTAGTTGAAGCCCGGCAACTGAGCAGGCCAGACACTCGGCCCAAGCTCCAGTGGAGAAAAGTTCAGCCATGATGCCCTCAATTGGGGAACTGGATTGGGCTGCCAGGTCTGCTATTGGCCCCCGAAGTCTAACCAAGGCCACCACAGCCACTGCTGGGCCTTGACAACTGGTCAGAGTTACTGAGACCACTGCCACAGCTTCAAGACTCTCCAAGATCTCAGGAACTCTCACCGGGCCCCAACGACTGGACCGGAACCTGTGGACATGCTGCTAGTACCTCCATCCCCAGCCTACCCCAAGAAGCAGTGCCCAAGCCAGGTAGACCCTCCAGGGGGAACTGGAAAGTGGCCCAAGGACAGCTGACCCCAGGGCGGCTGAGGAGATGGAGGTTGGGTGGGCAGCATGTTGCGGCTTTGATCCCCACCGATCCACAGCCCTGGTCAGCGGGTTGTGGTCCAGATCTCTGCCAACCCAGTGGCCGCCGTGCTACCAATGTCAGGGCCCTGGGCTGGGGCACGTGGAGCGGGTGGGCCTGCATCCCCCTGTCACTTCTTCCCTCAGGTGGCAGGTTTCTCGCTGTGAGGGCAAAACCCCTACACTTATCGGCTGTCCACTAGTGAGGAGACCTAACTCCTGCTCCGCCTGTAACAAGCTAGAGCCTTAAAACGGGTGAACTATTTGTTCTGCTGCTCGGCCTACAGCCAGGTCAGAGCCTTATTTGTACTGCTTGTTGCCTCACACTGACCAAGGGCTGGGACTTCTAAACTGCTGCTCAGCCTGCAGCCAAGTTGGAGCCTTATTTGTACTGTTTGTCGCACTGTCATGGAGGCAGGGCTTGGGCTGGGCCTATAGACAGTTGAACGGTTTGGGAGCCTGCGCTGCTCTGTACTCTGGGCCCAGGAAAAGGACCTCTAACGGAAGGACCTCTAATGGTTTCCTTCTAGCACAGGTTGGAGGCCCAGGACTAAGCTACAACCTCTACAGATCTATTTTTATTGCTTTGCTTAGCTGTAACTCATTTTGTTCCTTAGCCTTTCTCATTTTGTCCCTACGTACTTATTCTTTTGTACTCCTCATTACATCCGATTGTCTAAAATATGCTTAGATGAATTATTCATTGAACAATTTGAATAATAATTTGTCAACATTGTGATGTATCCACAGACAATAGCTAGGAAAGGCAACACCATTCCAAAAATGTGTCATCTCCTATTTGGAGAAAACATTAGATTATATGAAACAGAGGCTTGGATTCAGACAAGCTGCACATGGTGCGGCTGAAGGTTGGGCAGGCAATGTGTTTGTAAGTCATCTTGGTGGCTTCCTGATCTTCAAGAGAGCTAGAGCCCATCCTAGGCTCAAGAATAATTTGGATTAGCTTCAGCGTTACTCTAAATCATGTTCTGATGCCCACAGCCATAAAGGATCAATGGAACACAGCAGCACTGCTACCAGACTACCTAATCTTAGCCAGTAATGCAGTGGTCTAGGCTGGAAGGAGTACAGGCAAAGTGTCACTTCAACCATTCTGCAGAATCCATGGACTATGCTGGGAGAATCTCCAGGAGACCATGTCCAATTAATTCCCAGGTACTTTCCACCAATGGAACAACACAAAGCAGCTGGTAATAGGCCAAGAATCTAACAGGCCAAGAGTCTGTCACTTTTAAAGGGAAAAAGCGCATCAACATCCACCCTATAAGAGGGCCGTTTCAGTTCTGCAGATTTCAATAACCCTTGAACTGAATCAGGAAACTGAATGTGAATGGTATGAGAACTCAGAACTGGGATGAATGTACAGAAGACTAAATTAGTTTCAGCACAGAACAAAAATAGATCAATAGAAAATAATTTAAAAGCCAAGGAGTATATTTATCTGGGTCAAAGCATACCCAACAGGATACACTAGACGATTTCAATAACATCATGAAAAATAAAACTCTTTACACTAAGCCAGTATGTTTTTTGTCACATTGAATTAAAAGTCATGGCATATTAAGGAGAAACATGGGCATTCTAGGAAGTAGACTGCGATGCAAGCATTAAAATATATTATTGATAACTGTTTTAACATGTAAAGACACAAGTAGACCAAGTGAGAGAAACCAGGAAGATTATGAAGAAATTCTAGTGGCAATTGCCTGAATATCTAGCAAGAACAGGAGCTGAAAAATTGAAACTCTCAGCCCTTTGTTACTTGTTCTAAGTCAAGTAAGAGATTTAGTCACCCAACTTCACTTAAAATTAAACCTTCTGAAAAATGTGTCTTCAGACTATGAAATAAGGGCCACAAGCGCAAACATAACGAGCGATGAAGATTTGCAGGGCCTACATAATCATGTTTAGTCCAGACATGAATGTCTGCCAGCTGTATTAATTATGAAATCATCCTCTTCCATTCGAGATGAATTAGGCTGTGCTGGCACTGATTGTGATAAGTTTCTTTTCCTATTGGAAGCCAAGTACTCTAGTCAAACACAATGATGTGTGGTAATGTGATACAAATGACTTAAACATTTCTTTATGGAGATTCAACTTCTTAAATAACCATCACTGTAAACAGAGGGTTATTTTTTCCTCCAGTACTGTAAGTTTTTCTGTAATAACAGTATATTATTTTAAATTCTTTTCCTCTCAGTGAGTTATGATTCCACTAGGGAATTGCTCTGAAAAAGCAACTTCAGATTCCTCTTATTTTTAACTAAAGCCAGCAACTAACCTCAATAACTAATGCTTGCCATTCCTCATCTTCTCTCTTATGTTATCCTGGCATGTTTCCTGTATTCACATTTTCTTATTTAGTGCTAGGCTTGACCAGTGATTCCGTTTCCCCAAGTGCGCTGCTTCTTTCCTGTTTTGATTTATTTGCTTAGTCATTTTTGTATTGGGCTCTAACCCAGAAAGTTCAATTCAATGTGTGTGGCTATCATTAACTTTGGTATACTATACAGAGCATAGTACTCTAGTAATTTAGTTGTACAAAGAGCAATTAAACTGTGCAGTGACATCAGAGATACGTTAAGCCCTTGTGGACATTGGGGGTACGTCTAAACTACATGGCTCCGTCGACGGAGCCATGTAGATTTGTTTTTTTGGCAAAGGCAAATGAAGCCGCGATTTAAATGATCGCAGCTTCATTTAATTTTACATGGCTGCCGCGCTGAGCCGACAAACAGCTGATCAGCTGTTTGTCGGCTCAGCGCGGCAGCCATGTAAATTTAAATGAAGCCGCGATCATTTAAATTGCTGCTTCATTTGCCTTTGCCTATCTGTCTAATCTACATGGCTCCATCAATGGAGCCATATAGTCTAGACACAGCCTGGGAGTTTGCCACAGCTTCAGCCACTGATGTAGGCAAACACCAAGGCCTTAGCTACATTAAATGGAAAATCTCTGCTGCTGTGATCAATCTTCCTGAGTTTGATTTAGCGAGTCTAGTTAAGACTCACTAAACTGAACTCAGAGGGTGTCCCTGCCAGTTGCTGGTACTCCTGCTTGTGCAAGGAGTAAGGGAAACTGATGGCAGCATTTGCTCCCATTGGCCTCCCACTGCGGGGATGGCGGGGAAATGTAAAACAAGGTACGTCGACTCCAGCTACATAATTAACATAGCTGGAATTGCATATCTTGCTTTGACGTTCCCTATGAGTGTAGACCCGGCCTTAGTTTGAGTAGCAAAGCCACTTTTTGCACTCGTGGCATTGAAAAGTCACTTTATCCTAGGAAAATGACACTGCTGCAGCTTTACATGTCTACGCTGAGCAATTGCATTGGTGCAGCTATGTTAGTTAATATCTGAATCTGGGGCAACATTTTTATGTAGACAGGGATGCACTTGCGGGCTTCTCTCCTACATTTGTAACATCTTACAAATTATGTGTTTTTAGTCAAAGCTCTGACTTCATAATCCATTTATAAACTGAAGAGTCAGCTAAGAGACTTGGGATCCTTCTGAATGCAAACATGTACAGCAGAGATTTCCAGAAATAGGCACCAAAGTTCATACTTTTATTCCTAAATAAAAGACCCGATTTTAAAAGTGCTGAGCTCTCGTGCAGCTTACCCTGAAACATAGGAGCATACCTGGAGCTACCTATTTTTCAAACTCTTGGCATATAAATAGAACTAATGACTATATTCTTACCATTCAATATTTTCAAAAGGGACTAGTGATTTTTTTAGGAGACTCCCAGTTGTGTGGCACCCAAATTTATTAGCCATCTTTGGCCATTATTACCAGTTAACAAGTGAGAGTAGCTTTTAAAGTAAATACCCATAAATGTGTTTGCTTGCCTTGAACAATCCAGTATCAGAGATTTCACATAACTTTAACTTCTTCAAAAGGATGGCTTAATGCTCTTAGACCCTTGTCCGGGCTGTTCCGCACTCTGGCACTACGAATGCAGAAGGTGAGGCCTGCAAAAGAGCTTCAAAATCTTGCCTCTACAGGCCCTACTTACAAACATTTCCCCCCAAAATCCTAATACCCAGATTTTGGGAATTTTGCTGCTACCATCAAGTGCTTTGATCCCCTAAAAAAAGAGGGGGATGAACACTTCAAATCACTCCTAGGGACACTCCAAGCTCTTTTACCCCAAAAGAGCTTGAAAAAGAAAAAACAAGCTTCAGTCTCTAGTAGCTGACCCCTCAATCTGAGGGTGTGTCTAGACTACATCCTTCTTTCGACAGAGGGATGTAAATTAGGAACTTCAGAATTGCAAATGAAGCCAGGATTTGAATTTTCCGCACTTCATCTGCATAATCGCATCATGGCACTCTTTCAAAAGAGCGCTATTTTGAAAGTAAAACCTCAGTCTAGACACGGTTCTTTCGAAAAGGGAAGGCTTTTTCGAAAGATCATGTAAACCTCAAAAAATTACTGTGGGTGATGTGCAGGGGCGGACTGGCCCGCTGGGATACTGGGAATTTCCTGGTGGGCCGTCGTCCGGTGGACCATCGTGTCTGCATGCCGTTGCCTCACTCTGAGTGGCTCTGCATCTGCGCTATATGCGACATGCAGAGCCCCACCCACTGCCTGTGCCGTGTGCCAGACATGACGCAGGGAAACAGGGTGGGGCGTGAGGGGCACTCAGGGGTGACGTCATGGGGAGGGCCGTTCTTAACCCATTTCCTGGGCCAATTTTGATTGCCAGTATACTACTGATGATGTGTGCTTGAAAATTCAGTTGCCAACATTAGGCTTTCTGCAACCCCAATATACACACCCATTTTAAAAAATGAGAGTACTCTATTTCAAGATTCTAGTTCACTGAGAACATAGAAATTAATTGTTAGTTGTTAGACTGTTATAAATGCCTTTCTGATGGATATGTTGGTAGGCAACTCCATAGTTAAGATGTAGTTGAGTTTTTCAGTTAAATCACTCAGGGTATGTCTACATAGTTAATTTGAAATAAGTTATTTAGAAATAACGCGTCTACACACAAAATGCATTTTGAAATAGCATTTTGCCATTTTGAAATAGCGCATCCACACTCAGTGGACGTTGAATCGCATTTCACGCCAGCCGGAACCAGGTCAGGCAGGGCATCACGTCAGGAGTGTCTTTGTGTGGCTGCTGCCTGAGGCTATCTGAGGCTTGTGCTTAAAGGGACTCCCTTCTGCCCTCCACCCTCCTCCCAGGCAGCCAGTCCTCAGCTTTCCCTGCTTGCTTGCCTACCTGGATGAGGGACAGCAAAGCATTTTGTTTCTGCGTGCTCTGCTTGTCCTCACTCAGGACACCACAGCACTCTGCAACATGGAGCCAGAGCTGCCCCTGGGCACTCTGGTGCTTCTCTAGGATGCATTGATGTGAGCCTGGCTGCACTTTCTTCAGGCTGCCATCCGGGAGGTCCATTGGGGGGCTGTCAGTATCCAGGAGGCCCTGTGGGAGAGCTTCCACCCTGAGGAGCATTAATAGTCTCCCTGGTCTGCCCCACGGGGGGCTTGTGCCTCATTCCTCCCTCACATCCTTCCACTTACCTCCCCCCCACCTCCACTTCCTGATGTAAAATACATGTTTTTTCATAAACACGAACTGTCTTTATTTAACAAAACTGGGGGGGGGGATGAAACTCTGGTGAGACTGGGGAAAGGAGGCTCGAGAAGGGAGAGAGAGGGTGGGAGAGGGGAGGGGGAAATCTGAGAGAAGGGAGCTGGAAGGGGGAAGCCAGGGGAAGAAGGAGGAGGAGGGGAAGCTCAGGGCTGGGCATCTCACCGGGCCAACTGTCTCCCAGCACCATGGATGCGGGAGCCTCAGTGTCCCTGGGGGGATGGGGAAGGGATGGAGGGTGTGGAGGGAGAAGCAGGAGGGGGAGAAAGAGTAGGCGGAGGAGCGGTAGCTCGGGAGGCAGCAGGCGCTGGAGCAACAGGAGGCAGCAGGTGTTGGCAGATGGCACGGCCCTGGGTAAGCTGCTCCTGCTGGAGCTCCAGGTCTTCTTGCAGCCAGTTCTGGAGTGTGCGGTGCAGGGCTCACAGTGCCCCCAGGCAGGGCTGGACCGAGCCATTCCGGCGCCCTGGGCAGACAGTTTAATTGCGCCCCAGGTTGGGGAAGGGCACATGCGTGGCCTCACCCCCACCCGGCACGTGGGGAAGGGCGTGCGGAGCTGGTGGCTGCAGGACGTGTGCACCCGGCCCGGCTTGGCCCAGCCTGGCTACCACCACTAGCGCGCACCCCAGGGCCGCCTGGGGCGGGCCGAGCATGTCCATGCAGCTGCGGGGGGGAGGGCACTGCTGGCTGGCACTGTGGGGGTTAATGCAGCCCCCACCCCAGGCGGCCGCTGCAGGGTGGCTGCTGGAAACTGCTGCAGCTCGCGATCCGGGAGCCGGGCGTGCGGCGCCTGATGGCAGCTATAAGGGGTGCTGTGTGCCCCTTACAGCTGCCATCAGGCGCCCCCCATAGGTTGGTGCCCCGGGCAGCCTCCCGGCTAGCCCATGCCTTAATCCAGCCCTTCCCCAGGTGCTGCTGTCGGTACCCCTCCACTGCACGGGTGGCCTGCGGAGCCCTCGGGTGCGGGAGGATGTTCCGGGCAGGGTGGTGCACCCTGCACGTGCAGCTGGTGCGGCTGTGGACAAACAAGAGAAGTGGTCATTTCTCTCTAGGGACACAGTGGGTGAAGCCCAGCCCCCCTCTACAAGGTGAGGAAGACCATTCCCAGCACCATCAGAGTCGATGTGCTTGCACACAGGCCATGTTCAGAATGTCCTGCTATCCCCGGGAGTGAGAGCTGCCCCGAGACTGCACCCATGCCCCTGTGCTGTGTATAGTGCGGGTGAGGTGGGGGAGAGAGGTCCCCTGCCTCTGTGTAGAATGGCCTTGTGGAGGGAGGGCGTCCTGCTGTATCCCACCCCAGGGTCAGGAGCATGTCATGTCTCTTCACACATGCATGTAGCTAACAGGCCAAGGCTCCTGTATGGCAGCCAGCTGGGGCCATGTGCCCAGGGGTGGCATGGCACATGTTCGCACATGCACAGGTTGCTGCGTGATCCATAGTAAGCAAGGCCCATGTGCACGGTCCCTGGTCTCCCTCCCCCACCCCAATAATTGGACAGTGATGGCACTCACATGTTGTTGACTCCCCGGATAACACTGGTGACAGGTCTGCTGGGACAGCTCGGGCATCCTGGCTGTGTGGCACACTCCCTCTGGGCTCCTGCAGTTCCTGGTGCTCCTCCTCCTCCTCCATGCCTGGTCAGGGCCCTCCGGTCCAGGATTGATGACCCCCCGGGGTGGTACGGACCATCCCGCACCCCAGGATGTGGTCCAGGGCATCAAAATAGGGGCTGGTGTCTGTCCCTGGTTGGGAGCTGCCCCCTGTGGCCGTGGCATAGGCCTGCTGCAGCTCCTTAATTTTCATGCGCAACTGCTCCTGGGTGCGCGTGTGGCCTTTGCTGGCCAGCCTGTCAGCCATCCGTCTGTAGACGGCAGCATTCCTCCATCTAGTGCAGAGATCATGGACGTTGGAGGCATCCCCCCAAACCTCAATTAGGTCCATGATCTCCGCACTGGACCAGGAAGGCACACGCCTTCTCCGGCCCCTGGCAGGCTCCTGGGAGCTGGGGGACTGGGCCCGGGGAGCAGTGGAGGACTGGCTGCCAGTGGCTTGCTGGCTCATGTTTTGGGGCCACTGGGTCAGGGGCAGTGACTGCTGGCTCTGTGCTGGCAGGGCAGGAGCTGGCACAGGCACTGTGGCCAGAGTCTACCCTTTTAAGGGCTCCAGGGCTGGAGGAGAGGAGAGTAAGTTTTCCTGGTTGTGCCCAAAGTGGCCACCAGCACACCATGGGAAGGGCTGGAGGCCCCCTATTTTGAAATAAGCATCTACACAGTGCTTATTTCGAATTAGCTATTTCGAATTTGGTGTTATTCCTTGTAGAATGAGGTTTACCAAATTCAAAATAAGCGCTCCGCTATTTTGAATTAATTTCGAAATAGCGGTTTGGCTGTATAGACGCTAGTAGCCATTAATAATAATGGCTGTTATTTCGAAATAACTTTGCTGTGTAGACATACTCTCAGTTTCACTATTTAATTATTTGAATTTACTCTCCAAATTTAGTCATTTACAGTTCAATGGGTCTTGGAGTGCACTGTTATAGGCCCCAATTCAGCAAAGCATTTGCGCATATGCTTAAGTCCATCCGCATTCAGCAACACATTTAAGCCCATGAGGAACACCCACTGAAGTCAGGGGAACATGACATATTCACAAAGTTAAGCTCATGCTCAAGTGCCGTGTTGAATACTGGGGGGCTCCTGACTTGAGGCAACAGTGAGGTAGGAATGAAATAGACTGAAATTCCCATATGCCGCTATATTGCAAATTGCAGTTCCGGACCTAAAAAAAAAATGTCTGTTTAACTAACGTGAACATCCCAGGAATTCTCTTGTTTCATGCTGTAATTAGATCTTTGAAATTACATTTCCCCCTCAACCCCATCTTCATAGTAATTTCCATGTACAATTTATGTAGCTGAAATCAAAAGGCCTACTTTATATTTAATGCTCATTGAAGTTGGCATTTAAAACAAAAGAATTAAGACATCATACGTTGTTTTTCAATATGAGAAAGTAATTTACAAAAGGACAATTTTATTTTGACTAGAGTGTTTCTCCACATGACTTAATCCTTCCACATAGTTTCCTCGTTTTTCTTAGTTTAAGATAAGGCCTAGTCCTTTTATCTCCTGGGCAAGTTGCTCTTTTTCTTATGGGAGTATGTCTCATCTCTAACACATTGGGCCTTTCTAGAATAAATATACCCAGGGAAAAAAAATTGGCTGAAAAAATACATTTTTTTTATCTGTGGCAAACCAAACAGTGTAGAATATTGTAATACAAGCTCTTATTTGCCCAAAGGTGGATTGCAATATGTGACCTAGTGAAGAACATTTTTTGTTCAGCAACTCAAAATACATTTTGAGTGCTACAAATGAATGCTTCTAAATTAAAGAAACATCTGCAAAGAGCTGAGAAACAGAAAAGAAAGTCCCTCTAGAAAGGTTTATTCAGAAGAGTAAGTTCTTAGTATTAAAAAAACCCTTCTTTTGTGAAAGTCGCATGAAGAATTTGAAGATATTTTGCTTTTGATCACAGAAAGAGAAGAAACTACACTAGAAGGACTGTGGGTAGCATTGCAAAACCTTGTAAAATTAATGAAGGGCAAGTTAGAACCATCTGTGTACTCTGTGAAGCCATATTTTTCCTACTCAGTTTAAATAAAACTTAATCATGGGTATACTTTATTTTATTCCATTTATGAATGGCTTGTGAAGGATTAACATGATTAGTACATGTTACAGGTATGAAAAGTTGTATATACTTATATTGGACCAATTTTATTTATTTATTTATTTTGTGGGTGATACAGGTTGGACCTCCCTGGTCTGGCACCCTTGTGACCTGACCAGTCCCATACAAGGGAATTTGCCAGACCAGGGAAGGTCAGGCCTCCATGCTCAGCTGGTTCAGGTCCCAGCCAGCCCATTATTTGGTCTTCTGACAGTGGCCAATGCCAGGTGCTCCAGAACCAAATCCTCCATTGTCGCCCATTATCAGCTTCTGGCAAATAGAAGTAAGGAACACACAATCCATGCCCATCCCGGCTCATGTCCAGATTAAATGTTTTATTTACTTTTTTAAAAAACTTTTTTCATTGAGCCAGCAAACTGAAAAATCAGCTATTTGTATATGTGTATAGTGAATTATCAGGACATCAACAGAAGGTATTATAAGTGTTTATAAAACAAGCTTTAAGTACACCAATGATTGATTAATCGTTTATGAAAAGATTACTAATCATCTATTAATCCTTTATATTGAGGCTCCATTTATGAACAGTTTCCAAAGTCTGACCTTTATCCTCATCCAGGTTACAAATAAGGTAAAGGCAAGCAAACAGACATACTCTCCATCCAGGTGTTCCATGGAACAAGAGTTTCTATAGAGAACTTTTAAAAAATTTATGAAACTCCAGTTTCTGCTTCAGGCTTGGCATCTGATCCCAGAAGCGGCAGTCTTTCTGTATGCAACAGATTCTTCGTAGATTCTTATTTTTGTGAGGACCTAGAATGTCTTGTGGGCTTTGCCACAGACTTCCTGCGTGTGCCACTCTGTTCCTGTGGGCTGATTGCTTGCTGTATCTGGAGATTCCGGTTTTAAAAGGTCTACCAGTGCCATCAATTGCATCTTATACTCTCTATGAAGCAATGCTGCTGTAAGGTTATTGTAGTATATTTTAACACTCCAGAATGAATAGGTGACAGAGGCATTGAGCGGCAAGACCAATACCGTTCAGTCCATCGATGGGCTTGTGAGTTGCGGAATGCTGCTGCAGGGATGTGAGTCATCCGAGAAGTATTTTTCTCTCTGTAGGTTGCTCTGCAGTAAGATCCGGGCTGACGAGATATTTATGTCCTTTGGCAGCTCCAGTGACTTCAATGGATTTTCAACGGCTTACAACAGAAGAGAATTTAGCCAACAGTTTTCACGTATACTGACATGAAAACATACAGCAACTCCCCGGTTTGGTCGCCCCCCTGAGATTGGGTTTACAACTCCACCCTGGAGACCTCCTCTTCGGTACATCCCGGTGAGACGGTGTGTGACCGGTTCCCATATAGCCTTTATTTGGAACCCTCTGCATCACTGACATCTGTTCCTGGGGATGGATTTTTTTTTCCTCTTGGCTACTGAAGATCACAGCCATCTGGTGTCTCTGGATTGACTCCAGATTAAATGAGCCAGCAGCATGAGGCGTCCATCACGCTGCACCTGTTCAACACTGCAGCCCAAATAGTCTAGGCGACTGAGATGCAGTATGAGCTGCAGGTCTTGAGTCCTTTCCTTTTATTCTAGGAATACCTACCTTTTTAGAATCCCGTCCTACAGCATGCACTCAGCTTCTCCCACCCCACTGTTACATAAGGCTTCTTGTGAGATAACTGGCTCTGCATGGAGGTGAGGAATAAAGAGGGAAAGCGGTCCTCCAAATCAAGTCTTGGGGAAGTGGCCTGCACCAATCCTATTTCAGGGGTGTTGTGGCCTAGTTTGCCACTGGTACATGCTAGGTTGGCCTGCCGGCTTCCCACAATTTAAGCCCTAAAGGTCTTACAGCCGTGAGAAATCACTGGTGTGTAAGTCTGCTCTGGACTTCCCCTTTCATACAGCCTGATGTACCGGTGAGAATTCTGCCAGTGGGAATTCACCAAAAGGGACATGCAGCTGCTTTGAGGCTTCTTGGTGCCAAAAGCCACAGTGTTGTGACAAATTCTTGCCCGAGTGGAAGTTTGCGTCCTCTTCCATCCTCTAGCCCAGGGGTGAGGAACCTTTTTAGGGCTGGGGGCTGCTGACCCACAGAAAAATCAGCCCGGGGCCACACACAAATGAGAAACAAAAAAACCTTCCCACTGACGTGGCCCCGAACTGAGGGGAAAGACACTCCCCGCATCCCCCTTGCCCATCAGAGCCTACAGGGGCTCAGCCAAGTAGATTTTGTGGTCTCCAGCCCTCTGGTGGGGGAAGCAGTGGGGGCTGGAGCATCAGTGCAAGCTCCCCAATGCTGGGGGTGGTTCTGAGCCTTGGAGGCCAGATCCAGGCAAGCTGGGGCCATATGGCCTGAGGTTCCCCACCCTTGCTCCAGCCTCTCTCTGATAGGCACTCTCGAGGTGGCACAGCATCATGGTAGTTCTCGTGCCACTTCTGCAAAAATGGCACAGGTTGAATTATGCATCTTAAAAATGGGGAGTGACTGGAAAATGACTGGAGAATTGAGGAAGTCGGAGCTTTCAGAGAAAAGAACTCCCATGAGATAGGGCTGTTGTTGAAATCACTGGGTCTAATTGCCAGAGGAGAATGTAAGGTTGTGCAGGGGCTAAATAACTGAAGATTCCACAAGTGCAAGTAAACTTTGTTGTTGCAACTGTTTTATTAAATTAGATCACGCCAGTGCCCAGGGCCAGTAAGGCTACGTTACACTGCGGGTGTTTTGCGGAAGAGGAAATGCAAAGGGAGTGCTCATTTGTATATCTCACGCTCTCATTTGCATATCCTCTTCCGATCCTTTTTGCGGAAGAGGCTTTTGCGATATAAAGCCCTGTGTAGACTTTAAAGCCCTGTGTAGCCCTGTGTCGGGAAAAAAAACCCTTTTGTGCAAGATCCCGTATTCCTCCAAAAATGAGGCTTACAGGCTGTTGCACAAAAGGGTTTTTTTCTGACAAATGGCCCCTGTCTACTCAGGGCTTTTTGTCGCAAAAACCTCTTCTGCAAAAAGGATCAGAAGAAGATATGCAAATGAGCGCAAGATATGCAAATGAGCACTCCATTTGCATGTCCTCTTCCGCAAAAAACCCACACCGTAGACGTAGCCTCAGAGTTGTTCTGGGCTCTGGATTCTGTGCAAACACAAGGGGAGAGACCATTCCTGCTTTGGCAATGTCCCACAGTTTCCGACACACCAATGGAATACCCTTTATAAATCAATGGAGAAAATGGGTCTTTCACAGCCGCTTTGGGTACAAAATGGTAAGTTTGCTTGCCCTTGGTGCCGTGGTTTTTAAATTTCACTCCTCTTTTTTATGCCATGTGCCATTCCACCAAAGTCTACAGCAGGCTGCATCTCTGGCTAAAAAGCAGTCCTTTGAAGATAAGACTAGATGCATTCCATGAATTGCTGGATAGTCCTAGGTACTACTAAAGTTATCACTTTTATCTTCATTGGCCCAATGCTTAAAATCATATCCCAGATGGGAATATCGCCAAACTACCATCCAAAATGTAACAACCCTGCCTTTCTCCACTTGTTATTCAATAAGGGCCTGATTTAAAGAGGTGCTGCACAAATTCGCCTAGATTTTAGCTAGTGTACGTTCAAGTTTTCCTTTTAGTTTATGTAAAGCTTTAGTATTATCTGATATTTAAAAAAAAGATTAAAAAGATATATGGGCTGACTCCCTACTCCATTGTGCACCACCAAGAGCCATTTATACAAGTGTAGTGTGAGTGCAAATTGGGTGTGATATGCTCCCATGTTAGCACCTTGCACTGATATAAATGACTGTACACAGCTCAGGGAAACAGTGAATTGGTTCATAGGGATTTCTTTGTCTGTGAGAGAGACATAAAAACAGAATAGGGTTTCGGGTGGTTTGTTTGTTTTGTGTGGGTATGTTTCCAGAAGGGGTGAAGAAAAGGCTGAATATTGCTCTCAGACTGCAAACAAAAGATTACCCAGAATGCTACTTGCTGTCTAAAAAATTACAAAATGTCTAGTTGAAGCTTTAAGCTCATGCCATTGTTTTGGCTCTTGACAGAAATCTCTTTGAGTAAGTGCACATTCTTAAAACTCATCTGTTTTCCTATATGTTTAATTTGTCAAGTTCCTAGTTGTGATAGCCTCCTTTCTTCCTCCCCTTCTCCCCCCCTCCAGCCACCCCCACACCTTGATAACTGTCAGAAGAGTCTGGAAGATTTGTATTACTACTAGCCTGCAGTAGCCTCTAGTGGCCTGAGGCAACTGGTTGTACACAAAATATGTATCCTTCTGACACCCATGAATTTATTTCTTTAGCATGCCATGAGCTAAATATATCTATCTCTGGTGTATTTTAGAGGCTGTGTGGTCTTGGGTGGTAGAGTGCAACACAAAAGGAAGCTTAGTATAGATGTTTGTTTTCCCAAGGTAAGAAGTCTGGCATTTGAATGCTTTTTTACTTTTCCTTACCACATCAGTGGGAGTGCTCGCACTTCGCAAGTGTTCAGGAAAAGGCTGAGAGATGGGTGGGTGCAGTAGTGTTGCACTAGATGAGATCTGGACTCACTGTTAAGTTGGTCAGCTATTGTCTACTCAGGTCCTCTATGGTTCTGGAGCCTTGAAATAAATACTTACTGAAATAAATACGATGCTATCACAGTTTTATACATTTTTAATTAAAACAAATCAGCAAAAATAAAATCAAGAAACCATATCACCAAAGCCAAGCTCTGTTAACAACTAATCAGGGCTTGTCTGCATTGTCTCACAGTGCTATTTGGGGACTATGTGAATGTGAACTAGGAGCCTTTGAGTTTGCCCCAGCAAACAGGGGAGTTGCAGTACAGGCCTTTGGTGTGCTCCCCAATCCCTCCCGCTCCACATAATCTGAATTGCAGGGCAGAGCAGACACACTTTATGTCTAAACCAATACCACTACCAAGTACTGATTTTTAAAAAAGGTCAAATCAACAAGTTACTCTCCGTATTAAATTGGGATTGAATAATCAGGTGAATAAAACAAATAATCAATTCTTATCAATTCCAAGCAGGAATCTAAGGATGTTACTGTCCATCTGTGTTACAAACCCTAGCTTGGAGCTGGTTGAATATTTTTATATTTAATTCAAATTATCTAATGTCCGAACCACAGACTCAGTGCCAATTATAAAGCTTCCTCCTTAAATTTCAGGTCTATTGTGGTGGTTACTAGCCCTTTCCTTTACACCCATTGAAACACAAGCGTTCACAGGACATTTTGTTAAGTGGAAGTTCCATGACTAATTTAGCGGTTTAGAGCTGGCAGCTCTAAGTGTTGTAGGATATTTTAAACACAGAATACCAAACATAGTTCCCCAGGTATCTTTGAAACTAAGTTCTAGTGCTCTTCAAAATTTTGCATCTCGTACCCTTTCTGTGTAGAGCCTATAAGTGCTCCTGTTTCTGCGTGCGCACACAATCACACTTTCACACCCTAAAAATCAAAGAATTAAAATGCTAGGGTGTCTGCCAGCCAATCAAAAGAAAAGACTAAAATAGAAAAAGGGAAAATAAGATAACAGGTTCATGGGAACTCTTCAGCTCCCAGTCTTCCATATCCCAACAAAAATACAAAACACTAGCCCATTTCTGAGGAAGCTGACATGGCCTTGTCTGAGTGAAAAGGTCTTGCGAAGACGTGGTCACCAGTTTATAGAAAGCCCAGTCTAAAATCCTACAGAAATAACTACCTGAAAAGACCTGATAACAGCCAACTGCTCAACGTTCATCCATCAACGAAATTAAAAATAATCTTCCACATCCAATGACCGATATCATTCTTCTTGCAAATGAGACTGTTTAGTAATCTGCATGCTTAGGAACTAGCCCGTAAGTTAAAGAGCTTAGCATTCAAAGTTTTTTCCTCTTGATGGAAAAAAGTTACTTTAAAACCTTTTAGGATGAAACCTTTTGAATAAATAAATAATACAAAATTGGTATTCCCATTTATGATATTTCTCTTGCAGCTGTGAATTTCCAAGTGTCATTCTATATGTTTGGACAGAAACATATGAAGATGTCGGGGAATAAGCAAGAGTCACTTCACTGTGTGTCTCAAGTGAGACAAAGGAGTAAATGGGATTTAACAATCTGACAAAAGACCATGAAACCTAAGGACTTGTTTACAGAGGGAAATTGACTGGCATAGCTATGGCAGAATACGATACTCCATAACAGCTATTCTGGAAAAGATCCCCATGTGGACATTCTCTTCTAAAATAATGTCTTCACTAAATGGAAGACTGGTGCTGCTGTGATTGATCTTCCTGAGTTCAATTTAGAAGGTCTACTTAAGACTCACTAAATCAAACTCAGAGGGTGCCCTCATTGGCACAGGTACTCCTGCTTCTGTGAGTAATAAGAGATGTCGACGGGAGAGTTTGCTCCCATCATTCTCCCTCTGTGGAGATGGCAAGGAAACTTGAAACAAGGTATTTCAACTCCAGCTAGGTTATTAACAGAGTTGGAGTTGCATATCTTGATTCGACCTTCCCTTTTATTCCACAACAGTGCATCTACACATGGAGCTATTCCAGAATAACGTTGCCGGTCCATTTTCCCCTTGCAGACAAGCCCTAAGGGTATCAGAGCTGTCTTATTAGAGAAAAGTATATATTTAGTAGTGTTGCCTCCCTCTTAGAAGTGTTAAAAGCAGCGTCTCTACTGTGTATAGTACAACACAGGAGCTTCTTTTTTGTTCTCCTTAAAATCTGAAAAGTGACTTTGATTCCTTTCCTATTCTGCTGCAACTTAGGGGTATGTTTACACTGCATGGCTATTTCGGGATACTGCAGGTATCCCGAAATAACTACCCCACGTCTATACAAGACACCCGTCATTTCAAAATATTTTTTTAAAACAGGCACGCTGTTTTGCCATCCCAGTAAACCTAATTGCAAGAGGGATAAGGGATAGCTAGAAATAGTGTGTTATTTCGAAATTTGGCACTGTGTAGATGCACCAAATTTCAAAATAAGCTATTTCAAAATAGTTTCAAAATAAGACATGCAAATTGCATCTCTTATTTTGAGTTTAGGGTGCTGTGTAGACACACCCTACGTGCTCAGTTTAATTGTTTATGAGAGAGGATTCAAATGTAGCCGGATAGCTAAAGATCACAGAGACAAGTTTAGCCATTTAGCATTATATGTAAGACTGTTAATGCAACTCCACACTTCAGCAGAACTGGAGTTCCCCATTACAAATACTCCTTCAGACTTGGTTAAACTTAACCCAAAGTGCACATAATTTAGATATCAGACTTTCAGGCTGTCTCTAAACTACATGGCTCCATTGATGGAGCCATGTAGATGAGGGTTGTAGGCAAAGGGAAATGAAGCCGCGATTTAAATAATCGCAGCTTCATTTAAATTTACAAGGCTGCCGCGCTGAGCCGACAAACAGCTGATCAAACGGCTCCCGTGCCGACCTGAAAGCCCTTTATCGACATCCCCGTTATGCCTCGTAGGATGAGGTTTACCGGGGATGTTGATAAAAGACTTTCATTTCAACAGGGGAGCGTCCAGACTAGTGTGCTGAGCTAACAAACAGCTGATCAGCTGTTTGTCGGCTCAGCACACTAGTCTGGACGCTCCCGCGCCGACCTGAAAGCCCTTTATCGACATCCCTGTTATGTCTTGTAGGGTGAGGTTTACCGGGGATGTCGATAAAAGGCTTTCATTTTGACAGGGGAGCGTCCAGACTAGCACGCTGAGCCAACAAACAGCTGATCAGCTGTTTGTCGGCTCAGCGCAGCAGCCATGTAAATTTAAATGAAGCTGCGATTATTTAAATCGCGGCTTCATTTCCCTTTGCCAAAAAAAAAAATCTACATGGCTCCATCGACGGAGCCATGTAGTTTAGACATACTCTCAGGCTCTGCTGTTGCTCATTAATATTACATGAAGGGAAATGCAAACCCGTCTGGACAATATAAAACATGCACTCCATGGGGAAACTTTAGCCAGTACCTGAGCCAAACCCAAATCAAAGCTTTTTTTCTCCTTTTTGCATTTCCAGGATCTGCTTAGAAGCAGAATTGGATGTGCCAAAACAGATGCCCTCCTAGCAGTATGGAGCACAAATAAGTTGGAGAGCCGTTTCTGCTTCTGAGGGGTGTTAAAGGCAAGGTCCTTGGATCATCCTGGGATCAGGAACTTGAATACTGCAGCAAATCATCTGCAGAGTAGAAGCTGGTAGGTTTATTATTGCTGGATACTGAGACTGCTTGATATGGGGAGGGGGTGATCATGGTTAAAGAATTGGGGAAGATGCAATTTTCCTAAATCTTGTGAGTTTTATCCTGAGCTTTTGCAATATTAACTTCACAACATCAGTTTAGTATCAGAGGGGTAGCCGTGTTAGTCTGAATCTGCAAAAGTGACGAAGAGTCCTGTGGCACCTTATAGACTAACTGAAGTGTAGGAGCATAAGCTTTCGTGGGCAAAGACCCACTTCGTCAGATGCATGTAGTGGAAATTTCCAGAGGCAGGAATAAATATGCAGGCCAGGATCAGGCTGGAGATGACCAGGTGGATCCAATCAAGGAGGATGAGGCCCACTTCTAGCAGCTGATCTGGAGGTGTGAATTCCAAGAGAATAGAAGCTGCTTTTGTAGTTAGCAAGCCATTCACAGTCTTTGTTTAATCCAGAGTTGATTGTGTCAAACTTAAAGATGAACTGTAGCTCAGCAGTTTCTCCTACACTTCAGTTAGTCTACAACATCAGTTTGTAGCTCCCGTTGTAACAGAGAACAAACTGGATCAATGTGATCCCCGAATCATTAACCAGAAGGGAAATAAAAAGATTTCTCAATGGATCATTTTTTAAATAGGTTTTTTTTCCCAACCAGTCTTAGCCTCAATTTCCTGTGAGTACAATGGAAATAATGCCTTTCCTCCCACTCTGTCTGGCTTGTCTGCTTACTTGCAATACATAACAAATTGGTAATGGTAATGTGTTACTTCCATAGACAGCAGGTTTCATCCAAGGATGTCCAACTATTGACAAGAATTCAGCTTCACAAAACCTTGTGGGGTAGGCGAATGTATGGCCAGAAGGAACCATTATGATCATCTTGCTTGGTCTCCTATACAATATCGGGCAGGGAATCTCCCCCCTCCCCACCCCCCACTGTCTGGTGACTTCTGCATCAGGCTCATAACTTCTGGTGTTAGATGTTATTTCATTGTGTAGCTGGGTATGTTGAGGCAAAAGAAAGTTAAGTGGTACGCACAAGGTTACACAGCAAGTCGGTAACAGAGCCGACAGCTTCATTTATAGTTTATGAAAGGTTAATAAATGTGTAGTAGATGTTTTAATAAATGGTTAATGCATTTTTACTGAGCTCAGCAGGTCTAAAGGTTGCTTCCAGCCATCTATAATACTTTCTATTGATGTGCACACATCCATCTACAAGTGCCTGTGACTGTAACATGAGTCTCATGTCTATAACATGCTTTATGCATCTATGAATCATTTATTAACCCTCTACAATGGTTTTTGTGAATAAACGCAGTTATCAAAGTGAAAGAACAATCATTGCAAGATTAACAGAGCAACCATGATATGAGAGACAGCTATGCCTGATTCCTAATTCCTAGCATGTTGGGACAGAAGAGTGCATTTCATCCATGTACACAGCGGATGAGTGTTGAAATGGAAACACAATGTAAAGTGCAACGAAGGCTCTGTCTACACTGCAAGCAAAAGATGTGTGTCCCCTGCTCATGTACTCAGGTAGCTCAAGGAAAGCTAGTGCAAGCCTAAATGGTAGCATAGGCCCAGTAGCACAGGCTTAGCTATGCCAAGTAGGAAACAAGTGTATACTGCACACCACCACAGCCCAGCTTGTCATAGCTACGTTACTATCTAGACTCGTGCGAGGTCTCGTTGCCCTCCCATGGGCATGTGCACAAGACCAGGAAAACCACAAGGCTAGCGTGCAGTGTAGGCATAGCCCAAGTTAACTTCCAGTCTCCTGATTTAAGCACCAGACCAGCAGAGATTTATGTAAAGAAAATTGAGTCATGTGTTGACAGTGTGCCTTTAAGACCAACATGTCATTCTAGATATACGGCTCTAACTTGGCCTGTCTGTGATTATGTGTGTTAACATCATTACTTGTGTATAGCCTGTCTTTTCCCTTTCCAGGTTATATGGGAAGTGATTCTTCAACAAATAATGGACACCATTCACAGCAGGTGGTTTCATGTTTTTATTACAAGCCCTGGGATACGTCTATAAAATGTTAAGAGCAGTTGTTAACCACCGACTCCACCATTTGTTGTTCAAAGCAACTGAAATACAGTATACTAATATGAACTGGTCAGCATATTGTACTCTCTTACATCTGTGGTCTGTGAATGGCAGTTCTTCTCGCCACCAGGATGGATAGGTAGGTAGGTAGGTTGATAGATAGATTATTCTGAGTTAGCTAGCTGCTATCTAGCCGTTTCTACAGGGAAGAGTAAAGGCATTTTCCTCTTTGCACTGTTTGCAGCCTTATCAGTAAAATCCTACTCAGAGAACTTTGGAAGTCCACAACAGCCAAACAGTTTAATTTAAAATGTAGGTGTGTGATGGGCAAATTCCCACACCAATGGGAAATTCCCACACCAAGGTGGTCTATATCACGTTTAATCCCTGAAGAGAATCTTAGAGATGAATTATGAATCTAGAATGCGCAAAAAACTCTTTAATATAGAGCTATACACCATTGCCTTGAACCACTTGCTAATGGTGATTAGCTCTAATGAAAGAGTTGAATAGTTATTTGGCTCAGTTTTGAATAAGCACACAAAACCAGCTGACCAGCTAGGATTTCCAAAGCTAGCCCCCAAATCTCATTGCTCTTTGTTTATCGAATGGATTTGCATTACCATAGTTCCCAGTGGTCCCAACCAACACTGGGTGGGCAAGTCACTGTACAAATATGTAGGAAGGGGTGCATCGTTGGGCTGAAGAACTTCTAAGGGAATCTAAGGGCCACACTGTGAACCTTGTACTTCTGTTGAGGTTACTGTGGTGGCAGCAGCAGCTGGAGCCTTGGCCCTTTAAATCATTGTTGGAGCACCAAGGAGCATGCCAAAGGCTGCCTCGGGGAGCCACAGCACAGTCATTTCCACCCCGCCCCATCCACCCAAAGCCCCAGGCTTCCCCCCCACACCTTGCCCAGGGCCCCACTGTGTACATGTGTGCAATGTACTCTCCTGTCCCAACATGCTAGGCATTATGAATCAGGCATATTTGTCTTACATAGCGCAGTTGCTCTGATAATCTTATAATGATTGTTCTTTCACTTTGATAACTGCTTTGACTCACAAAAAGTGTTGTGCTGATCTTAAGGTCTCTGTTCTAATTGCCACACTGGGGTTATGCAAATTGCTAATGATGTATTATTTAGAATTATCATACAAAGACGGGTGGTACTTTGGATTTGTACCAGTGTACAGAGAGGAAGTTGGTCCCCTAGGGTTCCAAATAGAGCAGGATGAATATCAAAACATTTGCCCTGTATATTAGTTTGAATGTGTAAATGCACTCACTTTTAATATGCATGTGCCTTTTTTGTGCTCTCTTTCGGAACATATTCTACTGAATGAATTCACCAGTGGGAATGTTAACAGACACAGTGCATTTTAAGCAAATATTGCAAAATATTTATGGATAATGGACTGCAAATTCATAAAATACAAGTAGTCATGCCTGATTCTTTGAGTTGCATTCACCCAGGCAAGGGGTGGGAAACATAATCTGTTGTGTTCAGTCCAAAGTCACTAACAGCTAGAGTTTTTATTACTAGAAATGACCTGCACATGCATAATCCATAGAATAAGAGCTACAGTTTTTACAGAGAATAACGCTGAGTTACAAATGTGAGAAACTTGTGAACCATTGGTAAATAGTTGCAAACAGGATATAAATACATTATTGACTAAAATTATCCCCCAGATTATTTTTCTAGTTTATCTTAGTATGTCCACAGTTCACCTAATCATAGCACTATTTCAGAACTTATTTTGTGCTTCTCAACTCTAGCTTAAGTTGAAGGACTCAAGAAACCACTAAGTCAATGTCTTTTTAGTACAAGAGACTGTTATTTTTTTAACCTGTAGATGTTCATAACTCATTGGTAGGAAAATTACTGCATTTCCATTTACTGGGAATTGTAATGATGCGATTGTATTTTAAGAATTTTTCTCCATGATTTGGCATAATTTGTTAAAGACTGATTGTTTAAAGTCATACAAAAGTTTTGAACTAAAGCTGCTTATTTGGATGGGAAGGTGATTCACGGTAGAGTGATATAAATTCTCTTCCCACCTCTGCTTACCAAAATACACACATCAAAAATGTACAGATTCATTACATAGTTTAATTCTATTTAGTATTTAGGTGTCTCAGTAAATAAATTATTGAATGCCAGAAGCTGAAAATTCTCCATAACAAAAGGGATGCCCTAGGAAGCTGTTTAAATCAGACATAAAAGCCACAATTGTATTTCAGAAATCAAAAAGCCTGTTTCACAGCTGCACAAGATATAGGGGAAGAATTACCTCTCTCCACCTGATTGACGGAAAGCCTCTCAATCACTGAAAATTTCAGTGGTACCTGTAGGAAAAACAGATTCATACTAATCTCACAGATACTAGGGCCACTATGACCAAAATGTCTCCTCTGCATTTCATGTATGTGAAATGAGTTAATGGACTCATGTGAGTTCCTGAAAGTCAGGAATCCACGTTATAAAAGGTCGTGATCATAACCGCCAGCCGCTGACTGATTTTAATAGCTGTCTCAGGAGCAGGACTGAGGACTGAATGGATGTGATGAGTGAATTGCTATCTCATCCTTTTGCATGGTCTCTTCCCATCCAGCTAGAAGCACATGGAAAGCCTGCAGTGCTGCTGTTCAGACTGCCAGGTTTCAGAGGGGTAGCCGTGTTAGTCTGCTTCAGTGAAAACAGCAAGGTGTCTGGTGGCACCTTAAAAATGAAGACGTATCTGGAATCTCTTCCTTTCTTTCTCCTCAAGCATCTGAAGAAGCGAGTTGTATCTCACGAGAGTTTGTACCTGAATATATTTTTTTACGCTTTACGGTGCCACTGGACACTTGTTTTTGCTCATTGTGTGTGCAAGAGACTATGGAGTTTGCACCAATTCTCAGACAACAAACGAAGCATTGCTTATGGAGGGGTTAGGATCAGACCTGTAGAGAGGACTTATGTCCACGGGGTTGTCAATATGCCACTGGGCATAACTAATACATTTCTTTTTAACAAAGAAAATGAGTGGCCATGTCCAAACATGGATTTCCCTGTTGCTTCTCAAACTGAGGCAAAGCAATTGATGTTACCAGTTTTAAGAACGCAGTTGACAGAGACTTTCCCCCATTCTGCTAGTGGTACTGTAGGTAATTGCCACCTGTTATCTTTACAGTCTACTTTTTCTACAGACATGTCAAAGTCAATGTGAATAGCAGCATACCATGACTAGTGCTTTATGGCTTCATTGTTGTTATTATATTGCTATAATACCATCATTACCATCTAAGTTTAAAATTACTGACTACATTGAGCAAAATACACCTTTCCTGATGTTAATGCCAAGGCGGGAACTTGACAATATCCTATAAACTTAGTTATAATTTTCTCTCTAATAAGTTACAGCTGTTACCAGAGCAGTGACTCAGTAGCTTTAAAGATGTTTCTAAAGTCAAGGTTTCTGATTGCAGACTGAAGGATTCTCCTTTTTTCAGTCACGGAAGTTAGATGCTTTTAAATGAATGCATTCTCTGAACAATGTGTCTGGTTCTGAGACGTACTGAGCTCCTGGTATTCTCTTGGCTGAGTTGCAGATGTTCAGAAAAGGGAAAAACTCAGACAGCTGAAGTGAAACTTGAGTGGCAAGTTGGTTTTGTGCTGTTTTCTCCATTGGAACGAATTTCATCCTAAGTGCTCAGTACTCATTGAAATAGAATGCCAATAGTATTGGGAGAGATAATAGATTATAATAAGCTGCAATGGAAGGTTCATTGTGGAACTGCTGGTACATATAGTCTGGCTTTCCAAAGGGCATGCTGATATATCTGTGATAAGAGATGAAGTGCTGCCACGCTGCAGAACATAATTTTGGAGATCAAGTGGTTGCCACCCTAGGAATATATCTTGTTATGACTAAGCATTCATTTTTGCACATGCCTGTTCACACACGCTCATACGCTCTGCCCGTTTGGGGTGGTGGAATAGTGTTCCTTAATATAAAATGAAATAAAAATCATTATTAATACAAATGTTTTAAATAAAATATTCACTCTGTGGTGATTAGGCCTCAACTAATATATTGTGTCCAGTTCTGGGCACCACATTTCAAGAAAGATGTGGAGAAATTGGAGAAGGTCCAGAGAAGAGTAAGAAGAATGATTAAAGGTCTAGAGAACATGACCTATGAAAGACTGAAAGAATTGGGCTTGTTTAGTTTGAAAAGGAGAAGACTGAGAGGGGACACGATAGCAATTTTCAAGTATTTAAAAGGGAGAACACTTTTATGGAACACTTTCAGAAACACTGGTCTAGACAGTGCTTGGTCCTTCCGTGAGGGCAGGGGACTGAATTCAATGACCTCTCAAGTTCCCTTCCAGTTCTAGTATTCTATGCATCTATGATTCTATGACTTTTAAATGAAATGTAAAACTGAAGCCTTAACTACAGTTGTCTCTCAAAATCCTATGGCACTTGACACAGGTATTACAGGCATTCCACTCAGAGTCCTGACCAAATACTGACTGTATTCTGCCTTCTTACATCCCTCCTGCCATGTCTGTTGGGCATAGTTATGGGCCTGTGGGTTGAAGGCAAGGCAGAAACTAGAAGAAATGTAAGACTCCAGGTGAGACGTCATTTTTACTCAAAAGGATTTCTGGTCAAAGACAGTAAATATCCTCAAAGAGTGCATGCACCCAAGAACCAAAATGAGCACAACCCTTACAGCTATTAAAAGCATTAATATTCTACCTTGGCACCTGAGGGGAAAATCACTCCAAGATCAGACAGAGTCAAGGAGTCAAGCCCTGCTTCCGGTCTCTGAGAAGAGCAGAAGTGCTCAGCATTGCACAAGTAAATGCAGCACAATGTGGCTCACGTATGGTTCACCATGGCTTTTTTGCAAGCCACCGGATGGCAGCAGAGCCAGGTACAGGACTGTGACATTTGTCCTACTCTACAGTTGGGAGTAGCAGAAGGCTGGGGGACTCCATTCTCCACAATCTAGTCATTAGGCGTGGGAAGGATGCGGCATGGAGAGGTAGCACGATTATGGTGTGCGGGGCTGATGTTGCATTGCATCGTCATCACACATCGTATTCAGCCACTCCATCTTGTGAGGACTTGGAGTTGAGAATAGCTTGGGGGGGGGAGGTTCTAAAAACTCCATCTGATACATTGATACTGCATTCTCCTCCCCTCTGCCATGTACCCAACCTGACTGCTGGATAAGGAGATTTCTCCTCTTTCACCCTCCTGGCAGCTGGAAGGGGCAAGTAGGAGTCCTAGGGTCTGTTTATAAGGGGGGATATTTTCTAACATGTAGATTCAGCTACACAAATGATAACACTGGTTAGTGCCATAATCAGGACTGCATTTCAGGAGATTTAAAATGAGCTGACCTTTTGTATTCAATGGGTTTCGAGAACACCTGAAATCAGTTCAGTAACGAGGAACCAGAATCCTAATACCATTTACACTGAATAAACACTATAACCATAACTGATCTGAAACCAATTGGACCAGTGAACAATTTAATTATAGTGGCTAATGGGGAAGGTGGAGTGGAAGTATCACTGACAGTGATGCTGGTGCACGGAAGAAATCTCATTTCTTCTTGTGTGTGGAAAAGCCAGGCATTTGCCTTGCTGCACAGAGCTGTTGTTAGCTGCAAGATCTGTGCTTCCCCCAGAGGGAATTTTGCTTTTGTGTACAACAAGAACAGCAGCGTTCCCACGTGAACAATTCCCCTTGGGTTTTGTTCCAACAAATACCTTGGAGCCAGGTGGCTAGCATGCTCTGCCCTGTGGAGGAGGGGGAAGGTGTAGCTGACAAAAGTTAAGGCTCTGGTAGGATTCTGGGGCTGAGTACATCCCAAGATGCCTGGCCATGGCCACCACCTCACTGCCTCTGGAGCCTGACTCCTGTCTCAGGTGCAGCGGTACAGCTCACACACTGGGTACTGATGATGGAAGGGAAATGATTCGCTGGCCAGTGTGACTGACAGTGGGCGGGGCAGGGAGAGGATAAGTGAGCCAATAGGGTAATGAGGTAGGTCTGCTGGGAGCTAGCTATGACTATATAGCCCTTTGGACCACGATGGAATGAGAGATGTGAACGGGCTTTTCAAGAGATCATTACTAGCTGCCTAACTCATGCTTCAGTCTTAGTTTTTGCTGACCCGAGCAAGCCATTTATCCCACATACAGATGCCAATTTGGAGGGCTTGGGAGCGATTTTATACCAAGAAGCGGAAGGCAAACGTAAACCAGTGGCCTTTGCCACCAGAGGGTTGTCTGACAGTGTAACTCATTACCCCATCCACGAGCTAGAGTTCTTGGTCTTGAAATGGGCCATCGCTGAGAAATTGTGTGATTACTTGTATGGTGCTAAGTTTCAAGTATGACAGACAACAATCCACTGACTTATGTGTTGACAAGTGTTAAGCTGGATGCTAGTGGCCACCTTGGCTAGATAAGAGTTCAGTATACAGTACCGATCAGAGAGAAGCAATATAGATGGAGGTGCATTGTCTCATCGTCCACAGCCATCAGAAATTGTTGAGATTCCTCTGGACGGAGTGAGAGATATTTGCTATGGAAGTTATCAAGTGTCTGAGGCCCATAAGAGTCTACGTGGCTGTGTTGCAGAAATTCTGGGCCTGACATCTGAGAGTGTGCCTTCTGCCTCGGTGAATTACATTGTGTTGGACCAATCTCCATTGCCCAGGCTCAGTGCAGCTGACTGGCAGAAAGCCCAGCTGCAAGATGCTGACATTTGTGACACACTACTTGCAAAAAGACAGGGGAAAACCCTAGTGCAGCTGCCCCATCCACTCCTGAGGGTAAACTACTATTGAGGGAATGGTGCAAACTGGAACCAATACAGAGGGTGCTGGGCCGGATCACCGTAGATCCTTTGCAAAAATAATGAACACAACTAGTGCGACCAAAAGAGTTCAGAGCCTGGCCTTGAGAGCCCTACATGATGATTTTGGGCATTTGGGAATGAAGAGAACCCTTGAACTTATCCGTAGTAGCTTCTACTGGCCCCGGATGGCCGAAGACGTACAGAAAAAATGTGAGACATGCGCCCGATGTGTTTAAAGGAAAATTCTGCCTACTAGAGCAACCTATCTGGAGAATATCACCAGCAGCACCTTTGGATTTCTTGTCTTTAGAAGAGGTCAGGAAGAATATGGGGAACATTTTAGTAGTAACTGACCATTATACCCTATGGCTACGTCTACACTGGCATGATTTTCCAAAAATGCTTTTAACAGAAAAGTTTTCCGTTAAAAGCATTTTTCGGAAAAGCACGTCTAGATTGGCAGGATGCTTTTCTGCACAAGCACTTTTTGCGGAAAAGCGTCCGTGGCCAATCTAGATGCGGTTTTCCACAAAAAAGCCCCGATCGCCATTTTCGCGATTGGGGCTTTTTTGTGGAAAACACTACTGTGCTGTCTACACTGGCCTTTTTGCGCAAAAGTCTTTCAGAAAAAGTCCCCGAACGGGAGCAGCATAGTATTTCCGGAAAAGCACTGATGATCTTACATGAGATCGTCAGTGCTTTTCCGGAAATTCAAGCGGCCAGTGTAGTCAGCTGGCAAGTTTTTCCGCAAAAGCAGATGATTTTGCAGAAAAACTTGCCAGTCTAGACACAGCCAATATGTGCAGGCATATCCCACACAGAGGGCCACCACCGTGGCTCGAGTTTTGTGGTAGAGATATTTTTTGGTATATGGTCTCCCAACTCAGATACACTCTGACCAGGGATGGGACTTTGAGAATAACCTCTTGAAGGAGGTGCTATGGTTGTCTAAAATTAAGAAGTTCAGAACAACACCTTACCACTCCCAAGGTGACCCTCAGCCCGAGCGATTCAATCGGACTCTATTAGATATCCTGGGGATTTTATGCCCAGACCAGAAGGCATGCTGGAAACAGCATTTGGCATTTTTGGTGCATGCCTACAATGCGACAAGGAATGATGCTATAGGAGTCACCCCATATTTCATGATGTTTGGATGAGAGCCAATACTACCTATAGACCTATGCTTTGGCATAACAAGGAATGGTGTGAGCTATGAGACACACCTACAGAATGCCTATTGCTTGGATACAGCTGCTGCCTGGAAAAACATGGCTCCTCACAAACACTGATATGATGCAAGAGTGCATCTGCAGAAGCTCCAACCAGGGGACAGAGTTCTGCTATGAAATTTGAGTGTTGCTGGCAAGCACAAGATTGCAGATAGATGGAAGGCAATGCCATACCTGATGGTGGAAAAACATAGAGATCTGCTGGTCTACAAGATTACACCTGAGATGAGGTCAGGGCAAGGGTCTACCTCTGGGAGAGTTGGTAAGTGCTCCTTACAAAATGGATCATGACATGGGACCTTGGCGAAAATGGAGTGTGCAGCCAAATCTACCATATATGGTGGGCCCTGTGAGGTTAATTTGCCCTTACCCAGCACCTTTGAGAGTGAATCTAAAGAGGAAGATGCTCCCATGGAATATCCTAGAATGCAGACCAGATTCCAAACTCCATTAGCTAGATACGGGAAGAGCTCCTCTTCTTTGGCTCTGAATCCTATCGCTGAAGTATTTAGGCCTGTGGAAGGAAACCCACCGTCCACAACAAGACCAACCTGGGATGATGAACTTGTCCCACCTACATCCCCAGACCTCCTGGAAGATGAACGGACCTGTGAAGACACACCTACGTTGGTGGGCAGAGGGAATGTTCCAGGGGAAGGTGTCCCTTGTGCCCTGGATATCCCAGCAAGTGGTACAAGGACTGTGTCTGAAGAGAAGATGTGTTCTATCCACAGAAGAATCCCCCACAGCTCCTGCTGTGCCTACTCAATAGGCACGACAGGGTTATAAAACCAGTAAACAGGCTAACTTACAATGCACCAGGAGTGGTTAGTGAGGATGTGATACATTTAGCTCACAGACTTCTGGAATCCATAATGGGATTTCTCAGCCCCTTTGAGGAGAACTCGTGTGGCTGGTATAATCAGGAATATGATTTGCTGGGACGGAAAATTCTTGGCTGGGGGGAGGATGTAAGCAGGGTCTAAATGGATGCTTCCAGTGCAACCAGCTGGAAGGGGAAAGGAACCTAGGTGTGGTTATGCTCACCCTGTTGTTTAGCCCTGTAAGATATTCAACCTGTTGTTATATAAATACAGTTCATGCTGGAATGGGAAAGAAATCCTGGGTGTGCATATGTAAATCCAGTTCAGTCAGTGCTATACGCCTGGTAGTCTATTGTTAGAATGGTATTTTGCCTATTGTCATTCATTTGGCTGTTGTGGGGTCACCAACCATGTTAACCCTAAATGTAGGAATTGTAAAATATGACCACCAGTGTTTGCAGGAGAGACACTGTCATTGGAAAGAATCAGATGGACAAGCCTTTCCCTTCCAGACTCAAGTGGATTGGATTGGGGTGAGGGGGAGCAGAGCTCTGAACCATCAGGCTACCTGCCCTTTAGGCATGAGCTGTGAGACAGGTTCAACCTGTTTCTCTCCCCTCACACAGCTACCCTGTTCTACTGATAGAACTAAAACAGACTCCATAAGGAGTCTCTTTATTTTATGCTGCCCTGTGCTGTGAGTCAAGAGCCAAAATCACTGAGGAGCTGGAATCACTAGGTTGGCCGAGTTCCAAACCCATTGGCAGCAGGCAGCCAGCAGGGCAGCTGGCAAGAGCAAGAGGCCGGCGGGAGCAGCAGCAGGTGGCCAGCAGAAAAATGCCTCTTTCTGTGATCCTTTATCATTGCCACGTGCCTGCGGGATTGGCTGGCATTTGGATGGGAAGTCACTAAGGAATCGAAAGAGGGGAGAGGCTTGTTGGATAAGGGCTGCAGAGCACTGGTGGGGGAAAGAGGCAGGAAAAGGTCCTAGGCCAAAGAATCCCCAGGATGGAAATACTCTGCCCCAGGGCTCCCCAGGTTAATGAAAGCCGAGTTGTTCAGCAACGCTCCTTCATACAAAGGTACCGCTTCAGAACATTATTAGTCACTGAACTCCACATGCAGGTGGAGAGCAGTCCCTAGCTAGCCTCTGTCCCTTAATCCCAAGCATTCATTTCCCCTTTGCTTTTGGGGAGAATAGCTTCCACACGACACAGGTTCTTCAAAAAACCCGGGAGATCTCAGGGCTCACAAGTTTTTGATTTGTAAGAGGAACTCCATTAGCTGGTAGCTGTCACAGTTGGTCATCTAGTCCAGCCCCTGGAGACGGATGTGATATACACTGTGCAAACACTTCATGCTTCCTTCTAGCTATTGAAAGACACAGCCCCTTTCCACCCAGTTAAGGAGGTGTAGAGAGTTCAGTACAGCCTTTGGACTCAATGCTTGAGTCCAGTCCAGCTAGCAGCATTGCAGGAGCTGAGTGGGTAAGTGACTGTGACTACCCCTTGCTCCTTTTCATGCATCTTGAAAGGGGTCACCCAGACTGCAGAATTACTCCAGCCATGTCCCCGATACTTGGGGCGGTGAGTGTAACAATATGGGTTTCCTGCAGCCATATTGGAAGGCCTAAACTAAAGCCTTCTTCTGCAGCCAGACTGAAGAGCAGCAGCCATTAGCTGTAACGCCTGGAGTCATATACTCACATTGCATTAAAATAGTGTTACACTAGGCTGTGAGAAGGGGATCCTGTCCTAATGGCCCCCACTGCTACCAGATAAAGAAATAGATATCAAGATGGGTAAAGAAAACTTAATTAATAGCATTTCGTTTGGCAAGAAACTGTTTACCAATAGTTGAGGTTGTGGAATCTGCATTCTTTATTGTCCTCGCTTTCCTATTGTTTGCCTGTGTAATCTCTGTCTGGTTTGGAACGGTTTCTGCCTGCTGTATAATTAATTTTGCTATGTCTAAATCAACTACGGTGGTGGGGTATGATTGGTTAGGTAATTCTGTTACAGTATGTTATGATTGGTTAGTAAAATTATACTAAAATAATTGGTTAAGGTCTAGCTAAGCAGGACTCGAGTTCTGCTATATAAACTGAGGTCCAAGAAGGAGACAAGCAAAAGGAAAGAAGGAAAAAGCAAAGGGAAGAAGAGCAAAAGGGAAAGGGAGGAAGGCAGGCAGGAAGACTGAGAAAAAGGAGGGAAGACCTGAAAGAACAAAAACAAAGCCTCTTCTGCACAACAGTGATGTGCAGCAGCTAGATCCAGAGAGACTGACCTTGCCTGGCCAACAGGGGAAGTCTACCTGCCTTTATCAGGATTGGTGAGCATGACACTGTGTGCTTAGCATGTGTATTCTGGTTGCTTGGGAATTGTCAATAAATAGAGAATAAGAATATTACTATGTGAGGCTCTTTCAGTGGCAAAAGATCCTGCAGACCAGCAGGAAGTTACACCCTGAGCCCTAGGAATTGGGTAAGGATGGGTGAGTAAATTAACAGGGTTGAACCCTAGGAACTGGGTAAAGGTGTGTGTCCCTAAAGCGTGGAAGGGATAGAGAAATTTGTGGGGTTAAGACCCCTTGCTTCCTTGCATGCATCTTGAAAGGGGTCACCCAGACTGCAGAAGTACTCCAGCCATGTCTCTGATACTGGGGACAGTGAGTGGAAAGTGGCCCAGAGCCAGATGTGAAGGCTGTATAATCCCTAGGGCTGCCCTCATGCCTGGGTGGCAGCTAGCTGAACTGGCTTTGACAGCTCATTTACACCATGGGAACGGCACAGAGGGGGTTAGAGGGCATGCGCTATGACTATAGTGTTTGTTTGTTCTCCACGGCTCCATTCCCTCTTGGCTCACAAAGGAAAACACGAGCACTGGGTCTGCCTAGGCCATTTCATTTCCCAGCTCGCCCTGTGTTAGCTGGCTTGAAAGGCTTGGAAGTCAGTCCTCAAGTCTTCAGATAGACCCAAAAAAGAAAAGAAAAGCCCCCCACTGGGTCAACGTTGATTCTAAAGGTTATTCGATTAGTCTGAGACTGCTTGACTGAGGGCAGCAAGGTTTCCCAAACCCGCCCGGTCAAATGCTTCTCAAACAAGAAGAAATACGTGAGGGATGGTTCATCACCTCCACTTGCTTACATCCAGTGATTGGGCTAGAACATACACCCTATTCATTCCAGAAATGTGACATCTATCCAGTCTGAAAGAGAAGCATAGCATAGACCCACTGCTACTCATTAGGAAAGTTAGAATACTGGGTTTAAAGACAAGGCCTCAGAGTACCTCAGCAGAGGCAAAGGCATATGAGAGAGGCAAAAGAAAAGCTTTGTCTGTGCCTAAAGGACTGCCATTTTTTTTTTCATTTTCCTGGTGGTAAGCAGCTAAATGTTCCAGGCATTGAAGACGGGGCAGGGAGGGGAGCAAGAGATTTTTAAAAGGCAAGAGAGACTAAAGAAAATGCAAAAGCCACAGCAAAGCACGTGAGCAGCCACGATTGCTATGCAATTAGTGCAGTTGAATGCAAACGGCAAGTCTTTGGGTTATTAAGACAATGCAGAAGGAAGAAAGCAGGATATTCTTGATGAGCCTCTGTATTAACTCCACTGCTTTAGGAATTGGGAAACAGCATAGAGTCAGTCTGCCAGCTGGTGCTGTTCTTCCCAGCCCCATGTCAGTAAGAAGCGTGTTTAACTCAGTGTTGGCAGCCAGCAGGCTCTCTGGACGAAGGCTCCCAACTTTGCTGACAGCAGTGGAGCGGTCAGCAGTAGTTGGAAAAATGTCCCTGTTGAAAGAAAGACTTTAGGACAGTGCCAGTGAGTGGGCCCCATAGTGACCCTCCTTCCTCTCAGTGGGCCGCAAGATTGTTATAATCAAGACAGTCTCCCGGGTTAGAGAAGTTTTGCTAAATTGCGCTTGGGTACTTAGAAGTTGCGGGCTGTGGCCGCTGAACTGTGGCAGCACTTTGACCGGGTGCAGAGGGAGCGCACGGCTCTCACAATGTTGTGTGCAATCAGCGTGCACGTCTCTTCGCATGCCCTGCTTTACGTGCGTGTCACTTTTGTAATACCAGCAGGACAAAAAGGACATGGACGAAAAGCAGCAGAATCTGGCAACCTTGTGCATGGGTAGCAGTAACAAAATGTCCTGTGGGCATGCAGCCCTTGGGCTACAGGTTACCCACTACTGCCTTAGTAGAAGAAACTACTTGTAAATGAAAGAAAGTTATTTCAAGAAGCCCTTCTCCCTCACCGCCCTATCCCATCTCTACCCTCACCCCCCGATTCAAATACTGCTCGTTTCTAGAGCCATCACTTGCTGACTCAAATCAAATGAGCGGTCTCTTAAAATTGTCACCAGCACACAGAGCCACCTGTTCCATATGTATTGCTTTGAGTGGCAGCTTGGTCATAACTCCCAGCTATGGCAGACAGTGGTGTCTGCTTCATTTCCCTCAAGGCTGAGTGTGGTTCCAACCCAGGGTCTCAAGCTTGCACACTCCCAACCTTTGGGAAAGTGTAGCTCCCGATCTGAATTCTGTAGTTTAGACCCATTCCCGGCCCCAGAAAAACAGCATCCATTATGACAATGGTCTCAAACTCACACCCTTCAGGCCATTCTAGGTCTGAGTGACTACATAATCGGGCTCGACACGCCCAGCATGTTGGCGGGGGGCTGTCTATTACTGGTCCGAAGGCTGCCCCTTTCTGCCACTACCCCATTCTCTCCCCACATGGCACTCCATCCTCCAAGGACACAGCTTCAGAGCTCACTGGGGCTGTGTCTAAACTACATGGCTCCATTGATGGAGCCATGTAGATGAGGGTTGTAGGCAAAGGGAAACGAAGCTGCGATTTAAATAATCGCGGCTTCATTTAAATTTACATGGCTGCCGCGCTGAACCGACAAACAGCTGATCAGCTGTTTGTCGGCTCAGCGTGCTAGTCTGCATGCTCTCCCTCCGACCTGAAAGCCCTTTATCGACCTCCCCGTTATGCCTCGTAGGATGAGGTTTACCGGCGAGGTCGATAAAAGGCTTTCATGTCAACAGGGGAGCATCCAGACTAGCGCGCTGAGCCGACAAACAGCTGATCAGCTGTTTGTCGGCTCAGCGCAGCAGCCATGTAAATTAAATGAAGCCACGATTATTTAAATCGCGGCTTCATTTCCCTTTGCCAAACAAACAAATCTACATGGCTCTGTCGATGGAGCCATGTAGTTTAGACGTACCCTGGCGGAGGAGTTGGGATGGGGGGAACAAGGGGCTAGTTTTTGTGTCTATTACAGAGGAAGAGCCAGGGACAAAGCTAAAATGAATAGATGCGCCAGAACTGAGGGCCTAGAGCCAAACACCACAAATCTAAAATGTGCATCCGTATCTGCATCCTGCAGCTCAGATTCATCCCTGGTGAACAGGAGTGAATGGAGGTTTGAACATGTGTCTCAGTATCCAAAAGTTTACATGCTTATGCCCATTATTCAAGGGCCTTAAGTCTGTAAAAATAGGACTGGAAGTCTGATGTGATGTTGGTATTTATGGGATTTGGGGTTGACCTGGAAGAAAGGCTTTCCCTGAAGTTATTCTGCATTTCAGCTGCTGTAGCTTGATCAGCTTGGGAGAAGGTCAAGCTGCCCAAACTGACTGGACAAGCAGACTAGGAGGGCCTAGGTTTCTTTACCAAGGCATGTGCATGTGTACATGTGCGGATGCACACCAGGCTGAACTCCTCCGCACCACAAATGGAAAAATGAAAAATGTTGAAAGTTAAAATGATTTTTCTCTCCCTTACATGATGTATTCCTTTAACAGCCTCCACAGGCCTCTCGGCCAGGGGTGGAGAGCAGGCTCCACACTCCAGGAAGGGGTGTGGCTTTGGCTCAAAGGGGTGGGGCCAGGCAGTTTTCCTCCAGAGCCGCATGGACCGTTCAGTGGTGCTCCAGCGGCATCCAGCCACTGCTGCTGCCTTAATTGTTAAGGGGAAGTTTGCTTGAATAAGGATTAGAGAAGAGAGCTGCCTATGAAAGAATGCATAGAGTTTTGGACCATTACTGTTGACTACTGTTCGTTGTTTTTTCAGCTGGGGATCCCTAAAAACTAAACAAAATCCTGATCAACTAACTGTAAAAATGGTGAGCAATATCTCCTCCACGTCTCTCCGCCTTCTCCAGCTGGCCAAAATACAATTGCTTTGGCTGGCTGCTTGGGATGTATCTGCTGAGTTATCTGTTCTATAGACTTCTAGGCACCTGTTAAAATGGAAGGAATCCAATGGTTTAAAGGAAAACAATTTCATAATACACAAAGGACATTTTTTTCCTCTGTTTTGCTGACTTTCTCCCTGTTGGTTCCTTCACCCTATGCAGTGGGGATTAAGAGGGTTCAAGGTTTTTCAAAATCATGACAGTTTCCCTGGAAACCTATTTCACCCTGATTTCTTAGCACAGCTAGGGTAGGGGCATGAGTCCTGAAATTCCACTCCAGGCGTAGAGAAACTTTTTTGGGTCAGGGGCCAGTGTGGGCTCCCCAATACTTGGGGGAGAGCCCTGAGCCTCGGGGGCTGGACCTGAGGTTCCCCACCCCTGCTCCAGTCCATGACAGGTGAGCGGCAGGACGTAAAAAACGGTATATGCTCATGTCTAACAGAAAAGATGAAAGGGAAAATCAGATGAGACAAGGAGTTAACTGCAGAATTCTGATAAAGCCCCAAGACCTTTTCCAATAAGGTCTGATCCAAAGCCCAATGAAGTCAAAAGGAATTTGTTCATTGATGTTGAACCAGGCCTGTGCATAACTGGCTAAAAAGTGTGTGATAGAGTGTGTACCCCACAGGCCTGGATGGGTTTGTGTGGGTCTCAGAGGCCAATTAACATACCAGGATGTGCCTTAAGGGGAAGCCATGCTTAATTCATCATCAAGCCTAGCTAAGCAAGAGTAAGGTGATAGCTATAAAAAAAGAGGACGTTCAGACCAGAAAAGTGCTGACAAAACAGCAGGTCTGATAACAAAAAAGCAGAAGTGTAAGTCACAAAAACTTTCTGAGGGGTAAGTAACAATGAAAACCAAAGCGCAGTTTGCAGCCAGATTAAAAGACAGTTTACAGAATAAAGGCATGATCAATAAAAGGTTTTATACATAAGAACTTGAGGAAAAACTACCAAAATACACAAAAATACATCCTCAAGTAAAGATAACAAGGTCAGTGCTCCCTGTGAGCTATGTATTTGGTGGCCACCCAGGAAAGATTCAAATGCCACCTGGCTGATTAGCAGACTGCCCAAAGCCAGCAGCATGTTTTTCTATTGGTGATGCACATTTGCACATGCCTTGGTGCACATTAAAAAATTATTCCACACATGGATGGGAGAAAATAGAAGGAACATTGCATATGACATGTAATGTTTAACTATCTTCCTGAAAGCAATTTGAGGGTTCTTTTGCAATTGTGTAATGCGATATAGACACAAGGGCTACGTCTACACTGCATTCTTGCCCAAGAAGATATGCAAATGAGGCACAGCGATGAATATCGTCGTGCCTCATTTGCATACCTAATGAGCCGCCATTTTGCGCAAAGGGCTTTTGCGCAAGAAGGAGCTGTGTACACTGCTCCTTCTTGCGCAAAACCCCACTCTAGTGCAGGAGCCGTTCTGCTGCTTATTTTCAGGAAGAAGAGCTCCTGCTCAAGAGGGGGTTTTTGCACAAGAAAGAGCAGTGTAGACAGCTCCTTCTTGTGCAAAAGCACCTTGCGCAAAATGGCAGCTAATTAGGTATGCAAATGAGGCGTGACGATATTCATCGCCATGACTCATTTGCATATCTTCTTGCACAAGAATACGCAATGTAGACATAGCCAAGGAGTGTTACCAGTGATGTGGAAACATGCAGTATTTACTCCAATCTGAACACCAGGCAAACTGTCTACTATAGTGGATGCCTATAGACCAATTGCACTTATGTCCTTTTGGACTAAAATTACAGAGAGAAGAATAATTGACAGGCTGGGTGCCTATTTGGAAATGAATGGCATTATAGAGAAGGTGTGGCCTTGTTTTAGGAATGGCAGATGAAGAACCATTGTCCAGATTGTTAGTCTAGAAACTGAAATACAAAAAAATGAGGAGAAACAAAGGTTTCATAATAGCCGTCTTTCTAGGTATTTTTAAAGTGTATAGCATGTTATGGAGGGAAGGCTTAGTGAGTAAAATAGGGATACGGAGACTAATGCACGAATGGATTAGAGAATTTAGAGTAAATAGACCATGCAAGCCAGCGTTGGGAAAATTGCGTACACTACAAGGAAGTTTCATCAGCCTGATATTACTGAATATTATGATTCCAAAATGCATAAATGCCGGGATAGGTGTCACTCTATTTGCAGATGATTGTGCTCCGTAGATTTAGAGGAGGAACACTGAGGTGTCTTAATGAGGAAACAAACAAAATCAAGAAAGAATGGCATGAGTCCTCAGACTGGGGAAATGCCTAGTTTCAAGTTCTCCGTTGTTAAAACCAAAGGATTGGCTTGGTTTGATTTGGCTTAGTTTTACAAAAAAGAAAGCACCAAAAGAATGCAAAATGTGTCTGCACGGAGAACATAATATTGGATACAAAATTACTTTGGAAAGACCATATAGACTATGTTAAAGATAACAGCAAAGGGAAGGCTGAAGCTGCTTAAAGTATTTGTGGCATTAAATGGGGAGCTGATAAGAAAACACTGCTGATGGTACACTGAGTGTAATCAGACCGTTCATCAACTATGACTGCCATGCTTAGGGGTCAGCATCATAAATCAGAATTAAAAAAAAAATAGATTTAATACAAGCAGAGGTACGACTAGCCACATGCAATGCATTTATTACAATATCCATATGCACATTTCAGATAACTGCTAGTGAAATGCCAGTTACACTCTGAATGATACCACTGGACTTAACTTTCGGGGCCAAAGTTAATAGGAATTGCAACGATGAAAGTGCCAAACAAATTCATGGGGATTATTGGGAATTTAGTACGTGAACTAAAGCACACAGTATTAGAATTCCCCGTGCTGTTAGAGTTAAAATGCAGACCCGGGAGTTGAAAGACCAAAAAAAGCTAAATAAAGTAAAAAGCTTTTAGTCATGGAAAAATTAATTATGAATGAAAAGGCACATGTCCAAATGTGGATTAAGATTTAGTTTATAAAATTAAGGCTCAAAAGGAGACAAGTAGGCATAAATAATTAAGTATTCCAGTATAGAGATGAATACTGGAGTAGTTTTTGTCAAACGTATAAAGATGGCTCCATAAAAAGAAAAACCCGTAAAAGTAGGGATGCATATTATGTATCAGAAGGAGTACATCTCAGAGAATATCTGATCTTGAGGCTGTCATGACAGCTGAAAAGGTAATAGTAGCACTACCATTAAACTGGATCTGAG
Organism: Pelodiscus sinensis; assembly: GCF_052426305.1. NCBI lineage: Eukaryota > Metazoa > Chordata > Testudines > Trionychidae > Pelodiscus > Pelodiscus sinensis. Next base: position 10,439,567 of record NC_143059.1, read on the forward strand.
TGCATGAAAGAAGATTCGAGGAAGGGTGGGTAAAAAGAAGCCCAAGGAAACAGCAGCAAGAAGTGGGACTGAACAGGCCTTGGGTGCTTGTTTATAGGGTCCCTGGGCTGGAAAACTGTAGTAGGAGGGTCTGGGTTCCTTGTCAGCCACTGGAGATGGTGGCACGAATCATCTCCTGATACAAGAGGAGTAAGCCTGGAAAAGGGGACCTTTTTTGGGACAGGAGCCACTGACCCTTAGAAAAATCAGTCGGGGGCCACACACAAGTGAGAAGCAAAAAACAAAAACAAACAAACCTTCACTGATGTGGCCCACAACTGAGGAGGAGAAAGATACTCTCCACATTCCCCTCACACACCTGAGCCTGGGGTGGGAGTGGGGGGGGCAAGCTAGTAGATTTTGTGTGCTTCAGTCCCACAGGGGAATTGAGGGGGGGCTGGAGCACTAGCTCCTCAATGCTGGGTCGGGGGGGGGGGGAGCCTTGAGCCTTGGGAACTGGATCCAGCCCCTGGGTCTTAGGTTCCCCATTCCTGATGCTCCTGAGGAAGACAGTGGAAATCCTAGAAGGAAGAATGTGAGGACCACAGGACCAGCACTTGAGGCCAGAGCCCCTCTTGTAAGGGCACTGGCCTGTTTAATGTTGAGTTTACTGTTACCCAGCATGGGTGGATTAAATGGTGACCTGGCCAGAGGAACAAGTTACTGAAAGAGGGAACCACTGCAGTGATGGGTCACAACTACTGCTAGGCAGTGTTGGCTTCAAGTTGTCATTGTCAAGTCCAAGTCGTGGGATTCGAGTCAACAACTCTGCTGCTAGGCATAAGCAGACTGAGCTATTGCTTAGGGGCCCGAGCAGCACAAGGGGGGAGGAGAGGGTATTCGCTTTTAATTATAAGAACCTGCCTGTTTTAGTGAGGGCAAATATTCCTGCTCAGGGCCCACCGCTGGAGCAACTGCTATCCTATTGAGGAGAGGGCTGCTATGCAGCACCCAGCCAAAAAGGGGCACTGTTGCACTGAGTAAACACCTACGCAGTGGGCCACAGAGGTCTGGCCATTTTTCCAAAAAAAACCTAACAAGACTCTCAAGCATTGCTGAGTGTAGTTCCTCTGTCAAATACAAACCCTGTCTGCCCCAGAACGAATCAGATTTAAGGTCAAAGCCTGTCCAGTTCCAGCCCAAAGGCTGTGCTTTCCAGTGTAGACAGCTCTTTCATTCCAAAGAGTAGGAGTAGACTGAAGGCAAGCTTATTCACTTAGGGCATGTCTACACTACAGAGAAGATCGACCCTCCGGCGGTCGATCTTCTAGCATTCGATATAGCGGGTCTAATGTAGATCCCCAACTGGAATGCTGAGGGCAGCCCCCACCAGCGTCTGGTACTCCTCCTTCTGTGAGGAGTCAGGGAAGCTGGAGGCAGCATGTGCTCCTCTCGGCCTCCCGCAATGTGGACACCACAGCAGCTCGGCTTACGATAGGTCGAATCCAGCTACACATTTTGTGTAGCTGGACAGCATATCTTAAGCTGACCTGCCTGGTCTCGTATAGACCAGGCCCTAGATTGAGACATAAAAAAGAAGGAAAGCGGAGCTTTTCAAAGAAGTACGTCAAGACTACCCAAATGTTTACTTCCCGCTGGGGAATGATATTGTTCTGAAGAACCTTTCAATATGCTTCAACTCTGGTCCCTACACATGAAAAACCTTTAAAGTGGCCACATTTTAAAAAGCCAACTCCCTCTTTCCTTGTTTCCACGATGTACATCCAGCCCTTAATCGTGAAGGCTGAACTAAAAATTTTTTGAAGCCAGAAACAGGAGCAGCAAAAGATCACAAGTGTTTGCAGTATATTTACAGTAGAGGATACCTATAGTCTTCTGCCGATTATCCAGAGCTCGTGACATTTCCAGGTTAATTTTCAGGATCTAACCACGCAGCATCTGACTTCTTGGAGTGCGAATTCAAATTAAACCTCTCGCTGCGTATCCCTTGCCTGCCTTTTTTAATGGTGAGGAATCACATGAAATCACCCTCCTGAGGCAGCAGGAAAACCAAGAGATTTATTTGCTTACAAGATCTTGTTCTGTTCCTTCCCCCTCACAAACAGCATCCCCGTCAAATGGTTCAATTAAGAGATGGAACAAAATCCTACAGCTTTTAGATAAAAACTCTCTCTGGTTTTCCCAGCAGCTCATATAGCACACACGGTGGAACTGCTCTTTTTCTGCCGCTGTGTGGTCTGCAAGATACTTAACAGGAGCAACGTGTATTGTGACTTGCAGCCCAGACACAATGTGGGCATACTGCACCCCTCGGGAGGGATTATATATACTCAAGCCAGAGAGAAGCTCCTATGTTACTCTCTCCCCTCCCATGTGACAACTCTACTTTCTAAATACAAGCAAACTGTTTGGAGCAGACTAGCTGTGGAGACTCCTTTGATGTTCTGCCATCACACTGAGCTGTGGAAAGCCTTCTTGTTGTCTTATGTAGGGAGCAGTTGAGGATATCAAAGGGAAGATGGGATGTTAAAATTTTATTGATGAATGTTTAATAGTCTGGGTTGTAAGCTGTCATGAGTAATGCTGTAAAAGGATTCAGTCTGAGTCTCACTGTTTGCTGTACAGAGCCTGAAAGTGATTAGCCTTTAAAGAGCCCAAATCTCTTTTTTTTTTTCTTCCTGCAATTTATTTTCTTCTGCACTTGAAAAGAAATCTCTCGTGATCTTTAGGAGAGAGTCAAGTGGGCATCATAGGTTAATGCATCAGCCTTTCCCAACTGGTGACTTAGGTATGAATCTGCTTTACAACACAATTGCAATGAATGTCACTCGCTCACTCCATAAGCCCACCATGTGATGTACTTGGCCAGTTCTCCTGGGGGAGCCACAACAGATGTGCATGGTTTCACATTGGAGTTGAGGGGCATTAGCAGAACAATGTGGAGAAATCTGGCTTTGGATGGCCCCAGAAGAATTGCCAGGGGAGAGATGGTGGGGAGGGTATGTGTCCCTCCTTCTGGAAATCATGACTAATAATTATCAATTTCCTTTCTCCTCTAAAACACAAGGGGAATGATACACTGAAGACTTTAAGACCATGCTTGGAAGGTAAGAGACAATTGCAGCTCAGATTCTGAAAGATTGACTTCACTGCCACTTGATCTTTGGCGCCTTGTGAAAGTAAGCCTGTGCAAAACTATGTCTAATCTCAGGGGGACCTTTGGATAGGGGGGCATGAAATATTTCAAGTCTCTGATAACATGCTGGCCCCATAACAAAGTGCCTATACAATGACAGAACACGCCAAATCATGTGGATGAAGCAGGAACAGCAACCGTGGTGGCAGGAACGGGTATACAACTCAGGGGCAGCTGTCAAAGGAGATGGTGCGTGAGGTGCTGGTTTCACCGTGTTATGAGATCTAATAATCCATGTGTCAGCCATGCAGAGGCTCTGTGGAACTTGATACGGTTGAGTAAGGTTTGATAAGCTTTGGGAAACAAAGAGTATGTCTACAATGCAGTTGAGATCTAGCCTCCCATACCATCCACAGAGTTGGGTTAACGAGACTGACACTAGCGTGCTAAAAATTTGCTGTAGACATCCTCACTTGGCTTCTCAACTTTGCGGAGGTGGGCAGGCTTTAGAGCACACATTCCAGATGGGTCACTTTCTCAAAACCCCATCTACACAGCTGTTATTCGCATGCTAGCCAAAGGCTGTGAGCCTGGCCTTGGAGATTCGCTCCCTGATGTAGTGTAGATGTACCCAAAAGATTAATATGAAAACGCAAGACAGTTCAGCAAGTTTTGGGCTCCACGTTTTTCTTGTTCTTCGAACACTTCAAGGTTATTAAACAGTATACATATTTGTAAGAGAGACTCTAATGTTTGGAAAGGCTGAATTTGACAGCCTTGGATCTGAAGTTCTCTGCTTATCTATTGAACATGTACAGCAGCTTGCTGCACAAAATTTCCCCCTTTCCCATGTATAACTTCAGCTTTGAGGGAGAAACTGTAATTCGTCCTCCTTGCCTATTCAGTCTTTGTTAGTACAGATTGTGGAAAGTTTGCTGTGGATGGAACTGGAGTGAGACTCCACACTTGTGTCATAGGCCAAGTCTACCCTGGCAGAGAAAATCGATGTAAGATATGCAATTCCAGCTATAATAATTGTGTCAAAGTACCTTACATCGATTTTCACAACAAGAGGTCAACAGGATAAATGCTCTCGTCAACTTCCCTGACTCCTCATGACTGTGAGGAGTACTGCGCTTAATGGGGGTGCCATCAGCATTCAATTTAGCAGGTCTTTACTAGACCCGCTAAATCAAACGCTGGAAGATCAAACACCACAGCGTCAATCTCCATGGCAGTGAAGACAAGCCCATAGTCTACTGTTAAAGACTGACCCATCCCTTCCCCTGTCATTGGGATATTTTTAGAATAGTTTTCTATTACTGATTGTGTAGTGTTTTCCTCCTCCACCACCCTGATCATTTTTTGTTACCCTCGAAACATTCTGAGTCTCATTTTCCAATAGTTGTACCACAATATACCCATACAAATTGGAAGGACAGCTTGTGCATTGGTTCTTTTGCAACAAGGAGCTTGTAGACATGCAGCCCATGAGTTGCTCATGAACATACACATGTAGTCATGCCAACCAGTGGCGGTTTGCACTTTGGAGTTTTGCATATGTGGAAAAGGGCATGCCTGAAAATCTGTATCAAAATCTGTGCAGTAAATGTATCGACTGAGGCCCCGTGGGATATTCTTCACTCAGAATAGTTTCTGTTTTCTTTTGGATTTCCACTTTTCAAGTGATTTCCTACTGTTTGCATTGAGAAGTCTTTAATAAAACATGGTTTAATAGTCTCATCTTTAAAAACCACCCCTCCTCAGCTAGCATCCCTGCTGGCAGACTCAGTAGAGCAGTAAAGATTTAAATGGGCCATGAAGACTGACTGATGTTATCAGGCTTGAATATGGAATGTGCTGATGGGAATAGCGATAGGGAAGAGTTTTTCCCCCAGTCTTTCTTGTGAATGGGGAGAATTACTGAAATGCTCCCTTTGAGATTTTGGCCTGAGAGATTACAGATGTTTGTCTTTAGGAATCCTCAATTCTATTTAGTCCCACATCTGGCTATTTCAATTGATGTCCCTCTCTCTCTGTTCCTCACCCCAGTTCTCTAAAGATCTGTGACAACAGACATCTCACAGTTCAGTGGGGAATCAAGAACAAAACAAAGGACTAATTAAATTAGTAGAATTTATTTTGTAAATTAAATATACGTATTATAAAAATTTCTTAGTGAAAGCATCAAATCGTACCGTTAAACATGCTCATTTAAAATTAATCTACATAAACATTGGGAATATTATTAGTTCTAACAATAATAACTTTTTTTATACCAGTGCTTTCCACTTCCCTCTCACCAACAAGAACAGCTGCTGCCAAGTGGCTCTCTAATGTTCAAGAAGAGAGCTGGGAATTAGGCACGGGCTTAAACAACCTCTTTCTATAACTTTGTCTCCTTAGAATATTACTTATTCTGTTCCTTCAGGAGCCATCCAGACCGAGTATGCTGCCTGCTCCTGTATTGTATCGTGTTGCTCTATATGGGGGTTGAGCTAATCAAAAGGCCCGTCATTTAGGATTGGTCAAAAAATTCTCTCAAACATTTTATGGAAAACTCTGTTTTCCCCACAACATTTTTTTTTCTGCTCTCCTATGGAAATTTTTGACTTTTTGCTGAAAAACTGAATGCCTGAAAGTCAAAACAATTTTATTTGGAAATGCCTCTCAGATACTTCATGGGAGTTAATTGGCTATCTCAGGCTATGTTCTCTACGATGGACTGAATTTCTCAGCCGAACTATATCTTGCACACTGTGATGGATGGGAGGGGTACTGCCCTTTTTTAGACATCCCAGCCATTTCGTTAACTAAACTGCCTGTAAAGGTTTAAACCCATGAGATGGTGGGTCTCCAGGAAGTGTTAGCAAGAAGCTGTCAGGGCCAATGGGAAGAGAGTGAGATTTAAATAAAAAAGCCTCTTCTACCTGCTTCAGTCTTTTTGTGTGAGCAAGAGCTGGGGGAGAGATGAAGTAAATCAGGAACCAGACAATATCCACATCTAGAAAGGACTGGGCGTTGGGGAAATGGATGTGTAAGTGAACAGGTAATGTTTAATTAGACACAATCAGGTTATTTTATTTTGTGGTATATGAACTCCTCTGTACTCACCCTTTCCTCTCTCTCCCCTGTATACTAACTTTTAAACTGAAAGGATTTCCCACAGGAATTCCCAAGTGTGTCTTCCTGGGCTCTCAAGGGGTGTTTGCATTTGGATGCTGGCAGTGTATCACCCAAGGTCAGGGAGTCTGTGGCCTTGGGGAGTTTTTTAAGTAGAATCCTTTAGTGGAAGGCTATTTTAAGGTCTCTTGTGGGCCCCTACCTTCTGCACTTGAAGTGTTAGTGTGGAGAACAGCCTTTGCACAATCTGGTTGACTTCCTTTCTTCCTTTTAACCCTGACCTTAAGCCTAACTCTTGGGGAGCTACCATGGTTAATAGCATGATTAAAAGCTCTTGTCCAGGGCTATAGCTGGTACCAGCTGAAAATAGAGAGGATAAGGCAGCCTCTTACCCCTGAGGCCTGATACCACACATTGAACCAACTCCATCACTCATAGAAGGTATCAATTTCCACTGACCTCATAGGGAATTAAGGGTGATCAGCTACACAGAAAATGCTGAAACATATGGGCCCAAAATCTTGATCCTCTTCTGTCAGATAAGATATGATGTGCCCTCTCTTTTCTCATAGAATGTGCAGTATATTAAAAGGGGAAAGGATGAAGTAATTTTAAAAAAGGGTATTAAATGCACTGTGTGCCATCTTTGCTACTTCTAAGAAATCTGTGAAAGACAATGTAATTCTGTTCTTTTATGCTATTAGTTTACAGCAAGGATTCTGTTCAGCAAAGCACTTAAGCATGTGTTTGACTTTCAAGCCCGTGATTAAGCCTATCCATATTCAGCAAAATACCTAAGCACATACTTAAAGTTAGGCATGTATTTGAGTCATGCTGAAGCCGAACTTAAGCTGATTTTATTAAACTACTCAAGCCCCAGTCATACAAACCTTTACAGTCTGTAGTGCTATCCATGTATATACATTAAGCACATGCATAAATCTTTGCAGGATTAGGCACTAGGGAAACAATCACTTCAGTGTAGGTATCCAATTTGTGCAAAAAAATGTGAAGAGGATTGTGAGACGTGGTGGATTGTTAAGGTCGGAGGATTCTTTTAGCTTTTTTAAATTTATTTTTGCCTTGTTTTCCCTTGTTTGCTTGTTTGCTAAGGTTATATGAATGACACTAGTGTACTTTAGTTATTTTTTATATGGGATAGTCGGTATTTTTGATAACTTAAGGTGTGCCAGGTGCATCTCCCTGAAGCATATGGATAGGAGCCCTAAAGGGTTCCTAAGAAAAATATAATTTGAGTGTCATAAAACAAAACTTTATTCATTCTTTTAATTTGTGTGTCTCTTCCTTGATAATTGGCAGCATGCTTCAGTTTTGAATTTCTAATAAAGATGATACCAACGTAGCTAGTTTTAAGAAATGAAGGCCTTGTGTCCACTACATGGTGTATGGACACTGCAACGATAAATTCACCAGCGATCTATTTATTGTGTCTGATCAGACATGATAAATCAATCTCTGAACAGTCTCCCATCAACTCTGGTATTCCACCAGGACAAGAAGTGTAGTCAGAGTCAACGGGAGAGCACTCCCTGCCAACCTTACACATAGAAGACACTGCAGCAAGTATGTGGATTTCAGCTAAGCAATTTGCATAGCTGACATTGCATAGGGAAGATCAAAGAAAGGGGAGGGATTGAGTACACAAGGCCTAAGAGATTGGGTCTGTTCTGCGAACTTGTGTATGATGAGAAGTAATGTGGCTGAGAGCTGTATAGAATGTGTTATGCCTGAAACAGTGTACATCCACATTAGAGAAGATCTAAGCCATCTGGAGTCAGGCATGGGAGTGCATCTCAAAGTCTTTCTTTAGAACATAAGAACATAAGAATGGCCGAACTGGGTCAGACCAAAGGTCCATCTAGCCCAGTATCTTGTCTACCGACAATGGCCAGCACCAGGTGCCCCAAAGAGGGTGGACCGAAGACAATGATCAAGCGATTTGTCTCCTGCCATCCCTCTCCAGCCTCTGACAAACAGAGGCTAAGGATACCATTTTATCCCCTGGCTTATAGCCTTTTATGGACCTAACCTCCATGAACTTATCTAGCTTCTCTTTAAACTCTATTATAGTCCTAGCCTTCACAGCCTCCTCTGGCAAGGAGTTCCACAGGTTGACTACACGCTGTGTGAAGAAGAACTTTCTTTTATTAGTTTTAAACCTGCTACCCATTAATTTCATTTGGTGTCCTCTAATTCTTCTATTTAGGGAACTAATAAATAACTTTTCTTTATCGGCCCTCTCCACACCACTCATGATTTTATATACCTCTATCATATCCCCCCTCAGTCTCCTCTTTTCTAAACTGAAAAGTCCCAGTCGCTTTAACCTCTCCTCATATGGGACACTACCTTTCCGAGGTTCGGGAGGGTCTTTTATTTGAAGTTCCAGCTCAGCCCATTATAGAAAGAAACACTGAACTGAAGTATCTTGAAGCATGTCTACACAGCAAAGAAAACCCCACAACTGTCCAATACCAACTGACTTGGACTTGCAGGGCTTAGGCTGTGGGGCTATTTCATTGCTATGGGCTTGTGGGCTTGGGCTGGAGCCGGGGCTCTAAGACTCTGTGAGAGGGAGAGTCTCAGATTTTGAGGTCCGGCCCAGGCCCCAATGTCTACAGCTATGAAACAGCCACACAACCAGAGCCCGAAGACCCCAAGTCTGGCCAGTTGTGTTTTGTTTTTCTTTGCTGTGTAGAGATATTTTAGGGCCTATTCTCCTTTGGCCCCAAACTGGGAGTCTTCCAGTCTCAGGGTCCAGTTTAATTAACAGATTATTCATCTGGAAAGGACTATTGTGATCATCTAGGCTGACTCCACCATAAAAGAGGCTCTAGAACTCCCTGGAATTAACTCCTGGTTGAACTAGAGAGGGGATGGCCAACCCATTAAACAAAGAGAGCCGAAACAGTGGTGGAAAAAATGTGAAGAGTCGCACCAGAATGGTTTAGGAAAAAAAATGTGCTGCCCCTTTAAAAATGAAGGTTAGGCTTTTTGGCCACATCAGGCTCCCATTGGCTGCTGCTATATTGTCACTTCCATTTTGCCACACTGGACAGCTCCCCTGCACCCAGTGAGCACAGGGAGCCAGGGGCCGTTTATAGCGGTGCATGGAGTGGCTTCGCAAGCTGTGGGTGGGGGAAAGGTTCAGGGTGAAGAGCCGCATGCGGCTCGCAAGCCATGGGTTGACCACCCCTGAATTAGAGCATGTCTTCTAGGAAAAAAAACCAACCAATCTTGATTTAAATGTTTTCAGTGATTGAGAAATTTACCATCATGACTGTTGGTAAATTGTTCCAATGATTAACCTTCACTGTTAAAAAAAAAATCTCTGCCTTATTTCAACATGAATTTGATTAGCTTCAGTTTCCATTGAATAGTGTTCTACCTTTGGCTACTAGTTTGAAGAGCCCTCTGTCAGCTTTCTGTTCCCCACCTAGCTACATAGTTATTGTGATAAATTCAACCCTTGACCTTCTCATTGATAAACTAGATAGATTGAGCACTTGCACATCTACTAATGTGAAAATGCCACCAAGTGCCAGCAATGCCCCTCTACCATATATCTTGGCCAAAGAGGACGTTCTCTATGCAAAAGAAGAAATAGACACAAATCAGACCTATAAAAATCAATAGGAGAAGACTTCATTTTTCCTGGACACTCAGTAAGAGATTTAAAAGTGTCCATCCTTCAGCAAGAACTCTTCAAAAACAGCCTTCAAAGGGAAATTGCAGAGTTGCAATTCATTTACAAACTTAACACTGTTCATCTGGGTTTGAATAGGAACTCGGATTGGCTGGCTCACTACAAAAGCAATTTTCCCTCTAAGGGTATTCACACCTCCTCATCAAATGTAGGGGATGGAGCCACATCCGCCCTGACTGAATTGGCCTATTTCTGTGTTTCTCAACTGGTGGTCCATGGTGACTTTTTCGGTGGTCCTCAGGAACATTGTCCAAAGTCACATGGCGTGGGCAGGCACCAAAAATCTGTTAGTAAGAAATAAATTTCAAACCAAAATGTTTGTTGTCTGCTCTTTTTTATCATATCTTAAAAAGAAGGTGGTCCATGAAAATTTTTTGATTGGCCTGGTGGTCCGTGGACTGAAACAAGTTGAGAACCACTGGCCTAGTTAGTACTAGTTCTCCACTTGATAAGGTAACTCCCTTCTTTTCATGTGATGGTATATTTATGCCTGCCTCTGTAATTTCCATTCCAATGCATCTGATGAGGAGAGTCTTTGCTCACAAAAGCTATGCTCAAATAAATCTTTAAGGGTATGTCTACACTAGCTCGTTAGTTCGAGCTAGGTAGGGTAATTAGGGCAAGCGGAGTTGCAAATGAAGCCCAGGATTTAAATATCCCGGGTTTCATTTGCATGTTCCCGGGCGCTGCCATCTTTAAATCCCCCTTAGTCTGAACTCCGTGCCCGCGGCTACATACGGCACGGAGTAGGTAGTTCGAATTAAAGATCATAATTCCATTCCATGAGGAGTAACGGTAGTTTGAATTCTCATCTTTAATTTGAACTATGTACTCCGTGTCGCGTGTAGCCATGGGCACGGAGTTCGGACTAAGCGGGATTTAAAGATGGCGGCGCCCGGGAACATGCAAATGAAACCCAGGATATTTAAATCCCGGGCTTCATTTGCAACTCCGCTTGCCCTAATTACCCTACCTAGCTCGAACTAGCGAGCTAGAGTAAACGTACCCTAAGGTGCTACAAGACTCCTCGTTGTTTTCGTACATACAGGCGACACCTCTAATCTTTGTCAGTAGGAGGCAGGTTTTCCAATCATTTAATCATTCTGGAACTCTCTAGAAATTTTCCACATCCTTCTTGAATTGTGGACACCAGAACTGGATACGGTATTCCAGTAGCAGTTGTACCGGTGCCACATACAGAAGTAAAACAACCTGCCTATTCCCATTCAGTATTCCTCTGCCGAAACGGTTGGCTCCTACTCCATTTACTTCAATGATGCTCTAGTGGTTTACTACAATTGAGGATGTGGCCCAGGGCTCTAAACTATTTACATTCGTCTAGAAATTTTATATAGGAAGTAAGAGATTAAAGAAAAAAAGAGTATTTTTAGTCAGAGATTCTGCTGACACAGTGGGTTCTGAGAGCACAGCGTGCTTAGTGAAAACATTTGAACCTTGAAATAGAAATATAGACCTCTTAATTAATCTTGCTGTTATTTTATAAAGTGTTAAGAAAATGAATTCAGAGACTTTTTTCCCATTTAATTACAAAAGGAAAAATGTGTGTGCGCATGTGACAGGGAGGAGGGTGTGGACCAGGGCAGCACATTATGCTTCGAAAGTAATTATGTAGGAGGGGAAAGTTTATTAGGCTGCTATAAGCTGTCATTTACGATGGTGCAGTCTCTATTAGAGAACTACCTGTTAGTATTGCTCCATTTAAACTTGCTTCAGAATGTGTGAGATCTACATCATGGCTTTTCTTGAATTTATAACGATGCTGGACTTTGTTTCTTTAAGCTGAATCTGGCCACATTAAAAAAAGTGACTTACAATGCATTTAAATGTTTGCTGTTAAGGTTTTAGTTACACTTGATTATTTTAATTTTATAGGTAATAAATTTGCAGGCTCGCAGCTCAGAATTTGCTTTCTTATAGGGAGCTCTGGGAAAACTGGGAAATCAACTGTGATGGGGTATATATCGGACTCTTTAACGACCCTGCAGGAGGCCTTACAATCCTATTACAGCCTGTCCCAGAAAAGGAACAGTGAAGGTGGGTCCTTCAGGCCTGCCTAGAGAGGCTGCAGAGAAGCAGCCAAGCCGAGCACAGCAGGCCCAGTTAAAGGGAGCAGTGGGGCTAGAGCACATCAGTTGCTAGCTTAAGGATGTTAACTATCGGTTATTTTACTAGTCGAGTAGTCGATGGAATTTCCATCGACTACTCGACTAGTCAATAGGCACTTCCGCATTCCTCCTTTGAAATGTACAGAGCTCTTGCTGGGGCTCTTGTACATTTCAAAGGAGGAATGTGGAACTCCGTGTGCAACCCAGGGCCAGTGGGAAGTCCTGCTGACTCCGGGCTGCTCCCGGCACGCCAGCTTTGAAATGTACAAGAGTCTCCAGCCGGGGCCCTTGTCCATTTCAAAGTGGCAGTGCAGCATGGAGCCGGGGTCAGCTGGAGACTCCCCAGCTGACCCCAGGTTCCGCACAGCATTTCCCCAGAACTCGGGGTCAACTGGGAACTCCCCAGATGATCTCGAGTTCCACAGAAATGCCGCACTGGAGCCCACGGTCAGCTAAGGAGTCCCCAGCTGACCCCGGGCTCCATGTGCAGCAACACTGCACAGCTGATCCCAGGCTCAGCAGTGCAGCGCTGCCACTGTGAAGTACCCCCTCTTCCTCCCATTTACTGCCTCTATCTTATAGAGGCAGTAAGGGGGTGGGGAATTGACTAGTCAACTAGTTTTTAACATCCCTATGCTAGCTAGGACCAAAGTAGCAAGGAAGGAGAGGAGTTGAGATCTTCAGCCCTGAGGGAAGGGAGAAGAAGTAGAGCGCAGGCACGGGTCCACCTCCCCTTCGTTCCCCATGGCAGGGTAGCCTTAGTCTCAAGGCAAGAAGGCTTGTTTATGGGGCCAAGTAAAGGGCAAGATTTAGGGTTCTCACAGAGAAAGGGGATGCTGTCCTATACCAGGGCCAACACTGACTTAAAGCTAGCCCCAGAGGTGCTGAGGACTGAGCCCTGAGGCAGCGCACAAGGACAGGCCCTGTTGGACCATTTACCTAAGAAGGGGTTCCTTCATGTATTTGTGCGTGACTTGGCTGGAGGGCCTAGCCACTGGAGACCGAGCGGATGAAGCTCGTAACTGACAGGGAGTACCACAAGCACAGGGAGTGCAGGTGTACACCAAATGACGGGAGGCGCTACTGAGAGGTGAGCATCCCCCTCACACCACCCAACCTCCACCTTGTTTTGCTGATCTGTACAGCTGTGTGTCCCACTGTCCTTGGCTGCCTAACCCCATTCCTGCGAGCCACCAGGATACTGCCATGTAGAAAATTAGGCTGCTTCTCTGCTTGTATTTTTTTTCAGCAGCCCATTTGCTACATGAGGCCAGCCCAGTACACGCGGACATGCATTTATCAATATTAAGAAACACAAGCCTATTGCTCTCCACCACTGAGCAGCTGGAATTGTGCTGAAGTTGCAGCTTTCATTTTCATACACAGAATTCCTAGGATCGGTGTGGCAGTGTGCTGAGAAACCCGTTTTATATTTATGGTGATATTTGAATTGATCCTCTTTGGTGCAGTGAACTGATGGAAAGCTACTGGGTTTATCATGGTGCAAGAGCTTCTGGGTTAGTTTGCCCGTATATGTGAAGTTATATTTGTTTTACTGTGCATCTCTTAGAAGCCAATTGATAGGCACATTTAGGAATGCATTAAATCAAGTATGTCAGAATATTAACTCCGGGTGTGGGAGATGTTCTCTAAAGCAGCGTGATTACACAGGCATGATGAATTTTGAGATGCTTTATGTAGGCTTTAGAATCATTAATTGGAACAAAACCCCTCCAATCCTTTGGAGGTTCACCCATCCCTAAGGTATGGCTGAGCTATCAACATGCAACTTCCCCCCCCCCCCCTCCATTCTTGAAGCTTGCATGTAAGCAACGGATATATTACTGTTTGTTGTTTATATTAGCAGGTAGATGCCCCCAGAGAAACTGGGGTCTAACATGTTGTATATAAACACAGCAAAGGTCAGTCCATGGCATGAAGACTTTTTTTTGTCCATTTTGAATGCATTACTAGCAGCCCCATGTTACAGACAAGAAGCTGAGGCACAGAGAACCGAAGTGGTTTACACGAGATCACAGAGAAAGTTGGTATCAGAGCCAGGTGTAAAACTGAAGTTTCCTGAAGCCACAAGAGCATCATTCTGCTCAAAGAAACTCTTGTTTGGAGTACGCTGGTTCCCAGAGCATCACCCTTCCCTGTCCGTTCGGTGGTGCTTCGTTCCAAATCCATTCACACTTTTTTGGAGGGTTTCTGTCTTTTTAAACATGCCTCGTATGTTCTAAGTTTCTCCCAGCCCCAAACTCTAATCCGAATCCCACCCCCGCAATCAAGAATTGTGCGAATTGTATGTGTCACTCAGGGTCCCAGTGTAAAAGAGTGAAAGGAGAAAAGTGGGGCACTGTAAGCTACCTTGTGAATGAGATGCTGGCAGATTCAGACGTCTTGAGTCTTGCTTTCCTTTTGCACCACAATGGGAGGAGGGAAGTAATTCCTCACTGTGTCAAAGCAGGGGAGAGAGTGCTATTAGAGGAAGCATACTGGAAAGATAATTAAAATGATGGGCAACTATCATTTTAATCATTTGGACTTTGCTTCATAAAGAGAGATGAAATTTCCCCCCTTGGTCTTCAGAGTGCTTGGATTTCATGCATGATTCCCCGCTGACTTGTCTGCTGGATATAATTAAAAAATTTGAATTTTGTAATATGCCCTGTGTAACTCAGTTGCTTGTTGAGACAGATTTTTTCAATGTTTTACTCCCCCCTCCCTGTCATGTGTGTTCGCTATTCCTCTCCAAACAAACAAACAAACCCAACAACAATAACACAGCTTGTCAGACAAAAATACCAACTGTTCCTGGCACAAGGCAAACAAATTCCCCAGAATCAAGAGACACATTTCTAAGGCATGGTGGGGGAGGCACAGGCAACATCCAGCAATATAGATGGGCATCATCAGTAAACCTTGAAAGAAAGGCAGGGGATACACTTTTCCAGTAAGTAGGCGATTTTGGAGCTGATATTATTAAATGCATAACTGTTTGCCCCAGGAGACAACCACAGTATTCATTCCTTTGTCTCCCACCTGGCCACGGAGCTGAGATAAGTTGTTACTGCTCTGTTCCAGTAGCAGCTTGACTTAGCCGTTGGCTGTTATGTTGGGAGTAGTATATACTACTGTTGGGCTTCATTCATTTCCCACCGTGGGCCTGCATTCTTTGCCCATCTCCATGCGATGGGAAGTAGTGGCTCCTTAGAGACCGCTCTCTCTCCCACTTCCTGCGATGACGGAGGAAGCAAGCTCAACCAAGGTAAAAGGGTGTCTTACAGCCCCTTGCTCCTCTGAGTGTTTGTAGGCCAACGGGCAACCAATGGAGGAAGATAATCAACAACAGCATTTTGCATTTACTTAGAGCCTTTCCTTCCTAATAAGTAGCTTTACCAATCCTACTTTGCAAACTCCGTCATGGACATGCCCTCACACATGACTGCTCTCTGGTGATCGCAGCCAGCAAGACTGTCTAACAGGTTGGGGCAAGAACTGAAGAATAAGTGAAATAACAGAAGGAAAAGGTTGGTCAGAATGCAGTCACTTGGGCTAGGCATGCAGGGTGCCCAGAAGACATAAGAATATAAGAAGGGCCATACTGGATCAGACCAAAGGTCCATCTAGCCCAGTAACCTGTCTGCCGACAGTGGCCAATACCAGGTAGGATGGCCAATACCCATAGGGAGGGATCACAACAGGTAATCCTCATGTGCTCCCTCCCCTGTCTCCCACTTCCAGAGAAACAGGCTAGGAACACCATTCCTACCCATCCTGGCTAATAGCCATTGGTGGACCTAACCTCCATGAATCTATCTCGCTTTTTTGAACCCTGTTAAAGCCCTAGCCTTCACCGCCCTAATCAGGTGGATGGGCGAATATCAAGCCCAGGTTCAAATGTTTTACAAATCTGTGTGGATGTTGGTCCCTAACCTTCCCAGGTAGGAAGTTTCCACAGACAGCTCTGCAATCCTGGGGTTGTATACAGCTTTAAGCTGCTGTTTGTTACTGCAACTTTAAAATTTAGAGTATTATCAGGCACATAACTATAAAAACCCTAGTTATTGAAATCCTTGATGCAACTGATTTCAATGGGATGTTGAAACTTAAGCATATGCTTAAGTGCTTTGTCGAAGGCGATCTTACTAAACTGTCCCCTTTACAAAATTAAGGTTGATATTAAGGTTCAGATCTGTGATTGATTGAGTGCTATACAATAGTTAACTCGTATCAACAGTAACGTCTTCATATTCCGTCTACTTTGAATAAGCAAGAGCTTCAGTCGCTCGGAAGCTGTGATATGAGCTAACCTTGCAATGCCCATTCCTGTACATGCTTGTGTTTATGTATATCAACACCTATCCTACATATGCACACCATTTAAAATACAAACAAAAACCCACAGTAAGGACTTGATGTGAAGTCAGTCGGAGTCTTTCCATTAGCTTCAATGGACTTTGGATCAGGCGTAAGTCTGTATATGTCCAGAACACACTTGTGAGGGTGTATTTGTGTGTGTATGTGTGTGTACATATTTGCAGGTTTATATTTGTGTGAGTGTATCTGTCTGTGGTATGCTTATGTGTGTATTTACATACACATTCTTACAAACAAATATATATTTAAGATTTACTGTTCTGGAAAGTCTAGTGAATAATGTAAATGATTAAAGCAGATGCCTTGCAGAAAATATTGTACAGACCTCCTCATTTAAATTCAGCCTCTTATTCACACTTGGTAATACACTGTGCCGTATGAATTATGGATGCCTGTTTTTATCTCTCACACTACACATGAATGTTTGATAAAGATTGTTTCCAATATTATATTTTGTCAAAATGCTCATCTAAAATTCAGTCAAAAATACTTCCCAGTAATTATGCATTGACTTAGCATTTAAAAAAAAAAAGCCAACTAGTAGCATCATTGTTTTTCCTGAATATTTGTGCTGAATAAGGGTAAGAAACTGAGAATATTTGAAGCCAAAATTCCTTATTTATACTCAGCCCGCATAGAGCAAGGGAACTGCAGTATGGTTGGGGGTTCTTTTTACGCTGCTGTACAAATACTTCAGCCTTACCTCTTTGTCTTTTAAAGGACGATACTCTCTTTATGCTAAAATGTTTGTAATGATGTTATGATGTGGATTGCTATCTAGAAAGGGTCTAGAGTCGAGTTGAAGGGATATCAAATGCAGCTCCTTGAGACATCCGGAGAGCTTTATTATGGTGACTCTAGGGATGTGTCTTCACTGCAGAGTTTTTTTGGAAAAATGGCCATTTTTCTGAAAAATCTTCACTTACGTCCACATTGCAAACATGTTCTTTCAAAAAAAAAATCGAAAGAACAGAGGGTTTTTTCTGACATTGGTAAAGCTCTTTATGCAAGGAAGAAGCCTTTTTCCCCAAAGAGCTCTTTCAGAAAAAGGTGTGTGTGGACGGGGAAGAGGGAGTTCTTTCGAAAGAAGAGGAAAGAGGAAAAAAGCACAGGTGCCCTGGTGGCCGCTTCAGTGTGGACGCTATCTGTCAAAAAAGCAGATCGCTTCTTCGATGTGCTTGGGCAGTGAGGACGCTCTCTTTCAGAAGAAGTTTTTTCAGAAGACCTCTTCTGGAAAAGCGTCTTCTGAAAGAAGCCTGCAGTCTAGACATAGCCTAGAAGAAGAAAGCCCAGAACAGTGTTTTGTGCTGCAAGTATTTGTATTGTTTTGTTTTCCCTTTCTCTGAGTGAGTTTAGTACTCCTGTACATGCAAGACTATCAAAAGCAAAACGAGGGGTGGGCAAGTATTCAGAAAGAATTCCCTATCCAGATCCCTGCAGCTCTGCGAGTGAAATTAGACCATGACCTGTAGGTGACTCCAAGACCAGCCCTTTCTTGTGGAGTGTCATCTGAAATTGTGCCAGACTGTCCGAGTGGTTTGTGATAATAGTCAGATGCTCAGAAAAAAATGAAAAGCTTGATCTGGAGCCCACTGAAGTCACTGGAAAGACTCCCATGGACTGCAGTGGATTTGGGATACAGTTCTATGGGTCTTCAGACTCTTTTTCACGTGGTGGGTGGCTGCTGCAGCTGAAGCCAGCTATTCACAGCGGCCCTCCAGCTAGGGTATATATGTTAGTGGACTGGTAATATTTTATTTGCATATTTGCATGTTTGCATATTCGTTATTTGCATAATGAATATGCAAACATGCAAATAAAGGTTACTGTTCCACCAAAAGTTTGTGAATGGGCTTGCCAGACTGTGGCATAAAAAAGGTTGGGAACCACTGCTCTGTATTATCATACAATTATAGGGTCGGAAGAGACCTCAGGAGGTCATTGAGTCCAACCCTTGCCCAAACGAGGACTACCCCCAACTAAACCATCCCTGCCAGGGCTTTGTCATTACATTGTTGCCCCTTTCCTGAGCTGTAGAAGCCCTTAAGAGAGGATTTCATGTGAAATGACCATTATTTGTGTGACCGGCAATCTTGACATTGCACAGCTGCATGTGTATGTGTGCTCAGAGCAAAGAAACCCAAGGCCTGATATAGAACTGCCTAGAACGACAATGTTTACAGGTAAATCACCACTTCAGTCGCAATATATTTGTCGAAGGTGTTTCTGATGCATCAGAATCATGACCTGGATCGAACGTTCAAAGAGGCATCTATCTTTGTCAGAAGCGGCGAGGAGTCCTCTGGCACCTTATAGACTAACTGAAGTGTAGGAGCATAAGCTTTCATGGGCAAAGACCCACTTCGTCAGATGCATGCGTGCATCTGACGAAGTGGGTCTTTGCCCACAAAAGCTTATGCTCCTACACTTCAGTTAGTCTATAAGGTGCCACAGGACTCCTCGCCGCTTTTGCAGATTCAGACTAACACGGCTACCCCTCTGATATCTTTGTCAGGAAAACATCAGAAGTTTCTGTGCTCTTAATTGTTGGTGTCTCCTGGCTTTTTGCTTTCCTTTGCTGACAAGTGAGAAAAGCGTTTCCAGGACCAAATCCTCAGCCATTGTAAATAAGCATAGCTTCAGTGGCTTAAACAGAACTGCACCAATTTACGCCAGCTGAAGATCTGACTGCTAAACTCCAGCAATTTATCCTTTATATTCTTGCATCAGTAACCCTAAGAAATCATTATTGGTTGCTCTCCTACTGCATTCCCTTACTGTGGTTAGAGATGAGTTACTGCGTGGCTTGGGTTAATGGATGCATAGTCTCCTGAGATATAAGAACACACTAGCTTTTAGATGGGGATGGGTACTTTATTATGGTGTATGACTGATTTCAATGCTGCTTTAGCATCTGCCAGCATGCACACACAAACTAATAAGCTGTTCACTGCTTCGTGCCCCTGAGGGCACCTTTCAATGAGGAAAACCATTGATTTTTACCATCAGACACACACACCATAAGCCATTGCCTGTATTAGTCTATCCCCAGTGGTTCATTCTGTAAGGAAAGCCAGTCATTTTAGTCATTGCAACCACACATACAGATAAACTAGCTAGTAGGACACAACCTAGGATGCTCAGACATTTAATTTTTCCTCCTAGCAGGAGAATAATTGCTTTTAACTTTTTTGAGCGGTCCAGTGGCCAAAATAATCCTTATTAAAATATTTTGATAAAAGGCAGAGCCATGTAAGGATGAAATATGTATGCTCTGACAGCGTGAAGTTCCCAGTGCATCGCCAGCTGGCTATCATTGTCATTCTTGGTGGCAGTCTCAGCAAAAAGGCCAAAGATTGAATGGCAATGAAGTGTGTAATCATGCCTACTACCTTGTAGATTGCTTGCTTGTTTTCTCCCGTGTAGGCAATCGTCCCTCTTCTGCCTTGCTATGGTGCTGTTTCGAGCAGGGAGGAAATTACGCTAGGTCCTAGACCAGCCATTCTCAGACCCAGCTTCCCGCCTCTCATACTCAAAGTTGCTAGAGGTGCCACCTTTGACCATGCTAACCCCATGTTGCTGTTTGTGTTCTTATTCTCTCGCGGTACTTTAAATAAACCAACTTTGCTTCTCAAGGGCTGGCCAGACAACAAGGTCCTAGCTTTTCAGTTGGTGAAACTCCACAGATCTTCATTGACTTCATTGGAGATATGCTGGTGCACACCAGTTGAGGCTCTGGCCTGTGGATGGACTTCTATCTTCCCTCTTTAGCAAGAGGGTCTTGGGGGAATCAGCAGACACACTAGTTCCTCCTCAGCCACTTCTGTGACCAGCTCTGCAGCTCCTCTTTCCCCCTCCCCTTCAGTCAGCTGGAGAAAGCAGCAAACTGAGGGGATCTGGGGAATATCAGACACTCAGGTCCATGCTAGACTGGATTGCCTGGAAAATGCTTGTGATAGTCTGAAGCTTTTTAGCCTTGTCTGAAGTACCAGTGACAATTTCAAAGCATGATGCCTTCTGAGCCTGCAGAGCTGAAAACATGTTACCAATAAAGTACAGCAGCTGTTTCCAGGTGTATGGTTCACGAGACATTAGACCTTAAAAATCACTTTGTCTGGATCGTATTCTTTGTCTCCCGTATGTGTGTTACCCCTGTCGCTGAGTAACCTTCCTGACTATTGACCTAGCATATCTGAGCTTCAGATAAATGGAATGTAAGAAGAGCTGATTGGAAAGACTTCATGAGTGGAAAAAAATGTCAACCACCAGAAAATGTATCTTCGTCACAATCAAAATTTTCTCTGTAGAAAGAAGCCAAGAGTCAATATCCATGAATTGTTTCTAATTTCCCAATCGGGAGTACCGAAACACAAAATGGCATTTTGGATTGACCTTTTAAGAACAAAAAAAGTCAATTAATTAGTTGTAATTCAAAAAAAGAAAAACGTTGACATCTCTGATACAAAACGTTTTCTCGTATTTTTCATTTCGCCCCAGCCCCAAAGCCAACTTTTCATTCTAATCTAAATTAAAAAATTTTGAAATGTAGAAATTCCCCATAAAAGGAAAATTGCCTTTCTTCAACCAGCTTTAACCATCGGTGAGCTGGACTTAGGACAACAGATCTTCTACCATATTCAAATCTTTGTGTATGAGCCAAGCTGCAGAGGCAGCCAGTTTGTTCAAATCTATAGAATTCAATGGAAACTATACCATCTATTTTCCCATAGTCATATACTGTAACAAACTGATTTCATGTGTACTTTGGATAGCTATTTAAGGATCTGAAATGTGAACTTTTACCCACATCCCTATGTGGTGAGGAAGAGCTATACTGGCCATTATAACAATTTTAAACCAGGAAATGGTTTTCTAAAAAAACAAAAAAGTGGACCACTGTGGAAAATATCCTCAAACTCTTCCAGGATCATGACGTTAGCCATATTTCAAGGAGGACATTGGCATGTCTGTGTGCACAGTGATTGTGATGAGCAAACAGTATTAACATGTATTATAGAATCATAGAATACTAGAACTGGAAGGGACCTCGAGAAGTCATTGAGTCCAGTCCCTTGCCCTCACAGCAGGATCCAGTACCGTGTTGATAACATTTTAGACACCTTATCAACAATATCAAGTTAACAGGCTAATTAATCATTGGAAATAGTGGTGGAGGGACAGAGTTTGAATCAAGATGGGGTTTTCTTCTAAAAGATCCACTTTGGGGCCAGATAATAACTTGGACTGTGCAGCCATGTGAGGGAGTAAATATCCTCCTTGCACTCATAGCCAGCCCTCAGCTCCAGATGCAAAGAGTAAATAGTGTTGTGTACCTGCGTACCCGGTCCCTGGAGCCAGTGGATTATCTGTCTAACTAATAAGTTATTACTTGTAGAGGCCAACACTACATTACTACCCCAGGGGCAATGGAGGAGCAGAGATGTGATGCAATCTTAATGGGCTTGTAACTGGAGGTGGAGATTTATTTTGGAAGTGACTGCTTGAGCAATTGGCACCCCAGTCACAAGCATGCAACAGCAAAATAGCTATTTGTTTGCACTTTCAGGAGACCTGAGCAAGAGTAGGTCATCCGGGAGTTTTCTGGCCTCCCAGCTCAAGATAGGAGACTGGCCTTGCAAAACCATGGCATTAACTCACAGATTAGAACATCTTAATTTAATCATCCATTGTCCACTGTCACAATGTCAACAAACCATTCGTCACACTTGGTAACTTTGCTCCAAACTAGAAGTGAAGGCATGGTATAACTCAGACATGAGATTCATGAGCTGAATTGTATGTCAAGCTCATAATCTGCTTTCCTTTTTAATGCCCACATCAACTGAAATTGATTAACCCCTATCTTTCATTAGAACCAGGCCAACTTGCTCTCCCCACCCTTTTTAAAGCCAGCTTCAATGGGACAGGAACAAATTGCATTTGTAATCTCTGGCTAAAAGACAAGCAGAATACCCTATCAGTGGCCCTGGATATTAAGATGTAGAGCCAATGAAAGTTTAAGAGGATCCTGCAGGCAGGGTCATGCTTTACCTGCAACTACTCACAGATTAAAATCCTTTCAAGTCTTTTACAGAGGTGGGAAATGTTCTCTTCGGACGCAAATCTTTAACCACGATGTAGTCATTGGAACTACTGCAGGAAGAGGTGAATTCTCCATCTCTTGGGCTGTGTCTACATTGGCACCCCTTTCAGAAAAGGGATGCTAATGTAGCACTTTGGAACAGGCAAATCCACGGGGGATTTAAATATCCCCCGCGGTATTTGCATTAACATGGCTGCCGCTTTTTTCCGGCTTGGGGAAAAGCCGGAGAAAAGCGCCAGTCTAGACGTTATTCTCCGGAAAATAAAGCCTTTTCTGCAGTAACTTGAAAGTAGGAATAAGAAATCCTCCGGAAAAGGCTTTATTTTCCGGAGAATAACGTCTAGACTGGTACTTTTCTCCAGCTTTTCCCCAAGCCGGAAAAAAGCGGCAGCCATGTTAATGCAAATACCGCGGGGGATATTTAAATCCCCCGCGGATTTGCCTGTTCCAAAGTGCTACATTAGCATCCCTTTTCCGAAAAGGGTGCCAATATAGACACAGCCTTGGTGTCTTTTCATCAAGACAGGATGCCTTTCTTGAAGAGATGCTTTAGTCAAACACCTATTATTGGGCTCAATGCTGGGGTAAGTAGGCAAACTTGCATGGGCTTTGGCATGGAGTATTATATGTTAGATGATTTAATGATCCCATCTGACCTTAAAATCTATGAATTTTGCAAATTTAGTACGGGATAGTTCAAGTTAAGTATAGTCAAAGCTAGAAGAGTATGGCAAATTTGCTTGCAGAGAAACTACATAACAAAAAATATGCTATGATATAATAATAGCAAAGAAGATGTAAAAAACAGAAATGTCCCAGATCTGGGCACCAGTTCCTACAATAACAATAGGACTCAGCTTCTCCAAAGTTAGTATCAAAGTATAATTATGTATAATGACAAAGTCTCTGAGCAGAGCAGCTGAGCCTCGGATTGCTAAGTAAACCATTGCAAAAGGCCCTTCAAGAAAGCACCCTCACGCCACACCAACAATGCACACCTCAAAAGTTTTCAGAGCTGGAAGAGGAAGAGATGAAATTAAGAAAGTTGTGGAGAGTTAATCATGGCAAAAATAGCATTTGGTCTGTTTATAATGAAAGAAAAACACGACTGTGTTTTACTCTCTTGGAAATTTCAACAGCAACCCAGAACTTCTTACCAGTGCGTCCAGTCCAGAGGCTACACAAGGCACTATAATCTGCCAGATGGAATCAGAACCCTTGGCCATCTAATGCAATATCCTCTTTGTCTCTGGTCAAGGCCAGCGCTAAATTTAGCCATTGGGCCAATGGGACCTGTGCCCAGGTGCCCTGGAAAAATGGGTGCCCCTGCACTTTGACCCGTTCTGCCCACTCAGCTCCCCAGAGTGGAGGGCAGACAGGTGGAGTGGGTGAAGCCCCTAAACCTCAACCCCATGGCCTGGCTGGATCACCAGGGAGGCAGAGCAGAAATCTCCGCATCCCAACCAGCTCCCTCACATGAGTTCTGGGAATGCGGTGGGAGGGCAGTATGGGGCTGCAGGTGGAAGTCCTGGGGAGGGACCCCCACCTGCGTAGGCTTAGAGGCCCACCAAACCCTAATCTGCCCCCAGACAGGGCAAATCAGTGTTCTTATATTTTTTCTGTGTTTTTGAAAGGGCCACTTTCTTCTGTTCTGCTGGACACATAAGAATGGCTATCCTACGTCAGAACAGAGTCTCTCTCTCCCAGTAGCCTGTCTTCCAACAGTGGCCTGTGCCAGTTATTTCAGAGGAAATGAATAGAATAGAGCAGCTATCAAATGCTCCCTCTCCTGTTGTCCACTCCCAGCTTCTGGCAGTCAGAGGTTTAGGAAAACCCCGTTGATGGGGTTGCGTCCCTGACCATCTGAACTAATAGCCAAATAACCACTTATGGACCTACCATCCATGGACCTCTTCTCTGAACCTAGTTATACTTTTGACCTTCACAATATCCCCCGGTAATGAGTAATGCAGGCCGACTGCATGTTGTGCAAAGAGATACTTCCTTAGCTTTGTTTTTACATGCCACCTATTTCGTTGGGTGACTGCTGGTTCTTGTGTTAGGTGAAGTGGTAAATCACACTTCCTTATTGACTTGCTCCACACCATTCATCACGCCATCAGGTCCCAGCTGATTCTTAAGATAACAGTTGACTTTGCTGACGGGGTCTCTGGAGAAATGGCCTTTGAAATGATTTTTTTAAACTTAGACTCTAGAGTTGGAACTCTAGTTCTATGCAAGTGAATGGGAGCATTGCCGGAGACTGCAGTGGGACAAAGATTTCATCCATAAACTTTAGGAATGTAAAAAACATATACTGGCAAGGTCAAACGATGTCATTCGGTATCCTCCTTCCACTACAGGAAGATCATTAAAAAACCTATACTGTACCTAACCATGCAGTATATACCTCAGAGGCTGAAATTTCCTCTTGTAGTTCTAATTAGAGAATTTATTCTTCACATTCCCTCTTCTGTGTGGTTGTGATGCATTGCTGCTGCTCAGTTAGATCCCTTTTCCAAGGAAAAATCCCTTTTGGAGTTGTCAAATTGTGATTTGCACACGTCTTTTAAGAATATTCCTTGCAGGATTTGCAACAACATAAATGCTTTTCTTTCAGGGTGTTTTTTGGTTGTGACGATGAATGAGCAGCAAGTAAAATCACCGTGTCCTAATCTTTAGAAAACGTGAAATGCAGGCCTCTTCATATCCAAACAACAAAAGAGTCTGCTCCGTTTGGAGAGAGGGGGAAAAAGAATTAGAGCAGGCAGAGAAATATACTAGTGTTCTTAAAAAGATGCAGATGCCACGTGGGAAACCATGGATTCATTCTCTTTGGAGTGCAAAAAATGTTTGTAGTCCTGCAGGCACATGTGATGTGATAGCCTGTCACTGATCACCTACATTCTGTGACTCGGAACCAAAGATACGGTCCGGTTTCTATTGCAGTAATTGTAAGGCCTCATGGGTTTAGAATTTAGGCTTGTCAGGCAGCTGAGATTTCTAGGTTGCCACGCAACAGGAATTATAACAAGATTGTAGAACTCTACTAGTCATAACCTGCAGTGGACACAGACCATAAGAAGTCCCGCCTCAGTGGGTCTTACAGGCAGCAGTATCATGGCTCCAGATTGGTTTGATTGACAACCCTATATAAACCCAAGCGGGTTCTAGAAACTGTCCAGACAAGTGTGTAGCTCTCTGGTAACTACCATGAGTGTTCCCATGCCTGAACTCCTGGGGCTGTGTCTACACTGGGCCACTTATTCGGAAAATCAGCCGCTTTTCCGGAATAAGCTGCGAGCTGTCTACACTGGCCCTTGAATTTCCGGAAAAGCAACGATGCTCTACTGTACAAAATCAGCCGCTATTCCGGAAAAACTATTCTGCTCCCGCTCGGGCATAAGTCCTTATTCCGGAACACTGTTCCGGAAAAGGGCCAGTGTAGACAGCCCAGTAGTCTTTTCCGGAAAAAAGCCCCGATCACGAAAATGACGCTCGGGGCTCTTTTCCGGAAAAGCGCGTCTACATTGGCCATGGACGCTTTTCCGGAAAAAGGGCTTTTCCGGAAAAGCATCCTCCCAGTGTAGATGCTCCTTTTCCGGAAAAACTTAAAACGGAAAACTGTTCTGTTTTAAGCATTTCCGGAAATTCATGCCAGTGTAGACACAGCCCTGGTGTCTATCTTGGCTAGATTAGGACTTCCTCTTCTGCCCTGGACCTTGAAACCTGACTTGGATTCTGGCAGTTGTTATCGACCCTGCCCTGGAACCTACCTATGAACTCCTCTGCTAGTTCCAACCTGAGGTTTGACCCACCTCTGACCCTTGGTCCTGGCTGCCCTTGTTTTGATCATGAAAGCAGTAACTGACGTGTTGCATTCAGCCCAGCATATGACCTGTGAGATGTGACTTGGGCTGTTCATTGAAAACTGATCTACTGGGAAGCCAGTGATGACTGACAACCTTTTCCATGGCAAAAGAAGTTATAGAACGATATGCCTGAGCCCCATTCTCTCAAATTCTGCCGGTGACGACATTGTCTCTGATACAATGGAGTAGTTTCAGGAGTGGCTTCTTTAAATATGCTGATGTTCCAGGAAGCAGAACTGGGAATATAGTTAAACTGCTAACACCTTATTGACAGAGCTGGAGTAGTACATCTCTGGATCAGAACTCCTTGTGCCTGATTCAAGATGACAGCCTTCTTCCCAACGGGAGGACAACCCGCTATATACCTGGTTTTAAAACAGCAGAACTGAATATGTTGGGGCACAATGTATAGCTTTTAGGAGCATCCCCTGAAATTTCTAATATGGGGAATGTGGAAAAAACTCCTTCCAGTGAGTGGGAGACTAGAAGAAAGTGTGCTCAGTTCTCCATTACGTTTATACTAGATTCTATATATGTCACAATGGAAAAGATTTGCTGCTGTTATCACAAGTCACAGCTTTGCTGACAATGAAACAGGGCGCTGTTGGCAGATGGTGCTAAACTTTCCTAGATGATGGGAGTTTGCTTTGGGGGGAAAGGAACAGGTGTGGGGAGCCCTGGTAAAATGACAAGCCCACTTTTACAGCCATGGCAGCAGCATTCAAAGAGATGTGCTTTCTCTGTAGCGTTTACATGTAATTTGAACTACGTGCCCAGGCAGGGGCGAGTAGTGGAGTGAGAACCCCACATCAGCTCTTGTACAGGTGACCTACACCTTGGAGTCAAGTGGAAGAGAGGAGAATACAGAGGAAATAGAGTCTGCCTCTTTACCCTTTGCAGTGGGTGGGTGGTGATGGATGAAGGATCATATCTTTGCGGCTAGCACAGACCAACAGCAAGTTGCTACCTCCGCTCCAGCAGCACAGAGGAAATTGTGCCTCAGAGGGGTGTCTCTCAGTAACAGAGCCTCCAGGGGCTTGTCCTGTGAGGGGGCAATTTACATACTATCCGTTACTCATGGCTGTGCTCAAAGGCACAGTCTGGCCCTTAGCAGATTTTGCAGGTGAGCTGGCAATCAGCTTCCAAAGAGCTCCAGGAAAGGCATTTGCACTGAGCTGGAGAAAGAACTCAGCCTCTCCATCCCCACCCCCTCCTCCTCACTTGAAATAGCAATACAGTCCTAGGACCGGCGGGTAGTTACTGCGGTGCGGATAAAACTGCCCGAGAAAGGGGTCTCGCCTGGAACCATTTGTCGTCAGTGAGCATTTGGATCTCCACAAAGCCTTTTCCCTGCGGGTTGCAAAAGATAAAGGCAAACTCTTCACAGATTACTCACTTCTCAGACCTCTGATGTCTGAGCCTGTAAAATATGATCTATGGCCAGTGGAAAAGTGGCAGAAGGTTTTTATGGAAGCTCCAGAAGTGCCTTTGCTGTAGACTTGTAATTGCCTTGTAATGAGGTCCTGACTCAACTGCTTTTTGCAGCAAGCATTTTCTCTCCCTCCTTTTTTTTTTTTAAAGGGTGGAAGGAGTCCAATAACTCACTTGTTAATTAATGTTTTGAAACTGGAGACAGCACCATGTGACATTTCTTTTGTCCTGCTCTAAGAAATGATTGTCTCCACTCAGTTTTAGGTAGCCCCCCTTCTCCCAAGACCAGGAGCTGTATTCTGCCATCAGATGCTCTCCAGCAGTTCTCACTGCAACGTGCAGTGCCCTTGGAGAGAAACAACCTCACAATCACAATGTGAATTCTTTTAAGTCATTGGGGAATCTTCATGCCATCACAGATGTTCACTCGGACCTCAGTGGAATCTCCTCCTGAATAATGGTTGTCGAAGAACCTAGCCCATAGAAATTTAGGGTCGGTGAGCGTAAATTGGCATTGCTCTTTCAACTAGAGGCTTTGCTGATTGAAACCAGCTTTGGATCTGGCCCTGGAGATGGGAAAGACCTGTTAGCCTATCTCCCTTCCAGTGCAGGACTGTTCTCTATAGTATATTGTTCTTGTGATACGTCAGGATATTTTCAAATGCCTACCTCTGTTTCCTCTGGGAGATTATTCTACAGCCACAAGACAGTTCTCATAGTCAACCTAAATTTCCCCTTTCCCAGTTGCATCATATTATAGCTCCTTGGTTTGGGCTAAGTAATTCCTTTATACATCGTGGCCGTGTCTACATTGGCGTGATCTTGCGCAAAAGTGGCCACTTTTGCGCCAAAACTTACTGCCTGTCTACACTGGCCGCGAGTTCTTGTGCAAGAACACTGACGTTCTAATGTATGAAATCAGTGCTTCTTGCACAAAAACTATGATGCTCCCGCTCAAGAATAAGCCCTCTTGCGCAACTGTTCTTGAGCAAGAGGCCAGTGTAGACAGGCAACATGAATTTCCTGTGCAAGAAAGCTCTATGGTTAAAATGGCCATCAGAGCTTTCTTGTGCAAGAGAGTGTCTACACTGGCATGGATGCTCTTGCGCAAAGGCACATGCCAGTGTAGACGTAGCCAATGGTGTATAATACCCTTCAGACACATGTTCTAGCTTTTCTCCTTTACTTGTTATGTAGCCATGTTATACAGATTAAATGATCGAGTTTTAGCTCTATTAATCTTCCCTGAGAGCTATCCTTACAGTTCCCTGTCAATGAAGTGCTCAGAATTAATCACTAAATGCACCAGCTGTGATCTTATTCTAAAAGGACTGTCCTTATTTCTTCTCCATGGTCTGATGCATCTGTATATTTCTCTGTATATGGTGTTTAAGACCAAATATGCATCTGTCAGTAATC
Organism: Pelodiscus sinensis; assembly: GCF_052426305.1. Lineage (NCBI taxonomy): Eukaryota > Metazoa > Chordata > Testudines > Trionychidae > Pelodiscus > Pelodiscus sinensis. The sequence goes on from NC_143059.1 coordinate 10,468,887, forward strand.
AGTGGGAACATTCGCAAATAAGGGTAACATTTCAAACAATAAACAAAAATCCACAGACATTCCTCTTCACAGGGGCTACGTACCAGTAGCATGTTGTCAGTTAGCTGGAAGGTTTGGAAGAAAATGCTCCACACGCTGAAGAGAAAATTCCACTGCCTCACAATTTATTGTTCCTACTGCCTTAATTTTTCCTGCTATTTTTTAATGTCTCCAGTAACTTTAATTTGACTTTTCCATGCTGCCCAATCTTTGGGCCCTGGTTTGTTTTTTAACATGACAGTGCCCATGAGGCCGGTTTTCCCAAATGCCTGCAGCTCTGCTTAAAATTCAATCATCCTTGGACTAAGTTAAGATCTGAAGTAAATTAACTGATTTCCATGGAGACTTTCATTGGTTATGACCCAGTATGCATGTAACGCAGATTGCTTTATATGCATTTTATCAGTGGGGGGTGCCAGACTATGCTGTCTCCTTCTCCCTCTCTTGTTCTAGTGACTCAGTTTCCAATAAGAGATAAAAGAGCTGATTTGCGATCACTAGGGGTAGAGTTGGACTCTGCAATCTACAGTGCTGCCAAAACTGAAAGCTCTGTGCCAAATTGGACCATACATTCTACCAGTGGCAACATCTGGTGCTTTTACTAGCTGGCTCTGCTGGTATCTTGGGTAATCCGACTTGCAGCTCTGAGTCATTTTTTTCTGGGACTATCTCTGGGTCAGGATGTATCTTTTCCTTCTCCTATTGAAAGCCAGCTCCCTGAAATCAACTAATTGCAGCATGAGTTTAAATTAAAGGCTGCCAGACGTGGAATGAATTTACAGAAGCTAAAACTTAGATAGTTTTAATTGTGAACTTGTTGGAATGCCACATCCCCCTCGGCGCGTTAATCCTCCTCACGGATCTCACAGAAGAAGAGTCCCATTGTGAGCTGGTGCAATTCAGCAGGGCTAAGTTTGAAGACAACAGACAAAAGCCTGATAACTCCTTGTGTCCTCTAGAGATAAGACTGTGGAGGGGTGGGCTACTTCTATTGGCTTCTAGCCACTTCCAATCAACAACTCCACTTATCATTGCTCCTTCCTGTAATTATACTTCTGAGACTCAGCACTAAACTTCAGTGGTGCCAGTGGCCAGGCATTGGAGAGTGCAAAGGAAATGTACCTCATGCTTTAAGAAAAGAAAGCATTTCCTTTTCTAATTGTCAAGAGCTAGGCTTATGAATACTAATATGGACTAGCCTTTTAATACCTCTGGTAACGAAGGACCTGATTATAGTTACACTCAGCTTCACCTTGGGCCTTTAATGACCATCGGCCACTTGCAATCTAAAGAGGTATCATTGCTCCTTATGTTGGATGTAATCATGCAAAAGATTGATGCACTCGCTTAATTTTGAAGTCTGAGAACTATTCACGTGCACAGAATGAAAGATGTCTTTGCAGGAGGGGAGCTTAAATGTTGAACAGAATGAACAGCTGTTAATACACCATTCTGGCTAAGATATACCACAGCAGATAAGGCATTATGCCTTTAACTACACAGAAGTCTAAGGTATCGGCCTGCTTCTCTGTTGCCCTGATCCTTGGACAATCACTTCCACCGAGGCAAAGTGGGTGTAAAACCTGCTGCTTTCATCTGGTATACTTTACATCCACTTTATAATAAAATTCTGCAATCCTCTCACTAAGGCTAGCCAATTTCAGTTCCATTGTGTTCTCTATCACATGGGGCCATTTCTTGCTCTGGGGTATATCAAGAGTAACTCCCTTGGCTTGAACAGATTACTCTAGATTTACTCTGGGGAAGAGTTCCCTGCAAAGTGGTATCTTGGGCAGCCATACAGGAGAGATTTCAATGCCTCCCAGATGATTAGCAGAGTGCCCACAGCTTGCAGCATGTATTTCTACTTGTGGTGCACATCCACACATGCTTTGGTGCATGTAACACAGTGTTTCTTAAACTTGTTAAGACCGAGGTACACCAAACAATACTTTTTATTATGAGGAACACCAAGGATTTTTTTTGTTGAGCAAAAAAAAAAAGGTCGGAGGGGGAGGAGAAAGCGTTGAGGGAAGTTATTGAGAAAAAAAAGTTGCCTGCCCCTTTAAAGGTGGCCATTTTGAATTCTGTGTTCTCCACGGCACACCTCCGACTGCCTCGTGGCATACGGGTGTGCCACAGAACACAGTTTAAGAAACACTGATGTAACAAAAAGTATTCTGCACCTGGTTGGAAAAAATAGAGGGAACATTGCTCTGGAGTAACTGAATTTAGCCTTTGGTGTAGGAGACATTTAACTAAAATGTCAGACTATTTAACATGGTACTAATTTGCATGGATACATATTTGGATTTTTCTGGAAAAAAAGATTTTTTCTGTTGTATTTTTGTGAGATTTAATATGCACAAGGCTCAGTGTAGTAGACGCCAAAAATAGTACGTAAACTCCTTGCTGCTGCTCTCAGGCTGAGTAGGGATTAAATTAAAATGATCTTTTGTGTCAGAACACGTTTCCTCCAGAATATGGACCAGGCAAGAGTAGCCCTGGATGCAAATGTTTCATCAGAGACTGACACTGTGAGAGAGGTTTCTAGAAAACACTAGAAAGTGCTGGTTGAGCATAACTTACGCTTTCAAAAGGATTTAAATATTATCAGCCCATAAGATGGTTTTCTCTGGGATCACCGATCTTTACATCAACTGGAGACTATAGAGAGACCAAAGGAACGGGTTGCCCCAGTGCCCTCCCGTTCACCCCTACCATCATGCTCTGTTGCACATTAAGCTTCTTACAAATCTTCTGTCTTTTTCAGCTCCTGCTTCTGTGCAAATATATCTCTGCTTTGCAACATCACAAACAACTGCTCTCTGCAAAGTAAGCTTGTCAGATCTCCCTAGAGTTCGATGCGCCGTTTGTACAGATATAGGGAAGAGTAGGTAAAATATCTACCCAACTAGGTCCTTAATTCAAATAAGTTTTGGGTTTTTTTTTTTCATTTAAACCATTGTTCTGGGGTGGGGCTGGGAAGGAGGGATTTTTTTTCCCTCCTCAATCCCAGCCCTCTCTCACCACAGCAGCTTAGGGTGCAGATGAGAAGCACCTGTCTATGGTTGCTGCATCTGCAGTGGGCACATCTGGGGGAAAAGGTGCGTGTCTGTCTCCCAACCAGCTGAGTGAAAGACAGACACATAGACAAACAGACAAACACTCTTAAATATACTTTCTTAAATGTCTCTTTTTCCACCCCAACCTCCTGCTGGGGTTATAGCTGTTCTGGTCCCCATCTCTGCTCCCTTGCTGCCCCCTGTGACTATTCTGTAGTATAACTGTCCCTCCTGACAGACCTCTCCGTTTCCATTGTGTGAGAAACAAATTCCAGGCACATCCCATAGTCCTGGCACAACCAAACTCTGACCTTGCTTTAAGGTCTGGTAAAAGGAAGCTGCCTACCAAATTTGGTGGCCCTAGGTCTTACCATTTAGGAGTCCTTGAACAAATGGACTCACAGGTGGATGGACAGACAGACCAATGGATGCACATTTTTAAAATATATCACAAGATAACTCTGTGCTAGGGTGGGTCAAGCCAGTAGTCCAACTTGCCCAGTATCCTGTCTTCTGACAGCTGGCCTGTGCCAGAAACTTTGGAGGGCATGAACAGAACCGGGCAATTATCAAGTGACCCATCTCCTGTTGTCCTATCCCAGCTTCTAGCAATCAGACACTTCTAGCAAAGATATTCAATGCAAACTAATTAAGTATAATTATTAGCCTTCTTATTATTACACATACAACTAGGTTTAGCTTTTTCTCTTGTAGATTTGAAGTCAGAGACTTTGCTGGGCAGTTGGAGGTTTTTACTGTATAGTTCAGGGAGTGTGGAATCCTTGTTGCAGTTGGGATTTCTGTAAATCTTTGGTGGAAAATTCCCACACAACTAAAAAGTTTCTGAATTTTGGATACAAAAAAGCTATGGACCCCCAACATCCAGAGACGTAACGGATGCCGTGCCAAATCTCACCCATTCTGTGTGACACCATCTGCCTCTTCTCTCTACTCCCCTAGAGAGCAATTTGGAAATTCTTGTACGTGAGGAGATAGGAACTGGATAGTTCCACAGAGATGTGGTGGGAACTCAGACTGCCCCACTTCCAGGCCTGCAGAGATAAGGAGCATAGGTTGGGCTCCTCAGATGGCTATTGTTGCAAGGGGGCAAAGTTGTGTCACCATCTAGAACATTGCATGTGGTAATATGTCCTAAAAAATGGGGCAGGGTTGGGAGAAGTGAATCACATGGACCTATGAAAGTTCTGGAAGGGGGACAAACCAAGATCTGGGGGTAAGAGGGGCAATTGCCCCCCTTGCCAGATATCAAATGATGCCCCTGCTTACAAAAGTGCTAACTGGGTGAATTGGAGTGTATAGAGTTAATATCTGAGGTGCCAGTAGATGGTACGCAAGAACACATTTGACAGTGGTAGACTTTAGAGTCAATGAGGCTTCTTGTTGTGCAACAACAGACGGCTTCCTGTGTGCAGCCGTTTACCTCAGCTTTCAACTGTGTCAGTACGCTGAAGCTAGACTGACTTACACCAGCTGAGGATCTGGCCCAAAATGTAAAATAGCCTTAAACTATGCAACCTTCCCTCTTTTTTGTGGGGTTCCCTTTTCATGGGGGCCTTTTGAGAGGCAGCCACAAGTTGAGTCCTGCCTTCCAGGGCTCAGAAGACTGGCATAGGTTTCCCTGGATTCTGTAGGGACTGCTTGCTGGGCCCTGGGCTGTTCTCCAGGGGCTGGAGACAACTTGGAAAAATCATGGGGAAAACCTTGCCGAGATGCTTCCTTTAGCTCCTTCCAGTGGGTCTCAGTTTGCATATGATCAATATTGTGAGTGCGCGCACTTAACAGACGACCTCTTAATAAATGACCTTGCTTAGTCCTGGAAGGTCAGCCTTCATTGAAGAGAATGAGATGGGGCAAAGCAAGTTCAGACCTTTGCTGCTGTGATTAACTTAGAAATTGCCGAATGCAGAAAAAACTTGCGAGACCCATTGCTTTTTTTTCTCCTGTCCTTGGCTGGATAAGGAATGTTCTCAAGGACTATGTTGACTTGGTGTCTTCCATGAACATGGTCCTACCAGCAGGCCCAGCACTTACTGCCTTTCTAATCAAGCATCTCTAATAGCGCAAAGCTTTATGAAGGCTCTGATAAAACTCTTAGGGTATGTCTACACTACCACCCTAGTTCGAACTAGGGTGGTTAATGTAGGCAACCAAAGTTGCAAATGAAGCCTAGGATTTGAATTTCCCGGGCTTCATTTGCATCTTGCCGGGCACCGCCATTTTTAATCCCCGCTCGTTCGGACTCCGTGCCCGCGGCTACACGCGGCACGGAGTAGGTAGTTTGGATTAGGCTTAGCAGTTCCACGAGGAGTAACAGTAGTTCGGAATAGTAAGCCTAATCTGAACTACCTACTCAGTGCCGTGTGTAGCCACGGGCACGGAGTCCAAACTAGCGGGGATTTAAAAATGGCGGCGCCCGGCAAGATGCAAATGAAGCCCGGGAAATTCAAATCCCGGGCTTCATTTGCAACTTCGGTTGCCTACATTAACCACCCTAGTTCGAACTAGGGTGGTAGTGTAGACATACCCTTAGTGTGTGTGTGAATAATCAAATTCTCTCAGAAGTGACTTAGCCATAGCTCATGAATCTTAGTCTGCTCTTACACTCTTTTGTCTCCATTGATTTGAATAGAGCTATGTCTGACATAGGGTGACAGGGAAAATCTATCACCCATCAAAAATGTCCACATTTTAATTATTTTTGCACTATCATGGAAATTTAAAGAAAATCTTTTTAAAGTGTCATCCTTTTTCTTTCCTTCTTCTTTTTTTTTTCACCAGCTGAATAACCATGTGGAAAACCAGTGGGAAAAAAACCCAAACAGTTTTTGGCTAACTTGTTCCCTGAAATATGGGAACATTTTTCCATCCATTCCAATTATGATCTATGTGCATGTATCTTTTCAGACATGGTTGTGCAACTGCACCATGGAGAAGGCTATTTTCATGCCAGATTTCAATCATCACCTAATGTTGAGTTATCTGTTGGCAATACACTGTGCTGGAAATTGCATGTTCTCTTCAGCATGCCACATTACCATTTCCATCACTGAGTTTAGAGAATGAACCTTCAAAGCCCAGCTTCTTGTCCTGTTGGGAATGTGTAAAAACCAGAAGGGAGGGAGAGAGGGAGGGGGAGAGAGAGAGAGAGAGAGAGACAGTGGCATGTGTGGCAAAGCTCTGGCCGGTCCCCATGAGTCTCACGCTACTGGCAGATAGGGTTTGCCTCAGAGGCTGACTGTGGCCTCTTTCTCTTTTTCTCAGAGGCAGGAGTGGCAGCCTACTGAACCAAACTCATCACAGACTAGTTCATGGTTTTGGAGTCCAGATCTCCCTTTTTAGGGGCAAACTCTGTGAGAGTGTGGAGAGGTTTGGGGAAAACCCGGGCCCCCCACTACTCCGGGTTCCCACCCAGGGACCCCAAGGAAGTAGCAACAAACAGAGTTACTGCCACTCCCCATTTGGCAGCTTTTCCCTGGGGCATTTCCCCAAACAATGCCTCCCAGCACTTTTCCTCTGGTACCTGCTAGTCTGTCCTCAGCTTACTCCCACACAGCTCTTCTATACCACACTTCCCGTCTTCACTCTTTTCCTTCCCCCATCCTTACCTGGGGAGGAAATCTTTTAAAGCAGCTCCACAGGCCTTAATTGGCTGCAGGTGTCTAATTAGCCTGTAGTTTCCAGCAAACTCTAATTCACCCCATGTGTCTGCCTGATTATACTGCACTAGACTTGGCCCTGTTTACTCAGGGAAGAGAAAGCTGTTTGCCCAAGCCCCAGCATGTCTTCCCTCCATTAGTGTGTGGCAGCCAGCTGGTGAGAGTCTGTCACAGGTGATTAAGCCCAATGTCTCCACACAGAAGTGAACCACAGTGTGGTTAACAGCAACAGTACAGCCAACGCACAGGGGAAAGGGAGTGTGTATCACACTCCAGTGATTTACATTGGACAGATTGGGATTTGGCAACAGCTACCATAAAACATTATCAGAATTTACCTAAGAACAGGAAATAAAGTGAGAAGTGGGTGATATTTTAGTGGAAGGCGGAGCAAATGGGATTTCCAGTGTTTGTTTTCTGTCTATGAGGGTACGTCTAAACTACATGGCTCTGTCGACGCAGCAATGTAGATTTGTTGTTTTGGCAAAGGGAAATGAAGCGGCGATTTAAATAATCGCCGCTTCATTTAAATTTACATGGCTGCCGCGCTGAGCCGACAAACAGCTGATCAGCTGTTTGTCCGCTCAGCGCGCTAGTCTGGACGCTCCCCTGCCGACATCAAAGCCCTTTGTCAGCAGCCCCGGTAAACCTCATCCCACGAGGAATAACGGGGCTGCCGACAAAGGGCTTTGATGTCGGCAGGGGAGCGTCCAGACTAGCGCGCTGAGCGGACAAACAGCTGATCAGCTGTTCGTCGGCTCAGCGTGGCAACCATGTAAATTTAAATGAAGCGGCGATCATTTAAATCGCCGCTTCATTTCCCTTTGCCTATAACCCTAATCTACATGGCTCCGTCGATGGAGCCATGTAGTTTAGACACAGCCTGAGGGAAAGAAAAAGTGAAAGAGAAGAGAGGGAAAAGAGGAAAGGCACAGGCTGAGATGGAACAAGAGAAAGGAAGAATGGAGGAAAAGTAGAGCTGAGGAAGGAATACAAGGAAATGAGAGAGGAGGAGCAAAGCAGACGCCTTCTATAAGAAAAGTGGTTGAGTGATACAGCCCCTCAGTTCCTGTCTGTCTGGCATTTCAACTGCAGGGCTAAAAGTTTTGTCCGGCTTCAAGTTAGATTTAATAGGAAAAAAATCTTCAAATATTCAACTCTTGATAGGAGGAAATGGTCCAAGCCTAAGACACCAGCTAAATCAAAAATTATATGCTGTATTTGCAGTAAAACAGTAACGCTAGATTGTTCACTGTCTGTACAACAACCATGGTTGACTTCCTCCTCGTTCTTTCTAAAAGCTGGTTGATTTTCGAATGTTAAATCAAACACAACTCTGGGTATGCACAGATGTAGATGTGTCACTGCCGATCCGTCGGCAGAGTATGATGCATGCAGACTGCTTTACTTAAGGTGCTTTGGGAGGTGTGGTTGTCCAATGGGGAAGCGGTCCACAACCTCATTAAAAATAACAGGTTTCTTTTTCCTTGTCTTAAACATCTCTACAGATGTGTTTGTCTGTTAAATTAGTCACAGGCTCCCAAGACTGCTGAACTTGGAGAAATTTCAGAAGGGTTTTTGGAAAGTTTTTTTTTAATTTATACTATTTCTCATTCCAGCTAAGAACAGAAACAGTATCTGACCTAGTGCTCATCTTCATAATTACTTGCTCACTCGAAGAGCTGCAACCAGAGTTGTATTTGTAAATTTTAGGATTTTTTTCTGCTAGATTTTTAATTTTTTTCTTTGTTTCTTGCTTGGACTGGATTGTAAAAGGAAAGGAGGAAAAAACCCTCTAATTATTCAGGGCATCATCACTCAGCAAGGAAAAGTGTGAAGAGTCGGTCTTCCTGCAACTTTTAAGATTCATGAAACACCAAGCTGGCATCTCTGAATTGCAGCCACAGATGTCAGACATCTTGTGAAGAGAACATGCTGGAGTATGAGCAATTTGGCAACATCACACAGCACAAGAGGAAAAATGGTTGGCTTCAGAGCAGGCTCTTGATGTGACTGTGCCTCCTAGCCAAATGGTAGCACTGAATCTAATTCCATTACACAGCTCATTTTTCTCTAGCAGAGCATGATGCTTGCACACCCTGGGTCCACCCTGCCCAGTCCACCCAAATCTTCGTATTAGTCCATGTACTTCAAAGACCTTTCTTTCTAATCTCCTTGGGGTAGGAGAGATGCTGTAATTACATATCTTCAGGCCTTTCAACACAGAAGAGCAAGGGGGCAACTGCCCCAGGGCCTGGCAATTCAAAAGGGCCCACGGCTCCCAGCCGTTATCGCTACTATTGTGACAGAGGCCTTAGGCCTTTTCAGTCACCGCGAGAGCCCCATACGGTGTGCTCTGGGCAGCTCTGATGGTGCTGGAGGAAGCTAGTTCAACTCCCACCTCTTCTGCCATAATCCCACCCCCACTGTGGAACAAAGTTCCCCACCTTCTTCAGGGGCCCAGCGAATCTGTCGGCCCCACTGCCACCCACCATGGCGGGACAGCTTCAGGGGATCTCCCTGGTGCCCAGCAGTCAGGAGCTGCTGAGGGCCTGCCTCCATTAGGGGCTGAAAACTGTGGGGCTGCCTACTGACTGCTCCAGCCCTGGAAGCAGAAAATGTCATGGAGGTTTCTAGAAGTCATGGATACTGAGACCTCAATGACATAATCATAGCTTTCCTCAGAGGCCAGACTGATTTGGATTTGAGTGGCTGATTTGCTATATTATGCCATTCCTCCCACCCTAATTTCCTTCTTTATTTATAAGTGCACCACTATCACTTTGCTTGCTGTTGAACTATTCATTAGCAACCCCATATATGTCTTACCCTCCGTCGTGACTTCTCGGCACAGCTCCATAATATCCCCAGAGCTTAGCTTTACAGGGCAGCCTGCTTCCTGCTCCACCCTGTAAAAGGAGGCTGTAATTTAAAAATGATCCTCAAAATGCCTTTGGGGATTCCACATTTCTTGTTCCTCGTTTATTCTGAATCAGTCTCATCTTGGCGATAAAAGGACGGTTCCCTGCCTGCAACCGTACAACCTCAGCCCAAGTTCTTCAAGCAGAGTTGCCTTGTTCCCTTTCATTCGATCGTTCCTAGGCTCCACGTGCCCAATAGTGTCCTCATTCACACCTGGGCAGTCCCATTGTCTTCACCTCCAGCATCGTCAATGGCATTGCACAGTTGCAGCTGATTGACACTTTGGGAGATAATTCAGTTAATGCCATGGATTCTGGAATCCAATCCTGCTCGCCCCCTGGTAGCTGTGCTGGTTCTACAGGACCAACAGGGGTACGGCTAGACTGCAGGGTTTTTTCGGGATACCTAACTCCGCTGTGTCTAGGGAACACGTTTGCTCTTCCGCTTTTTGTGCGGAAGAGCAAACGTGCTCCTTCGGAAGCCCCTGTATTCTTTGTTCTACAAGGAAGAAGGGGACTTTTGAAAGGAGAATGGGGTTTCTGATATTTGACCCCGTCTAGATGGGCCACATGTCAGAAAAGCCTCTTCTAACAAAAGTATCGGAAAAAGCTACACAAAATGCGCTCTGCATTTTGCGTAGTTTTTTCCGACAGATGTATTTTAGACGTACTAGGAGTAAATCGCTTTAAGAAGGGAATTTTCAATGTTTTTTTAAGGCATAAAGGATCTTGCACAAAAGGGTTTTTTTGCGCAAAACGGACCCATCTACACTCCTTGTTTTTGCGCAAAAACGTCTTGTGCAGAAAGCATCGGCAGAGATATGCAAACGACAGCGTGACAAATGCTAATGAGCACTTCATTAGCCTACTCTCTGCTGGCAAAAGGCTGCTGTGTAGACGTAACCCCAGAAAGCTTCTTTTAGCTGATAGCATCATCAAGGGGAATAGATGGGTCAAAGCTTTGCCTCTTCCTTGTTCCTCCCAACACTTTTAGGAGCTGCTTGTTCGCAAGGAAGAAAACTGTCATTGGCACCTGGATGAAAGGCTCAAATGGAGGTGGGGAAGTTGTCATCTTTTCACCCACATGTGGGCACCAGGAATTATTATTTACTATGCATTTTACACTAGTGAGTACAATCTTCCCCAACCAAGACCAGGGTTCCCTGCTGCTAGTCACTATACTGACACCTAGGAAGACACAGCCTACAATCTAAGAGCTTTCAGGCTTTATGGACAAGATGAACAAGGGCGAAAGAAAGGAAGTTCTGTATTTGATAGATGAGGAACAGAGGCATCGTGTGATTAAATGACTTGCCAGGAAGAGGATTGATAATTCCGTGGTTAGGGCAATCGCCTGGGACTCAGAAGTTTAATTCCCTGCTTTGCCAGAAAGTGTTTATGTGAGGTTAGACAAATCACATTGTCACTGTGTGCAGCTACAGTTTCCCATCTGTAAAATGAGGATAATAGTATCTCACAACAGTGGGAAAATAAATTTATTAAAGATTGGGAGGCACTCCAATACTGAGGTGTTGGAAGGGGTGTTGGAAGAAAAGGCATAGAGCTACCTAAGATGGAGAAAGAGAGAGGTCAGCAAGAAAGGCCTGATAGAGCCAGGAATAGAAGCCAGCTCTCCTTTTGGCCAGGCTAGTACATTAACCACCAGCCCATACATCCTGTCTTGCCTCAGGGGGGTGATAATTATTTTTGTGATCAGTCTGATCCTGGGGGTTGATTATTTAACTAACACACAGGCTGGAGCTCAGGTTGTTTCTGAGGATGAACTAAAATATTTGAAAAGGGCTCTATCCCCCCTTTTCAGTGGAAAAACTAGAGATGCACAGGTGAGCACACAATGCTCCTATTCTATAAACTAGGACCTGCCATTGTATCTAAAAACCCCTCTCTTCTCCCCACCCCCAAAGAGCAGCTGATGAAACGGTGATGAGAAGTATGTAGAAGCCTGATAGCCAACACTAAGCTACTTCAAGTGTAATAAATGCATCCTTCTCTTTTCTAACAGGGACAGTTGGCAACATGATTTTTTTCCCCTGTTAAAATGATAGCATCTGGACTAACGTAATCCTTAAAGTTGTAAACTGCATCATGCTGTTTCTCTTTGGAGTGGATCCGTCAGTCTGCTTGCCAGAATTTATTCGAGTAAAACTAAAGACATCGGCTATAATTTTACTAGGGGTGGGTTGCTTTGTTCATTTCACTGTGGGAAATTATTCGTTTCAGATGCGGGATTAGGTGGGGTAGGAAATGCTGTACAAAATTAAGGGTTCCTCCCCCGACAAAAATCCCTACTATAAAAATATTTAGAAGAGGCTGTAATCATTTTACTGTGAATTTTGTCACCCTCTGGATTATAGTGTGTGGAAGATCTTAGTCGTACGGGATAGCAGCAGGATATGTAGAGGAGACTGGCAGCTTTAGGAAGGGAAGTAGCAGTCTGAAAGATGAGATTCAGAAAGACGGAGATGCTGAGGGATTCTGAGTACCATCCGTGAGAGGGGATTATGCAGGAGCAATTCAAATGAAGCTGAAAGGAAGTGAAATGAACTTCACGAGCTTCAATTTCCTCAGACCTTTCTTGGGCATCCAGCGCAACCTCTGGATTAAAAACTTCTGTGTCATGCACTAATGCTTTTATCCTGAAATTGCACAATACCCACTGCAAAGAGAGGAGAGACACAGTCAGGAGGAGGCAGTGCCTGTGTTTGGCCTGAATCCTTGACATGCATAATCCCAGTGGCACAAATGGCAGAGCAGAGGAGGCTGAGTACTCACTAGAAATACATCCTGGAAGCTACTAATAATTTTAGCACCATAGTAGCCTGAGGATTGTAATATCTTGCAGTGGCTCCTGTTAAACTATGTGTTTAAAGAGTGTAGGGCTTGGATTCAGTTTGAACAAAGGACCAATACTTTAGATGCTTATCTGGTGTACCTAAAATATTTAGATCTACTGCCATGGGCAGAGGAGTACTTATGAGAACAGGCTTTCTGGTAAGATATCTAGTGCTTCTGGCCCTCTGCCATCTTGCATTTTGGGTAATCACGTGCATATGGGCATTTGGCATCCACTTGACACAGCTGCAAGGGTATGTCTACACTGCACACTTATTTCGAAATAAGCTATTCAGGAAGAAATACTCCGAAACTGCTTATTTCAAAATAGAATCATAGAATCGTAGAATATTAGGACTGGAAGGGACCTTGAGAGGTCATCGAGTCCAGTTCCCTGCCCTCATGGCAGGACCCAGTACTGTCTAGACCATCCCTGATAAAATAACATGAATCTACACTACAGGGAAGCCTTAAAATTAGTGTGAGGCAGGTTTCCCTAATGTGAACATGCTACCTTGATTTAGAGCCGCAGGAGGTACAGTAAAACTCCAATAGTCCGGCATCCAATAGTCCGGCACTCCTGATAGTCCGGCATCAAAATGGCAAGAGCCTAGTGAGTGAGCTTCGGCAAAAAATGAGTCACGAGGTAACAGCGGCAGCAGATGAACTGAGCAAAAAGGGTAAAAAAGGCTTAAAAAAACTAAAACATTACAGTATACTGTATACAGTGTGTACAATAAAAAGGGTTAAGAACACTTTATATACAGTATATAATGTATACAGTATATATATAACCAGCTTATAGTACCTCTTGATAGTCCGGCATATTTGATAATCCGGCACCACCTAGGTCCCATAGGTTCCGGATTATCGGAAGTCTACTGTACTAGGGAGTAGTTACTTTGAAAGGCCCTGCATGTTACCCACACACATTTCTCTATCTCTTCCACACTGTAGGGACACACACCTTTACCCAGTTCCTAGGGCTCAAGGTGCAACCCTGTTAATTTACACACCCACCCTTACCCAATTCTGAGGGCTCAGGGTTTTGCAGGATCTTTAGCCCCTGAAAGAGCCTCATACAGTAATATTCTTATCCTCTATTTATTGACAGTTCCCAAACAAGCACAATATACATGCTAAGCACACAGTGTTATGCTCACCAATCTTGGTACAGACAGACTTCCCCTGTTGGCCAGGCAATATCAGTCTCTCTGGATCTTAGCTGCTGCATGTCACGGTCGTGCAGGAAATTCCTGGCAGCTCTGGTCTTAGGCTGTATCTCCGAGGTGAGTTCTTCTTTCAGCTCTTCCCCCTTCTTCTTGGTGTTCCTTGTCTCCCTTTGGTCTTCTTCCAGCTTTTTGCTTCTTTCCTTCTGCTTCTATTACTTTTTGGACCCCAGTATATAGTGAAACCTGAGTCCTGCTTAGCTATACCATAACCAATTATTTTAGTATAATTTTACTAACCAATCATAACAAAATTACTGAACCAATCATACTCCATCCCCTTAATTGATTTACACCTAGCAAAATTAATTATACAGCAGACAGAAACAGTTACAAAGCAGACAGAGATCACACAGACAAACAATAGAAAAGTGAGGATACTTAACCATAGAGTGCGGATTCTGCAACCTCCGCTATTGATAAGCAGTTTTTGCCAGACAGAATGGTGTTACTTAAGTTTTCTTTACCCATCGTGACGTCTGTTTCTTTAGCTGGTGACAGTGGGGGAGCTATCAGGACAAAATCCCTTTCTCACAACCTGGTGTGACACTATTTTAATACAATTTAGATGGAACTGTGAGTATGTGACTCTAGGCCTTACAGCTAAGGACTGCTGCTTTTCAGTATGGCTGCAGAAGAAGGCTTTGGTTGAAGCCTACCACAGGCCTACAACATGGTTACAGAAAAACCATATTGTCACAGTCCCCTCCTTAATGATGCTTTTACCAAAGCTGTCATTACTATTTCAGGAATCCAATACTCAGACTGGCTGAGCTTGGTCTTGCCTCCTGGGTATCATGAACAAGGGCCTCATTTGTCTTTGCATGCCAGCTTCCTGTATCCTTCGAACAGTTCTCTTCACCCAGCAAGCCAAAGTGATCATATTCCCTAATAAAGCCAACTGGATTCAAGTGATCACCACAATGGGGTGAACCATTATATTTAGCACACCTGTTGCAGAAGGTGACCAACCTAATAGTGTTTCCCACCAGGGGTGATGTCCTGTATCTGCAATAGTTTTTAGTACATGAGTAATTTCTGCATTATTATGCTGTACTTCAAAACGTATTTGTTCTCCTGTCTGTGCAATATACTGTAAATGTGAATGTAACCTTCGGTATGAATATGATGTCCATACAGGTATATAGTATTCAAAATCACAACTCTTCATTTTTCTAATGTTACATGAGGAGGTGCTATTTTGAAATAGCAGCAGAGGAGCATCCATATTACTGCTATTCCGAAATAGCTATTTTGGAATAGGCATTATTCCTTGTGGAATGAGGCTTGCAGAAGTCAGAATAAGCCATCCGTTATTTTGAATTTATTTTGAAATAACGGAATTGCTGTGTAGACACACCCTAAGGGAGTACACAAGACAGAGAGAGAGGCAGTGGGGAACCCAGCCCTCAGCACATGTAAAACCTCACTAATGGTGTGTCTTCGCTTACCCCGAGATTGATGCTCTGGAGATGGATCTCGTGGGGTTCGATTTAACATGTCTTGTAAGGACCAGCTAAATCAATTGCTGATGGTACCCATCAACCGCAGTATTCCACCAGGTCATGTAGAGTAAGGGACGTCGATGATAGAGTTTCTCCCATCAATCTCCCACAGCGAGGATGCTGCAAAAATTGTACTTAAGGTGCATGCACTCCAGTTCAACTATCCTCATAGCTAGGGTTGCGTATCTTAGGTCAACTTTCTCCATCGGTGTGGACTTGGCCTTTGAACTCACAAGTGTAGGGCCTTCCACAAAACACTGGAAACACCAGAAAAATAAAAGTCAGTCAAACTGTTTTAAACGGCTGGTTTATTTTAGATATGGAACAGAATTTCAAGGGAGGAGGGGAATTTCTCATTTTATCCAGATCTGCTGGCTCCTTTTCAGTTTCAGCCCCTTCATCTCCCCCACAGTGTGCCCAATTCAGCTTTTTTCTGCACGCTGGCTAGTCCTTCCCACCAGTGCAAAGTGGGTATAAAATGCTACCAGTCCGAGTGAGAAGATTCAAAAAGGGATGGGGGGTGTGCACATCACAAGCACAATTAGCATTATGCTAGTAACTATTTAAACCTAAACAAGAGTTTTGGAGGACTATAAACTCTCATGTATTGGGACATAAGCCAGTATTTTCCCCCATTGAGCAGCACTATTAATGGCAAATGGATGATACTTCAGTTATCTCTACTGAATTTTTAAAAGGGACTTTTCATATGAGTGCAAAAGCACCAATTATGTGAACAATGAAAGAACGACTCTTTACACTCTTAAACACTCTTCAGAACCATTGAAGAGCAAGTGTTTTCCCTCTACAGAAACATTACCAGCCCATCTTTATCCATCATCCTGCTAGCTAGCCCCAGAAAGCGTGCATGGTGTATTATGGGTGTCACAGCCCTTGAATGATGTAGAAACCTCTCAATCAAAGCAGCTGAACTCTAAGAGCGTTTCCAAGCTGTGCTGGTACAGAAAAGTGCAGGCAACCCATCTTCTCCAGGGGATGCCAGGGATTTGGGGTGGAAGGAAAGGACTTACCTGGCCAACCATGCATGAGATGGACAATCCTATTTAGAGGTCTCTTAAAGTTCTAGGAGCCTTCACTGGGTAGAAAAAGAGTTGCAGGATATTTCTTTCTTGCATTCATCGTATCCCCACCCTGCAGCAGGGAAAAGGGAAAACTACTGCTTGTTGAGGACATGGGACTTTCTCTCAGAGATTCAGGAGAATTCCTTTAGTTTACCAGGGAAAACATCAAAGCTCACCTAGGCTTGATGGCTTTGGGTGTATCTAGACTACAGGGTTTTGTCGACAGAAGTGGGCTTTTGTCGACAAAACCATACCTGCGTCTACACTACCGCCGCGTTCTGTCAACAGTTAGTCAACAGAACACGGCAGTTTTGTTGATGGCGGTAAACCTCATTTTATGAGGAATAATGCCTTTTTTCGAAAGCACTCTTTCGAAAAAAGGCACTATTGCATGCAAACTGTGCTTTTTCGAAAGAGAGCATCGACACTCTCTTTCGAAAAAGCAGCTTGTTTTTTCGACAGAACTGGTTGTACTCTAGATGCTCTTTTTTTGACAGAGGCTTTGTCAACAGAATCTGTCAACAAAGCCTCTGTCGAAAAAGGCGTGCAGTCCAGACGTAGCCTTTGTGTTTAAGCTTCACTGAGTTTATGGCTGTATACAAAACCAAAACTCAGCAGGGTACTCCTGCGTGTCAAAATCATGTCAGCCAAACCTCGCAGAGGAGGAATGGGTGGATTTCACACATAAACATTACTCTTCATGAAAATATACCAAGGACTGATTCATTTGCTTCTGGAAAGCAGCCTGAGATAGGAAGAAGAGATGTTGGTTTAATATCCCTCTTATCAAAAAAGAAGTTATCACTTATAAAATAGCCCACTCAGGGTACAGCTAGACAACCAGGGTACCTGCCATGTCCAAGGAATGCATCCGCTTTCCTGAAAAATTTTTTGGAAAAGCAAACGTGTTTTTTTGGCAACCCTGTAAACTTCGTTTTACGAAGAAGAAGGGATATTCTGAAAAAGGGTTTTTTCCCAACTTTTGGCCTGTGTAGATGGGCCAAATGTTGGAAAAGCCTCTTTTGGAAGAAAGGTTGAAAAAGATACGCAAATTGCTGTTCGCAATTTCGTATCTTTTCCCACCTTTTCTTTGTAGTGTAGACACAGCCTCAGCAATGCAGTTCCTGATGTGGGAAACTGCCCAAGTCTTTGTAATCATACCCATATGATGCCCCACTATGTCCTATTCAAAAGGGACAGATTCCAGGGGAAGAATATAGACCAGGGGAAGCCCCAGGGGCCACAATGATACTCATAGCACATGCCGACAGCTGCAACTTAAGTGTGGTTGCATATACATGTAAATATATATGCAAATATATGCAAATAGTTTCCTTCACACTGATGGGCATGAACACAAAGATTAAGGCAAGATACGTAACACACAGGCCACATTTAAGTCAGTTCTGCTGATATTCATAAAATGCACTATTTACCCTATTTCCACCCATCTGACAGCACTTTTAATGAGTAATGACAATCCAGGAATGTAACTACTAAAACACATATTAACAGAAGACCAATATATTGACTTGCCGTTGTGAAGTGTGTTCCCTGTGGAAGCCAGGTTCAAAGGATCCCACCTGCAAGCCAAGTGTTGAGCCCCACATGAACCCAAACTGCAACGCGGGCCGCAAATAAATGGCTCGTAGGCCACATGCAAAGAACTTATACTGGGGTAAATGGTCACAGCTCTGGTCACGTTGGTACAGCTGAATGATGTAGCTGTCCTTTGTGTCTGGGGCAAGGGCAGCTGTAGAACCTTCTTCCACTTTGGCCATCAGGGCTGTGAACTGCAGTATGGAGAGGGGGAAGATATTATTTACAGCACGTTCTGGCTGTTGTTCAGGGATTAAGTCCAATAATTGTATCGTTAGATGTAAACTCTTGGAGGCAAAGAACAATTCAAGAGTGGGACTGATTTCCACTATCTGAGCATTGTCCCAGAGTCTTCTGGAAGCATCGTGTTTCTTTCATGTGCAAGCTGTGTTTAGGCCTCCTGTGGCATGGACGTTCTGTGGTCCATCTGCTCACTTTGTGTTATTTCCTGTACAAAAAGAGATGCTCCGATTCACATCACTGCCAAGCAGTTCACTCCCAAGAGAGACCTCAGATGCACATCCAAAATGCTTCATTTTCATTTCTTGTTACATTATACAACAACTAAACACAAACAACTCCTCCCTCTCAAAAACCAAAGGCCAGATCCTTAGCTCTTGTAAGCGGGAGTCACTCAACTCCAGTCAAATGGAGTGACTACCAATTTATTTCAGCTGAGAATCTGGTCCAGAACTGTAGAATGTCTTGCACATCATCTAGAATCTCAATGAACAGTTGTAACAGTTTAACATCATTTCAGACTTTTCCCATTGTTGTCTTGGATATATCCCAAAAGCTAGAGAAATAGTAAATCTAGACCACTCCAGGTATTCCAGAAGTCAGCTAGGAGTTCAGAATCAGGCCCTTGCAAATCTCTCCCTAAGAAGGTACCAGTGAGCTCCATATAAATGTAAAGGTAGTTATGGGGCAGCAGGTGTCAAACACCTTTCCTCTCTGGAATACCAAGTGCAAATCCCAGCACCATCAATTAGGCCAGGTCTACAGCGATGGGAGAAAGTCAACCTAAGATATGCAACTCCAGCAACAAGAATAGCATAGCTGGAGTCGACAAATTTCTGCAGTTTCCCCAATGTGGAAGGTCATTGGGAGAAACTCTCCCATTGATTTCCCTTACTCCTTCCAACCCCATGGAATGTATGGGGGCATCATCAGTGGTCAATTTAGTAGGTCTTTACTAGACATGCTAAAGCAATCCCTGGAAGATCAATCTTGGGAGCATCGATCTCTGGGTAAGACTAGACAAGGTTTTACTTGTCTGCACTGTGATACTAGTACTAAAAGTACCACCACCTGGGAATGGTGGGGGCATGAAGTTGCTTGGAGTATCAGTAGGCACTTTTTTTGAGCAGCTAGCTGTGATTTCTGGCATGTATTGGAAGTTACAATTCAGGCTCACATCTGTTGAGAATAAATACTGAAAACGACTGGCCTAGTGAAATATGAGCTACTTTTTATGACTTGAGTCGACTGAAGTCATAGCATCAGTGAGAGCACATTCTGAGTTGCAATAAAAACTGGTATGTTTAAAGAATGGCTCAGTCTGTGTGTAGATTTGCTGAGGTTTCTCTTTTTACATGCAGAGGGGGGAACAGGAAGGTCTGCATCAAGGAGGAAACTTTGACGAGAAAAGAAAAATGGAAGAAAGAGTATGGAAGAGAAAGATTTAAAGACTAGATACAGGATTCAGGAGGAAATAGAGGAACAAGGAGAGGAAATGAAAGTGATGCAAATTGTGAAGGGAAAAAGTGATACAGAAAATAGCGAGAGAAAAATGACAGAATAAGATTAAGAAAAGCAGCAAGGGAAGCAAGAGAGAAAGCATTAGAAATGGTGCCAGAATTAGGCAAATACTACGCAGTGGTAGTTCAGGAAAGAGCCCTGCTATCTCAATGTAATGGGGGCTGGCGGCAAACCAAAAAAAGTTGTTCATGTCTAATTCTGGTGATTAAATCCAAACACTGATGACAGAGATGCACAAAAAGGAGTGCAGAATGAAGCTTCGCGGAAAGAGCTTTTTAATGTGACAGTTCTTCTGCATGGAAAAATTATGTAAATGTCAAATATGTAGAGCAGGGGCGGGCAAGAGGTAGCTAGCGGGCCACATAAGGTCCTCCGAGCCGCTGGGTCCAGCCTGCGGCCGCCACGCCAACACCCTTACTACGGAGCATCTGCAGCGGTTTTTAACGGTAGGCTGCTAATTGCTATGCAGTCTGAGCAGGGAGGAGAAAGCCTTGTGCACTGTCCCCACCCCTTAGCAAAATCCTTCAGCTCCCATTGGTCAGTTTCCGGTCAATAGGAGCTGAGAAATTTTGCTGAAGGCAGGGGCAGCAAATGAAGTCTCCTCTCTCTTTCCCTCCCCCAATCCCTTCTTGTGCTGGAGCAGAGTCACATGCAGCAGCCTGCCCAGGACACACGCAGGTAAGTGCCTCTCAGCCAGAGCCTTCCCTTGACACCCCACTCCCTTCCTCCAACTACCTGCTCCAGGCCAACACCCAAACCCTCTGTATCCTCTCTCCCCACCTCCTCCAGGTCAAAACTCCCTCCCAGACCCTTTACTCCCTCCTACAACCCTCCCCCATGCCAGAATCCTCTCCTGCACCCATAAATCCCTCCTGGACCCTGCACCCCAAGCCCCCGTCCCAGATCACAACCCCCTCCTTCACCCAAACTCCCTCTCAGACCCTATTTTCCCTCCTGCACCCTAGTCCTCTATCCCAAGCTCCCTTCTACACTGAACCCACCAACCCAGAGGTCGTGCCCCCTCCACAGAAGTTCAGCCTTTGACCACTTACCAAAATCTTGGAGTGCCTCCCCCATTAAAAATTATTATCCACCCCTGATATCATCATTTTGGAAATTGCTATAACTCCAGAAAGTTGTAATTGCTCAGGTGCTCTCGGACTTTGATTCTGAGCTTAAATAGAATCCTACAAACTTTAAACTGCATATAGCTATGAAGAGACTCTTCAAATGCAAGTCATTTGAGTATTCACTTACATTATTAACCAATTTATTTGTAAATTCCCGGAAAATGTCTTCTGAATTCAAGGAGTGAGCAGAACTTTGGCAAGGATGCATGGCATTCTTCACATATAACAAAGTAGATGTATCTTTGCCTAAAGGCAAAACTCCATTTAACCTTAACCAAAGAACTGCAACTGGCACTTCCATAATGGGAATAATTTCTTACAGATGTGCTCCTGTAATAATAATGCACAAAAGGAGAATACTTGTAGGAACAGATTGCTAGTGGATAGTTTGCACCAGCTGAGAACCTGCAATCCCTCCCTCCTCCGCATTATCTATCATGAAATCATTCCTGGAAACAGATGAGACATATACATGCCCTATCCTTGTGCCAAGGTGGAATCTCCCATTGATGTAAATGAGGCTTGTAAAATAGTCATGGAGAGCAATATGTGGTTGTCCTGTATGTAATATTTTAAATGACTTGTTTTATTAATTATTTAAACATACCTAGTAGCTTTTTAGTAACAGATTGGAGAGACGCTCTACTATTGCCTACATTTAGGGTTAGTCTACACTGCACACTTATTTCAAAATAGCACGTCTATACCGCAGGGAAGCCTCAAAATTAGTCCGAGGCAGGCTTCCCTAATGGAGACGTGCTATCTCGATTTAGAGCCCCAGGAGGCACTGGGGAGGAATAACTTAGAATGGCCCTGGTAAGGGGCTATTTCAAAATAGCAGCAGTCAAGCATCTACACATGCCTTATTTCAAAATAGCTATTTCAGAATAGGCGTTATTCCTCTAAATCATAGAATGAGGTTTACAGATTTCAGAATAAGCCATCCATTATTTCGAAACTACAGTAGACATCCGATAATCAGGCATCTTTGGAACCCTGGGGGTTCCAGATTATCAGATATGCCGGAGTATCAGGAGGTACTCCGGTGGCGGGCTGTGATGGGTCTGCCGGGACCCACACTGCAACTGGGGGGGGGAGGGTTGGCGGGGAACAGCGTGGTGAAGGGCCAACCCTTTGCCGTTTTGCAAGGAGGCGGGGGAAGCCCTGCGCAGCTTCTGGCAATAGGACAGCTGGGGCTGCAAGCGGCAGCGGCGGACTTGGGGAAGCAGCGGAGCAGAGCAGCTGGGGTGCCGCCGGGTTGATCCTGCAGCGCCGCCTCTCACCTGAGCGGTGCTGTGGGACCAACCTCGCAGCACCCCAGCTGCTCTGCTCCGCTGCTTCCCCAAGTCCGCCGCTGCCATTTGCCGCCTGCCTGCAAGCAGCGGTGGCAGACTTGAGGAAGCGGCAGGGCAGAGCAGCTGGGGTGCTGCCGGGTTGGTCCCGCAGCACTGCCCCTCACCTCGCCCCCTCTTCTCTGCCACCGCTTGCAGCCCCAGCTGGCCTGTAGCAGGCGGCTGTGTGGGGCTTCCCCCACCTCCCTGCAAAACGATGGAGGGTTCGCCCCTCGCCACGCCATTCCCTGCCGGCCCCAACCCCCGGGCCGGACACAGTGCGGGTCCCGTCAGAGGGGTATAATCCCCTTTCCCTCTCCTCCCTTTCCCTTTCCCAGCCCGTGAGCATGCGTGGGGCTCACAGGAGCTCTAATTGTCTGGCTGGCTGGAGCACTTCTGGGTTCCAGTTGGTTCCAGACTAT
Source organism: Pelodiscus sinensis (assembly GCF_052426305.1). Taxonomy (NCBI): domain Eukaryota; kingdom Metazoa; phylum Chordata; order Testudines; family Trionychidae; genus Pelodiscus; species Pelodiscus sinensis. The sequence goes on from NC_143059.1 coordinate 10,491,501, forward strand.
CAGGAGAGCCAGACCACTGGATGCCAGACAATTGGAGTTTTATTGTATTTCAAAATAATGGAATGCCTGTGTAGATGCTCACATTGTTATCTCAAAATAACGGTGAAGTGTAGACGCACCCTTACTAAGCCTCATTCTTGATTCCATGGACCCCAGTGTAAATCATGAATAGCAGCACTGGGGTTATATATGTGTAAATGATAACAGAGCATTTAAGCACAAGCTTAAGTGCCAACACAGTGAATGTATCTTTAGTACATGTTTAAGTCTATTGCTGAATCAGGGCCTTAATTTCTACAAACCAAACCTACATGGCATTCAAACTTGCAGATGTCTGGTTTCAGAACTGGAAGTATAGTTTAGGCCAATAATTAGAGAGTGAATGATTTTGCCATATATGAAGTTGGGCAGAGCTACAGACCATGTAAAATAAAGTGTTCCTATTGGTTCAAAAAGTGTGTGCCCCAGTAAAGATGAAAATTAACTGCTTCTGATCTCTGCCCTTAGACTGACCTTAACAGCAGCTTCTGAGTAGAAAGAGAAAATGAGTTTCGGTAGCTGGTTAGTTGTCTGGTTTGATTTTGCATTCTGGAATCTTTCTGTCTGTAATAAAAGGTACCTAATTTGTTAGTATCTTTAAATGTCATGGTGAACAGTACCTTATAATGTACTTCAGAAAGCTAAAAGGAATTCCCAGTGTGGGCTTTGTGAATTTTTAACACAGAGATTTTGCATTATCCATCAATAAAAGCAAATCTCTGGAAAGACAAAACTGTTTCCATATATTCAGAGTATGATAGTATCATAAACTGAATCACTGCCATTTAGGCCATGTCTACACTACAGGCTTCTTGCGCAAGAAGCTTTTTGTGGAAGAGATCTTCTGCAAAAACCTCTTGCGCAAGAGAGCATCCACACTGCAAAAGCACATCGAAAAAGCAATGCACTTTTGCGCAAGCAAGTGCCCAGACTGCATGGACACTCTCTCAAAAGAAAGCGCTGATAGCTATTCACAGAATGGCCACAAGGGCACTTGTGCTTTTTTCAACAGGGTTTTTTTGCACAAAAAGAGGCAGTTCCCCATCCACACACACACAGCTCTTGCACAAAAAGGAGTTATTCCTTGTAGAACGAGGAATAACTCTTGCACAAAAACCCTTCCATTCTGTCGATTTTCTTCCGCTTGAGGTATGGACACTCCATGAGTTTTTGTTCAAAAACAACTCTGCAGTCTAGATGTAGCCTTAGAATCACAAGATACCTTACTTGGCCAAGCACCTTTTTAACTGTACTTTTTTCCATGTTCTCCTTTCTCCTGCTCTGCAAACTCTGGAAGCTGTCCTTTAAGATATGCTACTCTTTAACTCTCCATGCAATCAGGGAACAGAATACCATGTCACTCCTGTTTCCAATCAAAACTAACACATCTGAAATGTGAAATGTCAACTATTCACAACAAACATCTCATGATCAGTCTGCAGATGCAGCATCCCAATCATTTGGTGAACATTATGCAATAATAACCACTTTGAGAAAATCAGAGACTGCTCACAAACAACTTATGAATATAAAAACAGGCAAAATGTTTTGAATACATGATTCTCATTCACTCTGATTGTATGTTGGTGGTCAGTACCTCAGTAGGAGCCTATCAATGGAAACCAAGTGCTGCAGGCAGTAGTTACAGCAGTTCAGTAGGTGACACTTGTCTTTCACAGTTAATATTAAGCGAGCACTGGAGGGGCGAGGGGTGACACAGTTTAGTCCTAATCACTTGTTGACTGAACACCCATGAAACTTTGCATGAGTGTTTGTTCCGGCAGGATGTAGCTGTAGTTCTAATTCTTTTCATCTGATTTCTCTTGTCATTTAACCAGGGGCAGATGACCATTTTGCGGGGCCCAGGGCAGCATAATTTCGCGGGGGCCCCCTTTGCCACGGCGCATGCGCGGGGCTTTTTGAAGCGCGGGGCCCGGGGCGGCCACCCCGCTCGCCCCGCCCCTGCATTTAACCTTAAAGTGATCAACTCAAGTAGCTCGACCTATGCAATTTAACAAAGTAAAGATTTAGAATTGATGGACGCACAGTTTGCAAACCTCCTCATTGTATTTTAGAGTACCCACGTGCCATCTAATAGTGGACTCTTTAATTCACTGCTGGCTAACCCACGGCTTGAGAGCTGCATGCGGCTCTTCCCCCCTTAAATTGCAGCTCGTGAAGCTTCCCCCGTGACTCACAAAGGTGCCCCTGTGCCCCTAAAAACCACCCTCTGGCCCCCAGTTCCCTGTGCTCACCATCCAATGCGGCAAAGCAAAATGGTACCAACAAGATGGCGCCGTCCGGTGGGAGCCTGATGTGGCCCAAAAAACCACCCTGAGTTTTGTTTAAAGGGGCAGGTCTGGTTTGGTTTTTCTTTTTTTTCTTTCTTTTTTTTTTTGCTAGACAGCTTTTTTCCCTCAGCCCTTTGTGCTATATCCCCACCTATTGTGGCTCTTTGCCTTTAACAGGTTGGCCACCCCTGCTTCAATCTGTCAGAGAAAGGTAGGACACAAGTCAGTGGCTGGTAATTGAAGCAGGGCAAATTCAGGCAGGAAATAAGGTATGAATTTTTGACAGTGAAAGTAATCAACTATTGGAGCAATTTCCCAAGGGTGATGATTGAGTTTTGCATCCTGGGCAATTTTAAATCCAAGACTGGATTTTTTTTCTAAAAGAGAGATACTCTAGGAATTATTCTGTTATGTGCCCAGTGTCATACGGGAGACTAGGTGATCACAGATGAAGTAATCACAATGGTCCTTCCTGGCCTTGGACTCTATGAAGCCATAAGTTATTCTTTATATCTCATTCCCAACTCCCTCCCCCTCCAGTATATAATCTTCAATGCAGAACTCATGTCAGCCTTAACTATGGAATGGAGAAGTGAACTTCCACCACTATTGGTACAGTACCCCTTAAGCGGTCTGTAAAACACTTGGGGATATTTGTTCTATAAATAAATGCAAGATGTTGTTAATAATTATCTGCATACCGTGTACCTATGTGTTTTATAAAGTCTGGGGTGGGGGCAGACTAGCCCTACACCCAGGAAGAAGGGGTTAAGGAGAGCCTAATGGCGCAGCTAGCTCTGCTCCCACCAGGGCCTCTGACAGCAAGGAGCAAAGCAGGCATTTGCTCTGGAACCCAGTGCTTCAAAGGAGCCCGGGGCTCTCAACAACTGGAGCTCCGTGCTGCATGCTCCAGGTAGCGCTAAGGGCTGGCTGTCCCTGGCCCTGCCACTTCTGCCTGAGGCTCTACCCTTCCCAGGGTGCTAACCCGTCCCCCTCCCTATCTTGTCCAGGGGCCCACAGCAGCTGTTGGCTCCCCTGGCCCTCACTAATACCTGCAGCCAATGGCAAGCTTGAAGGGGGGGGGGGTTAAAAAGAGAGCCTGGCTCAGTTGAGTTGTGGCTGGCCAGGAAGGAGGATGGAGCTCTGCCTGAACGGAGTCTCATATGCAGAGATGGGCCTGCTGGGGAGTAACAATTAGACCCCAAAGAGCATGTGATACATGAATGGAAGACTGAGAACCAAGCCCAAAAGAGAGGGCGGGACAGCCCAGTACAGAGTGAGGCTTACTTTATGTTGTAGAATGTCTTGGGGCTAACCCGTTTCCCCTAGATCTTCCAGCAGGGGATAAGACAGAAGGGCCAGTTAGCCAGTGGGCCAGCACTTCTTCCCCCACAGAGTGTCCTGTGGCTTTACTGGGCCATGTGAAAGAGGGGCGCAGGAGCAGAATACTCTTAGAGTGTTCATTCAGGTAATCTTAATGCTAATATTTTATAAATGTACCCCATACATTAACAAACAGTATAGTTTATAAATTAATTTCAAGTTCATATTAAGCAATGCTAAATTATTATGAAATTACAGATGCATTACTACCAAAAGAGTCCATGATTTATGTTATTACACTGAACACCAAAGGAATTAATAATGATTTACACTTATTATAAAGTGGCACCAATGTGGGAGAAAAAAAGAACAGTTAGTCTAATTAAATTCTGGAAACCACTTTAGGGCTCTACTGTGTTGTGGATGCTGGTTCTTATGTTAATAAATTCTGTCTGAATGGCTTTAATATTGTTCAAAGAGACACAATTTTGCAACCAAAGAGTATTTTGGATTATTTTTTCCCCGTGGGATCACTGGCCAAGAAGAGCCCTTAGCATAATGGTGATCCGCTTCTAGGTACTATTGAATACAGAAAATAAATAGCAATATCAAGGATAGTCCTAAGATGTTGGGTATATTGGAGGAGAGCTGAAGCACAAGTTGTGGTAGCTTCATGTTTTGAGAGACCTGAGTGAGTAGGAAACATAGCCTCGGTCCAGCAAATCATATAAGTACCTGTATATCTCTGATCCCATGAATAGTTCCATTGACTGTATGTAGCTTGAACATGGACATTATGAAACTCAGCTCGATATCTCTATAGATATAGATGTTAGTAGGCACGAAGACTCAAATTTTCCATCTGGGTTGAGCAATGTGAAAATCCATGTTCCGTGTTGTCTTTGTTTGTTTATTTCACTATAAATAACTAAAAGAGACACAGCCATGAGTCTAGACACTTTGACACAGCTATACCATAGGCAAGCACTGGGATAAAGCATTAAAAAGACAGTTTAAATTGAGACACCTTTCTATGGTGGAAGGATATAGAAGGAACCTGAAGTGTTTTTTCAAGTAGAAGAGTCACATCATAGCCCTAGAGTGGCACATTGCTGGTACAAGCCTGCACAGCAATCTGGCACATGTAGTAAAGTTTAATCTAAGCAACAGGGACTGTAGGGGAAATCTAGTTGCCCATATGGAATTTGACATCAACACTTTTACTCTAGAGAAAAGTGTCATAGACACATTCATAACAATAAGGGGACTGTGACTAGGCTGAATAATAGCACTTGAGCAGCTGTGTGTTCCTGACACCCCATTCGGGTGATAGCTCTTGAACTTAGAGAACTTACCTATTGAATCACCAGCCCTGCTTCCTTGTCATTCTCTCCCTCTGCACACCAGGTGTCTCATACCAACACTAACCAGATCTGTCTCTAATTAGCTTTTTTTTTGGCTGTTTCTCACCTCTGAGACCTGAGTAGCTGCTCTCATGGTAACTACGGTTCCTGGCAGTTGCAGGTTACAGGATACAAAAAGTAAAATCAATAATAACTTAGAAAACCCTTAAATATTTAATAAATAATTTTACTGTAAACTTTATAGCATCTTCCCAATACATTATGGTCAGGGGTAGTATAAAAGGATGTGTTGGCATCTGTTTAGGACTACCTGTATAACTCACTCGTGGTTTCAAAACTTTTTGAATAGTGTGAGCATCCAAAAATCATTTAGATTTGCACCAATATTAAGTTATGAAAAATATGCATGGAAATAGTCACTCTGCTCCTGTCGCTAGTCCTGTTTAATTTGCTGAAGGGCTTTTACTTTTATTTAACTCGCAACTCATTGCTATAGACCTGCTTGAAAAACCTATTCTAACAAGATGTTTTTCAGACTGCAATTCGCTTAAATCACATGCTTGCTTTTAGGCATGTTTTTAGGTTCTGTTGACTTAAAATGAATCATACAGTTAAGGGGTTTTTTGAATAGAGATGGCTAAGCGTGTGCTTAAATCTTTTGCTGAATTGAGGCCTAAACCTTTTAATTAGAGACACGTTTACAGTAAAAGTGGTGAGGAGTCCTGTGGCACCTTATAGACTAACTGAAGTGTTGGAGCATAAGCTTTCGTGGGTATCTGACGAAGTGGGTCTTTGCCCACGAAAGCTTATGCTCCAACACTTAGTTAGTCTCTAAGGTGCCACAGGACTCCTCGCTGCTTTTGCAGATTCATACTAACACGGCTACCCCTCTGATGTTTACAGTAAATTAGATTCCTTACCTGTTCCACAGTGATCAAGAAAACTACCAGCTTATCACTAATAAAAACAACCAGTTCTTGCTTTAGACACATATTGAAACTTGCAGTGTAAGGAAGCAATAAATAATATATAATACATTAATTTAATTCTTTGTTACATCAATTATTTATTTGACATCAAAGAGGGAACCATGAAGAAAGTGCAAAGTGTGGTTGTTTGTTAAATTCACATATCAGTTAAATAATGGAATGATACCAAATCTTTTGTGCTCTTAATCTTTTTCCTTCCATACAGTATGGTATGTAGTGCCTCTCTCTCTCTCCTTCCACTCACAATTTATATTCAGGATACTCTAATGAAGTACATCTTGAGTCTCCTTTTCATGGCTAATGAGGAGACAACAAGAATTTGACTAATACTAGTACAATTACTAGAGCAGTGAAGCGTGCATCTCTGATTAGACATGATAATTTGCAAGGCTGGGCTCTTCACATTAAGTTTGCAAACAGTTTAAAAATCACTTCCTCTATTTATCCAGCTAATCTCTGTTTAATGACTCCAGATCTGAAAAAAAGAAAATGTCTCTTAAAAATCCTTTATTTCATTTATGAAGCTTGAGTAGGGAGACCAGGTGTAATTTATAGCAAATCTTTTCCAGGATACTCTTTGAGGAAGCCATGGAGCTGACTTTTCACATGTGATGGTATTAGATCCAAGTTTCATTTACACTAAGCTTTGTAGCCTTTGTTTTCTCTATCGAATATCATTTTAGCCTAGTCCCCTGCACTCATGGCAGGATCAAGTATTAACTAGACCATCCCTGACAGGTATTTGTCTAACCTGCTCTTTTTATAACTCTCTAGTGACTGAGATTCCATAACCTCCCTGGGAAATTTATTCCAGTGCTCAAACACCCTGACTGGAAGTTTTTCCTAATGTCCAACCTAAACTGCAATTTAAATCCATTACTTCTTGTCCTTTCCTCAAAGGTTAAAGAGAATAATTTTTCTCTCTCCTCCTTGTAACAACCTTTAAGGTACTTGAAAATGGTTATCATGTCCCCTCTCAATTTTCTCCTTTCCCAACTAAACAAACCAAATTTTTTCTATCATGCCTCATAGGTTGTGTTTTCGAGATCTTTAATCTCTTTTGTTGCTCTTCTCTGGACTTTCTCCCATTTGTCAATGTCTGTCCTGAAATATGGCACCTAGGACCAGTTCAGGCCTAATCCATGCAGAATAAAGTGGAAAAATTACTTCTTGTATCTTACTAATGACACTCCTGCAAATACATCTCAGAATGGTGTTTCCTTTTTCTTTTCTTTTTTCTTTTTCCAAAAGTGTTATGCTGTTGACTCATATTTAGCTTGTGGTCCACTGTGACCTCCCACATCCCTTTCTGTAATACTCCTTCCTAGGTAATCATTCCCCATTTTTGTATGTGTGCCACTGATTGTTCCTTCCTAAATTGAGTACAGGCAGTCCCCGGGTAACGTACAAGATAGGGACTGTAGGTTTGTTCTTAAGTTGAATCTGTATGTAAGTCGGAACTGGCGTCCAGATTCAGCCGCTGCTGAAACTGATCAGTTTCAATAGCGGCTGAATCTGGAGGCCAGTTCTGACTTACATACAGATTCAACTTAAGAACCCCAGGCATCCCCAAGTCAGCTGCTGCTGAAACTGATCAGCAGCTGATTCCAGGAAGCCCCGGGCAGTGGCTTCCTGTAGTCAGCCACTGGTCAGTTTCAGCAGCGGCTGACTTGGGGACACCTGGGGCAGAGCAGCTGGTGTGCTGCTGGGTTGGTCCAGTGGTGCCCAGAGCGGGGCTACGGGACCAACCGGCAGCACCCCAGCTGCTGTACCACAGGCGTCCGGAGCAAAGCCGCGGAGCATGGGGGCAGCGGGACAGCCCAGACGCGCCGTGGCTATCCTGCTGCCCTCGGGCTCTGTGGCTTTGCTCTGCTCTGCTCCCCGTCCCCCTGGTCTGCAGACCAGGGGGACGGGGAGCAGAGCAGAGCAAAGCCGCGGAGCACGCGGCCAGCGGACAGCCCAGATGCGTCTGGGCTGTCCGCTGCCCGCGTGTTCCACCGCTTTGCTTCCTCTCCCTGGTCTGCTGGAGACCAGGGAGAGGGATGGCCCCGTTCGTAACTGCGGATCCGACATAAGTCGGATCCGCGTAACTCGGGGACTGCCTGTACTTTGTATTTGTCCTCATTGAATTTCATCCTATATATCTCAGACCATTTATCCAGTTTGTCCAGATCATGTTGAATGTTAATCTTATCCTCCAAAGCACTTGTAACCTCTCCCAACTTGGTATCAACCACACACTTTATAGGTGTACTCTCTAGGATATTACTTAAATCACTGGTGAAGATATTGAACAAAACCAGACTCAGAACTGCCCCTTCAGCTTGACAATGAACCACTGATAACTACACTCTGGTAATGGTTTTCCAACTAGTTATGCATCCAACCTATAGTAGCTCCATCTAGGTTGTGTACCCTTGTTTGTTTATAACAAGGTCATGTGAGAAAATATCAAAAATCTTTCTAAAGTCAAGATATACCACATCTATAGCTTCGCCCCTATCCACAAGGCTTATTACCCTGTCGAAGAAAGCTCTTAGGTTGACTTGACATGATTAGTTTTTGACAAATCCCTGGTGACTGTTTCTTATCACCATATTATCTTCTAGATGTTTTCAAAATGATTCCTTAATTATTTGCTTCATTATGTTTCTGGAGGCTGAAGTTAAACTGACTGGTCTGTAATTCCCCAAGTTGCCATTATTTCCCTTTTTATAGATTTGCCGTATATTCACCTTTTCCTGGTCATCTGGTATCTATCCCATCTTCCATGACTTTTTGAACAAAATTGCTAAAGGCTCAGATACCTCCTCCGTCTGTTCCTTCAGTAGTCATCAGGCCCTGCCAAATCAAAGGCATCTAACCTGTCTAAGTAATTTTCAACTTGTTCTTTCCCTATTTTAGCCTCTGGTCCTACCTCATTTTCATGTTAGATGTCCAATTGCTACTTTTTGGAGGAAATTGAAACAAAACGTGTTATTTAACTCTTCTGCATTTCCACGTTTTCTATTGTTGTCCCCCACCCATTGAGTAATGGTCCTCTCGCTTCTAATCTATTTGCAAAATGTTTTCTTGTTACCCTTTATGTCTCTAGACAGTTTAATTTATTTTTGTGCCTTTAACTTTTAAATTTTGCCCCTACATAATTGTGTTCTTTGCTTGTAATCATCCTTTGTAATTTGACCAACTTTCCATTTCTGTAGCACTCTTTCTTTGAGTTTCCCATCACTGATAATGTCCTGATGAAACCAGGGTGCCTCTTGCTATACTTCCTATCTTTCTTGTGTAGTGGGATAGCTTGCCCATGTTCCCTTAATAATGGTTCTTTGAAAGACTACCAACCCCCTTGAACTGTTTTTCCCCTTAGATTTGTTTCCCATGGCATCTTACCTATCAGCTCCCAGAGTTTACTAAAGCCTGTTTTCTTGAAAGCCATTATCTTTATTGTGCTGTTTTCCCTCCTACCATTCCTTAGAATCGTGAACACTACCATTTCATGATCACTTTCACCTAAGCTGCCTTCCAATTCCAAATTCTCAACCAATTCCTTCCTATTTGTCAAAATCAAATTTAGAACAGCTTCCCCCACCTTCTGAACTAAAAAACTGTCTCCAGTATATTACAAAAACTTGTTGGATAATCTGTGGTCTGCTGTATTCTTTCCTCAATATATTTCTTGGTATTGGAATCCCACAACACCACAAAAACATATTCTTAGGGTGAATTTGTTAGCTGTTTCAAAAAAAGGCTGATCCACCTCTTCCTGGTTATGTGTCCTACCCAGGGCCGGACCGAACTATTCCAGCTCCCTGGGCAGACAGTTTAATTGTGCCCGGGTTGGGGGAGGGTGGATGCATGGCCCCGCCCCCGCCTGGTGCCTAGGGGAGGGCACATGGACCTGGCAGCGGCAGGACGCACGTGCCCGGCCTGGAGCAGCCCAGGGCCGCCCGGGGTGGGCTGAGCCTGGCCATGCAGGGCCCCACGGCCACAGGGGAAAGGACACTGCTGGCCAGTGCTGTGGGGGTTAACGTGGCCCCTGCCCCAGGAGGCCGCTGCAGGGTGGACACTGGGAGCTGCTGCAGCCCGCCATCCAGGAGCCTGGCACGTGGCGCTTGATGGCAGCGATAAGGGGTGCTGCGCACCCCTTTCAGCTGCCATCAGGTGCCCCTCGGAGGTTGGTACCCCGGGCAGCTGCCTGGCTCGGCCCCCCCTTTAATCCGGCCCTGGTCCTACCATGACATCACCCTTGGTTTTTACCACTTTTATCTATGCCCAGAGAGTTTTAACAAGTCTGTCTTCTATTTGCATCTTAATCTAAGTCCAAATGTATGCCTTTTTAATTCAGGGCAACACCTCCTCCTAATACACCCCTTGGATTTATACTTCCCTATTTACACAAGGCAAATTGCTTTCTTTGACAGGAGAGTAGTGTTTACTCATCAATCAGCATCATTGTGCACAAGCTTATTTCATGATACTTTTGTAAGGCTGACGCGATTCCCAGGCTTCTGTGACGTTCCCTTTGTCCGCCTGAGCTCTGTACATTTTCTACAGTCAAAGCCGGAGCAGACAGATTCGTAACGGCCAGTGTGTCCTCCACGCAACGTTCTCTGAAGTCACAGCTTACTCGGAGAAGATTCTGGTCAGACTTTACAAGCCGAACAGGAGCAGATAACTCCTTGGATGGAAATCTTTCCAGGGCAAAAGCCACTCCAGGAACTGGTGGCATTGCCTCTGTAGGTGTTGGTCTACCCATGTAAGGAGCCAGGGATGAGCATCAGCCATAGCATGGCAGTGGGAGGGGAGACAATCCTGCAAGGGTAAAGTCAGGACTAGGCAGTCTTCTCTTCCAATCTAGGTATATCCAGAGCTTGGTTTTCAAAGAGGCTGACTACCTCTATTTCCAACTATCTTCCCAAATGATTAATAGATTTTCAGGCCAGAAGGGACATTTTTTATCCTCTCATCTGACCTCCAAGATAACATGAGACAGAGAATTATACCCACAGATTGTTGGTGAGATTACAGATTGAACACCTCTGAAAATCAGGCCCATCTTGTTACTCATCACCAAAGGAACTGGGCACTGTAAAGCTGTCTTTTCCCCGGAGAACACCTGGTGGAGAGCAGCCATGTAATCACCACTGTTCTCCCTGGGGAAGTGAACCTCAACTCTGGTGCAGCATCCCCCTCCTCTGCAAAGAAGACCAACTTATCTTATGCATGTGAACACTGCTTGATAAAAAATATTAATGGTTCATGCTTTCCATATCCTTCGCTGGACCGGAAATATACTGGGCAAAGAGCCTGTCTTATATGTTTTCTGTATTTACCCTGATGGGTGCAGCCTGGAAGCTAGAAATATAGAGTTGGATGAAGGTGAAAAATAATGAGCGAGGATAAACTATTTTTTTCAAGTCCCTAAAAGTGTTGAGGTTGAGAGAATTGAGCAAAGTTCCTAGTTACTTTATCTCAATTTTAACTCATTTCTACTGAATAGTTTAAATATACATATGAATATGAAATGTCTGTGTCCTGGTATAAATATCAAACATTTTGTTCCTAATTCAGTCAGGGCCTGATCCAGTGAAGTTAAGGGGATCCGTCTCATTGACTTTGTTTGTCTTTGAGGTTCTGTCTCGTAATGCCCCAGTATGATATATTTTTTAAAAATCTTTTTTTTTTTTTTGCTTGTAAGCTGAGGAGAAAAAGAGGGGAGGTAATTTATTTTATGTGTAGAAAATTATTTGTGAGCAGAAATCTATGACTACAGGATCATTTTCATTTAAAAAAAAGCGAGGGAATTAAATTTTAAAAGGAGCATTGTCATTTAAAACAAAGCCAAGTTGTTCTCAGCTATATATCACTGTAGCTGTTAGTGGTGGAGAGAGAATACATCAAATACTCACATTAAAACCCCCAAATTCAATTAGCTGGTTGCTCCTTGAGGTGAAAAGGGTATGTGACTAAATTTAGTACACATGACTGATATTTTTTTGCTATTACTTTTTACGAGGAATATTTTACGTGTGCAGTTCAGTGGAAGTTGCTGTCTTTTTCAAGCCGTGAGTCTAAATTCTCTAAAGCAGTACCTTTTGCTCATTTCCTCGCAACTGCTGCAGGCCATACCCAGGAAAATTTGAAACTGAAACAGTCATTCTAAAGCCTCATTTTAAAATTGTATCCAGAATTCACTCTGTTAATGCAAATAGATCACTGGGTAGCATGTATCACTGTACAAATTGATCAACATGCTCTTAGAGATTACTTTCATGGAACAGCTATTATATTTCTCTTTGTGATTAAAAGGAACAATGGCCCTATGATTAAGGCACGAGCCAAAGAATTTGGGAAATATAAGTTCAATTCCAATTTGTATATCAGACCAATTGAGCGACCTGAAACAAGATGCCACGGGTGCTCCTCCATAACATAGGGGATAATGCTTCTTTTCTCCCACTCTGGGTGCGTCTACACTGCAGGACTTAACTTGAAATAAGCTACGTAAATTGAGCTACATCAATAGCATAGCTTATTTCAAAATAGGAAGCGTCCACCCAGCACTAATTTCAAAATAGAGCACTCTTCCTCCGACTTCCCTTACTCCTCGTACAATGAGGGTTACAGGAGTCAGAGTAAAAAGTCCTCCGGCTTGACAGTAGTTTGACACTATTTCAAAATAACTGCCTGTGGTGTAGATGCAGACTAAATTATTTTGGAATAGTGTTGCAGTGTAGACATACCCTCTGTGTGCATTTGGGTTCATGGACTCGTAGAATCTTAGAACTGGAAGGAACTTTGAGAAATCTTTGAGTCCAATCTTCTTCATTCATGACAGGACAAAGCACCATTTAGGCCAGTGTTTCTCAACCTTTTTTTATAAAGTACCCCTTTTTCAAAAAAAAAAAAGTCCCCCCAATACCTATAGTTTTCAGACACACACATATTTTTTCTACCATTGCAACACATTTGTTTAAACAACTTAATCGTAGCCGAGCGGGCGCTGAAATTTTCGGGTGTAAAAAGTACAGAAATAATAAAGCACTGTAAAACTTAACACAAAAATTCAGTTTTCTCCAGATTTCACTTGTGTTGACGTACCCCCGTAGACTTCTCTCGAATACCCCTAAGGGTATTTATACCACTGACTGAGGAACACTGACCTAGGTGTCTGTCCAATCTGCTCTTAAAAATTTCCAGTGATGGAGATTCCGCACCATCCTTAGGCATTTGATTCCAGTGCTTAACCACTTTGATAGTTAAGAAGTTTTTCCTAATGTTCAACCTAAACCTCCCTTGCTGCAGTTTAAGCCCATTGCATCTTGTCCTATCCTCAGAGGTTAAGGAGAACATTTTTTTCTCCCTCCCTCAAGAACCTTTTAGGTACTTGAAAGCGGCAACCTCTTAATATCTGTCTCTTGCTATGTGTATGTGTGGTCAGGGACTGTATGCCCTACTATCAAAGAAATAATAAATGGATTTTCCCTGTAGAATAATTCTGCCACTTGAGCCACAAATGCACCTTTTTATTGTGAATATTCCCGTGTCAGCATCTCTCATTACTCAACTAAGCAACCAGTGTGAAGCCCATCTCCAGCCAGCTTTGTAGATGTGGTGCCCATATAAAATATCTGGAAGAGTGAAGAAGGAGCAAGAGAGCCTCATGCTCTTTCTCTACAAGTCCTAGATCTACCTTAAAGCATAGCAAGTTACTGGGGTATATCATGGCAGAAAACAATCTGACATTAAATTCTGTAAAATAGGAAGGGTCAACAGTAGCCTAAAGGAGCCACTTTTCTTTCAAATCCCAGTTTTCTTGGTGTGGAGTTTTACTGTTGCTCTGCTACAGAAAGTGAAGTAATCTCAATGTCAATAGTCATGGAGTTTCCTGATAGATTTGTAAAGCCATTTGGTCTTCTGAGGTCATTGCTTCACTCCAGTAGCAGCTGTGGAATTTCAACAAGCCCTGCCCCACAAAGTAATTCCAATTTTGTTTCTCCCCCCCCCCCGCATTTGAGGTGAACCCTTAAAATGTCCAGCGTTTCAGAAAGCTGTGAAATACCCCATTTTGCAGACGCCACACAAGCCTCTGAACATCTTTTGTACCAAATCACTGTCGTGGGGAATAAATACGTATGGAGCTATTTATTTCTCCATTGCTGTATCACAAGATAATTTGAAAGGAGAGATAGGTTGAGACTTTGAAAAAAAAAAAACTTCTCCAGCAAACTCTGGCTGTGCCATTAATACAGGGTTGGCCCGAGGCTTTTGTCAGACTCATTCATGTGGTGTCTCATCCAGCTCCCTCACTTCAAGCCATCTTTGAAGCTCATTTGTGCTGTGTGCACTTTGGCCATCATTTGAGAATCTGACCCATAATGCCCAGCGAGTGGGTCTTGTGATGCCTTTGTCTGTCGCATGAAAGAGCTCTCTACTCTCTGTCTTCCCCCTCTGTAGGTACTTATAGACAGTGATTAAATTATCTCTTTGGTTTTCTGAAGTCATTGCTTTACTCTAGGCATATCTCTGGAATATCAAATTGCCTCGCAATGTCTATCAAGAATTTCCTCCACTCCTGACATTATGATTATTTCATTTTTGCCAATACTATAGCAGATGAACAGACTTGCTTCTTTTGGAAATCTGCTCACACTTTGATTTTGATATTAGAATATGAATCCTACCCTAATTGCTTGCCCCAAGCCCAATAAGCAGTCCTGTGGCATCTTAGAGACTAACAAAAATATATATTGTATCATGAGCTTTCATGGGCACAGCCCACTTCATCAGATGAGCTGGAGTGAAAATAACAGAAACCAAAATATTTATAACAGGGGAAAAAAGTACCTGTCAATTGTAGGATCAGTGCTAATGAGGCTAATTAAGTGGTTTGGAAGTATCCCATTCTTAGCCTTTGATGTAAAAATGAAGTTGTTAAAGGCAGGGGAGATTGTCTTTATAATGCGACATCCAGTTAGTGTCTTTGTTCAAGCCCAGGGAAAAAGTCTCACTTTGTTCATTATAGGTCTTCATTGTGCCACAAAATCCCAGTTCATAGCTGTTGGCGTCTGGATGGGCACAACTTACAGAAAATGTGCAAAATGCCTAGCATAATCTCAATTCAATGCTATGATCGCACTATTGGTTATATATGCGATCCTGAAGCTTAGTAATGGGAAAATTCATAAAATAAGGTACTAACTAGCTATCCCTAAAGGCTAATGTTGGTGTGTGTTGTCCTCCTGATGTTTGTGGAAAATTTACTTTGCATGTATCATTAACCTTGAAGTAAGATCCTTGCTCTAGGAAATCTTAATGTCAAGGGAATTATTTTTTGCCATGAGAGTTCAAACAATTAACTCATTCAGGGGTGAGGAATTTTAATTGAGATCACTGGAGTTGGAAATACAAGTGTTTTATTCATAAGCAAAATGATTCCCTCTCCCAGCCCTTTCCTCTAAACATTTGGTCATAAAAGGGTTCATTCTGGGACTGTGTGTAGCAACAGCAGAAGTAAACATTGCTCTAAAGCTTAATATTCTGTGAGCCAATGGAAATGGGTGTGATCCAGCTAGATTTATCTTGCCCTGTCACTTCAGATGTACCTTACCCACTCTACAGAATCATTCCTTGTTGATACCAGCAGGAGTCCCTGCCATCTTAAACCTGATTTTCTTTTTAAACCAGTCTTGTTTGTTTTAGACAGGCTGCTTCATACTCTGTTCAAAAATGAAATGTTTTCTTTGTGCATGGGCTTTGACAGAAATGAAGAAAAATCTCATCCATTTCCCTCAGTTGCCCTTACCTCATACAAAGGAAAACATTCACAGCTGTCTCTGGTGTCCTGCAGTGCAATAATTCTTCTCCAGATGCAGAGTAATACCTGAAAACCTGCTGACATGGCCACTTGCCTCCAATGACGCTGTAACTTCTGGACACTGAGAACACATGATGGATTTGTGTCATTTTTCTATTAAGTCCAATATCCCTTTAAACAATCTCGAAGCATATTGCTGTTTAGAATGATGAAAAATACTCTACAGAACTCTTTGATTTTTATCACTAATGTTAAAGATTTAAATGGTTTTCAAAAACACCTAAGGGAATTAGGCACATGGGTTCTATGGAAACTCAATGGGATTTATACTAAACATTTGACAACCTTATCCTTACATTTGTATTAATAATTACATACCGCAACCCCCCAAAAATATGGCAAGTTGTTTTATCTCTATTTATACCAGCCTGCTCATTCTGTTTTAACATGAATTACTACAATAAAGTGATACATTTATTGATGCAAATAGAAAATATAAAAGTAAATGTGAATTGGTTTGAATTTTAGCTGCAGTACAGTCTTTTTTTTTTTTTTTTTTTTTTTTAAAGTCACCAATGGACTAAAAAGAAGTCTTCTGCCTGCAGAAAGTAAAGGTAAAAACAAATGTAAAATTAGCTGATAATTAATGGACTTGTGACAAATCAGGTGATAAATACCATCTTCTTTGGTTTGGTATTTAATTACAAAGAAAGACAGACAAGCTTCATAAGAAGATCAGAGGTTCCGGCTTTTTGCCTTGAACCAGCAATTATTTATGATTAAGGGTGGAAAACATGTGAAACTCGGTGGTTTTCTATGGTGTCGCCCTCAAACCATATAAAACTTGGTGGTTTCAGCTTCAGTGAACAAATGGAACTAAGGAAGTGTGAATCCAGGTGAACTGAAAAAAAAAAAAAAGATAAGCAAGAGACCTGAGATATAAAGCCACAGACATTTTGTGCATTTGTACCAGAAACCTTAAAAAAAGCAGTTTTAGGAGGGGAGGAGAAAGAAAAGATTATTTTGAACAAAAAAGAATCACAAGGCAACAAGCTTCTATTGTGTGTTAGGGAAGAGAGAATCCAGGACTTGTCATTCCAGCTCAGACAATCAAATCCAATATTCTATTACTAGTGGTGCCCAACACTTGGCTAGTTATGCAAAGTTGAACAGGAGGGATAAGATTCCATCATAAGAACGGCCATAGTGAGTCAGACCAAGGGTCTGTCTAGCCCACTAGCCAGTAGCCAGTGCCAGGTGCCCCAAAGGGACACAGAACAGAACAGATAATCATCAAGTGATCTACTCCGTCACCCATTCCCAGCTTCTGGGAAACAGAGGCTAGGATCAACATTTTCTTGCCCGTGTGCTTTAACCAAGCCATAACATAGAAAAGTAGGGCATACCTACAGTCTAAAAACCCATACCTAACTCTTCCAGCAGCAGTTGGAAGATTTCACTGTAAATCCAGGAGTTAAAATCAGTTATGTGTCAGAAGAAAGGAGTCTACAGGTTAAACACTGTGCATTGAAGTCAATGGAAGTTACACCCAAGCAAGGGCAGAATTAGACTCTAAGCATTCATTATATTTTGTTAAATTGAAGCATGTAGCCATTATCCTCATGGTCAAAATTTTATTCCTGCCTGCATATATAACGTATTATCCTATTAGAGATTGACCTCACTCATATAATTGACAAAAGGGTATTCCATTAAAAGTAAAAGCTTTTTTATTTCATTTTCTCTCTATGGTTCTTTTTTTGATAGTCCAGCCTTTTAGTGACCAAGCATTTAGCAGGTTCACTAGCTTTCCATACACCCCTTTATGTCTTGGCTGTGTTGCACAGAGGTAAATGTCTTGATTATTTTTTTTACTCAGAGAGGTGACCAGATTCTTGTTTTCCAAACTGCTCGTCATCCTAGACAGCTAATGGGTTGTAGCAGGGACACTATCATTCTGTGTGTATCGACAGCTCATCGTGCCATCCCGATATAAATAATAATAATAATACACCCGGTCCCCGATTTACAACCATTCGCATTTATGACCAAACCTCCCATTAAGTGGTCATAAAGGTGGTCCCCGAGTTATGAACATGACCCACGCTTACGAACAGTGCGGTCGCAATGTAATTCAATGGGGGTCTGACTTACGAACATTTCGAGTCACGGCCAAGTGTTTGGTCTGTAACCCGTTCATAACTTGGGGACCGGCTGTACCAGCAATGCTGGAGTTCTTGGAGGACAGATGTTTGAAGGTTTAGAAGGATACGTTTTTACAGGGCTGCCAACATGGGGGGGAAGGGGTGCAGGAGCAAACGGGGCTGTTGGCCGGGGGCCTGGCAATTTTTAAAGTGCCTGGGACTACAGGCTGCCAACACCACAATAGTAGTGGTGGCCAGAACCTGGGCCCTTTAAATCGCCATCAGAGCCCTGCACAACACAGTCCAAGCACCACTCAGTGCTACCTGGGGAAGGTGCAGCATGGTCTGGGCAGCATTGAGGGCTGTCAATTCACAGCCTTTCATAAAGCTTGACAATTAATATAATGCATTTATCTCCTTCAAGTGTTCATGTACTATCAAGTAAACACAGTTTTGCAAAGCATCTCTCAGGCCAGTCTACACTAGACCCAGCAGCTCGGCTTAAGGTTTGCAACTCCACCTATGTAGAATACGTAGCTGGAGTCAGCTTACCTTAAGATGAGCTTGGTGGTGTCCCCACAGTGGGAGGAAAATGGAAGCAAGCGCTCCAGTCGGCTTCCCTTACTCCTGACAATAGCAGGAGTACCAAATGCCGGGGGGGGGGAGGTGCCTTCTGAGTTTGATTTAACAAGTCTTAACTAGACTCGTTAAATTGAACTCTGGAAGATTGATCACAGCCGTGTCGATTTTCCGCAGAGTGAACACAAGGCCTTAGTCTTCCAATAAACTTAATATGACTTTACTGTATATAAAAGTAACAGGCAGATGGAAGCTGTGAGTTGTGAAAACTGTCTCTGAAAACAACATTTTAGCAATGGATTTTAGGTGTGAGGAAGACAATTAATGTATCATTGACCTCAAAAGGTGGGAGAGGAATTTATTAAAAGTTCTGCAAACAGCCAGCATCTCTCTGGGGCATCTTCTGCATAGCAAATGTGAGTAGATAGTGCTCAACAGAGCATAGGACACAGAACCTTTCATCTCTAGGTCAGGGGTTAATATCTGGCCCAGTGTCTGAAATTCATTATCATCTGATAATCACTGAGTAGCCTCTGTGACAAAATGAGTTGGTCTCAGTCCAGTAGCTGCCCACACCACATAAACCACTACTACAATTAGCATTAACTCACATCATGTGTTGGCAGTCTTAGCAGAGTAGCCAAAATACCAAAAAGTTCTGCAGATAGAACTAGTGTTTCAGTCCTATAGTTCCCTCCATGTTAGAGTTGGCAGGAAAATAAAATAATAATACTTAGCACATGAGGAAATTTGCTTTGTTGCTGCCATAGCCATACCGGAACTATGAAAAGAACAGAACGTGATTTTTCTGCACTGGCAGTGTGGTGCATTTCACAAGCACTATAAAACTTATCTGGACACATTTGAAAATATTCCTTGGCCCATTTGCATTGAGGAACCAGCTCCCAGATGGCTTTCAGTGTTCCATGTTGTTATTTAGCTCTAATTTACCCCTAAATGTCTTTTAAGAGTCCAGTAAGCAGTGGTAAACCCCCTGAATAATATTGACAAATTTTCTGGTTCAGCACCAGTCAGGTCCTGTGAGTACAGGTGCAACCTCTCCAGTCCAGCACCCTCAGGACCTGACTGGGTGCTGAACCAGAGAATTTGCCAAACCATGGGAGGTCAATATTATTCAGGGGGTTTACCACTGCTTACTGGACTCTTAAAAGACATTTAGGGGTAAATTAGAGCTAAATAACAACATGGGAGCTGGTCTGCAAGGGGAGCCAGTTAAAAAACCAGGTTCCTTTGTAGACTGGCTGCCTGTTGTCCCATGCTGCTGCCTCTGACACAGAGGCAGCAGTTCAGGGTGGCAGCAGCCCCTAACCAGGTGTGGGGTCTGAGCTCCTAGACCCAGCACGAGCCGGAACTGAGCCAGGTTGCCTGCCTGCCTGGTTCCTAATACACTTTAAATGCAGAGCCACAGCAGGGGTAGGTGCCAGACCTGGTAGAAGCCAGGACTGAGCCAGGCTGCTGGGCAACCTGCTAAAAAAATTACTGGCAAGGTGGGGGAGGGAGGAAATGCATTTAGTCTATCACATTAATCAATAAGCTTTTGCTTATCAGTTAATCAGTTAAACGACTACACTGTTAGGGTACGTCTACACTACAGCGCTAGTTCGAACTAACTTAGTTCGAATTAGTTAATTCGAACTAAGCTAGTTCGAACTAACGCATCTAGAACTAAAAACTAGTTCGAACTAGCGTTTTGCTAGTTCGAACTAGTAAGTCCACATTGAGTGGACTCTGAACAGGGCTTAATGATGGCCGGAAGCAGTGCCGGCAGGGCATAAAAGGAGGACTTAGAGCATGGAGATGCTGTCTCAGGCTAGCCGAGGGCTGCGCTTAAAGGGTCCCGACCCCCACCCCGGACACACAGTTCTAAGGGGTGCCCCGCTTGCAAAGAAGTTCTGGCTTGGAGTGCCCTGAGTGCCCACACTGGGCACATCACACCACTCGGCCATCAGCCCGGCTGCACTTGCCGCAGGCTGCCATCTGGGGAGAGGGAGTAATTGGGGGGCTGCAGGAGAGCTTCCACCCCCAGAAGCCCGCAGAGCCAGCCCAGTCCTCCCCATCGGGGGCTCGTACCCCATTCCTCCCTCACCTCCTTCCACTTGCCCTTCCCTAGCCCCCCTTCTTATTGATGTACAAAATAAAGATAACGTTTCTTCCAACATTGACTCTGTCTTTATTGAACAAAACTGGGGGAGACTGGGAAAAGGAGGTGGGAGAGGGGAAGAGAAAGGCTGGGAGAGGGGAGGGCAACTAACATGATCAGGGGTTGGGAACAGGTCCCAGATGAAGAGAGGCTACAGAGACTGGGACTGTTCATCTTAGAAAAGAGGAGACGGAGGGGGGACAGGATAGAGGTCTCTAAAAGCAGGGGTTGGGTGGAGAGGGTGCATTCAGAAAAGTTCTTCCTGAGTTCCCATAAAGAAGGACTAGAGGACACCAAAGGAAAGGAATGGGTAGCAGGCTTGAAACTAGTAAGAGAAAGTTGTTGTTGTTGTTGACAAAGCAAATAGTTAACCTGTGGAACTCCTTGCTGCAGGAGGCTGTGAAGGCTAGAACTAGAACAGAGTTGAAAGGGAAGTGAGATAAAGTGATGGAGGTTGGGTCCATGGAGTCCTATTAGCCAGAGGGTAGGAGTGGTATCCCTGCCCAAAGTTTGTGGAAGGCTGGAGAGGGATGGCACGAGACAAATGGCTTGGTCATTGTCTTCGGTCCATCCCCTCCAGGGTCCCTAGGGTTGGCCGCTGTTGGCAGACAGGCTACTGGGCTAGATGGACCTTTGGTCTGACCCAGTACGGCCATTGTAAGCTCAGGGCTCAGTGTCGGGGGTCTCAGTGGACCCCCTTGATTTTCATGCACACCTGGTCCTGGGTGGCCAGGCTGGCAGCTCTCCTGCCCTAGCCGGCCACTTTCCTGTGCCTAGTGCGGAGATCGTGGACGAGGTCCACGATGTCCGCACTAGCCCAGGAAGGTGCCCGCCTCTTGCGGTCCAGGGCAAGCTCCTGGGAGCCGCCAGCCTGGTCCCGGCAAGAGGGGGTGGGCTGGGGGGCATCGGGTGGGTGGCTCTGTGCCGTGCCAGGTGCAGGGTCTGCTAGCTGGGTGCTGGCAGGCTTGCACCTGGCACGGGCACCGTAGCCAGCCCGTGCCCCTTTAAGGGGTCCGGGGCCGGGAGGGGGGCATAGAGTTTCCCTGGTGTTGGCCAGAGTGGCCACCAGGGAAACCTGGGGAGGGCTAGCCTCCCACTAGTTCGAACTAAAGGGCTACACAGCCCTTAGTTCGAACTAGCTAGTTCGAACTAGGCGTTAGTCCTCGTAAAATGAGGTTTACCTAGTTCGAACTAAGCGCTCCGCTAGTTCGATTCAAATTCGAACTAGCGGAGCGCTAGTGTAGCGCATAGGAAAGTTAGTTCGAACTAACGTCCGTTAGTTCGAACTAACTTTCTAGTGTAGACATACCCTTATATCCCTATAGGAAACTTGGCCACACCGATGATAAGTGGACATCCAGCTAACTAAAAACATGTCAGACCACAGATGTTACAGGACCAGAGAGTGCCAGACTAGAGAGGTTCAACGTGTAAATCTTAACAGCTGAGAATTCCCCTGGTGTTGAGGTGCCCTCACCTGGCACAGAAACAGTATAGTTGATCTCAAGACTGTTTCTTCATTACCAGCCATCTTATGCCAGGGCATGAGGAAATTCTAGAATGTCCCTGTTGTAGACAGCAATTTGAGGGCCATTACTGATGGATGTAGTTTAGAGCTGCCCACAAGTGGCCCTAAACTGCATTATGACCAGCAAAGAGTCACAACCAGCTTCTTTGATCTTTGTTCCCACAATAGTCAGTGGAGATTGCACATGGCAGATTTGCTTAGATCAGTTTTGAGTACCAACAGATGCAAGTTACTGAATGGAAAAGGAGTTCATGGAAGTCAAATCATATCCACTGCCTCCGATCACATTTGGAGCCCAGTGTTTTAAAATTACTGTTACTTTTTAATTTTTTGTTCACTAAAGGCAAAAAGGGGAAATCAGTATTACTGACATGGAGCTAGGTTTTTAGAAGCTTTGATTCAATTTTGTTTTCTAGAATTTTGTTAGGAATACATATTTTGGTTTGGATTTTACTGAAAATGTCCATTGGAAATCAAGTTTAAATATATATTCCTGGATAAAACCTCCTGAAGATTAGAAGGCATAAACTCACACTTCAATTAATATAACTCTAAACATAAGCCCTTAGTTCAGACAAAACGTGCGGGACACACTGGAGGAGCTTTTGGTAGGGATTGTTTTGGGTAGGTATGTATGTGTGGAAAGAGAGAATGCCCACAAACTGATGTTAGACAAAAGCAGAGGCAGCCTGAAGCAGCTGCAAAAAAAATGTGTGGCTGATTCTGGAAGAAACTTAGGTCAAGGCTTATGGGTCAGAGGTCCAGGCAGATAAGAGCACTCTTGATGCTGTGAGTAAAAGAAGCTGTTGCTTGCTATTTGATTCCTTCTGTGTTCAAAGACACAGGGCTTTGTATATGCTCTGAAAATAAACACAATTGCATCAAAGAAATACCTATCAGCCCAACTGAAACATCCATGCGGCCCCAAACCGTCACTAGTCACTTGGGTCCCTAAGAGACAACAGTACCATGAGAGGCCAGAGTGAGGATTTTCAAAGACAAATAGGAATAACATGGCTCAGTCTCCTATTAGCTGAATTGGAAGTTGTGTAATTAAACCCCTTGGAGTACGTCAACACTGCAATAAAAGACCCATGGCATTGCTGCAACACATCTGACTCATCTGACGTGGACTTCTGGGGTTTGGGCTGCAGGGCTAAAAATGGCAGATGGGTAGATGTTCAGACTCAGGCTGGCACTGGGGTCTCTAAAACCCCAAAAGCGAGATTGGTCTCAGACTTCGTGGTCCAGCCCAAGCGTGAATGTCTCCAACGCAATTTTTAACCCCACAGCTCACAAGTCTGAGTTAATTGACCCAGGCTCTGAGACTCCATACCAGGAGTTCTTTATTGCAGTGTAGATGAACCCTTGGTGTGCTTTGAAAATCTCAACTCCAAACCTTTTTGTTGTGTCATGCATATTACTTTATCCTGTTCAGTCTGCTGCTGCTTCCTTCAAAGGCCTCTACCATTTTCTTTCCACACTTTCCAACTTTTGTCTAATCTGATCGTACCTCTTAGTGCGTGGATGTGTGAAACAAACATACTAACCCGATAATGGCCTTGTTAAAGCTTTTATAACACTTGGAGAATTTACACTTGGATTTCATCCAGGAAAGAAATGTCTGAATGAAACAGAATGTAAATGTTTATCCATGGCAATGCATTTTTTCTCCTGGCTTTTTTTTTTTTTAATAGAAATGATAAATTGTGTTTCAAGAAATGCTGACCTTAGAATAGAAGAACTGGAGACAGAGGTAAGATTTTGGGCTGAGATACGTGTGTGTGTAGCTGTGTAATATGTATGCATCTATGTATATTTCTTCTGGAGAATTACATGATATGTATCTTTAATTTTCTTCATTGTTCTGGCTGTTTCACCCAGGGTAGACCACAGATTTCCCCAGAGGGCAGAACTAATCAGTCTCTTTACAATTAAACACTTCATTCATTAGGACCAAACCTTATATTTGCCAGTCCTGACTCTGTGTTTTTCCGTTGGTTTGTTGTGAAGCGAGTGCTGCCAGTTCTTGAGTGGGAAGCGTTTGCTATGTTCCTTGGTGCCGCTATCACATCAAGATTAGAATGGTCATGTGGACTTACCATTGGGGCTACGTCTAGTCAGAGACCAAAGTAGATACCGTGCTCTGTGTCCTTTATTAACTGGGGCCCATGCTTTCTGCACACAACACCACACCAGCAGGTGGTGCCTTTTCAGGTGGAATTCTAGCTGTTAACACAGATGTCTAAAACCAGTAAGGATTTGAGACCACACCACACTACTGCAGTTGTGTTCAGCTGCGGTGCTGGCATTGGCGCGCTCTGAGTATAAAACAGAGGAGGCTGCCCCCTGGATCATCTCTCTGCAAACACTTCACCTCTGCAATGCATTTTCCCCTTTGGTCTACCCGTATTCAGACCTGTTAATCTTCCAGGCAGGTGCAGCTGAAGGGAAGTGAGCATAAGGTGTTGCTGTGAACTACTAGATGCCTCATATTGGTGATTTTTTTGAACTGGGGGGTGGCATTCATGTTTATGGTGATGATTGATCAGTATTTATTTTTATGTGGGAAGAGCAAATTGATCTCTGCTCTGGTCTCAGCTGAGTTTTGGGAGGCAGCCAGAGCACAGAATGGCCACTCATCAGCTGTTTCCAAGTTCAATAAATTAATGCAGAAAAAAATTCATGAGCAATGCTGGGTGAAATAATGGGGCTGATCCTGATTTCAAGCCATTCGTCTTGTTGAGATTACATTCCTCTTTTCATTCATCACTGGGCAAGTCTTGTAAGGCACAGTCGTCGCTACCCTTCCCTCCGTTTGCATAGGAAAATAAGATAACAGAGTCATCCGAATATGTTCTCATTCATGTTGTGCCCTTCTTTCCTAAGATCAAAGTGCTTTCAAATCAGGAGCTTATTTGTCTGTTTAGGGCAAGCTCTTCATAGGAGCCAGAAAAGAACAGCATCACTCAAGGGGACTCCAGCAGGGAGAAAGAATGTCTGTCTGTTCTACAGGAGAGTCAAACCTGCTGCAGCATGTCTTTATGGAGTTCATCATGCTCCCACTATGTCCTGCCTATGGACTGAGATGGAGATCAGGGAGAAGGCCAGGCTCTGCTGACCCTGTTAGGGTCTGTACCTACAAGGGACACAGACCGAGGAGTCCTGCGGTCTTGGCATTCTCTCTAGCCAACCCGCAGCCCCATAAGGGCAGGCAGAGTTTGAATCATTTTACCTACCTGTGACGGGGTGTCTGCCCTGCACTGGCCCTTTAAGGGTAAAACCGAGCCCTGGGAGAGGGCTGAGAGCAAAGCCCCTCAGCTGAGGTGGGTACTAGCTAATTAGGGCTCAGCTGAGGGGAGTATAAATAAAGTCTCCAGGAAAGGAGGAGGCCAGACACTCTTACTCTGGTTGGGGAGCAGGAGGGACCTGCCTGTCCGGGAAGCTAGAGGCCCCTGAAGCAAGGACTAGATGAAGACTGGCGGTGGGTCACTGAGGCAAGGTGGGCATAGGCGGTTGGGAGTTCCCAGCAGGGGAGCTCTCTAGAGTATGGGGGCACTGGGATAGGGTAGCACCCAGAAGTGGAGAAAAAAATAGGTACCCGTGGGTGAGACGCCAGCCGAAAGGGACCACTCCAGGGCTGAATGAGCTAAATCCTGAGTGACCAGCAGGAGGCGCCCATAGCTGTGCGGCGCACCCGGTTCCACTACCACTGAAATGCAGCCAGGCTGCTACCTGCAAGCCCCACACAGCACAAGCGTGGGGCCATCTGAACATTGTGCCTATTTTTCTGCCATAAAAGATTGCCCCCACTGCCGAGGTATGTCTAAAGCACATGGTGGCCTATGAGAGAAATGAGAATTCACCGCTTGATCAATCCTGATCCTAAATTAGTGGAAGGATGCTGGCTAGCTTCCGTGGACTGTGGACCAGGCATTAGGTAAGTGGAACCGCTCACTGTAAAGTTGTAGAACGCACCTTTTTTTTGTGTCTCATGATGGGCAAAGTGATAGGATTAGACAAACAGAATAATGTCCAGTTCATGCAGTTTCAGGCCAGCTTCTGAAATCTTTCTTCTTGATCGTAGGGGGAGCATGTGTGTGTGGGGGGGGGGGGGCAGACGGAGGTGTCTGGACAAAGGAAACAGCAAGCACGGGCAAAGGAAAAAATGTCCAGACTTAAATATAAAAAAGCTGCTTTGGAGTCACTAATGTCATCTTCCCTATTACGTTGATTTATCTGCCAGCGTTTCATGTTTTCCTTGGATAAGTGCTACCAAATGGGGGAGCTGAGTTGCCCCATAAGCCTTCTGATAAGCTAGGAACATTTGGAAGTGATTGAAATGTAGAGGAGGCGGGGCCTCTCCATGGGTATTCAGTGATGCAATCTGGTTTATATTACTATGGAATTTTTGAGAGCTAGAATATACTTGGCTAACAACTGTTGGTTGCTAGGAAATGTAGGATCATTCATACTGGTTTTTATATTGAGCAACGTTCATATTGACAAGCCTGCGGGATTTGAACTTGTTGGGGGACGCCGGGGGGTTATAAGAATAGGAGCTGTTGTTCATAGCTTGGGTGTGTTTTCATTAGTCAGTTCCATGCTGCTCAAAGGTGGCCTCAATCCTAAAAAATCTACATAGACACGTTGAGCTCCTGTGTCCCAAGTGAGTGGCAGCTGCTATGACATTTGTAGTTTTTTGTGATCAGCTCCTTCCAGCAGTCAGTCCAAACACACATGGCATTTCCTGACTTGACTCCTTACCCAGCGCTTGTAATGTTTGCTGCTGGGTTCCTCTTCTCAGTTCTTGCTCCCTTAATGGAAGGCGGGACGATATAAGCTTCACAGAAAAGCTGTTTGTGGGCCTGATGCAGGAAGGAGCTGTTTGCAGCAGAAGTCAAGGTCACTGCAGTCAACAGATTTTGCCTCCCAAAGGGAAGGAATTTCTACACCACAGGAAATAGCTTCTGAGGAAATGGCCAGTGGAAAAGCCCACACACTGAATGATGCTTCGCCACCTTACGAGCCGGGGTGAAAGTAACTTAAATTTTCTTACAGGTACTGTCCTATCACAACCCCTCATCCCCCGGAGGGGTTTATGGTGAGGGGGTGATAATACAAAAATTAAGAGCAGAGGGTTGGGGATATGAGGAGGGGCTCAGGACAGGAGGCCAAGGGAGCCATTTTGAGGGTGAGGGCAGCTGCAGCCGCATGTACCTGGTCACTGTGGGTATGTCTACACTACAAAGTTAATTTGAACTAACGGACGTTAGTTCGAATTAACTTTGATAGGCACTACACTAGCGCTCTGCTAGTTCGAACTTAATTCGAACTAGCGGAGCACTTAGTTCGAACTAGGTAAACCTCATTCCACGAGGACTAAGCCTAGTTCGAACTTACTAGTTCGAATTAAGGGGTGTGTAGCCCCTTAATTCGAACTAGTGGGAGGCTAGCCCTTCCCAGGTTTCCCTGGTGGCCACTCTGGCCAACACCAGGGAAACTCTATTGCCCCCCTCCCGGCCCCGGACTCCTTAAAGGGGCACGGGCTGACTACGGTGCCCGTGCCAGGTGCAAGCCTGCCAGCACCCAGCCAGCAGACCCTGCACCTGGCACGGCTCGAGCCAGCCACCCGATGCCCCCCAGCCCTCCCCCTCTTCCCGGGACCAGGCTGGCGGCTCCCGGGAGCTTGCCCGGGACCGCAAGAGGCGGGCACCCGCCTGGGCTAGTGCGGACATCGTGGACTTCGTCCACGACCTCCGCACTAGGCACAGGAAAGTGGCCGGCTTGGGCAGGAGAGCTGCCAGCCTGGCCACCCAGGAGCAGGTGTGCATGAAAATCAAGGGGGTCCACTGAGACCCCCGACCCTGAGCCCTGAGCTTACAATGGCCGTACTGGGTCAGACCAAAGGTCCATCTAGCCCAGTAGCCTGTCTGCTGACAGCGGCCAACCCTAGGGACCCTGGAGGGGATGGACCAAAGACAGTGACCAAGCCATTTGTCTCGTGCCATCCCTCTCCAGCCTTCCACAAACTTTGGGCAGGGACACCACTCCTACCCCCTGGCTAATACCACTCCATGGACCCAACCTCCAACCTGCCTGGTTACCTGCAGTTGAGTACGGCCACCTGTGGGAAGCTGGGAGCCAGACTGGCAGCAACCCGCCCCTCCCACTGCAGCCAAGTTCCCCTGCCAGTTGGCTTCTTGCTTTCATTTCTGCTCACAAGTCACAAATGGGCTTTTTATTTCCTTTCAATGACTGTAACAAAGGATAAGTTCCCAGTCCCATAGGGGTGTCCAGTGTTCTGTGATGGCGCACACAGTCCTCGCCAAAAGTTTGCCTTGAGAAAACAAATGTTGGCCAGTTTTGCAGCTGACCTCTTCCTGCTACCAGACATGGCATGCCTGCTGTCCAGGCACTATTACCATCTCTGACAGTGTCTCCTGAAGGAAAAAGGGCCATGGACACAGCACCTCGATAAGGTGCAAGCTACTGCCCTTGGAATTTCCTTAGCTCCGTGAAGCAGGTGACAGTCCACCAAGCAGGAAATAGAAAGTCAGAGGGAGAAAAGGGTCTCCAGATTGAATGGGAATTGTTGATATTTCATGTCCAAAACTGCTGCTGTCCGTAAGCAGCCTGGTGGAACAGATCAAAGTTACAGCCCTCAAACTACCCAGCCTCCTTTGGAGACTGCAATTTGTCTGAGGCCTGTCGCAGCAGCCCCTCGGCTTCACTCATGCAGTCTAGCCACTCTCTACTGCTTTGTAAAACCAGCTCATTCGAGGAGGAGACATCAAGCGTAGCTTGGGAAATCTGCTTGTGGCCCTTTTTCTGTGATCCCATGCACCCAAAGGCAACTGCCTCCGTGACAAGAAAGGTGCAAAGACTGTGAAGCGGAGAGTGGCAATGCTGAACTTCCACAAACATCTGGCTATTAATCTCCTCTTTTGGGAGGTTTGCAGCATTGGCAAGCAGAGCTCCAGCTGGCCTGGGGACCGCTGCTTCTCCACGAGCAGGTAAATAGGCCAGATGGTCTCTAATTTTACTACTGTTGCTAGTATGGATTATGAGCCCTGATCCCCCAGTGAGCAATCCGCCTTCCAAACCCCGAGCACTTTGATGCACCTTGTGACCACACAGAAACAATGTCCTTATTAAAGGAGCAGCATCGCAATTGGAGTGGCAGCCGAAAGGCACGGTTGATAAGCAAAGCAAAAAGCAGCAGAGATCTGGTTTTCTGTGCTCAGTACAAAATGGCAAGACCAAACATCCATTTCAGACCTCTACAGTTGCATTCATTCTTGCTATGAGCCTAAAGTCTCTGTCCCCTTTTCCCCAATTAAGCTGCTCTTTTGCTCCTTTTACTTATTGGGGGTGGGGGGTTAGCAACTCCCAAAACTTCCTCTTAGTTTTGTATTGACACAAAGGGAACGGGGCAGTGAAACTCAGCTGCCTTCACCACCACAGGCACCTCCTCCTGGACACTCTGGGGATTAGCTCTTTATCCCTGGAGCACCCCTTTTCACCTGGTGTCTCGCCCAGTGCTACCCATTTCCCCCCACCTCTGTGTTAGGACTCACATCCCTCCTAGACTGTCACCCTCCCCTCTGAGTACTGCCCTACCTCAGTGGCCTCGCACTCTGGGGTCCTCCCCCTCTGGCAACCCACAACCTCCTATGCCCACCTTGCCTCAGTGACCCACTGCCAGTCTTCATCTCGCCCCTGCTTCAGGGGCAAACTGCTGTCTGAAATGGCCTCTCATCACTGGCAAGGGGGTGTGGACCTGCTGCCTTTGCTTATCCTGGTTGCCTCTCTAGTAGCCTCATGAGGGCAGGGACTGGACTCGATGACCTCTCGAGGTCCCTTCCAGTCCTAGTATTCTATGATTCAAGCCCTGCAGCCTGGCAGCTTCGCCAGCTCTGCCTGCCTTTCCCCAGCCCTGCTCTAAGTCAGGAAACCTCCAGCTTCCCTGACAGCCAGGTCTCTCCTGCTCCCCAGCAAGAGTGAGTCCATCTCCACTGCTCCAGGAGCCTTTATTTATATGGCTCTCAGCGGGGCCCTAATTAACTGATTTCTGCCACAGCTGCTGGCTCCACTGTGCCACTGCGCCAGCCCTATCACAGGCAGTGAGCTCATGGAGGGAGAAATCTCACTCTGGTTACATGTAGCATTCAGACCCAGAATGAGGAAAGGGAGTGGGGGGCGAGGAGGAGCTCAGGTTGCCTTTAGAAAATGTCGGATTGTTATTTATGTGTTTGTATCATAGTAGCACCTAAGGCAGGTCTGCTCTGTGCTAGGAGCTGTAAGGAAATGTGAGCCTGGAATGATTGCTCAGCCCGGTGATCACGTACTCACAGGACTTGTCCCATCAAAATCAGGGTGGTGCTATTGGGGAATACCAGACTACGGCTGCTCCTCTGTTCCTATGACATATCAGCAAGATTGCCACCTTAAAACCATAGTCTCTTAAATGTGGCTGCCTTGGCGAAGGAGAAAAGAGAGCCAGAACGTAGGGGTGCGGTCGTGTATGGGAAAGCAGGGGCACATAGGAGATGCTGGGATGTGGGTGCCTCCTTGAGGTAGGAAGGGGGGTAAATGGCACGAATGGCTATTCTGGAGTGTAATCGGTGTGTAGGGTTTTCATTCGTCATTCTTGTGGACACAGCCCATAAATGTCCAGCTAAGCACAAAAGCAGGGGGGAAGGAGAAAATCAGTCCTACCCACCCATCAGACTGTACGTTCCCTCTCAGGCTCCTCCCTAGTAAAGCTGCCAGGATTCATCCCCAAAGGCTGGAAAAGTCTGCATGTGACCGGAGCAATGACTGGAGGAGCAGGTGCTCCTCTCCCTTTCCAGGTTCTAAAAAGCCCCTGTTTCTACAGAAACTACCGCCACACAGCTCACACAAGGACACTCCCATCCCCATGTGGGAGTACGTCTACACAGCAACATTATTTCCAAATAACTTAATAATAAAATATACGGCGATATACCTATCTCATAGAACTGGAAGGGACCTTGAGAGGTCATTGAGTCCAGCCCCCTGCCCTCATGGCAGGACCAAGTACCATCCCTGACAGATTTGCCCCAAATGGCCCCCTCAAAGATTGAATTCACAACCCTGGATTTAAGCAGGCCAGTGCTCAAACCACTGAGCTATTTTTCCCCTCCCTGCCAGCGAGCAGTTATTTCAGAGTAATGTCAAAATACTGTCAAGCTGGAGGACGCCTTACTCTGACTCCTGTAACTCTCATTGTACGAGGAGTAAGGGAAGTCAGAGGAAGAGTGCTCTATTTCGAAATTAGTGCTGTGGAGACGCTCCCAATTTCAAAACAAGCTGTTTCGAAATAAGCGACACAATTGACGTCGCTCAATTTGTGTTGCTTATTCCGAGTTAAGCCCTGTAGTGTAGACGCAGCCTCAGAGTCTGCCCCTAATCACACCAAAGGCAATGCAAGTTGTGGCTTACTGATATGGAAACAGGCTTAGGTCCTAGGCTGTATTCATAACAGAGGAAGCATTAGCAGCTGGCACAAGCAAATCGAGTCACAGCGGCTGCCAGAATAACAACAGCAACAGCATCTCTCCTGGCTGTTTCTATGGCACTAGCTACGCAGTAACAGAAACCACAAATTGAGCCTGGTGTCAGTGCCAAAGGTCTGCCCCATCGCTGGACAAGGGCTGCTTTCAGGGATGGCTTTGTGCTCCACCCTGAAAACCTAAGTTGCCACCCTCTGCAACTTTGCCAACAATGAAGCATTGGAGCATTTCTAAGGAACCCCCACAGAGGCGGCAGCTCCAGCAGTGGCAAGCAAAAAACAGGCCATCAAATATCTGATGTATGAAGTTTCAGCAATGTGCCAGAGCAGAAATAGACCCACGTCAGCCCCACCTCCCCTGTAGCAGGAAAGGCTGCAAAGAAACATGTGGGTTTAAAGAGACTGAGCTCAACACATCAAGCAAGGGGCAGAACAACGGAAGCTGAAATTTGACGGGGGTAAATGGAAAGTGAAGCTCATTGCTAAAAATAGGCTGAACTTTTACATGCTGCTGGGCAAACAACTTCCAGGAATCCCTGTGGGGAAAGGACTTAGGAGACATCACAGCTAGTTGAATAAAGACATGTGCCCAGTGTGCAGCAATATTTGAAAAAGCAAATCCGTTGCACTAAAAAGGGATTCAGAAGCAATTGTCGACCCTCAGTCAACACCTAGTGCCCCCGTGGGGGGGAATGAAGAAATTCCAGGGGGGGCACGAGGCAACCCAGCCAATCCCCCCGTCAATCCCACCCCAAGTTTTGCTGCTATTTTTTGGGAGGGGCGGGGAGTGAGGGTTTCTCAAAAATCAAAAAGGGGGGCGTGATGCCGAAAAGTGTGGGAACCACTGACCTAGCGAGTTTGCTTCTAGCTATATTGGTTTTCTTTGGGAATCTTCTAGCATATGAGGATACTGGTTCCCTTCTGACAACTAGGGTTCCCGACAGGGGACAACAGACCGCAATTACCGGGGGTGGGGATGGTTGACTCCTGATCATGGACATTATTTTCATCATGCTTTGGCTTTGTGGTGCTCAGGTCCATGTGTGGCTGACGGATGCCAGTCAGCTGGTGAAGTCAGGCAGCAGAATTCTATTCACCATTTAATGTAGATTTTACTGGATTGTGACTTTGGAGATCTGGCCCGAACAAAAATCACCAACCTGTGAGTCAGCTGATGAATGGGAATGCCTCTGCTGGGCATTCTTCTTGTCGGTCACTAACCAGGAGCACTCATGCTTCCCCATGCACCTATGCAAAAGGAGAAAAAAGAGGACCGATACCTCTGATTGGGTCATATAGTGGATGCCATGAACTGTATCTTGTCTGTAACGCTCAATATACCAATTTTTGCCCTGTGTTACACCGAGTGCTGCTCCCATTGAGGGTATAGAGTTTGTCTTCAGCTATATGGAGAGGGGAAAGGGTAACTCTATAAGGATTCTGGATAATTTCATGGCTCTAAAGAGTGGGCTTGCAGTAGTGTTTCAGAGGAGTACTTCCAGTTTGTGTCTGTACTGGAGTCGCAAGGAATTTGGGAGCAGCACTACATAGTAGCAAGCCCTATGCAAAAGGGAATGCAGCTCCTTTTGTCCTCAGATATCAGCAGGTAACTTCTTAGACTCTCTTCTCATCTGTTTATTTTAGCTTTTTAAGCTTAAAAATAATTACTAGTCATTACAAAATGTATCCTGGCGTTTAGTAACTCTGACAATATTATAATGAGTAGATGAATAACAAATAAATGCTCAGTTACTGAGCCCAGTGCTGGTTATAGAAAGATCCCAGTCGGACAGTTTGTCTAAAAAGGAGATAAGTTAGGGAAGGTTTCTTTGTGGTACAGTGTTAAAAACATGGCTCGTACTAGATGATGATATTTTTCCTGTTTTTTCCACAGTTCCGTCATGTGGTAATCTGTTTCTTCTACCATTAAAATTTCCTGGTGGTGGTGAATAAAAGCAATACACATAAGAAATGCTGCCCTCTTCACTTGAACTTTAATAACTTAGAAAGCTGAAAGTAAAAATATTCTGTTAGAGCTGCAGTTTTTCAGAGCAAATTACTTTACCTTAAATGCACCAGATTTTCAGCTGATTATCATAAAATACAAAATGCAGTCATATCAATTTTTGTTTCCAGAATCTCTGGGGGAAAAAACATCAAACCTTAATTCCATGAAGCCAGATCAGGACACAACCCTGTCCCCTTTTTTTCCCCATTCCTAACTTTTTGAGTGTTTCTCAGTTCACTTTATAGCCTCAACGCAGTTACCCCATTCTTCAAGTTCCCAAGTCTTCCCCCTGTGCTTCAGTTCCTGAATTTCATAGAAACCAGTTAGCATGGATTATTATTTTGCAGTGCTACTATGCAACACTGTACAGATAAAAGGAAAGCGACGTCTTTCCTTGACAGACTTACCAGAAAGGTAATGAGACTGTATTAAGGAGAAGGGGGAATGGTGCTAGTCCTGAGCACCAATGAGGCTAGAAGGTTACCTGGTGAAAATGGACAAAGGGATTTGGCCAGGAAGAAGTTGCTGGAGACATCGATGAGTGAAGTTTTCAAGGAATTCAGCTTCAGTAAAGTGAAAGCTTGTCCCTTCTTGACTGGAAATCGAATGTACTTCTTTCACGATTGCTATTTTTGTTGATTTGAGGCCTTTTGTATTGAGAGAACCAATACAGAGTTGGATTTGCATAACTAATACACGTTGAACCTGTCTGATCCAGCACCGTTGGGTCCTGACCGATCCTGAACAAGGGAATTTGCCAGACCAGGGAAGGTCAGGGCTCTCACTCCCCTTCTAGAAAACAGCCCTGCTGCCAACCCCATCTAGTGAGCCGGCAGTCGCTTCCAGCCCTAGCAACTACCAGCTGGGCTGCGCTCCAGGCCGTGGTGCCCTAGCTGCACTACTGGACCCCTGCCTCCTGGATTGCCAGTTGGGCTCCACTACCTGCCTCAAGCTGCCAGTTGCCAGTCCCTCTGTCTCTGAACTGCCAGCTGACAGCCCCTGGAGCTCTCTGGTCCAGGGACTCTGGTCCGGCAACATGTGTGGTCATATTGGACCATGGATGTTGCTAGATCAGAGAGGTTCAACAGGTATCTAGTGATGTACCAAGAGAGAAATCAAAACCAGATCATTGTTAAACACTGAAACTCATTACAAAAATTATATTTTTTTAACTAACCAAAGCAAATGTATTTGGTTTTGTTCAGTTTGTACAGCTCCTAGCACAGTGTTTCTCAACCTTTTTTTATAAAATACCCCCTTTAAAAAAATAAGTATCCCCAGTACCTACAGTTTTCAGACGCACACTTTTTTTCTACCATTGCAACACATTTATTTAAACAACTTAATCGTAGCTGGGCGGGTGATGAAATTTTTGTGTGTAAAAAGTACAAAAATAATAAAGCACTATAAAACTTAAAACAAAAATTCAGTTTTCTCCGAATGTCAGTTGTGTTGACATACCCCCCAGACTTCTCTTGAGTAGCCCTAAGGGTACTCGTACCACGGGTTGAGAAACATGTCCTAGAACAATGGCATTCCAATACCGGAATATGGGCCTTGGATTCTATGGTAACACAAACTAATAACAATACAGCACCATCTAACAACATTGACCTATACACATGGTCTGAAGCTGCCCAAATGCTTGTAGCAGCTTGGATACAATTTAAGCACAAGAAGACGATGCACAAAATGAATAGGGCAGTATCTTAGAAAGTAATAAAAGGAAATCTTTCTTCATGCCTATGTATGGAATTCATTGCTATTGAAGTTTTCAAGACATGCAATGTTTGCTGGACGTTATACACATCTATTTAATTTTAGCACCCTAATGACATTCTAGCATATCAAATAATCCGATTTCAGACGTAGGTTGCTTAAGGAAGGACTCAATGGATTTTTTTTTTGTCTCCATGTTAAGCATTGCCCAATTGGCTTTATATATTCTGAAGTGGATTTGTTATCTTCTGGAACATCTAGAACAGCAAATCATATGTTTCTATTGCCTAAAAATGTAGTCACATTAGTGATCCAAATATCCAGATTCACATATGTTGTTATACCAAGCAGAAAACATGCCTGGTTTATCTACTGGTTCACAAAGGCTTCTGAGCACCCAGGTAGACCACAACATTTTTCCATGTATAATAGAATTCATGGTCCTGGGGACAATTTAAAGTAATACAATTCAAGGGAAAAATAGTCAAGAGCCCAGCCCACTAAGACAGAAGAGAGTGGTTCCTTTTTCTCTGTCTCAGACGCTACACCACCTCCTTACAAAAACTTTTTCAGTAGTTCATGTTGCCTCCATTGTTACTTATTTTCACAGGGTTTCAGTGAATGCACCCAATGGTTAAGGAGGTTTCTAAAAGCTGTATCTAGAAGTCATTCATCCTTCTCTGTGGTAATTGTAAAATAATATAATTAAAGGGAAAAATGGTTGCGAGTATTCAGAAGTGTATGGCTGTGTCTACACTGGCATCCCTTCCGGAAAAGGGATGCTAATGTAGCACATCGCAATTGCAAATTCTGCGGGGGATTTAAATATCCCTCGCGGGATTTGCATTTAAATGGCTGCCGCTTTTTTCCGGCTTGGGGATAAGCCGGAGAAAAGCGCCAGTCTAGACATGATTCTCCGGAAAATAAGCCCTTTTCCGGAGGATCTCTTATTCCTACTTGAAAAAGGGCTTATTTTCCGGAGAATCACGTCTAGACTGGCGCTTTTCTCCGGCTTATCCCCAAGCCGGAAAAAAGCGGCAGCCATGTAAATGCAAATCCCGCGGGGGATATTTAAATCCCCCGCAGAATTTTCAATTGCGATGTGCTACATTAGCATCCCTTTTCCGGAAAGGGGTGCCAGTGTAGACATAGCCTATATGTATTGGATGTGTGCAAGTCAACTTTCTGTATGTGTGCTTAGGAACTTAAACACTTCTTAATGTAGAACTTGAGTGCCTTATGGTTATTTTAGCTATGAAAATTTAAGATGTTGAATTTTGCTTTGGGTTCAGAAATAGGCAAAGATTTGATTGCTATTTTATTAGTTTCTCTAATCACTAAAAAAGGTCTCCTCTGATGCTTTTCCTTGTAAGAGGAATGCTCAACAAAATGGCAGATGAAAGTCATTGTTGATCAATGCAAAGTGATGCACCTTGGAAAACAATTATACATACAACTTAACTGTCAAAAAAGAAATGTTGGAGTTATTGCAAAGATTTTGCTGAAAGCATTTGTTCAATGTGCAATAGCAGCCAAAAAAGCTGACAATATTGGGAATCGTTAGGAAAGGGTTAGATAATATTACAGAATTTATCATAATGCCACTATATTAAATCCTGGGCTTTGCCACACCTTGAATACTTTTGTGCACTTCTGGTCACCCCATCTCAAAGAAGATGTATTAAAATTGGAAAAGTACAGAGAAGGGTAACAAAAATCATTAGGGATATGGAACAGCTTCCATATGAGGAAAGATTAGAAAGACTGGGACTCTTCATCTTGGAGAAGAGGTGACCGCGGGTGTGGAGTAGGGATATAACAGTCAGAAATGGTGGGGAAGGAAAGTGTCATTTGTCCATTTACATAATACAAAAGTCAAGGATCACCCAATGAAATTAGAGGCAGAAGGATAAAATAAATATAAGCAAGTCCTTTTTCTCACAATGCACAATCAGCCTGTGGAATTAATTGCTGGCCAAAACATAAGTGGGTTCAAACAAGAACAAGATAAGTTCATGGAAGATAGGTCCATCAAAGTCTGTTAGCCAAACCTTGCACTGCCAGAAGCTGGGTGTGGATAACAGGCTGGATCACTCAAAAATTGCCAGGTTCTTATTTCTTCTGCAGAATCTGGCACTGGTGACTGTTGGAAGACAGAATATTGGGCTAGATGGACTTTTATTCTTGTGTGTCTTATGTTCTTACGCTCTTTCCTCCTTTTCCACATGGGTCTGAGTAGCAAGGCATGTGGTATCTATCACTAAATTGTCAAACACCAGATAAAAAGCCATGCAGAGCATTAAAATGGCAGAAGCCCAAATATCATGCTGATCAGTCCCAAGGATCTGGTCCTGGAAAATATCACAGCACTCAGATAGGCTGATCCACAGGGTAAAATTAATCTAATCCCAATGGCCCTAGCTTGCAGTGTGACAAGAGCCAGGGAAAGACACGCAAAAAAAAGTCAGTCAGAGGAGAAGCTGGCGAAATAAGTGGGAAAAGCAGCAGGCTCTATAGATAGTCCGTCAGGCTCCAATGGGGAACGATTCATCTCTAAGGATCCTTGACAGGGAAAGTCTTGCTCTAACGTGGTCAAGAACTTAGACACTAAGCAGGTGCCTCAGTTGGCTGTAACTATCTTCCAGGGAGAGAGAATAAGAAAATTCAGGAATATAATGAATAATCTTCCACTTCTAGGCTGCTTGTTTCCTCAGTGCTTTTCTGGCTATTTAACATTGCCGTGTGACTCACCAAGTGGCAGGTGTTTGAGTTGGCCATTAGCCATTTAAAACTAAAGTGACAATGGCCATTGGATGTTGGTAAATTCCTTCCTGGTTTTGCATTTGCATAAGTTCTGGGGTAGGAACAGGTGTTTATTGCTAATGTATTTTATAAAAAATAGTAGGGAGTTTGCCTGAATGGAAGTTCATTTTCCACTGCAATGGAAAGTGCTTCCCCGTTATTCCCTTGGAAAGCCAACAAAACCAAGTCTCCCATCAATAACTGTGTCCAAATTTGGGAAACTGAACCTGACAATGCAAAAAAAAATTGAGTCACAAATATTTCCTTTCTGTACCAGCTTTCTGATTCCAGCCCAAAATGCATATAAAGCATTTTCTAGACAACCTAAACTGCAGTGCATGAACATCTTGTCATGCTCAGACCCAAGGTCCTATCAAATAAAACTGATCGAAATATTTGCCCTGTGACCTGCAACCCAGTTCAGCATTAGCCCTAGATTCAAGGTTCAAAGTGTTTGTAAAACTCCAGATATCCTCTTAAAAATGTTGCAAACAGGAGTTACTTTGTTTGCCTGGCTGGTTTCTTCCTTTGCTTCCTCTACCTAGTAGCTAAAGACCTTCTGTGGATCTCCAGGGATGAGTTGGTGCTGAACTATAAAAACCCTTTGTTAAAGTCACTGCTGCACAACCAAACAAGTAAAGGGCTGGGAGTTCTTATTAGACAATTAATGGTTTACATGACCAAACTACCAAACAAAAATTGCACAGGGGAGCAAATTATGAAATATGTAAATAACCCTGCTGAACAGATCAAGGTGAAAAGCGCCAAAACGCTGCGTGATCAGAGAGAAAATTCCATTAGAGTCATTTTTAAAGGCATTTATTTTCCTTACAATCATAAGTTAATCACATAATATGTCTCTGACAGATATTCATGCACATGCTAAACAGCTCTTTAATTTCTCATACTGTCAGACATACCGATAAGCCATTCCAGGAAGTTCACCAACCGTCTCTGGCTGAAATGCTAATTCCTCAACATGCACAATGTACTGTTAAAAGTACCCGTGTTACTAAATGAAATACAATTGTTTGAATAGACTCACCTGTATTATTTTGTGTATTATTTATTAGTTGCCAACAATTGCTTGCATATTTTGGGAGGTGCAGTGAAAATATGTTTGCCATGGTATGTCTTTGTGAGCAACAGCTGGGGAACTGCTACTGTTGTTAGTTATTATACCAGCATTAAATGTGTGAATTTTGGGACCAGAAAAATGGATAATATGTGTTAAGGTTTGTTGCCATGATAATTAGGGAAGTTACTATGGGGACTGGAAACAAACTAGCAAGTTACTATTAACTATAAAATAAATTCGAGAGGACTTTCGGGGAGTAGGAGGTTGGATTTGGGAGGATGGTGTTTTGTTGAGATTTATAGGTTTGCCCAGAGCCTTTTTTTCTTATTTAGCTTCTTTCTTGACACCAAAAACAGTGGGGGAGAAGGGGAAATCCCTGGTGAAAACCATTATCTGAAGTCACATAAGGATTAAAGCACAGAAATGAGGGGAATGCTTACAGCCACGGGTCTAGGAAAAGACACTAGAAATCGAATCCCATAGAATTCACACTGTAAGTTCTTCAGGGTATGAAGTTTTACCAAAAATACTCCTAAAATCCTGGTTCTTCTCTGCCTTTTCAATGATGCTGTGTTGTACAGTAAATAGTCATTTCATAGAATCATAGGACTGGAAGGGACCTCAAGAGGTCATCGATGTATTCATCTGAGAAATGATCCTATCTTGTATATACAACAGGCTTAAAATACTATTCCCTCTACCCCTGAGTGCAAGAGAGGGTTATTATATAAAAAATATGGGACAAAACAAAACAAAAATCGTATGGAAATGAAACCTGTAGAAAGTAATTTATTCTGCAAAATTAAAAATCTGTGCCTGGCTATGAATGCTATACAAATACCAGAGTGTTTCTCAATTATCCCAAGGTACAAAGAGGAATATTTTCTTCATTTAGTTTTACTGATTATAGACCTAATATCCCCTGTTTCATTGCAGTCTGGTTGTTTTCAATGGGGGTGAAACAAAACACAGGATTGTGTAGCACCTTAAAGATTAACAAGATGGTTTAATAGGTGATTAGCTTTCGTGGGCCAGACCCACTTCCTTCGATCAAATAGTGGAAGAAAATTGTCACAACCATATATACCAAAGGATACAATTAAAAAAATGAACACATATGAAAAGGACAAATCAAATTTCAGAACAGAAGGGAGATGGAGGGGGGGAAAGGAGAGGAGGTAAATGTCTGTGAGCTAATGATATTAGAGGTGATAACTAGGGAAGCTATCTTTGTAATTGGTAAGATAATTAGTGTCTTTATTCAAATTTGCGTGTAAAGTGTCGAATTTAAGCATCTGCTAGCTGGGGGGGAGGGGAAAAATAGCTCAGTGGTTTGAGCATTGGCCTGCTTAAACCCAGGGTTGTGAATTCATTCATGCTTAAATTCGACACTTTACACGCAAATTTGAATAAAGATGCTAACTATCTTACCCATTACAAAGATATAGCTTCCCCAATTATCACTTCTAATACCATTAGCTCACAGACATTTACCTCCCCCTTCTCCTCCCCCCCCATTCTCCTTCTGTTCTGAAATTTGATTTGTCTTTTTCATATGTGTTCATTTTTTTAATTGTATCCTTCGGTATATATGGTTGTGACAATTTTCTTCCACTATTTGATCTGAGGAAGTGGGTCTGGCCCATGAAAGCTCATCACCTATTAAACCATCTTGTTAATCTTTAAAGTGCTACACAGTCCTGTTTTTTGTTTCAACTGCACCAGACTAACACAGCTACATTTCTACCACTATTCTTCAATGGGGGTGGTTTTGCTGTTGCATCTCACAACCATTGGGTTTATTCTCAAAGCCCTAGCTCTCAGAAGCCAGTGGTTACATGAGAATCTCAAGTCACATGTACATAAAGAAAAAGTAAATGTGCAGCCTTCATGGTTGTCGAGAAATTGAAAAACTTGACCCCTTAAGGTTCGAAAGCCAGAAAGCAAATACAAGTTCATTTCTTTTTAAAAATAGCATCATTATGTTTAAACCAGGGGAGCTGACAGCCTCTGTGAGCCCTTGGGTGAGGGATGGGGGGGGCTTAGATCCATGCCCCTGGAAGGGACCGGTCCTTGGGCAGAAGAGGCTAGGTGGGGGAAGCCAGCACTCAGCCCTTAGCACTGGCCGGAGTGCACCATCCAGTGCTTCCATGCCGGGATTTTGGCTGCTGCCATAGTAGTGGTGGCAGCGGACGGGAGCCTTGAATCGCTGGGCCTTGGGGCAATTGCCTCCTTTTGCTTCCCCCATCAACGGCTCTGGTTTAAACCAGTCCCATATTGAATGCTCAGGATTCCCAAATCTGTGCTGGTCTGAACAGGTCCATTTGACCCTGGAGAAATCCCTCCTTCCACGGGGTGTTAAGTTCCACGACTGAGGCAGAAGGGCCATTTTTACACCATGTTCCTATCACCCGAAATCCATGGAACGGTAGCAGGCAGTACAATACTGGTGAGTATTACTCACCTGTTTTCCTCACTGTCATCTGAATCCACCCTGAGAGGCTGTGGGGGCGAATTAGCCTTCTGGGAACAGGGAGGATGGAAGAGTTTCTATAGTGGAGGTTTCGAGAGCGATTGAACCAAACCGTAAACCTTGTATATAATGGAAACCACTTTAAGTGGCACCCCTAACACTTCTCTGTGGGAAGTCACGGGCAACGTCGCTCTTGCAAGAAACTTCATTTTCATTCGTGATGGAAACACTGGCTCTCCATTAGGATGTGACTTAAACAGCATCCACCTCACGCTCTGCAGTTCATCGCCATAATATCACATAAGAGCTGGCAAGACTGTAGTTCAGCACAGTTCACTGACAACAAACATTTTGACATTTACCCTGAAGTAATTACCTCACCTGCCTGTTATCTCTAGAATATGATTCCCAGCTTGTCATTCGGCAGCCTAGAATATCTGTTGAATCAGCAGGTGGGGTTGCCAGATGGTTTCAACAAAAATACCAGATACACTTGACATCACATCACAATCAACATGACATCTTATTTAGAAAATACCGGACATTTATATTTTCTCATTTCGATTTTCTCAATTTGTTTCCCGAACAGAAAGCTCAAATACTAGACTCTCCGGTTCAAAACCGGACACCTGGCAACCCTATCAGCAGGATGCTGAGGAAGGCTAGAGAACACGCCACACCTGCATCCTATGGGCCCAGAAAGCAAAGAACTCCAAACCTATCACTTTAAACCCAAACTCATGTGATGGGGGGGAGGGCTGTCTGACGATTTTTGGATGCTGGTGGTTGGGATACTAGAAATGTGTGCAGACTCCTAAACCTATCCGCACTCTGCAACAGCGTGATTCATTTTCTTCTGGTTCCAATGTGCTTACGGGCAAGAATGACCTTGTTGCACCATAATATTTTCCAAAGTAAAATGACCAAGCTGCTCCACATGAGGACAGCCGGAGCACAGATCAGATTGTGGTGCAGTGTAAATAGTCCCATGGAGAGAGCTCGGCTTTCAGATTTTTGCCTGCCCACAAAACTTCCAGGGGCCTCCCTGGTCACCAGCACTGTTTATCAGGGTTACCTGGCAACCCGCTGGAAAAATTCTGCACCTGGCCTCTCTGACCAGGAAACTCCTGCACTTGCAAATCTAAAAGCCTTCTGTGTACACAAACATAGCAGATAAACACCAGACTGGAGCCTGTCCTTGTAACCAATTAAATAAACAGCTGTTAGGTTTCGGGAGAGGGGGGTGCTTTGCTTTGTAAACAGACTGTGGAAAGCACAAAGAAAGCATCTGCAAGGAGCGTTCAGAATAAATTATTATTTCCCCTCAGATGGGCAGGGGAAGCCACTTACAGGCAGGACCCTAGGACACTGGTACTTTTAAACTGGTACTAGCAAGAGGAGAGGCACACAGCCCAGTCCCCGTGGCCCTCCCTCAGATAGAACCCCCTGATGTGGCCCAGAAGAAAGACCCCTCTTTGTTCATTGTAGAGCCATAACAAAATACAGCCCCTCCGTAATCCCTAGGGCTTCATTTTTGCGCAAGATCCACGGTGCCAAATCAGCAACCAACGCATCTTTGGAGTATGCTTTCAAGAGGTGGAGAGTATTTTTCTGCATGCTGCAGCCGCTCCTCCCTGGGAAACCGCCTTCTTTAGGGGGTGCCTCTGTATGCATCTGTCCTGCCGCCTTTTCCTGCAGATGTTGCCTCCCTTTGATAGGGAACTTAGGAGAACCAATAAAGGGGTAAAACAGCTGACGTGTAGAGTGTGACAAAGGATACTCTGGATGTGGGAAAGTGGCTGGATCGACAGCTTTTTGGGATAGAAAGTGCCTTCTTGTTCTCTTTGGATGGTGGCTAGTAGGATGGGGTCCTGGACCACGACTGGGGCTGCTGCATGTTGTGCTAATGTAAATAAATAAGGATGATGGACGGCATTTCCAGACACTCTAATATTTGTGATTCTCTTTAAAGGATGGCGTGGTGTAAAGTGCATTATAGTCGTGTGTCTGGACGTTAGCTGGACTCCCCTGAAATACACTTTCAACCCTAAGTCTTTCTTAGCAATATCCTTTGCTTGGACTTGTCACCACATTCGGAATCATGGCTGAGATGGCATTGCCAGTCGATGTTGTCGGAGCCATTTTTCTGGCTTTTCAATTTCTGCCCATCTCAGGTAGCATCACGCAGAAGGTTCTCTATGGGGCAGAGTCTCTTCCCAAAGTCTACACATTAGTGTCACTCCAGTGGACACTGGAAACGGGAGGCTCACTCCAGCGAGGCGTTGCATTGGAATGTGGCAATTTCTGGCCTGCATCCAACTGATGGAGCCAGCTCCTGCAGCCCCAGTCCTGCTCCAGTGGCCAGCAAGACGAGTCCGACCACGCTATACTGCCTTCCAGCAGTGTCCGGCCAGCAGACAGGATGGAAGCCAACTAAGATGACCCTGGTTAAGAATGAGCATTTGACAATTTGCTCATTTTACACACCTCTTGCTGTGCCTAGTGGTACTTGCTGCAACAGAGAATCTGGTCTTCTATGAGCACATCCTTGCTTTGAACTTTAAAGTAATCTGAGCCCAGCTCTTGAACATCACAGATATTACAAAATACCTATCATTTTCAATTAGGGGCTCTCATTACTAATACCATCAATGCACTCTCTCTTCACAGTGCTGGTGGACGGTGTCCTCCAGACCAAAAGCCCATATGCCTTCCCAGTCTTTTCAACTTTCAGCTTCATTCTCCTGGGCATCAACTCTTCTCTGACTCCTACTTGACTCATGAATATTGATGGCTTTTAATGAGCAGATTCACCAGACATATAATCCAAATAGCTCTGTCCCACACACCAATGCTACTCACAGGTCAAATTTCATAATGTTTT
This sequence comes from Pelodiscus sinensis, assembly GCF_052426305.1. Lineage (NCBI taxonomy): Eukaryota > Metazoa > Chordata > Testudines > Trionychidae > Pelodiscus > Pelodiscus sinensis. The sequence goes on from NC_143059.1 coordinate 10,536,238, forward strand.
ACATTAGCAATTTAGAATAATGATCTATAACATGTCTCTGTCAAGGGCTTCACATGACATCTATGGTTTACTTAACAAAGGGTGTAAGAAAGTGGGTACGTCTAGACAGGTTTTTTTTTCCCCGAAAGGAAACCCTCCTGCATCCCTGTCTCGGGTCACAACCCCCTGCACCCCAATCAAGAGCTTCCTCTGGTACCCAACTGCTGTCCCAGACCCCTCCATTAATATTGTACAAAAGTGCAGCCCCTCACCACTTACAAATTCTTGGAACGCCTTCCTGAGTGAAAATTATTGCCCACCCCTGCCTTACATGACCTGTCTTGTGTAAAGCCTATCTTAGTTGTGTCATAATCACATCGTAAGTATATTTTCATAAAGAACATGGCATGTAATGTCAAAGAGATCATCACATTTCTAAACTTTGTCAGATTTATTTTTTCATTGTTCGACAGTCTCAGGGGCTGGTGACAGAAAACAATGGGACTCAGTTACTCCACTCCCTCCTTACCGTAGGGCCAACCCCAGAAATCAGGGACAACTTTCACACAGCATTTTCTTGGAACTTTCACCACCTCCTGGGGGATTCAATTGGACACCAGTATCACAGAGTGGCATGTCAGAGACTCCATGACATCCATGTTGGAAGGGTGTGATCATCTGATTATTATTAGAAACGGGAGCTCATTGAAATTTTTCAACTGAACAATTGTCCCTCTGAAAAATGAGTGTGTCAAAAACTTTAATGTGAAAAAAAATGTGTTTTTGAATGAAATTTCTCATTGGGAAATTTTAAATAGTTCCTTTAAAATGTCTCCATTTTATCCATCTCTGTTATTCCCACAACAACAAATCTGCAAGCTTCATAAACTCAACTTTATGGAGAGGCCTAAAATCTGCCGCTTTGCAGCTAATTTAGCAGACAGGGCCTCAGTCGAGGAAGGGAAGGAGAGACTTTACAGTGAAGAAAAAGATTACTCTGGATCAGTAGCTATGATAACAAAAGCAGGCATTTTCAGAGAGCTAATTAATCTGGACCGAGCTGTATCAAGAGCCTTATAAAGCTTTGTCAACTGAATCTGGCATGACCAAGTAGTGCAAAGGATGCAAAGTGGAAACTTGTTTGGGAATTAGTAACTGGAGTGCTATTGCCAGTGTGAGTACCATAAAAGCCTTTTGTGACAGTTTTACCTGAAAATGGAGCCACTCACGTTTTGCTTGACTGTCATTGTCACTGAGGTAAGAGATGTTTTTCTCTAATCTGAACACTGGAACTGACATAAGCAGTTGGCAACATAACACTGAAGCATAAGCGTGTTGGATGTCCTTTGTGGCTGTCATTTGGTTTTGCCCATGTAACTGTTTTTAAAATGAATCGCATTTTAATGTGGTTTAAAAACACCTTTAAAAATGATGATCTGGTCTGAGAGATAGAATAAGCACCGTGGCAAGGCACTTTCTTTACGGAGGAAGTGTGTCTTGTGAAGGCAGGGTTCTGATGAGGGGTGTCATGTGACAAAATAACTGTAAAAGTTCCATGAACATTTTCACACCCAGTCATTTGTCATGTGCAAGATGTTGAGACACAAAAGAGAGGATAAGTATTTATAACCGGTAACATAAGTCTATCACCATCTGCAACAACATTAAGGTGCCAGGCTACCAAGACAACTGACAGACTTGCCGGGCCCCTGGGCAAGGTGGGGGAGGAGAGTGGCCAGAAGAGGCGGAGCCTTGGGTGGAATGGGTGGGGCAGCCAGTCATCAGTACCACCCAGAATGCACCACACTGCTCCCGGTCCCCTCCCCCACCCCCCACACACACACTAGCACCTTGAATAGCTGGGCCTTGGGGCAACTGCCCCCTTCCTCCATTCTTTTGTGGTTTAAATTTAAAATCTTACCTGCATTTTTCTGGCAACTTTTACAGGAGAAATAAAGAAAAAAACTCGATTCCTATTGTCCAATATAAAATGCAGACACGAAACAGCAGACGGCTGGAATGCAGCTCCCAGCATCCTCTCTTCAACTTCATACAGATAAGGATTTTTTGAGCCGGATGCCACCTTTAATATGCATAAATATGCTGGGCAAGCTTTAGAATCCCCTCAAGGTCTTTTTATGATCAGGTATGCTAAAATCGTGTATGTAATAGTGATACACATTGTATATTGCTTTGCTTAGCCAAAATAAGGTGTCTCATTTACTGGTGAAAGCTGAGGTGTCATCTAATGAAGGAGCTGTTGGGAATAAAATGTATTTTTTTCCCCCAGTAATTATATTCTGATGGCTGGTAGCTCAAAGACAGACCTGAGGAAAATCAAATTGTGTTTCTGAAGCAATGAAATAATAAGAAATTATGACAAGGTGTGCAGTTTCCCTTCCTGGTGACAATATATAGTCTTGCCAGGGTGACCAATCCATGATTTCTTCAGTAATTATCTATAAATACCAGTGTATATCATATTCTATAATAAAGGAGACAGTAGACTGTATGCGATTTTAGGTTATAAAGAGACTATATATCTAGGGGCTTAACTGTAAATATCCATGAAGCATCTCGAAATCTACTATACTTTTGTCTAACTTGGAATCCTTGTTCTCAGCCAAATTAGAGTTTGAGAGCCTAAGTCTATAACCAACAGGAGAAAGGCTTTGTGGGCATTGGTATTTGCTGTTGGCATGAATTGGCTTAAGTCTGTTGAACTGAAGTGTACTGCATTAAAATACAAGTGGTTTAGAGACACTGGTTAAATTACGAGATGGTGGAATGAAGTTAGCACAAAAGAAATAACAGGAAATCTACATTTAAAAGAGAGGCAGGGAGGCGATACAAACTATAGCAGACATGTAATCAATGGGGGAAAGGAAGACGTCTTATGAAAAGTTGTCCCCTCTGCATGTTGATTTCTAGTCAGGCTATTTCTTTAAAAAATAGGTCTTTAAACTGATTTTGCTCGACACGGTATTTCAAAAAGGGAGAACTCCAACCCTTCCTTTTCCATTTTCAAGCCTATTGGCTTGTAAACAACTAACTATGGAACTTATATCTCTGACGCAACTCACACTTTACATTAAAGTTGATTCACTCTGCTAACTGGATCATGTCAACTCTTCCTGGTAATCTTACTCACCGGGTAGTCACATTGACTGCACGGGGGTTGTATGTGCGAGTACCGATACTTGTGTGTGTAAGTGATCACAGGATCTGGCAATGTGCTCTATGTACAATAAAAGTGTGAACCCATACATCCCGCAGCCATAAATCTACACTCCTGCAACATCAGTTGCCTTTGGTACAATAGCCCTGTGCTTTCTAATGTTCAAAACAGAACATAGATCCATGTTAATACTTGCTCATGGCTTTTTGTTGCTATCTTCTCTTCCGTTGATACTAAGCAAAGCCTGATGATCGTTCCTGCTATGGAAAGGAATTCTTATTAGCCTTCAAATTCTATCCAAAAATGATTTCTCTGCCACCCTCATGAAATGTGGTTATTATTGACCCCCCCCCATGCACTTGGACTACTTTCTCTCTGTCTCATTCTGCAACAACTCTGAGGCTATGTCTACACTGTTGGGGGTTTTCAGCAGAAGATATGCAAATGAAGTGTTCATTTGCATATCTCACGGTCTCATTTGCATATCCTCTTCCAATCCTTTTTGCGGAAGAGGTTTTGCCATTAAAAAGCCCCGTGTAGACGGGGCCATTTGTCGGGGGGGGGGGGAAAACCCTTTTGCACAAGATCCTGTAAACCTCATTTTTTGAAGAAGAAGGGATCTTGCTCAAAAAGGGTTTTTCCGACAAATGGTTCCGTCTACACAGGGCTTTTTAACGGCAAAACCTCTTCCACGAAAAGGATCGGAAGAGGATATGCAAATGAGAACGTGAGATATGCTAATGTACGCTTCATTTGCATATCTTCTGCCAAAAAAACCTGCAGTGTAGACGTAGTCTGAGTGATCTCCCAGTTCTTTGCCCAGCTGCTGCTATGCTAAAAAGGCACATGAATTTATGTTCGACTGGTGATGCGCCTGTAAAATGTGCCATATGCTCATTGCTTGATTGAGGGCTGGGCAGGTTTTAAGACATATTGCCAGTTTGGTCTGATACTACATAGAGAATGTAATTTCAATGTGTTTACTTTCTTAGCATGCTAGTTATTTCCCCTCTTTTTGTGTTTCTCTACTGACTTCTGCTGAGTCCCTCTCATGCAAAGTTTGCGAGCTTGATGAACTGAGCACAACATTTTCCTTCTCAGGGCTGTTTTCTCTCAGCTACTTTTAGTACCAAATTCCATTTATTTAGCAAAGGATCAGCAGGACTTGAACCAAGGCCTGTAGGGCTAATAGGAAAACAACGGCCTCTCACTGGTGCCATTGGACAGCTCTAACCTAATTTCCCTCTGCAACCTCCAATCCGCAGAGGCTGAATGCAGAGTTGTTGACTCGAGTCCCACGACTTGAACTCAAGCCCGACTTAAGTCACCTAGGTGACTTGACTTGAGACTCAACTTGGGTTCATTGTTTGTGACTTGAAACTCGACTTGAGACTTGCTAATTTTGTTCAATTAACTTGGTGAAAAAATTGTCCGAAAATGCCGATATTGATGGCTTGTACAAAAGTGACTTGTTGTTTTTTAAATTAAGACTTGAGACTTGACTTGGGACTTGACTTGAAAGTGACTTCAGGGACTCCAGACTCAACTTGAGACTTGAACTGTAATGACTCGAAACTCGACTTGGACTTGACAATGATGACTTGAAGACAACACTGTCTGAATGCCACAGGAAGTTCCATCTCAGGTGATCCAACTGACAGCTGTCTGAGAGATACCTGATTGGCTGCTGGATGGGCTGCCCATGGGGGACTAACCCACAAGTATCTATGCAACTATGTGGCTCTCTGACTAGCTGTTATTGCTGTCCTATTTCTGAATTCCTCATATTGCCATTGGTTCTGATTTGAATCCGAATTGACTCTGGAACTCTAACACTGATGCTGATACCTGGTGTTGATCCTCCGCTGGACTTTGACATCTGCTTGGGTTCCTGTTTCCCAAGGTCCTGCCACTAGCCCTGCCTACATTCCCCCAGGATTCTGACAGTTCAGAAGTTATAAAAAAGTTTTCCTATTCAACCAGTGATCTGCCAACCTGAACCTTTATCCAGCTGCCTCTTACAGCATCAACTAGTAACTCTGCAGTCAAAATCTTCACTGACAGTTTTCCTGCTCATGCAGGAGGCAGAATAAAGCCCTAGCTGTTTACTGAACCGGTGCAGCAGGGCTAACAGGATCTCCCTTACCTTACGTAGTCACTTAAACCAGTAGAAAATCAGGAAAAATAAACAGCTATAACTCCAAGACAGGCACATGCAACCTCCCACTGAAATCAACTGGAGTTTTGCCACTGCCTTTCATAGAAGCAAAAGGAAGTTCCTTGTTGTAATATAGACCCATTTCGCTAGAACTATTTGAAAAAAAAGAGGGAAAATCCATGTTTAAAAAAAATCCCACTTCTACAAGTTGGAATTTTCCAAATTTTGAGTAAATGTCAACCAGCTGTGTTTTTGGAGCACAGCAATGTTGTGAAGACAATTTGAGTGCTGTAGGCCAAGTTCTGTAGTTCACATTCCTTCTTTAAACAGGCAAAATCTACACAGAGCATAGTGGGAGCGTGGTTGATTGTGCACTTCATAAAGAAGGTACATCCATCAGAGACATCTATCTTCAGCCTGTAACACATCCCTTATGAGTTGCTAACGTCACTTGAATGTATTTACAAAAAGGAGACCTAAAAATATAAGAAGTCTGTCCTAGAACCTCTAGTATATGAAAACACACTTTAGGGTGAGTGTTCTCCATTGTAGCCCCTTTGCTCTTTGAGCCAAAATAGCTTGAACTTGTTGATTTTCAGCAAAGGAAAACAGGAGCAATGAAAGTTCCTAACCCAGCCAGGGTAGATTTTCCCCAGTGCAGTCTCTGGGTAGGACATAGATCACGTAGGGTGTATAACAGGGCAGGAGACAGTGTCTTAGATGCTGTAGGGCTCTCTGGAGCAGAGGTTCCCAAACATATTTTGCTGTGCCCCTCCTTTCCCATAGGGTCACATAACAGTCTCCTACCTTACCGCCAAATACAGGAAGTAACTCACCAAGGGGAATGGGTGGCTCATGCCCAGGGTGGTCGTGGGACCTGGCTAGCTCCATCCTCAAAGAAGCCCTTGGCAGCATGGCAGGGAGTGGACCAGGGCGCCTCACTTTCCCACCCACCCTCTGTCTCCTCCAGGCTCTGGAGATCAGTGGGGCCTGGAACAATTTGTAGAGCGGAATTGCTGAAACACAACCAAACTGTACACCCTGTATATAATGGAAGCCACTTCCAGGCAAGGGGGTGTGGCAGCCCCTTCCCCCTCCCCCTACCACCACCCACAGTTCCAGCACCTATGCCACAGTGTTTGTAATTTGTAGGGCTCTGGCCAGGCCAAGGTGGGGCAGCTTTGGGGCAAGCACACAGGGGGTCCCAGCAGTCAGGGAGTGGTGGAAGAGAAGAGCAGCTGGCTACTGTGGGAGCATGACTAGGCTACACTCCCTCACTCCCTTGGGACTCCTTGGGACTCAAACATGAGGTCAGCTGCAGCCTGTACCCTACCTCATGCGCCCCAATAATCTCCTTGCACCTCCGAGGAGGGAGCATGGGGAGGGGTGAAAGAGAGAGAGGCTCTATCATTTAAAAACCAGTGCCCCATAGAAAACACATCCATGAGGACTCTCAACTGCTTCAGGCTGAAGACCAGCCCTTAGACATCTAGGGCCCTGCACCATCTCCCTCAGCGATGCCAGAACTATGGGTGCTGAGGGGCTAGTAATAACAAGCACCAAGTACATGGTTTCCATGATCAGCCCCCCTCACCATAAAAAATTGTTCCAGCACTCCCGTCTCCCAGAGCAGTTTCTCAGCTCAGAGTCAGTCAAGCCCTTTGGGGACAGCGCACCATTTTTGTGCGGCCTCCCCTCAGGCTGCAGGAGGCACAACAAAGACTCTTTGGCTGGAGCGTCTGCCAGCCGCTGCTTGGTAGGAGACATGGATGGAGAGGATGAGGGGAGGGTGAGGAGGGAAAAGGGCTGCTGCTGCTTGGAATGTATTAGTCTCCTGAATTATATCTCGAAATCTATGCCACGGGTGGCCAGACATCTGGGTGGGAGCTCTGTGGCATGGAGTTTTCCGTCTAAGTAAAATACACAAAAAGAATCTCCAAGCTCTCATTTGGTCACTGTTTTGTGAGGGGGCGTGTGCTGAGACATAGATCTATGTTGCTGGAATAGGAGTTTTAGAGAGTAATTAGAGCAGCATAATGGTACAGGGACAGCTTAATGATGTGCATTCCTTGAATTAAAGGATACAAGAATTGATCTGCAATAACAGGACTGTGTAGATTGGAAGATAGTAAAGTATGATCCTGCTGTGATCAGCAGGTATTTAATGTCTTCTCTGTCTTTCTTCCTTGTTCCTTTAAAAGAATCTGTTTGCAATTATAGCATGTTTTGATTGTGAAGTCAGAATATTCATCTCAGTAGGTTTTATGATAAAATGACATAAAAACGGTAGTTTTCATTCCATTATCTCTTCTCTTCTCTTATACTTTTAACAGAGTTATTTGGTTCTGGACTTGGGTGATATGGTGGTTGCTGTATGTATGTGAAATCTTTCTACTTTTTTAGTTATGCTATGGCTACTTCATTAAAGCACTTTACAGTAACTGCAGCCATTGACTGGGCATCAGGGAATAATTAAAGGTTTTCTGTTTTGTTTTTTAATTTATAGAAGCAATAACCATGCAGTTCTAGTTTAAGAAATGAAGACATTTTTTTTATCATCTGTCTTGGTTTCCTTCTCGTTGAATTGTTGCAAATACATTATTACATGAATATGTCTCTTTTTTCTGATTATAAATAGATTGATTTCCTTGAATGCTTTCAGTATTTGCATTTGCCAAGTCATTTCTACAAACAAATTCCAGTACATCGGTTGTTTACAAATTGTTCGCTTTGAATATTCCCAGTGTGTGACTGGTCGTGGTTTTGTTTCTGTTGTCTGATGGGAAGACTGAATATTTTAAAGAGTGGGTTATTGATTATGGAAGAACGTATAGTGATTAGGACTTGTAAACTGGTAGATCTGATCACCAGCCTGAGAGAGCCAGCCATGCCCAATTCCATTTGTGGCCCTTCTTTTTCAGGGCTCTGTCAGTTTATTTTTCAACACACAACCAAAAGACAATGTAGAAAGAAAGCAATAATTTCATGGAGGTTAGGTCCATAAAAGGCTATTAGCCAGGGGATAAAATGGTGTCTTTGGCCTCTGTTTGTCAGAGGCTGGAGAGAGATGGCAGGAGACAAATCGCTTGATCATTGTCTTCGGTCCACCCTCTTTGGGGTGCCTGGTGCTGGCCATTGTCGGCAGACAGGATACTGGGCTAGATGGACCTTTGGTCTGACCCAGTACGGCCGTTCTTAAGTTCTTATGTTCTAATAGCCCAGTTCTGGACTGAGACTGTGTAGCCCTCTGGCATCCAGTAACTTTAGGGTCTGGACTTCTCTAGTCTAGGGGATCCACAGAACTTGCTTGCTCCCTGGCCATCTTCTGCAGCATCCACAAGAGAGTATACACTCAGCTCAGGCTTCCTCATTGAGCCGGGGCCCTCATTTGCATCTTCTCGCTAGCAATCAGACCCACTCGTTAGGCGATTTTCAGGAAAGCCTCAAGGTTTACCTGCGGGACCAAACAGCCTTGCGCCACTCCTTCTCTGAGACCCCAACCCACTCATTCCGTCCCCCCTTCCCTCCACTGCTTGACCTCTCCTCTCTTACTCAGTCATTTTAACCCAATGTAAACAGGCATGCTCTGGTGAGACACTACTGAAAGTATCTAATTCAGGACAAACTGCTGAGAGACAGGTCTGCCACAGCCCAAGACTGGGGGGCCTTCACTGTAAGGTTCACCAACCCAGTCCCAAAGAGCACTTCTGTCTCTCCCCACTGGCTCTCAAGAAGCCCTGCAATCAATTCCCTCAGAGACGCCTGTTCCCCTGTGTCACCCACCGCCAGTACCACTCCTTCTACAGATGAGTAGTTATGAAAACCAATTTCAACAAACAAAAGTTTCTTCCAACACCAAAGCACCAACCACATGTCAATATATAACTGGGGCCTTACCCCCAAATCCCACTGTTGCCAATCCTTTGATTTCTAAAATCTAAAGGTTTATTCATAAAAGAAAGAAACAAACAGAAGTGAGAATTAATAGTGTTAAAGGAATGAAACACATACGACATTTGCAAAGTTCTTGATTTAAGCTTGTAACAGTGATGGAATAAACTGTTGGCTCAGGCCAAGCCTCTGGTTACTTTCAAATCATTGGAAGAATCTCAGGTCCTTAGCTGGAATACTCTAATTGGCATAAATCCACAGTCCACAGATCTTAGCAGGAGAAAAGCTGGAGCAGGAAAGAGGCCAAATAATGGCATTCCCAGAGCTTTTTATATCTTCTCCCATGTGGAGGGACACCCATTGTTCGTACTGTGGAAAATTACAGTAACAGAATGCAGTTCGTCACACGAGCTGTCACGTGAGCGAGTCACATGACCATGCATGACTCGGTTCTTTACAAATGGAAGCCATTGTCCTCATGCTAGTTTGAACCTTTGCAAGAAAGTCTATTCAGTGTAGGTGGGTGTCTCCTGTGCTTCATCGTCAGTTGAGAGTTTCTTGATGAGTCCTTCAACTGAAATAGTCCCTTCCAGACAGGCCAGCTAAATACTTTATGGGCGTTACTCCAGGAGCCAACATTTGAAATACAGATATAAAGCTAAAGTTCTTATCTTCAAGTGCAAACAGAATAGCAGTCTTCAAACACCTGAAGTTAGGGTTCCAAAGGGGATGGAGCCAGGCTGTTCTCAGTGGTGGCAGATGACAGAGCAATGGTCGCAAGTTGCAGTGTGGAAGGTCTAGATTGGATATTAGGAAAAACTATTTTACTGGTGAAGCACTGGAATGGGTTTACCTAGGGAGGTGGTGGAATCTGCACTCTTAGAGGTTTTTAAGGCCCAGCTTGACAAAGCCCTGGCTGGAATGATTTATTTGGGGTGGGTCCTATTTTGAGTAGGGGATTACACTAGATGACGTCCTGAGGTCTCTTCCAATTCTAATCTTCTATGATTCTATGATACATGCACACAAATGGCATAATCATAACAAGTAAATCATCACTTTTCCAACAGTATCTCACTCAACAACATTTGCCTGTTGCAAATATAGAACTCCGGTTGCAACACTGATCTACATATCCATAGTTCAATCAGATAACATCACATCAAGCTTGGGAGGTTGAAAACTAGACATCTGGCAACCCTAATACAAGGCCAGTTGCTCCCTGGCCTTTAAGGGGGCAGCCCATCATGTTACATCACCTTTCTAGGCCTCATTTTTGTTCCCAATTAAAATACAATAAACTTTTGCCATTTGCCAACATTTTCTCAAATAAGCCATTAGTTATCTGACTACTCAATAGACTCTTTAATATGACCCAGCAAATAACAGGAGAGTCCGCTCGCTTGGTTTATTGATAAAAGTAGTCCCACATTCCTGTTTTTATTATTTGATTTGGTTCTGCTCACGACATAAATTGTGAAACTCCTGCTGTAAAATCCTACACAGCCATATGCCCCAATAAGCAGTCTAGTTTACTTTGGTTTATATTTCAGGGAATGGTTCAATATGTGAGTAGCCATCACTCAAGTGTTCTTCAGGCTGAGGGACATGACCCTCGTTAATCTTAGAGTAACCCATGTTCTACACAAATCTAGTGTCTCCTTTAATTTTTGTATTGTGTTCCTGGAAAATTATGTACACTAGAAATGCAAAATCATTAAACTACTTCTTCCTATCAAAAGAATGAATCCTAGCGCATTTGCATTTCCCTGAAGAGGCCAGGACTCAGCAAAGCACTTAACCATATGTTGAACTTTAAAGTGCTTTAGGAAGATATACAGGCCCTGCTGAAGTCAAAGGCAAAGCTCCCATTGACTACAACAGGGCAAGGTTCTCCTGTTAAGTTAAAACATGTGCTTAAGTGCTTGGCTGAATAAGGATGGGGATTAGTCACCTGCTTAATTGCTTGGCTGAAGGTGGGGCTGGAATGATTTTATTTAATCCTGTATGTGGGGCTTTTGTGATACCTTACAGCCACTGGCAAGTTGAGAGTTCTGAGCGTGAGCCTAGGCTGTGAACTAGTTCTCCCATCCTTAATGAAGATAGAGAAAGGCTGCCAATCTATTATTCTATGAACTAACTGTTCCTGTCTCATTTCAGGTCAACTGATTGTGTTGGCAAAACATGCCACATTAGTTTAATGTTTAAAGTCCAGAAGGAATCCACTCAATGGGGAATTTCTATCATCTGATTTTCCATTATTTTATTTCTTTGTCTTTATTTACTTAGTAGAAGTGTTTGCTAACCTACTGGCAATTAGGCAGTGCTAGCTTTTATTTCTCCCTAAAACAGACTCACATGGAATAACAGCCATCTGTGGTTATAAAATTTACTGCTCACACAGGATATTATAAAAACAACTGGTGGAGCTGCTTGGAAAAAAAGTTTAAAAAATAGAGGCTCCATTTAGTATTTTGCTTCAAGGAAGAGGAGAGAGGACTTTTTAATCATATTTTATTCCGGGTATTTGTTTGGAGGATATCAACTCTTTCAATGACAGAAGTTTGATTTTTAAAGTATTAGGCTGACTGTACAAGGTGGGAGACAGCAGTAAAATAAACCTAACTAAATGACTCCACAAAGCAGTTTCATATGTAAACTCAAAAGCATTATGTGCGCTTTTTGCTCAAGTCATAGTATTTTCACTGCACATAAAATATTTTTCTATCTGTATCAACACACATCAGGAAATGCACACTTGTTTTAGAGCGGCACAAAGACAGAATCCTAGAACACTAGAACAGGAAGGAACCTCGAGAGGTCATCAAGTCCAGTCTTCTGCCCTCACGGCAGGATCAAGCTACAATTCTGGATGCCAATTCTGGTTTAGATCTGGATCTTCAGCTGGTGTATATTGTCATGGCTCCATTAACTTCAATGGAGGAACAGCAGTATACACTGGCTGACGATCTGGCCTTCAGTCGCTGGCACTAATTGATTGTGATTGGAAGCAGTTTAAAATAAGCACGTTTTCCCTGATTTTTCTTTCCATTTCTTCTTGAGGGCTTGCAGCTTAAAAGCAGGATGAATTGCATATTGGCTAGACAATGGAGAAATGCATTTAAATAAAGGCAATCGGATGTTTAAGGCCAAGGATATCAGAAAGCAGAGTAGACAGACTCAACACATGAATTCATCCAAAGGCCTTATCCTCTTATAGGCACAGCTCACTGTAGTTTAGAAGAAGCTTAATCTCAATCCTTATATTTTAATGTATTCCAATATATTGCATATAGGGTTTACATACAGCACAAATTACATCCAAACTGTGAAGACCCGAAAAAAACCCCTTTTTTAGAAAAAAAAACGCTCATCCTTAAAAACAGTTTACGCTTTTTTTTTTTCTCAAAAAAGCGTTTTTTGGCCGAAAAAAATGCATCCAGATTGCTTTCACTTTCGAAAGATCCTCTTTTGAAAGTGAGATCGGAAGAAGATATGCAAATTCCCGGGGAATTTGCATATCCTCCGGAAAAATCTACATAGTCTAGACATAGCCATAATCAGGGCTCGACAAATAGTGTAATCTACTCGCCTGTGGCAAGTAGATTACACCCCGGAAGAGCCGGCGCGGAGCGATCTGCGCATGTGCAGAGTGCAGAACCGCGCAGCTGGCGAGCAGAGCTCGCCACCACTCAGCAAGCCCTGGCCATAATAAAGACCCAACTTAACATGAAAAGACTAAATACTTTTAAAACTAATACCCAGCATTTGGTACATAACAGATGGGTCAGAAAAGAATCAAGTTGAAAGATGTGTCCTTTTCACCTATTCAAAGAGCCCATGGAATTTGCATATCCTTTTTTGAAAAAAAGTAGTGTAGACGTGTCCTATGAGAGCTATTTACTGAGATGCCACAACTTGCAGCTAGCATTCTTACCATGTGCACACGAAGGGTATGTCTACACTACCCTCCTAGTTCGAACTAGGGGGGTAATGTAGGCATACCGCACTTGCAAATGAAGCCCGGGATTTGAATTTCCCGGGCTTCATTTGCATAAGCGGGGAGCCGCCATTTTTAAATCCCCGCTGCTTCGAACCCCGTGTAGCGCGGCTACACGGGGCTCGAACTAGGTAGTTCGGACTAGGTTCCTATTCCGAACTACCGGTACACCTCGTGGTAGTTCAAATCCCGGGCTTCATTTGCAAGTGCGGTATGCCTACATTACCCCGCTAGTTCGAACTAGCGGGGTAGTGTAGACATACCCATACTGACTTCTTGATGTTACCTCCAAAGTCTTCCCTCTTGCAACCTCTGCTCCTCCCTCCAAAATCCACCAGCTACCCTTTCTTTTTCTGCTTCTCTCTAGGCAACATTGTGGCAGACCAGGACCTCTGAATCCTTTACAGACTGTGGTGCCCTTACATAAAATAAAATGTACCACACTGGCTACCACAATTCTCATACCAACAGAAGGAGGAAGATGGCTTGGGGTAGAGGAGAGGGCAAGGAAAGAGAACTGATATTTCAAAGCTTCTTGCAAGCTTATTATAAAGGGAAGGGGAAAGAAAAGATTAATAGGGTCAATCGGTCATAGGTTAAAGCAAACAGGAAGGTTTTAAATGGGAAATAACTCAGTGGGAGAAGGGGTGAGAAGGCGACTTCCAGATCAATGGGAAAGCGCAACATAAGAGCAATGCTCACTAATTGTGGAGTCTTGAGGAAAGAGAGAGAAGGCCAAAATTAGTATGCGGTCTTGAGCAGCAGGGGAAGTAGGTGGATATGGGACCAAAGAGAAGGGGATAGAATGAGTTTGAACCCAAGAAGAGCCGTTGTGAATTTGGTTTTTGAGATAGTGAGAAGCCCTTCGTTCAGCTCCAGGAGCTCTGTGTTGTGAATAGCAGGACTGATGCTCATTTCCTGCAGAGCTGTATATAAAACGTGCGCAGCATCTGTCTGCTCTGTGCCTGGCTCTAATCAATGTTCCTAGTCTCGTGCATTCAGGAGTAACACATTTACACAGAATAGTGATAGAAATGTAGCTGTGTTAGTCTGGTGTAGCTGAAACAAAAAACAGGACTCTGTAGCACTTTAAAGACTAAACCATCTTGTTAGTCTTTAAAGTGCTACATAGTCCTACATTTACACAGAGTATGGACAATATATGGAAAAAAACCAGGGTTTGTCTATGATCCAAAGTAGAAGCTTTTTTGCTGTCATTCCTTTTAACACACCCCTCTGATGCTACTGTCACCTCTTCTGTATTGCAGATTGCAATTTAAATACATTTCAGCAGAAGATGGTTTTCTTTTTAACTAAATGGCACTCGCTTCCTCTTGTTTCCCCCTCCCCCTGCAGTGATAGAGTCAAACAAAAAGGCCACAAGATCAAAGATTAAACTGAAACTAAGCCAGACATCTCCTGCACTCAAATAGTTATCTCCTTTGTTCATGGTTCACGTAGAAACCTCCCCTTGCACAATGCCATATTCTTCATTCTCGGGAAATCACAGGAGCAGATGCTCCCTTTGACATGTGGATACAAGTCACAGATTTGGAGGCTTTCTTGATTTGTGTTGGCTAATACAAAAGTTACTTCAGCTGAACTCTGAGTAGTGGAGAAACATACTTCCCAAACTTGCTTTGATTTCTTGACAAACTAACTGGCAGAGATTAGGACAAGTGTTCTTTGCTTATTTAACTCTCTCCATTGTTTACTTTCTTGCAAAAGTGGGATGAAATTAATTTTCCTGCATGGAGATGTTTTGTTTTTCTTTCATTGAGAAATGGATGTTGGCTGTGCATTTTCTTCCTTTATTAAGAAAAAAAGTCAGTCCTTACTGAATTTATTGCTGGTAGGAAAATGTTGATGGTTTGGCAGCTCTAGAGACTGATTTTCTCATGTTTATTTTGTATTTATTTATTTATTATATTAGTATGTTGGAGCCCCAGTTACAAACCAGGAGAACTCCTTGTGCTAGACCTTGGACAAACACAGAACAGATGCACAGACCTTACCCTAAAAAGAGCTTACATTCCAAGTAAAACTACATTCCACGAGGAGTAATAGGAATAGGAAGCCTAATCCGAACTACCCACTCCGTGCCGCGTGTAGCCGCGGGCACGGAGTCCGAACTAGCAGGGCTTTAAAAATGGCGGCGCCCGGCAAGATGCAAATGAAGCCCGGGAAATTCAAATCCCGGGCTTCATTTGCAACTTCGGTTGCCTACATTAACCACCCTAGTTCGAACTAGGGTGGTAGTGTAGACATACCCTAAAAGTGGCCCCACAGTGCTGTGTGAACTCTTATGTGGAGAGAACACATCTAGTTCAATCTCCATGCTTGTCCAGGGAGAATTTCACCCTACATTCAGGGCCAAAACAATGCCTATTCCGTGCTGGGCTTGAGTGATTCATGCTGCCTCACTGTGTAGGGTTGCCAGGTGTCTGGTTTTGACCTGGTCAGTCCAGTATTTTTGCCTCCTGTCCGGTAAAAAAAATCAGAAAATACCGGACACCTAAAATGTCAGGTATTTTCTGGGTTTTTCCCCTGCCAGGAGGTGAAAATACCGGACACCTGGCAACCCTAAAACACACTCAGTAACTGGGCCCAGCCCCGGACCTCCCCCTGGGCCCGTGGGCCCCCGGATCCCCTCCACTGGACTCCCTGATTACCTGGTTTCGCAGGGAAACTGCCTTCTGGCACGATCAAGAAAACAAGATGGCCACCGGCAAAAAGCCTAAAGACCTGAAGCAAGGGGAAGCAATGCCTTCCCTGGGTCTTAGTGTTCAACCTCTCCCCTCTTCCCATCCCTATTCCGACTCTGCATGTACTTAAAGGGGCCATGCTGTTTTATTTTATATATTTATTTATTTATTTTGCTTAATAATTCGCGGGATCCTTTTTTTCCTAACAACTTTGGTCTCCCCCCTTTTTTCCCCTTAACAGAATTTTTTCCCGTGTTTTTTTGGGGGGGAGGGGGGTTGGTATTTTTGATTAAACCATCTGGCAACCCTACCTCTGTGCAGGGGTGAACTTCCTGAGACTACTTCCAACGCTTCAGTTTTTAAACTGGTCACTGTGAGGGGGATAAAAACAGTCACCTAATCTAATTTAAGTCACTGAACAGCTTTCAACAAAGGAAGACCTTTTGTCTCTTGCTATTTAGGCCAGGGATTCTCAAACTTCGTGGCAGCACAACCCCCTTGAGACAAAAAAATTATGACATAACCCTGGGAGAGGGACCAAAGCTTGCACCCCACACAATCCCAAGCAGCAGGCCTGTAACCTGAGAATCACCACCCACGCTGATGCCCTCACGTTTTGGCTTGAGCTTTGGCCCCCAGATGGTGGGATTTTCGGTGTGGGCTTCGGCCCTGGACCCCAGCAAGTCTAAGTCATCCATGGTGACCCCATTAAAATGGGGCTTTGACCCCTTTGGGGTCCTAACCCACCGTCAGACTATCTAGATTATAGTCAGAGCAACAGTTCAAAAATGAAATGTCCTGTACCTTGTTCTTATACCCCCACAAGCCAGTCAACCCCCTCATGATACCCTGCAATGTAAACTGTTGTTTATACTGAAAGGGAAAGCTTTTCAAAGGTGCATTTAGGCTCCCACGGATACATTTTCAATAGGAATGGAGCACTTTATCTGTGAAAGCATTTTTTAAATCCCACCAAACATGGACCTTCATTTTTAGGCGCCTAAATCTTTTGGCTATCTGTACCCAGAAGCCTAGTACCTCAAATGCAAGATAAAGAGTGAGATGTGGATTTCCTGTTTACCAGTGGGAAACTGTTGGGCTGCGTCTAGACTGGCATGATTTTGCGGAAATACTTTTAACAGAAAAGTTTTTCCGTTAAAAGTATTTCCGCAAAAGAGCATCTAGATTGGCAAGGATGCTTTTGCACAAAAAGTGCTTTTGCAAAAAAGCATCTGTGCCAATCTAGACGCGCTTTTGCACAAGAAAGCTCCGATGGCCATTTTAGCCATCGGGCTTTCTTGTGCAAAAAATTACGGTGCCTGTCTACACTGGCCCTCTTGCGCAAGTATTCTTATCCCTGAGCGGGAGTGTGAAAGTATTTGTGCAAGAAGCACTGATTTTGTATATTACAAAGTCAGTGCTCTTGCGCAAATTCAAGTGGCCAGTGTAGACAGCTGGCAAGTTTTTGCGCAAAAGCAGCCGCTTGTACGCAAAATCTTGCCAGTCTAGACGCACCCTTGTTGTATTAATATTATAACTTTATAGGACATTTTGCACCACAGCCTTTAGTGGTTTTTAAATAATCACTCTATGCGGAGGGGTCTCTCCTTCTTTGGAGTCTTGGGGATTAAATTGGTAACTAAACCCTAACAGGGAGGTAGAAAGAATCCCAAATAAAATATACAGTGTATATGTTGTAGAACATGTGAGAGCTTTAAATGAACAGGTCTAAAATACTACCTCTATTCAGGGCACAGCATTAATATTTTCCAGCATTAATAGTATTTTTTACATTGTGTCTCAAATAATTTCACAGATATCTTTGTATATGTGGATGTATGTGTTGAGAGACACACAGACATATACACACTGACCTTCCTGGGTCAGGGTTAGTCACAGAGATTGTGGTATGCAGGATGTTACACAATCATGGAAAAGAGGAAAACTGTGGCCTAGAACATCCCTATCCTTATAGAAAATGCCAGGGCGTCTTTTAAGTCCATGCAAAGCAGACATAACTTCATTTCTTAAGGTCTCTGTCAAAAGACTCATGTACAGTAACTGCCTGGCACTCAATTTATCTCCCTTCGAAGGAGGAAGGGCTGCGTTGACCTTGCATTTTCAAGGATTCTGCGGTAGGTATTTCAAACTTGATGCTTAGATCAATCACTGAATCATTACTTCTATCTGAACTGATTCATTGCTTATTTACCCACAAGGAAAAGACCAGAAGAAAAGCAAGGCCCTTTCAAGTTCCTCTAATACTTCCAAATCATTTCCTTCTAATTCTGCCGACTTGGAAAAATTAGCAACCCAACAGCAACTATCCGCATTACAGGGAGCATGTATGGACTGTGAGCTTTAACATGTTTGTTGCCAGATAAACGAGAAAAACACTTATTCAGTTTCTTTTATAAAAAAAATTAATATTTTATATTGCTAAGTCTGTGCTATTCTAGTACCCAGAAATAGCTACACTTAGGGTATGTCTAGACTGCATCCCTCTGTTGGCAGAGAGATGCAGATTAGGCAGGTTGACATTGCAAGTGAGGCAGGGATTTAAATATGCCTCCTTGCAGGAAGCATAAGGGATCTGTCGAAAAAGGCTTTCTTTCTCGACAGATCCCCCTCTAAACTGCTGCTTTTTGCCGACAAAGTGCTGAGTCGGCAAAACGCGGTGGCCATTTTTATGCAAATTAGGTGTGGGATATTTAAATCCCTGCCTCATTTGCAATGCTGACCTGCCTAATCTGCATCCCTCTGCCAACAGAGGGATGCAGTCTAGACATACCCTTAGGCAGGAGGACCTCAGTGCTTTACTTCTTTGACAAGTGAGTTTGAGATAAACTCCCAGATGCTATTCTAGCTTTCTCTCGGGGAATCCTACTTGGGCTAATTATTATTTCATTATTAAAATGTTACATGTTTATTAAAAAATAGGTGATTATTGATATAAGTGGACAGATTAGCTCATAGATTGCAAGTGGAATTTACAAAACTAGAGCCCTGTAGTGGGTCGGAGTGGCCGCCCACTGACACGGAGGAGGAACCCCTCCGGTCACCATGTTGGGCTGAGGCTGACCCCGCCCAGCCACCTGACCGGAAGCCAGGGGGCAGGGCCAGAATTATAAAAGCCCAGCCAGCAGACTCAGTCAGGACTGAGCCAGCAGAGGGACAAGAGGCCTGCTCAGGGCTCTCAGCCTAGGAGGCTGGGACTGAGGCCTGGCCTGGGCCTCCTACATATCTGAGGCCAGAGGCCAACGACCTGCTCTCTTCCTGGGGGGCTGAGGCCTGACCCAGCCCACCTACCTGGACAGAACCGGACAAGAACCCAGAGGACCAGCCTGACTCCATGCCCCACCCCCTGCCCAGGCACCGAGAGAAGCCGCTGCCGAGACCGGGGCGGTGGCTTGAGGCCCCAACAGAGCCTGCCCCAGAGGCTCGGTCCAGACACCCGATGCCGCCTGCCTCAGGGATCCAGCTGAGCTCTGCTGACCTGCAAGCCGCCGAGGACTGAGCCAGACCCCTGGGGCTCCAGTGTGACGAACCTGCCCTGGACTCCCTGCCTGCACTGCTGGAACTCCAGTTACCAGCTGAGGGGAAGATGGGAAGTGGCCCAGGGATTAGTGGGGGCTGTTAAGGCCTCAAGGCCAGCGAGTTTCTGGCTGGAGCCCCCGCTGAGCCCGTAGCAGCTTGCACCACTGCTCCTAGGGCCCTGGGCCGGGGCACAGTGGAGTGGGTGGACCTGCACTCCCCCTGCATCACCACCCTCCTACCTGGTGGCAGTCTCCCCCTCGCCACTACCACAGGCAATTAGCCTGCACCCCTCCTGAAAAAGGAGCCCCCAAAACAGTGTGTGTTTGCTGCCATGCCCTGAATCAAGGGCCTGGCTTATCCTTAACTATGACTGTTTGTTTGCGGCCGCACCCTGAACCAGGGCCTGGCCTCCTTTTGAACTCAGCTGGGCTTGTTTGCCGTCCAGCCCTGACTGAGGGCCAGAGCCTCCCAACCCTAACTGTGGTTGTTTGCTGCCATGCCCTGAACCAAGGGCCTGGCCTAACTGACTCTGGGTGTTACCTCGCCCTGCTCTAGGGCCGGGCTAAACTGTGAACTAACTCTGGGTTTGTCTGGTACCACCCCCTGAATCAGGGTTTGGCTTAACCCCCAAACAGGGGCATGTGGACTTGCTGCCCACCCTGAATCAGAGTTGGGCCTATGTAGACACGCAGGTGTGCCGCCCGCCAGAAGGAAGGCCAGGCATGGACTTGGGCTTGCCTTAAAGGGATAGGGTAGTGGGTCGGAGTGGCTGCCCCCGACGTGGAAGAGGAGAACCCCTCCAGGAGGCAAGCCGACTATACACCCACATAAAGCCATGCCCGAGAAGAATGATTCCTAAAAAGCCTAAATTATTGCATTATTTTATTCCTGGTACTCCTCATGTATGCCTGTTTGTTTCGGGGCTGAATTCACAAAAGGACTTAGATGCCATATTCCCATTTTAGGCACCTAAATCCCAGAATCAGGCCCCAGCAGGAAGCACAAAACCCCTGCTGAGCTGCCCTATAGACACCTACAATCACTTAGCATCTAATTTTTGCAGTAAAAGCTACCTAGGCACCTATGTTTCTGCCTCTGTGCATGCACACAGCAGTCCCATGCCCAGGCATCCAAATGCGCGAGGCACAAACAAGAAGATAGGTGTTCCTCCACACAGTCCTGCCTATTGGAGGAGCAAAGGGGGCATTTGCTCTGGGACCCGGCATAGCAGTGGTGGCAACCCCAAGCCCTTTAAATCCTTGCTGGAGCACTATTCACTCCGGACTGCGCTATGGGCTAGGGGTGGGGGGCTCCATGCTCCAGGCTGCCTGGGGACTAGAGTGGCACATTCCGGGTAGCACTGAAGGCTGGATGCCCTTGACCACACCCCTTCAGCCTTTGGCCCCACCCCTTTCAGGAGTGTGGAACTGCCCTCCCTCCCCACCCGTCCGTGGCCACCCTTGCTCAGGGGCCTGCATAGGCTGTTGGCTCGCCTGCCTCCACATACCTCATGTGCAGGGCCTAATGTGGTAAGCCTGCTCTGAGCACACCAATGGGATCAGTCCCCTATATCATAATGTTTAGCCCAATGGTTAAGATACTCTCATGGGCTGTGGGAGAACTTCAGATCAGCTTGCCTTCAAGGGGGAAAAGGATTTGAGCAGGGCACTGCTCCGTCCCAGGTGTGTGCCCTTTAGCCACTTGGAGATAAGTACATTCTGATGTGTGGCCCCTCAATTTCTCCACAGTTTCCACTGTGGCTAAATGAGTAAAGTCACTGGAACCCTGGGAATCTCTAACCCCCTGGCTGCAGAGTCATTTTCATGATCCCTATTTCTGTGGCCCAATATCAAAGATGTTGCATTTGTAGCTAAATAATGAAAGACTCATTGGGCCAGACAGAAAGAATGAGACTCTGTAACTTGCCCAGTGTTAGCTGAAGTATGCGTCTATTGATGTCAATGAATATTTTACCATGAATTTTAATGGGACGCGAGTTTGGTGACTGCTTTTGAAAATCCTGGTCTTGGGGATAAAGACTACATCTTAGATTTGTTCTGTAAAGCACCTCTCATCCTTTCTTTGTGGGCTCTATATGACTAGATAAGTATAATTAATAAGTATGCAGTCTGTGAACTCTGTGAGGCTTGAAATATCCTCCTGGTTGTCCTGACGTTGATCTGGGGAGTTGCATGTAGGGAGTTTTAGCAATTTGCCACAACCAGTGACAGGATGGAATTTGGGTCTGTGCTGGTTTACAGTTGGGGAATAGCACAGAATATCTACTTTGAGGTTCTTCAGGCACTAAAGAAAAGGGTGTATCTTTGGTGGTTAGAGGAGGGAGTCTGAGGATCAACTTCAATTGTTCAGTTGTTCAACTAGTATTTGGTGCCATATTAGAAACTTGATAGTTTGATCAACAGGCCATCCGTCTTCCCAAGAGGTTCCGTTCCTAAATCTACCAATGACTTGCTATGTGACCGTGGAGAGCCTTGTTTGAGTCTGTGTGCCTCAGTTACTCATGCATGACACGCAGATAGCACATGCTTCATAGAGTGTTGTGAAGCTTCACTAATTAAAGCTCGGAGCGCCTAAAATAAGAAAGTGCCATATAACTGCAAAGTGTTCCGTCTATTAATTCAACATAAGTTATTTTGATTAAGCTCTTCAGCTGCAGAAGACAGCCAGGAGTTCTTGCATCAGGCAGCCATAGAGGTAATTTCTCCTGTACTGAATTGTGCCCTTAGGAATTAATGATTGACTTTTAATAGGTTTATCCCATTAAAGTGGAGGGGTTGAAACAGGATGTGATGCAGACAAAGGAAGAAAATACTCCAAGTGGAGTAAACTTCAGTGAATGTAAGGAATCATCTTATGGTATGTGTTGTAATTAGAACTTAGGAATGGCTGACGTTTTACAATACTCAGTTAAGGCACCGAGTTTCATTTTGTAATTAATTTTGAGCTGCACTTTCGGATCACTATTTCTGAGCAAAGCACTTAAGACTGGACAGACGCATGGCAAAACTTCCATACTAGGTTTCAAAGTAAATGTTTATCTAACCCTTCATAAGAAGTTAATGTTGCTCCTTACAACGAGAAAAGCAGTCATTCACATCAACTCTCATTTTTAAATCATTTTATTATCGCAAACTTTCACTATGTATTAATGGCCAGTTTTGTTGCTTATTTGGGTTATTCAAGGGTTTGCCAGAAGACACGGTATATTTCATTAGAAATTTACAGAGACTTCAGAGTTTATACCTGTTTTCACAGAATCTGCAACGTTTAGTATGTATTAAACTTTGAATCAGATTATAGGTATTATAAACTAATGCAACACAATAATATCTAACATCATACATCTAAAGGCCTTTATAGAATGATATATTTTGTATCCAGAATCACTTTGTCCTCCTCTAGCCACCCCTGGACCAGGGCAAAAACAGCCATTTAATGTAACAAACACAATGCAAATTGTCATGCAACAGCTCAGGACAGGAAGTGAAGCATACCATAGTTGAGCCTGCAGGGAGTATTTAGACAGACAACTTGTAGTTACACCAACTAATATTTGTCTAGGATGACAAAATTAATGGGTTGCAGTGTGGTTCAAATGCAAAATCAAGGCCTAGTTTCCTAGAAAAATAATTTTAAAATTCTGTTTTTACATGGCCATGGAAGTTCGTCACTTTTTCTGTTGCCTTGAACAAACGTTTGCCTTTTAAAAGTCTCTAAAACAATATTGAGTGCAAGTGTCGTCCCAATTCAACAAAGCATTTAAGCTCATAAACTTCAACAGGATTTAAGCATGTTCCTGAAGTTAGGCAATACTGGTAAATTATTTTTTTCCTCCACTCTGTGTAAACTCCTGTAGATTTACAGGATCTGGTGGGAGTGGGGATTAATATTATTTGACCATTGCTTGCCGGTAAAAATGAGGGATCTTAACTCAACATTGCTAGTCTTGGGAAAGATAGGTGAGACTTAGGTCTAATATATTTGTGTTTATTGTATGATATCTCAGAGAACCATAGCAAGAGACTGGAAAGTAGCTTCTCACCTGAACCTCCTTCTCTATCAGGAAGAACAAAGTCAATAAAGAAGCTCTCTGATTTATTTTTTCACTACAAGGAGGAAATGTGGCTTCCTGATTGAATGGAGGATGGTGGATGTATTTCTTGTTTTGCTTCTGATGCACTGGGTGAGATAAACCTCACTGCTCCTCAGTATACTCTTTTGTAATATGGTCATAACAATATAATACCTATCTCACAGGAGTGAATTCTTAATGGTTGGAGCACAGCAGAAGGGTAAACTATTACAGAATGCCTCTGTGAGTCTTGAAGTAATCTTTCTTAGAATTCTGGGGCAAATGTAGTGGCTGAAACTGCATTTGCAGCTTTTAAATAATTAACTAGACTTCAAGTTGGTGGTGTCCTTTCAAAGTTCAACAACCCTCTATTATGTAAATGTAAAAGCAAGAATCACTTCTAACTTACACAGCCTATCACCCAGACCCTTGGTTTTATGGTTCCTTTTAGCTATCTCTGATCCTTAAGCAGACCATATTTTCCCACTTCAGTATTATTTGAAGGATATATAATTGTTTCCTATGGTTTTTACATCTTTTTATAGGAACTAATAGTGTTGAGAAGTATAATAGTTTTTGTGAGAGAGAGCTGCTATTTCTTTCCTGACCACTCCCAAGTATTCAAAGGTCACGAGTCAGGCCTCAAAAACTCTTGAAGTTGGCTTAAAAATCATGAGATTTGGAGGGGTGTGTGGGGGGGGGGCGGATTAGGTTCTCCTTATTTGCCACGTAGTTTTCAAGCTTTTACCTCCAACCATGGGGCATAGAAACTTGGATGAAAACTGAACCCTGAAATTCTCAATTAATACTTGCTGAGCTAGAGCTTAAAACACACCAACATACTAAATATTGTGAGACTCGCAATATAATCACAAGGGGCTGGCCATACTATAGATGGATTGTTTTGCGAGGCAGAGCTGGCTGAGCAAACAGCAATGTACTGCATACTGCTAAAAAGATCGTACCAATCGCACTGTTTGGATCTGGTTCACAGGCCAAATCAAATCCACCTTATAAAAGAAGCTAGTAGGCAAAGTTTATCTCCGTGTAGTACTTTTAATGGAACAGAACATCACAAATGCTAATACTAAATACAAATATGGGATTTTTAAAATTAATTTCCTAGAATGAATTTAATTTACAGTCAGATCCATTGAGAGAAGTTTGGGGTGCTGGAACATGATGTTCACTACTCCACCCCTCCCATTTCTCCCGTCACAGCTGTTTGGGAGGTTCTGAGTCCTCCCCACTTTTCTCCCTGCTATTTACAGTGGACTTCCTGGGCAAATCTGATCAATCAGTTAACTGCATGTAAATAACTGTTTACTCATAGCAAATCTTTGTAGCCCACCATGAAGAAGCTGGCTGCATACATAACTCCTTCATGGAACACATTGCTCGCCTTTTTAAAATACCACCTGCTCATTCATATTCTGCATCCAATATAGGGTGTACTACATGAATTCAACCAAGTAAGTATAAGCCACCAGAAGGTAGGGCCAGTGTAACAGGGTGGCTCAGGAAACCTTCTTCACTGTTTAGCTGGTGCTGAGAAGTGGACAGATGTTCCTTATAAACAGCTACAGGAAAGGGGGAATTAGGAAGAGAAGCTGCAAGAGAGGATAATCTTCTGAGAGATAGTGCTCAGCTAAAAGAATCTGCAGAGCTCAAGAATAGGGCAGAGGGCATATAAAATGGGTGCCGAGGAAAGGAATCCAATTTGTTTTCTTGCCTTTAAGAAGGGTGTGGTTAGAACACTATTGTAGGTTTGCTTGGAAGAGCCTCGGATTATGATTTGGGATGCGTTCTGCATTATCACGTTTGGACTCTGTGAACTTTTAACTTTGGAATTAGCTTTGCTTTAATAAAGGAGCCTGATGAAGCATGCTATTGAAAAAGTGAATTTGGGAAGTCCTGGCTCAAGAGCTGGGGGCGTGGGAAACGGTGGTAGAACACCGCAATACCAGGTCTTGATGCGAGGGGGGCTGGAGTTTGTAACAGTTGTATTCCGATTTCGCTTCCAACCAGGGCTGCTGAGGGGGAGCAAAGAGGGCAGCTGTCAGGGCCTGGTGATTTAAAAGGACCCAGGTCTCTGGCCTACCACTGCCACTAACACAGCTGCAGCGGTCGACAGAGCCCAAGGCAGCACTGAAGGCTGGCTGCGGGAGGTGAAGCACAGTTTGAGCAGCGCTGAGGGCTGGCTGCCCCAAGGCTCACCCCTTTTGCCCGAGGCCCTGCACTTTCGAGGGGCAGGGAGCAGAGCTGAACACTCCCCCGCATTGACCTAGGCTGGTAAATTTACACCAGCCCTGCTCCCTACAGTGTAAACCAGTTCAAGGTAAGACCAAAATCGAGACATTTTTAAGTGCTTGAGTGCTGTAAATGATGAAAGATAAATATGTTGCCTTTTGGTAACTTAACGGCTATTTTTATCAACATGGGGTTTGGAAGCCGGGGGTGGGGAATAATTTGAAATTGTATTGAATGGCTTTGCTACAGGGTCATTCAGATAATCCCTGCCACACAATAGCAAGAGGAACATAAAGACTTTATTCACTCTTTCCTATCAGGGAATGAGAAACTCTCTTCCAAACTCCATTGATATTTCAGATGAATTAAAGTTGCTGTGGGAAAATCCCCAGACTTAATCATCTTGCTCTGAATTTGTTGGGGTTCTCTGAGGCTCCAAATTTAGAAAAATGGGCTGTCATAAAAACTGGGATGGTGTTTTTGTTTGTTCTGCATGGATTTAGAGAACACCCATAAGTAGAATTTCTACAACTGGTGTTTTCTAGAGAATTGGTGAGGTGGAGTAACCTCCTTTACATTTCTGCTCTAAAAATGAGTCTTAGTGAGCTCCTGAATCTAGCTCTTAGACTGCGCACAGTCAGGAAATCACAGGCACCAGTTGCTAATTGACCTCTAACTGGCTGTTTGTATATGCAGTTGCCCAATTTGTGCCCACAAATGAGGATACCTATTTGCCCAGACATTTCCATAAAACACTAGTGGGATTCTACCAGTAGGAACCCAGGCCAGATCCTCAGCGGATATAAATCAACATAGTTGCAAGGACTTTACCTAATATTGGTCTAAGGACAGGTCTATGCCAAAGGGGAAGGTCAAATCAAGATATGCAACTCCAGCTACGTTCATTACATAGCTGGACTCAGCATACTGTACATTGAGTTTCCCTGCTGACCCCACAGCGGAAGGCTGATGGGAGCAAACATTCCCATTGGCTTCCCTTACTTCTCACAGGAACAGGCATACAGGCTGCCGACAGGTGCACCCTCTGAGTTTGATTTAGTGGGTCCTTAGTAGACCAGCTAAATTGAACTCCAGAAGATCAAACACAACAGCATCGATCTTCCACTGAGTGAAGACATGGCCTAACTTTTTAGCCCTTGATGTTTTAGAAAAAATATTGTTTTGCTTTTTATATGTTTGCATGAGAGAAAGGGGAGTGGGGAGAAATAAAAGTTGTGTTTATGAAGTCCTGCAACAAGAGTTAAAAATGTGTACTTTTCAGACAGGGATTTAGAAATTACTTCTTGTGATAATTTAAACATACCGAGAAGCACCCCACTATTGGTTTCTTTGAGTCTGTGTGATTATTAAAACCAGAGAGCATGTGAAACAACGATATAATCCCTTAACTAACAGTTTATCTTGCATGAAGAAAAATACCATTATTTCAGTCTTGATGAAACCTAATTGCTATTTGACTGCAATCACATTAGCTGCTTTGTGCTCCTGAAGTTACACTTTAAAGGTGAATTCCTGTATGCATTAATGAGCTTAGTTTGTTACACCAGATTCTTGTTGGGAAGGAACATTTTGTGGTTGGTGGTGTTGATCAAACATCATTTTGATCACTTATACTTGGTATTAGACTCCATTAACTTCTGTAGAAGTTATCTTCGTGACAACAACCATTTTTTCACAGCTCTTGCACAGACAAAAAGAAATCCCTGAATCCCAGCTGTGCTTGTAATGAAGGTGAATTGTGTTTAATGACTTAAAGAGTGCCATTTTGTGCTTAACAGTTTACGGATTGCAAATTACCCTGTAAATACTCAGTTTCTGGATCAAATTAATTGTATAACAAGGTGGGCCAAAAGGCAGTCGATATTCACTGCTGTTCTGGCTCCTATACTCTAATGGCTTTAAAAGGCTTTTCAGAAATTCTGCTCATACCTTGTGAGCTAACATGGCCAATACTCAAACCCGGAGGTGGAACCCCTGATGGAGTGGAGATGGGGATGTAGCCACTTGGTATTTAAAACAATAAGCTATTACAAGGCTGGGTGCACTTTGACTTGCTTGTCGCAGTTAATAAAACGGTGGAAGGGAAACTGCATAACAAAGTGCCTTTCTGTTTTATGCCCACAGCTCATTAAAATAAAGAGAGCTAGCCAATTTCAACCCTTGCACAAATTACAATTGACATAAGTGGGAGTTATCCAGGCTTACACCATAGCTGAATTCAGGCTACTCCTTCAGGGCCAGATCCAAAACCTGTTAATTCTAAAAAGAGTTTTTCATCGGCATCAGTGGGTTTTGAATTAGGCTTAAAGTGTGTATATATATACAGGACCAGGGCTGATGACAGAACTCCCCCACACTCTGGGCAAGAATGGAGGAGCTTGGCTCCATGTGGCAGAAGGGGTGGGGCTAGCTGCCCCCACTCAGAACTTAGCACCGCCTTGAGCTCCAGCAGTAAGCCCCAGACCCATTTAAATCATCGGGCCCTGGAGTAGCTGTCCCCTTGGCCCTCCTGTTGGAAGCCCTATCCAAAACAGACAAATGGTGGGAGGGAAACAGAGCTACAGAGAAGTGAAGTGACTTGTCCAAGGTCACAGGCAGGACCAGGAACAAAACCTGCACGTCCTGAGTCCCAATCCAGTGTGCTGTCTACCCACTGCACCATACTGTCTCTTTTACATGATCATGTATCTGGCTTTTCTACATTGTACAGCTATCTATTCAAAACCTTAGATGTATAGGACTTATTTTATCATTCTTGGCATGAGTGATCAAATGGAGACAAAATCTTGAAGAATCCCTCTCGGAGGAGAGGGAAAAACTGGGGATTGCTTTGGGGAGGGGCTTTGCCTTTTTTCTGCAAGGAGGGAGGCACAAAGACCAAATTTTACAATGTGCAAATGTCTCTGGTTGAAGATGAACAAGGAATCTGGATGCAGTGCAAGGAAGATGATGTCTGTTTGGATCTGTGCGAGTTTCTTTGTGTAGTTGATGGATTTCCACTCCTTACGGCTGAATGCAGTGCCCTGCATTCAGCCGTATGGAGTGGAAATCCATCAATTACACAAGGAATCTGGAGTCAGGTTTCAATCCCTGTTCCTGAATTCAGTGTGAGTCTTTCCTTTGACTTAAACAAGCATTTGATCAGGCCCATAATTGCCAGTGTGTCAAATCACAGGATTATTGGTTTTTAATATGGTCTAGCTTTAATGGGTGTGTAAGGAAATGTCAATAGAGTTAGGGTTTCCTATATCAATCTCAGTACCAAGAATTTATCTGGCTATGCTGGAGCATTGTTGGTATGAAATATTTAATTGTGATGCTGTCTGGGCTTTAATGTACTATAGCTGGCAGTTCACTCAGATGTCCTTAGCCAAAATGGCTCCTTCCTGCCATGTTGTACTGGGTGCTTGACGGTGACTGCATACTCCATGAACAGGTCCAGTTTGGTAAGGTTCTGGTGTTAGGATGTGCGTCAAGTACTGTGGGATGAAAGGTGCTGTGTGCATGTAAGACCCTGATTAGGGAGGTGGCTGTTTCATGCCTGAACACGCACATGCAGTCTCCCTGAATGTAGTTTTAATCAAGACTCTGCATGGGCTGTAACCCACAAGGTCACAAAGATTAAGTATACAGAAATGTGTCCTACTTAAGTAGCTTTTACACAGTAAACAGAATCATGATGCAGGAAGGGAAACAAAGTCAGCATAACATAACATTTAACTGGTTAAACATAACAGTTAACTGGGTAACTGATTAAACAGGATTTTACATCCCTCTTTCCAGGTTAAACAATGGAACAGTTAAGCAGACTGATGTATCAGTGGTACCAAGCAGCAACTCCTGCATCCCTTATCACCAGAAACATCCTCCAACGCCCTATACTAATGATTTTTGAGGCAGGTCTGTGTTCTTAGGTGCCATGAATTAACTCTGGTAGCCTCCCATTCATCCATAACCCAAGGGCTGTGGTCAATGCTCCCTCTAAACTCTTCCATCCATGTGTGGACTTTTTCCATCCACATGCAGAATCCATTTTGTTTTGTGTCCCAGGCCCAGCGGTAAACACACATGCTGCCAGCTGTGGACGCTCTGCTAATCATCTGGGAAGCATTTGAATGTCCCCTGCGCGGCTGCACAAGTACACAGCTCACAGGGAACACCGGCTGTGGTGTGCCTGAATGATCAGGCTCATTTGTAAAACTTTGTGGTGCAAGCACCCTAGTGGCAGACTATAATGCTAATGGTACGCTGCAGCTTTTCAAATCTTGTGAGACTGGTGCTCCCGGGTGGCTTACGCTCCAGATCAGGTCAGACAACGCACAGTTGCGTGGCATGTTAACAGTGATCTCAGAAAAGAGCCTCGGTTTGGTAGGGAGAGGATTCAAGCCAGGAGAAGCTAGGCAGCCATGCTTGAAGTGTTAGCAGCACTTTCTTTAAGAGCCAGATAATCAGTCTAGAGGGAGTCTCTCAAAAGGAGATTCTCTCGCGGGCTTGGCCGGCACAGGAAGTTGCATCTGTTTTAAATCAGTGCAACGGGGAATGTGGACATTCCTAAATCAGCTTTAAACCTGCTTTATATTGGTCTGGAAAACAGTTAGAACCTGAGCTGCAAATCTCAGGAGGGTTGGATCAGACATTACAGGAGCAAGCTAAACCACTGCAGGGCAAGTTTCCCAATACAAGTGAGCCTATATAGGAATTTGCTCTCATTTAATTAAATCAGGTGAGAGGGGGTAAAACATATTTAAGTAACCAAGTGCAACATGACTGTAGACAAGCCCACGATATGAATATACTTCCAAATGCATGTTAGAAAGGAAATATCAGACCTAGCTCACAGAGTGGAAAAAATGTCAACTGTTTAATATTTTATAAGCACCGCACGTGTTTCTACATGATAGATTCTGGAAATGTGGTGCATAAATAATCTGCAGCTGCTTGAACAACTCTGTTCACATAATTGTGTTGTGTTGTCCTTCTCATCTCTGTGCTAGACTTTGGAATCTAAGCCAGGGGATTCAAACACTATTGTACTGAATCCTTTTATCATTTTTTTTAAAATGTTGGAGAAAATGAGGAAGGATGTATATGAAAAGTGAAATGTGGCCTTTTGGTCTAGCAGGTGGGGCTTGGAGTCAAACTGCTGAGTTCTGACCTTCAGGGAAGTTGCGTAAATCCAGTGTGCCTTAGTTTCTCCACATGTAAACCAACACTTCTGGGGGTGTGTTAGTGGTCTAGCTAATTGAATTTCAGCTATATGTAACTCAGGCTACATCTAGACTGCAGAGTTTTTGCACAAAAATGGCCATTTTTGCGCAAAAACGTATGGAGCATCCACATCTTAAGCACGTTTTTGCGCAAGTAAATTGACAGAATGGGGGGTTTTGCACAAGAGTTACTCCTCTTTCTATGAGGAATAACTCCTTTTTGCGTAGCACTCTTGCACAAAAATGGGTTTCTGGACGGGGAACTGCCTTTTTTTGTGCAAAAAATTCTATCAATAAAAGCACGGGTGCCCTGGTGGCCGTTTTGTGAATAGCTATCAGCGCTTTCTTTCGAGAGAGCATCCATGCAATCTGGACACTGTCTTCTGCAAAAGCGCATCACTTTTTCAATGCGCTTTTGCAGTATGGATGCTCTCTTGCATAAGGAGGTTTGACTTGGACTAAGTGTCTGTGTGAGGGAGAAAAACTCCCTTGATCCTTTGTGGGCTACTGGGTCTTTGCTCTTCTGGGAGTAAGGATAGCTATTCACCTGCTTGTTTCCTCAATGGAGCAAGTGAACAGGAAATGAGCTACACCCATTTCTAACTGACTGGTCAGAGTAGTTGAGGGGTGTGTGATGTGGGCCAACCACACTTTACAACTCCCAGCAACCAAGTGGCATGCAGGAAAGGAACCATGTCTCTGAAGTACAGCGGCTCACAATTCTGATTCTGGATTGGAGCTGCTTGCTTACGACCTTGCACGCCACCTTGAGTGTGGGTGGTGGGGGAGGGGTCTGATAAAATACCCCTAGTCTTCTTACACTACCAAGTTTTGGGATGGAGAAAGCCACCCTCTCTGATCTGCTGGCCAGCTAAAGTGCTGGCTGCAGCAATATGAACTGGTTTTATCTTAATACCGTCTCATGTCCTCAATCTTGATTTGGCGACAGAGTGGGGGGGAAATGTTCTCTCTCTCTCTCTCTCTCTCTCTTTCTCTCTCAGTGTGGGAGTCTAGTAGGTGGGATTATTTCTTCTCTGGTTCATCCTTCGTTTCTCCTCAAGATGAGCAATTTCAGCAAATCATTGCTAGAGTTGCCAGATGGTTTCAACAAAAATACCGGCCACACTTGACATTACATCACAATCTACATTACATCTTATTTAGAAAATACCAGACATTTATATTTTCTCAATTTGTTTCCTGAACAGAAAGCTTAAATACTGAACTGTCTGGTTCAAAACTGGATACCTGGCAACCCTAAGTATTGCAAGAGGTTTTTTTGTTTTGTGTGCCATTGTTTTGTAGTGAGAACTATCCTCCACTAGATGTTGGAAAAGACCACAGTATTGTCAACACCAAACATTCAAAACTCATTAAGTCAAGCTTCTGAAAAGCATGACATGTTAAGCACAATACATGTTAAGCTCTTTGTTTATATTTCCTTCTGCTTATTTAACCTTTAAGGGACACACTTGCATATTTTCCTCAATAATCCTGAAAGTTAGAATCTTTATATAAAAAATAATAAAAGCTGAAATTCTTGCATATCACAACTCGAGGAGCTTCAATTTTATGAAGGCAGGGATCATTCAGTTTCATAAGATTTGTGATACAGTAGCAAGAGTTGGCCACGCTTAGAAAAGGAAATGCTACACAAAATACAGATAAGTCTTGAACCATCAAAATATCCTCGTTAAAAAAAACAAACATGGCCAATTCAATTCCATTCCTCTTATGTTAACAATGCAGCATTTTCAGAAAAAAAGCTTTAAGTCAGTCCCTAGGCCCTGTTCCCTCAGCAAGTGGTGATGCAGAATTTGAAGGGGGTGATATATAGAGAAGTGTATGGGTTAAGCTCATAAATCTTTGTATAATTTCAAATGCTTACTCTATGGCTATGTCCTACACAATAGGCTTTCCTGCTGGCATTTGTGCCCTCTCTGAGGATATTCAGAAGCTACTGAATGAGAATTAGTCTGCACTATCGTATTTTCACCTTTTCATAAGACAATTTGCCAAGTACATTATACCTGTTGACATGGTCCCATGCCTTGCATCAGCAAGCCCCCTCCACTGGATGGTCCTAGACAGTTCCGGGACATATCTGTACGGGAGCTGGGAGGTGAAATTCCGGTTTAAGGAGACATACCAGTGCTAGTGCTGATCGAGCTAACCCTCTCGACATAGAAGTGTAGTCATGGGTGTGCAAACAGTGGGAGGGGCTATTCCTCCTGCGTATAATATCAGAGACCCTACGTACTGACTCGGGGCAGCTAGACCTCCCTGCTGTTGTGTCCCCTTTAGCTAACCTTCTATTTTTAGCATGCCAGCTCAATTAGAGCAAGAGTAAGTATGTCCCCTCAAGCTACAATTTATCCCTTTCAGCACCAGGGTAGGCATGCCTCTGCTACTGCACACATGGGCATCTGCTCGGCGACATAGGACATTAGCCTTTGATCAGTTTTCTCTGCACTGCAAGGTCTGTTTCCACCCTGTTGAAGAGCTTCTGCTCTCTTTGACACTGTACAACAAAGGGGGAGACTGGTCCCTGGCATTTGGGGATATAGTTGAGGTGAAGATGCCATATTATCACATTGCTTGTGTTTTAGTAACATCTACAGGTCCCACTGAGATCGCAGGTCCATTGTGCCGAGCCTGGTACAAACATGCAAAAGACAGCCACTGTATGCAATCTAAATAGAGAAGATATTATCTCCCCCCTGTTACAGAAAAGTATCTGAGGAACAGAAATAAGTGACTTCTCAAAGAAGTTTGTGGTGGAGCAGCGAACACAGGAGAGCTGGAATGAGTATGTCACTTAGGATAAGTCACTTAGCCTTTCTATACCTCAGCTGCCCTTCAGTAACAGGGGGATAATAATAGTACTTCCCTACTGCACTGGCATGTTCTGAGGTAATATTAAAGATTGTACAGCTATGGGGGCCATATAAGTACCTAAGATCAATAGACAGATATTCCACTGCAGCACCTTAATTATAAGACTCTTTAGTGTTATTGTGTCCTGTTCTCCTTATACTCCTCCATCTGCCTATATCCATCTGTTGTCCCTTCTCTTCTATGTACACTGTGAGCTCTTTGAAACCGGGCCTGTCTCTTTTTTCTTTCCTTTTTTTTTCCCCCTGTGTTTGTACAGTGCCTACTACAAGAGGGTCTGGGTCCATTTTCTGGAGTCTTAGGTGATGTGATAAGACAAGAAATTAAAATATATATATATTAGGTATTACTACTGACATTATGGAAGTGCCTGAAATGTGCTTGGTACTATAGAGTTATATAGAAAGAAGCAGACCCTGATGCAAGGAGCTCATAATCTGAAGAGGAGAAACAAGTAGAGTGAACAGCGTATCAATGATACCACATTTTGTTAACACCTGTCAGAATTAAGCAGCTCAATTAATTAGTCAAATAATGTCATTTGACTACTTGTTGTTTGGCCCCAGCCAAACATTTCAATAAGAATGCTCTGATGTAGCCAGTGGCCTGCATTTGTTTTTGATCATGCTTTTCTAGCTTTCTTGAAAAAAAACAACACAGCAATTTGGTTTTTGTAATTAGACATAAGTATCTCAAGTGAAGTCTGTTGGGGTATGTCTACATTGCATTCCTCTTCCGAGAGAGGAATGCAAATGCAGCCGAGCAAAATTGCAAATGAAGCAGGGATTTGAATTTCCCATGCTTCATTTGCATAATCGCATCCAGCCGCTATTTCAAAATACCCTATTTCAAAATAAAAAACGCTGTGTAGACACAGTTATTGTGAAAGAAACCCCTTCTTTTGAAATAACCCTTGCTCCTAAAAAAAATGAGGTTTAACGGTTATTTCAAAAGAAAGGTTTCTTTCGAAGTAACTGCGTCTACACAGCATTTTTTATTCTGAAATAGAGTATTTTTAAACAGCGGCCGGACGCGATTATGCAAATGAAGCATGGGAAATTCAAATCCCTGCTTCATTTGCAATTTCGCTCAGCTGCATTTGCATTCTTCTCTTGGAAGAGGAATGCAATGTAGACATACCCTTGGAGGCCAGGAAGTGTTAATCCTTTTTTGTTACTGTTCTAATAAATTAGTGTCTTAAAATATCTGACTAGTCAATTGGCAAATTATTTTTTGGATTGTTTCAATGCTTAAACCTGGACTGGGCCCTCTAAGAGAAAGTTGGTCTAGCCCCTTGGTGCCTCATTAATAGACTCATGATGGGGCTGATAGAGGGCAGCTGGTTTCTCAGAAAACAGAGCAGGAAAGAGCTAGAAGGCTCCTGCAGGCTGAAGAAGAGGAAGAGCTGAAGACACCAGGGAAACAAGACTACAGGCAGGTAGGGCTGGGAGTAGCTTGTCAAAAGCAGAGCACTGAATTGGACTTTGCTGAGGTACTGGGGTTTGGTGTGTAATGTAGATAATAAACAACCCAGACCTTAAGGACTGATGTCTGCACTGAGTGAAGCCTGTGTGTAAAGTAAAGTTTATTGTGGAGAAGCCCAGTAAGAAGTGACACTAGGCTGATTGCTAGAAAGCCCCGCGGGGCCAGGGGCTGATCCACAAACAAAAGAGATGGAGCTAGGCTCTTTCCTTATCCCCACACCCCAGGACCTTGCTATTTGGCAGAAATGCCTGTGTGGCAGAGATATGCCTTTTGCCATCCCTGTGCCAGTATGCCCCAAACTGGCCAAGTGCTCAGGTTCTGGAAAATGTGCAGTTTGTCTAGTATATGAACATACAACCGAAGACAGTATCATCGTGTTTATGCACAAGAGGGCAAAGTTAAATGTGAGTGGCCAACAGAGGGTGTTATGTATCCAGGGGCAAAGGCAAAATTTGCACCTGCCACCACCACACGGCAGGGTCGGGAACCTGGAGCACAGCTGAGCCCAACCTTGGGGGGGGGGGGGGGGGGGGAGGATTGTACCGTGTCTTCCCCTGCCCCTCCAGTTTGGGGCCAGGCTCCCACACACACTAACCCACCTGCGGAGATAGAGGAGGGGCGGGCTGGGGGCAGGGAGGAGGTTCCAGCCAGTGGTGGGAAGAGGAGGAGCAGGCAAGCCAAGAGATGACAGGGGAAGCAGAGGGGGACTAAATTGACTGCCCTTAGCCTGGTACCTTGGGGCAACTATCCCCCCTCGCTAATGCCGCTGGTAGCCAATCAACAATTATGTCATTTCGTGG
The DNA here is from genome assembly GCF_052426305.1 of Pelodiscus sinensis. Lineage (NCBI taxonomy): Eukaryota > Metazoa > Chordata > Testudines > Trionychidae > Pelodiscus > Pelodiscus sinensis. The sequence continues at coordinate 10,572,437 of NC_143059.1, forward strand.
CAACTGAGTGCTTGACTTTGCAACCTTAAATAATGTTTTTAACATATTTGTGTGTGTAACTGTAATGTATCTGTGCATTCCTACTTACGAGTTTCATGCCATCTGATGCGGATTTTCCCCCTCCAAAAATGCAAAATAAATGTAGATTCCATTTGATGAAGACAATAAATACAAACTATGCATAGAAAACAAACACAACAAGGTTTATAACTGTGGGGCCGAGCTATGGCAGTTTTGAGGTAAAACAGACTGGATTAATTGCAAAGCGCTCTGCATGATGAGGTTCTGATGGGAGCATATCTCATTGTTTAGCCAGATGTTGTGAGTTTACCCTACACGCTAGAGAGATCTCACAGCCCACTTGTTCTTCTGAGCCGTGTGATATAAGGCAGGGATACAGTGTGTTTAAGTCACCACAAGTCTTAACCAGAGAGAGTGGTCGTAAACTGGTTTGTGTGCCTCCATTTAGTAAACATCAAACTTGGCTAAAATGTATGTCATTAATTAGAAACCGCCCCACTCTGGAAAGTAAGCTGATCTCTGCTCCATCTGATGTTGTATTAGTCACCATTTTACTTGGTGCCCTTCCAGCTTGACTGATGATGCATTTGGCGTTGACACAGATACTTGCTGTGGAATATGTGTGCACTGTCAAATGTGCCATTTTAGGGGCAGCAAAGAAATTCTTCTGTGTAAACTGGAAGGTAAAATTTTCTTGACTTCCTGTCCTAAAAATGCTGTATAGCGTTGCTTGTGCTCTGCTAAGCAGCTGCTGTTTTCCACCGCCAAGGTAGACGTGTTCCGGTAGACACTGAATGTTCTATACACAAAGTATTCAAAGTTCACATTTCAGATCTTCTAATTGGACCTTCATGTCAGGTGGTGCCTTTTCTGTTACTGGTGTCAATCAAAGCCCACGTTAGGAGTAAGTGCATTGGCTTAGTTTGACTTCTGTGTTTGAGGGGCAGCTCCAGTCAGGCCAATGGGGGGGCAATTTCCATGCCTACCCAAAGCTTGCAGTTTGGGGGCCAAATGCCCCTCTTTCCTGCCCTCAGCTCCGCCCCATGTTGCATCCATCATTTTCAGTTAGTAGGTTATTTGACTATGCTCTGGCAAGCCAAGGATGCATCTCTTCAACTGAACTTCGGTCTCTGGCCCTTGTTATTAACCCTAGCTCATTTGACTGATCAGAATCTGCTATCTTTCATTTGGGGGGCTGCTGTGGTTCTTATTCTTCAAGGTGTTGGGTGTAGGCTCAGTGGTTTCTTCTGTCTTGAACTGCTGCTCCAATAAACTTGTTACTGTGAACAAATGCTCTTTTGTGAGCAATTCAGTCCTTTCTTTTGAAGGAAAAATAATACTGCATGTTTAATCATAATACAGGCAGTCCCCGGGTTACGTACAAGATAGGGACTGTAGGTTTGTTCTTAAGTTGAATCTGTATGTAAGTCGGAACTGGCATCAGCCACTGCTGAAAATGATCAGTTTCAACTGCGGCTGAATCTGGACACCAGTTCTGACTTACATACAGATTCAACTTAAGAAACCCAGGCATCCCCAAGTCAGCTGCTGCTGAAACTGATCAGCGGCTGATTCCAGGAAGCCTGGGGCAGAGCAACTCTGCCTCGGCTTCCTGTAGTCAGCCGCTGGTCAGTTTCAGCAGCGGCTGACTTTGGGATGCCTGTGGCAGAGCAGCTGGGGTGCTGCTGGGTTGCTCCAGTAGCGCGGCTCCTTGGCGCTACTGGAGCAACCCAGCAGCACCCCAGCTGCTCTGCCCCAGGCATCCTGATTCAGCCGCTGCTGAAACTGACCAGCAGTGGCTGAATCAGGACGCCTGGGGCAGAGCAGCTGGGGTGCTGCCGGGTTGGCCCGGAGCGGCGCTGCGGGACCAACCCGGCAGCCCCCAGCTGCTCTACCCCAGGGGTAGGCAAGAAAAGCCTGGTCTGCTGGGGGGAGGGCACTAGCTGCACCTCCCCCCCCCAGCAGACCAGGGAGACGGGGGTGGTGGGACCGCCCAAGTCCTCCATGGCTTTGCTCCGTCTCCCTGGTCTGCTGACCTGGGAGACGCGGAGCAAAGCCGCAGAGCACGCGGGCAGCGGGACAGTCCGGGCGTGCCGCGGCTGTCCCACTGCTGGCGTGCTCCGAGGCTTTGCTCCGCATCTCCCTGGTCTGCTGGTCGGGAGACGGGGAGCAAAGCCTTGGAGCACGCCCGCAGGGGGACAGCTCAAGCGCGCCCGGGCTGTCCCGCTGCGGGCGTGCTCCAAGGCTTTGCTCCCCGTCTCCCTGCAGACCAGGGAGACGGGGAGCAGCTTTTCTTGCCCCGGAGGACGGGGGCGGTGGACCGTGGTGCATCTGAGCGTCCCGCCGCTCCCGTCCTCCGGGGCAAGAAAAGCCCCGTTCGTAACTGCGGATCCGACATAAGTCAGATCCGCGTAACTCGGGGACTGCCTGTATATAATTACAGAGGGCTTAACCTTCATAGTACCTAGAATCATAGAACCATAGAGCTGGAAGAGACCTCAGAAGGTCATCAAGTCCAGCCCCCTGCCCAAGGCAGGACCAATCCCAACTAAATCAACCCGGCTAGGGCTTTGTCAAGCCGAGACTTAAACACCTCTAGGGATGGAGACTCCACTACTTCCCTAGGGAACCCATTGCAGTGCTTCACCACCCTCCTAGGGAAATAGTTTTTCCTGATATCCAACCTGGACCTCTCCCACCACAACTTGAGACCATTGCTCCTTGTTCTGCCATCTGTCACTACTGAGAACAGCCTTTCTCCATCTTCTTTGGAACCTCCCTTCAGGAAGTTGAAGGCTGCTATCAAATCCCCCCTCACTCTTCGCTCCTGCAGACTAAACAGACCCAACTCCCTCAGCCTCTCCTCATAGGTCATATGCTCCAGCCCCCTAATAATTTTTGTTGCCCTCCGCTGGACCCTCTCCAATGTGTCCACATCCTTTTTGTAGTGGGGGGCCCAGAACTGAACACAATACTCCAGATGTGGCCTAACCAGAGCCGAATAAAGGGGAATGATGATATTTCTGGATCTGCTGGCAATGCTCCTCTTAATGCAACCAAATATGCCATTAGCCTTCTTGGCTACAAGGGCACACTGTTGACTCATATCCAGCTTCTCATCCACTGTAACCCCAGGTCCTTTTCTGCAGAATTACTACTTAGCTGGTTGGTCTCCAGCCTATAACAATGCTTGGGATTCTTCCATCCCAAGCGCAGGACTCTGCACTTGTCCTTGTTGAACCTCATCAGATTTCTTGTGGCCCAATCCTCCAATTTGTCTAAGTCACTGTGGACTCTATCTCTGCCCTCAAGCGTATCTACCTCTCCCCCTAGCTTAGTGTCATCCGCAAACTTGCTGAGGGTGCAATCTATCCCCTCATCCAGGTCATTAATAAAGATATTGAACAAAACCGGTCCTAGAACTGAACCTTGGGGCACTCTGCTAAAAACCGACTGCAATCCTGACATCGAGCAATGGATCACTACCCGCTGGGCCTGGCCTTCTAGATAGCCATCTTTGTATCCATCTTACTGTCCATTTATCCAATCCACAGTCCCTTAACTTGCTGGCAAGAATATTGTGGGAGACCTATCAAAAGCCTTGCTAAAGTCAAGATATATAACATCCACTGACTTTCCCAAATCCACAGAGCCAGTTTACCTCATCATAGAAGCTGATCAGATTGGTCAGGCACGACTTTTCCTTTGTGAATCCATGCTGACTATTCCTAATCACTTTATTCTCTTCCAAGTGCCTCAAAATGGATTCCTTAAGTATCCCTTCCATGATTTTTTGAGGAACTGAGGTAAGACTGACTGGCCTATAGTTCCCTGGATCGTCCTTCTTAACCTTTTTGGAAGATGGGCACTACATTTGCCTATTTCCAATCATCCGGGATCTCTCCCGATCTCCATGACTTTTCAAAAATAATGGCCAAAGGCTCCTCAATGACATTTGCCAACTCTCTCAGTACCCTCAGACGCATAAAGTCTGGACCCATGGATTTGTGTACGTTTAGCTTTTCTAAATAGTTCCTAACCTGTTCTTTACCCACCAAGGGCTGTCCATCTTCATCCCATCTTGCGTCACTTAGCGCATTAGTCCGGGAGCCCACCTTGTCCGTGAATACAGAGGCAAAGAAAGCATTGAGTACTTCAGCTTTCCCCACATCATCCGTCACTAGGTTACCTCCTTCATCCAGTAGGGGCCGCACACCTTCTCTGATCACCTTCTTCTTGTTATCATGCCAGTAGAAACCTTTCTTGTTATCCTTCACATCCTTAGCCAGTCGCAATTCCACTTGCACTTTCGCCTTCCTGATAACCTCCTAGCATTATTGAGCTATACATTTAAACCCCTCCCTGGTCATTTGTCCAAGTTTCCACTTTTTGTAAGCTTCCTTTTTGTGCTTTAGTTCACCATGGATTTCCCCTGTTAGCCAATCCGGTCACCTCTCAGTATCAAAATTTACATTATTTATCCCCTGACGCCATGGGATAAATAATAGGTGCTGTTGTTGTCCCTGTTTTATACATGGGGAAACCAAGGCACACAGTGTGCTTAAAGCCAAGATTTTCAAAATAGCACTGATTTTTTTGGATGGCTCTAGTTTTGAATATCCACTTTTTGAGGCATTGTTTATCACCTGTTCGGGCACTTAAATGACTGCAGTCAATGGGAGGTTTAGTACTACTCTGGTAGTCAAAACCACTTCCTCCTTGTCGCAGATCAAAACTCTGCTTCTGAAAACTGCCTAAGATCCACAAGAGTGGAATTCCATTCCTAATCTCCAGGGTGGCTAGTCCACTAATTTCTGAATGGCTAGTCAGTTCTGTAAGCTGTGTGGCACCCTAATTATCCAAACACTTGAATTTTTTAAAATAAAGTTTTGGATGTCTCCTAAGACGCCTATAAAATTGGGGGGTTGCATAACCTCTGCATTGCTAAACCAAAAAGTCACTCAAATCATATAAGACTGTTTTAAACCAGAAATAATTGTCTTTCTTCGGCTCAGACCACTTGCTTCTAATTAATGCAATAAGGTAACATGATACAACTGCCCCATAGCATCCTTCCCAAAAGACTAGGGCCATAATGTAGGTTATAAAATTGTTGACTTGGAGTCAACATTGGAATATACCAGTGCTTGATTTACAGTATTTGGTTGTAAAACTGTAATGGCCCATATAAGAAAAGCAGCTCCATCTTCTTTCACTATTTATAAGTCCTAGATCTGAGCCTTGCCTATTTATAACTTTAATTTCAATGTTACGGAGTATGCGTATATCTTATAGCACACTGCAACAGCAGAGATCTTATCACCCTAGACATGGCTATCATTTTAGAAATGTACCCGTTAACAGGTCTTTCGGTTTTATATATTTGTTCTGTGTGTGTGCAGTTGAAGAACAGTGTGAAATAGGAAGAGGAAGCTGGTAGTCAGAGATAGTCAGAAGGAAAAGAAGATTCATTATTAGCATGTTGAATTTTGTAACTTGTCTTCCACATTCTACGTTACTAGGATAAGGGAGCAGGACTGATGTCCCAACCTCTCTTCCTTGCTGCTGCTTCAAAGTTCCCATCTTGGCTTAATCTTGTGTGTCATGAAAATAAAGTCCTCTGACGTGAACCCTCCTTCTACTTGTAAGAAAGCAGCTGTTATGTATTCACTGAAACACGTGGCCTACTTCTTGGGACCAAAGGGCCATGAAGTACCTTTGGCTTGTCCTAAGCATTTCAGCCTTTGTGTTTGTTGCAGGATTTAGTGTTCCTTTCCCTCCTAAGCAGCAAACCTATGTATCAAATGCATTATTGACTAGAACTTTATATTTAAATATCACTAGGGTTGGGGGAGGGAACATTATTGAGCTTGCAAGGCAAAAGTCTTTATATAAAAAATTAAGCAAGGTAACAGGTCTAACTTGTAGCTAGCATTTTCCCTGCTGTCCCAACCAATATGTATTCTTGCACACAGTGCATTTGTTAACAGCATGCCTGTTATGCTCAGACATGAGTCATGCTTTACAGCAACTAGCTTTCATTGATTGGCCTTTATTGCTCTACACCCCCTTTTTAGTCCCTTCCTAAATTCCTGTCTCCTCTTTCCTTACAAACTCTATGAACTGATATGAGCCACAATGCTTGGCCCAGTTGGGAAGGCACTGACATGGGTCTCTTTTATTTTGCTTCCGTGTGAGGTACAGGCACAGTGAGGTGATAAAGCTTACCGTGAGAGCTAAAAATGCCAAGACATTTTTACTGTCAGTCTGCAGCACAGCTGTTAGCATAAGGGTAGAAGAAAGGACGCCCCCAAAATGTTGCTAATTAACATACACATGCTTCCTACCTGCTGGGAAAGGTGGAGGGACTGGGAAGCTATAGTACAGGGGCGGGGAGGTTGTGTGTGTAGGGGCTGGATGTCTAACTCCAAAGAATGGGAAACAAAGTTTAAATTGCGTGTGTTGGTTCACTCAGGACTCACTGAGAGTGGAGAAGGATTCATTGATTTTTTTTTAAATGACTGCTTGAAGGTTCTGATGCAGCCAGTCTAAGACATTCTGAACAATCATTATCAAACCTCCTGCTTCAGAGATGTAAGGGCTAGATTATCCAACATCTGCCTACTTGTGGGGTTCCCTCATCTTCCCGTGAAGCATCTAAAAGGGTCTGCTGTCACTGTCAGACAGGAAATTAGAAAAGACAGACCACAGATCTGATGTGTCCCGCAATTTCTAGGTTCATAAGATATAATTCTATCTTATTAGTTATACACTGGCCAAAATGAAGCCATAGTTCTTGTTCTTGGAAGCTTAAGACCTTAAAGGTAAATGCCAGATAAGTTTGCCTGAAGGGTCTCGGAGGATGGTGTGGTGTCTTAGGCTGGATATAGGAATGGTGATGTGATGTTAAATGGGTATGGGTTATTTGCAAGCCTGGTGCAGGCCAGATGTTAGGAAGAGATGCAAATGAAGAGAGAGGGTGTCTGAGATGCTCCTTGTAACACAAGAAGATTTCTGGAAGAGAATCCAGCCCAGGCAGTGTTTATTGTCGGTGCCTGGCTGTCCTGAAGCATTTCACAATGTATGTTCAGGTGTGTCTGTGCTGCAGCTGGCGGGTAGGCACTAGCTCCACTAAAGAGCTAAAAAGATCAGCTGGGCTATGTGGACCCCAGTGTTTTCACTGCTTTGGGAGCACAAGGCAGCTTCCCATAGTGCAATGCCCATGCTCCTTTTAGCACAATGGCTTAAATAGACCCTGTGTGTGTGTGTCTGTCTGTCTGTCTGTCTCTGCCTTGACTGGGAGGCACATTCTCCTGCAGCATAGACATAGCCACTGAATCTTGCTCAAATGCAGATGCATGCAAAGGAGCATCTGCATTGGAGACTCTGTTCCCTCCAGCTGCAGCAATTCATTTTTAGACTATGAACCTCTGGGAGTAATTGGAAAGCCAGCCATTGACTTCAGTGGGCATTGGCTCAGGTCCTCTAAGCAGCTTTGAGCTTCTGAGCCAACTGTGTAGAGAGGACCTGCTTCTTGCACCATGAGGATACAGTCTGTTCTCCCCATTAGGTTAATATAGCTTACCGGCCCTGCCCTGCTGGATGGTTGGGGGAGGCGGGGAGGGCCTGATCCTGCCTCTTCCCAGCCCTGTTCTGTGGATTTGCATCCCAGAAGGAACAGGAACAATAGTCACTGCACCTCCCAAGAGCAAAGGGAGCATGACCACAAGTGGCCCCTGTGCAGCTGTTCAAGGTGAGACGCTTCTTGCTCAACCCTCCAGCATGGTGCCTCCATGCAAGGACCTCTCCCCATCTGGATCTTTGTGGTCCTTCATGGCAGAATGCCCAGTGTTTGGCTTGCTCCTAGCCAGAACGTGGACATGTCCACCACATGCAATTGATATCAACGTTCTTCCTGATTTGATTCCATTTGGGAATTTCATCTGCGTGCGCTGAGTAGGCCCAAGTTATGTCGTTTTGACAGCTTCATGAAAGAAAATGGAGGAATAAAGAGCGGAAATGAAGACACGTACCAAGAGACTCGTCATAGTTGTTGTATTTCTTCTCTGGTGAAGGATGCCACCCTTAAAAAACCCACACAACTGGAGTGAAGATGGGTCAGCAAGTGAGTATGTGCAGCCCCGCTGTGAGATGGGGGTTGGTTGGCCTCTAAAAGTGCACTAGTTTAGTCCTGCTTTTAGGGTGGTCTGAATCATAAAATCCTAGGGTTGAAGGAGATCTCAAGAGGTCCTCAAGTCCAACCCCCTGCTAAACCCAGGACCAATCCCAACTAAATCATCCCAGCCAGGGCTCTGTTAAGCCAGGACTTAAAAACGTGTAGGGATGGAGATTCCACCACTTCCCTAGGGAACCCATTCCAGTGCTTTACCACCCTCGTAGTCAAATAGTTTTTCCTAATGTCCAACCTAGACCTCTCCTACTACCATTGCTCCTTGTTCTGTCTTCTGTTGCAACTGAGAACAGCCTCTCTCCATTCTCTTTGGATGAACTGGGACCCCACATCCCTACACTCCCCAAACACTGGCAGATTTAACAGGTCCAGACCAGAAGATTCTGACCTGAATATCTCCAGTTCTGACCTCCATTTTTAAAAGGGGCATAACAGGCAGAAGGCAGACAGACCATTGGGACCTGTCAGGAAGAGGCTAACCCTGTTGGGTATGGAAGCATACCGTATAATAACACCTCTTAGAAGTTGGGAGCCCGGGTTGCGTCCACATGACACTAATTCTTGAATCCTGTTGGAATGGCATGATATGAGCCCCAGCATGGTTGTACACCAGATTAGCGCATGTGTAACTGATTTTGAGAGCTATTTCATTTAATATAGAATGAAATGAAACCATTCTGGAAACCAGGCTAATTTAACACCATAGTGTGGACAGGGCTTCTAGATAAATAGTATTTGCTGTGGCAGGGGGGACTGTGTCCTCAACTTTTTATTTGAGCTGAATAAATGTTACCGTTGAAACAAGTCCCTGGGGTTTCAAGTCTGCCTTTCAGCTGCCGATGACTTTCTGTCTCTTCAGCTGCTGTTTCCCCTGATAGAGTTGAGAGTGGCATTGCTCCCAGAAAAAAAGTAATGCTGGTCGTATGCAGTTATCATTGAACGCAGCTGCTCTGAATTTTAATAGGTAAGCCCCTCTGCAACTGCAAATAACATATGGCTAGCACTGAGCTGCATCTTCAAGAGCCTCTGCCTGCTCGCATCTCTAGATCAGGTCACTGTGGAATGGAAGGAAGGCTGCCACTTCAAGGAAGGCATTTAAATAAGGCAAGCTGTGGGAAGACTAACTGAGTTTTTGTAGGATACGTCCCGGATCCTAATGTGTGTACAATACTCACTAGCTTCTCTGCTGTGTAGGAGCAATATGTATTAATGCTCTTGTTAATAGGTGGAGTGCTTTCCCCAAAGCCTATTTGATAACAAATATGTAGATCATTATTTGAAAAGAGAGGTCTTCAGTCGAGCCGGAAAACCAATCTAAGCTTGCAGCTCGTGTCTGTGTTGCCAGAAGGTAATGCTAACAACGAGGGGGTGCATTTTAGCTGCATTCTGAAACTGTAATGTCCTTACGGTTCACAGGCAGCTAAAAGGAACACATTTTGACAACTGTATTTAAATATCATCCGCCATTCCGCATGCACCCCCACCCCCCACATGTTGTTGCATTCGCAACTTGTCCGTTGGTCGGAAATTGTTCCTCTGTATTAGCCATTTCAGTGATTTAAGTCTGGAATTATACACAGTCACTGAACTTCCTTACTGTTTCCTTACCTATTTTCTCACAGAGCCCACAAACATACTGTCCCATCTGCCACAGAAAAGTAAAAACATATAACATGACCTGCCATCTCTGGAGACGATTACATTTGCGCTCAGATAATTAGAGCTAGCTGAGGGAAAAAAAACGTTTTTTCCTCAAAACTTTCTGACCATCTCTCCAGAGGATTATTATCATCCCTCTTTTGCTACAGATGAGGAAACTGAAGGTTTATCTACCTCAGGGGAACGCTCGCTTGTGTGAATTAATGGCACAGTGTCCTAATGTAGATGCGGTACCAATGTTGCATATGTACAGTAGAGATGTGACTGTATGTTGTTTCAAGATACACAAATTTCTCTAGTCTAGACAAGTTCTGAGGTATAGTTTAGCTATGTGAATTATGCAAGGTCATTCAGCAAATCTGTGGTAGACTAATGATAGAGATGCTAAGGAATTGGAAAAACTAGCTAACTAAATCTAAAGGAAACTAATTCTTAGAACTCATCAGCAGCAAGAATCTCTATAATGTGGGGGTTTCAGATGTGTTTTTTCCCTCCTCTGATTTGGAACAAAGACAAAAGCGCCCACAAAACAAATCTAAATTTTTGTCATGCTCAACCATGTAATTTTGATGATATTGAAATGTCATAATATATGTCAAACAAACTGAATTGAAGTGAAATGGGAGTCAGAATTATTTGACTTCTTCCTACTGGAAACTTTTGTCAGAAATTAAAATGATTCAGTTTTGAATGAACTGCATTTTCTGGTGGAAAACTGTTCCATCAAAAAATATTTGACCAGTTCAACTAACTAGAACATTTTTCAAGCTGCTTTGGAAGTCAAAGTATATAGTTTACCTCTGTGTAGTGAAGTCTTCACTGGAGAGCTGTGTCTGATTTGGGGCATCACATTTCAAAAAAGAGGTGAACAAACTGGAGGGAAGAGTCTAAGGGAGAGCAACAGAAATGATGAGGTATAGAAAACCTGACCCGTGACAAAAGGTTGAAAGGACTGGGGCTTTTTTAGCCAACAGAAGAGGGTTGAAAGAGGACTTCAGTCTTCAAATATAGAAAAGGAGACGGTGGCCAATTGTTGTCCATGGCCATAGAAGGTAGGACCAAAAAAAGAGTTTGCGTTTATAACAAGTGAGATTTAGGTTAGATATTAGGAATAACTTTCCAACTATAATGATACTTAAATAATGTATTTTTGTACTTAGGGTAGTTGTGGAATCCCCATCACTGGAGACTTTTAAGCACAGGTTAGACAGGGATGGTCTAGGTCAGGGGTCTCCACTCTTAGCCCACAGGCCAGAGCAATTGTGCAATCGAGCCCAAGAGTCCTGGTGCACTGGGGGAGGGGACTATCCCTTACCATTCCACAAGCTCCACCCCTTCTGCCATTGCCCCGCCCTGTCTCCCCTATGACAGTCTGTCCCTGAGGATGTGTTCTCAGAATTACCGGGGGTGCGGGCGGGCGTTGTGGAGCAGAGTGCAGAGGGAGTCGGCTCATGGTCCTTCCCACAGACCCCATTGGCCAGGAACAGCAAACAGCTGCCAATGAGAGCTGCGAGCAGCCACACCTGTGAATGCGCAGGTAAATAAAGTGTCTGGCAGCCCGCCAGGGGCTAACCCTGGCGAATTGTGCCTGGCCTGCGGGCTGCTTATTATTCACCTTTGTATTACATCATGCTGCAGATTGATGATGTCATGCTAAAATGTAGCAATATTAACCCTGTTTCTGACAAACTGTAAATGTTGTATCAGGGCTACAATAGGATAAAAAGTCACAGGGCCCATTGTGGGTTTTTTTAATGAATTCATTTGTGCGATCCTTTCTGTGTTTGTTTTTGCTTTGGGTGTATAGTCTAGCTATATTCGTTGTGCATACTTGTGAAGGCAAATTTGAAGTTCACATGCTGGAATATTAATGACTATAAATTGGTTTTTAATTCAATGAAAACTTTTTTCTATCTTTTTGTTGTTGTTGTTAAGTTTGGGCAGTGTTTGAAACAATGGTATCTTGCTCAATCATGAATGCTAGGCAGCGCGCCTGACCACATGGCCTTCAATGCAGAACATAACCACACAGCCCAAACACAGCCGGAGAGCGGGGGGGGGGGTACTATTTACAGATCTGTGTTTTTTAGGGAAAACAAGAACAACAAACATCCATTAAGGGCTTGGCTCGCTCCAGCTGTCGGCAGGGAATAAGTAACCTCCCTGTATCCCTTGGTGCCGGGTCAGGTCTGGTCAGTAGGGCAGTCTGTGCCCTTGAGAGAGTACTGCTCCTGAAATGTGCAGCTCCCCTTTCTCTCACATCGGTGCATGGGCGGCTGCGCTTTTTACAAGGTGAAGAAGTTTGTGTTCTGCTTCGTTCCCCAGGGTGTTAATGGTCATTAAGGCATTCTGAAGTGCCCACCCCCACCCCCAGGTGCTGTCCCTCTACACTCCAATGCAGGCCTGTGTCAGCCTGCTCAAGTGTAGCCCCTATGTGGGTATTCTTTCCTCTTCAAGACTCTCTCTCCAGGAGCCAGCAAGCTCATTGGTGTAACTAAATTCCCACCTCTCGGCCCCTTCACAACATACCCTTGAACTATAGGTTCTCCCCTCTGCGCCCTGGGGACGCTCACTGTGTTCTTTCCTGGATAATTGCTGCTTTATCTGTCGCTCACCAGCTGCGTCTGCCGGGGATTCCATATTGGAAAGCTCTACAGCTGCAGTGGCTGAGAATGCATAGCCGCCGCTAGCCG